>NC_045568.1:12489166-14978333 GCF_009819795.1 Aythya fuligula
TGCCTGAGCAGTGCTGCCTCAACTGTGTTCACAGGACGCTCCATACAGGCTGTGCCTGCTAATGATCTGTGCAGGATGGGTGTTGATTTTGTTCTTTGTTTTTCCAACCTCTTCAGCTGGCTTGTTTGTGCCTCCATTAAGTCCTTTGCCTTCGTGGTCCTTGTCTTTGCAGTACAGCTACACAGCACCTCAACTCGAATTCAATGCTGTGGTGTTTGTGCAGAGGAGACGACACCTCCGAGTGGACAGTGCTGCAGATCTCCACGGTAGGAATGCAAAACTGCTTCAGCAGAGACAGCAAGTGGGATGGAAGGGAATCAAGGAATCCTCAGCTTGGGCTTTTTGCATCTGTAGTTGTCCTATCACGGGGACCAAAGCAAACATACAGCCTCAGTTCTATCAGTTCTCACAGAGAAGGGGGGTGGAGGGGTTTCTTTGTAAGACACCAAGTGCTGGAATATTCTGTGCCTTAGGGGCTGCTTTCAGATGCCTCTGAACGTTTCTCTTTTGCAGTGACTTTTTACAACTGCTCTGTGGGACACACCGATTGTAGCCGCTGCCAAACAGCTGACTCGAAGTACAACTGTGTGTGGTGTGGAGGCAGCAACCCCAGCTGCATCTTCAGGGGCTCCTGCAAAGAAGAGATAGAAGACTTGTGTCCAGCACCACTCATTCACTCTGTGAGTAACCCGCTCACCAGTGCACTGCACCTGGGGCAAGGAGGGTTGCACTCTCTGGTTGAAACCAGAGGTCTGTGAACTCCGAGTGAACAGTGCACCTCAGCAGGACATTGGCCATCAGAAGAGCAAGATAATCCTATTCTGCTCTCATCTCTTGGTGGCGTGAGGGTGCTAGATTTGTGCTGGGCTTTCACTGTACTCATAAAGACCATTGGGGAAAGATGCATTTGTATGTCATGTGAGATGAAACTGGCATGCCAGAAGGAGCTGAATCATTCAGAAGCTGGAAAGGGTCCACAAGTTGGATCCCCCAGCTGCTCTGAGCCAGAGCCTGAACCAGGTTGGCCCAACTGAGCCTGGGGTAAAGGAGGGCAAATCCTAATGATAATGGCACAGCAGGGATGTGAAAGGCATGACAGGTTACTGAGATTAATGATTTTTGTCTGTTTATTTTAAATGTCTCTTGCTAACTGCCACATGACAAGTGTCTGTAGCCATGTGTCCCTTTTGCTGTCAGCTTGTCCTCCCTCCAGTGGCACACAACGTCCATGTGCTGCATCTTGTCGTAGTTCACCTTGGATGCTGCTGAGGGACAGAGCTTTGAAGTTTGTGCAGCATGTGATTCATTGTCGTACTGATGCTGAGAGGGTAATGGTGCTTGCTGCTTCAACACCAGTAACATTTATCAGCTTGTGCATTCCCACTCTTCAGTAGAGATGCCCTGCGGAGTGGTCAGCATGGTGATGAGAAGGCAAAGCAGGGCAGTCCTTGCCTGTAGAAGTCTAGAGTGGACTCATACCCTCTGGGGAACTGCTGGCAATGGTGAGGTATAGGAAAGAAAGCTCTGATTGTGGCGTTCTTTATGGCCTTTCTTCTGAGGATGCAGCCTGGTTCTAGTCCCAGCCACCAAAGGGAATCATCAGCAATGGCCAGACCAGGCAGAATTTGCAGTGGGGCAGTTGTGAAGGGCCTGGTGCTGTAGATCAGTCACCAGGCTGAGGAGGTCTGAGGTACTGTGACACTTACACGTGCGCGGGTGTCTTTGCAGGTATACCCCCTGTCTGGACCAGTGGAAGGTGGCACTAGAATCACCATCACTGGCTCAAACCTCGGGCAGAAACATCAAGACATTGCAGAAACTGTCACTGTTGCAGGAATTCCTTGTGCCGTAGATGCTCAAGAGTATGAGATCTCTAGCAGGTAGAGTATCTGTGAACCTTCTCCCAGAGACAGGCGCTGGCTTTTCCCTTGGCTGCTGACACCAGGCTGAGATTTCGTTGCCTTTGCTGTAGCAGGTATCGAGCCTTGCCCATTCCCCAGGGAGTGCCCCCGAGTAAGGTCGCTGTCTGATTAGTTATTCCTCAGGCAGTGACCTTGGGGAGATAAGTTTCTGTACAAGGCAATGACCCAACAGTGCTGCAGTGTACTGAACACAGCTAGCCGGCTCAGGGAGTCACGGGCTCAGCTGCAGTTTTGTGGGTGTCTCTGTCACAGCTTCCTTTCAGTAATGCACAGGACATGGCTTGTTATAAGTGTCACTGCCAGGAAAATATCCTGGCCTTGTTAACGCAGGATGAGGATGGGGATGCGTGGTTGGAGGTACAGCACAATTCCTGCCTCTGCTAGAGCGGGCACACCCCAAGGTGTTTTCCTTCACTTTCTAGCCAGACCTCGACCTCCCTGAACAAATCCAGTGAAAGGACCTTCTTAGCCAGGGACTGCCAGGGGAGTCCTGCTGAGCCCTGTGCCACGCTTTGTTGGCTAGCAGGGCATGGCAGCTCGTGGTGCCTGTAAAAGTAGTGACTATGGGAAGGATGAGAAGGGGCAAGAGAGGTCCTGCTGAATCCAGCTAATGTCAGTGATAAAGAGAATTGGGTAGTTGTGTGTCTGGTCGGGGAAGGACCATACAACAAGCAAGTGTAGTCAGGTGTTTAGAGGTGTGACTGGAACAACTAGGAAGCAAAGAAAGAAATATTTGTACAGTTGGCCTATGGCAGGACAGGTAGGTGGGAGCCTTGGACAAGGGAGGCAGAGGAGCCAAGCAACCAGCAGGAGATGAGGAGAGAAGAGCAGAGCAATTGTGAGTAACCTCTCATCAGAGCTATCACAAACCCATTTTTCCATTCCATGGTAGCAGTAGCTGTAGCACCCTTCCCCTGGGAGCAAGGTAAGATCCTGCTGGGAAGTGGCCTGCTGTGTTGAGCAGTGTTGTCCTGTCTGTGCTGCTTGTTTGTCTGGATCCATCTGCTTTCTGTTTTCATCCTAGAATTAGAGCGTAATCTTTCTTGGGTGGCACTGTCTTTGTTCTGTATGTCACCTGGCATCCCAAGGTCCTAGCTTGGGACTGGCTCCCTGCCAGTCCCTTCAGATTTCTGGGCCTTTTTGGTTGGGGGCATGTAACTTTGAACTTGGAACCCACTCCTGAGCAAGGCCCAGACAAAATTAATCTCATACTGCATAGGGAATCTGGCAAAGCCTGCTGCAGAGCAAAGTTTTTCTGATAGTAAATCAGTGCTCAAACAGGGCAGCAAGGAATCCTATGTTAGAAGAATAACCTGATTTTTTTTGCATTGTCAGCATCTCCCATACCAAATTACAGCTGGAAAAGGGACAGGGAAGAATGGGTGGTGCACACAGGGAGGGCTGGCAGATCCCAGAGGCTGCTGGCTAAAGACCAGCTAGACCTACAGCTTTGAGTTTGTTTTCTGCATCAGACACAGTGCTAATGTGTGGCTTGAGGTCACTCCACATGTGTCTGATGTGATCTGGACTGTAGCAGAGTTCTTGGCCTCTTTCTGCATCTGATGTAGTGGGCTTCCTCCTGTCTGTCCCTGAAGAAGTGATCTTGGATAGGATGGGCCCGTTTGGAACTGTCCCCTGTTTTTTTCTGCTGCACCTAAACTGGCTTTTAAAGGAGTTTTTCCACGTTCAGTGGTGTATTCTGAGCATGTGATAAGGCTGAAAGAGAAGGGAGCTGTGGTTGCTAGGTGGTTTTAGAACACGATGCAAAGGATACAGCTCGTTTTCTCTTCCGTGCTGTGACGCTGTTCTTGGATTGTCCTGCAGTATCGTCTGTGTCACTGGCGGGAGCTGGACGGAGAGATTTGGGCACGTGGTGGTGGAAGTGCCTGGAGGAGGACGTGGAGTCTCTGGGCATATTTTCACCTATCAGGTAATGTGGCTATTGCTTCTTTTATACCTCTCCCTATTCTTCCAGTATTTCTGCTGAAGAGCTGCCAATTGCATGAACTTACGGCTCTCTATCAGAAACTTGGTGCTGTTGTTTTTATCCAATTTATCTGGTCTTTTAGTTCTGTTTTCTTTGTTTTCCTTCCCTGTTGTTAAGATTATAAGAACAGATGTATTGGATTGTATGAAGGTTTCCATAGTCTAGTGAGGTTTTTTTGTTTGTTTGTTTTTTTGATGGTGGCAATGTAAATGTTTAAAGAGGAAAAATACTAAGTACTTCTCTGATTTGGAGATTTTCATTGGTGACTGTTAAGACTTGTAACCTTCCTTTTATTAATTTGCAAATTGCTGCTTGAAAAGTTCTTACTTCTGACCTTCAGCAGCTGGTGGCAGTAAGTCCAGTGTATGTAGAAGCTTCCTATTATTTTTAAACACCTTTCTGATAAATTATCGATATCTTAAAATGCAGCAAGTATGAAATATTTAAGTAATTTTAAGTTAGTTACTCACATTTCAACCTTGCTGTACAACTTACAGTTGTATTAGCCAAGTTGCATGTCTCACATTTCCCCTGGGAAGAGGAAGGATGTCTGAAAAGTCTTAAGCTATTACATTTTGCTGTATAAAACCATTTTGTATATTGGATTGTGCTTGTTATTGCTCTTTGCTTTGCTTTTCTTATCACCATTTGAGGCAGGGTGATTAGAACTGCATACTTACATTCAAGATGTGAGTGCAACAAGAATTTGTACTATCATATATATATATATATATTTAATTCTCAATTCCCTTCCCAGGAATTCATAAGGCTTGGTGTGTTTTTATTGGGATCTGTGCTTATAGAGTTGTTATAGGCACTAAAGCACTCCTGAATGGGTTATTTCAAAGCTCACAACTGGGCTGGCTTCGTTGTTGTAGTGTGTCTGCTCCTTCTCATTTTATGTATCTTGCTTTTCATTTATCATCTGTCAGTAGCGACTTACTTGCGCCACTCTGTTGCCTGGTTCCTCTATTTTTTTCTGCACCACCTGGGACTAAGTCATCGTTAGTGTGAATAATTTATCAAATTTCATTTCTCCTTTCCAGGTGACCTAACAGCATGCTTAGCAGCTCAAGCCTTAAGACAAATTCTTAAGGCTCCCTGCTGGTAATCTCTTCATCTACTAGACAAACAGACAATTTATTTGCTGCCTTGTATTTCCTAACTTGAGTTATTAATCCAGTTACTGATCTGAACAATCCCTTTGAACTGTTAATCCTAGGGTTTGTGTGTGAGACTCACAGCTCTGCTGTCTGCAGCATCTGTCTGCCTCTTGCATTGTGGAAAGACAAGTCCCTGATTCGCATTTCTTGCTAGTGTGGTTGATCCCTCCTCTCCTGGTGCCATTCCGTAGCAAGGCAGCAGCTGGAGCCTAGCTGAGGACTGTATGTGATTGGGAATCTGTAGCTTGTGTTTTCAGAGCACTGGAGATCACTGCGACTTTCTTTCCTTGCCTTATTTTGCGAGGGTCTTGTCACTCATCTCTTTTTCTTTTTTTGTTCTAGAACCCGGAGCTGAAATCCATTGTTCCAACTCAGGGCCCTAAAGCAGGAGGAACATGCCTCACCCTTCTGGGCTCAAAGCTGCTGACTGGACATCCTAGTGAGATCAGTGTCCTGCTTGGAGACCTCCCCTGCCGCATGTAAGATCAGAGCCTGCCCATGTGCTGGCTGTGCACTGCCCTGAGTTTACCCCAGAGCCCTGCAGGGTTTTCAGCATTAAATTTAGGAAAATATGGGAACAGGTTCACAGGCTGTCAGCAAAGAGCAAGGCATAGTACTATAGAGCCTTTCTCTGCAGTGGCTGTATTAATCCTTTGTTCTCTTTCTTGTCTCTCCAAGCCTCTCTGAGATGACAGAGGATCAGCTGGCGTGTCAGACAAGTCCCAGCAACGTGTCTGCAGAGCTACCAGTCACTATCAAGTATGGGGACCAGGAGCGGAGGCTGGAAGGATCCCTCTTCAGATATACTCTGGATCCCAACATCACTTTTGCAGAGCCACCTAAAAGCTTTCTCAGGTACAAAGACCGAGGGCTTGTGCCTTCCCTGAGGCTGTGTGCCACGGCAGGCAGGTGCTACAGCACCAGTGGCATCTGTTTGTTGTGCTGCACTCTGGAAAAAGCCAGGCATAAACAGAAAGGTGGGAGCATGGGACAGAGCTAATGAATAATAGGTGCGTGAGATTGCCTGCTTTTTTCTTCCAGTGGAGGGAGAGTGCTCAGAGTTCACGGATACAACTTGGATGTTGTACAGAAACCGAAGATTCGTGTTACAGTCTCTCCATCTGAACGCCGGCGCCGAGGAGTGGGGCGATGGCGCAGAATAATCCCAGACACCGAGTGCCCTGAGGGTGCTCTGTGCAGCATCCAGCAGGTAGCGTGGCAAAGTGCTCAATGGAGCTGAGGGTTCATGAGGGCTGCTGCATTGTGCTGCAAAGGTGGACTTTCTGTCCATAGGGCTTCTGGATCCCTTGCTGTTATCTGCTCAGTTCCCACTAACTAACAGTCTTGGCCACACGGAAGTGATCTCTGCCAGACTGAAAGGTTAAGCATTTTCACAGATGTTTGCATGAGTTGGGTTTGCCTCTGCTCAAAGATGTGCAGGGCTTGTGATAGGAGACAAGCAGCAGAGCAGCAGTGTGGAGATAAAGAAATCTGCAGCTGAGCCAGAGCTTGTGTGGCTCAGCGTGTCCGTGCTCCAGACTTTCTTTTTGCATAGTTCAGGTCTGTCTTTAGAGCTCCTGGGCTCTTTCACTCTGAGCTATAAAACCAGGCAGAGTTCGGTGAAATGACCAATTCCACCAACGTTTTTCTGTTCTCCAGATGTCAGTGTCCTCAGATGAGTCACTGCTTAGGTCTTGATCTGACCATCAATACTGCAGAGCTTGCAGCAGAATTTGCAGAGTTAGGGGGGATTTGGTAGCTGAAATACAACAAGGGTTTGCATTCATAGTGCAAACAACGGAGGGCTTCCTGTTGATAAACTTGGAGGCCTTGTCTTTGTTTTTTAATCTCCCAGTGTGCTGAGAAGTAATCATCTGACATTTCATCTGGTATTCTGAGAGAGATGGTGAGGATGATGCTCTTCATATTCTTATGCATATATGAAAACTGCGCTAACTATGTAGGACTTTTTTCTATGTTAAGTCCCTTCCAGGTTTCTGTCCTACAGATATGGAGCTGAATATGCTCCCAAAGGACATGTACTACTAAAGGCTGTTTTTCCCAATATTCTTAGGAAGGCATTTGTGGCTGTGAATTCCTCTGGGGGAGAGAAAAATGGCTAATGTTCTCATCACATGTATAAAACATATGTAATCCTACAAGGGACACTTCTTTCACAGAAACATTCAGGTTAGGAAGTCTGCAGTGCCTTGAAGGTCTTTGGTCCCCTTCTGTCAGAGCAAGGAGATCTAAAGCTGATGCTGCTCCAGATTTTGCTGCTGTGGGAGCGTTGGAGCTGATTTCCACTGCTGAAACCTAGGTACTTGCAGCAAAATCAGTGCTCTGAAGACTTTCGTTAGAGGAACATGGGGAATTCCTCAGATCTTAGGTTTTTCTCTCTACAATTAGCAGAGCTTTTCTGGCATTGCTCCAGGTAAGAGGAGCACAGACTCACCCCAGATTATGCAGGGTTTGAAAGCATTGCAGAGCTGCAAGGGAAGTCTTTAGTGTTTCACTGCTAATGCTTTTTTTATTTTCCCCCCTTTGGCATTTAGTTTGAAGAACCGTGTCTTGTTAACTCCTCCTACCTCATCCTGTGCAAGACTCCAGCCATTAACCTGCTATTACGGAGTGTCCACATCAAACTGGAATTTATTCTGGATAATTTAAGCTTCGATTTCAACTCATTGCATCCCATGCCCTTCTCTTATGAAGTCAACCCCATCCTCAAGCCACTGAATGCTGAAGACCCTGCCAAACCATATCGTCACAAGCCAGGAAGCGTCATCTCTGTGGAGGTAACACAAGAACTATCTAGAAATAACATATGCTGTACAAAGTTGTTGCTAACCTGAGGCTGTTTTAAATTGGCAACATGCAGCTTCTGAGATTTTAAAGCATTTGACAGGCTTGCAGCCTGTCACAGCACATCTGCTTTGGCCTCTGAGAAATGGCACATTAGAGGAGGAAAAAGGAGTGCATCAAAAAAGCCTCTTGAGACCATAAATCATTTAGGGTTTCATAGGGCTCATGGAAACTTACATAGTTACTTTATTTTTGTCCTAATGTGAATTAACACTATTTGTGTATGAGGTATTAGTACCAAAAAAGCACCAATACATTCTATTCTCAGCTGCCATTTTTTCATGACATCTAAAGATTCTTCTATAAGTAACTTAAGAGTAAAAAAAAAAAAATAGGAAGAGGAAAAAAAAAAAGAAAAACAACGAACAGGTGGAAATAGGAAAATCATTGCTTAAAGAGGACGCAAAAGGGCAGAGTGGCAAATGTTTGTATTTTTTTTATATATATGTGAGGAAAAGGCACTTTGATATTTCTCTTCCATAGAAAGGTACTCTCTAGTCCAGTAGCAGTTAAGAAAGGTAGTTTCTGCAGCTGGAGACGTGCGCTTTCTCCACTCAATCTTTTCGATCACAGAGTGAAGACTGTTTGGCTTACAAAATTAACTTGTGCTGCCAATTCAGATGGGAGCCCAGTCAGGGAAGAAGAAAAGCTCCTCTCATCCTATGGTACTCCGTCTTCCCTGGAGCCATGGACAATACAGAGATGCTTCTTAGCTCAATTTAATGCCCTGTTCCACCTCTGTTCCAGGGGGAAAATCTAGATTTGGCCATTTCCAAGGATGAAGTTATGGCCATGATTGGGGAAGGAATCTGCGTGGTGAAGACACTAACGAGGAATCATCTCTACTGTGAGCCTCCTTCTGAGCAGCCAGCTCCGCGGCACCGCACAAAGCGGGAGGGCACCGACTTGCTCCCAGAGTTCACGGTAGGGAATCAGCAAGAAATCATGTCGTTAGTGGGTGCACAAGCAAGAAGGTAGTGATGGAAGGAGTGAGTGGGACGGGAAGTAAGAGAGGGGCAGAAATGGTGGCAAGGAGCTGCTTTTATTCTCAACTCTACCCTTAACTGCCAAACAGTGCCTGGAACAAACAGCACAGCTGGATTCAGGAGCTGTGCCATGGGATGTAGCCTTACTAGAGAGCTGTGTGCCACCTCTGCTTGTTCTGCAGAAGCTGTGTGTCTTTGCTTTTTGTTGCTGCACTGAGCTTACATCACAGCACCTGCTTTCGCTCCAGGTACAAATGGGAAACCTGAACTTCCTCCTGGGCCGAGTGCAGTATGACACAGAAAGCCAGCTCACCTTCCCACTGGAGGCACAGATTGGTTTGGGTGTTGGTGCGTCCTTTGTGGCACTCGTCGTTCTGGTCATTGTCTTCATATACAGGTGAGAGGCTGTGGCATTGTATGGGAGCTTTAACTTCTCTATGTCATTCAGTGGATGTGGTCAAGCCTGTATATTCTGGGCCTAAGCAAAGTCCTAGTTTACTTTTATTTTGTGACAAATTCTGAGCCCCTTACGTTGTTGGACGTGTGAGGCGTAGGGATGGTGTGCCTGCTCGTCACAGCCTGCGTTGTGATTCATTCAGAGCACTCACCTAATGGGTGCTCCAAGGGACAGATGTAGTTACAGGACACAGTTTGGTGTCCTTTAAAGGTGGTGTTCAGTAGAAATCACCTCAACAGCATTGCCCTGGAGTCCTTGGCAGCAACGCAACAGCTGGCTAAGACCACTGGGAATAATTCTATTTCTTACTACAGGAGGAAGAGCAAACAGGCTCTGAGGGATTACAAGAAAGTTCAAATCCAGCTGGAAAATCTAGAAACAAGCGTTCGGGACAGATGCAAAAAGGAATTCACAGGTTAGTCACAGAGCTCCTACATTCCTGCAGCTTCAGGAAAGTTTGAAGAACCACACAGAGCCCTACCATTCTTTTCATTCCTGCATACTCGTTTGGGTAGCTCAGGACAGGCAATAGCTTTAGCCTGTGCTAGTGCGTTGAAACATACAGCCAAATCTGTGTATTTCATTCTTCTCTTTAATTCAGAGCACAGTGATCTATACAGACCCCTCTGATTCTCCAGTCCATCCTCCAGACTCAGATGAAGAGCTAAAGGTCAAGACAGCGCACTTGGAGAGACCTTAAGTACAGCTAGCCCAGTCTGTGTGTAGAGCAAGTTGAGTTACACCCCGTATCTTGAGTCTGCAAACCTTGAACTTCAGCTGCCTACAGCTGTGAGCCCTTGTGTGGGGCATTTAGGGCTCTAAAATTTGTGCAAGCTACTCAGCCTGTGATCTCTAACTAATGGGGGAAGCAGTGAGGAGCAGGAGATCCCTGGTACTTTGTGTGTAGATAATGCCGTAACCACAAATCTGTGCTGAACAGTGGCTTCCTTTTTATGGCTGGCTTCCTTTTAAAGCTGGAAGCCAGACCCTAACTGTAAATGAGAATAATCACCAAATTCACCTGCTGATTCCCAATGCAGTTTCTCCCAGCACATAGTCTAGTGGTAAATATTCTCGCAATGGGACCCCAATGTGACTCTTCCTGACAGGAAACATCATTCCTCATCTTCAGTCCCATCCTGCTGGCCCTAGTTCCTGCCTGCACTCACCTCATGCTCTGTACCATCGCTTGTGTGATCATGCGGTCAACATCACGGGCATTTCCTTTCCCCCAGACCTGATGACTGAGATGATGGACCTCACAAGCGACCTCGTGGGCACAGGCATCCCCTTCTTGGACTACAAGTCCTATGCGGAGCGCATTTTCTTCCCGGGCCACCGTGAGTCACCATTGCAAAGGGACCTGGACATCCCCGAGTGCCGGCGGCAAACAGTGGAGCAGGGCTTGGTCCAGCTCTCCAACCTGCTCAACAGCAAGCTCTTCCTCACCAAGGTAAGGTCCCTCTTTCTGCTTGCAGAATGTAATGGGGTCTGGGCCATATTGCTGGCAGGAAGAGGGCAGTGCTCATTAAAGTTCCTTCCTGATCAGCCCCCCCTGCAGCACCACTGCTTGCAGGAGCCGTTAGGTGGGACTGCCTTGTTTTCAGGGGGTTCACGCACTGCCTTGTCTCTCTCTCCACCAGTTCATTCACACTCTGGAAATCCAACGTACTTTCTCTCCGAGAGACCGGGCCTATGTGGCATCTCTGCTCACCGTGTCACTGCATGGGAAGCTGGAGTACTTCACTGACATCCTCAAAACACTCCTGAATGACCTTGTGGAGCAGTATGTGGCCAAGAACCCCAAGCTGATGCTGCGGAGGTGAGCGAGCCAGACATGGTGCCAGTGTTAGCTACACCAGGGGACAGAGCCTTTCTGTCCAGCTAGCAAGCTCTGAGAAAGCTCTGAGGCTGAAGTTACCCACCACAAATTCTTTTCTTCATCTGTTCTTCCGAAGCTGCTGTATGTTAGCTTTCTCTTTGTGCTCGTGTACTGCAGCTCAGTCAGATCTGCTGTTTAGAGGTCTCTGGGACTCCCAATACTGCCATGTTTGGAACCTAAATTGAAATATCTCCTGTGTTTGGATCCCCATTAGCCTCCTGTCCATTGTATCCTTCTAATCTGTACAAATTTCTCTTGTTTTGAGACCTGACAGAGGCTATCATCTATCTCCTTTGTCTTTTCTGTCATTTGGTGCCTCCTTCAGGCTGAAAAGTGCTTCAAATAAGAAGTAGGATCAAGAGCATTAACCTGACTGGTCCCTAAAGTATTTTTTTTCCTTTTCCTTCCTCCCTTGATCCTGTATATCATTTAGCATGCTCTTTTGTCACCTTTTGTCAAAAGGAACAATCTTTATCTCCAGTTTCCTCCCTGCTGTGCACTGTGTGACCAACCTCATACTCTCTTTCAGGACGGAAACAGTGGTAGAGAAGCTGTTAACCAACTGGATGTCCATCTGCCTGTATGCATTTGTGAGGGTGAGTTCTTTGTCTCTTTGTAAAGGGACCAAAAGAGGGGAGGCAGCCACAGCTCTGCTTTGTGCCTCACTCTTAGCTGGAACGGTGCTGGAGCCATCCTGTATTTCAGGGAAGAGAGATGCTTAAATCAGCATCAATGCCACTCCCTGTTTCCAGGGAGGGGGTAGCAAGGAGAATGTCCCTCTGATTAGTGGCATGGAGACGGTGATGCTGTGGTCTTGTGCATCCAGCTGGTCTTTAGCCCCTGCAATTTCCCTGTGCTTGGAGCAGGAGCTGTTGGCAGACTTTGCCTGCCTGCAGTGGTTTAACTGGTGTGTCACTGGTGTCCTCCGTCCTGCTCTTCTGCTTGGTGTCCGTGTTTCTAAGCTGTTGGGTTCTGCTGGGAAGAGCCTGATGAATTTCTGTCAGGTGAAACTCCTTCCTTTCTGTGCCAGGACTCTGTTGGGGAGCCCCTTTACATGCTGTTCCGAGGAATCAAACACCAGGTGGACAAGGGCCCCGTTGACTGGGTGACAGGGAAAGCCAAATATACCCTGAATGACAACCGGCTTCTGAGAGAGGACCTGGAGTACCGGACTCTGGTAAGCACCAAATCTTTTGTCCCCTCTGGGCTCTCTGGTGTGGCAGAGTTTAATGTCCTCCTATTTAAGTCAGAAGTACAACGTCCTGCACAATGTCCTCCCCTTTAAGGCAGAAGCATGACCTCCTAGGAGCCAGCTTTGTCCCAGCAGCATAACTCAGCAGTAGCTGAGCAAGAGCCCTGCTAAATCAGCCCTAGGCTGCTGGGAGCCATCACCACGGTAATTTGATGTATGTTCCATGCTCTGTGTCTAGAAATAAGGGGATGAAATTGCTGATGGCACATGGAAGCCTAGAGCTCCCTAGAGCTGTTAAACCGACTTCCAGCTCTCAAGGGAAGGCTGGGAACATGGTGTTTAACAACCTGTGGCATTTTGTTTTCTGAAACTCCTCCAGTGAAAGAGCTAGCTGTTAACGTGCTTTAATGCCAGGCATCAAAGGTGTAAATGTGTCACGTTATGAGTAGCAGCCTTATGAGGAGCTGTGACCTTTTCTTTTGTTCCGCAGACTTTAAACGCTTTGACACAAGCAGGAGTTGCTGCAGGAGGGGCAGAGGACTCCCAAGGGATTTCTGCAAAAGTGCTAGACTGTGACACCATAACACAGGTGAAGGAGAAAATCCTAGACCAGATCTATAAAGGGACACCGTACTGTCACCGACCAGACCCAGACACCCTGGACCTTGGTGAGCAGAATGTCTTGGTGCCAAAACTCAGTGAGGAAGTGGAGGAGAGTGGTCATTTGCTATCTGTGCACAGCACAATTTTCTGCTGAGCATGCAGCGGCCCTGCCCAGTGATCTTGCACTCTGGCTGGACCCAACAGGGCACGATGCAGGAAAGACTAAAAGCAAGAGGTGTAGGGAGGGGAAGGAAGCAAGTCCAGCCCCTTTGATTTCATGGTGCTTGGTGTTCTTTGCCATCTGGCCCATGGCAATGGTTTGGGTAAGGGGACAGAGGGAAAAGAAAAAAAAAAAAAAAAAGAAAAAAAAAAAGCATGGAGAAGGTATGGGAAAGAAAGATAATTTCAGTGAAGAGTTGCTACAGTCATGAACTGGCTCTTCCTGCTGGTGGAGTCAATGGTAGCACCTGAATAGTGTCTGTCAGGGAAGGTTTTGTCCCTTTCCTGGCTTAGAGTTTCACTTGTTTAGGCTGAAGCACAGTAGATTTCAGAGATGCTTCTGCTTAACTTGTTTGTTTGTTTGTTACCTGTGTTTTGATGACTGTAGAGTGGAGATCAGGGCTGGCGGGTCATCTCATTCTGTCCGATGAGGATGTGACATCTGTTGTTCAAGGAACTTGGAAACGCCTGAACACTCTTCAGCATTACAAGGTCGGAACTGAGCCTACCATTGCCTTGTCTCCCCTTTCATCTTCTATACACTGGTACACTCCATTTGTGGCTCTGGCTCCTCATGGATTACTGTAAAAACAGCAGAGCTTTCTTGCAGCAGCATATTCAAATTAAGTCAGTGCTGTGTCCTGCACCGTGACTTCTCAAGCAGCAAAGCCCCCTCCTGTTCCAGTTCAAATCAGTTAGTAGGTGACACTGCACTGATCCGTGTAGTTTTTAGGACTGGAAAGAGTTTGGGTTTTTAACTGTCTTGCACCCGTGTGTCATACCGTGCACCAGTATGTCACAGCTCGCTGCAACGCGTTCTGGATGTGAATGACACCAATCCCAGGGCATTACCGTTCTTATAATGTTCTGTACAGCAGTTTTTCAATCTGTACAAACAAGATTCACCCACCATCGGGACAGATAGTGACAGTGCCCTGAGATCCCTATTTCTAGCAGTGGTACAGCGTGTTCAGTTTGTTTTGCTGTACAAGCACTTGCCTGTGGTGCTGATGAGAGATGTGCTGTTTGTTCTGAATGTTGATTTTTGCTTGTGTGCAGGTGCCTGATGGAGCAACAGTCGCACTGGTCCCTCGCCTGACCAAGCACATCCATAGAGAGAATCAGGATTACATCCCAGGAGAGAGTGAGTTTGATGTCCCCTTCTTAGGAAATGATTTCACAGCACCTGTCAAGTGGGTGGGACAAGACTTACTATAGCCCTAGCTTTATGCTGCTATGGAAGACTGATATGTGATTTGAACCCTCGTAGGATTGTGAGGAAACAGGAAGTCTGGGCAGGAAAAATGAAGGAAAAACAATAGAGTACATAAGCAGAGGAAAGGCAGGCTAGACATGAAAATGCAGGATAAATAGAATTCTGTAGTACTGGCTGTAGTGCTGGGCACAGTCCACAGCTTGTAGGAATCTTCAATAATTTTGTGAGTTGAGCATGGCCTGAGGGTGGTGATGGGACCCCAGCCAATCACCTCCCTGCCTTGCATAGCGTACAGCCCCACGGTTACTCCTGTAATGCAAGGGACAGGAGCCCCAGCTTGCACTTACTGGCTTTACACTGGATGTGAAAACAATTTCCTTGGCAAAGGGGAGGTGCAGACCTGGAACAGGCCACCACGGGTTGGGGATCTCTGTGTGGGAAGTTCCCAAGACTTTGAAGGCTTTGAGTGGACAAAAGCAACCTGATGCAGTGCTAGCAATAGCTGTACCCTGCACAGGAGGCTGGGTGGAGGCCTCCAGTGGTTCCTTCCCATCGGAGTACCCATCATACTGGGAATCTGCTTTCTTCCTTGAGCGTAACCTGGCCAAGTTCCACTGTGAGAGGGCTGACGCTTGTCTCTTAATAACTGTTCCATTTAGAAACACCAATGCTGGAGGATGCAGATGAAGGTGGGATAAAACTTTGGCACCTGGTAAAACCAACAGAAGAGCCAGAGCTTCCCAAGCATCGCCGTGGGAGCTTAAGAGATCGGGAGCGAGCCAAGGCAATCCCGGAGATCTACCTTACACGTCTGCTCTCTATGAAGGTGAGAAGCACAGATTGCGTTGGGCTTGGGACCTTGCCTTCTTCTATATCCCCCTGACAGATTACAGGGATGTGTGTGAAGACCAGGAGCCCCTTATGGGCTGGGTTGGTGCATGTGCTGGTTGGTTCCAGCTGGGTTCCTCAAGGGACAGCCCGGACACTTTGCCAGGCATTGCCTGTGTTCTGACCCCAAACTTCTCTTGCTGCTGAGCAAACCCCTTCTCCTTGTTCCTGCCTGGCTGAACGCAGCTGTTGGCAGTCAGCAGTCCCCCTCCGCTGGTCAGTCTCTACAGTGCAGTTCCATCCCTTCATGTCGCAGGCTCTCTCTCCTCTGGCCCTAAGTCTGTCTGACTCCCCTCTGTGTTTTGATTGTTAATGAGCTTTCCCCTGGCCTCTCATCCAGAAGCTTCTGGGGTCTCATTTCCCCATTGCTGCTGCTGCTCCTGCAGTGGATGTGAGGTAGCTTGGGACCAGCGAGAGGAGGTCACTGAGCAGAAGAGGATAACCACTCATCGTGAGGCCTGGGCTCTCCGTGTTCCTCTGGCTGTGCTGACTCTGTCCTGCTTGGTTCTCCACAGGGCACCCTGCAGAAGTTTGTGGATGACTTGTTCCAGGTGATCCTCAGTACCAACCGCCCCGTCCCTCTGGCGGTCAAGTACTTCTTTGACCTGTTGGACGAGCAGGCGATGCACTACGGGATTGCAGATCCTGAGACCATCCATATCTGGAAGACAAACAGGTACGGTGCTCTGTGAGCCCCGAGGGAGGCACTGCTAATCTGGTTGGAGCTGCCCCTTGCGGAGAGAGCCACCTTTGTCTGCTGAGGAGCAGCAAAATGGGAGTGCAAGGCAGCAAAGCACAGTGGAAAGCTGGTTTTGCTGAGAGGGTGAAGCTGGGAGGGGACAAGTATGACCAGTAGCATGTGCAGAATATCCTCCAGCACCACACAGCTGCCTTCTTTGCTGATAAGCTGTCACGCTTCCATCTTCTCTGCAGCCTGCCCCTGCGGTTCTGGATCAACATCATCAAGAACCCCCAGTTTGTTTTTGATGTGCAGACGTCAGATAACGTCGATGCTGTGCTTCTGGTCATCGCACAGACCTTCATGGACTCCTGTACGATTGCTGACCATAAGCTAGGACGGGTAAGTGTGGAGGTAGAAGCATGCAGCTGGCACAGGCAGTCTGAGCAGCACTGACACAAGAAAGCAGTCGTGTCTGCGTGGTTGCACTGAGACAGCCCACCAGGCCCACTCCTTGCTCTCACGTGCCAGGGGTCCCTTCACGAATCCACAGTCCCTCAGGCTGTGTTACTAGGGAGGGATCCAGTATTTCAAGTGCCCTCCATGCACAGGGCAAAAGTTCCCAACGTGAGCAAATAACAGAGAATGGGATGGGGTCACCTGCTAAGGTTAGCTCGCAGCGTGATGAAGGAGCTTTGTGTAATCAATTCTGGTTTTGGATGTTCAAGGACTCTCCAATCAATAAGCTGCTCTATGCCCGGGACATTCCTCGCTACAAGCAAATGGTGGAAAGGTAAGGAACAAGTGGGGGAGTTGTAGTTTAAGCAGTAAGGAGGAGGCTGGGAGGAATGTGAGGGTAACTGCTTGTGTCCCACTGTAGGTATTATGCGGACATCCGTCAGACCATCTCTGCCAGTGACCAGGAGATGAACTCTGCCCTGGCTGAGCTATCACGGGTAAATAAAGTTATTTATTTCGGAAATCACCCTGGCCCCTCATCAGTGCATCAAATAGAAAGTTAGTAATGCAGAGCTCAGATATTCCAGCTGTGTGCAGAAATACTGATTGCTCCCAGTGGCCGCTCTGCTTCATGGCACCACTGAACAGAAAAGTGCAGTCAAGGCTTCGGGGCAGGGAGTACGTGTGGTTTTTTTCCTTTGCTACGAACCACTGGTGAATTCCCTTTCCTGTTGCTTTGTGCTGGGTTTAGTGACTCCGGCACATTTCCTAATGAGTTATGAGGACGTGGAATTTGGAAGAACAATTGTTAGGTGTCTCACAGCTTTATCTGACTTCCTCTCTTATTCAGAATTACTCAGGTGACCTCAATTCCCTGGTGGCTCTGCATGAATTGTACAAATACATCAATAAGTACTATGACCAGGTGAGTGCGTTCCCAGGCAGGTATGAACACGACCTCCTCCTTTTCCTGTCCAATCAAAAACACCCCCGAAAAATTAATAATTAAGAGCAAGCAGATCATTTACAATGCTGTGTATTGTTTCATTGGCATGTATAACTTCCATGTCATAAGTTTGCTTTACTCTTACTGATGAGGGAGGGGGGATATCACACAAAACAAGGACTTAGCCCTAACCTGGAGGCTGTTGACATTTCAAATGTATTTTCTTTTTTTTATTGTGGTATCTAAACATTCTACTCTAACTACATTTTAAGTTTTAAGATTCCTTTAATAAAAAAGATAGAATTTTCAGGTACGAAGTTTAGCATTCTTCTTACACTATGAAGTCTACATAGCATGTTAGGACAAATCTAGAACACTTTGTGGTTAAGTTGTACTTCAAACACACTTCAGCACGCTGGATTTCAGCGTGGGGCTCTCCACGCTCTGTGCCCTCCCCTGTGCACGGAGCTGAGCCACTTGGCAGCGCCGTGCACTGGAGAAGGGCAGGCAGTGAGCTGTGTCTCGTTGCAGATCATCACAGCCTTGGAAGAAGACCCAACGGCACAGAAGATGCAGCTGGGATACAGGCTACAACAGATTGCAGCAGCTGTGGAGAACAAGGTCACGGATTTGTGACAGGCGCAGACAGACTGCTCTCCCCTGGCTGAACAGGGTCGTGCTCGTCCTGGCTGTGTGCAGGGTGCCCTGCTGCCGTTGGAACCAGCCTCTCCAAGGAACCAGCGGGTGACACGCATGGGGATGGCCAAGGCAGTACGAAGTACAAGCGTCCTTGCATCTCAGAGAATATTTTTTTACATTTTTTTTTTTTTTCCATTTTTACGAGCAAAAACAAACGAACTTCAGTTTTCCTCTGACGGAGTCTCAGGGGACCACACGGCTCCTTCCTACAGACGTTAGGTGAATGTGCCAAGCTTCTGAGCGGCGCTGCTGAAGAGGCGGGTGGCAGCGCCCAGCACCGTGTCTGCCATCCTGGCCTTGCGCAGGTGCCCTTGGGGAGGCTCCCTGGCTGCGGCTGCTCGTCTCACTGGGGATACGGGAAGCTTCCCCTGGCTGACAGCTACACTGACCTCTGTCCCTGTACGGATTAGCGAGCGCTCCTGCAAGTACCCAAGCTAAGAAACTTCCTCGCAGCAGTGTTCCCGTTGGTTCTGAACGTTGGGTATGGAAAGGAGAAGGTCTGATGGCAACGGCCTCCTGCTCCCCGGTGTGAGCGATGCCTGCTGGGATGTCGCGTGCTCACCAGCGGGCGTGCTCGCCCAGGAGCCCCCTGTAAGTGGACACCACCCCCTGGCCCTTTCCCTCAGGACAAATTTAGCACGTGAGGAGCCGGCTGCCCAGCTCGCCTTGGTCTCCACTGACCCAGCTCTGGATCCGTCGTTCCTGGTTCCTTGCGGCCGGGGTCACCCTGCTCTTCTGAAAAGCACAACAAATGCCTTGTGCCACTTCCCCTTCCTCTGGTGTCTGGCTGTTCTGCTGCTCTGAACTGGACTTGTAAATACCCTCAGAAAGATAATGTATTTAAATGCTAAAGGAGAATGTTTAATTTTGTGGCTTTGAGACAAAGCTTTTCTCGGAGAAGCATCTCTGTGCACTTCTACTGACAAACGTCTGTCAGCACTGGAGCGAAGTGTTCTCCACTGCTTTGTCTGCAGGGATAACTCGTAGACGTCTGCATTGTCGTAACAGCAGCTTGCTTTTCCTCACAGCTCGCTTCGAGGCGTAGCTGTGTGCTCTTCTCTTAGGCTCGCCTTATGCCTCAGTTTCACCTCCCGAACTCTCCGGTGGTGGCACACAGAAGGGTTATTTGGGGAGCTGTGAGCTCCAGGAAGCTGAGAAGCACAACCGTGCTGGGCGCCCTGCGAACAGGAGTGCTGCTGCGAGCAAGGAGAGGCCGGAGCAGCGCGCACAGTCAGTCCCCAGCCGGCCGGGCAGCCCCTCTGCTCCCTCCTGGAGAGCACTCGGGGCGGTTCTCACCTTGTGGACAGAGCACTCTGCCCTTCTGTGAGTGAATTCCTGTCTGAAAGGTTACCCTGCTTCTTCTCGTCTCCTGCTGAGCCCAGGCTGATGTCCCGCGTGCCTGGGGCAGACCAGCAGGTCTCACTTCTGTCACTCCCTTTAGACGGTGATCGTGCAGGCCAGGAGGGACCAGAGCTAGAACAGGGCACGATCACATCCCTACCTCTCTCCGTTGCGTATCGCAGCAGTTCCAGGCCTGTTGGCTTCATGTGAGTGCTGCGCAGTTGTGAGATTTCCTCTGAGCAATACAACGAGCACGCATTGGCCTGTCTTCCCACAGACTCCCTGCCACAAAGCCAGCTCCCTGCTGTGGCCATCTCAGCAGCATTCCCAGGTGCTCTGTGCCCAGGGTGCAGCCGCCGTCCCTGCGCCACCATCCTGCTGTACTGGGTGGCCACTGGGGCAGGAAGGGGAGGCTGGAGTTTGTTTGTCTCTCTTCCACCAGGAGGGCACCGGTTTGGGTCCATCTCCTGCCTGACCACACTATTCCATGGAACTTTTGGGAGCTTAGCATCTCTGGAACTTCTGTCTCCACTAAATCTGAGGAAATTAGCCCCAAAAAAGCTGGGTGGAGGAAAGGACTGGCAGATAGGAAAAAGCAGATACAATGCAAGTTCACAAAGCCTGTTCCCTTAGGAACCACGGGAGGCAATTGCTTGGTTCAGGGCAGGACGAAGGAGCGGCAGGCAGCGGTGGTGTAGCGTTGTCCCACTTGTGCACTGACGGTGGACTTGCTGCTCTGGGCAGCAGGGCTGGGTTTGTGGCCTCCAACTCGCTGAGCACCTTCCAGGAGCCGCAGGTGATCTGCTGCACCTAAGGCTCAGCAGGATGCTTGTGTCTGCTCCTAGTTCTGCAGGATCTGCCTCGCAGCAGCACAGGGAGGCTCAGGGGCTCTCCTGGGGTCAGTGCCAGGCATCCCGCTCACTTCTGCTCACCCCTGGCAGCTCTCCGGGTCCTGCAACATCTCCTGCTCCGGTCAGGGTAAAACCAGGCAGAGAGGGCAGCCTCTGCCCGCAGAGAGCTTTTGGGGGAGTCGAGCTCTGCATCCTCTTTGCTTCTCAGTAGCACTCCCAGATGTCAGAGATGATTTACTTGGTGAAAATCTGCTTTCATCAGAGCAATAATCAGGACTTGCAAACAGAGCTAAACACGGGGGATGTGTTCAACACCTCCAGCTCATCTGTGCGTGGCCAGGCAGGAGGCAGCACCTGGTACAGGTACAGTGAGGGCAGGGGGCTGGTGCCCACCTCTCCCCATCGCGGTGCCCTCAGTGTCCTCCTTCCCCCAGCCCCTCGCAGGGTGCTCGGGCACGGCCCCCCCCTTCTCTCCGTCCATTCTCTACTCCTGTGGCAAAATCCCTTCCTCCAGCAGGGTTCTGTTGCATGGAGATTTGCACAAAACAGCTTTTTATTGTAAGACTCCCTACTGCGGGGAAGAGTTATTTATTTATTCCTCACAATCCTTCCACGTTTCTCCCAGCCTCCGCCCGGCCCCCCCGACGGCAGGGCTGCGAGGGATGGCAGCGCTCCCTTCGCAGTCCCCGAAAGGTGATCTCGAGTGTTTTGTGCTGCGGTCTGAGAAAGAAACTTGCTTCTTTGGTGGTCTGCATGACAGGCTGAGAGCTGATCAGTATTACAGGTTATCTGTTAGTGCGTCGAATGTCTGCCGCTGGCACAGCCGCGGGCACGCACACCGCATAGACGTGAGAGCGCTGCTTTCGTCTGCCCAGTGGCATGTTTAGGCTGTACCTGGGAGGTTTTTTTTTACAGAGAAATGATGGTTAGTTTCTTTTTAAGGAAAATAAAAGGGTTTTTGGATCCCGCTGCTTCGGTGGAATGCCATTTCTTTTTCAGGGTGTGCCCCAGTCGCAGCGAGACGCTGCTTTTTTGGTGCCTTTCTTGTCAGGACGATGGTTTTGGTTTCCTGAACACCCGGTTTGCTCTCATAGCTCTTCTCCTGGTCCTCTGTCCTGGTGCCTGCCCTCTCCCAGCCGTGTGACGTGGTGTCCGTCTCTGTTACGGTATGGCCCGACCTGCATTTATACCCTGCCACACCTTGAGTTCTGCTCAGAGCACCCGAGGTACTGTCTTTCTCAAATTGGAATTAATAATTAATATAAAAAGCTTGAAAAAAAATCTGAATTTTGTTACATAGTGTAATAACTGTTTGTAGATACTGTTCTGAGATGTAGGAATCTATTGGTGATATAAAAGGTTTTGTCTGTAAATAATCAGTTTAGAGTCCAAATGATTTTAATAAAGAGAATTCTTACACAATAATTCAATAAATTTTAATATACAACCTGCGTGTCCCGCTTGTGTTGCACGGTGACGCAGCTGCCCCCGATGTGCTCACCTTTTGGGGTGTGAGTGGGGGCAAATCCCTTGGGGGAATGCCTGGCTGCTTTCCTAGGGTGGGTGGGGGCGATGCTGCCTGAGCTGTGCTCCGTGCTTGTTGCTGGTGTCCACCAGGGCGAGGCAGAAACCAGCTCCTCAATTAGCTGAACGACTCTTAATTTGTCAGCGAATTGCACAGCTCTTCCTGGCCTCCTAAAGCTGGCTTCAGGGCCGTATACCCTGCCTCCCCTCTTACTTTATTAGCAGAGATTTAGATACAGTCGGCTTCTTTCCAACTTTATTTCTATTATATATAAAGTCACTGCACTGTAGTCCCTCCTTCACCTATCCATCTGTGCTCTTGCTGACCTTTTAGGGGTTACAGAGCTCTCTCCCTCGCTGCTGCCCCAGCCCTGGCTCTCAGCACTCAGCCCCGCTGCAGTCTCTGCCCCTGTGCTGGTATTTTTAGTGCCGGGGGCGGCAGGTGAGGGGCACAGGCAGGGGGAGAAGCGAGGCCCCGGCTCCTGGTTTGGCAGCGGGGCAGGATTAACCCCTTGCTCTGGGGCTGCCTCTCTGCAGGCTCAGCCAGGAAACCTGAGCTGCACAGCACAAGGGCCCCAGCTGGGGGACGGCTGGGGCTGCCAAACTCTGCTGCAGGTGGCCAGGGGGAAATAGCGAAGTGCTTTCGCTGCGGGTGGCCACTCCTCGGTGCTGCAAGGCTGCTGGGGCGCCCAGCGAGGCTGCTCTACACCAAATCCTTTCCTTCTGCTGGGGGAAGCTGCTCCTGCACCAAAGCCCTCGTGCAGCCTCCATGCATCTGCGGAGAGCCACGCTGCCTTGCTGGTGCAGGAGCCGTGTCCTTGTCCCCCAGCCTGGAGTGTGCCTGCTGCACCGCGCTGTACCTGGGTGCCCTGGGTGGGCAGTGCCACACGTGGGGGCTCGGGGAGCGTGTTCCCTCTGGGAACCACCAGGCAGCCTCGTGTTTTCCGGGTTCAGGAGCAGAGGGGGAAGACTTTCCCGTTTCCATCTCGGCAGAACTGTGGATTTCCCTCTATAAATAGTTGCTGTGGAGACCGTGGAGCCGCAGCAGGCTGCTGGACCTGCTGCCAGGGCGGCCGAGGCAGGGGCTGCGCAGACAGGTGCAGCAGTAAAGCAAACCCACCGCAGCTGTCCCGGCTCTCCTGCTGCCCTGCAGCCAAGGTTGTTCCCAGAAACGGTGCTGAGATCCGATACCCTGCCCCGCTCCTCAGCACGTCCAGCCAGTGATGCCGAAGGGCTTGGTCTGCTCAAGGACACCCCTCCCGGGCAGCGCAGGCTAAAAGGAAAGCAGCACCAGGTGGGAGCTCACTTTCGGGAGCTCCAGCACGAGCCAGATGACGAGCGGGGCGGCGTGCCCGGCCTCCTGAGCTGCCTCACGGTGAGTCTGAGGGCAGCGGGGCTGAGCCCTGTGTGCCCATGGGGCTGCTTCTGTGCTGCGTGTCGCGACTCGTGGGGATGCTGCACTCAGCCAGGGCTGTAGTCGTGCAGAAGCTGGAGGGAGTATTGCTGGACTCTGCAGCTTCAGGCACTGTGATGCATGGTGAGCAGCAGGGGCAGCTCCTTGCACCCCTCTCTGCAGGTGGAGCTGTGCAGGCAGAGGTGAGGCACCACCGCTCCCTGCCCGTCGGAGCTACCGCGGAGCAGGTGGGAGCAGCAGGTTTTCAGGCTGAGTTCTCTGAGCTGCTCCAGGCCTGCAGCAACCCGGCGGGTTCTGCATGAGGTAGCTCTTAATGACAAAAGCAAAACTCCTATTAGCATAAAAATCCATCCAGGGGGGATGCTGCTGAGCTCTCATCCCCGCGTGTTCTTGAATTGTTCCATTGGTAGGTGGATGCTGAGTGACATAAGAAAAAAAATCTTTAGGGCTGTTGCCCAGCTCTCAGACTGATGTGCACTGTCCTAATGATGTGCTAATACCTTAGAAGATGCGAATTGAGAGGTCTTGGGTATACCTGGTGGGGCAGGGGCGTGCAGGGTTACTGCTAGGCTGTCTGTGCACAGATGAGGACAGTTCTGGCCTCACCTCTGTTGCACAGCTCGAACTCTGGTAAATATTTGACAAAGTGGCTATGCGGACATGCGGTATCCTGCAGATTTGTGCCTAAAGGAGGCTGACTCACAGCACGTGTAAATGCAGAATTTGAGGTGTAATGGAGCTGGAGGCATTCTGAGTTCCTTGCACACCACTCCATGGGCGAGGGTAAATGGAGCGATATCAGCTCTGGCAGTGCTGGGTATCCCTGACCACACGAGCAGCTTTCAGCCCAGTCTGAGCCTTAATTAGAAATGTGCTGGGAGTTCGCTTGGTGCCCAAAGGCAGGCAACGGCTCCGTTGCTGTACTGGGATAGGGTTGTCAGCGTATGGAAAGAAATTCTAGGCTTTGGAGGAAGTCGTGCTTCTGTTCCAGCACCTGGAAGATGTTACTGTCCCGGGGCAGCTCCCAGTCATGTGGCTGCTGCCATGAGGCGTGTGACAGGGCACGCACCAGCATTGCCAGCCCATTGGGCCTGTTTCTGAAATTCCTCCGGTGCAGACAAGCTCTGAGCTTTGGCAACCTGATTCTGAAGGATTTAAAGGTCGATATTTCTACCCCTGCTAATGGCCTACTTGGGTTATTATCACCTGTCACAAGCTCTGGCAACGCGAGTTCATGTGAAGCTTACAGCAAGTGACATTTCCGAATTATGAAACGCTGGGTTGGGAGCACCCAGCCCGTGGCAGTGTAAATCCACATTTCCATTAGCAACGTGGGGCTGGGGGGTGCTATTTCAGGTGACCAGTGCTGAAGCCAATTCCACACCGGTGCTGAGGGGCTGGGGGAGCAGCAGTTGCATCTGTCTGTCTGCGCTGCCTGTGTTTGTACCTTCTGCTGCCATAGAAACACGCCGGGGAACAGCCTCTCCCCTCCGCTACGGCCTCTCTGTAGGGGGTCACGGGATGGTCAGTGATAAAGCCCTGCTCTGGCCCCAGGCTGCAGACAGATGTGCAGGGCAGCGTTTGAAACGCAGGCTCTGCTTAGCACCCACCTGGGATGCGAAGCTCTTCCTGCAAGTGAAAGCCCTGAGACGGGGTGCATATGGAGGCTGGCCTTCTGCACAGGCCGGTGTCACAGCCATGGAGGGGCCCCACGGTCCCCCTGAGCCACTGGGAATCCACGCGGGGCACAGGGAACCCTTAGATTCCCACCTGAGAGCCAGGAGTCCAGCCCCAGCCCGTTGGCTTTCCTCCCCTGAACTCCTAAAATAATCCTAAAATAATCCCTACCTCGCTGAGGTGCCCAAAATGCTCCCAACAGCCCAGTTCCAGGTTTGGATCAAGCAGCAATGGGGAGCAGGGCTAGAAGAGCAAACGGGAGCTGTGCAGATCAACGTGTGCAGCTACCCAGTCTCTAACTCTCTTTAAAGGACTAACCTGCAGGACACTGCACCGCTGGTTCCACACTGCCTCTGTCCCCACTTGCCAGGACCCGCCGGGACGCTGCCATGGAGGTGCGGGTGCAGGAGGAGGTGCCGGCGGCACAGCGCTCAGGTCAGTCCTCACACCGCAGCCATCGTGCCGGGCTCTTCACGGGTCACAGGGACCCGTCCGTCCGTCTGTCCCTCTGGGAGGACGCTGTCCTCAGCTGCCCTTTCAGTCTGAGGGCGGTTAAGGCCATCAGTAACGGCTCCTGGCCACGCTCCCCACAGGAGGCCACCACCCGGTGCGGGAAGGAGAGGTGTTCAACACGCGATACCAGGCTCTGCGCGAGCTGGGCTGCGGGGCCTTTGCCACCGTCTGGCTGTGCCAGGACACGAGGTGAGGGGCTGGCCGCTGTCTGGGCCACTCTCCTGGGCAGGGCTTGTCCCTTTCGCAGGCCACCTTGGCGTGCACTGGCTTACAGACATGGTTCGTTTTGTAGGAAGAAGAAGAACGTAGCTGTGAAGGTCCTGAAGAGCAGGGAGGGCTTTGCTGAGGCTGCCCAGGACGAGGTCTCTCTCCTCCGATGTGTATGTAAAATTCACAGGCTGTGTGCTCTGCTGCTGAGTTGAGTATCAGGCTCACCGTCCCTTCTTCCAGGTCTCAGCCTGAGGAGCTGGGCTGGGGAATGGAAAAAGACGTTAGATAATTCCTTAGGTCACATTGGCTCCAAAACAGGCACCTTCCTCTTCCTCCTGCTAGGACAGGTGGCTGCGTCTCACCCTGCCGGCCCATTTCTTTCAGCTGAGGCCAAAATCCAGTAAATAGCAGGAACCCAGAGAAATACAGGGTGGAAAAACCAACACACAGAGAAAAGTGGTAATGGTGTTTTTAAGCAGCGATGAGAATGTTTCCACCCTATTTGTGTGCTTCCCAGCTCAGAGGGCATTGCTTTATCACAACACAAATACTGAAGTAAAAGGAAATATCCAGGAAAAAAATGCAGGATGCAGCAAACATATAATAAACCTCTCGACTCAGAAAGCTTCCTTCTGCCTTTGCTAATGGATGTAGTAATTAGGTGCATGCATCTGAGTCCCAGCTAGTTGCCTTTGAAGATGGCTTGACCTGCTAGTTCTAGAAAGCTCGTTACAGTTCTTGGAGTTTACCTAAATACGAAGTTACATCAGCTTTATGTGAACAGAAGCTATTACATTTTGCCTTTCAAATTACTCCAAGGCCTTTCTCCAGCAGGTTTTGAAAAGGTTTGTTGTGTACCTGTAAATCTGCAGGCCCTCTCCAAAGGGATATGAGCCAGACTCGGTGATGCAAGAGGAAGTACAAAGTGGCACTAATTGAATGTAATCAAAGGGGTGCTTTTCTACACATCAGCACAATACTGTGCATAGACCAAGCCTTACCCTTAATTTCTTATTGCTTCTCTCCGAACGACACGCCTTCCATTCACCAGGACGTAGCTGTTCCCAGGGCCACTTCCACCAGCACAGGGTCTGTGCCCGCAGCGCTGCCAGAAGAGGCGGCCCGGTCCCCACGGCTTCCACGCACCTCCTGGTGCTCCTGCAGATCTGGCAGCTGCACAAAAACCAACCCTAAATCGCCCGTGGTTACAGCTGTGTCAAAAAGGAAAAGTGAATATATTTCTATCTGAATTCATCGTGTGTTTGTATTTTATATATATACATGCAGAATATTTGTTGCTGTGGCCAGATCAGCGCTCTGTGGGAGCAGCCTCATGTGGCAGCGTGCTCTGCTCTCCTGTGAGCCCATGTGGGCTTCAGCACCTGGAGCGCCCTGTGACAAGAGCTGCCACCAACCATGTCTCCTGGTTACAAAAGATGTGTTCACCCCTTCACATGCCACTCAGTATCAGAGATCTTGGCTGTACTTGCCCATAGCCAACCCTTTTTCCTCCCAAAGAGGCCCACTGCAGCGGGCTGTTCCAGATGCGGAAGCTGCTCTGCACCCTAGCCTTCAGCTGACCAACAACAGTTTGAATTATTCAGATGCTGAGAGGGTGCTGCTCCTACCTGGTCCAGGGGAAGATGACGTACAGAAATCTGCTTGTGTGCTTGGAGCCTGGTTTCTCTGATATTGTTTTCATGGGATTTCTCATGAAACGTCAACCCCTGCAAGAGAGAGGCTGTAGAACAGGACAAAATGGGTGCAAGGTTTCCTTGTGTATGTATATGTCTCTAATTGCAGCTTTCTTGAAATCCTCCCCCTCAGGTGAGCAGCATGAGGAAGAAGGACCGGGCAGGAGAACACATTGTCTGTTTGTTAGATGACTTCAGAATGATCGGAGAGAACGGCCTCCATATCCTTCTGCTGGGAGTGATGCTGGGTCAGCAAAGCTTGGGCTTGCGCTGGGGAGCCACAGGATGGTGTAAAACCAGGGCGCGTGAAGGTGGTGGAGGGGGGAGGTTGGCTGGGGAGATATTTGGCTGCCCTGGTGAGGGATAAAAGGCTGGTAGTGGCACCTTCTCTCTGTTGACTCTCCATGACTCTCTCCCACATACGTGCTTGGTATTTGAGGCCCTGGGTCCTTCCCTGCGATGCCTGATGTGTAACTATGCAGCCCAGGGACTGCCTTTGCCTTTCGTGAAAAAATCTTTGCAGCAGGTGAGAACTGAGCTCCAACAGGGTGAGGGCACCATGGCAGTGTTGGCAACAAGTCATAGTTTTTATCCTGGGGTCATCTGCCACAAACTCCCCTATGACTGCACCTGCAAAGAAAGGGACAACACAGAGTCAGTGCCCAAGGCACACAATTTAAAGGCAAACAGGAGCAATTTCTTTTGGGCCTGAGGAGAGAAAACGTTAAATAAAATGCAGACTGGGAAGTCACCACAATCTCATTAATACAGGGCACTGTGCATTTCTGCCCGTGCCTGCAGCCTCACCGGGTGTGGAAAGGGGTGAGGAGCAGTGATGTGAAGAGTCAGGAATCTGCAGGCCTGCACCAGGGGACAGAGGGACGGCAATTCATTGAATTTTCTAGCAGTTCAGCTGCTCGCAGGAGTAGCAGGGGACAAACAGCCTGCCATGGATATGTTTCTTGTTGACAAACCGTGTTATCTCTCTGTCCTCCTGCTACTCTGAGAAGTCCCCTCTGCTCTGCTGCCAGACTGACAGCACTCAGGTCCAGAAGGGCTCAGAGCTGCGCTCGGCTGTCTGCACAGTAATGTCTGGGGGCTGCAGGAGGTCTGCCTTGTCACTGATTCCTTCCCAGGGCTTTCCAAATTGCTGGTGCAGTTTGCTCAGAGCCTACACCTCCTTCATCCCCTGTAAGGATGTGGCATGCTGATCAAACAGGCTGTGCGAGCTGAGTTTCTTATGTGTTGTCTGTGTAGCTAAGGATTGGGAAACCTGAGTGAGGTCTAAGACAAGTTAACATCACATTTTGCCTCCAATGCTGAGATTTATCAGAAGTTTGCAGACTTGCCAAGATGAAGATTTGCTACCTTGATTCCTGTGCCCCTCTAGGGACACCAAGAAAGAAAACCACTTCCTCCTCCATCCTTTTTTCTGAAATATCTGCTTCCTCCTCTAAAGAGGCTCCGCTAACACCTGAATAAGTTATATGGAAACGTAGTGGTGTTAATCGATGTGCTCCTTTTGGCACCCAAGCCTTTTGCTTGATCCACTCCCTTATCTACATAATAGTAAAATCTCACAATCTTTTTTCTTTTCTTTTTTTTTTTTTTTCCCCTTCAGATCAGTACTGGGGCAGTATTTACTTCTGATTCACTCCGGTTTAGCTATTTAAATCTTCCCCTGTGTTTCACAGTTACCATTTAAGGTTGGTATTTCCCTGGGGCTGGTGTTCATCCCAGAATAGATTTTGATAATACAGAGAAGATTTGCCAGCCCTTTATGACTGACCGGAGTGTTTAGAAAAAGGCAACAAAGCTCCCCAGTAGCCTTTTCACTGTTATTGACTTCTGATAGCGAGTGTTTCTCTTGCACGCCTTGTTTCCCTCCCCCTGTGATGGCCAGGCTCTCCCTGCTCCGCCAAGAGCTGTTCTTTCCCTACATGGCTCTCCTGCAGCACCCTTAATTCCTCTCTGCACTCACTCACTCGTCATCTCTCCCTCCTCCTGCCCGGGTTATGATTCACCTCCTTCTCTTTCCCTGCTCGATGGGACTCCCTCCTGTGCCACGTCAAACTCCCTACAACCGACTCCCAGCTTACATTCCGATGATGATGCTGTGTTAACAGATTGGCACGGCGAGCCAAGGACTTAAGAAGCCACATAAACACAAGTGGCTTTTCAGGAGAAAACTCTGCTTTGGAGTTGCAAGGCCTCCTCTGTCCTGTTTCCAGCTCTCCGGGCTCGCCCCCCGTGCTGGCACTTGGGGACTCTCCGGATGGGTCCCCAAACTCCCTGTGCCAAGCACGCAGGGCCACCCAGCTGATGCCACCCCTTTTTAGGGTGCAACTGCGAGCTCACGCAGGGTGCTTGTACATCCCCATCTCCCTCCATCGTGCTGCTAACCTGAGGTGCTGTGTGGCTCCCGCAGGTGCTGACAGGGCTGCACTTCCTGCACAGGCGCTGCCGGATCATCCACGCAGACATCAAGCCCGAGAACGTGCTGCTGTGCGTCCGGGACAAAGGGCTCCAAAAGCTGCTGTGCGACGCGACCGACTGTGGGCAGAGAACGGATTTGAGGTTAAAGGGAACAGGTGAGCTCTGGAGGTTTTCTACAAGAAAAGAGGCTGAAGAGGGTGTTGACATGAGTGAAATGGAGAGGTGGGTGCAGTTCACAGCGCCTGCAACACTGGTACAAAACAGCAGAGGCAGCTGAAAGGGCTGAGAGGCCTCTCCTATCTTTGCTTACTACAAACCTCAGACCGAGTGGCTCCGAGTTACTCAAGGCACTCACAGAGAAGTGGTCTTGCCAGTAGGTGTGCGTGGGGAACGCCGACAAATCATAAGTGCTCATCAATAACCTTGCCACAACGCCAGAGCTGATTCTGTCAGAACAGGAACGTCCCCTCCTCTGGTATTTCCAGCCACCGCACGGATTGGTCTGATCAGAAAGCTGGCTGACACATCTCCTCTTTATTTCCCATATCCCTGAGGCTTGTGGGAGACTTGTGTACAGTCTAATCTTTGAAGCCTTCTGAAACATGATTTATTTTCAGAGAACGGAGCGAATATAGAATAAAACACAGGGCTGGAGAGTTTCTCAGGAGATCTAGTCTCCCAGCAATGAGTCCCTTTGTATTTTCTCCCACAATGTTCTCCCATGAGCATTTCTCCCATGATGTTGTCGTTTTGTCCCTCAAACCCTGGGGCAATCAGGGAATGCCAAATTACTGAGAGAGTCTCTTGCTTGGAGCAGGAAGGCACAATGTTAGCTGTAGGCTGACAGCTCAGAGTACAGCAGTAAAACAAAAATTACCCTTTTCCAGAGTCTTGTGAAAATGTCAGCATCACGGTGCTTGTCAAGCAGGCAAGAGCAGCAGGAGAGGTGCACGTGGTCCCACGACTCCTCTGAAAGCTGCTGTCCTCCCTAACATCCTCTTAGACTTTGACTGGATACCAGCCCTTTGTGTTTCCTCAGGAATGAGAGGTGGCATTTCATTGGTGATAAAAAAAGAGCCATCTGTCTAAAGCATTTTGGGACCTTTGAGGTTGAAAAACTTCAAAACTTCACACATGAATCTTCCACGGTAAATGATGCATAGCTGTTGGTTTGGAGAAAGACCTGTTTTCTCGCTGTCCTTTCCACCTAGGAGGTGATCCTGGCAATCAGCTGGAAGATTCTGATTTAATGAGCATAGAAGTGAAAATTGCAGATCTGGGCAGCGCGTGCTGGACGGTGAGTCTGCTCCAAGTCCCGGTCCCATGCCAGCGCAGGGTGCTTTGCACTTCTTTCCGTCACGCTTTGTGTGTCAGTCCTTCCACAGCCGAGCAGCAGCTTCAGAGCGTGCTTTAGTGATGCTGATTCCAGTGGGTGTTTTATTCAGCACTCCCAGCTCCCAGCTGGGCGCTGCACTCCTGGAGACATCAGCTTTGGATCTTTCTTCAGCTTGCAGTTAGTCCGTACGACCACAAATTTGAATGCCGGGAGGTAACCTTACAGCAGTGTGTGGGGCTGAGAACGGGTCTGATGTTTCCTGCACACATTTTAGTGCACACATCCAGCTCTGCCCCCGAGATCCTCAGTGCTGCACGGACAGCTTGTGACCACAAGCATCGCTGTTACTCATGTGCAGATGCTAACCAAAGGGCGTTTGTTTCTATTTCAGTACAAGCCTTTTTCCAAGGAGATTCAGACGCAGCCGTACCGCGCCCTGGAAGTGCTGCTTGGGTTAGACTACGGCACCCCCGCGGACATCTGGAGCACGGGCTGCCTGGTAGGGCTGCAGGCAACGCGTGCGTGCATGGCAGCCGACTGACACTGCCAGGCCAGGGGCAGCATGTCCTCAGCGCCCACCTCTGTGCTGCATGTGGAGCACGACTTCCTTGCCGTGGCTGAGTCAGAGAAGGAAAAACAGGCTGTCTGCACTCCTTCACTTTGGACTGAAAGTATGCTGCTGATATAATTCACTATAATTAGTTTACGCTTTAGGCAATTCGCACTCCATGTATGTTAGCTCAGAGACTTGACTGGATCAGGCACAAACTGGTTTCTTTCCATCCTGACGGAGCTCAAGGAGCTGTTTCACAATGGCACAGGATAGATCAAAGCAGAGGGAGCCCTTCCGTGTATCAGTTCTGTGTGATAGGAAGGGAAATCGGCACCCGTACTGTCAGAGTGAACAAGGAAGAAAAACTCCCAGTCAGTCAGAGAATTAACAAGGCTACTCCATTCCTAGGCATTTGAAATGGCAACGGGGGAGTGTCTGTTTGATCCTCAGCCCGGAAAATATTTCTCCAGAGATGATGGTAGGACCCCATCAGTTGTATTAATTTCATTGACAGAGGTGTCTCAATCTTTGTATCTAGGTGTGTGTGGTTTTTGTTTGTGTTTTTTTTTTTTTTTTTTCTCCCTCCCTGCAGACCATGTTGCTCGCATTATCGAACTCCTGGGAAGAATTCCTCCCCGCATTGCTTTCTCCTGGAACAAGTCAACAAAGTTTTTCAGCAGGCCAGGTAAGAATCAGAGTAGGGCAGTTTACTCTAAAAATCACTGGGGATCTCTGGCACGCTCCTACTCAGCTCGCGCTGAAAACCACCTGAAGTGATGTTACACAACGCAGGATACAAGCAGGGACAGAAAACTGAGGTGGAGATTTCATAAAGTGCAGTAACACTTCCTGCCCTGCCACCTCTGCAATCCAGGAGCGTACCAGCAATGAATGCAAATGTAAAAGCCTCAAAAATGGTCGTGGCAAATGCCCAACAGGGAAAAGATTTTCATCCTTCCTCCTTTGGAGCTGGAGAGCATGGAAATGAGGACAGGAAATAGCTACATGGCAGGAAAGCTGAAAAGAGTGCGTAACCGGCTGCACTTCTCCCATTCACTGGCAGAGAACAATGATGATGAGGAGGATTGGGACACTCATATCCTTCCATCCTTCCACCATGGCTGCTATATTTAGCCTTCTGACCTAGCTGTAACGTCTTTTCTGTTTTAATCTCTCCAATTCCTTTCCCTTTGACTCATTCAGCTTGAAATCCTTGTCTTTTGACTTCAAGGCATTGCATGACTCCATCCTCCTGCAATTTAGCCTGTCCTCCTCCTCATGCTCACCAGCCATACAGCCTGCCTACCTACAACTCCTTCTGTGCTGCACACTAGTGCCAGGCTGCAGCTCACCACACACCTCCCTGCTCCTTAAGATCCCCTGTTCACGTTTATTCCTTCTGCGGTGCTCAAAATAGGTGAATCAAAACCAGCCCTTGTTTTATATGCGCTCTCCGTGAGAACCCTGCTGGCCTAACCACACATGCCTAACCTGAGTCACCGCATTTACACCACACACTCGCGGGGATGAGGATGGCATCTTGGTCAGCAGTGGCACTCTCCTGGGCCTCACGGGGCCAGCGGGCACGGAGCAAATTAAACGTTAGTGTCTTGTGACTGTAGCACTGCAGTGTGCAGGGTTGGACAGGCACAGGGACTGCGCAGGGCCGTGCCATGGCTGTTCCTGGAACATTTTTCACTTCTGGTGCATTCTCAGCTAATTACTTGAGAAAGGGGGAAGCCCCAGGCGCTAGCTGGGGCAGATGATGTCTGAGAAACACCTGCGAGCCAGGTTTGCTGGCGGATGAGGCTTAGGCAGGCAGGTTGGCGCAGAAGGGAGGGCTGCTTCGGCTGAGGTGCGTGAGGCGAAGAGCTGCAGCCTGCTCCTCTGGCGAAGCGCAATTCAGGCGCTGTGCTCGTCATATCTCCGTACTCCTCATATCTCCGTGCTCCTCACGTCTCCGCGCTCCTCATGTCCTCCCCAGGCGCTCTCCTGCGGATCTCCCGGCTCTCCCCGTGCAGCCTGCAGGCCGTGCTGGTGGACAGGTACCGCTGGCGGAGGCAGGAGGCCGCCCCCTTGGCCAGCTTCCTCCTGGCAGCGCTGCGCTACGCCCCGGAGCACCGCGCCACGGCCGCGCAGTGCCTGCAGCACGCCTGGCTCCACGACCCGGCAGCGGCCCCGGTACCCCCCTCACATCCCCGGTAACCCCCCCCCCCCCCGGGGGCCGCCCTGCCTCACCGTCCCCGCCCGGGAGCCCCCTGAGGCGCTGCGCACAAGATGGCGGCGGGCGGGCGGCGGGGCCCTCCCGCGGCCATTTCGTGCCCCGGGGGCCTGAGGGGGGTGTGTGAGGGGGGCACCGGGAGGTGCTCGGTGGGGTCGGGAGAGTTGTGTAAAAAGCTAAAAGGTGCAAAAGGGATTAAAGGCGGCCGTGCTCGCGTCCCACACGCATCGCTTCTTCAGCCGGCGGCCCGAGGGGGGGGTTATCGATTAAAAATTGGTGGCGGCGCGCGGGTAACGGGCAGCGGGCGGGCCCCGCCGCCTCACTGAGGGGCCTCGGCGCTTTGTGCTGCCCTCCTCGCCCTCAGCGCGGCCGCTGCGGGGGCTCCGTGTGGCGGCGGCCGCCCCCCTGAGGCCCGCGGCCGGGGGCGGGCCCTCCCCTGACAGGACCCCGCCGCCCCCTCCCCCCCCCGCGGCGCGGACGTGCCGAGCGGCAGGCCCCGCGCCCGCCGCACTGCGCATGCGCTCCCCCTGCCAGCTCCTCCTCTCCCCCCTCCCTTCCCCTCACAGCCGGGCCGCGCATGCGCGGTGCGGCCGCCCAGGAATCCCGCCCCTCGTCGCTGCCACGTGTCCCGACGCGGGAGTCACCGCCGGCCCCGCCCCCCCCCCGCGCGTAGCGCGCCTCGGCCGCCAGGCACCGCCGCCGACGGCCCCGCCTCGCCGCCCCCTCAGCGGGCCGCCCCGCTGGATTGGCAGCCGAGAGAGCCAATCAACTCTCCTCCCCCTCCGAGCGGGCGGGCGCCGCCCAATGAGCATCCAGAAGGGGCGAGGGGAATCCAATGGGAAGCGCCGGGGGGCGGGGCGAGGCGGCCGACGGGGGAGCGGGAGTGGGCGGGGCCGGGGCGCCCCTGGCGCCGGCGCCGGGGATCCCCGTGCGCCCAGAGCCGTTTCCGCCCGGCGCGGGGTGAGGCCGCCGCCGCCGCCGCTGCGGGGGGAGGGGCCGCCGCTCAGGGCTCGCCGCCGCCGCCGGTTGCCCGGGAAACGCCGCGGCGCTCAGCCCGGGCCTAGTGCCGCGCGGGGGGCCCGGGGAACGGGCCGGCCAGGTAGGAGCGGCAGGGAGGCGGCGGGAGGTCAGCGGGAGGCAGCGGGGCCGTGCCCGGTGCTTGGTGGGACTGGAAGAGGGGGAGGGGGGGGGGTACCGGGAACCGGGAACCGGGGGGGGGGCTCCCGGTGTTGCTCCGCCTCAGGGCCCGGTGCAGGCGCGGCGGGAGGCCCGGGCCGGGCCATCATGGCGGGCACGGGGCTGCGGAGCGAGGCCTCACCGGGGGGGTGTGTGTGTGAGGGGGGGGGGCCCTCCGCCGGCCTTCCTCCTGCCCTGCTCCTCATCCTCATCTTCCTCATCATCATCCTCATCCTCGTCTTCCTCCCCGCCGTGCGGCCCGGGGCAGCCCCGCCGGTAGGAGGAGGGGAAGGAGGGAGAGAGAGAGAGAGGGAGAGGGAGGGAAACGGTGAGGCGGGGGGGTTGGGGGGGGGGGGAGGCGCGTGCCCGGCATTTTCTGCTTGCTCATGGTGCCGGGGGCTGCGGGAGGGGGCTGCGGGCGGCCGGCACGGAGCAAGGTCACCGCCACCGGGGGCACCGGGGGCACCGGGGGGGGGTGGGGGAAGAACCGGGGGAGGCAGCGCTGCGGTGTGTGTGTGCCCCCCCCTCCTCCTCTGGGCGAGGTGCGAGGCCTCGCAGCCCACCCCAGTCCCCTCTGGGCTTTATTTTAGGTTTTATTTTTTGGGGGGTGCTGTCCCTATAAAGGGTGTGGGGCTGCAGCACCCCCAAGCCCCCCTGCAGCCCCCCAGCCTTATATAAGCAGGGGGTGCCCGGCCTTTTGTCACGGCTGGGTGCCCCCCGGTGTCCCCGGTGTACCTATACCCGTCATATCCCCCCCCCACCCCATATAGGAGGGCTGTTACCCCATAAGGCACAGCCCCAACACCTTGATCCCATTTCCCTTTCCCTCAGCAGCAATGGGAGATTTCCCTTCCTTGCTCGCGTAGGAAACGCAGGGATTTTTTTTTTTTTTCCCCTTTTTATTTTTTTTTTTCCTTGCGGTTGACCCAGGAAGTCATCTCGCCGCCGAGGTGCGGGGAGGAGGGCGTCGCTTGGCTCTGGATCCTGTGGGGACGCGGGGAAGGCGGTGACAGCAGCTGCTGCTGCGGGCTCTGGAGCTGCGGTTGCTATGAGAGGAGCTCCAGGAGGTTTGGCTGAGCTCTCCAGGGGAGCCCAGCCGAGCGGCCTCCATTAGCCTGCTGCCGAGGAGATGGCTGGCTAAAAGGGAAAGCCCCTTTTTAAGAGGTTTTTATTTTTTGGGGCCATTTCCCAGGCCTGGAGCAGAGCCTGGTCTCTTTTGGTCCCGCGTGCTGAACCCGCTGGGTTGGGTTTCGGCCTCGTTGGGCGCTTTGTGGGATCGCGCTCGGGGCTGGGAAGCCGGGGTTACCCTCCGCAGATATTTTGGGCTGTGTGGAAAGTAGGCCAGGGAGAATTGCTGGGATCTTCCTGCTGACTGCAGGCTGCAGCCGTGTCTCTCCTCAACTCCAGCCTCCTTCCCGGCCAGTAACGGAGCCAGATGCTTTCCTTATTGTTTGTGTGTCTCCTTCCTCCCCTTCCACCGGCTGGGCCCCACTTGCCTTATTGACTGGAATTTCTGCTGCGTGCGGTGGGTGTGTGCGGCAGACAGCAGCCCGCTAGTGCTGAGGAGGGATTTTCCATTCACAGACCGGGGAGCAGTCAAAATAATGGCCCGGCTCAACTCGGGGGCTGGAAGCAGACCACGGGCAGAGTTTCCCTCGTGCAGTTTACCCTTGGCTGCTCGCACGGCCCCGTGGCAAAGCGTGCGGCGGCGGCGAAACGTCCCGCGGCCGTGGGGAAGGTTCCTGGCTTCGGGTTGAGGCTCGAGGAAGGAACAGTTTGCAGGAGGCCATTTTTGCCGTGACTGTGTGTTGGGGAATCTGCCAGCTCCCATCCGCGCTCTGTCTGCTGGAGCGGAATAGCTTCCCTCTGAATTTTTTATTATTTTTATTTTTTTGGAAGGAAGAGCGAGCGCCTTTCTTACCTCCTTTCCTAAGCCTTGGTCCCCGGCCGCTGTCTGTGTGCTGGGTGCTGCTGGCAGGGAGCTCTCCGCCTGCTCGGTGGGGCTGACACGGGTCGAGGTATGCGGTGTGCGAGGGGGCTGCGGTGGCAGCAGAGAACAACTGCCATCTTTGTGAGCTCGCCCCTCTGCCGGGCAGCCCCTCTCCCCTCCTTTCCCTGCCCTGGGCTTTTGGGCTGCCCATTGCTGAGCCCCTGAAGCAAATTCCAGGAGCAGGATAACGTGAGAAATGATTAAAATCCGCTTTGGCAGCGGATGCAGTACTCCGAGTAGCGTTTCCAGGTGAGGCTCCAGCACCCAGCTGGCCTCATGAAGTAGGGGAAAAACTCATAACCCTCCTAAAAACTCACCCAGCGCTGGGGCAGGGCGTGCTGTGAGGGCATCAAAACCCAGCTCACCACCTCCGGTGCCCCTTAGCCTTTGTTTACAGCCTCCCCGTCCGCTCTAATGGGGAATTAATCTGCTGCCCTGCATCCTGTTGAATAACTGACACCGCTCTGGCAAGGCCCTGCTTTTACTGTCAGCTCCCCAGTGAGCCCAAAGCAATATTCCTTAGCTGGTGTTGCCTCAGGTCATAGCCCACGGTGGGGTGGTGAAATCCCACGTACGTTTAAAGCCCTTTTTAGAAAGAGCACTCGGTTACGGCCACGTCTTATTTTGAGAAGTAATAGGGCAAAGTTGAAAAATGCCATAGGAAAGAGGTGGCGTTGAGTCAGCATCCTGGCACTCTCGGAAGCTTGTACTCTCTTTGGGGGCAAAAAATGGAAAAACAAAGCAGCGCTTCATTGAGGTTTTCCAAATGCTTCATGAAACAAAAGATTTCTAATTCAGGCTTTCAGGTGCGAAGCATATGAGGGAGGCCTGAGTGTGTGGTGCCCCAGACACGCAGTGTAGTGGCCTGTGCCGCCTTTCATTTTGGACAGCCAGGCTTTTTCCAGCTTGTTTTGAATGATGTGACGAGATAAAAATGTTTCAGTCTACTCTGGCAGTAGTAGGACAAACCCGATGGGTGCTCGGAGTTTTGGAAATTCAGAGATCATTGTTCTCATGGCGGTATGACTGCACTGCAAACACACGTCTGTGTTCTCTGGTGCTGCTTTTGTGAGTAATTAAGAAGTTTTACCAGCGAAAATTCATATTACGTTGAGTATGTAAGGAAGGTTGTAGTAGGCATTGGGTTTTCATACAAGAAGTAGTAGCGGTGCTTTAGTTGAAAGCATTAAATGTATGCTTAAATACCTGGTGTGTCAGACGTTAGATCTCAGTTGACCATATGAAACTTCAGCCATTTGTTTATTTTAAAATAAATACCTCATGGCGTTATACTTGTCTGTGTAGCTCTTTTCTCTTTTGAATTTAACAAAACCAGCCGTGTATGTTCAAGTTGTTAGACATTCAAGGCAGGCTTTGGCTTACATGACTGGTGGCAAGAGTTAGTGCGTAATAAGTTTGAACTCCCACAAAACTCTACCTTAAAAATGTCAGTCTGGCTTCACCCAAACCTTTTGCTGATTTTCATCCCAAAAAAGCCCCAGACCGTCACGCGGCAAGAGCCCAACATCTTGGGGCTGCGGGAGCCGAGCTCCTTTCGCTTTTCCTCTTCCCTTAATTCCTTGCTGAAGTTGCTTGGGGTTTCTTGGTGGTGTGTTTTTACTTTTTTTCCAGGATTTGCTATTTTAGTGGCAATTTTCCAGTATTCCTGCAGCAAATCATCCGCGCGGCGGCCCCTGTCCCTGCTGAGCGGGGGGAATGTGCGGCACTCCCGGCCTCCCCGCTGCGCGCACCGAGGGGTGGGACTTGCCGGGCTGCTGAAATCGCAGCGAGTCCCACCGAGCACGCTGGGAAGCACTTTTTCTTCTCGACTTCTAGTTTAATTTTTGGCTTTCTATAATTAGCAAAGATGCTCTTTGTCTTGGAGGGTGAGCTCCACGGCGGATCAGGAGGTTCTTGTTCATCCCCCCCACGGCCGAGCCGGTGAAGCATTATTTTCCTGTAACAAAAATAGCTAAAGGGATTTTTCCCTCGCTTCAACCGATGAGTCTGAACTTGAAAAGCCGTAGCCCAGAAGAAGAAATCTGCGGTGGATGGTAGCCTTACCACCAGCCTCTGTGGACAACACCCCCCAGGAGTGTCAATATTGATGTTTCACTTGTAAATCTGCAACTTTTTTGGTCCTTACATCTAATTTAAATGCTTAAACAGCGCAACAAACACATTTTTAAATAACAGGTTGGGGAAAGAAAAGCTTTCTCGGTGAGTTTCCTCCTACCAAGCGCGCACACAACGTTTTAATGAGGAATATGGGAAATATTCAGAGAGGTGCACTGGTGTGCTGAGACTTCAAGGTGGAAAAATGTGGGAGGACTCGTCAGAAGTTTGACGGGCGAGCTTTTCGTGAGCAGGAGAAGTAATTTCTTTTGTGGTCAGGAATCTAATAGTCCCACGTTCACCAAACGTAAAGAAAAAGGGGAGATGAAGAGGGAGGGACGGAGACCGGTGGCATTGAGAAACAGGCAGGAATTTGGCTTTTAGAGTGAAATTCAGCAGTGAGCTGTTGTTTATGCTAAAGTTTAATCCGTATAAACTTGATAACGTAGACAGGTCTCACATTCCTTCCTGGGGGTCACGGAAGGGCTAAGTTTAGCAGAGGGGAGGTATCCAAAGCAGCCAGATCAGCGCAGTTTTTCAGGCAGCAAACTTTTTGTCTAATTCATCCCATTCTAAACGAGCTTAGTTATTTTTTTTTTTCACTTAGAAGCAGCCTTTTGAGACAGAATGAGTGAGTTTTGAAAACAAAACACTTAAGCCCTAAAATATTTCGGAGTAATTTTAGAGTAGAAAGGTCACCGTGCTTTTGATGTGTCCGTATTTAGAGAGCGATTACAATTGCAATCATATACATTGACAATAAGGCATTGTCTGGCTTTGGGTAGCTGCTCATTTCCTGACTCAGGCGTGTTCCAGTCATCCTCGGGGAGCTTCTGCCAGCCCGCGGTGCTGGGCTGGGTTTTCTTCTGCACCCTTCTTCTTTTACAGGGCCAAACTTTGCAGTTGCTGTGCCAGTGGCGCAGAAGGCAGCTTGGAGGTGGGATACTGGGAAGAAGCCTCTCGGCTTTGAAATGGGCAGGTTGAAAGGCGAGCCTGTGATAGGGAACGAGTATGAGATCCCGTCATCGGACTTGTTAGCAGAACAGACCTGTTGGTGAGGATTCGGGGAAAGACAAAAAGTCAAGACACAGCTCGGGGCCTTAACCGGTCAGAGTCAGAGAATGCAGTCTCATGGTAGTGCACAGGCTTTGTGTCATGGAAATAAAGTGGCTGGTGCTTTAGAGGATTGTGTTGCATGGAAATATTTGGATAAGGAAGACCATTTAAGCCGGCGTTGCTCAGGCTGGAGGAGGGGAAGAAGCTCGCTGCTGGGACCTAGTGCTGGAGCTGCAGAGGTGAGAGGATGGCACCGGGAGGACCTGAACTTCCCTCGTGGCTCCAGCCCAACGACAAAGCAGTGTTTCTCAGCATAACCGTGTTTCCCAGCCCTGCCTCTGCCCAAATTACAGCTTTCTGGCAACACTCTCGGTCACTCTCTAGCACTGGCACCCTTCAGGATGCCGGCGTGGAAGCTGCCCCTAATGAGCAATTACCAGATGAGCTTATTGGAGTGAGTGGAGGTGTGAGCACGTACCCTGGCTGGTCGGCAGGAAGGAGCCCTCTGAAAAAAGCTCAAGAACCACTGATTGGGAAGCTGGGGTGAGCTGGGGGATCAGCTGGGACCCCTGAGTGTGAGCTCGTCTCACCCTGGGGTGCGGTGTCGGTGCGTAGGTCCGTGTAGGCTGAGGTAATGGAAGAGCATAGGAGCCCTCCGAATTCCTGTTTTAACTTCAAGTCTTTAGTTAAAGACACCAAAACAAATTATTTCCTGTGTTTCAGTGGCATTAGGTTGAAATAACTTATAATCATGCTGCAGGAATGCTTTCAGTAATGTGGCTGTAGATTAACTTCTGCCACAGCGAGGCTCTGGAAGCTTCCTGCGAGTGCAAGACAGGCCGGCTGCTTGCGCACCGAGCAGGATCCCCCCGACTGCAGAGCCTTCTGGCTCAGTTCTCGGAGTTCCATGAATTTCTGGGGTGTTGGGGATCAGCCTGGAGGCTAACAGGGAACAAGGATACTCGGGGGGGAAAGTCGGGCTCTGAGCTGGTGACCGCACGCTCCTTGCACGATTTTCTGCGGGATTTTGTTGCCCATGGTTGAAGGTTACCCAGTGTGCTGCCAGCACCGCCCCGCTCTCCTTCCCAACATCATTTCTCCTGGATCCAACGTGTGCCCGCCCTGGTGGAGAGCTGTCAGGAAGGCCGGCTGGCCCCGAAGCGGCGCCTTTCCCATCCCGGGCGCTTGGCTTCTCTGCTGGCCTCTGCTCGGCCGCGGGGCCGGGCCAGCACCGGTGCAGCCGGGGATGGGGAGGCTGCCCTGACGCCGTGCCAGCTGAAGTCAGCTCGAAACTATTGCAGCGCTGCACCCTGCGCGCGAGGTTACCCGGGGTGAAGCTACGCCGGGCAGCCGCGTCCACGGCTCGCCTGCAGAGCCGGGGGGGTTTGGCTCCTCCGTCCTCACCCCCCAGCGGTCTCCTGCCAGCCCTGCTGCTCGCTGGGTCCCCTTCTGAGCTCACGCAGCTTGCTAACCCAGCAGAAAGCCGTTTTATTTATTTATTTTTAGGTTTGGGGTTTTGCTGGATTCTTTGTCGCTTTTTTTTTAATTTTTTTTTCTCCAAGAGAGCGAATTGAATTGGCTCGCCAAGACTTGACGAGCTTCCAGAGCCCTCAGAAAATGACTAGGGGAGAGCATCTGGGTGGAAGTGCAGAGGATGTGGTGGGGACCAGTGAAGGGGAAGCGGGGTCTCCGCCTCGGGGCGGCACGCCGGCTGGATCCCGTAACCCTCCGGTGGCCGCTGCGAGCTGGGAACTGGCCAGGAGCCCGAAGCACTGTAGGGTTATTCCCTCGGTGGCTGTGCTTCTGGATAAAGCTTCAGTTCCCCGGTCAGAAATGGGCACCGTGGGCTTTCCTTCAGCTGGCGTTTTGCTCTGGAAGCTGGTCAGGTGAAACCTTCAACCCAGGCTGTGTCTGCAGTGGTGGCGTGGTGTCAGATCCAGCTTGTGCCGCTCGGCTGTTCCTAAACAGCGAATTCCTGCAGGTATATTTCTGCAGAAAGCAAATACGGCACAGAGCTCGAGTGATGCCTCATTTTGGAAAATGACAAAATATTAATTAGTGTTACAAGCACTGCAAACATCTGTATAAATAAACGTGCTACACAATGTTCCTTATTCTTTATTTTTTCCACCTGGTAATTAGTCTGTATTTCACATCGACTTGCGGGTCATTATGACTTGTGAGCTAGAGAGGCATGCACAAAATTATGAATTAGGGAGGGTACGTTGTCAATCAGATGGATAAAAAATGCAGTAGGAAAGAGAACTGGAGCAAGCATTGTGTATAGCGGTGCTGAGAGGAAGGAATAGAGATATGTGTGAGGCCGGAACAATGCAAAAACCTAATTCAGCCAAGGCTGGTTGAAGTCGAAACTCGAATCCTGTTTCTTTAATATGAAGAACTTGGTTGTAGCAGCGTGTTTGAAATAGAGCAAGTGGCTGTGCTGCACCTCCCTGTGTGCTGCTCTGCCTGCATGCTGCGGGCTGGGCTTGCTGTTGCCTGCATTGGCTGGTGGGACTCGGGGCAGCTTTTTGGCCATTGGAGCTTGGAGAATGTTATTGAAATGCTAGCATGTCGTGACACTGCCAGGTGAATATTGCTGTGCAAAAACTCGCGTTGGGCCTGAGCGGTATGTCTCATAAGCAAGAAGTGTCATCCATTTTAAGGGTAATTACTTAGTGAAAATCTTCACAAATAACCCCAAGTCAGCCATGCTAGAATAAGCAAAGAAGGTAAAAAAAAATTCAATAAGCAACAGGCACCGTGGTATTTTGGGGTATGCCCATGGTGCTCCCCTTTGGGGAGGCTCTGCTGGGGTGCCTGTGCTGGGCTGGGAGGCTCCTGGGCACAGTTCCCAATCTGGTGGCATCCCTTACACACTGAGTTCCTGTGAGGAGGAGCTTGCTGCCCATCCAGCTTCACTCCCAAAAGATGTCTGAGCACAGCCAGGGTCAGGCAATTTTAAGGTGGGTTTCAAAATGCTTGCATACATCAGCACGAGTCCATCACTTGGTGGAGTGTCCATCACTTGGTGGAGTGTCTTTAAGCACTGCAGATGTGGAATATCCTTTGTGAACCTTTCACAGAATGTGTAAGAGGATGAAATATGCGCTGGGAAAGGACTTTACTTACAAACTATCGACATGTGTAAGTAAAATCACTGTGTCACAGCTCCTACTTCCTGCTCCTGTGTTTCTAACTCTTGCCTAAGCAGATGGAAGTAATAAATTAGGAAAGAATACAGCGTGAGCTTACTCTGAAAGCAAGGGCAGATGCTGAAATCTGTTGTCGCTGGTTTGGCCTTTCTGGGATGGAGACTGGGGCTGGTAGCTTGAGGCTGAGCTCAGCAGAAACTCAGTGGAGAAGGTACCAGGAAGAGCGTGATGACTGGTCCAGACGTCAACACACATTGCTTCTCACAGAACTGCACAGAAATGAAACCAGGATCCTTCAGGACAACTACTTGGGCTGAAAATTCATTTTTTTTTTTTTACCGTATCATGCAGCGGATGGGGGTGATGTAAGAGCAAACTGTTCTTGGGAGCAGAACTTGTAGCGTTTTGTTGCTCTCCTGGTGCCAGGATTTAGGGATTCACTCCTCTGAGTGCTAGCAAAGCAGGCTGTTCCCGTGAGAGGAGCGTGTTGGGGCAACATTTGAAGGAATTTGGATATTTGCAGTTTTACGTGCAGAGAAGGTTGGGAGGGAAGAAATAAATGGCCTTGACATACATCTGAAAAATGACGGAAACTTTCCTGCCTCGTGTAAAATAAAATTACCCGAGTTGTTAAGAAAGATGGTTTGACAGAAATAGCGTGTGGGCTTAAAATGTAAAAATTTGTCGTGAACAACGGGAACTGCTTTGGAGTTGTGTTAGTATCAAGAGGGTTTAATTTAGCTCGGGTTAAGATCTCGGTTAAACCGATTAGCTGAACGTGTTGGGAGGCTGCAGGTTCTCAGCCCGGGTGCACGTGTGGGTCTGCAGCTTGCAGTGACTGGGGTGAAACAAGTGAGGTGGCCATGGCACAGGGTGAGGCTGCTTTTGAATGCCCTTAAGTGGGGAGTGTGTTGGGATTTCTAGTGGTTCATACCATGGTCTTTTTGTTTTTTTTCCCCAACCCAAGTTCCAGATGCAGTTCTTCCAGGGCACTTTGTCCCCACTCTGGTGCTGGTGACGTGGATTCAGTGTGCTGCCATCTCCATGTGTCACTGGCTGTACTGATAGGAAAATCGGGGCACAAACCAGGGATTAGCTTGCATAGGACATCTTTTGGGGATATGGAGGTAACACAGGGCTCTTTGCTACAGAGCTCGTGGTGCAGATTGCCTCTTTCAGACTCTTACAGGTAGCTGTCTCATCCATGCCAGTCCTCACCACGTGTCTATGCTCTGCTGTGCTGAGTTGCCTCTCTTGCACCTTTAGAGTCCTTCAGCAGTGTAGTAAAGCAGTCGGTGCTGTTAATTCTGATGTTGGTGGAGACAGGTGAGAAAGTCAAGTGACCCGGGGCTGGGGAAGCCATGTGGCACAAGGCAGGGTATTTTTCCTGCTTGTTCTCACCAGCATTGTAACGCTACGAGATTGTTCTCAGCCTGAACTGTGCTGTTGCTGATTTGTAGCCGTCAGGACTGATAAACCATGTGAAGGGGCCTTCGGAGTATCTGTGGCAAACTGTTCTTGGATGGCAGTGCACGCGAAGCCTGCCTGCATTGCCGGGGAGTACAACTGTGCTGCTTTCCTCCTGCGCTGAGATCATTCTCCTATCCAACTGTTACCCAGCTGATGTCCTGACAGTCCTCAGTTTTTCCATAATGACAAAATCAAATTAGCCCTAAGATGACTGGTGCATGCGGCATTCCTCTTGGGTAAAGCGTGTTGGCCTGAATATTTTCTGGCTAGTTTTTTTCTCGGGGAGAATTCAGCGTTTTGCGCTTGAAAAGGAAAGGAGGAAAGATGCAGATGAGGAAATGCTGGTGTTGGAGGTGCAGGGAAAAAGCACACAGCTTTCTTCTAGAACATAATCTGTCCAGCTGTGAGTTAGTCATCTTCAGTCTCGTACAGAATGCGTCCAATCTAAATAGTTGAGCATCTCCCTCCTGAATGCGGCAAACCGGCGTCTTTTCTGCTCATGTGAAGCTGTAACAGGCGCAACCCATCTTAGGAGTGCCTTCATACTTGTGAACCTGCAGCATCCATCATGCTGTCAAGCCTCATTTACTCATGTGATGGGATTTTTTTTTTTTTTTTTGGCTTCTGTTCCACAATTTTCCAGGTTTAAAGAGGCTGCTTGCTGTTGGCTGGGAGCACAGCGCTGAGGATCCCAGGCAGGAGTGAGCGGAGAACGTAACGCAAGAACGGGAGTGACTCTCCTGAGTCAGGCTGAAGGGTTCGTTCAGCTCTGTCAGGGCCAAAAAATCGATGCTTGGGGAAGAATGTAAGGTGAGAGGGCTGCAGGATCTTGGCTAACGTCTCTAATTTCAGTGTAGTAGTTCGTGCTGTTACGTTAAAGACAGCCCTATTCTGGGCTGCTTTGATTTCGTGTAGCTATCCTTCAAGGAAAGGGGAATAACTTGTCCATTATGACTTGCTTTCTGTGTGGATAAATACCTGTCTGCGCTAATCCTTTGTTTATATAATTATGGCTTTCTTTTTGAGGGGAGGGGGAGATTCTTGTTAGTGACCAAAGCAAGAACTGGTGAGTTTTTTGTGAACTGGCCTGCGTGAGCTGAAAGATTTCTGTGCTGGTAAAGGGATGGTGGACGTCCTTCTTTAGGCACTCAAGGAAACTAGCTGTGAGTGTGTTGGGAAATAGAAATACCCATAAAGATAGGTGCTGATAAATCTTACTGCTGTGAATGGGGAAGAGAACAATTACAATTAGACCAATACCTTTGCTATTAATATATGTTCCATGAAGCTATGGGGATGCTAACATCTGTTTATGCAGTGGAGCAGCAGCCTCCTCTGGAGGGGCAGTTGGAACTGGAGCTGCACTTGGGTAGTTTGAAGCATTCTCCAAAGGCTCCCGAGAATGCGTTTGATGTAGTTTTAGTTTGAAAAAAAAAAGTTTAACACTTTTTCACAGAAACTACACATGTACTCTGCGCACTGTGAAGGCTTAATGGCTCGGGTTGCTGCTGCCTTGGGACCCCGAGGCTGCAGTCTGTTGCATGACTTTAAATTTCCCCCCGAAGAATTGTGGTAAATCCATATGCTGTTTTTCAGGCTGTGTTCAACAAACATGGTCTCGTTCATTGGGAAGCTGCAATGCCAAGTATAAAAATGACTAGGTGAGATTTTCCAGTCTTTGTTAGGTGGAAAGTCAGCTCATCGGAAGGTTATTTTTGGCCTTAAAACGCATAGTTACACAAACACTTAGTGGCCCTGGAGAAGGAATGGGCAAAGGGCTGAGCAACCTGATCCAAGTTGGCCCTGCTTTTGGGAGAGAAGGGGGTTTCAGGCAGCAAACCTCCAGTGGTCCCTCCCAGCCCGCCTTGTGCTGTGGGTGTGGGGGGCATGCCTGTTGGAGGGAGGAAGGCAGGAGGACACCAAACTAGAAATGTTTGTGCTGGAGGAACTGCAGGAACAGTGGACAGCTAAAATACCTGGGATTGTATCTTTGAAAGGACACACCTAGCTGTATGGAAGGGAGTGGGATGAAATAAGCTTTGAATTTACTGCTCTTTCGTATCTTTTTATCTGGGTAAAATAAAATACTGGGTAAAGCTTTCATCAGACACTAGTAGGATAATAAAGTATGTTTAGGGAGTCCTGGATTGTTTTACCACCTCTCAAGGAAATTTACGGATCCGCACAGTTGCAAGGTGGTGCGTTGGCTAGCAGAGCTGCAAACCCACCCATGCGTTGTGAAGCAGCATTTTGGAAAGCAGCCCCTCAGAGGGCTTTAAGGTCATCACAGCTAACTGCCTCCACACGGTATTCGGGTCAGTATTTTATTTAAAGGGGTTAATGTGATTCTTGGGCACATCTAAAAAAGAAAAAGTTGAGGGGAAAGGAACATCAAGGAAAAATAAATAAGTAATCTTGCAAACAGTAACGTCGAGACTGATACTGGAATTGAATTTTGGTTTCTGTGCTGCAAGAAGAATGCCAGTGTATTTGGAGAGAATTCAAAGGACAGCTGCAGAAATGATCCAGGGACTGGAAAATAAGCCTCATGATGTGAGGCTTAAAGGAGCTCAACTTACTCAGCTTATTGAAAAGACAATTGAGAGAGGACTTGATCTTTCTCTAAAAGGACTTGTGAGATTTGCTGACAAAGGCATAGCACTATCAACCGAGGCTGGATAAATTCAATCTTGAAATACAGTTTCTTAGCAATGACAGTAATTAAATGTTGGCATCGCTCACAAGGAAGGTGAAAGGGGCAAGTGTTCATCTTTGCCTTTTAAAATAGGCCTGACTTGTTTCCTTCTGGAGAAAACATACTGTGATTTTTGTTATTATCATGGCAGTAATCCTTTCCTGACACCAGCGTGTGAGAATCTTTAGAGGTTTTGTGCCGTGGTCAGTTGGAGCAGGTTCAGATGTGTGTGCTCACGGTCAGCGCCAAGGTCGTGAAGTGCAGATTGATTTAGAGGAGAAATGGTTAACCCGGTACTAGCACACTGCCTTGCATAAGACACACAAGATGTGAAAGCAGCTCTGAAATTTAATGCTTTGTGGCTTGCATCTTTGGAAGTCAGCTCTTTCCCATACTGCGTTGTTTCAGATGTTTAAGATATGTTTAAGGCTCTCTGAAATCCTCTGCAGAGCAGCACTGATGTAACTGTGTACACTCACTGTATTCAAATGAGCGTTTCTGGATTCCAGTTGACCACAGCAGAAGTCTAAATCATTTTCCTCCTTTTTTAGAAACAGCATTAAAAAAAAATTGCACAATGTTAATGTGATTACAGCTCCTCTGAAAGGCAAAGCAGGCCCAAGCTCTACTGGTCGGTTTGTTCTTAAATTAGTGGAGGGTATTCTCTGTCTCAAGTCAACTGGACTTGGTCTGAAAGTTTATTAACGTTTGAAATAATATTAAATAATCATCAAAAGCAGTATTCTAATGGCACTTGTTTGCTGTTTTTCGTGCCATTCAAATGAGATTACTTCAGCAATTCTGCTCCTCCCTCACTTTGTAAATTCACCTGGGAAATCGGTGACTCAGTTGGGTAATGGCTCCAGATCGTGCTTGTACTTTTTATTTGTGTTTGTCCATGCCGCCACTCCCTCGACAGCTGCTGAGTTTCTGTATTTTCATAGATTACCTTGCCCCAGGTGCCTCTGCAGATCTGCAGAGCTCTTCAGTTCCCTTCCAGGTCGTTCCCAGCTCTCGGTACCTGCAGCGTTGTGCAGGCAGAGCTCTCCCGGCCAGCTCTACGGGTGTGTGCGCGCGCAGAGGAGGCGGCGCGGGGCTGCAATCTCCTCTCCTCTCCGGCACGGCTGCATTCCTGCCTCTCCTCTGCTCCAGGTCCTGCCGGGGAGGAGCTGCTCGGCCTCTCTGCAGCTGTGTGCTGAGAGCAGGAAGCCTTCCCGCAGCCTGGGGAAGAAGGCGGCTCAAACACCCATAGCTTTTTTTTTTTTTTTCTTTTTTTTTTTTTCACGTTGAGCCCATCGATTTGTCACAGGAATTGAGCTGCTTTGTAGCTGGGAAGGAGGTTGTCTAGCAACTGCAAGTTTCCTTGCTGAAGGCTAGAGGGATAGCAAGCTGCAGGAACGTGTTGGGGCACTGCACAATGTCAAGCAAAGGCCTCCAGCTTTGAGATCCAGTGCAGCAGCTTCAGCTGCTTACCTCATCCAGACGGCCCTGTCTGTCCTAACCTGCAGGAGCTACTGGCTGCAAGTGCCACGCACAAAAGAGGCTGTGAAGGATTGGCAGTTAGGAAACCTCCCCCTTCCTCTCTGCTGTGTCATCGTCTGCCTCTCCCCGGCACCGACAGGCTGATGGAGGCAGCCGCGTTCCCTCTGCTGCAGGGGGTTTAACCTCTTGTAGCGCGAGCAACTTTCGTGTTTCGACCTCTCAGTTTCACCATCTGGCTGCAGCTACTTGTGCTCGGTTGAATTTGCAGCAGTCAGTGTTCTCGGTATACTTCTCATAATCCAATATTCAAAAAAAAACAGCGGTTGTGGTGGCAGATAGAATTTCGCTCTTGCTGTGTTACAGAGCCATTTCCTCAGCGTCGCTTCCGTGTGAGCTCCACACCGAGCACTTTCGGTCAACTGCTTGATTTCAGTACTCCCGTGGTACCACCCCCGTGTAGCTAAGGGGGTTGGTTGTGGGGTTGTGCGCTCAGAGAAGCTCTTTTCAAAGGAAGAAATTACTAATAAATCTAAAAGCCACCAAAACCAAACCTGAGTGGCTTTTGTCTTTATTTAGTCACTATTTGCAGGTCTGTAACTGATCATCCCCTTGATGATTTTCAACTTGATCATCCGCTTTTCACCTTGTTAACACAAAATGGGCCACTCAAAGAAGTGGCAGTGGCTTGCAGCACTGGCTGTACCACTGAACTTTGCATTTCTTGCCAGCAGTTATGAAGCGCGTGGTGGGAGCTCTCTGAATAAGTACAACACCTTCCACCCCTGTGGTTGTGAGAGCAAGTCTCCGATTATCTTATTTTACCAAAGATTTACAAAACTTTTTTTTTTTTTTTTTATCTCTTGCTTCACAATAAATTACTTGTATGCCTTAAAGCTTGGTGGTCCGCTATGTTGCTGGTTAATGGGTTATTCTGTAAATCTGCTGTAATTCTGCAGTAGGGTGGGGATCGCCTGGGTGTGGAGGATCTGCCCCACGGAGCAGGGCATGCCGTGGTGCTGTATGAGGAACATTGGCCTTTCTCTTGCCGGTGCCAAGCTGCAATATGACACGGGATGTGAGTAAGCCAGAAAAGTGAACCATGTTAAAGAGCACCTTGATCGGAGTTCTGCATCAGCAGGTGGGCAGAAGCCGCAGAATTCAGGGTGGGAGGGGAAAATAAGGCTTTTTGGCCGATACGCTGTTCAGGGGCATATCGTGATTGCTCTCAGCACCACCATGGCAGGTTCTGTCTGCTCACTGATATGTTCTGGGCTGTGCAAAATTGGTCTGCAAGAAATTAGGGATTTCCAGAGGTCTCAGAGGTATCTGGAGGAGCCAAGAACCTCTGGACACCAGTGCCAGGCAAGTACAGTAGGCAGGGAGTTCCTGCAGAGACCTCCCTGACAAGGGGACGCAGTGGGGCCATGTAACCAGCCAAGCTCCAGTGCTGGAAGACTGCAGAAATCTTTCCTGAGCTCTTTAAAACCCAGTGAATTTTACATAGTTAGCAGTGCTCGGTGATTACGCAGCTTAATTAGCAATAGGATTTGACCATCTCGCTGTGTGCAGCACAGGCTGCAGATCTTCCCCTAGCCGAGTTTCCCACTCAAAGCCTGTTAAACAAATTGCTGTTTGTTAGAGCGCAGCAAACGAGCGTTACATAAGCCTCGAATAACTTCCTTCCAATTTGGGGGAAAAAAATGTATTTGCATGAGCTCAGGCCCAGGTGCAACGCTGTGAAACTTGCTGGTCACAGAGCCCAGCGTGGTCTGGAGCTGGGAGAGCACTTGGTGACTGGGAGGGAGGGAAGGAAAGGGGGCTCAGAAGCAGAGAGCAGGATTGAACCTCGACCCTGTGAGGGGTCTGTGGTGGCTGGGCTGCCTTGGTGTGGTGGGCTGCCTGCTGGGGGCTCAGCCTGAGGCGGCGAGAGGATCCATGGCAGGCCCTTGTGAGGCTGGGGGCTCGTTTTCTCCCCTGCCTCATCCTCAAACAGACCGTGGGACAAATTGTGATTTTTCCACCACATTAAAGCGCCCTTTGGTGCTGTTGTGGATATCGTGCAGTCCTGCTTCCCCTTGGAGCCGTGGTGGGGGCGAGGGGCGGCAGCGTGAAATGGAGGACTCCTGAGCTGAGGGAGGCTGGGGCTGGGCCCCGGCGCGTCGCGATCTGGGCTCCTCCGGCCTCGCTGCCATCTGCCTCGCCTGGGAATAGTTTTCTCTGGCGCAGCCCCTGTGCCTCGGTGTTGCATCATCTCTGGGAGGCAGGCCAGGCCCGGAGCCCCAGCACAAAGGCTTTCTGAAGCCGATGAAGCTTGTTCTGTGTGCGAAGCGGCGCGCTCCTTCCTGTCGGCCTTTCCGCGGCGTTCCTGAAGCGGCCCGGCTCTGGGAAGCCCTCCGTAAATCGCCGCTTTATATCCCCCTGCTTCCTGCACACCTGGCTGATGCAACGTCTGCCCGCCGAGCCCGGCTGCGGGCTCCTCTGGAGCCGTTTTGTTCGCCCTGGCGGGGAGTGGCCGGGCAGGCAGCCGGCATCACGTGGAGGCCTTAAATAGATGTAGAAAGGACGTAGGGCCAGGCTCGCGAGGCAGCGAGTATTTAGTGGGATTACGGAGAAATCTTTTCCAATTCTGGGACGGGAGGCTGCAATCCTACTCCTTGGCAACTTGTTTGTGGTCAGCCTGCCACTGGTTGCAGCTCCTGGCCGCTGCTGCCTGCCAGTAAATGCTGCCGATTCTCCTCCTATGTTCAGCAACTTCCCGCGGCCGCAGGGACCGGCCGGATTCTCGTGGGAACTGTAATTCCCTCCATTTGGAGCCGGGCCTAGTTATTGCCCTTTATTGCTCCGCTTCCCTCTGACCTTGCATGTGGTATAGGATTTTCTCCGAAATCCCTTCATAACACACATTCAAGGTCTGCAGTTATTTATCCTTGGGGGTTGTCTGACGGCCTTTTCAATTTAGGGCTCGTCTACTTAGGAAAGTTTGACCAGTTACGCAGATACAGCCGTTCACGTGCTTGCTATTACGCTCACAGGCAACAAAAGCTAGAACAAAGAAATACTCTGGTCTGCCAGGATTAAACCGGTGTTGTTTATGTTATTTAAATTAACCTCCAATCTTATTTTAACCATAGCCATTTTCTGGCATAGGCAGGCCTCTTAAATTCAGTCTCAAAATGTAGGGCTTGTACGGACAAGGTGCGGCAGACAGCAGTGGTACTTTCCAGTACTGCTGTTCCTCGGTGTCTGCTCTGCCCTATTGCAGAAATGCGTTGCCCTTATAACCATATCTAAAGGGGAATCTGTATTTTACCTGCTTCTGCTTTTAGTCCCGTGTTCTTGGCGTCAACTGCGCTCGATGAGACATGGCAACATTTCCTTCCTGCCAGCTGTTTTGGCAAAGGCTTAGAGGGGACAGTCGCAGCACTCACTGCCACAGCTGGATTCACTGGAGGTTAGTTGTCGAGCCCTTTGTCTCAGAGTATTAGTTCTGAACCTTTTTGTTCGCATTTTCTGATTTCTGTGACACACAGACGTTTGCCTGTTCCCCTTCACCCTGTGGGAAAAGACAGCGACAACCTCACATTGTAGAACCAGCACACCAGTCAGGATGTGTTCCTCTTGCTGCAGCCTTCTTCCCCTGCTACCATCCCAAATCAGATGCTTGTAGAACTGTTTTGTTTTTATTTTTTCCTCTTTTTTAGTTTCATTTACTTTGGTAAATTTTTCTATCATCATTTCTGTGGAGTCTTATTTATAGTAGACCTTTCTTTTCATCTTCCATTGCTATGGATCTTTCAGGAAAAAATAGAAAAGAGTATTCTCAAAAACAAAAGCATTTTCAGGAGTTCACCTTTATTTCATTTTTGAAATTATCATTTTAAATACTTTTTGCATTTGAAAGAAGTATTTAATTCTTCAGCATTTGAAGAATTTGTCATCTTCACCAATGACTTGTTACGCTGTGGGATAGAGGCAATTTAATGCAATGTTTTTAGCACAGAAATGGGCCGAGAAGTACTTCTGTCTCTTGAGGTTTTTTTTATCTTCTCCACCATTACTATTTTTTAAAGTTTTATTTTGATGACTAACATTTCGGAGGTTTAGCATTTCATGGAGACTGCTAGATTTTCAAAGCGTTGTCTTGTGAAACTTTCTTAAAACAAAGGTTATGAGGACATTGATATAAACTTCTCTACTGTGATGATCTTTTCCTTTACACTGAGGTTGTTACTCCTTTAAAACATCAGCTCTGTCACCATCCTGCTCAGCGGACCGTGTGTGCAGGCCATGCAAATGCAGCTAGGTCTGTGCTCATCAGCGTGGGGCACAGGCAGAGCTACCTGGTGTCTGCCAGCCACCTCTTCATGTAAGCACACCTCGGAATAATTTGGTCTGCCACGGATCACTGCTACTCTGTAATTTGCTTCCCCTTTCTAATTTGGTATGTATTTGTTTATGGAATTATCCTTCTGTGTGAATCTTCAGCCAATTTCAAATCAATATGAATTAAACTTTCCAGTAAGCTTTCACGGTGCCAATGAGGTGTTTTACGAAAATCCACACGAGCCCTTGTCTCGAGCCTCTGCCTCCTGGCTGTGCTGGACTGTAAGGAATGCAGTTGAGTTGTCCTGCAGAAGGTATTTCTGGAAGCAAAATCTGCCCTTCCTTTATCTCTTACTATATTTTTCTTTTATCATAATACCTGATATCCTTAGCAATTCCAAAAGAAAAGCTCAGGCTGTTTGTCTGCAAAACAAAGGGGTTTTGCACAACTTCTTGACTGCTGAATCAGCAGCAAAGTTTTGAGGTTATTCTTTCTGCTTTTCTGAGGAATCTCCCCAGTCCCAGGTCAGTGGCTGAGAACACTTGAGTATGCATTTTGTTATTTCTTGCTTGACGGTTTAATTTCTTTCACTTGCTCGCTGTCACCACTGACGGTCCCTTAGGGTGTAGTTTGCAGATGAGGTTAACTAAAACCAATGTTTTCTGAGTCAGATAAAATGATGGAATCCCATGGGCGGACATGATGAAAATCTCTTACAATATCTTAAACCCAGTTTAAACGAATTTGACCAAAGGATTTTCAGTTTTCAGCTGTTTACCGAGTTTTATCAAAATCAGTTTAGCTCGCTTGTACCTCAGTTTTAAACACGGCTTACGTGGCCTTAGCTGAACTGCTTTATCACGCTGACTTTAGCTAAGTAGGTGTATTTGTAGACACACGTTGAGGTGGCTTCCAGCTTTTCCTTAAGGTGCTTTACGAGGATGGGAATCATCCGTATGATTTCATACCTTGTAAGGAACAGCCTGACTGATACATCAGTCGGTGGGTACCAAAAGCTGATGGAGATGAGCTGTGTAGTAGAGGCAGCACTGTCGCCTTTCCTGATCCTTGACTCCAGGTCTTGTGCAGCGTGGTGAGCAGATCGAGTCTCACTGGGGTGTTGCATTTTGACACGCTTAACGATTTTTAAATGTTGTTCTTGTTCTGAGAGCTTGTTGGTGCTTTTGTCGTGGTTCTCCAGATCCCAGAGAACAAGTGAGCTGTGAAACAAATTTATAAATAGAAGTATTTCTCTTTGCATATAGATACTTACATATAAAAAAGTATGATAATGGCAAATACTCATATTAATACATTTTTTATTTAATTAACTCAGTCTTTCCTTGCTGCTTAGTGAATCCAGCATGTTTCCAGGGCAGAGCTAAGCATTTGTATTAATAGACTGAGGCACAATTCAGGTAAAACAGAATAAATTGGAGTTAAAAGTCTTACAGATTTGTCTACTCTGCCTCTGTGTAGGTGTCCTTATGGAACAGCATGTCTGAAATTCTGGGAATTTGATGCGTTTTTTTCTGAGCTGGCTGTTTTAAACTGGCGAAAACCCTTGATCTGATTCTGTTTGCACTAAAGGTGCTTGCCCTTCTGTGAGTATCTGCCCTTGACATGGGGTTTGTAGGTGTGCTGGAACAAACAGGCAGTGCCTGCTGCGCTTCGGGTGGACTGCCCTCGTGTTTGGGTGCCGCGATGTTTGGAAACGGGACCTCTGCAGAATGGCAATTGAACCACTTCACATTTACGTGACATGTCCCATGGATTTGGACTGCAGGCTCTCAGCGGCACGAGTGGCGAGAAAAGTTTCCAGCAGTAAATTTTCTGTGTCTGTTTGATTTGTAACACGGAGGGCAGCATTTGTGGAAGGGAGCCAGTGCAGTGCTGCTGCTGTTGCATCCGAAATGGTTTCGAAAATTAAATTTACTGTTCGAGCAGCTGTTACCTAACCTTTGCTTGGCCAGCTTGGATTTATTACAGTCCTTCCTGTCGATATAGGATGTTACCTGAAATAATTGAATAGCATGTATTTGCATTTTAGCTAAGGCAGCCGTTTGTGATTTTGGTGTGTGACCTGTGCTGAGCCAGTCGGGGACCATGAAGCTGTGGTGGTGGTGCAGGTGGATGGATGCTCGACTCAGCTCTTGTGATGATGCTGGGGAAGCCCAGGTGTCTTTGTACTGGTGTTAAGGAGGCAGGAGTGTAGTATGGGGGCAAGAACATCTTTAAACACTGCATTTTCGAAACCAGTTAAGCATTATTTACCCACTAGGCCATCAAAATTCCTGTTCCCATTTGATTTTGAGAAGACTTGTATCATGAGAGAGAGACGTTTGTGCTGTGGTCCGAAGCTCACTACATTTGCATTAAGATTTCAAATTTTAGGAAATCTTCCAGTGGCACTGGAGAGAACTTCCTGCCTTTTTTCTCCTGTCCAGCTGTATATTTTTGGGGATAGGAGGCAGGCAGGAGTTTGGGGATTGTCTATACAGGGAATTAACCGGTGCCATGGGTGAATGTTTTGATCTCAACCCCTGTTTTCTGGGCAGGCTGATGTTTTGGGTGTTCCCAGGGCAAGCTTCATGAAGACCACACTGTAATCTAGCCTGAAGGTGGTGTGGTCTTGGACAGCACTTCGGATTTGTCTCAGCGATTCATTTTGAATGTTACATTGTCAGAGTTGAAAGTACACAGAAAACAGCAGCGACAAACAGCAAAATCTGAGAGCTGGCGATTGTTGGGCAAGTCCTGCTGGATCAACACAAAAGCAATTGAACTGGAATTCGCCTTGTCTAACCTTTTTTGTTTGGCATTTCGTGGTTCTCCAGCGCTCTTTCCCAAAAGTGGGAGTTGCTGTTGGGCCGAAACGGCCTGCTATTTGCAGCGTTGGTGGTGGGAGGGTTTCCTCTGAGCAGTGACCCAGAACTTGTCCCGCTGAGCCCAGGGCTGACATGGTGTCCTGTGAAGCTCGGGTCCAGAGACCGCGCCTGAAACCCTTGGGTCCTGCTGAGTCACAAGTAGGCAGGAGCTGGAATTTGTCCTGATTAAATCTCAGGCTGCTGCCAGCTGGGGACGGTCATGGCAAAGGCAAGAGATCAATAGGGTAAAGAAACCTGAGTGAGTATTTAAAAAAAACTATACTTTTTTATTTCATTTCATTTTTTAAAGGTTTCTATGTCCCTTAGAAGGAAAGGGTACTCCAGATGCTGTGAAACCTGTCCCCCCCTTTTCCTTTAACCTTTACCCGGTGTTATGTGACTCCGTGTTAAAGCAGGATCGGTGTCTGTAGCTCCCAGCTGCATTTCAGCAGCACAAGTTCTCATCTGGTGTCAGTGCGGAAATCACAAGTACAAGAAGGGGTGAGACGCTCCTGAAAGGAACTTCTATGGTTATTTTTCATCCAGAAAACGCACTCAAGGACACCTGAGCTGGCTCAGGCTGCCTGTGGGCTTGTCCTGCTCTGTTTTTTCATCTGCCCACCTCCCCACGAGGCCGTCGCTTTGGGGCATAACAGGGAGTAGCCACAGACCGCTTGGAAATCATTCCGTGCCACGTCTGTAGTTCGCCTTATGCCTGTCGTATGATCAGGAAGAGATTTCTCCTAGGGATACATGCTGAAAAAGGGAAATCTGTCCCAGCGATAAGACGAGTGCCCTGCCTTTTAAGACAGAAGGGAGAGGCAATATAACGTGTGGCACCTCTACTTGCCAACTTTCACTTCGTTTGCCCTTGGAGGGGGAGTTCTGGCATTTCTGGGGGGTGTGTGAACAGCAGCAGGGCGGTCCCAGTGAGAAGCCCCCTGCCCACAGCTGCAACCAGGAGCTCTGGGGCCTCGCTGACCACGGTGAGGGCCGCAGGAGGCCGGGCGGAGGCTGCCCAATGCCTCCGTGACTCACTTGCTGCCTGGAGCCTGACGTGGCCCAGCCGTGGGGAGAGGACCACAGGGACCCCATGGAGCTCACTGCCATCGGTGGCCGCCCAAAGCCTCGCTGCTGGCCTCTCCTGCCCTGCTGTGGCACAGCCTCGTCGCCCGTTCTGCCTCCTTGTCCTCCCCGAGCGGGCCGTGGCTGCGGCTTGTTTGGGGAAGGAGTGGGGAAATGCCGATGGAGGGCTGCAGGCAGTGGGTGACAGCTGCTGCTCGCGTGCAGAAGGAGCTAGGAGGGTGCTTCTCCGCTAATTAGTGCTAAGTTTAGTTGGGGGGGTTATTGTTATTGGCTTTGTGGTGGAGCGGATCACTGTGTGTCAGTCCAAGGCTGTGGGGGAAAAAAACACACACCGCCATCTGCCTCTGCCCCCACTTCCCTGGTCCCAGGTGTGAAAATAAAGCACATGCAGCGTGCCACTTGCTGTAAGTCTAATTTCTGCTCGTCTTTTGCTGAAAGCCTTCTCTGGGGGCATACGGCGGAGACCTCGTACCCATAAGGGAGGTTCAATGCTTTGTTTCTCCCCGGCAGGTTTCCCCATGTCCGTGACGTGTTGGCCGAGGCTCTGCGGCTCCTCTCCGCCCTCGGAGCGGCCGGTCGCTGCCCTCTGGACTCCGTGATCCCCGACGGGCGTCATGAGCATTGCAATCCCTCTGGGAGTCACCACACCAGATACGTCCTACTCCGACATGGCCGCAGGATCGGAGTGAGTGTTACCCCGCGGAGGAGCAGGGGAGGGTGGCTGGGGGCTGCCTCGGGGTCAGGGCCGGTGCTGGTCCACTGGATCTGAGATGGTTTTGAATGTTTAACAAAGGTTTTGTGGAAATTGGTAAGTTCTAAGGAAAGTTGTAAGAGTATGAGGCACTCAACACTGCTTTTTGTATCAGCTCGGTTAGGAAGTCTGCGTGCAAGTGCATGTGGTAGTGCGTTTGCACTTGACGTTGGCAAGGTACAAGCCAGCTCCTTTTCAAAAGCTGTTGTAAATGAGAGCTCAGTATGTTGGGCTTCCCTCTCAGCAGAGCCTGCTAGCTCAGACTCAGTACCAGTGCATACGTGACTGATTTCTGGAGCAGTGCAGAGCTTGGCTGGAGATGTACAACAGCATCACTCTGCGTAGACGCCTTTATGTGTGTTGTTCTGCCCTTGAGCATATTCCGAGAAGTGCAGCTAGGTGTGCAGACCTTCAGGGTTCCCATCACAGCACTCTGCCTTTGTAGGAGTCAGGAACATTTCAAATCCTGAAAATATTGTGATCTTTTCTTAAAATGCTTGTTAGAATGGTGTTAAGTCGACTGAGTACTGTGTTTTCACTGGGGGCAAGAGGAAGGGCTACCACAAAAAGGGTTATTATATCAGGTATGGACTGTAGCGTCTATTTTTCCATAGCAATTCCTTTTTTTTTTTTTTTTTAAAGGACATTTTGCAGATCTATTTCCGCCATGTATTATTTACAGGTACCTGCTGTGCAAATACCTGCATGTCAGATTGATCACTGTAGAGCAGATAATGCTCCAGACTGCTAATTTTGAGCTGTAAGAGCAGTGGGCTAGGCTGTGAATCATTGTTTTGCCCTTCCATCTTGCCCTGATTTAAATACAGTCTGACTACACAGTCGCACTCCCTGCAAGACTGCTAATGCTCTTTTTCATCTGTCTTGGCACTGGCCCCACTGTAGGCATTCTTCTTTGTGAGGCTTCATTCCACCACAAAGTCCATATTTTTATAGACTGTTTTAAACGAGGAGTCAAAAATCTAGTAGGTCACTCATCTGCAGTAGGGATCTGATCCTTCAATTTCGAGACTTAATATTCAGTACTGCTTGTCACATGCTTCTCCCACACCAGCTCTTTAAAGACTCAACATCCAGGAATTTTAAACTATTTATGGCAGGAGAAAGAGTGCTAAATAGTTTGCTCGTGTACTATGTGCTTTGCTTTCAGAGCTGAGTGGGATATATCTATGCATGTCCTTTGTAAAATTTAAATATCAAAAGGCTGTCTATAAATCCTCTGCAAAGCATTTTTTCCACTGGCTGTAAGAAATTTGTAGGTCCAACTTGAGGCTAGGCTGGAGTTCTTTGAAAAAGGCTTTTGAAGATTTCTGAATTGGCTTCTCTCTCCATTTTCTAAAAAGTGGGAATGCCAGGACTTTATTCTCCTGGCTTTGCATTGAGGCACTGTTACTTTACTGCTGAAGTGTCCTTCGTGAGTCTGTTCAAAGTTAAGGCTATCCTCCACTTCTCCTTTGAAATTCTACAAGTTTGAGGCGTGATATCTGTGCTACCTGAGCTTCTTGTCTCTTAGAAGGGATTTCAAAGATGTGCATCATGAAAGAATGGGAAGGTAAAAGCAAAACTAGCTGGCCCTCTTAAGGCTGAGCTTTAGCATCCTCCTCTGGCCTCCGATGCCAGAGGGGAAGTGAAAATGCTGAAAGATGTTTGTGTTGGGTGATCTCAGAGGGTGATAAGGAGGCTGCAGAGCACTTTTGCATATTGGAAGTTTTTGAAGCTCCTTGGAGGGTTGCTGGTGAGGAAGCAGGGCCCCAGCATTGTTGCCCCTGGACACCGTTGCACCAACAGTCCTGAAGTTGTATTGTTAGTGCTTGTGGCAGTGCTGCTGGTGTTCCAGGCTGGCTGTGTGAATCTGAGTGACTTGGGCAGAGGACAGATCTGCTGTTTAGTCTCTCTCCCTTCTGGTATTCCTTCTGAAAATAAATTAAACCTGAATGGATTTAAGTCTGGGCCGGTCTGGAAATCCTGAAGGGCTGTTGTTGTGAAGATGCAGCGAGGCTGGATTACGTGCCGAGCTCAAGCTCTGCATCCTGCCTTTTGTTAGGGAGTGTATCCTCGGAGGGGTGTCACCGCCTGTGTCTGCCTCTGCCTTCAGCTGAGTGCAGCTACGTGAAAAACAAGCTGAATTTATGATGTCATGCAGCTCGGTTCTGAGCTACAGGAGTGGGATTTACGCAGGTTAAAGGCTTTCTGCAGATCTTTGCACAGTAAATCACTGCTCCTTCCTGTGGGAAAGACGGGGCTGCCTCGCTCCAGAAGGAGGGAGCCCGGGAAGTCGGTGTGAGCGTGTAGCAGGTTTAGTGGCAGGGTGGGGCAAACTGCACTGCAGCAGAGATTTCAAGTGCTAATAGGAAGTCCAAAGGGCACAGGGGTTATTTTTCTTGGGTGGTGCCTAAACGCTCCCCCACGCGTGACCACTGGCCTGTAGTGTTTGAGTGCTGCTCGATTCCCACTGCCAACCTAAGACCCACTGAGAATCCTCCGAGATCTCACCAGAGCAGCACAAGTCCAAGGTAAAGTTCTTCCCTTCCTGCATTTTTCTTTCCTGCTTGCTCAGCTACCTGCGGTAATTTTGAAGAGGATTTCAGCTGCAGACGTGATTCAGTAATATTCTGCTGTATTCTGGTATGGGTCCTGCTTCTGTCCTCTGCAGAGATTTGCTGATGTTCATCTCCTGCTTGGGGGAAAGCTCCTAATAGGTGGTGCGTTGCCTTGCTGGTGTTCTGTCCGTAGCTTCATTATCTAATATTCCCTGCATTGAATTGCAGCTGTCCCTTCTCTGAGTAGGGTTTCTGCAGCTTTCTGCTGAGGATATACCTTTCATTTTGAGCTGTTTTTTTTCACCACCGTGTGGTGGAAGAGTGCATTGTACCTCAGCAACAAATTTCTTATTCAGCACATTGCACACACCGTGTTGCTGTGTAGAAAGAACAGGGTAAATCCGATTTGCCTGTGGCCGGTGTCTGTCCAGGTCATGAATTTTGTAGCCCCTTCGTAGCAGGAATCTCCAGCTCCCAGTGGCTGCTGTCGGGACAGCTGCAGGTTTCGTGCAGGCTTTATCATGGGACGTTGGACTCGGCTCACAATTAGTATCCAAGAGAGAGAGAAACGAGCGCAGATGCAGGAAAGCCGCTTAGCTGCTATTTGAAATAAGCTGTTGTGTAGATAACATGGCAGTACTGTTCGGTGGCTTTGAGATTAAGCTGGCTGAGTTCAGATACGAATGCCAAACTATACCCAACTTCCTTAACCATAAGGAAAATGAGCTTCATACGTGTTTCTTAATTATTATTTTTTTTAACTTCTCCGATTGAGACCAAGTTTTATGTAAGAGGAGTTATACAGGGTGGCCCTTACTCAGTTGCTTCCCTCTGTTGAAAGCAGGTTCATCCTGTGCAACGTTGGCACACACGGTGCCTGGTGAAGCTCATAGAACACCTCGATTTCACAAAGTTCCTTCATTTTGAGCTCATGTGTTGAATAGAAAAGAGCTGTGAAATACTGGCACTAAAAATGATGTTCTATTGATGGGTTTTACTTCTGGCCCTTTCTGCAGCCCAGAGTCTGTGGAAGCTAGTCCAGCTGTCAGTGAGAAGAATGTGTACTCCAGCCACGGCTATGGGGCCACCCAGAAACACAGCTATCGCGGGCTGCCTTACGCAGTGAGTACTCTCTCTGCAGTGAATCAGCTCTTTACTGTCTGCTTTGCTCTTTTTCTCCTTGTTCCATAGCTTTGCCTGTTAAGCTTCAGGAGATTTGGCTTATTTATTAGGGAACTCTGAGTTACAGCTGAGTTGTGCCATACATTTTGCATTTATGTGTTTATTATTTGTTGAAGCCTTGCATACTTTGTAGCAAGCTTTATTAGTGTTCTAGGTGATAGATTTTTTTTTTTAACTGAATGAAGTGACTATGTATGAATATATAATATTTTTCTGGCAGTAATTTTATGCCCTGTTTGGTTTATTGTATATTATTTATGCTTGTTTCAACTGCACAGGTCTTTACATTGATAACTTGTAACTCTGAGAAATAAGGAACAGTCAGGAAGGTTTGAAACTCTGGGATGAACAGGATGTCACAGAATCGTTGAGGTTGGAAGGGACCTTTTGAGACTGGGTAGTCCAACCCCCCTGCTTAGGCAGAGTCAGCTGGAGCAGATTGCCCAGAACTGTGTCCGGTTGGGTTTTGAATATCTCAGCAGACAGAGACTTCACAACGTGTCTGGACAACCAGTTCTGGTGTTTGACCACTGATGTCATCTCAGATGATTAGCAGAGCAACGGTTAATGTTGAAGTAGCCTGGTGACTTTCCTAGGTTTTGAATTTAATTCATTGGCGAATGTAATTCGTGAAGTAAACCATTCACCTCCTTCAGAGCTTTACCTTCTTGGTAGGTTGAGGAATTCAGTTTATTGTTTTACAGCGGTTGTTAAGTAATAACCTGGGAAGTTTCTAGGCATCATATCTTCACATTAAAAGTAGTACTGCCAATACTCGTTTTCAGGATCATAATTACGGAGCCCCTCCTCCTCCAACACCGCCAGCCTCCCCTCCTGTCCAGACCATTATACCTCGCGCAGAACTGAACGGCTTGCACTCACCTGATGAGGAGAACTCCGGGGACAGTGAGAGCTCCTCAGAAGGAGAATCAATTCCCACTTGGTGCCACTGCAGTGTCTCCCAAGATGGTTTCCTCCTCAAGTGCGAAAAGTGCAGGTAAGCTTTGGTGCAGTGCAGATCTGGACTGCTCCACGTGTTGACTTCTCAAGCCAAGCTTTGTCACGTTTGGGCTGTGGGACGGACTTCCTTTTGCTAGCTGGAGCGTTCTTCCCAGTGCTTTACCTAGTATTGACCCTCCTCCTTTGCGTTGTCAGCCTGACAAGTGTTGGTGGCACCAGGAGTGGAGATGAGGATGTTAGATCGATGTTCTTATCATCCTGGGCCCCACTGAGGGCACGCATCTTGTGACATCCTGTTGAATTTCAAGTGACTTTACTCCTACAAACCAGCTTCAATTGTGCATTCTCGTTTGGCAGAGGAATGAGCAGGGGGAAGGTGATCAGACTCCGCCGCCGGAAGCAGGACAACGTGTCAGGTGAGTGAGTTTGTAGTTCTGATAATGGTGACTTTTGCTTTCTTTCTGCAAGGCCTTTCTTTTTGGCTGATGCAATCATCTAGTTGTAATCAGTGCCTGCTAGTGTTCTGTACCCACCAACCACTGGGGTTTTTTCATTCCTTCTACCTCAGCTCAGTTAGCTCTTTGGGAAATCAGGTTATCTTGTGAACAAAAAAGCAAAACGTTCATCAGGGCTAATCTGTGAGATACCAGGAGTGTGGGAGACCTGTTCCCAGTTTGGGAGGGAAAACTGAAGTGGTTCAGTTTTCTCAGGGACGAGCTGTGTATTGTCAAGTAACCTTGGTGAAAGCAGATGAAGGGGTGGGCTGTTCTCTGTGGGGTGAATTACAAGGTTGCTAATGAAACACTCCGCTCTATAGGTGGGGACAGCAGTGCAACTGAGAGCTGGGATGAAGAACTGTCTCCCTCTACGGTGCTGTACACAGCTACTCAGCACACCCCTACGAGCATCACGCTGACTGTCAACCGCGTCCGTAGAAGCAAACCGAAGAAGAGGAAGAGGAGTACAGAAAAAGCTCGCGCTGCTCCAAAGGCCAAAAAGATCAAGGTATGTGGAATGAGACGAGGTTGCTGTAGTTCCTCCCAGATGCTATGTGGAATACTGTTGAGAGCAAGATCACAAGCTGGGAATAAATGAGAAACTTGTCCTATCAGGAATTGCTCATCCTGGTGTAATAATGTGACTCCTTAAATGTGTGACCTGCTAGAGTATGTGGCTCTTAGTTTTAAAATGACCTTACTGGAACTCCACCCTTATTTTCCCAACACTGTCCATTCGTGCTCAGAGGCTTGAGCTCGCATATTTTCCATTCTGTATTAGGATTTGGGGAAATAGCTCCTGGAGTCTGCCTGCTTGTAGCAAAGAAGCAGCTTGTGAATGGAATGAAAAATGAAGTGAACATGGCATTTCTTAGCAGATTATGTTAGGAATCTGGGCTGCAATGCTTCTTGGCACTGTTCTTCAGGGACAGAGATAGTGCCTGTGTGGAGAACTATGTAGGTAGTAATGAGCATTTGCTGAGGGATGGCTTTACTGTCTTGTTTGTGAGGGTTTGGAGACTGAAATAATTTTAAATTGTCTGTATTGGAGCATGAGGGAGTGAGCAGCTGGTTCTTTCCCATCATCTGCTAGCTTTACCATGATTTTCCCCAGGTTTAGGTTTCCCTTGAAGTTGTTCTGGTAGGCACTAATTAAATAAAAGACTGGAAGCAGGAGCCTTGTGAGGTCTCCGGGTATCTTGTTGTGAACCAGTTTGATTCTGTTGTTGGCCCTTTCTTCTGTAGAAGCAAGCAGGGTCAGTCAGGACAGGTTGGGTTTTGATCATGAGATTTTATACCAAGCATGAGGCAGGCTTTTCAGTTCTGAAATCCTGGTTGTCAAGCTTGCTTTTTTTTTTTTTTCAGTTTTCATTGGATTTGCATTGCAGAATCTTTTTTGTTCATGTCCATTGCTTCTTGTGTAGGTCTTCCTGTAATTCTTGCCATCTGTTGTTAAGGGTTGTTCGGTTGCATAAGATCTATTGCCGTTCAGGGGCACTAATTCTGAGAAAAGGTTATAAAATATTTTTTTCTCTCCTTGTTCCGGGGACAGGCTTTTCGAGAGGGCTCACGGAAGTCTCTGAGAATGAAGGTGAGTGGAACTGAGAAAGCTCTGTGACGGTGGTGTGTGAGTTGCTGTTGGTTTGTGTTTTTTTTTTCCCCCCTGTAATTTTGTACTTCTCTTGGTTTGCCTGGGAAATTTCTGATTGTGCTACCAGAATCAGAATGATCCTAAGCCTTTCTGTGCACTAAAAGCAGGCCTGCTCAAAAGGTTATCACAGGAATTACCCCTTGAACCTTGCTTTTGCTTCAGATAGCCCATCACTTTCTGTAATGCCATCCTGTTCCAAGAGATAAGACTGATATATGACACCTGGGAGTGAAATGTTTGATGTAAGGATGTAGAACTGGTTGTGGCCACTCTCTTGTGAGGTCAGCTATCATTTGATTGCATCAAAGATATTTTAAGCTTGGGTGTCGTTAAGTAGCTCAAGTTTAGTGTTGGAGTCCCTAGCAGTGTTGCCTTGCTTCTATCCACATCCTATTACTTTGGGATGAAAGGAATGATACATTTATCTCTTTTTGCATTACTGGTAGGTTTGGTTAGATGATAGAAAGCTTATTTGACAAAAAAGGGGGAGGTAAACTTCACTACAAGCACAAGAGTTGTTTTAAAGGTCCATCAGTTCCATCTAACCATAGTGCTGTGGCTCTTAGCAGGTGGCTCAGAGGAAAAAGGATGATTTTGTGGTGTGTGCACCTGTCTCCATAGTACCCAAGTGCCTGAAGAGGATAAAAATGCATATAATTTTTGTGCTTGTAATATGTATGATGAAAGTAATGATTATTTTTCAGTGGTTCTGGTCACTACTAATTCAGTGTCTCATATGTCTCAGTCCTAAAAGCCAGTTAAGTTGTTGACCTCTGGAATATTATTTGTTCAATTATTTAAATTATTGTCAAATAAAGAGTGAAGCGCTTTTTTTTTTTTCCTACCAGCTTCTTTTTTTCCCCTCCCTTACAAGACAGTATAAATGGATTACCTGATTTCAACCTCTCTTCTTTATGCTGCTTAGGACTTGCAGTTTTAACCTTCTGAGTATTAGCTTATGCTGTACATTCAGTTTCTTGAAACCCTGGTGACCATTTAGCTTGAAGGTTTTAGAAGTATTTTGGGATCAGTCACTGCAAAGATTGAGATACAATCAGCATCATCTAGCATTTTGTTGGACGTGAGTGGGTTGAATGTAAGACAAGCTTGCATGAGATTTATTTGCATTTGTATGTTCTGTTCCTGTGCTTTTTTAATCTGCTTAATTGTTTTTCCAAATTGACTTAAAAAGGACTCTTTTCTGGCCAAGTGCTAGCTTAATTTTCTTGTATGTAGCAGTGCCAATACCAACTCTCAAGGGGTCTTAGTCCTTCACAGAATTGTCTGTAGATTCCCAAGTGGCACTGTTGTACAATGTTTATGGAGGACAGAGGTTCTGAAAAAGGTGTCCTCATAACCAATGCTTTCATAGCTTGGAGTGGGTTTCCCTTTTCTGTAGCATATCCATATGCTGAGCGCACTGTGGGTAGGTTTTTCCCGTTGTATGCTAGCTATTCACCCTTTGCTGTTTGGTGCAGAACTCCCCTTCTGAAGCACACGCCTTGGATGAAAACACAGCTGAAGGGTGGGAGAATCGAATACGGCTCTGGACGGATCAGTATGAAGAAGCCTTTACTAACCAGTACAGCGCTGACGTGCAGAACCTGTTGGAGCGCCATCTAAACTCTAATAAAGAATACGTGGGCAAAACTGCTATGCTAGACACAATCAACAAAACAGAGTTGGCCTGCAATAATACTGTAATTGGGTCCCAGATGCAGGTAAGAACCGATGTGACAGAAGTGGGGTAGGTCAGATCCTCTGGTTTCTAGGTTTAGGGTGTGGGCATGAGTGAGCAGGAATACAGCAGCTGTCAGGGTGTAATGTCAGACCAATAGGTATAGATTTGATGTGAAACGAAACAGAAGAAATACCAGTACCAAGACGTGAGACCTACTTTGGGTCTTCATTGGCTGGAGGCAGAACCGGATCTCTCGCTTTCCCACTTCGTGGAAATGGGAAACTTCCTACTTTCCAACTGAAGCTCATTGTCTTTTTTTTTGTTGTTGTTGTTCATGTTGCACGTGAAGCTATTTTAAAGAAGCTTTTCAACATTATGTCAGACTGCTGGGTGATTACTTGGACCTCTGGTGGCTTTCAAATACTGCATGATTACAGTTTGATTTTAGGGAACCGTCTCTACCTAATTCTGTCTCTTCTGAGACATGCAGTGATTAGGGTCTTGCTAGCTTTATGCAGCGTGTGTAGACAAGGAGAAACAACAAAAGGATGTGTTTGTGTGGTGTCCATCCTCCTTCCCACTGTTCTGAGCTGATACTTCATCTGATCTGAGCATTATCGAACAGGGAGCAGCATTCCCAATCAGTTCAGGCATCGTGGGGCTTCCTTGTCCGGGAGGAATGGAGATAGGTGGAGTTGAAAGGATGGGCTTCACTACCAGATGTGGGGCACCTCTTCTGTAGAAGGGGAGCAGTCAGAAACCTGCCTATCAGGTATATGTTTGTGCTTGAATCATTCTTGTTTATATCAGGTGACTCAGCTCCCTGTGAAGTTCATGTGTTCCCTCCCACCTTTCCCTCTGCTTTCATCTAGGTGAAGCACAGCAGGCACAGCACAGATATTGCCAGTAAGGGAGAGTGCAGAATGAGGACTTTGCACCCAACTTCCTTCCAGTCTTGCCCCTAGTTCTACAGTAATAAAACTTGGGGGGAGGAGGTGTAACCTTTCTACATGGCTGTGTGAGTGGTCTTCCTAAATGGAACAACTGTGAGGAAGTACAGGGAGGGAAACATTCTGCTTCTCTTGAAGTTTTAATATTTTCTGAGTCTTAAAGGTAAAGTCAGCCATCTCCTTCACATGAATTTTAGGAAAAGCCCTGAAATAAATAATAAAACAGGCTGGGTATTTTTTTGGTCACTTTCACAGAGTACAGCAGGACAAATGATTATAAAAGACACCATACATAAATGTGTTTGTTCTTGTCATGCTCTCTTGCCCTCTCCCTCCCCTATACAGATGTAGATTTTCCCACAGGGAAAAGCGACCAGCATTGCAAATCAGAAGACTACAAATGCAATATATTCCAAAGAAACAAAAAGATAAAGTTGCAAAACCTTTACAGGGAGCTCAGGGAGCTGAAGTTACTCTGTACAAGTTACTCTGTACAAGCTGTATATAGGTAGCTATCATTCCACATGCCGGGGAAGTACAAAGGGACTTGGTGGCTATGTAATATCTTGGATACTGAGGAAGATTCAGGTGGCTATCCTGGGCTGCTGCTGCTTCTCAACCATTACATCCTTCTTTTCATCTGCTCAGCAGATGGCTTTCACAGGTGTGGAGTGACCAGGAGTACATGGTCTCTCATCCTGTGCTTTATATTTTTGTTCTACTCATTTGTCTCGTCTCTGTTAGGTAAACTGAGAAGGTTTCTCAGTTCGCACCAGTTGTCATCTAACTAAATGTCACTACGGGATATGAAAATAGCTTATTTTTGGGTGATGAGGAAATAGGTATTTTAGGGAAAAACAAAAACAAAAACAAAGTAAGGTGGTGATGTCAATGTGCAGATAGCAGCTGTGTGTAGGAGATGGGTATCATGGCTGCTGTGCTTGGCCATAAAGACTCTGGAGAAACTGGAAAGGAGTAAAAATAAAATGTCATACATGCCTTGTGTGCTCTCTCAGTTCATTTAGCTTGGGTAAACAATGAAGCAAATGTAGCCCATGTACTCTCAGGGAGGAGAAAAAAAAAGGAGGGAGGGGGTAGAGAATCTTCCCCAAACTAGGAGTAGGAAGAGGTGCGTTAAGAAGTTTGATGCAGGATATGGGATTTTGATCGGTGGAGTGATCTGGACAAGCCAATTCTCACGTGCCCAAAAGATGCAAAGGGAAACTTGTGCAAACCTGAGGCTGTCTGGTGTTATGAGTAAAAACAACTCAGGGATCAGATGGTTGATAGTTTGAACATGCTGAAGCACTTCTCTGCCTGCTGTTGCCAGAGCAAACCCAGGGTCAGTATTTGCCCTTTGTTGCTTCTGATAATTGCTGACTGGAGCTCAAACCCCTGATTGACTTCACATACTGAAGTGAAGAGCCTTTAGAAAGTAAAGCCACTGAGTATTATGCAGATGTTGCTCTGCAAAAATATCAGAACAGTTTTGTCTGATTACCAGTCAGCAATCCCTAGCCTGTGACGTGAATGAAGTCATTTGTTCTTTTCACACATGAAAGCATGGCAGCTAATCCTTTTCATATTTCTAAATTCAGAGATCGAAAAACAAGCTGAGCTAGGATCTTATCAGAAATGCTGTGAGATCATTCGTGTTGTACCAAAGTCAGATAATTGTGAAGTTCTACAGATGCAGCGATTCTCTTTCCTCCATGGGCTTTCTTTTTCCTTCCAGCACCCTACCTCATCCCACTTGTGTGCTCCAGGCTGTTTTCCAGCATCAGGTGACAGGTAGCACAAATCAGTCATGGGCCAAAGGCAGGAATGAAGGCTCCCAGATGCTGTTCAGTTTTCTGAAAGATTCTAAGAGAAATTGGTAGAGTTGTAGAATAATTTAGGTCCAAAGTGAACACTGCAGGGCATCTGGTCTGTCCCTCCTGCATAGAGCCACCTTTGATAAGGAACTAGGGGTGGTATAGGAACAAAGCTGTTGGACAGGAGGCAGGCTGTGTCTCGGTTCTAGTTTATCTGCAACCTTCAGGTACTTCTTCCTTATCTCCTTCCGTCACACGCTAGCAAATCTGGTTCCATTTGTTTACTCTACTGCTACAGTTGGATAATGCAAAGTGGATCCAGTGTTCTTAAAACGATTTGGCCACAGAATGCTACTGTTCTCAGCAATGCAAACCATCTTATCTTTCACTCATGTCACGAGGCTGTTGATCGCAAATCAGGGCTAGCAGTGTGACTTCTTGGTCGTAAAATCTTATGGGTCTTTTTTATGCCAGCTTAATGGTTTTCTCTGGACTTGGGAATGCTCTGTGTGCTCCTGTCAGGATCCAGGATATGACACCGTGCAGGGCTTCTCAGAGTCTCTAATACATTCAGGTTTTTCCAATTGCCTGCAGATACAGTGGCATAGAATTGTTTGCAAGAGATACACCCTGTAGGCATGATAAATGTAGTGCTGGATATATCTCTACGAGGAGATCTGGAATAGCAAGACCATTACTCCATCTGCATAGGTTTCAAATGAATATTTTTATAAAGCTATTTTTATCCTGAACCTGAGAGAAGTCGACTAATAGATCTTAATTTACTGGCTGCTCCAAGATCTGCAGTATAATGTATTAAAACAAAGAAAGCTTCCTTCCTCTCAAAGACATTTATTCAGAACACATGTAAGATTTTAACAAAAGAGAAGGGTAAAGTCTGTGGTTCAATGCTCTCAACACGGCCAGTATGGAGGGTTTCATTTGCTTCTCCGTACTGAGTACTGCCTTAGGGCATTAACTTTATTTTTATGAGGTTAGAATGTCGTCATTCTGCCGTTGTCCTAATAGAGCCCTTTCTTAAGCCAGTGGGATTTTTATCCAGATGAACAGATTGCTCAGTAGCTGTTCCCAGCTAGAGGGCTTCATCAAGAAAACTTGGGAGCTTTCTTTTAACAAAATCATGTGTTTTACTTCTAATTAGATAGATGAATGTCATTATTGCTGAAGCAAGAACACTTATGCCACAATTCAGCCCGGAAAAGTATCGAAAACTGTCCTTATGAACAGTGAATAGCATGCTTAGGGAGGAGCAGGCACAGCTCTTGTGGTGAGGCAGTCAGCCATCTTCACTTAATTTGCAAAATTTCCCATTTTTTTTGTGCAGAGAGATTCAACCTGTTAAGCAGGAAAAATACTTTGTTTTTATGGAAGAAATCTTTTCTGTGTTGCAGTGCTTATAATATCCCCTCCATTATGCCATAAAACCTCTTTTTTTGCATGTCTGTGCTTAAAGAAGAGTGTGGTTTCATACTGTCAAGACGTCTTGTGAAAATCCATCGTAATAGGCTTGAACATGAAGGAGATTCAGCAAACTGTCAATATCTGCTTAAAAATGTATTTCTTCATGGTTTAAAAAAAAATAAAAATCCCCAGCACTGGTTGAACAGGAAGATGAAGAGAAGATTCTGGATGGAGATGGAAATTGACAGCTCAAGTCTTTGGCTTATTAGCTAGAATTACCATCCCCTGCAGAAGGAAAGGCTTCTGTTTTTCCTCTGAGTGTGTGACAACCCACAATTTAGGGAAGATTTGAGTTATTCTGGCTGTTAAAGTGGCCATAATTGCAGAGCAGTTCCCTATTAGCAGCAACTGACAGGTCTGGTTATACCTCCTAGCTGCAAGACTAAAACGCTTGGTCTGATGGGTTTGTGAGACTTACTGTTGAAGGAAAGGAATGAATACTCTTTGTTCTTCATAAGTATTATCAAGGTCATTGGTTATTGCTAAACTGTTACAGGATAAACAATATATTCACTGGGTGTATGTGCAGAGTTCCTGGGTGTTGCTACTAGATTAATTTTTATTTTCATGCAGGCAAGATATTCTCCGTGAATTACAGGCCTTAGGTTTTAGCGCTCATATTTTGTTCTGGTTTTTGTTACAGCTGCAGCTGGGAAGGGTGACTCGGGTCCAGAAGCACCGGAAGATCCTGAGGGCAGCGAGAGACTTGGCACTAGATACCCTTATAATTGAGTATCGAGGGAAGGTTATGTTACGACAGCAATTCGAGGTCAATGGGCATTTCTTCAAAAAGTAAGAGTACTATGAATTGATTAGTATGAGAGAGCATCATGGCACAGGGAGACTAGCGTCTCCATGGGATAATGCACGCTTACAGGGCCCTTGTCAGCTGTGCCACCCGTAAAAAAGTAAATTCAAATACACAGCCTCAGCTTGATGCTCTGCTTACAGACCAAAACCCTCTGAAGTAAATCTGTTCAACTCTGCTCATGGAAATGCATAAGCCTCCAGAGCAGTAGTACTGATGGAAGCACTGTTTCCTGTTATAACTGCCGTGGGAATTGGGTATTTTGGGATTGAGACGTTCTGTTACTTCTCCAGGCCATATCCCTTTGTGCTGTTCTACTCCAAGTTCAATGGCGTTGAAATGTGTGTTGATGCCCGCACCTTTGGTAATGATGCCAGGTTCATCAGGCGTTCCTGCACTCCAAATGCAGAGGTAAATTCTCTCTTCACCATCACCATAATTGCAGATAAGTTTTACATAAATTTATTGCATTCTCTTGATGAATATTCAAACTTAGAATGCAGTAAAAAGAGTAAATTCTCTGCATCTCTTGCTTGTTTGATGGTTCATACTTGGAACAGGAGATCAGAAAAAGGTTGGGAATGAGTTTTTCTGAAGGGAAATGTTTCTTTCATGGCTTTCCTCTGGCTGCAGAATGATAGGGTAAGCAGGTGGTAGGAAGTGTAAGTGCAAAAGCACAGGATAAGAGCAGTGAAACAGGCTTTTCCCTGTGGAGATTTTTAGGATAATTATTCATGTGGTAGATAAGAGCTACTTTACAGAAGGAGGCTTCCCTCTTGGAAATAAGAAGTGCAACTTGTGGAGATGTTAGTTTCTCTCTGCTTTGTTCAACAAGGTTCGTCATGTGATTGCTGATGGGATGATCCACCTGTGCATCTATGCTGTTGCCACCATTGCCAAGGACACAGAGGTTACCATCGCCTTTGACTATGAGTACAACATCTGGTGAGTCCTTCACCTCGCCCAGGAGCTCTCCACTGCCCTCCTGGACTGGACATCTTCCTCCAGCCCTTTCCTCGCATTCTACATTTTGCTCCGTTTTCTACTGAATTGCATTTTCCGGCTATTCTGTCCAGTTCTGCTGGCATATTCTACAATAGAGGCCATAAGGTAGCCTGCTGTCCTTGCTTTGGCACGTGGTGAGATGTTTAGTAGGAGATGCATTGAATGTCTCTGTACAAGGGTTGAGAAATGAAGAGTGACACGAATTATGTTTGTGTTTTGGAGCAGCAACTATAAAGTGGACTGTGCGTGTCACAAGGGGAACCGGAATTGCCCTGTGCAGAAACGTAGCCCAAATGCTGCAGAACACCTACCTCCACCTGTTTTAGGCACGCTGATTGGGGCAGAAACACGCCGGCGGAAAGCCCGTCGAAAGGAACTAGAAATGGAACAGCAGGGCATTGCATCGGATGAGAACAGCAGTCAACAAACAGAGGAAGTTCCAGAGGGACCTGCGGCGGTCAGTGACAATGAGGTAAAACACCAGATACTTCGTCATTTTTTGTTGTTGTTCGGTGTTGTGGAATCTGAACCACTGCAGCACTGGTGTCCTCAGAACAGAAAGTGCAGTAGTTTTTTAAACCCTTCACTTTTTTAAACCCTTAGCACCTTATTTTACCATAAGAATCTTGAAAACTGTAAAACAGTATCGTTGTTTGTTTGCCATAGTAATTCTGGCCTTTTCTTTTAGGTGGCAGATAAAGAGGAGAAACAAGAAGGGGAGAAAGAGGAGTCTGTAGACGAACAGGGAGCCTTGGTCCACAGCCGACGGGCAAGTACCTCTCTGTTTATCATTCCCCTTAGGACTTGCTTCATGTAGTGACCAACAGGTCCGGTTGGTCATTTCACTTTTTTCAGCACAAATTCCAGCTGTCAGTGGACATCAGTAATTCAATTTAAAAAAAAGGGGGGGGGGTGAGGGTTTGACTCCACAGAGGAGATTTATGTTGGGCCACTGCAGATGAGAAGGTGCAGGACAGATTCCTTTCCTGGTTGAAAGGTTTAACTGTTAGTTTCAGGGCTGTTTTATAGCCTAACGCGTACCTTTAAGAAGACAATCAGCACCAGGTTCAAAAAAGGTAATTGCACCCTTATGTGCCTGTAGTGCCCTTCATTTTACCAGCGCAAGAATTTATGGAGCCGTATGATGATCCAGAACCTTGACCCACTTTGCTGGGTTAGGTTTGTTAACCTGTATCTGTTCCACATATGGTTTGACGAAATGGTTGTGCAGACACGTTGCCATGAGGGAAGGGTGTAGGATAAAGTGGCAAAACTTGGTAAGAGGAGTAGGCTACCAGCAGCCCTATTGGCACATCAGGAAAAATTCCTATATTTTTTATTAGGAAATTCCATTGTGTTCCCAAATTGTCCTTGTTGTCTTGATCAAAATGTTTTAGTGCTGTTGGGTCTTTGATAACACAGAATATAAGAAAGCCGAGAAGGGACTATTATTTTTATTTTTTAATATTAAAAAAAAAAAGGCAGTGAAGAAAAAGTGCTTCCATCCTTCTACCAGGCAGCAAATGTATCAGAGCTAGGAGCCTTTCCTTTGTTCACCAAATACCCTAACCATTGCGCTTTTTCTGATCAGAGAGAGGATCTTCTGTGTGGAAATTTCCTGAGAATGCTTTAATTGTTAAGGTAGTACAGCAAATTGCAGAGCCCAGGGCCGTCTAACGGATATCTTTGGATTATCTCATGGATTTCTTAGAAGGGGCAAGATAAAGCAGTTTGTTTCTGCTGGAATTTGAATAAAAGTAGTCTTCCGTCATACTGACCGTAACCCTGGAGGGAATATTTTATTTTTAATGCAAGGAAGTTGGTCTCTTTCTGGGACAGTATAGTTCAAGAAATCTCTCAAAGCGCAGTGTTAGTTTCCCACGAGCTTGTAAGCCCCGTTGCTGTATGTGTGTCACCAGTTAATCTCCTTTAATGAGATTGTTTTCTATATTTGGCACTGGGTAAATACCTGTATCTGTAGTTTCCACAATTTTTAAAATCTGTTTTTCTGTGTGCTGAGTATTTTTTGGAACAAACTGTAATGGCCAGGCTGCCGTGATTGAGTATTGCTGTGTGCTTTAAGACGCTTATCCCCCCCATGAGAATTCCTAGAAGGCACCTCATCCCACCCCTTAAAATTGACTTGATTCAGCTTGTCTGCCAGTCACTGCAGCATTATTGTACTGGGCCTTTTATATGCGTAATTAACAATTATTTCTGACACAGCTAGATGATAAGATTTCCTGTCATTTGTTTACCTAATAAATACCTTCTTTTTCCTCTCTGCCTCTCATGTTCTGTTATTATTATCCACTGTGTAAGCTGCTTGGACAAAAGCTTTTATTTTCGAGCTGGGTGATCTCCTGACAGTTTGCACGGTGGTGTTATATTTGCTGCAAATTACTGATCCACTTACTTCTGTTGCCTCTGGCTTATGTTTATTTCTAATGCTTGTTCATTAGCAAGTAGCTCCATTTGTTTTCAGGTCACCTTTTCACTCTCCTTATTCTTCTTCAAGGATTTTAGTTCTTCAAAATTATATGTTTCCTTGTGGCTATTTTATAAATACAACTCAGTAGTATCTAAGTGGGCCTATTTAAAAACAATGTTAGTTCTTCTAGTTACTCTATGAACACATGATTATGTTGTTGGTATTCTGGGAAATTTGCCATGTTGAAAAATTCAGTTAAAAAAAAAACAACACAGTTTCCTTCTGTCCCCTATCTGGCTCTTGTGTCACTGCTGTTTGGCAGTCATTCTGCCAACTGTGCTGCATCCCATCTCTGCTCTTGCATCCTTTTCTCTACGTGCATTATTTACAATGCTAACTTAAATTTCCTTTTACATGTTCTAGTCCCGGGAAGAGAGGAAGGTAGAAGCCATCATGCACATGTTTGAAAACTTGGAAAAGAGGAAGAGGAGACGAGAGCAGCCATCAGACCGGAACAGCACCGACGCTGAACTCAGTGTCAATTCTGAGGCTCCTGACCTGGAGGAAGTAAAAACAGAGACTCCCGAAACGGAGGATGGAAGTTCAGCACTGAGTGCTGCTGCTCCAAACATTTCTAACAGTACCAGCAGTACTGGGGTGAACACACGGCGGTCTTCACAAGTAGCGGTAAGATGAAAATGGAACTGTTTCATTGCTTGTACCGAGCTCATACGCAGCATGTCTGATTGTTTGAGTTGGGAGAAAATTTGGGCATTCTGCTTTCGGCAGCATGGCTGTGAGGTTAGACAAGGTTGGCCAGGGTTTTACCCTGTTTTGTCTTTAATACCTCCAAGGACAAAGATTGCACAGCCTCTCTGGGAAGCCTCTTCAGTTCAGGACTGTTCTCGTGGTGAAAAACTTGTCTTATATGTATTTGAATGTATGTGCGTTGTCTCATCTTCCAACCCTGCACTGCTGCAAAGAGCCTGGCTGCATTTTCTTGATGGCCTCAGTTTGGATGTAGAAAGGCTGCTCTTGCGTGTCCTTGTTCTCTGGGTGGATTAAGCTCAGCTCCTTCACCCATTGGGCCCCATATAGTAGGCTGTACCCTTCTGTACTGATATGACCTTAAGTTGGAGGTATAGCTACAGTAATTGAGGAGTTTTGTGGGGTTTTTTTGGGCCTATTTTCATTGCATGTATCCCCATTATATGGCAGAGCCCAGATACTTGCCTAGAACGATGCATGTCAGTTCAGATCAGGAATGAGCATAGTTACCTTGAGACAAATAGCAAGTTGCTTCCTGCTGCTGTCTTACTTAAGACAAATGTTCTGACTGATGCCTTAAGAGCACAGCAGATAAAATGATAAGGTCCCCAAAGCCATCTTATGAGCCCATACAAATAGGGTCCAACCAGATTTTGTGGGTCGGAAAATGTCAATAAGTAAATCTTGGGCCTTAATCCTATAAGCAGAGAAAAGGAAGACTCATGATGGTGCTTGGACTAATGACAATTTATGTTGTAGGATGCTGTCCCAGAAAAAACAGTTACTAAGCCCGCTCCAGCAAAACCCTCCAGGCCCCGACCAAAAAGTCGCTTCTCTCGATACCGGACCAGTTCAGCACAAAGACTGAGAAGGCAGAAACAAGCCAGTTCCCAGCAAGCTGAACTTGTACAGGCTGTCCCAGAGGAAGGAAGCACTGCCAGCTTGGTAACCACAACAGATACCAGCAACGTAGAAGGTCCAGGAGAAGGCAGACAGTTGGTGGGATCTGACCCAACTGTTATCATGGCTGCGGGATCTCAGTCTAATCGGGCTGCAGTGAAGTACCCCAAAACTAAAAAGGTAAGTATGGTCAAGTGCTCAAACTGGAGAGAGGAAAAAGAGGTTTTGTGTAGTCACTGGGGAGAAGTTGGCTCAGGTGAAGCAGTTCTTTAACATGCATGACCTAAGGTTTGCTTTATTATTTCTCTTATAGTGTCTAAGAGCTCTCACCACGTGTCAGAGTCTGGCTGTTCAGCACTGTAGAAAGAAAGATCAAAAAGAAATTGCCTGGTCAGTACAGTAAATCAGCATAGAACTTAGATACCAACAGGGTGGCAGAGGTGCAGTAGGAAGGGTCTTGCTGTTGGGTACAGCAAAAAAGTATATAAAGAGACAAATTATTCACCTTTGTATATGTGGGGAGGAAAGCGTTGCAGCTTGAGGAGTCCTGGGAGAGAAGGGCTTGGTGTCATAAGGAGTTGGGTGATGGAGGGTGAGCCCTGGGTGAGGAAAGCAAAATGCAGTTTAAGTACTGCTTTTAAGTACTGGTATTGAGGGCAATTAGAGATGAGTGATGTCTGGGAAAGGGCATAGTGAGGAGAACAAGCTGTTTATTGTTTCTGCAAGAAAACAGGGTGCTTACTAATAGAACGATGGAGAGAGCTGGTGGGTTTGCACCTATGTGTAGTGAGCTAGGAAGAGCTTTTGGCTGCAGCTTGCAAAGGTGGTTATAACAAATCTGATGGGGTAGCCAGCATTTAAAGATTAGATGCTGATAGTGGAAAAGAGCATTAGCTTTGGAGCCCAAAGGAAAGGATGTTCATTAGAACAAGTTGGGAGCCATTGGAGAGAGAGGTCTGAAATAGTAGCAACTTTCAAATCACTGGCCTGAGTAATATCACCAGTGCCATTCTGGTGTAATATCCATGGTAAGGAGAAAAAAAAAAGCCACCGGAAATAACTGGGGTGTTGCAACTTGTAAAGGATAGTAAAACAAAGGTTCTCTTGTATATGCCAACAAGAGAATGAGGAGAGAAAAATTGAGTCATTATGTAGTAAATGTTGGGTGGAATTTCAAAGTAAGTTTGGAATGGCATAGCAGTGTGCTGGGTATGGGAATCAGTGGTGGTATCTTTTTGGGATGAGTGGGGTGGCAGGCTGGGAGGATATTTGTTTAGAACAAGGTAGAAGCGGTTAGCTTTTAGCTTAGAATTGAAGACCAAGAGGGAATGTGACTGCAGACTATAATGTGCAAGCTGGAGAAACTTCTAAGGGAAAGGAGCAGAAATTGCAGAAGCTAGTAGACAGCTGGCATGTACGGGGCATAAACAAACTAGCCATGAATACATTTAGGCTTGCAGCTTAGAGACGGGTTTTAGAACAAGGCGATCAAGTTCTGGGAGAGCCTTCTAATAATATTAATGGAGCATAAGATTGAGCTGCTTCTATAAAACAGGATCACCTGACTCAGTGCCTGCAATAGATGTGAATCGGGACTGATGCAGGAGGTCGTGGCTGCATTCCTTCCTGTTGAGGAGTAAGGAGGTTTTAGCATATGGGCTGACCTAAGCACAGCTTCATTTACGTGCCTTTGTGCCATCTCACCTTTCTTCTTCACCTGTGCTAGTCGCACTGACGTGTGTGTTTTCTCCCTCAGTATCTTGTTACTGAATGGCTGAATGACAAGGCAGAAAAGCAGGAGTGCCCCATTGAATGCCCTCTGCGCATTACTACAGACCCGACAGTTTTGGCAACAACTCTGAACATGTTGCCGGGTCTCATCCACTCCCCGCTGATTTGTACCACGCCTAAACACTACATTCGTTTTGGTTCACCTTTCAACCCCGAGAGACGTCGAAGGCCCTTTCTGTTGGACGGAATTTACAGCTCCTGTAAAAAGGTATGTTTGATCACGTCTTAACTTTTGGGGGCTGTATACTCATCATGCTCTTACTGGCACCCTCATAAAGCTGTCGTGTTTTCTGTGAGCCTATTTCCATGTATTCCTGCTGAGCTGGCCTTGCCTGGCCACTTGAGGAGGTCTTCAGACTGCAACTGCTGACCCTTGCCTAGCCAGGGCCCAGTCTTCATCCTTGCTTTTTACTGTGGTAGAACTGAGCTGTGACTCCCTTCTTTGAAACTTGTATTTTCACCCCTGTGGTGGCTGTTTATTATCCAGCGTACATGATTTGAGGGGTTTAATTGTTGCCCTTAGAATGTGTTTTGTCACTGCTTTCACAGAGGATGATTGGCATTGTAGGAATAGGTCAGCTTTGCAAAAACACCTCGGGAATACAGCGTCTCAGTCGGGATCTGTTCTCTTTGGAGAGCCAGTGTTGTTTTGCAAAGGCTGTTCACAAGAGCAAGCCCACAGCTCTTTGTTTGGGATCACAGACTGTCTGTCTACAACAGCTATTTGTGGCCCTGCAGGAAGCCTGAACTGAGTCCAGCTGAGGACTTCATTCCTCCAGAGATGGTGTGTGGCCAGCAAATGCTGGCATTTACCCGTCCACAGGCAAACAGTAGTTGAGGTTAGTTTACTGAGTCAGATTTCTATCTGAATCCATCTTGCCAGTCACCTGTCAGCTTTGCTCAGAGGCTTTTCCAGTTTCTGTATAATTACCCGAGAGCAGCTTTATGGAAATCCTTTCTGTCTCACAGTCTTGGTAGCTTTCAAAGTCAGGCACAATGTCCTAGTTTCTTTGCCACCTTTTTAAGGAGTTTTTCCAAAGAATTGGTTTGGACCTTGCTGTTCCATCTCTGGCCAATTTGTTGTCTTGCACTAACATACACCTACAAAAAGAAGCTGAGGTTTCTGTTGAGTATTTCCTTCATAGATAAAGCTCTTGATGGTTCATATGTACTCGTGTGAACAAAATCATATTTGCTTCCATGTACCTGAGTAATCTGCCCATGCATCTTTTATTACCTTTGGCTATTTTCTAGTCATACAATAATTCTGACTGCAGGAGAGAGAACGGCATAGTCTGACTTTCATTTGGTCTACTTCTTCCCTGAAGTGGAGTGGATGTTGTGTTGCAGCTCAAGTGCTGAATAAAGCAGAAAGCTGCTTTGTGTCATGTAGCCTATGCCTATTTTGTGCACCCCAGTATGACGACTGAATTTTCTTTGACAGGTTGATTTAGATTTGTGTTCAGTCTGTGATTTACCATGTTTGTTAGAAAAAATCCATTAGTTTTCAAGGCTGTAATTTTAAAAGTGATTGTTTCTGGCTTTGTATGGTACTTTGTTCTAGCCTGTGCTGAGCTGTGTACTTCTTTTTTATTTTGTTTTTTCCCCGTGCATTTTCCAGTTTACTAAGAAAGTGTTGAATACTGTCTTCTAGCTTGTTCTTGTTTCTCCCAGGTTGGCATCACCTGGAAACTTAACCACACTGCCTGTTCCATTATCTAAATAATTAATGAAATATTGAAGGATTCAGTGCCCAGAACCTATGTTGCAGAAAGTGTTTTTGATAGATCTCTACTTTTTGAAAGTAAATAATCAGTAACTGCTCTAATAAGGATTTTCATCTACTTTGTAGGACTTCCCCAGCTTTTTCATGGAAAAGACTGCTTGCTAGCATTTGGTGTTTTTATCACCACTACTGACAGCCTGGAGATGTAGGAAAAAGTCTGCCTCTCGTGCTCAGGAGTGTTCAGAAAACTCTCACAAGGAAGACCTCCTTTTCAGCTAGCTGAGGTCTAGAAATGGTCCAGAACTTGATGACATTGCTCTCTCAAGACCTGATCTTTCTGTCGTGTCTGCTTCTTGACTATTCGGTCAGGAAGGTTGATTTATAAAGGCTGTTGAAATAGATCACACACATTTTCTTGGATTGTCAGCAGGCCTCTTCCTTAAGCTACTGAGGACTGTGCCAAAAAACCTCAGCTGATGATCTCAGTTTGCATCCAAAGCATGCCAATATCTGAACCTTGCAAGGAAACTGAACTGTATAACCTGTTCACGTTCATCACACGTTGTACAGTGACTTGGCTGTCAGATCAGATGCTGCACTTAAGGTAGCTGTGCTCCAGACTGGCTGGCACTCCGCAGTCTTCCTAGTGGCTACAGTGGAATCCACTGAGATATATTTGAACAGAGAAAAAGTGTCTACTGTACAGTAGTGAAGGCCATCAAAATAGATCCTGGCACCTGCTCTTCACCCTTGCGTTAAAGTTTTTTCACTTTGAGGATTGTGGCCACTGAGTTTCTGACACACTTCCATGATAGCTTAAGGAGTCAAACTTCTCTGGGAGAAAAAAAGACTGGTAAAGTGAGTCCCTGGGGTAAACTACACAAATGCAAATTACTGTATTTATTTTTCAGCAGTTTTGTTGTCATGCTACTGAATTACCTTTGTGTTTTCCATTATTTTATGGTATTTATTTTTGATAGTAAAATAAGCAAAGGTTTCCTGCCTGCTGTCAGGAGTCAGCTTGTATCAAGATACGGGGGTAGCACACCCACTGTAGCAGCTGATATGCTGAGACTTCTGTTCAAGTTCACTTGCATGAGATGTGAAACATTCCTCATCATCCATGTTCTAAAGGCCAGTGTGATTGTTACCTCTTTTATTAGTAGCTGAAGAAAAGGTTTGCTTTTATTATTCTCTTCTTGTTTTAGCCCTCTGAAAGCTGCTACTTGCATTTTATCAGATATTTTGTTCTTTGTCTCTGCCTGGCAGCAAGTACAGTCCTGGAAGAATTATGTGACTGAACTCAGCCATTTCTCAGCTGGAATTTTTAGAGAATCTATGTAAGGCTCTAACGTGCCTTGGTGAAGCAGGGGGGCAGTGTGTTCATGCTCCTGAGCAGGAAACTTTGTGAAAATCAAGGTTTTAAGATAGTTCATCATACTTAGCTCTTTTTTTTCTTTTGATGAAGCTTTCTTTTGATACTTCTTAGCTGTCAGATTTTTAAAATCTATTTATAGTTTGCTTTTTTAACATTTTATTACTGCTGAAGACTGATGCTTAGAATAAATCTCATCAAGAGCATATAGTCAGGCCCGTCACAGTAGCTATTAGATTCAGTGCTAACAGCTGTGTGCTAACAGGTTCCTTTTTGAGAGAGTGTGAAGGAGGTAACACCAGTGTTCTGAGCAGTCTGCCACGCTGCACAGAAACGTAGGTGTTGGAGTGCATCCTGCAGGATTACACAGAAAGTACTGGAGGGGTTGCACGTTTATGTAGTCTCGTTCTGTTTCAGCGCTGGATCAAACAAGCCCTAGAAGAGGGGATGACTCAGACCTCACCAGCTCCACAAGAGAACAGAACCCAATGTCTATACCAAAGTAACGAGAACAGCAGTTCTTCCAGCATCTGCAAAGATGAGACAGGTAAGCACTCAGCACCATCAGGGTAGCGTGGGCGCTTGTGTGAAATTGGGGAAGCTGCTCAATAACAAAGGCGGCTATACAGGATGACATCTTAATGTGTACTGCTGCTTGATGGCACATCTTTCTGGCAGGTGAGAATGTTACTTTGCCATTCATTCACATTTCTGCAGACCCGTTCTAGCTTGTGCATCATGTGTTAAATTTCTCAGTATTTTCCTATGAAAAGGCAATCACTTTATCTTGCATCATTAACCCCAGTGCTGTGTGATCATTTGTCCTGTGGGGGTGGGGGAAGTACAATATCGTCTCTTTTCAGCAGGATGCTGTTAGATGGACAACTAAGTATCTGCTGACTGTAGAAGGATATAGCAAAGTCTCACGGGCATATATGTAATAGCAAAATGAGTAAGTCTCAAGGATGGAAAAGCTAAAATCTGTGTGGAAAGGAGCAGAATGGTTAACTGTTTTGTCTGAATCTTTCTACAGAGAAAGAGGTTGAGGATCTGCCCAGCCAGGGATCAGATTTCCAAGAATGACAGGGAGCTAAACAATTTACGGATGATAATTAAGAATCAGTTATTGAAAGGTTATATTAATAAGAAATGATCAGAGTGCCAAAACAAATAAACGTACATCCCTGAGCAAGACCTGAAGACCTGAAGAAGCAAACAACTGAACTGCAGAATTTGCTGAAGACTTCTTTTGTTGTTAACCAGACATCAAAACTATTTTCTTTTGAATAGAGATAGGCATGATGGAGAGGGATTAATCCTTTGTGGGAGTGATGCGTTTGGGCTGTATTGATGTTGTATATAGGGAACTCGTCAGGTTCAGGTAATAAACACAGCTGTCTGTGGTTTGTTCACAGCAGTGATAGGGTGACATTTCCTTCTGACTCCCCTCTACTACATACCTTCCTGGCTCCCTTCCCCCTAGCTCCCTCTTGTGATTACTTCCTACTCGTTGAAATATTTCCTCTCCTTGTTCACTATATGTTGCAGGTTATGTATAGTTCTGTTAGCAGTATCTACACCTGTCTCAAGGCTGGTATAGAAGTGCCTTGGAGGTGCTTCATTTTTAGAAATCTTTTGTAGCCATGTTATGGATTCACGGGCTCCATTTGGGATGGGAGTAGCGAGGAGGAGATGGCTTGTGAGTTGCAGTTGTTAACGGTGTAACCTTATCCTCGGTTAAATTTTCTTTTCAGACCTATTGAGTCCCCTGAAGAAATGGAAGTCACGCTACTTGATGGAGCAGAATGTTAAGAAGTTGCTGAGGCCTCTGTCTCCTGTCACCCCCCCACCTCCCATCTCTTCAGTTCCTGGCTCAGTGAGCCCACAGCTGGCTACACCCTGCTCATCTGTGCCGGGAGAGGAGGAGAGTCGCAATGGTTATGGCATGATGTTCTCACCAATTCCTTCTCTGGCTGCTAGTCGCTGCAATACTCCACTACAGTTTGAGGTAAATCTGACCAGAGACTGGGAATGCCAAAAAGGGAAGAACTGGAGCATATACCCCAGATGTTGCAGTAGGCACACCTTCCTGTCTGAGACTGTGGCTGTTTTCCTGAACAGCAGCATAGTGGCAGACTCCAGAGCACTGCTGCCTTTCTCCTCTGCTCCAGTTTTGGCCATACCGAATCTCTTCCTCCATTAAATACCAAACCTTGCTGCAGCCCGGCCTTCCCTCACTTCATCGATAACATTAGTTTGATTCTTTTCATTTCTACAGCTCCCAAATTTTGTAGGCTCTTCAGTGTTCTTTAGTCTTCTTCCTCACTTGAGCTCTCTGTGCCAGTGTGGCTCCCAGTCCTCCATGCCTGTTCCAAAGAGTGTAACTGCTCCAGTTCTCATAGGCTGTCTGACATCCTCAGCTCCTCTTTCAGCAATCCCAAGTATGGTAGAAATATTTTGTCAGCTTCCACTGTGTTCTTTGGTTTTCCTTTCCCTTTATGGTGTAGCGAGGAAGCACCTTATGCCTTTGATTTCGTGATGGCTTCCTTTTGCAAAAAATTGCAGAAGTAAAGAAGTTTAGTTGGATTTCTTTGCTCTAAAATCTGTGGGAGAGTTTTCCATATCTGTTCAGCCTAGAACCTTCCGCTTGCATTTTGTGTTGCATCTCTGTATGCGAATAGGGATCATACTGTTTGTACTTCCAGTTTCTAGTATTGCCTGTTTTCATTTAAAAAATGGAACTCTTCAGGTCTGCTGCTCACATTCTGTCATTTAAAAATTCTGAAAGTCATTTTGTGCAGCGACAGACTGCTGGAGACTGATTTGCTGGATTCCCTCCTCTGTTTTGCAGCAGAGCAAACAGTCCTTTGTGGTATTTTTAGCTTGGTGTGCTTTTGATTATTTTCTTTGAGAACCCTTTTTTGAAAGTTGTCTGACAGGCAGATCTTTGGAGGTCAGCGGGAAAGATTGTGGAGTGTTGAGGAGAGAGATGAAAGGCTGTTTGAGGCACAGAGCTTGATTGTAAAGCGATCCTTACTTCTGCTGTGGTTGAGCTGGCACTTCAGAGCAGTGTTGCCTTGTATCTCCACAGTCTAGTCACTGTTTTCCTGCCCCACCTTAAGGTGTTAGTTGCCATGTGGGAAGCCTGTATTTTACTTGGCATCTGTATGCTTGCCCCATTTACCTTTTTTGCCCTTCTTTCTAGGAAAAACGTCTAACAGCTTGGTAGACCATAGGCAGCTTTGTTCAAACTGTTGTATTTCTCTGAATGCAGCTCATCCCTCACATCTCTGCTTTAATGCCATGTCTGTTCCGTTTAGTTATTGATTCTAACTTGAGAGAGTACAACCTCAGTAGGTGTAAAGGTTTATATGCTACAGCTGTGGCACTGTAGGAGGAAAACACTGCCGGGGAGAGATTGTTTTATTTGTTCACAAGCCGCCTCAAGTGAGTGGAAGATGATCCACCACTGGCTGGCTGAGGAATATATTTTTTAAAGCTGACTTTTAAGATACTTTCTTCTTGATTAATTTCCTGACTACTCTCTGAAGAACTTGTATGATAAGCTTCTGAAGTTGATCAGGCTTTTGCAAACAGAATTTTTTCAAACTTAATTTTCAGGCTTTCTAGATAGAAAATACTCATAGGAGACAGGAAGCATAGTAGAACTTTTTCTTTGGAGTTCATCAGAAGCTTTTTGAGCTAAGAAGTTTCTGAGCAGCCTTGGTTTTCTGAGTTTCTGCTTTGCAAAGGGCAATGCTTCCTCCCATATTTCTGACAGCAACATACATCTAGGAAACCTTCCTTTCTGATTTTACTTTACGCCTGGTCAGTAACACAGAATGGAAAGTGGTTGGGAAGGAGGCCTTAAAAATGCCATCATGTTTACATGAGCTGCCTTCCACTGATGGGTGCTCAGATGCTATGTTATGGCATACAATTAAGCTGTTCATTCATACCCATTCTCTTGACCTTTGCTGGAGAGGTGCCCCAAGTGGATTGAAGGAGCTATGTTTTTGTTTTCTACTGGTATAATGTCCATGAAAGTTAACTGCAGTGTTTGGGAGATCTTAGTGACACTAAGACTTAGTATTTGGGAGATCTTAGTGCCTTTTATTTGGGCAAAACCAGGCTTTCTGTCTCTTCTGTGTCTTCAGACCAAACACCATAAATATCTTTCTCTGCATTTCACAGTGCAAGTTCTATATATGACAGCAGCAGAGATACAAAGAATGAGATGGCTTCTTCCCTTAACATTTATGTGCTCTGTTGTGGGTACTAAGTTGCAGCATGAAACGCTGTAGCCTAGCCCTGTCTTTGTGCTTCCAGGAAGCTTTAGAAACCACTAAACCCACAGAGTTACCATTTAATTTTGGGCCAGTTCGTGGTATAGTCTTTGTTTAGAATAGTCATTGCTAACCTCTATGCTTGTTTTTTAATTTATTTTACTTTGCTTCTTGACTCTTTAACTAGATGAATAACAAGATTCTTTTCCCTCTTCCAGAACGTATCCTCCCCTGAGAGTTCCCCTGCGCATAGACCTGAGTCCATGTCACCCGAGGTAGGTATCACACCATCTCAATTTCATTTGGGGCTGAGAGCCTGTGCTTGAGTGAGTGTCTGAGGCTGCGGTGGGAGGGGAGGGATGGATGAGAAGTGCAGAAGCTGGTGGGAATGAGGGTGGAGCATTCCTCACAATAAGACAGAAGAGGTTTTCCAGGGTTATCACAAGAGAGCGAACAAAGTAAAATAATTGAAGATTGGGATTTATTATACGTTTATTGACACTGATGGGAAGCAGGCAATGTACAGACCTGACATGCCTGTGTGCCCCTGAAGTGAAGGCAAGGGGTATGGAGACCCAGGAAATAGCAATCAACATCAGCCCCAGCCCAGCAGATAAGTGCTGTGTGATATTTACTAAGTAGCAGCAAAATCACTACTGGGAAAGAAATGGGAAAGCATTCACTGGTAATTTAGACTAGCTTATAAGGGCACAGCAGGGCACCTGACCTGCTATTTTCAGTCTTGATTTATGTCCTGTTCACTTGCAGTCTTAAAATGGTGAAGAGATGCAAGAAAGTAGTACTTTATTTAGCTGCTGGCCTATTGTAAAACATGAGCTGAAGTACCTTTCTCAGAGACTGGTTTTGCAGTAGAAAATCTGCATTCATCTCTAACGTGGCAGATTACTTGGAGCTGTAATACAGCAGAGGAGAAATGTTTCAGCAGCTGCAGTAGGGCATATCTGGTGCCTGGTGCTGCTGTGTTTTTCCTTAAGCACTGTAGTCCTGCAAAGAGGATGAAATTGTCAGTTTTGCTCATTGTCTGAGTTCCCGACACATTAACATGGTGAAGGAGAGCATTCTGCCTTTGCCCGGGAGGTTTTTTGGCACTTAGAGTAGAAAAATGGGTATACCATTGTATCAGTGCCTAGTGTTCCAGAAACTGCGGCAGTGCAAAGATGATGCCATTATGGTTTTGTCAAAGAATGTAGAATGTAGAAATGCAGTCTAAATTAAATGAATGGAGTATTGTTAGAGATTGCTGAAGCTGACAATAAGTGAAAACAAATGGGTTGGAGGTCCTGGGCATCATACTGTTGTCACAAAGTCAGTGGTGGTTGACTTGGGACAGTCCAGAACTTGGCTAATAAAACAGCAAGCGGACAGCTGTTCAAATCTGCTGCTTTCTCCTCATAAGGAACCTAGCTAACCTAGTTAACATCAACTGGGGGACGTTTGGGGCACTTGAAGATGCTGGTTTTTAATTCATTGGCTGCCCGAGGATAGTGCTGAGCCTTGTTCTTCTGCTGCAGTAAGACCTCTAAATACGGAAAGAGCGTCTTGTACTGGACAGCTGAACTGGATTACTGCTTAGTCCTAGCTGTTCCCTTCTATAAAGAACAGAACAGTGCAGGAAAGGACCAAAGGGGTGATGAGAGAGGAACTAGAAAACAGTGAGCTGACATTGTACAGAATGTTTTCTGACATTTCTCTCCCCATCCTTGCCTGACCCTTTCCCTGACTTCCCACCCCCATCCTATATCCTCCCTGGATTTTCCAGCACTGCGTCCGATCTGACGTGGATTCGAAGGGTGGGTACCTGGATTCCAGTGCAAACACCTGCCCAGAACGGCCATCGCTGCTCAGCTTCGGATCCTCTGATCTGGCTCCACAACCCTCTGTAAACTCTACTTCAGAGATGAACTTCCCAGGGAAAAGTGGGGAAGCACAGATGCTGCTACGAAGCTCTGATCAGGCTTTTCGGACAGAGTTTAATTTAATGTATGCCTTCTCCCCATTGAACGCTATGCCACGTATGGATGGTTTGTTGCGGGGATCTGCTCCTTTGGGAGACAGGAAGCCAATGAATTCAGAAGCGGGATGCTGCAGCTCTCCTGCTGAAGGATATTTCAGCAGACACGAGTCAGGACTGCTTAAAGAGACGGTGCATGGATCCATGTCTCCCTGCGGCGAGAGGGCTTGCGAAGGCGTCCGGTCTGCTCCCCAGAATCCTCCACAGAGGAAGAAGGCAAGTATTCTCCTAAAGGAAATCCTAAGGCTGCAGGAACCTGAGCGGGAACTGTCTGCACCACGGCAAAGACTTTGCAGGGAGAATAAAGAAAATGGAATGTAACTAAAATGCAGCCTTGGCAAGTAATCTAGGCATTCAGTGCCAAGATGAAAGCGATGTAAAGTTGCTAAAAGAAAGGGAGCTACCACTTAGGCAGGATTTTGATGTGAGAGCTGGGGGTGGAGGGGCAAATCACAATGCAAATACCTCTTCTCAGAGGCCCGATGTTTCAAAAGACAATGTGAGCTGCTTACTGCAAAGACTTATTAATAAGGAAACATTGCAACATTCTCAGAAAAGTAGATGAGTGTTGTTAGGTAAATTTTAGCACTTTGAAATGAGAAACACAGGAATGTTGTTTAACTGAAGGTAAGTAAGTATTTGTTGCTAGTAGTAGGCTGATGACCCTCACAGGACTAGAACGGAGTAGAAATGACAATCGGGCATTGCTGCCATAAAACCAGGGACAAAACATACACTTGTGTCGATGTGTGTCAGTGCCTTACCTGTGCTTAGGTATTTTTTCTGGCAAGTGTGGTAACTTGGACCAGTTGTGTATGTGTCCAGCTGGCTGGCTGGCTTTGTTTGTGGCAGTTTTTTGGTTACACTTACCTTAAAAACTTTCTGTGTTAAGTTACCTTTGGAAATAGCTTGTTCAGCATTTTAGCCTCATAAGGCACTGAATACAGATACTGAATCCTAGCTGATAAATTCTTCAGCAGAGCTGTCTTCTGTGAATCTTTCATGAGGGGCTGAGCCTCATGACAGCACTGTGGGAAGGCAGACTGGAGGTAAGTGTTCAGCTAGAAATACTTGTGTACTTTTGATCCCACTGTGTCTGTTATGAGACAGCACCACTTGGGACATTTTAGTCTCTGTCTTTGACAAAGCTGAGACTGGCTTGCACAAAACAGATTCTGCCTCTGCTAGACCTGGATTGCTGAGGTGATAGTGCTGGAAGTCTGCAGCGCTGGCTGCTGAACCACCATAGCATGAGTTATGCAGGCTGAAATTCTGTGCAAGGCTTTACCAAGTTTTTAGGGTTAGTGTGGCTGAACTGGCAGAGGTGAACAGGACTCTGAAGATCTGTTTTGTGAAGGTTTTTGAGATGTACAGATACTGATCTACGTTGTATAGTGTCACAAACCATGGAGAGAGCGAACCAAAAGGTGGTGAGAGGAGGCGTGCACAGAGGCTTGATGCTTGATTGTGCAAGCAAATACTGTAGTAGTGTGAAACCTCAGGGGCATGCTAGCCATATATTCCTGCTGAAGAGGTCATAAAGAGGGAAATGTGAGTAAGTCTGGCAGTTGATGAGTGGCCCAAACTTGTACCACTTAGCTGTGTTTCCAGCGTGCCTGCAGACTGAAGATTTATAATCCCAATGTACCTTTTAAGATTTTACCTGCAAACTCAGAGAAATGATTCTAAAAATGGTGCATGGGCACGTTCTTCCCCCTAACCCCGTCCCCTGCTTTCCCTGACTCACTGCTGTGTTTTTCTCTCAGGTGTCTCTGCTGGAATACCGCAAGAGGAAACAGGAAGCCAAGGAGGGAGGCGAATCAGTGCGGTGCACAGGGACTCCTACCCGGCAGGGCAGCAGCAGCTCTGGGACTGACACAGATGTCAGCAGCCTGCCGGGCTCTGTAGTACGAACCCCGTCCTCTCCACAAAGTGGCTTCTCCCCTTCTCATCCCTCCCTGCCTCACGTAGAGGACGTCAGCCCACCAGACTCAAGGGGGGCTAGTTCCTCATCACTCAGCAAATCCCAGGAGAACATCAGCAGTAGGTGGTGAGTGTTATCCCTCCGAGCAAGCCTGAAACTGCTCTGCAGATACAAACCGAACTCTCTGGGGGGCGTTTCCATTACAATACTTGCAGCTGGATGGATTCTGTTGGGTGTCTTGGCGTTATTCTCTTTTGTAATTGCTAAACAGCTGTGGGGAATGGGGAATGCTAGCAGTCTTCTCAGCCTGCCCTTTAGTTCTTAGTTTAGATATCAAAAATCTCCCCGAAAGATGAAGTTAAACAGTTGTGTCTCCTCCGGTGGTTTCCTTTTAAGGACACGGTTTTGAATTCTCTCCTGCAATGAGAATTTAATCCACGTCTAGTTTAAAGGGTGTTCGCTTGCTGAATTTCCAGTGTTTAGATGAGTGTGATAACGAAGTTAAACTTCTGAGTAGGAAAGCTGAAAGAGCCCTCCATAACTTTGCACATGAGAAGCAGGGATGGTGAAACTACCCCAGCTTTGCAGTCCCTTGCACAAATAGCTTTGAAAAGCAGTTATCAGGCTGAAATTCATGACTTGCCAAAAGCATGGAAAAATCACTTTAACTGAGTTACCACGTGAAGGTTTGATAAGGGGAAATGCTTGTCTCCAAAAACTTGCACCTGATAGTAATGTCTGGTCCCAAAATGAAGCACTGCAGCCCTGAAATGCAGAGTACTGAGTTGTGGTCTGTACACACTGGGGATAAGGACGTTCTGCTGACTGGAGCTGTGTGGTGCGGTGGCTTTGCTGCCTTTTGTATTCAGGTTCTGCTTGTGGAGGCTACGAGCACAAAGGCGTAGCCTTCGTAACGCTGACCTTCCACATCTGCAGCTGTGTCACTGTTGATGCACTGGCAGGTGAATGGCAAGGGAAGAGATGCTGAGCGATGCCGAGGGCAGTGAGGAGTGTGAAATTCACGTTGACAGTGCCTGAAAACATTCTTGGGGTGAATTTATAAGAGTAATAAGACGTTCTTTCTTCCCTTTCCCATCCTCCCCCACTGTAAATATCATCACTCCTCAAGTTGAAAATTTATAGGAAATAATTTGCCTTGTACCTCCTGACAGCAGTGCCTGCCAGCTGAGCTGCCAGATGTTGAGCCTGGCCACAGCTGAGGCAGTCAGCTGATGATTGGGTTTTAATCTGTTTTGTCCAAGTCTTGTTATCGCTTGCCCTTCTCCTCCTGTGCCACTTTTGCCTGCAAAAAAGGTGGAAGAAAAACCTAGCTGAATGAAAAAAAACCTACTTGGGGGCGAGGGGACTGGTAAACTTGCTCCTGTGTGATATTTTATATTCTGTTAGCTCCTCAGCAGATGCTCTGGCTTCAGTTTATCACATGGTTTCAACAGTAAATGTTGCTGTGTGGGATTAAAGATGGTATTGGTACAGGACACAGTGTAAAAGTTGAAACCATGCTGATAGGGTTAAGCAGCTTTTGCTGCCTTTTTTATTCCTGTTCTGTCTTTTAATGGACAAGGCTAACAACCTCTCAGCCCCCTTCCTCTTTAAAAAATATACATACGTATATATGAGAAACTGCACGATACAGAGTTAAAGTTGTGAACCAATTTCATCTTTAACTCTGAGTGCTTACGTTTCTGATACATTTTCAGATGTTCACAGTAATATAATACTAGGGACAGAAGAAAATGGTGGGATCTAAAATTACGTGCCTTAATTTTCAGTTGTCCAGATTTTTGCTGAATTCTACAATATTTGCCAATAGCTTTCATTTAAAAAAAAATAAGTTTCTGTCTCTTTCAGTTGCCAAGACACAGCCATCACAATGTAAACAGATGTGCTGCTGCCCAGTAAACCCAGCCTTGCAGAAAACTGTCTCCAGCAAAACAATAGCAGCAACGAAGGTGTGAATTCACCCCCTCACCCCATTCACCTCCATGAGGTGTGAACTGTGGCCCCTTCTCCCTTCTGCTTCAGTGAGGGGTGAACTTCAGTGTCTGGGCTGTTTATTTAAAATTAAAAAAAAAAAAAAAAAGAAAAAGCTAATGTAAAGCACAGTTTTTAATATCTTTTAAAAGAAAAACAAATACAGAAGTCGGTTAGCACAGTGTTAGGCTGCATATTTGCATGGTATGCAGTGTGTTTAACGTTTTATTGGAATATTTAAATGTGGGCATTTTTAGGGCGCGCTTTTTTTGGTTTCTGGGTTAAGACATTCTGAACCCTTAATAAGAGTGCTACTATTTTCCATGTTAAAACACGTACTTCTAAAGAGCTTTGGATGGTCCAGAGCATGGTAGGGTTCTAGGGTGTGTCGGTGGCTCTCCTTTTCTTCTACAGACGGGCTTTAGTAAAGCCACTTCACCTCTGTTTCTCAACCTCAGAGTAGATGCTTGTAATAAATCATGGAACAAGATCTAGCACTGATCTTGAGAGTTTGTACATTACAAAGTAAATGGGACAAAATAGCATTAATGTGCAAAATGGCCACTCTAGCTCTGCTCCAGGAACGTTGCATTACATGACTGTACTATCTTGACACCGTATTACTACAGGGTACTGGTTTGGCTTCTCTTTAGTTTGAATACGAGCAATCTGTGCAAAATAACTGCATCTGATTTTAAGCCAGTAACAGGATTTTCCAAATGCTGTTGAATCTTGAAACAACTTTTTAGGAGAAAGTGTCCTGTAATCAGGTGATCTACCGAGCTGAATGTTTGTAGCATCTTTCTGCTAAAAGACCTTGTTTTTCTCAGGGCAGTGCTTTCATGGTAGCCAGTGACGGACAATCTAAAATCCCACAGGAGGTTATTTATGACGGAAAAGTAGTGCAGAATTTTATTCCTCATCTGTCTAGAGAGCTGGTGTTCTCTGATCCCTCCGTTCTGTGGCAGGGGTTTGCATTTGCAATAACTTCATACCAATGAATTTAAGCAGAAACCTTTGAGACTTCAAAGACAAACCCATCTTGTAATTATACCAAGGACGCCACAGCCCCCTTGTGCGTTGGTCACGTTGCTCTCAGCTGTGTAACAGCAGTCTTCATCTGTTCCTGGGTTTTTGTTGCAGGATGGTCCCAACGTCAGTGGAGAGGCTTCGAGAGGGCCGAGGCATACTTGAGAAGGTGCTGCGGAGTGGTGCAAAGGTGTCCCAGAGAACAGAATCCTCACCCACCTGTGACAGTGTCATTGAGAGAGATACAGGTAGGAAGATGATGTTTCTGAAAACTTGGTGGTAAATGCTGGGCTCAAGTAGCTTCACAAACTCGCCTATGAACTTAGTTGTACCTTCATCTCTGTCATCATCGATGCCTTATAAAAGCCTTCTGCAAATTGGTATTCAGGTAATACTGTCTGAGCCTGTATCCCTTTCCCATTAGATCTGGACAACCTCCGGGTTTATCCAGAGTTTGGATTCGATGCATTTTGGCTCTGGCAGGGACAACTCTGCCCTCAGACAGACGGGTTAACCAAGCATTGCCTCGATTGCTCCTGCACGCTGGGGATGAAGGTGCTGTCGTTTAATAATGCTAGTTGGCTGAACATCCAGATAGATGTCTTACTCTCGCTAAAATGCAGGCGTAGGCTTTAGGCAGTGCTAAGAACCGATGTAGCTTCCAAGCCTTACCTCATCTCTGTTTGAAGTTGCTTGATTCCTTGAGTTACGGTATTTGTCAGTTTGGTGAAATAGACCCGTTTGCTGAGATTAACTCAGTTTTTGTTATGTTCCTTCTCTGAATAATGGATTGTCCTCACCGAGTAGCATGCAGGGTCAGTGAGTGCTTGTGACGTGAGCTGAGCTTACACCACTCCTTTATCCGCCTGCGGTGTACAGATCAGCTGTGACTTCTCTAAGATGGACAGATCACTTCTTCATTGCCTCATTTCTTAGCTGTGATATGGAGTTATTTTTATTTCATTTACTTTGCAAGGGAAGAAGGGCAGGCAAAATCCAGCCTGTTCCAGCAGGCCTGCACACTGCACATTCTTCCTCCTGGTTACATAAAACCAATTCCACTCCAGGTAGTTGAAACTCAGTGCCCTGGCTGGTGGAAACCGTTGCCTCTTTCATCCTAGCACAGCAAAATATTTTTTCTTCTTTTGCATGCTCTGGCAATTTCTTCAGTAGCTTGTTGAGATTCTGTGAGCATTCTTCCCTCCCCCAGTTGCTGGACTGCTGCTTGTGAAACAAAACGAGTGACTGAGCCCCTGCCACTCCTGGTATCACCTGTAGGAGTTGTGAAGATACACGTTTGCTTGGTGCTGTAATGGGTAGTAAAATATTGAGAGAAAAAAAATTCTGGGTGATTTCTGGTGATTTCCTTATGGAGCACATGGGAATGAAACTGAGTTTTGTGCACGCCACACTTCAGAGAATCGCAGCTGCTGTAGGTTAAAGCTGTCATGTCATAAATAGCTTAGGTTGGCACAGGCCAGTACTGGCAAGAAAAGAAGCAATTCTCACTTCTGCTTTGTCCTTCCTTCTGCAGTTATTCAGATACAGGAGCGGGAAATGTTGGCTTTGTCTTCTTAAGATTTACATAGAGCAAATTCAGGAAGGTTATAGTTTATTCACACTTTGTAATTTAGGATCTTTAGATGGGCTTTAAATTTTCAAAGATTTTTCTGTGAACAGACACTGCCAGTAATGTCTGCAGCACTGTTGATGTGCCTGGCCTTTTAAGAAACAATTTATTCCAGAAGTCTTTAGGTTTCTCCTGATTCTCATACTCAGCTTCTGATCTCCTGAATTGAGCAGTTAGTCTCTTCTGTGCATGACTGCTTAACAAAACATGCCCTAAACTGCAAGCTTTGCCTTTCTGCACTGCAGTACTCAGAATGCCACCCACAGCAAACAGCTCCTTGGTGCAGTGGATGTAGTTTCAGAGAATGGAAGGTGGCACAGGACATGCTGGAAGCTTCATGTACCAGTCTCTGTGCGGGTCCTGTGCCCCGAGGAAGATGTCTGAGCCTCGGCAGCAGACAAGACAACTCCATCCAGATTCCTGTTTAGTTAAGCCAGTGACTGTGATGCAGCACAGAGAGGACAACCACAGCAAAGCCACGGGCGCTGCTGACACCACTGCTCGTGCCAGTGCATCTGGTACAGAGCCAGGCTGGTCTGGCAGAAGTACAGAGCAGAGCAAGGCAGCGTGTCCTGTTTCAGGTCCGAGACATCTGTCATGTACATTTGATACTAATACCAGTGCTATCTCACCACGGCATTTCAAACACTGCTGCTGAGAAATCCTGCAGATAAACAACTCCATCTCATCAGACGGCAACATCGTAAATCTGATGTGAAGTCTCCCAGTCCCACCAGTTTCCCTCCCTCCTAAAGAGAGAGTGCTCGCAGGCTGGACCCCGTGGTGACAGTAGCGGTAACAGAAAAACACCTGGGGCAGAGTGACTGGGTCACTTGCAGTGTTTGTCTCCCTCAGTACAGGTTCAGATATTTGGTGGGGAAAAAAAACACACCTGCAAGATTGGGGTGATGGAAAGGCTTGCTCCACTAAGAAGCTTGCTCTTTTTTTCATGTAGCTAAGGTGCATCAGTGTGTGCTGTGCTGCTGTTACCCCTCACAAGTCATAGCTTTTTTTATACCATCCGGTCTTTTTCTGAAACAGGCATTCCTGAGGTCTAACAGTAAGTCACTTCGTAACAGCTCAATTGAGTTGTAAAGCAAAATCCCCAAAACAGCAGTGGGGGTGCCGTCAGCATTGGCAGCGCAGGGCTCTAGTGTTTGGATGTGCCTTTGAGGAGAGCCCGCAGCAGGATCCTACTGACAAGCCGGCTAGGAAGGGGCAATTGTAATTCCCCAGCTGTAACTGGTAGCCAGGTTGGATTCCTCTGACCAAAGCTGAGTGAAGAATTGCTGAGTCCTTAGAATCTGTCTTCTGCCTCTTGCATCCCTCTGGAAAGCCCCAGGCTGTCTGAATTCCCAAGCAGTCTGTGTGCAGTCACCAGGGGCTGCCCTTCCTTTGGACAGGCTGGTCCAAAGCGAGTGAGATTTCTGCTAAACCAGGGAGATGTGGTGCAAGGGAGGCAGCAGCTCCTAAGGTGCATGGCTGCTGTATGCATGTGAAGCTTTTCCAGTTGCCTTCTCTTGGGGTCCTTCAGCTTCCAGAAGGCTGCTGACTGGAGAAGCCACTCCTGTCTGGGCTGTAGCTGGAGGCAGAACAAGACAACTGTGGTGTGCAGGTGTCACTTGAAAGGGAAGTGCCATGACCTCAGTCCAGGGGATGACGTTTAACATCTTGACTGTGCTGTACATTGCAGACACAGCAGAAGGAGACACTCCAGAAGCCCACAAAGGACCAGCAGTTTACAGTCCTTCTCGATACAGCTACCAGGTAAATTGTCATCTGTAATTCTTCCCTGCCCGTTCTGAAATGAAGCTTTGAACAGCATTGGGGCAGGGGGAGGGGAAATGGCTTTAGCTGGAAATTATTCCCAGGCCTGCCACGCTAAGCAACAGGAGCACGATGAGGTAGGAGGTGCAGAAGCTGGTCTCCTTGACGTGTCTTTTCTTATTTTCCCCCCTCTCCCTTGCCCAGCTCCTGCAGTCTGACAGCCCCCAGGCCGAATCGCAGACCCTTCTCCAGCAGAGCTCCTCCCCGTACAGAGGACACCTTACTCCTTCTCCCGGCTACAGCTACCGAGCAGCAGCACAGAGGACAGGACACAGCCTCTCTCACGGTTCCTCAGAAACCTCCCTCTCCTCTTCCTCGTACTCCAGCCCTGCCCACTCGGTCTCCACAGACTCCTCTGCCCTGTTTGCGGGGAACTCGGTGTATTACAGCAGCCAGCAGCACTCTGGCAGTGCCGGCGGCAGCCTCCTGAAGAAGAGCTGCCCTGCTGCTGCCAGCCCAGCACAGCCCACGGCTGTGGACTCTCTTTCCTCCGAGCCTGGCTCCCAGCCCTGCACAGGAGCGTCGGGCTCCACCTCCGTTCCCCAAAGTGCTCGGTCACTACAGTCAGACTTGCGGACTATCAGCCTGCCCAATTCGGGGCAGTCTGTTCTCTACCAGGGTTCCCGGGGGGGAGTGATTTCCAATGCACAACACTACCCGCACCGAGGGGGAAGCAGTGTCCATCAGTACAGACTTCAGCAGCTTCAAGGTTCTGGAGTAAAGACTCAAACAGGACTTTCCTAGGGCTGCCTGGACTCCAGGAGGACAAAACTGCCCATAGCTCCTTCCAGTCACCTCTGGAAGTGGCTCCTGGGCCGGTGTTGGGAGCTTGCACCTGATGCTGGGCTGCCAGGGGTCAGAGGCTGAGGTCTGAAACGCACGGGTGAGATTTGTGAGCAGTATTGGCCTCTGGCCTTGCAGGAGAAAGCAAATTTCTCTGAGGCAGAGACTGTAGCAAAGCTGTTCCCTAATGCGTGGGTACATTGAAGAGAAGAGAGGAGAAAAAAAAATGGAAAAAAAAAAAAAAAAAAAGAAAATGGTTCAAGTGCAATGACTGTGGTGCAGCCTCTGTCTCTTGTCCGTGCCCATGGCCATAGTCACTCATGCAGTACGGACGTCTTTTTTATACGAAAGCGGTTTAAAGAAAACATTGGGGAAGTTTAACTCCGATCCCAAAGCTCTCTGTGTAGGTCAGGTTCTCGGTGCGTTCTGGGGAGGGCTTTAACCCCTTACGATCATTCCAGTCACAAGCAGACGAGCGCACGCCGCTGCCTTTGGGCCTGGGTGACGACCGCCACGGCCGGAGCGTTTTCCAGGACCACGGCGTCTCCGCAAATGTGAACGAGCACGGGGGGGGTTGGAGTGCGTGTGCCTGGCGCTGCAGAGGAGCTGGGGGGAGCGGGAGCGGTGCCGGGGGTGCTGCTGCAGCCAGGGCTCTGAGCGCACGCCCCGGTGAGCACGGCGGTGCTGCGGTGTGCCCGAGGCTGGCTGAGGAGCCAGCGGCTGTCCGGAGGGGCTGCAGGAAGGTGGCGGCGGGTCCGGGGGGGTCCGGGTTGTGGCGGGGCTGGGGGGGACCCCGATTTCCTTCCCGCTGAGCGTGGCGGCACAGCCAGCCCAAACACAGTGCGCTGTCTGTTCAATTCCATAAGATTGCCAGCTTCTTTCTCACTTGTTTACTGTAATATCGGGCGTGTTTTTATTTATCTAATTTTATATTCAGTTATAACCATAGTAGGTTAGCTAATATACGACAGGTGTCATCCCTGGTGCTGCAGTGGAACTTCTCCTTTCTCTTGGATAACATAATGCTGTGAGTCTGTCTCCCCTGTCTTTTTCAGATGCACAGTCTTCTTCCTTTTTTTTTTTTTTTTTAGGACTGTTACAGGTTTCTCTAATTCACAATTGAAATCAGGTGTTTGTTCAACCTAGGGGAGACTTTTAAAATATTGAATCAAAGAGTTAACTTTCTCACACTGTCTGGCTGTGAGCGTGTTGGGATGGAACTTGTCACCCCACGGTTGGGTGTCTGTATACTGTATAAAATAGGTGTAAACTTCGCTCAGCTTCGCCCTGGGTGTGCAGCCTCCCCTTTCATGCTATGAGCAGCATGGGGCAGGCGGGCTCTGCCCTGCCGGGTGGCAGGAGGGGGCCGGGGGGGCCCTGCGCAGAGGCGCCAGCACCTCCGGATGCAGCGGGGGGCAGGAGGGAGGGACCCTGGAAAGCTCTTGGAAAGGTGGGGGCTGTAGCTTCTTACTCTAGTGGAGTTTTTACACCATGCTGTAACATTTGAACTTTCACAAGAGATGTAATAATTTTGATAATAAAAATACTTAACTTGAAAACCAGGATTTTGGAAATCTGCTTTCTTAGGGCCTCGAATGCCGCTGCCCGGGTCGTGGGGTGGGGTGGGGTGGGCACGTTGGTCTCCTCCCTGCCCATGCAGGGTAACTGAAGCACTGCAGGGGCAGACGCGTGGATCTGGCACCTCCTGCTTCCAAGTCTACCTTACGCTCTCCCTTCTGCCAGCGTTTCAGCTGAAGTCAGGTGCTGCAGCGCGAGCAGATCCTGAGAAAAGGGCAATCACCAGAGCTCCTGGCGGTGGGGCAGCGTCTGCGCTGCTGCTCTTTTCCTCTTCTCTCTCAGGCTCCTTTGGGGAGGAGGCCGGGGGTAAGGGACGTGTCCCGCATTTTGCCTGCTTCAAGACCTGTTTTGGGAACGTGGTGATGGTGCTTTTGACCGACACGTGCGGTTTCCTGGTGTGCTGCTGCCCAGGTTTTTTTAATTTTACCTCTGCTTGCCTTTTCCTTAGGAAGCCTGAGCTGGGTCTGGCGTAGAGCTGGGGTGCCTGAGGTGCCCAGCGCCTCCCACGTCTGACCGCCCTCGCGGTGACACAGGTCCCCCTGCCAGCTCCTGGGAACGTGTCTGCTGTGCTGTGTCCCTGCGAAGAGCCTGGCCCCACCTCTGCACCTCCCTCAGGTAGCAGCCAACTCCCCGACCCCCAGGTCCCAACCCACCCCCAGGACCCCGACCTCCCGCTCCCATTGGGGACAGCCCTGTCCCAGGGGAGTTGTGCTGGGGACAGCCCTGTCCCAGAGGACCTGCCATGGTCGCTGCCCCCCTGCACGGGGGAGGCTCGGTCCCGTGCTCCCCACCTGGGGCTGACAGCAGCTCCCGTCCTGCTCCCCACCACACCACAGGGCTCAGAGCTCATCTGGTTTGAATTATATTTTTCAATAAGGTTTTGTGAAACACTGTATCAAACTTTGTACTAAAATACAGATATATTACAGCTACTGTATTCCTTTCTCCACTGATTTTTCTTGGTTTGTTTTCCAATTCAGCCAGCGACAGCGCTCCCGATCCGCTGGGGGCCGCGGGGCGGTGGCAGGCAGCGGCTGCTTGCGGGGGGAGCGCCAGCGCCCGCGACGTCCCCGGTGGGGGGAGGCCCTGGGCTCCCGCTCGGGGTCTCGGCACGGCTCCGGCTCCGTCCCTCGCCGCCACCCCGCAGGGTCTCAGGGCACGACTTACCGGCTCCGCCAGCCCCGGGTGCGCCGGGTGGCAGTTCCCGCACAGCCCTTCATCGCCTCGTCCCAGCAGCGTTCCCACCACGCGGCTGCACCCCTCGCCCCGGCTCCGCAGCCCCTCTCCCGTACCTGTCCTCACCGCCTGTCCCTCCAGAGCCCCCCACGCGGCCTCGTGCCCCTGCCACCAGCTCCGCGGCCGGTGCTGAGGACTTTATTGCGTTGCGAGGGCTGCGGCAGGCGCGTGGGGAAGCCCCCGCGCTGGTCTGGCCAGCAGAGCCGTGGCCGGGGCGTGGGTGCCGGCTGCTGGGTGCTGCACGACCGAGCCCTCGCTCCCCGCGGCCGCGTGCCGGCGAGGTGCGGCCAGGGGACACCGTGGCAGGGAGAGCCTCGCTGTCACCAGTGGAGATAAAGCACCGTATGGGGATGGGGGGAGGCGTTTGGCAGCGGCCGGGGCTGGATTGGGGGGGTTCCTCCTGTGCCCGCCCCGGGGGGGTTGCGTTTTTCAGCTGCTCCCACTTACCAGGGCTTACATTCAGCGGTGGCACGAGTCGGGCGTCGCGGCAGTGAGGCCCCTGCGGTCGCCACGCTTGGGCCCCAGCGGCACCGGAAAGCGTGAGGTCCTGGGGCTGGACTCCTGGGCTGGGGGCGAGGGGGCTCGAGTCACTTTACCCTGTTTAGAGAATATTAATTTACACGTAAAAGTACGGGCAGGCCCCGGCCCGGCCACCGGGTCCCCCCGGCCGTGGAGACAGGATCACGGAGCTGTACAAAATGGGAGCGGGGAAGGTGCTGGGGCCCAGAGCAGCCGGCGCGGGGCGTCACGGGGCACGCGTTGGGGCGGGAGGCAGCAGGTCTGGAGTCCTGGGGATGTAGAAATCTGTTAAAAACTCTGAGATGTTGTTTGTTTGTTTGTTTTTTTTCCTCGAAATGAAACCGCAGTTTGACGCCGTTCTCGGACGAAGCAGGTTTGGGGCATCCTTCCCCGGCGGTGGCCCACGGGTGGCGGAGGTGCTGCGGGGCTGGCGGGGTGCGTGGGGATGGCGGTGCCGGCGTGGCCGTGGGCGCGGCGGGCGGCTGGCGTGTCCCCGGCGCGCTGCGTGGCCGCCGGCAGCAGATGAAGGGCGGGACGGGGAGGGAGCGCCCAGGCTGCCGGCCGCGGGAGGAGGGTCCTGCTGCGGGCGCTCGGCCTTATATCCTCTGCGGGGAGAGCACAGCGCGTCGGGCACCGCAGCCCGGGGGGGTGGCACCGGGCGGCTGCTGCCTGGGCCATGCACGTGCTTGCCCCCACCCTGCTGCCCCCTGTCCCCGTGGGGCCGCCCGGCACGGTCACACACAGACACGCCACGTGTGGGTAAGGGGACGGGACGGTGACACTCAGGACTTACCGCGGTGCCGACAAAATCTGTCAAAACACAAAGAGAGCGTGTCAGCAGGGCAGGGCGGGGGTTTGGCCACCTCATTCCTGCTCCCCGCCACGCCAGGCGGTGTCGTTGCCCTCCCAGGACCCCCCCCCAGCAGCGCGGCGCCCACCTTTGCTCTCTGTCTTGAGCTCCTCGTGCAGCAGGTCGTTCTGCCGGTTGCCGAGGACGAAGGCCAGGAAGGAAAGGATGAGGGCGTTGAGGATGCCGATGATGGCCAGGATGTAAGCCCAGCGCACGGAGCAGTCGCCCAGGGAGTACTTGCCCGTCTTCTCCCCGCACATGTCCCGGATGGTCTCCGCGTCCCAGCCGTCGGGGAAGATCATGCAGCCCAGCACCAGGCAGAGAGCTGCGGGACACAGGGCGGCGTGAAGGGAGATGGTGGGGCTGGGGTCTGCATCCCGGAGCGCTGATCCCCTGCCTGTTGTGCCCGTGCCTGCAGGGAGCCCCCACCATGGTCCCGCAGGGCTGTGCGCGCGCCCCAGAGCTGGCCCAGCACAGCTGGGGACAGCAGCAACGCCTGGGTGTGGGTTTCTTCAGCTGTTAATAGCGTCGCTGAGAAGCTGAGGCATCCGGTGAGTATTTTTGTCCTGTGTCAGGGCACGTTTCAGAGGTTTGTACGTGCCCCAGAGACAAAGGGCCCCTTGGAAAGTGAGCGCGAGGCACGGCAGGGTGCTGGGCAGGGTCCTGAGCACGTCGGGCACGCCACCGAGCACTCCGTGGGGAAGGCAGGGACACGGCCGCACGTCCCGCCCGCTCCCAGCAGCACGCCGCGTCCCCTGTCACGAGCTATTCCCTCTCCTGCGTGTCCCCAGCCCACCCCATGTCCTGGAAGAGCCTTCCCACACCGCCAGCCCGACCTTTCCCAAAAGAAACAGAAACTGGAGGGGGCAGGGAGGGGGCTCTGCCTGCCCACCCCGCCCCTACAGCCCGCAGGTGCTCGCAGACCTGCAGGGAAAGCTGCTTTTCCACTCAGAACAGCTCATCTGTCCCCTCCTGCCCCCAGCCCTGAATGCCTGCAGGGTGTCTGCCTGGTGATGCTTTGTGCCGGGGGATCTGGCGCTCCCCGCTTGGTTTTGTGTCGTGCTTCCACACTCCTCCCCTGTCGGGGTCCTGTCAAACGAACGTGCCTCTCGCGGGCTGCGTTATCCTGCCAAAACGAGTTACCTGCGGGGAATTCGGCCCCGTGCCTCGGGCTCCGTGAGCGCTGCCCCCACGCTCATCCCCTGCCCGGCACGTGCGGCCGTGCTCGGGGAGTCCCCGAAGCGGGCTATAAATAACCCTGCCTCCGACACGCAGCGGCAGCACCAGCTCCGGAACGGCCTCGCTGCCCCCCACCGGGGTGCCGGGGGCCCTTCTCCACTGCTCTGCGCAGCTGCAGGGGGCTGCAGGCGCCGGGCACGCGGCTGCGCCTCGAGGGCAGCCACCCCAGAGGTCCCCGTGCCCGAGGCATTTGGGGTTTTGTAACGGAGGGATTGGGATTTAGCGAGCTCTGCGGTTCTGCGCCGCCGGATTGCGAGCGGGGCAGATGGCTTGGGCTCTGCTTGCGACAATCAGGCCTTCCTCTTAATTAGATCCAGTTTGCTCCTAGGGGGGCAGCGGCTTTGGAGCTGGGGCTCTCCGCGCAGCTCTAATTAAACCCTTCCCTGATTGCTGTCCACTAATTGGGCACTGAAGATTTAAACTTTTTTTTTTTTTTTCTTTCTCCTGGCTGAGGTGCTGCACTCCAGGCCCTCCTCTCCTCCTCCCCGACGTTGCCAGCCCCGTTCTGTCCCGCAGAGCCACCATTCCCTGCCCTCCACCTCCTTTTTGTGCCTTTGGTGACACTTCAGCCCTCGCTGCTGCTTCTCCAACTCTTCCTCTCCTTCCTTTTCCTCTTTGCTCCCCTCACACCACAGGAACCCCCACCCACCTCATCCCAAAGCTTGCCATCGCGCCCCTGCCCGACCCCAGCATCTCCCCGACCCCCGCTGCCACCACGCAGCAGCTTTTGGGGTTTGTGGCCCTCAGGAGGCACCCGGTGTCCCCGCACCCAGGGGCTGGGGCAGGCAGGAGGCTGCCGGAGGGATCCCAGTGCCGCCTGGGGGCCGTGCCCACCGCCACGCAGCGGCACCAGCCGGGCACGCCGAGCCCCTTGATTAATCTGCTGACAATCGGTGGGATTTGGGCTCTGAGCTTGCCTTAAACCGGTAAATCTTCGGGCCGGGGAAAATTAAAGATGAAGGAATTTCCCCGATAAGCTGAGGCAGCTCCAGGCCCGGCTGTGGAGGAGAGGCGGGGATCACCACCACACCACGCCTGCTGCAGGGCACGGGGCCAGGCCAGCACCAGGACCCCAAATGGCCCCGTACCCACACAGGGACCCTTCTGGGGGGTCACAGCGGGGTCCTGGCACTGGGATCATTGTGGGTCTGGCCAGGCAATAAGGAGCTGTGCTTCCAGGAGGGTAAAAATGGAGAGGGGAGGTACTGGGGGAGCTCAGCCTCTCCCCTCAGGGCCTCTCTCCGTGAGGGGGTTCCCCCAAGGCAGGCAGTCCCGGGGGCTGGCCCTGACCCTGTGGGACAGTCCCTGCTGTAGGGCTTCCCAAAGCCAGACCCTGCCTGGGGTGTCCTGCAGCACACCCCGAGGCCGTGTCCCCATGCTGGGGCTGCGAGAAGCCCTAATGCTGCTGCTGCTGCTGGCCCAGGACCCCATAGCCAGGACCGGGGTGAGCCCACAGTGTCCGGAGCCGTCCCTGGCCCTGGTGTGCAGCTGAACCCGGTGCCTGGGGGAGCCCCAGGGCTGGCGGCTGGGGGAAGGTTTTAGGGCCGGGTGTCCGGGGGTGCCCCGGTGCTGCTGGTGCCTCAAGAGGTCCCAAGTGGCTGGGGAAACCCCAAAACACTCAATGCTTGGAGAGGCCCCCAAAATATGCACTGCCAGGAGAACCCGCAAAACATCCAGTGTCTGAAGAGTCTCAAAAGTACCCAGTATCCTGCAGAATCCCAAAACACTCAGTGCCTGGAGCGCCTCCAAACTCACTTTGTGCCTGAAGAACCTCCAGAAGCAGGCAGCACCCACAGAACCCCCAATACGCTCAGTGCCTGAAGCACCCCACAAGCACCAAGTACCCTCAAATCCCCCCAGCCACTCAGTAATGGACAGAACCCCCAAAACACACAGTGCCTGAAGAACCCCAAAGCACCCAGTACCCTCGAAATCCCTTAACCACGCAGTAACACACAGAACCCCCAAAAGGACCCCACGCCTGGAGAACCTCCACAGCATCCAGTGACTGGAGAACCCCCCAAAAACACCCCGTACCCTCAAAACCCCGTAACCACACAGTCACCCACAGAACCCCCAAAGGCACTCAGTGCCTGGAGAACCTCCACAGCACACAGTGACTGGAGAACCCCCAAGACACCCAGTACCCTAAAAACCTCCCAACCACCCAGTCACCCGTAGAACCCCCAAAAGCACGCAGTACCCACAGTGCCCCCAAAACACCCAGTGCCTGAAGAACCCCAAAGGCACCCAGTGCCTGAAGAACCTCCAAAACCACCCAATACCTGAAGAACCCCCAAATTCACTCAGTGCCTGAAATACCCCCAAAAAACACCCAGTACCCTCAAAACCCTCCAACCACCCAGTCACCCATAGAACCCCCAAAAGCACGCAGTACCCACAGAGCCCCCAAAACACCCAGTGCCTGAAGAAACCCCAAAACACTCAGTGCTTGAAGAACCTCCAAAACCACCCAGTGCCTAAAGAACCCCCAAAACCACCCAATACCTGAAGAACCCTCAAAACCACTCAGCACCTGAAGAACCCCATAAAACACCCGTACCCTCCAAACCCCCCCAACCACTCAGTACCTGGACACCCTCCAAACCCCCTCATCCCCTAAAGACCCTCCAACCCCTTACAGTGCCCGAAGCACCCCCAAACCCCCTGGGTCACCTGCAGACCCCCCAAAAACCCCCCAACCCCCCCCCAAACCCCCCCTCCCACCCCAGCTACCTGCCAGCAGCTGCATCCAGGCGCAGATCTTGTAGACGGTGGCGGTGTTGCAGAAGAAGAAGAGGGCGAAGCAGGTGATGCAGCCCAGCGTCAGCACCATGGAGAGCAGCACGAAGAAGGCGGCGGCCTGGAAGGCTCCCGAGGGGATGGTGCTGAAGTCGGTGAAGGAGCCGCGGCAGGCCAGCTCGCGGCCCGCCAGCCCGGAGCCCACGCAGTAGTGGAAGAGCCCGAAGTAGCCGGGTTTGGGGGTGTTGACGCTGTCGCCCACCCAGTAGGGCTGGATGAACACCACCACGTTGATGATGGCGAAGCAGATGGTGAAGATGGCCCAGAGCACGCCGATGGCCCGCGAGTTCCGCACGTAGTTCTCATGGTACAGCTTGGAGGCCTCCTGCGACGGCAGCATCCTGACGGGGGGGGGGGGAGCCCCGAAACCGGGGAGGGGGCGTGTGTGTGTGTGTGGGGGGGGGGGTGTTTGGGGTTATTTATAAGGGCCAGGGGGAGCCCCGCGGCCTAGGCGAGCCCTGAGGCCGCCGGCCCCTGCGCCACCCGCGCCGCCATCTTGGCTGCCGCCTCTGCGCCCCCCCCCCCCCCTCCCTCCCCTCACCTCCCTCCCCTCCCTCCCCTCCCCGCCGCCGCCACACTGCGGAGCTCGGCCCCGCCTCGGCAAACTTCGGCTCCGCCCGCCCGGGCTTCGGCTGCGCTCGGCCCCGCCCCTCGGCAACGCTCGGAAGGGTTCGGAAAGGATCGGGAAAAGCCGAAAGGGTTCGGGGATGATTCGGATGCGTCCGGGAGGGCCCGAAGGGGTCGGGAGGGCCCGAAGGGGTCGGGGGTGCTTCGGCTGCGTTCGGAAACACTCGGCCGGGCTCGGGAACACTCGGCAGGGTTCGGGAAGACTCGGCAGGGTTCGGGAGGTCCCGGCCGGGTTCGTGAGGCCCCGTCACGGTTCGTGAGCCCCCGCTCGGCCTCACGCCCCGCCGCCGCCCCCGGTGCCGCGGGGAAGGCCCGGTGGGCTCCTGACAAGCCCGCAGCCGGCACCGGGCACGGAGCTTTTCCCCCTCCCCCCCTCTCCCTCCCCTCTCCCTCCCCTCAGAGCTCGACGCCCGTTGCTAACGGCGCCCGGCGATGACGTCATCTCCGGGCGGAAGAGGCGCGACGCCCGCTGGGCGGGGCCGGGCGGCGCCGGGCGGAAGTCGGCGGCGGCGGCGGCGCGGGGCGGGCGGAAGCGGCGCCATGGGGCGGCGGCGGCGGCGGCGCTGAGATGGCGGCGGCCCGCGGCTGCCCCCCCCCGGCGGGCTCCGGGGACCGCGGCCTGGCCGAGCTGCTGCTGGAGTTCTCCCGAGCCCAGTACCGGGCTAAGGACGGCGGCGGGGCTGCCGCCAAGGTGAGCGGGGGGGGGGGGGGTTACCGGGAGGGGGGGGTTACCGGGGGACTACACCGGGCCCCGGTGCGGGCCCTGACGGGAGCTGCCCGCAGGTGGAGCGGATCGAGCGGCGCTGCCTGGAGCTCTTCGGCCGTGACTACCGCTACAGCGTCATCCCCAACGCGCACGGCGAGGTGTGCGCGCACTACCCGCGGCACATCGTCCTGCTCGAGAGAGACGCCGCCGCCGCCCGTGAACCGTAAGGCCCCGGAACACCCCCCCCCCCCCCCCCCCGGTCCCTGTCCCGGTTCCTTTCCCCTGTCCCCGTCCCCGTCCCGCTGTTCCTGTGAGCCCCGCTGGGGTGTCCCGCACGGGGACGGCTTCGTGGTTTGTGTCCCCGTCCCCCCCCCCCGGAGGTCCCGCTGGGTTCTGTGGGGCTGCCGATGATTGGAGGTGCCCCCGGTAATTGCAGCGCCCTGCCCGGCTCCCTGCTCGCCGTGGTGTTCGTCCTAACACGGGCTGGGCTCAGGGAGCCGGGGGGAGTGGGGTGCCCCAGCCCTGCTCTGCTGGCCTGTGCAGGTCCCAGCACCCTGCTGGCTCCGTGGGGCACCGTGATTTCCCCATCCCAAACACACGAAGAGCTCGTGGTTGGGCTCAGGGCTGTGGGGTGCTCACCCTGGCTTCTTCAAGCACCCGTGGTCTCATTAGAAGGGCTACAGTTAGAGAGACCTTAGCGTGGACAGGGTCTCGGGGTGGGATCCCCACAGGGACAGGACAGACAGACGGACACAACCTCAGCAGCTGTGCTGTGCCCGCACCACGAGCCGTGGCACTCGGCTTCAGGAACCAGCAGGGAGGCTCCTCGCAGCGCAGCGTGGTTGAAGCGATCACATTTCTGGACTTCGACCCCGAAGCTCAGAACCGCGGTGTTTACACTCGTGGCTGAGCACTATCAGCTCCCCGTGGCTGTAAAAACAGCCCCTTTTTTTTTTTTTTTCCCCCCTGTTCCAACAAAACGTAACGCAATTCTGGGGTTTTAACTCTGGCTGTGACAAGAGTAGGGCACTTGAAGCTTGGGGGTTGCCACATTCCCACCGCGGCAGTGACGGGTTCCTGCTGAAGGAATCCATCAGCTGGTGCCTGCTGTGGGTGCTGGAGGTGGTGGGGTCAGGAAAACAGCCCCAGCTGGCTGTCGGGTGAGAGCATTTCTGCTTGAGGCCGGGTTAGATCCGATGAGAAGAAATGAAACCCCTCGCTGCAGAAAGGAGGGAAGGTGAAGTCAGCAGCTGGAAACGCAGCCAGCAGGGTCTGTAGGGAAGAGAAAGCAAACACTTCTCTTTTTCCCTGTTCTCGCAAGAGCAGCGGTCACTTAATTTTTCTGACGGGCAGAGTAACCCAAACAAGTGTGCTCGCGTTCAGGGTCCTGCTCTCTCCTGAGACTCTGCAAGCCAGCAGTGACAGTCACCACTTCAAACATCAATTCGTTTTCAAGTCTTGATTTCTTGTCCCAGAGAGCCCCGGCAGCAGGCTGCCCTCCGCCACCCCGTTCCTTCTGATTTCTGGGCAGTAGCCTCAGTAGAAGCTGCTCAATACCTTCTCCACGAACCCAGCTTTTGGCTGCGCCTTGGTATTCTGCAGAATAATTCTGCAATCCCAAACAAATCCGAGCAATACGGAGAACGTTGCGCTTCTTGTGGTGCAGAACGCAAGAACCTCTTCCAGTGAGTGGGCCAATCCCTCTAGCAGCTGGTGTCTCGGGCTGCTTTTCATCTTTGTAATGTTGTTATTCAGCTGGTAAGAGCTCCTTGAAGTGCACGAGACACTTCTTACCTCTGAGAGCGCCACGTTTTTTGGAAGCAGTTCCAGCTCGTGCGAACCTTGCGCTGCTGCCCCGTCAGTTTTGCTGGTGCAGCTGTTTCTGTAGGGAACTAGCAAAAACTGGCTGTTTGAAACCCAATTTGGTTTCCTGACCCTGTTCACTCGGTGTCTGGGCAGCGTGGAGGGGGTAAAATGGTCTTGCTGAGGTGTTCCTCCAGCTTGGCCGCCTGCGCTCTGAGATCAAGGCAGCGGAGGCGTGGGAGGAATTTGGTGTGTCTGTGGCTACCAGCCCCAGGAGCTGGGTGCCCTTTGGCTCGGTGCTGGCTCACGGTGAGCTGCAGAAAGTAGCAGAGGGCGCCTGGCAGCCGGGAGCACCTGCCCTGTGCCCCGAGAGCTCTCCTGGCCCAAAGCAGGAGCAGGCAGATGCTGCAGGGCACGGGAACACTGCGCCGTGCCCAGTTCTTCTGGGCTCACTGCGGCTGCACGTAGAGAAAACCCCCCGAGCTCAGGCACGGGCTGTGTCTTTGGCTCCACTTGCCAGTTCTCTGACACGTCTGCACTCCAAACAAATCTGCTTACGGGTGCCTGCACGTAATCCAGCAGCATGAGGAGCGCTTCAGTTCCAGCGCTGCTGTGGCTGGCCAGAGCCCAGCGGCCCTGCCTCGGCCTCGTATAGATGATACAGCCCCCAAACCGGCTGTGTGCTCCTACAGGACACCTTCCCCTTGCTTTTAAAAAGAGAAATCCAGGTTGGGGGGCTGGTTTGGAGCAGGAGAATTAGCGCAGGGGTGAGGATACCCGGCAGTGTCTTCCAAAAAATCCCAAGAATTAGGAGTTGAGGCGCATGGCATCCTTCCACCTCTCTCTTCACCTGGTCCCAGGCAGCCTTATGATGCTCCTGCAGCGTGTGTTACTGGCGTGCTCTCTGAGGAGGGCGTGCTAGCAGGGAAATCTTGCCGAGCAGAGCTCCTGGCTGCAGGCAGCGCCGAGGACGAGCAGCTCGGGTTGTGCCCGTTGCCTGCGCGCGGTGTCGCGTGCTGCTGCCTGGCACAGGTACGGTGCTGGCACTGCCCTGGCTGTGCTCCTAGTGCCCCTGTGTCCGTGCTGTTCAAAAATCAGCTTGGCTTCTTACTCTTTGAATTTGAGAAAATGTCAAAGCTTTTTGGAGCCGGAGGAAGTTGTTCCATCTGTAGGGAGACACATGAAAAAAACACAAAGCTTCAGCTATGAATTGTGGGAATCAAATTGTTTTTAAAATGTGGGATTTGAACTCCTGCTGTCTCCCTGCTTCCACCAGCAGCACCTCACGTAACCTTTCCCACAAACCTATCGGTTTCCACGTTAATGAGGTTTTTCTAATCCTTTGCTGAACGCCTGCTGTAGGTAGCTTGCTCCACGCTCTCACTGATGCTGAAGCCTAGAAACTTTCTTTTAATTTCTAGCATGCAGGTATTAATTTCTTTCCAGCCTAGCATTATTCTTTGCCTTTAAGCCCTTCTCCCTCTCTGTTGCTAGTCCTTGTACACACCTGAGTGCCTGTATTGCTGTGTCCTCACTTAATCTCCACTTGCTGAGCCGCTCAAGCCGCGGCAGGTTCTGTTGCCCCACGCTGTCCCCTGGCCATCCCTGGGGGCTTCTGTGCCTCACCGCACCCGTGTGGGTCTCCTGGGTGCCCTGCACAGCAATGCTGCAACGTTTCAGTCCCGCTGGAGAGCTTCCCACGATCGTATTTGTCCCTTTTGTAAGACTTGGTGGGTCGATAACTTACGGGCATCCAGAGATCAATGGGTTCATCTCAGTCCTCGTGCTGAGCTCTGCTGCTGGAAAGGGCCGACTGGAAATTCTTGTTAATCATCTCTGAGTGCCTGATCGTGCACTTCTGTGTGACTGGACTTCATCTGGCTTCTGTTTTGTCGGTCTGGACACTTCTAGAGCTCCTTGTGGGAACTCCAGTCTCCCCCTGAGGTACGCAGCCCTTCGGGAGGTACGGTCAGTGCAGGTGGCAGCTTGGATTCCTGTCAAGTTTAGGCTGGTACTTGGAAAAATTACAGCAGTAAGTTGCTTCCACAATGTGTCTCCAAAACACATTTCTGTTTTACTTTAACCAGAAGAGCATAAAATGCAGTTGTTCAGAGGCAGCTGACATGAATCTAACTCCCCTCTGCAACCCACCAGGCAGTTCACAGGGAGCTGGCTAACTGTCCAGCGATGCATGTGACCAGAACTAAGGTTCATGACATTTTCAGGCTTTAATTTTCTACTTTATTTATTTTTGCTTGCAAAATTCCTGCTGATAGTCACTTGTGCTGAGCTTCTTTTTGACAGAAGGGTGGTGGAGAGGAAAGCAGACTCTATTTTTACAGACACTGGCTTACTGTGGCCGTCCTTCGCCATTAAGCCACACGTGTGCCTGAAGCAGACTGTGCTCATAGTGCCAGCACGTTGCTGCTCCTGAGCTGGTCTCTCAAAATGAAGAGAAGGCAGGGAAGTGTCCACATGTGCTGTGCAAACAATTCTTAAAGAAACAACCCCTTGCTTGCTGAGTTCAGAGCTGGCTTCTGAGCCCAAGGGATGGGGATTACAGCCCGGGGTGCTGGAAGCCGTGGGAAGATGCTTTGTGCACTGAACTGAATGTCTGTCCCACAGGCTGGAGAGCACCGTGCAGGTCGGCAAGCTGCAGGACCTCATCAACCGGAGTAAGATGGCGAGGTGCAGAGGACGATTTGTTTGCCCGGTCATTCTGTACAAGGGAAAGGTAAAGCTTCGCGGGCTACCTGGCTTAACTTAGAAAATGACCTTTCTCCGTGACACTTGAACTGTGCAGCCACGTCTTTGGCCGGTTGTCACCTTTCCTCATGCTGTAAAAAGCTATTCTTAGGCACGGGCAGGCAGCCTCTAGTAGTAAGCAGCATTTGCTGTCCAGGCTATATAAATCAGCTGTGGGGACCTCAGGCTATTTTATCCCACCCGTCATGAGCACCCCACCGAAGATCGGACGTTTTGTCCATATGTGTTTCTTCTGAAGGACCAAAGTTACTTGGTTTTTGAGAGGGGAGAGACAGCTGTTGTCGCTCTCTGCCCCTTCCCAGCAGCGAGCTCCCTTTGAATAACTTTTATCCCTAAAAAGAAGTTCCCCTTGTGTGTTCCCTGGGGAGGCAAGATTGCATAAACGGTCTTAAGAACGCGTGGGCTTGTCTGCAAGGGAATCTATAAGAGAGTGAAATTGGATTCATTTTTATGTGGATTGCTTTAGCTGTTCTGAAGCCCTGTAGGAGTAGTTCCATTTAGCATTTAAGTAGCTTAATTCAGTTTTCCTCGTTCAATTCAGAAACGCTGCATGAATAGCAGTATCATACCCGTGATGATTTTAATCTGGCTTGAGTGAAGCCATCCTGGGCTGAACCTGCTGACCTTCAGCAGGAGTAAATTGCCTGGGGGGGCACTGGGACCATCCCCAGTCTTATCAACAGGAGTGTGGAAGATAAGGCTGAAGCAGAGTATTATTGGAGGATAGATAGTGCCAATTTAGCAGAAATTGACTGCATTAGTGCATCGGAGAAGTGGAAATTAAAAAGTGGTATGAAAACTAAATACAGATAAAGACATTTGGCAGCCTGATGTGTTCAGAGAACTTGCCCTGGGTCAGGGCTGTGGGGGAGGCTGCCAAGAGGCGGTGGCTGTAGGTACAGCCGTGGCTGTAACGGGGCAGCACGTGGGCCAGAAACTGGGTATGGGGAAGCCTCTCGGACTCTGTGTGGTTGATAACAAAATCTTCCTCCAGCATATTTGCAGATCAGCAACGCTGGCTGGCTGGGGAGAGCTCTACGGGCGCACCGGTTACAACTACATCTTCTCAGGTGAGTGAGGAGCCGTCTGCTGCTGGCTGCCTGCTTGGGCTGCTCAGCACTGGGATGTCACAAAGTCTTCTGAGAGAAGGTGCAGAAGTGTCCTAGACCTCCCTGTTTCAGGCCCTGAATGAAAAACCTAAAATCTGGTGTCTGTTCCCAAGCACTGTACCACGCCTCATCGTGCAGGAAGTAGCAGCAAAAGAGCTTGGGGCTGAAGAGTGAATTATGGGAAGCGTGTAGACAAGTAGGGCAGCCTGAAGGATTCGGGGTACTGATTCCCAAATACTGCGGGGTGGGAGTAAATAAGACCTCGCTATTGCTGGCTAGTCACTGGGAATCAAATCCTCCTGATGGTGTGGTATGCTGGGCTCCAGGGAGAACAACTCAGGAGGGTACTGGGTGCCTATAGGATAGGACCTGGAGCTTGGCAATGACAGGGGAAGGGTGGGCTCTGTTAGAAACCGGGCTCTTCAGGAGGAGAGGAAATGTGGAGGATTACTGAGAGAGCCTGTATGCAGAGAACAGGTGCCAAACCATAGCATTTTCAGGCACGTGTATGTCTGTAGAAATAGGGATTGTGTTGGTTTACACAGGTTTCATTTTTAATGCCTTTCGTGCAGGGGGTTCTGATGATGCCTGGGCAGATGCAGAAGACATTTCAGAGGAGGATTCTGCACTTAGGTTTGTATCAATCGCTGAGATGAGGAAAAGAGAGTTGGACCAAAGTTGACTCACTCAGCCATTCAGTTCTGCTCTTCCCTAATCTGGGCTTCAGGTACAGGCTTGAGGTTGTTGCCGAGCTTGGGGTCTTTCTTTCCTTGATTTTGAAAGAGTCTTGAATACTGATGGCTGGCTGAAGCCAGCGTAACTGACGCCTGCTAATCTGTTGCCAGAGGGAAGGGACAGAGACGGGATGATACAAAGCCATTAAAAGGCTACTTGAATTACACAGAAGTGTGTGATTCACTAAAAAAAAAAGTAGATCTGTAGGCTGGGGAAAATACTCTGCAATTTAATGTGCTTGTTGCAGAACAGAGTGAGGAATGGGGAGGGGACCCTTAGCACTAATTTTGCCTATCAGTTCATTGCAGAGTCTGACTCCAAGCTGTGGAGACGAGGCTTGTACTGTGGGGCTTCTGGCTAGAAGCAGTTCAGGAAGAGCTGTGGCAGTATTGTGCAGGTGACGTGGTCAGCCTTCCACGCTGATCTGGCTTTGCCTTGTTCCGTGTTGCAGAAACGCAGACTCCCAGCTGTTCGACAAGGTCAGAGGACACGACATCAAGCTGCTCCGTTACCTTTCTGTCCGCTACATCTGTGATCTGATGGTGGAAAACAAGAAGGTGAAGTTTGGCTTGAAGTGAGTCTGGGTTCCTTCGTTTTTCTGCAGGCTTTGAGTTGCAGGTAGCAGCCCTGACGTGGGAATTGTTACTGGGCATGCATCCTGGGAGCAGTCCCTGGACTGGTCCTACAGAAGGATCGTCAGGCAGTGCTGTAGAGAGAACCCCCACGCTTTCACACCAGAGAAAGCTGTATCAGTGGGCAAGATAACCGCTTTCGTCTGTCTTCTGCAGTACGAGTAGGTTTTCTCTAGAGCTTGAAGTGATGGGGCAATCCCCTTTTCAGAAAGGGGAGCCTTCCACTTGCGTATAGGAGCAGGTTGCTTCTCCTGACATTCCTCTCAGAGGAAAGCTTTCATGTTTTAGGGCTATACCTGTTAATCTGGATGCGTTGCATAAGTTCTGCCTCTGCCCATTCCTGAGTCGAGTCATTATGCGGGGAAATGCAACAGGAGGCTTTTTGGATGCCGGTGTCTCCATGGAAAAAACTGTACAAATGTCTGCTGTTTTCCTCTTGTCCTGTGCAGTGTGACGTCTTCTGAGAAGGTGGACAAAGCTCAACGTTATGCTGATTTCACACTTCTCTCCATCCCATACCCAGGTACAGGACTGATGTCCAGAGGGACTCCCAAGGGACAGGTGACAATCTGCTGCTGGGGACTGGGAACTACGTGTGTGTGTGTGTGGTGCAATGGCTGTGGCTTGCTTCACGTTACCTACGCTCCCGCAGGAGAGAAGCTCTTTTAGACTGAGAGCAGTGCGACAGATCTGGATATTCTGGTGCTGCGAGTTGGCATCAGGTGCTCTGAGGTGGCAGCAAGAATTTCTCAGCAGTTGTGATGAATTCAGGCACAGAGAAAACGTCCCCGTGGTGGGGCTGGGGTTACGATGGCTGTTGACAGCCCTGCGACTCCAAAGGGCTACGTGCTACAAAGCAAGCTGCATATAACCCCACAGTTCTTAGGAGCATTTCCTGCTCCTGCTGCTTCCAGAGGATGCTGTGATACGTTCTCAGTGCTAGGCAGAGCTGCTAACCTGCGGCGTGCAGCTGAGATGCGAAGCACTTCAGTCCATCTCCCTGCCTGTATCAGTTCCTGTGCCTAGCAACCACCGCTGGGTCACTGGCTGAAGATGAGCTGAGCATTGCTGCCTGGCTGCTGCTGGGCTCAGTAACATGATTGGGTGTGAGGCTGCTGTGTTTGAGGTCTATGCTGCCAGAAAGGACTCTTCTTTTTCCCTTGTGTACAAAGAAAAGGGGACAGGGACACAGTGGTCATGGGTGATCCACACTCAGACTTTTCCTTGAGTACTGGTTGTTGCCCCCTGAGGTGTGTGTAGGGGGAAAAAAAGGCGTAACTTTTCTTACCCAGTAATTAGTGCCAGTTCTGACAAGCTGCCTTAAGATTTCCATGGAGGTTTCTTTGCAGATTGCAAAGGGCTGGGAGAAATAAGAGCATTCTGTACCACGTGCCACAGGTGCATGTTGCTGCCGTTTGTCTTGCCACACATAGACCATGGGAAAGACAGTGTGCATGGGTCTTTGTAGCATTTGTAAAGAATGAGGAAGAAGTGAGTTAAGTTGTAGCATTCTTACTGTGTGGGGATCTGCACAGTGTGCAGTACTCAGTGATGCTCCTTCCTCTTCTGCCACCTGGGACGTTTGCTGTCTCTTAGCAGCTCTTCACTGCCATGCTAGAGGTAAATCTTATCACACTGCAAACTCCCTGCAGATGTTACCTGATTGTAGCAGTGCTGCTCCAAAGGGGAACGCTATCATTCTGGTAAATCTGAGGCGTGCACATCTAAGGATCAGCAGCCCCTCTAGTGACTGGCAAAAGGTAGTGACTGATAGGTTCTTATCAGCGTTCCCAGGTTTGCACCGAAAGAATTTCCATCTTGTAATTTGTCTCTAAAGTTATTCTGAGATCCTGTTGTCTTAGGTGAATGAAGCAGTGTCCAGACACGACTATCTAGGGTGAAAGACTTGGGTTAGCATGGGGTATCTGCGGAAGCTTTTGTGCTTTCTGGTTCAGAAGCCCTCCTTTCCTTCTGACTTGTAGTTGGCATTTGTGGGTGCCAATGCTTGCTGCTATAATCCCTCATTCTTTGCTTTAAGCCAGTGTTTAATTGGAGTTAAATCTCAACTGACAGATTGCTTCCTGGCTGTGTGTTCTCTAGCACTAGCCCTGTCCTTTCCACATAGATTTTTTTCCCCATTGAAGTTGTTTGTGACTTGCGGAGCAGGGATCGAGGCTTGTGTATGCAGTGCCTGGCACAGGGGTGTCCTGGTGACATGGGTGCTGTGAAGCTTCTGTGGCACACACCGTACCTCAGGAGAGGTGTTTCATGTAGCCTGCAGGCAGCTGCAGTGCTAATGGTGCTGCTCAGCTGTGACTAAGTGACTGCAGCTTGCAGCAGAGACTTCAGATAGTTGTTTGAGAAGAAGCAGGAGCCATAGGGGAGAAACTTCAGGAGGGGAGGGCTTGGGGGCAACCTTGGAAGTGGTTTTATACCTGCTTTCTTCAAATAGGGCAATTGTGGTGTTTCAAAGGGGAGACTTAAATGTGAGAGAAACCACAGTTGCCTCTGACAGAGCCCTTTTTTGTTACCTGCAGCAGACGCCCTGTGAAACCTGGCGTTCCCCAGGCTCCACCAACATCTCTTTTTGCTGGTTCCTTCTCACTCAGGATGCCAGGCTGATTCCTCAGATCTGTGCAAAAGTCAGCGGCCCTGCAACGCGCAGGTCTTTGGTGAAACCTGTTGTTTGAGAGGATAAAACCGGTCCCTCAGACTTCACATTCGCTGTGCCTTTGGAGTTTGCTCTTTGTCTGCTGTGTGAGTGTTTTCACTGCTGAGTGCTCTGGGTTGTTGCTGCTGGGAGGCCATGCTGCACGCTGTACTGATTACTGCTCTTCACTTCCCACAGGCAACACTTTTGATTGGTTTGGTGCTCTGGAGCCCAGGGCTGCCAGCACTTTCAGTCCCACAGGGCCCTTCGGCTGTTAGATATCAGTTGGCTGAACAGTTGTTCATTATCTCATGTCTTGCAGGCTGTGAATTTTTTAAGGAGTACAAAGACCGGGATTACACAGCTGAAGGTCTCATATTTAACTGGAAACAGGTATAAAATGGAAAGCTGGGGGCTTTACTGCGCTTAAGCTTTGTTTTTTGAAACTCATTGCTTTCAAATCATGGTTTTTCTCTAACTAATTATATTTTTTTGTTCTTCTTGGTTTCTACTTCCAGGATTATGTAGATGCCCCACTAAGTATCCCAGCCTCTCTGACCCAATCTCTGAATATTGATTGGAGCGAGTACCAGGTGAGCAAAGTAGGCGTCTCTCTGGGAGGTCAGAGATTCAATCAGGAAGGATCATTAAAGATTTGAAGGCTGACTCGTTGCTGTTGCAGTAATCTGGTTCACTTCATACCATCCCAGTGGGAGTGAAGCTGCAGACTTGATTGTTCAGAATAGCAGTGGAAATCCTCTACCAAAAGCTCTGTGGATTGGTGTGTCCCAAGGCAGCCGACTATAACATCAAATCTGTTTCTGTAGCTTGCATAAAGCTAGCAGTCCATTAGGGAGAAACATCGCTATTAAAGGTGAGAAACGTGCCAGGAAACTGAAAGCAGTGTTACTTGTTTGCAGTGTTAGTCAGGCACAGGGCTGCTGGACAGAATCCCTTGGCTAGGGAGAGCCTTGAGAGGGGTCAGCCTTCCCTTTTGTGAGCAGCAGCCACATAACTAGGCAGCTTCTTAGCAGCTATGCAAGGTGTTTATCCTGTTACAGGAAAGGAGAAAATCAGAGCTGACCACATCTGCATTGCCCCTTACTGTGACAGCATCACCAATGACGATTGAACTCTTCGGTTTGCCCGAGGTTTACCTTGCTTCTCCCATTGTCTCACACTAATTAGTGCGTACCATTTCACATGGTGGATCTGCCAGTCCTTCCAGGTTGTGGTAGGATTGGCCATGCTGGAGCGTGTTGTGCTCCTGTGCCCTGTGGCTGGAAGCAGCACAGAGCTAGCAGAGCTCCAAGTGCTCGGCCGGTGCTTGTTTGTCAGTGACAAAAATAATGCCAGTGCCAGCACAAGCGGAGTCACGGAAAAGTAGCTCGCAGTGTTGAAGCGCAGGCCTACAGGGACCACGGTTTGTTTATGACTTGTTCACTAAAGTACTGAGCAGCCAGTATTTTGAAAAGGTTATTAATAATTGAAGAGCATGTAAGAAAATAGATGCAGAAGTGATCTGAGGACTGGAGAAGGTGCTGTGCTTAAAGCTGAAGTTCTCGGTCTGTTCAGCTAATCACAGCGGTATTTTGGGGGTTGACTTGATTAATGTGTAAGTGCATTCACAGCACCGAGCCTGCCAGAGTCCAAGGAGTGTTTGGACAACGCTCTCAGACACGTGATCTGATTTTATTTTTTTGGGGTGGTCATTTGGGGACCCAGGAGTTGGACTCTGATCCTTGTGGGTCCCTTCCAACTTGGATATTCCATAATTCTATGAAAATACTGTTTCTAAAGCACCCTTCAGTCTAGGGAGGAAAAGCTGCACAGGAAGCAGTATCTGAAGTCTGAAATCAGGCATACGAATGAGGAAAGCAGTCTTGAATGTTATTTTTGAGGATTTGTCTTGGAACAGGCTGCCAAAGGAATGATGAACTGTCACCCTTAGATTAGGTACTTTATTGGGCAGAGCTGTTGCCAAGCGCAAGCTTCGAGCTGTATATGGGGCAACTGAAAATTCCTGGTGTGTGGTGCAGAGAGAGAAACAGGACGGGATGATTCCTTCTGGCATCAGCACAAGCGAGCCTGCAGTGGGGCTGTGGGCAGCCCGCAGGGGTCACTTGCACCAAAAGTGCTCAAGTTGTGGGGACGGGCTGCTCACCTCGGCCTGCCCGTCCCGTCCTGCTCCTTGCATCACGTCCGCAGCTGTGCTGGGGCTGCTGAGCCACTTGGTGAAGCGCACACGTGCAGGGGGCTGCAGAACTGGGTCAGCGCTCCGCAGGTGTTTGCCAGTTCGCTTCAGTCCCTCCGAGCGTGGGCTTTGGGGCTGCAGGCAGCAGGTTCTATTCCAGCCAGGCAGGCAGTAGCCATGGCCTGTTGTTTTTTAATACTTTTTCCTGCCTGGCCTCTTGTCACAGAGGGCTTTTCTCAGAGGATTTGGGGAGTGGTTAGAGGACCAAGAGGAAAGCCTGTCACTGTAACACGTGGCTGTGGAATTATTTCTCTGGATAGAGAAACCAAGAGCATGGCAAATGGAACTGCAGAGCAGCCTCTTGCTTACCATCAACTTTTCTCTTTTGGCACAGAGCTGGGACCTCGTGCAGCAGACACAGAACTACCTGAAGCTGCTGATCTCTATCATCAATAGTGATGGTAAGGCAAACTCCTTGCCTCCCAGTAGTCCAACTGGAGCAGTTGCTTTCCCTAGAAGCTGGTAGTGTGGCTGTGGATCAGTTCCCAGTGCAGAAGAGCCTCTTTATGGAGAGCTTCACTTCTCTCTCTTCAGAACAAGATGATGTCCTAGAGTCTCAGGGCTCTAGTTCCCCTCTTAAAGGGGGACTTGTTGATCCCCTAAGAATTCCCTCTTACAGAGATGGAAGGAGATCTGAAAACTTTACCAAAGGTTTTACTGGTTTGAAACTGAAGAGAAGGTTTTTCCTTTCCTTGTTGACTCTCTTATTTGCTGTGTGTCTGTATTTTGTCCCCCTGGCCTGGAGTCTCACATCCTTTATCATCACAGCCACCCCCTGAAGGAGGTACATTGCCCTTTGTTGGCATCCTGTTCCTAGCCACAGTGACTTTATACCTAGCTCTGTTGGATAGGTGGAGCCCTGGCTGGCTCTGCCCACCCAGCAAACTGCAGACTCTCCTGCAGTTACACTGGGACACGCTGCAAATGTTCTGGAGAGCGCAGGAGTTTGGTTCCCTGTGTGCCTCTGATCACTTTGTGTCAGTGGGAAGGTTGGTGGGACTGAGAGAAAGTGGTCAGTTGGAGCAGGTTTATTTCTGTTGTGGGGATGGATTGTGATAATGGGCTGCGACTGGAGGGGTGTATGCTTTGGGCAGCAAAATGATGCTCATACCTAGTGACTTCATGTCCTGAGCAGCTGTCAGAACCAGGACAGCACATCAGCTGGGGCTGCTGACAGCCTGGGACACTCTGAGCAATTTGTGGGCTGCCATATTCAAGACAAAATGTTCTGGCTTGGTGGCTCAGCTCTGTTGTTGAGCCCAGGCTGGGGAGATGGAGAGTAGTTTGTCACTGCAGATTTGCCTTAAAGTCATTGCTCTTGTTACAACAACTTTTTGTTTCCTTCTCCTTCCCACTCCCACCTGTAACAGACGACAGCGGGCTGCTGGTGCACTGTATATCCGGCTGGGATCGAACTCCTCTCTTCATCTCCTTACTGCGCCTCTCCTTGTGGGCTGTGAGTACCTGCTTCTGGGGGTGCTTGGTCAGAGGGTGAGCAACTGTGGCACCAGAAAGTGGTGCTGGAGCACTTACTGTTCCTTTTGCTCAGCCCGCCTTCAGAAAGGGGCGTGGATCGAGTTTGAAATGGAGAGCAAAGATGCTCAGGGTTTGGAGCATGTGCTGTAACCATGAGGGTTACATGCTCTTGTTGGAGGCAGAGCAAGCTCTGGGCACCTTGGTTCATCGTGCCAGCTCTGTGTAGGTCATGAACACTAAGCCCCAGTCCCCCGGGCTGCTGCCTGAAGGCTGTCTCTCCTTTGCTTTGCAGGATGGGCTGATCCACGTGTCCCTGGAGCCGTCTGAGATTCTCTACCTGACAGTGGCCTATGACTGGTTTCTCTTCGGGTAGGCACGCTGAGGTTTATTTGTTTATGTAACCCTGCACAGCAGGCTAGAAGCCTTCAGAGGGTCACCTTTGGTGTTTGCTCACAGCCCAAGGTAGATGTTGGGGCATCTCTCACTGAGCTGTGACAAAAAGAGGCTAATGCATTTTCTTTCTGGAGGATTAGTCAGCTGGCTGCTCTTGATGACTTGTGTTGTTCTCATTCTGGTTTCTGGCGAGTGACTGACCTCCCTCCCTTGCTCTCTTTCCAGGCACATGTTGGTCGATCGACTCAGTAAAGGAGAAGAGGTGAGTGTCCCATCTGGGGCAGTGCCTCCGCATCGCTTTCTGCTCTCAGGGTACTTGTTTAAGGTAGCAGTGTTCATTGTCTGCTTCGTGGTAATATCACTGGTTCGGATGGGTTCTAAAAGCATTGTTGAAGTGCTGCAGATGTGAGGTGGGAGCCTTGCCCTGTCACTTCCTTCTCCATAAGGTGTGAGACTGCTTTTCTGATGGTTTGGTTGGTGGGTGTCAGTCCTGCTGCTTCCCCACAGTGCCATTATAGGCCCCTGGTGAAAGGCTGCTAGGGCTTGCTGTTCAGCGCAGCAAGGAAGAGAGAGCCTGAAGGTGTGTGACTCCTGGGGGCTTGGAAATAAAGCTGTGTAGTCTCGTGTGCTTGTCCTGCGTGCCAGCTCTGCTGTATGGGGGCTGCAGCTGCACCTGGCTTGTGTGCTGCTACAGGCTGGTGGGGCCGCTTGTGCTGGTTCTGGGGTGTGTCTGGCAGTGCCCAGATGGGTCTGGGAGGCAGTTAAGATTAGGGGGTTAATTCTGTTCAAATCAAAGCAAAAAAAAAAAAAAAAAAAGTGATTGCTCTGACTGTAGTTGCAGTACATTGCAATGTCATTTTTGGATAGAGATCAAGAGGTGGGAAGTGTCTAACCCTATAGCTAATCCCCTGCTCCTCAGACTCTAGCTTCACTAGAGATTCCCTGTCTCTGAACAGTGTCACACCCCTTGGAGAAAGCAGAGCTGGAGCTCTGGCCTGTTTTCCACCTTTCGGGGGTTCAGGACCCCGTATGAGTATCACTCACCCCAGTCATCAGCTGGGTTTGCTGCTTACCTGGATGTATAAACAGCTGCTGGGGCCGGGGCTGCTCTGTTCTGCATTGGTGGCATGAGCCTGTGCTGTGTGCTTGTGGTGTGCGTGCAAGGTGTCGATAAGGAGACCTGTCACACACCTTCGTTTCTGTGGCAGGGAACAGAGGGTCAGTTTTACAAGCAAGAGAAGGGCAGGGGTGGGATGGTGGCAGCCTGTGGCACCTGGAGTCTGGTAGCTGCAGATTTCTGGCTATCTCCTTCCTGCCAGCACCTCCCCACCAAGATAAGAGGCTGCAGGAAGCCTCGGGTTCATTCCTGAACAGCTCTTCTCTTTCCCTTTGCTCAGATTTTCTTTTTCTGCTTCAATTTTCTGAAGCACATCACCTCTGAGGAGTTCTCTGCTGTGAAGTCACAGAGGTAAGGAGCCTCTGCTTGCTGCTGCATGGGCTGCAGAGCCAGGGAGCTTGTTAGTGCCGTTCCTTTGGGGAGCTGGAGGCCCTGGTGTCCTGGCCCAGATTTCTTTAATTTATTCTGCACTCTGAAGGCTGCAAAACGGGGCCGAGGCTTGTGAGGTGCCACGATGTGCTCTGAAAACCTGTCCATGCTGAAACGTGCTCTCTGCCTAATGATTATCCATGGCTGCTTTAGCACAGACGAGCCCAGAGATGTGGGCTCTGGCTGAAGCAGGGCTGCTAAAGGTTAACCCTTTAGTTTAAGAGGGGCAGAGGGGAACATAGCTCACCCTGGAGGAGGCTGCGGGCTCCGAGGTAGCAGATGACTGCCTGCAGCCTGTCAGAACACAGAGTTTGTGGGTTGGGGCTGTTCAGAGAGCTCCCACCGGCCCCATCCCCTCCCCTCTGTCCCTGCACTTCCCGCTGCTCCGACCCGCTGCGTGCTGCAGGGACCTGGCTGTGGCCAGCCTCCCCGCAGCGCTGGAGCGTGCCCGAGGTAACCCTGTCTTTTCTTCCCCCAGGAGGAAGAGCTTGTCACCTGGCTTCACCCTGGAGGAGATCTGCATGCTCAGTGAGTGCCGCCGCTGAGCATCAGCACCCTGGGGTGCTGGTAATGGTTGGGCGCTCGGGGCTTGGGTTCCCAGCACCAAGGGGATTGCACAGGGGAGTGCTTCCCGTGGGGCCTCGCAAGCACGAGGCTCTAGGGCAAATAGAAAGGGTATTGCTTGAAGGGGGGAGAGAGTCAGCGAGACCTGGCTGGTCTTCAGGCAGCTGTTTTCTTCCTTCTAGAGCAGAGAGACCGAGGCAGCACCACGAGCCTGAGCAGCGACTTCTCCCTGGGGATGGAGAGCTCCCCCGGAGCAGCCGGGAGCTTCACCTACGAGGCCGTGGAGCTGATGCCAGCAGGAGCACAGGCCCAGGCAGCATGGTGAGGAGATGACCGCTCAGTGGGCTGCAGAGCAAGAGGGGCAGGTGCTGAGCACTGTAGGAAAGATGCCTCTGACATCGCTCACCATCCGGGTCTGCTCTCTGCAGCATGGATTCTCTACAGTGGAGGGAGGAATTTGGCTGTCAGAGGCTTTGTCACAACTTGTTCTCAGTTCTTCTGCGCCAAGAATTGGAGACCACCCCATGTTAGTGACCATGTTAGGCTCCTGCAAGGGTGCTCCTCAAGTTTGCTTTCTTTTCTTTCCCCCCACCCCTTCACTGTTACATTTAATCCAGAAAGGATTTCATTACTTTTAAAAGCTCACTCTGAACTACAGGAGGAATGGCATTTGGCAGCAGCCTCCCCAGGGAAAAGAGGAGGCAGAAAGCTTCGTTGCCCTTAAAATGAAATTTAGTTTACAGAAGAGGTTAAAGGAGGGTACTGCCTGAGTTAGCAGTAGGTGGACTGGATAGCCAAGAATCTCCCCTATACTTAAGCCCCTCTAACGTGAGGTGTGTGAGTGGGAGCAGGGTGCTGTCTGCAGTGCTGCTGTGGGATACTTCGGGGGGAGAACATGAAATTCTCAGTGCTCCCTGTTGGTAGAGGGTCACGTAGGAGTTGCCTGGGGGTGCTGGTGGCTGTCTGCAAGTGGGGACTGGGGAAGGTGTAGGGTGAGTGCTCTGGGACAGGCATGATTGCTTGTGGGGTTTCTGGTGCTGTTTGGGGATTCCAGAATCTTTCCGTAGGGTTGCCCCTCTCAGTTTAATTTTTCTCTCCTCTCCCTCAGCACAAGTGAAGATGCTATTTTATATTGCAATTATTTTAAATTAAATCTGGGTTGTGCTGGAGGCAGCTGGAAGTCCTCTGGGACTGAGCCTGCAGCCATGCTAGTGGCAGCAGCCTTTCTAAAGCACTTTGAGAGTCAATTTATAAAACACTGAAGAGGGGAAGAGGTAATCTTAATGAAGAATCCCCAAAACAGTGAAAGGGAACCCACAAACTGCATTTGCCAAGTGTCCATCGCAGAGTCCTCCTTAACACACAGAGTATACCTGTCTGCAGCACAGTGAGTGCAGGGAATAGGGGACAACTTTCCACTTGTCTGGCTACAGGGTAGGAAACTGGAAGCATTGACACTGCTCTGGACTGCTCAGGACATGCAGACCAGATCCTGCAGCCCAGACTAGATCCCACAGCTCAAACCCTACACGTGATCTCAGGATATGAGGTGGTCAGAGCATGCTGCAAGACATTTGCTGTACTTGTACATATCAGGGCTTACTTCGGTGATGTGTGTTCTAATTCTAGTTTGTTTTTGCTCCAGTAGGAGCCATCAGGTTGTGCTGGGGCTGGCTGCCAGTACCACACTGGTGGTTTGGGCCCGTGCTGTGGACATAAGCACAGGGAGGGGAAGGCTGTGAGCCTTGCCACAAGTGTTTAGCGAGGGAACTGGGCACGGACGTCCTCCTGCAGCCTGTTGTGGCTGTGTAGTCTGGAGAACAGGTAGAGCTTGCTGTAAGCATGGTGATCGACAGAGCTGGGCTGTGCCTAGAGGGGAAGAGGAGAGGAGGTTTCTTTGTGTTGCCCTGAACACAAGTGGGCTCAAGGTCTCCTTGCATGGAGAGGCATTTTGTTTGTTAGCTGTACGAGCCTGTCTCTGCGGGCTGTTCTTGGAGATGTTGGCAGCTATGATAACATGAGATGAATAATGCTTGAGAGAGGCTGTGGTGTGATATTTGAGGGTGGACACACTTCAAGAAGTGAAGGGAGGTATCATGCTTCCCACTGTACAGTGAGCCTGTCTTTAGCTGCACTTGCTGACAGTTCTTGATCTCAGTCAAAGTTAAGGGGCCCTTTTCAGGAAGAACAGCATCTTCTCTTTGCATTAATTTGCCTTTTTTTTTCCCTGCTTACTTGTGTATACAACAATATCTTTACCCGTTTCACTGTGACATCAGAAGGGGAAAAAATCTTGGGACTTTTCCAGGGGGGGAAAAAAAACATATAAGAAAGTAGAACCTCCTGAATGTGGAGCAGCAGCAACGTGGATTAGTTCCAAATGTGTGTGCTTGTTTGGCATGTATCTGGACAGTAACGTGAGCTGAGACCTGGTGCAGCAATGGACAGTGAATTGTGCACGGGTCCGAATGCACAGGCTAGAAAAGGAGCCAGAGCAGTTCTGGGCTGTCAGCACAGACGGGAAGAGGACTGAAATGCACCAGAGAGGTTGTCAGTTCCGAGCGTGTGGTCAGTGCAGCGGTGTCTAAAGGAAATCGCTAAAAGGGAAAACCACACTGGTGTTGTGTGCTCGCCACCCTCATCAGTACACAAAAACGCCCACCTGGGCCAGGCTCCTCGCTCTGCAGAGTTTGAAGCAGATTGAAATGGTCTTTCCCTGCTGGGAGGCCCCTTGCTTGAGGCGTTTTTACAGCTAGACTAAACAAAGCACTCGCTGTATGTGTGTGGGCTGATGCATTCTCCTGTCTCTGATTTCCAGGTCACGTGGATGGTGATCTATAAAAGAATGGGCTAAGATGTGTTGAGCTCGGTGTGCCCCCATCCCTCAGCCGTTGCCTGTGACTCAGTGTTCCTTGGGAAGGGGGGGGAGGCGGGCTCAGGGCAAGCAAGAGTTTTTAGCTGCTGGGGTAAAATCTGGTCTGCTGTGGCAAGAGTTCCTAGCTGGAGAATGTGAGAGAGCCAGCTTTCTCACCCAGGTTCTCCATCCCACAGGAGGAAGAGCTGTGCATCATCGCCGCAAGCTGTGCTCTGGAGCAGGGCGCAGCAGTCTGAGGACAGGCTGCCTTCGGCAGGGATGGTCGAGGTGAAGTCCTCCAGCTCCTCCTCCTCCACGCATTCTGATAACTTCCTGAGGATTGGAAGCAGCCCGCTGGAGGTGCCCAGATCCAGGTGAGATGGGATGAAGCAGAGCATTTCTCAGCAAAAGGAGAGTTGGATAAAGTGCTGGGCTGCCTCTGTGTAGCTCAGAACCACAGAGCACACGTGGGTTTGTACCTACAAGCAGGCCTGTTCCTCACTAACCCACCCGTGTGGGAAATGCTTGCCATTAAACACCAACTCCTGCCTCAGCCCACTTAGAGGAGTGAGGAGCTGCCAATAACAGCTGGGTGTTTGTTCCGCCTGTCCTCGGTGCATGCCTCTACTCCACAAGGTCTGGCTTCTTGGCATCCTGCATGCTTGGATCTCACAGCACTCTGTCAAATGCCCCCACAGGGATTTACAGTGGTTGGAAGGAAACGTTTCAACCCAGGCAGACCTCGCTCTGCACCTGTCCAGTCCCCCTTTCCCTCTGCTGACGTTTCTGACATTGTGGGGTGAAAATCTGGGTGTTGGTGGAAGCAGAGGTAGGATCTGCTGGGAGCAAGCTGCAGGTGCTGTGCCAGCCCAAAGGGTTCCTCCTGCAAGGCTGCGTGTTCCTGCTGTGCAGCTGGGAGATGGGGACCCTGGGCTTAATCTCATGCCACAACAAAGGGTGTTCTGGCACTCTTCTGAAGCCTGATGCTGTGGCAGGGCAAAGTAGAGCGGTGAGCTAAGCTAGGGAAGAAAGAGCAGAGCCTGTGGAGCAAACACCATGTGCTGAGACCGACAGGGGGATAAAGAGGCTCTTAGATAAGAGGTTGCTGTTAATGGCATCAAACGCTTGTGTTGTCTCTGCAGGTTTTCTGATGAGTCTTTTTCTAGTGATTCCCTTCAGAACAGCCACCAGCCAAATTTTAGTACATTCTCATCACATGCAAAACAGTGACAAACAAGTAAGGCACTGAACATTTGTAAGACTTCTTAAAAAGCTTCTCGATTCCAGAAAAGAATCATTGTGACAGTTTTTGTAAATGACAGTGCCTGTTCTCCCCAGGGAAAGAGATCAGTGGGATGTTTTCCAGTTGTTGCTGGAGCCCACCTCTATATGCTCTGAAACAAGTCTCCCAAGAAGGAAGCAAAATCCCAGAGAGAGGAAGCAGCTTGTTTTGGGGTCTGCTCTTGTTCCTAACAGCAATGCCACTGTTCCTGTGTGTGGTCTTGAGCCGTTCCCAAGACGTAGCAAGCTGCGTGAAGTGCCTGGTAGCAAGCCTGCAGCAGTGCTGTGGCAGAAGCTGCTCAAAATGCTTCAGCTGCACTCTGCTCTCTGAAAAGAAAGAAGAATCAGAGTAGGCAGAACAGCTCTGCAGGAAGGGGGGGGTGATCACAGCCCCTGGGATTTGTGTTCCTGGGGCTCAGAGCTGATAAAGCCAGCAATTATCTTCCCTCTGGCTGTGTCTGGACGAGGTGTCTATAAGGTTTTGGATGTTCAGTGCCCACTGCTGTCAGGTGCTCGGAACCAGCGTCCCCAGGGCTCAAGGCAGCAGGCATGGTGGGGAAGCTTGTTACTTCCAAAGCCACGGTCCCAGGGGATGGCTTTTCACTGTGCTCAGTAAGTAACTCTTGAGAAGAAGCTGCAGTTCCCTCGTTGTAAGAAGTAAATGTTCTGTGAATTCCACTCTAAGCGTTTCTTTCTGACCTTTATGCTGGCTTCTGGCATGACACAAAGCCTTTGCTTCAGCACAGCGAAGGTGCATCAGTACATCCCCAGCCCATGTTGACTTTTATGAGCAAGGCAGCATGAAAGGCTGAGCTGAAAAAAAAAAAAAAAAGTGCATGAGAGGAAATAGAAGATAAAAGAGGACGCCACTGCAAGGCCTGAAACCAAGGGGATGGGAGAAGGGAATCATTTGTGAGGCCTGAGTGGCGAAGTCAGATGTATGCAAGGGTGGTTAACCTGCTGTGCTCCTGCGGGGTGGAGGTGGGGTGTGCACCTTCCACCTTCTTCTCCATCTCTGGTGTCACCTGGGTTTCCTGTGCTCCTCTCTGTGCTGGCTAGAGGAAGTAAGTGTGGAGACCCTGCCAAGAGTGGGTGGAATTGTCAAGGCAACAGCTGAACTGAGCTTCTCTTTCAAACCAAGTCTTCTGGCACAGTTACCCTCCGTTGCCTCGCAGCCTCTTGCCAGATCAGCCAGACTCAGGTCCCTGCCCTGTCTGCCCTCCCTGGGACAGCACTGTAACAGCTCTGCTAGCTGAGGACTTGAGCAGTGCATTGCCTTGTTAGCTGACGGGGCTGGCACATTTGGGGCCTGAGCACGGTATGTTTGGTCTCCAGGGAGATGTCACTCAGCGTGGCTGTGTCAGTCTGAATTCACACACTGAACCTGGCGCAGGTGATGGATGGCACAGCACCTCAGCTACCATCCTCCACCTGGAGGGAAAGGCAGAGTCCTGTTTTGTGTGGAGAAGGAGTGTCTGTGGTGGGAGGAAGAGTTAAATTCTCTCCCTTCCCCCCCTTGAACAATGAAGGACTGGGATGGGAAGGCTGGAGCACAAAGACTAATCATGACGCTGAAAATACCTTTATCTCTCCAGCGCTGCTGCAGGGTAACACCCCAGGCTCTTAAGATGAAGAAACTACTGTACTTGACTTCCTAATCCTGGTTGTGTGGCCATAGCAACAAACCACTTAACCACTGCAGCAGCAGTAGAGGAAAAGTGGTTGCTTGTAAAATGCCAGCAGGCACCCCTCAGGCAATTCACATAAACAGTCCAGCCGTGTGCTGGCAGGCAGGGGAGCTCAGCGGGGGACGGGAAGGGAAAGCAAGCTGAGAGACGAGCAGCTCCTGGGCACAGGAGCCAGGGTGTCCAAGGGAAAGAGTCCCAAATACCAGGTGGGCTGGTAGGAGCTCACCGGTCCGAGTCCTGCTGTCATCCAGAGGCCGCAGGTACCTGCATGACCTGGGTGATTCTCATCAGGCAAAAGCAAACTGGAATGCCAGACCCGCAGCAGGCTGCCTTTCCAGCTTATCCCAGTGCTATGGTAAAATCACATCTGCTGAGGGCAAACATGCGTGAAAATGCTGCACAGAGTATTTGCAGGGTAGGACACGGTGCATCTTGTTCTACAAACCGACAGCTCCTGAGTACAGCTGATAGATTGTGCTGGCTCTTAACTCCCTGCGTGTGAGTGAGCAGTGTCACATGCAAACACGGGGTACGGTCTGCAAGCCACTAATGGTCTACGCATCCCATGACACTGCAGAAAACCCCTGTATCTGTGTCAGGGATTTAGTGCGTGTGCACACACCGCTAATGTGGATTAGCAGACAGATAATCTTTGATTGAATGTGCTTTTGCTAAGTCGATTAAACAAAACCCAAAGTACTGCGGTTTGGAGAGTTGAAATCTGCAGGATTTAAACCGTGGAGGAACTGCTCCAGTCAACAGTCAGAGAGAAGTCCCGCGATTAAAGGGCAGCAGGAGGTTCAGGTGTGAGTGGAGGGAGTGCGGGGAGGGACAGAGAAGCTGCTGTCCCTTGGTTTAGGGTCTTTCTGATAGTGATGAGACTGCACGTGTCTTGCTCCTTACATCCACCTGGCTTGGCAGCTGTACCTGCGAGGTGATAGCAGCAGCAGGAGGACAGCAATCCTTTAACAGAAGGTTTTCTGGCACTGCTGCACGACCTGACCACAAACCAGGCTCGCCAGGCCCCTGGCTGGCAGGTGACAGCGCCGCAGTCCCAGGTGGTTGTGCTGGCAGAGCTGCGGGGCTGTTAGGGCACGGCACAGCCCACAGCCAGCAGGCTGGGATCCAGCCGGGGCCGTCGGTGCCAGGCGCTCCTGGCCAACTGCTCCCACGCACAGGAGGGACCGGCTGCCCTCTGCTCAGGCTGCCCCAGCCCGCCCGTGCGCACGGTGCCTTCTTAACGCTTGATTTTGAAGCACAGAGCTTGTGCTGGCAAATGAGCCGCTGCCCGAATATCTCCCAAACAGCCCCGGGTGTGTAGGAATGGGGCAGGTGAGCGGGGGCAGGACGGGGGGCAGGAGGAGAGCCGAGCTGCTGGGCACTTGGCGCTGGTCTCGCTTACGTATCCAGGCACGGAAGGATCCCCGATCGTCGCTGTGCCTCCGGTGTTGGCTCTCCTCCGGTGAGCGGGTGGCCGTGGGCTCGGAGAGGCTCCGTTCCGTGCAGCATGGTGCATGGGAAGCGCTGACCTAATTACAAGGAACCGTTCCAGGCGAGGAATTGCCAGTTTGCGGCCTGCTAAAGGTCCTTCCTCGTGTGAAGGAACAGCTTGCAGCTCATCTCTGTTTTGTTAATCTAATTTTGTTAATTTTGCACTTTTTGAGGGAGTTTCTTCCCACTCGCGGACCTGAAGAGGTGGGTGTGTGAAGCTCACTTTCATTCTCTTTCTGTCTGCCATTAGATGTCTGTGGCAGATACGGCAACTTGAAGGCTTGCTGTATCTCCCTTTTCCCAACCGTGTCAGCTTTGCCGTAGTCACCTGGCTGCTTTGCTCTGCCCCCTGGCTAGCCGGCCTCTGGCACGGCCGTAATGCGTTGCAGACCTGTTGGTCCCACAGGCCTGGGGCCCCTGATGCCACAGCTCCCACTGGGGCATCAGCAAAACCCTTTTTGGGCCTCAGCAGCAAGGTTTTACCAGGAGACTTCAGGGGCAGGAATACCAGGGACATTTTCACCTCTGGCACTGAGTGGATTGCACCGGTCAGCCTAAAGGCATTGGGCTCAAGCCCAGCTCAGCTTTTAAGGAGCAACACTGCTCTTGCAGCCTCTCTTGAGAAGCAATGGGGGATAGAGAAAGCCTACCGTGGTGTTGTAGCTCCGGCTGGGCTCAGCTGTTAAGGCCAGGAGAGAAGACCTGGCCTCAGTGCACAGCCGATCAGTTTATTCACTTAATCATCAAGTGTTTGTTCTGCTGCACGGAGGTGAGAGGCAGAATCAGCTGACTTGATCTCCCGGGCTCCTGTGCCGTGAGGTTAGATGGAGCTTGATGAATTCGGAGCTGCCCGGAGCAGCTTGGAGGGGAGGACGAAGTGGAGGGGAGGATGAAGCAGCGCGTGCTGTCGGGCAGTTGGGCACTGACGAGCTCAGTCAGGCAGTTTCTGGGGGCTGTGCTGTTGGGTTTGCACAGCTGCTTGGTGGAGACGGGGACCCCAGAAGGGTTAGAGGGCTGCCGAACCACCGAGTCCGTCTTGTAGGAGGGATGTGATGCTTTCATCATATCCCCCCTGTTCTTTGCCTGTCAAAGAACAGGTTCAAGAGGCGACTTGATCCACCTCTTGGCGGTGGTGTAAGATTGGTGTGATCTCAGCTGGCAGCCAGGGAACGTGAGCCAGCAGCTGGGAGCTGGGGCCACACACACAAAGTAGGAAAAATTTGCTGCTCACCTTTGTCACAGACTCACCTGCCCGGTGTGATTGATACTGGGCAGTGACACTTCTGCTGTCCCTGTGCCCTGGATCACGTCTTGCTCCTTTGTTTGCCATGTGAGCAGTCTCCTAGGCACCCCCTGATGCTACTCACTCCCTTCAGGAGAGCTGCAGAGCTCTGTGCAGCTCTTCATCTACACCTGGAAGTCCTTCGTACCCAAGCCCATCTCCACCTGTTCCTGCTGTCCAGGCTTGCCATCTTCACAGCCTTTTTTTTTTTTTTTTAACCTGTCCCCAGGCCTGTCCTGTTTGGCAACTCATTACTGTCCTGATGGTAACGCTGTCCATGTCTGTTTTCTCTCTTGCCCGTAGACCTCTTCACTGCTTTAGCTCAAATTCTGGTCACTGCGTGTGTAGCCAAACTGCTCCTATTTTTCCTGTCTGGCTGTGCAGCCCTCTCAGGGGAGGTGAGAGCCTCCTCTTGCCTGTGTGCTGAAGCAGTGTTCCTCCAGTCCTCGTGTGCTTCTCCCTGGCTTTCTGCACTGTTCCTGCTGTGCTTCCAGCGTCACGCTGTGCTCTGGGCTCCAAGTGCTCTGCCTGCTCTCCTCTGCTTTGTCTTGCAAAGGCAGGGAGAGGGGAGATGTCAGTGAAAAACTGCTCCATTTCCTTTATGAATTCTTCATGTTCCAGGGAAGCTTAGCCCTGCCTGATCTCTGACAGCGTGTTCTACTGTTCCACTTCCAAGGTGGGAAGTGCCCTCGTTCCTACATGCTCTAGCGTTCTCCCCAGTGGCCGACGCTCGCAGCCCCCCTCTGAGCCTCGCTGGGTTCACCCGGCAGCCTCAGGACGGGGGCTGTGCAAGGCAGGTGAGGCTCAGCTCTTCCAGTTCCTGCTGCGATGCCTTGCTGGAGCCTGAACTCCCAGACAGCGGAGGTGCAGCGAGCTGTGGGACTGCCCCTGCCGTCTGCATCCACCTCGGGGCCCTATTGCTGACCTCTGGGGCTCGTATTGATCAGCCTGCGTAAATGCCAGGCTGGGGATTAGACCTGGAGCACAAACAGCTTTCCCCCTGTGCATTCCCCCTCTCACACCGGTCTTGCTGAGGCCCTCCTGGCTGCGGGAGATCCTGCATTCCTCGCCGTTGCCCTGGTCTCTCGGGGAGCAGCTGCAGTGCGCCACTGCTATTCTTAGCTGCCGAGACGGCGTGCGAGTACCTGGCCCGGCGGAGCTGGAGCTGGAGCTCTCGCACTGCTCGCTGCCCGGCAGATCTCAGATAAATTATCCAGAAGATCTTGGGAGTGTGTAATTGAGTATCTCTGCCACAGGCTGTGCTTGCAGCAATGTACACTCTGCTGTGCAGACGGGCACAGTAATTGCTCGCTCCCCCGAAGCCGAGAGCTCCGGGTTCGTCTCGAGCGCTTGTGCCTGCTCCTCGGGGATTTTGGAGGGACGCCTCAGGTTCACTTGTCAGATTTCCTGCTCCCTCCTTTCCTGGCAGGAGGTTACGTATCGCAAACAATTACCTCCCCCCTGGCTGCTTGTTTTACCCTAAAGATGTTTTGCCACCGGGCTGCTGGCACTGCCCACCCTTCTGCCACGGGGCTGGAAAAGCCTGCGGGTGCCCGAGGGGCAGCGACCAGCTCTGCTCAGAGCTGCTGGCAGGGCCTAGGGACTGACCTCCTCTCTAAGGGCTGCGGACCAAGGATCTCTAAATCTCCCTCAGCAGCAGCCCAGTTGCAGTAACAATTCGCCAGCGCCCTGGGAGCTGAAATGAGCGCCAGGTGGATGTGCCCTGCGCAGCGCTGCGTCCGCATCTCTGAGGGATTTGGGGCCGCCGCACCTCGCTGACGGGTCTCACTGTCCTGCATGGCCACCTGCTTCTCGCTGGCTTTGTCCTGTCCGGCCCCGGGGGCACTTCTGCTGCTTTGTCTGCCCCGGCCAGCTCGGCTCTCCCCGTGCTTTCAAAGGAAAGGCTTGGCCGGGGGCCGAGCTGCACGCTGCGCCCTGGTCCCACGGCGTCAGAGCCGCTGGCACGGGCGCTGCTGGCAGCTGTCCCCGCGCGTCCCTGGCAGCGGCGTTAGGGGAAGGCGTGTGGCTGAGCGACCCGACTGACTGCAGCGTCTCCCTCTCTCTCTGCCCCAGATCGGCCGACCATTCCCTGCCCGGATCTTCCGTTTCCACAGACTTTGGCAGCTGGCAGATGGTGACAGGGTGTGGCAGCATTCGGGAGCAGGCGAACCTGAGCGCGGACGCCTCTCTCCCTTGCAGCTTCCCGGATGAGTTCCCTAGCACTTGCCTGTAAGTGTCTCGAACGCAGGATCCGTCCCCTGGGGGGCTGTCGGCGAGCGCTGGAGCTTTGTCACCCTGCTGCTTTCGAAGAAGCCTGGGAGCCCGTAACAAGCTGTCCCGTCTCTGCTGCCTTGACGCTTTCCATCTGCAAATTCTGTCACTGAGAAATTCTGGCACTGAGCGCGCTGTGGTTGTGCTGGACTCTGAAAGAAACCGGCTTCTTCTCTGCCAAGTTGCTTTCTGCACGAGGCCTTTCTCTCTCTTTCCCCCAAAACAGCGAATTTGGGCATAAATCTGGTGCAGCTGAGGATGCGCTTGTCAGGGCAGGACTGGTGCCCCAGCCCTTCTGGCTTTTGGATCTTCTACATCTCCCTGCTGGGTTCAGAGCCTTGCTGCAGTGGGAGAGGGGCTTTTATTCCATCTGACCCCATGCAGCAGTGGCATTTGCAGGCGCTGCACCCGGCCTGGGCAGCAGAGCCCCCGCGTCCTGCTGCACGGTGCTGTGCTGGGAGGCACGCCTCCCTCCCCAGGCTGAAAGTCACCTCTGCAGAAAGACGGGAGCTGAGCCTTAATTGCTGTGAGAGGAGAACCTCGGCGTGTGCCTTCAGGCTGCAAGCTCTCAGTCACGGAGCTGAAATGGCAGCTGAGGGCTGGCTGCTAGCTAGCCGGGGCTGCGGGCTGTCCTGCAGAGCAGAGCAGAGCTGCTTCCCCGAGTGATGGTGAATTTAGAAGACCCGTGAATTGGCTGGGTGGGGAATCACTGGGGATTCCTGGCATGGCTTGGCTGGGTGATGATTTTCCCTGTTGCTTTGGGGCACGCTGCACTGCTCCTGCAGCTGTCTGGGGAATCAGAAGGGGCTGAAGAGCACATGGCCGAAGCAGTGACTGCCTTGCTGTCCCCTGAGCCTGGCCGTGCTAGGTGGCTGCTGCTCAGCACCAAGAGTCGTTGCCACCCTTCTTGGAGCTGGAGCTAACGCCAGGACAGGGAATTGTGGCAGAAAAGTGCAGTTGAAGTTGGGCTCTGCAGCACTGAAGCTGCCTGTGGGCTCTTGTAGCTTGGAGTCAGCCAGGTTCCCAAGGAGGGGACAGCGGTGCTGCCTCTCCCTGGGGCGTGCAGCAGGTGCTGCGGGTGCTTTGCCCTGCTCAGCTCTTCGCTGCGGGGTGCTGTGCTCGTGGGCTGGGGACTGCTTGGCTGCAGGGGTTGGAGGGGAACACAAGGATCTCATGCCAAGCCTGACCCGGGGCCTCCTCTCTCTCTGCTCTGCCCAGCTCTGTTTGCTTAGAAGCCCACTCTAGCTTTATCCCTTTTTTTTTTGCTATCAGTGAGATTTTAGAGATTCAGTTCCACTGGCAGCACAGCAGTGTGGGGCGAAGGTCTGCTTCTCACACCCTGTTTCCCTGTGCTTGTGTGGGGCTTCTCAGGGTCCTCATGGAGCTGGGGCTCCGGCCGTCTCCTCTGGTCCTGTGCCCCCCGCCAGGGGCTGTGCAGCAGGGCAGGGCAACGGGGTTTTGGCCAGGACACGTGCCTGGCTTTGCTCTTGGACCTCGGCACCGAGGTGGCGCTGAGCTGTCGGGGGCTGGCAGCAGCCAGCTGGCCAAACCCGCACCTCCCAGTCTCTCACTCTCTGAAAGAAGCTGTCTGAGCACACAGCCTGCCCTGGGCAGAGGTGTGAAAACCAGGAGCTGCAGGACCCAACTCCGCTGCCCAGCCTCGCTTACCTCTCTTACCTCTGCGCCTGCCATTTGAGATCGCTGAGCTGGGCATGCCAGCCAGCCCCGCTTTCCTGCAGCTTATTTTTAATGCTCGCAGGTTGGCGAGCTCTGCCTTCTAATTAGCTTACCAAAAAGCATCCTTTTTTTCTGTGTTTGGAGACGTTGCCTTTCTACTTTGCCCTCTGGCTTCTCCTTATTATCCGGCGCTGTAAACACGGGCCGTGCTGCCTGCCGCAGCCCCGCTCGCTGTTTACAGCCCTCCCACCGCATCCTCTCGCTGCCGTTTCCGGACTGGAGCTGCTGGCTGTGGGTGGTTAACGCTCCCGTTCAAATTAGCTGTGCCAATTTATAGCCGGGCCCCGGGCGCTGGGGAGATGAAAGAGAATTTCTGACGGGGAGGCTCGCGCTGTGCCCTTGGGGCGACCTTTGAGGGACGCCTTCCTCTCCCCGGGGGCCGTGGGCACGGTGCGGAGGCGCGCAGCGAGGCCGGCTTCGGGCTGCCTCTGAAGGGCTGCCTCGCCTTCCGCTGCTCCCTCGGTGGACACTTTGCCTTCCTGCCCCTCTCGGAGCACCAAGCCAGGTGCACAGCCCAGCTGGAGAGGAGAGCGGGGCCTGGGGGACACCGTGCCATCCTCTACAGGCTGCATCCTGCCCGTGGGCAGTGCTAACGCGTCTCTGCCCTGGTTTTTGGCACCTTCGTGCTGTCTCAAAGCTCTCCACGTGCCCACAGGGGCAGCAAGAGGCTGGGAAACAAGGAACGGGTGTAAGTGGGGTGGAAGTGACTGCCCAGACACGGGCACCTGTGGACGGGCTCCATCTGGACCCACAGCAAGGCAGGGAGCTGGCACGGGGGGGCTGATGTCAGCCCGCACCTGTGGGGCCAAAGCAACAATTTCTGTATGAACGCATGGTGAGGAGTGGGGTGGTGGTGGAGGAGGACACCAGGGGGGAGCTGCCGAGCAAGGGGGCAGCAGCACCACCAGGGGATCTCTTCCCTGCGGGATCCAGGGGCACAGCCCAAGCCCTGCCACCTCGTGCAGCCCCGGGTGCGGGGCTGGGAGCGGGGTGCCCGCCGGCGCTGACCTCCCCGTTCTGTCTCCTAGGCTGGTGTCGGCGAGCGACCGCGAGTCCCGGCTGGAAGAAGTGCGTTCCTCCTTCCTGGCCAGCTACAGCCGCACCATCGGCCTCAAGGCCGTGCCCCCCAGCCCCTCGGGGGCCATCGGGGGGCTCCTGGAGCAGTTCGTGCGGGGCGTGGGACTGAGAGGCAGCAGCACGCTCTGAGCGCCCGGACCGACCGCTGGCTGGAGGAGACCCGGGGGGCCCCGGGACGAACCGGGACCCCCGTCCTTGGGGACACGCCGGCCCCCACGCCGAGCTCCGGCTCACGGCCACCCTTGCGTGGGGCTGGGGGAGCAGCGGGGGGGCTCCGAGGCCCCTGGTGCAGTAAAGCCATCTCTGCAGCCCCTCCGCCTCTTCGTGTCTGGGCTGCGGGCGGGGGGGAGGCGGGCAGAGCCGGGGGGCGGCGGCGGCGGCGGCGGCGCGGGGGAACCGGGCGCCGGGAGCGGCTCCGGCGGGGGCGCCGCTGGTTATAAATAGCCCGGCCCACGCTCCGCGAGCGGCGGCACCGAAATAGCACCGAGCCCGCGCCTCCAGACGTGGAGCCCCGACGGGACGGGAGCCGGCACCGAGCATCCCCCGGGGCGCGACCCGCGGCGGGGGGCTCCCGGCGGGGCCGAGCCGCGGCGCCCACCGGGCGTCCGTCCCCTTCCTCCGGTTCCTCTCCGTGCCGGGGCCCGGGGCCGAGCCCCCCGTTCACCGGGGCGGCGCTGCCGCCGGGGCCGGGGCCGCCGTGCCCGTGCCCGCCCCCGGGCGCGCCCGCCTCGGCGGCGCGGGAGGAGGCGGCGCGGAGCAGCGGCGGCGCCCGCACGGGGATGGCGTCTCCGGGAGCGCTGGAACCGGCGGCCGGCAGCGTGCCCGGCACCAAGGTGGAGCTCACCGTGTCCTGCCGGTGAGCCGGGAGCGGGGCGGCTCGGCGGCGGGTGGGAGCGGCGGGGCCGGGGGAGGGGGATGCGCCGGGAGCCCCGCGTCCTGCGCCCGCTCCCCTCCGGTGCTCCCGGAGCTGCCCGGGGCTCCGTACCGGCAGCGGGAGCCGGGCTGTGCCCTGCCCGGTGCCCGCCGTGCGCGGGGCAGCGGGGCCAGGAGCGGCTCGGTGCCCGCAGCCCCGGGGTGTTTGTTGCTCGGTGCCTCGGGGCGAGCGGCGGCTGCTGTGGCCGCGTACAGCCCCGCGCGGGGGTCCTGTCCCCGGGGAACGGCACCGGGGGCGTCCCCAGTGCTGGGGGGCAAGGGAAGGCCTCTGCCCCCATCAACCGCCCTGCCTGCTGTGGCCCCAAAGTCCTTCTTGCCAGCTCCGGGCCACGTTTGCGCTGGGGGCTGCTGTGCCCCCTCCCTGTGGATGCTCTGAGGGTCCCGGCTGAGCCCCCTCCCTCCCTGCCAGCCCCGCTGGGCAGCAGGCGGAGGGGCTGTGGGGGCACAGCCTGGCCCCAGCTTTGCAGCCCCCCGAGGGCTCAGCTCCATCCAGGGCTGCCGGCACAGCCTGGTGGGGGCTTCTCTCTGCCCCCCAGCCCTTTCCACTTGGGCCAGGGCAGCTGGCTGAGCACCAGGGCGCAGGAAGGATCCCAGCGGAGCCGCTCGCAGCCCCCAGCTCTCCCCGGTGTCAAAGCACAACGACGGCAGCGATCAAAGTGCTCCGGCTCCTGCTGCGCTGGGGGAGCCGTGGGGTGGTGCGGGCTGGCCCCTGCGGGCTGCCCAGCCCCTGCTAAGTGTCTGCTTTCTTCTCACTTCTGCGCTCTCCATTAGCTGCACTCCCGCGACCGGGGTGCGGCGGGTGCTCGGCCGTTGCCGGCAGCACCGGGGAAGGTTTTGTCCTGTAAATGGGTTCCTGTCGTGTTCAATCACTGTCAGCGCTGGAGACGCTGCTCCTCGCCGTCCCGACGGGCTCCCTCCACCCGGCCTCCTGCCCGTGTCCCATGGGTGCTGGGGCTTTTGGCCCTAAAGCACCAGCACTGCCCTCTCGCATGGGGCCATCCCCCAAAAGCCCAGCCCGGGGAGGACACAGGGACCCCCAGCGGGTTGGGTGCTGACACCCAGCGAGCGCGTGGCCGCTCACGCCTGGCTCCATCCCCCCAGGAACCTGCTGGACATGGACACCTTCTCCAAATCTGACCCAGGTGGGTGGCCGGGGCGTGCTGCCTGCAGTACGAGCACAGCGTGGCAGGGCACGGCACGGCTCCGCTCCTCTCTCCGCAGTGGTCGTCCTCTTCGTGCAGGGCGCGGGGAGCAGCGAGTGGAAGGAGGTGAGCGCCGCATCTCTCGCCTTGTTCCCCCCTACCCCACGCCAGGGGTGCTGCAGCCCCCAGCGTGCCCGCTCCTGGCTAATCCCCGGCTCGGTTAAATGGGCCCATATGGCCACCGACTGCCACGCTAATGATCCCTCCTCGCTGCTAATCCCCGCGGGGATTAGTGCTGGGGCAGCTGCCATGGGGAGGGATGGCGGGCACGGGGCCGCCCTCACCCCTCTCTCCGCAGTTTGGGCGCACCGAGGTGATCGACAACACCCTCAACCCCGACTTCGTCCGCAAGTTTGTCCTCGACTACTACTTCGAGGAGAAGCAAAACCTCCGCTTCGACGTGTGAGTGCCTCCGCAGCCACGGGGAGAGCAGGGCAGGGGTGCTGAGCCCCCGTGGGACACCGTGACAAAGCACCGAGGCAATAAAAATTGTCACAGCGCGGAGGGGCCGAGGGGTTGGAAATGGAGCGTGGGGCCTGCGGGGGTCCCCGAGTGCCAGGTGGGGACGTGGGGACGTGTCTGGGCGCCAGCTCACAGCTCTGCTTTGCCACCGGCAGCTACAACGTGGACTCCAAGAGCTGCTCCATCTACAAGCAGGTGAGCGCCGCGGGGCTGGGGGACACGGGGAGATGCCCCGGCATGGTGGGAGCTGCTGGGGGTGGAGGCACCCCAAGGCTGTGCCCCTGAAGGGGCTCCTGGGTGGGACAGGCACCCCTGGCCTCGGGGGGCTCAACCTGCTCTTCGTCTCTCCATGCCGCGTCGGGACTGACAGAAGGTAGGTGTCTGCCACGCTGGGAAATCGGTCCCTCGGGGGGATGCGTGGTGGCTCTGGGGTGCAGGATGGGACCAGAGGACGTGGAACAGCTCTGGCGGGGGACGTGATGGGTCCAGGGCACGTGGAGTGTGTGCATGGGGTGATCCTGGCTGTGCAGGATGTGTCCTGGGCTGGGGTGGCTCCTGCGGCACAGGGTGGGTGGCTGTGGGGCAGCACAGCGACAGGTTGGGGACATTGAGGGTCTGGGGGGGGGCTGCGAGCAGGAGCCCCCAGGTTTAACACCCTCTGCTCGGGGCGCAGGACTTCCTGGGGCAGGCGTTCGTGGCGCTGGGGGAGGTGATCGGGTCCCAGCGGGGCCGCCTGGAGAGAGCCCTCACGTGAGTCACACCCCGCGGTGGGGCTGGGGGTCCCACACCGTGCCCCCGGCCACCCGCCCCACCTGGGGACCCCCCCACGGCCCCGCTGTGCAAGGGGGAAGGCACCAGCACCATGGGGTCATGCAGAGCACCCCGTGTCCTGCCCCATCCTGTCCTCAGCGTCCCCACGCTGGCCTCTTGTCGCAGGGGGGTCCCGGGGAAGCGGTGCGGGACCATCCTGCTGCTGGCCGAGGAGCTGAGCAACTGCAGGGTGAGCGCTGGCACTTTTGGGGCACGGGGCGAGGAGCCGGCCCGGGGTGACAGTCCTCGTCCTCAGGACATCGTCACCATGCAGCTGTGCGCCAACAAGCTGGACAAGAAGGACTTTTTTGGGAAATCCGACCCCTTCCTCGTCTTCTACCGCAGCAACGAGGACGGCACGTGAGCACGGGGCCGCGGGGCGCCCGGGTCAACGCGCGGCGTGCCCTGACCCTGCCCTGTCCCCGCAGCTTCACCATCTGCCACAAGACGGAGGTGGTGAAGAACACGCTCAACCCGGTGTGGCAGCCCTTCACCATCCCCGTGCGCGCCCTCTGCAACGGGGACTACGACCGGTGAGGGGCTGGGGACCCGGTGAGGGGCTGGGGACGGTGCCGTGGGGCAGCCGTGGGGCCGGGGCAGGGCGTGAGCACCTCCCCGGCAGGTGTAGCCCCGCTAGCAGCAGCAGGCAGCTCCGAATTGGGTCCTTATTGTGTTTTTTTCTTCCCTCCTTTGCAACCCAAATTACGTAAAAGCTTCCCCCCCTTCCCCAGAGCCCTGCCGTGACCCAAATTTCCCCGCTCCCCTCCCCGCAGAGCCGTGGGCCGGGCACGCGGTGCGGCTCTGACGGCGCTGGCACGCCGAGCCCCGGGTGCCACGGGCAGGGCGTCCCCACGGCCCCGGAGCCGCGGTGGCCGTGCCGGCGGCTCCCCCTGAGCCCCTCTTTGCTCCCAGCACGGTGAAGATCGACGTGTACGACTGGGACCGGGACGGGAGGTGAGGCCGTGCCCCCAGGGGCAGGGGCGGGCGTCGGGGCGCCCCTCGCCCCGTGCCACACGCGGCCCCCGCGCTCCCCCCGCAGCCACGACTTCATCGGGGAGTTTGCCACCAGCTACCGGGAGCTGTCCCGAGCACAGAGCCAGTTCACGGTGTATGAGGTACGGGGGGTACGTCCAGGGGGGGTTCCAGGGGTGCTGGGAGCCCCACAGTGGGACCTGCCCGTGCCTACAGGTGCTGAACCCTAGGAAGAAGTGCAAGAAGAAGAAGTACGTCAACTCCGGCACCGTGAGTGGGGCTGGGATGCTTTTAGGGCTCCTGCCTGCGGCGGGGGCCTGGCCCTGACCCCCCCGTGTGCCCGCAGGTGACTCTGCTCTCCTTCTCCGTCGAGTCCGAGTTCACCTTCGTTGACTACATCCGAGGCGGGTGAGTGGGGCCGGGTGTCCCCCCGAGACACCCAGGGCACCGGGACGGGGGGGCCGGCACCGTGGTGCTGCTGACAGCACAGCCTGGGGGTGCCGAGACGGCAGCTGCGGGCGCTGGTGGGGGCGTGGGGCCAAGCGATGGGGCTGGGGGGCACGGGTAGAGGACGCACCGTGCCGTGGGGCCGGCAGCCTCCCTCGCTCTCCCTCCAAGGACGCAGCTGAATTTCACCGTCGCCATCGACTTCACGGCCTCCAACGGTGAGCGCGGCGGCCGGGAGGGGGCTGCCCGGGGGGGGCGGCGGCGGCGGCGGCGGCAGGGCGGTGCCGACGGGCGCTGTGCCGCAGGGATGCCGTCGCAGCCCACCTCGCTGCACTACGCCAGCCCCTACCAGCTCAGCGCCTACGCCCTGGCGCTCAAGGCCGTCGGGGAGATCATCCAGGACTACGACAGCGACAAGCTCTTCCCCGCCTACGGCTTCGGGGCCAAGCTGCCGCCCGACGGCAAGATCTCCCACCAGTTCCCCCTGGTGCGCTTTGGGGGTCTTGGGGAGCCCCAGCCTGCGGGTTGGGGAAGCGCCCGGCCTGGCCGCATCCTGCCCCGCAGCCGTGGGAGGGAGCAGGGAGCTGTGCCCCCACCCCGAGCGCCCGTCCCGTCCCCCAGAACAACAACGAGGACAACCCCAGCTGCAACGGCATCGAGGGCGTGCTCGAGTCCTACCTGCAGAGCCTGCGCACCGTGCAGCTCTACGGGCCCACCAACTTCGCCCCCGTCATCAACCAGGTGGCCGGGTGAGCACCACGGGGCTGTCCCCTGCCACCCCAACGGCGAGGTGACACGGGGACGGCTGCTGGAGGGATCCCGTCCCCCCTGTGCCCGCAGGACGGCCGCCCAGGTGACGGACGGCTCCCAGTACCACGTCCTCCTCATCATCACCGACGGCGTCATCTCCGACATGCTGCAGACCAAGGAGGCCATCGTCACCGTGAGTGCGACCCGTGGCTGTGCCACCAGGTCCCAAGCACCCCAAACGCTCGGGGTGCTGCCCCCGCTGCCCCTCCGCCTCCACCCCGCAGGCCTCGGCGCTGCCCATGTCCATCATCATCGTGGGAGTGGGGCCGGCTGAGTTTGACGGTGAGCGGGGCTCGGGGCACCGGGGGCATCCCGGAGGAAGGGACGGGGCTGGGGGACGCGGGCACTGCCCGCAGGCGGGGCGCTGAGCGGCGCTGCCCCCAGCCATGGAGGAGCTGGACGGCGACGAGGTGCGGGTGTCCTCGCGGGGACGCTACGCCGAGAGGGACATCGTGCAGGTAACGGGATCGGGGGGGAGATGGGCACAGGGTGGGGGCACGGGGTCGGGCACACGCTGCCCTTGTGCCCTGGATCAGCCTCCTATGGGCACGGCTGGTGGCACGGGGTGGCCATGGGGCCATGTCCTTTGCCATGGGGCTGCATCCCGTGCCATGGGGCCGTGTCCCGTGCCATGGGGCCGCGTCCTTTGCCACGGGGCATGGCTGGAGGGCCGTTTCCCGGCCGTGCCCGCCGCCTCCTCCCGCAGTTCGTGCCGTTCCGGGACTACGTGGACGACTCGGGCAACCAGGTGCTGAGCATGGCACGCCTGGCCAAGGACGTGCTGGCCGAGATCCCCGAGCAGCTCCTGTCCTACATGAAGACCCGCGACATCAAGCCGCGCCGCACCGACCCGCAGTAGCCCCGCAGCGGGGCTGGCACCGGGGGGGCACCGGCCCCGAGCCCTCCGTGGCGGCGTGGGGAAGCCCACGGGGGAGCCCGGGGCCGGTGGGCACCGGGAGGGTCCCGGTGTGGGGCTGCCTGGCTCCGCCGGGACCCCGCAGCCCTCGGTGGGGAGGTTGCGGGGTGGCGGCGGGGCTGTCCCGGCGGTCCCGGCTGTAAATAAAGCGCTGCAACCGGCCTGCGCCCTGCTGCACCGGGCAAGGGGGGGCTCGGGGCGGGTCCCGGGGGGTTCCGGTGCTGCCCCGGGGGGTCCCGGTGCCGGTCCCGGTGCCGGTGGTGGTGCCGGTGGGGGCCGTCCCGGTGCCGGTGGGTCCCGGTGCTGCCCCGGGAGCCCCGTTCAGCCTCATCCCGGTGGATCCCGGTGTGTCCCGGTGTGTCCCGGTGTCAGACCCGCCCCGGTGCCGGTCCCGGGCGGTCCCATCCCGGTGTTTCCCGCAGGCTCCCTCCCCGGTGCCGGGCCCGGTGCGTCCCGGTGCCGGTGGGTCCCGTCCCGTCCCTCCCGGTGTTCCCCGTTGGGTCCCGTCCCGGTGGTCCCGGTGCCCCCCGTCCCTCCCCTCCCCTCCCCGCCCCGTCCCTCCCGGTGCCCGCCGCGCGCCTCCACCCCCCCCACAACCCCACCTCCCGCAGATTCGCCTCACCCCTCTCCCCCCCTCCCAATGCGCTCAACACCCCAAAAAAATCCCCTTCACCCCCTCCCCAATTCCCCTCCCCTTCCCCACTCCGTCCTGCCCCCCTCCACCCCTCCCCACCCCCATTTCCCATTTTTTCCCCTCCCCTCCTCCCCGCGGCCGTGCCGAAAGTGCCTCCCCCGTCCCTCCGCCCGCTTTACCCAGCGGCCGCCCCGCGCCTGGCGCCGCCGCCGCCTCCATTGTTGCGGCCCGGCCGGCGGCAGCCGCTGGGGGCGGGCGGGGGGTGCCCGGGGCCGGGGGGGGGGGGGTGGCGGTGGCGGTGACGGTGACGGTGTGTCCGCCATGGGCGTGGACTTCGACGTGAAGACGTTCTGCCACAACCTGCGGGCCACCAAGCCGCCCTACGAGTGCCCGGTGGGCTCGTGCCGCAAGATCTACAAGAGCTACAGCGGCATCGAGTACCACCTCTACCACTATGACCACGACCACCCGCCGCCGCCGCCGCCTCACGCCCCGCCGCGCAAGCACAAGAAGAAAGGGCGGCAGGCCCGGGCCGCCAACAAGCGCTCCCCCAGCCCCTCCGAGCCCTCGCAGTCCCCCGGCCGCGAGGTGCTGACCTACGCCCAGGCCCAGCGCATGGTGGAGGTGGACCTGCACGGCCGCGTGCACCGCATCAGCATCTTCGACAACCTGGACGTGGTGTCCGAGGATGAGGAGGGCCCCGAGGAGGCGCCCGATAACGGGAGCAACAAGGAGAACGCCGAGGGGCAGCCCGCCGCCGCCGCCGCCGCCTCCGCCGCCTCTGCCGCCGCCGCCGCCACGGCGCCCAAGGCGGGCAAGCACAAGAACAAGGAGAAGCGCAAGGACGCCAACCACCACCACCACCACCACCACCACCACAACGCCTCGGCCGGAGCCGCCCCCAAGCTGCCCGAGGTGGTGTACCGAGAGCTGGAGCAGGACACCCCCGACGCCCCGCCAAGACCCACCTCCTACTACAGGTACGGGCAAGGAGATGGGCTCTGGGCTCCGGGCTCCCAGGGAGGTTGTGCGGCTCCTGGGGGTGGTTGGGAGGAGGTTGGTGTCCTCACACACCGTGGGAGCTGGCTGTGGCTCTGCACTCACAGCTCGCTGCTTCTGGAGGGCCTGGTGCCTGCAGGGCTCTTGGTCACTCCATAGCCACTCGCCAGCAGCCTGCTGGTGCCGTGCGTTCCTTGCTGTGCGACCCTACAAAGGAAAGCATCCTTCTGCCTTCTTCAGGCACTCCCCAGCACAGCTGGAGCCCCCCCAGCACCGAGGTTTGGCTATAGGATGTGTGTCTGCAGGCTGAACGTAACCTTGTTGCCCAATGGGTTGCGGTAGCGCCGTGCCCCGTGCAGGTTGGGTAAGCTCAGTGACCCAAAACAAGCAGGGAGCAAACTGAGCCCCAAAGTAACACCCCCACGGCCGCCTCTGCTCTCCCAGCCACCGCGCTGCCCGAGAACCTGGCGTCACAGAACAGCAACTGTGTGTGAAAAGGGAGCGAGCTCCCCACAGCGTGGTTGCTGTGATGCTGTGTGCCGGCTGCTGGAGCAAAATGGGGGCTCCCAGCTCATTTCCCTACAAATCCTCCCCTCACCCGCAGCTGGCAGCAGGCGGGTGGCCGGATTCAGGGAAACCCTGCGCCTTCTGGGCCTGTTTGCCAGCAGGGCCGGTGCTGTTGTGCCTTGGGAACGAGGTCGCTGTCCCCAGAGCACCTGGTACCTGCTTGGAGGCTCCTTGCACTGATGAGTCTCCAAGGCCCGCGGCTCATTATCCTGTCTGAACACCCAGCTGCCCTGTGCCAAGGGCGCTGTGGTTGCCACGCTGCTCGGGGCACGGTGCCACCCCCTGCTCCTGCACGCCCCTCTGGTGTTTTTCCTGGAACGTGTAAATGTTCCCTCACTGGCCATGCCCTCACCCTCTGGTGCTGTCCCCCTCCAGGTACATCGAGAAGTCGGCGGAGGAGCTGGACGAGGAGGTGGAGTACGACATGGACGAGGAGGACTACATCTGGCTGGACATCATGAACGAGCGGCGGAAGACGGAAGGCGTCAGCCCCATCCCCCAGGAGATCTTCGAGTACCTGATGGACAGGCTGGAGAAGGAGTCCTACTTCGAGAGCCACAACAAGGGCGACCCCAACGCCCTGGTGGACGAGGACGCCGTGTGCTGCATCTGCAACGACGGCGAGTGCCAGAACAGCAACGTCATCCTCTTCTGCGACATGTGCAACCTGGCCGTGCACCAGGAGTGCTACGGGGTGCCCTACATCCCCGAGGGACAGTGGCTCTGCAGGAGGTGCCTGCAGTCGCCCTCGCGGGCCGTGGACTGCGCCCTGTGCCCCAACAAGGGCGGCGCCTTCAAGCAGACGGACGACGGGCGCTGGGCCCACGTGGTGTGCGCCCTCTGGATCCCCGAGGTGTGCTTCGCCAACACGGTCTTCCTGGAGCCCATCGACAGCATCGAGCACATCCCGCCCGCCCGCTGGAAGCTCACCTGCTACATCTGCAAGCAGCGCGGCTCCGGGGCTTGCATCCAGTGTCACAAGGCCAACTGCTACACCGCGTTCCACGTCACCTGCGCCCAGCAGGCCGGGCTCTACATGAAGATGGAGCCCGTCCGCGAGACGGGAGCCAACGGCACCTCCTTCAGCGTGCGCAAAACCGCCTACTGCGACATCCACACGCCCCCGGGCTCCGTCCGCAGGCTCCCCGCCCTGTCCCACAGCGAAGGGGAGGAGGAGGACGAGGAGGAGGAGGAGGAGGGCAAGGGCTGGAGCTCCGAGAAGGTGAAAAAGGCCAAGGCCAAGTCCAGGATCAAAATGAAGAAGGCGCGCAAGATCCTGGCGGAGAAGCGAGCGGCGGCGCCCGTGGTTTCTGTCCCCTGCATCCCCCCCCACAGGTACCTCCCGCTGCCCTCCCCGAGCTGCGGGGCAGCTTCTCCCTCTCTCGGTGTCTCCATCCTGCTCAGCGCACGGGCGCTGCCGTTTTCACACCGGGCTTTTCACCTCCTTCCCCGGGGCTGCTCGTGGTTTCCTCTGGCGGCCTTGTGGAGAGGCGCTGAGGTGCGCAGCCCCGCAGAGGAGGGCAGGAAATAGACACTGCCGGTTTAACGTCAGCACCTGAGCGCAGCCACTGGGGTGCGGGGCCGCCCCCCAGCAGGAGCTCAGCACCCTCCAGGCCTTCGGGGGGCTCCCGTGGGGCAGGAGGGCAGGGGGCAGGCGCCGCGGCTTCACTCGGCGGGAGGAGTTCTGGCAACGTGCACGGGCAGGTCGCTGCTGCAGGGCTGATGGCTTCGTGCCACCGCCTGCTCATGTGCTAACCGTGTGGTAGCCTCGCTGGCCCGGGGTTTGCTCTCCAAGCAGCGCCTCTCCTCCCCTGTGTGGCTGCGCTGGCAGGCTGGCTGGAGGCTCTGCCTGCTGCTGGCGCGCTCACAGCGAGCCCACACTGAGATGCAAGCTGTTAGCCTCACCCCAGGCCTTCCTGTTGGGATTAATTCATCTTCGAGGGCCGCCGCCAGAATGCCAAACACCTTCCTGCAGGAGCCGAGCGTGGCCAGCGATGGCAAACGGGGCTGCTCTCGGCTGGGGCCGATGCAGGTGGGGTCACCCCACGCTGGCCCTGCGGGACGTGGAGGCACGGGGCCCTTTCCTCCGCCCCCAGCCGCAGGGATCTTGCCAGCCCTGGTGGAAGGGGCTGTCCCAGTCCCTTCAGGCTCCCTGCCATTGTAGAGCAGGAAAACCCCTTTTGTTTGGTGTCTGGGCTGGTTGGGGTAGCCCTTCATTATCTCCAACAGCAAGCTCTGTTCTCCTAGAGCCTGCCCTCCCCTCCTCGGGCCTGTTCACACCACAGGCTCCTGGGGGCTCCGCCGCTTGTCTGGTGCCGGCTGAATGGGGCCTTTGTCATCTTGGGTGGCCTCTCGGTGCCAGCATAATGAGCCGGGTGAATCGGGGCCGTGCGGGGGCTGCGGGGAGCTGCCGAAGGCCCAGCTGCTGACAGCCCCATCTCACGGCCCAGCCTGGCGCAGCCGGCCCCGTGCTCACGCCCGAGAGGTGGCGGGGGGAGGAAGGAAAAGCGTGTGCAGGAGAGGGGGGGCTGAGTGCCTTCTGCTGGCCTCCTCGGGGGTGCTGCTGCCCCGCACGCCGTGGGCACGCAGGGATTCCTGCCCTGTACGAGGGTCCGAGGAGCTCACGGGTGGCCTCGCCGCTGCCTTTCCCCGGCGGAGGCTTCTGCAGCAGCCAGCTTTGCCCCGCTGACGGGCTCTGTGGTTTGTGTCCCTTCCTCAGGCTCAGCAAGATTACCAACCGTCTAACCATCCAGAGGAAGAGCCAGTTCATGCAGCGGCTGCACAGCTACTGGACGCTGAAGAGGCAGTCCCGCAACGGCGTCCCCCTGCTGCGCCGCCTCCAGACGCACCTGCAGTCGCAGAGGAACTGCGATCAGGTGAGGGCTGCTTTTTGGGGAGCTCAGGGGCATCCCGGGCTTCCACGTGTGCTTCCTGCGCCTTCAGAGCTGCGGGCTCAAAGCCTCTGCTGCATGCGGTGCCCGCGGGCTCGGGACAAGGGGTAGAAGCCAGGGCTCCACCTCCCGGCTGAGGAAGGGGCAGCCCCCACTGCCTGCTCTCACTGCTTCCCCTCCGCTCTCGGCGCTCAGAGATTTGCCAGGCGGAGACGCCTTTGGCAGGCTGCCACGGGGAAGGGAGGGAAGCCTGCCCCGCTGCGCGCAGGGAGCTCGCTCCTCCCGCCCGCCCGCGGCCGGCAGCTGGGACAAACGTGGCAGAAGCGGCTCCGACCCGAGGCTGCCGTGGCGGGGGGCATCGAGAGGGAAGGCCGCTGAGCTCCAGGCGTGGTCTGGACAAAACCAAACCTCACTGTGCCTGAAAGCGCTGCGGGAACGCTCCCTGTGGGTGCAGCTTCCAGCATGCTGCCTGCCTCAGCCATTAGTCAGTGCTTCGCAGATGTGAAGCCTCTCGTGCCAGAGGACCATTTTTCTTCTGGCTCCCCCATCTGAGTCGTTCCGAGCCCTTTGAAGGCCGTGATCAGGCGGAGGTTTCTCCTGCCTTTGCCCCCTCTTTTTTTTTTTTTTTTATTTGCTGGAGAAGGGCTGAAACAGCTTCTGCTCATCCTTGGCTACAGCAGCAGAACAAAAATCAGCATTTTGTGGTGCCCCAGAAGTGAAGGTAACCAGAGCTGTGTTCCCGTTTTGCCCTGGTGCCCTTCGCTGGAGCTGTGAGCAGCTGCCCAGCCCCTGGCGGAGTAGGTCTGTGGTCCTGGGCGGCTGCCTACACTCGGGTACGTTAGGCAGAGCATTTTTAGAGGTTTGTGTGTCCACTTTCTGGCATCCTAACAGCCCTTAGATGGTGAGCAGGGAGCAGGTACTGAGCTGTGGCCAGCAGCTGGACCGTTTCACACCACCAGAGAAGCAGGAGCCTTACTGGGACAGCCGGGTGTGCCGGCTCCCTGCGCCGGGGAGGAGACCTTGCAGGCACTCGGGGATGTGGAGATGGGAGCACCTCTGCTGTGGGCTCACGGTCTCTGATGTTCCCGCAGAGAGACACTGAGGATAAGAACTGGGCCCTGAAGGAGCAGCTGAAGTCCTGGCAGCGCCTCCGCCACGACCTGGAGCGCGCGCGCTTGCTGGTGGAGCTGATTCGCAAGCGGGAGAAGCTCAAGAGAGAGACGGTAATGGTCGCCTGCCCTCCTCAGGGTGCTTTTTGGGGTGGGCACGAGCACAGGCTCCCCGGGGTGCAGGTCGGGTGCCCTCTGCCAGCTGTGGGGTCCCCTTGGGTGCGCTGTGCCCTGCCCTGGCAGCTCTGCATGACGGTGGCTGCTGCGCAAGGCTGGCGTGAGGGGACCGGGGCCAGAGGGGAGGTGCAGGTGGTGCCCCTGCGGGGTCCCCTCGAGGAGGGCGGCCTCCTGCAGCAGCGGGGAGAGGTGGCACCATCCCTGAGGGGCGCTCAGCGGTGCTCCGTCGCTCTGTTTCAGATCAAAGTGCAGCAGGTGGCGCTGGAAATGCAGCTCACGCCCTTCCTCATCCTCCTCCGCAAGACGCTCGAGCAGCTGCAGGAGAAAGACACGGGCAACATCTTCAGCGAGCCGGTCCCTCTGTCTGAGGTAACAGAAATCTACGAAGTAAGAACCCCCTCCCCCAGATTTCTACTTCACTCAAACTTGTCCCTCGCTCGTGCCACGGGCTGCCCACGGGGGGCTGTGCTCCGGAAGCGCCCCTGGGCAGCCTGCTGCTGGCTCGCCCGGCCTGGCACCGCTCCCCAGAGGGGGGACGTGTGTGGCACTGCCCCCCTGGGTCAGCAAAAAGCCTGGTGACTGGGCTGGGAGCTGCTGCTGGCCAGGAGCACAGCGCTCAGCTCCTCTGCTCGTGTTGCTGGTGACTTCCTGGTGTCAGCGACATGTCAGTGGCAGGGAAAGGCAGTGCCAGAGCTCGGGCCCCGGGCAGGCGGCGTGCTCCTACCTGTCCTGTGAAAGCCTTTGCTGGGGGACAGCGAGCACGGCGCAGAGATGGGTTTGACCCCCGGATTGTCACTGCTGGGGGCAAGGGGAGTGATTGCTGAGCCTGTCATCGACGTGTCCCTGCCTGGGGAGGTGGGAGGGGGGTGTTGGTGCTGCGCAGGTGGGCACGGGGGTGTCCGTGCTGTGTGTTGCCACCCGCAGCCATCGCTGCCACCTGGGCCGTTCTGCTCCACGTGTCCGCACCCACCCTCACCCCCAGGGGCTGCGCTTGGGGTTCCTCCTCCCCATGGGAACGCCTCGTGGTGTTCTGGATTCCCACAGCCCGCTGCCTGGAGAGGAGGGGATGCTGCCCCGGGCCCTGGAGCCTTAAAAACGCTGCCATGTGCCTGTCTGCCCCACGGGGCTGAGCACAGCACCCGGACTGCGTGGTCTGGAGGTCTTACTGCCCCTCCAGCTGCGCAGGCAGGGGGCGTTTCCAGAGGTGTGTTGGGGCAGGGCAGCAGAGCGCGATAGCTGATGGCTCTAACCACTGTTTTCTTGGAGCAGGAGTTGCTGGCAGGGGGCGGCGGGCTCTAACCCCGGGCCGTTCTCTCCTGCAGGTCCCGGACTACCTGGACCACATCAAGAAGCCGATGGATTTTCAGACAATGAAACAAAACCTGGAGGCCTATCGCTACCTGAACTTCGACGACTTCGAGGAGGATTTCAACCTGATTATCAACAACTGTTTGAAATACAACGCCAAAGACACGATCTTCTACCGGGCAGCCGTCCGGCTGCGGGAGCAGGGGGGCGCGGTCCTGCGGCAGGCTCGCCGGCAGGCGGAGAAGATGGGCATTGACTTTGAGACAGGCATGCACTTCCCTCACTGCGTGGCTGTGGAGGAGCCTCAGGTGCAGGATGTCGACGACGGTGGGTACTCGGCCCCCGTCCTGGGGTACAGGGGCTGCTCGGAGCTCAGCCCGCAGCACTCGGGCACCTGGGGCTGTTCTTGCTGCCTCTCCCAGGCCTGCCCCTCGGTTCCTCTTCCTGCTCTTGGTTGGAATCAGCCCCCCAGTGAGCTGCTGAGGCTTCAGGCAGTCAAACTTCCCTACTCTCTAATGCTTCGTGGTCACTTTGGCTCTGCTGTTTGTGCTGCACCCTGTTACAATCCCCTTGGTTTTCTGCTGTGCCCTTGCCCTGGCTGATGAGAACCCTGGTATTCCCCATGCTGCTGATCAGCCCGCCTTCCCCAAGGGGTTTGCTTCCAGCAGGGCTCCTTCTCTGGGTCTCTGAGGGTAACCTGCTGTGCTCACAGGTGTTTGTACCCTGTACGCTGTTTCCCTCCTGAGGGGGAGCCCCGTGCCCTTCCACGCAAAGGGTCCCCAAAGAGTTCCCGATCTCTTTCATCCACCTGCCCCTCTTTGTGCCCCCAGACGACGTACGGCTGCTGCTCTCGGAGAACCAGAAGCACCTGCCCCTGGAGGAGCAGCTGAAGATCTTGCTGGAGCGGCTGGACGAGGTCAACGCGGGCAAGCAGAGCATAGGACGGTCCCGCCGGGCCAAGATGATCAAGAAGGAGATCACGGTCCTGCGGAGAAAGCTCGCTCACCCCCGCGACCTGGGCCGAGACGGGCTGGAGCGGCACAGCTCCTCCGCCAGGGGAGTGCTGCAGTCGCACAACCCCTGCGAGAAGGACCTGCAGACAGACAGCGCTGCCGAGGAGAGCAGCAGCCAGGAGACCGGCAAAGGTACCGCCCCTTCCAAAATGCTGCTGGGTTTCCCGGGGAACCGTGGGGAAACACCTCTGGGCAGGCTGTCTGGTGGAGCAGCCACCTTCCAGGTGTCTCCCAGGACAGGAGGGCTGTGCGGGCAGCTCCACGTGCACACCTTGCCTGTAGCTCCTCCTCAGAAGCAGGGCAAGTCTCCTCTCAGGAGGATTCCCTTTTATCCCACCCCACGGGGGAGTCCCGTGGGGGTGGTGGCCCCAAATCCCTGCAGAGCACAGCATCTGCACATCCCCGGGCTCCCCGCTGGTAGCTCCCCAGTGGGGGATCCGAGGATGGTGGAGCCCTGCTGGGTGTTTTGTCACCAGCTCTGCCTGCAGCAAGGAGGGGAAGGCAAAGGCGGCCACCTCCTGTGCTGGGAGCAGCCGCAGGGCTGTGTGTGGTGCTCAGCGCTCATCTGGTGGCCTTCTCCTGTGTGTGGCTGAGGGACTGGCTGTCACTGAGCCTCGTGGCACAGGATGCCCCGCTGTGAGGTGTGAGATGGGTTCTTCCTGAGGCCACATCTTCCTCACCACCTGCTGACGGCTGAGCCCCAAACACCCTGCCAGGAGCTGAGTGCCTGCGCCCTGCTCCCGGGAGCTGGTTGGTGCTGGCAGGTGCTGAGCTGCCCTCCTGGGAGAGCACAGCGAAGGCAGTGCCCCGCAGGTCCCCAGGTAGAGCTGGGAGGTGTCACCGGGCGTTTGTCACCTTGGCATCCCGCTCCCCAAGGCACTGGGGAAAGCAGCTGCTTGTGCAAGCAGCGTCCAGAGGCTGCAGCGGAGCCTCACTGCCCATGGAAAATGAGGGCGTCTGTGCCCGGTGCTCTCTGGTGGCCCCACTTGGGTTTTACTCCCAGCAGAGTGGTTTGGCCCTCAGGGCAGGCACAGTGAAGCTCAGGATGGGAGATCCTGTGGGACAGTTCCTGAGCCACGAATCTTGTCCTTTCTGCCGCCGCCACGCGTCCCCATCAGGTCCTGCGGGCTGCAGCTGATCGGTGCCTTCTCCTCCCCCCTGCAGGTCTGGGCCCCAATTCTTCTTCCACCCCGGCGCACGAAGTGGGCAGGAGGACCTCAGTGCTCTTTTCCAAGAAGAACCCGAAAACAGCAGGACCCCCCAAACGCCCGGGACGTCCCCCGAAGAACCGAGACAGCCAGATGGCTCCCGGCCACGGCAACAGCCCCATCGGCCCCCCGCAGCTCCCCATGATGGGCTCCTCCCAGCGGCAGAGGAAGCGAGGGCGAAGCCCCCGGCCCAGCTCCAGCTCCGACAGCGACAGCGACAAGTCCACGGAGGACGCTCCCATGGGTGAGCACGGCACCCACGGCCCCGCGGGGAGGCTGCCCCAGGGCGCTGCGCCCTCGTAACGCCCTCCTGGGCCGTTCTTTTCCCCAGACCTGCCCGCCAACGGCTTCAGCAGCGGGAACCAGCCGGTGAAGAAGAGCTTCCTGGTGTACCGCAACGACTGCAACCTCCCTCGGAGCAGCTCCGACTCCGAGTCCAGCAGCAGCAGCAGCAGCAGCGCTGCCTCGGACCGCACCAGGTACCTCACCCCGGTGTCCCTGGGTGCCAGGGGGCGGCTGAGCCGTGGGGCAAGGCGTGGGAGCCCACCTGCCCCTTTCCCTGGGGACAGCGCCCATAATTGCGGCCTCTGCTCCCAGGTGAAGGGGGCTGGGGGCCCAGCCTGGGTGGGAGCAGCGCCGGGCTGGCTGGTGGAGCTCTGCCGAGCTCCCGGGGCTGGCTGGTGGAGCTCTGAGCCACCCGTGTGGCCCTCTGGAAGCGTGACCGCCGCTAACAGCTCCGCTCCCTCTCTCAGCACAACGCCCTCCAAGCAGGGCCGGGGGAAGCCCTCCTTCTCCCGCGTCAACTTCCCCGAGGACAGCAGCGAGGACACGTCGGGGACAGAGAACGAATCCTACTCGGTGGGCGCCGGGCGAGGCGTGGGGCACAGCAGTAAGTACCGGCACCTCCCTGCGCCCTACCAGGTGCCCGGCATTGCACGGAGGGGCGCAGCTGAAGCCCCTCTCCCCCTTTCTCTTGGCACAGTGGTGCGGAAGGGCATCGGCCGCGGCGCGGGGTGGCTCTCCGAGGACGAGGACTCCTCCCTGGACGCCCTGGATCTGGTGTGGGCCAAGTGCCGGGGGTACCCGTCCTACCCGGCGCTGGTGAGTGGGGCTGCCCGCGCCTCCCCAAATCCTGTCCTGGCGCCGAGACACGGGTCTGGGGGTGGGTGGGAGGTGGGATTACAGCTTCCCCGAGGCACGGGGCTGGTCCGGGTCGTGGCTCGCTGTCAGAGCTCCGTCCCCTGCCCCCCTGCCAGATCATCGACCCCAAGATGCCGCGGGAGGGCATGTTCCACCACGGCGTCCCCATCCCCGTGCCCCCCCTGGAGGTGCTGAAGCTGGGCGAGCAGATGACTCAGGAAGCGCGGGAGCACCTCTACCTCGTCCTCTTCTTCGACAACAAGCGCACTTGGTGAGGCCCGGGCGGGGACGCGGGGTTGAGGGGGGTGCCTCTAAGGACTCGAGGGTTGGTTTGGGGAGGGGGGTGTGAAATAAACCCTCGGGGGGGCTGCACGCAGCCGCCCGTAACCCTCAAACGAGGCGTCCGCTGGCTCCCCGCAGGCAGTGGCTGCCCCGCACCAAGCTGGTGCCCCTGGGGGTCAACCAGGACCTGGACAAGGAGAAGATGCTGGAGGGCCGCAAGTCCAACATCCGCAAGTCGGTGCAGATCGCCTACCACCGCGCCATGCAGCACCGCAACAAGGTGCAGGGCGAGCAGAGCAGCGACTCCAGCGACAGCGACTGACCCCCCCCCCCCCCCCCGCCGCCCGCCCGCCGCACCGGGCCCGCCGCAGCTGGACTGCGCCGCACCGGGGAGGGGGGGGGAGAAATTGGGGGGTGGTGGTGGTGGGGGTGGGGGGAGAACCAGGCCCGGGGCCGCCCCCCCTCCTCCTCCTCCTCCTCCTGCCCCCCCTTTTTTCCCCGTTGCCCCCCCCCCCCCGCCCCCCCCCCCCACTCCTCTCCCGGTGCCGGCGGGGCTGTAAATACTGTACAGCCCTGCCCCTTAAATTATTCCCCCGGGGGGGGGTAGGGGGCGGCCCCGGCGCCGGGAACGTGTTTGTAATTTATTATTTTGGAGGAAAGGAAACAAAAAAAAAAAAAAAAAAAAAAAAAAAAAATCACAGATAAACGAAATGCTGGCGGGGCGGGGGAGGGGAGGGGGGGGGAGGTACCGGGAGGTTGTGGGGGGGGGCACCGGGACTCAGCCGCTTCCGGGGCTGGGCCAGAGGGAACGGAAACGGCGCCGAGGGGGGGGCGCTGTGCGCGCATGGGGGAGCTCCATGGTGCGGGGCGCTGGGGGGGAGCGGGGCTGGAGGGGGGGGAATTCGGGGAGGGAGGCGCTATGGGGTGGGGGGGCGCTGGGGGGGGTCTATGGGGGTGCTGGGGGTCTATGGGAGGGCAGGTCGGGGGGGGAGTGATGGGGAGATGGGGGGCTGGGAGGGGAGGAATTGGGGCTGGGGGGAGGATTGGGGAGGCTAGGGAGGAAGAAGTGGGGTTGGGGGGGCTAGGAGGGGAGGAATTGGGGCTGGGGGAAAGTATGGGGGGCTGGGGAGGAATTGGGGATTGGGGGGGCTGTGGGGGGAAGAATTGGGGTTGAGGGCTTGGAGGGGAGGAATTGGGGCTGGGGGAAAGTGTGGGGGGCTGTGGGGGGCTATGGGGGGCTGGGGAGGGGTTGTGGGGCCAGGGTGGGAGGGGGAGTGCTGGGGGGATTAGGGAGGCTGGGGGGAGGAATTGGGGAGGGGGGAGGCTGGGGGAAAAATGGGGATGGGGGAGGGGTCTGGGAGGGAAAAAAGGGGGTCTGGGGGCATTACACAACAGGGAGGGGGCACAGAGGGAGGGGGCCATGCTATAGGGTTCAGGTGGGTGTCGAGGCAGCGCCTGACCCCACTGCTTCCACGGGCAGAGGGGCGCCGCCGTCCCCCCCCCAGCACCCCCATGGCTCTGCGGGACGCCCCCTCCTCCTGCCCGGCCCTGTGGCGCTCGCTGCGCTGCCCGGCGGCCGAGCTGCGCCTGGACCTGGTGCTGTCCTCGGGGCAGACATTCCGGTGAGCCCACGGGGGGCTACGGGGGGGCTACCGGGGGTCACGGAGCCCGTCCCGATGCCCGGTGCCTGGCAGGTGGCAGGAGAGCAGCCCCGGGGCCTGGACGGGGGTGCTGGGTGCCCGCGTCTGGACGCTGGTGCAGGAGCGGGACCGGCTGTGGTACACGGTGTACGGCGAGGAGCCGCCCGGCCCCCACACCGACGGCATCCTGCGGGACTACTTCCAGCTGGACGTGGGGCTGCCGGCCCTCTACCGCGCCTGGGGGGCGGCCGACCCCCACTTCCATAGGGTGGCCGGCGACTTCCCAGGTTGGGCAACCCTATAGGGTGGTGATGGTGACGGCACCCAGCGGGCTCCCCCTGACCCCGTCCGTCCCGTAGGGGTGCGGGTGCTGCGGCAGGACCCGGTGGAGTGCCTGCTGTCCTTCATCTGCTCCTCCAACAACCACGTCGCCCGCATCACCGCCATGATCGAGCGCCTCTGCCAGGCCTTCGGCCGCCGGCTGTGCCAGCTGGACGCGCGGCCTTTCCACGCCTTCCCCTCCCCGGCAGCACTAGCAGGTCCCCCCACCACTCCTTGACCACCCTCCTCCCACCCAATTTGGGGTCCCGGTCCCACGGCCCCGCTGTCCCCTCGCAGGCGGCGACGCCGAGGCCAAGCTGCGGGCGCTGGGCTTCGGCTACCGGGCCAAGTACGTGAGCGGCAGCGCGCGGGCCATCGCCGAGGGGCTGGGGGCCGAGGGGCTGCGCCGGCTGCGCGCCGAGCCCTACGCCGAGGCCAGGAGGGTGCTGTGCGCCCTGCCGGGCGTGGGGACCAAGGTGGGTGCTGGAACGGGGGCGAGGACATGGGGTGGTGGCAGTGGGAGTGATGGTGGCGCGCGTGGCAGGTGGCCGACTGCGTGTGCCTGATGGCGCTGGACAAGGCGGAGGCGGTGCCGGTGGACACCCACGTGTGGCGCATGGCGCGGCAGCACTACGGGGCCGCGCCGGGCGCACGCTCCCTGACGGCCCGCGTGCACCAGGAGATCGGTGAGGGGCCAAAAACGGCGCTCAGCACCCCGCGGCCCCGTCCCTGAGCCCCCCACCCAGGGCTCGGAGGTGTGGGGGACACGGGCTGAGCCCCCTCCCCACGGCTGGCTCCGATCTCCCTGCAGGAGACTTCTTCCGTGGGCTGTGGGGACCCTACGCGGGCTGGGCGCAGGCAGTGAGTACCCCCCCGTGCTGCCCCACACCCCAAAACCCATCTGCCCCCCCCCCCCAGGCTGTGCCCACCCAGCGCCTTAACCCCCTCCCCAGGTCCTGTTCTGCGCCGCCCTCCACAAGGGGCAGGATGCGGCCGGCAGCGGGAAGCGGGCCAAGAGGGGCCGGGAGAGCTGCAGGGACAAAAAACCCTAAAGGAGGGCCACGAAGCCCTAAAAGGGGTTCACAAAGCCCTAAAGGGGGTTCACAAAGCCCTAAGGGGGGGGCGCAGGGGCAGGGCCGTGGCTGTCCCCCCCCCTCGCCCGCTGTGCGCCCCGGGGAGCTGCTGGCGCCGAGGGAGCTGCTGGCCCCAGGGGGGCCGAGCCGAGCTGGGCGGCTCTCGCCTGTTTCCTTTATTACAAGCAATAAAATAGAAACATCCATTTGGAAAATGCGCCTGGAGCATGCTGGGGGGGGGCCGGAGCAGGGAGGGAGGGAGAGGGCCCGGCTGGAGCCCCCCCTCTCCTTCCCCCCCCAGCCTTGGGGGTGCTCCTGGGAGCTGCCCCCTGCCCCGTGCAGACCTCGGCTCCAAGCCTGCAGGGGGGCAGCCCCCTCCCCCAAAAAAAAGGGGTCCCTCCCGGGGCTGGCTGGCAGCAGGGCAGGGTGCCCCCCCCCCCCCCCACGGTTCTGCCCCAAAAAAGGAGCAGATGGGGGGGGTGGAGAGGGGGTTTTTGGGGTCCGTGAGGCTGGGCACCCCCCTGCCTCAGCACCACAGCCTGTATCGGGGGCAGGACCCCCACGGACCCCCCCCAAAACGCCCTGCCCCGTCCAGCTGTGCCCCCCCCCGGCCCCCCAGCGCCGAGCTGTGCGGGTGGGGGCCAGGCCCTCAGTGTGGGGGCAGCCGGGGGGGTCTGTTCGCCAGCGCCCGCTCGCAGTCCGACCCTGCTGGTGGGAGGGGGGGGACACGGGGTGAGAGCCTGGCGGCACCCCCAGACCCGTGAGGGCGTGGGACGAGGATTTGGGGGGGGGGGAAATAGGGAGGGGGGGCGTCAGGGCTCACCGTTGCTGGAGGCCCCCCCCAGGCGCTGGCCGTGGCAGGGGCTGCTCAGCGGGGGCTGCGCGGGGCCCTCCTGGCTGGTTCCCAGCTGCAGCTTCCTCATGTGCCTCACCACGGCCGTGGCGTTGAAGGCTTGCTGCCAAGAGCACGGTGTCCGTCACCGCGTCCCAGCACCGCTGTGTGGCCCCCCCCCGGCCCCATAATCCCCCCCCCCAGCCCCGCTCACCTTCCACTTGCTCTTGGCGAAGTTCTTCTTGATCTGCTCGCTCACCGACTGGTGGATGTTCTTGTCCAGGGCCGTGTCCCCGGCGATCCTGGGGGTAAAATGGGGATCGGGGGGGGCCCAAAGCTTCAAGGGGGGGCGCAGCTCACCCTAGGGAGGGAGCTTTGTGAGGAGCCCCCCCCCCAAATCCTTACCAGGGGTGCTGGAGGGCTTGCTCGCACGTGAAGCGCTTTTTGGGGTCTTTCTCCATCAAGTGCCTGATGAAGTCTTTGGCTGGGGGGGGGGCGCAGAGCAGCCGTGAGAGCCCCCCCTTTGTGCAAACCGCCCCCCACCCGCTGTGCCCGGCCCCCCCCCGGCTCACCCGAGTCCGAGATGTCGTCCCAGTAGGGTGAGTCGAACTCGTACTCGGCCCGCAGGATCTGCTCGAAGAGCTTGGCGTCGTTCTCATCGTAGAACGGGGGGTACCCGCACAGCCTGGGGGGGGGGGACAACATAGGATGAAAGGGGGGGGGGCTCGGCAACCCCGGGCAGCCCCAGAAGGACTTGGGGGGGGGGGGGGGGGCTCACAGGATGTAGGCGATGACCCCGATGGACCAGCAATCCACTGCCTTGCTGTAGGGCTTCTGCGCCAGCACCTCGGGGGCTGGGGAAGAGATGGGGTGGGTGGGGGGTCCCCAGGGTGGGTGGGGGTCCCCAAGGTGGGTGGGGGGTCCACAAGGTGGGTGGGGGGACCCCAGAACGGCACCGCGGGGAGCCCCGCAGCCCCAGGGGGCTCACCCACGTATCCGGGGGTCCCGCAGGCGGTGGACATGACGCTGCCGCAGCCCTCGATCTTGGAGAGCCCGAAGTCGCTGATCATGATCTTGGAGTCCTCCTCCAGGCTGTAGTACAGCAGGTTCTCGGGCTGCGGGGTGGGGGCGGCAGGGACGGGTGACACCAGGAGCCCCCCCACACCCCCCACACCCCGTTTTTCCCCCCTTTTCCCCCCCCCCCCGCTCACCTTGAGGTCGCGGTGCACGATGCCCATGTCGTGCAGGTACCTGACGGCGTCCAGGATCTGCCGGATCAGGGCGCTGGCGTCGCGCTCGGTGTAGAAGCCCTTCTCCACGATGCGGTCGAAGAGCTCCCCCCCCGACACCCTGCGGGGCCGCGCGGCGCCGTCAGCCCTTCCCTTGGGGTGGGGGGCAGCCCCCCCGGACCCCCTCCCCAACACCCAGTCCTGGCACTCACAGCTGCATGATGAGGTAGAGGTGGCTGCTGCTCTCGTAGATGTCATCCAAGGCCACGATGTTGGGGTGCTTGATCCTGTTGGGGGGGCGATAAGGGGGGGATTAGTGAGGTCAGGATGTGCCCCCCCCCGCAAAGGCAGCAGGCTGGCAGGGCAGGGAGCAGCCCATGCCCTGCAGGGCACCGCGTGCCGGGCTATTTCGGGCGTGCTGATAATGCCCCGATGGGATGGGTGCCGTGCCCGGGGGGGGCAGCACGAGGGGGGTGTGTGTGTGTGCGCCCCCCAGCCCCCCCATTGCCTCCCCTACTTGTGCAGGACGGCGATCTCGTTCTCCAGGCCGGCCTCCTTCCCCTCCAGCGCCTTCTTGGCGATGCACTTGATGGCCACCAGCTTCTGGGTCGCCTTCTCCTCCGCCAGGACCACCTCGGAAAAGGCCCCCCTGGTGCGGGAGGGGACGGGTGAGCCCGGGGTGGGGGGGGGAGGAAAGGACGGACGGACGGACGGGGGGGGACACTGCCAGAGCTGCCGCGCTGCCATTGCCATGGTGACAGGCAGAAAGTCCGGCTATTTATAGGAGAAAGGCAAGCAGGAGCCGCCCGCTGGGACGGACGGGCCGTGGGACGCGGGCCCTGATGGTGCCGGGGTGCTCGGGGCACCCCATAACCCCCCCACCCCGCTGCTCGTCCCCTTCCCAGGGACAGGAGGGGACGGCGGCCCCGGGGACGTGGGGACAGCCCCACGGTGGGACCCCCACCCAGCCCGTACGCCCCCAGGGTGCCGTGGGGGGACCCAAAGGTGCCCAGGTGGGGCAGGTGGAGGGCAGGGCGCTGGCACTGCCGTGCCCTAATCCCTGCTGTAATTAACCCGGTAATCCACCCTAAGAGCCTTACGGCACCCAGGCAGCACCGGGTGCCACCGCGTGCCCCTCGGGGGACAGGGACCCACCGGGGTGGCACCCTCGGATGGGGGGCACGGCGTGGCACGGCGTCACAGGGCAGACAGCACCACACCCCCCACACGTCCCCATGTCCCCTGCCTGTCCCCACACCCCCCTGCCCGTCCCTTTGCCCCCAGCCCAGCCCCACAGGTGCCATCCCGCGGCGGTGGCACCCGCCTCGTGCCAATATTTGAGCTGGCGCCGCTCCAACCTCTCCCCCCCACCCCCTTCCCCACCCAGGCCAGGCGTGGTGGTGGCAGTGCCAGCGCCGGTGCCACCTGCGACTCACGTGCCCAGGACCTCTCGGAAGTCGTAGATGCGGTGGATGTCCTCGGTCCGCTTCTTCCAGCCAGGCCCGTCCCGCCCCAGCGGCATGGTGGCCTGGGCCTGCGGGGGTGGCACCGGGTGGGTGGCACGGGGTGACACGGTGACACCGCGGCTGCGACCCCACGGGCTCGGTGCCTCGGTGCCGGCACCCCATGGGATGTGGCACCAGGCGGGACTGGGTGGCAGGGCGCGGGGACGCGGGGACTGCGGCCACCGGGGACGGTCCCCGTGCGCTCCCGGTCCCGCGTGGGGACCTCACCGGGGATGCCCGGGGCGCGGCTGCTGCTCCCCGCGTGGGCTCGGGGCGCTGCCCACGCAGATCCCGAGTGGGGCAGGGTGTGGGGGGGGGTCCCCACGCGCGTCCCCGCCGCCCCCTCCCCTCCCTTCCCCGCCGCGCCCCCCCCCCAATTCCCCGCCCTTACCGACGGCCCCGGCCCCGCGCGCAGCGGAGCGGCGGCGGCGGCTGCTCCCGGCACGGCGCGCCGGGCGGCCCTGACGTCACGGGAGGGGCGGGGCCAGCCCGCAAACAGCCAATGGGAGGCCGCGGGTGGGGTGCCCACGCGTGACCGCGGGCCGGGGGGGGGCGGCTGCGGGGACACCGGGGGGGACACCCCACAGCAGGGACCCACCCCGGGGAGCCGGGGATGGGGACACCCCACGGGGGACGCACCCCACGGGGTTGGGGAGCACCCCACGCCCCCCCCCATTGTCTCCCCACCCACCCACGCGTGTCCCCAGCCCCCCCACGGAAGCACACCACTCGTGCCGGGCTCCTTTTATTGCCTGCATGAACCCACAGGTACAGCCCGAGCCCGCCGCGCCCCCTCCCCAAAATCCACCCCCCTCCCCGGTGCCGCCACCACGCTGCTGCCCCCACGGCCCGTGGGCAGCTCCCACTCGTGTCCACGCGGAGCTGGGTGCTGCGGGAGGCAGCGTGGCCATGGGAGCTGCCCCGGCTGTCCCTCAGAGGCCAGGCACCCCAAGAACCAGGGGAGCAGAAGCCACCAGGGGGCTGTTTATCCCCCCCCCCAGGGACGCTTTGTGGCCCCCGGGTGTCACCTCCGCGCCCCAGCTCCCGCCCCGGTGGCAGCAGCAGAGCAGGGCACGGAGCAGGACGCGCCCCTCAGCAGCACCCTGAGGTGCTGGGTGGCACGGTGTGATCACACCCCCTCTGTCCCCAGCCCACGGGTGACACCGTGGGGACCGCGGGCACGCCGGGACCCCGCAGGGGACAGGGCCACCTCCTCGTCCCCGTGACAGTCAGCTGAAGGCGCTGGGGGTGCCGTGCTGAGCGCCCCGCTACCCGTCCAGCAGCTTGAGGATGCTCTCGCGCTCCTTCAGCGTCTTCCAGGCCTGGTCCTTCTCCTTCTTGGTGGGCGTGCGCTTCTTCTGCCGCGCCGCCATGATCTTGCGGAAGGCGTCCATCACCTCGTTGTCGGCCATGCGGACGCGCTGCCGCAGCTCCTGCCGGTGCAGCTCCTCCTTGGCCAGCCTGGGGACACCACGGGGGGGGTCAATCCCTGCCCGCTCTGTGTCCCCCAAACGCGCCCAGCCCGTCCCTGCCCGCGCTCACCGCAGCAGCTCGTGCTTCTTGGCGCGGTTGTGGGCGCTCAGCGCCTTCAGCTCCGCCTGCCTCTTGCGCAGCTCGGCCAGGACCTCGTCCTCCGAGTCCTCGGCGGGCCGGTCCTCAGACTCCAGCAGGCCCTGCGCCACCAGCTCCTCCTTGATCCGCCCCTCCAGGGACTTGGTGTGGGGCACGCTGCGAGGGGTGGGGGGCGGGCGCTGAGCGTGGGGACGACCCCCGTGCGCTGCTACCCCCGCGTCGCGTCCCATCGGGGCAGGGGAAGCGCCACGGATGGCTCCGAGCCGCCCCAAACGCTCACCTGAAGGGTTTGTTCTGGCTGCGGGGGGATGTGCCGGCGCCGTCAGCTCCCGAGTCCTTGCCGGCGATCTCGGGGATGGGGGAGTCCTCCACGGGGGAGATGATGTTCTCCTGGAGAGCGGGGCGCAAGGAGGGGAGGGTCACAGCCGGCCCGGCCGCAGCCCCGCGGGGCCACCGCAGCCCCCAGCCCCCTCACCTCCACCAGGGCCTGCAGCAGGCGCTGCGTCAGGGGCCCGAAGGGACACCCGTCCTCGGGCTGCTCGTGCTGGGCCTCCGACTTCTTCAGCAGGGCATCGACGTCTGCCAGGGGGAAAAAAAATAATCAGCAGCGAGGCGGAGGCAGCTCTGGCTCTGCAGAAGCTGGGTGCCAGCCCCCCAAATCTCTCCCCACAGCCCCCCGCCCGGTGTGCCAGGTGGGGACGAAGGCACCTTTGGTGTCCAGCTCGGTGAGCGGCCCCAGGACGCCTTTCTTCTTGTCAGCAGCGGCTGCAGCCCGGGCTCCGTCCTTCTGCTCCTCCAGCAGGTCCTCCTGGGCCCAGCGCTGCGAGTAGTGCTTCCCCAGGGGCGGGATCTGCGGGGACAGGCGGGGGACACGCTCAGCACGGGGCTCACGGCCCCTCTGGAGGGGGGCTGAGGGGGTGGTGAGGATGAGGAGGGGCTCCTCGGGCACCGTGCGAGGCCTGGCCAAGGAGATGATCGAGGAGAGGGGGCAGGAGAGTGGGTGAGGGATGAACGGAGTAAGGGGGGGGCTGGAGCTCCTCACCTTGTAATGCTCGGCCTCGTCCTCGGGCGGCTTCAGCAGCTCCTCCAGGACTCGGACTTCCTCGTTGGTGAGGTCGGCGCAGTACGGCTCCACCGACGCCCAGAACCTGCGAGGACGGAGGGGACGGGGGGGTGAGGGAACCTGCGGGGACACCGGGGGGCTTTCCCCACCGTGGGGTGAAGGCAGCGGGGATCCCGGTTTGGGGCACCTGTTTGGGGCATCGTTTTTGGGAATCCGGGGCACTTCGATGGGGTCGTCCTGGAACTCGTACTCCGGGATTTTGGGCTGCAGGTTCTTAGATTTGGGCCTCCCGGGGCCGGGCCCGGTGCCGTGCCCCCCTTTGCCCTCCAGCTTCTGCTTCTTGGGCTTCCCGTGCTTGACGGAGGGCCCCACATCGTGCTCCTTGCTCAGCTTCAGGAACCGCCGGTCGCCCTTCTTGTCCTGCCAGTCCGTTAGGATCTGGAAAACAGAGCGACCCCGTGTCGGGGAATTGTGTAGGGACACAGGGAGGGGAACGGGGACCCCGGGACCGTCCCCCCCCACCCCCCACCTGCGTCTCGGCCTCCAGCACGCGGAGGCGGCGGCTGGCGGAGGAGAGCAGCGTCTCCAGCTCCAGCTGCAGCGTGTCCAGCTCCTCGATGCCGATGCCGTCGTCCTCGGAGCGGGCCAGCACGGCCGTGTAGCGCGGGCACACCTTGCCGTGGTCCACGGACTTGAAGTCGTGGAACTGCAGCGGGCAGTCCTTCAGCTCGCTCATGGCGGCGGCACCGGGGAGGGCACCGGGGGGAGGCACCGGGGGGGAGCGGGGGGATCCCGGTAACACTTTGAGGGGCAGCGGGGGGTACCAGGGGGTGCTGGGGGGGCACCGAGGGGGAGCTGGGGGCACCGAGGGGTAACGGGAGGGCACCGGGAGGGTGCGGGGGGGGTCTGGGGTGCACCGGGAGGGAACCGGGGGTAGTGGGGGGGTACCGGGAGGCACCGGGGGGGCACCGGGGGTTGTTGGAGGGGTACCGGGAGGCACCGGGGGGTAACGGGAGGAACCGGGGGGGGAATGGAAAGGCACCGGGGGATAACGGGGGGGGCCTGAGGTGCACCGGGAGGGATGGACGGGTACCGGGGGGGCACCGGGAGGCACCGGGGGTTACCGGGGGTCGTCGGAGGGGTACCGGGAGGCACCGGGGGGACACCGGACGGCACCGGGGGGGGCACCGGGGGTCGTCGGGGGTGCACCGGGGGTTACCGGGAGGCACCGGGGGGGCACCGGGGAGTACCGGAGCGGTACCGGGGAGCACCGGGGGGGCACCGGAGGGTACCGGGGGGGGCACCGGGGAAGCGGCGAGCACCGGAGGGCACCGGAGGGCAGGGGCTGGGGGCGGGGGGGGGGCACCGGGGGGCTGCGGGGCGCCGCGGGGGCCGGGCCAGGCCTAGGCCGCTCGCCCCCTTCCGGCCCCCGTCGGCCGCGCCGCCGCCGCCCCGCCCCCCGCTCCCCATTGGCCAGGCCGCGCCCAGCGCCCGCCGCCCATTGGCTAAAGCCGCGCGCCGTCTGCCTGCCCTAATATGGAAGCGCTGGCGGGAGCGTACCAAGCGCGGCGGGGAGAGGGGGGGAACGGGGGCGGATGAGCCGCTCTCACGGGATGCTGCCGCTGCGTTCCTCGATATCCCCGCCGGGATCACTCTGAAAGGCGTTATAGATCCTCGGAGAGGCGCGGTGGGATCTTTTGGCCTGGATCCGAGCGCTGGGCGCGCAGAGGGATCCTCCCGCCTCCCCCCTCCCGCCGCAGTGGGAGGTGCCGCGCATCCCGGAAGAGGAGAGCGGCCACTTCCGCCTCCCGGGAGCGGAGCGGAACCGAGCGGAGCGGGACGGGACCGGGCTGACAACATGGTGCGGGCGGGGCCGGGCCGGGACCGGGATCGGGACCGGGATCGGGATCGGGGGCTGGAACGGGTGGCGGGGCTGGGACCGGAGACCGGGGACCGGGATGCGGCGACGGGACCGGGAACCGGGGGTGGGCGGAGGCGGGGACGGGGACCGGGAGCTGGGCCTGGGCCTGGGTCTAGGCCTGGGTCTGGGCCTGAGGCCGGGGCCTGGGCCTGGGCCCGGTGTTGACGCTGCCGCTGCCGGTGCTGACGCTGGTGTCGGTTCCGGTGCCGGTTCCGGTTCCGGTGCCGCCGTTGCCGTTCCCCGCAGACCGCCACGCTACGCCCGTACCTGAATGCGGTGCGCGCCACGCTGCAGGCCGCGCTGTGCCTGGAGAACTTCTCCTCGCAGGTGGTGGAGCGCCACAACAAGCCCGAGGTGGAGGTCAGGTACGGCCGCTCCCCGCACACCACCGGGCACCACCGGGCGTCACGGCGCTGCCCCTGCACTCAGCACCGTTTCCTCCCGCAGGAGCAGCAAGGAGCTCCTGCTGCAGCCCGTCATCATCAGCAGGAACGAGAAGGAGAAGGTGCTCATCGAGGGCTCCATCAACTCCGTGCGCGTCAGCATCGCCGTCAAGCAGGTGCGGGGGGTGGGGGGGGCGGCGGGCTGGCGGCTCACACCGGGAGGGGGCCTCCTCGCCTCACCGCCCTCTGCTCTTCGCAGGCTGACGAGATCGAGAAGATTTTGTGCCACAAGTTCATGCGCTTCATGATGATGAGGGCCGAGAATTTCTTCATCCTGCGCAGGAAGCCCGTGGAGGTGATGTTGGGGGGGGACAAAGGGGGCTTCCAGCTCCCCCTCGGGGGTCTCCAGCGCAGGGCTGGGCCGTGGGGGTGCCCGCCGGGTGCTCACCCCGCTCTTTTCATCCCCAGGGCTACGACATCAGCTTCCTGATCACCAACTTCCACACGGAGCAGATGTACAAGCACAAGCTGGTGGACTTCGTCATCCACTTCATGGAGGAGATCGACAAGGAGATCAGCGAGATGAAGCTCTCCGTCAACGCCAGGGCCCGCATCGTGGCGGAGGAGTTCCTCAAAAACGTGAGGCTCTCACGCGGGGCCCTCACTGCCGGGATCCGGGCTGGGGGAGGGGGGTGGCAGCGTTTTGGGGCGATTTCTCCCCTTTTTGAGGAGCGGGGGGGCAGCTGACGGACGCATCCCTCCTCTCCCCTCGCAGTTCTAGGCGGTGCTGATGTCTCCGTGGCTTCCCGGCGCCTGTGCAGAGCCCCGGGGCCGCCCGTTCCGGTGGAGGAGAGCCGAGCCCCGCGGCCCCGACCCGAGGGGGGGGCACCGGCTGCGCCCCCCCTGCTCCTCGCTGGCCGGGGCGGTGCCGTGGCCGGGGGCCCCCCCGGGCTTGTGTGTGCGTGGGGCTGGGCGGCCCCGCTCCCCCCGTCCTGTCGCGTTGTGTTTTTTAAAGGGTCACTTGCTGTACTCACGGCTGCTGCAGTCATTTTTGGGGGCATGGGGGGGGGATTTAAAGGAAGGGGGGGGCACGGGGAGGGGCTATGGAAGAAGGGGGAGGGCCTGTGGAAGGGGGAGGGGCCGAGGGGTGGCACCATGGCAATGGTAAACAACGGGGGCAGGACCGGGGTGGGTGCTGGGGGGGGGCAGGAAGGGGGGCACCGAGGGGTTTTGGGGGTCAGGGGGTGCTTGGGGAGGGTTTGGGGGGGCTGCGTCCTGCTTTTCGGAGCCCCCCTGCTCCGCTCGTGGGGTTTGGGCACCCAGTTCTCGGGGGTGGGGGAGCTGCCAGCAGCTTCCCTCGCCCCCCCCCCAGTTCTCCGTGGGGTGCCCCACGCCTCGCCCACGCGGGAGCAGCGACGGTGAGGGGGGTGCCGAGGGGCTGGCGCGTCCCGGGTGCCCCCCAGGAGGGGTCCGTGGCAGCGGGGCGTCCCGGGGGCCACCATGAGAATCGAGAGGTCGGGGAAAGCCACGGCGGGGACAGCAGGTGGGTGCCTGCTCCCTGCCTGTTGGGGACGGGGGGGGACACACAAAGGGCTGTCCCCCACCCTTTTGGGGCTCAGCTGTCCCCGCAGGGCACGGGGCACCCAGCGGCCGCCCCCAGCTCAACCCCGAGCGGCTGAAGCAGGTCAGGCTGCACGTGGAGAGGGCCATCAAGGTGAGGGCCTGCTCCCGACCCCAAAATATCCCCCGCTTTGGGGCCGAGCTCCCTCGGGGCGGGCAGCATGCCCAGCCCTCGCGTCCCCCCCCTCCCAGGAGAAGAAGATCTTCACGCTGCAGGGCCCCTACCCCGTGATCCGCCGCCTGCTGCGGGCGCGGGGCTGGGTGGAGAGGAAGGAGCGGGGAGCGGGCAGGGCGGGCGGCCCCCGGCAGCAGCAGGAGGGAGGTGGCGACGGCGAGGCCGGGCAGGGTGCCCCCGAGTCCTCCAGCTCCTCCTGGCTGCCTGATGATGAGGAGGAGGAGGAAGAGGAGCAGCAGGACGAGGAGGACCCCGAAGGCATCCACGACCTCATGGTTAGCCACCGGGCTGGGCACCTGCTCGGTGTGGGACCTTTATCCCAACACCCTCATGTGGATGGGGCAGCAAGGCTGTGGGGCAGGGGGGTCCCGCCTCAGCCGGCCCCTCTGTGCCCCCCCAGTCCCGCCTGGTGCGGGACCAGGTGCCCTACTTCATCTGGACCACCCGCAGCAGCGCCGTGCAGGGCCGCGTGCTGCAGCCCGACCAGGTGGTGAACCACTACGGCCGCGTGGGCTCCTTCACCACCAAGGTGGGGCCGCGGGGATCCCACCTCCGGGGGATTGGGTGGCAAAACGGGGGGCCGAGGGAGTTTTTTGGGGGGCTGCCGCCCTTCTCCACGCAGGAGGGGCTGTGCCTCACCCTGCGGAACCTGCCCTGGTTCGACCAAGCCGACCCCGACACCTTCTTCCCCCGCTGCTACCGGCTGGGCGCCGCGGACGAGCGCCAGGCCTTCATCGGTGAGCTCGGGGCTGGCTCGGCCCCCCGCTGCCCCCCTCCCCGTGTCCCCTTTTCCCCGTGCCCCCCGTGCAGCAGCCGGCTGGGCCATGCCTCCCCTCCCGCAGAGGATTTCTGCCTCACCGCCGCACGCAGCCTGCTCAAAGCGGCGCTGGAAAGGGCTCAGGAGGTGCACGCGGGGCTGGACCCGACCCCAAACCCCACCGAGCCACCAGGTGACACAGGGGGGGCTCCGTTTGGGACCCCGAGGGTCCCTCGGAGGGGCGCAGCACCCCGTCCCTCACCCCGCACCCCTTCCCGCAGAGGGCCCGGGTGCCCAGCTGGTGGAGGAGGCGCTGCGGGTGTGCGGGCAGCACCTGGGCAGCCTCACCCACCAGGACATCGACGGCGACCCCAAAACCCCCGGCACCACAGATGCCGCGTGGGACAGCTTCCTACAGGGCTACTACCGCGCCGTGCAGTGAGTGCCGAGCTCGGGGACACCCTGGGGACACCCAGGGGACACCCTGGGGGCGCGGCTCGCACATGGGGTCGGTGCTGAGCACCCCCCACCCCCCTTTTTTTTTTTTTGCAGCGAGGGGGCCGTGCCGCGGCTGAGCGGGGCGCAGCGGGAGCAGGGCCAGCTCCTGCTGCAGCGCCTGGCGGGGCGCCTGCCCCAGCTGCGCATGGAGGGCGACCACAACGTCTGGATCCTCAAACCCGGAGCCGCATCCCGGGGGAGAGGTAGTGGGGGGCGAGACGGGGGACAACGGGGACAGAAGGGGGGTCCCCACACGGCGCCGTGCCCGCAGGCATCACGTGCACGGCGCGGCTGGACGAGGTGCTGCGGCTGGCGGGCCAGGCGGCGCGGGAGGGCCGCTGGGTGGTGCAGAAATACGTGGAGCGCCCGCTGCTCATCTTCGGCACCAAGTTCGACGTGCGCCAGTGGTTCCTGGTGACCGACTGGAACCCGCTCACCGTCTGGTTCTACCGCCACTGCTACCTGCGCTTCTGCTCCCAGCCCTTCTCCCTGCGCCGCCTGGACGCGTGAGTGCCGCTCCGTGCGCCCTCCTCTCGCCCCGCTCGCCCCCTGCGCTCACCGCGCTCTCTCCCCAGCGCCGTCCACCTCTGCAACCAGGCCATCCAGCGACGCTGCAAGCCCGGGGGGGCCCGGCACCCCCGGCTGCCCCCCGATAACACGTGGTCGTGCCGGCAGCTGCAGGCGTACCTGGCGCAGCGCGGGCAGGCGGGCGCTTGGGGCGAGGTGATGGTGCCGGGCATGAAGGCGGCGGTGGTGCGGGCGGTGCGCTGCTCGCAGGGGTTGGTGAGGGGCCGGAAGGGCAGCTTCGAGCTCTACGGGGCCGATTTTGTTTTCGGGGAGGATTTCCGCCCCTGGCTGCTGGAGATCAACGCCAGCCCCACCATGGCCGGCAGCACGGCGGTGACGGGGCGGCTGTGCGCCGGGGTGCAGCGCGACACGCTGCGCGTCGTCATCGACCGCAGGGACGACCCCAACTGCTCCACCGGGGCCTTCGAGCTCATCTACAAGCAGGTGAGGTGCAGGGGGGGGCGCACGGGGGGGCTGGGCACGGCTTTGAGACCGAGCCTTGTGCTCTGTGCCCCCCCCCCCCCCCAAACAGGCGGCCGTGCCCACCCCTCCCTACCTGGGGCTGAAGCTGGCGGTGGAGGGCTGCTCGCTGCGGAGACCCCGCTGCGCCCCCAAGCCCCCCGGCACCACGGCGAGCACCCGCGACCCCCCCGGGAAGCCGTGGACTCCCTCGTGCCCCCCCCTGCACCCTCCACCCGCAGCGGGTGGGGCAGAGGATGGGGCCGGTGCTGTGGGACCCTGGGGGCTGGGGCAGCGGCGCTGCCAGCCCTCGGTGGCTCTGCCCCTGCTCGGCGGCCGTCCCGGTGCCACCGGCCCCATCCTGCCCCCCCGGGGAGCCCCCCCCAGCCGCCAGGGCCGGGCTCGCCTCAGCCCCCTGCCCCTGCTGCCGGCAGCTCAGCCCTGGGGGGGGGAGAAGGTGCAGGGGGGGCTCAGGGGGGATGAAGAGGAGCCGTGACGCACCCACCTGGCCCCCCCCATCTCCCCCAGTGGCTCTGGGGGGGGGGAAAATACGGCTGTGAGAGGAGCCCGGCTCTGTGCCTTTGTGTGGGGGAGTAAGGGCTGGGGGGGGGCACCGGTTACCAGCCCCCCCCGTGCCCCAGATCTGTGGGGCTGTGGCAGGAACTGGGGCCGACGGCACCGCAGCAGGGCTGGGAACGGGGTCATGGTGTGGGGGGGGGAAAAAGGGGGGGTCCTGCGGTCACCGGGGGTGACTCAGCCCTGGGGGGAGGCAGCAGGAAGCACACGGGGAGCCCCCCCGGGAGGAAAAAATCACACCAGGCTGCTCGGGGCCACGTGGGGATTTATTGGGGGGAAGCGGGGGGGCTGTGCGTGTGTCCCCCCCCCACCCAGCGGCTGTGCTAGGTGGGGGGGGGCAGCCCCAGCAGCCGCAGGGTGCGTAGGAAGTGGGGGGGCGGGGGGGCGCGCAGGGGGGCGCGGGGCAGGGCCAGCTCCTGCAGGTGGAGGTGCAGGGGCAGGTGGGGGGGGGCGCGGGGGGGCAGCCGCAGGCGGCGCAGCAGCTCCGCGTCCAGCACCTATGGGGGGGGGGGAGGTTTAAAGGGGGGGTTATCGGCACGGGACAGCACAAAAATGCCCCCCCTAAAGTAAATCATGGGTGTTTACCTGCGTGCGAGGCACGGGGGTGTCCGGGGGGGGCAGCAGGAAGGGCTCCCCCAGCACCCTGCCCACGCGGGGGCCGTGCTCGTGGTCCCCCAGCGCCGGGCACAGCAGCAGGGAGAGGTGAACCCGCAGCTGCCCGGGGAAGGCTGCAAAAAAGGGGGGGGGGGGGAACACAGAGTTTGGTGCCGCGGGGAGGGTCCTTGGGGGGGGGCACAGGGCAGGGCTGGGGGGCACTCACCCGTCCTGGGCTGCAGCTGGAGCAGGGCGCAGCCCCCCGCCGCCCCCAGCAGCCGGTAGCGGGTCAGGGTGCTCCTCACCTCCCCGCGGGACACGCTGCGGCGCCCCGGCCACGGCACCGGCACCACCTGCGGCAGCACGGCCTCAGCGACCCCCCCCCCGTGTGCCCCCCCTCCCCAAAATCCCCCCAAACCCCCCCCATCTCCCCCTTACCACGGCCCCGTCCCCGTGCTGCCGCCGGCACAGCCCCACGCGGATCTCGCCCTCCGCCTCCGCCGGGACCCCCACGGTGACAGCGCTGCGGGGACAGGGGGGTGAGGGGGGGGGGTCCTGCCTCGTGGGGGGGGGGGACACGAGAGACCCCCGTGGGGGGGGGGCACCCACCAGTAGGTGACTGGGAAGCGCCCCCTGCGCCGCTGGTGGCTGAAGAAGCGCTGCAGCTCCTCCGTGGCGCGGCGGCAGCCGGACAGGAGGACGAGGCCGGAGCTGTCCCTGCGGGAGAAAACCCTGAGACCCCCCCCAAAAAAAAACAACACACAAAAAACACAAAAAACACCCCCCCCCCCCCGTGTGTGTGTCCCCCCAAATACCTGGCGGGCGCCTTCACCACGTGCAGCTCAGCGGGGAGCCCCAGGCGGCGGCGCAGTGCCGGGAGCAGCGCGGCCACGCTCAGCTCCCCGGGGTGCCCTGGGGGGCAGGGGGGGGTCAGCAGGGGCTGTGACCCCCCCCCGTGACCCCCATGACCCCTCTGTGACCCCCTGTGCCCCCCCGTGCCCCCCCCAGCCCCACTCACCCAGCACAGGCAGGCCAGGCGGTTTGTTCAGCGCCAGCAGGGCTCCTGCGGGATGCGGTGGGAGCTCAGCGGGACCCCCCCCACGCGTGGGCTGCCCCAAAACCCACTCGTGACCCCCCCAAAACCCACTCGTGACCCCCTCCACGCTCCCCCCCGTACCTTCCCGGTGCAGCACGGCCGCCTCCAGCGCCCCCAGCACCTCCTGGGGGCTCAGTGTCCACCCCTGCCTGTGATGATGGAGCAGGATGAGGACACGGCGCCCCCCCCACACCCCACGCGTGACCGAGCTCAGCCCCACGCCCCCCCCACGCGTGTCCCAACCCAGCCCAGCCCCCCCCAGCCCCCCCTGCCCCCACGTGTGCCCCCCCAGCCCCCCACGCGTGCCCCTAACCCTAACCCTGCCCCCACGCCCCCCCCCCACGCGTGTCCTCCCCCCCCCACGCGCGCCCCCGCTGACCCCACGCGCGCCAGTGCGCGCGCGGCCCCGCCGCCGCCCCCCGCCATGGGCGCACTGCGCATGCGCGGCAGCGGCGAGCGGGCTGAGCCCCCCCCCCTCCCCTCGCATAAAGATCATAGAGACGAGGCCTCCGGGCGGATAGAGCGGCCGCCGGCCCGCGGGTAGGAGCAGCGGCGGAGACCATAGAGAGGCGGAAGGGCGGGCAGAGCGTCGCCGCCCGGTAGCAGGTGGGGTGCGGCGGGAGGGGGGGGGCACCGGGGAAGGGGGCACCGGGGGGGGATGGGGGTGGTCAAGGGGTGCCCGAGGGGGTGCTGGGGGAGACCGGGGGGGTCCTGGGGGGGTCTTGGAGGGGTCCCGGGGGTTCCTGGGGTTCCTGGGGGGGGTCCTGGGGGGGTCCTGGGGGTCTCGGGGGGGTCCCAAGGGGGTCCTGATGGTCCTGTGGGGGTATGGGAGGGGTCCGGGGGGGTCTTGGGGTTCCTGGGGGTCCCGGGGGGGTCCTGAGGGAGTCCCGAGGGGATCCTGGAGGGGTCTCAGGGGGGTCCTGGGGGTCTCGAGGGGGTCCTGGTGGGGTCCTGGGGATCCCAGGGTGGTCCCGGGGGGATCCTGGGGGGGTCCCAGGGTTTTCAGGGGGGTCCCGGTGGCCCTGGGGGGTGCCTGGAGGGTCCCAGGGGAGTCCCGAGGGTCTCGGGGGGGTCCTGGGGGAGTCCCGGGGGGATCCTGGGGGGGTCCCAGGGGTCCCCCGGGGTTCCCCTGACGCTGTCAGCCCTCAGGCTGCCCCCACCATGGCCTCCCGCGGGGGTCCCCGCGCCACCGGCACCGACGGCAGCGACTTCCAGCACCGGGAGCGGGTGGCCTCGCACTACCAGATGAGGTGGGTGTCCCCCCTGTCCCCCTCCCGGGGCCGTGCATGGCCCCGCCGGTCACTGTCAGCCCCCTGGGGCCGTGTTCTGCCCCCCCCAGTCACTGTCAGCCCCCTCCCCACTCCCCGCAGCGTGGCCCTGAAGTCGGAGATCAAGCGCCTGATCTACGTGCACGTGGGGCTGTGGCTGCTGCTGCTGGCGCAGATGTGCGTGGGGCACCTCAAGCTGCTGCCCCACGACCGGGTGGCCATGCCCTACCAGTGGGAGTACCCCTACCTGCTCAGCATCCTGCCCTCCCTGCTGGGCCTCCTCTCCTTCCCCCGCAACAACATCAGCTACCTGGTGCTGTCCATGATCAGCACCGGGCTCTTCTCGGTGGCTCCCCTCATCTACGGGGCCATGGAGATGTTCCCCATGGCGCAGCAGCTGTACCGGCACGGCAAGGCGTACCGCTTCATCTTCGGCTTCTCCGCCGTCTCCGTCATGTACCTGGTGGTGGTGGTGGCCGCCCAGGTGCACGGCTGGCAGCTCTACTACAGCAAGAAGCTGCTGGACTCCTGGTTCACCAGCACGCAGGAGAAGAAGAAGAAGTGAGCGGGGACCAGCGGACGCCCGCACCCGAAAACTGGAGCGTTTTGGGGGGCTCCGTGCCCAAACCGGCTCCGCTCCCACCCTGGGGTGCTGCGGGGTGGCCCCCACGGGTGGGGGCTCCTCGACCACCGCCTGGGACCGAGCCACAAACCGTGGGCTCACCGCCAGGGCACGGGGACCCCGGTGCTGGCACGTCCCCCGTGGGCACGGGAGCCCCTTTTTCCCCCCCCGCTGTGTCCCGGTACGGAAATAAAGCCCCCCCCTTGCCGCCAGCTCGCTGCTTTCCCACGCGTGTCTGCGCCGCGCGGGGGCCGGCGCAGGAAGCGCTGCCGAGAGCAGGTCGCGGCGGCGCGCACCGGGCGGGGCCGCACGTGCCGCCGGAGGAATGCGGCGGGGCCGGCCCGGGGCGGGCACCGAGCACCGGGGACCGAGCACCGGCACCGGCGGGAGCAGCGCTCGGCCATGGGGCTCCCTCTGCTCGGTGCCACCGCCCTGCTGCTGCTGCTGCTGCTGTCGGTGCCGCCCGCCGGTGCCGCCGTGCCCCGCCTGCGGGTCTCCGCCAACTTCGTGAGCACCGGGGCACCGGGAGGAGGGAGGGAGGGAGGGAGAACGGGGAGGGGAAAGGAGCGGGGGCGAGGCGCGCTGATGGCCGTCCGTTCGCTTGCAGGAGTGCCGGGCCAGCGGTGAGTGTCGCCGCCGAGCGGGCCCCCCCCCCCCCGGTGCACGGGGCCTGGCGCGGGCTGCGAGCAGGGAGCTGCCGGGTCCCGGGGCTGGGGGAGGGGAACGGGGGGGGGGTCGGGGGGATCCCCCCCTTCCCCGGTGCACGGGGCTCCCCGGTGCGTGGGATGCCCGGTGCACGGCCGCCCCCGTTTTCTCCCCCCCCCCCTCTCCCCGGTAGCCGACAGCACGCTGAGCCCCCCCCGCTGCCGCCGGGGAGCCCCCGGTCGGTCCCCGCTGACGCCGCCGGCCCTGGCGCTGAGCACGGCGAGGCTGTGCCGGCCCTCGCTGCCCTGCCAGCCCTGCCTGCGGGTGCGCCTGGCCCTCCGTGCCGCAGGTACGGGGCTGGGGGGGCACCGGGAGGGGAGCAGTGGGGTCGTGGGGGCTGTCCCCGTACCCCCCGGTGTCGTCCTTCCCACCCCGGTGTCCCCGCAGGGCTCCGCGGGCTGCAGCTCAACTTCCTGGAGCTGGGCTCCAACCGGGCCAGCTGGCTGCAGGTGTGGCGGCGGCACCGGGCACCGGGCAGCTCGCCGGTGAGTGCGGGGCGCTCGGTGGGGAACGGGGTTGAGAACGGGGACGGGGGGTGCACGCTCACCCCCTCTGCTCCCCGCTCCCCGCAGTGGCAGGTGCAGTTCGACTGCTTCCCGGTGGAGAGCGGGCGGCAGGTCCTGGTGTCCCTGCGCACCGTCCCCGACCAAGGCTTGGCCATCAGCCGCAGCCACCTGGTCACCGCCGAGCCCCCCGGTGAGGCTGGAAAGGACTGGGGGGTCCCGGGGTGGGGGCTGGCACCGGCTGACCCCCCCCTTGTCCCTTATCTGTGCCCCCCCCAGGGCCCGCTTTCACCCACGCCTGGGTCCCCGAGGCGCGCACCATCGAGGTGGCTGTGCCCGAGGGCCCTGCCCTGATGGTGCGGCTGTGCCACCAGCTGGCCCTGGAGTGCGAGGAGCTGCCCCGGCCCTTCCACCGGCAGGTAATGGCTGGGGGGGTGAGGGGGGCACGCTCCCAGGGGGTCCCCACGCTCCCGGCCAGCTCGTGCCACTTCCATACCCGCAGGTCCTGGTGCCGGGGGGCCACCGCGTCTCGCTGCCGTATGAGTTCCTGGTGCCCTGCCTGTGCATCGAGGTGTGTCACTGCTCCCTGGGCAGCTGGGGGCTCTCTGCGTGCCCGTGCAGCGAGGGGACACGGGTGGCGGGGACGCGGCACGCCCTCACTGCTGTGTCCCCCTCCCCAGGCCTCCTACCCGCAGCGCGACAGCCTGCGCAGCAAGCGCTGCCCCTTCCAGGAGCAGCCAGACGCCTGTGAGTGCCCGAGGGGACCCCAGCCCCATAAAAGGGGACACCAAGCCCCCCCTGTTTGACACCCTGCTGACCCTGTGCCCGCAGACGGCCCCGAGCTGTGGTCCTCGGTGCGCTTCCACGACTACAGCAGCGGCAGCAAGGACCAGATGGCGATGGCGCTGAGCGCCAGCTGCCCCCTGCGCCCCAGGGCCACCCTGTGCTGGAGGGAGGTGGCAGCCGAGGCTGCGCCCTGCCACGACGTCCCCAACTCCACGGCCAGCGAGGAGGAGCAGGTGAGGGGGCCCGGCCTCGCTGTGCCGTGGTGTGGGCACCCACAGGACCCCAGCGCAGGTTGGGGACAGTCGGTGACGCTCCCTCTGCCCCTGCAGGTGTACACGCTGGACAAGGTGGACGTGCACCCCCTGCTCTGCTTCAGGGTAAGCCCCCGGGGGTGGCAGTGCTTGGGAAGGCACCGAGGGGGCCGTGGACGCTGGCACAGCTGACCCCATGTCCCCCCAGTTCTCCTATGGGAACAGCAGCCACGTGGAGTGTCCCCACCGGCCAGGTGAGCCCCGTATGTCAGGGTGCCCCGTCCCATGCTGTCCCCGTCCCCTCGGGCGTCCCCATGCACCACGGTGACCGCGAGCCCTCTCTCTGGTGGCTGCAGAGCCCGCCTGGAACGTGTCCCTGAGCGTCCGGGGGCTGCAGCTCCGCCTGCACCTCACCTCCAGCGTCCCCGCGTCCTTCAGCGCAGCGCTGTGCCAGCACCGGGCCGGGCAGTGCGAGCCCGAGGCCCCCGTCTACACCGTCACGAGGGTGAGCGGCACGGGGCCATGGGGGGGTGGGACAAAAAGGGGGGGGCTGTCCCGGGCTGTGCTGACCCTGCCTCGTGCTTTGCAGCCGGACGGCTCTGCCCCAGGGGAGCTGGCGCTGCTGCTGCCGGTGCAGGTCCTGGGCAGCTGCGTGCTGGTAAGGCGTCCCCCGGCCCCGCCGTGGTGCCCGCACCCTGCGGGGTCCAACCCTGTCCCCCCTCACCCCTCTCCTTCCCCCAGGTCTGGCGCTCTGACGTGCGCTTCGCCAGGAAGCAGCTGCTCTGCCCCGATGGTGAGCGGGGTCCCGGGGCCGGCAGGAGGGTCTGGGGGGTGTGTGGGGGCTTTCCCCTCCTCACCGCCCCTCTCCCAGTCTCACGCAGGCACTTCGGGCTGCTGGGGCTGGGGCTGGCGCTGGGGCTGGTGCTGACCGTGCTGCTCCTCAACTGCCGCGCCGCATGGAGGCCACCCGCCGGTGAGGGGCAAAAATCCGGGGAAGGGGAGGCTCGCCGTGACCCCACGGGCTGGGGGTGACAGCTGCTGGGGCTGGGGAGGTCCCTGGGGTGGCACGGGGCGCCGCGGTGCCACCGGGGCTCCCCGGGACGGGGCTGTCACCGCTGTCCCCTCTGTCTGCAGGCGCAGCGGGCGGCCGCCCCGTGCTGCTGCTGTACTCCCCGGACTCGGAGGAGCACCTGGGGCTGGTGTGCGCCCTGGCCGAGCTGCTGCGCGCGGGGCTGGGCTGCGAGGTGCGGCTGGACCTGTGGGAAGCGGGCGGCGTGGGGCGCGCGGGCGCCCTGCCCTGGCTCTACGCGCAGCGGGGCCGCGTGGGCCGCGAGCGTGGCACCGTCCTGCTGCTCTGGAGCCGGGGCAGCTCCCGGCTCTTCCGCCTCTGGAGAGGGGGCGAGGGCGGCGGGGAGCCCCGGGATGCCCACGATATTTTTGGGGCGGCCATGGCCTGCCTGCACGGGGAGCTGGGGGCGGCGGGGCGCCGGCGGGACTGGGTGCTGGTTTACTTCAGCCGCCTCTGCAGCCCCCGCGACGTCCCCCGGCCCCTGCGGCCCCTGCCCACCTACCGCCTGCCCCAGGAGCTGCCCCGGCTGCTGGGTGCCCTGCGGGGCGGCCGCCCCGGCCACCGCCTCCGCGGCCGGGCAAAGGGGCTCCTGCACCGGCTGATGGAGGCGGAGGCGAGCAAAGAGGCGGCGGGGGGCAGCTCCGGTGGGGGTCCGGGCTCCCCGCTGCAGCCCCCCGGCACCTGAGTGCCCCCGCAGGGGCTGAGCTGGGCAGAGCAGCGGCGCTGGGCGCACGCCGGGTGTGCGAGGGTGGCCCCGGCGGTGCAGGATGCACCTGGACGGGGCTGGGCTGAGCGTGTGGCTGCAGGAGGGCACCGGGGGGGCCCCGAAAGGAGGGCTCAGCTCTGAGCGGGGCTGGCCCTCGCTGCGGGGCTCCTGGGGCCGGAGCGGAGGTGCTGCCCCGGGAAGGGGGAAGCTCGGTTTCCAGCAGGTGCTGCTACGGAGGAGATGCGGGGCCCGGCGGAGGGACGCGGCGGCAGCGCTGGAGAGGCCGTGCAGGGCAGTGACTGGCGCAGCTCTGAGGGGCTCCCCGCGCCCGTTCTGGGCTGCAGCTTTGTGAACGGGTGCTTGGCTGCGTCGGGTGGAATAAAAGCACTGTTTCACCTTGTTTTGTGTAGCCAGAGTGTGCTGGGGGGGGGTCAGAGCCGCCCGGTGCAGTCGGTCACACCGCACGGGGCTGGCTGGAGGGGCTGGGGTCAGGGCAGGCTCCTGCAGCACCAGCACCCTGCCCCAGCCCTGCTGCAGCCTGTGGGGCCAGCCTGGAACAGCGGGGCAGGGATAGGCCCCGCACCAAGCTGTGGGGCAGCCACGGGCCCCGTGCCAAAACAATGGGGCCGGGAGAGGCCCCGTGGGGCGAGCCCAGGCCCCGCACCGCCGTGTGCCGTCCACGCAGGAGCGGTGCCACGGCACCCGGCACCCGTCCGTGGGATCGGTGCGGGGGAAGGCCCCACCCCGGGGCGGTCGCCGGCGCCGCGCTAGGACCCGGGTGTCCGGGAGTGGAGCAGGAAGCGGGAGCCGGCGGCGGTGGCGGCGGCGGGGCCCGTGGAGCAGGAGCGGGGCCGACGGGAGCGGGAGGAGTGGGGCCGGGGCCATGGAGCGCCCCGGCCCCGCCACGCACACGCTGGGCCTGCTGCTGCTGCTGGTGGTGGTGGCGGTGGCAACGGGTGGGCACGGGACCCCCCGCGACACCCTGGCCTGCTCCCAGGTGGGTTGGCGTCGCGGGCACGCAGGGCCGCGGGGCGTCCCGGCCCCGGCCTCACGCCTGCCTCCCCGTAGGGCCTCGCCTGCCGCCTCCTCGGTAAGTGCCAGCGGCCGCGGCCCCGCCAGCTGAGCCGCGGGGACCACCCGTGCCCACGGCCGCCCTCGTCTCCCGCAGACGCCGACGTGCTGTGCGGGACGGAGCCGGCGGGGCCGGGCCCCGGGCTGGCCCTGGTGTGGCTGCGTCTGGAGCCGGCGCTGCGCTGCGCGGGGCCGGCTGCCTGCTCGCCCTGCCTGCAGGCACGCCTGCGCCTGGCCGTGGAGCCTGGCGCCCCTCGGGATGGGGACAACGCCGGGGACGTGTCGCCGAGCACCCCCGCCTCGCCCCCGCGCAACGTCAGCGGGCTGCTGCTGCTCTCCAGCCACACGTACGCCTCGTCCCGCTGCGTGGCCGTGGAGGTCTGGGCACCGCTCACCTCCGTGCCACCCGGCCGCCGCCTGGTACGTACGGCACGGGGCTGGGCGGCCCCCGGTACCCACGCGGTGCGTGGGGATGTGGGCACGGGTGCCGTGGCGTCCCCGCAGCACGGTGGTTTTCCTGCCCAGGGCTCGGTGAGGTTCCGGTGCTTCGAGGCGCCGCTGGGCTCTGAGCTGCACGTGACGGCTTCCACCAACGCTCGTGGCCGCCGCTGGCTGAGCCAGAAGCAGCGGGTGCCAGGTGAGCCCCTGGCCCCCCCACGGAGTCCCCGTGCCCTCCCACGGCCTGCTGACACCCCTGTCCCCGCAGACTGCTCGTGGCCTGACGCCCAGGCCGCCGTCCCGCAGTGCCAAGGTAGGTGCCGGCGTCTCCGTGCCGGGTGCTGGGGCAGAGGGGGGGTCCCCAACACCCCCACCCGGCTGTGCCATCCCCGTGGCTGCTGCGGGGAGGTGTTGGGGTGCCCGGGCGTGGGGTGCCCTGAGCCTCCCGCGTGCAGTGCCCAGGCTGCAGGTCTCCCTGGGGCCCAAGGCGGTGCTGGTGGAGGTGCAGGCGGCGGCGGTGGGGCTCAACTACACCTTGAGGCTCTACCACAACCACAGCCACGGCGCCGGCGGGTCGGGGCGCACGGTGATGGCGGTGAGTGCAAGCCCCTTCCTGACTGCCCGCGCTCCAAATGCTGCCTCTCCATCCCCGGGAAGGGGCAGTCACCCTGGGGAGCTGTGCCGTGGGGTGACCCCCGTCTTGTTCTGGCTGCAGAGCGGGCCCATGAACTACAGCCTGCCACTGGAGGAGGTGCTGCCCTGCCTCTGCCTGCAGGTAGGTGCCCTGTTGGGTACCGTGTGGCCCGCTCCAGGGACACGATGAAGCCAGCTGGGTCAGGAGGTGACCGGCATGGGCACCCTGAATTGTTTTTCTGCTCTGTTCTTCCCCCCAGGTCTGGCTGGAGATCCAGGACCCGCTGCGGGCCACCCTGTGCCCCTTCTCCCACGGTACCCACAGGAGGCACAAGCAGGAGGGCGTTGGGCCGTGCAGGGACCGAGGGGCTGCGATGCCCTGAGACCCCCGGGGCACCCACGCACCCTCTCCCCGTACAGACGCGGCGGCGTGGGAGCGGCTGTGGGCACGGACCCGGCTGGTGCTGCACGACACGGGGCAGGCACTCGCCTGCTCCATCTCGGCACCCTGCGACCTCCCAGCCGAGCTGGTGCCCTGCTGGAGCCCGGCACCCGGTGCGCAGTGCCAGGCCCTGCCGGACCTGCAGCAGCCCGTCACGGGGCAGGTGAGCATCCCCGGGGGACCGGGGGCACGTGGAGGGGCGGCGGGTGGCACTGATGGGGCTTCTCTTCTCCCCGCAGGGACCCCAGGAGTTCCGAACGCTGCAGCTGCACCCCAACCTCTGCGTGCAGGTAGGACGTGCCCCAAATCACCCCGCAGCTGCCCCGTGAGCAGCCTCACCGACCTGCTCTCCCCGGCAGGTGAGGAGCGGCGGGCAGGTCCGGCTGATGCAGTGCCTGCAGGACCGTGAGTACTGCTGCACACAGGCTGGGAGGGCAGAGGCAGTGCCAGGGGCTGGATCCAGCCCTGGTGCTGAGCCCCTGCGCCCAGCCACTGCGTCCTGTCCCCAGGAGCGCTGCCCGGCCACGTGGATGACCTCCTGCTGATGGAACCTGGTGGGAACGCGTCGCTCTGCGCCCTGGAGCGGGGTGGCTGCACGCCCCTCGCCAGCTTCACCGCCACGGTAAGCGTCCCCTGGTCCCCAGCGCGGTGTCACCGCCGCCACGCAGCCAACAAACCCTTCCCCTCGCAGGGATCCGGCCGCCCGGGGCTGCTGGAGCAGCAGCTGCAGGAGGACGTGGCGTCGGGGCAGTGCGTGCAGGTCGGTACGGGCAGCGGGCACGCAGCGCCCAGGGGGCACAGGCCGGATGGTGAGTGACGTGTCCTTGTCCCCGCAGCTCTGGCGCCCTGATAACAGCAGCGGGGTCGCTCTGTGGGCCTGTCCCATGCACAAATGTGAGTAAGGGGGAGGGCAGGGCTGCGGGGCGGCGCGCCGGGACCCCTCGGCGGGCGCTGACCCCCTCCCACCGCCCCGCAGACCTGCGCACCCGCTGGGCGCTGGCCTGGATGGGGCTGCTGCTGTGCGCCGCCTGCATCCTGCTGCTGCTCCTGCTGAAGAAGGAGGACCTGAAAGGTGAGCGCGGAGCTCGGCGGGGCCGTGCGCCCCTTGGGGTGCTCGCCCAGCCCTCCACCTCACCGCCTCCCCTCCCCGCAGGCTGGCTCAAGTCCCTGAGGGCCGGCTACGGCAACGAAGGTGAGCCAAACGGGTGCCTCCCTTTGGGGTAAAACACCCCAACGTGGGGTTATTTAATCACTACCCTTCTCCCGCAGCCCCTCTGCGGGGACGCCGCATGCTCCTGCTGCACGCAGCCGAGCCGGCGGCCGAGCGCGCCGCCTGCGCCCTGGCGGCAGCCCTGCGCCCACTGGGCATGGCCGTGGTGGCCGCACCGGGCGGCGGCAGCGGGGCGGCGGCGTGGGGCACCCTGCCCTGGCTGCACGCGCAGCACCAGCGGGCGCTGCGTGCCGGGGACACCATCCTCATCCTCCTCTCCCCGGCGGCCGAGGCGGCGGCACGGCGCTGGGACACGGCGGACGGGGCCGTGCCGGGGTCACCGGAGGCTGGAACCACCCCGGACCCCCGGCACGACCCAGTCCCCGCGGTGTCCCCGTGCGACGCCTTCGCGGCCGCGCTGTCCTGCGCCGTGCCGGTGCTGGCGGCGGGCGCCGGGCGCTACGTGGTGGCGCGGCTGGAGGCCACGGTGGCGGCCGTGCCCCCGGTGCTGCGGGCGGCCCCGGCTTTCGCGTTGCCCAGCCAGGCCGGCCGCTTGCTGCGGGCCCTGGCGGGGCGTCGAAGCCCGGGGCTGCGGCCCCTGGAGGCGGCGCTGAGCCGGAGGCTGCGGGGGGCGCTGGGGGAATAAAAAGCACGTGGTGGCCGAAAAGAGGGGCGGCGGGCCCTTTAAGGCGCGCCAAAAGTGGGCGGAGCGGATTGGCGGAGCGGGGCGGGAGGGGGCGGGCCGCGCGAGGCGATTGGCGGAGGGAGGGGGGGAGCTGAGTCAGCGCGCGCCGCCCACGCCGAGGGGCGGGGCTGGAGGGATGGGGCCGCGGCGGGGGCCGCCGGGCGGTGGGGGGGGGGGTCGGGGGGGGGGGCGCTGCTGGGGGTGGCGCTGCTCGGGGGGGTCCTGCTGGGGGCTGCGGGCACCGGGCCCCAACCGGAGCACAGCCGGGAACCGCCCGGGGCCGAGCCCTGCGGGGCCTGCAGGGGCCTCGCCGAGAGCTTCAGCAGGGTGCGGAGACTGGGGGGGGAAATTTGGGGGGGGGGGCATCGTGGGGGGGGGGGGGTGGGGGGTGACACTGTTTTTTGGGGTGACACCTTTGGGGTGGCTACTAGGGGGGCACATCGTGGGGGGGTATTTGGGGGGGTATTTGGGGGTTAGCTTGGGGGTGACAGCTTTTTTTTGGGGGGGGGCAACTTGGGGGGGACGCCCGTTGGGGGGTGGCGTCCTGGGGGGGGCGCATTTGGGGGTTAATTTGGGGGGTGGCAAGTTGGGGACACTTTTGGGGGGGTGGCACATTTGGGGTGACATCTTTAGGGGGGTGACAGCTTGGGGGGGTGATATATTGGGGGGGCACATTTCAGGGGGTGACATCCTGGGGGGGTGACACCTTTGGGGGTTAACTGGGGGGGTGACACCTTTTGGGGGGGTGACAACTCAGGGGGTGACTTCATGGGGGATGAAATCTGGGGGGGCACGGGGTGACAACACCCACAGCACGGGGGGGCTGGGGTGACATGGTTTGGGGGGGTGACATGTTCTGGGGGGGGGTCATAGGGGTGGCACATGGGGGTGACATCGGTGCCACCGGTTGAGCATGGGGCGCTCCCCATGGAGCAGGGTTGGGGTGATCCCCAGGGGTGGGGGGGCTGTGGTAAGGGGGGGGCAGCCGTGGGGTCCCAGCGGTGCGTTGGCCGCCTCCCCCCCCCCAAATGCCCAGGGGCTGGAGCGGACGGAGCACGAGGGCTTCGGGGGGGGCAACACGGCCTGGGAGGAGGAGAAGCTGGCCAAGTACAAGCACAGGTGAGCCTGGGGCAGGGCGGGGGGTGGTTATATGGACCCCCCCACACCCTAAAAAAACATCCCCGCAGCGAGACCCGGCTGCTGGAGGTGCTGGAGAGCGTGTGCCCCCCCTCGGACTTCGCCTGCCACCAGCTGCTGGAGCGCAGCGAGGAGCACGTGGAGCGCTGGTGGTTCCACGAGTAAGCAGGGGGGGCACGGCGGGGGGCTTGGGGGGGGTTTGGGGGGGGACACGGGGCCTGAGCACCGCGTGTGCCCCCCCCCCAGGCGCCACCAGCACCCCGACTTCTTCCAGTGGCTGTGCATGGACCGCCTGGCGCTGTGCTGCCCCCCCGGCACCTACGGCCCCGACTGCCTGCGTGAGTCACTTGAGCGGGGTGGGGGGGGAACGGTGGTGCTAGAAAATGGGGGGGAGCCCCCCCCTCACTATTTCTGCCCCCTCGCGTCCCCGCAGCCTGCGCCGGAGGCCGGCAGCAGCCCTGCAGCGGCAACGGGCGCTGCGACGGGGAGGGGACGCGGGGGGGCACCGGGCTCTGCGTCTGCAGCCCGGGCTACGGCGGGCCCTACTGCGCCGAGTGCGGCGACGGCTACTACGAGGCCTCGCGCAACCAGAGCCAGCTGCTGTGTGCCGGTAGGCGCCGTGCCGGCGGGGAGCTGGGCAGCCCCCCGGTGTCCCCCCCCCACCCCATCCCACCCCCTGTGCCCTCTCCGGCCCCGCGCCCACCTCCCCGCTGTGCCCCCCCCTGCTCTGGCAGAGTGCTACCGGGCCTGCGGGCGCTGCACGGGGCCGGAGGACTCGAGCTGCCTGCGCTGCAAGAGGGGCTGGGTGCTGCACGAGCACCGCTGCATCGGTGGGTGTGAAGGGGATAAGGGGATCGGGGGGTGGGGGGCTCTCTCTCAGGGTTTGGGGTGTTCGAGGGGGGGGGCTCGGCGGGATGGTGGCGTCTCCGTGTGCCCCGCAGACATCGATGAGTGCGGCACGGAGATGGCGCACTGCAGGGCCAACCAGTTCTGCGTCAACACCGAGGGCTCCTACGAGTGCCGAGGTGAGGTGCTCCCCCCCTCCCCGTGTCCACAGCTCCTCTGGGTTTGATCCAGCCCGGAGCAGGGTGGCGGTGACCCCCCCATCCTTAATTCCTCCCCCCTCTAACCCCACAGACTGCTCCACCGCCTGCATCGGCTGCATGGGCGCGGGGCCGGCGCGCTGCAAGAAGTGCAACAAGGGCTACCGGCGGGACGGAGCCAAGTGCCTGGGTGAGCGACCCCTGCGAGCTGGGGGGGTGGCAAACACCCCACGACCCCCCCACCCCACTGCCCGAGCCCTGCCCGCCTCCCCGCAGACGTGGACGAGTGCGCCGGCACCGAGGAGCCCGTCTGCAGCGGGGTGCAGGAGGTGTGCGAGAACACGGAGGGCGGCTACCGCTGCGTCTGCGCCCAGGGCCACGTGCGCCGGGACGGGCAGTGCGTGGAGGATAAACCCCCCGGTACGGCTGGGAGAGGGGATTTGGGGGTTTGGGGTAGGGTGGGGGGGCACCAAACGGGGGGTCCCGCCGTGCCCTCGCTCAGCGGCGTCGCCCTCGCAGACGCCCCGGAGAAGGGCTTCTTCGACGACGTGACGGAGGACGAGGTGGTGGTGCTGCAGCAGATGTTTTTCGGGGTGATGATCTGCGCCCTGGCCACGCTGGCCGCCAAGGGCGACATGGTGTTCACCGCCATCTTCATCGGCGCCGTGGCCGCCATGGCCGGCTACTGGCTCTCCGACCGCAGCGACCGCGTCCTCGACGGCTTCATGAAGGGCAGATAGCTCCGGGGCCCTCGGCCGTGAGCCCCGCCGGGGATCCTGCACGCGGTGGTGGCCTCGGGGCTGCGCCTGCCCTGCATGTGCTCTCCCCCCCCCCCCAGCACCCCCACCGGTAGAGTAGGGTCCGTCCCCACCCCGTTCCTTGCAGTATTGGGGTCCGGTCCCGTGGGTGTCGTGCTGCTCGGGGCCTGCCGGGGGGGCACAGCATGCTGCCCCCCACCCCTCGTGTGCTGGAGGGGGGGGCCCGGCGCTGTGGCATGGGTGTGGGGCCCCCCCGCAGCACTGGGGGCTCGCCCAGGCAGTCGGGGAGCCCCCAGATGCTGGCACTGTGCCCCCACCCCGTGGCCCTGCTGAGCTGGGGATGTGGACGTGCTGTGGGCAGGGACAGGAGACGGGGGGGCAGGACTGGGGGGGCTGCAGGGCTGGGTCCGCACAGAGCCCCCGCGTCCCCCTTCCCATATCCCCAGGGCTGAGCCTGTGTCCCCCCCGCCCAGCTCCTGCGTCCCCAGGCAGGGTGAGGGCAGCCGGGGGTCCCCGGGGAGGGGGGAGCCCCCAGCACCGTGGTGGGGTGGGGGGGGCCCTGCTGGATGCATGAACGTGGCCGTTGCATTTGTCCGTGGTTTGTCCGTCAGGGTGTGCCCATCTGTCCGTGTGTCCATATCTCAGGAATAAAGCTCCGCACACCCGGCCCGGCTCTGCTTCTGGGGGTGTGGGTGGGACAAGCGGAGAAGGCAACGGGGGGGCCTGCTCGGGACATAAACTTTATTTCTCTGTTTTGGCACAAACGGAGCCAGCCGAGGACAGCTCCCGCTTCCCACCGGCTGCAGGATCGGGGAGCAGTGGGGAGGACAGGACACGGCTCTGCCCGCCCCCCCGCCCCCCCAAAAACCAGCATCTCAGAGCTCGATGGTGTCGCTGGAGAGGCTGCGGGCGTCCACCTGCTTGCTGAGCGCCAGGAAGCTGCGCCGGGCCTCGCGCTCCGAGTCGGGGGGCTGGGGGAGCGCGGGGGGCTCCTGGTGGGCCAGCAGCTGGGCCCGGCTGGGCGCCTCCTCCAGGGGCAGGCTGTCGGGCGAGGACAGCCCGTGGCGCCAGGGGTTCCAGCTGATCTTCAGCGAGGAGCTCTCCAGCGAGCTGGCGGAGGCCACGGAGTCCCCGCGAGGCCCGGGCAGCTCGGTCAGCGAGGTGCAGCGAGCCAGCCCGGGGGGCTCGGCGGCGGCGCGCAGCGAGGCTCCGGATCCGCGCCGAGGCCGCCCGAAGAGCCCCTCGCGCAGGAGGTGGCGGCGGCACAGCGCCTGGTCGATGCTGCGCCGCAGGTCGATGGGCGAGGGCGGGCGGAAGGCCAGGTCCCCCAGGGAGGCCGAGGAGCCCCGCTCGCGGGCGGCCACCGCCGCGGCGTTGGGGCACTTGGGGCTGAGCCCCGCTGCCCCCAGCGCCGTGCCCGCCCGGGCCTCGTTGCTGTCCTTCAGCGCCCGCAGCGGCAGCTGCTCGGCCGGGTTGCGGATCAGGCTCTTGGAGATGTCGCCGCTGGGCGCCCGCTCGGCGCGGTCGTAGCAGTTGTTGGGGTACTCGGGCGCCTGGGCCTTGCGCCCGGCGCAGAAATACCGCACCGCCTTGGCCCAGCACGAGTGCCCGGCGGCGGTGCCGTGCCGGCCGCCCCACAGGGGCTCGGCGGCGCCCGCCAGCAAGGCCAGCCCGGCGCCCAACTCCCCGGCACGCATCCAGCACTGCGCCGCCCAGCAGGGCCAGCCGCAGCGCCCGGGGGGCCCCAGGCCGCCGCGCAGCCACAGGGCGCTGTACACCTGCAGCCCGCAGCAGGGCAGCCCCAGCGCCCCCCGCCGCCAGCAGCGCCCGCGCCCCTCGCCGTAACCCCGGCCCCTCGCGGCGGGGGGCTCGCAGCGCCCGCCAGCCTCCCCGGAGCCCCCCCAGGAGCAGCAGCAGCGCCCCGGCCGCGCAGCCCAGCCCGTGCAGCGCCAGCCCGGCGGCCAGGCCCACGCGTGGCCACAGCAGGTCGGCGGCAGCCGGCGCCCCGCTCTGCAGGGCGGCCGCGGCCCCCAGCGCCGGCAGCCCCCCCAGGGGGCTGGGCAGCAGCCGGAGCTGCGCCAGGCGCTGCAGGCGGCGCAGCAGCAGGGTGAAGGCCGCCAGCAGCAGCGGGAAGGGGGCCGTGCAGAGCAGCAGCAGGGCGCGGGGCGGCAGGCGGCCGCGCGCCCCGTAGGGGTCCACCAGCAGCAGGGTGGCCCGCAGGAGGCTGGCGGCCAGCAGCAGCCCCTGGGCGCCCAGCAGCAGGGGCAGGTGGGGTGGGCGCAGCGCCGCGGCCGCCCCCAGCCCCGCCAGGCAGCCCAGCCCCAGCAGCAGGCAGAGCGCGGCCACCGCGTAGGCGTGGGCGGCCCAGGCCAGGCGCAGCGGGCGGCGCAGCTCGGCCCAGCCCAGCGCCGTCGTGTTGGAGCCCCCGTCGGAGCACGAGGACCCCGGGCAGGCGCTGGCACCCGGTGACGGGTGGCTGGGCTCCGGTTCTGGCTCCGGCTCCAGTGCTGGGGGACGCCACGGGGCGCGTTGTGTCGTCACCCAGACCACTCCTCGCCGCCACGTGGCCGAGGGGGACGCGGTGGTGCTGGTGGCCGGGGGCTGCGTCCCCAAGGTGTCTGCGGGCAGGGAGGAGGCGGTTTGTCAGCGGGGTGCCCCACACACGTGGGCCGTGGTCATGTCCCTGACCCCCCAGGGAAGCCCCAGCCCTGCCAGCTCTCGGCATTAATCCCCGCAGGCAGTAGATTAGGGCCATCGCCAGGCACAATCCTGATTGAAGGTGGCACCGCGTCCCAGCCGGGTGGCCCAAGATAGCTGCCGGCCCCCCAAAAACCCCAGCCCCAGGCTGGCAGAGGGCTCACCCGCATCCCCAGCTCACCTGAGCGCCTGGTCCCGGGGGGTGTCCCTGCCATGGGATGGGTTGTCGGCTGCGGGGCAGGCACGGTGGCATTTGGGATGCTCTCGGGACCCACAGCGCCCCGGACACGCTGCGGGGTGCCCACGTCCTGCTCGGGCAGCAGCCCTACGAGGGAGGGGAGAGCTGGCACCCACGGGGGCTCGGTCACCACAGGGGGGGTCCCCGCGTCGTGCCAGCTCCTACCTGCATAGGGAGTGCCGGGGGGGGCCGTGCTGGAGACAGGCAGCGGCGTGGGGCTGGTGCCGAGGGCAGCCCCTGGGGTGGGCTGGGGGCCCTGCAGCCCCGTTGGCCTGGCGGACGCCGTGTCCCCGGCGGTGGCATTGCTGAGCGGGGCCCTGCGGGTGCTCCTCTGGTGGGCAGGCAGCGCCCAGGTCCACGTCTCAGCCCGGCCCTCCTGGGCCACCTCGGGCACCAGCCCCCAGGACGGGGCCCCCTGGTTCCCCAGCAGCAGTGGGACAGAGCTGGGCAGAGCCGGGGAGGGGCTGGGGGGGCTCCCCGCATCCCCACGTCTGCCCCATGTCGGCTGCACAGAGCCAGGGCTGGCGTGGGGACCCTCTGCTGGCCCCGTGCCCACGGGCTGGGGGACAGGGGCAGTGCTGGGGGGGCCCCGCGACTCCTGTACTTCCCCAGGGGGGCCCGGGGCCGCTGGCTGTCCCCGTGTGTGTGCTTCTGATGTCCCCGTCTTGGTCCCCCCTGTCGGCTCGGGGGTCAGGGCGATGGTGGACACAGTCGGCCGGGGGCCAGGGGTCCTGGCTGGCACGGTGGCACTCTGCCTGGACACGGATGTTCCCTGCGTGGCCCAGGGTGGCCCCGGGGAGCCTGGCCCCGTGTCCGTGGGCACTTTGGGGGCCGGTGTCCCCAGTACGGAGCCATGGGGCAGCCGTGTCCTCCCCCAGGAGCCGTGCTGGCCTTCGGCCTCCCCTCCTCGCCAGGCGATGAAGGGCTCCTCCACCACAGCCGGGGCTTCATTGCCCACCACGCTCATCCCCGTCCCTTGGGGTGCCCCGGTGACAGCCCCCGGCTGTGGCAGCGGGGACCAGTGCACGGGGCTGCCGCCCCCCCAGTGCTCATTTTCGGGGGCCCCGGCACCGCTCAGCTCCCCCGAGGCATCCCAAGCAGGGGATGGGACCGGCTGCTGCTGTGCCCAGGACAGGGCACGCAGGGGGTCCCTGCCCTGCTGGGGGGTCCCGTCCGACGGCAGCTCCACTGACAGCGTCCCCCGGACCCTGGTGGGGACCCCGGTGGCCAGGAGCAGCCCCCAGGTGACGAGCCACGCTGCAGCCATGGCGAGCCCTTCACCCTGTGGGAACAGGGGGCTCGGTGAGCTGGGACCCGTGGTGGATGGTGAGAGGCCACTGGTGCCGTGCCCAGCACCACGGCGCGTGCAGCACCGCACCCGGCACGATGGGGGGGACCCACACGCAGTCCCCCCCCGTGCCCAGCAGGGCCTGGGCCCCACACCGACCCCGCTGCCTGGGGATGGGGCCGGACCCCCCCACACCATTCCCGGGGCCCTGTTCCCAGCTGTGTCCCCCCGGCAGGCCCCATCCCCGGTGACCCCCATTCCCCATCTGCCCGTTCCCAGCGTCCCCGCTGCGGGCGCTCCTCGGTGCTTGTGCCGCCCGCCCCCAGCATCCCCGGTGGCCCTGTGCCCGGTGTTCCCGGTGTCCCCGGTGCGCCCGGTGCCGGCGGCCCCGCTCGGGCGCGCACCGTTCACCTTGGCGCGTCCCCGGCTGCCTCCCCCCGGGGATGCCCGGCCCGGCCCGGCCCGGTGCGCCCCCACCACACGGCTCAGCCCAGCCCGGGGCCGCCCGGTGCAGCGGGGCGGGACCAAACCGGGACCGGCGCAGCCACCGCATCCCGGGGAACCCGGAGCGCGCCGGGCCGGCCCCGCTGCCCGGTGCGCGGTGCGCGGTGCGCGGTGCCCGGGCCGCGGTGCGGGTCAGCCCCCTCCCGCCGCCCGCCGCAGCCCGGGAGGCCCCGGTGCCGGTACTGGCAGCGGCCCGCCGCAGCCCCCCCCGCTGACCTGCCGGTGCCGGTGCCGGTGCCGGTGCCGGTGCGGGCCGGGCTCTGCGGCGGAGCGGGTGGCGGCGGCCGGTCACGCGCCGCTCCGAGCCGCGGGCACCCGCGCCGGGAGCCCGCCCGGCACCGGGAGGGGCGGCGGCGCGGCGGCGCGGGGCGGCACGGCTCGGATCGGCACGGGGATGCGAGTCCCGGGGATGTCCCCGCGGAGCATCACCTCCTTAGGGCGCACGGGTCCCCAGCACCGTGGGGCCAGGCTGTGCGCACCGTGACCCCAAAAGGCGCGCGGGTGGCGCTGACACCCCCTGCCCCTCACCTGCTGAGGGGCCCTGCCAAGGCGGGTGATTAGCTAATGAGATAATTGGAGAGCCGTGGGCCCTGCCAGGGCTCCAGCCGGCACTTTGGCACGGCTGCAGCCCGGTGAAGTGTCAGTGGCTCAGGGCTCTGCAAGCCCAGCACCGCGAGGACGCGGCGCACCCCAGGTCCCCTGGCACAGCCCCGTGCCCCTGTGCCCCCAGCCCCAGTCCCTGCCGCATCCCCAACTGGGGGCACTGGGCTCGTGCTGGGCTTGCCATGGGTGCACGGGGCATTTTGGGGCCCTCATCTCCCCCGCTCCCTGCAGTGCTGGGGCTGCAGCATCCCGCTGAGCGCAGGGCTGGGGAATTTGGGCAATGCCGGCACGCCTGTCCCCACAAAGGCAGCAGGGCGGGCGGCTAATCCGGGGATTAGTGCTGGGGAGGCCGCACGGGGGGGAGCCGGGCAGCGGCAGGGCCCAGGGGGTGGTGATGGGGCCAGGCGTGGGCCGTGGTGGCAGGGGGCCGGCTGCGCCCCACAGATCTCAGCCACTGCGGCACGGGGAAAGCGGCCACATCCCCGTCCCCCTGTGCCGGCTGCGGTTTGCTCCTCTGCCAAGTGACTCAGTGCAGGTGGGCTGACGTGGGGTGTATCAGGAGGAAGCAGCCCCTTCTGCCTGCCCCCCAGCAGCACGGAGCCCCTCTTTGCGTCTTCATGGCCACTGCACGTGGGGTGCTACAGCAAGGGCTGGGACAAGACCCCCAAATACACATGCTGGCTGCCCCACAACAGCGAAGGCCCCGTGTGCAGGGCAGCACAGCTGGTTCCAGGAGCTCGAGGCTGAACTCGGTGGCCACACGCCCTGGAAATCCTCGCCGAGGGGTGGGAAGCTCCGTGCCGGCAGGGAACGCGAGGCAGGCGGTGGCTTGCGGCCCCACTCAGGGCTGTGCACACACTTCCATTTTTGTCTCTCGGAGCCAGCAGGGGAGTTGCAGCACGGCGCAGCCTTATTGGGATAAACGCTGGCAGCGAAACCCCTGGAGGAGACCCTGAATGGGAACCGGGCTGTGGGGCCAGGTGGGACCCGATGCTCCCCGGGGCCTTACCCCAGGTCCCCCCCAAGGTGGCCGGTGCGGGGGGAGCACCGCGTGCTGCTGCTCCTCACCACACCCGGCTGCAACCCCAGCCCCTTTCTACGAAACCACCGTGCACAACCCCGCCACGAGCCATGGTGTGGGAGGCCGGGGGTCCCTGGTGCAAGCCCCCCCGTTGCACCCCGGCATGTCCTCAGGGTGCCGGCCGGGCACGGGGGCTTGCAGCAGAGACCTCCAGAGGTCCCTCCAAGCTCAGTGATGCGCTGCTGGGCTGGCAGCCTGCAGCACGGACCTTCAGCCTGATCCAGCCCTGCAGACACCGACACCGGTGCTTCCCCAAAACGCAGACGGATCCTCAACCCCCTTTTGTGCCCCTCAGCGCTGCTGCAGTGCAGGGGAGGCAGCTACAGAAGGGAAACGTAAAGGGAAGGGATGCAGACGTGCCAAACGCCCGCTGCTGCCTGCAGCTGTCGGCCGCAGGACAGCCTCAGCAGCCCCTCTGCCAGCCCGGGGGGACCCCAGAGCTTGGGGGCTCCTCAGGCCTGCCCACCCCCACCTTCTCACTCATTAACACCGCCAAATCAATGGTAAAGGGTAAGGGCAGTGGTTTCCTTCCTTAAACACCAGGGAGCTGAAAAAAAGTACTTCTCCCAGTGCCATGATTCAGGGCAGCTGAACACTAACGAGCAGCTCCCTGTTCACCTGCTGAAGCAGGACCTTGTCCCTCCCGAAGAAACAATACAGAAACACGCGGTATTTGTGATGGAACAACGGCTTTATTAAATTCAGGGGAAGGATCCCAGCCTTTCCCCGTGGGAGGACAGCACTGGGCCATGTGGACTCACGGTAATAGACCCGTTTTGTCAATATCGAAATGCTTCTTTTGCCAGCAGCAGCTCCGATCAAAGCTCAAACGTGACAGAAATATTTGAAGCAGTGGAAACTTACAGTCACGGCTGGATATCCTGGGAGGATTTGCTCTGCAGGAACAGGGGCTGCTGCATGACCGAGCTGCTGTGTGTGTCAGGTTGGGTGAGCAGCTGGCCCTTTCTGACTCCAAATCTGTGTGTCTGGAGTGAGTCCGAGCTAGAGAGTTACAGGTCCCTAAAGGATTAGAAACATCCATCGATCACCGGACCTGTTGAATGTGACTGTCACTTCTTCTGGCTTCTGAGAGGCATCTTTGGAAAGTGTAAGTTGGGCAAGTCCGTGATTAGTTAAGAGATACGTGGGACAAATATAACAGAAACTAAATAATATTCTCCTGGATTTCCTGAAACCAAGAAATTTCAGCCTAAAAGGAGAAGAAACACCATACTCAACAAACAGAGATGCTGGGATTCTGCTTTCCTCAGCTAAACTGCCCAAAGCTCAGAAACAATTCTCGGGACAAATCTGAACCTTACCAAAATCAATCAGAAAAATACCCCCTACTTCCCAGGGAGCTCAAAATCTGAACTGTCAGACATACAAACCAAAACAGAGCCCACGAGTGAAGAGCAGAGCTAAAGCCTCCAGCTGCAAAGATATTATTCCACGTATCTAGATGAAAAGTTTGGAGCAGATCTAAGTGCTCGGTCTGGTGGCAGGAGAATCAGCGGTGTGCCTGTGATCTGCCAGCTGGTTCCTCCCCGCTGAAAGTCTCCGCAGACACTTCTTTGCTGCGTAAATGCAGCAGTAACCACAGCCCGAGGCATTCCTGCTGGTGGCAGGGGATAAAATAATACAGATCCACTCGGCTTTCCAGTATCTGACAGTATCTCCGAGTGGGCAGTAACTTGTCAAAGCGTGCCAGGCACGAGCCTTGCTTGTTTCCAAGGGCTGTAACACACACGGGTCACCCAGCCCTTCTTGCCAGCCCAACAGGAGCTCGCTCACCTGCATGGGATCAAATTCAGGAGGCAGCAGGTAATGCACCTGGAGGAAGGAACTGTGACTGAGATGGCCACGCCTGCACTAAAGACTGAAAACCAAACAAAACCCCTCAGTCAGAATAATCGCTATCAAAAACTAAAGAGCAGCATTCCGTGCTCTGCTGGGGCAGCGCGTTGCCAGGACCTGGCTTACTGGAGCCTGGAGAGCAGCTCATCTGCTTTCCGCCTGTTGTGCTGCACAGGGAAAATACATTCTCCTGGGGAGAGGAATCCCAGAAGTTCCTCCTTGCGCTGGAAACGATCACTCTTTTCTTGTTTTCCAGATTTCTCCTTGTTTTGTCTGCAAGTTGTTGCACGCCTTTACTGGAGCACGGCACAGGTAGGAAATTCCTTGTAAGCCTCGGCTGAGCACTGCTGAGCATCTGTTGACTGGGAGCTGAAGAAACCGGGTTAGAGTTTTCTAAATTGAGACCAACCGTGTATCTGGGCAAGCATTTTTTTCTGGAGCTTCCCAAGGCAATAATCCTGTTTGCCCTTACTTGCTTCAGCCCGCCGTCAGCACCTCTAGAGAGCTCTCCTTTCCTCTTGCTGGGGTATGTTTTCTTCCTCTCCATTATTTTATTCCAAGGGATCCTTCCTGACTTCTGCTTTGCTTTGTTCCCCACAGCTACGTTCTCCAGCTCATGGTCTGTGGATGAGTTCCCGTCTCTTTGCCCGGGCACGTTGTTCTGTACAAAGAGGTGGCAAACCTGAGGCTGCCTCTGTTGTGATGGTGTCACATTTTTAAACGCTGCAGTGCTCCTCCTGATGGCCTTCCTCAGAGGAGTTAGCAGAGATGTTTCCTGCAGTACGGGGCAGTGTTTCTTCTGGCTCTCCCCAAGACACTGAGTGTTAGCACAGCACATACAGGGATGGGCAGCACAGCTCTGCGCTCCCGGAACAGATCTCACCTCCTGCACAGTATTTTCTCTGCCACACACCACTTGAGCAACGGGACTGACTCCAGAAGCTGTGCTGAGGTCCTTCCCAGGTGTCCCGTCCCCAGTGGGCTGGCTCTCCACGGGCAGGGCTCTGTGCTGAGACGGACCCGAGGAGCTGCAACCCCCCCTGCCTCGGCAGCACGGCCAGTGCTCGGTCTCCTGACGTGAGGCACAGCCCCGGCATGTGCCAGGCGAGGTCTGAGAAGAGTCATCCACCATCCGAGGTGAGGCTCTGGCACTGGAGATGAATGTCTGCAGCTCGGCTAAGGCACTAGGGAGCTTCAGGGAGCCTAATTCTTCACACAGCTTCAGGTGCTGATCGCTCAGCTGAGCTGGCAGTGACTCCAGGCTCTCCTTCAGCTGCTGGACGCTGGATTTCACATCTGAAATCTCCACGTCTTTCTGGGGAAGCAGGGAGCAGAGCAGAAGCAGTAAACAACACATTCAAAGGTACAATAATAGGACTCACAGAAGAAGCTTTTGGTTCTATGCATCAGTTAGATGCCTTACATTGGGTACCAGCCCAAAGATTAGCAATTTGTGTCCCCCTGTGCAATACGCATCTCAGACTGTCCCACAACAATGGGAATTTTGGGACTGGGGGCACTTGGGTTGCCCTCTCATGTGCTGGCACATCACATCCTTGCCAAAAGCAATTCCTCCAGCAGGGTCTTTGAAAAAACCACACCACTCTGGGAGGTCTGGAGTTCGCACTTTTGTCTCTGCCTCCCACTTGTTCTTTCCTGACCTCTTTTCTCCTCCCTCTGGGAAGCCAAAGGAAGGAGGCACTGCACTTCTGCAAGGTGCCCTCCCTTCGCAGGCATCAACTCCTCCAGCAAAGGCATGTGCCAGCGTGAGAAAGCCATGCTTCATCATACGCCTGCCACGACAGGGCACTGTTGGGCTCCCTCCTTACTGACCAGGATTTCATCAGAGCTTACAGCACTGTGAACAGGCTCTTGGGTAAGCATCAGTCAGTAGCTGGCCTAGAATTAGCATTTTAATATGTCTTTCCCTCTTCATTATAATAGGAGCAGTCTACTTTATAATCCTCTATCCGAAGACAATTTAATATTCAGTTAATATTTTGAAGAAATTGGAGAAATTCAGACAGAAGATTCAGAATAAAAGATTAATTTCTCCACTTACGGCTGCAAGTCTCCTCTCCATCTCCAGCAGCGCCTGCTCCATTTGGCTTTTATCTGCCAGGGCTTTCAGCACCAAGTCACTGTGACTTTGAAGAGTGTCTTGCACTAAACAGGCAAATCAATAAAAAACACATTTGGCCTTTCATTTGTAAATGTGAATAAAGTACTATCAATACCATTGCTACTTCCTCCACGGCTTGGCATGAAATACTTCACTGTGCTGCGCAACCAGAGCGATTCGCCAGCTGAGATCTCCCCAAGCACCAAGCGATGAACAATAGGGTGCATGTTTAATGCAAAGCACTTGAAATTTATAAGATGCTGAGTGCAGGCCAAACCTCATTTACTGTGTTCTATTAATATGGCAGCCAGAGATGAAAGGCTACGCGAAGCTGGGGAACTTGGTTGGTTCAAGGAAAGGAAGGACGAGGCTTCATTGTCTGTGAACTGTGCTGGGACAGGGACCCACGTGGGACTGGCTCAGCCCCATGTAACTGACCCTCTTCTGTGGCCAGCTGATGGTAAATGGGAGCTTGAAAGTGTGACAGGAGTCACAGTGCAGCTGGCACACGATTTTTTCAGACGATTCAGCAATAATATTAACCTCCTGTGTAGCTGCAGTTATTCTTACTGTAACCACTCCTATGGCTAACACACCACATCGCGGGAGCCCAGTTTGCAGCTTACAAGGAGGTGACAAACCCTGAGCAATCGTACAGCCTTCCTCTGAAGCCATACACCATGTAGCACAGAGAGACGTTCCCTAGACACACCTGGCCTTCCCTTTGGACAGCACAGGGAGGTGTGTGCGGATGATGAGGCTGGGCAGGAACGTTTGCGGGTTGTAACAGAACAGGATGCAAAGCGCTCCTGCAAAAACAACACCTTCCCAAGCCAACTGGCCGGGAGAACTGAAACTCTGCAGTCCTGGACTGCCACTGGGTGCCTGAGAGAGATCCGTGCAAAGCCCGTGCTCCAACAAGTGGCTACAAGAGCTCTGCAATTAATTAATCCTCTTTTTCTCCAAATCCAACATGTTTGATTGACTTTGGTGTCTGCGGCGATAAGAGCCCAGCTGAAGCTGTTCCTGCACGTGGAGCATTTATCTCAGCTCCTCAGGGTGGCTCTTCTCACCCCAGAGAGGCGTGCTCACACGCTGCAGAGCTGCAGAGAGCTCAGGATCTCTTCCCCTCCTGCCCAGCTATTTTCATTAAGCTTGCAGGGACTTAATTATCTCGGTGAGCTCTGCCCTTCTGTCAAACTCTTGATGGAATTGGCCAAAGAGTTAAAAACTATTAGGGAGAGACAGACAGAAAGTACTTGTATAAGCTTTGGTTCTGTAAAAAAAAATAAAAATCAGGGACGTTTTTGAAAGGTACATTTGGGAAAGAAGAAAAGGAAGAGATCTGAGCAATTATGGGCTTACTAGTTTGTTCTCATATTGTCCAAGGTTTTAGGCAAGACCTTAAAGGAAAGAGTAATCAAAGATAGGAAGGAAAATGGAATAAAACGGAACAAGACTTTATAAAAGGCAGATTGTGCCTGACTAATGTAATACCCTGTGATAAGATAGGTGACTTTTTAGACAAAGGCAATGCAGTGCCTTTGTGTAGACTCAAACAAAGCTTTTCATCATGTAATATGAAAAAAGCTGAGAAAAATTGTGAGGGGCACAAAGCCTCAACTAAAGGGAAAAACTCAGCTTCTGAGAGGGGTGAGAGGAGGGGAAAACACAGCTCTGGGAGCACTGCTCGTGGGCCAGTCCTGCCTAAATCTGCCGTGGTGACTGGGTGCAGGAGCCAGAAGGGCACTCAGGCAGCTAGCAGGTGGCACAAAGCGGTGTGCCAGCCCCGGGGGCCGCAGACCAGGTGAGTTTTGGCAGGGCAGCGTGTGGAGGGGCACAAGCTCTGGCTGCTGGGAGCTTCTGTGCAAGCACGGCACGGCTGGGAGCCCGTGCACAATCCTGGCCATCTACGCGCAAAGAAAAATAGACCAAACTGGGACACGTGCGGAGAAAAGCTACTAGATAATGAAGTGCTTAGATGATAATCTCCTCTTATGAAAGGAGATTGAAGGCGTTGGGCTTATTCAGCCTCACGTAACGGGAGTCCGGTGCTGCAGCGGGGCCGGTGCTCCAGGGACTGGTGGCTTGTGAGAGCTCCCTCCTACGTGCTGGGGGTTATTTTATATTCTGTTCTCTTCCTCCAAAGCAGTGGTGCTTGGGCACAGAGCACGCTGCTGTCCGCTGGGAGGAGGAACCCTGCGACTGCCCTGGCCGTGCATCTTCCTCCCAGGCCTTGGGTTAACGTGCTCAGGGGGAACCTCTGCACCTCCTCAGCACGGCCATCACCTTGCTCTCCACAGAGCATGGCTTATTTCTGAGGATTACCTGCACATATTTAACTAATAAGCAATCCGGTCCTGCAGGCAATTCGGTTGCCCCTGCTTGCTCTCTCTTGCAGACTTTAAGCTTCTGCTCTTTTGTCCTGACAGACGTTGATGTTTTCAATACATCCGTGGGGGAAAGTTGTGACTTGCAGGATGGGTTCGTAATGGTGGGGTGAATGTTGCCGCGGGCCCTCGCAGACTTTGCATCTCCCTGCTTAGACCTGAGGGGTACCTGCAGTCAGAGAGCAGGTTTTGGGGAGGCTGCCAGCCCCTCCAGGCCCGCAGTCCTACCAGGACGAAAGCAGCAGTGACTGAAGCAGGGGACTCCCTCACGTCACGTCAGCGTGTTCCAGCTGTATGCAGCGAGGATACAGGAAGGCTTACCTCCACTCGCTGCTCTTCCCCGTACGCTACATTTTAATTCAGAATTATTTTTAAAACTTTCTGATTTCCCTAGCCTGTCTGTTCTTCTCCAACATGGTATCCTCGGTCTATAAATAGCACTGCATCCACTGGGCTTGTGATCTGCGTATATGTTTGACTCAGCACAGCGTGCTGCAGGCAAGCTCCCAACAGCCAGCCTTTTGGATGTGCCTCATTTGTACGTGTAGGAGTATTTTGCAGGCAAAAAAAAAAAAAAACACCTCGGTACAGAGGAGAGGCACTCTCCTTCCCTCTCTGGCTTCCACACCAAGAAGTGTTCAGACTTGTCAAACATTATTAAACAAAACAAAAACAGGGGTTGATCTAGACTGAAAAAAAAAGGCGTTGAGATGGCCGAGCCAGATCAGATCAAGGACCCTGTTAGTCAAATCTCTTGTCTTTAAAATGATCAAGAACAGCTGCTTCAGAGAAAGTTTTCTTCAAACAAACCCTGCAGCAGATAGTTATTGAACAGCTCAATCATAGAGGAAAAATCTTTACTCGGTTAACGGGTGGATTATGCACGGGCTTGTGCCTCTCTTCTAAGGTATTTTAGCCTAAACAAAACAGTTTTTTACAACCTGGAACACCGCAATGCTTGGATTTGCTGTACCATTGTCTTTGACTGCCACTGGCTTACAGTAATAACATGAGGAATGTGGAATCTGTCAGGAGAGAAATCACCTCGGGCTCTCCGGGTAGGTCCTGGTGGCCCACCGAGCGAGCCCACCCTGCCGCCCGGTGCTGCAGAGCCTTCCCAGCAAATCCGCCTGCTCTGGGGTGCAGCTGCACTCCCAACAGCTGAAAATTACAGGCTGAGCAGCCGCAGGAGGGAGTGTCGGTCTCCAGCCTAGGAATATTAAACACCAACTGCTTCTGATGCCTATCTATCGTTGTCTCTGCCATTCATCCTTAGGTTGGAATGACAGCACGGAGGCTTTAAATAACACCCTGGGGGGAGGTTGGTTCCCCCGTGCCATGGTGCAGAAGGGGACATGGGAGGTGGTATAAACCCGCTGAGACACAAGCAGCAATAACAGCTGAGGAGCTCAGCAGAGCACCGAGCTTCCTCCATAGGCAGTCACAGAGCTGCAGACATTTAGAGCGTCACAGCTGCATCCTGCAGGCGTACCCGGAGCGGTCGGCTGCCAGGTTTGTGCCTGCTTAGGCTGGGTCCCCTTCCACTGCACAGGAGACATCTGCAGCAGCAGCCTATGGGGTAGGCAGCCCCTGACCTCTGCTTGCTTCACAGCAGATTGCTGTCCTGTGGCCTGAAGTCCTGAGGTGTGGGGGGTCAGCATTTACCGAGACAGTTACACGTCCTCCTGACATCCACGCCAAGGCCGTGCTGGTGTCTGGTGAAGTTCCTCACCTCAACAACTTTCACTGCCGGTCACTGCACGGCTAGCTAGCAGCTATATGGGAAAGGTGTTTCTTTTAGCAGTCTTCAACCTTTTTCACTTTTCAGTTGATATAAATGCAGAACATAAGGGGGCTGCCTGGGTGTCACAGCCCAGACCACACTGCTCACAGTAAGCACGGTCAGATCGCACCAGTGCAAGCACAGCGAATTCCCCTGGAAACCTTGCCAGCAACTACTGGGCCTGGGGAGTCTCCAAGCGAGTCATGTTTGAAAACTGCCCATCAAACACCGGATTTTGTCAGAGAACTGCATCAGCTCGTACCTCTGTTAGGGAAACATTGCACATTTTTTTACCACCACTGCTGGTAGAGGACTGTTTGTGGTATGCTTGCCGGGAATATGCTCCTCATTTGCGATGAAGTGTTGCGGAGGACATGGCTGTTGTGAGCTGTCACAGCTGGAACTGCCAGATACCAGAGAAGCAAAGCAGTTCGGAGAGGGCTGAGCTGTGAAAATCAGGATTTGTATAAAAAAAAAAAGAAAGCTTTGATATAAATGTGGGTATATAAATGAAAATGAGGATAATAAAAAAATAAATGAGTTACAGGAGATGAAAACAGGAAGAGTGAGCAAATGGTGAGCTGGCAAGTCAGCCAGAGAAACTCTACATAAAAGTGGAAGAGCAGAGGAGACATGGTCTGCTTGCTTCTTTACATCCCTGTGCACAGCACACTGAGATGTGGGCAAGGAAGAGAGCAGCTGTGCCTCTGTGGAACCTGCTCAGGCAAATGTTCTCTCATCACCAGTGCCAGACACAGCTCTGTGTGCCTGCACATATGGACAGGCGCTCAGAAGAGAACATTTTTTATCTTATTGCACAGAGCATGCCAGCCCAACAGCACTTGGAAATGCTTTGGAAATATATTTTGAAAAATATTTTCTGTTTTGTGTGTAGACTCTGCCAAATGTACTTGCTACCTGCTGCTATAAAGGAGGCCTGTGAGACTCCTTACTTGCTCCTGATGAAGACGGACTTGATTTGAAGTTATACCTTTCTTTACTTTGCAGAGCTCTTTGAATGTCCTGGTGAACGACTTCTGTCTCTGAAGAGAGCCTCACCATCTTCTGCATTCATCTTCTGCACGTCAAATCCCCCACTACCAACGATTTAACATCTCCACCTTGTCACCTACGTCCCACGGTGCTGTATCATCAACCACCGGTATTCAGTGCTTTATTGGCTCTGAATTTAGTTCTTTATCACCTGAATTTAGGAATTTTATACCAACGGAATTGCCTCAGTTGGGATCTTTTCAAGGCACTAGTGCAGGTATTTATGTGGTGGGAACTTAATTATCCATCACTGTGATACCAGTGAAACAGCAGTGTTTATCAGCAATTAACCAGTGACAGATGAACCTCCCAGAAATATAAAAAGAACAACATTGTGGAGCGTGTGATGGTTTTCATTATATATTCAACATTCTGCAGCATGATACATTACAGAAAGTGCCAATTTTTCTTTTCAATTGCTTTGAAAATCTAGCAGCAGGCACCTCTGGGAGGTTTCTCATTTCATTCAAGGCACATTTATTTAAAATGGTTATGGAGAAGAAACAGGACAGCTGAGCAAATGGTATGGAGGGAAGAGGGGGAATTATGAACAATAAATTTGATTTTCAATGCCATGACAACTACTTCTGTGCAAGAGGTATACAAATTTAGGCAAAGCCCTGCCTCAGAGTGGACAAGCTGAGGCAGTGAAGTAATTAGGAGATGGGCAAATGCATAGTAAGAGGCTTTTTTTGCTGGCCAAAACAGACAGATTCTTGCTTACATTAAGGCCCCACCGAGAGCACTGGCCAAGCACAGCAAGGGAGTGTTCTTAGCAAAACATGATTGGTATTTCAAACGTACATGCTACCATGGCCTCGTGAAAAATGCACCAGACTCCATTCTTTTTGCCTGGGAAGGTCTGCAGTGACTTAAAGGGTATCTGTCAAAGCTGTACGTCATGGAAGCCACATTTTACTGCATGGTAAATATCCTAGTGCTTTTGGGAAGGTCTGTTACCATGCTCTCACAAGGTATAATGTGCACTTCTTGCGTGTTTTGAAGCTGGCTTCTTGTTCTTGCACAGAGCAGTGCAAGAACAGAGTCCTGACAGGGTGTTGATAAAAAAATAATGGCAGCATTAAAAATTACTGTACTCTCAAAGGCTCAGATCTAAGCCAAATTAGAAACAATTTCTCTGAAGCACTTTCCCACAATAAAGACTGCTACTAAAAGACTAGCCACTTCAGAGACAGAGCTGTTCAAAAGTATTTTACATTATTGGCTTTTCTGGGAGGTCACCCTTTCATCACGGTAAAAGTGCATCTCATTACTTGCTTCTTACCTAGGAAGAGCAGCACCAATTTTGCTCATACGTAAAATGCAATCACTTCAAGCATTACGGGGAGATGGAAAACTTCAAGCTAACATGAATATCTGAGAATGCCTTAAAAACTGAAAGTAGACATTCAGGATTTAAATATCTATCTCATTTTTACTGTGTATTCCATTAGTGTACCAGATACAGTCTAAAAATGCTCATACCCTGGGCAGGACACAAAACCAAAGAGATGCATCTGTCTGCACGTACGTGCATGGTGTCTAACCATGCCACGCTTAAGTTCTTTGACATGAGAGCAGAGACAAGGTAAATATAACATAACAAGAATAGAAAAGCAAAGGCCATACTGTGAATAGGTCTTATTTTGCTCTTCTCCCTTATGAGTAGCAGCTGTGAGTGGCATGGCTTGCATAGTTCACCCCAGCTTGGAGACAACACGCGGACATTCAGCAGTTTGACTGTGCCCTCTGCTGTTAACAGCAGTACAGAAAGGACTCACATGTCTTGGAAATGGTTTCTAGATGAACCACAATGGATTTGTTCCTTGAATTGAACATTTCTTCAAATTTGTCCAAGCACGCTTGCAGCTGCAAATGTGAAGGAAAATGAAAAAATTAATATGTTGTCTTTTATTTGTGTGCAAAAACACTGCCCTAAGTCCCACAGAACAATGACTGCAACTCATTGCTGCAATAACCTGAAAATGGACATTTATCTGTCACTTGGAAGAGTTTGTCCATCCATTGGTTGCAATCCCAAAGGAGATATGGAATGGCTCAAATGGCTCATAAAGTATTGCAGAAATCTTAAATCATTTTGCAATAGAGATATTAATCTCTAAAAAAGCATCAATAGCAACATTTTTCTAATTATTTATTAAAAGTTACGGGGAGAAGAGACCTTCGTCTTCAGAGAGTGAGATACATTTCATTTACTTGTTCTTGAGAGCAAGCCACTTTCTTTGGGCAAGAGGAAAGAAGTTGTATTTGCAGACAGCCAAAGGCTGTTCTTGCTCCCAAGCCCCAGAGAAATTCCATTGCTGACTCTGAGACAGGGCCCTAAAGCCTGTGACCCTAAGGACTGGCCACAAGGAGGATAGCATGTGAAAAAAAAATATTGACAATTGTTGGTCTACAGTATGTAAGTGTTCAAGACAAACAGTCTACCAATTCAAACATCAGCACAGAAAATGAGAGAAGGTGAATGTTCTGCAGCATTTATAATTCTTCCTTGTTCTGGGCTCTGAATTTGAAGTAACTTACCCCTTGAAGCCTGTCGTTGATACTGGAAATAAAGGTGCTTAGGACCTCTCTAAAATGAAAAAGAAAAAAAAAAAAAACAACACAGAAGGAATAAAATAGACATGTAACGTTACTGAAGTAGTTAGAAACTGAAAAGATCACAGTAAATGTGAGACATGAAATACTGCAAGGCATAGTGCGGTGCACAGTGTAAACACAGAAATGTGCTTACTTCAGCAGACATAACCCTTTGAAGTCACATTACTTGTTTTAGGAAAGCACAGATTCTGCTAGGTAGAGTAAGAAATATATAAATATTTGTGTGTGTACACACACACAGACATGCACATATATCACACAGGGGTATATACATATTTTTTTTAACTCTCCCAGTTTTGGCGTAGCGTTTCTGCCTCTCCCAGAAGTTTCCGAAGGCATTTACACAACTGCCTGCTAGCTGCTGGGGTGTTACCGCTGCACTATCTGCTCCGGAAGAACCCAGCCGTGGTGGAGGTGACGTGCCAGTTGCTGAGATACATGAGTATTATATTTGGACTAAAATAACTGTGGGAAAAACAGGGAAAAAAACTGCGGCATCAACAAAGCCCAAGCCAGGAAGAACAAATACTGCAAATCCTTTTCTCCCGAGATTATGCCTGTGGTTTCTGTTATCCACCCTTTTGAGTTGAGCGAGCCTATCAGGAACCAGGCTATATTCATGATTAACCTATCAAACAAAAATGCTAGGACTGTTGCTAAGCAAAGCGATAACCTATTTCCTTTCTGAAGATTCGGGTCATTTTAAATTGATCATTTAGTAATCCAAACTGCAACAAACAGAAAGGTGGAGGCCAGGTAGAGGCTAATGGTGAGAATTAGGCAGGGCTTCTGAAATATTCCTAGCCTTAGGAGAGGAAGATGTTCATTCTAATAGTCAAACTTGTGGGGGATATAAATGGATAAATTACACGTTTATCTCTGTAAAGATAATATAGTTATTTATATAAACATGCTTCTAATCTGGGAGTGCATCTGGAGTGCAGAAAGAAGCATAATTAATATAAAGAAGAAATAAAGGATAATTAAGAGTTCTGACTAAACATTTAAAACTGTGTGTCCATTCCTCATAATTCACTTACAAAAATCTTCCTCTTCTCTAATAGGCACCAGAGCATCAGATTTTGCATTATCAGAAGCATAGTGCCCATTGCAAACGAGAAAGAGATACACAGTCTGATCTGATTAAAGGCTTTTAACAAAAATGTGTTTCACTTTGGATGTTACATTACAAAATGTACAGAGCTAAGAATTATTTATAGGTGCACTGGGGAGCTTGCCATCTTTCATTTTTGAGATTGAAACTCTTAGCTTAATCCTTAAAGTCCTAGAGGACCTACAGGTACATTTAATTCTTAACGTCTGACAAAGAGCTCATTAGCAAATTATACTTGCCTGTTCCCAAAAACACACATACAAAAATCCTCTATATCAGAAAAAAATATAGAGATAGGTGCAGGTTTATAACACTGTAATCACTGCATCTTCCTCTGCACAGAAGTATGCTTGGCAATCTCCTTACCTGTCCTAAATGTAAATGTCATCCTCGAAGTCCCTTTTATACAGTCTATAAAATTTTGAGAAATATGGACTTTCACAAAGGAAAACAAACAAACAAATAAACAATAAAACCCTTGCTGATTAGATAAAGAAGGCAAAGGTAAATTCGGGATATAGTTTTGTTGTTCCTTCTGGCTTATGGCTGAAAGCATTACATAACTCTCATCGCAAGTAAACCTTATTCTCTCATCCTGTGACTCTTTCCAATCAGAGATTATCTAAAACCTGAAAAGACACTTTACTTGGAGAAATCTGCAGCTACGTCATGTGTGACTTTTAAGAGGAGAAGGAGGAGCTGCAGGGAGTGATAACAGATTTCACAGGAAGAACTTGTAATGGATGTCTACATACCGATCATATTTGTCCTTTATTTTGTTCTTATTCACTTCAAAATTTTCCAGGACACTTTTCCCTCTTCCTGCACAAAAATTAAGCAAGCCTTTTTCTCTTGTATCTTCATCAAATAACTGTGGTTTCGTTTGGTATTTAGTGAAAATACTGGGCTCGCTCTGTTGCACAAAAGAAAGGAAAATGTTGAAGTATAAAAATAATCAGAACATTAATTATCAAAAACTATTTCTGTACCAAGTGCTTTGCAGACAGAGGGTTCACAGTGATTGGACGTGACAGATTAGATCGGGTGAGGAGATTAAGAATTTGACAAGATTATTGTTCACTTAGTGTGCCTAGTTTGATCGGCTCCCTGTGGAACTGAAACTCAGACTGAATTTCTTCAGACTCAAGGCTTTTCCATCATCCTGACTGTTTTCAGTTGGTTGCAATCATCAGTTGCACAACACAGAGACTATAAAACAATTTCAGGGTGCTCTCTGTACATTAATCTAAAGGAAACCCTATTGAATTTCCTTTTGGGTGACATCATTTGCTGCTAAGCAGCAACATCGTCAGGCTGTAGCTGTTTTTCACATGCTCCAATACACATTTCAGAACAAGAAGATAACATTAGTATGAAAGCAGTGAAGACCTTCTTCATTCTACACACTTTCCAGACACTTTGTGACCAAAATAGAAATGCCTTTTCCTTTAAACATAAGAAAAGGCAAATTTTGTTAAATTGTTTTCTTTCATCCTGAACAGTGAGTTTCCTTTCCTGCATCTGATGAAAAGCCACACATTTAAAGGACAAGATCTTCAGCAAAACACAGGGGACAACAGACAGGATCTGGAACTGAATGGCTGCCTAGGGCCACGGAGCTGGCATGACTGCTCTTTCCTGATCTTTGCTCTGAGGTGTCTTTATTTGGATCTGCTGGTATCTGCTCGTGGTGCAGGAACTATTTTAGTGAGACTGGTAACATCAGAGGCCACGTGCTGTAGGAGAAAGATTTTGAGCTTAGAAGCTCTTCATCTAAAGTCATTTAAGCATCTACCATAACAACAATACAGCAAGGTAACTTGCAGGAAATGGAATTAAATGCCGAATACCTGTCATTCTTGCAGAAAGCTAATAAAGAGAAACGCAGTATCGTTCAAAAAAGGAATAGATGAAATATTCTATCTTAGCTAGCTGGTGTAAAGACATTAGATTGAGACCAATTTCACATTATGTTAGTTATTAAAAATTGTGATCAAAGAAAATATCCCAATAATAGTCATATAAATAAGTTTTTTCACCAACCAGGCTGCTATTTTGTCTAGTTACGGTAAGTATGTACTCCTCTTATTGTATCAGAAGGTAACTTGATTTCAGCAGGCTCAGCCAATTTTACCACCTGTTTTCAGTATTTTCCATTCATTTAGATGGTGGCTGTGTGTGTGCAGGGCTGAACAGGGGAGCAAGACTCACGTCCTGGGAGTTGTGCTGTCCCAGCTGCGTGCCCAGCTCCAGTGGTGCCGCTGCCGACTGCACATTCTCTGGGCAGAACTGGGAGCCGAAGAGCAGCTGAGAATCACTGAGACTCGAGTAGTCGCTGGGAGCATTGCTCCGGACAGAAAACTTGTTAGGCCTGAAACAGGACAGAGTGCGTTGTGAGTGAATCTTTCTTTTCCCTGAGTGCCACCCAAATGAACCCTTCCCAGCTGGCCTTGACTTCGTGCTATGTTCCTCTCTTTCTGTTCCCTTTCACAGACACAGCTGCTGCCAATTTGCCCCCCAGGACTGCGGTACGATGCCAGGTTCCCCCAGGTGAAGGAGGTTTCCCACTGGCTGTATTGCTTTTTGTTCTGTCAGAGACTGCCTTCAATTTTTTTTTTTGCTGGCAAAGACAGAGACTTCTTCATTTTTCATATTCCATTGCTCCATGTTTACAAGGTCGGATGAACAGCTTAGGCTAGGTCCAAATGTAAGAAATGCTGGCCCAGGCTTATTCTCCCCAAATTAAGCTACCAAATTGCAAGAGGTGTGTTGCTGCCTTTGGTGCTGTTTCTCAGTATCAATAGATGAAATCCTTTCTTCCACCTCATCCACCTGTGCCACTGTACAAAGCCTTACCCCAGCCCTCCCACAGGAACAAAAATCTCACCGTGTAACAATTCCTAAAAAGGGTCAAGGAAGAAACAAACTGAATTAATTAAAATCTAAAGGTTTACTAATAAATCACAAGGACTTTCTCCTGATCAAGCCTGGCAAAACAGTGATAAACGGAATGGAATTAGAGATCAAAATTAATGAAGGAGACTCTTAGGCAGACTCTTCCATAACAAATCATGTAACTAAAGTAAAAAAGAGCAGGAGACTAATTCGTGTGTCTAACAAAAGATGATCACCCCAACATTTATTAGCAGTGACGTGTTCGGTTTAATCCCCACTTTTGGAAGGAGCCCAAACACCATACACACAAAAGGGAGAGGGTTTAGTGGGAGCATTTGAACTGCTCAGCCTCCCTCTTCTTCATAGAGCGGTGTCAGTGACAATATCATATTAATACTTCTGGCTTTGAGCTCACCGAGTACACTGAGCTGCGGTCAAAAATAGACAGATGAGGTATGGGTTTGTGCATCCTCAAAAAGCCTGATAAATCTGCCTGAATTCAAAACCTCCCTTGATCTTTCTGTGGGCCCCAAATCTACCAAAAGAGAAATCTGAACGTAACTTTCACTTGCATGGCTTCCTGTTTCCACCCCAGCTACGCTTTGTACAAAAGAACTCACTTTATATCTGCAGCCCGCAGCATGTCAGGAAGAGACATGAGCACGCGGGCTGCCACCACCCCACGTGGGCAGCACCCTGGCCTGCAGTGTGGGTATCACATCATTTCTAAACCTGACAGTCTTTTAGGCAAGAAAGCTCCCTCTTAGTTCGAGTAAGGGTTTTTACACTCCCCAAGTGCTTCCTGCCAACGCACGGCTCCATGACCCCCTTGGAAAGCGCCCGGTGCTCCTGGTGGATGCCACATCCCTGCTGGATGCCCGGTCCCCTCACGGCACCTGACGGCTGAACGCAAGGAGCTGCAGCTCAGAGGTCTCTGCGAGGTCTGGGTGACTTCCCAGCCTCTCTCTGCACTGACACCATGACCAAAGAAGGCTGTAGACGGCTCTGGAGCCTCATTTTTCTGTCTGAAGTCCTCTCTTGGTGGTTAGTTTAGGAATGATGGCACTTCTGCAAACTACGGGGGGAGACGAACCAGATGTCTCTTTGAGCACATTCCTTCCCAGATTTCTTTCTCCCTTGCTAAACGCTGCTGGCAGTTAATTTGCTAACAAAGCCATCTGGACGAGGCATCAGCCTGGCCACGCTTGGGCCAGGCCTTCCCGTGACGGTGAGATCAGACAACCACGGCTCTCCAGCCACCTGACCGTTTCCTTCAGGGTGCTGGGCTTCACGGGAGCGTGACCTGTCCTAAATATAAACCCTTCCTTATGAACAGCGAGGAAGCATTCTAGAGATTCAATCCTGGTTAGAAGTCCCTCCTAGGTGATGCAATAGTTTATCTCAGGAGAACTCTTAGCTTTCTGCTAAAACGAGCCGTTCCCTGAGTCATCCACACATTTGTGCCAAGAGTGCTCCTATGCTGTTTGCACTACTGGATGCACTCAGAGCAAAAAAAAAAAGATGTAGGTATGTAAGACAAGCGCCATCACAAGCTCCTGTCAGCTCCAAAAGCGCTAAATCATACTCTGCCAACCATGGAATGGGTTCTTTTTCCCACCTAATTGAATGCAAGGAATTGTAATATTGGCAGCTCCGACACTTTCTGTAATATGAGCGTGACCTCAAAAATCTGCAGCCCTCTGCATATCTGGGGAGTCAGCTAGCTCGTCGCGGTCTCAGTTTCCCTGTTGTCAGTGTGAATACCCCTCCCCCGGAGAAGTTGGATCTTTGTGGAGCTTCTTGCATTTTTCCCAGTTCCAATCAGTTCCAATCATGCAAATACTATCACCAGATGTGAACGTATCACCTTTTGGTTAAAGGGTCTGCCTTGCCCCCGAATAGCTGTCAGATATAACAGTCCCAGAGAAATACAGCACGCAATAAATCCCCTCTTCTTGTGTTCCTAGATGTTCCTAGGTGCATCAACACACTAAAACACGTAACTGTAGTGTCATAGGCCTTATTGGTCTGTAAAAACAATTTTTACTCGGCTGTGTGGATCCATCTTTATGTGCCAACACCAAGCTCCAAGAGTCAGTTGGAAAAGCAATATGAGTCTCCTACAATTTCCAAAATAACATCTATTGGTGGTGCTGCTGTGATTTTATTCAGTTCCATCATCCTCCCTGAACCTGTGCCAACATCCCTCCTTTTCTGAAGCTCTGTGGGTGAAGCTCACTTACACCTTCCTGACATATTTCTTCAAAGCTTCTTTCCCAAGAAGAAATCTTCTTCTCCTGGTAGCAATCTTGAGCTGTATCAGTACGATAAAGTTCCTCTTCTCCTGCTTGCTGTCCAGAAAATCTCCTAGCCCTTCCTGCTCCTTCTCATTTAGTCACCAGGACTGCATCACAACAAATCCAACTGAAATGCTGGACGCTCCTTTTCATCTGCTCTTCCTCGTAGCTTTATTCTGTATGTATAGGAATTGTCTCTAGCTCTCCTATGCTGCTCTCGTAGTTACTATTTGCAGCCTGTCAAGGTGTTCAGCAAACATGCAAGGATCAGCATTCGCTTTGGGTATAGAGGAGAAACTTTAGCATCCAGGGGGCTTGGAGGAGTTCAAATGAAGGAGTTTTAGTTGATACTGCAGCTTCCAGCCATTTACTTTGCTGGAAACAGCATCAGCATAACATTATTTTTCTGTTCCCTGTCCTCTGGAATTGAATGACCTGCTTGTTGCAAATCGTTCATTTCATTGTTGCATTTGTATCCTATAAGGAATTTCTACAAACAGATTTTGGCACCAACCTGAATGTATTAACCACAACAGGGTCCCTATAGGCTTTTCAGCTCAGACACTGCCTCCAGTTTCCAGATTTCAGGCTCAAATTCCTTCCGCTCTTGTTTTAATTCCTCAAGGTCATTTTTACTCTCTATGAGCAACTCCATTATTCATTCCAACGTGATTCAATAGCACCCAGACATTCCTCACCTTGGAAACCGCATTAGCTCCTTTGTCCTGAGCAAGGAGCCAGTAGTCAGAGATTTCTGCGGCACAGCCTTGTTTACTTACACAAAATTTATCCCTGGCCACATTAGGAATCAGACATTTGGAGGTAATTTTTTGCCCCCCAGTCTGAAGCTGTCTTCCAGCTTGCATGGCACACTCAGTTTCTGATTCCTCCAAGGCTCAGGGTTCTTACAGCTGCTCATTCATCGGCGTTGTCTTGGCTGTCTCCATTTTCTGATAATTCTGGGACCTTAAGGCAACTTCAGAATTTGTGGCTCTGCTATGTGGGATGGAAATTCGTGAAATAATGGATCGAGTAAGGCTGTTAAACTTGGAAGATGTTTCTCAGCAGCAGAAATATGATGTAGAGAGCAATGGCCCAAGCAGGCCTCAGCTTACAGCATGCTTTTTGAATGCCTCTTTAATATTTTTATCATGTATTGGCCTTACATGCTCTCTGGCAGGCTTTCTGCTTCTGATGTCTCTGGAAATAGGTTTATTAGTAGTTTTTATGCCTCTAGCAAGTTACTGCTTTTCACATGAAACAAGAAAATTCTGGTAACTTCAATTTAAAATCATAATATATCATTTCCTATTTTTATATTTTTAATACTCTTTACTTTCTTAAAACACACCCTCTCATTTTCAATAGTCTTCTTTACCATGCCATTTAGCAGTGTCAGGCTGGTACCAGTCCATCTCCAGTTTGATCTGATAGCCTATAGGCATTAGTTCTATGCTTCAGTGTGACTCTGAATAATGAGGCTCTTCAGTATGAGGTCTAAATAATCTCTGTGCCTCAGGCAAACATTTAACCCTTTTGGCTGTCCCTTTACATTTATTTTAATGAGGCTTCGTACTTCTATGTCAGTATCTTTTTTTGAAATTATACGTTTCTGTGGTGGATTTTCGGCTTTTGTTGCTCCTGCAGAGATGCTGAGTCCAGTTCATTATTGCCACTTTTACAGCAGCACCACAAAAGTAATATTCTGAATGAGGGTCTTATGCTCAGCTCGAGACCAAGGCAAGATGCATTTCTTCCTTGGGAGTTCCCTGGCTGAGGCGGGTATTTATGGTGCTGAAAATCTAGTTTCAGCATCATGCCCCAGCGATGCTTACCCGGTCGATATAAAGCTAATTGAAGCATCATTGCTTTTGTGACCGCTATTCTCAGGTCCTCTGTGATCCTCCTCCGTGTTCCCTTCTGGCTGGGCAGTCAGCAGTACAGCTCTAATACGACATTTTCCCTAATTAGCTCTGGCATTTCAATCCACAAAAATTGTGTTGTTTGTCGATACACTTAAATTGACTCTAAGCTTTCTCCGCTGCATAGCTGTCACTTTATTGGCCTCACATCCTCCCACCTTCTTAAATAATTGGCACCCTGATATTACAGCGTCCAACTAGATAACTTTCCTTCCGATGAGTTTCTAAGATCTCTATTATGTCAATATTTGTACATTACAAACAGGTAAAACAGGGACTCTGGTTACCCCATCCTATTTCTCAGGCTGCCAGCAGTCACAGAGAAGATTATGTGTGCTTGACAGACAGATTATGAATAAAACCCCAAGTCCCCAGTCTGCTGTGAGACGCAGACAGAAAGGAGTTACAAGAGGTGATGGTTCAGAGCAATCTCGGGCTTCTGCAGAAACTCTGTCATGACCTTATTACATCACTGGAGCTCTGCATTTCTTATGGACCTGGTGGCAGCTGCTCTCAAAAGTAACACCCTGCCTCAAACGTGCAAAGAGCTAACACTGTGAGCTGTACCCTGCCAATACTATATGCTGATTTCATGTTTCAGCTTAGAAGCTCTCTTAAAGACAGTATTCTGCAGTTTATACATCATATCCTGCTGTAGTGAGAAAAGTATCTAGTAACAGGAGAAGAGAGCCGGGAGAAGTAATTAACACATCTTCCCCCCATCTCAAATACATGCACATACTCCTATGAATAACTTTTTTTTTTTTCCTTAGAAAAAGTTAATTTGCTGTGTGAGAACCCTCTCCTTCATCTTAATTCTTCCAAAAGCCCAGCTGCATTTTCAGTAATGTTTCATGACCTATTGGACCCTCTCAACTCACTTAAAAAAAACGTGGAGTGCTGAGGAGTAGGTGTTAAAATCTTGTCTGTATTTTTCTCCTGCATTAATAAAATAGTTAAAAGGGAAGATCTGGTAGCTGACAGGACACTTTGGAGGAGGAAGGAACTCAAACAATCCCCTTACAAACAGGCACCAATACTTCTTCTACTCATTTCCTTTGGTATTGCACAACTCCACAGAATGCTTTATACATATATAAATTACATACATATTATATATACACATACAGACATTCACAACTAAATTTCCCCAGTTCAGTCTCCGACCAGAATGAAAGTCGCAGGTTTCCAAACCACTGAGACATAACTTCTTAATTAAATTTAAAAATATATATTAAAAAATCTGCAGGTACCAAGACAATAGAATTATGCAATGCATGTTTATAAAGACTAAATCATGACAGATATAAACACACTTTTCTCTGAATTGGCTCCCCTTTGACCCTTGCATCTGTGCAAAACTCAATTAATTCATAGGTATATGACAAGCACTTTTATAACGGGAAAGGAAACTGCTATTATGCTTTCATTATCATCCATCATCATGGTAACATCAGGCCACATCAGAGACAGTATGACTAAAATCGTGAGTTTGAACAACAGTTAGTTATATAACTACCAGAGGATCAGACGACCAAATTCATCAATTAGCTTCCCCAGAATTAAACAAGAGATAAATCTGGCTCTGTTTTTTAGCCAAGTGATGCAAAGAGTATTACTCTGCTACATAAAAATGTAATATGTCTTAGCGTTTGCTCTCCAGATGTTTAATACAAGTAATATTTGTTGTTTCATTGTATATTATAGATGTGGAGACTTCTAGCTGCTCTTTGACTTCTGCTGGGAAAAAAAATCAGCCATGCATATCAATGCAGTATATGGAATAATTTTGGTTACATAATGTGTAATGATATTGCAAATTATGATTCATTTTATCTATCTTTTACACAAGGCAAGAAAGGAACATTTAACTTATCTAATTAGACATGTTGCATAAGATAGGCCATAGGACTTTCCTGAATAAATTCCGGCTTGAAGCACAGAATAGCTTTTAGCAGAACATCCAGTGATTTTTAAATTCCCTACAACGGTAAATCTATCACAGTGTTTAGTAGGCTGAGTATGCAAACACAAACAGAATCACAGAACAGGTTAATTAACCAACATTCACCAGACCAGGACTAACTGCAGATCAATTCTAGAGAGATTTCTTTTTGTTCCCTCAGCTGTCCCGTGCCCATGCCTCCCCCCATACTCCCACCCCTTCTTTGGCAGTACAGTGACAATGCAATTGCGGCAGAGTCTCCAGAAACAGTCTCTAGAAACAGAAAGCTACAACAAAATGGTGGCTTCTGCTTTTCCAGCACCTAGATCACCTCCTAGGTTATGTATCTTCAAAAGTTTCTGTCTCTCCCTACCCTAGACCAAGACAAGAGAACAGCCTTAAAATCACCAGAAAGTTGGGAAGCAGGGCAGGCAGAACGGCTGTTTCGCTTAATCAGCACATCCCATGTTTGAACCAAACCAAACCACATTTCACTGTATTGCACCATAGTTGCAGAAGTGCCTCTTAGCGCAGGAAATACAACCTGCTGTTCCTCAGGATGCCTCTGTTTATAGAACTCAAACCCAAGTAAATGGACCACTAAAATGTTTAATTTGTGTAAATGTTATTAAACAGCCAAAGCATTGATAATCCCAGGAATGTTTTACATTGGCAGTGCAAGACCTCCAAAATATGTTGTACCATAACCTGTCACATGTCAGGATGAGGTTCCTTGTATTTACAATTCCCTTATAATCTTAAGAGAGGCTGTTGTACTTAACAGGCTCTGTGGTATAAACTGTGCACACTGGGAATCACGCAGATCAAACACACATGATGTGCAGTTAGTGCATGTAGCAAGAAGGCACATTTTTGTATTTTTCTAAGGTAGGAAACTCTGAGCCAATGTGGAGAATGGAGAGCCCTTATCTGGAGACATATGAATGACCTCTGGAATGAACACACCATGAGTGTCAGGATACGTAAGCCGATGGGAAATTTCTGGCTTATCTGACCTCACTGTACTGTCAAATACCACTTACATGCATTTTACTGCAAACTCACAGGGTAGTGACCCTGAGAAAAACACAGCCCATCCTGATGGCTCCAGTCTGATAAGCACGAAAATGGTGAAAACATACAGCACTTACCCAGAGGCTGTTGGAGTGCTGAGCATCTCCTTGATGTTCCAGACGTTAAAATTCATTTTTTCAAGATTGACTGTTAGAAAGGAAAAATACAAGAGCTGTCAATTGCAGGTGTCAGAATAAAACCACCCACAGGGCCACCAGCTGCACCCTGATGGTGGCAGCACCCCACTGGCCTCGTCGCCTTGCAGCCAAGGCGTTTTTGGGGCTGGGAGTGAGGAAAGGCTCCCTCTGGGCCCTGTCCCCATGGGATTCGTGTACTGCCCGAGCTCGGGGCAGTTTGTGCATTTTTCCTCCCTCATCACCCCCTCTCCGGACATCCCTCCCCACTCCCCAGGCATGCATGGCCACCTCCTTCCTACCCGCTGGCTGCAATGTCACGGTGCTGCCCACACTCTGCCAGCAATGCTGCAAGGAGGAGAAATAACAAAAAGAGTTAAAGCCGCCTTAGGACGGAGCACACCAGCTGCAGGGGGAGACGAGAGGCACCTGCGGCCCCAGGGAGGCCCAGCCAACATGGCTGACGTGGCCGACATGGCCACCATGCGGCTGGGGCTGGGCCTGGCTGCTCCCTGCGGGTCCGGGGTGCAACCGGCGTCCGGGTGGGGGGCTCGGGGGTCCCCCCTGATCTGGGCTGTCCCCAGGCAGATGGGGGGGACACCCTTTTTCTGGGTGAAGGGGGTGCTTGGGGCTGAGTGCCCCATGGCTGGTCCCTAGTGGCAGCCATAGCACACCAGGTGGCTTCGTGCCCAGGGGCTGTGAGGGCTCTCATGTCAACAGTGCTCTCAGAAATGCAGAACGGCTTAATTTTACCCACCAGTATGACAGAAATAACCCATGATCTAAACATGCCCCGGAGAAAGATTCTCAAATATGGTTTTACTGGAATTTTTTCATTGCACGTCACTATCCTCCTCATCTTCAAGAATGGAAAATGGGCATGCTTACTTGCCTGTTTTTTTTCCCTTTGATTCAAAGTAATTTTAATGCTGGTTAAACCGTTTGGTCGTCAGTTTTGAGGATGCTCCATAAGCACTAAACCACTGCAGAAATAAGGCTGCTGTAAATTTACAGATAGATTAGAGAAGCTCGACACATCCCCTTCACGCTCCTCCTGCCTGGAGAGCAAGTTTTAGTGTTAACAGCAGCCTGGAGCTCCGAGGTGTCAAAACAATGCCTGTGTTGTGTGTCATCCCGAACAACAGCAGCGTTGATGTATATATCTGCTTTCCTTAACAAATCCTGCAGAACCGAAGCTTTCACTTAAATAATTCTGGACTTTTACCCACAACAGACTTCTTGGAGCAACTCTGCTTCTTGTTTTTGCTTGTAACTACAGGGCTACATCTGGTATAAATAGCTGGAATTTATCTCCACGGCTTGTTAACTCTCGACCGTGTGATGATCCAGTGGCGGAAAGATTTTCTAGGACTGAAGCAGAGAATTGCAGGCTGTCTGTGCTCCCACTGCAGTGATCTGATAATGGCCAAGCTGTCAAAGGCTTAAAGCCTAACCTTCCTCCAGAGAGCGCTGCTGTGGGGGACACCTGTGGCTATGGCACTGGTTGAGTAAATAAGGGCTTTGCTCTGCTTCCGTGCTTTGTACAGCTCGGGTGTACACACTGACACCCAGTTCTGTTATCGCTGCACTGAGGCTGAATACAGCCCTGCATCACAAACGGTGGGGTTCTGTCCTTTTATTGTTCATAACTGGAAAGTCTAGAACTCCCTTCATAGGAGACCACAGGGCCCTGTATCCATTTACAGCACTTCCCCTGGTATTAGGAAAGGATTTGCTGGTACTTTGTGCACCAGCTATAGGACTTGGCACCCGCTTGGTGCATTATTTTAAGTTATTATGCAGAGCTATTCATATTGCTGATGTGGCTGGAGCTTTCTGGTTTGAGCGTCTACTGAGTTTGTGGAACGTGATAAATGAGATTTTGTATTTCCATCTCCCCAACAACAGAAAGAAATTTCTATAAGGAAACACATTTTCTTAATTATAGGTTTGACAGCTAGCTCCAGTCCCCTTCTCCCCCCGTCCGTAGCAGAGCTCTGTGGAGATCTGCAGTGTTGCCTGGTGCTGGCTTGTAGCAACAGCTTCTAGCATTAGGGAGTTTGGCCAGATACTTGAAGGTTTTCATTTAGTAAAAATTAAAAGAACATGCCAGGAGATAGACAGCAATATATCTTGTACATTCCTCAACTGTTTTTCTTTCGTTCGTTAGTATTTAATTAGCAGCTCACATGAGCTCTTCAGTTAATAATGTGTCAGTCTTAAGCGCAGTCAAGGCCATCGTTCGTTTTGCCTTTTTGCCTGAAGATTTTTCCATCCATCCCAAGATGTCCTTGGCTATTGTCCTGGCCACTCTCTTCTCCTAATTTGGCTGGGATCCGGGTCTAGTACCCAAAAGTGAAGACAGAAAAGAAGGAGCAATCCAAGCTTTTAGAATAGGTCACGGATTTTTCTCTGTTTATCTCAAGTGAAACAGTCAAGCGACATGGAGCTGCAGTGGGTGGACGTGTCCCAACCCCCCGAAACATGCAGGAGGCAAGGGTGCTAATAAAAGCGCAGAGAAGCTCTCTGCAGAGCAAGGGCTGCTGGTGCCGCCAGGCTGGCACCATTGCCACTGGAAATGTCACCAGAGCAGGGACACATGACAGTGAGGTGCTCCCAAGCCGTGGCTTTCCCCTCTCACAGCATTGGTTTTGGAAAAAACAGTGCCAGGCACCGGTGCCCGCTGCACAGCCCCCTGTCACTGGAAGGGAATGCTGCAGAGGAGGTGCGCAGGACTGTCAGCGTGCTGGTGACTCAGCGCCTGATTTATCCTGTCCATGCGATGCTCCCACGGGACAAGCTCATTAATCAGGTCTGCGTCTCCAATGCAACTCCATGATTTAGGGTCCCACACAACAAAAGTTGTGAGAGTGAAGTTCTTACGAGCCTCAGTGGCTTCTGGAAAGGGCTGGCAGGCTGGGGAGAGGTACCATGGCTGTCCCCTCCCTGCACCCCTAGAAGAAAAAGTCCACCAGGGCTAAGCTTGTAGGAGGGGTGTTGTAAAAATGGGATGCTGCTATAGTATTCACAGGAGAGGGCCAGAGCCCCCCTGTGCTGTGCTTGGAGGATGGGATCTCTCTTTCCAGCCCCCAGACTTCCCAGCACAGCACAAGCTGCTGACTTTGTCCAGCTGCCAGCGCATGCCCCCCGCTGCTGAGGCACAGCTCAATCACGCATTCAGGGCCCCTGCTGATGCTGCTTCTGGCACAGCTGTGGTTTCTATGGCAACTCCAGAGGTGGATGCAGGGATACTCCAGCCGAGGTACCAGGTATCCCAGGATAATCCTCCCGAAACAGAGGCAGGCAGCTCCTCTCTGACCCATGCCCAGCATCTCCCACGCGGTGCCCTGGCTCATGGCACAGCTGGGTATGGCACTGCCCTGGCTGCTGTCATGCTCTGTGGTGCCTTGGCCGCCTGTTTCCCCCTGTGCTACCCACCCGAGGATCACACCGTCCGTCTTCTCCAAAAGGTCAGGCATTCACACTTGATATTTACCCGGACCTGTGAGATCTTTCTAATGCCATCTCATTAAAAGACCAAATCCCTCGGCTGTGTCTGCGGCCGCTGCTCTGTGCTTTGGGGTGCGTGACTTTGCATGGAGCCAAAAGCAATAAGGCTAAGGCAGGGCCACGGTGCTGAGCGATCTGGGACATCAGCACAGAGCTCACCTTCCCATCCTGATGCCATGAAGTGGGAAATGCGGTGTTCCTACTTCCCCAGGCACCAGACCATGCTCCAGCCAGTGTGCTGGTGCTAGGGTGAGACCATGGGCCCCAGAGCAGCCACCCTAGGCAGCCAGCAGCCAGGTCAGGAGCAGCTGGAGGAGCACCCCAAGCTGGGCAGCAGGGCAGGAGTCTCACAGGTAGCAGCAGACAGACCTGTCTCATGTAGGGGATGTCTCTTCTCTTGCCAAGCCTCTTATTTCTCAGCAGCACTTTCAGTCTTCCAACAGCCACCTTCATCGCATCCTCTCTTGCACACCAGCTCCCTCCGATAAAACTCCTCTCTCTGCCACTGTGTTCACCCCCTGAAGCCTCTTTGCTCCACGGTGCAGGGTCCTGTTGGGGAAGAGCTCACCGGGCTTCCCCTTGGGTTTTCCCAAGGGGCTGCAGCACATCCCCACCCGCAGCAGGACAACAGGACGGCAGCAGGGTAAAACCGCACGTGTTTCATTTATTCGAGGTGCTACGTCACCTCCTAGGCACTGAGCTACAGGGCACCTCTGCGCTACATGAGACATCGACTGGGTCTACGACGACACAGCACTCACTGCTACACACACGGCACGGACACGGGGCCGAACGGGGCGGCACGGCGGCGACGGCCCTGCCTCCGCGGCTCCCCGCGCCGGCGGCCTCGGCCCTCCCCAGGCACCGGGACAGCAGGATTTGTCCCCGGGCTCTTCTGCCGTGGGGCAGCGGCAGCACCCGGCGGTGCGGGAGCCCAGAGGGATTTCGGATGCATTGTGAGAAACCGTGGCCGCTGCGGCACCCGGCGTCGCGGGACGGCGGCTGCCCGGAGCTGAGCCGCCCCTGCACGGGCGCACGCACACCCTGTCCCCGTCTTCAGGCACTTGGTGCTCCGCCGGGGCTGCTCCCCGGGCTGTGGGGGCTCTCTCAGGGCACCTCCCGCAGGCACAGGGCCTCGACGGCGCCGCTGGGGCCCTGCGCAACCCCGCCGATGACGAAGAGCAGGCCGGGGGCCGAGCAGCTGGAGCAGGAGCAGCGGCCGGTGGGCATGGGGGGCAGCGGCTCCCACCTCTTCCGCGAGAGGCTGAACCCCTCCACCGAGTCCAGGGGGCACGACTGGTTCCCTGCAAGAGAAGGCACGGCCTCAGCCCCTCCCCGCACACCCCAGGCTCTGCCGTTCCCTGCTCAGAGGCTTTTAATGCCCCAGCTGAATCCCACTAATTGTGGCTGGTCCGCGAGCCCTCCGCAGCAGGGGATCTGCAGTCTCAGTGGTAATTACGCGGGGGCACAGCGGGATTAGCAGCATCCCCAGGGTGATGGCTGCCGGCACCCCACTGCTCGCCTTCCCTCCTGCCCTGCCACCAGCTCGCCGTGCCCCGAGCCCTGGCCGTGTGTCTGGGTGCTGCGACTGCCCCGGGCAGCTCTCCTACAGCGTCCCCGCCGCTGAATGGCAGCACTGACCTTTCCCCAGCTCCCTCGGGAGAGGGATGCGGCGCTGCAGCCCTGCACAGCCGGGCTGAGCCAGCATGCGGCGCACAGCACCGGGGAAACACAGCCGTGGGGCAAAAGCAGCCCCATGGGGAGCACCAGCAGCCCCTGGAGGGGCAGTAGGGTCTCCCAGTTTTGCCCACACTTGGGAGGCAGAGGAGGGACAGAGTTGGGGCTGTGGGGCTGCTGAGCATGCAGCAGCGCTGCTGTGGTTTTGTGCAGCCCCAGGGCTGTGCAGGAGGTGAGAGATGAGAGGTGTTCATGCACCGAGAGCCCGTCTCCCCACCGCTGCAGCACCGGTCAGCAATGTGCTGCAGAGGACAGGGAAGGGAACGCGGCCACACGGCTCCCCCAGGTGTTACCGAGGCCGCCCACGGCCACCACTCGTCCTCCCAGGCAGCCGGCCACGAAGTCGGCTCTCTTCTCCCTCATGCGGATGGCACGGCTGGGCTTGCTCCAGGCACCTGCAGGGCAGAGGCCGTCAGCATCACCCCCCCAGACCCCGCGCTGCAGGCACCATCCGCGCCGCCGGGGCTCACCCTGCACCGGGTCGAACATCTCCACGGTGTTGACGAAGTGGGGGCGGGAGTAGAAGTTGTGGGGGCCCGGCTGCTGCAGCCCCCCGAGGCTGAAGAAGACGCCGTCGGCTGCAGCGCAGGCGGCGAAAGCGCGGCGGCTGGGCACGCTGGGGTAGCGCGTCCAGCTCCTCGTCTCCAGGTCGAAGGCCTCGAAGGCGGTGACGGGCAGCTTGCCCTGCCGGCCCCCTGCGCACGGATGAGATTCTGGGGCTGTCGGCACCCCGAGGGGCAGCCGGCACCGCCAGCAAGGCCCAGCTGCAGTGCCGTGGTACAGCGTGCACAGAGAGAGCTTGGGGTGTGCCGGGGGCTGCGGGGGAAATCCCCCTCGTCCACTGGGGCAGCCCTGAGGGGTGCTCGGCTCGCCCACCTACCCAGCAGGAAGATCTTGTTGCCCTGCAGGAAGGCGGATGCCCCGTAGCAGGGGGTGGGCATGGAGGGCAGGGGCTGCCAGTGGTCCTTCGCCGGCTCGTAGACGCGGACCAGCGCCTGCGGAGAGGTGTCTGCTCCCATTCCCCCCAGCGCGTAGACGGCACCGTCTGTGAAACCAGCGGGGGTGAGGCAGGGAGGGCTCCCGGTCACCGCTGCGGGGTGGCCGAGGACAGTGGGCACGGCGAGGCCTGATGCTGGCAGTGCCCTGACCCTGCTCGGACCCCTCGCCCGCCCCAGCCGCCCGGCGCAGAGCCCGGCACCAGGCCATCGGCTCTAATTATCCTCGGCAGCACCATCTCCCTGGAGACACCATGGCAACACAGCCATGCTGCCAAATCCCTCTCCCGCCGCCGCCGGCACCCCTGCCCGCGCCCACCACGGCCCCGCTGGCCCCCTGCCCCGGGGCGATCCCATCACGCCCCCACCCCAGGAGCCAACACACGCATCCTCCACGAGACCCTCATCCACGGGCTGCGTCGAGGCTCGGAGGTGAAGTTTGGGCAGAGCCCGACGGCTGCGCGCCCGTCCCCTATCGCCCACCTCTCTGCACAGCCGCGATGCCCATGGAGGGCTGTGCCAGCGCCGCCTTCTTCTCCCACTTGCCCTCATCCACGTGGTAGACCTCGACGGAGGCGAGGGGGCTCTGCGAGGCGTCCACGCCGCCCACCGCCAGGATCTGCTTGCCCACGGCCAGGGCGGCGGCACCGGCCCGCGGCGTGGGCAGCGGCGGCAGCGCGGTCCAGCGCTGGGTGGGGAGGTCGAGCACCTCGGCGGCGCCCAGCGCGCGCCCGCTGCCCCCGCAGCCGCCCAGCACGAAGAGCTGCCCGTCGCGGTGCGCCGCGCTGCAGTAGACGCGCCGGGTGGGCATGGCGGGGAAGGAGAGCCACGCGAAGGCGCCCGCGCCCGCCGCCGCCATGGGACGGCTCAGCCGCCCGGGGGGTCCCCGGGCCCCGCCGTGCCACCCATCCGGCCCACGGTGCCGGCGGGGCTCGGCTTGGCGCTGGCCCGGTTCCCAGCGGGCTCCTGCGGGGGAGAGCGGAGGGGTCAGCACCGGGCACCGACAGCTCGGTGTCTCTGCGAGCCCCGGGAGCAGCACGGTGCTCTGCTGCTGGGATCCCGGTGCCCGGCACGCACCCCACGGGGCTCCCGCACCCCGGGGACTCCCGGTGGCCAGCCCCTACCCGCCCACCCTCCCGCTCCCCAGGGCTCCCGGTTCACGGTCCCGTCCTCCCGGGGGCTCCCGGTGCACGGCCCCGGTCCCCCCGAGTCTCTTCTCCCTCTCCCCGGGTCTCCCAGCGCATCCCCTGCACCCCGGGGGGCTCCCGGTGCACCCCCCGCCCCCCGGGGTTCCCTGCGCGCACGGTTCGCGTCCCCCGGGGCTCCCGCACCCCGGGGCTCCTTGCTCCCCGCCCCGGCCTCCTCCCGGGGCTCCCGGTGCGCACCCCCGGAGCCGTCCCGCCGCCGCAGCCCGGGAGCGGGGCAGGCACCGCGGCCGCGCTCACCTCGCCGCCCGTTCCGCCGCTCGCAGCTCCGCGCCGCCGCCCGCCCCGGGTCCGCCCGCTGCCGGTGGGGGCGGCGCCGCGCCCGCCCGCTCCCGTTCCCCCCCCCCCTCGCTCCCGGTACCTGCCCCCGGGTCCCTCTCCCACCGTCCTGCCCGCCCCGGGGCCACCGGGCTCGCCGCGCCCTGCCCGGTCACCGTGCGCCAGGGAGGCACCGGAGGGAAGGGGCCGGAGCCCCCCTGCTCGCTGCCGCACCGGGGCTCGCCCCCAAGGGGATCCCCGGGGCTCGGCCCAAACTTGGGGGGCACAGGGGGGTGGCCAAGGCTGGAGGGAAGCAGCGGGGGCTCCCCTGTGCCTTCACTGCCTGGAAATTCCTCCCCACTTTGCTGAGCTCCATGAGCAAACGCGGAGGGAAAGGTGCATCCCCTGGCCGCACAGGAAGGGCACTCACAGCAGGAACAGGGTGAGATTTGCTTTAAAATCGGGTGGAAGTGGCAGGGAGTGTCACTGCTAGGGAGAACACCGCGCTGCGAGCAGGTAACGCCGCGCTTCCCCGGTGCACCGGCACCACACCAGCTGCCCCTGTAGGATGCAGGAGTGGGAACGGAGACAAACAGCAGCATGGCTGCGTGGGGGACAGCACCACGGCCCTGCCCCACGAGCAGAGGGGCACAAAAAGCCCCAACCTTAGCCCAGGAGCAGGCACAGGGGCAGAGAGCTCCCACACCGCTGTGAGGGAAGGACAGCAGTTTCCCCCTCCAGGGTTGCCTTCACACAAGCTCCCAGGACACTTGTGTTTGGGCACGGGGGTTCCCGGTTGGATGGAGTGGACACGGCACACGTCGGAGAGGAGAGGGGACGGCTCAAAGCAACGCCCAGCCCGGGACTTTGTGTGCAGCAGGAAGGAAGCAGGGCACGTCCCTGTCCTGAGCCTCTCAGCCCTGGCCCCGCCAGCACAGAGGCATCTCTGTCCATCACTGTCCATCACTGTCCATCACTGTCCATCGCACTGCTGGCTCGGGGAGCTGCTCCCCATGCGGGCCAGGTAGCGGTCATAGTTCTCCTCACACCTCCTCACACAGCGGAGGAAATAGTCCTCGTCCGTGATGGCCTCCAGGAGGTCGGTCCGCACCAGGCAGACGTCGTACAGCTCCGAGGTCGGGGCGCACCGGGGGCTGCTGCTGCCTCGCTCCGAGAACACCTGCGGGGAGAGCAGAGCAAAAAAGCACCCGCAGCCTCCGCGGGCTGTGCCTGGCACGAGCACAGCACCCGGGAGCAGCGCACACATCCCGCTGGGGGGCATCCTGCCTCCCTCTTCGGCTTCCAGCTAACGGTGTCTCCTGCAAAGCGAGCGGGTGGCAGAGGGCAGGGGTCCCGGTTACACTCCAGAGGTAGAAGATGCAGTTTCTCCGGGTGTCCCCTCCCTCCCAGATGGCTCTTTTGCCTCGGGACCAGCTCGTCACGACGCGTGGCTGGGACTCCCCCGAGGAAAAGGCTGCACCAGGCAAGTGGAAGAAAACCGCGCTGTGATGCGGCCAGCCCCAGGAAAGCCTCTGCCAACAGCCTGCTGCCAGAACGGGCTGTGTGCTGCCAAGATAAATTGATCCCACCTGGCTGGTCTGGTGCCAGAGGAGCCCTGAGGTTATCTTCCCTGCTGCCCCGAGCCCAGCAGCCCAATTGACCCGGCTGTGATGGTGAAAGGCAGCGCTCCCTGCTCAGGGAGGCAGCCTGAGGCTGAACCGCAGCGCGTGGAGCCGTGCGAGCTGCTCTCTGCCTGCTGCAGGCACACAGGGCTCCAGCTGCTGCAGGCAGGGACCTCTCAGCAGAGCCTCCCGCATTAATTCACCTGAAGCAGCCCAGGCACAGAATAAAGCCTCCAACAGCGCTGCTCTGGGCAGTGACAGCTCCTGTCACCAGCCACAGACCCAGTAATTGACCGTGCTGGTATGGAAACGAACATCCGACCAGCTGCGCCATCCTCCTGCGTGCCCCAGGTGCCCTGCAGACCGTTTCCCAGCTGCTGCAGCTTCCTCCTGTGCTGCCCCACCACAGGCACTGCCGTTTAAACGCGGTGCCAGGACAGGCTGCGGCCATGCAGCCCCAGCAGGGAGCGGGGATGACTCACCCCACGCAGGAGCCTGGCAGCAGCACGGGCAGCGCTCTCCTGCTGCTCTGTGCTCGGCCACTTCCAGCCTCCCCCGGGCAGCCCCAGGCTCCTGGGGGGCAGCAACACCAGGGGGAAGCCTCGGTCCCACTCTGTGCTCTCATGAAGGGACCAAAACGTCTCTGCCCTAAAAGCAGGGACGCGTTCAGCCGCCTACCTGGGGACGGACGATGGTGTCCGTGTCGTCCAGGCGGATGTTGTCGTCGATGAAGATGTGGTGAACGCTGGGATCGTGGGGGTCGATCCACAGGGGCTTCCCGCCCTGCGAGGAGAACTGATTCCTGGCCCACCTGGAACAGCAAGCGGGGCGGCGAGCCGTCAGGGAGGCAGGGGAAGGCAGGAGGGTGGGCACTGAGAGCGCCAGGGAAATGGGACGAGAGGCAGAGATGGTTCTGACCCTCTGCCCACTGCTGCCTCCTAGGAAAAAGGAAGCATTTGGCAGCCAGGGGACGAATCTGGGGGCGTTCAGAGAAAAGCAAGAGGCACACCAGGGGATGGAGACCTGAGGAGAAATGCAAGAGCACCACCAGTCTGCCTGCAGGCAAAAACAGGGAGTGTGGAAGTCATCGGGGACACAGCAACTTAACGGCCTCAGGACTAGGAGCTAGCTCAGGCCAGGACAATCACAGGGGAGAGGAAAATGCCTGACCCACTCCCTTACCGCCCTGCGTCTCACCAGTCATAGTGGTCCTGGAAGCCTCCGACTCCCTCCAAAGAGCTGAAGTAGTCGTAGAGCTTCCTCCCATCCTCGCGGGTGGCGAGCCGCTCCGCTCCCCTCCTCAGCACCACCTCTCGCTTGCTGCAGCGTATCTGGCCGGGAGTGAGGTCCACGGAGAGCTGCGGGGAGAGGTGAGAGGTTTCCAAAGCAAACAGACCGTTACCGAGCTGTCACAGATAACGAGCAGCAGGGTGGAGACACCCGATGGCAGCGAGGAGAGAAGATGAGCCTGGAGAGCTTCCTCCCCCCGGGGAAGGGATGCGAGCGACCATCTCCATGCTCCCTCCCCTCGCTTCCATCTCTGCTCGCTCTCAGCTTGCTGAGGGACAACCGGGGGCTTCTGCAGCTCCTCAGCACTGCTCGTACCAGCAGGCTGCCACCCAGCAGGGCTCCTGCTGCACCACAGACACCCTTTTTTGGGGTAAAGAACCCCCCAGTCCCACCAGACCCTCCCCAATCCCACCAGACCCCCTCCCACCAGTCCCACTCACCGCCAGGTCCCGCAGGGCAGGGAACTGCGGGTGCTGCCCATCCAGGGCGCAGCGCAGCGCCCGCAGCGCGCGGGGCAGGTCGGTGCCGAAGGTCCTGAAGACGACGGCGAAGGCCCGGCCGTCGCGGTGCAGCGCGTCCAGCAGGCGGTAGAAGGAGGGCAGCAGGAGGTGGTAGCACTCGCCCTGCCCGTCCCGCAGCGACAGCTCCTCGTGGGGCTCCCCCGGCCAGGCCAGCAGCCGCAGGTACCGCGCGTGGAGGCCGCCGAAGCGCTGCCCCGCGCCCCCCTGGGTGAAGGCCGGGTCGCGGCCGTAGCGGCAGTGGTAGCTGACGGCGTCGGGGCAGGGGGCTCGCAGAGAGGGGCGGTCGCTCACCCACTGCCACTCGCCTGCGGGGGACAAAGGGGACAAGGGCGCTGCTGCCCCTCACGGGACTGATCCCAAGGGCCCTGGTTCCCCGGTCTCCCGGTCCTCCTGCCCCCCAGTTCCCGATTCCCCATCCCCCAGACCCCCCAGTTCCCCACCCCCGCAGTACTTTGATTTCCCAGCCCCCCGGTTCCCCGGCACCCCAGTCTGCCCAGTCTCCCAGTCCCCAATCCCTCAGTCTCCCCAGTTCCCCCAGTCCCTCAGCATCCTGGTACCCCAATTCCCCATCCCCCAGTCTCCCCAGTTCCCCCAGTCCCTCAATTCCCCAGCCCCCCGGTACCCCGGTCCCCCAGCATCCCAGTACCCCTGGCCTCCCAGATCCCCCAGTCTCCCAGTTCTCCTACCCCCCAGTTCCCCAGTCCCTGGTCCCCCAGACCCCAGTTCCCCCAGTCCCTCAGCCTAACGGTACCCCAATCCCCCAGCCCCCCGGTTCCCTGGTACCCCCAGTCTGCCCAGTCCCCAATCCCCCAGTCTCCCCAGTTCCCCCAGTCCCTCGGCCTCCCCGTACCCCAATCCCCCAGCCCGCAGCCCCCCGGTTCCCCAATTCCCCCCCCGTGTCCCGGTGTCCCGGCGCTGACCGCCCGTCCCGTCGCGCCCCCACGTGGCGGTGCAGAGGAAGCTGTTGATCGCCTCCCGCGGGCCGTGCCCGGTGACGGTGTCTGCGGGCAGCACGGTGTTGTTGATGTCCACGTGCAGCACCAGCCGCCGCCGCCCCGCCCGCCCGCTCATCGCCCCCGCTACCGGCACCGGCACCGGAACCGGAACCGGCGCCGCGGCTCCGCTTCCGGCACCGGACGGAGGGGGCGTTGCCATGGCAACCGGGCACGCGCCGCGCGGTGGGCGTGGCCACGGTGGTGGGCGTGGCCTAACTCCCCTCCCTCCCCGCACCGGGCGCGCGGAGGGGGCGTGGCCTGAGCCCACCTACCGGGGGGCTTGGTGGGCGTGGCCTCGCCCCGCGCACCGGCGGCGGGAGGGGCGTGGCTTCGCGAGGAGGCGGAAGCGGAAGTGGGCGGCGCTTCCGGCGCTCCGCGGGCGGCCATGTTGGAGCGGCGGCGGCGGCGGCGGCGGCGCGGCGGAGGCGGGCGCGGCTGTGGCGGCGGGCGGTAGGTTGGGGCCGGGCCCCGCGCTCCCCGGCCGGGGGCGCTGCCGAGCTCCTCCCGGCCGCTGTCGAGGCGGAGCCGCGGCTGTGCGGGCCCCGCCCCGCTGCGTTCCCCGCCCCCTCCCTCCGGGGCCCGGTAGGGGCTGAGCGGGGGGGGCCGGGCCCGGGGCGTCCCCGCCGCATCCCCCCCGCCGGGCCCTGCAGGCGCCGCCCGTCCCCGGGAGCCCCCCCTCGGGCGGCCCCGCCGAGCTCCCGGGGCGCCTCCCTGCCCTGCCCGCTGCCTGCTGCCGGTACCGGGGGCTGAGCGGCGGCTGTCGCCCCTCTGGCGGCTGGGAGAGGTCCCCGGTGGGGCGTTAAGCGGGCAGGCGTGCCGCCCCGCGGGCAGTGCAACTCGGCGTTTGCCTTTTTCTTGGCATCTTCCCTGCCGTGACCCGCAGCACACGGAGTGGGGCTGCAGGGACGGGCGGGAGCCGTGTGGCCGTGACCGCCTCTGACCCCACGCCTCGTCCCGGCCGCTCCTGGGCTCGCACAGCCCGAAGCTCCCGGCAGCAGAGCCTGAGTTTGTGCTGTCAGCTGGGCTGCTCTGCTGGCTTCTCCCCCTCTGACGGGCTGGGATTAAATGTTGTGTCCTCGCCGGCCCCGCCGTGCCTGCTGCCCCCGCTCGCTGTGGAGCTGGCAGCCCTCGCCAGCTGCTGACAGCAGCCCAGCTCTGCCCGAGCGCCTCTCCCCTGCTGTGGGAGTTACCCTGAGTGTTGCAAAGCAGCCGCGTTATCCTCCCCCAAATCCCTCTCCTGCTGTGACGTCCGCAGAACACTTGACTGAGATTAGTCTGTCATGCGGAGGCTCTTACCCCCCCGCTGACCTGTGCTTCCCCTCCTGCCTCTCCTTTTGGCTGCTACCGAGCTGTGGGTAGTGTAGCTTCCCTCTCAGTGCAGCCCACAGAAACACGGGGCTCTGCTCCCTGATGGGCGCTCCCCAGCTGCTGCTCTGGCAGGAACACGGGGTGCCCGCAGTTCCTCGCCCTGCTCAGGTGCTCGTTGTGCCACTGCAGCTTTCTCCCCTGCACACTGCCCTCTCCACTCGTGCCTCCAACACTATCAGCGTGCCACTGGCAGGGATTGCTCACTGCCCCCTCCGTGCTGTTTGGGAGGTACCCATGAAGGTAAAGGTGTGTAACCTCAGCCACAGCACCACACAGCCCCGCTCTTTGCTGCCCTGCCTTCTGCGAGCACTTGGTGCTTTGCCCCAGCTGCTTCATGCCAAGGAACCCGATCTGAGCGCTGTCCCTCGGGCCGTTGTGCAGGCGGCCCTGGCGATGTCTGTTTCCTCCGTGCCTGCCCCACTCGAGCTTCCTACCTCCTACTCTCCTGGCAGCAGCTTGCTGTGACGGCAAGCTGTGAGCTGTTGCTCAGGCACAGGAGCATCAGCGAAGCACGGCTTAAACAGCTCCAGCTCTGCTCTTCGGAAGGCTGCTGCACGTTTGGCAGGGACTCGCCATCAATTTCTGAGCAGAATCAGAGAGCTGGGAGGTTGAATCTGACACTGACAGCGCTGAGGTGCCCACACTTCCCAGGTCATCAGTGGGAGTGTGGACGTGGCTCGGTCGCGGTGTTCTCAGTACGTGTGTGGGGAAAGGATTTAGGGAAGGGCAGGGTGAGAGCCGTGCGCTGCAGGCCAGGAGCGTCCCTCCCAGATGGAAACGGGCTGCGGATCTCCCTGAGCTACCCACCAGAACCCCGCACCTTGGGGTGGCGAGGTGGGACTGCCTGAAATCTTGGCTTGGGATTGAGGATATTTCTGCGAGGGAAGCTTTGAGTTTTACTGCAGAGAGAAATGCCTGGCAGGGCTTTCTTGCTGCCAGCCCGAGTTAAGCACAGCCTCCAGCCTGCTGGTTGTGAGTAGCCAAAGCCTGGGCGTGATGCTTCGGGTCCCTGCTTAAAAATGTGAGCTGCTTTCAGTTGCTGTCAGCTAACTGTCTTCTCTCTCCTTTTGAGGTGTCGAGGGTTATTTTTCCAGTAATTTGGACCTTTTTGAAGCGCCCGATTGCCTAATGCCATGAATATTGCAGTGAGCAATGCGGAAGAAAAAGCTGTCCATTCCTGGTCGCGAATTTCCTCCGCGGGACACAAAGTGCTGGAGGAGGCCCTGCGAGTCTTCAACCCCATGTCCAAGGACCTCTCCGACACGGAGACCCAGCTGGTGGCCTTCATCCAGGGCCTCAAGGAGGAGGGCTACCAGCCCACCATCCTGAGGAGCAAGGATGTGTACGGCTACAGCTCGTGCACCGCCGACACCCCCAGCCACACGGAGCAGAGCGCGCCGCGCGGCTGCGCCGCCGATCCCCCGAGGACTCCAGCCAGAAACGCCGTGGCCAAGGCGCCCGCGTCGCCCACCCGCCTCCCCCTCAGCCCTCCCAAAGTCTCCGCCCCGCCGGTCTCTAAAGGGAACTCCACCAACCTGCTGCTGAGCTCCTTGAAGCAGACGAGATCCGGCACGGCCAAAGCCTCGGCTGTGGGCTTTCCTGCCAGCATGTACCCCGACGTGTACCCCGCGGTGAGGCTCTCCGTGGTGCTGGAGGCTCTGGTGCCGCTGAAAACCCCCGCCGCACACCTGGAATCCAAGCTGACGCGAGGGCCTCTCGGGATCTCGCCCTCAGACCTTAAACTCCTCAAGGCCTCCGGCCCGCCGAGGCAGTTCCCTTCGGGCAAGGCGGCTAAAATACCGAAAGGTAAGAGGTACAAGCGTTTGGTAAAGAAAGCCCCCGCTTCTGCCACCCTCACTTTCAATCTTCTGAAGGGACCAAAGGGTGGGGTGCTGCAGGAGAGCAACGCCTGCAAAGCCTCGGGGGTCCTGAACGGGAGGATCACGGGCAGCTCGTCCCAGGGCTGCGCCGCGGCGCCGCCGTCCAAGGCCTTGAAAATCAGAGCTAAGGAAGCCCTGGTGCGGAAAACGGAGTGGAAGGATGGCAGCACTTACCAGGAGACTGTCGGGCAGAAGAGGAAACGAGCCGCCGAGGCGAGGGAAGCACCGCAGAGGAAGAGGTCGAACGCCATTCCTGTCCAAAGTAAGTCTCGACGGGCTCAGAGCACTTTGAACCTGCTGAAATTCCGGGCCATCAAGGTGGGCAACTCTTCTTCCGACGACGAAGTGAGGAGGAGAGCACAGAAGATTCTTCGAGTCAACCTGTCCCCCGTGATCCGAATTCAGCCCTTGTCCCACTCTCACAGCGTCCCCTGATTCGCTTTCACTTGGTCACTTTTTTTGTAAAGTAATTCCACACGAGCCTGACACCGGAGCGGGGCGAAGGCTGGGAGCGACTTTGGGTCTCTGGTGTCTGGTGAGGATACGCCGACTAACCTGCGGACAGAGCAGCCTGCTCGTGCTGCTCCTGCCCGCCCTGCCGCGCAGAACTGACTGCACCAGCACAAAACCACGTTTAGGCACGCGGGACGCTGCCCCTGCCCCGCGGCGAGCCGAGCAGCTCGCTTTTTTTTTTTCCCCTCTGGGCTCTCCTCTGAACGTGGCAGGCTGTGCGCTCGCGCAGGGGCAGGACACGTGACTTTCTCATGACATGGATGCACTGTGATAACGCTCTTTTTTCAAGCTGTACATTTACTGGTTTTATTTTGATCAAATTTTCTAACTTTATGATCTATATAGCTACACACCCCTACGTGTGCAGACAGCCCGGGAGCTGTGGGACGATGCACTTCCTCCCTCCCTGCGGGGTCGGGTCCGAGAGCTTTTGTTCCCCTTTCCCGTCAGCCAGTCTTTTGTTGAAGGTGCCAGGATTTCGCTGTGAGTCCGTGTGGTGACAGCCTGCTCTGGGCGCGCTCGGACGGCTCGGCAGCGGGCGGGATCGCAGCCACTTGTTTGTCTCTGACAATGCCAAGCAACGTGCAGAATTACCAGCTGATAGTGAGTGTAGTTTTAATCATACTTTCGGTATTACCTCTGCGTTAAAAAGTGGGGGAGCGTTCCTGGGCCGCTGCCTGCAGGTCTGCAGGGCGCCTCCAGGTGCCTCCTCCGTCCGTCGGTAGCAGAAGCTCTGGAATCACCTCGGGGATCTCCCTCCAAAGAGCGATTCGGCCGCAGAACCCGGTGTTGTTCCGCCCTCCGGTGCCCCCGCTGTGAACGTAGGATGTGAACTGTGCCTGTGGCAGCCTCAGGGCTGGGTTTGTTGAGCAGAGCTGCCTAAAAAGTCCTGCCCATGTTGTAACTGCTTGGATGCGTCGGGAGCAGGTTCCAGGGGCTGGGAGAGGAGACACCCGCAGTGTTTGAATGTATGGGACGCGTCCCACCGCTATCCCAGGGGGATGTTTGGGCCCGAATCAGAGCAGAGGCGTTGAGAGGAGCACTTCAGTGACCAGCACTTGGGCGTGGAGAGTTTCTTTGTGTCGGGTGGTGTGGACGAAGCAGGAGCAGGGAGAATGGCCACATGGGGATGGAGAGCGGCTCTGCTGCCCCCTGGGCGCTGCAGGGAGGCGTGAGGCAGCTGGGACAGCTCGGCAAAGGCTCTGCCCGTCCCCAGGAGGCACCCCAAACTGCTGCTGAGGGGTTTTGCCTGCGCTGAGAGGCAAAAAACACAGACCACACACTGGAGGAGGTCGGGTGTGCAAGCTCGGGTGGAGCTGGGGCGCCCCGTGGGGACCTGCACAGCCCCTGCGGAGCCCGGCAGCTCGGGGAGGGGGCCTGGCCCCGCACCCCGTGGTGTTGAGGGCTCCGCAGCAGCAGGGCAGTAATCCACTCGTTCCCAGCTCAAAGCACCAGGTGTCTGACCCAGTAATCTCTGCACGTCGGCCAAAGGGATGAGCTCTGGGAAGCCGCAGCTCCCTGCGTGTCAGCTCCTCTCCAGCACCTGTCCGGATTTCAGCACTTAACAGAAGGGGTCGGTGCCTCATCCCCAGCTCGGAGAGCGAGCCTGAGGCAGGGAGAGGAGAGAGAGGAGATTTGTGAGAGGGCAGAGGAGCTGGTGTCCCGGGGCACAGTGCTGGTGGAGGCTCGCTGCGGGAGGCGATGGCAGGCTCTGAATCAGGCGCTCGGCTCCGGGCTGCTGTCAGGGATCGTAACTCGCAGTGTTCGAGGCTGACCTGTGAATGCCGCTGGCTGGCTGCGGAGCAGGAGGGAATATTTTCTCCTGCTCCCGTGTCTTGAAATGCCTTGGCAGAGAGTTCCCTTTCCTGACACGGTGCTGGATGAGCACGGACCCTCCGGCGCTGTTCACCGGCCAAAAATCGCTTTGTCCCTTTTGTTCCCATCCCTTCGGGCCTTTCTCATTCCCACGCTCCCACATGCCAGCCCCTGAAGGCTCACGTCAGAGCTTCTCTTCCTGGCGGTGCCCTGAGGAGGGCCCTGTGGTCCCACTGCTCTGCTGGCTCCCCGCTCCCAGCCCCGTACGAGGGCACCCGGAGCTGTCCTGGGGCCTCTCCATGCACCACCAGACATCCCCACGGGGCGCCTGGGCTCCTCCGGGCTGAGCAGCTGCTCACCAGCAGGGCTGAACACAGCCCGAGCAGGAAGCCTGAACCTGAAGCCAACTTGTCTGGGTCCATCCCTCGCCTCCCTCCTGTTCCTCACCCCTCTGTGCCACTCCCTGCCTCCCCGCTCTGCTCCCAGGCCTCTGCAGGGAGAGGCAAGTGGTCAAAGTGTCTAGGGCTGTGCTGGGGGGCTGGCAGCGGTCAGCGCGGTCTCTTTTGGTGTTTCTGCACATCAGCAACGCAGAGCACCGGGCCCTGAGCTCCCGAGGCAGCGCTGGCCTCAGCAGAGCTCCCCAGAGGTCCCTTCCACCCGTAATTACTGTGACAACACTGGGATCATTTGCCTGGCGGGGCCCGGTAGCGGCGTGGCGCGAGGAAAATGCGTTGCCTGGAGTGTCCTGGTGCGTGCCGGGCGCGGGTTGTTCAGACCTGCTGCTGCGTTACTCACTTCGCATTCATCCAGGTGCCTCACCCGCGCTGCTCCGGGCACCCTGACAGCCCAGAGCTGGGCAGGCAGCACAGCGCTCCTGCCACCTGCCTTCCTGCCACTGTCACTGCCAGTGGCCAGCCAGGAGGCGGTCAAAGGGCCGCTCTTCAGGCCGAGTTCGTGGGAGTCCATCCTTCTTTTGTTCAGCTGCCAAGAAGCGAGTTTCTGCTTCGCCTCCAGCAGACAAGGCCCGTCAGCTTCCTGCGTGCCCCAGATGTCCGCCGGCGAGGTCCGCGGGGAAGAGCAGCTTGTCCAGCGGGGAGCTGACATCAGACACCGGGCTGAGATCCCGCTGCTCGCTGCTGGACATGTTCTGAAGCTCGTGTGCACTGTGATCACATTTCACCCCCTGCCTCTGCTTTCAGCTGGAGATGTTTCTCCTCGGCCTCCTCCCTGCGAGCCGCGCAGCGCGGCGCTGCTGCTTCCGAGCCGTTTGCGTTCCCCCCGAGAGCCAGCTGCAGTAGCGACCCTGTACAGAAATTCTTAAGCACTTTTCCGCAAAATAGGGGATTATTTTGTTACTCCTCTTTTGTAGCCTGCCGCTCACCCGGGTTTTCCTCGCGCAGAGTCCAGCAAAGGGCACCGCAGGGGCAGAATCGCTCCGGGGCCCAGCCAGGTTGGCCCCGTTCGTGCTGTGGGGCACGGGCTGCCGGGCAGTTCAGTGTGTCTGTGGGGAAGCGACAGCTTCTCTTCTCTTCCTGGCTGGCTCCTGAGCTCTGTCCCTGCCCATCCTGCAGCGGTGTGCCAGCATGGGAGCTGCGGGCCCTGGGGAACCTGGGGCTGCCCCTGTGCAGCCTCTGCTGTCCTCGTCCCCAGCGCCCAGGAGCTGGCCCCGCTCTCGGGGCTGCTGCCCTCTGGAAGCCCTGTTCCCTGCGGGAGCATCCGAAATGACTTCCCCTGCAGGGCTGATTAGGCCTCGCCCCTGGGGAGTCCCTTAAAGGCCTTATTATCCTCCGGGACTCTCCTTGTTGTCTTAATTAGCCCTTTTGGTTCCTGTCGCCCGCAGGCAGCCCCTGTGAGAGTCTGCTGATTCCCACAGCCCCGGCCAGGCACTCGAGGCTGTTACAAAAGAGCGGGTGCTGCAGAGCTACCCCCGAAATACCTCCCCTCCTCCCTGGGCACGGCCTGCAGAGCAGGGCACTGGGGAGTGCACCCCGGTCTGCCCAAAACCCCAAACCCTGCAACAGGACAAAGCTGCAGCGTTCCCGGGGAGCCTCCTGGCGCAGAGGCCGGGACGTGGGGCTCCGGGTCAGCACGAGCTCCTCTCCACCAGCCACCTCCACACCACCCCACTCCTCTCTGGCTCAGACCAGTGCCACCAGCACAGCCGCTGGTGGTGCCCAGCACCGGGGAGCCCCGGGTGACACGGGGCAGCAGCCACCGGCCGTGCCCAGGCTGCTGCTGCCAGCTCCACACTTTTGTATGGTGAACCCGCACGGACCGACCATCTTGTTCCCGAGTGAACTTTTTACTGTTTCATTTGTTTGTGTAGAATGTTTCCGAAGGTATATTTAATGTTCGATATGAGGCCGGGCCGCCCCGCTCTCGGTGTTGTATATTTTGGAATGGCATTGTTGAGCGAAAAGACAGCGTTGGTGTTATTCCACTCTTAGGAGGGAACGGGACAAAAAGCAGCCTGTCTTTTCTCTTAAATGAAGTGAACTTTTTGTTATGAAGTCCTCGTAGGTGTCCAGCCCTTCAGTAAAATGGTGCTCAGAACCGCCCAGCGTGTCTGGCTCTTCTTTGCTGCTGCTCCCAGCCCCGTGGGGACGCTGCGGGGTGGCCTCCCCGCTGTGCCCCTGCTCTCCCTTCCCCCCCTGTGAGGCCTGGGGTCACCCAGACTCCCCGAAGGAATGCCTGGATGCGGATGAGAGATGCTCCAGAGCAGCACCACCTCTATCAACGGGCAGCAGCCCTCATTCCAGGTCAGTTCCCAGCTCCCCGCCAGCCACTGCCCACCCTGCGGCCTCCCCCTGGATCCCTTTTGGCTGGTTGAACACAGCGCCCTTGTTCTCCGCCGGGCGAGCCGGCTCCGGTGTGTGCCGCCGTGCCGGCGGAGCGCTGACCCGGCGCTAACGGCGGCGGCACCCAGCCGAGCAGCGGCTCCTCCCCGTGCCACCGGCAGCAGCTGGGAGCTGGGAGCTGCCGCGGCGCCCGGGTGAGTCAGCCCCGGGGAGCCAGGGCGAAGTCCTCGGGCAGGGAGCTGGTTAAAGTGCTCGGCTCCCGAGGATGTTTGGGAAGCGCCGGCCGCCTGCTGAGCGCACTGAAGTGCTTCCAACGCTCAGCCCAGCGCTGCCTCCTCCCCTGCGGCTCCCCGAGCCACGCAGCTCGCTGCTGGTGCTCCCAGCGCTGTCCCAGTGCTGCCGGAGCCGGGGCCGCAGGCTCGAGGCGGCAGCTTCAAAGCGCTGGTGACGGAGGCGCTGGCAGAGCTCCCTGCCCCACAGCCGAGCTCGCTGTCCCCGGCTGTGGCATCCGCAGGCGAGGCGCTGCCAGCTGTCGGCCGTGGGGCAGCTGAGGGCACCGTGGCTCTGGTGGGACGTCAGGGCAGCCCTCGGGGAGCCTGGTCCCTCGGAGGGGACTGGGGATCCCTCCCTCCTGCTTACACCTCGCGTTTCAAGGCCAGAGATCCTGTTACAGTCACCTTTATCAGGTCACTTGTGATCTCCTCCACGCAAATCAGGTTTGCTTGGCAAGATCCTGCCGATACAGACGTGCTGGGCCGTGCTAATGGCTCTTTATCAGCTCATCTCCTTCCCGCTCTCTCCTTACTACAGTAGCCAAGGACAGTGGCCGGTCACTGCCCTGTGACCGGCTGAGCAGGGCCCTTCCCTTCCTCCGAGCTTCCCCTGCCACGTGCACGGCCGTGGGGCCACACATCCATCCTGCCCCAAACCTGTGGGGACCCACAGCGCTGAGCACAAGGCCCACGGGGACCCGGCAGGACCCTGCCCGCAGCATCCCTCGCCCTGACAAGGTGTTGGGGATGAGCTGAGGCCACGTCGGGGCATCCATCGAGCCCTGCCGGGCCCTGGGGGCTGTTTTATCTTCCCGTGTGCCTTCCTGCTGTATCTTCCTGACACCGTGCGTGCGGCCAGAGCACAGCCTTGGTGCGCGGAGCGCGTGGGTCCCCTTCCTTCCTCCAGCCTTGGCTGATAAAAGGCGCCGTCCCCGCGTGACAGCCAGGTCTGTGCCGAGCCCGGCCGCTCCCCAGGACCTCGGGATCTGGCGCTCGGTGAGCGGGGCTGGGCTGGCTCCGGGCTTGGCGGCGCCCACGGTGCCAGCACGGGGGGAGCAGGCTGGCTGCCCTGCCGCCCCGGGGCTCCGCGTGCCAGAGACGTGTCTGCATAGGCATGGGCAGGCCCGCACGGCGTGTCCCGGCCGTGCCACGCGTTGGTGGTGCCGCACCGCCGGGCACGGCAGCCCCCGGGGACGTCGCGCCAGCTCCCGGCCAGCCCACAGGGCACCCTCACGTCGTGCGTGGGCCACCTGGCCTCTGCCTCACCTTGGCTAAACCTCGGCGCAGGCAGGTCCCTCCCCTCGCCTGGCACGGCTCGCGGAGGAGGAGACAGGCGCCGGCCGCCCTCCTCCAGGAACAAGCAGCCGAGCCCAGCCCCGAGCCCAGCGGGTGCCGCGGGGGCCCCGCTCCGCAGCCCACCCGGGGCACGGCCACCTGCCCGCCGTGCCCGCCCCGTGCGCACAGGTAGGAGCCGACGTGGAGCCTCAGGGAGTGGAACCCCTCACCCTGGGAGTGGGCACACAAGGAAGGGGCTGTGGGGATCCTCCGGAGAGGGGCTGGGTCCTCCCACACCCACTGGGTGCGTCCTGGGGTGGGCACGAGCCGGGCTTCACCCAACGGGACATGGCCGTGGGGAGGGTGGGCACCCCCTGGGCATGCGGGTACCCGGCACAGCCTCGATGCGGAGCCGTGCCGCTGCCCGTGCCGTGGGGCATTCCCAGCTGGGGAAGGAAGCGGGGCCACGGCCTGGCCCCACAAACAGCCACACCAGACGGTTCCCAGGGCGTCGGGCGCCCGTCCCGCCGTGCCGCCCCGGTGCAAGCCGTGGCAGGCGCATTCCCGCCGTGCTGAGCCGGGAGCCCCGGGGAACGCGGCGCTGCCGGCCCACGAGGCACCTTTTGTTCCCCACCGGGGCCGGGGCGTGCCCAGGCTGCCGACGCCTGGCCAGGCTTGGCCCCCACATCCCCGCTGGCGGGCGGGCGGCGAGGGCCTCCAGGCAGAAGGAATCGGCAGTGACATTCCCGTAGCCTGGAGACCGCCGTCCCTTTCAGCGGGCAGCGCATTTGAATAAGAATCGTGCGCGGGGCGGGGGGCCCGGAGAGCCGCCCGCTGCTTTCCCATCGCCTCTCTCGCCCGGGTTCATTTCTGCACACCCAGCCCGTGGGCAGCGGGCCCTCGCCTCCGGCCCCGCACGCTGCAGCAGGACCCAGGTACCGCCGGCCCGGGGGCTCACGGGGGCTCGGGGACCCCTCGCGGGCACGCGGCCCCGTGCGGCATCTCCCGCCGTGTTGGCGCGGCTTCGAGCGGGGCTGGCGCCGGGGCAGAGCGTGGGCGTCCGGCTGGGCTCGGGCCCTGGCGTCCCCCGGGCCCCCTGCCCCGGGCTGGCTCCCGCGCGGGGACAGGAAAGCTGTGTTTAGGCAGCGCCGGGGCCAGGCTTTGATCCAGCACTTGCGAGGTTGGAAACAGGCGGTAACGGGAGAGAAGAAAGCACAAAAGGCAACTCGAGCCTAAATTTAACAGCGGGACCCCGGCCAGCTGCAGGGATGTCCTTGCCCAGCCTGCTCTGGCGCTGCTGGCTCCTGGCCCCAGGTGTCCCTGAGACCCTCTGGGGACAGCAGTGCTGGAGCAGGACACAGTGACGGGGACGGGCGCTGCCAGGGGCTGTGGGAAGGGGCACGGCACTGCCTTTGGGGGGGCTGCACCGCAGAGCCCCGTGGGTGCAGCCAGGAGTGGGGGTGGTGCTGCCGACCCCCTGCTCCCCGCGGTGTGTGGCTGTGCCGGAGCTGGGAGAGGCCTCGGCAGCTGTGCCCGCGCTGTAGCATCATTTTTGTGCCCCCAGGCAGAGCCCGTGGCTGCCCATGGATGTCCTGGCGCTCGCTCTGCTCCTGGGTAAGCACCGGCCCCGCCGTGCCCCGTGTGTGGCTGCACGCCCACCGTGCCCACGGCTGGGGTGGTCCTGGGACCCCTCCGGGGCAGCGGCCACGGGCAGTAGTGGCCGTGTCGATGCTCCCCGAGTCACTGAGAGCCTGGGCGCTGCAAATCCCAGCCAGGAATCCCAGAGGAATCCGGGCTGCGCTGAGCCCCGCGGGATTAGCGAGCGCCTGACCTGGCTCCCAGCTCCCCCCTGCAGCGCTCTGCGTGCCGGGGGCCCCATGTGAGCACCCGCAGCACACCCGCACCCTGCCCCCGGCCCCAGTGCCCCGCTCACCCACGCTGCCCCCCCCGGCCCCGCTCCCTGCCCCCCGGTCACGAGGCCCCGGCGGCGCTGCCAGCACCTTTCCGGGTCACGGAGCTTGGTGCTGCATCAGTGGGTCGGGACAGGGGACGGGGTGGGACAGCGTGCCTGGGGGTGGGGTGGGCGCAGCGGGTGCACAGGGGGTGTGGGGTCCTGGTGCAGCCCCCCAGCCCGTGCCCCTGCCCCTTTTTCAGCGGGGGTGCCAGCAGTGGGGGGCTGGGAAGAGCCCGACCCGTCCCAGGGCTGTGCCCGAGGCAGCTGCTACCCGGCCACTGGCAACCTGCTGGTGGGGCGAGCCCAGCGGCTGAGCGCCTCGTCCACCTGCGGGCTGCAGGGCCCCCAGGAGTACTGCATCGTCAGCCACCTCCAGGTGAGCCCGCAGCCCGTGGCACGGCACGGCACGGCACGGCACCGTGAGGCGGTGCAGCCCCCGGCCGCCCACCCCAGGGTGACGCTCCCGGCACAGGACTCGGAGAAATGCTTCACCTGCGACTCGCGGGACCCGTCCCTGCGCGAGAGCCACCGCATCGAGAACGTCATCTACCTGCACGGCCCCCACGGCGAGCGCAGCTGGTGGCAGTCAGAGAACGGTGAGGCCGGGGAGGGGGTGTCCCCGCGGGGGGGGTGCCTGCCCCAGCCTGGCCGTGACCGTCCCTCCCCGCAGGCGTGGAGCACGTCAGCATCCGCCTGGACCTGGAGGGCGAGTTCCACTTCACCCACCTCATCATGAAGTTCAAGGTAACGGGGACGCGGCGCGGCACGGCGCCAGGCGGCTGCGTGGTGCCCGTGGGCGCCCGTCCCAGCTCGGTGCCCCGCAGACCTTCCGCCCCGCTGCCATGCTGGTGGAGCGCTCGGCCGATTTTGGGCGCAGCTGGAAGGTGTACCGCTACTTCGCCTACAACTGCTCCAAGCTCTTCCCCGGCATCCCCAGCCAGCCCTCGGGGCACATCGACGAGGTGCTGTGTGACCAGCGCTACTCCGAGATCGAGCCCTCCAGCCACGGGGAGGTGCGTGGGGGATCTGCGGCGGCGCGGCGGGAGCGGGGCAGGGTTGGTGCTGACCCTCTCCGTCCCACCCGCAGGTGATCTTCAAGGTGCTGGACCCCTCCATCCCGGTGGCAGATCCCTACAGCCCCGACATCCAGGGTGCGTGGCGGAGGGGCGGGATGGGGGCTCTGGGAGGGACACGGCGGGCGCTGAGCCTGCTGCCTGCCCTGTGCAGACCTGCTGCGTGTCACCAACCTGCGGGTGAACCTCACCAAGCTGCACACGCTGGGGGACAACCTGCTGGACTCACGGCGGGAGGTGCTGCACAAGTACTACTACGCCGTGGACGAGCTGGTGCTGCGCGGGAGCTGCTTCTGCCACGGCCACGCCGCCGAGTGTGCTCCTGCACCCGGCGCCCCGCCGTCCGTCCCTGGCATGGTGAGGCTGACATGGCACAGCTCGACACGGTGCCCCGCGGGGCTTGGCGGCTGGGCTGAGCTGGGTGTTTTCCCCCAGATCCACGGGCGCTGCGTCTGCAAGCACCACACGCAGGGCCTCAACTGCGAGCGCTGCGAGGACTTCTACCACGACCTGCCCTGGCGCCCGGCCGAGGGCTCCAGCACCAACGCCTGCCGCCGTGAGTGCCCCGCACCGGCACCATGGCACAGCCACCCTGTGCCTGTTGGTTGGGAATGGGGTCCTGTGTGCTGTCCTGGGCGATTTTGAGGCCCTGCACGTCTGCTTGGGGGTTTTGGCACCCCGCATGTGTTGGCTCAGGGTTGGGGACTGGGGGTGCCGCGTGCCACGCTGCGGTGTCGTCCCCGCAGGCTGTGACTGCAACGAGCACTCGCGGCGCTGCCACTTCGACATGGCCGTGTTCCTGGCCACGGGGAACACCAGCGGGGCCGTGTGCGACGGCTGCCAGCACAACACCATGGGCCGCCGCTGCCACCTCTGCAAGCCCTTCTACTACCGGCACCCGCGCTCCGACATCCGCGCGCCCACCGCCTGCGCCCGTGAGTGCCCCCGGCCCCGCCACCCCCGTCCCCACGCCCCCCGGTGCCGCCAGCCCCAGCTCCCGTGGTGTCCCCGCAGCGTGTGACTGCGACCCCGCGGGCTCGCTGGATGGGGGCGCCTGCGACGCGCACACGGACGTGGCGCTGGGCATGATCGCGGGGCAGTGCCGCTGCAAGGAGAATGTGGCCGGGCCCCGCTGCGACCGCTGCCGGCACGGGGCCTATGGCCTCAGCCAGGGAGACCCACAGGGCTGCCAGCGTGAGCTGGGAATGGGGGTGGGCAAGGGGGCTGGTGGGTGGGGATGGGGGTGGAGGGGTTGGGATTGGGATGGAGGGGTTGGGGTGAAGGGGTGGGGATGGAGGGATGGGGATGGAGGGGTTGGGGGGGGATGGAGAGGTGGGGATGGGGATGGAGAGGTGGGGATGGGGTTGGATTGGTTGGGATGGAGGGATGGTGATGGAGGGGTGGGGACAGAGGGGTTAGGATGGAGGGGTGGGGATGAGGATGGAAGGGTGGGGATGGAGATGGAGGAGTTGGGATAAAGGGATGATGATGGAGAGGTGGGGATGGAAGAAGGATGGGGATGGAGGGATGGGGTTGGAGGGGTTGGTCTGAAGGGCTAGGGATGGAGATGTGGGGGATAAAAGGGCGTGGAACAATGAGGGAGGGCTGTGGGGCTGCTGCTGAACGCCTCTGGGAGCACTCGGGGGGGTGTTGGGGGCTGTGGCGCCGTGTGCCAGCCCATCGTGTGTGTGTGCACGTGCATGTTGTGGTCAGCCTGCCGCTGCGACCCGCGGGGCACGGTGGCGGGCAGCTCCCCCTGCGACCCCATCAGCGGGGACTGCTACTGCAAGCGCTTCGTGGCCGGGCGCTCCTGCAGCCAGTGCGTGGTGAGTGAGTGCCCCGGCCCCACGGCCCTGCCCCACGCACCCTGCTCCCCGCCATGGCACCTCCCCGGGGCCCGGCCGAGCCCCACGCCTGCCCCTCATCTCCCCCATCTCCCTGCAGCCCGAGTTCTGGGGCCTCAGCTACGATTTGGGGGGCTGCCGGCCCTGCTCCTGTGACTTCGGGGGAGCCTACAGCAACCGGTGGGGTCCCACGGCGGGCACGGGGACCGGGGGGGACGGGGACAGGGATGGGGAGAGAAAGGGATGGAGGGAGGGGGTCTCCGACCCTGGAGATGGAGGGGTGCAGGGATGGGTGAGGGCAGAGCCGGACAGAAGGACGGACAGAGGGACACACGGCCACCCCAGGTGCTCCATGGAGGACGGGGCCTGCCCGTGCCGCCCCCACCTCATGGGCCGGCAGTGCGACCAGGTGCAGCCCGGCTTCTTCTGCGCCCCCCTCGACCACTACACCTACGAGGCCGAGCAAGCCACGGGACACGGACCCGACCACCCCCAGCTCCCGGTGAGTGTCCCCAGCGTGGGACCGTGCACGGGGACACCATGCACCACGCACGGCCGTCCCCGTGCCCCGTGTATGACCCCCCCTGTGCACGGCTGTCCCCGTCCCCGCAGGGCGCCGTGCGTGCCGAGGTGCCCCAGGACTGCCCCCAGCACCGCCCCGGGGAGCCGGCGGGGCGAAAGGTTCGCCCGCGGCCCCAGCGCAGCCCCCGCCGTGCCCCCCAGCCCCGCGCCCCCCTGCGCCGCAGCCGCCAGCAGCCCCCCAAGGTGAGCTCCAGGGGGAGGTGGGGGCACGGCAGGGCGCAGCGGGGGTCCGGGGCTGAGCTCGGTGCCGTGCCCAGCCCGACGTGGAGCCGGTGCTGCGGAACGGGGCCGGGCGCATGGTGACCTGGACGGGTCTGGGGTTCGCCCGCGTGAGGGACGGGGCCGGGCTGACTTTCCACGTGGACAACGTGCCCTACCCCATGGAGTACGAGCTGCTGCTGCGCTACGAGCCCGAGGTGAGCGCAGCCGCGGGGCGGAACCGGCACGCACCGCGTGGCACAGCCCCACGGTGCTGATGGGCTCCTGTCTCTTGCCGCAGTCGGCCGAGGACTGGGAGGCCGTGGTGAGCGTCAGCTCCCGGGTGCTGCCCACCAGCCCCCGCTGTGGGAACCTGCTGCCCTCCGAGCAGATGTACCGGGAGAGCCTGCCCCACAGCCAGAGGTGGGCACGGGGACGGGATGGGGATGGGATGGGATGGGATGGGGATGGGGATGGGGATGGGGATGGGGATGGGGATGGGATGGGATGGGATGGGATGGGATGGGATGGGATGGGATGGGATGGGATGGGATGGGATGGGGATGGGGATGGGAAGGAGATATAGACAAGGGTAGGAGAAGGATGGTGATGGGAGCAGCCCTTCCACATGCTCAGAGATGAGGGATGGGGTTAGAGGTGTTGATGGGGATGGGGATGGCCCTGCCACACACTCAAAGGTGAGGGAGTGGGATGGGATGGGAACAGGGGCAGCCCCAACACGTAGGCGAGGGCATGGGGATGAGGACAGGGACAGGAAGGTGGCCTTCCTTTGCACAGGTACGTGCTGCTGTCCCGGCCCTTCTGCTTCGAGCCCAGCACCCCGTACGAGGTGACCATGAGACTGCAGCGGGCTGGCGTCACCCAGCGCCACCCCGGAGCCTTCATCCTCATCGACTCGGTAAGGGGGGGGCTCAGCACGGGTGGGGAGATGGGATGGGATGGGATGGGACGGGATGGGATGGGACGGGACGGGACGGGACGGGATGGGGTGGGAGGTGTTGGGGTTAGAGATGGGGATGGTGAAGGGGATAAGGATGGGAATACCCGGCCTGTGTGGGATCCCCAAGCCCCCATACCCCCTATTTCCCCCCCGGTGCCCCCCAGCTGGTGCTGCTGCCTCGTGTGTCAGAGCTGCCGGGCTTCCACGGGGCGGCGGCCGACGCGGCGCAGCGGCGCGAGGAGCTGGAGCGGTACCGGTGCCTGGAGGCTTTCCGCATGGCCCCCCCGCACACCCTGGCCGAAGCCTGCGCCCGCCTGGTGTGCAGCGTCTCGGCCCTGCTGCACGACGGCGCCCTGCGTGAGTGGGGCCGTGGGGACGGGGCACGGGGGGCGTGGGTGGGTGGGTGGGCGATGACGGAGCCGTGCGCGGTGCTGCGGGTCCGGACGGTGCCGTGCCTGGTTCAGGGGAGGGCAGGGGGTGGTGGCAGCGTGTTTTGGGGTGTCCCCATCCCCAGCTGTGTCCCTGCCGCCCCGCAGCCTGCCAGTGTGACCCGCAAGGCTCCCGCAGCAGCGTGTGCAGGGCGCTGGCGGGGCAGTGCGAGTGCAAGCCCCACGTCCTCGGCCGCCGCTGCGACCGCTGCGCCCCCGGCAGCTACGGCTTCGGGCCCCTGGGATGCAGCCGTGAGTAGTGGGGTCTGGCGGCGGGCTGGGCGTGCCAGGGGGTCCCTCTGTCTGTCTGTCCGTCCATCCGAGCCCCCTGTCGTGCACGGGGCTGCTCTGGCTGGCGGCCCCCCTGACCTGAGCCGCGCCACCCCGCAGCCTGCGCCTGCTCCCCGGAGGGCTCCGTGTCCCCGCTGTGCGACGCGGGCAGTGGGCAGTGCCGCTGCCAGCCCGGGGCCGTGGGCCGGCAGTGCGACCGCTGCCAGCCGGGCCACTGGGGCTTCCCCGCCTGCCGGCCCTGCCAATGCAATGGGCACGCCGAGGACTGCGACCCCCGCACGGGCAGCTGCCTGCGCTGCCGCGACCACACCACCGGCCGGCACTGCGAGAGGTGGGCGTGGGATGGAATGGGATGGGATGGGATGGGATGGGATGGGATGGGATGGGATGGGATGGGATGGGATGGGATGGGATGGGATGGACCCAGCAGACCTCACGGTCACCCTTGCAGGTGCCAGGACGGTTACTACGGGGACCCGGTGCTGGGCTCGGGGCAGCAGTGCCGCCCCTGCCCCTGCCCCGGTTACCCCGGCACGCGGCACTACCACGGGAGCGCCTGCCACGCCGACGAGGAGACGCACCACATCGTGTGCCTCTGCGCGCCTGGATACGCCGGTGAGGGGCAGGCGGGCACCGTGCCGCGGGACCCCAGCGCTGCGGCCGCGGGACCCCGGTGCCACCTCCCGTGTCCCCGCAGGGCCACGCTGCGACCGCTGCTCCCCCGGCTACTTCGGGGCGCCGGAGACAGAGGGGGGAGCGTGCCGGCCCTGCCAGTGCAACAACAACATCGACACCAGCGACCCGGGGGCCTGCGACCCCCGCACGGGGCAGTGCCGCCGCTGCCTGTACCACACCGCCGGGCCCCGCTGCGCCCAGTGCCAGCACGGCTACTTTGGCAACGCTCTGCAGCGCAGCTGCCGGCGTGAGCAGGGGACCGGGGACACGCGGGGATTCGGGGTGACACGAGGGGTTGGGGTGGGCAGGGAGACACGTGTGGGTTGTGCAGGGGATGGGGGATGTGGTGTTTTGGGGGTTTCTGGGGGGTTGGGGTGGGGGTAAGGGGCTGAACCCCTCTGCCTGTGCCCCATGTGTCTGCCCACCGCCCGCAGGCTGCAGCTGTGACCCGCGGGGGACGCTGGCTTCCTACTGTGCCACCGGTGCCTGCGACTGTGACCGTGCCACCGGGGCCTGCGCCTGCCGGCCCCACGTGGTGGGCAGGAGCTGCGACCGCTGCGCGCCCCACTTCTGGAGCCTGGGGGGAGCGGGGGGCTGCGAGCCCTGCGGCTGCCACCCCACCCGCGCCCTGCACCCTGCCTGCGATGCGGTGAGCCCCCCGGCACGCACCCTGTGTCCTCCAGGGCTGGGCGAGCAGGGGGCTGAGCACCCTATTTTCACCACAGGTCACGGGGCAGTGCCACTGCCGCCCTGGTTTTGGGGGCCGTGTCTGCTCCCAGTGCCAGGAGCATCACTGGGGGGACCCCGAGCAGCAGTGCCGAGGTGGGAGCACGGCCAGGGGACTGGGTGTGGGGGCTGTGGGGTGTCCGGGGATGTGGGGATGCTGGGGAAGGAGGGGGCTTGGGGATAGAGGGGTTGGGGACACAGGGTGGTCCTGGGGACGTAGGGCACCCTTGGGACACAGGGGGACCCTAGGTGGGTGGTGGGATTCTGGGGATGGGAGAGGGCACGGGGATATGGGGGATGCTGGGGATATGGGGACTCTGGGGACATGAGGGGGACACAGCGAGCTCATGGGGACCTGGTGGGACCCAGAGGATGGGGACGACCCTGGAGCCCTGGTGGGATGCTGAGGACATGGTGGGACTATGAGGACATGGGTGACCCAGGGGACCTGGTGGCACTGTGGGGACACAGGGACCCCCGGGGAGGCCGGGCTGTGACATCTCCCACCTCCGCAGCCTGCGAGTGCGAGCCGCTGGGCGCCGAGAGCCCGCAGTGCGACCGAGCCAGCGGGCAGTGCCGGTGCCGGCCGGGTTTCGGGGGGCTGCGCTGCGACAGCTGCCAGCGGGGCTACCAGGCCGCCTTCCCCCGCTGCTCCCCCTGCCACCCCTGCTTCGGGCGCTGGGACGCGGCGCTGGGCAGCCTGCGGGACTGGCTGCGGCGCCTGGGGGCACGGGCACGGGCGCTGCGCGAGGGGGGCTCTGCGACCCCGCTCAGCCCCCGCCTGCGGGCGCTGGAGGAGGCTCTGGGGCGCGCGGAGCGGCTGCTGGGAGAGGGGGGCAGCCCCGGCAGCCCCCTCCTGCAGGAGCTGGCCGGGCGGCTGGATGGCACCAGGCAAGTGTGCGCTGCGGGCTAGGGGGGAGTTTTGTCACCCAGAGGGGTCTGAGAGCTCTGCGCCCCCGCAGGACGGAGCTGGATGACTTCTGGAAGAGGCTGCAGGAGCTGGAGCAACATCTGGATCAGCTGGAGCAGGGAGACGTGCGGCATCGAGACCGGCTGGCCGGGCTGAGCCGCGAGCTGGGGGGGCTCAACCGAACCGCCTCCCGCCTCCAAGGTGTCCTCGGCACCGTGGCGGCGGCTGGGTTTGGGGGTGAGTGTCCTGTGAGGGGCTTGGGGACGTGGGGGTGGCCGTGCTGGGGACTCAGGGGTTATGGGGGGATATGGAGATCCTCGGAATAGAGGGACCCTAGGGACACGGAGGGGCTCTGGGGTTGTGGGGGACTTTGGGGACACAGTGGGACTCTGAACGTGGTGAGAGGATGGGACACAGAAGACTCTGGATAGCCAGGAGATCCTGGGGACAGGGCGAGACACAGGGACATGGGTGGCACGGAGCCGCAGAGGGATGCAGGGGACGCGGTGGCACTCAGGGGCCGTGGGGCACCCTCCACCCGCAGAGTCCTACCAGAGCATCGTGGCGGCGGCGCGGGCCTCGCGGCAGGCAGAGGCGGTGGCCAACGGCACGGCGGGCGAGCTGAGCGCGGCGCGGGCCAGGCGGCGGGCAGCCGAGCGGCTGCTGCGGCAGCGGGGCGATGCCTTCCGCCGCAGCACGGCCGCGCAGAGGAAATCCCTGCGGGAGGCACAGAAACGGGTGTCGGGGCTCAGCGTGGCCAGGATCAACGAGAAGGTGAGGGGGGATAAAAGGGGGCAGGGGGAGACCCCCCCTTTAGGCCATTTGGCCACCCAGAAAGGGGTCTTTCCTTATGTGACGTGCTCTGCCCACCCCATCTCCCCGTTTTGCCCCCCTTGCAGATCTGCGGGGTGCCCGGGGACCGGAGCTGTGCAGAGTCACCCTGTGGGGGAGCCCTGTGCCGGGACAGCGCGGGGACACGGCACTGCGGGGGCGCGGGGTGCTCGGGGGCCCTGCCCGTGTCAGCTCGAGCCCTGAGCAGCGCCCGCAACGCCTCGCAGCAGCTGGAGGTGGCTCTGGGACAGCTGAGTGCCGTGGCGCAGAAGGTAGGGGTGGTGTCCCCGTGTGCCCTCCGTGCCCTCGATGGGTCCTGCTGCCTTTTACACCCCCTCACGTGTCCCGTTCGTGTCCCCAGATGCAGGAGGTGCAGGACCTGGCGCGGGGTGCCCGCAGCCGAGCGGAGGAGGCGCTGGGGAGGTCCCAAGCTGCCCGCAGCCGCACGGAGAAGGCGACAGCACAGCTGCGGGACTTCATCCGGCGCATCAAGGCCTTCCTGGCGGGTAGGGCCGGCACCGGGTGGGCACGGGGCATGGTGCGGGGCGCTGTGCCTGCCCTGAGCCCACCCCGCTCCAATGTCCCCACAGAGGAAGGAGCTGACCCAGGCAGCATCGAGCTGGTGGCCCGGCACGTGCTGAACATCTCCCTGCCCAGCAGCCCCAGCAGGATCCAGGAGCTGCTGCAGGAGATTCAGGAGAGCATCGGGCAGCTGGACGGAGTGGACGCGGTGCTGAACAGCACGGCGCAGGGGCTGGCTGCAGCGAAAGAGCTGCTGGCACAGGGACAGGATGCCCGGTGAGTGGTGGGGACGTGCCGGCTGGGCAGGGGGCAGGGGGCTGGGGGCTCTGGCCAGGACTGGAGCTGCCGGTGTCACTGCAGGGAGCGAGCGGAGGGCGTGAGGGACGAGCTGGCGGGGACGCAGCGCGTGCTGCAGATGGCACAGGCACAGGTGACGGTGGCAGGGAGCGCCCTGCAGAGTGCCAAGGACACCATCCGGGCTGCCGAGAACAGCGCCAAGGAGGTGAGGGGCAGCGGGGCTGTGGGAACGCTGGGGAGATATTGGGGATGGGGACCTGGGCACGCTGGGGAGCGGGGTGGGTGCTTTGGGTGCACTGGGGGTGATGGGGTCAGCGCTGTGGCACGTTGCGGGTAATGGGCATGGCAGCCGTAACGGGGCCGGTGCCACGGGTACCCTAGGGGCACGGGGTGATGCAGGGCTGGTGTTTCGGGCACGGCGTCTCGCGGTGCCCGCCAGCAGCCCGTGCCCGTGCCTGCCCAGGCGGAGCGCAAGCTGCAGGCGCTGCAGGGGAAGGAGTCGCGGCTGCAGCGGCGGCTGCGGGAGCTGGCACAGCGCGTGGCCGCCCTGCAGGAGCGGGGACAGGGCGCACGGCGCCTGGCCCAGGAAGCCAAGGAGGGGGCGCAGCGTGCCACCGCCGCCTCGGGGACGCTGAGCCAGGTGAGCCCCAGCCCTGCACCGGGTGGGTTCGGGTGCGGGATGCTCAGCCTCACCGTGCCCCTGTGCTGGCAGGACCTGGAGCGGGTGACGCAGCGCTACGTGCTACTGAAAGGCCAGGTCAGCGGGCTGGCCGGGGTGTCCGGCGGCGCCCTGCAGCGGGTGACACAGCTGACAGCAGAGGCCCGGGACCTCCTGGACAAGGCCAACAGCAGCAAGAAGAAGCTGGAAGGTAAGGGGGCGGCACGGGGCGGGCAGCTCCCCATCACCCGGACCCCTCTCGGTGCCCACCTCCCCTTGGACATCTCCCCTCGTGCTCCCCGCATCCCACCCGGGGTACCCCAGCACGCATCCCCGTGGGTGAGGGTGGCAGGAAGGGTCGGGGGGGTGCCACCCACGCTGTGCCCACGCCGCCTGTCCCCGCAGAGCTGGAGCAGCACTTCGGGGCCAACGAGCAGGCGATGACGGCCAAGGCGACGCAGCTGCAGGCGCTGGAGCGGCAGGTCTCGGGGCTGCTGCAGGAGATCCAGGAGCGGGCCAACGCTTACACCACCTGCTAGGGAGCTCCGCGGGGCCGTGCCGGGCCGTGCCGTGCCGTGCCGCCCTCCCTTTCCACGCGGGACACGGCCCCACGCCGCGTGGAAAAATCCCGCGGGCATCTGTAGCGCGGCTGCACCTGCAAATAAAGCCCTGAGCCCCGGCTGCCCGTGTCCGGCCCCTCGCTGCCCCTCGGCCGTCCCCCTCCCCACCTCCACGCCGCGGTCACGCGTGGCCGATCCCCGCGGCGCCCCCCGCCTCCGGCAGGGCGGGCACGGCCCCGGCCCGGCCCCGCGTGGGCCGCCCCTGCCGGGACCCGCCCCGCGCTGTGCGCCCAGCCCCGAGCTCTGCGCCCGCGGCCAACTTCGGAGAGGGGCGGCGGGACCCCCCCGGGACCCCCCCGGCACCCCACGGACCCCCCCTCGGGTGCCACCTGCCCTGCGCCCCCCCGCGCGCTCCCCCCCGCCGCCATGCGCGCCCCCGCCGCCTTCCTCCTCCTCCTCCTCCTCGCCCCGCTGGTGGCCGGTGAGTGCGCGCCCCCCGGCCCGGGACCCCCCCGGGACCCTCCCGGTGCTGGAACGGGGCCGGGCGGCGGGCGGGGGGTCCGGTCCCGGCGGGGCATTTCCGGGCGGCCGAGGAAGGGGCCCCCGGCGGGGCTGCGCTCCCGGCCCGGGAGCAGCTTGGGGAAGGGCACGGGGAAGGGGGGACCCGGCCTCAGCCGCCCCCCTGCCCACCCAGGGCCCGGGGGAGCCGCCGCCGCCGCCGCCGCCCCCGACGCCCCCCAGGGCTGCGCCCGAGGCAGCTGCTACCCGGCCACCGGGGACCTGCTGGTGGGGCGAGCCCCCCGCCTGAGCGCCTCGTCCACCTGCGGGCTGCGGAGACCCCAGCCCTACTGCATCGTCAGCCACCTCCAGGTGAGCGCAACGGGGTCACGGGACAGGGCACGGGGTGGCTGGGGGTCAGCGCCAACCCCGTCCCACCCCGCTGGCAGGAGGAGAAGAAGTGCTTCGTCTGCGACTCGCGGCGCCCCTACGACGCCCGCAGCAACGCCGACAGCCACCGCATCGAGAACGTGGTCACCACCTTCGCCCCCCGCCCCAAGAAAGCCTGGTGGCAGTCGGAGAACGGTGAGTGCCTGACGGGGGCGGCGGGGTGTCCCTGGGGGGCTTCGCTTCCCGTCCTCCCATGCCGAGGAAGCTGTGACTCAGCCGGCACGGACGCGCCCCTGCGCCACGGCCAGGCAGGGCGGGCTCCAGCTGCCGGGGTCCCCCGGGGTCCCGCGGTCACGGGTGCCACCCCCACGCAGGCGTGGAGCACGTCAGCATCCAGCTGGACCTGGAGGCTGAGTTCCACTTCACCCACCTCATCATGACCTTCAAGGTGGGTGTCGGGGGTGGACGGGATGGGACGGGAGAGACCCCGCAGCCTGGGGGCACCCGTCCCAGCTCGGTGCCCCGCAGACCTTCCGCCCCGCTGCCATGCTGGTGGAGCGCTCGGCCGATTTTGGGCGCAGCTGGAAGGTGTACCGCTACTTCGCCTACGACTGCGCCGCCGCCTTCCCCCACGTCCCCCGCGGGCCCCCGCGCCGCGTTGACGACGTCGTCTGCGAGTCCCGCTACTCCGACATCGAGCCCTCCACCGAGGGGGAGGTGAGGCCCCGATGGTGCCGGGGGACGCTTCGGGGACCCTGCCAGCCCCTCCCCGCCCTCTTTCTCCCCGCAGGTGATCTACCGCGTGCTGGACCCCGCCATCCCCATCCGCGACCCCTACAGCCCTGCCATTCAGGGTGAGTGGCCAGCCCCGGCTCCCGCCTGTCTGCTCTATTTTGGGTGCCGCTATTTTGGCTGCTCTCCCCTTGCCCTGAGCCCCACGGCAGGCTGGGGGACAGAGACAGCCCACGGGGGCTGCAAGCTGGCCCCGGGGTGTGGGTGACAGTGTGGCACCGCAGGGTGCCCAGCGAAGGGAGACAGGGGCGGCCGTGCAGGTGCCGAGCCCAGCGCCGAGCAGATGAGGCTGCACAGGATGGGGTTGGTAGCAGGCAGAGGAATCGGACCAGGCGCAGGACACTGTGGGTTAATCAGCCAGCCAGGGCTAAATTTAGGCTGGAAGCAAAAGGAGAGGAATCTGCGGGGCTGAGACGCTGGGAAACTGCGGTCCCCGGGGAGCCGTCCTGCCCTGCTGGGACCCCAGCGCATTGCGCACGGCGCAGCGACCGCGTGCGCAGGAGCCCCACGGCTCTCGGCCACGTGCAGCCCGGCACGATGGCACGCAGGGGGCAGGGACAAGCGGAGCCGTGAGCAGCCTGGCCACCCCGTGCCATCGCTGCCACTTGCCGTGCCCAGACCTGCTGCGCGTCACCAACCTGCGGGTGAACCTCACCAAGCTGCACACGCTGGGGGACGACCTGCTGGACTCGCGGCGGGAGATCCGGGAGAAGTACTACTACGCGCTGTACGAGCTGGTGCTGCGCGGGAACTGCTTCTGCTATGGGCACGCCTCGGAGTGCGCCCCGCTCAGCGGGGCCCCCACCACCGCCGACGGCATGGTAGGCGAGCCGGCGGCCCTCGTGCCCTGCCGGAGCGGGGTGGATGCGGTGCCCGGTCCCGCAGCCCCTCACCGCGGTGTCCCTGCAGGTGCACGGGCGCTGCGTCTGCAAGCACCACACGCAGGGCCTCAACTGCGAGCGCTGCGAGGACTTCTACCACGACCTGCCCTGGCGCCCGGCCGAGGGCTCCAGCACCAACGCCTGCCGCCGTGAGTGCCCCGCGCCGGCACCGGCACCATGGCACAGCCACCCTGTGCCTGTGGGCTGGGAATGGGGTCCTGTGTGCTGTCCTGGGCGATTTTGGGGCCCTGCACGTCTGCTTGGGGGTTTTGGCACCCTGCATGTGTTGGCTCAGGGTTGGGGACTGGGGGTGCCGCGTGCCATGCTGCGGTGTCGTCCCCGCAGGGTGTGACTGCAACGAGCACTCGCGGCGCTGCCACTTCGACATGGCCGTGTTCCTGGCCACGGGGAACACCAGCGGGGCCGTGTGCGACGGCTGCCAGCACAACACCATGGGCCGCCGCTGCCACCTCTGCAAGCCCTTCTACTACAAGGACCCCAGCAAGGACCTGCGGGACCCCGCCGTGTGCCGAGGTCAGAGCAGGGCTGCGGGGAGGGACCGGGGGTGCACGGGGTGGGACAAGGCTGCGCCTGGTCCCGGTGTCACAGACCTGTGGGGCCGGCACGAGGGGTCCGGGTGCTGACCCTGCCTGTTCCCCAGCCTGCGACTGCGACCCCGAGGGCTCCCTGGACGGGGGGCTGTGCGACGGCGCCGATGACCCTGCCCGTGGGCTGATCGCGGGGCAGTGCCGCTGCAAGGAGCACGTGGAGGGCCCCCGCTGCGACCGCTGCAAACCCGGCTTCTTCGGGCTCAGCGCTGCCAACCCGCAGGGCTGCCAGCGTACGTACCACTGCCGGGGCAGGGGCTGGCCCCGAGGGTGTGTGGGGGGCACCCACTGGTGCTGAGCGCGTGGCTCGGCCCTGCTGGGTGCCACGGGGTCCCTGCGCAGGGTGCCGGTGTGACCCCCGCGGCACGGTGGCGGAGGGCGGGCGGTGCGATCCCATCAGCGGTGACTGCCTCTGCAAGCGGCTGGTGACCGGGCGCAACTGCGACCAGTGCCTGGTGAGTGCCAGGAGCCGTGCCAGGAGCTGTGCCAGGCGCTCGGGGCCGTGCCAGGGGCTGGGCACAGCGCTCAGGGCCGTGGCACCGCGGCCGGCTGCTCCCTGATGCCCTCACTCCCCGCAGCCGGAGCACTGGGCTCTCAGCCACGATCTCCAGGGCTGCCGGCCCTGCGACTGCGACGTGGGAGGTGCTCGCGACAACCTGTGAGTTTTATCACGGCTGAGGGTGTGAGGGGTGTCCCTGCCGGCCCCGGGGGGCTGACGGTGCCTCCGGGGTGCCAGGTGTGCCGTGGAGACGGGGCAGTGCCGGTGCCGCAGCCACGTGGTGGGCCGGCAGTGCGGGCAAGTGGAGCCCGGCTTCTACCGCATCAACCTGGACCACTACACCTACGAGGCTGAGGACGCCCGGCTGCACCAGGTGAGGGGCAAAGCTGTCCCTGGTGGGGGACGCAGGCTGAGCGGGGCACCAGGAGGGGCATTTGCAGGGTCCCCAGGCTGGCAGACACTGCTTGGCCCTGTTGCCGTGTCAGGCAGCAGCCGAGCTGTGCAGTGCCTGCGAGCCAAGGGGATTTTTGGGGTCCCGTCTCACAATGTCCCTTGCCCCAGGGCTCGGTGGTGGAGCGCGAGCCCCCCGCGGGTCGCCCAGCTTCGTGGACAGGGACGGGCTTTGCCCGCGTGCAGGAGGGCAGCTGGCTGGAGTTCCACGTGAGCGACGTGCCCTTCTCCATGGAGTATGACGTGATCATCCGCTACGAGCCCCAGGTGAGCCCTAACCGGTGCGTGTCCAAAAGAGCGGCCGTGGGGCTTTCGGTGCATGAATTTTTGCCCCGTTCTTTGCCTGCAGCACCCAGAGCCCTGGAAGGAGGTGCGGGTGAGGGTGCTGCGCCCCAGCCCCGTCTCCGCCAGCAGCCCGTGCGGGAACACCATCCCGGCTGATGACCAGCTCTCCACCAGCCTCCCGTCCGGCGCCAGGTGAGCGTCCCACCGGGGCTGTGCCGAGCCGGGGCTGGCAGGAGGCACCCGGCTGCCCGGGCTTTGCTTTGCCCCCCCAGGTACGTGGTGCTGCCCAACCCCGTCTGCCTGGAGCGGGGCGTCTCCTACACCCTGCGCCTGGAGCTGGGCTGTGCCACGGCTCGGCAGGACTCCACCGTGAGCGTGCTCATCGATTCGGTGAGTGGGCACAGGATGGGGCACGGCATCCTTTGGGGGCGTAGGGGGACTGTGAAGGGTGCCGCAAAGGCTGCAGCATTAGGGGATGTGGGGAGAGACGAGGTGACGTCCCGCTGCCCTCCCCCAGCTGGTGCTCCTGCCCCGTTACTCCTCCCTGGAGATGTTCATCGCAGGCGACCCCGGAGCCATGGGACGCCGGGAGACCTTCGAGCAGTACCGCTGCGCCCAGCACTTCCACGGCGTGGGGCAGGCTCCCGTGGCCGAGCCCTGCTCCAGCCTCCTGCACAGCCTCTCGGCCATCCTGCACGACGGGGCGCTGCGTGAGTACGGCCCCGCTCGCCCCGCATCCCGCAGCGGTGGCCGGCACTCACCTGCTCTGTGCCCGCAGCCTGCCTCTGCAACCCCCAGGGCTCGCTCAGCGCCGAGTGCCAGCCCCAGGGCGGGCAGTGCCACTGCAAGCCCAACGTCGTGGGACGGCGCTGCCACCGCTGCTCCCCGGGCACCTTCGGCTTCGGGCCCGGCGGGTGCCGAGGTGAGTGCCTGGGGCCGTGCCCCGAGCTCAGCCTGCGGAGCTGGGGGTGTGGGGAGGGGGCTCCCTGCGTGCCAGCTGCTGGGGACAGACCCTTGGGTGCCTTCCAGCCTGCCAGTGCAGCAGCGAGGGCTCGGTGAGCACCGTGTGCGACAGCACCACGGGGCAGTGTCCCTGCCGCGAGGGCGCCCACGGCTCGCGCTGCGACCGCTGCCAGCCGGGCCACTGGGGCTTCCCCGCCTGCCGGCCCTGCCAGTGCAACGGGCACGCCGAGGACTGCGACCCCCGCACGGGCAGCTGCCTGCGCTGCCGCGACCACACGGACGGCGAGAGGTGCCAGAGGTGAGCAGGGAGCCTGCCTGAACCAGGGCTGGGTGCTGCGGCAGCCCTGGCCCCTGCTGATTGCCCACCCCCCAGGTGTGCCAACGGGCACTTCGGGAACCCGGCGCTGGGCTCTGGCCAGCACTGCCGGCCCTGCCCCTGCCCCGAGGGGCCCGGCAGCCCCCGGCACTTCGCCGCCTCCTGCTACCAGGACGGGCGCTCCCGGCAGGTTGTCTGCCACTGCAGCCCCGGGTACACAGGTGGGTGCCCGCCGCGGCACGCTCGGTGTCCCCGTCCCCAGGTGCTGCCCAACTCTCTCTGCCCGCAGGTCCTCGCTGTGATGAGTGCGCGCCCGGGTACTACGGGGACCCGCTGCAGCCCGGGGGGCGCTGCCTGCCCTGCCAGTGCCACGATAACATCGACATGACGGATCCGGAGGCGTGCGACCGACGCACGGGACGCTGCCTGCGCTGCCTCTACAACACGGCAGGGCCCCACTGCGCCGAGTGCCAGCCCGGCTTCTATGGGGATGCCACGCGGCACAGCTGCAGGCGTGAGCACACACGGCCGTGCTGAGCCCAGCCCGGTCCCTGTCTCCTCTGCCCAGCCCCAGCACTGCTCCCCCATCCCCACCCTCGTCCCCGTCCTCACCTCGTGCCCATTCCCATCCCCGTTGCCACCCATCGCCACCCTCACGGCCACCTTGACTCCATCCCCTTTTTGTCCTCATCCCATCCCCATCCAACTTGTCTCCATCCTGCCCCATCCCACCCCACCCCACCTGTGCCCCCATCCCGTCCCCATCCCAATCTCCTCCCCCTTCTCTTCCTATCCCCATCCCCATCCCCATTCAGCCCTCCCTCTGGTTCCAGGCTGCTCCTGCAACGCGCTGGGCACCGACCCCAGCACCTGCGGGCCGCAGCAGTGCCAGTGCGACCGGCAGAGCGGGCAGTGCCGCTGCCTGCCCCACGTGGAGGGCCAGGCCTGCGACCGCTGCAGCCCCAACTTCTGGAACCTGGGCAGCGGGCAGGGCTGCGAGCCCTGCGCCTGCCACCCTCAGCACGCCCTGACACCCGCCTGCAACCAGGTGAGACGCCCCGGGGACGGGGGCTCGGAGGGACGGGGTGGGGATGGGGGTGCCAGCCTCGGCCGCGCCGTGTCTTGCAGTTCACGGGGCAGTGCTCCTGCCGGCCGGGTTTTGGGGGCCGGACCTGCGCCGACTGCCAGGAGCAACACTGGGGCGACCCGCGGCTGCAGTGCCGAGGTGAGAGCCGGGGCAGGCAGGGGGGCTGCACTGTGGCTCCCAGCAGCCTGACCCCCCCATTTCTCCCCGCAGCCTGTGACTGTGACCCCCGTGGCATCGCCAGCGCCCAGTGCCACCGTGGCAGCGGGCACTGCGACTGCCGGCCCGGCGTCTCGGGCGTCCGCTGCGATCAGTGCGCCCGGGGCTTTGCCGGCACCTTCCCCGCCTGCGAGCCCTGCCACCCCTGCTTCGGGGACTGGGACCGGGTGGTGCAGGACCTGGCTGCCCGCACCCGGGCGCTGGCGCAGCGGGTCAGCCTCCTGCAGCACACCGGGGCCGCTGGCGCCTTCGAGGGCACCTTCCGTCGGCTGGAGGAGAGCCTGGCCACCGTGCAGGCCGTGGTGGCTGCCCGCAACGCCACCGCTGCCACCGCCGCTTACCTGACGCACGCCACGGAGGAGCTGCGGTGAGCACCCGGTGCGGGGCACGGCTCCCCGGGCAGCCTCGATGGCGGGGCTGTCACCTCCTTCCCTTGCAGGCGGCAGATCGGGGGGGCCACGGAGAGGCTGACACGGCTGGAGGGGGAACTGACAGCGGCGCAGGACGCCAACTACAAAGCCAGCCACGTGCTGGGCACTGTGGACCGGGGTGCCCGTGTCCTCAACCACAGCCTGCAGGAGCTGGGGCAGCGGCTGCACGCTCTCAAGACCTCCAATTTCCTCGGTGAGCCACACCGGGGGTCCCCATGCTGGGATGCCGGGGCGGTGGGCAGGGGTTTCACTCTGCCCCCACCTCCCTCAGGTGCCTTCGACAGCATCCGTCAGTCTCACAGGGAGTCGCAGGAGGCCGAGCAACGCGCGGATGCCTCCACCCGCGCCGTGCCCAACCCTGTCAGCACCTCGGCAGCCACGCGGCGCCGCACCGAGCAGCTCCTGGCCAGCCGGCGCGACAATTTCAACCGGCAGAATGCGGCCAACCGGCGGGCACTGACGGACCTGGCGGCGAGGGCACGGGAGCTGAGCTTGCACCCACTCAACGAGAAGGTGGGACGTGGGGACGTGGAGACGGGAGCAGGGCACAGCGCCTGGGGATGGCTCCAACCTACCTGCCTGCATCTTCTTGCAGGTGTGCGGTGCCACAAGCGACGTGCCCTGCTCCGAGAGCCCCTGTGGGGGAGCCGGGTGCCGGGATGAGGATGGGACACGGCGCTGCGGGGGGCTGAGCTGTGGTGGAGCTGTCTCCAAGGCTGACAGCGCCCTGGACCGAGCGCGGCATGCCCAGGAGGAGCTGCAGCACGCAGCCAGCGAGGTGGCCCAGCTCTCCCACCGGGTGCGTGTTGCAAGGGCATGGGTAGAAGCAGGTGGGGTGGCAACGTGTGCCAGTGCTGAGGGTCTCTGCCCCTGCCCAGGTGGCTGAGGCCAAGGGAAAGGCGGATGAAGCCCGGCAGCGAGCACAGGCAGCTCTGGACAAGGCGAACCAGACCAGGGCCCGCGTGGAGCTCTCCAACAAGGAGCTGAGGGACCTCATCAGCCACGTCAAGGCCTTCCTGAGCCGTGAGTGCCGCTGTGCCAGGGGGGACGGCTGCCCCTGCCCAGCACCGAGTGGCTCTGCACCGTGCTGCGCCTCCTGCCCCCCACCCCTGCTGCATGGCTTCAGCCATGGCTGCCCTCCACCACCACCCCGCCGTTCCCTCTACCCTGGGGCACACACACTGATGGCTCCCCCCCACAGAGGAGGGGGCTGACCCCGAGAGCATCGAGGTGGTGGCCAGCCGGGTGCTGGAGCTGTCGCTGCCTGCTTCGCCGGCCCAGATCCACCGCCTGGCCGAGGAGATCAAGGAGCGGGTGCGCAGCCTGGCCAGCGTGGATGCCATCCTGGAGCAGACGGCTGGCGACGTGCGCCAGGCTGGGCAGCTGCTGCAGGACGCCCAGAGGGCCAGGTGAGCGTGGTGACGCGGCGACATGGCTCCAAATGGGACCCAACCTGGGCTGGCACTGAGGCTGTGCCACCCCGGCTGCAGGTTGCGGGCAGAGGGTGTGCGGGGTACAGCCGAGGCGGTGCAGCAGGCGCTGGAGGATGCGCAGCGAGCCCAGGGCACGGCCGAGGAGGCGCTGCGCAGCGCCGCAGCCGACATCCAGCACAGCGAGAGCACCATTGGCACGGTAAGGGCGCTCCCTGCTGCCCTCGGTCCCTGGCACCCCAAAACCCATCCCTATTTGAGGACATCCCCACACTGCCCATCTCCAGATGCAGGCACAGGCAAGGGGTGCGGAGCAGCAGCTGGCTGCCGCCATGGAGCGGATCGGTGTCCTGGAGGGAAAGACAGACGCCCTGAAGGTGAAGCGTGCCAACAACAGCCTGGCGGCCACGCGTGCCCAAGAGGCAGCCAGCGTTGCCCGGGACCGTGCCGGCGAGGCCAAGCAGGTGCTTGAGGGGCCGCTGCGGGACCGGTACCGGGCGGCACAGGAGCTGGTGCAGCACCGGGCGCAGGGCGCACGGCAGGCGGGCGACCGGGCGCAGCAGCTGCGTGAGGAGGCCGCCGGGCTGCTGGAGGACGCACAGGGCAAGCTGAGGAAGCTGCAAGGTGAGGCTGGGGAGGGCGGCTGGGCTGGGGGAGATGTGGCGAGGGGCTGTCCTCACTCGTTGCCCCCTCCCATCTTTGTCCCCCACAGTGCTGGAGAAGAAGTATGAGCAGAACGAGGTGGTGCTGGACGCCAAGGCGGCGCAGCTGGGTGAGCTGGAGGCCAGGATGAGGGAGGTGCTGGCCACCATCAACCAGCAGGTCCAGATCTACAACACCTGCCAGTGATGGATGCCCTGCCACCCCCAGCCCCGCTGCTGCCCCTGCCGTGGGCACCCCACGTGTGAATAAAGCTACTGAGCAAGAGTCCCTTGTGCCATGTCGTGGCTTCTGTTCACACCTTGGTGGCTTCAACACCCCTGGTTGGGTGCCGCCATGGGGCGGGGTGCCATGCTGTGGGGCTGAGGGTGGACAGGTAGGGCTGCTGTGGGCATGGATGACAGGGAGGGGACAGGTGACGCAGTGGGACTAGGGCTTGTCTGAGGGGCTGTGATGGAGGGTCTGGTGTGGGGGACAGGTGACACATTGTGTGTGAGGGCTGTGGGGTGGCTGGGGACAGGGCAGGACTGGCGACACTGGGGACATGGCAGGTGACACTGAGGACACAGCAGGACTGGTGACACATGGGGACAGGGCAGGTGACACTGCGGGACTTTGCAAGATGGGTGACACTGGAGAACACAGCAGGGCTGGTGGCACCAGGGGACATGGCAAACGACACTAGGGGGTACGGCAAGGCTGATGGCACTGGGGGACATATTAGATGACCCTAGGGGACAGGGCAGGGCTGGTGGCACTGGGGGACAGGGCACATGACATTGGGGACATGACAGATGACACTGGGGACATGTCAGGGCTGGTGGCACTGGGAACACAGTGGAGCTGGTGGCACTGGGGCCATGTTAGGTGACACTGTGGGCCATGGCAGTGCTGGTGGCCCTGTGGCCAGGCGCTGTGCCCCGCAGGCCGCAGCAGGCCGCCCCGTTGCCATGGCGACGCCCCGGGGGCCGGGCCCCGCCCTTGTGGGCGTCTCCCCGCGGCAGCGCGGCGATGACGTCACGGCGGGCGCCGTCTCCATGGCGCCGCGGGGGCGGGGCCGCGGAGCCGAGCGGGCCCCGGGGCTCCCTCGTCACGTGACCCCGCCCCCGTTCCCTTCCCCTACGCGCTCCCTCGTCACGTGGGGCCGCCCGCCGGCTTCCGGAAGTGCGTCACGGGGCTCGGGGCCTGTCTCCGGAGCGGGGCCCGCTCGGAACTTCGGTGCCGGCCGCGCGGGGCGGGGCGGAGCGGCGGGGCCGTGAGTGGGGGCGGGGCGGGGCCGGCACCGCCAACGGGGCCGGGAACGGGACCGGGACCGGGAACGGGACGGGGAGGGGTGCACGGGGCGGGCGGAGCCGCCTCTCCCCGCCGCCGGCCTCCCCGCTCAGCCCCGCGGCCGCCGGGTGCCGCTCGGTGAGGCGCGGCCGGGAGCAGGCCGCGGGCACCGGGGGGGGGGGGCGGGGAGCGGGGAGGGGCCGTGCCCGGTGCTGCCCCAGCCCCGGCCCCAGCCGCAGCCGTTACCGGCCCCGTTGGTGGCGGGGAGGCGGCCCCGGTTCCGTGCTCGCGGTGCCGGGACAAAAGGTGCGGGGCGGAGCGGGGCGGGGCGCGGGGAGGCGGCCCCGCGGCCGGGCTGTCCCCGCGTGCGGTGCCCGGGGGGTTGAGCCTCGGGGCTGAGCTCCCGGTAACGGCAGCGCCAGGAGCCCTGCGGCTGGGGCACCGGGGTGCTGAGCCCCGCTGCTGCCTGCCCGCTGCTCCCGGGGGGTGTCCGCCGTGGGGAGAGCAACCGGGGCTTTGCTGGCGCTTGAATGAAGCCCTGAGGCTCCCGCAACAGCCCCGGGCTGCTGCCAGCCCCGTTACACCGGGGGCAGCGAGCGGCTTCCCCAGAAGAGAACCCGCGGTCCCGGCAGCCCCCCTCAGCCCGCGGGACCCCGCTCGGGGCTGGCTGTCACCGTCCCGCCTCGCACCCCGCCTCTGGAGGCAGCGGGGCCCGGCCCTGCGGCTGCTTCTCGTTTCCTGCCCCTCTGAGGTTTCCCCCTAGAAACAAAAGCCATGCAGCGGGCGCAGCTCGCCGGCGGTTGCCAAGCCTGGCGGAGCGTTCGGCACCCTGGGAATCGTTTTGTCGCTGTCCCACAGTGCCATTAGCGGGGACTAATGCCAGAGGGCCCGGCCCCGCTCAGCCCAGCGGTGTTTGCAGCTGCCAGGTCCCTTCTGGTCCCCTGGTGAGGCCAGAACCCGTGGTGCTGCTGCCTCACAGTGAGACCCGGAGCCTTCAGGGTGTGCTGCTGCTGTCCCATGTCTGCTCCCTCCCCTCTTTGGGCTGACTGCATGGTCTCGCTCAGCATCCCCTTCCCAGGTTGTTTCAGGCCACCCTGCTGTGGGGTTTTGGGGCACTCAGGGGGCACCCAGCCCTCGAGCTTTGGAGTTGGTTTGGGGGGTTCTCGGTGGCTGGGACAGGTTGGCCTAAAGAGAAACACTCTGGGAGCAGAGCCTGCTGTGGGGCCGGGCTGCCCCAGCCGTGGGAGCGTGCCGTCACCTCCCTCTGGGGGCTGGTGGCTGTGACTCAAGGTTTGTGGCCGCTCGTTGCCACGGGGGTTTCTGGAACACAAACGGCGCTGGGGACACTCCCGAGAGGGGCCACCAGGTCCGTGCAGGCACAGGGGTGACGGGGGACGGCTGCTCCCGCTGCAGGGGAGCCAGGTACAGCTCAGCAGGGCTCAGGGACACCTTCCCAGCCCTCTGCTGCCTCCGTCTCCACGGGGACAGCTCCGGGAGGCCGCGGCAGCTCCGCTCTGTCCCGAGCACCTGAAGCAGAGCAGCCGGGCGCTGGGTGCTGCCGCTCGCAGACCCTGCCGGGGGGGGCACGCCCGGCCCTCTCTCCAGGCACGCCGAGCGCGGGTGTCTTGTTTCCAGCCGGGCCCTGCTGGCGCTGTCTGTAAAGCCGGCGGGAGATGAATATGCAAGGTGCTGGTGGGCGGAGGGAGGAGCTCGGGCCGTGCCAGGGAGGTTTGCTCGCCTCTGGCACGGGGGAGAGAGCGGCCCGGGCCTGCTGCTGCTGCTGCTGCTCCCCCCCCGCTTCCTTCTTAGGGCGGTTCTCTCTCCCGTAGCCGGCCTCTCACACGGGCACTGCCTGACCGAAATAGCTGCTGACCTGCCCCGTGCCCCGAGCCAGGCTGTCCCGGCTGACCCCGGGGGCTGGCTTGTATGGTTCGGGGCTCCCTTCACCCCCCTGCTCCCCTGGGTGCTGTTGTGGCAGGAGCCACGAGTGTTACGATTGTTTTCAGGGTTTGTAGCATGTGCCACGTACAGGGGGCTGCTGGTTGTGTGCTGGGGGCTTGGAGGAGCCCTCATTTTGGCAGCAAGCGCTGCAGCAGCTGCGGTGAGGGGGGTGCCTGCGCCCAGCGGGGCTTTCCCCGCAGGTCACACGAGGGCATTGGTCCCGCAGGGCCCGGTGCCGGGGCAGGGAGCAGGGTCCTGATGTCATTGGGCCTCCTCTGCCTGCTCCTCCTGCCACGCCTGCTCTCTCCTCTCTTTAGGCCACTAGTTCCTTGCCAGAGAGTTTGACCACAGAGAGTCGCCAAGATAGCTGGGCCAGGAAGAAAACGTCGCACCCCTGACCCAGACTCCATCACCGACCCCGGCGGGCCGTTTGTGTCCTCCAAACGGCTGAAGATGTCCAGTAGCACCAATGCCCCCGGCCAGAGGAGAGTGTCTCGGGGCTTGGACGACGCCACCAACAAGAAGAAGCAGAAGGACCGAGCCAACCAGGAGAGCAAGGAAGGTGAGAGCCCCCACATGATGGTTTCTCGGCCCCCTGGGGTGGGATCCTGCAGCCATCTGCCGGGCTAAGCAGATTTAACTAATCGCTTCCTGTAACCCTGCCACGGGATCCTCTTTGGCACGGTGTCCTCCTTGGACCTGTAACCTCCTTTCTTTGGGTGCTGCTTAGCCCCAGGGATGTGAGGGAGGTCGGCTCCCTGCCCTCAGCTGAAGCCTGGAGCTGACGGTGGCTGTTTCCAGTCGCTGCTTTGGGCTAGGGGGAGCAGCCCGCAGCCCTGCAGGTGCCCTCGCAGCTGGACGTGCTTCTGCTCCCCAGCCTGGGTGCCACAGGCGGGCGCAGGGCCTGCGGGTGGGGCTGTTGCCTCACCTTCACGGCAAGGCGAGGCGCCGAAACGGGCGCTCTGCAGCAGTTCCCTCCCCGGCCGCTGCGGATCCGATGACAAAAAGTGCTCCGGGTGCGGGCTGCTGCGCTGGGCGGGCAGCGCCTGCGGGCAGGAGGCGGCACGGGTTCCTCCTCCAGCAGTGGCCCTGGCAAATGGCTGGGATTCTGTGCCCGCCGCGTTCCGACTGCTGCAGCCTCAAAATAACCCGGTGATTTATAGGCCAAGGTAAAAGAGCGCTTACCCAGCTCTGCTGGAACGCTCCCCAGGGCGAAACCCCAGGGCGCTGCGAGCAGAGCGCCGCTGCCTCCTCTCGCTGCAGGGGCTGTGCTGCCTCCTGGGGCACCCACACCCGGCATGGAGGGGCTCCTGCCCTCGTGGGGGCTGTGGTGTGGGCTGTGCTGCTTCCCTCCCCTTTGTGCAGTGTAACAGGGGCTCCACCAGCAGCTGCAGTGGTCGAGGGAGATTTCCTGCTGCTCTGGAGCCTGCCAAGGAGGGCAGCAACAGCCTTGTGGGTGTTCTGGGGTGGAGACCACAGCTCCCGTTGTCACTGGTTGTGTGCTTCAGGACAAGGTGCTGTCACGTTGACACCCTTTGCCTGTCAGCACAGCGCCCTGTGCGGGTGGAGCTGACCCTGAGACGCTGCTGGCTCTCAGAGGTAATTCTGCAGGGAGCAGAGATTAAGTGTCAGGTCCTAATCGGGACCTGCTCGGTTCCCCGGCCTGAGCTCAAGGAAGTTTTAGCCCTGGCTGCTGGCAGGCTGCGCAGCAGTGGGAATGTTAAAGTGCAGCTGGGCTGCCAGGTTCTCTCCTTACAGCAGGATGGGTTTGAGCACAACCAAACACCGGGCTCTCTGTGTAGGATCAAGGCAGAGCCTCTCCTCTGTGGCCCAGCAGAGACTTGGCAGGGCTCGCAGCCCAGTTACCACAAGCTCCGCAGCCAGACATGCCTCGAAGCAGCGCTGCCTGCCCGGCGCAGCGAGGTTGTTTTGCTCCCACTGCAGAGGAGTGGGGGGCACGGCACCCGTTGTGGGGTCTGGCTTGCTGCGGGCAGGGCTCGGGGCTGTAGGGGAGGTGGAAGGGGCAGAGGAAGGAAACGAGCAGCGCGTGCAGAATGGAAATCCTGGGCAGAGGTCTGGCGCTGTGTGATATTTGGGGTGTCGGAGTGCCAGCCCGTGCTCTGAGGTGCCAGAACAACAGACCCACCTGCGCTCTGCTTCTCTGCCCACCAGTGTCTCGCCCTGAGCCCGAGCAGGCTGAGACCCCCCAGGAGAGGGACTCGGAGGAGGGTAAGTGGAGGTGTGAGCTGGCTGCCAGTGCATGGCCACCGAGCGCCCTTGCCAAGGGACCCGGAGCTCTCACCTTGTCGTTGCCCTGTGCTCTGGCGTTCAGCAGAACTAACCCGAGTGCTCCCTCGCCCCGTGCTCCTCCTAACAGGGTGCAGCCTCCCCAGAGCAGGGCACGTGTGGTGGGCAGGGCCCTCTGCAAAGGAGAGGCCCCGGGGCACGTGGCAGGCGGCTCCTGGCCCGGGTGTCACGGTGCCCCTGAGCACAGCCCCGGGATATCTTTGTTGCCAGCATCCTCCCGCTGGTTTCTGGGTGGAAAGGTCCCTGGCCACGTCACCCATCAGGTGCTGCTGACTGTTTTTGCTTTGGCTCCACGTCCCCACCTTGAGACGGGCAGAGCAGAGCCCCATCGTGACACAGAAAGTGGAACTAAACCAAATGGCAATGAAGGAAACGTCAGCTTTTTTTTTTTTTTTTTTTGCCTTTGGAGATTTTAGGATGCCACCTGGCCAGCCCTGGAGCCTGGCAGACACCTGATGGGGCTGTGTGTGCAGGGAGGGATGCTGCTGTACTGTTTTTTTTCCCTGGACGAGATGCTTTTGCCATGCTGGCTGGCCCACCCGTGTTTCAGCCGCGTTAGTGGCGCCTACCTGGCAGGAGTACAGTGCTCTTGATGACTGCAACTGAGCTGCCCGATTTGCATATGCAAAGGGAAGTGGCAATTTCTGGTTGTGGTCAGAGTCCACTTGAATCCCCCAGAGTAAATTCTGCGGCTTCCTCGTTCCCTGGGAAAGCAGCGATTGCTTTGTAGCTGGCAGGAGCCGCCCCTTCTTCCCAGCCGTGGCGCTGCACGTGACTGGGCCAAGCCTTTCTGCCTTCTGATCTCTCTGGTTCCCACTGGGATGCACCTGACCTGCTGCAACACGTGCTCAGGCCCTCGTTCGTGGCCTGATAAGAGCGGGTTCCAAGTGCCTCGGTTTGTTGGCATGCTCCGTGTCCTCCGTGCTGACCTCCTTCAAGCAGACGTGCGTCCGGGCTCGTGCTCCCCTGCCCAGGTGTGTGTGCGCCGTGGCCTCGTGCCCCGGACTGGCGTTAACGCTTTCCTCCCTCTCGCAGAGCTGCTGCTGGACTGGAAGCAGAACGCTGACGAGATCATTGTCAAGCTGAACTTGGGCAGCGGGGCTCTGAAGGTGGAGGACGTGGATGCCGCTTTCACCGACACCGACTGCGTGGTCAAACTGCCAGGTATGGGCAGCAGAGCAAATATTTTTCCAGCAGGGCTTGGCGTGGCTGCGGGCTGGATGTGGGGCTGCTCCAGGCCAGCACGAAACCTTTCCTTCAGAGGCAATGCCCTGCTGTCAGCTGGCACTGCTCCAGCCAGGCTGATAGGAGAGCAGCGTAAAAGAAGAAGGGTGGAGGGCTGGGGGGCAGGATCCGGCTCCTCTCTGCCAAGCGAACAGGTGCCCGCTGCCGTGCTGCCTGCGGCTGTCCCCTGCTCGCTGGGGAGATCGAGTCGGTGCTGGGTATCCCTTGGAAAAGTGTCTGTGCCCCTGGGGCAGGGAGACACAGGGCCTTCCCTCCGGGAAGGAGGCCAGCCAGATGTACAAAGCAAGCCCCAGGGAGCTGGCGTTACCCTGAAGGCTCCTGGGGTGTGGTGGCAGCCTGCCTGCGGCCTCTCTGGCTCTGGGCGAGCGCTCTTCTGGCCCCTGGGGCAGGTGAAAGAGGGCCGTGGGTTGGGTGGACTGCTGCCTGAGGTGCCGGCCCTCTTTGACTGCAGATGGGCGCCAGTGGAGCTGTCAGTTCTACGAGGAGATCGAGGGCTCCTGCAGCAAGGTCCAGTGCAAGAAGGGCAACTTCCTGCAGCTGGTGCTTCAGAAGAAGATCCCGCTTCACACCTGGACTTCGCTTCTGGTAAGAGGAGGGGGGAGCTCTGCCTTTTGGGGGACTGTGGGCAGCCTGGCAGAGCTGGCTGAGGGAAGGGGCGGTGAGGGTCAGGCGCTGCAAAGAGCTGCCTGCACATCTCCCCTCTGTGCTGCCCTGCTTTTGACAGAAGAGAAGGAAGGATGGATCCAAAGAGCTGGCCAAAGGGGCCATGTGCTGGGAGAACGGGAAGGAGAAGGCTGCTGCTGCAGAGCTGGCCCCAGAAGAGCCCCGGGCTGAAAGCACAGAGCCACCGAGGACCCGGCGGGAGCCCTCCAACCCCAAGCGCGCTCAGGGAAGAAGCGAGGCCCTGGGAGGGAAAAGCCCAGCCAGCCCAGGGACGCAGAGTGGCCCGAGTGCCAAGCGGGCAGTTTACCTCAAAGTGGCTCCAACCGAAGACGAGCCCAATGCCAGAGTCACCGGCAGCGTGGAGCCCAGCAAGGGGCACGGCGGGAGGGCTGGCAGCCGTCGCAACGGCAGAGCCGGCCAGGGCGATGCGCCCACGGCCCTGGCTGACCTCGCACCACCACTGGAGAAGGTACCTGAGGACCTGGCTGGTCCGTGCTCCCCCAGCCCTCGTGTAGAGGCACGGCCCTGCGGGATGAGATGGGCTCCTGGGCGCCTTGGGTGGTGCTGAGGGCTGCTTTGGGCCTGGCTGTGGTGGAGGATGGGACAAAATACAGTCCAGGGCCTGGTAACTAACACTGCCCCAGGCAGGGGGAACCTGCAATCGCTGGGCTGAGGCTGTGGAGCTCAGAGGTCCAAGCGGGGCAGGTGGGATGTGTGGGCACGGTGAGGCTGTGCCTGCCTGGCTGGAGCACATGGCAGTGAAGTTGTCTCTTCTTCACCGCTTCCTTTTTCCTCAAAAGGCTGTAGTTTTGGCCAAGGAGACCGTTCCCGTGGAGATGCCACCTCTTGCAGCCACCACAGAGGTGTTCCCCCACCGCGTTGCCACCTGTGTGGAGAAGAGAGTCCTGCAGCCGAGCAGCCCCGCCGAGGCCTCGCGGGGCCGGGACTGCGCGGCCGTCCTGGGGGAGAGCTCCAAGGCCATCCCTGCAGCCACCCCTCCCCTGGGCAGGGACGGTGAGAAGAGGGACTGGTCCAAGGACGACGTGGCTCTGGAAGCAGCAGCTGATGGTGAGTGGCCGGAGCCCACGGGTGTCCCTAGGCTGGTCTGGTTGGGAAGGACGTGCTTGCAAGGAGGGTAACCTCTCCCCGTGGCTTTCCTTGCTCAGAGCCAGAGCCTTTTGTGAGCCTGACCTTTGTCAAGAATGACTCATATGAGAAAGGCAATGACCTGGTGGTGGTGCACGTCTACGTGAAAGAGATTCACAAGGAGACTTCCAAGGTTTTGTTTCGGGAGCAAGACTTCACATTGGTGTTCCAGACGAGGTACGAGCACGCCTTGGGATGGCACCAAGCTGATGCAGAGCTCCTGGTTGCAGCCAGGCCGCTCTGTTTGTTCACCTCTTCTCACTTGTTTCTGATTTCTTTGCAGCGACGTAAACTTCCTTCGCCTCCACCCTGGTTGCGGGCCCCACACGGTGTTCCGGTGGCAGGTGAAGCTCAGGTATGGTCCCAGATTTCCAGCCAGCACCGGGGTGAGGGAGCTGAGAACTGGAGCAGGAACCGGTCCCAGCTGGCCGCTCTGTGCAGGGCACAATCACTTCAGCAGCTGGGCTCGCAGCCACGATCTGCATTTCTCACACCGTGCTGCACCAGGTGCTCCAGACCTGGGATGGTTGCAGAGAAGGAAATCCCAGCGCTTCCTTGCCTGCAGTCTGCCCGCAGCCTGATCTGGAGCTCTCGTGGGCAGAGCCAGACCAGCCTGTGTGCGCTCTGCTGGGGTGTCCTGCTAGAGGGGGCATGTGGGGCTGGGCAGAATGGATCTGTTGGGAATGGGGCCCTCTGTGTGCTGTGTGCATGGGCTTGGGGACGTCTGTCCTGCTTGATGAAGGCCCCCTTGGGGTTGACGCTAGTCAGGAGGCTGTGGCCCTACCCAACAGAGGCTTTTTAGCATCTTTGAAGCTGCTGGGGAGTCTGGGGCACTCCTCACTTGCTGCCTGTCTTGCAGGAACCTCATTGAGCCGGACCAGTGCACGTACAACTTCACGGTGTCTCGCATTGATGTCTGTCTGAAGAAACGCCAGAGCCAGCGCTGGGGCGGGCTGGAGGCTCCGGCCACACGAGGTCTGCACCCTGCCTTCTCCTCGTGCTACCCGCCTGCTGGGCGCCTTCCTCACCTCCAGCAGTGCCTGCATGGCACCGGGCCCTCTGGCACGGGGTGGTGGGGAGGGAGAGGGATGAGTGGGTGCGGGGCAGGTGGGCCAAGTGCTGGGGAAGGGCACTGCTGCTCCCCTCCCTCACTTGGAAGAGGGGTGGGCAAGAGCCTGCGTGCGCGTGTGAGCATGGGCTGAGCAGCTCAGCCCTGCCGTGGGCAGCCCGCGGTGCTGCTAACCACAGGCCCACCCTTCCCCCTTTTTAAGGTGCAGTGGGTGGTGCAAAGGTTGCCATGCCTACAGGCCCTACCCCTCTGGATAAGACCCCCCCGGGCAGTAACCAGCACCCCCTGTCCAGCAAAGAGGAAGCCCGAGCCAGCGACAAAGAGAAGCCACGCGTCGAGGATGGGGGTCTGGACGGTGTGGCAGCCCGTACGGCCCCAGAACACGTGGCGGTGAAGCAAGAGCCTCACATCCCCTCGGTGAGTGGAGCTGTGCCGTGTTTCACCTGGCTGGGGGGCAAGTGGGGGGCAGCAAACTGTTCTGGAGGTGGCGGTGCTCCTGGCAGAACTGGGGACAGCAGTTGTCCTGGCTGTCCCGATCCTGGTGGGAGGTGGTGTGTGGCTCCAGACCAGCCCTGTCTGCGGGGTGCCTCGGTTAGTCAGGTTCCTGCGGTGTTCCCAAAGACCCCTGGCGCGCAGCACCCTCACACCCGGCTCTGCTTTGACAGCCCAAACCGACCTGCATGGTGCCCCCCATGACGCACAGCCCCGTGAGCACCGAGAGCGTGGAGGACGACGAGGATGAGGACGAGAAGAAGAAGGTGTGCCTGCCCGGCTTCACGGGGCTGGTGAACCTGGGCAACACCTGCTTCATGAACAGCGTCATCCAGTCGCTGTCCAACACCCGGGAGCTGCGCGATTACTTCCACGGTGAGCACACGCCTGGAGCCCAGCAGAGCCCAGCCCCGGGGACATTTCAGCCACCCTCGCTCTCCTCCATCTCTTACAGATCGGTCCTTCGAGTCGGAAATCAACTACAACAACCCGCTGGGGACGGGGGGCCGCCTGGCCATCGGCTTTGCCATGCTGCTGCGGGCGCTGTGGAAGGGCACTCACCATGCCTTCCAGCCCTCTAAACTCAAGGTAGGCACCGAAGCTCCCCAGGAGCTGCCGGCTGCTCCTCAGCTGGGGGTTCCCAGCGCTCCCCTGAGGGCCCCGGGCTGTCCTGGTGCTCTGTGAGCGGGGTGGGTGCAGGTTTGTTTGTGCGTGGGGCCAGCAGGGCTGACGGCTGTGCTCCCCCAGGCGATCGTGGCCAGCAAGGCCAGCCAGTTCACTGGCTACGCCCAGCACGATGCTCAGGAGTTCATGGCCTTCCTGCTGGACGGCCTGCACGAGGATCTCAACCGCATCCAGAACAAGCCCTACACAGAGACCGTCGACTCGGATGGGAGGCCCGATGAGGTAAAGATGCACCTGGGAGCGCTGGGTGCTGCACGGCAGCCCCGTCCCCTGTGATTTAGGGCGGCGCTGAGCCCTTTCTCCCTGCAGGTGGTAGCTGAGGAGGCTTGGCAGCGACACAAGATGAGGAATGACTCCTTCATTGTGGACCTATTCCAGGGCCAGTACAAATCCAAGCTGGTGTGCCCAGTCTGTTCCAAGGTAGGGCAGCTCTGGAGGCCCTGCCTCTGTCCTGGCTGTGCCTCAGGCTCCAGCCCCCACTCGTAGACCCTCAGAGCACGAGTCACAGGGCAGGGGCAGCTCTCAGGCCTGCTGGGACCGCTGCCCTGCTGATCTCAGCCACAAGCAGCTCCCAGTACTGAGCGTGCTTTCATGCCTGCAGGTGTCCATCACCTTCGACCCCTTCCTGTACCTCCCCGTGCCCCTCCCCCAGAAGCAGAAGGTGCTGACTGTCTACTACTTTGCAAAGGAGCCGCACAAGAAACCTATCAAGGTAAAGGACCCTGACTGTCCTGGGGAGGTAGCCTGAGAGGGCTCTTGGAGGTGCCACGGGTCCGGTGCCAGCGGGCTGAGCCTCGTGCGAAGCCAAGGCCCACGTGCCTTGGTGTGGCATCACTAACGGGGCGCTTTCTTCGTGGCAGTTCCTCGTGAGTATCAGCAAGGAGAACTCCAGTGCCATGGAGGTACTTGACTCGGTGGCCCACAGCGTGCGTGTGAAACCAGAGAACCTGCGCCTGGCAGAGGTGAGAGGGCTCCAGCTGGCCAGGAAGCGATGGGCTGCTCTTGTGGGTGCCCCTGGGTCGCCCACAGAAAGCGTTGCCATCAGCAGCCCCTTTTCCACGGGGGGATTTTGTCCACGGGTGGCAGTGTCGTGTGCTGGGTGCTGCCGGGTAGATCCCTGCTCAGCAGGGCAGGGCCACAGCAGCTGGGCAAGCGGTGCCACCCTGGTGGGGTGGTGAGCAGAGCACAGCATCCCCGTGGTGCTGCTGTCCCCACAGTTCACGAGGGGGCTCAGATCTGTGCCTTCCTAGGGAGAGGAAGAGCAGGGCGGCCCTCTGAGCACGAGGCAGCCCTCACATGGCTCCGTTCCACTGCTTTCCTGGCAGGTGATCAAGAATCGCTTTCACCGCATGTTCCTGCCGTCCCACTGTCTCGACACGGTCTGCCCCACGGACCTGCTGCTCTGCTTCGAGGTGCTGTCCCCAGAGCTGGCCAAGGAGCGGGTCGTGGAGCTGCAGGTCCAGCAGGTGAGCAGGGGGGAGGCGCTCAGGGAGGCTGAACGAGATGGGGAGAGTAACAGAAGGGCTTGCACAAAGGGCTGACATACCAGGGTGACATACCAAGGGCCTGCCGAGCCTGCCTTACCCTGCCCAGGTGCCCTCCCATGCCCAACGGGGTTCTTTCTCCTGCAGCGTCCGCAGGTACCCAGCGTCCCCGTCGCCAAGTGTGCAGCCTGCCAGAAGAAGCAGCTGTCAGAGGAAGAGAAGCTCAGGCGCTGCACGAGGTGCTACCGAGTCGGTTACTGCAACGTGTGAGTTGGCTGGGTGCCTGCCGGGGAGGCAGGGAGGGTCTCCTGCTCTGACGGGAGAGCTCAACCCACGGGGAGGGGGTGGGATGGGCCCGGCCTTTGGGACGGAGCCAGTCTGGCTCTGAGCGCTCCCCTCACCCCAGCTGCACCCCTCCAGCCTTACTGAGCTCCCGCCGGGCTCACGGGGGCTGTGTGTGTTACAGGGCATGCCAGAAGACACACTGGCCAGACCACAAGGCTTTGTGCCGCCCTGAGAACATCGGTTTCCCCTTCCTCATCAGCGTGCCGGAGTCCCGCCTCACCTACGCCCGCCTGGCCCAGCTGCTGGAGGGCTACGCGAGGTGAGGGGGCAGGGAAGGGGGGGGGCTGCTCCTGCCTGACCCCAGCCCAGCCCCGTGCCCGGCCTGCCGTGACCGTCCCCTCCTTGCCCAGGTACTCGGTCAGCGTGTTCCAGCCTCCCTTCCAGCTGGGGCGGATGTCACCAGAGCAGGGGCTGCAGCCGCTGCTCCCCGACAAGCCGGAGCCCCTGGCCAAGAGCAGCTGCACAGCCGCCACCTCTGCCCCCGAGCTGGGGGACGGGGACAGGGCGTCCGGCCTCCTGCAGGAGCCCCCGCTCTCGCCGGCCGTGCCCGAGCTGCATCCAGAGCTGGGTGACAGCAGCACCGTCCGCAGCAAGGTCCTGGCAGCCAGGAGTTCCCTGCTGAGCTTGGATTCCGGCTTCTCCGAGCACGTGGAGTCGCAGGGCGACAGCTGCTGCGAGAAGGAGCCGTCCTATGAGAGAGCCCTCAAACCCGAAGGTAAGAGGTGCTGCAGTGCTAACCCTCTCTGTGCCAGGAGCCCAGAGGGCCCCCGGGAAAGACAGGGAGCAATTCTCCTTCCCTGCTGTGGTGGGAGGCCGCCCCATCTGTGTTCTCCACGTGGCTTGGTCCGGAGACCCCTGCAGGCATCCTGGAGGCCGTGGGAGCCGTGTTTTGGCGGCGCTGCCCCACCTGGAATGCCTGCCAGCCCACGCTCTGCCCTGCCCTGGCAGAGCCCGTGCGGCACAGCAAAGCCCTGACTTGGGAGGAGGCCGGGCTGTTGCGGGAGAGGGGCGGGGAGGCAGGGGCTGCCAGAGTCCCGTGGGAGGCTGAGCCCCTGGGGGCTGTGAGCGCCTCGTTTCCCTCGTTTCCCTCATTTCCCTCGCTCTGACTCAGCTGCACGGGAGCAGCCTCTCGCGCTTGGCCGCCCGGCTGTCACGTTTCCAGCCACTCGTCTCAGGATGGCAGCAATGTGCAGAGAAGGGGCAAGGCAGGCAGGCAGAGGGAGCGCAGCTTGCCAGGGGCAGGCGCCTGCTAAAAATAGTCAAGGACACTGGGCACGTGGTTGTGTCCCTGCAAGGCCGTAGCATGTGAGGTGGGGGTGGGGGCACTGCGAATTCTTGGCCCCTACGCAGGGCGGGCGGGCAGTGCCACCAAAGATCTGTCCCTGCCTGTCCGCAGCTGCCATCCCTGGGTACCAGCACACTCCAGACTCGCTGAGCGCCCGCGCCACGCAGTTCTACATCAACAAGATCGATGCCGCCAACAAAGAGTACAAGCTGGAAGATAAAGGTGAGCCCAGAGCCCCGGGGAGATCCCATTTCTTCCCTCGTGGCTTCTGGCAGAGAGAGTGGTGGTGGATCTTCCTGGCCAGGGAGCGAGAGGCTCCTGGCCCAGAGAGCTGTTGGTCCCAGGACAATAAAAGCTGTGTCAGGCACGGGAGCTGGTGCCTGCTGCCTGGAAGCAATTCTCAGGCACGATGCGCCTGTTCCCCTGAGCAAACAGACCTGTTCCCCTCAACCCCCTGCACCCACAGAGGGACAGTGATCTCTGTGGCTGGGTCACCTGTCTGAACAGATGCTGGTCATGTAGACACTGCCAGGAGCACTTCTCACACTGGTTGTGGGGCGCTGCCACCCTGGGCTGGGGAACCTGGCAGGGATATTTGTGCCCTCCTGGCCCTGCTGCATGTTTATCCTACCCATCTGGGCTGGGCAGGGCTGCTCCTAGTCCAGGCAGGGCGGCGTGGCCTGGCCAGGGGGCAGTGGTGTGAGGTGTGCCCCCCCCCGACAGGTGACGCCCCCCTGGAGCTGACAGACGACTGCTCCCTGGCCCTGGTGTGGAAGAACAACGAGCGCCTCAAGGAGTTCGTGCTGGTGGAGTCCAAGGAGCTGGAGTGCGTGGAAGACCCGGGCTCAGCCAGCGAAGCGGCGCGGGCTGGCCACTTCACCCTGGAGCAGTGCCTCAACCTCTTCACCAAGCCCGAAGTCCTGGCCCCGGAGGAAGCGTGGTGAGGACGGCGGCGCAGCGCGTTCCAGCCCGCGGGCCCAGGCAGCAGCGGGGGTTTCCCGGGAGCTGCCCGCTCCTGCACGCCCTTTCTCCTGGCAGCCAGGAATGCTGGGCTGCGTGCTGGGGAGGGAGGCCAGGAGCCAGCAGGGAGCCACGCCAGCGCTCCGTGGGGCTGTGCTGGCCTGCCCGTGGCAGGGGGGGCGGAGATGTCCCTCACTGCTCCCCCCGATCCACGCGTGGGGGAGCGCGGTGCGGGGCGCAGACACCCGAGGCTCTCCCCACGTTGGTAACGAGCACGCGCTTCCCGCAGGTACTGCCCCAAGTGCAAGCAGCACCGCGAGGCCTCCAAGCAGCTGATGCTGTGGCGCCTGCCCAACGTCCTCATCATCCAGCTCAAGCGCTTCTCCTTCCGCAGCTTTATTTGGAGGGACAAGATCAACGACATGGTGGACTTCCCCGTCCGGTGAGAGCTCGGGGGACGATCTGGGGACGGCGCTGCGGGTGCTGCCCCGCCGCCTGGCCTCTCCCTGACCGTCCCCTCGTCCCTCCCTAGGAGCCTGGACCTGAGCAAGTTCTGCATCGGCCGGAAGGGCGAGCAGCAGCTGCCCATGTATGACCTGTACGCTGTGATCAACCACTACGGAGGCATGATCGGCGGGCACTACACGGCGTACGCCCGCCTGCCCAACGACAAGAACAGCCAGCGCAGTGACGTGGGTGAGGATCAGCTGCCCTCACCGCCCCCCTTTCCTTCCCCCGCAGCTGGCGACGCTCTCCTTGCTTAACCCTTCTCTCCTCTCAGGCTGGCGGCTCTTCGATGACAGCACAGTCACCACCGTGGACGAGAGCCAGGTGGTAACCAGATACGCCTACGTCCTCTTCTACCGACGGAGGAACTCTCCTGTGGAGAGACCCCTGCCCGGGCACCCCCCAGACCACCGAGCCGAGCGCACCCCCTCTGCCGAAGCTGCTGCCAGTCAGGTGAGAGCTCGCGTCCCTCCCAGCGCCGAAGGAGCCGCAGAGCCTTGAAACGTGCATGCGCCCGCCTGCAGGGCCCCGCAGAGCCCGGCGCAGTCGTGGTTTGGTGCCTGCCTCTCCTTGAGACTGAAGAGCTTGTGCCAGCTGGGCTGTGGGGTCTGACTTGTCCTGTTGCGGCCGTGATCTTGGGATGGGTGCATCCCAAAGGGACGGTGGGAGAGTTGGTTCCAGCCACGGGGCTGGGAGCGCTGGTGGGAGGGCACAGAGCTGCGCTGGGGCATCAGAGCAGGAGGGAGCCGGGCTCTGCACTGCGCCGGGAAGGACTGAGAGCAGCAGATCAGGAGCTGGCTGCACCAGGAAGCAGCCTCCTCGGGGCAGGGTGGGGGACGCTTTCTGCTGGGACCCAGCCCAGGGCCACGCTGGGTGCAGAAAAGGCAGCTGCCAGCACCAAGCCAGAGGCCTGCAAGCCTCCGCAAGGTGCTGACGAGAAACCTGCCGGAGCGAGCTGTGCTGCAGGGCGGGCTGGGAGGGGTGGGCACTTCCAGCACGTACCGACGGGCACTGGTTGGACTGTTCTCTGCCGAAATGTCAAAAAAAACAAAGGCTTAGGGTGGGGGTGCAGCACGTCGCCTGCCTGCCAGGCTCCCCTGGGTCGCTGTGCTGCAGCCCTTTCCACGGTGCTGGCCCCCCGGGGGCTGAGGACAATGCTCAGCTGTGGCACAGCCCAACGCGTGCGCCCCTTGGGGCTTTCTTGCCCAGCCCGGGCTGCCGTCACGCAGCTGTGGGTTGGGCGGCTCGGCTCTTCTTCCCAGCTGGGGCCCGGAGCTGCCTGTGGGGCCAGGAGGGGCTGTGAGTGCCCCGGAGCTGCCCCACGAGCTGCGGGTGGCCTGGGTCATAGCAAGGCTGCTCCATGCATACTGCACCGCCCGTGGGAGGCCCCCGCGGTGCCGGGGCTCACCGTGTGCCCCGCAGCTCACTGGATCCCCCCGGGGCCCATCGGGGTGCTGGCAGCGCCGGATCCTGCGTGGTGCTGGCGTGTGTTGGATGTGCTGGGGCTGAGCGGGTCCCCGACCCCCCGGGACCACCTGCACCTTCCTGAGTGCCCTCGGAGACCTGCGTCCTGATTGGCCACCCGCGTGATCACCGGCACAGCGAAGGGCTGGGCTGCGATTGGCTGCCTGCAGGAATCCACTGGGAAGCTGGGCTGCGATTGGCTCTGGAGGGATCCCCACCCGCCGAAGGAGAGCTGGGACTGGTTGTGCCGCCGCCGCGCCTCCTACCCCGATCTACGCCCCCATTGGCCGCCACCTGAACAATCCCCTTGGGATCACCACAGCCGGCCTCCGATTGGCTGCTGCCCACCCCCTCGCCTGCCTGGATCCACCAATAGCAGAGCTCCGACTCCACCGGGATCCAGCCGCCGGCTCCCTGCAGCCCTGCGAAGACGCCGCCCGGCAGCCCCCGGCCGCGCCGCGAGCACCGGCAGCCCCCAGGAGTTGCAGGGGCGGGCGCGACCGCGCTGCATGGGGAGGCGGGGGCTGGTGGGGCACGGGACTGGGCTCGCAGGCAGCCGCCTGCCCCGGGGGATGGCGAGGGGTGTTGCCCGTTGTGTTCTGCAAGTGCTGACGCAGGTTTCCACATCGCAGGCTTCTCTGATCTGGCAGGAACTGGAGGCTGAAGAACAAGAGCTGCAGCTCGAGGCTCCCCAAAGGCCTGCGAGAAACTCCTGGAGGCCCCGTGGCCAGAAGAGGAGTCCGGGCACCCCCCAGCACCCGGACGAAGGCTGCGTCAGATACTTCGTCCTGGCCACCACGGCCGCAATCGTGGCTCTCTTCCTCAACGTGTTCTACCCGCTCATTTACCAGACCCGCTGGAGATAGGCACGGGCACGTAGCCAGCTGCAGGAGCGGGGCCGCCGGGGCACGCGCCGTGCCAGGACGCCGCGCGACGAAGACGTCAGGCGGCAGGACAGAGCCCTCCGGGAAGGACTCGCCCGCTGAGGGCACCATCGGGCCTCGCCGAGGGAAGCGTGGGGCCGTCGGCTCCTGCCTGTCTGCTCTGGCATCCCCCGTGCCAGCTGGCACGGCCGCCTGGCTGGCCCGCAGCCGTGCCAAGGCACAGCCCGGAACCAGGATCCCCTCAGCCCTCCCTCGCCCTGGCTGCCTGCTCGGAGCAGGGCTGGCCCCACGGCTACGTGCCGCTCAGGAAGGGACAGTGCCGCTGCCCCGGGGAACGCCGCCTGTCTCCGCTCACTCCTGGGAACGCGCAGTGCCCTGCCCCGAGGCTGCTGCGAGGACAGGATGCCCTGACACGGTCCACGGTCCAGCTGCGCGTGCCGCTGCGCTGCTTCAGGAGCCTCGTGTTCTCCAGAGCTGGCACGAGATGTGTCCCCCGGGCCACAGTTGTCCCTTGTGCTGGGACGGGATGGGCTCGTCACCAAGGGCTTATGAACTTCCCTGCTCACCCGGAGAGCTCAGCAGCACCCAGGCAGCCCTGGGGGAGCCTGGCAGACGGCGCTGGGACACCTGTGGCAAGCACGGACCTGCGGGGGCTGCACCTGCCTGCGTCCAGGGGGGGCTGGGTCTCTGCTGTGTGCCCCGGCGTGGGGCTGGGGGCAGCACCTCGGTTCTGAGGGCTCTGTGCTGCGGGAGAGGCGCGGGGCCAGGGCCGGCAGGTAGGACCCAGGCTGCAGGAGGGCGGTGTCTCGCGGCGGTGCTGGCAGCGTCGCTCTCCTGCGTGCTGGGGGGGTGTTAATAAAGGCAGGTTTTCCAAAGAGACGTGGCCCCCCTCTCCTGTCTGATGGCAGCCCGGCTCCAGGCACGGGCTCTGTACCACAGCCAGCTCCAGCCCCCCACCAGCTGCCCGTAACCTCCCTGTGCTCGTGTCCCTCTCCAGCCCCCTGTGCTGGCCCCGCGGCCCCAGCCCTTGCAGGAGCCCTGCCCTAGGCTCTGCTGGGTGCAGCAGGCTCTGGGCACAGCCCTACCTGCCCCTCCCGTGGGGCCCTGCCCGTGGGACAGCAGCTGCAGCACGTGCAGGGCGCTGGGGGGCCGGCGGCGCGCTGTCCCGCGGGGCTGGGACAAGGGCTGCAGCGCCAGCGGTGTCTGACATTGAGACGTGTTGCCCTTGGCTGAGCAGTGCTCGGGCGTTGTTTGGGTTTGCGAGGTGACTTCAGAGCCCTGTGACTTCCTTTTCCGTCTCCGCTGCTGTCCTGGCGGCAGTGCCCTTGGCTGTCTCAGGAAGGATGCTCAGCAGGAGCACACTTCTCCGGGACTTCTGCCTGGGGCCCCTTCCTCACAGGGTAGGGGGGGGTTGAGCCGGGCTGCAGGGGCCCCCCGGCTCCCCCCTCCTCAGCCCCACGCCCCTCCTGCAGCTCCCCACGCGCGGGTCCCAGCGCGGTGAGCCCTGCGGTCAGGAACTGCTTGTCCTGGAACAGTCGCCTCATTGTCTGCTGCCCCGCGGCCCGTGGCTTCCCCCGCGCGCCCACGGCGTTGGCCTCGTGGGGCTGAGTCAGCGCCCGGCGCCTCTGGGGTGACCTCTGCTCCTGCTGGGGCTGCAGCCCGGGGCTCGGGGCCCGCTGCCTGCACCTGCCTGCCTCCGGGTGGGGGTCCCGGCTCCGGACACCCCCCTGAAGCCCCGCACTGCGTGTGAGACCCAGGCAGGGGTCAGCACCCACCCCCTGGCTCGCTGCTGCTGGCCCCGTGCCGTGCTGGGGCGCTGTTCCACCCAGCCCACGCCGCGGCAGCCCGGGGGCAGCGGTGCTGGACAGGGCGAGGCAGCGGCAGCGGGGCTGGGCTGAGCGTGCCGCAGCCTGGCTCTCCTCGCTCGGGCAGGTCTCCGGGGCTGCTCCGGGCTCGCTGCCTTCCCCCCTGCCCCGCTTCACCCAGGAGCCCGCTCTGCGGGGCCTTGGCCGGGAGGAGAGGGGCAGGCAGCGCCGCGCTCTCCAACTCACGGCCACCTTCTGCTTGCAGGGACTGACCCCGGTGCCGTTCGGATCCGGCCTGGCCCCCGAAGGAGCCCCGGCGCTGGCCGCGGAAGGCCTCCCCGAGCGCTTCGCCAGCCCCGCCGAGCGCCCGGCCCCCTCCTACAGCAGCATGGAAGAAGTCGACTAGGGCGTCGCGGGCACCCGCCCCGGGGGGTGCGGGCCGGGCCGGGCACCGGGGAGGAGGAGGGGGGGCGGGCGGGGGTCGGGGCTTGTCCTGCTCTCATTAAACTCGCTGAACTCCGCTCGCCTCCGCTGCCTGCTGCGTGGCCCCGCGGCCCCTGGGGTGCTGTGGCACCTGCTGCTCCCCCGTGCTCCTCACAGCCCAGGGTGTCTGGTGTGCCTCGTGTCCCCTGGTGCTCCCTGCTGTCACCTGACATCCCTCCGAGCCTCGTGGCTCTCAGCACACCCTGCTGTGTCGGTGGACACTTGGTGTGCCTTGCTGCCCTTTGCTGTCAACTGGTGCTCTATATGGCCCGGCGTGCCCTGCGGCCCCAATGTGCCTGTAGTGCCCGCTGTGCCTGTAGTGCCCCGTGTCCTCTGCTGTTCCCTACGGCCCCAGTGAGCCCGTAGTGCTTGGTGGCCTCTGCTGTCCCCCACGGCCACGGTGCACCTGTAGTGCCCGGTGTCTCCCGGAGTTCCCCACGGTCCCGGAGTGCCTTCAGTGCCCGCTGTCCCCCGGTATCCCCCACGCCCTCAGTGCAAACTTAGTGCCCGGTGTCCTGGAGTTCCCCGCGGTCGCGGAGTGCCTTCACTGCCCGCTGTCCCCCGGTATTCCCGGTGCCCTCAGCGCGCCCTCAGTGCGCCCTATGTCCCCGCTGCGCCCCCCCGCGCGCTTTGCGCCCTCGCCGCCGGGGACGCCCCATTGCCCCGTGCCCCGGGCGCGCCCCGGTGCCGGTGCCGGTGCGGCGAGACTGCAAGTCCCGGCAAGCCGCGGGCGGGCGGCGCGGCCAATGGCGCACGGGGGGCGGCGCGGCCCGGCTCTGCCTCCGCCGCCGCCCGGTGCCGCGGCGCAGAGAGCCCCGGAGCGGCCGCGCGGCGCCGGCCCCGCAGCCCGGCTCTGAGCCGCCCGCCCGGCCCGGCCCGCCCCGCCGCGCCCCGCCGCCCTCAATGAGGTTCTTCCGACTCACCTTCAAGTGCTTCGTGGATTGCTTCTGAGCGCCCCGGGCACGGAGCCGCCCCCGAGCCGCCCCCGGTCCCCGGCCCCCCGCGCCATGCCCCCCGTCCCCGCCGACACGGCCGCCCCGCAGCCGCCCGCCGCCCCGCGCCGCGACGCCGCCGCCGCCGCCGCCCCGCCGGGCTCCGGTAAGCGCGGGGCGGGGGTGGAAAGCGGGGAGGGGGCGTGGGGAGGAGGGGGACGGGGGACGGGGACGCGCGGGGAGGGATGCGGGGAGGCGCGGGGGGGGGGACCCCACGGCCACGCGCGACCGCGGCGCGCCCCCTCCCGCCGCCGCGGGGTGAGTCACCGCTCTGCATTGTGACGTCACGCGCCGGCCTGACATCTGACGTCACGGCCCGAGTGGGAGTGGGGGGCTCGGGGGGCAGGGGAGGGGGGCAGCGAGCGCCCTCCCCCCCCCCCCACCGCCCCCCCCCACCCCAAGTCTCCGGTGCCCTTCCCCTGCCACCGACCCCATGGGCGCCCGTGCCGCCGGCGTGGGCCCCCCTGTCCCCGCAGAGGGCGCGGAGCCCCCCGCGGCGGGCGAGGAGCGGGCGGTGACGGCGCCGCTGGTGGGGCCCCCCGGCCCCCCCAAAGCGGCCGCCCCCGAGCGGGAGACGTGGACGCGGCAGATGGACTTCATCATGTCCTGCGTGGGCTTCGCCGTGGGGCTGGGCAACGTCTGGCGCTTCCCCTACCTGTGCTACAAGAACGGCGGAGGTGAGCCCCGCCGGCACCCCGGCACGGGCTGGGGGGGTGCAAATCAAGGGGGGGGGGGGGGGCGCACCCCGCATCCCACACGCTGCCCTGCCGCCCGTGGGGATGCCCCCGGAGGGGTTACGGGGCCGCCCGCGTGCGTGCCGGGCTGCCCCGTGGGGCTGCTGGGGGTCCCGTGGGGGTCCGGGGCTGCGGGGAGCCCCCCGGCACCTGCCCGCCCTGACCTACATCGGCAGCGCGGCGAGGGGGAGTGCGCGGAGGCCCGCTCGCCATTCGCTGCGCCCGGCGGGCGGCGCGGGGGGGACCGGGGAGGGGGGCAGCGGGCGGCTGAGCCTGCCCCGCGTGTGCCACCCCCCCACACACACACCCTCCTCCTCCCCGGTGCCAGGCGTCTTCCTCATCCCCTACCTGCTCATCGTCTTCGTGGGCGGCATCCCCGTCTTCTTCCTGGAGGTGGCCCTGGGGCAGTTCATGAAGCAGGGGGGCATCGCCGCCTGGAACATCGCCCCCCTCTTCAAAGGTACCGCCGGGACCCCGCCGCCCTTTAAATCCCCCCCACACACACACACACCCCGGCCCTGCCCAGGGGCCCCCCGGCACCGTGCCCGCGCGCTGCCGCCGGCGGCTCCCTGCCCACGCCCTGCCTGCTGCCTGCACCTTGCCCGTGTCCCGTGGGCGCCCCGGCCAAGGGTGGCAGCTCCCCGCGGCGCACTGCCCTGCCCCGCGGCTCCCCGGCTGCCGCCACCGGCTTCCCCCGAGCGCCGCCGGGTCCCCTCCCTCCTCCCACCTCCTGCGGTTCACCACGTCCTGCCCCGGGCTCCCCGCATGCCCCGAGCCGTCACCGCTGTCCCAGCCCCAGCCGTCACCGCCGTCCTGCCCCGGGTTTCTTCCCCCCTCTGCCCGTCCCCGCTGGGTTTGGGTCGCCGTGGGTGGGCTGGGCCCCGCGCCAGCCCCCCGCGGGCTCTTGACGTCCCGGTGGTGCTTCAGGTCTGGGCTTGGCCTCCATGGTGATCGTCTTCTTCTGCAACTCCTACTACATCATGATCCTGGTGTGGGGGCTCTTCTACCTGGTGCACTCGCTGACCGACACGCTGCCCTGGGCCACCTGCGGCCACGCCTGGAACACGGAGCAGTGCGCCGAGTTCTTCCACCTGGAGCTGTGCCGGAACGCCAGCACCAACGCCAGCGCCGCCGCCGCCACCGCCGGGACCCTCAACTTCAGCTGCACCGACCTGGCCAACAAGCGCTCGCCCGTCATCGAGTTCTGGGAGTGAGTGCGGGGACACGGCGGGGACACGGCGGGGACACGGCGGGGCCGGGGATGTGCCGGCGCTCAGCACTGCCCCGCTGTGCAGGAACAAGGTGCTGCGGCTCTCGGGGGACCTCAGCGAGCCGGGGGAGATGAACTGGCAGATGATTCTCTGCCTGGTCACCACCTGGGTCGTCGTCTACTTCTGCATCTGGAAGGGCGTCAAGTCGACGGGGAAGGTAACGCTGGGGGGGCTGCGGTGCTGCCTCCCTCCCCTCCTCCCACGCCACGGCCCCGCCGGTCCCACGTCCGCCCGGGGGGTGCCACCAGCACCCGGGGGTGTCCCAGGTGCCGGTCTCAGCAGGGCCACCTGCGGCATGAGAGAGCCACAGCCCTGCCCCACAGCCCGGCCGGGGGGGCTGGGGCTCACCAGCACCCCCTCCTCCTCCGCAGATCGTCTACTTCACGGCGCTCTTCCCCTACGTGGTCCTCATCCTGCTGCTGGTCCACGGCGTGACGCTGCCCGGGGCGCTGGGCGGCATCGTCTACTACCTGAAACCCGACTGGTCCAAGCTGGCCGAGGCGCAGGTGAGGGCAGGGGGAGGGAGGCGAGGGCCGGGAGGGGCCGGGACAGGGACACACGCTGCGCCCCCCCGGCACCCCCAACGGTCCCCCTGCGCCGCAGGTCTGGATCGACGCCGGCACCCAAATCTTCTTCTCCTACGCCATCGGGCTGGGCGCCCTGACCGCGCTGGGCAGCTACAACCGCTTCCACAACAACTGCTACAGGTAGGGCCGTGCCGCCCTCGTGGGGAGCCCCCGGCACCCCCTGGTGCCCCCCCGGCTCCCCGTGACCCTCTCTGCCTGCAGGGATGCCTACATCCTGGCCGTCATCAACAGCTCCACCAGCTTCTTCGCCGGCTTCGTCGTGTTCTCCGTGCTGGGCTTCATGGCCTCGGAGCAAGGCGTGGACATCTCCAAGGTGGCCGAGTCCGGTGAGTGGTGGGCGGAGGGGTGCCGGCCGGTCCCGTGCCCCCCGTGGGGCTGGCACCGCTGACCCCGCTGTCCCGCAGGCCCTGGGCTGGCCTTCATCGCCTACCCCAAAGCCGTGACGCTGATGCCCTTGTCCCCGCTGTGGGCCACGCTCTTCTTCTTCATGCTCCTGGTGCTGGGGCTGGACAGCCAGGTACGGCGGCGGGGATGGGCGCGGGGCCGGGGCCGGGGCCGCACGCCCCCGCTGAGCCCCGCCGTGTGCCGCAGTTTGTCGGTGTGGAGGGTTTCATCACGGGCATCCTGGACCTGTTCCCCCAGCCGGGGGCCGGCTCGCTGCGCCGCGAGCTCACCGCCGCGCTCTGCTGCGTCGTCTGCTGCCTCATCGACCTCTCCATGGTGACACAGGTGGGGACGCGGGGCAGCCGTGGGGACGCCGTGCTGTCCCCTCCCGTGGCGTGGGGCAGGAGCTCCCGTGGCCCGCGGGGTGTCCGTGCTGCCGGGGGGCTCTCGGGGACGTTTGGGACCGGCGGCGCAGCCCGGTGACGCGTGTCCCCGTCCCCCAGGGCGGCATGTACGTGTTCCAGCTCTTTGACTACTACTCGGCCAGCGGGATCACACTGCTGTGGCAGGCCTTCTGGGAGTGCGTGGTCATTGCCTGGGTCTACGGTGAGGCCACGGGACGGGGACGGGTGGCGGGCACGGGCACCCCACGGGCCCCGGCTGTCACGTCCCTGTCCCCGCAGGCGCCGACCGCTTCATGGACGACGTGGCCCGCATGATCGGCTACCGGCCCCTGCCCTTCATGAAGTGGTGCTGGGCCGTGGTGACGCCGCTGGTCTGCGTGGTGAGCCGGGGACGCGCTCACGCGTGGGCTGGGACCGGGGCGCGCGTCCCGTGCGCGCTGCACCGCGGGCACCGGGCTCCCCCCGGCGGCTGCTGGGGGCACGGCAGGGCCCTGGGTGCTGGGTGCTGGGACACCCGTGGGTGTGGGATGACACAGCCGGGACCTCGCTTTCCCCCTGCCCCAGGGCATCTTCGTGTTCCACGTGGTGAACTACAAGCCGCTGACGTACAACAAGACGTACGTGTACCCCTGGTGGGGCGACGCCATCGGCTGGGTCCTGGCACTGTCCTCCATGCTCTGCATCCCCTGCACTGTCCTCTACAAGCTCCTGCGCTGCAAAGGTTCCCTGCGTGAGGTGAGGCGGTTCCCTCATCATCCTCATCCCGGTCCCCGTCCCGCTGTGACTCCAGCCCCCTGCGCTGTCTCCGTCCCACCACTACCCAGGTCTCATCGCTGTCCTTGCTGGCATCGCTGTCCCGTCCCATGCTGAATCCCATCCTTGTCCCCACTGCCTCCTCACCTCCAGCTGAATCCTGTCTCAATCCCATCCCCATCCCTGTCCCCATCCCATCACCATCTCATATTTATCCCCGTGCCCCCCTCACCCCTCTCCCAACCCCATTTCCATCCCATCCCCACCCCATCCCCGTGGGTGGGGGGCTGCCCCGTGCCACCCCCATCTCGGTGGCCCCGGTGCCGACCCCATCCCGTCCCCGCAGCGCTGGCAGCTCCTGACCACGCCGATCTGGGGCCACCACCACCTGGAGTACCTGACGCCCGAGGCCGAAGCCAAGCTCCTGGCCCCGGAGCCCCCCAAGGAGAAGACGACGCTCTTTGAGACTGTGATCTGAGCGTGGGGAGGGTCGCGCTGCTCCCGCCTGCCATAGCAATAATGCCAGCACCGCCTCCCACCCTCGCTGCCCCGCGCCCGGGACCCCCCCCACACACACACACACACCCACACCCACACACACACCCTCCGTGGGGACGGGGCTCCTCGGGGACACGGGGCCGGGGCGGCCACGGGGGTCCCCGACACGGGGGGGGGGGCGGCGTGCGGCACCGGGGGAGGGGGTGGGCTGGGGAGGGTGGGGGAGGGTGGGGGGGAAGCAAGCGGGACAGCCCCTCCCCGGTGTCCGTCCCCACGTCCCGGTGTCCGTCCCCACGTCCTGTCCCGGCCCCCCCCCCCCGGCCGGTGGCACCTCGCTCACTAACCGCTTCTGTAGCGTTTGTCTGGTGTAACCCCGACCGCCCCGACATCTGGCAATAAACTGGGAGACCCTGGCAGCCCCGCCTCGGGAAGGGGGCACCGCGTTTTGGGGAGGGGTGCGGGTGCTGGGGAGGGGGGGCTGCAGCCCCCGGGGGCGGCGCTGGAAGGGGCTGGCGGAGCAGAGGGGGCTGCGGGTGCGAGGCTGCCCCTTGCCGTAAGGAGAAAGGGGGTGCAGGGGGGCAGCTGCTGCCCCATGGGGGGTTGTGGGGCTGAGTCCCAGCTCGCTGGTGCTCGCTGAGCCTTCCTGTCCCCTAGGACCGAGGGTCCCCAGCTGCCTCAGCAACTCGAATTGCCCAACTCTGGCTCCGGGGCACAGCTGGGGGTGTCAGAGGGTGCGCACCCTGCGCCTGGTGCCGGTAGTTTGTATGGGGCCGGGGCCGTGCCCCCACCTCCCTCCGTGCCCAGCAGTGGCACCGATTCCCTCCAGTAGCACCATGGCCACCCCAGGACGTCCCGGAGCATCCTGCCCTGCAGCGGGGTCGGGGACGTCCCCACCAAGAGGGACGAGGGGGTACAAGTGCCACCGCCTGCCCGGGCCTTCCTCGGGCACAGGTCTGTGCAGGGGGCTGCGTCGTGCCGCGTCACACCACGCCGTGCCTCGGGGCTCTGTCCTCACACCCCATGCCATGTCAGGGGCTGCCCCGTGCCGGGTGGCCGTGCCATGCCGTGCCACGCCGTGCCAGGGCCTGCACTGAGCTCCCGGTGGCACCGCGGCATGCCAGGGGCTCGTCCCCAGGTGCCACCCGGTCCCACCACTGCACCCTCTCACCCCGCCGGGGCGAGCCAGCCGGTCCTGCCCCACCGGCAGCACACTGGGTAATTAGTGCGGGCAGGGCACGGAAGCACCATTGATAATTGGCGGTGACTCGTTAGCGCTGGAGCGCCGCGTGCCCGGGGTGCGGCAGGACTTTCCGGCAGGGCTGGTCGGCGGGGCCGCCAGGCGTCCCGGTGCGGCAGGGCCGTGCGGGTGCCCGCTGCCACAGCGGGGCCGGGGCCGGGCGAGGAGGGCGCGGAGGTGAGCGTCAGCATCGCCCTCGCTTCGTGTCGTGGCACGCCGCGGCCCTGCCGCCCCCTCGATAAAAGGCACGGCCGCGGGCCGGCGTCGGGGCGCTGCCGGCGGAGACGGTGAGAGCACAGGGATGGGGATGGGGGAAATGAAGGGGAAGGGGGGAGAGGAGGTGCTGGGAGAGGGCTTTTTGCCACCTGGGCTTTCCCCACGGCCCCACGCGAGCCCGGGTGCCGGGTTTGACGCGCGCTGTGCCCCCTGCAGGGACGGCACCCGCGGCACCATGAACCGCATCACGGTGTACGAGCGCGCCAACTTCGAGGGGCTGAGCCGGGAGTTCACCTGCGACGTGCCCGACCTGCACGAGCTGGACTTCGGGAACTGCATCGCCTCCCTGAAGGTGGTGGGGCAGCCCTGGATCGCCTACACGGAGCCCAAGTACGAGGGCGAGCCGCACGCCTTCGAGGAGGGCGAGTACCCCTCGGTGGGGCGGCCCAACAGCTTCTCGGCGCTGCGCCTGGTGCACCACGACCTGGGGGACCCCCAGATCACCCTCTACGAGCGCCCCAACTTCCAGGGGGCCTGCAAGGTGGTGACGGAGGAGACCAACCTGGCCTACGGCTACTTCAACGACCGCGTGGCCTCGCACGTGGTGCAGCGCGGGGTCTGGCTGCTCTACCAGCACCCCGGCCGCGGGGGCTGGCACTGCCTGGCCTGGCCCGGCGAGCGTTTGGCCGACTACAAACCCGAGCTGAACTTCCAGGCCAGGCTCTCCCACCTGCGCCCGCTGCGGCCGGGGCAGCCTCAGGTCTCGGCGCAGCTCCTGTGGGAGCAGAAGCGGGTGGAGGCCGAGCGGGAGGTGCTGGTGGACGAGATCGTGGGGGTGAACGAGACGGCGGCGGAGCAGGCGCTGGCGGCGGGCAGCAGGAGGGAGTACAGCACCACGCTCTGGCAGAGCTTCCACTTCAGCAACGCCAGCAGCCTGAAGGCCGGGCTCTCCTTCACGCTGGCCGTGGAGGCCTCCAACGTCTTCACGGTGCAGAAGGGGCGCAGCGAGTCCAGCACGCGGCGGGAGCGGGTGGAGGTGCAGCTGCCGGCCAAGATCCCCCCGCGCACGGCGCTGAGCATCCGCGTGCTGCGCAAGGAGGTGACGCTGTCCGTGCCCGTGCTGCTCACCCTCACGCAGAACGAGGCGGTGCGCACCGAGCTGGGCGAGTACCGCAGCGTCTCGGGCACCAACATCAGCGCCCACTTCAGCATGAAGCCTCTGCCGGCCGCCGGCACCGAGCCGGGGGACGCGGCGGGGACGGAGAAGGTGCCCGGCGGGTGCTGAGCCCCTGCCGCTGCCCTGCGCGTCCTGCGCGAGGTGTGGGGTGCGTGACTGTGGGGGCATCTTGGTGGTGGCTCTGGTGGGCAGGACGCGGTGCCAGGAGCCCCGAAATGGGGGCAGTGAGAATAAATCCTGTCCTGAACCGCCCCACGCTGCTGCTGCTGCTGCTGGGGGATGGCAGAGGGGGGGAACTGGGAGGGGACGTCGTGGGGGTGTGGGGATGGACACAGGTGGCTGTGGGGACATAAAGGGGGGGACACATGGCTCTGGGGACACAAGGGGGGAGACAGGGGTAGACATGGGTGGGTGTGGGGACATAAAGAGGGGACACTTGGGGCTGTGGGGATACAAGAGAGGACATGGGGATGGACACGGGTGGCCGTGGGGACACAGTGAGGGACATGCACGGCCATGAGAAACAAGGGGGGGACACGGGGATGGACATGGGGACATAAAGGGGGGACACCTGGGGCTGTGGGGACACAAGGGGGAACAAGGGGATGGCCACGGGTGGCTGTGGGGTCACAGAGAGGGACGTGAGTGGCCTTGGGGACACACGGGGATGGACACGGGTGGCTGTGGGGACACCGTGAGAGAAACACGAGGCTGTGGGGACACAGGGGGGTGGGCACGAGTGGCCATGGGGACACAGTGAGGGACGTGAGTGGCTGTGGGGACACGAGGGGGGACACGGGGATGGCCACGGGTGGCTGTGGGGACACAGTGAGGGATGTGAGTGGCCATGGGACACAAGAGGGGACACGGGGATGGACACCAGTGACCACAGGGACACAGAGGGGCACACGGGGTGGACACGCGTGTCCGTGGGGTCCCGCTGAGGCCCCCCCGCGCCCCCCGTGCCCGCTCACGGGGCCGCCCCCTCCAGCCCCCAGCCCCGCCCCCCACGTGGCGGTGCCCGCCTGGCCCTTTAAAACACCCCCCTCCCCTCCCTCCAAGCCACGCCCCCCTCCTTCCCATTCGCTACCCCCTCCGCGCTCTCCCCCTCCTCATTGGCCGCGGCGCGCGGAGCGCGGCGCCGATTGGCTCATCCCGCCGGTTCGTCCCGCCCTCCTCCCCGGGCGGGGAGGAGGAGGGAGCCAAGATGGCGGCGGCGATGGCGGCGGAGCCGGTGGCGGCGGCGGAGCCCGAGTCCGAGGCGGAGGCGCTGGGGCTGTTCACCGGCATCGGGCTGAGCGAGGCCAAGGCCCGCGAGACGCTGCGCAACGCCGCGCTCAGCGCCCAGCTCCGCCGCGCCGTGCTGCAGGCCCGCGGGGCGCTGGGCCCCCGCCTGGACAAGGCCACCGGGGCGCTGCTCTACAACGCCGCCGCCCGCCTGCGCGACCCCGGCCGCCTCGCCTTCCTCGTGGCCTACATCGGCCGCGGGGACATCCGCAGCGACCTGCAGCTCGGCGGTGCGGAGGGGCTGGGGGGGGTGGGGGGGGGTCCTGGGGGGTCTATAGGGGGTCCTGGGGGGGTTGGGGAGGTTCTGGGGGGGTCCTGGGGGGCTTAGGGAGGGCCTTGAGGGGTCCTGAGGGGGTTGGGGAGTCCTGGGGGGTCTTGGGGGGTGAAGGGGAGCCTTGGGGAGGGCCTTGGGGGCTTGGGGAGGGTTCTGGGGGGCCTTACGGGGGTTCTTGAGGAGCTTATGGGGACTCTGGGGTGCTTGGGGGGGTCCAGGGGGTCTTAGGGAGGGCCTTGAGGTGTTCTTGGGGGGGGTTGGGGAGTCCTGGGGGGCCTTGGGGGGTCTGGGAGGGCCTTGGGGGCTTGGGGAGGGTCCTGGGGGGCTTATGGAGGTCCTGAGGGGCTTGGGGGGGGTCCAAGGGGACTGAGGGAGGGCCTTGGTGGGTCCTGGGGAGCCTTATTGGGGTGCTTGGGGGTCTTATGGTGGTCCTGGGGGGCTTTGGGGGGTCCAGGGGAACTTAAGGAGGGTCCTGGGGGGCCTTATGGGGGTCCTGGTGGGCTCTGGGGGGGTCCTGAGGAGCTTGGGGGGGTCCAAGGGGACTTAGGGAGGGTGTTGAGGGGTCCTGGAGGGCCTTATGGGGGTGCTTGGGGGGCTTATGGGGGTCCTGAACGGCTTTGGAGGGTCCGGGGGATTTAGGGGGGACCCTGGGGGGCTCCTGGGGAGCTTAGGGAGGGCCTTGGGGGGTCCTGGGTCCTGGGGGGTATTATAGGGGTGCTTGGGGGGCTTATGGGGGTCTAGGGGGGCTTGAGGAGGGCCTCGAGGGAGTCCTGGGATTGTTCTGGGGGGTTTGGGGAGGGCCTTTGGGGGGTCCTGGGTGGCTTTCGGGGGATCCTGGAGGGTCTTTAAGGGGTCCCTGGGGGTTTTGGGGGGGCCCACACTGCTGCTGACGGCGCTGTGCCCGCAGCCGCCCTGCAGTACCTGCGCAGCCACCCGCTTGACCCCCTGGACGCAGCCGACTTCGAGCGGGCGTGCGGAGTGGGCGTGAGGGTCAGCCCCGAGCAGATCGAGGAGGCGGTGAGAGACGGGGGGTGAGGGAGGGGGTGACACAAGGGGCTGGGGAGTTTTTTGGGGGGGAAACACAAGAAATCAGGGTCCACAGGGCTGGGGAGTCTGGGGGTGGACACATCACATGAGGCTGGGGGGACACCACAGGGGACCAGGGGGTCTGGGGGGACACAAGATGGGGCTGGGGGGTCCTGGGGAGGGTCACCACATAGGACCGGGGTCCCAGCTCGCCGCTCAGCCCCGTGTGCCCGTTGTGCTCGCCAGGTGGAGGCCGTGATCAGCCGGCACCGGGAGGAGCTGCTGGCCGAGCGCTACCGCTTCAACATGGGGCTGCTGATGGGTGAGCGGGGGCAGCGGGGTCCCTGTGCCTTAATCCCCTCCTGCCTCGTGTCCCGTCCCCCTGTGGGCTTCCTCTGCCGCCCTGCTGGAGAGGCAGGGGCACCCCCAGCTCTCCGGGTCCATCCCGGGGCTGCTGGCCCAGGATTTGGTGCGGGGAGCCCCGGCCAAAAACCCCCCCCGGGCTCCTCGCCCACGCTGTGCTCCCCCCTGCAGGGGAGGCGCGCAGCCGGCTGCAGTGGGCGGATGGGAAGAGCATCAAGAACGAGGTGGATCTGCAGGTGGGTGCGGGTCGGGCACTGCCCGTCCCCTGGGGGTGTGGGGCCGGGGACAGCTCGTCCTGCGTGGGTGTGGGGCAGGCTGCGGGTCACGGGGCTGCCCTCAGGCCCTGGGGCGCTGCACGGAGATGTTTTTTTTTTCCCAGGTGCTGCATTTGCTGGGACCAAAGACGGAAGCAGATCTGGAAAAGAAACCAAAGGTGATGCAGGGGGGAAGGCTGGCAGCTGGGATGGTGTTTTTCTGGCTCTGCAGCCCCGGCCACCCTCGGGGCCGTGCTCTGGGCTGGTTCCCGTCCCTGTACGTGGTCCCCCTGCTCCTCGGGTGCCCGGCTGCCGCCCTGGGATGGCGCCAAGGGAGCTGGGAGGTGGGAAGGGGCGCGTTGGAGCTGGGTGCTGAGGCTGTGCTCGTCCCTACAGGCTACAAAGGCCCGGCCGGTCCAGGAGGAGAAGCAGAAGGCGCCCGTGGTGGAGAACGGTGAGGGCTCTGTCACGTCCCAGCCCTCTGGTTCCTGGGACGCTCGCAGTGCTTGGGGCCCTCCCTTTGTCCCGTCAGGCAGCGCTGCTCTCGCACCTTTTGTCCTTTATGGGTCAAAAGTGAGGTGTCAGCAGCACTGCGGGCAGGCGGAGGAGGAGGAGGAGGAGGAGGAGGAGGGGGCAGCGGCTCAGCCCCGTCTCTCCTTGCAGGTGAGGTGGGCACGGAGGCGAAATCGCTGCTGGAGCAGCTGCGGGGAGAAGCCCTCAAGTTCCACAAGCCGGGTGAGCGCGGGGAAGCCCTGCCACGTGCTGGCCCTAGCGTTGTGTCACGGGAGGGGGGCTGTCCTGGCCCCGCGCCCCTCCCCACGTGCCGCTGAGCGCGCTGTCACCCCAGGGGAGAACTACAAGACGGAGGGCTACGTGGTGACACCCAACACCATGGCGCTGCTGAAGCAGCACCTGGCGGTCACAGGCGGGCAGGTGAGCTCGGGTTCCCTCTGAGGGGGGGTCTGTGGGGTGGTGGGATGGTGGGGAGGCACGGGGGGCTCCTCCTCGGTGCCCCCCTGCCGCATGACAGCCGTCCCGTTACCTCCTGGCAGGTGCGGACACGGTTCCCTCCCGAGCCCAACGGGATCCTGCACATCGGGCACGCCAAGGCCATCAACTTCAATTTCGGCTACGCCAAGGTGAGCGGTGCCAGCGGGCTGTGCCCCGGGTCCCTCAGGGAAATGGCTGCTCACCATCCCCATGTCCCCAGGCCAACGGGGGCGTGTGCTTCCTGCGCTACGACGACACCAACCCCGAGAAGGAGGAGGAGAAATACTTCACGGCCATCCGGGAGATGGTGGAGTGGCTCGGTACGGCGAGGGCTGGCAAGGTTGGGATGGGCTGGGCTGCTGCTGGGGACATCCCCGCGTGTAGGTCCCGGGGGTGGCTCCAATTTGCCCCGTCCCTCAGGCTACCAGCCCTACGCGGTGACCCACGCCTCGGACTACTTCGACCAGCTCTACAGCTGGGCCCTGGAGCTCATCCGCAGGTGGGGGTGCTGGGGCGATGGGTGGGATGCTCAGGGGACGCGCTGCTGTGTCCCCTCACCGCCTGTCCCCCCTGCAGGGGCCAGGCCTACGTCTGCCACCAGAAGGTGGAGGAGATCAAGGGCCACAACCCGCCGCCCTCGCCGTGGCGGGACCGGCCCGTGGAGGAATCGCTCCTGCTCTTCGAGGTATCCTTGCCCGGAGGTGGGTGCTTGTGGGATTTGGGTCCGTGGCCCCGCTTACGGCTTCCCTGCCCCGCAGGACATGCGAAAGGGCAAGTTCGGGGAGGGGGAGGCCACGCTGCGGATGAAGCTGGTGATGGAGGACGGGAAGATGGACCCCGTCGCCTACCGCGTCAAGTTCACCCCGCACCACCGCACCGGGGACAAGTGGTAGGGAGAATCCCAGTGACTGAGGGGAAGGGGTCTGCGTCTCGTGGGACCTGGAGGGTCTTGGAGGGGGTTTCAGGGAGCCCGGGGCTGACAGCATCCCCCTCGCAGGTGCATCTACCCCACGTACGACTACACGCACTGCCTGTGCGACTCCATCGAGCACATCACGCACTCCCTCTGCACCAAGGAGTTCCAGGCCAGGTGAGCACCGTGCACGGCCCGGGGCGGATCCCTGCTATCCCTGCTGGCAGCGGGGCCGTGGGCAGGATGGTGCTGAGCCAGGTTATTCCTGTGCCTTCCTCGCAGGCGCTCCTCCTACTTCTGGCTGTGCAACGCGCTGGACGTCTACTGCCCCGTGCAGTGGGAGTACGGGCGCCTGAACCTGCTCTACACCGTCGTCTCCAAGAGGAAAATCATCCGCCTGGTGGAGACGGGCGCCGTGAGGTAGGATTGGGGCCAGCAGGCGGGGTGGGGCTCGCTCGGGGTGCGTTTGGTGGTGATCCCGGTGCGTTCTCAGGGACTGGGACGACCCGCGGCTCTTCACCCTGACCGCCCTGCGCCGCCGAGGCTTCCCCCCCGAGGCCATCAACAACTTCTGCGCCCGGGTAGGCGCCGTGGGGCAGGGTGGGGCGGGGGGCAGCCACCTCCCCCAGCCCCCCGGGGTGACGACAAGCCGTGTCCCGTGTCCCACAGGTCGGTGTGACCGTGGCCCAGGCAACGATGGAGCCACACCTGCTGGAGGCGTGCGTGCGGGAGGTGCTGAACGAGCAGGCCCCCCGCGCCATGGCCGTGCTGGAGCCCCTCAAGGTCACCATCACCAACTTCCCCGCTCCTGAGGTGAGGCTGCCGCAGGCTGGGCGGGGAGCTGGGGTCCTCAGGGTGGGTTTTTACCCCCTTCCTTCTCCCCCAGACAATCGACGTCCTCGTGCCCAACTTCCCAGCCGACGAGAGCCGGGGCTCCCACAAAGTGCCCTTCCAGCCCACTGTCTACATCGAGGAGACCGACTTCAGGGAGGTGAGCTGGGCACGGTGCTCTGCGCCCCCCGGGAACGGCATCGGAGCGAGGGGGACGCAGCAAGGGGGACAAAGAGGGTGCTGGAAAGGGGAATTTGTGCTGAGCCCCCTCTTGCAGCGGTGACCTGTCTCGCAGGAGCTGGACAAGGGCTACAAGCGGCTGGCCCCGGGGCAGCCCGTGGGGCTGCGCCACGCTGGCTACGTCATTGCCGTCCAGAACGTCATCAAGGTGGGTGACGGGGGTGGGCAGGGGCTCCCCACCTCCCCTCTGGGCCTTTTGGGGCCGCGGGAGTGGAGCCTGTGGGTGCGGGGTGCCCCCGAGCTGGGGCACGGTGCCTGAGCCCCGGGCAGGGCTGAGGTCTGACGGCTCCTCCGGCCTCGCCCAGAACGCCAGCGGGCGCGTGATGGAGCTGGAGGTGACCTGCACGAAGTCAGAGGCGGCCGAGAAGCCCAAAGCCTTCATCCACTGGGTTGCGGAGCCCCTGCCCTGCGAAGTGCGGCTCTACGAGCGGCTGTGAGTGGGGGGCTGCGGGCAGGGGCTGGCCCCCCCCGGGCTGCTGCCCCCCTACAGCCCCCGCAGCCCCGTGTTCAGCACCTTTCTGCCCCTCCCGGCTCTGCCTTTCCTCCCCTCCCAGCCCTTCTGGCAGGGTTTTGTCCCCCGCCCCCCCCCCAGGGCAGGGACTGCTCACGGGCAGCCCGGTGCTGGAGGAGTCTGTCCTTTTTTCCAGGTTTTTGCACAAAAATCCCGAGGACCCAGCGGAGGTGCCCGGGGGCTTTCTGAGCGATCTCAATCCCGTGAGTGCTGCAGGAGCTGGGCTCACAGCCCCACGGGGAGGCACCCCCTTCCCTGCACCCCCTCCTCCTGCTCCCCCGGCCCCGCTGTCAGCATGAATTGGGGCGGGGGGCCCAGGGGTGCCGTGCCAGCCCTGTTTTCCCCCCCCCCTCCAGGCCTCCCTGCGCGTGGTGGACAACGCCCTGGTCGACAGATCCGTCCTGGCCGCCCGCCCCTTTGACAAATTCCAGTTCGAGCGCCTGGGCTACTTCTCCGTGGACCCCGACAGCAGTGAGGGGAAGGTGAGCCCCGGGGGGGACAGACAGCCCCGGGGGACCACCCCGGAGACCCCCCCCGTGGGGGGGCCGCGGGGCTCAGCGCCTCCCCCCTGCCTCTCTCCCCAGCTGGTGTTCAACCGCACGGTGACGCTGAAGGAAGACCCCGGCAAAGCCTGAGCGGAGCCCCCGCCGCCCCCAGCGCCGCTCCCGTGCCCGGCTGTGGGGCCGTGTCCCCCGTGGGGGTGGGTCCTCAGGCTGCAGCCCCCCCCCCCCAGCGCCACAGCTGCCTTAGCACAGCCCCGCGGGGCCGTGCCCCCCACCCCACGGCATCACCTCAATAAACCGGAGCATCCCAAGTGTGGCTCTGCGCCCTCACTGCTTTATGGGGCTGGGGGGGGTCCTACACGCGTGGGGGGGGTCTTACACGAGTGGGGGGGGACACGGGAGGGCTGGGGGGGGGGCGTGGGCGTGGGAGGGCCTTGTGGAGGGCTCTGGGGGGGGTCCCCAGCCCCGTGGGCTGCCTCAGTGCTGTCCCACGCCCCCCCCACGGGCCTGGCCGGCTCCACGCAGCCACGGGGGCGCGTGGGCACCCCACGGGGACCGCGTGGGTACCGCGTGGGCACCCCACGGGGGTTTTGTGAGCACCCAGCAGGCACCCCACACCTCAGCGGAGCCCCACGGCCCGCTCCCCACCACCCCCCACCCATCCACCCCCCCACCCTCCGCGGCCCTCCCCGCTCCCCACGCGTGTCCCCGCCCCGCGTGGGCCCCACCCCCCGTCCCCACCCCCCCCCAAAACGGCGCCGGCCCCTTTAAGGCGCGGGGCGTGGCGCGGCGCCCAGCTCTCGCGGGACTTGCGGGCCGCGCTCTCGCGAGGCCGAGGCTGCGCGCCGATTGGCTGCGGGGGGTTGAATGTAAGATGGCGCCCAGCGAGCTGTGAGGGGCAGAGGCTCGGGGCCGAGGCGGCGGCGGCGGCGCGAGGGCGGCGGGGCCGGGGTGAGGCGGGGCCGGGGGGGGAGCGGGGCGGGGCCGGGAGCGGCGGGGAGCGAGGGAGGGGAACGGGGAAAAAGGGAGGGAGGGGGCGGCGGGCCGGGGGGGGGAGGGGAGGCGGCGGCGGTTCCGGGGGCGGCGCGGGCCCGGTGTGTGTGTGAGGGGAGGGAAGGGGGGGGGCGGGCACGAGCGCGGCCTGGTCGCGGGCACGCGCCGGGCGCGCCCCCGCTGCCCGCCCCGCGCACTCGTTGCCGCCGGCCGTGAGCGCGCACCGGAAGGCGCCGCCCCGGCCCCGGCCCCGGCGCGGCCCTCGGCGGCCGCCGTCCCGGTGGAGCCCCCAACATGGCTCCGGGGCGCGGCGCCGCCTCCTCCTCCTCCTCCTCCTCTTCTTCATCCTCTTCATCCTCCTCCCGCCGCCCCCCCGGGGAACAAAGGCGACCCCGGGGCTCTGGGGGGGCTCCAGCCCCGCTAGGAGGATCCCCGGATCCCCCCCTCCCCCTTCACCCCATCGCCCTCCCCGTGGCACCGGGCACAGTCACCGCTGCTGCCTTGTTCTCAGCTCCGCCTGCACGGCCCGGGCAGGTGCCGGCTGTCCGGCCCGCTGGGTGGGTTGTTGTGGTATTTTATTTTTTTAATTATTTTTGTAAGTAAAATGTTCCTTAAACGGCTCAACCGGGCTTAAAAAAATAAAAAATAAAAAAAAAAGGGAAAGGAGCTGGGGATGGAAAGGGCTTCTTTGTTCTGTCTTCTCCAGAACGGTACAAGGCTAAGGGCTCAGGACAAGAGCAGCAGAAACACATGCACCATGGTGACTGGTGAGTCCGGACCTGCTGCGAGTCGGGTGTGTGTGCTCGGTAACCTCCGCCTGAGCTGTGCCCACTAACCGCGTGTGCCCCTGGTCCTCGGACAGGCTCTGGAACGCAGCGCCTGGAAAGCGCGGCCCTGCCGCCCGGGGAAGGATGGCAGCCCTTGGTAGAGGAAAGCTTTCTGCTCGGAGGCTCCTTTTTGGTTTTAAAATCAAGTCTTAAAAACACGCTGTTGGGGTGTAGTAAGGATGGATGTTTGTTATTTCTAATGGATTGAGGGAACGCACCCCTCAGTCTGTTTTAGGAGCGTTAAAAGCAGTGACTGCAGCAGCGAGCTGTGTGTTGCAGTACAAAAGCCTGTTGAATGCGCCACTGAGCCTTAAGGGGCTCTTCTGCCAGAAACAGGTGGGTTTAGTTTAAAAAAACGTGGCTTCTTGGCGTGGCATTGCTTACCTGAATCTGCACCCGGACCTGGTACCTCTGTAGCCGCGCACAGTTCTGTGGAGTACAGCTCTGAGCAGCTCGGGGCTCGCCGTTAAATATCCCCGAGCAGGGTGATGCACAGAAACCTCCCCAGGCTGCTCCGTTCCCTGAGGTGCCTTCAGCTCTCCTCTGCTCCCCGCAGCTGGGGGCTGCAAAGCAAAGCGAGGGGAGGTCCTGCTGCGGGTTTGGAGCAGGAGCAGTGGGCTCCGGTCTGTGGCTGGATTTCCAGAGGTTCAGACGGGCGCTGCACTGCTCCAGGTGCTAGTGGCTCTCAGCACGGTAACTTCAGGTGGATAATAAAGATTTTTCCATGCTAGAAGAGAGCACAAGAGCTTCCTTCTCACAGCGTGTGACAGGCAAGGTTCACCAGACTGGGCTAGCAGGCTTCTGTCTCCCCTGCTTGCTAAAGAGCTGGTTAGGATGGAGCAGTAGAGCTGGGGCAAGGGTTTGCATTAAGGAATTGGTGCTATTCGTTCTGCTTCCTGGTGGTCAGAGGAGGTAGGTGGCGTGCTGGTGGTGGATCTCCTCGTCTTTGGGCCTGGTGGTTGTGTCTCTGGGTTTCTGGTGGCTTCTGGTCTCTGCTGTGCAGGAGCACGGTGCGTGTCCGAGCAGCGCTGGGTAGAGGGGCTGGAGTCCTCCAAGTGATGCAGGAGCCTTAGAGGGTGATGGTGGGTGACGTAACTTCAGCTCCACGGGTTAATGGATAACTGCTGCTGAAAAGATCGGCCCTGCTCAGCTCCCCGCTCCTTCCCCTGACAAGATTAACGGAGAGTGAGCAACCCGGGGCTCGATTCCCCGAGCCCTTCCAGCATAGCAAGCATGAGTGCGGCGGCGAGCAGGAAGGCAGGAGGTGTGCTGAGAGGTGAGCCCAGCAGTTCAGCAGCACCGTGCTGGCACGCTGCCTTCACCATGAGGATGAGCACCCGGAGAGTTCCCTCCTGGGCTCCCAGCACGGTATCCTCAAGGCTCGTCCCTCAGGAGCCGTGGCTCCTGGTGCGCCTCTGTGTGGGCACACATGGTGAATGCCCTCTGAGAGCTTCCCTGTGGGGCTGAGGTCCAACGTGTGAAAGTTCCCAGCAGAAACTTGGGGCAAATTGATGACTCCAAATGCGTTTTCCAGCTTGAGAGGATCTAACGGAGCTCCTTACAATTAGGGGCAAGATTTAAGTGTGCCCGGTCTGGGTCCTGTAGGCAGATGCATCAGCAAGGTTGTTCCCTGTCTGTGTCACCTTGAACATGCAGGCAGCAATCACTTGGGAAGGGGTTAATTAACAGAGGTACAGGGCCTCTTTGCTGGGGAGAGCTGAGCTTAGGGATGCCTGGCTTTCTCTTGAGCAGCTCCCAGAGGAGAGCTCCCGAAGGCAGCAGCGAAGTGAACAGTCCGTTAGCTCCTGCACAGAGCAGAGTCACCGACAGGCAGGAGACCTGTCTGTGTGCAGCTCTGGGGGGCTTCCCTCTGCTGACTTGTACAGAACTGGTGTGGTTGGTAAGCAAACGCTGTTACCCTGTGCTTTTTATCACTAAACCCCGACACATTTCCAGAATATTTTCTGTAACGACCCCACGGAGCACCAGCTGCTGTTAATACCCGCAGAAGCCGTGCGTTCAGCGCCACTTGTGTGTTCCCCTTACCTTTGCTATTCCTTTTCCGGTGGGCCTGGTTCAATGCTCTAGCCATGAACCTCCGTGCAAACAAAAGCTGCTGTGTGCTTAGCCTGGCGTCACGTACCGGTAAGCGCGGTCAGGATCTGCTCCGGCGCTTGCTGGGGTTGGGCCTGGGGAGCACCTGGGCGCCACCGACAGCCCGGGACTTGCTGCCGTTCTCACACGGCCGTGGCAGTGTGTTCAGTCAGGGGGTTCTGTCCTGGTTCCGCTCCATTAAATCGCTGGGAAATGATTTAAAGGGTTCTGCTTTTCCTGCTTGCTCTCGTTAGAACCTCAGCCAAAGCGTGCGCACAGCGGTGGTGTCCTGTTCCCTACCTGCAGCTAGATCCAGTAACTTTCCTCTTCTGGTCCCAGTCTTGTGCTGCTTCGCATCTCACAGCCCCCTCAGCAGCTGGTGGTGTTACAGCTGGACTTTATTTACCCTTTATCGGGACTAACAAGTGCTTCAGAAGCAGGCTGTGCGCTTCCTGCAGGAGCCCTTTGTGGGTTTAAACAAGTCAGGGGGAGAGGGATGCTGTCAGCGCGTACCCTAGGGCTTTCTGCTGCTCTCAGGTGTACTCAGCTTTTATTTCTCCTTTGCTCTCACCTGGTTTCCTCTGTTCCCATACCCGGCATGTTTCCTGTAACCTCTTATACTAAAAGCACCGTCAAGAACTGGTGCTGCTGCCGCCTGGTTTATTTCTGGAGCTCTGCTTCTCTGTGCCTGTAGTTCCCGCTCCGAGGAACCTCTTGGTTCCAGCACTCTCCTGCTTGCCCTGTCAGAGCGATGGGGCTGTGCTAGCCCTACAAGCAGCGGGTGAATGCTGCGTCTGAGGCTTCCCCTTAGCTGCACAGCCTGGCAGAACCCCCTGCTTGGTTCTCCCACCTCTGGGACTGCAGAGCAGGGCCAGGGATGTTGGTTTCCGAGCTTCTCTCACTAATACTGCATGCTGCAAATGAGTGAAACACGTGACTTGGGTTAGTCCGTGATGGGATTTTGCTGGTCTGGGTGAAGTGCGGTGCTCGGAGACGGTACGGGGCGCTGAGCCCTTGGAGACGGGCACCGTGATCACACCTGGTTGTTGGTCAGACTCTGCTGAGGGATAACTCCAGAAGGGCGCAGTGGTGCGAGATGCCCCCTAAAACTAAAGCACCTGTCCCAGGGCACCCAGCTGTGCATGTTTGCTGGTGTGCTCTGGTACTCGGGGTGAGAAACAATTTCCTGGAGCTGGGAGCATCCTTGCGCTGGAGGAGTGCCGCAGTTAAGAGTTTTCACTTTCTCTTTCCTTAAGGAACCCTCAGGACCTTGCAATATGAATAATTCTCTGGAGAACACCATTTCCTTTGAAGAATACATCCGCGTGAAGGCGCGAACGATCCCCCAGCACAGGATGAAGGAGTTCCTGGACTCCCTTGCTTCCAAGGGGCCGGAAGCCCTGCAGGAGTTTCAGCAGACCGCCACCACCACCATGGTGTATCAGCAGGGTGGCAACTGCATTTACACGGACAGCACAGAGGTGGCTGGGTCTTTGCTCGAACTTGCTTGCCCTGTGACAACCAGTGTCCAGCAGCAAACTCAGCAAGAGCAGCAGATACAGGTTCAGCAACCCCAGCAAGTCCAGGTAAGCTCCCTAAATCACCCCCAAGTGTGTGTGTGTGACTTGCTAACCCACGGCACGGTGTGCAGAGCCAGCTGCTGTCTAACCTGAAGCCACGGGCAAGCACTTAAGAAGCAGGACCAATTAACTTTATATAGAACAACGCTATTTCCCTTTCATTGGAGGAATCTGGTAGTAAATTTCTCTCTCGACTGTGCCTCCATTGAGCCCCTCTGTAGGAGGAGTAACATACATAGCAATGCAGTGGTGTAACCTCTTTGAGAAATGGTTGACAGTTCTGGCATGTACACAGCTCCCTGAAGCCGTGCGCGCCGCGTGAAGCAGCTATAAATACCCTTCCCCCTCTGCTGGGCTCACTTTGGTTGGTTAGAGTGGCCCTGGGATCTAATTCTCCATTATTATTTTATTTTTTTTTAAAGTACTCTTTAAATGATTTTACTTGGATATTCTAAAAGTTGTAGTTCTTGACGTGGCTTTTAAGCTGGGTGAAAATGTAGCAAAGTCAAGTGATGAACTCTGGTAAGATGTCTTTCAGGAAGCATAGCCTGAAAGATGTGTGTATGTCAAGGAAGATTGCTCAGTTGCACAGTGGAAGGAGTCTTCTGCAGCTTTTTTTTTTTTTTTTTTTTTTTAGTAGGTCTTAAAGTAATTAGTATTAAGTATTGAATGAGCAAAATCCAGCACCAGGCAAAAACCATAGGACTTAGAATGACTGGAGTAACTGCCTTGGCCCTCAAACACGTTTCTTGAACATAGGTGGCAAGGCATTTACCAAGGTTCCCTGACAATGTCTCCAAGCAGCTGGACTCAGACTGCAGCTCTGGCTCCGATACGCCTCAGATAGGAATCTTTCTGCTTTCTGTAGCATAAAGTTGCGACCTTTCTTCTTCTGCACCAAATGAGGGTAGGGAGACAAACAGCTGGAGATAAGGTCGCGGGGAGTTGCCGCAGTGCAGTAGACTTGTGCTAACAGCTCACTTGGGTGCTCTTCCCCTCCAGTAAAGACAAACTTTCCTCTTTCCCTGGGTAGCTTCTCTCCAATTACTCTTTCTGTTGAGTTAATGAATGCTCAACTAGGACTTCGCTAACCTGTTGCCCTACAGTAACTCATGTTGCAAGGCTTTTGAAGAAGAAAAGCCTCTAGTCTCGCAGACAGATGCCTTAGATCTCTGTGTGAGTCTATTAAAACTGGTCAAGGCTGCTTTCGGTTCTGCCAGCCAGCAGATTTTTTGGGAGAAGTCTCATTTTTCAGTTCAGTAGAAGAACTAGTAGGAGAGTCGGGTGGTTTTTTTTTTGGCCTTGAAGATGCTGAATGCCCCATACCAATTTTACAAGTTAAAAGGAATATTATATATAATTTCCTGCTGCTGCTGCCTCCTTCCAGAACTTCTCAAAGTTCACACTTGACCGTTGCAGGCCTTGTAGTAGCGGTGGTAGGGAGGGAGGTCATATATCAAGCACTCCAGGGGAAAATAAACTCCTGACCTTCTTGGAAATAACTAGAGTTGCTGCCAAAAACCTGTTCCTATTTTTTAAACTAAATGGCCTGCACCTTGAGGAGAAAAATACCTAACGAAAGTCAAACTTTCAGAAGCCTCTCCTAAAAAATGCTGTGTACTCTTTCTCCTTTGTTTTTGGTGCGACTCTGCTTTAAAATACCTGCTTTAAAAAAGCTGCTTTAGCATCCGGCAGTACAGACCCTAATTAGTGCACTGCCTGGCGTGTGGCTCACTGTAGCCTGTTGCCAGTCCCCCAAACACTCTGGTGCACATCTGGCACTAGGTACAGCTGCAGCTTCTGTGCATCACAGCGCACCTGGGTTCACATCTCTTTTACCATCTGGATCAGAATGATCTCAAAGGGAACGAATTAACCTTTTTTCCCCAAGAACCTAGTGGAGGAACGCCGTACCCCTTTGTGAGCGTGCTTAGTGCTCTGTCTCCTGAGGTTTCTGACCGAGGTGTGATTGATGTTAGACCCCTGATTCAGCGTTCCCTGCTTCCCCACGGTGGCTGTGGCAGCGGTAGCAGCGTGGTGCCTGGGCTGGGGACAGCGTGCCCCTGGGGCAGCGCGCCCCGCTCGGCTGCCTCGCTGTGCTGAGCTGCGGGGATTTTCCGTCGCCCTCCCAAGGCTCCAAGATTTTGATCAAACTTATGTCATCCCGCTACTTGACTCGATAATCCGTTTAGGTCTCGCTAATCCAATTGCACATCGGTGGAAGACCCTTCGGATGACGGTGCCTGTGGCTGGCGGCGTGACAGCGGGGCTGCAGGCCACTAATAATATCGCGGGTCAGATGACCCCGCGGCTCCGAGCACTGATGACAACCTTATGATCATAAAGATAGACGGTGCTCGGGTTTCAGCCTCGGTCTTGCTGTGACAAAGACTGTACCTGGCTGCTGCTGGGTTTACTTATCCTAGCAGAATAAAGCTCCTGTGTGAAGGAAAACTTGCCACCTTAGGGTTTTCTTTCCTAAAATGCTCCACAAGCTGGTGACTAACATTTATTTCAAAGACGAGGGGAAGCAGCTGTTCAGTTAGGTTAGGTGTTAGTCCGTGCTGCAGTGAAGTGTCTTGGAGCTCTTTCCATGGCTGGTATCACAGCGATGCCATTAACCATCTTAAGAAATAATTTGCCAAGTTGTCATACCCTGCTCCCTGCATCCAGGGTGTCTGGGAGGGGCTGTGTTTTGCTCCACTCGACTAAGAGTTTGTCAGCTCTGCCTCTGGTGGGATTGTTCCCAGCTGGTGCTGAGCACTGAGGCCATAGAAGAGATGATACCAGCGAGAGGTGTTAGCACTGCCTTACAGAGCACGGTATTTCTGCAGAGATAGTGAACCTCTTCCTCCTTTCATTTCTCGTGTGTGCGTGCAAGAAGATTTAGCTGAAAGAATATCAGAGGAGGGTAAGTGTGTTTGTGTAGGATGTGCACAGTGCACGCAGGGAAGACCCTCAGTTCTGGCCTTTTTTTAAGACGGTCTGGTGGCAAGGTTGCAAGAGCTTCTTGGGCTGGGGCTGTGGGGAAGACACTACAGGGGAGCAAGACTGTCAGGCTATGTAGGGGATGATGAAAAGACTGCATAAACCATGAAAGCTGATGCCTTTCTAACTCCTCGGTTCCTTAGGGGTTGGCTGTTCATCTTCTTCTGCCTTCCCCTGATCTGCTCTGTGGCTTCAGACCACGCTAGGAAGCTGGGCAGCATTAATGACATGAGGCAGGGAAAGATGCACTTAAGGAGCTCAGAAGAAAACCTTAGCCCTGGCTCTGCGCAGAATACATACTTGTTTCACTTTTGATGGATGTGGCTTTCTCTGACAGGAGGCAGGGCTCCTGTTTGCTTATCTTTGAATATAAGCAATATTAGTGTGGCAGCTCGGATTTGTTACCATTTGCTGGGTTTGCCGCTTCAGAGAATGGTTGTGATCACGAGGGATGTTTTAAAGATAGCCCGCTTTTGTATATGGAAATAGGTTTCTCTTTAGGAGGGGAAGGTTTTGCTCTCCCTGGTTCACATGTTCCAGCTGTCTCAGGTCTAAATCCTGCCCCAGAGGACGGTGTGGCAACATAATCCTGGTACGGTCACTGTTCAAACACGCAGAGACCCAGCGCGGCCTGCGGAATTGTCTTACTGATGTTGATGAATGAGCAGAGGGAAAAAAACTGCAGTGAGAACCTGGTGGTGGTTCGGAGAGGTTGACTTGTACACTCCCCGTAGGCCTTGTTTACTCTGACAGATAGCAAAGCACTTCCTGTACAGCAGCTGAATAGCAGCTTCACCGTTTCCTGCTGCCTGGGGAGCAGGCTCTTCACCTGCTGTGTGCTCGTGTGAGTGCTCTAGGTGCCTTCTGATAGAAGGAGCCCCGTGTTTGGGATCACTTGGGTTTAGGACCCTTTGAGGGCAGTGCATTTTCAGCCTGGTTTCCTGAAACGTCATCTAATGATGAATTGATGATTGATCATCAAGTGAAATGAATGATTTCCCGAAATGACATCTAATGCTTTTGCTTCTCTGGTCTACTACTCTTTGGTCCGACTTCTAGCTGCTTTATGGTAAAAAAAAAAAATGCATTTCTCTTTGTGATCACAGCCTGCTGGGAAGTGATTCTTTCCATGCTGCTGCACCCAAACTCCTGACAATGAGCAGCCTCAGCGCCGTAACGTGGCGTGTTGGGTTGTGGTACCAGTATAACCCAGGAATTCCCAGCTTAACACGTCCTCGCCTTAAATCTTCGCTCTAAGGCTGGAGATTGTTCTCTCTGTTGTTCTTGGCTCGCAAACTTCAAACATTCCTCTCTGTACGGGGTACTTTAAAAAGTCAGCCACTGATGCTTTTTAGTGTAATCCTTTGTCCTTTTGTCTCAGATACCAAGCTCCATCAGTGGGTCAGTGTAAGATGTGCAGCAGGCAGACCTTCAGTACGCGGTAGGAGCAATCTCTGGTCAGAAACGCGATGTCAGCGGTGTGGAGAGCATCCACTGCTCCTGGAGTCTGCCTTCTTGCTTGGGTCTGGCCTCATTCTTTGGGTGTTTAAAGAAAATAACTGTGTGAGCTCTAAAGCAGCAGCAAGGCATTTAGTTATGGGGGTCAGGATTTCAGCCTCGGGGAGTATCGTGTGACTTGAGGTCGTGGCTCATCACCTGCTGAAAGTTAGGGAAGTTGCCCGTGGCTTTTGGAGGCAGCAGGCTTAGGTTCTAAAGGCAGAAAGGAGAAAATGCTGTCTGGTCTGGTCTGTTCTTAGCCTCTGCCTCTTGCTTAAACCCATTTCACTGCCTTTGTAAGTGTGCTCACATGCTGATTTTTTTTTACTTAAGGAGCAGGCTTTCAAGTCTCACTGCCAACAGCAGAAATGCCCTCTTTACATTGTGTTACATGAAATCAGTAACAGAAACTCTCATGTAAAATTGTGCCTGTGATGGCGGTGGGGGTGCTTGTAAGGTGTTCTTAGTCAACATTTAGGACAAGAGGGAACGGCCTCCAGTTGCACCGGGAGGTCGTGTGTGTCTTGTTACCTTGCAGGAAATGATATAAAGCCCACAGCATCTGGATTACCGCACGTAGCTGTCAGCAGGAGCCTCTAAAATTCTCCAGTCTTCCTGAGAACAGAATGGGTTCTTAACAGGAGGGGGCTTCAAATCGCTCTGCCACTGGTGCATTTTGCCTTCCCCCTTAGTGCTTAGCAGCTCTTAATTGGCTGCAAAGGAATCCCTAATGTTTTTTAAAACTTGGTAGAGGTCACTTTGGGAAGTGGGGTTGAGATTTTGTTTATCCATAAATTGCTAAATTATCCTAAATTGCTTCAAACATCGTGTGGCCCTTGTAGGTGTCACCACTAAAGCTCTACATCCCTCAGGTGGATTTGAGAGGAGAGGTTGAGCGATTCTTCCCCCTTAAGGTGTGGCTTTAGGGAAGCCTGGAGAAGTGATCGTGGAAGCCTGGGATGTCCCTTCTAGAACAAGGCAATGCAACAGAGTGTTTGGGGTGAAGTGGGGAAGCCTCTGGGGAGGAGAGCAGAGCAGGCCTCAGGGAGTGGAGACATCAGCTTGAGGATGTCTATTTTCCCTGCGCTACAATGAACTGTGTCCGTGAATATTTTGTCCATATTATTCAGCATTGTGTAAGTGCATGAGCTAGAAAATACAGCTGAATAACTCGGACAATAAATGGAATTAGTAAATGGTTAAAGTTAACTTCTAATTACAGCCTACAAACGCAAATGCTGTAGCGGTGTCCTTTAGCTCCTGACAGATTCCCATGAAACTTGCAATATTTTCTGTGCTAACACCTGCTTGTGTGGTGCTACTATTAACAGTTGGTTTCAAGAGAAGATTTCTCTGCTTTGTGTGGAAAGAGCCAAGCGCTGGTTTCGGCTTACCCGTGGCTCTTGCTGCCTGGCACTGGCGAGTGATCCTGCAGCCATCTGGGGCCGGGCTTGAGAGCAGTAAAATTGGTCTTCAGGGCATAGTGAGGATGAGACAAACTCCTGCGTTTTGTAGCAGGAAGCTTCACATCACTGTCGTGATGTGGTTAATGCGTGGAGTGGTGCATCCGAGCAGAGAAGCCTGGAGCACGGAGCTCTGGGGACGGAGCATCCGTGCCGATGGCCCCGCGGTCCGGTCGCTGGCGCTTGCTGGCCCCTAACAGCCCAAGTGCTGTCGTTGCAGGTCCAGGTCCAGGTGCAGCAGTCGCCGCAGCAGGTCTCCGCCCAGCAGCTCTCTCCGCAGCTCACTGTCCACCAAGCTTCGGAGCAGCCCATACAGGTCCAGGTGCAGATCCAAGGGCAGGGGCAGCAGCAGGCGTCCCAGACAATACAGAGTCAGTCTCTTCAGAGCCCCAGCCCGTCTCAGCTGCAGGCGGCTCAGATCCAAGTGCAGCACATGCAGACTGCCCAGCAGATCCAGGCCGCCGAGATCCAGGAGGAACACATACAGCACCAGCAGATCCAGGCCCAGCTCGTGGCCGGGCAGGCCATTACTGGCGGCCAGCAGATCCAGATCCAGACGGTCGGGGCGCTCTCACCTCCTCCTTCTCAGCAGGGCTCCCCGCGAGAGGGGGAGCGGCGGATCAGCACGGCCAGCGTCCTTCAGCCAGTGAAGAAACGCAAGGTGGATATGCCTATCACTGTATCGTATGCGATTTCAGGGCAGCCAGTTGCCACAGTGCTGGCCATCCCTCAGGGCCAGCAGCAAAGCTACGTCTCCTTACGGCCAGACTTGTTAACGGTGGACAGTGCCCACCTGTACAGTGCCACTGGGACCATTACGAGCCCCACTGGAGAGACTTGGACCATCCCCGTTTATTCTGCTCAGCCGCGTGGCGACCTTCAGCAGCAAAACATCACCCACATCGCCATCCCTCAGGAGGCCTACAACGCTGTCCACGTCAGCGGCTCGCCAACGACACTGGCTACCGTGAAGCTGGAAGACGACAAGGATAAGATGGTGGGAAGTACTTCGGTCGTGAAGAACTCCCACGAGGAAGTGGTGCAGACTCTTGCTAATTCGCTCTTTCCAGCGCAGTTTATGAATGGCAACATCCACATTCCAGTGGCAGTGCAGGCTGTGGCAGGGACGTACCAGAACACAGCACAGACAGTGCACATATGGGACCCCCAGCAGCAACAGCAGCAGCCCACACCGCAGGAGCAGGGGCAGCAGCAGCAGCAGCTACAAGTCACCTGCTCGGTAAGTTTAACTTCGGCGTCTCGGTCCGTGAGTAACAACTTGCAGATGTTTTGGGGAAGGGGATGTGAGCAGCCAGCTGGTGTGTGGGAAGCAGAGGTGGCTGTCCGTGCAGTCTGGGCGTAATATGTGGCATTTAACTCCTGATAGATGCAGGGCTGCAGCATGTTAATGTTGGTACATGATTACAGGGTGCAAAACTGCCCAAAAGAAAGTTCAGTGTCGCTCTTTGTAGTGTAAATTAGTAGATAAATGCTCGTGGCTAGCTAGCTTCTTCCTAGCAGGTATCCTCAAGTCTGTGGTTTTCTCCTGACCTGCTCTAGGGGTGGCAGTGGAGAGGCAGGGACCACTGCAGCACAGCAAGCTGCACAAATACTCCAGTCACCTAGGCATCAGGTACTTGTGTTATGCAGCACCTGGAGTCCACAGCAGGTCCGGTGCCTAGGTAAAATGGCAAAATCTGAGCAGCTGTCAGGGCAGGCTCTGTGGATCAGGTGTACCTGGCTGTCACTCCTTGTCCTGCTGCCTGTAAATGCCTGCAGTGCAGGGACACAGTAAGGACCAGTGGCAAGTGAAACATCTCTTTGTCATGCCTGGCAAACATGACAGCCAAATGTGTTGATGCTTTTTCGAAAGGTTTTGTTGCGAACTTTAAGCCATAGCTAATTTTAAATTGGGTTTTAAAACTTGAATAATTAGGGCGATTAATGGCCTGTCTTACATGTGCAAACGGATCTAGTTCTTGTATTATCAGAAAGTGCAGGGATTGAGCTGTCAGAGCCTGTTTTTGCTGAATGGAATGAGAGCAAAAATACCCGAGTGTGCTAGCATAAATATTGTTATAAATTCTTTGCAGTTTATAAATACCACCGCTGGCTTTATAAAGATGTGTGTGCCCTCTGCTTCATCAGCAAGCGCTGAGCCGGAGGGGATTGCTTAGGGCAGTCACATCTGATTGTTCCTGAACTGACTCAGCCTCGGTGGGCTGCAGCGTGTCTTCCCTGGAGGGGGCTCCCTGCATCTCCGTGTGCCCTCTTTTATAAAGCTGCGCTTTGAGCCACGGCTCATAGGTCTTGTAACGCGTGTGTTGGCGTGGTTTTTATTTGAGTGAGGGGCTTTGGTGATTTCAAAGGGCCTTCTGGATCTTTATTTTTTTTCCTGTGTTGGTATATGAGAGATCAAGTTTATTGCTTTTGGCTACTTAAACAAACCAAGTTGATAAAACTCCTCGCCTTTCCGCTAAAGAGGATTATTTGGGCTTATTTCTAGGGTATTTTAAGAGCGTGAGGTACATTCATAGGATCCTTTCCAAAGCAGGAACTCCATTATTTCCTTGTAAAGCTTCTGCTAACGCTGTGTATCCCTGTGCGTAGCGGCCTGCAGTTCTTGGGTGTCGGGTAGGTTTCTGATGACAACTCTGTGGAATAATCCCCTGCACAGGGAGGCATGGGCTCTTCCTCTGAGGGCAATAAAGCTGCTACAGGTGAGCATCCAGCTTCTGGGTGTTGTGTCTCACAACTGTGACACTAAGAAATTTGCTCCCAGTCCTCTGGCATTGTGCTGCTGGGGGGGAATAACACCAAGCTTTGCTTCTTGCAGTAGCTCTTCCACGCATCGTTCTTGCTGTGTGATGATCCCTGCCGCAGTGTCAGCTTAACTGCTGCTGACTGGGGCAAGTTGCAGCTCTTTTGCCTGTTGTTGAAGCACACCAGAAGTCACTTAAGAAGCACCTTCCAGGCCTGTGCACTAACTCAGGCCGTGTGCCTGCCATTGCAGCAGATGAGGGCTGTGAAGCCAGGGCAGAGGACTGCCTCCCTGCAGCTTTCTGTTGGAGCCCAGTGGGGCAAGGCTCGAGGAGGGTGGAGGCCCAGTGCTGGCTCCTACAAAGACAAGGTGTCAGCTCGCCCTTGGACTCCTGGCTTCTCTAAGCCAGAGGCTTGCTTGACAGCTTCAGCTTTATTGCCTTTGATAAAAGCCGAAGCCTCTCAGTCAGCCTCCTGCCGCAGCTATGGTGATGGAGGCGCTGATATGCACACAGCTACTGGGAGCTGATGTGAAAACAAACCAGCAACAAAAGCACACGAAACCAGAGGTAGGCAGCCTGTCTGAAAGCTCTGGTCTGAGGCTCTTACTGGCTTTGCCTCTTCAGCTGGTCGGTTGTTTCTTTTTACTGTTGTTCCACTAAGAAAGGTGCAGGCATTCCTAAATCTCTGCCCTGCTTTCATCCTGCACTGTGGTACTGCCAGAGCAATTTTGAGTGAAGATCAACAGTATCAAAGGGAAAGTTACTTCGTTGTGGCGAAGCCTTTCTTTTTGGGGTGACTTAAGAAATCGAAAGCAAAAGTGTTGAGATGTAGGAGTTGATATCTCTGTAACTGTCAGGGCCGCCGATGACGGTTTGACTAAGGGCAGTAAAACTTGAGGTTAACCTTGTTAACCAAGGTGACGGTGAGACTTGCTGCGGCAGGGGACTGAGAAGCTGGAGTGAAGAACGTTGAGTGAGTGTAGCAGTAGAATTTGTTGTTCCTTTCAGGTAAGTGCCACTGATTGCCTGTAAAGTAAGTTTCAGTTTGAGGTAATCCGTGGTGACTTAAGGTGCTGTTCCAAAGTAAACTTTTGGAGGTCTGAGGACCTGGCTGGGTCTGTAGCAGGACACGTTGTAGCTGTTCAGAGAACGGTAGCTAGTGTGCAGCAGCATTTGATAGTTGAGAGCACCTCATTGCAGTTGGATGAATGTTTTGATACTGGTGTTCTAGCCTATTATTTTATATCTCTCACAAATTGCTTAATCTTACTGGTTTGTGTCAGAGACAGCAGAGCATGTTTGTTCTGTTTACCTGTTAAATACAGGCTAACGAGGAGAGCCTGCCCCTGATGGGCAAGGGTGGGTGGGATGCCAGCAGTGTACAACAAGTGTGCTCAGGGCAGCCCAGGTGCAGGCTGTAGTTGTTCATTTTACTGTTTGAGAGGAGCACAGAAGTCTGTTCTTGAGAGGACTTCAGCCCTATAAAGATCCTTGCCTTTGAAGTAGCTGCTCTGTGGTATTGCAGCAAGGATTGCTGCTGGCTGTTAGGTCTCCTGTGATGTCCTGCAGGACTTCTGACTGCATCAAACATCAAGCTGTGTGGATTTGCTGAAGGGATTTTAGATACGTCCATTTAAACAAAAAAACCATACTCGGAGAGACAAATACTCCTTCTTGAGCAGCAATTCAGGTTAGACAGCGAGGGCTGCATTCCCTGGATGGATCTTGTTAGAGGGGTGTTACAAAAGGCTGGTATCCTGGGGCTGGTGGTAGCTCTGTGTTTTGTGTTTTTTTTTTGTGTAACTGTTGTGTTCTGAAGTGTATATAACCGACCTATTTTCTGTCACAGGCTCAAACCGTTCAGGTTGCTGAAGTTGAACCACAGCCGCAGCCACAGACTTCACCTGAACTTCTACTTCCAAACTCTCTGAAGCCAGAAGAAGGGCTTGAAGTGTGGAAAAGCTGGGCACAGACCAAGAATGCAGAGCTGGAAAAAGAAGCCCAAAATAGGCTAGCACCTATTGGAAGTATGTGTCGTGACACAGACTTTCCTTCCTTTCAAGTAGGGATTATTCAGTGACTGAAATGTTAAGGTGCTTTTGAGAAGAATGCTAAACAATTTTGTCCCGTCAGTGATTGTTTTCAAGTTTAAACTTTGATTTACTTTGCACTACTAATTATTGCATGATCCAACTGCCACAGGACATGTTCCAAGGGAAATATTATAGGTCTGTGCTGAGCCAACTTGAGCAACTAGTCTGGTGGCTGTAGAAAAGGATATTGTGTGACTGCGATGCAATGTGTGGACAAACAAAATGGCTGTGCATGCCAGCCACGCTGGTAGGGCAGGCGTGGAGTTGCTGTTTTCCTGTTGCTGCAGGGCAGCATTTCATTGTGGACGTGGTAAAAGAAGGCGGTCGTCATGCAGCTGGCAGGGCAGAGTCTTCCTCTTGGATTCTTGCCCACTTATCTTTTAGCAGATCTGACAGCCCAAGATCTTGATTTATTTTGGTTTTCTTTATTATACAGAGAGAATGTGGTAGTACTGGGCCTGCCGGCTAGAGTGGCGTTGCTGGAGACACGGGAAATCATTCCTGAAAGGTCAGAAATAATATGGCTTTATGGCTTAAATAATATGGCTTTGTTTTGTTTTCCAGGGCGTCAGCTGCTGAGGTTCCAGGAAGATCTCATCTCTTCAGCTGTGGCTGAGCTGAATTATGGTCTATGCTTAATGACACGAGAAGCTCGAAATGGTGATGGTGAACCCTATGATCCAGATGTGCTCTATTATATCTTCCTGTGTATTCAGAAGGTAGGGGGAGGACAGTTATGTGTGCAGCAGTGCTGTGTGTGTTGTCCGAACGTGCAGGGAGAGATTCTATATTTTTAAAAAAACGAAAAAGGAGACTGGCTTCTATTGAGCTTCCCAACAATTTCATAACAAAAGAGTCTCTTTGGTTCTTACATTAAAAATAAATACTAAAATAGTGGTGTAGTTGAAATGTAATATGCAGCAATGTTTTCTTCTCCTGAATTAAGTTTGTGAAGAATTGTTAATAATTGAGTTCAGTATCGTGGTGAGAACAATAAATGCTTTTAGGCTTGGTTTTCTGGGGGAGAGGGGAGCAGAGGAGTGATGTTTGAGAAACCTGTCAATGTCGGCACTTGATCGAGCTGAAGCTTTACAGGCAAGAACTTAGCTTTGTGTGATGTGGGAAGCCTGAGATGGTAATATTGGTGTGCTTTCTGGAAGAGCTGCAGGAACAGAACTAAGTTCTGATAGGAAAATTGGGTCTCTTCTTATCTGAAAAAATCTAAGAGTACACGGGACAGTTATGTGAAATAACTTCCAATGAACGCTTACAAAATAAGAGGTGAAATCCAGCCAGCTTTGCTGTCTAAGATGTTTTTTCTTCCTGTCTTAGCATTCCCATGATAGTGACTGAGGTTACTTGTCCTGTACTGTCCTCAGTGCGAGGGTCCTCACTTTTCTAGGCAGGTTAGTCTGCTGCTGTGCTGTGGCGTGTTTGAGTAACTAGGTGTGTGAGCTCTTAGGATAAGGTCTTGTCTGACAGGAACATACGACCACTGTATTATACAACTGTACAGGATATTTTTATACTGTATATGACTCCTGTGAATCTCTTACAGTATCTCTTTGAAAATGGTCGAGTAGATGACATCTTCTCAGATCTCTACTATATTCGGTTCACTGAATGGCTGCACGAAGTTCTCAAGGACGTACAACCTCGTGTTTCCCCTCTTGGTAAGAACTTGCCTTTATGAACATTAAAAGTTTCCAGAGCTTGGAATGTTTAAATGGAACTACAGCTTGAGTGTAGTCTGAACAGAAATCCTTTCAAAATAATTAATGTCCCTAGGATGGATCACATTGATAGGGAGAAAAATGTTGCACCTACAGTGAATGCTGAGGTTATTGCACGTGTCAGGCTCTAGCCCCGATTGTTGCTGAGGATTATTTGACGATTACTTCTCACCCACGAGAAGGCGGATAGTTGAGATTTTGTACTGTCATGGGGTTGGCTTGCTTGGAAGCCAGCTGATCCTTGATCCGAATCGAGCTTCCTCATCTGAAGCACTAATACATCTTGCCCCTAATAAGTATCGTAGCTCCGGGAGATGATGCAACACCCTCATGTTGCCATGTAGCCAGATGGATATGGGCTGCGGGACCAACTAAAAATGCATGGTTAGAGCCTCGACTGCTGCAATGAAATGCAGCTCATCTCAAACTTGTGTTGATGAGATGATGGCTACAGGGGTGGAGGAGGAGTTTGAAAAGAGACCGATTTTGTGTATAAGAGCTAGGGCAAGAATTGCATTTTTAGAGCGCAGAAACCTGCTTTCTTAGGACTTCATTCCCTTTGATCTGATTATGTGTCAATGAAGAAGCTATTGCTTGTGTTCAGCAAAGTAGCTGATGTTACTGGCTATATAGCTAAGTAGCACCGTGAGTTTTGGAAGCCTTTTGTTTTCACTCTGGCTGTTTGATCTGTGCTTTGTCATTCCACAAGCCCTGGAGTTCATACTGCTGTCTGTTTTTCTATTTATCTGTGTATTTGGAGTATAGTATTTCTCTTCTACACAAAGGAGAAAAAATCTGAGAATCAAAGGATTACTCATGTGTCCAAATACATCACTTGGCACTGTGCTGACTGAAGCTGTGCGCAGGGCCAAGAGCTGATTTGTTACACTGGCCTGCCTGCTCTCACATATTATTGGATTAGGAGCATCTGCATTGGAGTCGGGCCATTAATTAAAAGCTGTTTAAGTGCGTATTTATTTCTCTCTGGGTGGGACGTATAGATATATTGCAGGAATATATTCTCTACAACTCGAGGTTGTCGTATATATAAAATTGTTTGCTATTTAAAAAATACATCTGTGCAGCAATGAATCTGACATCATTAAAGATCTCCTCTTTCCCTTAAAATTTATAGGTTCTCTCATACTTCCAGACTCTAAAATGCTGCCTGTGTTCCTGCTGTAACTGTCTCCTGGCCTGACGCTGACTTCTGATTCTTGCAGGTTACGTCCTCTCCAGTCATGTAACAGAAGAGATGCTGTGGGAGTGTAAGCAGCTAGGAGCTCACTCCCCTTCCACCTTGCTCACTACACTGATGTTTTTCAATACAAAGTAAGTACTTAGGTCTTTGGGATATTTGCAGCATAAAAACTTCAAACACTTTGACAGGGGTGGTAGGAAACTGCTGCACTGGATTAGGGCAGCCTCCTGTATTTTGTGTGGTTGCAACAGCCCTCTTGCAACCCCATGAGGCAAAGCAGATGCAGTACAACAAGGAAATGAGCTAACAGAGGGAAGCTGGACTTCTGGCTGTTGCATGCTTTGCTGCTGGAACAGTCTTTAACAGTGTTGGTTTGAGCTTCAGCTGGCTCATGAGGAGTAAGGATAGCTGCATCACTGTAGTGATTGTATCCTCTGAGTGTCCGGTGTTCTTTTCTTGCTGCTCAGATACTTCCTGTTGAAAACAGTAGACCAGCACATGAAGCTGGCCTTCTCCAAGGTGTTGAGGCAGACCAAGAAGAACCCTTCTAATCCCAAGGATAAAAGCACGAGTATCCGCTATCTGAAGGCTTTTGGCGTACACCAGACGGGCCAGAAAGGTAGTGTCTAGAAGTTTTCTTTGGGAATATTTACTTACTGGGCCTGAGGAGACCTGGAGATGTCTGCAGGTAGGGCCACGAGAACCCAAGGCTCTGCTAATTATTATCATTAGCCTAACAGAGTGAGTTTTCTGTGTGTTCTCTCTGAGAGAGCGTAGTACCTTCTGATAATAAGTATCTTCTGGGGACACAACTTACCTGAGGAATATAGGACTCATCGAGAGCTGAGGGTAACCTTTCTCTTCTGTTTCTTATGGGCAAAGGGACAACTGGGTGTAAAGTGCTTATGAACAGGGAGAGAAGCTTCTTTGGGAGGACTTCCCTTATTCAAAGTGCTGGATGCAAGTGAGCCCATGTAGAATTCCTACATAAACGTGGTCTGCCCTCCTAAAAGTGTGCACCTGGGATTTGGCTCAGGCATCTTATTCTCTGTAGTGAGATTTGTCATTTGGGGCACAGGTAGAGATGGAAAGATGGGTGTGGGTGGGTTGCGTTGTTCAGCAGGCCTGGGAACAGAGCAAGCTCTCCATATAACGCTCTGAGTACTCGGAACCAGGCGGTTTTGCCCTGGAACAGCCATATGTCTCTTATCAGTTACATTATCAGTTACAGCACGGTGACGAGATGCTTCAGAGTGCTGAAGCTCTGTGGCATTGCTCAGTTTGTTGTGCTTCTCACACAGCGTGTCTGACAGATCTGGGGGGGTTGGTCTGTAGTTACAGATGACATGTATGCGGAGCAGACTGAGAATCCAGAGAACCCCCTGAGGTGTCCGATAAAGCTGTATGACTTCTACCTCTTCAAATGGTGAGAGCCCCTGTTCCACATGTACCACTGCTTGTCTTCTGTGGCTGTGTTGAACTGCGTCTTGTAGCTGGCCTAGTTTTTAGGGCAGCGTCTTACTGCTGGCACAGTTTCTGCATTTGCATAGATTTATGTAGCTGGGGAGGGGCATTGATATGAGAGGGTGGAATTTTACGATGTTGTCACCTAACTTAACATAGAACTTCTGTGGTATTTAAAGAGACAAATCCTGACCAGTGAACTGGCTGTTTTTAATTTTATACTCACTCTGAAGGTTTGTTGCATTGGCATGAGCTCGCTGTTCTGCCTGTGACTTGCAAACAAGTGATCTGAAAGCATCCGCTACTTGAGATGAGGGTCCCGTTCAAATTGGCTTCTGAACAAAAATGAGGACTGGAAATTGGAGGGAGGCACAGAGGACTCACCTCCAAATTATGATGATTCTGATAGCTAAAGTAGGTGTTCCTCTTCATGGATTGCTCTGCAGCTAGCCTAGATGTCAAAAATAACCGATTTTTGCTCCACTCTGAAAGCCCTTTAAGGCCAAGTGTTTGTTCTACTTCCCAGTGTGAAATAAAGATTACTTCCTTGTAGTTGTCACCATGGCTTTTTAACCTTGGCATGGCCTAAAAACTTTGGGACCGCCGTTGTCTCTAGGAGTAACTCCATGCCTTCAGACCAAGTACCTTCATGTCTCGTCAGCCAGATGTCCCCTGTCAGGATTTGTGCAGCCTGGGATGAGGACAGTGGTGGTTTCTCCCTCCCAGGACATTCCGTTAGCCTGGTTATTTCTGATCTTCCTCACGCAGCCCCCAGAGTGTGAAAGGCCGGAATGACACGTTTTACTTGACTCCGGAGCCAGTGGTGGCCCCCAACAGCCCGATCTGGTATTCCATCCAGCCGATCAGCAGAGAGCAGATGGAGCAGATGCTCACCCGGATCCTGGTGATACGAGAGATTCAGGAAGCTCTTGCCGTGGCTAATGCCAGCACCATGCACTAAGGCATCCTTCTTGGCTCAGAAGGGGTGGGGTGGGGTGACGGGGGAGGGACAAGCAAAGATAAATTGTACAGACTTTTACACTAAAGGAGATGCCTAAGTTTTTGGTTTTTTATTGGTGTAGTTATGAAGCCCTTTTAGGCTTCTTCTCTTTAAAAGAATCTAAAGGAAAACCTACCCATTGTGTATCCTACCCAACACATCAAACTGTTGGAACCATTGGAGGCTGCATATCCCCTGCAAGCTGGGAGCTGTGGAAAGCTGCTGGTTGACTCTGTTTTTTTTTATGATGTAGAAAATATGAACTACAGAATTGGCCTGGATGACTGGGGCCTCTGTCTCCTTGGAGCACGTGCAGCCTAGAGGGCACAGAATGATGGATGGACCTGCTCAGCCAGTGGAAGAGAGGCAGGCATCTTTTCTTGTGCTTGGACGTTAATTTGCTGTTATCTTGGAAGGAAGAGGAGAGAGTGAACTACAATTGTCATTTATACAAAGAAAAAAACAAACAAACAAACAACGATTTCTATTCAGACCTTTAAGTGACATTTTTAGATGTTAAAAGTACAAACTTTACCACACTCTTCTTTTTTGGCCTAACGTTGAGGCCTTAAACCTTGAGGCTCCTGTGCCTGATGGAATTCTTGTAACATACACTTGTGTATCATATAAAGATACCACCCTGTTTCTCTTATGTATTCTTACTCTAGTTGTTTATTAAGAATGACGAGCACGTCTTTTCAACATGCCATTGAACAATGTGTCTTTATTTGGGGGAAGAGTGAGCTGTGAGGGTGGGGGGGTCATTATACAAAGATCAGTATGCAAACCGGTTGTTTTCATCCCTGTTTGTGCTTTCCAGCTTGAGTCTGCTGGACTTCTTTCACCCCGACAAATTAGGAAGGTAGAAGGGGATTAACTTCTGTTGAAGGACCTGGCTGCTTGCTGATGGAAGCTCAGTGTCAGGCTAGGAACGGGATCTGTGAGACCAGCTCAGACCGTCAGTCTGTCCTAATGTTCCGTGGCCAGCCTGTGAGGCTTCACTCCTAGGCAAATCCCCCTCTCCCCGCCTTTACAAGCACACCATACCGACCGCATGGTGGAGGGGTGTTGGAGAGGAAAGGGCCTTCCAGGAGCAGCACGTGTGCTGCTGTGTAACAGCTTTTTCAGAGTTTAATACAGCTGTGTAGCTTCTGGCATCGTTCATGATCATAAACCCCAACCCTGTAGCCTTGCCTTCCTGCATCTTAAGTGGTTGCTCTGTTCTATATTATTAACAAATAGTCTGCTCTTTTGAAGCCAGCGGGTAGCCAACCGTGCTTGAAATGGGAGATCACTCTAGCCAGGCTTGTTATTTGTGCCACAAGCTTCTTGGATGTGGAGAGGTGACTCTGCTTCTAGAACTTGTCTTCCTTGCTTTTCCATCTCATGTCCCTTTCCCCATTCCGAAATATATAGGCATATACTTCAATATATATATATTACAGTAAAAGAACTCGTGTACAAGCAAGCAAATTTCTGAAGCTTCTGTTGGCCACCACCTGTCTGTATCGAGGAGGAAGGTTTGCCCTCTCTGTTGGGTGTGCACAGGGTAAATCTGCACATAGGATGAGGATAGGCATAACGTCGTCTGCTTCCGTGCTCCCGATCCTGGTAGAGGTGTGTGGGCCTAGAGAGGCTTCAAGCCTCTGACGCTTCGTGTTGACAGTGGTATTCCTGAGAAAGCAGAAGTGCTTGAGTTGGTTGCGAGTACGATTAGTTTGTTCCCTGTGTAGGACTCTGTGCCTAAACAGGTGCAGAGAGGTGAGGCAGCAGCTCACTGTTACTTATGGTACCTGCACTCTCAAGTAGACTTGTAGCTTAGTTTCCCACCTCAGAGTTATGCAGGGGGAAAATAGCATTGGGTTGGTGCCCAGGTGCCAGTGGGTGCGTTGGGACGATGGTGTCTGGGCGGTGTCATGCTGGAAACTCACCTTCAGCTAAATTTGGCCATCGGGAGTCAGCTGCTGCCTCCTGGTAGGGAGACTGTCAGGGTTGCTAGTGCCACTTCGGCTGTCGGAAGCCTATAATCCCTTCACCGTACCTTAGCGACTGAAGTGTCCGTCTGTGGCCCTAACTTAAATATTTGATCAAGGATTTGAGAGAAACTGCAGACCGACCACCTGTGCTCAAGTCCCAGTGTGTGCTCTGCACTACTGCACGTGAAACTAGCTCCGGCATGCCTGCAGTGCTGTGTGAGCCTGCTGCTTTGTCTCCATCAGAAAGGCAGTCAGCTGCCAGGTGCTGTGTACAAGTTAAGCGGCTTTGGGAGTCGCTTGTTCTAAAAATTGCCAGGAGCTGGAATAACTCGATGGAATGTTAGGGCAGTTTCAGGTTAGGGTTGAGCAGATATTTCAGCTGAACTTTCCCAAGAAACAGAATTCCATGTTACCTTAAAAAATTCCAGCTGGAGCACTCTCCTTACAACCTTTAATATCAGGATGATCTAAAATCCTAGCAGGAGACGAGTTCTCCTTGGTCTTGGACTGTGCCACTTAGGAGTGGAGGAACTTGGCACATAGCCATGGAGATCTCCTAACGATTGGTTTTGTTCTGATAGACCGAATTGTTTCCATTACTTTCTCGTTGTTCAGACCTACATAGGAGATGAGCTTGCTGACTTGGAAGTGGACTGCTGTGCTGTTGTGTACCGTCTCATCAGAACGTCCACTGTGTTAATTTCATTCCCTATTTTTAGAGACAATCGATATACTGTGATTTAAGGATTATTTTTCTGGGCCTGGCTTCTAGTCTGGCTCTCTGGAGCTAGTTTAAAAGGTACAGTATTTCTAGGGTATAAATACTATGTTCTTTGATAGTGAAGAACAGGATCTGCTCCCTTTTAGGGGCTCATAGGAAGATGTGCACAGAGTAGCACAGACGAGTGCTGTGGCTTGGGGTTGCTATCCAAGTTCTGGGAAGTGTTCCCAGTCAAATGTGTAAAATAGCTTTTTAACACTTTCCTATAACCAGCTTGTTTGAATGCTGCTTAAAGGGCATTCCACCTAGGCTCCGAGAGTGCCAAACTGCTAGCTCTTGTATGCGTGTATATATTAAATGAGAACCCTCCGTGCCCTCTGCCTTGTATGAGACAGGCTGAAAATACGGCAATCTTTAAATAACTAAAGCTGAAAAAGTCAAGCTAGAAGACCCTGCATTGTTGGTTTTGAACTATGCCCATCTTGTCTCTGTGGTATGAAAGGAACTGTAGAAAGCAGAGTATGACTATTGTAAAGCACCTCACACTCTGACATTACTCATGTGTTGTCCTCTCTCTTGACACTAATAGCATTGCTTTCTTACAGAAACTTGTAGCCCTTTACACACTTGTCTGTGGCACCATTAGATTTTCATTCACTTTCAAGAGTTCAAGTGTTTTCTTTATGTGGTAATGGCTGAAGCAGCAGGCAGTAAACTAGAGTGGTTCTTCGCTCCTGCCTGGAGCGGTGAGTGAAGGGAACAGTCTAGGCGTAGCTTAACAGGACGTCCGTCTGTTGGCTGCTTTACCCCCAGAGATCTCCTGGGTTTCAGGCAGGAGACAAGGTCTGAAGTAGATCTTGCCTTGGGCCAATGAAAAAGACTTATTATGATCCCTAAATAAGAATCCTCTTCTGCGCTGCTGCTCCTAGGGCAGGAAATAAGAGTCTTGTTCTCAACTGCACCAGGGCTACCAACTGCTTTGGTGTACTCAGAATGAATTAGGCTATCTTCGGGCCTCCTACACAGTGGTAAGAACAGCTCCAGAAGTGGTAGAAATGAGCCCTCTGAGCATACGTGGGGTGGAGGCCTTCGTAATACTGTAGTTGCTCATCTTCTTGCTGATCTGAGTGCTGCTAGACACTAACTGGCTCTGCACAGTCTAACCAAACTGCATTCTTATCCAATTTTAATAGTGACTTACTTGCGATTAGTGTTTGGGCTCCTAAATCACTGTTAAAGTGGGATATAAACTGTCTTCCACCCTATACGGGACTTCTCTCCCCATCTTCTTGCTGGAGCTGCTCCTCTCAAATACTCCAGGGAACGTACCTTACTCTGTCGTTTCAGCCTGTTCCGTCTCACTGGTGCCAATGCCTATGAAAAACCCTTCTCAACTGCTGGCAGTGCTAACCCGAGCATCTTCCTACCTTAAGAAGCATCTCAAATCTTCTTCCAGAGGTCTCACTGACATGCTGCCCCAAGTCTCTGCAGCAGTTGCTGTGTCCCCCACCTGTCGGTTCCCTTCCGCTGAGCGGCTGAAGCTCAGCTCTCAGCGCCGCAGTCGCTTTCCCTCTACGACCCTGTGCATAGCAGCAGTTTGCCTGCTTCTCTGTTCTTATTCGAGCTCATCAGGATGGGGAGGCAGATCGAACCCACTTACAGCAGCAATAAACTGTGTCTAGAACTCGAGGGAGCTGCAGGAGAGACCAAGGTGGAGGGGATGTCTCAGAAAGGCAGGGTCCAGTTGCAGCCCAGAGCCTCGCTTGATAATGAGTGTGCAGCCTATATGCAAAATACGTCTTGTCTGTCCCTCCCGTGTTGACCCTGATCTAAACAGCACATGTGATTGGCATCCTGCAAAGTGACCTTCAGAACTCTCCAGTAGCTTTGCCCCGTGAGTAACTCACACTACAAATCATTTTAAAGAGATGCACTCAACTATTTTTTTAATTTAATTTTACTCTTATATTCTCTGCTCTTTGTAATCTGCTTGGAAATAAAATGTTTTTCCCTGCAGCCTTTGTTGTAGTCTGTTTGAGAACCATTAAACTTTGCCTGGTGTTTCCTTTGGAACAGAAGCTAACTTGCCTATTTACTGCCGTGCCCGTGCGCTAGCATCGCAGCTGAGATCAGCGTGAGCCTCCTAGGTAGGGCTAAGAAACCTTGACAGCACTGTCCTTATTTAAAATAAAGGGTTTATAGGCCAGTTAAACTGATCTTGGTCTGGCACAGTGCCTCCGCTTCTGCTGATCCCATAGCAGGTAACGCTGACTCGAGTGCGTGTCCTTGCAGGCAGAGTTCTCCTTGGAAGGCGGCGTCTCTGAGCTTGGCCTCCTCAAAGAGCCTCTTGGTGTCCTTGCTGGTTCCTGCGGCGGGGGGTGTGAGCCTAGGCACAGTGTTTGCTATGGAGGACAGTTTTTTCTAGCTCCGTGGCCCTAGCAAACCCCAAACGATGGGAAAGGGGGGGCTGGACAGGTGAAAACTCTCAGCTGAGACTTGACCCAGGGATTGCCTAAAAGCAGGGTGAGATGCAGTCTTTTATAGGAGGCTGTCGGGGAACCAGAAGTGAAATCCTGGACAGGTCGGGGCATACCCTAATGACAGGCATTATTAACATGTGGCTGTAGGAAGGAGATGGCATTGATGTTGGTAGTGGGATCCCTACCAGTCTCTTGGCTTAAGCTTTGAAATGTCCCTGATTCCTAACTCTGCAAGGGCCTCCTCCTCTTGGTTTTGTGAGGGCCATCGGAACCCACTCTGCTCCTTCCTCGTAGCAAAGGGAGCAGCCCTGCACTTAGACATGCACCTTCCTTTCCTGCTGGAAACAAAGCCGCAGTCTGACCAGAAACATCCGTAACTTCTGCAAGCTGCAGCCTCTGCTCTGAACGGATTACCACTGGTGAGACCCAATGAGCTGCCTGAGACTCCTGCTATGGGCCAAAGCATCTCGTTTGTGTGGTTCCCCTGGGTAAATACAAACGTTAGAATCTACCAAAGCTTAGCTAGCTGGTCGCTCTCTAAGCTCTGTGTTGTCTTTCAGACAACTTTACACTGACTAAATCATGGTAATCTGAACTACAGGATCGAACCCAACTGCCTAACCTCATGGCATACAGGGGCCGTTTGCTTCTGAGCTCCACAGGAGACCTGAGCAGCCCGGTCTGTCCTGTGCCCTGTAGGTGGGCGACACGAGTAACGTGTTCTTAAGGCTACTTGCTGATCGTTGGACAAGGATTTAATCTACTGCGGTAAGAAACAGGTAGAGGTACAGGAACACCATTCTTTTGTTTCCTGAACATCTTAGGTTCACATTCTTGATTGCCTTGGAGAGACTGCCACAGCAGAGCAGGGGGAGAAGGGGCCGATCACTCCTGGTGTATCGAGACCTCTCGGAGGTGTTTCTGTAAGCACACAGCACGTGAAGCTTTCCTGATGCCCCGATGGGTCTGCCAGGAGGGGGAATGCCTCACACTGGACCTGGGATCACTGCAGCTCCCCTCCATGGTGGGACTGTGCCCCTTCTCTCCTGGTGGCATGGGCAGGAGGGCGATGTGTGGATGCACCGAGCCCCTGCCAGGGGATCACCGCTCTGTGTGGCGTGGTGCTATGGCTCTGGGGAAGGGGACACCCATGAGGCTGGTGCGTGATTTGGGGGAACACAATCAACCCCAGGCTGGTGGGGACCTCTGAGGATCATCCTCAGATGGTTTTGGCTATTTCCACAGGCAGGTTTTGGCTATTTCCAGAGCAGGAACCTGCACCATCTCACAGCACCCCTCACACTGAGGCGGACTTTTCATCGCTTCACCTCGCGCCCGCTGCCTCCCCCCTCAGCGGGCGAGCCGAGGGGACCCCCTGCCGCCCCTCGGGGCCACACCTCAACCCCTTTTTCCCTCCTCCTGTCCCCAAACCGCCCCCACACCGTCCCCACAGCCCCATGGCGGCGGGGAAAGGCGGGAGGAGGGGAGCGGGGCGGTGCCGCCTGAGCCCTGGCGGCCGCCGTCGGTGCTGAGCGGGGCGGAGCGGGGCGGGCAGGCGGCGCGGTGCGGCGCGGAGCGGGGCGGCATGGCGGACTACCTCATCAGCGGCGGCACCGGCTACGTGCCCGACGACGGGCTGACGGCGCAGCAGCTCTTCAGCTGCGGCGATGGGCTCACCTACAAGTGGGGCCGGGGCCGGGGGAAGCGGCTCGGGGGGGTTTAAAGGGGGTTTGGGGGGGGTCTGAAGGGGTTTAGGGGGGGTTTAGGGCTGGGTGCTGAGGTCTCTCCCCGTCCCGTCCCCGCAGCGATTTCCTCATCCTGCCCGGCTACATCGACTTCACGGCGGACCAGGTGGTGAGTGCGGGCCCCCACGAGGCTTTTTTTTGGGCCGGGATCGTGTGGGTTTGGGGTCGCCGCCGCTCAGCCCTTGTCTCCTCACCCACACGCAGGACCTGACCTCGGCGCTGACCAAGCGGATCACCCTCAAGACGCCGCTCGTCTCCTCGCCCATGGACACGGTGACTGAGGCGGGCATGGCCATCGCCATGGCGGTGAGCGCTGCCCCGGCACCTCGTGGTGCACACAGCGAGGCCTGGCCCCGTCGGGCCCTTCAGGGTTTTCGCCCTGTTGGGGTGCCCTCAGGGAGGGCTCGTGCCCCCCTCACCAGCCGTTCATGGCCTCCTCCGTGTCCCCGCAGCTCACCGGGGGAATCGGGTTCATCCACCACAACTGCACCCCCGAGTTCCAGGCCAATGAGGTGCGGAAGGTGAAGGTGAGTGGGCACGGGGGGCTCCCCGCAGCCGGGCTGGGGGCACGGCCCTGCTGGAGGGGCCACAGCCACCAGGGGAGGCTGTTAGGGGTGTTGGGGCTCTGTTTTTTTCACGGGGGTGGTGCTGGTGCGGCTGCACGTGCAAACCTTTTGCGCCTGTTGCACGTTTTCCTGTGCCCAGCGTGGGTTTTGAGGGCTGAGGGGGAATATTCCCCTTCATTTCAGCAAGGAGGCTATTCCAGGAACTCCTGGGAATCTAATGAGCCTTGAGCGAGCCTGGGTGCTGCTCCGTGTCACATCCTGTTGGTGGGGTGGTTGCAGACCTCCGTGATCCACCAGGTGCATGTCCAACTTGTGCTCAGCCCAGCGGCGCTGCTGAATCTTTCTTTTTAGAAATACGAGCAAGGATTCATCACAGACCCCGTGGTGCTGAGCCCCAACGACAGAGTGCGAGACGTGTTCGAAGCGAAAGCTCGTCACGGATTCTGCGGGATTCCCATCACAGACAACGGGAAGATGGGGGGCAAGCTGGTTGGCATCATCTCATCCCGAGATATCGACTTCCTGAAGGAGTCGGAGCACGACCTGCCTCTGGGCGAGGTGAGCATCTGTCGGATGAGCGTTACGGTAGGAAGCAGCGCAGCTTGTGGTGAGGAGAGGGGCCAGTGCGTGGCCGCGAGGAGGCTGTGCCAGATGGAGGTAGCAGGCTCCATGTTAGCTCTGCAGGGCTGCTCCGTGCTTCCAAGCGAGAGCATCTCCTTCGCTTACATCCCCTCTGTAACTCCTGCAGCGCAGGGACGAGCGTGGCTGCGCAGGTGGTGTTTGTGCAGCTCCTCCTGCGGGGTTATCTCAGTGCTGTGGGAGCCGTCCTCCCCACAGCTGGTGCTGCCCCTCGGTTTACAAGTTCCCAGTGTTGCTGCCGCTGTCCCGCGTAGTGTCTGGTGTGGGCTGGGGCTGCGGCAGCTGTGCTGAGCCCAGCGAGCCCCCACGCGCTGCTCCTCCTTTTCTGGATCGCCTTCTCCTTCATGTCTCATGCAGGCTTTTTAAAATAACCCCCTGATCTTGAAGATTGATGGCTTCCTTTTCATAATGCTGCCTTCCCAAGCTCCCCTCTCGCAGGAGCACGCCGTGCAGCGCGGTGTTGATTCCCGTTAGCTCTGGTGCTGTTACTCGAGCTGCGTAACCGTACACCTGCGTGCTGTCGGGTTGCACCAGCGGTGCCTCGGGGCCGGCTGCTGCTCTTGACTCACGACTATTTTTAGCTCTTGCTGACCAAACCTGGTATCACATGCTCATCCTTGTTTGGTTTGAAATCTCCTATAAATACCCCTAACAGAAACCCTACAACAGGAGCAGGTTCTGAAAGTGTGCATGGCTCTTTGAAACGGTGCTGACCCATTCAGTAGAGCCGCATGAGAACCTCCTCTCATCCTTCCCGAGTGTCATTCAGCATCGTGGAGCTGGAAGCTTGCTCTTAGGGTTTGATGTTTGCCTCTGTCACCAGACGAGGCTAAATGGATGAATGGTCCCCTAGATCTTCCTCCGCACGAGGTCCAGCAGTGGTCTTGCTGCCCCCTGTGTTGCCATCCAGTTAAACACGCAGCTCTCCTGCAGCTCAGGGAGATCCCACAGGCTTAGGGAGCACACCTGGCTATTTCTGTGATATTTTTTTTTTTTCCCAGGCTTTTCCTGAGATGTGGGTTTTGTCAGGGGCAGGATTTTGGGTGGATGCAGGCAGGGTGAACATCTTCCCTGATGGAAAATATCTATTCTTATGGTATAACTAACTAAAACATCCCTTCTTTTCTCTGCTGTGTGTGACTAACCCCCCTTCCTTGAGGTTCACTCTGCCCTTTTAGCTTTGCCTGGCCTTCTCGGGTACCTTTTTATGGCAACGTCACATGTGAGTTCTGTGGGTGGAAGGGGCCGCGCGGTCCCTCCTCAGCCCCTCTGCCTGAGGCGCCCTCAGCTGGAGCAGGTTGCCTGGGGCTGTCTCCAAGGATGGAGCCAGGAGCTGGGACTGCTCTGGGCCACCCTGCTGACGTTCGGTGTCACGGTGAAGGCTATTTTCTGTATCTCGTGTCAGATATCCCCGTGTTCCAGCTGCGGCCGTTGCCCTTTGCCTTTCTGCTGTGTTTTGGTGCTTGTTTGTCAGGGCGAGCGTGGGTGAGCGTGTTTGTTTGGAGTCAGGCAGCTCCTCTGCCCCAGTGACCTTCCCAGCAGCAGTGGGCTATTCTGAGCAGAGTCCTGCCAGAGCCCTGTGCTGGGGGCTGCTGCGAGCACAGGGCCGGGGGCAGCGTTTCTGCTGGAACAGCAGGGGGCTCTGGAAGCATCTCCAGCCCTTAAATGCCCGTGCCCTATTAAAAGGGAGGTTGTTTGGGTGACATCCCAAGCAAGGGTCATCCGAGAGCTTGCGGGTGCTCTCCCTCGGCTTGCTGAGGCCCTCTGCCATCTCCTGGCTTCACTGCACCGATGGATTTGGGGGCTGAGCGTGACAGATCCCATCTGGCCACCGCTCGCACGGGGACGAAGCATTGGAGGCTGTTCCCGTGCGTGTCTGGAGGCGTGTTGCTGGGCTGTGGGCTCCTTTGTCTGTGGAGCGTTTCACGTGGGCAAAGGGGTTTGGTATTTTCAGATCCGTGCGCGGGAGTCTGTATGACTTGATCTTCTCCCTCCCACCAGATTATGACAAAGCGGGAGGACCTTGTTGTGGCCCCAGCTGGCGTCATGTTGAAAGAAGCAAATGAAATCCTGCAGAGGAGTAAAAAAGGTACCTGCGAGCGTCTGTGACGCGACGGAGAGCTGCGGGAGCGCGGAGCAGCAGTGGGAGAGAGGGGGGCACGTGTCCCTGAGGGGGTGGAACACGGAGGGGCTGCGTGCCAGCACGAGGGAAGGAGAGCAGGGAGAGAGTGCCCGCAGCCCTCTGCCAGGGTACAGAGTTCACGTGCGTTCATCGTGAAGCTGTTTGAAGTTGGGGGATTCTTGGCAGCCCGGGGACTGAAAAGCGCCTGGCTGTCCGGCCACACATCTTCAGTTCTGGCACCAGCTTCGGCTCTGTTTGGGGCTGGTAGTTTGACTTCAGCACGGTGTCGTGGATTTAATTATTACAAAGGTTCACTTTTCCTACAGTAAGTGTGAAAATACTGAGTCCTCTTCCAGCCCTGCCCGCTCCTCAGTCTGTTTGCTGAGCCAGGCCTGCTGGCACCCTCACCCGCCGCTAGTGAGGACAGGCAGGTTCATTTATGGATCCTTGGCAGAACGAGGGCTGGCCACAGGGTTGTGGTTATAATTAGAAAGTCGTTATTGCATAAAAATGTCAGCAATCAGCATAGCTCGTTATCTACAATTTCTAGCACTTAGCACGGTTGCACAGAATTCTCGCTCACAGGGATTATTCCCAGTTACACGGATTTTTCAGTCACCTGGGCCCTCGGCAGATGGGGTCAGATTCTTAGTAATGAGCACACGATAAAATAATCCTAACCCCGGCTCAGGCTCTGCCTGAGAACATGATCCCCTCGCTCCTCAGAGGCAGCAGAAGATGGTGGAGCCATCCCCGGCCACTTGGGACTGGCAGCTTTTGCCATCCAGCAGCAGTTCTGGCCTGAGTCCCACTCAGGGCTTGCAGCTGCTTGATTTTACAAGGCCCGTGCCCCCCATGCAATTACGGATCCCCTTCCCTGGTGGGTGTCACCCTGTCAGCCCAGCACCTGGGCTTTGATAACGCTGATGGCTTTAATTACCCTGCTAATGGGTGTCCTCACACCCTGGCACCACAGAGGGGAAAAAAGGAGGAGGGAAGGTGATCTGAGAGCAGCCTGCTTGCACGTTATGGATGCTTGCCTTATTGTTGGTTATGCTAACCCTATTACCAGGAGCAGGAGCAGATTTGATACCACCTCTTTGATTCATCACCCCCTCGCCAGTTCCTGCCTGCCTGATGCTCCTGGGCTCCAGGGCTAACGCCTGGTGATGTTCTCTGTTTGTTTCCAGGCAAGCTGCCAATCGTTAATGAGGACGACGAGCTGGTGGCCATAATTGCCCGCACGGATCTCAAGAAGAACCGGGACTACCCTCTGGCCTCGAAGGACTCCAAGAAGCAGCTGCTGTGTGGCGCCGCTATCGGGACCCACGAGGACGACAAGTACCGGCTGGACCTCCTGGTGCAGGCTGGTGTGGATGCGGTGGTGCTGGTGAGCACGCAGGGGTGCTGCTGAGCCAGTGCTGGCCCCAGGGGTTGGGTGGGCTGGAGATCCCGTGCCGACAAATCCCTCTGACAGTGGGACAGCAGCAGGGCAGTCACAAAGGGACCTGTAGTGAGAAGTGTTAGAATGTGACCATTTATTGACCTCTTGGTTTCATTCAGGTCTGAGTCCCCATATTCCTCCGGCCTGGGAATTTGTGTGGCCTCCAGGGAATATGTAGGATGTGGCAAAGTTCCCAAGGCTGAGAAGAGAAATGCTGTCAGTTGACGCCATGCTGTGACGTTTCTAACTAGCTTTCTGTGTCCAACTTACAGTTTACCTTCAACTGCTCAGCGCTTGTTGTTGTTTGCTTCTCTGCCTGGTGTTGTTCAGGGTCAGCAGCTCAGAGCTGCTCTGCCAGTCTCCGCTCTGGCCTGTAAGCTCTCAGGCACAGCAGTCCCTGCTGGTATTTGCACATTGTTTTCTCATCGATTGTTGGCTTGCAAGTCTGCCTGCTCTGAGGGCAGGGCTGAGCAGTGCTGCAGCTGGAAATGTTTAACAGACACTGCCTGGGTCACCACAGACTGGCAGGGCGTGATCACTAGGTGGTCGACATCTGGTATTTCTGCTGCATAGCAGGCGGGATGCGTTCCTCCTGCCTTTGTTTCACCTGCAGTTTGAGACGAGGCTGATGGTGGAGCAGCTGGTTCTTAGTGCAGCCAGGCCTGCTGCTTGTTACTGCAGGTAGTGGGGAAGCTGCAGGATTTTAGAGTGAGGGATGCTCCTGAAGTCTTTATGATAAAACTGCCTCACGTGGGGAGGTACATTGCTGTCTGGACAACAACTTCTCCTCTGGTTCCATGCTCAACTTGGGGTGTTATATTTGGCTGCTCAGCCAGCTTAGCAGAGATCCCAGAAAGCACAGTAAAGATCTGAGGTTCTTCCAGAGCTGTATTTATAACCTTTTTGTAGAAATGTTGGTTGAAATTGGGTTTCTTTCTGTTGCAGGATTCCTCTCAGGGGAACTCCATCTTCCAAATCAACATGATTAAATACATTAAGGAGAAGTACCCCAACCTACAAGTTATTGGAGGAAATGGTAGGCATGTGTTGAAGACTTCTCATTTCTGGAGTATGTTTGCTGCTTAGGCATAGAGGGTGCTGCGGGGACGTGAATGAAATGAGCCAGTTGGTAAATGTCTGAACTTAAAATGGTGTCGTCTGGCTTGGGGGACAGAGGGAGACCGCTCTGCAGATACAGGGCAGTACCCTGCTGCTGCCACTGCTGCAAGTAGTTTGAAACCTTCATTCTGCAGCACAGTGTGCTACCCTGCTTGGTGGCCTCTAATTAAGAGCCTATACTTTAGCCTCTTCTACACACCAATTTAAAATTTTGGCTAATAATACTGAATATTGCTGTCTGCAGAGATTTAATGGAAACGTTCCCTGCCTCAAGGGTGTTTGGCACCAGGCGGTGCCCCCAGCTCCCTCAGCCTTTGGGTGTGAGGTAGCCTGACAGGCCGCTGTCATCCCATCTAACGGGGGCAGCTGGGACAGAACTCGACTGCTGCTTTTGCAGAGAGGCGTGGTGGCAGGGGACAGGCAGCCCTGGCCCTGGCACAGGCACACAGCTGGTGTAGGGGGGGGTGTGCAGCCGCGGGGGCGAGCACCAGGGCAGAGCGGTGTCGTGCACGGATCCGTTTGTCTCTCTTCCAACCGGTTTCTGCTCCCCACAGTTGTGACCGCTGCTCAGGCCAAGAACCTCATTGACGCAGGGGTCGATGCCCTGAGGGTCGGGATGGGCAGTGGCTCCATCTGCATCACGCAGGAAGGTGAGAGGGATCGGCTGTCTCCCAGATAGGCTGAAGACATCCGTTCCGTAGAGGTACTCTGCTGAAAAGCAGCCCAGCCCGGACAGACTTCTCCCGCTGCGACGGCAGCGTCTAACAGCAGGCCGGCTCCTGCCCCTTTGTCCAGGACGCACATCCCTGGGCTCAAACCTTTGGGGTGGCAGCAGCAGCAAAGGCATTTCCCAGTACTGACCCGCACTGGGTAGAGCAGGTGTGGCACGTGTGGCTTTGCCCGGCAGGAGCCGCTGCCTCGGGGTGGGGCGGGCTCTGCGTGAGCTCTCCGTCCCCAAAAGCAGCCGTGGGGAAGGGTTTAATGCACCAGGCCCTCTGCTCTCCTTCCCCCTGGCAGTAGTGTGCGTGGTGCTTGAGTATTGTCTGCTGGGCTCGATGCCTTTCTGCGACTTCCAGGCTGGAACGGGGTTTCTGGCCGTGGTCTCTGCGGTTAGCTGGAGCTTGTGCTGGGCAGAGGCAGTGCCGCCCTTAGCTAAGAGGCGGAGAGGGCGTCCCCAAGGCCTGCAGGAAGGCTGCTCTGAGTCCTCGTGTTCTGAGCCTGGCAGGTGAGGAGGGGCAGAGGGGGCAGCGTGAGGTGCGAACACCTTGGTCTTTGCCACAGGAGGCAGCAAGAGGGTGGCCGACGGGTGAAGGCGCTGCGTTAGTGCCCCCCTGGTTGCAGCGTGGAGCCGTGGAGCAGCCCTGGGCCTGGGCTGTGCTCTCGCTTTGCCTGCTGCGGGGGGTTCCCAGCCAGGGCAGGCTGCCCCAGGTGACCTCTACGGGGAGGCTGCGGTGCCTTTGGCCGCCTCCCAGCCGGCATCAGAGCGATGCCTCCACGGCAGGAGCAGAACCGGGGTGCTCACGTCCTGCTCTGGCCCCGAGGCAGAGGCGTGCTCTGCTCTGCAGCACGGTGAACGTCTCCAGAGGGTGCCACAGGAGGTAGGGCTGGGTGCTGGCCTGGGGGAAGGAGCAGAGCACAGCTAGAGCGTGGCACCCCACAGCAGATGGGGTTGCAAAACCCTTAACCACAGCTCCCCGGGTTTTTTGGCCCCTCTTTAGGACAAGAGCTTTGGTTCTCGGGGTTAGTGGGTTATTTCTCTGGATGGCTGCTGGGGCAGGGCGAGCATGCGCTGCGCACAGCCGGGCCTGGCTGCCTTGGGACTGGCTGTGGCTTGGCTCGGGCTAGGAAGGGTCTGCGAGGTCAGCTCTGTCCCACACCGTACGCTCTGCCTAGTCGCAGGTCACTGCTGGGGTCCTTTGTTCTGCTGCTGTTCTTCTGTCTCTAAAATGTGTGTGTTTGTTTTTGTTTAGCTGCTCCAAAGATCCCTCCAGACCTAAAGTCCCACAGCCCCAAATGCCCTTCTACTGTCACGGGCACCTATAGTAAGTCACTTGCCCTGTTCCCAACCCTAATTACGTGTCTTGAAGCAGGACCCTGATTTGGCTGCACATGGCCCTACTGCTTGTTTGAGAATAATTTAGCTGTAGATGCACTTGGGGTTTTGTGGCTTTGGATACTGGTTTTGAATCTGAAATTGAAGCTGAGAAGCCTTTCCGAATTCCTAAAGCAGGGTCCCAGCTGTCAAAACTGATGGCGTTCAGGCCTGGCCACCCTCCACTCCAAAATCCAGTCCAGGAGCCTCCTGGCAGCACCTGCTGGCTCCCTAGCTGGGCACACACCCGCTGATCCAGCACCAGGAGACAGTCCCCAAGCAGTCCTCGATCCTCCTCTAGATCTGGCCCCAGCTGTTGGGAAGTTGTGCACTGGCTGAGCTCTGCCTGAAGCTGGCTCCCCTGGGGTCACAAAGGGACTGCCCGTGGCCAGCTTGGCAGCTGCATACCAGGACCACATCTTTCCCCGCTGATGCCTGATCCTTACGGGGAGAGAAAGGCTCCCCCCCGAGCACAGGGTGCAGCTCTGTCTGCTCAGCACTCCTCTGATGCTGCCTGAGCAGACGCTGGAGGTGACCCTTGGTTTTTGCCCTTCCTCCCTGTTCTGAAGCACCTCAGAGGGAAAGGGGTTTCTGTGGCAGATCCTGGAAGGTTTTCTCCAGCGGTTGATCTTGTAGGGCCACCCTTTGCAGATAGGCTAAAAAAGACAAACCCTCACCCCCACTACTTGGTGTGTGCGTGCTCTGAACCCTGCTTTGGAAGCCTGCACTTGGAAGCTGTGGCGCTGGGCCCTGGGACAGCCAGAGCAGCGTGATGCTCCCAGGGGCCCCGAGCCAAGCAGTTCCTTAAAGGGCTGGTCTCAGTGGTGGCTGTCGTGAGGTTTCCGCAGGCTCCGTCTCCTGGTTCCGTCTATGGCACAGTGGCGTAGACCCCAGGCTTCAGACCCTCCCGAATCACTTCCTTCTCTCCACAGAGCTCTTTCTTTGCAGCATTTTGCAGCCCCAACGTGGCCTTTAGCAGCGTGGTACCAAGTGAGACCATCTCTTTAAGCCTAATGCCATTCATCTTGTACCTGGCAGACACTCCCTGGCTGGCTGAGACCTGGCTTGACGCAGTTTTGTTCGATTAAAACCCTTTCTTTCATGATCTCTGCCTGGCTTCCCTCTCTCAGCACTTGCTGCTGAGCTCTGGGAAGGGAGCAATCGCAGCCTCTTGGCCTTGGCAAACGTGTCAGGGATGTGCGCTGCCAGTGCTGCTGCCAGCAGGCTAAACCACACCTGGAGCCTGCACTCTGAAGTACTAATCCTGCATGTCCGTAATCTTATCCGCTGTATCAGACTAACTGTGACTGAAGAAAAGGCTTCCAGTTAATTGTGGGGAAGGGAAGTCTCCACGAGAGCAGCTTGTCTCAGCATACTTGCATGCCTGCAGCTGACAAACGTGTTACAAGACATGCCCTGTGCTGGTTTTCCCTCAAGCCTTCCATGCTCAGTGGAAAGCCTCTAACTGCTAGCGACTGGGAAGAGCAGGTAAATGCGGAGCTAACGAACTCCCTCCCGTGGGGCAGCTAAACTCCACCAAATGATCATTGCCTCGTGAGGCAGGAACAAAAATGATTCCCTGTACGCCGTCTAATCATCCTGCCCGTTGCCTTTTCCACTGCTGCATGTGTGTTTGTGTGTGTGCGTGCAGATTATATATATCTATATGCAAACACGTGTACGTGTATATACACATATCAGCTCTCTCCCAGCCAGCTGCCTCGCCGTGCCAGGGGCGCACCGGGCAGCTGCTGGCACACAGCGAAGGGCTGGCACTGCTAGGAGAAGGGGTGAGAGGCGGGATGTGCCTAGGGGTGCTCTGGAGAGGGGCTTTCAGAGCCTGCCCCGCTTCCTTCCCCAGCTCCCTGCCTGACTGGGAGGAGCTGGGAGTCCTGGCTCGCTCCCAGTGTTACCCCGAAGACCCCAGAGCCCAGGTCACCACAGCCCTTGGAGCTCCTCGGGGGATTTGTGCGTTCCTGAGTGCTGGAGCATGTGTGTGCTGCAAGCCTGAAGGGCCTGCTGGGGTGGGGGCGCGCTGCTGCACGGCACCGAGCCCCCTTTTTCTGCTCTCTCCCCACCTGTAGTGCTGGCGTGCGGCCGCCCCCAGGCCACGGCGGTGTACAAGGTGTCCGAGTACGCCAGGAGGTTCGGCGTCCCCGTGATTGCAGACGGAGGGATCCAGACGGTGGGGCACATAGCCAAGGCCCTCGCGCTCGGGGCCTCCACAGGTGAGCACCCGGCACGTGGGCAGCCCCCCAGCAGGGGCTCTGCACGGCACTGGGCTGGGCACAAGGGTGCACACCCGACAGTTTTGGAGCCGTGCCCGTCACCTCGAGGGTTCGGGGGCCTTCCTGCTGCTGACACGCTGCTCTTGGTGATCCCTTGCACTAGTGATGATGGGCTCCCTGCTGGCTGCCACCACGGAGGCCCCGGGCGAGTACTTCTTCTCGGATGGGATTCGGCTGAAGAAATACCGCGGCATGGGCTCGCTGGATGCCATGGACAAGAACCTGGGCAGCCAGAACCGCTATTTCAGGTGAGCGATGGTGCTTTGGGGCAGCAGAGCAAGCTTTTGGGGCCCATCTGCTTCACAGGCTTTCTCCGTTTTGCTCCCGTGCAGCGAGACAGACAAAATCAAAGTGGCCCAGGGGGTCTCTGGCGCGGTGCAGGATAAGGGCTCTATCCACAAGTTCATTCCCTACCTGATTGCCGGCATCCAGCATTCCTGCCAGGATATCGGTGCCAAGAGCCTGACCCAAGTCCGGTGAGTGCTTCCCCTCACTTGCTTGTCCCTGGTCGGGACACGGTGCTGCCCTGGGGGGTCTCTGTGGGCTGTGCCCACGCTGCAGGGCGTTCTGCCTGGTACACTTGCCAGCTCCAGAGCTGCAGGAGCGTGGTCTCCTGTGGCACGTTCTGTGGGCTGGGCCCCAAATGTGGTGGCATCTCGCTCTGCCTGGCTCTCGGGAGCACCACAACGATCCTTCTGGCCCCAGCTGGAGGAAGCAGTGCCTGCCTAGTCCCAGCTGCTCCAGCAGAAGGTGTCTGAGCCACTTTTCTCTGGACTCTGGCACCTGACTGGCTGTGCTTCCTCCTCAGAGCCATGATGTACTCAGGAGAGCTGAAGTTCGAGAAGAGGACGACGTCTGCCCAGGTGGAAGGAGGGGTTCACGGCCTCCATTCGTAAGTGCCTCTGCCTCGGGCTAGTGCTCAGCCCTCAGCACCTCGTGTTCCTAGCTGCCCTTCTGGCCCTTTCAGGTCGGTAAAAGGTCTCTCTGGTTTGCTGCTGTCCTCGCAGGTACGAGAAGCGCCTCTTCTGAAGGAGGCCCCTTTGTGTCCGTCATTGTGCCACCCAGCCCTGTGCCACCCCGCCCGGGAGCTGCTCGTGCTGCAGAGGTGCCATTCTTCTTGTGGGCTGCCTGGAGCTCCCTGTGTCTGTTGGCTGCTTCATCATCACCTTCAAGGCTCCGCCACCTACCCAGGAACAGTGCTGCTGGGCTGGTGGCTGGAGCCTTGCACATGTTGGCCGTGTTTTACAATAAAAGAGGAAAAGATGTGCAGTGGGTGTGTGTCCAGAGCCCAAGCCAGCCCTCCCCTCTGTACGGCCCTTGCAGATTTGCCTTCGCTGGTGCTGTTCTTCCCATCCTGCACCCTCAAGGGTGGAGGAACAGCGTGAGTGAAAAGGCAGGAAGTGCTCTGAGTACAGAAGTATTAAAAAAATAAATATATCTGTGTGCCTCCAGGCATCGTCACAGCTCCAGGGGGCTTTGCTGAGGTGTCACTGAGAAGTCAGGAATCTCCCTCCAAGCCACTAAGGGGAGCTGACGTCCCCACAGGGGCACTGCGGGGAAACTCAAGAAAGGACAGTCCCTTAATAGGGCTGAATGGTTATCGCAGCTCAGGGCATTCACAAACCAGCCTGGCTGAGAGCAGAAAAGGTGTGGCCCCTGGGCAGGAAAAGAATGGGTTGTCACGGGGCCTTTAACCGCTGCTGGGAGCTGCCAAACTGCTGCGGGCCCTGCTCTGACTGGTGCAGCGACGTGTAGGTGCTTGTGTAAGTGTGCAGACACACACCTGCCTGCACCCACAGGCCCTTCATAGCTGTGTTTTCCCAGGCTGGGCGCTCTCCTCGTCATCGTGTCCTCCCCTAAACGTCCCCTAACGTCTCCCACCCCTGCACCACCCAGCCCTGCACCAACCCCATGCTGGAGGCACAGCCCTGCCCCAGGAGCCTGTTGGTGTCAGGGCTCTGGCAGGGGCACACCATGGGTGTTTGCTGGCAGGCACGTGGACAGTGAACTCAAACACAGGCTCCCAACCAAACACCAGCTTGTGGGCCTGTAACCGCTGGGAGGTTTGTTTTTCTGCATGACTGCCCATCAAACCACTCCTGCCCACCCAGGTTAGCTTGCAGCACCAGCTGCCAAAGGTATTTCACACCTGTAGCAGTTCCCCCCCAGTGCAAACATGACTCTTGCTGACAACTTTGGATTTACCACCCGTACTTTGTGGCTCTAACACGGCCTCAAAAAAAAAAAAAAGCTCTGTAGAACAGCAGTGTCAAATTAGATTTGCACTTGCTAAAAGCAGAGCCTTGAATTACAAACTAATCATATCAGTGCCAAGCGTTAATTAGCACAGCCAGCTTGCTGAGCAAAGCTAAGCCACGGCCTGACTGAAGGCCAGGGACTGCAGCAGCATCCCCTCTGTGCCCTGCTCCGTATCCCTTGCTTGAGCTGTTCCAGCCTGCATGGAGAGGGAGAGCAAGCACCATGGGTAACCCACAGCAGCTTGGGGCTCCCCAGGGACCCCACAAACACAAAACCCCACAGCAGAGCCTCAGGCAGGCCGGGGACACCACCAGGCAGCACCGCAGGCCTGTGCTTGCACCAACAACACTGCTGGCAGCAGGCACACGTAGCTCTGCAGTGCATTAACCACCAGACAAGCGCTCTGTACTTCCACTGTGTGTATTCTCCTGGGGGAGCCCCCCAGCATGCCAGGGGCTGTGCAGCCCCGACCTCTCCCCACACCCTCCAGTTCCTCCCGCAGTGTTTGTCCCTTGGGAGCAGCGATGGGGGGAGCGCAGCAGCCCGTGTGCCTGGCAGGCGAGGGACAAGGCGCTCAGTCCGTGGCAGAGGCGGGCAGCACCTAACCCTCCTTGTAGGTGCCCCGCGGGGGGATGAGCCCGGCGGCTACAAGGCGCCCTTCGGTCGATAGGAAGTTGAAGGTGGCGCAGGCGTTCGGCTGTGGAAGGAAAGAGGATGAAGAAGGTCAGGAGGGGGAAGGGGCCACGACCCCCTCCCTGCAGCCCGCCTGTCCCTTGGGATACCCCCACGTCCCCCTCACCGTGTCCTGCACCTCCACAGCGATCCCACACGCCCGCATCTGCTTCAGCACGGCGGGATGGAGCCGCTCCACCCTGTCCCCGGTACCCAGCACCAGCACCTCTGCAACGGGACACGGCGGGGGCAGACGGATGGGGGCTGGCGGGGAGCCCCCCCGAGCCCCCAACACCTTCCCCTTGGGTACCGGTTCCCCACGTACCAACCGGGGGCTCCAGCAGGCGGAACAGCGCCAGGCTCTGGAAGGAGATGTCCTGCCACGAGCCGACCTGCGGGGATAGCACGGGGATGAACGGGGCGGCTCGGGACCGACCCCGGCACCGTCCCGACCCCATTCCCGGTCCCATTCCCGTTCCCGTCCCACACTCACGTTCCACTGCAGGATGGCGCGGGGCAGCACGGCGCAGGGCCCCACCACCACGCTGCCGCTGACGGTGAAGCCGCGGGGGCTGTAGCCCTCGATGAAGGCGCTGCCGGGGCTCTCGGGCTTCAGCACCGTCACCCGCGTCCGCTGGTACAGCTCGTCGTCCGCCGGGGTCAGCCGGTAACCGCGCCACGGCGCCCTGCGGGGAACCGGGGGTGCCTCAGTACCGGCGTGGAAACCCCCCCCCGGACCCTCACCGAGCCCCACCGAGACCCCTCAGGTCCCCCCAGCCCGCACCGTGCCGCCAGCCCCGCTCCCTCCCAGCCCAGCCGCCTCAGCGCCGCCGCCGCCATTTTGTGGCCGCCGGGGCCGCGGGCGCGGCCCCGCCCCTCCCGGTGCCCCCCCCCCCCCCCATATCCCGCCCGGTCCCCACGCGGGGCGCCCCCGGTGGGCTCGGGGCCGTGATGGGGGTGTTCGCCCCCCCAAAAAAAAAACACCACCGCCACCATCGCTTCTCGCCCCCTCACACCCAGCCCGTGACACCGGCACCCGTGGGGAGGGGTCGGGGTGGCGGGGACACCGGGGGACACCGGGGGGACACCGGAGGGGGGATAACGGGGGTCCCGTTAGCGGGGCTGAAGCCGGGGAGTCCCGGAGCGGGCGGCTCCGCTGGCTCCGGGTCCGCCCGGGGCGGGCTTTGGCCCCGGCTCCGGAGCAAAACCGAAACCGGCAGCGGCGGGGAAGGGGAAGCGGGCGGCACGGCGGCGGAGCGCTGCCTGCGGGGCTCCCCGCTCTGTCCCGGCCCTGCCCCGGGGGGGTCCCCACGGCCCCGAGCCACCGGGGAGGTCTCACCGGAGCCGCGGGTGCCCGGCGGGTGGAGGTGAGCGGCGGCGGGCAGCGCCGTGCCGCACCGGGAAGGGGACGGGGGGCTCGGCCGCCCTGCACCGGGGGGCTCGGGAGGGGACCGGGGGGCGCGGAGCCCCGTGGGGGGCCGTGGGGAGCCGGTCCCGGGGCTGTCCCGCTGAGAGAGGGGCGCTCAGCCCCGGAGCAGCGGGCACCGGGCGGTGCTGGCAGTGCCCACCGGGCTCCCGCTGCTCTGTGGGGCTGGGGGCGATGCCCCCGGTGTGGGGTGGGCAGCCCCGGTGTTGCCCCGTGGCACGGTGGAGCCCCGGTAGCCTCGCCGTGCTGCCGTGGCCTCCCCAGTTCCCGTTTCCCCGTCTGTGCTGTGCTCAGAGGGGAGCTGGCGGCACGGCAGTGGGGGGCCAGGACGGAGCCGCAGCCCCCTCCCCATGCCACCTGCCTGGGGCCAGAGCCAGGGCCAGGTGTAACGGGAAGCCCCCGGTGTCGGTCACAGAACCGCTCCTGCCAGCACACCGGGACCCTGCTACGGGGTAGGGGAGCCGTCGGGATTCCCCGCAGGGCAGGGGACGGTTTCATTTCCCCGGGTGCCCGAGTTTCTCCTTGCCAGGGCTGGGTGACACGGGGCTGGCGGCAGCGGGGGGGCCGCGCTGTGCCCGTCTCTGGCACCCCCAGCACAGGTGCCGAGGCGGGTGCCCTCCCTCGGGGCCGGCTCAGGTTTCCGGGCCCCGCTGAGGGCTGCTCCGGTGGCACCAGATGCTCCTGCCCCACCGGGGCTTTGTTCAGAGCCGTTTCCTCATGGCCCTCCCCTTGGCACTTGGCCCACGGCGAGGGGGGAGCAACGACACAACCCCGGCACAACCTCTCCTGGCACCCCCAGCCACAACCGGCCCGGCCGTGGCCCCTGTACGGCTCCTCCACCCCGGCGGTAAGTCGCCCTTCTCCCCCTCGGCCCGGTTGAGCCGGGTGCAGGGCGGTGGCCCCCCATGCCCGTCCTTCCACGGCGCCGGCGCGGGCAACGGAATCCCAAAAGCAGCTGTCCCCGCTGCGCCCAGCTGCCCTGGGATTTCGTTACCCGCGCTCCCGCCTCTGCCTCAGCCGCCACCGCCGTGCACCCACTGTCCCCACGCCGCTCGCCCTGCTCTAACCCCTGCGTGGGGCCGTGCGGGGAGCAAGGGGGTGCAGTGGGGCATCCCGGCCGGCCTCGTGGCTCAGCCCCGCACTCTGGGGGCTCTCCGGTGGGCTCGTGCTCTTGATGGCTAAAGATAGCAGCTCGCTTCCTGGGGACGAGCCACCAGGGCCAGCGTGCTGAGCGGTGGCCTCCAGCTCCTGGCCATAGCGGGGACGTGGCCACCTGCTTTGGGGCGCATGGGTCCCGAGATGCTGCATGAGCCTCGTGCCACCGCCAGCCCGTGCGGGGCTCTCCCCGACCCCGGGGTGTCGACAGGCGGCAGGAGGCCATGTGCCAGCACGGGGTGAGCGGTGCTTGGGCAGGATCCAGCCCCCAGAGAGAGACGGCTTTGGAATGACACGATCACTCCCGCTGAGCGCGCAGCCAGAGAGCCATCGGGGATGTCGTGTCTGTCCAAAGCTCTTTCGGCACCTCTGAGAGCCCCCCCGGGCCGCACAGCGTGCACAGGAGCCCTTTTCCTCTGCTGCAAGGAGCTGCGCAAGGACGGCGCTGCCATGTGCTGGGCCCCCCCTGGTGCTCTGGTGATGGAGACGGACAGAGCCAGCCCCAGCCCTGCTCTACAGGCCCCATCGAGCGGCTCCGGGGGGGGGACATCAGCCCAGCGTGGATGTGTACCCCCCCCGGGCAGCCAGGCAGGGGGTCCTGGGCGGCTCCTGCCCTGCGGACAGTCAGCAGTTGGTCTGGTGTGAGCAGCAATTCTCAGATCACCTCTTGGCTGTGGGTGGTGCAGGGAGCACCCCAGCTCGGGGGCTGCCTGGGGGGGCTGTCCCCACGGCGGGGCTGTGTCCCCCACTTCAAGTTTCGGATTTGCAGGACCCACGGAGGAGCTGCCGGGTTCCTGAGGGCACCCAAACAAAGGGCTGTGCCGCCGGCATCGCCCTCGCCCTGCCGTGCACATAAGCCCTGGAGGAACCGGTTCAGGCCCTGCGGGCAGAGAGGCCCCCCCACGGCACGGAGGGAAGGGCGGTGGGGGGCCCACGTGCTCCGGGCTGCCACGGATGGGGGTTTGGGCGCTTCCTGGATACCGGCTCCCCACAAACCAGGCCCCGGGGCACGGGGCTGCAGCACGGCCCCACCAGGAAGCCAGGCTGGGGCTGGGTGGCTGCCTGTGGGGAGCCGCTGCCGGCCCCCCCGGGGCCCTGGTGCTGCAGCTGGGGACACGAGGAGGGGACCCAATGTCTGCAGGGGTGGTGGCGCTGGGGGAGCTGGCACAGCGCAGGGCACAGCGGGCACCGCGGCCGTGATGGCGAGCAGCAGGGCGCGACCCCATCGCTTCCACCTCCTCCCTGCAGGGCCGGGCCCATAAGGGGCTGCAGGCAGCGGGTGCCCAGCATGGGGGGAGCTGGGGCTGCAGGCACACGGTGGGGTGCACAGCCCCGTGCCCCGTTTCACGGCCCAGTAGCGTGTGTGTGCCCGTGGTGTTGACACTTTTGGTGTGGTCACTTTTGGTCCCTGTCCCCGCAGCCCAGCCGGGTTGGGGCTCCCCATGCCGGGGGGCAGCAGCGGGGCTGGGGGCACTGCATGGGGCTGTCCTGGGGGCTCCCCTCTGCGCCCCGCAGCCTCCCCGCCAACACCGCCGTGCCAGGCCGTGCCGTGCCGGCTCAGCCCCGTGGGATCCCGGCTCTGTAGGGCCCACAGCCCCCCGCTGCACCCCGCCTGCTGGGGCCGTGCCCGGTGCCCCCCGTTTGTGGCTGTGCCCCCTCCCCAGCCCGCCCGCCACACCCAGCATGGCGGCGCCGCACCGCCCGCCACACCCAACATGGCGCCGCGGCGCCCGCAGCCCCCAAGATGGCCGCCGGGCAGCGCCCAAGATGGCCGCCGGGCAGCGCCGCGCGCCTCGCTCAACATGGCGGGCGCGCTCCTCCGAGAGCGGGCGGCTCGGTGTCGTCACTTCCGCCCCGCCACCGGAAGCGGAGGCCGGGCTGCTATGGAGACGGCCGAGGGCCGCCCGGCGGTGGCGGCGACGCTGCGGGCGCTGAGCGCGGCGCTGGGGGGCCCGGTGGGGCTGTGGGTGAAGGAGAGCAGCGCCCGCAACCTGCGGCACCGGGACTTCCTGGCGCCGCGCGCCGCGCTGAGGGCAGCCTTCAGCGGGGGGCAGGTAGGCGGGGAGGGGCGGGTAGGCCGCGGGTAGGCCGCGGGGCCTGAGGGCTGAGGGGCGGGGGGCGTGGCCTACACACTGGGGGCGTGGCCTATGCAATAGGGGTGTGGCTTGCAGCCAGGGGGCGTGGCCTCGCCACGTGCAGCCCCCGATCCCCACGCTTCTTGCCCCTTAGGTGCCCCCTGACGTCATCGCGGGCGTGACGTCAGCGTCGGGCCCCGGGGCGCTGCGGGTGCGGGGCTGCCAGCAGACGGGCGCGGGGCTGGCCGTGCAGCTGCAGCGCCCCGAGGCCTTCCGCCAACTGCTGGGCCCCCCGCCCGCCACGGAGCCCCCGCACGCTGCGAGGCCGGGGCAGGAGCCGGGGCAGGAGCAGGAGGCGGTGGTGCTGCACTGCCCGGCCCTGCGCCGCCCCGCTGCCCTGGCGCCCCGCCACCTGCGCCCCGTGCTGCTCGCCGACCACCTGGCCCAGCTGCTGCGTGCTCAGGGGTGAGTGCCTCGCGCCCACGTCCTGCCAGTGTCACGCTGCCCGTGTCATGCGCATGGCACATGCTTTTGTTGCTTGCCCGCAGGGTCAGTGCCCACCTGGTGCCTGCTGTCAGTGACCAGGGGAGCCTGGAGGTGCTGCGGCAGCTCCGTGTGGAGTGGCCCTGCGGTGGTGCCGCCGGCCCTGACGCTGTCTCGGCCTTGAAGCAAGCGCTCAGCCGCTGTCCCTATGCCGCAGCGTGTGAACCAGGTGCAGCCTCGCTGCCGGAGGATGTGGTCTGTAAAGTGCACCTGAAGAGTTTCGTGGAGCAGCAGGGCTTGGTGGGCTACGACCCCAACCTGGATGTCCTTCTTGGTGAGCCTCACGTGGGCGTTACACTCTGGTGTAATGGCAGGGGAGAAAGGCTGTAAAAGGCCTGTTTGCTTTTTCCTGTTCTTACAGAGAATAAGGGGCGTTTAGGTTCAGATAGCTTCCTCCTTTTACTCCCTTTCAATCTGGTTTGAGCCAGAAACGCAGACAGCCTGGGGCAGACCCAGCTGTGTGAGACGAGCCCTTTGTCCCACTCTGAGTGTCCTTCCTCCTTTCAGTGACAGAGGGGAAGCTGCGGTCCCTGGCTGAGCTGCAGCAGGCCGTTCTGCAGTGCACGGTGAGTGACCCCGCGGTGCTGCCTGGCAGTCGCTCTCCAGATGTTCCCTCCTGTCACGTGGCAGCATTTGAACTCGCTGCTGTGCTCTGCCACAGGCTGAAGGCCAGGGGAGCCACTGCAGCATCGTGCACGTGGTGAGCTGCGAGGAGGAATTCCAGCAGCAGCAGATGGACCTGCTCTGGAGGATTTTGGATCCAGGAGCCCACACAGCTTCGCAGGTGAGGAATTTCACACCTTCCTCATTGTGGCCCCCTGCATCTTTGTGCTGAGGCAGCCCATCGTCAACCTCTGCAGGGGGTGCTGAGGCCCAGCCTTGCACCTTTGCGAGGCTTCCCTTCCCCTTGGCAGCCCCTCTCCTCTTGCCTGGGCAGCGGAGCAGTACCCATTCCCTTGCAATTTTAGCACTAAAGAAAGAGGAACAGGAGAAACCTGCAGGGACACAGCTAGAATAGGAGTGTCTTAACTGAATGCAGTGCTGTGTTTTAGCAGCCCCCCTTTTCCCATGACGTGAGCAGAGCTTTTCCTGGCAGCTCTGCAGGCAGTGTTCTTCCTGCACCACATTTCAGCAGAGCTCCTGAGCGTTTGCCCTAGCACGCCCTCCTCTCTCTTTCAGAAGCACCTTGTCTGTGGGCCAGTGAAGGTGACGAACCCCTCGTTCCCCATCGGGGCAGACCAGTACTTCCAGTAAGTGGGTGTTGAGCAAGGAGCCTGTTGTGCTGCTAGCCTGGTGTCGTGCTGTGCTGTTTGGCTCTGCAGAGCTCCCTGGTGGTGCAGGGAGAATCCTGTGCAACCCCAGGTTCCTCTATTCTGCTTTTCTGTTCCTCGGGGCCATTTCTAGAGGCCTGGAGATGCAGCATGGGTCAGGGGAGGGAGAACAACTGTTTTGCCCTCCCCAGGCTCAGCATCCCCCTCGCTGAGCTGCTGCCTCCCTGCGTTAGCAGACAGCCCTGGTATGGCGCAGCCCTTTTTAAGCCAAAAGGCAGAGCCTGGGCCTGGTGCAGAGGCTTTTTCCCCACTGCTAGCAGCAGTGCTGCTCTCCCTGGCCTGCTGCAGGCAGGTTTTGTGTGCTGTTGGTTGGCCGGGCTGGTGTTGCAGCAGGGCTGAGGGAGGCTGGGGGCAGACTGTGGGTGCTTGCTGGGCAGAGGCGGTGGCTCTGAGTGTCCGTGTTCCCCCCAGGCTCCGAAAGCGCCAGATGTACGACGCCTCCGTGATGAAGTACGGGGAGCTCGCGCACGGTGAGAGCCTGAGGGGTCGGGGCTGGGCAGGCGCCGTGGTTCCCAGCCCCCCGCCCAGCCGTGCAGAGTCCCCCGGAGGTTTCCTGCCGGGGCTGCAGCGAGCGGTGCCTGACGCCACCCCGCGTGTCCCGCAGACGAGGCCTGGACGGAGGTGATCGAGACCCTCACGGTGGCTGCCATCAGGTTTGAGCTGCTGAGCACTGCGCACCGCAGCCAGGTAGGACGCCCACGAGCGCCGTGGTTTGCACAGAGCGGGGCAGCGGGAGCACAGCGCAGGTGGAGGAGCAGCAGGAGCAGGGGGACGCGAAGCACGGGGTGAGGGGAGGCACCGCACTGACCCTGCGGCTGCCCTGAGCTCAGGCAGGGGTTGGGTTTCCACGGGGTGCAGCAGTGGGATGCGCAGGGTGTGGGCACGGTGCTCAGCCTGGTGGTCGTGTTCTGGCTGCTGGGGAGGGCTGCAGGTGGCGCAGGGCTGGCTCCTTGCTGCACAGCCCCTCCTGCAGCTCCCCCCTGCCCGCAGCTCACCCTGGACCTGGAGGCCAGCAGCATCTCCACAAAGGGAACCAAGAGCGGCGCCTTCGTGATGTACAACTGTGCCCGGCTGGCCACGCTGTTCGACACCTACCAGCGGGCTGTGGAGCAGGGTGAGCGCCTGCCCTGCTACCCCCAGGCTGCTCCTCGTGCCTGCAGCCTTCTCTGGGCACAACCACAGTCTCCTCCTTCCTTTCCAGGAACGTACCCGCCTCTGCCACCAGCGTCCACGCTGAACTTTTCCTGCCTCCGGGAAGAGGTGAGCGCAGAGGGATGGGGCCCGAGGAGTGCCCGCAGCTCCCCAGGCTGGCTGCTCCTGGCCCTCTCTGACAGGGGTACCCTTTTCACAGGGAGAATGGCTCCTGCTTTTCAACTACCTCCTGCCTTTCCCCGAAGTCCTGCAGCAAGCAGCACAGCTGCCCGCACCCAGCAAGGGGCTCCGGATCACAGCCAACACCGAGGCAGTGAGTGCAACATCCCAGAGCACCCAAAGGTGCTCTGAGAGCCCTGCCCCTGGGCAAGGCCCTGCCTCCACAGGGTGGGTGCTGAGGGGGATCCCCGGGGAGATGGCAAACACGGCACCGCTCACGCTGCACGGGGTGGCTCCAGCCTGGCCAGAGCCCTTGTACTAACAGCAGCTCCGTGTTGCAGGTGTGCAAGTTCCTGATCCAGCTCAGCATGGACTTCAGCTCCTACTACAACCGGGTCCACATTCTCGGGGTGAGTTGAATGTCCCAGGCTGGTTGTTGGAGGGTTGCAGCCCTGCCTAGAGTGGGACGGAGCTGTGGGGTGTCTGCTGGCAGCAGGCTGCTGGCTGCCAGCCCTGCAGAGCCCCTCAGGGACACGGAAGCAGGGGAAAGAGGCAGCAATGTCAGGAAATGTGGCCACCACCCCCTATCACTGCGCTTCTCCTTGCAGGAGCCCTTCCCTCACCTCTTTGACCAGATGTTTGCCCGCCTCCATCTGCTGGGAGCAGTGAGAGACGTGTTCCACCGTGCCCTGGCGACGCTGCACCTCCCTCCTCTCAGCCAGATCTGAGCCCCCCCCGAGGAGTGGCACCACAGAGGGACAGCCACCAGCACCCCTAGGGGAAGGACAGAGGGCTGCCTGAGGGCAAGGGAGGGAGAGTCCAGGCACGCCTGAACCCGTCGTGGTGCCTCCCCCTTCCCAGACTGTATTTTGAGGGTCTGGGGACGTGCCCAGGGTAGGCGATGGACAAGAGACTGCAGCGTCCCGGGGCACAAGGAGGTGATGCAGCAGGCAGCCCCGGGGACCAGCACACCCACAGCACCAGGCACCAGTCTCCAAAGCCGTTTATTGAAGGGCAGCTCTGCTGGCAGAGAGCTCCTGCAGCCCGAGGGCTGCCAGGACAGAACCTTTGGTCCAACAGGTCCAATACAGGCGTTGCTGGACAAATGCTGCGTGTCTGCCCCCCACCGTGAGCACCAGGGGCAGGGAGGGACACGGGCATGGGGACTGGGAAAGGGTCAGGGCTGAGCACAGGATGGGAGAGCTGTGCTGCTGCCTGTTCCCACACCCCTGCCCAGCTGCAGGGAGCAGGGCAGCAGTGCTTACGTGCAGCCTGCTGTCCCAAAAGCACAGCACCAGGGTTTTTGGGGTGGTGGGACTGCACCCAGAGCACCAGCCCTGGAGTGGCTGAGCAGTGCAGAGCTGTGCTCAGCACCCTCCTGAGCAGCTTCCTCTCTAGGAGCAGAACTGGAAAGATGCACCCCACCCCTCCCTTACCATGGGAGGAGAAATGAGCGCTCACACTCTCCTGGGCAGGGCGGGTCCTGGTGCCCTTGCTCTTCCTTTAGTGCCTGGGAGCTGTTGGGGCCAGGCCACAGCTACCCCCAGGCAAGGCTGTGCTATCCCGAGGGCCTGAGCCCCCCCAGCTCCAGGCTAGGGCAGGGGCTGAGGTGACAGAACACGCGTGTCACCGCAGGGGAGCAGGATTTGCTGTGCGCCCTCCTCTTACCGGGCATCATCTCTCCATGGGCTGCCCGGGGGCGGCGCAGCGCAGCAGCTCCAGGCCGTGCCCGCAGAGCACGCAGTACCAGCACTGCTCACCCTCTGCCTCCACCTCCTCCCAGCAGTCCAGCTCGGCCAGGTCGGGCACGTGGAAGAAGGAGGTGCTCAGCGCCTCCAGGCCGCCCCAGTGCAGGCGCCACAGGCTCAGGCGCTGGTCCACGGAGGCGGAGAGCAGCAGGTCCGGCCGCAGCACCCTGATCCCTGTTACGTGGGCAGCGTGGGCGCAGGGCCTGGAGACCCGCTCCAGGACATGCAGGCAGGGCTCTGGCGCAGCCTCGTCGCGGCTCAGCGCCACCTCCAGCAGGCAGACGTGGATGGAGCCATCGTCGCTGCCGCTGGCCACCAGGAAGCGTCCCTCGGGCAGCTCTCGGATGTGGAGGCTGTTGACGCCGCAGCTGTGAGCCATGATGGTGAGCAGCGGGGTGCCCAGGGCTGGGAAAAGAGGCTTTGTTAGGACACGGAAGGTTCCCCGTGGCTGAAGTGAGCAGGGCAGCTGCTGGGATGGCCTCAGCGTCCCCGGGGAGGCAGGAGAGGATCCGTCCAGGGCTGCACTCACCCAGGGGCTGCATCTCCCCCTCAGCGTGCTGTAGGGCACCCGCGGCATCCCTGATAGGGGCGGTGATGTCCCAGAAGGCGACACTGCCATCGGTTGCAGCACTGCACAGGAGGTGTCTCCTAAAAGGGAGGTGTTCAGGGAGGCTGCAGCCACCACCCTCCAGCTCAGAGGAAGGGCCCCACTGCCATTACGGAGCAACTGCTCCCATCCCTGCTGCACAGACACCACAACCACAAGCGCTCCATCCCTTCCACCAGCCCTGATGCGCCTTCTCCCCAAAGCCATGGTGCTGTGCACTGTCCTTGTGCTCAGGACTCACCTCTCCCCTCCTGCCTGTGTGTGCAGGAACGCCTCCACCTTCAGCACACAGCGCTGGTGGTGAAATGACTCCGCCACGAGCAGCAGCCTCTGGGCAGCCTCCAGCAGCACAAAGAGCCTGCGGTGGAGCAGGGGGAGGTTGGTGCGGGGAGAAGGGGGCTCCCAGCACCCCAATCCCTGCGTGGTGCTGCCCCGCTCCTGGTGTGGAGCTGGCAGCTGAGCCCGTCAGTGGCTCCTCACCGCACGGATCCGTCGCTGCACGCGGCGGCCAGGAACTTGCAGGGTGCCAGCAGCTGCTCGGTGGTGGTCCCAGGCACAACGGAGAGGGACATGTACCTGGGCAAACACACAACACTTGCTCCACACCCGCTGCCCCAGGGGGAAGGGGTCACAGCACAGCCCGAGCCCAGTGTTGGACGCAGCTCTGGGCACTGGGAAGTCCCGAGGACTGAGCCTCTCCCTAACCCCAAAGCCCCTTGAAGCCTCGGGCAGCCACTGAGCATCACCTTGTCTCCGGGTCCATCTTGACGAGCTTGTGCCTGTTTTTCATGCGGTCCCAGTGCTCGTCCAGCCGGTGGGAGGCCACGTGGACGACCTGGCAGGACACCGCGCTCTCGGAGGCCGTGTCGGCGCTGCACAGCAGCCGGTAGCACTCGATCTGCGCCCGGCCACCCCCCGAGAACAGGAGGGTGGACAGACCCACCGCGTCGGGCTGCGCGGGGCTGGCCAGCGCCAGCGCCCTCACGCTGGAGATGTGGTCGCTGAGCCTGGCGAGGGGCACGGCCGCGCGGGATTGCTCGCTGAGCGTGAGCACGCAGGCCGTGGTGTCCTCGCTGCCAGTGACGAAGACATTAATGGGGTGGCGGCCGGGCGCCCGCACCGCCCCCAGGCGCCGCACGCAGGCGATCTCCCGCCCATGCAGGGACTCCAGCAGCACCTGCTGCTCGCAGGGCTCGGCCTCGCTGCTGTAGAGCATCACGTCCCCGCTCTTGATGTAGGCGAAGGTTTCGGCCGAGGGGCTGCTGCAGTAGCTCCAGGAGCGGTGCCCTCCTCCGCAGGGGATGCAGTGGAGGTTCTCCCCAGTCCTGGTGCTCCACACCACGAAGTTGTCGGCGTGAAATCCCAGCACGAGGAGGTCCCCGCCGGGGGTGAAGCGCAGCTCCTCGATCCACTGCAGCCCTTTGCAGGGCCTGTGCTTCCACAAGACCTCCAGCCGCTGGCCCTGCAGGCGCAGCTGGCGGTAGCAGCCGTCCCGGCCCGTGCTGTAGATGTAGTCCTTGTGGCAGCTCACCGAGGTGACCCCGGCCTTCCCGTGCAGCCCGAAGAGCACAGACAGAGGCTCCTCAAGGGGCTGAGTCTCATCGTGAGACAAACAAGAGAGCTCCAACTCGCTCTCAGAGTCCTCACCAACCGGGGAACCTCTGTCAGCAGTGCTGGTGTTCTCTGTGTCCGTCCCCGGGGAGCTGCTGCAGGGGAAGAGGAGGAGGGAGCCCCGGCGGTCCCCGCACACCAGCAGCCCTCCCTGGGGCAGGAAGGCAGCACAGGTGTGCCAGCGCTGCCTGCAGGGGGGCAGCCGGTAGCGCCCCATCAGCCGCACCGAGGGCGCCCGCCCGGGGCAGCAGGTGACGTCCAGCCAGAGCATCTCCCCGTGGGGACCGGAGGCCAGCAGAGCGGTGACAAGGGGCAGCCCGGGGCGGGGGGCCCAGCTGAGCCCCATCACAGCCCCCTCGAACAGCCTCAGCCTGGCGGTGTGCTCGGGCTGGTCGAGGGCGAAGACGAAGAGATGCCCGTGGCCACCGGCCAGGGCGCACAGCGTGTCGGTCCCACCGGGCAGGGGGGTGACAGCCAGCACCCCGCGGGGCCCAGGGGTGGCAGCGGGGCCGAGCAGCGGCACCCAGCGCCCCGCTGCCTCCTCGTACACCTCCAGCCCGCCCGCCTCGCCCAGCGCCAGCACCCGGTGTGGCCCCGCCAGCCGCACGGCCCGCGGCCGCCCCGGGGCTCCCAGCGCCACCGCCACCGGGCTCGGGGCGTCCCGCCGGGGTCTCCAGAGCCGCGCTCCGCCGTCGGAGCCGCCGGTGGCGAGGCACCCCCCGGCGGGGCGCAGGGCCAGGGCTCGCAGGGCCCCGCGGTGCCCGCGCCTCGCCCGCCGCACGCCGCCGCCGCCGCCCCACTCCAGGCAGGCTCCGTCCTCCCCGGCGCTCACCGGGCTCGGTCCCCGGAGCGCCACGGCGGCCACCCTGGCCCCGTGCCCGTAGCACAGCAGCAGGCACGCGGCTTCACCGCTCCCTCCCAGCTCTCCCACTGCCCAGAGCCGCACGCTGCGATCCTCCGAGGCGGAGGCCAGCAGCCCCCGGGGCGCCGCGTAGCTCAGCGCCAGCACCGCGCCCCGGTGCCCCCGCAGCCTCCGCCGCGGCTCCTCCGCCTCCGCCGCCCTCCACAGCACCACGTCCCCCGTGGCCGTGCCGGCCGCCAGCGCCAGCCGCCCCCAGCCCGTCCCCGCCAGCACGGCGCAGCGCAGCGCCCCGGCCCCCCCGCACCGCGCCCGCCGCAGCCAGCGCCCCCCGCCCCGCCACTCGTACAGCGCCACGGCCCCGCCGCCCAGCGCCAGCGCCAGCCGCCCCCCCGGCGCCCAGCGAGCCTCCCACACCCGCTCCCCGAGCTGCCGAGCCCCCCCGCCGCCGCACGCCGCCAGCAGCGGGGAGCCCCCGGTAACACCGGGCCCCCGCCGCACTGCCAGCACGGCCAGCCAGCGGCCGCCGAACGCCGCCACCCGCACCGCGGAGCCCCCCCTCTCGCCGCCCGGCTCGGCCCGCAGCCCCAGCACGCTGGCCTCACGCAGCACACTCCGCCGCCCCGCCGCTGTCGCCACGCCGCCGCCGGTCAGCAGGAACGCCGCCACCTCCGGGCCCGTGCCTGCCGGACAGCGCGTCAGCCACCGCCGCCACCGCCACCACCCCGTCCCCGTCCCCGTCCCCATCCCCATCCCCATCCCCGTCCCGATCCCGATCCCCGGTGCCCATCCCCGGCCGCTCACCCGCCAGCAGCACGTCCCCAGCGAACTCCAGCGCCGTTACCGGCGCCACCAGCGCCACCGACTCCATGGCCGGGAGGCGCCGCCCTCCCCTGCACGCTTTATTGGCGCGCCGCGAGGCCCCGCCCCCGGCCGGCGCGGGAAAACGCCACGTGCTCGGAGCCCGCCCTCAGCACAGCGCGGGAAAACGCCACGTGCTCGGAGCCCGCCGCCCCGCGCCTACAGCTCCACGTGCGCCCCCCCGTAGGCTTTGTCCACGGTCCACTCGCCCGGGCTCCCGGCCCCCGTCCCCCCGTAGCGCTCCATCTCCTGCTGGAACCGCTGCTGCCGCCTGCGGTTGGGGTCGACGTTGATCCAGTTGTTGGCGATCCACTTGGTGCCCTGCGTGACCAGGCAGCCCCCGTGCAGGGCGAAGTCGTCCAGCTCTCCCACCCAGCCTGTGGGAGCAACGCGCCGTTAGGAGGCAGTGCGGGTGCACGCTGATGCTGCTCCCAACCCGCAGTGCTCCTAAGGAGTCACTGAGCTACAAGGAAGGAGCTGGCTCTGTTCAGGCAGCTCCTCCTGGTGCCCCTCCACCTTCGCCCTAACCCCGTCCTAGCACCTACACGAGGGTCTCCAGGGTGGGCTCCCCACGTGCGAAATGCCCGTTGTCTCTCTGTCTCCACTCCACACAAGGGGCTCTTGCGTTCTGCTTCACAGATGCCATTTTTCTCAACTTTTCCCCAAAGGGGAGGGTGGCATCAAAGAGAAAGGTACTGCCACTGGAAGGTTTGTGGAAGCCGGAGGCTCAAGGCTTCATTACACACCATGGTTCAGCAGTTCCAATCAATCCTCTCTCTTTATAGAGATCCCATGGATTTTCTGTGGCAGACTTCTGCAGCCTTTTTCCATTTAGGAACAATTTACTCATAAAAATACAACAGGGGTCTCCTAGTAGGGCAGTGATGGTGTTGATATTATTGTCCAACGGGACAAACAGCGGTCTTGTGACCTCGCTGTGGATTTTCTCAAGATGGAAACTCTAACTGGGCTGCTCCCAAGAGACATGGGATGCTACATTCCTGCCTGCCAGTGCTCAAAACCCACCGTTGAAATGCTCTGGAGTCATGCTCACCAAACAGCTTAGAAGACTGAGGTTAATCCCCCAGCCTGGCTGTCAGGGAAAACTGCACTGCACTTTGTGAGAAAGACAGCCCCAAGGAGATATATCATCGGGCTGCAGCTGAGCTACAAAGCAGGAGCCGGCCCCAAGCACGGCAGAGCCCCGCGCGGGGTGGACCGTGCCTCCCTGTGCTGCTGAGCTTATGGCCATGCCTTTGTCTGCCTCCCCTCCCCATCCCTGTGGGCAACACCACATCAGTGACACGCTTTGAATTGCAGACCAAGTTCCAGCAGGAGATTCAGCTCACACAGCAGGGTGGAAGGCAGCTGGCGGTGGCTAGTGCAGCCAAGGTCTTTGTTTGCTAGCTAGTCCCGTCCCCCAAAGACATCAGGAGCCACTGACCTACTGCCTATAAACAAAGGCTTTTCAGAGTCAGGAAGCTCCTAGCCAGCTGGTGACAAGTAGACCCTACAGTTCCCACTAGCAGGCAGCTACCACCCTTAGGCTCTCTTCTGAGCTCCCAGCTGCCGCAAAACCCGCAGAAGACGGCTGTCACCTCCTGCAGTCCTGCCCTCCCCAAGAGCCAAGCCTTGAAGGGGAACCCTACCTTCTCCATCTGACAGGTAGTTGTACCAGAAGACAGCAGTGCCTTGCTGAGGTTTCACTCGCAAATTGCCCTTGTCACAGTTCTTCCGAGTATCTCGCAGGTCAACGTCGTTCTGGATCAAAGACTGGCCAAAAAACAACAACAAAACAGAGAAGGTGTCGTAAACAGAGCTGGAACAAAGCGTGGACTGGGTTGCCTCTGCTGCCAGCCTTCACCCTGCCCTTTGCTTGAATGCCCCGCAGGAACAGCTCAAGGCTGACAGGGCTTTCACAACCCATTTGCAACAGCCCATTTCAGCCCCCTGGAGATCCATGATCTGTTTCTGAGCAGCTGCCCGTTCCTTAAAGCACTGCCTGACAGCAGCACAGCATACCTGGAAAGATTTATCCTGAGATAAATATTAATCAAGATTTTCCTTGTCTGAGGAAAATTGCCCCGATACAAGCAAGCAGGACCTGTGTTACGGCAGCAAGGTCAGAAGACCATCCCTTGTGCACCTCAGCAGGGAAGAGCTGCAGTTGCCAAAGCCCTGCACCTCTTCCCGTGGCCTCTGAGCAAAAACACTGCACGTGGAGCACAACTTTCCCATTTTCTGGCTGTTAAGGCTAACGTCCACCAACCTCATGCACCCCTTCTGCAGCTACAGCGAACCCAGAGGCTCACAGTGGGCCTCAGAATCCCCAGGGGTACCATGTAGGAGAGACTCACTCACCATCTCTTCGTACGTCCTGTTGTCAGCTATAGGAAAGACAGTTTCTCCTCCCCCCGTCACATTGTTCAGGTAGAACAGCACCGTCACGTACCTGTAAGGCAGAGCACAGTGGCTGTCAGGGGACACAACTGCAGCAGGAGGAGCTGCACGGGGCTGTCCACACCCTGCCCTCCACCTCCAAGGCATCACAAGACATGCAGTTTACATCAGTTATTTCCCAAGGACAAGACAAAGACAACAGAGAAAATCCCAAATCACAGCAAATCCCCAATCACAGCAGTGAGGGTGCATTTCCACCAATCTCCAGAGCTCAGTTGTGAGCCCCACCAAGGAGTCCCAAGCGAGACGAGGTGGAACAGCTCTCCACACCTCTTCTCTAAAACGTTCCAGATTGCAAAAAGCTTTATTTCAAGGCCTCACTGAGCTCTGCAGTCCCCCCCAGCCAGACATGTGGGCCTTACCGGCACGAGGTCTCGAAGGGAGCGCTTTCATTGGCGACCAGCTTGGTGTGACTGCAGGCGGTCTCGGGGAAGACGGGGCCGCTGTCCATGTGGGCATGGTAGTGGCCTCCCTGGTCGTACCGCACAACCTGCAGGGGCTCGCTGTGCTCCACGATCTCGGGGGGCAAGCGAGTGAGGCGCATTACCCTGGGAAGAGGAGAGCAGAGCAGGTGAGGGGAAGGCAACTTCGGTCTGGTCAGCCGCTACTCCCGAAGCACCGAGTACATCCAGAGAAAGAAAACCCCCTTCCCCAAAAGACCGGAGAGACGGATGGGCTGCAGGAAGCATGCCAAGAGATAACCAGGTCCTTACAGATCTGTTAGACCATCAGCATCAGCTCAGAAACTCCTCGTCAAGGTTAATAAAAAAACAAAAACGAAGGGTGCATCTCCAGCAGGACTGCTCTCATGAAGACCTTGCTCGCTCAGAAAGATCCCTCCTGTGTGTGTCCCTGGAGCCTTCATGTGCCATCTCATCGCTTCTCGGGACTCCTGCACACCACCTACAGACCTCGGGGACAGTTAGCAAAGCACAGGGCCCCTGCTGAGAGTGAATGAGAGACTAGCTCTAGGAATATTCTCGTCACCTAACTCACCTTTCCCTGTTGCCTTTTCAACAGCCTCCCCCCAGGGCAGAGGGGCACGGAGGGCTCGGGTTTTTTTCCGCTGCTTACATCTGAGATCATCCCCAAGGCAAGCAGGTACCGCTCGAGACCTGCCAAAGAACACTCACAGCTCTGAGAACTTGGACTGGTGAAGCCCTCGGGGTGGGCGCAAGGGGAAGGCCACACCGAGTCGGGATGGCAAAGCCCCTCCAGGCACCACACAGTCCCACGGAGGATTGTAACAGCGTCCTTCAGCAGCGTGCCTGCGGGTCCACGGGGGCTTTCTAACGCTGGCAAACCGAAGAGGGTGAATGCAATACGCCAGCGCCTGTGTGCGCCGGCTAGCTGGCACGGAGAAAGTGGCAGCCACAGTCTGCTCTAATTAAGGCAATATGCGACCCCATTCTCCCTCTGGAATGTGCTGAAGAAAAGGAGTGGCCAACGGCCGTTTTCAAGCCTGAGGACAGATTTTACCCACCCATGTCCTGGGCGAGGACCAGCACCGCAAGAAGGAGCGAGTCTCCAGCCAATTATCTGAAACTCACCACAGCTAAACGATTTGGCCTGCGAGCTGGGTTTCAACTCTTCCCAGTACAGTACTGAATCTGAGGTGACGGGAAAGGTAAGAGGTTCTCCCATCTGCTGTGAGACGCCCTGTGATCCATGCACTCAGATGATCAAACTAACTCGGCTTTCTCAAGATAAAGTCGTGCTTATTATTCAGTCAGCTCTGAACAGCTATGACAGACTCCGGTGAAATGCATGAGTAACTAAAGCAAATGACAGTAACTACTGGCACCCAGACAGGATTGGAAACGGGCAGTTTCTCCCAGTAAGCTCGTTTACTAATTAGAATGAATTATTTCATATAATGCCAAGTCTTCTTGGTTTTATAGGGCTGTTCCCCAAAGTGAATGGATATGCTGAAAGGTTTGATTTTTCTTTTTCCTTTTCCAGGGGACAATACAAATTCTTGTTCTAATGAGAACCTCCTCTCCCCATTTCATGCCCGCGTTCAACGCTCTTTATACTCCAGATTTTCACGCAATTAGGAAGTGTGAATATTAACAAGTCTGCCACTGCATCTCCCAGCACAGGTGGTCCTTTCACCTACACAAACCCAACCGCCCTGCGGCTGCTCAGCCCTTACCTTTGCCGTATGGATCTCATGACCTGGTGCGCCCCCTCGCCCTGGTACAGCCAGGTGTGCTGGCTGTTGCGCACTGAGTCGCTCGTCTTCACTTTCTGGCTTCCCATGTACTTGTGGAAATCGCGGATGTTCAGCTGCTTGAACTCCTCCAGGCTCAGCACGCCTGTGGGAAGACAGCAGAAGCAGGCAATAAATACACTGCTGCGTGCTGCCAGGGCTGCTTCCTGGGCACGCAGCACCCGCAGGCAGGAGGAAGGACCAGCCCCCGAGGTCAGCCCAGGGCAGCTCCTCAGGTGCTGCTCATCATAACCAAATCGTCCACCATAACCAAATCATCCACCGGTCTCGTTTCTAGCATCCTGCTCACATCTCCCTGTCCCTGCTTCCCCTTACTCCACGTGGTCTTGGATGACGCAGTGCCACATCCAGGTTGTGACCTGCTCCCTTGGTGGCACGCACCAGCCCAACAATGGAGGGAAGCTGCTCTCTGGAAACGAGGTCCTGCCAAGAGCCCTCTAACAGGACCTTCCATTTGTGCGTGTCCACAGTGGTGGAAAAGCCACTGACGACTCAGTCATACGCTCCTGCCCCTGCCAAGAATGCCACCAGCCCGGGGCACGGGGTGCCTTCCGGATATTTGACCATTCACACGGGTACTGCTTCAACTCCAAAGCAGCTCCTCTCTGGTGCTCTCAATGCCAGGTCACTGGAAGAGAGCATGCACAGCCTGTGCATTCACTTAATTTGATTAGGAAATGAAGAGTTGCTTAATTGAGGACACTCTAATTAGAGCAGCAGAGGTTAGAGTGCACGTCCAGGCCAGCAGGAGCCCTTGGGAGGCCAGGGGAAGGAGGGGCAGAAGTGGCCTCTTGGGATACAGAGAGCTGGCGGCAGCAGGGAAGGGGTTCAGCACCAAAAGCTGACCAAGGTGACCCCCAAATCCACTGATGCCACCCTCCCCTGCCAGGGAAGCAGAGCTCTTACCGTTCCCATCAGGATCGGCCTTGACTGCAGTGTACATCTCTCGGATGTTTTCGGGAGTCATCCACCTGCCGTTCCCCAGGCGGGTGTGGGTCAACACCTGAAATTCAGAACTGGATCAACCAACAGGCACTGGTTTCTTGCACTCACACAGCCCTACAGCTTCCCTGCTCGAGGCCTGGCCGACTCTCCTCTGCAGAGCATCAGTCAGCCAGGCGTCAGCACATCACTGCAGAAAGCTTTGAGTGGGAATCACCTGGCAGCCCCACACCGTGCGGCTGATCTGCACTGTTATTTCCAGTTTAGGTCATGGCAAATGGATGCACCCTGCCATACAGGACAAGGGTGCTGAAGAGCTGTGGACAGGGTGCTCGTTATCCCTCTCCCGGGCTCATTAATATGGGAGACTTTGCTGATGTCCTGTCAGCTGTGGGAAGGCACAGCCAGCTCTGGCACAGGCTGCACAAACAGAACAAATTCACTTCAAGAGGATACCTGGCAAGAAGAAACCCACTCTACCTCTTTGAGCTGCAGCTGCCCGTCCTGATTGTGGTCAAGGAGATTGAAAATGTCCATCTGGCTGATCTCTATCATTTCCATGGCTTCTTCGTAGTCATCCGTTGGTAGGATCTGGCTCTTCTGCAGCCCCTTCAGCTGTGCCAGATGGATGATGAGCTTGCATTCCTCCTCTGTCAGGAAGTCAGGAATTTCTGCAGGAAAAGTGTGAGCAGCAACAGAGACTGAGGAACTGTTACAGTGGGACCCTTACCAATGGCAGGCCACCCAAAAGAGAAAAAGAAACGGAAATTTAGAAACTTCCTAAGAAGTCGGGGGGATGGGACATTCAAACACGTCCACCCTTCTACCTGCAGAGCTCTAAAACAGCACACACCACACACCGGAGGGCGGGGGTGGGTATTTTTACAGCAGCAGTTCCTAAATGTTTGGACCCTGGGGTCAAGCCCTTCAGTTTCTTGCAGACCAGCACAATGCACAAAGGAGAGAACAAACACGGGCATATCGCTGCATATTATCACTTCAAAGGTTACGTGTGGAGCGCAGTCTGGGAACTACTGCTCTGCAGGAAGGGAGGCCAGAAGTCTTTGCAGTGGAGGCGGTGATGGGCAGGGTTTCAGGCCCCCCTGCTCTCACATGGAGCAGGCAGCACTCAGCAAAGAACCGAATGCCTTTCGGGGGAACCTGCCACACTGCTCTACTGTGAAACTCAAACAGCAAGGAGACAGCTTCCTGACTTATTCCCATTTGTTCCCTCGATCCCCAACTAAAAACGATCTTTCAATGTGTTATTAAAGCAGAAGGCCCTGCACACTGCGGATGCCACGCTCCGTACCCAGGCAGCATCCCGGTATCGCTGCCTTTACTTGGCAGCACAACAGCAGCAGTCCTGCAGTTCTCAGATCCCAAGCAAATTGTCATTAAGAGAATTTAAATTAAGCCCCTGCTGATGACTGCGAGGCTGAGATCTCTGGCTGCACGGTGCACTGCACACATGCTCGTGCAGCACTGCGAGGTCCTGCAGTGTGGTTACACGGCTGGGGACATGTCGCTGCCTGGCTCCTGTCACTGCTACGGCTGCCTCGTGCCCAGCTGCTGAGGCTTTTGAAGAGGGAAAGAACAGCCATCAAAGCAGGGCAGGTTTAAGTGCTCCTGGACCCCGAGTCCTGCTCTCTAAACTGCAGCCCCGCAGAGCTTCTGCAGGTGTGTGCCGAGGACAGGTTACATCCCAGCCACAGCAGCAATCCTTCAAAGGGGGAGAGGAAAAAAAAAAAGTTAATTACTTCCATGACCTTAACTCAACCCTATCTGCTCCAACTGTCACTGTGCAGTTGGCTTCTTGCAAAGCACACACCAGAACTCGCCCTGCAGAAAATGAAACGAAGGCCCAGAAACACAATGCAGCCGGCTGTATCCGTAACACCCTCCGAGGAAACAATTTCTGCCCCCGGCAGCACAGAGTCCTCGGAGCAGGGGATGCTTCCGCCGGCCGGGATCCACTTGGTGGCACGGCCCCAGGTCAGAGCTAAGCGTACAGGCTGGCAAGCGGCGGTCCCAGTATTTCCAGTTTCCTCAAACTGGGCTAAAATAATGACTCTGGAATCTTAATTACGTGCCGGAGGAAGGACAATCTCTCTCTTCAGCGGTGGTAATAGGATTTCGTAACGAAGTACAAATCGTGTTAGCCAGGAAGCGCTCCGTGCCAGGCAGGTTGCAAGGTGAGGGGGCTTCCAGCTAAGCGCCGGCAATCGGGAGTGCAAACAGCCTCCCTCCACAGCTGTAAATTGGTTCCTCAGCTCTGCGAAACAGTTAACTTCTGGCTGCGAGACCATCCTATCTCCCTGCCCGCTCAACAATAGATCCAGCTAAACAAATGCCTCCTAATTGACTTTGAGCAACACTTGATTGCTTTTACCAAAAAAAAAAAAACCACAACACAAAAGAGAGGAAAACATTGGGGTTTATGAAATAATGACTAATCCCGGAGCGAGAGAAAGGGGATGGGTTGGCGCGCTGGTGTCAAACAGAGGGCCCCGAGACACACGGCCAAGTCATTCACCCCTCCCCGGCTGCCCTCATTTCCACACCTGCTGATCTAAGCCAAACCCCTGCTAAAATCTAAACAATCGGGGCCGCTGGCAAACGAAAATTGGAGCATTGTCTTCCCCACGAGGGCTCTGAAAGGGCCGCACTTAATGAGGATGGATCGTCACGGAGGTGGCTCGCGGGCTATAAAAGGCAGCCCGCAGTCCGCGGCGGCTCAGTCCGGGCTGCGCCGCTCGCTCCGAGCCCGCTGCGAGGATGGAGGAGGCCAGGCACAGGCAGCCCTCGAGGCGAGGAGGCCGCTGGCTGCCGGGCCTCCTGGTGCGCCTGCTGCTCTGGGGCTGCCCGGGGACGCGGGCGAGCTACCTGAGGAGGTCGTCGAGCTGCACGGCCATCCCACGGGGCATGGCGCTGTGCTACGACATCGGCTACTCCGAGATGAGGATCCCCAACCTGCTGGAGCACGAGACCATGCCTGAAGTCATCCAGCAGTCTTCCAGCTGGCTGCCCTTGCTGGCCAGGGAGTGCCACCCCGACGCCAGGATTTTCCTCTGCTCCCTCTTTGCCCCGATCTGCTTGGACAGGTAAGAGGTTTTTATGAGTTATTTTGGCCGTAGCCAGTTAAGAGTCCCCAGCAGCATGACTGAACTCGCCTCCCGAGACAAAACATGTGAAATCCGATCATTGTGGTCACTTTCAGGCAGTGCTTCCCCGCACAGCAAGGGGACAAGGCATCACCCAGCAGGGACCTTCCCTCTGAGCGTGAAACACAAACACTCACGAGGGGGTGGGGGGGTAATAAAATTCCCAACTGACTGCCAAAAACCAGCCTTTTGTTGTTTGCTCCCTGGGCTGAGCCATCCGGTTGCTGCTCCCATCCCATCCCATCCCATCCCGCCTCCCTCCCCAGGCTCATCTACCCCTGCCGCAGCTTGTGCGAGACCGTCAAGAGGAGCTGCGCGCCCGTCATGGCTTGTTACGGCTACCCCTGGCCCGAAATCCTCAACTGCGACAAGTTTCCTGCAGACCACGAGCTGTGCATCTCGGCGGTCTCCACGGACGAAAGCTCCTCCAGCAGGAGAAGTAAGGGGTTTTCTCGTTCTTTTTCCCCATGGGCACGAGCCCGTGCCTTGTTTGTGCTGGCTGTAAGCTATATTTAAGATAAAAATGGGAATTTTGTTCTCTGGGGGAACTCCCCTGTGACTAGGGAATGAGCAGAGCGCTGACTGGAGCTCATCCCCTCAGGTGCTTGTCGGTCACCTGGGTGCCCTCAGACCCCGTGGGGCTCGGGGCAGGGGGGAGAAATCTCAGTAAAAGATGTGGGAGCACGCGGTGTGCAGCCTCCAGGAGGCGAGGGGTGCTTGCAGCCGAGCTGGGACACTGCAGCCCTGGTGTTCCTGCTACAAACATGCAGAAAGGTTTTTTCAAGCCCCTTCTTTAAATGTTAGGAAACAGAACAAAGGGGCACGATCCTCTGCAGAGGTGAGCTCCGTAAGAAAACATCTTTAAGGCTAAAGGACAAAAAGCACCCAGATAGTAACAAACACTGGTGAGAGAATGAACAGAAGCTAATGGGAGAAAAAACACCTCCTTTCAGCCCCACCGGGTGGAACCTGGCCACACGGACTGCTTTTCAGTCTCATCCCAAGGAGCAGCCATCGTTAAGCACTTTCACTGCGGCTCCAACAAGCAGCAGCAAACGCAAGCTGAAACAAAGCACGGCGAGCGCTGCCCGCCCCAGGCATGGCAAAGAGAGCTTAACTTTTCCATCCCGGCAGCCCAGGCTGTCCCTCGGGGACTGGGTCGCTCCAGAGGAAGCGCTGTTTCAAAACTGCGAGCCGAATTGTTTTATGCCTTTTCCAGCAAGGTTCGACAAGGGTGGTGTAACCACATTTCTGTTGCAGCAGTGCCCCGAGCCAGCTGCAAGGACTGCGAGCTGGAGGAGGCCAGCAGCACCAGGGAGATCCTGGAAAACCTCTGCGCCAACGACTTTGGTGAGTGCACCCTATTCCTCCTCCTCTTCCCCCTCCTCCTCCTCGCAGTCGCAGGCACTGCCTCCAGCAGCCAAGCAGTGGCTTGCACAAAAAGCGGCTTGGCCACAAAAACACTACTTGGAGGAACTGCAGCTTTTACAGCAGATCCCAGAGATTTTCAGTTCTCAATTTACCTGTTAAGTAGCAGGACGAGCCAGATCCATGCAGCACCAAAGGGGAAGTCTTGCTTATTTTCTGTGGGCTCTGACTTCTTGTCAGCCTGTCTGCTAGATACAAGCACTGCACTGGTTTTCTCAGAGACCAGCATTTCAATCGATGCCCATAAAACCCTTCACAAACTCCACGTTAGCTATTTCAAACTGCAATACCATCGTCCCAGCAGTGCCACTCTCCCTCTCCCAGCCCAAGCAGGTGGCAGATCTGAATCTGCTCAGTTTGCTGGCCTGAAGTTTGCAGGACATTCTTCTGAATTAAGGCACAAGACCTGTAAAAGAGCAGTTAAATTCCTGGGCAGCTAGCAGCCATGTCATCCCAAAATCCCAGCTCAGAGAAAAGCCTGGTGATTTGCACGAGCCCAGGACTTTTTGCACCCACTTGCTTGTGCCGCTGCTTCCTGCGGGGCTCCTGCCCGTGCCGCGGAGCTGCCGTGCCTTCTTCACTCATGAGAAAAGTAGAGTGAAAAGAAGAGCCTTCAGTACTGGGGATGCTGACCACAGCTGAGAACTTTTATAGGTTCACTGCAGTTCCACGGGGTCGGATGGCTGTGCCCCCACATCACAGAACAGCGAGAAAGCCTCGCGTTGCTGCATTAAGTAGCCGGGAGCTGTGAAACGTGAACAGAACTAACAGCTCTTTTTCCCCCTCCAGCGGTGAAAATCCGAATCCTCAGGAAGAACACGACCACGACAGTCTCGGACTTTGACCTGGACCCCTCCAGGGTGGAGGTCCTGAAGCACGGCCCGCTCCTCCGAACCGAGATCCCAGGCAGGCTCCAGCAGTGGCTGGACATCGACGCCACCTGCGCCCACAACATCATGAGGGGCACCCACGCGGGGGTCTTCGTCGTCAGCGGAGAGGTGCAGAGCGACAAAGTGGTGGTGAACAAGGCCTACGCCTGGCAGAAGAAGAACAGGAACCTGCACCAGGCAGTGCGGAGGTGGAAACATCACCGCTGCCCCGAGCAGGCTGCCAGGAAGGTCTGAAAACCTCGACTTCACCAAGGAGAAACCGCTCCCTTTCCTACGGCTAGAAATCTCCTCTTCCAGGCAGTCGGTCTTCCGGAGGTGCACAGTATTTTTAGGTGATTCAAAGCAGTCATAGCAGATAGGGCCTCACCACAGATTCCTGACAGATCCCTAGAGCTGTTTTACTGAGACAGAGCTCACGGACACAGCCCTGACACGCTCCTCTCTCAAGGCTCTGCAAAACCAGGACTCAAGATAAGATTGATCTTGCCCAAGCGTGGGCTCACTTTCTGTCCAGAAATGATGCTAAAGTTTCCCTGAGTGATTAGAGATGCTTTTTATGTAACGGAGCAAATACTTTAGTTTTGAACACCCCGAAGTAAGTTAAGGGGGGAGAGGAACCCACCCAGGCAATGCCAGGCCCCTTAAAAATTAAGGCAAACCTCATCCCCTGAGCTCAGGCTGTCCCTTCAGCTCGCTGCTTGAGCATTCACAGGCATCTGCACAGGTAAAAGGAAACAGCCCTCCTCGAGCAGGAAAGGCACACAGCAGAGCGAGCTGAGGATTTCTGCACCACTAGGAACACTTTTTTTACATTAGAAATTCAGTTTGGATCAGAAGATTCTGGTAATTGCAGAACTACCGAAGGTACCACCAGAGCCTTGAGAGAGCAGAGCAGGGCTGGGACCTCAGCTGCTGGAACAGCTCCGCTTTGGTTTGCAGCAGCTTTTTGCCTGGGGCTCGGAGGTGAGCCCCAGCCCGGCAGCAGGTATTTCTGCACAACCTAAGCTCCCTTCTTTGCACATCTTCCCCCTGCCAGCTCAGAAACGTTACACTTCCCTCTGCATGCAGAAAAGACAGAAAATGGGGCAACACCCAGCCTCACAAAGCTCTCTGCAGATCACTCTCTCACCCAAGACCGTAATTACTTTCAGCAGTGAACACTGCCATAGCTTGACACGACAGACCACAAAGCAGAGCACAGCAACCCCTCATGAGAAAACAACTCGGATTGCTGCTGCCTAACAAAGCATTGCCCGTGGAAAGTTTTCTACACTGGATTAAACTTGGGACTGAAATAAGGAGACGACAGAGGAAAACAGCTTTGGGGATAAATATGTCCTTCCCTGTGCAGAAGTCGGCAGCCTCAGTTGTGGAGAGAGCCAGCAGCTTTGGTGGAGACACATTGCCTCCCTGTGCTCGTAAAGCACACCAGCAGCCCGAGCAGAGATTGCCTCTTCAGATTCGGTGTGGGCTGAGATTAGCACTCACGCCGCTCCCACTGAAATTCAGCTGCGCCCTGACATTTGTGCAGCGATTACTTCAATTCCCCGAGGCTCCGGCGGAAAACGCAGCGAGATTTCCTATTTTTATTCCTCCCCGTTGCCTTGCCTTGCAGCCTGCCGCCCAATCCGCAGAACCGGCTGCCAGGCGGTCCCTGCAGGGGCAGCGTCCTCCGAACAGACTGCATTTTGAAAACACAACAGAACAAGTAAAAGCTCCGAAGGTTGAAAAGGCTTTGTCTGATATTTGTTTTCCATTAACAGGATTATTTGATTACTAGTGTTTCCTAACTAAGAAGCGCACAGATGGTCTGACTTACAAGCTTTAGAAATGACGTCTCGTAGCCAGAGGGGAGAAAAAAATAGGGCAGGGACTTTTGCATAGCTGTGTGAAATACACTTGGGCTCAATGCAGATAGATGCCTTACCCACATTTAAAAAAACAAACCGCAAGGTCCCTGGTGGTGCCCAGCCCCGTGCTCCAGAGCACAGAGCTCACATTAAGCCATTAATAAGCTGTCCGCTGCCTGCAGGCCCACTACAGCCGGCTTTGCTGAAAGCAAAGATCACAAACCAGCCACTTATTTCCTTAAATTGGCTCTTGCACGCCACAACACCTCTTGTGAAGTGAAACCCTCAGAACTTCAGGAGCCTCTCTTTGCCAGGGACTCCTGGTTTCGTCTAACACTGCCCTGTTAAATCCACACCTCCGCTCGTTTAAACAGCAGCAACGCAATAATTAGCTTTTAAAAGTTAGTTTAGGTTGGTGGTGTTTGCATAGATAGAGGATTCTCTGGAAGTCTTTTAAAGCCAGGGCTGGCTCCTGGCAGGTTCATCTGGGAGATAAGAGCGGTCTTGCAAGTCGAGGTTTCTAAATAAGGGCCTCTTATCAGAGAGAAGGGAACAGACTTGTGGGGGATCCGAGACATTGACTGTCCATCGCTGTCCCTTGAGCTTTCCCTGATGTCAACCTCAGAGGGCAAAGCCTGCCCCAGAACCTGACAGAGGTGCCAGAGTGACACACCACAGGCTGTGGGATTACTGCTGCCAGGACCAGCCGGCCTTTATCAACTTCAGCTCCTTCCTTGCAGGCCGGGATCAGCTCTTTTACATAAGCAGTACCAGTAGGGCAGAGAAGGTGGAAATGGGAGCAGGAAAAGCAGCCTGATCACCCTGAATCCTGAGTCTGGGCATTAGAACAATCCTGTGAATGCTGAGGGGTGTGTGTGTCAATTCAATGAATGTCTTTCAGAAATCCACTTAGAAATTTGCAAACCAGGAGTGTCACCTATGTAGAAATGACAAGAGAACTCTGTGTATTTCCTACAGATACTTGTTGCATTAAAGGACCGTAATAAGAAACGTATCTGATTGATGGCCAGGTTTTCAGTGTGTATAGTTAATTTTTAATCAGAGGAGAACTCGTACCATTGACAAAGCATCCAGAAGACTCTCAGCATCATTTTTTCAGAGACAACAGGTTTTCCCTGACTTTGTAGTAATAGGGAATTAATAATTGTTTGACCCCCCAAAATTAATTTGTATATTCTCGTGGATTTCTAGAACACAGAGATCAACCAGGGAGACTTTGCCAGCCACTGCAAGAATCACAGAAAGGTAAAGGCGGCTTTAAAGTATCTGAAATAGGGATGTTGTGTGGGTGTGCGCCAGGGCAGCCAGAAATAAAGATAAATCTAGAGCAGGACGGTGGAAGACATCAAGTCTAGCACTGCCATTATTCACCTCGGCACTGAAGCACCGAGTCACTTCACCACCATTTACTGCCAAAACCTCGCGTGCCCCCATCCCTCCCTAACACCTGGGGGCTTCTTCAAGGTCCTCTTCAGCGCTTGTCTTTCAACGGGTGGTGGGTTGGGGGGACTGTGTGATGTGTGGAGGGCCAGCTTTTTAATCAATCACCAGCCCTTTAATCAATCACCAGCCTTTTAATCAATCACCAGCCCTTTAACGACGCTTACAGCCAACCTCACCATCCACCTTCCAAGCAACCTTCCAAACCCCAGGGTCGAATCCCGGCGTTAAATCCCGGCAGGTGCCCACCCCGTACCCACCCCACACAGCCCCATCCCCTGAGGGATCCCAGCCCGGTGCCCGGTGCCGGCACTCACCGAAGAGCAGCGGCTTGAGGCTGAGGGTGCGCACAGCGTGGGCCCTACCGGGAACCAGCTCCACTCGCTGCGTGTGGCCGACCTGTGGGGAGAGCGGCGGTGAGCGGCGGCGTCCCCACAGCGTCCCCACAGCGTCCCCATCCCCGGTGTCCCCCCCCCAGCCTTGCCTTGATGCCCTCCAGACGCGGCAGGGCGCGGGCGGGCGGCGGTGGAGGCGGCGGCACGGGCGCGATGAGGGGGGCTGCGGGCGAGCCCCCGTTGTCCCCGGCGCTGAGGTGCACGAAGAGCAGCAGCCCCAGCACGTTGAGCACGTAGAGGTGGGCGAACACCATCAGCACGAGGAAATAGGGCCGCGAGCACACGGGCCGCGGGCGGCCCCCAGGCGGGCCGGGCAGCGGGGGCCCCTCAGGCCCTGCCGCCGCCGCCGCCGCCGCCATCAGCGCGTCCCGGCCCCGCCAGGCCCCGCGCGTCGCCGCGGTAACCGGGCGGCTGCTGCGTCAGCGGGCGGGGACACGGCCACGGTGCTGCTGCTGCTGCTGCTGCTGCTGCCACCCCCCTGCCGGTACCGGGGCTGCCGGCTCTTCCCCGCGGCCGTGTGGGCCCGCTAGGTGCCGCACGGCCTCCCCCTGTCGCAGCCCTTGGCTCCATGAAGCCGCCGTTCCCTGCCCCGTTAGCTAGGAGGGGAGGTTGCAGCCCTCTCCCCCTCCTCGCAAACAGCCGCTGGGGACAAGCAGCGGGCACGGGGTTAGCTCCCAGAGCGGATATTTCCCTCTGCATCCCTCATTCCCATCCACCTGCCCGGTTGTACCTGCTGCCAAAGCTGGCCTCATGGCTCAGGTTCATGAGAACGGCCCCAGCTGCTGACACGCAGCAATTCAGCATCCCCCCCACCCCCTCAGTTTAACCTTTGTTGTTTCTATACAGCGTCACTTGGCAGACAACACGTCAAAGGCAATGCAGCATGGAAGAGGAGCCCCCGATGTCCTCAATTCAGAGGCTCCAGCTCCACCTTACCGGCCACACACCCCCCCACTCCTGGTGCTGGTGCCGGACACACACCTGTGAAAGCTGAACACAGGGCCTGCTTCCTACAGCAAACAGGCAAGCATCAACATTCAAGCAACCTTTTTTTTTCATGTTAACCCCTACCAAGATGAACTAGGTTTTCATATTTTTATTTTAGTGTATATTTTACATTAGAAAAAATGTTAATAGAAAAGCTCCACATGCTCCTAACAACCAATTTTCTGATAAGTCCTCACCAAGTATTGATACTAATATACAAATAAATTAATTTTGCTAGTTAATTTCCTGCCTGGCTTGGTGCAGGCTCTGCACGAGCAGTGCACCTAGGTTCAAGTGCCTGTCCACATTGCCAACAAGTGCCAGGAAGTGTGTTGTACATAATCGTTCCTCCTCATAGCGTCGCGGAGTTTTAGTTTCACCTTGATGAATGGGATCAAATTTTCTCAACCATGTTACCCAGCAGGCACAAGTATTCTTTACCAGGTTGCATGGATTGTTTCACCCTGAAAAAGCCCCAAGCTTTGATTAACAACTGTATGCTACTATTCCCTCATCACTCACTTTGGCAATACAATACCCTCCCCACAAAAACAAGGAAAGCAAAAAATCTACATGGAAGACCTAAAATTCATCAAATGCAGAATGTGACCTGGCTCAACGCATATCCCCCAGTTGTTAACCTGCTCCCTCCCCTACAATTCCTCTGTTTGCTTTTGTTTGAGCAGCAGGACTTTGCACAGCTGATTTACAAGAAAAGAGACGTTGCATGTAATCATTCTAAATCACAGCCACTGCTGGTACTGTCAGGTCAGACACAGCAGCAGCCACTCTTAACACCAGCCACTCTCCTCATGCAATGCCAATGCTACAATGTCCTGGCTAAAGGAGCATCAGGAAATATAGCCGAGTTATTTTGTAGCCTCCTTCCCTGCCTAGGAGGATTTCTGGGTCAGAGGAAGGGAGCAGGAGAGGGGGAAAAGCCCATTACAATTTACCAGCAGATTAAGGAAAAACACTCCACTGCCAATTTATTTTTAAAAAGGGTTGTGTGTTATTCTAAGGTTTGTCTGTATAATTGTACAACCGTTGAAAATTACATAAATTGTAATGATCTAATACTATTAACAGCCATTCAGAGAAAAACTCCCTCCCCTTTTGAAACCATCAAGGGCAGGAGGGAAATGTCCCAGGAAATACGCCAATCTGAACTCTGGCCTCTAGCCTGGCAGAAACAGAAACAGAAAGATAAGAGAACAAACTGGACTAAGATGTGGTGTTTGCATGTGTCTGACTTGCAAGGGGAGGGGTGGCTTTGTCCTTGGCCGTGTTCTCCCAGAGGCAGTGCCTGCTTATCCTGGTGAAGCTGCCATCACTTCACTTGCTGCTCTCACCCCTGCACTTTGTCATTTCCTCCTGTCTTATGTGTCATGGAAGTCTTTCAGCAGGGTCCTTCGTCTCTGCTCCGCTATGTGCATCTGGTTCTCTAAGTCCTGGTAAAACAAAAGGTAGAAACAGTTAGTGTGAATTCCCCAGACACAAGTACATTTCTTTTTAGGGACTCAGCTCATCTGATAAACACCAACCTTCACGCTTCACGTGCACTCTAAGATTACAGATCCTGCTTCCTTTTGACATAGGCTGACTGCTGTTACCCAGCTCTTGCTCTGTCTAAAAAGCCAAGCACTTAAGGAATCTGCTCTTAATCAGAGGTCCACAGGCAGCTTCCTCCACAGTTTTGCTGGTCCTGCTTCAGTTCTCCAGGACTCACTGCAGCCCTCCCTCCTCTCCCATAAAGCAGTGAGCATTCCATTTTTACAACACCCACTGGGCTAAAGGAAGAACGGCGAGATTCTGGGTCTAGTCTCTCAGCAACCTCACTGAGCTGCCTTAGCTCTCCTGCAGAAGTGGTAAGCCTGACCATTACAAAATCTGGCCAGCAGGCTAAAGCAAGCAGAACACTCACCCCTCTGTCATAGCTGTCTGCTCGCTCCACCTTCCATGAGAGATTTTCAATTTCAGCTTCCAGCTGGGCCTGCTGGTATTCAAACTGCAAACAGCAAAATTAGAGACAGCAACAAGAAACTGGCTTAGTGGAGCAGCCTCATTCCACAAGCTATACTTGAGGAGCAGACAAATGTGTTCTGCTGACAGCTGTGCTGGCAGAGCAGGTTTGTGCCTCCTCCCGGTCTGCCTTTAGCTTCCAGGAGTTCCTTGTGTGAGCACTCCCCAACCTGCATCACTCAAAATTAACCATGTCAGCCTAGAAACACTACAAGCCACAAATACCTACTAACTCAGCTCACTCTGCCAGTAAGTGGGTCAGGAAATGCTCCTGTGAGCAGCTCTGCAGGCAGAGCTGAGGGACTGCTAACCACTGCTGGGAGCAGTAACTTGTTCCACTGGCACAGTCAGCTCCACGAGAACGTCTGTGCGCAGCCTGAGAGAACACACATGATGTGTTCTATGGGAAGAGCTTGGATACTAGCTACAGCACTGCCATAGTCTTACCAAGGAACTTGGTACACTTCAAGCCTCAAAATATTTTGGATAAATTGCTTGTTAGTGAAAGTGCAGTGCTGCCCTGGGAAAACAATGTAACACATCAGAGGACTGAGCTGCTCGTCCACTCAAAGTGAGGAGAAAAGTTGCAAAACCACGTATGTTTGTCCTGTCCTTACCTCAAACTCAGGACTATTATTTCAGACACTCAAGCTCTGGAATTGAAGAGGGATGTCTGGCTAGTCACTCATCCCAGCATGCTGCCAGCTACACCCCAAAAAGCTGTAAGCGAAAAAAAGAGCAAAACATCTTACCAGTTTCTTTCTGGGACCAGACTCCATGTAGTAGGCATATGGATATGTGTACTGCAGGGTATAACGACACTGTGGGGGGCCAGAGGGGAAGAGGGAGAGAAAAGAAGGACAAGAGCTCAGACCTGGAAGTCAGCACAGTCAGTTGTCTACAGCCACTACAGCAAGCTACCTTCTGACAAGGATGACTGGACACTTGATGCTGGAACTTCCTACACCTTCCTTGGAAGGATTTGTACAGTTAAAGTGTAAGTTTCCAGAGGTCACTTCCAGATAATTTTTGGCTAGTTCATGGCCTAGACTGGAGGTACTGTCTCACACAGCCATAATCCCCAAATTCCCTTCCTCGCACTAGGTGTTGTGAATTCAGCATTCTCATGTGTAGATTCTCTTCTCTTCACCAAACAAGTCACACCTACCCACCTTTGCAAGGAGTTTTGCAGCATTTTGTAGGTATTGCCAGTCTATCCATGTTCCCAAGTTGTTCATAACTCTTTCCTGAATTTTTTCCTGGATTCGCTGGTACGTCTGTGCCTCCAGCTGCAAGCTTTTATTGTGATTCTCCCACTGCAAGGGGTGGGGAGAAGGGGAAAGAAAAAGACAGCATGAGACCAGAATACCTTTGCTGTAAAAGCACAAGCTCTAGCAAGCAGAAATCAAAGTGGGACAGGAGTCCAGCAAGGCAAAACATGCTGTGGGAAAGAACAGCAAGGGAGCGGCTCCAGTAGCAAGTAGCGGAGGCTGTGTACAACAGACTGATGGCAGGAAAGAGCAGGGAGCAAACCCAGCTCCTCAGAATGGGAATGCCCTCTGGTTGCACAGCGACCTTGTATCTAACACGATGGGAAGTTACAGCGATTCCCCTACTTAAAGGATTTCTATAGAAAGGACAAAAGTTCAAATTAACATTTAACATGGTCTCAGTGGACTCTAACACCCACGTGCATGCTGTAAGCATGGCCATTTCCCAAAGCCTGTTGCTCTAGAGAGCCAGGAATGAACACATTTATTTTATCATAGGACTTGGCTCATAGTATGAAAAATAAACTCATTTTAATAGGGAGAACAAGTGCACTGAAACGCAGCAGAATTGAACCTCTACCATGTTCTCTTCTAGAGACGCTGTTCTAGAATTGCACCGTATGTCCAGGTGCATTGAGTTAGTTGTGTGGACAGAGGTGCTGTGACTGCAATTTAAAAAAATATCATTATGTGACTCTTTAGGAAAGCTTTGCTACAGCCAATGGAGTTTTGAATGGAATTTATTCTTGGCTTCTATAAAAGACACACTGCAAGGAAATGAAGTTCTCCAATCCTGAAAGGAAATAACAGGAGCAGTATCTACCTACTGCAGCAGCACTCAGCCTGCAGGAAAACAATATAGTGGCACAGGGCTACAGGGCTAATACTGATTTTCTCTAGCACAAGGAAATGCAGGAGCAAACGTGATTTGCTTTGGGGATGACATTAGTCGTTTGGATGGGACTCACAGGGCGGGACTGAGTAAGAAAGAACAGGGCCTGAAAATTCAGCACAAATTCTCTTTGGGCAGTTTCTTGCACGGAGATTGCTGGCAATGACCTTTGCACCAGGCAGGGAGCATTAAAAGGCTACAGCAGCTCTGGCCAAAGAGATGTCTCCTACCCTCTCAAAATAGAACAAGTACTTCTTAAGGGCCTCCCTGGCCTGTGCTTGCTGACTCTGGTTTACAATATCAGGATTCTCTTTGTACCGACTGCATTCGTAGTACTCGCTGCCATGAGTCTTCCAGTCTCCCAGACACATCCAGCAGAAGTCTGCAGAAAACAGTGAAAAACCCACTGTGATGCACAGAAAAAAACCCACATCTCTAAGAGAGAAAAGCTTCAGGAGACACAACCCATCTGCTTTCAGCTATTTCTGCTAAGCCAAGAAACATACATTTTGTATCATCTTGCAAAACAGAACACACCAGTGAGCCAAAAATACCAGCCTGTCTCGAAGATTTTCACTGTACAGCCTCCTGTGCAATTATGGAAAGTAAACCCTGGAGTGCTGCATTCTGTACACCAAGACCCATGCACGGATCTTGTGCTCTGCACAGGCTGTCACTCCGGGTTAAAGAAGAGGCGGGCTGTGGTCTTATTTGTGAGATGCATCCTCCCCACTGCTGGTGTACTGCCCCATGCGAATCTCTGGCTGAATAAAATATGAACAATCAAATCCAAAAGGAAACTAACTCATGCAAAAGTCTGCCCTCAGCTCTCTCAAAGAGAGAACTACCTGGGTGACTTCAGATATCAGTGGTTAATAACGCTTCAAGTTAGGAGCCACTGAACTGGGAAGAAAGTGGAGGAAAGAGAGCAATAGCAAAACCCGTTTGACAGTTTCCTGATTTCAGAGCGAGGCTGTGAGTGTTCTGCTAGAAAGGAAAAAAGATGGAGATTAAGTTGCTACCATAAGAATCACTTTTGTATCACTGATTATAAGAGACTGAAATTGCTATTTCCAGAGTTCACCAGCCTTCTCGAGTGCTAGTCACCATGGTACCTTTGCACTTGCTTGCTCACCCTTGTCACAGAGCTCCATCAAATCACATCCAGTGCTGCTGAGGACCCCAAAGCAAAGGAAATGAGAAAGGACAGCAATCTTTAATCATCATCCAAGTAAGGTTCTGATATTATAATATTTCCTAGCAGCACACGACACAAAGGGCCAGAAAACGAGCTATCTTGCTCCAAGGCAACAGAAATTAATTCTGCCATGAGAAGATCTGTGCAAGAACAGGCTGTCACTTTGTAGGAGCACACAATGGACCAAAGACAGTTCGGCTGCTAATTGCACAGGGGTGGACTAAGAAATCCAACAGATAATGTGATGCGGAACAGTTCACAACTCCTGCAGTTTCAGCTGGGCTGTACCTCATTATTTCTAGCAGTGAGCAGAAGGACTTAAGCTGATCTGAGTAAAAAGATCAGTTCTGCCAGTATTTTCAGCTGATGATAAATACATTTACGTGGAAAGCATTTAATAAGATAATTTCCACTGTTAATATTACAGCAGAGATGAAGACTTCTCTATTTATTGGACATGTCAGGGAGAGGGAGCCAAACTAGCGCTGAATCAGAACCCAGCTGAGATCATAGACAGTGGGGAAAAAAGCTATCACGCAAGGCTGTAATTAGAACCCTGTTCACCTTTTACTAGGGGGAGGGAAGAAAATTGGTCGGTGTTGACAGTTCACCTTCATAGCACAAAAAAGAGAAGAGAACATCTCTAACCCCCATTACTGAGAAAACTGTTTTGCAGATTCTACTTACCGTGCTTGCATTTGGAGCATTGCTGAAAGAGAAGACAGGAGGCACTGGTTAGTGGGAAGTGGAAAAAAAATTCTGCTTAGAAAAAGGAAGATCTGACGCATTCAGGGAACTGCTCACCATGTGATTGCAGCCTCCATTCTTTTCAATACAGATATTGCACTTCGGACACTGGGGAAACAGAAACATTTGTTAGACCCAACTCTGTCTCCAGCAGATTTCTGGAGAATGACAATGCTTGCATGATTATTCTACCCTGGCTTCCCCTCCCTCCCTTTTTTAAAATATGCATACGTGAAAATATTAATATATATACACTCTTACTCCCACCAATTACTGGCAGCTCAATTTAGAAGGAGGCAGAAAGCCAGGGATGTTGCACAGCAGCACTGGATTGCTTGCTCCGGAAAACAAGTTTGCTGCTGTTGCTGCTTCTAACGCTGAAGGTCTCAGAGTTAGCATTTAGCAGTTGCTCAGGTACAGGCACATGCGACAGTAGCTTCCACAGCTCCTCAGACAAGATAACCAGCTCTGTATCCTGCCTTCCACAGCCCCTAGCAGATGATAATTTAGGTAGTAGAAAAGGATGTCTGACCACAGTGAGCTGCACACTTCTTTGCTCCATCAGCAGTCCACTGATGCCATGGGGGTGTCAAGTTCAGCAATATTTTTTGGGTTGCATAGGTACAAAGAAGGAAGCGAGTTTTGTTGTTTTTTTATAAGTTTTAACAGCAGGTAAAACGTGTGCCTCAACAACGCTGAACATAACAGAACTTTATGTTTACGAATGAGCATAGCAAATACAGCACCATCACACTCTCCAGAAAAAGAAATATATTTAGGGTCTCTGGTCTAACTACGCACTTCCCGAGCATAGCTGAAGCTTGTGCCTAATTAGCACTGTCACAATTGCTATCGGTTATGGTAAAATAAATGCCAGCCAACTAAGTACTATTTTGAATTCAGACCACAAAATTCCCCAAAGAAACTTAAAGTTCCAGTCTAGAGACGGCTAATCTAGCAGTTTGCCTACAACCTTTTAAGACAATTCCACAGATAGAGTGCACAATATGTAGTACTATTTCTTTTTCTTGAGTCTAAATCTACTAGAAGTACTTCACCAGCTAAGTTACAGATTTAATCTAACTCCTTTTTGTTCTCTTTGCCAAATCAGGACTATCTCCCTCACCTAATTCACAGCACTCCACACAGGTGTTCAGGGTTAAACACCACCAGCATTTACTGACTGCACTTATGCACCCTCTTTCCATTTGAAATATACCTTCACTGATCATTTTGAAGCAGCCACAATTCTGCCTTTTGCCCATGGGAGGGCAGCACAGCTGGCTGCCAAAGACATTCACACTAGGTCTGGAGCGAGGACCATGCTGCAGGAGGGCAGCTGGACCTCGTGTGCAAAGCATTCCCCACACATTCAGCTGTGTTGTATCACTGGCCTTAGAAAGCTGTGAGAATTTACAGCCTGTGAAAAAGCAGCACACGATGCTAAGTATGTACACAGCTGTAGCTTGCTTCCCAGGCAGGACTAGAGGACAAAGGAAAACAAGTAGGTGCTCGGCCTTACATCTTTAGTGTGAGCACTGATGTAGTTGGCTGTTTCGGAGTCATCTGCACACTTGGTGAGCCATTTCCGGATGGTAGCACAGTCTGTAGGTGCGTGGTACATCTGCCGACACTTAAAGCTTAACAGAGAAAAAGAAAAGAAGAAAAAGACACGGCATGTCAATTTCCTGGGAAGTCACTCAAGAACGAGGTTTTCCTGATGACCAAAATCTGGGAGGCCAAGTGAGGGTAAGGGCTACAAATGCACTCATGCATTACCAAAGTGCAAAGACCAAGTGAGAGCTCCAATAAAGCACCACTCTCCTGTGCAGAAACTGGCATCAGGATGAGAGAGAAGAGGCCTTCTCTGTCAAAAATGTGTCTGAGGGCTGACACATCCCTCCCTGCTGACTCTACCTACCTCTGCTCTAACATGAGTGTAGAGGCCTGGAGCATACCAGTGGCTTTACAAGTAAACTGACTCCAGTGACAGATATCATCCTCCTGCATTAGCACAACCCAAACAGCCCCCGGTGAGCGAGGGCTGTTTGCACAGACATACCAGGGAGTTGGGGCTCTCAAACCCTTGTATCACACTCCACAGGCGTTCTCAACAGCAGTGATTCTGGAGACCAATAGCAGAATACACTTCAGCAGCCCTACAAACTACCTTTTTACTCTTGCCCCATTTGTACTTGAAGGCAGACAAGGACCATTAGTGTTCCTATTCAGCAGGAATTTGTTCTCCTGACAGCCTCGAAACACACCAGACACTCTGGGCATCAAAAACTTGTAATAAGCCTAAAAACACAGTATCAGCAGATAGCTGCAAGGCCTCCACAACCATTACCAGATTCTCTACCACTCACTTTGACTGCAGCAAAATTTGTAACCTAGTCAACCAGCATATGAGAAAGGAAGATTTTTAACCCCTTTGTTACTCAAGCCCTGTGTTCCCTGACTGTCAGAATGCCCAACTCCAAGGAGTTTAGGGAGCAAGGGGAAGGCTGACCACCTGCAGAAGTCAGACACCAAGTGTCCAATTACTCAAACTAACTCAAGTTACAAACAACTCTAGCAAAGCATTTGAGATGCTTTTTCACACGCTGAACCTGTTGGCAAGCAAACGGAGTAGCTCTGAGGACAGCATATAATTTCCCCATGATCTTTAACCTTTTCTGTTTCTTACCAGAAGACCTCATTGCAACGATTGCACTGCACTCGCCGGGCTTTTGGCTCCTGTACCTGTATGACCATAGGACAATCTGCACCAGGACACAGCTGCAGCTGATAATGGCTCTGTGAACATATCAAGGTGATAAGATCAGCAACGTATGTAGAAGAGCAGAAACGTTCCCCATCCTCATCTTATGCCCCAGAATGTACTCAGCTGCTTTCTTGTGGTGGCTGTTTCCTCCCACTTATTGAAAAGAGGTGACACCACTCTTTCATACTTGCTTCCCTGTTTCTTTACTTTTCCCAGTCTGTTCCCAGTAACCAGAATATTCCCTGCACATTTAACCTTAACCATGTATATCTTAATAAATCTCACAAAAATGTTATTGAGCAAACCAGTCCAGTTGGTCCTTCACTAAGGTGAAGGACTTACTTTTCAGAGCCTAAAATATCTGTGGCAAGAGCAAGGAGGGCTTTAAAACTCAGACTTAAGTTTGAGGTTCTCAGCTGAAACATTCTGAGAATTCTACTTGAGGAAAAGAGCCAAGCACTAGCCAAGCAGTTACTGGGTGACCTTACTGCAGAATTTACTTTGGCAACCTGCTAGAGCATTTTGTCAGTGAGGCTGTACTACAGGAGCACCGACGTCATGTTTATGAGGGACAATTCTGCTGCAGTTACTGCATTTCTAATCAGAGATGCAAAGCACCTCAAGCACAATTTCTGCAAGTCATTGGTGAATTAATCCAGGGTATTTTAAGCCTGAAAAAGACAATACCTCCACATAGTCCCTGAAGAGGTAGCGCCTGTATTTGTCTTTCAGCTCTTCACTAGGCAGCAATGGAAACACAAAGTCTTCTGGTGTCCGAAGTAGGCAGTCCTGAGCCATGCAGGAGACCCCTGAGAAAACAGCATTTCAGCACAGTGCAATTTGTGCTAAAAGGAGCAGAGACAGAGATAGCATTCAACACAGTTTCCTAGGTGCCATCTGTTGTTGTGGCAAGAGGGACACAACTGTGAAACAGACCTAGCAAATCTATCAGGGCTGCTGAAAAGCTAAAGCCCAACTGTATTCACAGAAAGATGACAGGGCACAAATGTATCCAGCATCAGTAAGTGTTTCAACCAGGGCTCACAAAGTCAGATACTTGAAGCAGAAAATTGCATGTTACTGCCACACCGGAATGAATGACAGGATAAAGAAGCCCAAAGCAACTCTGGCTACTACTGGCCAACACCAAGGAAACGGATGTTTGCATCCACACCGATTCCCAGGGCAATGCAACCACACATCACCAGAGATGCAATCTCAAAACGCAGAAGATTTTCAACTTTTAATTTGTTACAGTCATGCTCTTGAGATCACAAAGGGGAAAAGAGCAGCAAATGGAACTCTGGACTTGCAGGTTTTGTTAGGCAGGAGCAGAGCTCTCCAGGTGGTATGGCAACGCTCACCAGGGATTCACGTAAGACTGCTAGTTAAAGTTAGGTTTGTCACAAGAACCCACTCCATGCTCCAGCTTCTCATTACTTTCAGAGCAATTCTTTCTTTCAGAGCAATTCTGCCAGTCATCTGCAGAGCAGCCAGCACGTCAAATACAGACCCGCTACCACACACGAGTCAAACTCACCAACTCCGACGCCATCCTTGACGAGCACTGTACAATGCTGCTCCCAGCAGCTGCGACAGAACTGGTGCTGACAAGCCAGAGAAAGCAAGTTCTCCTTCCGGACAAACTGCATGCACACTGCGCAGTGATGGGAGGAATGTACCATTGCCTGCAAGAGACAAATCAGCATTACAGGGAAAGCCTCCCAGCTTCCCTGGAGAGTTCTCAACCTCACCCACAGTCACTTTCATCACCTTCACTGGGACAATGAGAGGAGCTCTAAGCCAGAACAGGTTCCTAAGTGAGTGGCGTGCTGGGGTGCTGCACTGCCCGGCAGTCAGCCCTTCTCTTGCACCTCTTCAGCCTCAGGGAGCACAACAGATGAACAGTCACTGAACAGCTCCTGCCTCTTGTCTAGCGCTACACAGAACCCACCTTTATTTTTCTGGTTCTTACTTTTTCCTTGTTTGAAAAGTGAGAAAATAAATCTTTGTGTGTGTCCTTTCCTGCATTTACTGATATTCTTTGTTAGCTGGGTTAGATTCGATCACTGTTCCACAGGCCATGAAGAGCAGCTAGAGCTGGAAGCAGGCTTAGCAATGCTCTCTTACTGGACAATGATTCTGGGTATGGGTAGCGGGTATTTGATATGCAAATGAAGGTATGGCATGTAGAGAGCTTATACAAGGAGAAAAGGTTGTTCACAGACCATCGCAAAGTTCAGGGATCTTCTCACATCTCTTATTTTCTGCCTACACTACATTTGGCAAAATAGGCTTCATCTCTCCAACTGAAAAGGATTAGAAGGTTTGTTTCAAGTCAGGCATAATTCTGCTATTGCTTCACCAGGAAGCCGTCTGGTCTCCCCGTGGGTAGTGCAGAACTAATCCCTAGACAGCAAAAACAGCCTCTAACACATTTTGGCTCACCCTTGGGACCTGAACAACTAGGTCTAGCACAGTGTTTAGCAAAAGCGAGACTCTACAAAGCTGTTAACAGGACTTTATGCTCCTATTTCCCTTTTCACAGAGAAGCCATATAATCACTTTCCACTGCTTAAACCTTTGCTGCTCTTTGAGAAGCTCGTGCGAGGCAGACGTCAAGCTGCCATGCATAGCTCCGCATGCCAGAGACACGGAGGAGCAGCAGCATGAGTGCCCAGCCACATGACCAGTAGAGCTTGTTTTGTAGCATGACCACATGAAAAAGAAATAAAGCAACTTTGTTCTAAGCAGCCTCACTTATAGACAAAAACAAAATTCATCAACTCAGCAACTGCGCAGATCAACTGCTCAACATGAGCAGCAAGCACGCTACCTAGAACCTTTGAAAGCCATCCCTCAAAGCTTTTCTCTGAGCTGTCCCACTGTAGCTTCTCCCTGTAGGGTCAGTTGCTCTACGGTATGAGTGTATGTCCCAAAGAGTCCCCCAAAACATCATTATTCTGCACTAGGAGCTGCAGCACAGAGCGACTAGCCCTAGCATATGCAAAAAGACTGCAATGTACTGATATCAAAACAATTGTGTCAAGCCTTAAACTAACCTTTTAGAAGAAAAAAAAAAAAAGTATCTAAGAACCCATGGAGCCCTGGCTGCAGAACACAAGCTGGGGGTTCAAATACCAATACTGACCGGCTCAGCAGAAACACCACTGAGAGATTTGGCTTAAGCATCCTTGAGCAGAGCAGTGGAGCCAACTTAGCCATCTCAAGAAAAAAACCTCTGTTCTAGCCACAGACAGGCACTGCTCACTGCGCAGCCAGAACTTCCTCTAGTGTCTTTTACAGAGCGAGCAGTATCAGAAGAGGTAGCCAGGCCCATGCACTCTGCTCCTGCCATTGTTTACCATCACTCCTGCCAAAAGAGTAGCTTAATTTTCTCGAGGCAAGTCATTCTTGAACACAACCTGCAGAACAACAGCAAAGCTGCTGTTTACATGTTAGACACTTCTTGAATGCATTCTCATTTAAAAAATAAACCCAGCACTTATTGAGGGTGTAGGACCTTGAGTCTGCAAAGAGTGGATATGGGACAGGCCCACTGGTAACGCACACCTCCGACAAGGTGGCTCGGAGGCACCTCTGCCAAGGGAAGAGACCAAAATAGCATACTTACATGTTTGGATGAGGTGGGCTGTACTCGTGCTTCTACTAGCAACTGGGCAGCATTAGACTTGTGCCTGAAAAGGCAATTAAAGAACGATCAGATCCATTTCTGAATACATTTTGCACTGTTGAACTGGTCCTTCTCACCCGAATAAATGACAGGCTCTCTGCGAATGGTAGTGGAGGTTTTGACGAGGAGCATGGAAGTGTGTGCTATGTGAGGCCCCTCACTGGGTGAGCTGAACTCTCATCACCAAAACTTTACGATAGTTTCTTCAAAATATTAACATTTCCCTTCTATTCCTCAATGGAAATTTTGCTACAAGTGCCCTCCCGCCCCAAGAAATTTTTTTTGAAGATTTTTCTACCCACACTAATATTTTCACTCCTCAAGTAGTCTCAAGCCATTGCCCACGATAACACACTCCAGCGAGGCTTCTGCCCGTCTTCCATTCCTTTGTAAAAATCAAGCTGTCCTGGTTAGGTCTCACTTTGGCTGCAGTCTACTATCTAGCTACGTATTTACTTTATGACAGATTATCACCCTTTAGGCATATGAAGCTGTCTATCAACAGCCTTAGAATTAAACAGGTCTTTGTGATTTCAACTGCTGAGGAATGTTTGCATCTCCAATAATACATCCATGAATTCAGGAAATAGAAAGGAGCATCAGAGCTGTGACTAGGATTTAAATCTTCCCTCCCCACAAGCATTTTTGGGTGTGTTTAGGGATCTTTAATTGGATACTGCTAGTTTGTACCAAGACAGAAGCTTGAGGACCAGATCGAATGGAGAACAACTTGCAAAGTCACAGCGTGAGAAGTAAAATCTTCACCAGAGTTCCTCTTGTTTAAACCTCGTAAGTTAACCAGCAGAATCGCTCTGAGCTGCTGTGCAGGAATCTCACCCTCCACATTCCCCAGGGAAAAGCTTTCACAGGATGCGTGGTAACCAACGAGCCAGTTACCAGGGATGCTGCGACGACATCCATACGTGAGATGCATCTCCCATACGTTCTCTGCATGAAGCTGCTGGCTAACAGGGCCAAAAATGGCATGGCAGAATGAGTCAGGCTGATGTGCTCTCTATTTTCAGACAATGTTCAGTTCGGAGCCAGTATTTGCTGGAGGGGCTGCCAGACAGCAGTGCCTCCTGACACACTTCCCGCATACATTTGGGCAGAGTCCGAAGCCTCCTTTTGAAATCAGCCAGAGGACTCACTGCAGCGTGACACTGTCAGAGCAACAAAGGGGCTGCGCTTATTAGTTCTCTCACACCATCGGCTGCTGCTCTCCAAATGCCAGTCAGCTTGGAAAAAACATCACATTCAGAGGGAGCAAAAATCTCGAAGCAAACGGACTAAGTGGTACATCAGCATAAGTTCGGTGTTTCTTTACGATTTGTGGCTCGTATGTTCCAAACTGAACATATGTTAACTTTGTATTTGTTAAAATAAATATAGATGCAGCTCTCTCAATCTGCTATCTCATTGTTTAAGCTGTGTGCATCTCCAGGGTTCCCAGCGTGAAGATAATTCCTCAGACTGAAAGACATTCACCGACACTCCCCTCTCCCTGTTTACAAATTCTTTACAGGCAGTGCAGCCTCAACAAAACAGCATTTCTCCTCTGCTCCCTGGCACGGCAGTGCGGCCTGCTTTCAGGTTCAGAGACACTTGTTAAAAGACACTACGCCCTGAAGACTCTTGCAAAGAGAGGAGGAAAAGCACTGAGCACTGAAGAAGTAAGATTACTTGCACTTACCTTTCCAAAATCTCTGAGATTTGCCAGTGGAAACTAACTAATACAAGTTTTGCAACAGCATGTGACACCTAGGTTAAAAAAAAAAAAAAAAAAAAAGAAAAGTGAGGCATATTCTGAGGACACATTTCTGCTCAGGACTATGATGTTCTTACAAGGCTAATAAATTGTACAAACCCAGTAAAACAGCTCAGTGATATTCACTTCCCATTAAACTTGTAGACATAATTTCACAGCCAGTCTATCTACAATAGACAGGTTGGAATAAAGCACAGACGTACTGAACTAACCCAAATATTCATCACAACAGCACAAAGAGGAAGGAATCAGGAAATCAGTGATTAGTTTTAAGAAATCCTGGAAGCCCAACATCCAGCCCTAACTGTGGGCACCCCTTGAGAGGCTCAGACCGGACAGGGCTCGGGGTCTTTGCGAAGTGCCCCACATCGGCCCCGCAGGGCAGGCTGAGCCTGCTTACAGAGCTGGAGAAGCAGCAACAAACTGCAAGCACAGACATGCTGTGTCAGCATACGGTAGGGGGAAAAAAATAATATATATATATACATAAATATATTTTCCCAAGGTTTCAGTGTAGAAAAGAAAGTTGTTGTGCACTGGAATAGACTGGGGCTATGGAAAGCTCCTCTGACAGGGACTCTTTCCATGCAGGGACTCTTTCCATGCAGACCTGCTCACCTTACACGGGCTCCTGGCAAGCACTAGCACGGTCCATGCTAGCCAGAGCAAGTGGCTGGGCAGCCCCTAGAATCCTGCCACACGACATTTGAAGTCATGTTACAAGGGTACAAGCGAGCAAGTTCCCCTTGCTTCTACGTACTGGTTCATTTCAGGAGAGAACGGGCTGGTCTGCTCGCACCCACCGGGACCACAACCACGGGGCTGCTGAACTTTACCCAGGCTCTGGACCCTTCGTGCCTTGTCAGGCTCGCAGAGTCCAAACAAAGCAGGCCTCCTGCAAACACAGTGCCTCTCCCCTGGATTTCGGGAGGCTCCTGAGCCGACCTCCTCGCTCTGCTCTGTTCGGAGTGCCTGAGCAAGGCCGCAGCTCCGCACAGCTGTGTTCACACAGCTGCTGGCAGGGAAGGGCTCTGTCTCCCCTGCTCTGAGAGAAGCTATCACCATCACATCTCTGTCTACCACGCATACTGAAAACAACTTTCATCCCAGCTGCAGGAAGAGATCCATTTTTTCTAGAGAAGCTGCCAGCCCCAGTCAGCAGCCGGAAAGCCACAAGCCGCCTCGAACCCTGCTGCAGGTGAAAGGTGGAGCCCGATGCGCTGGTAACACAGCCACGCAACAACTCCAGCACGGCCCCACAGGGAGAAACGAGCTGTGGCTGCTGCTTCTGCGAAACGCAGGCTCTGCACACCTACTGGAAACGTATCATTACCCTTGGAAAACCAACCCAGGGCAGAGGTGCAGTTTCACAACGTGACTGGCCTACTCCTGCCACCTCCGCTTTCTGATCTGCCCAGGGTCATTTTTCAACGTTCACATCAACAACTTCCAGAAGAACTGAAGCACCAGCTCATGCTGCCAGACACCTGGGAGGTGACCTGCCCTGGCTTCACCAGCGATGGGATGCACGGAGCACACCCAGGCAGTGCTCACTCCCAGCGCAGCAGCCTTCCATCAGCAGCAGCGTGGCACACAGCGGACACGTGCAGCCTGCTCCTGTTTGCATGAAGTGCCACTGCCTGTCTCAGACAGGTTGCCTCAAGACCTCCGCCTGGCAGACCCAGGCAAGAGCTTCAGCTCGGGACAGACACCTTTGACTTGCTTGTACGAGGAAGACATCTGCATTTTGTTTCTGTAAAACAAACAAGCATCAGGAATGTGGTCTCTACAAGACTGGCTTCCTGCGAATGCAAACCACATGCTAATGAATCATGCTCTAACAGTAACTAAATTATTTCTCGGTAGCAGTAAGAACTACCATCCTGACAAGGAAAAAAAAAAAAAAAGACTGAAATGGGAAGCTCATCTGTAACACATGAAAATGAGCATTTTTTGGTTGGATTTTCACAGCCTGAGGTGCAGCATCCGTCACAGCACCACGACTCCAGGAACAACATACAGAGCAACATGTTCCCAGAGGAGGAACTGATCAACAAGTCCCTCCAAGAATGAAAAATTATATAAATACAGATAGTAGCACTTACATCTAACGAACTGCCCTAACAATGAAATGGTTTTGAGACAAATTGTTAAGCAAAAGGCAGAACTAATGTTCTCGAAAGATGCCAGGTTAACAGATCTGGAGATAAGTCTATCATGGAAGAAATTTAAAATCAAGACAAGTGATTCTGCAAGGCTGTTGCTTTTTGTTCCAGAACATGTTCTGAGAAAGTCCCATCACAAAGAAATTCCTTTCTGGCCCTGGTTGTGAACCTGACTCCTCACAGTGGCCAAACTTCGCTCCCCACCTGCACGCTCTCTTGGTCTTGGTAGGGGATGAAGAATAAAGCTTCTGCGTCCACTCTTATTTTGCTCCATTTCCAAGCCCTGACCAGACCAGCTGTAGTGCCAATCTTATTACTTGCATTATAAAATCACCCGAGAATAAAACATTTTGAATTCTTAAAGCCATGTTCATGATGCGAGCCCCAAAGCAGAAGGAAAGCTGTGGCCTCGCAGCACAGAAGGGAGGCTCGGCTGGTACCCAGGGCACGCTGCCCAGCAGGGCGATTCCTGCACAGCCAGGGGTTTTACACAATTAAAGATCTCAAACTTGAGAAACATTTCAGAAACCTTTGATTCAGTCCTCTGTCAGCAACTGGGTGACACAAGGGACTTAGGTCATCCAAGACCAGTAACACCTTGTTTCAGACACAAAACAAACTGAAAAAGATGCTTTTGAAAAATTGTCAACTTTGTTTCCGCTTCTCTATTCTCTTTTCAGAGAATTAAGACCCAAAGAAGATGCAAGATGGCCCTCTCAGTGCCTTGCTGGCAGCAGGATATTTCAGTAAAATATTTATACGGACCCCAGTGCAGAAGGGAATGTATATTCTACATGCTGCATTTGTATTTTGGTTTTTGTCTGCAACTGCAGAATTGTGCCAGTGCTTCTGCATAACTTGAGTCCTCCAGAACTTTTCCAGCCTTGGTTAAATTTATTAAAATTGTGAAGAGGAAAACTAAAAACAGCAATCAGGCTGAAAGATTTTATTTGGAATCATATAGTCTTTTAGGTCGGAAAAGACCTTAGAGATTAACCACCTGACACATCGAGTCCCATCACTAAACCATGTCCCCCAGTGCCACGTCTCCTAAATACCTCCAGGGACAGGGATCCACCACTTCCCCAGGCAGCCCGTTCTGGTGCTTGACAACACTCTCCACGAAGAGAGAATTTCTTTCCCTCATTTTCATTTCCTCTTTTTCTTACCATTAGTTTAAAATCTGCAGATCAAAGATTGGCTCAGTCCAAAACTGAACTTGGAAAATTCCTGATTCAAGACCAGGCTTCTTTATCCATATCGGGGTGAAAACAGAAAATTGGCTGGGCATCCCATCATCCAACCTGCAGTTTCCAGCTTCACCTTCAGAAATTTGGTCACTTCAGAAGCCTTTTCCAAACCTCCCTCAGTTTAACTCTGACCTCCCAGTGACAGAAGACCGTGGATTGTCAGAACGGGGCACCCATGCTCGTGTTCAGCACCGCGCTGGAGAAGGGGCGCAGCGCTTCTGCACGAGGGAAGGGTGCCAAAGAGGAAGCTGCTCTGCCTAACGGGAAGTCTCTACAGGAGTTATAAAAAAAAAAAATCTAAAAAATTTACATAATGCCGGACAAAATTAGATTCTGAAAGTAGAACAAAGAAGAAATGTCACCACATGAAATACGTTGATTCGCTTTTTGAAGAAGAGAGCCCAGTGTTTTTCCCTCCTTATTTCAATCTCAAGGTTAATCTCCCTGGGTTCTCTCCTCTCCAAGATAAGCAAAATTCTCACGGTTCTGAAGTGTGAGAAAGAGCGTGGCACTCTTGGACAAGGCAGTATCAAAAGAATTTGCAAAGCTGCTCTGCAGGTACCTTGCTGGGTTTGGAAAGCACAAAGACAGCTCTGCCTCAACTTGCTTCCCCCGATAAGCTGTGCTGTTTGAAGAGCTGAAGTTTCATCTCTCTACAGCAGAAAATCTTTTCAACCATGCCACTTTGACAGTTGCTCATTCAGACAGAAACGTTTCCTAAAAGCTAAAAAAACACTGTCTTTTGTAGAGCTTATATTCTACAGAAATTGCTCATGCATATTGATGTAGCATGCATAGCTCATGAGTTCCTTTCGCTTTTCTCCGAGGGATGGCCTATTTTTTTGGAGGTCTGCTTCAAGCCTCACTTCTGCAGAAATCTGGTATCAGGAATTTCAAACAAAAACCCTCACGTGATCCTCAAAGATATTCGAGTCAGGGTTGAGTTGGAGATGTTGTGATCTGGATGGAGCTGACGTCCCCTGGCTTTGCATCAAGCTGACAATTCATGTTAGATCAGGGTTGCACCGAAATGCCTGGCCGAGACAAACACAAACCTGGCGTGAAGAAATACTGCTTCCATTATTGTGTTTCCCCTACCCAAAGGTTTTATACAAATAGAGCTAAGCAATTAGGATTAATCTTGAGAGGTATTTCTTTTAATCCACAACTACAGGTTTTGTTAGTTCTACCAGGAAAGGAAGGATTCATGAAAATACTAGCTTGTGTTGCATCAAAACTTCTAGAAACACACACAAATTCTTCAGAACAGTAAGAACAGAGCAAGAGCCTCTGAAATTGTGGCTGTTGGTCAGCAACGATGGGCAAGATACAAGAGACTGAACTGAGCTCACAGTGGAGAACAGAAACACCTCAGAAAGAAACCGTACTTCTAATGGAATAATTTTGTTGAAAAAAAAAATACATTCACACGTGCTTTACTTTAGGATACTGAGGTAAAGAAAGTGACCCAGAAATTGAAACAAACAAACAAATAAACAATTTTATGCTTATTTCTCATGTGGAAAATGGATCTGACTCTGTACTATCCCACTGGAAGAAACTGATTTCCCTGTTTTTACTGAAGGATTTATCAGAAAATTGCAGAAATATTAGGAATTAAGAAGAAACAAAAAAAGGCAACCAAAAAGCTGTTTTTTGGAACAAGTTTTTGTCTTTGCTTTGATCTCTCTCTTACACAGTCCTGGTGGAAAACTCCCGAGGTTGCAGGGGCTCGAGCTGTCATTGACATCACCTGCTATAAACACCCGAAGCGTTCAAAGTCTTGCAGCAAAGTCCTCCCTCTGCAACCGTCACGAGTTTCCGAGAGGTACAAAGCCGTTTTCAGAACTGAGCCCTAATTAATTTCGCTTAACAAAAAAAAAGACAAAGTTGCAACAGAACAATCGTACACCCTGCCTAAAGTGTTCTGGGTTCAGTCGTGCTTTAAAAAAAATGAGAAAAGGTCATCATCCACCTCTAGACACCAGTCACAGCACTGCTCTGAACTTGCCTGATGTTTCACCCTCTGCTGGTGCTGCCCGGGTGAAATAAATGCAATTTGGAGCCTGTAACTGCAGCTTTGGCACCACGGAGCAGCCCCAGTGCTGCGTGAGCCCTGCTTCATCCCAAGGTTTGACTCTGCAGCCTGCCACTCACCTCTGGCGTGCAGACCAGGTGTCGGCCCACAAGAAAAGCATATTTAGGAGGCAGAGAGCAGTTTGGGAAGGACAAACTCCACCAGCATTACTGTGTGAGGCTTGTGGAGCTGTCAGCGCACAGCCTAGTCTGCCACACGCTGCGGGGACGAGAGCTCAGGTTAAATTCCAAGTCCTCTCTGATCCATCCACTCTCCTGCACAGGACAGCGCAAATTTCAGCTGCCAACAAACAGGATCAGTGGGACTCAGCTAGGAAATCTCCACGTACGTATTTCTCAAGCTGTTACGCTATTCCTCCTGAGAAGATTCAGAAGCAAATTAAAAAAAAAAAAAAGCTTAAGCAAGACGGTGAGCCAGAAGGCATTGTTACAAAAGAGCTAGGAGATTTCTTTCAGAGATTTAGAGCGAAAGAAATGCAGCAAGAAAGCTGTAAGACTGCACATGGGCATAATACTGACACAAGACTCGCAGCTGTACTCATAGGAGGTGTTTTTTTTTGCCTGAGAGCAGCGGGGCACGTTGCACTCATTCACTGCAAACTGCCAAGAGCCCTGCAATGTGCCCCACCGCTGCGCTCACCTCAGCTCTGGTCTAGAGGCCAGCAAAACACAGGAGAAGTACAAAATTCTTTCTAGCCATGCAGAGGATGCGTGGGCAACAACCTGAATGTGAGCAGCAGCTCAGGACACAGCTCATGGGGCAGCTAACCCGAACTGAGAGCACTGCTGCATGCTCACAGCTTGGGTAACTGCAGTGAGTAATCCCTGTGCAACCCCAAATAAAAAGGCCTCCACCTGACAGTCGTAGCTTCTACAGGCTTTTTTTTTTTTTCCCTTTTCTAATAACGATGAAGAGGAGGAACAGCTGCTTTGTAAAACAGCTTCATGGTGCACAAGTGAGCTCGTTTCTGTTGTGCCATCCTTAACAGCCACAGCACAGGGAGCTGGCAATGGATTTCAGCTGTGTTGTGCTGCTCCTGTGCTCACCTTGTCCAGCTGTTTCTGGACAAGGACTGAGCAGTTTCTGAAAGGTTGTTTAGACATTTTTAATGACTTCTGCCTTGCCTCTACCTCCCACCAAGGCCACACTCATCAGCAGCTGCGCACAGATCTTTTGCTCGCTGCAGTGCCCCGCTGGCTGTAAGACACACTTAACGTCAGTCACAAAGCGTGTGGGCTGTAATCACCCTCCACGTTTGTGGCTCATTTTTCCAATCATGTTGAGGAGTTCGGCAGCCTGGGCAATACAGGACAAAATCAATTTCTCTCCTCAATGACTTCACGAAGTTGTCACAGCTGCAGGGTCTGGGCTCTCCAGCCAGCTCTCCTATCTTGCCAACCAGAAGTCTAAGAACTTTTTAAAAAGCCCTTTGAGAGTCAAAATAAAACACACTGAGGACAGTTACAGACATCCTCTTATCCTCCTGAAGTTTACTACTAAAACACCAGCATTATGAATCTGACAGGCAACACCACAGCTCTTGTACAGCACAGCTTTCAGGATCTTTTGGGAAACCAGAGCAGAACAAGGACAAAGGTACTCCTCAAACGTGTTCCTAGGGTTACAGCTTCAGATGGTGTGCCCACGTAGCGCTGGCTGGATGTCAAAATGCAGAACAGCACAGCCATAAACCTGCGTGCCCCAACTAATCTAGGGCTCCCAGCTACTCTGAAATAGCGCGTTATCGTTGCCAAACACCACCCGTGGGTTTTGCGGAGAAGTCAAATTTGCATGTCATGGTCTACCACTTACAGCCAATAATATTTAGATATTTACTCTTTACTACTATATTTAACAATTTTGCTTAACCTCACACGTCCTCAGGTTCTTATGGGCACTAACCCTGAACATACATTTTTCAAACTCTGTTATGTACATACACTTAAATATTTCAAGGAGCTTTAAGCACACGGGAGTGTATTAAGGTATTTAGGCACAGCAAGTCTTTTCTGCTTGCCACTTTATGTTGTATGCAAGTTCCATTAAGTCATTATGGCATAAAAAAGGATGTCTACCCAAGAGTACAGGTTCTCTCAGACAAGCACCCCACACTACACACTGGTCGTGGTTTGCAGAGTGCTGGGGGAGGCAGAAGTCAGTCATTTGACATCTTGCTCTTTACAGCCTTTCTGCAATCGCACCGAACGGCGTTCTGCGGGTGCCAGCTCCTTTGGGTAGAGCTGCTCGTTCCGGCTGCCAACCTCCACGCACATGACTCTGGATCTGCTAAAGATGGTATTTGAGAAGGACGCCTGCCAGCTTCCACCAAGCAGCTCTGCAAACTAACTGCTCTGTGTCAGCGCAATTTGAGTGTGTGGAAGGGTTTCAAAGGGCTGTGTTTTTATGAGCAAACACTCATTTGGTTGAATTAAGAGACAACATCAATAAGGTGAGCGAAAATATGTGAAAAGAGGTTTAATGCTGGCAGATCAGCAGCAATAACAGATTAATAGATTCAGTACTGTGCCATGGCATTGAATCTTTTTTTGCATCTATATTTTTATTCTTCAGAGGATGGGGTTCAGAGAAATGCATCAAAAGCACTTATTTCAAGGATCAAAGGAAATATTTGCTGTCAGGTAAATATTAGCAGGTTACTCACATTAATTAACATTTTAAGTTCTACAATCAGTTTTCTCAGTTTTACAATCCTTCCAGTTTTAGTTAAAAGCCTCCAGCAGTAGAGTGCCTGTAAAACAACATCCCTCTCTTTCAATGTGCAAAAATGCGTTAGCTTCCACGTGACCGACAATCGGCTTCTAAAAAATCCTAAAGTCAAGGTAACATTTTTTACAAACTGTAATTACAATTGCTTTATCTCATTGTTTAGATGGCCACTATAAGAATTTGGTAAAAAGAAACAAACAGAAAGATCCGTCTCATCACTGAACTAGAGAAAACACAGTCAGTTATTCGGAGCATCGCAGATATTCCAGGCGTGTACAGAGACCCTCCGCAGAGCCAGGAAGTGTCATTCACCAGCAAAAACAATATGACCTCATCACACTCTTAATTGCTCGCCAGTAACAGGGTCAACTTTGTTTGTGTAACTGTTGAGTATCGTACTGTTTGTGTGTGTCTGCTGATTCTGCCACTCTAGGACTCACAAGCACTCAATGTGGAGTTGACGATCAGTTTGAAAACAAACTCACTACTGTCCAATTTTAAGTCTTTTTTTTTTTTTTTTGAAAGATACTGGATTTTATAAACGTATCTACTTCTCAAAAAGAACTGCTGTAAATTCCTTTGCTGGTCTGCAGGCAATAGGTGCTGCTCTGCTTTCAGGAGTATTGTCCTTAACAAGCGTTGATTGTGGGATCAGCTGGGCCTTTTGGGGAATTAAAGGTGATCTGCTTCAATTCACAGGCCTCTTGGTCAGAGAATCACAGTTTTGGAAAATATTAGCTTGACATTTTCTTCAGGCATGTTTAAGCGGTAGTTCAATTATCTATTTAGCTTCGTTAGGAGTGAAAACAACTTTGGCTTTAATTGGCAAGGAATGAAAAAGGTAGCCAAGAGGGTTTCTAAGAAAGATCACCCTTTACCTCGACACTCGAAGAAAACAGCAATTTGACAGTCAGCCTGAAATGGCTGAATAAAGGTTAAAAAAAAAAAAAAAGGAGGATTAACGAGCAGAGCAAATTGAATACTACTTATTTAGACTGTTTCTAGCTAATAACAGTACAGATTGAAAGTACGAGGATGTAAAGCTCTGAATACCTGGTTTTGGTCTTAAAAGAGTGTAGACAAAATGCCGTATAAGAAACACACTCACAAGACTCCTTCAATTTAACCTTCAGAACATGAATCACCTGCTGACAACATAACAGCAGAACATTCAAACCCGGCTTTGAGCTCATTCACTGTATTTGGTTTTTAGTTTGCTTTTGGGATTTATATTAGTCTCTTCATTTCTTGTGATAACAAATTGCTCTGAGTTCATGTAATGAATTGCCTTCAACACTGTTCCTCCTGAAAACGGTCTTTAATTTACCTTCTTCTTTCCCTGTCAGGGGCAACCACTCATTCTTTAGTGTGAGCTAATGCTGAAAAAGCACTACATAACCACTAGACATCACAAAGTCCAGCCCTGGAAACAAAAGGAGATGAAATCAGCAAAGTGAACTAGGATGCTCCAAAGGAACAATCACAAATACCCCCCAAAACAAGACACTGTAACAGGCAGTCCTCAAAGAAAAAAAAAAAAAAAAAAAGAGCTCAATGAGATTAGAGGAGAACAATATTAATACAGATCTGACAAAAAAAATAAATCAGCCTCTATTTATGCATCTCCTCTAAGTCAATGGAAAATAATGATAACATAGCTCAAGATGTTCTATCCAATTTCCTTCTCCTCTATGCTAGCTAACACAACCCAAATTTTTTCCCCTGCAGTTTGTCTGAGAAAACAAGTGAAATCACAAGTTTCCTTGGGGGAAGAGAGGGGAAGGAAGAAGCAGGGTTGCTAAAGCATTGTAAGAAAGGATGCCAGGAAACAAAAAGCACATGCTACAGATACACAACAGATTTCCAAGTTAAGAAATTTGTAATTCTTGCACCACCGTTGCTAGAAAACAGAGTGAACGTGGCACTTCAAGAACCCGAGACTCAGTGAGTGGCTTACAACATCACATTTTTTCAGGTTTCTACCCAGATTTATTTTTATCTTCTCACGCAAAACCCACAACGTATAGCACTTCACTTTTAAGCAAATAAGCAGGCACATTCTTGAAGTGAAAGGAATCTAAAATGTTCTCTCCTTGGGCTCAAATGAGTCTCATTTGGGGCCAGATTCAATCTAGCAGGTTGGCATTACCTGGTAAACCATCATCTTTCCTGTTTTAACATCAGTGAGACCTCCAGAATTCTTGGAAAAACTGATTTCAACTTTGGAAGCTGGATTTTAATGGCTAAATAAAGTATTGCTTCTGTTAATTTAATTTGAGAGAACAATATGGCAGGCATTGCCTTTCTGAAGGGTGCTTCATCTGAAGGCAAACAGCAAGCAGCAGAAAAACATTTCTAAATCTTTGCTTATTTGCTAAGAACCAAGAGCAACTGGATCAAAAGTGCTGACCAACGATTCTCATTTGCTCTTTTCTTTTGCCTCCCTTTTCTTACGATCTGCAGGGAGCAGCAGGCATTCAGAGCTCGAACTGCACGTTTTGAAGAAATCACAGTCAAGAGTTTGAAAGCTAGGAAACAGTAAAACAGTTCATTTTCTGTGGTGGTGAATGCTGGGAATAGGCACAACAGGCAGCAAAATCAGCTCGAGCTGCAGTATGGGCACACTTTATAGCCTGTAAGCTTCAGTCTTCAGGCTTTATGTTTATATTATTTCCTTAAGACTCTGATGTATAAAGGAAGAACAAGATCTCTCTGCAATTAATAAAGGTCCAGGCCAAATTAATGTGAATTAAAATCTATCCAACGAGGTTTTTATGTGCTGCAGTTACCTCTGTCTTCAGGGGTTGCTCCAGAGAACAACAAGCACTAGGAGACCTGCTACAAGGTAGACACGTTGCTAATCTCAACCAAACGCCAACACCTTGCTGCTTAGGAAACTCAGCTTTCCTCTGACCTGTGCTCGGACCAAAGCACACTGACAAGGCAGAAAGGGAACCTCCTCTTACTTCCAGTCTATGCTAGAGTCATCAGTCACACAAAGAGAAGGAAAACTTCACAGAAGTCTTATTGAATATAACACCACGGAGCTGACTTGGAGTGGGAATCTTCTGTGATGAATTAGTCACTACAAGAGCTGGCAAGTTCATTGTACTTTAATTGCTTGTCACTGCAACGGGAGGGTTAATGCCTGGCACGACAGCTGATCTGTCTTTTTTGAAAGTCTATGATTATTCACTCAGAACCAACAAAGCGAGGTGTTTTTGTTAGAACTGGAGTTTTAGCACATCTTCCTATCTGTCAGTTATCTTCTGGAACACAGATGAACCAAACTGTACCATCTATTATTTGATTTGTTTCTTTTCTATGCATCCTCTTTGCATTGGTGCCAAAGTGTTTAACTCAGACTTTGGGCACGAATCTCAGCTCTGCAAAAAAAAGTTGTAAGAATCAACAATACAGCAGGAAAGACTTTCAGGCCCCCAAACCAGTGTGCAACAACTGCAAACCTTTGAATCCGTTTTGAACAAGGGACCTTCAAGAACATTCCTCCAACCCCCCATACCAGTAACATTGCCACAGCTTTCAGTTCACACCGTACGGTTGGCATTTGCCTTCTCAATTAACTTACTTTACCCCTGTGTTAGTGCAGAAACCTTTCCTCACCTTTAACGTGGCAGCCAAGCTGGCCATGTGTTCATTCAGAGTGCTCTCCGACTCCTTGTAAGTCAGGCAGGTGAACTGATATTCCTCTGGATCAAAGGCATCTGCTCCCTGCTGCTCCACGTCGTTAGCTACCCCATCATAATAATCCTCAATATCCCCAGGATCCTCATCCTCTTCCTCCTCCTCGCAATTAGGGTCATAATCCTCTTCGTTGCTGTCAGAGCCCTGGCTGTTCATGTCCACGGACATCTTAGTGCCCTGCCAAACTGCAGACCAGGAAAGCAATTGCAGCGTCTTTCTCTCCTCCAAACTTTATCGTTCTTTTGATTTCATCTGAGCTCTGTCTCCTAAGGGGGGAAAAACAGTTTTTTTTCTGTTGCCTAAGAAATGGTAAGAGAGGCCACGGCAGCATCGCACGGGTGATCGAACAGCCAGGGACAGCCCGACACAACAACCCAGCTGAGGAGGATTTGGCTGCAACTCGTGCATCTGCAGAGCTGCTCTGACAGGTGAGGTCTAAAACCTCGGAGATGGGTTTTCATCGCATTGCTGCCTGGCCCCCAGCGAGGGCCCCAAGACTTCTGTCATTCAGAAAGCGGCCCCATAGCCTTCACTACGTATCTTTTCAGAAATCCATCCAGATTTTCAACATTAAGCTTTTACCAACAGCCTGTAGTAGTGCAGAAAAGCATCATCTGCATTTCATCAGCAGGATAAAAACACCTTAACTATGATCACAGGAGCTATGAACAACCTGTGATACCCTGTACACGTCCACATTGCTTCAGACCCACAGGATTCAGTGGGACTTTAGAAAACATGATGGGCAAATAGATCTTTCTCAGACACCCCATTTAACCCTCTCCAACACCATCCCAAAGAAACAGTGGTGTTAATAATCCCTTTAACTAGGCTCTGCAGGATGCGATGTGGCTTGGGCCTCACCTCTTGGGGGGGTAATAAAATAAGTGCTCTCATTACTGTCTCAGCGTACATACTTATTACCTTCTGAACATAAACGTTTGTACTCAAGTGTCGGCAGCTGCTGTTCGAGAGGAATCAGAAGAGCCAAGCTATTTTTTCAGTCTCACCCGTATTGGAAAATTCACGTGTTTGACTTCACTTATTGGGGCTACACTAGAAGAAGGTTTGTAACTAAAACAACATGAATTAGAGCTCTGAGAGGTTCAGCAGGTAGAGCACTTACCACTTAACCAATTCCTTTAGTTTCAAAAGAGAATCTATTAAACACAAAAGAGTTAAAACACAGTGCTGCGACCAAACTTTTCGTATGAAAATACAGACGTAAAAGTTGTATTTTCTACAGGCAGCATATGTTGGTTTCTTACATGTACGTGGCATTTCACATTATCTTGTTAGCTCTGATACATACACACACACCCCCACGGTTTCACAATTTGTAGCTGCTAGGGAGCCCATAATCAAGCTTTGACATTCCTGACTTCAGAGCACACAAAATCTCAGCCATAAGTTTTCATTACTTTCCCTCAGTTTGTTTTCTGGTTCCAATAAACTGCCCAGGCAGCACAGATAAAGCACCGAGAGATGCGATGCACCACTCATCTGAGGAGCTGAGGCGAGCTCAACAGATACAAACCTTCCCCAGCGCAAGAGGCTGAAGGCCAGGAGCTAATTATATTATCCCTGGAACTCTGGTCTCCGTTCCTCTCATTTGCCTCTTGATTTCTTAGCCGCTTGCAGCGTAACATACAGACCCTTCACATCACTACCTCCTGCAGAACTCGGGAGGAGCAGCGGCGCTCTGTCTCCATGTTGGAAGGACCCAGATGTGCAATCTGGTTTGGCAGACACAAGGGAAACCTATACCGACCCCCCCAGGAGCTGAATGTGTGGCAGCTGTGCTCAGCAAGCCTCAGAGCACCACGAGGCCCAGGCACGTTTCACCAGAGGAGCTCCCAAACTCATTCTGATCATCCAAGACGTTAAAGACAGAAAAAGCACGTTTAACTGATGGTCTGTGTGCAACCTCAGTGCGTCTCAAAGCAAGGAGCTGCTTTTAGAGGCCTCAGCAGAGCGAAGGGCCTACATGGTACCTGAGCAGTGATGTGCCAGCCCTGGGGAAGAGAGGCCCAAGGGAGGGCAGAGCCTTTCTCCGGGCACCTAGTGCATACTTGAATTAACAGAGAACTGCTCGTGTGGGCAAACATGGCGTACCAGCAGGGAACAGGCAGCAGACTGGATGTCTTTTGTGAGTCCTGTCACAGCGCCCTAGGGAAGCGTTTGTTTCCAGCATAACTTAACGCCGGATGGTTGTGTGTGACAGGGAGGAGGACGAAGGCTTCTGGGGACAAAACAAAGCCAGGTGCCAAGAAAACAAGGGCCATAACTCACCTAGCGCTCAGCCTCACGCTCTCAGACCTGCTCAGCTCTCTGCTTACAAACTAAGACAAGAGATAAACTAGAGCTATAAAACGTTGGCTAAGACAATAAGGACGATAAACTCAAAAAGAGAGTCAAAAGAACAAAGAGTATTTGGGGTAACTTACCGTAATCCCCCAGATCAGCTTATAAAGTTTTAAACAATGTTTAGATCGCTTTCCTACGTGGAAATAAGATGAGGTCCCACTTCTCCACCTCCATCATCGGTGCTCCTTCACCTTTCACCTGCCCTAGCACTGATCCAGCCCCCTCTCTTCCTCCAGCCGCCCTGTAAATGCCCCCATCCCCATGCCCTGAGCCGCCAGCTCCAGCAGGGATGTCCCCTCTACCCTCAGTACAGCCAGACAGCAAAGTTACCGCATCCCTCCTCGTTTCTGTCTCACCACATTGCTTTTCTCTGACTCCTTGCCCTCTGTATCTACCTCTGTGGGACTTCTCAAACTCTTTTGGAAGGCGCTCCTCCCTGCTGCTTTTTCTGTTGGGATTTCGCAGTTATCTCAACGAACTTTTTCTGCCACTTTTTCCTCTCGCTCCCGTATTGACAATTCTCAGCGTGACTCGAGTTTGCCTCCGGAATTACTTACCCACGCCAAGTTTAGGCGGACTGGCCCCCTCGCCTTCCTCGGAAGCCCTCTACAGCCCCCGCTCCCCGCTCGCTACCAGCGTTAATCTCATCTCTGCCTATGCCACTGGAGCCTGTAATCCAGGGATCAGCCTCAATCGCCTCCTCACACCCTCAGCACGCGCCCCCCGCCGCCTCCCCCTGCCCCGAGCTTCCACCCGTGATTCTCCCACCCCAGCAGCGAGCACCCAGCGCAGCAGCTCCCCCCTCGCACCATCCCCGCAGACACCCCCGCGCAGCTGCCCCCCGCCCCCAGAGGCCCCGCGGGCTCCCCCCCACCCCCACACCGCGCTGGGCCCCCCGAGCCTGCCTCACCCCCACCGCTACCGGCGGGGCCCGCTCCCGCTTGGGGACACCCCCACGGGCCCGGCGGTGCCCCCGCTCCCCTCAGGGCCCCCTCAGGGCCTGGGCCGCCCCGCCTGGGCCCCCTCCGCACTCACCGGGCTCCGCAGCGGGCGGGGGAGGCGGGAGCGGCGCCCGGGGCTCCTCCTGCCGGGCCGCCGCTGCTGCACGCCGGAAGCGCCGGCCTCCGGGTGGCGTCACTTCCGCCGGGCGGGGCGGGAGGGCTGTACCACTGTAAAGGGTGAGGGGGGGGGTGAAAAGGGAGCGGGGCGCTACCACTGAGGAACGGGGGGGGGGACACGCGGGGACGCGCCCCGCTCCCGGCGTGCGCCGCGGCTCGGCTCTGGGGGAAAGGTCGCGGGGCGGCGGGGGCGGTGCTCGCTCGGCGGGGACGGAACGGCCCAGCCCGGCCCCGGCTCTGCCTCAAGCCCCGCCGCCGCCTCCTCCTCCACAAGCCGCCGCCGCCGCCATGGCCGAGCAGCCGCAGCCCATCAGCCCCGTGAAGAATTTCTTCGCCGGCGGCTTCGGCGGCGTGTGCCTGGTGTTCGTGGGGCACCCGCTGGACACCATCAAGGTGAGGGGGGTGTGGGTGTAGGGGGGGAGGCGGTGAGGGCTGTGGGAACTACACTTCCCAGCGGGCACCGCGCGGGGCGCGCTTGCGCATTGCGGGAGGACTACAGCTCCCGGCGTGCCCCGCGGGGAGGCGGGGACTACATCTCCCAGCGTGCCCCGCGAGGCGGCGGGGCGCCCCCTGCGGGCCTGGGGGCTGCAGGCGGGGGTTGGACAGCGCCCGGCTGCTAATTAGCGGCTGGTAATTAACTGCTGGTGCTCTTCTGCAAAGGCTGGAGTTGTCTAAAGGCTGAAACTGGCCGTCACCTGCGCCCTGAAGGCTGCCCTCACTACCTGGTGGCTTCAGGGAGATGTTCTCCAGGTGCCACGTTCAGCAGAGCAACACTCAATAAGCCAACGCTCAATAAACAATAAACTAACACCCAATAACCCAACGCCCAGTGCAGCAGCACCCAATAATCCCACCTTTCTTCTCTCTCCCTGCCAGGTCAGGCTGCAGACCCAGCCCAAGCCGCAGCCCGGGCAGCCCCCGCTCTACTCTGGGACCTTCGACTGCTTCAGGAAGACTCTGGTTGGAGAGGTACCGCAAAGCCGGCGGCTCTTCGTGCCTCACGGGAGCGGGGCCGTGTGGGGGTGTGCCCCCCAGGGCTGTCCGAGGCTTGGCTTATCCACTGAGTTGATTTTAATTAAAACGTTTCATCAGTTGGCAGAATTTGAAGGGAGGTCTCACTGGTAACGCTCAGCATCCGCTTGTTCCAAATTTAGCCCTCGTTTTGTTAGGAAGTGCTTTTGGTACAAAATATCACGATATTAATGTCTGGAGTGAAAGACTGCAGTTAAAATTGGCTTTGTTGTAGTTGGTGGCACCGTGCTGTGTTCGGCATTCGGAGCTGCCTCTGGAAGTCCTAAAATAGGCAACGGCTTTTGTTGATTCAGGGAGTACTTTTGCTTTCTTCTGTGAACTATCTATGAGAAGGCAGAGGAACATTTGTTTCAATTCTAGGTGATACACTTCTTTTTTTTTTTTTTTTTTTTTTTTGACTAAGGGGACAATTACAGTAGTTTTGATTAATCTTCAGAATGTAGACAGCAGTTCTCGCTCCTGGATTGGCCATATCATGTGACTGAACTATCGTCTATTTTGTTTTTAGAAAGGCACGCAGCCTTGGTTTAAAGACTTTAAGTGTCACAGAATCCACTCAGCTGCTTCATACGTTTTTCCAGTGGCTATTTGGAAATAATGACTATAAAGCCCAAGCGTTTATTTACTTGTCTTAAGTCTGATTTCTAACCACTGGATCTTGTTAGGTAACTCGCTACTAAATGAATGAGCCGTCTCATATCTGAAATCTGCTTTCATGATGGCATTCGCAGGCTGTTACATAACCAAAGTAAATCTCGTTTCCGTGGTGTCTCCCACGAAGCACTGAATTGCTCTGCTAGCTCTGAATCCGTTTTAGTTTTTAACACCCCTGCTGAAGCACGGACGTCAGAGCTGAACTGTAATAATAGCCTTCTGATTCGGCGTTCAGAAGTAGCGCTGCCTCTCTGCTCCTACTCAATACTCATCTGTTTCTGTGAGGAAGACTGAAACTTCTCTGCCGAGGCCTTTTGTTTCCCATTGCTCACAGGAAGGCTGAGCAGGAGTGTCTGATTTTTGTGAACCCGACAGGATTTCATTACAGAGCCAGCTGTGTCTGTAAGCACATGGACACCTGTTGGGACACACTGACTTATTCTGGGGAGGAGAGAGGATGAGTGGATTGACTAGCAAATATACAATTTGTGCACCTAGCCTTTATCTAGACAGATAAGTGCTTCCTTTTTGTAAGAAAAAAATCACTTCAAAGTCAAGGTAAATGAAATAAACACTGCCACTGGTTCTGCATTAGATTTTTTCCATGGGTGCAGCCTGATGAAGGGAAACGTCAGGGATGCAAATTTATATGATGAAGAATGAAAGGAAGAATGATTTCCTCTTGAACTCATTCCAGACTGTGTTTGTGTGGGAAGTAAAGGAGCTCAGGTTAGTCTCCCTGCCTCTTTACCTGAAGAGTAAATTTGCTGTAGCATTCTCAGGCTCAGTGTCAGGGTTTTACACTGCTGCCTTTGATGACTTACCGATAAAGCACATACACATTTTTTGTGTGTACCTGGGAGAAAGGACTTTTTGACCCGCTCTTATAGGAGTTTCATTCAGGTGGCTTTCAACTAAACCTCCTCGTGCTTGAGGTGTAAGTTCTGGATGATCAGTGTTGGAACAGCAGGGTGGTAAAGGGGCCGGTGCTCTCCAGGAAGGGCAGCATTCCTTGCACCAGTTAAACGTGTATCATTGTAAACAAACAATAGATGCTGTTATTGCTCTAATTAATGTGACTGGCTAGCTGATATTATCTTGCATTTTGCTTGTCAATAAATTAAAATATTTGCAGAGCGTATGCCAAAGAAGTAATTCTTGTGATACTGTTTCTTGCAGGGAGTCCGAGGCTTGTACAGAGGAATGGCAGCTCCGATTATCGGAGTGACCCCCATGTTTGCTGTGTGCTTCTTTGGATTTGGCTTGGGAAAAAGACTCCAGCAGAGAAAACCTGATGATGTTTTGACGTGAGTTTCTGAGTTAAGCAGAGAGTTGGGAACGGCACCCTGAGGCTCTTGCAGCTTCTTTATTGTCACACTTCGAGTTGTGGTGTAAATTTGTCTCTTCTCCTAGGTTATAAATATAGTTCTGAAAAATAAAACACTCGTGTGTTTGAACGCTTCTGGAAGCGTGGGACTGATAGCACAGGCTAAAAGCAGCCAGCACGTGGGCAGGTGCTGTGCAATTCCCTTTCTACGCAAGAGCGAGCCATTAAGGAACAATTCCATTTTGGTGGAGTACAGTGTGAGTTACGTAATGATAGCCTGCGAACACTTGCTATTAACAGAAACTAGGGAATAAATACATTTGTGGTCGAGCAATCTTGACAAAACTGACATTCAAAAATCCCAATTTTCTCTTCCCTGCTAGTTGTGACTCTGCTGAGCCCTTAGTTTAGGGTTTAGTAGTAGTCATGGAAATGTTTCATTATTAATTTCCAAAAAGTAGTATTTATGAGCAGCCTTCTTCTCAGACATGTCAAACCTTATAGAAAAGAGAAGGGAAGCTAAGAAAACTTAGTATTGCTCTCTCCAAGCTAACTTACGCCTGAGGAAAATTCTCCCAGAAGTGCTCCCTTAACTTCTTTGCTGAATTGATTTATGGCTCCCCAGGAATAGAACTGTAGCTTAGCAACATGTCGTGCTATTATTTGTGCAATACGTAGGAGCCCTGTTGGAAAGCAGGAGCCCATTGTGTTGAGCCGAGCATGGTGGGGTGGGGAGGGACGGTTTCTGTTGGAGCCTCGCCTGCTGTCTGGGTGGTGTGAGCACACCTGGCATGGAGCGAGCTCCCTTTGCTTGGGTCGTGCAGAGGGAGGCAGGGCCGGGCTGCTGGGGCGCTTTCCTGGCTCTTCATTTTGCCACGGTGGCATCATCGTGCAGGCAAAGCTGAAGAGTAAGACAGGGAGTTGGTAAAGATTGGAGAATTCAAGGAAACAAACGGGCTGGGGGCTTACTGCCAGCAGCCCGAACACCTCGGGGCTTTGCGTTTTGCACTCATTGTATCAAAGGGAAGTTAGCGGGGAAGGTGGAGAAGTACAGTGTAGTCTTCTGGCTGTTTATGTAGAACTCCTCCTGCTGCTCTGCCTTGGAGAGAAAGAACGCAGGTCAACAACTAGGTGGTAAATCTGTCATTGTGCACAACTGTGCTGCCCCTTAGGTGCACTTTACACAGCAAGATATGGTACTCTTGGCGTGTGAGGGCCAGAAAGAAAGGTCAGACTTAGCACCATGGTTATGGGTCTGAGGCAGGCAGGAGGGCAGTGGTTCACCACGCTGATTTTGCAGGGAGTTTTTGGAAGGAAGGAGATGGAAAGAAACCCGAGGAGCCTATTCTGTCTTTTCTGAGGCTGAATAATCTCAAGGTGAGCTAGAAAACTCAAAGCTTATTGTGAGCAGGAGGTGCATGCGAAGTGGTGGGGGCGGTTTGAAAGGTCTGGAAGGTGGGAGTGGAGAAAATTGGATGGGAATTTGAGAGTAAAGAAAGGCGTAAGAATTGGAAAACCTGACTAGAATGCCATCTCTTTGGCAAATGGAGACAAGTGGAAGGTGTGGAATTTAATTGAGATATTAGATCTTACTAGGGAAGGGTTGGATGTCAAAATGCATTTGTGATGCAGAAAGCCTGTGTAAGGGATTTCTGTCACAGACTTTTAAATGTGAAAGTAGATGCAGAGTGTGGGGGGATGATGCAGGTTGGCAGGACAGACTCGACAACAGCACAGAACCTCTGAGGGGTTACAGAAATGAGGCTGTTGACTGCACAAGCAGGGCGAAGTGTGGAGGCTGAGGTCACTGAGAAGAATACGGGAGACTGTGGGAAGAAGAGACTGTTGAGAATAAAAATCAATGGGGAATGCTGTGCAAAAACCGCAAGTGTGAGGAATATTAGCAAATACAATAGCTGTGAAGAGCTGACTTATGGTTGCTGTGGGAACCAGGGCTTTGAATCCTAGAGATCTTAAATGTTTAGCTCTAATTATGCATTGATGAGGCACTTCTGCACTGATCAAAAGGAGCGGATGCATTTCTAGTTCCACTGCCAACCTTGTATGAAGCAGAATAATCTTGTGATACAGAAGTCTTTCTGCCCTTTGTTTACTGTGCTGTGTCAGGGTCTCACTTCTGTTTCCTCTGGGCAGATATCCTCAGCTGTTTGCAGCTGGCATGCTGTCGGGAGTGTTCACAACGGTGATCATGGCTCCAGGAGAGAGAATCAAGTGCCTTTTACAGGTAAGGAATTGGCTGCTGGTGACAGCAATTTAATGTTAGCGGTCTTGACTTTCCACACTGGGAGCTTCCTTGGTTAGTGTATTCGCTCTGTTCTGGTTTTTGACAGGACTGAGACAACTGTCATTTAATGGAGCCGTGTCACGAAGAAGCATTACACACCGTGACAGTATAAGTGCACACAGCATTCGCTGCTCCATTCACTTCGCAGAGCACAAGCCTCACACTGTGTGGCATTATATGAGGCATCAGTGGATGACTCAGTCTGCTTTAAAATATGGAAAAGTACAGCTCTTCAGAAGGAAACTTTCTCTGAAAAAATTAGTTAAAAAATCCCGAACTACTAGGTCATAAGACTTCCTATTGTAAAGATTTTTCCATTTTCTTGACAAGTTCCCGACGTGCAATTGAGGAAAGTGCTTCAAAATACATAGAATAGTTTTTTAATGTTTGGGTGACTGCTGGCTCTACATCTCCTCAAGGGTTTTTTAAAGCGTTGTAGGAAAATGTAAACCTGAACAAAAAAAAAATATTGTCAGTAGCAGAGCTCTTTCAGCATGGTGGTGGGTGTTCACGTGTCAGTTCCGACAGATGTGCTGTTCTCGTGGAACGTTCTATGCACATACAAATTGTTTGGAGTTCTCTGAATTATTTGAAGGCTACTTTTTGTCAGTGCAAGTATTACCTAACTGGTTTCAGTTGTTTCAAACTTACACTGGCGAAAAATAAGGGAGAACCTAGCCACTGCATGAACAATAAATACATCCTCAGTGTGAATGGGAGAGCACTCCCTGAGGAAATGATGTGGAGGCTCCATATGCAGGAGTGCCTACAGAATGCATATGTGCTCCTTCCTCTCTGCAAATGTGCATGTGGCTTTCTGATTATTGACTAAATGATTGTTCACCAGCCAGAAATCTTCACTAGCCAGAAACTGTCACTTTAATCCTTCAGATCCAGGCAGCTACAGGTGAAACTAAATACACTGGCTCTTTGGACTGTGCAAAACAGCTGTACCGCGAGGCTGGGATTCGCGGCGTGTACAAGGGGACAGTGCTCACCCTCATGAGAGGTAACTGATGGAAACGTTCTGGTGCTGCTTCATCTTGGGGTGCTTGAAGATAAGAAGCCTGGCATAGTATCATGTGTCTCACTGTCCCTTTAGCCAACTGGAGATGCTTTGTGTCACCATTTTTTTTTTTTTTTTTTGTCTTCAGAGTTACTCCAATGCCTCAAAGGGACTGAGAAATAAACATGAGATTCTCAGTGAGTGAGGAAGAGATTAGATGGCAAGGATCAGAGGGATATAGGAAATAATTAAGATACGAGAAGCCCAGAGGAATTAAAGGAGAGGAGCAGAGAACAAAGAGAAAAGAAAAATACAGAAGTGGGCTTTTTTTCTTGGGAGAAGTATTGCGAGTGCTGTGTGTGACTGCTGTACAATAACAATTGCTTTAAAAGATATGATTGAAGCAGTTACACTTTCTAACCTTTTGAGTGTGGGTTATTTTGGATTGGGATGTCATGACCCCTCTCTCAGCAACAGTACCAAAGTAATTGTGCCAGAGGCTGCAGGCTGTACATGTTTGGGGACTTTCTCCTTTGAATAGCGTTAGATTATTCCCTGTTCTGGGGCAGTATTTTTCAAGTATAACCTGAAATGTCTGTTTTGATATCCCAGTTTAGGAATTTGTTCTGTCCTCTGCTTCTCATAGTGGTGTAACAGCTAGCAAGACTGTCAGGGTCCCTAGCCAGAGGCTGGTTGTCCAGCTTAGGCATGAACTAAAAATGGGCTGTGGAAGTACCTGAAAACAAAGCAAAACCAAATCTATCAATAACAACAGCAACGAATCCAGAAATCCAGCTTCATTAGAACAAAGAGTGTGCCAAACTCGTACAATTCCTGAACTGCACTGGTCTGGTATAGAGCAATTAAGAAAGCTTAGAGCTGTCTCAGCTTAATGGCCGGGTTACAATCTGATTTGAAGGACTGCCAACTGAAGCGTTCAAGGTATTTTTCTAGTTCTTCCCTTCAGCACCTGCTGTCCTTGGGAAAGTTCAGGTTCCTCCATTTCCAGAGCAACAGCTATTTTTGTTTGCAGGGAATGCTCAGAAAAGGAATCTGGATGTATTTAGAGGTGTTGCTGAGTTGGCATGGGACTCCTGTGTCTCTAGGCTTGGTTTTGTTTCCCACTACTCAAAGATTTTGTTGTTTACCCACTAGATGTTCCAGCCAGTGGAATGTACTTCATGACGTACGAATGGCTGAAGAACATTCTGACCCCTGAGGGAAAGAGGTTAGTGAAATCCCATAGTCAGCGTTTCCTGGACTAGCCAGACACTGCTGTTTAATTTTCCCCAGTTAAGAAGGGATTTAGAGCAGTATCATTAAAATAACCCCCCAAAATTGGTCACTTACTTTGAGTTGCGTTGTTTTGCTCTGGGGTTAACTGACAGAACAATATTCTGCATTTTGCTCAGATTCTAACCTTGGATCTTATTAGCCAAGTAAAGAATATTTGGAGTAGCTCTTTGCTCTTTCACCCGTCTGTGTGTGCAAAAAGATGGTTTGTTTGTTTTGTGTCCCATCTCAGTCTTTCCCCTGCAGAGCATTTTGTGCTTGTGTTGCTGAATTAAAGGATTTGAACCTTTAGGGTGGAGTTGGCAAATTTTTGCCCAGAGGACTCCAGTTCTTGTGCAGATACTGCACTCTTGTCTGTATCTGCAGCATTATGCTGCCTTTGCTTGTCACTTTAGTCAAAACAGATGAGTTTTTACTATTTTTTTTTCCTCCCACCCCATCCCTGCCACAGTGTGAGTGACCTCAGTGCGCCGAGGATCCTCTTTGCTGGGGGCTTGGCTGGGATCTTCAACTGGGCAGTGGCCATTCCACCAGATGTGCTCAAGTCCCGTTTCCAGACCGGTGAGTAGTAGCACACCAACTCTGTTTCTTTCTCTGCCTCCCTGCTGATACAATGATTCCCATTTTAGTTACCTGTTCTGAAATCTAAGCATGGAAATGATAATAATAGAACCAGGTGTCATGACTGTTTTATTACAAATGTAAGTCTTTGAAGGGCTTTGTTGCTTCACTTCAGACACAGCTGTGTAAATTCTAGCCTGTGCTGCCTGCAAGGTTACAGTAACTGGGCGTGCCTTGCTGAGAGTATTGCTTTTGGACTCACAGATCTGCTCGAAGTATCTGTGGCCTAGTTGTTATAGTGAGGATGGCCCCAGGCTTTGAGCTTCAGTGGAGTTTGAGTTCTTCATTGCTTTCTCTGGGAGTGCTATTCAGTGCTTATTTTTACTAAGGCTCTCCTGTAGGCTCTGCCTGTGGACTCAGCTCTCCACTGGACAGCCTTTGTGATCATGATGATTTAGTGCAGGAAACTTCTTTTTTCTGTGATAGTGGCTGCTGTGGTTGTTGGCTATTGTACAGAGGGCTGTGTGTGAAAGACATTGCAGCTTTGCATCCTTGTTCCACTGAGCCAATCTACAATGCTGCTTTGAAGATGATGTGGTTTCATGGTGGTTCCATTTAATTGGGTTGTTTTGCAGAAAAAGTTTTGGTTCAGAGGGCTGGCAGAGGCAGTGCTTTCCAGAGGTGTCAGGAGAAGGAAGAACCTGTTCTTTGAATAGAAAACATTTTCAAAACACCTCAGCAAATATTTGTGACATCAGCATTAAAATAGCCTGTGCATTTCACTTGAAGTTTGTTGCTCTTCTTGGCTGGGGCACGTGATAGAATCACTTTCTGCTTCTTATTATCTAGTTTCATCAGTTATTGATGGCCTTCCTATCTCTTGGGAGAGCCATCAGCAGCAGTGAGAGTAACAGCTCAGGCATCCAATCCTGACAAAAGTTCCTTTCCTTTCTTCTCTCCTTCATCCCCCACCCTCCAGATGTCTTAATTATGTAAATTTTTTATGGTGATGATGAGCACTTAACTTCTGTTTACTGAGCCTTTTGTAAACCAGCTGTATTATTTCTTTGTTTTTGACTGAAATAAGTCATTTTCCCAAGCTGATACTTTCATGACGTGGCTTCAGCAGCGCTTGGATTCTGGTGACACTTGGATGGCGTAGCAATACAAACCTGTTAAAAATCCTGGGCTGTTAAATATTCCTTCAGTATTTGTGATTGCCATACAGCTTAGCTAATGTATTTTATCTCTTGCAGCTCCTCCAGGAAAATACCCAAATGGCTTTAGAGATGTACTGAGAGAACTTATCAGAGAGGAGGGAGTTGCATCTCTCTATAAAGGCTTCACAGCTGTCATGATCAGGGCATTTCCTGCTAATGCGGTAAGTAAACTGCTGTTCCAGATGGGTTTTGGGGACCTGGCCATCCAGTGCATGTTTGTAGTCTGCAGGGGAGATGACTAGCTGCTTACTGCTGTACCATGTCAGTGAGATTCTCATCACTGGAGGTACTTTGGGCTGTTGGTGTCTGCATTCTGAAGTGTACCTTAACCTAGGGGGAGCTACCAACTAACCCAACGAGTTCTAAGCTGTGCACAAAAGCCCTTTGGCTTATTCTGACAGTATTTCGTGTCTGATTATACATCCACTGGTAGAATACAGAAACGTGTGGATAAGTTTGGACTGGCTTCTCCTTCAGTAAATAACGAACTTAATGGATTAGAAGTTCTGCATGTGTATGAAAAGATATAGCAGAATTCTTGCCTCTGGTACAAGATGTTTTTTGCTCTCTTCCTCCTCCCGTATCAGCCATGTCAGGTGTTTATAGTGCTACATTCAGAAGGCTTGTTTGGAATAGTTTTTTTAGAATCCTTATTTGTTTTGTATGTTCTCTGTTTCCCAGGCATGTTTCCTTGGTTTTGAAGTTGCTATGAAGTTCCTTAACTGGATTGCACCAGGTCTATGAAGACTGCAAAGTCTTTGGAAATCAGAGAGGATAAGGAAGAGAGTACGAGTCTGCCTCAAAGGAATAAATGAATGATCACTTGAAGTTTCAGGAATGATTGCTTGCCTAATACCTTTTTGCCTTCCTCATAATCTTTAGGTGGTGCTATGTGCCGTTCAGAAATGTAAGCCGTAACTCTGAAATAGAGTTGATGAGGAGTTAAAGGTGATGCACCTGTCTTCTGAGCCAACGTGCCACAGCAGTAATGCTGCTAACAGACACGCTACACACACTACCTTAAGTACTTCCTCATGGAAGAAGAGATTTCCTAAATATTAATTCTTTATTTACTGAAGAAACATAGAAATGAATGCTGAAAAACTTACTAGGCAGCGTGTAGTTAACTTTCAGGGCATAAGTTAGCAGCTGCACATACTATAGTATTTACAATTGATGTCCATTAGCATTCCTGTCTCTTGCAGTTTTTTCAGTTGCCTGTTTGCATGTCGACAGCAAATCCTCCATGCGTGTGATGCAGCAAACACAGAACTAAGCGGGTGAGGTTAGAGTTACGTTTGGGTGGGTTGAGAGGCATTACAGATACCTTACAGGATATTGCACGCTTACCTTTTCTGCGGAACTAAGGGGAAAAATGAATTACGCTCAAACGTTTGCAGTAAACTTCACTAAGGTTGCCAGTGGGGAAATGTTTACCTGAACTTTTCTCTGGAATCCCTTTCTCACTTTCTTTTCCACTGAACATATCCCAAATGTGGTTTCACAAGAACAGCACGATGCCTAACAGCCCTTGATGTATTTGATGAAATGTTGCATCCTGCAGTTCAGAAATTTTAACGGGACTTCTAAGAACTCAAACTAAGAACTCTGACACGAGGGGGGTACGTGAAGGTGGCACTGGCTCTGCCATCTTGTTTAACTTTATTCTAACTCCTGTTCCTTGGTTTTATTGTAATACTGTTGAGCACAATCACATTTTAATTTGAGAAATGACTAATCCTAACAAGCAAAAAGCACTTTTAATTTCTCCTGGTTTTGATGCGATGTTGTCAGAACTCAATAAAGCTAACTGCTGTTCGGCTACAATGTGTGCTTGGGTTTATTTTTGCATGGTTGGCTTTGCAAAAGTTTTCCTACTCTTAATTCTGAGTTGCGAATGGGAATTAAGTTGTGCTGTGCTGTTTTTAATCTCTAATGCCTTGCATCTTAGCTTTTGAATTTCTGGGCTCTTTAACATGAGGCCTGGAAATGAACGTCCTGCACCTAACGTTCATTTTACAAGTCCTCTTAGGTGCTGTGTTGCAGCTAAAGCTCTTAAGCTATAAAGCCAGACACTAAACAACACTCCTCATCTGTGGAAAGGATTTTATGTTTTTCAGGAAAAGGACTGGACACAAATGCAGGGGAACAGAACAAAGCTGATGCCCCACAGAAAAGGCAACTGAGAGGTTGTCCTTGATTCTCTGGGCATGTTGGGCTGTGCCATAAAGAAACAGTCCTCACCTTGGCTTTGCACAGATGGGATCTTTCCTCAGTACATTCCACCCAATGCTGCTTCAGAAGCTTTGAATTCCATTTTCCTTCCCAACAATTAGGAAGGACCAGAAGGGAACCTGCCTTCCCCGGAGTCCACCTTGGTGATTTACCTTTGGGAGAGGGTGGGAGGTGTCAAACCACTGAGAGAGCCCCTGGGGTGGGACAAGCCCAGTTGCTTGGAGTTGGCTTTGTGTTCTCCCTGCCTTATTGCCAGCTCCAGACCTTCCACATTGCCTAGAAACCTGCTGCTGCTCCTGCCTCTAATCACTGCAGCTATGGATGAATGAAATGCTTAAAGCATGAACGCAGAGTTAACACTGGTTCAGAGAAGCAGTAATTAAAGGCCATTAATCTCCGAAATAGTTTTAAACACAAATCTAGGTTTGCTGAGGCTAAATCCAAACTTGTTTCAAGAGGAACAGGTCTATGCTTCCTAACCACCCAACGCTCTCCCTGTGCTGCCTTGGTTCCCCGTCTGCTCTGGTCATCTTTCTGACTTCGTGCTGAGGCTGCAGTGCCTAGCAGTGATTTCTGCCAGCTTTGAAGTGTCGTGAAGCTGTTTGTTTTTTTTTTTCCTCTTAAGTTATATGTTCCAGGAATACGGACACGTGTTGGGAGGGACAGATGTGCGCATACTCTCAAAATTCCAAACACCTGCCTGTTCCAGCTGTCCTGTCAACTAACGCATCGTGGGCAGCTCCTGGTCTCAGGAAGCTAGGAAGAACTGAAACAACCGTCCTGGTTCTAAGGGCTGTTTTAGATAGATAGTTGTTTTTTTTTTTTTTTTTTTTTTTTTTTTTTCGATGCGTTTGCCCAGCAGGTGGCTGTCTGGGGCTGTCAGCAAGATGGACATACCAGCAAATCTGAAGTCAAGGTCGGAAGCAAGCGAGCGAGCACAGCAGCTGGTGCCCACGGGCTGCTGCTTCCACTGGTGGCAGCTGTAGCTTTGTGTCAGGCTGCAGAAGTTTTATGGCCAGCAGGACAGACAGGCAGCTAGAAGGGAGGAGCCTCTTCTTCTCTACCCTGGTGAGGAAAGCTGTCAGCCTCCTGGCTTAATGATAACCTGTGCCGAGGGGGAATGGGAGACCTGCTATGAGCTGGGCACTGAGGAGCCTTCTTGGCGTGTGTGCTGTCCCGTTGTTTGGGGCTCCAAGTGCTTGGACCTTGGCTGTGCCACCACCAGGTCAGGCTCACCTGCCCATAGCCTGCAGCAGGACTTGCTCTGAAAGATATTTCAGTTCTTACTAGTCACTGTAAACCATCTATCTCCCTTCTACCAAGCTATCCCTCCAATGCCTTTTCTTTCACTTTTTTTTTTTAGCACTTCAGATCCTTTTTCCAATTTCAATTATCCTAATTATATTCTTCCCAAGCTGAAGTTTTCGGAGAGCTTTGCGTTTTGCATAATAAAATTCTGGCTGTTTAACATGCTCGATTCCATTTGGTGCTTTTAGATAAAATACAGAAGATGGAGATCAGGAACGAGCAGCTGCTTTCCAACAACAGTGGTGGGAGGAGAAAAGTTTTGGGTAAGGTGCCTGGAAATGTTTAAAAAGCTGCTCATGTCTCAGATTCTGCCATACAAAATTTGCCAAATGACCGTCCCCTCTTTCTGTGCAGCAGACACTGCCTTGAGAAAGCACCCAGTGGAAGCGAGGGAATGGGCTGCAGGGCAGAGCACACCGCGTGATGCTGCGTGCTTGAAATGGAAGAGCATTTCTAACGCAGCGCCATTTGTGTGTAACTGCAGACATCTCCCACCAGCTCAGTGTTAGAACAGTTCTGCAACTACATCTCGAACCTGGTAAAAACACAAACCTTAATTAGAAGATGGATAGGAATTTTACTAAGATCTCCACATTCAGACAGTTTAGTTTAAGCAGTTGATAACTCACGGGTTCTCTCTAGGCTTACTGGAAACATGGCTATAAAGATCAGTATCAAAGTTACAGCAATAGGCTACAGATAAGCTTTACTTCCCTTTGTAGATAACAGTTTGAATGTAAATTTGCTGAGGTACATGATGCTCTTGCTAACCCTAGGTATGGCTGACTGGAGGGCTGAAATGTTTAGCTGTGCAGTGAGCTGACCTCCCTTCCTCTAGCAGGGCTGCTGTGCTGCGTTTGAGAGAAGCTGCACACCAGCTGTTGATACCTAAGTAAATTTTGAGCAGCCTGGTTGTGAACACCCCGATGCTGAAAGCAGATCCTAGCAGCACCATTTCTTTTTGGTAGTACTTTCTAATACTGTTTCCTAATAGTTATTTATCAGTGGCAGGCGCTTGCTCTTCCTCTCTGCATTAATACAGTCAAAATATATTAAACTTCCATTTAGCCTTGAGTACTTTTTATCTGTAAATGCAGGGAAACCAATTTTCTGTCCCTTCTCATCTTTAATCCCTATACAGATTTCAGCAGAACCAGCTGAAATGCTGAAAAAGTGTAAAACTACAGCGAGTCTCCTGCTCAGGTTAAGCCAATGTGACTTCGAAAAGCTCCCAGCTGCCTGCATAGACAAATCCTAAAAAAACACTTCCCTCTGAAACACAATCCTGCCCGCTCATTCCCTCCCTCCCCACTCACCCTTGACTCTGTATCAATCACTGCCAGGCAATTATCTGATTTGCTGACTGCCTCCTGGCTGGAGCCAAAGTTCAGGAACTGGCAACTGATGGGAGATCTCTCCGAGGAAGGGAACTGGCTGTTCTCGGAGCGCCTTTGCTCACTTCCCAGCAGCTGCGGGCGTGCTTAGTTTCAAGACACCACAGGCTTTTGTAACGTGGTTGAACTCCGGCTCCAACAGCAGAGGCTTCTCTTGGAAAGGAGCCTGAAGCCGCCCCAGGCAATAGGTAGGAGAGAAGGGAACACGGAGTCTTCTCCTGTTTTGTTAGTGCCAGCACCGCAGGGAAACAGGCAGGCTGCTGCTGCTGCTGAGGTGGGGAAGGTGCGTACAGAAACCACTGTGCAGCCTTCCCAGCAACAGCAATCTCTGTCCTTACCCACCTTGTGAGTACAGGTGCAGAAAGCGGAGCTTCCCAGCCTCTTTTTTCCCAGGTCCACCTTGTTTCCATTCAGCAAAAGCTGCACTGGGACTGCAAGGTTTTGTTTCATCTGAGCCTGGAGGTGGTTCTGCTTCTTCAGGAGGCATCACGGGTGAGGCACAGCACTGATGTGAAATGTTTGTCTCTTTTGAGAGCAGTGATACCTTGTAATATGGACTAGTTATCTCGTGTGCTGATGAAAAATTGCTTTCCCCCAACCCCCATTTTCCTACTAGTGGGTCCAGCTGAAGGAATGAACCACTCCCGTGTCACAAGCACTGTTTGTTCCAAAAACACAGTCACTCCTGGCATTTCTCTCAGTAACAATAACAAAATGAACAAGTTCAATTTTCTATCTGTACTTGGCCTGTGCAGTTAAGGACACAAATGGAGGGGTGGGGGTGGCTTTGTATTTTCCACCTTTATGGGAATTGCAGCAACTGATTGTTAAAGCCTGACACGAATAGCCTGGTAGATGAGGCAAGACAAACTGGGACCCTAGGTGAGCTGTTCCTGGGAAGGTCAGGGACAGAGATTTCCTACTCCATGTCAGAGGCAGCACCAGTGTCTACAGGGCAGAGGAGGAGGTTTGTTGCCAGCTCTCCTGCGGTTCAACAGTTGTGCATTGCTGGTGCGGCCCCACCACGTGAGCAAGCAGCTGTCAGCTTGGCAGCACAGGAATGTGTGTAGATGACAGAGGTGTTTGTTGGCATGGGAGTCCCAGTGACTGACCTGTGCAGCCCTCTCACAAAGTTTTGTCTTAGGCTTCAGAAGCGGGAGTGCGTAGAGATGTGAGCAGGGAACCGTCCTGATGGGAATCGGATCACGAAGCCTGGCTCCTCCACCGCACACTGAAAAGGGGGTCAGGCAAAAGCAAAACAGGTAGGGGCCAGAGCCACCTCATGGGCTGATCCAGTACCTTCAGGACACGTTGAATCATTTGGGAAAAGTGAGGTCTCTGTGCCTCTTTTACAGGTCGAAGTCTGTTCTTCCAGGATAATCTCAATCCACATTTTCCACCAGTACGGTCTGAGGACATTCCTCTGTTGGGAAATCTGCAAACAAAAGGAAAATTTGTCTTTTTAGTTCTGTTTCCTAGTGAACTAAAATTTATTATGGCTAAGGTTGCTCTTTCTGGAAAATATACAAGCACACTGTGTCACTAGGAACTGCCTTACTTAATCAGACCAAAGATCTCCTAGCCCCCAGCTCTGCCTCCAGTTAGAAGAGGAGCAGGAGGCACAGAGCACTGCAGCACTTCGCCAGCCCGCACCTCCAGTTCTGCCAAGCCACATCCACAGCTGAGGGATGTGCTGAGCTCCAGATCGCATCTGTGCCTTTGCTTTTCAGAACTCTGGACTCAATTTTCATTATAACCACCTTTTGGGCACCTCTCTGGTTTTGGCCTCCAATAACAGCAAGTTGCAGCTTGTTCTATACACCATTTTTTTCCTTTTGACAGAAAATGTATTCCAGGTCACAGTTTCTTTAAAGTCATATTGATATTTTCTATTTTATGCTTTAATATTTTCCCCTGGGCACTGGCAGAGTTGATAAATTAAAATTGGTATTGATTTCTAAATATGCTTAAGCAGTTTCCTTATTGAATAGTTGGCCAACATTCTGCCTCCTATAGGCTCCTCTATAATTAAAACCCTCTGTCTGGTCCATCATTTCAGGAAAATTTGAATTACCTGGAAAAATACTTTTCCTAAATTGACAGTATTCTTTGCTGAAGGTGGTGCACAGATTCATAAAGGATATTTTTTTGTTTTCAACTTAATCCATGTAACCTAGCAACATTTACACCATCAATAAACAAGTATTATTTTTCTGAGGAAAAGAATGCCCGACCCATTGTTTTTCACTCTGACTCTTGGTAGTAGTGGCAATATTTACAATTCCCAGTGCACTGCGCTTACAGAGTCTTTTTCTTATTTCATATTCCTTTTAGTCACACTTCAGCTCACCTGCTGAAGCTTTGTTCAGAATAATTATAAGATACCGAAGTGAGATATCCACGGAAAACGCTCATCTTGATTTTTCTGTTTAGTTTTTCTGTTGGTTGTTAAAGGAGCTCTTTAGCATATTAGTCATATGGCTGCTCTAGATTCTCTGAAACCTGACTGCTAGGAAACTTGAAATCTGCTAAATGTTTGCTCACAAGTATTTTCTGACGGTAGCGCCTTGGCAACCATGTAACTTTTGAAATTTGCCAAAATTTCCTTCGAAGAGGAGGATCTGCTCAAAATCACTGGTTTCCTGTGATGTTTGTGTTAAGGAAATGTGAGGGCAAACCACGGTGCAAACCCCACCTAGATGATGGTGGCGATAAAAACAGGAAATGCAGTTCCATTAGGTGCATAGCTGCTTACACATTGTCATAGGCAATAAATTAAAAAAAGTCACAGAAACGATGGCTGAAGAGCCATCTACCACTTCCCACGCCCCAAGACAGCTTCGTCTGAGCTTCGTTGGTGTCACTGAATCATTGAAGGGACGGAGGAGGAAGGCTCACCTGGGAGAGGACTTTGCACAGGAAGCTCTGTGCCAGTCCCTTGCAGCCTTTTCTGAGTCAAATGATCACAGAAATCTCCCTGTGACCTGGCAGTGGGGATGACTGTGAGTGCTTCACAGGTATCAGGTATTACCTGGCATCTGCCGAGCCCTGGTAAATGCAGCTTGATCCCAGTTTGTTTAAACACAGTTAATAGATGCTTGCTATGGTTATAGTGTGGACAGAAACAAACACCTCGGGCTGCAAATACAAGCACCTCTCAAAGGGTTTTGAATATTCAGTAGAATTCAGCTAGGCAGCCACAATCCCTTGTTGTCTTGGAGGGTTTTGCACCTGTAAACCACAACACACCACCACCTACTGCTCATGTTTTAATTATTCTTGATGACTGTTTTTTCCTCAATACCTTTTTAGCCCTAAGTATTGTTTGACTTCTTTTGTAAGCATGCATATACAAGGAGGTTTCCTTTCTTTCCTGAAAGCACTGAGCAGACTTCTTCAGTCTCTCTGACTTGGTCCAGCACCAGAGTACTCATTTTCTAAAGTGAATGAGACCTCTGGCTACCAAGTACTGCTTCTAAGGTCTGGTCATGATTTTCCTCCTGTTCTAGTAATTCTTGCCTAATCTATTTCAATACGAATTTAGAGATTAATGAGAAATCTGTTATTCTGTATATGTGATAAGAGAGTAAGTTAAATGCAACCTCATTTCCCTGAGGACAGCCCTCAGCAGTCTGAGAGTCCGAACTGCTGATAGAGCGAGTGCTGCCTTATCTATTTTACCTTATTTATTGGGTCTTTTCCTGTAAAAATATAGAGAGTTGAAAATCCCAGCAAGAACTCTACCTTTCCCAAAGTACCGGAGTATTTTAAAATACATTTAAAACTATTTGCTTTTGTCTGTGAGCAGAAGCTGAATACTGTGATATGAATAACTCAGTAAGCAACCATGCCCTTTAATACAAAAACCCATCGCTTCTTATTTCATATTGAACTTCAATCTGAAAAGATGTATGTTTAATGAAGACTGCACCACTTCCCCTTTGCTCTAGTTGAAGAAAATAGCTGCTGAAACAGGCCTGTCACATCCAGCACTCGATCCATCACTGTCTTGAAATAAAATAACAGAAGAGGATTGGTTTTAGTTTTGTCATTTTTGCCTTCGTTGTTTAGTTGATATTCAAATACCTCAGTTTAAAGGAAATTAGTAATTATTTTGTTTTTCAGAAAGGTTCAAATGTGTTACTTGTGCAGTTTGGTGGTGCCAGTCCCTGTGCAGAAGGGGATCCTGTGTCCCTGGGGCCACGGGAGGCTCCCAGCTGGTGGCTCTGGGATGGTGCTTAGCTCCTTTATTTTTATTTTTATTTTTTATTTTAATAAATAGAATACAGCTGCAATGGCAATATGCTCTTTCCAAGTCGACGAAGCTACCTACAGCTTTCTTTCTAGGCACCAACATGGTCACTGGGCAACGATTCTTGCTCACTCCCAAGAATCCTCCCATGTAACCTTTTGGGTTGTTCCTCATATACTCAAATTCTCTATTTTGGCTGCACTTTTGCTCCTGCAAGAACATTTTCCAATCTTTTGTACTTTTTTCCCCTCTGCTTTCCACGCCAAGTGGGTTTCACATTTGCCATGGCTTTTTTTATAGTTAATTATTGGCTTCTCTATCCGGACTATTCTTTTGCTCATCTGAGACTTGGATTTTGAGCCTAATCAGCTGGAATACATTTTCCCCTTGTCTAGATTCTCTTACTAGGTAAAAAAAATAATAATCTGGAAATGGAAAGAAGCTTTAAATCAGCATTCTTTCTGCTGAGCTTTCTCTCCTTTTGAGGACTGCTTAACTTCCACAGTGTATCTTCTAAAGTTAGGCAGCAAGGTCTTGAGAAAACAGCTCATTGCTTTTGAGATAAACTCTTATCTTTTTTTTATAATTTAATATCCCTGTCATTAAGTGGAAAATTTCACAGTCCATCTTTGAGTCTGTTACGTAGTATTGCTAGGAAGTAGCAATAATGCATTATACTGCCAGTTTCTAGCACAGCTCAGATTAAATCACTTTACAGTTAAAGTGTTTACATATTACAGTGGTTTTCGTCCTTCCTTATTTCAGGCAATTTCATCAATCAAGTGTTTTCTCATTCATTTGTTTTTCCGTACCTCTCTAGCACTGCCTTGCAGCTCGGGCTCAGTAGGTCGCTCCTTGTTCAGGTCTAGCACACATCAGTGATGCCTTCCCTTCCTTCACTGTTAGTCCTGAATTGCCTCCCAAAGGTGTCAGCTCGAGCCCTCTTCTCAGGTGTCATACAGGTCGACCGATCCTCTTTTGCGTTTTCCACTCCTTTCTTGTCTTTGCCGTTACGTTTTCATTTCACTCTGAAGCCAACCAAAATTGCACGCTTCAAACACCCTTTTTAATAAAGTGTTTTCAATTTGCAGAAACCTTAGGCAGCAAATCTTTTGTAACCCCGTGCTGTGCTTTAAGAGGGGTTGATAGGTTTAGAGTAAAAATGAATTTACTTTGCTGTATGCAGCTAAACTGAAAATAAATAGCTAAAATAGCTAAACTGGAAGAGCTGTTCTGTGAGCCAAACCCCATTTTGGTGTGGCATCCTCAAATCTAGTAGCACACAAAAGGGTGTTGTCGGATAAGCAGAAATCAGCCAGCTGTTCAGGGGAAAAAAGCGAAGCTAGCACTTTCTGACGGGGTTGTCAAACCTACAAGGAAAACAAACAGGAAACACCGTGCCTCTAACTTTGATCATTTTTAGGTACTTGAAATACTGATTGTAATGGCCATGTTCCCTGCCACGAGAGATGGCTCAGCGGGAAGCTCTTATCAGATGGAAACTGCACAACGTGCAGTGATCTGGGCAGCATCACTTCTGATCTGCCTCGGGGATGCACTCAACTGCCAGAAAAAGCTGCATTACCACTTGCCTTTATTTCAGAGTTCAAATACGTAGAGGCAGGGAGGAGATTGAGTGAGACAGGGCATAATTACATTCTTGTTTCTCGTCCCATTAAATGCGAACAAAGGAACGACCGCAATGCACATCACATCCCCTGCGCTCAGATCCTCCTGCACACACACAGCAAGAGCCAAACCTTGCCGCCAATCTTCCCGTTTCATTGACGTTCTGCACGTTAAGGATTGCTCCGGGTGACAAGAGAAATTAACTACAAAACCTGAAAAAGGGACTTGACTGAGTTAAGACCGATGGGGGCTTATTTTAATAACGCAGACGTACCGTGAATGCTAAATGCTCTTTTAGGTTTCTCTAAGCCACGGTGTAGGTCTAGGCTGCATCTTTTCCAGCTGGTTTGTGTTAGCTATGAGTCATAAAAACAGTCACCTTTACAAGGGTGTTAAGAAAGACAGGTAACAGTTGGTTTTCCTTCTGTACGTTGCCTCCAGTTTCTTTCTGACTGCAAACTGAACATCGAGGAACTGCCGCTGCTGCTGTGCACTTGCAAGGGAGCCCCCTTGCTGACTGCAGACAGCGTGGAGGAGCACCAGTGTGGGGACCAAGCCACTTTGAGGCAACATTAGAATCATAAATGTGTAGGTTTGGGATGCATTACTAGCAGTGCAGCTCAGGGAGCTGTCATTATTCACTTTCGCAGCTTGCTGAAGAGAACAAAAGATGAGTGTCTTCCCCGAGGCTTTCTGAGTTTAAGAATGTGGCACAACGCAGATGAACACCTCAGTCAGGTGGGAGACCAGGATCAAGGAGGCACAAGTTGGGCTCTGTGCACCAGCCCTCCCCACGCATTTCTAGAAAGCACTGCCCAGATGGGACGAGGAGATCCAGAAACCACTGCCACGTCTGCTGGGGATGGGACAGTGGACAACGCTGCAGGACAACCACTGATGGATGCTGCACAGGATTGACTGAAGAAATGTCATAAAGGATTCTGATAGGGAAGATATGAAGTTATTTTGACGCAGAGAGAGGGAAGACTGAGAAATTCATAGCAAAGGGAAGTGGTGGGTGAAAGGACGAGACAGGGAAGTGAGCTTTGTGGTAGTTTGTTGTGAACCAGAACAAATCTGGTGTGGTTGAGCCACGGAAAGCTCACAGGAGGACAGACCGGATACATGATTCAGCTGGGAGAGGGTAAGCGAAGGCTGGATCTTTCCTGGATATGAAAGGAAAACGTGAATCCCAAGGCTACTGATGCAGTTACCAGAGGCATTGAGAAAAAACAAGAAAACAAGAAAAAGCAAGAGGTCAGGGAAAGCTGCACCCTTTCAAGGGTAAATGATGCAAAACCCCACACACTGAGAAACATTTCTCACAGCTCAGGAATCCTTTATAAACACAAGCACAGCTTTCTTTGTGAGAATAAAGACAGCTAATGTATTGACGAAAATGCACAAAGGGCTCGGAGAGAGAGGCTAAATATCAGAAGTAGAAGCCTACGTCAAGGAGTAAGGTCACAGTTATAAGTACAGACAAAATGTTTACTTTAAGACAGGTATGGTAATGTAGCTGAGGCGTAACACTACAGCATATGGTGATGTTCCCAGAGGCTAAAAGGAGTGCTAGATCCCTAAAAGCAGGCTGTGCTCTTCTGTGAGAATCAGTGTAAAGCTTAAAAAACAAGAAAAAAAAAAAAGAGCTAACACACAAAAACAGGAAACAGAGGCTTGTGTTCAAAAAATGCTATTTATTCAAGAGCTAATTACAGGGGGCAAGAGGCTTCTCAATCCAACAGTGTAAAGGGAGCGAAGATTCCCACAAGATCTGACAAATGATCAGCAAATTACCTGACTTTTTGTATAAATTCTTCTGTCCTTTACCATCTTTTTGCTTTTCAAATTGCTCTTCACGTGCTGTGGCTAACTGATGTCTGTGCATCAGACTTCGAACCCCTTCCTCTGATGAGCAGTTACTCAGGTGGCTCCAGTGAGGTCCCCAGAAGGAATTTTGGTGCCGATCTCAGGATCACCGTTGTGATAAAGGGCATCTTGAAGACCTGTCAGCATTTCCCTACCAGTTGGGGCTGGTTGCTGGACTGCCTGCAGTCACCCAGGTGGGAGGCTGTATGTTTAGCAATATTAACACAGGTATTTGCCTACATTGCCTTCCTCCCTTCAGCTAATCCCTCCTGCTGACACTGTCCTGCCCAGCACACCAAGTGGCAAGCTCCGTTCGGCAGCAGCCTCGTCGGACCACCTGCGAGGGATCAGGCGTGCCAGGCTCTGTCTCCAGCCCCAGTGGTCCCACCCAGAGGCCGTCCACCTCTGCCCATTCACCATTCTCCCCAAAAGGCCAGGGCTGCCCTGCTTTCTGGGGCGATTTGCTCCGGCAGCATCAGCCCGCCCGGTGTCGCCGAGGCAACGCGGTCCCCAGGGCAGCCACCGTGTTGCTGCAGCAACGCGATGCTCTCGATGCTCTCGGCTGCAGCCACGGCACCACCAAGGCAGGATTTGGGTTTGCTGGAAGCACCGAGTCCTGCCAGGGCTGAAAAGTCAGGGTGGCCGAAGGATCGCAACATGGGCAGACACAAACGTGTGTTTGTACCTCCCACCATAAAGCAGCTGCAAGGTAAAGGCTTTGCCAGCACCCACACAATTCACAGCTCTGAATGAAACGACTTCTGTCACGTTCCTTTATTGCTCACGATCACATGTTTGGCTTTCTAGGTAAATTATGAATATTCTCAGCAGGATGCATTTAAATGATGCTGTCAGTCTTACTCTGGACCTCTTGATTCAGCAGGTAAGTTCAATACAGATTCTCTGATGGCTGGGATAATGTAACAGAATTTTAAAATAATACAACACTGAGAGGAGTAAGAGGGTAAATATTTGACAGTCCATAGAAACTGATGACAGCTATTTTTCCAGAAAGTGGGGGAAATATCCTGTCAGCCTCCTCTGACCTTCACAGCAAAGGTTGAAGGCTGCTCTAGCTCTTTTTCAGCAGAAGTTTCCTACTGCTCCAAGGCACAGCCTCATTAGTTGTACACTAGTAGTTTCCAGGACAGGGCCCCATTGCAGCAGGTATCACCGAAGGAAGAAAGAGCTCTTCAGGAGCTTATAATACACTGAGACAAGGCTGGCCAAAGGGATGGATCACCAGAACAGCCAGGAAATGACAGAGTCCACAAAGCCCATGGAATCCCAGAGCCAGTCCTGGCCAGGAGCCATGCCCAGGGCGCACCCGGGACCTGTCCTGCTCCTCTCCTGGGGCTGAAACACTGCAAAAACGGGCTGGTTGCTTTCTGGCCAGCTGAATTGCTCTGATCGCCTTCCTTGCCAAGATTTCCTCCCAACACCAGCTGGCTCTAAGAAGGCTGCTGCACTAGTCCTAATTGTCTAGTCACTGCTGGAAGCAGAGTGCTAATGGGTGTCACCTGCTGCGCTTCAGACTCTCAATAAAGACAAACTCATCACCAAAATTTGCTGGTTGAAAGGCTGGGAGACTTTCTGTATAGGAAATCCTAGCCTCCAGCTCACTCTGATCTTATTACAGAATGGAACAGCAAACCCAAGACTCTTACAAGTTTTAAAACCCTGGAGCACTGAAAATAAAAGTCAAGGATCCAACATAAACATTTGCTAAAAATCCTACAGTTGATGTCTATACCTGCACGTTCCACATTTTGATAGCAAGACCTTAATTGCTTGCATTTTCTTCTCATGACTGAAGAGATGAAGTATCAAATGTTAGGGCAACAAACCTTTTTAAGCCTTCATAAAATAATTTATTTGTAACAACTGTCTTTGAAAATGGATCCTGGCAATGGAAATGCTTAAAATATGAATGTATACAGAACTTACAGAGTAGGGAAAGGCTTCTCCACATTGGTCTAGGACCTGGCAGTATGATTCTAGGGTAAATCCTGTGTACCTGCCGCTGGCTGCAGGAGCAGGAGGAAGTGCTGTGAATGTGGAGGTGCCTGTGGGGCAAAGCGTACAGTAACAATGTGCTTAATTGCTCACTGCCACTGCTCAAGATTATGCAAAAGCGAAACAGCAAATCCTTTTGTAGCAACTTCAAACTTACACCATATTCTGGATAAATATGAAAATAACTCACTATCATTGTAAAAGTAGATAAAAAGAGTTATTCATTAAATAGCTTTTAGAGATATAATGGGAGTGTAATGAAGACAGGGCTTAACAGAGGCTTCTATCATTGAAAGAAACTCTTGCTAAACGGAAGAAAATTAGAGTGATACCTGATTACAGAAAGATTTCATCAAATCTATACTGTTCACAGCTTCTTGTATGTCTGGAGAAAAGACAATGGAGACTGAAAGTATTTTGCAGGTATTCCCAGGAAAACATGAAAAGGGCTAGCACTTTTGGACTACAAAGCACTGCAAAGATTTCTGGAGAAACTGAACACAAACCTGTGGCTGTCACTGCACAACACAAAATGTTAAGTGTAGGATTCCTGCATTTTCCACATCGGTCTCACCAACTGGTTGACCTGGCATTATTAATAAGAAGTCTTGAGAAATCTTTAAAAGTTTAGAGATAAATATTGCCAACGTAGCTGTGAGGACTCTAAAGAGCCTTCTGTGTGGACACTAGATGTCAATGGAGAGACACACCAAACTAGCTGTAAGAAAGGACCGTGCTGCTGCGTTCCCTAAAACCAGATTCTTCTTTTCTAATACAGCTCTGTAGGGCTGATAGCCTTGGGGATGAAAATCACCAAAAGTCGCAGGAGAGGCGCTGTACAAGCAACACCCATCCAATTAGTTTCTGATACAGACAGGATTTAACTCATAGTGGAAGGCAGCAAGCATTTCTCAGCCCTATAAACCGAGCAGTTTTTTGCTGAGATTCCCAGTGGTGAGGTACCTCTGTAATCCTCTGGCTTGGAAGCTGAGAACACCCGTTCCTTTAATGAAGACATCCACGCAGCAGCCAAACATCAAGTGCTTTTATAAAACTCAAGAACCTAAACTAATTTGGAAAAATGGCCTGGAAGCAAGAACTTTCACATTCCTATTATCTTCCCCCGAGACATATAATCCTCTATCAACATTTTTATAATGTATGCTCAAGCACAGCATGTGAAGAATGACAGAAAAATGCATTTGGAACTGCTTACTAATTTTCTCTGAAAACTGAATGGAGCTGTGGAGCACTGGTTAACTGAACTGCATGCTGTGCTATACGTTTAATTAAAATAAGTGCTAACAGATGTAGTAGAGCTCATAAAAAGGTTTTCAGAATAAGATATAAAATGTTGGGGATTTGGTGGACAAAGTCTCATTTATGACTGCTGTAATTTATACTTAACACTGCAATTTTAATGCTTAGAATTAGTCAACATGCTGTGCCGAGCTGGAAGGATTGGTAAAACAATCCACGCACTGTACAGCATAGTAAATGCCATCTTCATGCACTGCAAATCTAGGCACGGAGTGGATCTGTGGGCACGGAATGGGAGGGGCAGGGACATAAACACTGGAAACAGTGAAATGTGTTAATGGCTTTCTTCTTGCACTCACCATAAAGCGAGGCCAAAGAGCAGAGACTTTGTGACTCCTAACTGCAAGGGATTGGGCACTGAAAGGCGAGGGAAGAGCCACGGGCTTGTTGTGAAAGGAGGCTGGACCTGCCACATCAGAGGAGGCGAGGGGATAGACTATACATTTGGGATAAACCTGACAGCTGAAGCTTTGGGAATGGCAATGGTTTTTTGGCAAGAAGCTAGGGAAGATAGATGATGAATGGGAAAATGCAAAGGTGTCTGTACAGCAGAGAAATGGTTAATAACACTCAATGGACAAAAGGGACACCAGAAGGTATGAAAATAGGAGCTCTAGCAATAGGGGTAGACAGAAATTAGTCTGAAGTACGCCAAAGGACAGGCAGTGGCACCTCTGGACTGCATCATGGAAACGCTGGTAACCTGAACTGTGTAAGGCAGCAAGGTGAGAAGACGGAGGGAAAGGACAAATACGTGAATAAATACAATCACGGGCTGCAAGCAAAGGCACAAGGACAAAACGAATTTCAGAGGTCTTTTGCAGTGACACACCCCTTAATCCCAACAAAACTTCTGTTTGAACAGGGTCTGCCGACAAACGTAGACAGAAATTGATGCTTCAGATTCAGATTTAGATTTTGAACAAAATACAGGCTGGTTAATTTGCTTCTTCTCTTAGAACAAAACAATCTGCAAATCTTTTACCTTTATTCCGTAACAACGCCCGGGTACTGTAACCTCTGCAGAGCCAGTCCAGCAGGGCTAAGGCTACCTTGTGTCTGACTGGTTATCCTGGGGCATGCACAAAGGTCCGTTTCCACAAGCTCTCTTCATACCAACTTCACTGGAGAGTTCTTCATGCAATGTTTTCAGTGCCAAGGACAGAAACAAAAGTCCAGCCAAAGTGGGTACAGTTCTCACTTCATATTCAAGAGAACCCAATGACTAGCTGAGTTCTTACTTGCATATTTGCTCTTTACACATTGGAGTGCAGTTGCTTACAGCTTCTCTGATGTGGAAACCATAAATTTTACAACTGCTAAGTGGTGTTGTTCGGAGTGCTTTAAACAACGCGGTTGTCCCACATGCCTGATGTCACAGACAGAACTTTTATCTAGATCCACACATCTGGGATTTTATGTCTGACGTGACATGACTGATGTTCAGAGACATTTACATTTACATCAAGGTAATGCCTAGGACAAATGTTTTACAAAATCAGATATTTTAGAATTGATGATTTGCACTACCTGAAAAATCGTAATTGTTACCAACAGAATCAATGTTATCGGTGTTTACAAACCAAATTATGTCAATGAAAATCTGAAAATTGATACAGATGTTTCTCCTGCTTTGAGATCTATCAATGAATGCAGCAACGTAACTTCCCAAGAATTATCCAAAATATATTTGATTGACTAAGGGTAGCAGCAAAGTAACATATTTCAGCTGAAACCAGTATTTATATATGTTTATTCCAAAGGCTGGCTTTTTTCCTTCTGTCTTCGTACTAGTGATAGACGGTTCTGTACCATTTATTGAAATACTCAGCACTCATTCTACTCACTCCAAAAGCCAACAAGAAATACATTGAATCTTGCTTACGGCCACAATCAAACTGGCTCATTAGAGAAACAAAGCATTGGTTTCTTAGGTTTAGTACTTTAAGAATAAAAACAAACAGAAGCAGGAGAAGCTGGTTTATCTTGTGCATTGTTTTGAAGGATCTCTGTATCCTGCTAGCCAAGCCCTGGATCACTCTTTCTTTTGTTAGCATTACACACTCTGCTAAAATGAAAACTCACAAGTTTTCTGTACTTTGTGCACAAATAATGTATATGCACTTTTACTATGTATTAGAGAAAAAAAAAGACATAATTTTTCTGCCATGTAAAGCAGAGATGAATCCAAATTTTGTGATGTGGAGATCAGAAGTGCAAGCATGAAAAGCATAGTAAAATTTGAGTAGGTACAGAAAAAAGCATTTAATGTGATCGTGGGGACAAAACAGACTGCTTCTGGAGGAGAGACTAGCACAGATGGCAGATGTAGAAATTATGAAAACCTGAGGTTTACAAAACTTTGCATAAGATCATCAAATGATTTTGTTTGCCCTCAACTCTAGGCTCCATGGTGCTAGGTGGAAGGGCTTTGCAGTAAATTAAAGACATTAACTGGCAGGAAACACAGGAAAACGGCACACAATTCTGCCTACTTGATCCCAAATACAACATTCAACTCCCTCTGTTTTAATGTTTTCATACTTATCGATGTGGCCTTTAAATTATTTGTCTACAGCTTCTTACTATGAGCAGCAGTGGTATAGGACAAAGCAAAAAAACCTGCTACCTGGGGTGCTGAGATGTTCTGGACTCTGACTGGATTAATTCATAAAGCCTGAAGTGGGTCAGACCAAAGGTACTGCACCCCTAATAACCAGCCCCAACAACGGTTAGCCACAGATGACTGGAAGGACAGTGTGAGAAATAGGGAATGAGAGATGATCCTTCCTTCCACCTAGAACTAACAAATAACTGGAAACCACACCAACCGCTGAATTCCAAAGCCACTGCTGAATCTATTCCTCAGCACGTTTTGTGTCAAAAGCATCCCACAACAGTGAACTCTGCAACTCAGCAAGCCAAGGGCAGGATTTCATTTTCTTTGTATAAGGCCCAAACCTGGCTTTTATTCAGGGCTGCTTTGGAACATACCCAGTTTGAAAGGGCTTGCTAGCGTGTCACCTCCTGCAACACGCAAAAGCTCTACTCACGGTAATAAATCCCACTTCCCTTAAAAAAGAACTTGTGTTTTTTACTATCAACCACCAGAGCAGTTAGCGTGCTCTTGCATTATCCTGGTGCTGAATTCCTTGTAGTGAATTTGAAGGCATGTGTAATTAAACCAAGATGTGCATATGCTTCTATAGCGTCTGAGTTCTGGCCGGTGCTGAAAGGTTTATGAGAAGTAAATTATTACTTGTCATAAAAGGGATTTATTTTAGTTTTTAAGAGCCAGTCTGGAGGGTTAATTTGATCATTTTTCCCCAGTGCAAGATTACAGAGACTTTTTTTTTTTTTTTTTTTTTTTACGTGCAACTTCACTGCTCCTGCTGCTAGGACAAGCACTGAGGCTCCATCATTGTCTCACTAAGTGAGCGTCAAAGTCACTTAAGACTCAGTAGGAAATGCAGAGTGAAGGGAAGAGACCTCAGCATTTGTGAGCCTTGAGACATGATAAATATAGGAATAGAATCATAGAATATCCCAACTTGGAGAGTTCTCAGATACTAAGAAAGTATTAGGACAAAATATGATTCTAAATATATAGATAGATAGATAGGAATAATGTGGGGACCAGCTTCAGCGATTATAGAAGTCCATATAATTCCATAAAGGGTGCTGAATACACTCCAAACCAGTGGAAAGAAATTGTATTGGTCATGCTAGAGGAATTAAAGAAGCTATAATAAAGGGGATCATACTAAGACTGCAACTACATTTCCTAATTTCTTTTCTAGCATTCTTCTAATGTGGATGCTTATTATAGCAGTGATTAACAAAGTAATGCAAATTTAGGGTGAAAGAAAGCTTAATATGAGCTATATGCATGCACAGCAGGCAGCATTACAACTAACTCCACCGCAAACAAGTCTCTTGCCTACAGGTGCCATCAGTTCAGACCCTCATAAAAAAAAAAAAATAAATAAATATATATATATATATATATATATATAAAGAACTGGGATAATTGATGGTGTAAAACAGTTTGAAACTGCTTCATGTGACCTTGGATGCTTTTTACTTTGTCCAGTGACCTTCAGAAAGAGGCTGAACAGACCTCTACTGTTTGCATTCCTCTGAAACTGATTAGTTATATGTGGACATATAAATATCAGAAGGCTAACACAATGTAGCTCTTCAAAGACTTAACAATATTTACTGGTAACACATTTTTTCATATAAATAACCAGATTTATATACACAGGCACAAATGAGAGAAAATTATCAACAAACGTTAAAAGCTAATACAAGAGCTGACTAATGCCAAAAGCAGGCAATTGTCAGGTGGCTGGCTGGCTGTTGTGCAAGACTGGGAAAGAAAAATAATTGTATTCCCTTGGAATTAGACATTCTTTCTTCCTCTGCCCCTACTTGCCAACGCTTTTTTATTTCTTACAGCACACTTTTTAAATTTCAATTTTAACTCTTCACCACCAGTAGTATCTGCAGCACCTAACTGGCAAAGGAAGGATCTCATCAGAAATCTTGCTTCATTTTGTGTGAGACTAACCAAATATGGTTTTCTTTTTTACCAAAACCATTTCCTCATATCAGTTCTATCAGTAGTTAAAGTATTTGCATTGAGCAGTTGAAATGTGCTGCTGTATTGTGTGAAAGCATAAGAAAGATGATATGGCAGGAGTGATAAATTAAAAGGCAGAATTCATTGTTTTTCTAGAAAAGGGACATAGCAACTGTGGCTGCTGTAAAAAAAAAAAAAACAAAAATAAATTAAGCTTCATACTAAACCTCCAGATAAACTGATGAGATGTGGAAGATCTACCTCCTGTGCTTGTTTTTTATTAATTTGATCACATACAAGAAGTAATCTTACCGGCATAAAATATGGGAGCCATATTACACAAAACACCTAATAGAGAGGCTGGGTGCTGTTGTACGAGCCACAAGATTCCCTAAATGTCCCTCCTCACTGAAAAAAAAAAAAGCCAGGAAAAGCACCAAATAGGGTGTTCTCAGTCATGCCCTTCAAGCAACAGTGATGAGCAGACTATCTTTGCATGGGAGTGTGGGAAAACCATCTGGATAAGCGAGGGGACCTTTTGGCACAGGAGCAAACAAAACCACAACACAATGAATCGCCTCAGCCAATTCTGGGCTTCGAAGCGAAATCCGTATTTTGAGTACAAGTTGATTTCTGCCCTTTTATTGTTGAAACAAAGGAAGAATTAAACAAAAACATTTACATTGACAACAGGCAGTGGCGTCACCCAGCCAGCGTCCCTGCGCCCCTCACGTTTGCACAGCCTACCTTCTCCCAAGAGCAGCTTTCCAGCAACGTCAAACCTTAAGGGCCCCGTGCCACGGAGCGAGTCGGCTGCCCTTGGGCATCCGCCAGACCTTCCCTGAACATGCAAACAGCACAAAGCATGGAAGTTTTGTACGAAGAGTACATGCAAAACCTGAGTAACGCATTTAGGAACATACAAGGCGTCTCCAAAGCTCCCACGTGTAAGCGATTAACGTGGTGTTTCACTTTACTAAAACCCTTCATGCTCTGAGGTGCTTGGCGTTAAGCAGACGTTCTTGCCACCATTTCACAGGTGATGGCATTATGGCTTTTACCCAAAGGTCCGAAGACACGCTCATGTATTCTCTTGTGCTCAACAGCTTTAAGAGTGTTCATTGACTGAATTTTGACCAGAACCAGGGGGTCAGAGGGCCTCAGTGTAACCCCAGCCAAGGGGAATAAGCCTCTTTCTCCCGCTCCTTTGTGGTGCTCAGGGGGCACTGTGGCTTGGCAGAAAGATGAAGAAAGATGAAATTAGTGCAGGGGGTCACTAACCTGAGGAAAGCTGTGAAAAAACGCCTTTCTGCCACACACTTGTGCGTGTCCAGGATCCTGGCTGACGAGGAGCGAGCGCATCCGCCGCCTTCCACAGTTTATAATTACTCCCTACCACATCACAGCACATCACAGCCCCGAAATTAATTTCAAAGCCAGATTCACAAGCACCACACGCAGGCGTTTCGCATCCCCTCCAGCCCTCGCCGCGGGGCGGAGGACGGGGCACAGCCCGCTTCCTCCCCAACACACCCAGGCAGCCACCTACACCCCCGGGGACACCCAAACCCGGCGTACGGGGATCTCCTGAGGGGCTGCGGGGCCAAACACCCCGGCTCCCTCCCGGTTCCCCTCCCTCAAACCTGAGGCGGGGACCGGCTGAGGGGGAGCCGCTCCCCTCAGCGCCCCGGCGCCTGCGCGCGGCCGCCCGCCTCCATGCTGGCTCGGCGCCCGCCGCAGCGCCTGCGCAGCCCGGGGAGCTGCCGCCGCGGCCCGGCCCCCCCCGTGTGTGTGTGACCGGAGCGGCGGGAGGCAGGCGGCGCCCGCCGAGGGAGGCCCCGAGCCCGCCACCGTCACAACCGGCTGCGGGGCGGCGGCCTGCTCGTTCTCCTCTTCCTCCACCTCCTTCTTCTTCTCCTCCTCCTCCTCCTCCCCCCGCCGCCGCCGGCACCATGAGCATCGAGATCCCGCCGGGCCTGACCGAGCTGCTGCAGGGTTACACCGTGGAGGTGCTGCGGCACCGGCCGGCCGACCTGGTGGGTTTCGCCGCCGAGTACTTCACCCGCCTGCGGGATGCCCGCGAGCGGGAGGCGGCCGGCGGCGGCCGCAGGGTGGTCAGCTTCGACGGGGAGCCCATGCAGACCGAGTCCAACGGCGAGGAGGAGCCCGACCGCGACGACGACGACGAGGACGACGACGACTTCGAGCGTAAGCCTCCCCCCCCCCTCCCGGGGAGGTGTCCCCGTCCTTCTCCCTCCCCGTCCCCGGTAACCGGCGGGGCCCTTCCCGGGGACCGAACCCCCGTGGCGGTGCGGTGAGGCGATGGGCGAGCTCTGTCGCGACTGTCGGGTGTCGCTGCCGCCCGGTCGCCGCGGTGAGCGTGCCCTCGGTGGCTGGGGACGGAGCGAGGCTCCTGGTTGTGCCTCAGGGCGCTGGAATAACCTCACACCTTGCCCAAATTCCCCCCCTCCCAGCCGCCCGCTCCTCCCGGTTGCAGCTCCCTCAGGTAGAGGTGCCTCCCCGCTGGCCTGGCCTCACCTCCTGTGCTTCTTCCATTTTCGCTCCCTCCCCGCGCTGTGCCTCGCACCCTGAGCGCAATTCGGGCTCCGTCTGAGCCTGGGTGCGAGAAGTTACCCGAAATGTTGGTGAGCGGTGCCTCGAGGCACCCCCAGGCTGTGGGAGCGCGGTTCCTGAACACCCCCCAAAAGTGTCTCTCCTTGTCAGAAGGTAATTTAGAGAGGAAGGGAGGAAAAGGTATGCCTTCCCTAAACTTCGAGTGGAGGTCTTATGCCCTTGACCTATAACGCGAACAAAGGTTTCTGTGTGTTATTTATTTATTTATTTTTAATGTCCTCGAAGGCAACTTTATTTCGCGATCAGCTTATCTTCTTGTAGGCTCTGAAAGGTCTTCTCCTGGGAAGTAAGTGTAATGCTTTCCTGGCAAATGTTGGCAGCTGCAGCTGAAGCAGTCCTCTGGAGTTAAATGTTTTCAGATGGAAATTTCTAAACTTTATGGTGCTAAACAGCTTCTCAAATAGTTCTTCGCTTCCAAAGCTGAAAAGTGGTTCCTTTGCTTCAAGTTTCTGCTCGTCATCTCTCTGTCTCAGAGGGAGAACTAACAGAACCACGCAGTGTCGCTTGTGCTGGTCAGAGCCCTGGAGGCGGGCGGCACTGTCAGTAGGTGTTGGCGTGCTCCTTATCTGCAAAAACGCGCCGTTCCCTGCTTCTGGTTCCAACGAACCGGGGAAGGAATAGTCCCGTGTTCTAGTTAACGGCAGGCAAGAGCCTCTCTGTAGGGTCAAGGAAACAATTTCCACATTGTTTAACAGAGTGTGGGATGATCTACCAAGGCTGTGTGTTTTTTCAGACTTCTGTCATAATGGTGTCATGGAAGACGTTAACTAGAAACCGATGAAGTTGGAGGTTCTGATATCTCTGTCCTCTGTGAACTTTACAGGAAAATACTTCTGTATTGTTATGGGAGACCAGATCCTGTGTACTTACAGACTGCTCAGTATTTAAAGGATCATTTCTAAAGATAGATAAAACACACAAACTGAAAAAGTCGCAGATAATCCCACTGGACAGGCTCTAATACCATGCATTTTTTTCATCTTGGACAACTTAGGAAAGATTCAATTAATTTTATTTTGTTTTCCCGGGCCAACATTGTTAGCTTCAAGTTGCAAAGACAGGTCAAATGGATGTTTTAGAAATGCTTGCATGGGCATTTCTAAATATAACGATGAAACTGGTGTTTTTGTAAAATACTACATTAAGAAAATTTAAAGCTAATTTAAATAAGTTAATAAATCTAATAATAAAGCTAATTAAATAAAGCTAATTAAATAAGTTAAATATATGTTGGCTGGATGAAGGATGTCTGTACAAGTAACGTGGTTGTCTTCATGTTTCTACTTCCAGCATAATATTAAATTTGAGTGTCTCACTAGGCTGCATCTGCATGCTAAGAGTCAGGGAACGTTTTGGATAAGTTGTGTTTTTTCATGATTTGAGTGCAAATGGTAATAAAAGGGAAAAATAACTTAAAATTACTGTAAGCTCTGGGCCGTTGGAGTAAGCAGCGTGACAAATATCTTCGTGTAGCCATAGTGGTCCCCCTTCTGCCATAGTGGCACAACATCAGTGGCGTCAGCGACACTAACTAGACCACGAAAAAGGCTGACATTCTTTTGTGGCACTTAAGAAATTACTTCCAGGTTTATGTTTAGTCTCTGAACCTCCTGGAGTTTCATCTCTGTTCTGTGTCCTTTTTGTGTATGCGAGCAAGAGGACATCTGGATGTGGCTGTTCCGCAGAGTAGGGTGTAAGGAACGTGTGGAAAGGTGATGATGATAGTGGAGGGAAAAAACCTTCAGAAGTCTTTGGCTGTTGGGCTGTGGCAGAGTTGACGCATACAAAGCTTTCCTCAGAGCCTTTGTGTTTGATTCGTGTAACTGCAAAATTGACAAGTCGATAGAGTTGGGAACAGATTCAAAGTGACAGCTTCAAAAACCAGGCTGAGAATGTAACCAAGGATGGGTACGTATTCGCACAAATTGTCCTTGACCGCAACACTTCCCCTTGTAACAGGGAAGCTCTGAATGGATGCCTTAAGGCCCTGAAATAAAGCCATAGAAGTGGCTTTCCATTTGTGAGTGACAAACCTGAGGGAAGCGAGGCAGCTTTCCTTCCCGGGCAGTTAAGGCAGCAGCACAAAGGTGCAGGGTGCTGCTCTGTTAACTTTCCATTTGGTCTCCTCGGTTGGGGTGGTAATTAAAATAAAAGAAGAACACTGTGTTTCTTCTTGGGGATGTTAAGCGTAACCAACAGTGGAACTAAAACATTATTGAGATATGTACGAGCTGGAGCAGCTCAGACATTTTAACTAATGACAGTTATTTAGTGCAAATTCCATATTTTTGCTTCCCTGGGGTTTCACCTTGGTATTGGAGAAAATGTCATGTGCTTTTCAGCTGCTCCCTGAGCAAAAGAAAACGCTTCTTATACACTGCTTGTGAAGTAATCCTCTTCTGTGTGCTCTATTGTTATGGGGGAAAATGGTGCTTGTGAATCTGAGGGAACAGGTAAAAAGATGCTGTTTAGTTCTGCACTGCGCTTCTCAATGCAAATTCAAGGATTTGCTAAATGTCATCTTTAAAACATCAATAGGATGTCTGAGCAGAAGGGCCCAGAAGGAAGTACGGAAGCATGCTCTTTTACATCGTTACATCTTGAAAGTGATACTGAATGAGAGCTCAGTCCATCTTTGAAATTGTTGTCTTCTTAATTGCCAACAGAAGTGCTTAATGTTAATTTAAACCAGTTTCGGATTACTTACTACTGTTCTTACTCGTGAGCATCATTTGCTGATGATTTCTTACTCTGGTCTTGGATGATGTGTCCTGTGGAATTCCTGAGGAATTATTGTGTTAGTTCAACCACAAAGAATTTATGTAGTGCCTACATTGATTTACAGGTCAGGCATAAGTCTTTGATGTTTTCCTGAAATAATTCTAGGAAATTTTATTGAATTACAAAAATCGGATGGTAAGAATTTTAGAGGATGGAATAAGTAGAATAGTGGTTCTTGTGAAGAGTACTGTTCAACTTCTCAGATGTAATTCAGATTCATGGCTTATTGCAGGTGTCCCTGTGAGATACAGTCACCTTTAAAATTAAAATACTTTGAATTTGTGAGCAATACTTTCACCTACTTCCTCCATAATTGTTAATTTATTGGGAATAAAGCACAGTAGTGCTGTTCTCACTCTGTTCTTTGTCTGTGACATTAGAAGAGCCTCTCTCTGCAGAACACCTTTTTACAGTGTTATTGAATAGTATGATGCAAATTCATCCCAAAGAATAGCTACTCTATTTAAAAATCTAGGCAGCATAGTGGATATTTTCATAATTTGATAATGATTACTGCTACTTTTTTTTTTCCTTTGAAATTTGACTGGCTGATAGGGCGTAATAGTGATTATAACTAATTTGTTTCAGTTACAATCAACTAGTCCCTAGATTTTTAGGAAGATGGAGTAAGAAGCTTTAGATGATGATCTAACAGTTAAGCCTTTGAGTTTAGTATACAAAGAAATAAATACACATCTTCTTCATAATATGTTTAAAAAGCATGTATGTGTAAGTTTTGCATTCTGAAGGTGTAGAAGAAAGCTTAGAGTTTTATTTATTCTTTGGACTCCATGAAGAACATTAAATCAGTTATAAAGTGAAATATCAGTGATGCATTCCTATTGATAATATTTTAAGGGGAATATATTTCCTCATTTAATATTCCAATTTTTGTTGGGTCTTGGCACCATGGTGTCTCGAACGTGTGTAACATAAAAAATACCAAGTGAAAGACGACCATTGTGCAGCTGCTGTCCTTGCACATGTCTTTGCTTTTGCAGAGCCAGCTCTCACTGACTGAAATCTGAAGGATTACTCAGAGTAACCACCGGTAGTGCTAATGGAACTTCTCTGCCTACAGTGGTCTTGTTTGCTCAGGGGAGCTTTGAAGATAAAACTAAGTAGTGAGGAACACCGATTTCACTTTTCTTAACTTACTTGGACAAAATATATAAAACTTTTCTTCTGGTTTTCTTTTTTTCTTTTTTGCTTTTGTACTTGCTTATCACAGAAGACTTGCTTTCCATTGTTTGTTCTCAAAATTGTACTTATTCTGTTGCAGAATTAGACTAAGACTTGCCCATCGAGCTACATCACTGTGTTAAAAGTCACCATTTGTATCTCAGAGAAGCCTAAAAGGAGGTTTCACCAGTACAGTCTCCAGTACAAACTGAAATTGACCTAAAATGTAGATGTAACCTGTTTTTCTTACCGAAGATAGCAAGAGAACTGGAAGTGTGAAGTGAGAGGATTCAAGTTGCTGGCTGGCTGAGGAACGGAGCGTTATAGATGAGCTGCCTGAAATGTGCAGGCATGACTGGATACTGCTGCATGTCTATTAATTTACATTTGGAAGGAGGAACTTGGACGTTAGCTATAAAAGATAAGTTCCTTGCAATCTTGCCATTGCATAGTTGTAGAGTTACTTGTAGTATTCGGCCATCATCACTGCTGTTATTTCTGTAACATCTTTTAGGAAGTCTGTTACAGTCCATTGAGAAAGATAGCTGCTGCTTCAAATTTGCTCTCAGTGACTTGACATAATCAAACTGCTTTTCTTGAGTAATCTGTACATCCTAAAATGTGAGGGATGAGGGCAAGCGATACTTTTTCTTTTTTTCCACTCTAAACTACTTAATTTTTGTGACCTGTTGCATGCTGGTAGCTCTTCAATTAACTGTGAAACTTGAAATTTCGTGAAAGAGCTTTTGAGACCAGCTATAGCTGTATAGACGAATTAAATTCTAGACCTAGTTTCTGCTCTTTTAGTATCCTGCTGTTAACTTTGAGCAAATAGAAACTGCCTTCTCTGTGTACTACCCTCTAAAAAGGGCATAAATAAATAGAAAGGAAGTGGATGACTAGCCTTTGTAAATAACTGCTGTATTCTGACAAGCTCGTGTTTCCTTGTTGAAAATTACTGTAAGACAAATGATATGAAACTCCTAAAGTTCGATTCCTCTAGCTATTTCTAAAGTTAAGCTAAAGGAGCTTTTTGTATTGCAATACTAGATATTGCACTTTATATTAGCATGTCTTTGTGCTATTATTTTCATTTAATAAGCAAATATTAGAGTGATGAAAGTTCTGTCAGTGTTGCAGAGTCCCATCTTCCCCTTTTGCTGGCAGTGAACTTTAGTTGTACCCTCTTACCTAAAATAGAGCAATGGCGATCGCGGGGAAGAGGAGGAGGCGACAGAACAAGCTCACTTCAAGTTATTCACCAGTCAGTCATTAAAAAGCATTAATGTTTAACAAAGAGCAGTTGCTCATTATTCAAATAAAGGCTGGAAGCGTAGCCAAGATGAGCTATGAATGTTTCTCACTGGCTTTAGTAACGCTTTCCAATTCATGAATGATCATAATAATTTTTTTATTTTGCGGAAAAAAGGAGGCAATGGCAAATACAGCTCCAACAGCCTTACTAGTTCCTCATTTAGTGGGATATTAGTCTTGCATCTGGGTTCACACAGGTTTAGGCTTGATTTCTTTTCTCAGGTACCATCAATTCCACTATACGTGATGCGTCCTCTTCTGCACTCTGCACCTAGCACACTCTAGTGCAGGGCAGATCTGTAGTGTATTTATGTATCACTGCAATATGAAACAGACAGGGCAAGTTAGAAAAGGAAGTAGAGGGGAATTCCAGAAACCTGAGCATGGACAAAGACCAATGCATAAAAGACTCTGGCACCAAGATGTTAGTTCTAGTAAAGGGTGTGTGCTTAGGTGATTTTTTGAATGAAAAAAAAGCCTTTTCTTTTTAAGGTACAGACCTGGAAAAGGGGCTTTTAGGAGAAAACTCCAGAAATCTATTGCACAAATAATCAGCTGCGTTGTGGTCATTTGTGTTTTGTTTTAGAGGAGGTAAAAATGTTGGTGATCTGTTTGCTTTAACAGATAGGATACTTGGAAGGTAGAGGAGATGTAGAGGACTGCCTGTCTTACAGTTCTCATACTGCTAGGATTTGGTCCATTTCATAAATATACATCAATTACTATATAATAAAGCCCAGCATTATGTTAGTAGCAGTTTTGCTCTTAGCCCTTTCCATACCAGGGACCTTTCTTTTCTATGTAGATGTTGCAGAAGATGAGTAGTGGTCATTCGGCTCTAGGATAGACTTAAAAGTTCCCTTCAGGAGGGAAGACAGCTCTACAAACAGCCTTCCTTGACAGCATGTGGGAGGGACTGCAGATATCCCTTCTTTAGCACTGCTTTTATGATAAAGAAGAAAACAAATCATTTTTATTTTTGTTAGAATTTGCTAAAAAAAATTTCAAGCTACTGTTCCTTCCCTTTATTTCCTGCTGACTTTCTGAGGGTGGCTTGAAGAACAACGGTGCTTCTCCTTGAGAATGGTGCAGAGCCTCCAGGAACTTGGTTTCCAGCTGCCACAATAGCAGGTTTTGCTCTGAGGACATCTCACAAGAACTGGAGCCCAGCACTCCTTTTTGGATGGTGGTGAGGGTCAGTCGAAGACGATACATGATCAGGGAGGGGCCTTACCAGCAAAATTGAGCAATTGTCACCAAATTTCTTTCTGAACTGTTGTGTAAAGAAGGATTAGGATTTCAAGCTGGAGGTGGAGCAGTGGTTTTGGTAAAAAGATGTTCTTCCATCGGTAACTTTCTGCTCTTCGCTGAATCTGAGAGGTGTGCTGTGAAGGACTGCAAAGCTCAATGTACTGCTGCTCTTCTTGCAGGGTGTTCTAAACACATACATGGGGTTTGTGTGGGGAGATGAGCTGTGTATCTTTTGCATAAAGGTTGGAAAGCTACTCGGTAGGCTTTTCATCTGGATTTTTGGATGGGTTGCAGTGCCGAGATCGTCGTTCATGGTGCTTGTCTATTAACAGGCTGCTATAAAGCAGGATGTCACCATGGCCCTTCATTTCCATTTTGGTTCTTCCTCCCCTGGGATAGCATATTGTTTGCTGCTTCCTTCTCAGAAAACTGTTCTGTAGGAGAGATCTTGAGGAAAAGAAAAACACAAATATTTGGTGATCGTGGCTTTTTTTTTTTTTTTGTAGTTTTTGTTGTTGTTTTTTCTTCCTTCTGAGGCCCCACTAAACACTGCCATTTCTGTGGCAACGCTTGTGCTAATCCTGCTCATTGAGGACAAGTTCCTTCTGCAAGGACGTGCTGTAGTGTGGGGATCCGGTCAATCTTGGGTTGTCATGGACATGCAGAGCATGTCTGTGTGAAGGATGGCTCATGCAATGCCCTTGGATGAGAATTTGAAGGTGATGGAGTTTCCTTTTTTTGTTTTTTGTTTTTGTAAGTAACAGTTCTTTATCACTTAATGTTATCAATGTATCTGATTAAAATTCATAAGCATTTGTAAGACTGAAAGCTTTCTCAGTGATAAGTTATGAAAGATGGCTCACTAACATAGATTAACATTCACTGCTCTGCCTTTAGCACCTTTGGGGAAGCTTCTGCAAGGATTCTTATTTTAAAATATGACTACTTACTACTACTGAGAGTGGTAATGCTACTTTAAATACTTCAGTTTATCAGACGTATAGAAATTAAACATCGTTGGGTGTAATTTTTATAATGTTTTTAATTCTAACCCTTGAGGTTGTATAACTTTATCCTAAGCAGACATATTTGTACGGGCTTCAATTTTTCTTGTGCTCTGTATAAGCATCTGTCATATCCCTGCAGAGTCATTTTAATTTCTCACTGCTGAAGTTATTTGATTATTAAGTGTTGTGTCATGCATCTTGTTTTATTTATAGCTTTTACATGTAGACATTATTAAGTGCTCATAGCTAAAAGCTTTGCAGTGCACGCTGTTTGTTTTGAAGTAGAATGTAACAGTGACTGTGAGGAGCTTTATACCACAAGTTCTGCTACTAAAAATGAGTTCATCTGGAAGCTGAACCATGTAGTACTTGCCACCTGCTGCAGCTCACTTTGGCTAGGGACCTTTTTTTATTTCTCCTGGCATATTTATGATGGGATGAATGATAAATCCTGCCCCTCTGCAGGGACTAGAAGTGTTCTTGGGCATAAAAGTGGATTTTTCCCTGAGATGGGGAGAGCACAATGATTTTTACTATTTTTATTCTACTTTTATTTCTCTATTACCTTTTAGGAAATAGGACAAAGCTGTCTGCCTTCATCCTTCCTCTTTTCCACAAAATCTTCCGGTAAAAATACAGAGGGTGCAATTACTGGAAGTGTATTTTGTTGTTGGCTTTTTTTATTTTGTTTTCATTTGAGATCGTCTATCAAAAGGCATTCTTACGTGGAGATTACTCTTTTTACAGCTATGCTCTGTTTAAGTAAGCTTTGTTAATGTTTGACTTAATATTATTGCATTCATAAATCTGAAAGGGAAAAAGCTATAAAATGCGTTATGCTGAGATGTGCTACAGGAGTTACTTTTGCTTATCATTTTATTGTATATGACAGCTAGAACGTTGCCCAGATAAGAAGTTTTAACCTTAAAAAAATAAATAAAAACTAAATCATGCATATTTAGAACCCACTCAAATTTATTTATACATTGTTTGCTAAAAAGAAACTCATACCCAATTATATTTGAGTGGAACAAGATCCACTTGTGGATCATTGATGGGTAATTGTGCTGCTAATACAGCAGTATGCGGTACAGAAAGCACAAAACTGCCAGTGATTTTAGTAATGCTTCTGCAGAGTCTGTGATAGCACAGGAGGTACACCAGACTATCTCATCCCTCTGTGCCACCCAGCACTCCTCTGGTTATCATCCTCCCTGAGGCTGTGCTCCCTGCTGTGGCGGTGGGAAAAGGCTGCCACTCTCGCTTGGTGTCATCAGGTGCTTCACCTGGGAGAAGGGAGAAGCAAGGCAGAAATCCCTGTGCCCAGCACTGTTATTCTGAAGGTACCACTACAGGATAAAATCCTGTAAATCCAATGCCTAGTGGCACCTTTTCTGTCACTACCATAGATAAAACTTTATATAGGAGTTGAGGTTTTTCTTTTTTTTTTTTTTTTTTTCCAAGTTGGAAACCAATAACATCAGTTGCAAGTATATCTAGATTTTTTTATTTTTTATTTTTTTAAGAAAACCTTGTTCAGTTGTTTATGGCTTTGGTATGAAATGCTATAAGGTACTGATAGGATTTACTTGAAAAAAAATAATTTTGACCATCTCACATATAGGGATGCTAGTTGTTTGAATACATTTTTTATTTCACAAATACAGTAACAAGTCTTTGGTCTTTTTTTAAGCACCAATTTTGGTATCTGTTAAAATCAGACTTCGAGAAAAATTGAGCCAGCTCTTTAAAATGTTGACTTTTGAGAAAGGCCAATTTCAGAAAGGTCGTTCACATGCTGTTCAGGCAAGGGTGAATCTCTTCAGTGGTGATTATGCTTACAGGATAGAGTGCTAAATCCTGGAGAATGGTGACGTGGGGAAGGACGCAGAGGCAGTTGTGGGTAATCAATAGGTGCCTTTTCTAGCACTGGCTAGGAGGGCTGATAAATATGTTGAGGTTTGTCCAGAATGGGGATGCTCATTAACAGTTTTTGGCTTCAGTAGAATAAGAAACAAAGTACTAGTTCTGATGAGCTGTTGGTGTCTACCAAATCACGGAATAGTTGAAGTTGGAAGAGACCTGGAGGTCATCTGGTTGAACCCCTCCCTGCTCAAGTAGGGCCACCTGGAGCTGCTTGGCAAGACCACGTCCAGGCAGCCTTTCTCTATCTCAGAGGACAGAGACTCCGCAGCCTCTTTGGGCAACCTGTTGCAGTTTTTGGTCACTGTAACATTACGGAAGAGTTTCCTGATGTTCTGACAGATCCTTCCTTGTTCCAGTTTGTGCCCATTGCCTCTTGTCACTGGGCGCCACTGAAAAGAGCCTAGCTCATCATCTTTGCATCCTCCCTTCAGGTATTTCCCTACATTGGTAAGATCTGCCCTGAGCCTCGTCCTCTCCAGGCTGAACAGAGCCTTCTGTCAACTGTTTCTGATAGGAGAAGTGCTCCAGTCCCTTCATCATCTTTGTGGCCTTTCTTTGGGCTGTCTCCAACACGTCCTTGCCTCTCTTGTACTGTGGAGCAAAGAACTGGACACAGGACTCCTCCAGGTGCTGCCTTACCAGGGCTAAGCAGAGGGGAAGGCTCACTTCCCTCAACCTGCTGGCAGCACTTCAGTAATGCAGCCCCGGATGCCATTAACCCAGCATATTTTGCCTAGCATACACAAACGTTCTTGTGCCCTGATTTAAATGTGGATGTGTGAGATTAAGCTCTGAATCAGCTTGAAGTGACGCTTGATGCTGGTGTTTCTAATTGAAATTCCTCTTGCTCTTTTGTACAGATCAAATCAAATGACAGCACAATTCATTCCAGCTTTATCTTATGTAAAAACATGCTATATTTATCATCCCAATCAGTAATGGCAGTAGCAATTGGTAATGAAATTAGAAGTGACCCAACCAAAGAACCATGGGCTTTTATGTGCCTCCTTTTTTAGCTGTAGGATGCTGTTCTTAAATCCCACTACCTAGCTAGCTATAATTACACAGTCCTGAGCTCTGGCTGACCTGACAAGCAGAGCCGTGTAACATCCATGCGAAGCATATAAAACACTACGCCCCATCAGTGCTGCTGGTTGTTTCTGCTGAGCTTCAATTCTCTTCTTCCATATTTTCCTTCTGAGTTGCTCTTTTGTAGAACTAGTTTTTTTTACAGTTGCTTCTGACTGTCTGTCACATGAGATGCAGTACCTGACTTTGAGAGTGACTCCAATCTGTTTTATCTGAGACTGTAAATAGCTAAGATGCAAAAGGAAAAGCTGCTTATACTGCATCTCGGCCATAACTGCCCACGTTAAGTCTTCCTTTCTGTTCAAGTGCAAACACGAGCAGACCAGCTGTGCCACTGAAGGAAAGCTCAGGCTAACCTTTTTTTTTTTTTTTTTTTTTTCTTTGCACTGAAACAGATTGGAATTGCTGATATAATCAGTGGTCATCTGTTGGCTGGCTGTGTGCTCAGGTTTGGGACCGAAACCTTGCTCTGTCTCTCGACTTTGATTGCTGCACTTCTACCAAAATGTGCTCTGAAATGGTGGTGGATGTGCAAGACATGGCAGAGTGCGAGTACAGGCTTGAGGCTGACCATGTATGTATGCTCTGAGCACACACAGTTGTTTTCCCCTTTTGGTCAGTGTAGTTTGCTTATTTGTGTTGGAGCTGCGCTGACGTTAAGCAGTATTTGTTAAGCCAATTAGGCTATCAGAGAAGGGCATTAGAGTTGGAACACTTGGATGGTGATGACTTTCTGTTGCCTGTATTCGTTTAATTATTTTTGTGGTGACACACCTCTATGTTAACAAGCAATGATCTCTAAGTTTTCTTAGATTTGTCAAAAAGTGCTTGTTATGATACTACGGCAAAGACAGTGGAAGAGGACAAATTCACAAAGAACACGTGTATTGTATGAAAAGGAAGTGTAGCTGTTAGTAGGTAAAGGGGACATAGGACCTCAGATTTAAATAACTTGCAGTGCGTGTAAGATCAGCTTGACAGCATACCAACTAGTTGCTTGTGTTAGGATAACTCTAGTTTATGTGTATATATACATTTTTCTCTATAGGTTGCTGGTCACTGCCCCATTTGTTAAAAACTTTAACAGAAGAGTACAAGCTGAAAATCCATAGATGGCTGGGAAAATGTAATTTTGTATTACCATGGCTTGGCAAGGCTTTGAAGCAAGTGAAGTTGTTATTAGCTTCCTGTTTTTTTGAAAAGGTAACGGTATTGTTCATTCCAGAATAATTTGTCTGACATTGTTAGAAAGTGTCTTAAATCATTGAGCATAGCTGTTAATTGAATTTAGGTGCTCTTGCATGCTTAGTAGTGCCAGAGTTTTGGCTTCTGTAAATGCTTTGAGCTTGACTACACAGTTTCGATTGCACTGAAATTCAGTTTACTTTGTCCTCTGTTTACAAGTTAGTTTTGCTTAAATATCTCTCATAATAAAAGATGTGAATGTTCAATTGTATCAATGTGTTGTCTCTCTGAAAATTATGGCTGAATATACATATTTTCTTATAGGTAGTTTAAAGTGTATAGTAAACTCTATTAGGTATGAATGGCACCGTAAACTGTTTCACGATAGTAAATATTTGATTTTTCAAGATACCTTTTATGCCCTGATACCACATTATTTAAAGACACTATCGGTCTCCATAGGACTGTATAATAAGCCTGCCAAGCAGCTGCCAAGTGCAGATATCCAACATTTACATTCAGTGTTGTGTGATGGTAGCTGTGACATGATTCCAATTAAAAGCTTGGTCTGCACACTGCAGATGTGTCCTGAATATTAATGTGTGCTACAGACAGAGCAGATGGAATCTTTTTAAAAATACAATGCAGCGAATGTAAAATTAAGGTTGGGTTTCTGGTGGAAACAGAAAAGCAATCAAAATTCTTTTTTTTTCCCTTGTTTTTCATTGCTAAATCAGAAGATCTGTGTATCATCATCCTCTTCCTTTACATATAAGAGGAAGTGAGCTCTTCATTATGCATCCAAATAAAAATACAGCATTATGTCTAACTGAAGTTGTTTTAAATGCCAAACGTACCTAGAAAAGTATTAGGAACGCATACAACATTTGCTGTGCCTTAAAATATGCCCATGCCTAAGGGACGGATATGAGGCAGTGGGTAATAGCTGAAATGTAGGATGGTATTTGAGGAGTTGCTTGCTGACAAAGGCTGTGTAACCGTGTGCGGGTACTTAATTGGGATTTGCAGATGTCATGTGAGGTATATTAGGATACTTGTTGAGGCAGGAAGGAGAAGGCTTCCTGTGTGAGCAGGAGCTGTAGCTTCCCTCCTCTCGGTGTTGCCTGATTCCCTGATGTTGGTTGCATCCTGAGGGCGATGCCCGCCTGATGGGAGCGCTTCGAAAATGTAGCCGGGGTTAAAAGGGGGCACGGGGCTGCCCCTGGGGCCTGGGAAAAGGGCAGCAGTGAGTGGGTCCAGGCCTGGCGTCTTTGGTGTCGTTGGCTGCTGTCCTTAAAGTTTGTGCTCGGGTGTTTGGGGTGATAGGGGGACTTTAATGAGGCTTCTGAAAATGGAAAAAACAAGCCCCACGGCCAGTTTGGGTCTTAGCATCATCCACGTCATGTTCACCTGTATGCTGTTCGCTTCTGTAATCTGCGGAAAGATTTGTGAAAGCTGCTCAGAAATAATCAAAATGGAGTAGCTGGCTAGACGTAGCTAAATGACACTTTTGTGACTCATTTAGAGATTACCCCAAGGTTTCCAAGTATGGTCAGTGAAACTCAGCTTTACAGGCGAGCCAAAAGAAGTTTGTGTTGTCAAGTTTTAACATATAGCAATGACTCTGCACCTCACAGCATGTCAAAGCATAGAGACCTGGTCAAAGGTCTGAAGGGTTTGATGTTTAAAAGATGTGAAGATGTGAATTTAAGTCTTCTCTAAGTGTCCAGGAAATCAGAGATAGAGTTAAAAATGGAAAAAAAAAATCAGTCAAAACATGAAAGTAAAGTATTGCTTTAAAAGAACTGAATTTGTCAGCCAAACGTTGCTTTAAACAGCACTTCTGAAGTTTGTCATTGCTTTTCAAAGATCTTAAATATCCTAAGGTATTACAGATATTTTTTTTCCCTCAGTATCTACCTTTTCTGGTGTGATGGGAGCCTTGACACTGGCGAGGTGAAGTTTGAAAGCAGGGCTGGAAAGGTGGCAGAGGCAGTCTTCTTTTACCACCACACCGAGAGTTGGGGTGAGTTGCTCGTGCTTCCTGCCACATGGGAACTGCCTCCTCGTTCCCTAGATAAGATGCCGCTATATTTTCTTGCCTGAAGCACGTATTTCAAAAAAAATCGTACAGTTATTTCTTCTTGCTGGGATGTTTCTGTTACTCTGTAGTCTCAACTTCATCTTTAACCCTTTCTAGCTTTTTCATAGTGAAAGGATCCCTGGAGAAGTTGCTTCCAGAGTATGTTCAATCTCTTTACTTTTTGTCATCTACTTTACGTCAGGATTACAAATCAAACATTATTTTAAAACATTCTTGATACTACTAACGTGGCCTTTGGCCTCCCTAATTCTGAAATGGCTTCTTCCTTGCTTGGTTTTCAGGAGGAAGCTTAAATTTCCCCTTTTCACTGAGCGGTCACCTTAGGCTGTCTTACTGCACCTTGCCTTGCTTCCTGCTGTCTTGTCTCTTGTGACAATACTTCAAGGATCTGTCAGTTTCTTTTCATATCTCCTAGTTCTTTGCAGCATCCTTCCATTTCCGCCTAGTGTATGATTTTACTTTATAATCCTTGAAAAATATCCACGCCTTTCATTTCAGTCCCTGACAATTCAGTTGTATTATCAGCACTGTGATATCTTTAAGCACTGTGAAATGCATCCTTTCAGCTGAGATGGGGCCGTAGCACTGGGAATTTGTCTAATTTCATGTCTGTAAAGCAAATGCAAGCATTATTGTAATCATTTGGTCTTTGTGATATAGAGCACACCCATAAAAATGAACTCCAAAAAAAAAAAGGTACAGTGTTTGGCTGGATCTCTGAAGCACGTCAGCAAGAAATAGGAGAAGGGTGTGTGGGTCATGCCGCTGCAATGTCAGATAATACGGAGTGCTGCTTGATAGGCATTCATTCTCCTGTGCTTGGGCTTCGGTTAGGCTGTGTTAACTCCTGAATTCCAAACGCAGGGTTCATTGTGTAACAGGAACACGGTCCGTTTTGGTATTGAATTAATATCTGCTGACACCATAGGCAAAATCACGCCATGTACTACAGTGCACTCCCTCATGAAATGAGGATACTGAAATGGTGGTATGTTATTTTTAAAATATCTTTAAAAAAAACAAAAACCTCAAAACAACAGAAAGCAAACCACACGCACAAACCTTTTAGTAGCAGTTCTTGACCAAGAGGCTATAACCAGAGGCTTCCCCAAATTTCCTGAGAGAACCAAGCTAAGATTTATGGGTTTCTTGAAATTATCAGCTATTTAAAGTCTGTCCATTCCAAAGCATATTAATTTTTCTTCTTTGCTTAAAAAAACAGCCAACCCGAAATAGCATAGCAGCTTTAATAATTTCATGAAACATCTTTTTTTAACTGACATAGCTGCCTTGCTTGTTGACTCAACTTTTTCCTTTAGAAGCAGTAAATACATTCTTCCTATCAGAGGGGTTTTAAAAAGCTCAGAGTTTTCAGGAGCTCCTTTAAGATGAAGCCTCCAGACAGTGTTTTTCCATTTTATGTCAGTAATATTAAAATCTAAATTAAAAAAAATCAATTAAACCGGAGACCAGGATGTGGTGCTATTTGGTTTTATATTTTATTATTTCTTGCTGCTGCTGAGAGCTATTTTTAAATACCAGGAATGAAAAAAATATCTGTGCTTCTGTTTTCCTGTAGTAGAGAGGAAAACAGCGTTTAATATAATTGCTGTTATTGTTTTACAACTTAATAAATATAAAATTGCCTTACAGAAAGGTTAAGTGTGTGTGTGTACACAGGCAATCCTGGATCACGGTCTCAATTTTTCTCCTTTTTTGTTTTCACATACCTCCGCTCATCCTTTTAAAGAAGGCTCTTCCTCCCTAGTGTTCCCTGACCTTTTGTCTTCCTCTGGATATCTGGCGTGCTTCAGCTGACACCGGCAGGATCTCTCCTGTCTGCCTCTAACCAGGATCTGAATTTCCATCCTTTTCAGGGGGGATGGGAGGTAATAAATAATAATATACATCGTATCTGTAAAACCCTCATTCATTTCACTGTTTTGCTTTTCTGAAAGAAACAGAGTTGTCCTGTTTGGTTCCAGAGCTGTCTTTGGGGGAAAAACGTGGTAGTTTGTAGTCCCGCTCGGACTGCCCCTTAGCAAGCAGCGGTCTGGAGGGGGTTAGTGGAATTTGCCCCTGTTAAGCAGGGACATCCTGAAGGAAGTCGTGGATACTTAACTATTATGTTAGTGGTAGTCACAGAGAACCCTTTTATTTTACTTACTTCTTGAAAAGCAAGTTCAGATCAGCGTCTGTTAGAGTATGATCATATATATATGACCATGAAAGTCCTGTTTCTCCTCTAGCATTGTATTTTAATTACTAGAAATCCTTAAAACTTGGTACTTGAATCTTTACATTTCCTCCCAGTGGCGGTTCATATTCATGTAAGTCCATTAACATCTTGGTGTGTAGAAAAACAGGCTGACAGCTGTAGTCTAGCACTTCCTTATCGTAACTCGATACAGCATTCCGCAGAGACAGTCACGCCTCGGATTTATGCTCCGCTCTGCTGCTGGCATTTCAGCTTTAATAGTTTATAGTGTCAACTCACATGCTGCTTGGATAATCGTAACTGACTTGTTAAATAAGGACAGTTTACATACTGTTTCTCTCTTTGTCTCTGTTCACACAGGGTGGTTTTGTGCCATGATTTGATGATGGGAAATTACTCTGGAAGTCACTGACTCCTTCTGATTTGTTATATTACTGCTGGCATTATATGCTGTTTGAACTCAGGGTACTATTCCACTGACTTTATGCAACCTGTTGTAAACTTTGCTCCATCTTCCATGAGGGAACTTTCAAAAAGTAGTTGTGTTGGTTAGAATGTCTCATAGAAGATAGAGATTCAAGAAAATCGTTTTGTTGTGCACACAAGAATTTGTGCCATTAAAAAGCATATCCAGTATCAGAAGCAATCGCTATGCATCCCCCCCAGTTTAGTTAGGAAGTGTTCACAGATCCTAGTAAAAAGCAAAGACCTTGTGGAAGAGGAGGAGAAATAAAGTTTTTAAGGTTTCTAGTACGGAGTGGTAACATCTCGTACCCTGCATGCATGCCTGGAATGCCAGTTCTTCCTTTGTCCCTGAATTTTTTCCTGTGACCCTGAGCAGGTCTTTGAGTTTTATTTATCCTTTCTGTAAGAATTTAAAGTTCTTAGTATGTGGAAGAAGAAGACAGCAATAGCTGGGAGAAAGACTGTTATCACTTTTCTGTTCATTTCAAGCTTTAGCATGTTTCGTAACCTCACAAAGCTTATAAATAGTAGAGAGAAATATCTTGTGCTTTTGGGTGGAAGTGTAACTTCTTAAAAGCTTGGTGCTGTTCTTTGCCAGTCACTTTCAGTACACCAACAAAGAAGGGATCCCACGCGCTGTAGGAAAAGCATTCTTTTAGATCCTGTTTGTAAAGTTGGGAGAGCAATTTTATTGTCAATTGTTTGGCTTAAATACCTTAATTGTTGGTTTGGTTTTGAAAGCAAGGGTAAGAGCAGGTAATATGTGTGTACTTCTTCCTTTGTATACTTTTTCATGTCTGGAGCTGAGTGTTCCCACCTGCCTGTAGTGATGGTCACAACTCCTGCCACTTAGACATGGTAAGCCAAACTCCAGTGTCAGGTGTTTCAAAGAAAATCTCAGTGTCAAACTGAAGAATTTTTGAGAAATCCCTCTTTTTTGTTTTGTTTTGTTTTCTCCACTGTTGGAAAGTATTAAGAAACAAAACCAAATCCCCCAAAACTGTTTCAGGTCATTAGTTCCCAGCATCACTGCATACAAGTCTGTGTTTGAGGTTTTATATCCCCCATTTTCCAAGTGAGAAAAGGAGCTACTAACAAGCAGTAGTGCAGCTGTGTGGCAGTAGTGGTTTCTGCTGTTTGATATAAATCACGTTTGTGACTTTGACCAACAGAAGTGATTTATTTATGCAGCTGATTCAAATCCATTTATGAAATAAATGGAGCAGTGTACCTTCATGTAGGAAAAGTAGTGCAGGCTTTAATTAGCAGATATGTATGTCACTACTTTTGTGGAATTAGGTGATTGAAAGTAGTGTCAAGTGTTTTTAAAATTGGGAAGTTGAGCAGCATTGTAGCATTCTTATTAGAATGTTTATGGTGTATGTATATGGCATTCATACATATATATGAATGAACATGTACTTTTTTTTTTTCTTTCCCCTAGTGCAGGAAAAGTAGAATGCTGAATGAGGTTAAGCAGTACTGATGTAAAGTTGATAACTACTTATTTAGTAAGTATTTATTTAAGTTAGAGAACTGACTGGTTCTAGAAGGCGAAACTATAAATAAAAAAGAATCCTACAGCCAGAAACTTCTTTTGAGCTGTGAAGCAGCCCCTGATGAGTGTTCCTACCTAGTGCTTAATCAAGGCTGTGCCCCAGGTCAGTCTATGCACATGTTCAGCAGACTTCTGTTTTTCCTTAAAACAGTTGAGTAGTTTTCCTGTCCGAAGTGAGCTCTGGCAAAACCATGGAACGTGCAGCTTGATGTCTTCCCGCTGCTGATGTCACTTGCCATCAGTTCCAGGGAGGAAATTGGGCTGTTTTGGCCTCTTCTGGTACAATGCTTTAATTTACCGCAGTTTTCGTTGTTTTCACCTGATTGCTGTCTTGGCTCCCACAGCACAAGTGAAAACAAGCACTGTGCCAAAGGTACGAGATGGTTCTGTGATAACAAACTTCAGTGTTACTGCACAAGGCTTCTGACCTAAGGGAGGGTTTGTAATACAATCATCTCACAGCAAAATCTTTTAATCTCATTTTAATTTCCTCAATTAACACATAACTGACCTTAGACACAGCACAGTGGTGTGCAGGAGGGACATTCGAAGTGTGGACACACAAAAGGAACATTTCCTATTTCAGATAAGCTGTTTCTTGTTGAAGATAGCTCTACTGAAGGGTGCTGGGTTGGTGTAGGGAATTCTTGGCGTTCTTGTTACTACTGTGGAGGATGTGTGCTCTAAAGGCTGCTTTGGTCCAAGAGGTTACTGTTCGTAACCTATGAATATTGCTTTAATACCATGAATATTGCTTTAAGTTAAATGCCCTTTTATGTTCAGTCCAGGAGCTCTTTCAAAACAGTCTGGGCTACTTGTAAATGCATTAGTCCCATCCTACCCCATCTAAAGTTGTGGAATCTGCCTGCAGCCTAACACAGCTGTAGTGGGACCCTCACGAGTTGTTCTCGCAGCACTTCTTGATGCCAGTGCCTTCTGTGACAAGCCACAAGTATTCATAGGAGCAGCTCTGCTGTCTACGCGATGCTGAAATTGTCATAAACAAAGAGAGCTCTTCATTGGTGAGCTAAAACAAAAGAAAGTGTTCATCTTCTGTGGTAGGAAACGCCAGATTGTATCTCTTCGGCATAAAAATAGTCATCATCTGACAACGTATAAAAGTGAACCTGAAATTTTATAGGTGTTAAAACTGTCACTGGTGTAAGGAAAAGCAAACTATCAATTTAAGATTAAATGCTTTATGGAGGCTGAATAATGGTGCTCTCTTAACTGTCCTTAAAAGGTTATGTTTGTTTGTTTTTTTTTCTCATTTTTAACACTGTGGAAAACTTGGTGCTGTTTTGATGATACTAAACCCTGCTATGAGATAAAATAAGCAAGATTCTTAAAGAAGCTGCAGTCTTTGGAAAGTGGATGAACCATGAGGTTGCTAAAATGCTCAAAAGAAGAAGAGTTTTTGTATGTTTGATTAAGAAAGCGTTGGTATTCCTATGCTGGTAGTGCTGAGATACAGGAATGTTTCTAACTTTTAAAATAAATAAATAAATGGTGGTATCGCTAAGTCTTTGGTAGCACATGTCTGGCTCTGTTTGATGCGTGTACTTTGTAGTATAAAGGTTCATCTAATTCTTAAATATTTAAAGAATGGAATAGGAATGTCACTGGTTAGATCAGAAAAATGCAGTTATCAGTTGTGGGGAAGAGGGACGGGGAAGGCATGAAACATTCAGAATAAAATTGCTTTGGTTGTGAGTGGCGGGGGAGCACATGAGTGTTTTGGTTTTGTTCTGGGCTGGTTTGTGAAGCTTTACAGGCTGGTTATTTTTGTGTTGAGACTGAAGGAACTCAGAGGAACTTGATTACAGTGGAAAAAGGGGAGAGGATGCTGTTCACTGAAGGGTGGCTTAAAGTAGAAATGCATGTGAACAGGGAGATTAGAGAGAATGTTTAATCAGTACGTATAGCTAGCAGCACGAATGAAAAAGCAGTGAAACAGCTCATCCACCTCAGGATTCTTTGGCTTTAACAGAAGATAGTTTTTGTCAAGGGGAAGGACTGGCGCTAGTATGGGAGTGCTGAACGATGCACTGGTTCAGTTATGTGGCTTGGGGTGTGTAGCGGTATGGAATGCTTTAGCTAATGGGCTTCATCAGCTTCTAATCCGTGTTAATTAGATGTAGCTAACATAGCGTTGTGATGCTGCGGAATAATGCTATGTAAAGTGGGCTGGGGCTTGATGGTAGGTTAAGATTGAGTTATCTCTGTAGATGTGTGTGTGTTTGTATGTTTTTTCAGAACTGGGTAAAAAAAAACTGCTTGCTCTCTATCTTAGCATGTGATGGCCTTCTGGAAGACAAACTTAACTTTTAATAAATACTTACTGTCTGGCAAGTAGGCGGATCAAAGCTTTACATCAAAGTACTTATTAGTTGTTTCTTGGGGGGGGGAGAGACTTATATGGAATTTGGCAAAAATTACCATGATTATTCAAGATAAGACTGTGAATTCTTAATAGTAAATAGCATTTGTAATTTTGATTTTTTTTCTTTTGCAGCTCCAGTTATTAACCGATGCAACAGAAGAGTATCAGGTATGTTATTTCTTTTAAGAATTTCATGTTTCTGATGAAGTTTTGAAACGTTCATTTGACTATAGGAATTGTATTAAAAATGACCTTCTTTATTACTGGTTTAATTTCTTATACCGCTTGCAGTATTTTTATTTCAATTAAAATGTCTTCAACTTGCATACAGTAGTTACAGATTCTCTCCTAAACTGCTTTATTTCTGCCTTTGGTACTGAAATTTGAAATGGTTACATCTGGTAAGTTGTGATTAGCTCCCTAAAGATAACCAGATGATCCTGATTACTTGGGGTACTAATGCAAATTCCAAGGATACGTAAACCCATGGAAGATACATTTTCTTATTCCTGTTGCTCCAAACTGGATACAGCTGAGGAAACAGGGAGAAGGAATGATGCCTGTAGTTCTTTGCATCTTTTTTCATTTTGGTGCATGTAGCAAAACCAGATTGTATTGGTTTTTCAAGTTGCAGGGAAGTTTCAGTAAGGAGCAAACTTAGAAATTACTGAATTTTCATTTAGGTTTTTAGTTGTTAAAAATCCAAACGTGGTATTCTTGTTTTTTTTTTTTGACTGTACTGGCAAATGCTGCTTTAATGTCAGTAAATATTTAGCTGTCATTCTGTAAGATTTACTCAAAGTACAGGTTTTCTAACCCAGAGGCAGGAATTGGACAGGAAGTTTACTTTTGCTTGTTTTAAAAACCTTGAGCAGATGAGTTTACTCATTTCTAGCTTATGCAGTACTTCAATAAAATACTTCAAGAACATCAGGATTCATAAAAACTGCTTGAGAAATAGCGATCTATTAGGAAGGTCAAGCTAACCTTTTAAATTTCAAACTATCTTGATTGTGTTTTTTTTTTTTTTTTTTTCCAGAAGACCAATTAATTTTCTGTGTACGTTTTTTTCTCAAATCGCTGACCCAAAGTGATAATATTGCTTTCGTATCACGTTCGCTCCCCATTTCTGCTGCTGTTGCTAGTTAATCATCTCCTGTGCTGATGTGCTCCTTGTTGAGGGAGGGAGAGTGAGTGGCGTGCTTGGCATTAAACTCTTCCAAGTGGTTTGGCAGCTGTAAATGCTCTGTAGAGAATACCAGTTGCTTCTTGACCAGAGAAACACGGCTTTGTGTGCTGGTCAGAGGTTCAGCCTGCAAAGCAGGTGGCCCTGGGTGGGTCAGCGAGAAACTCCCCAATCTGTGCAGGAGGGTCATCCTGGGGAAAGGAGGCTTATCTAATCACGTTCGTGGCATTATTTATAGAAGTGCAGAGTGGTAAAGCAGTGTTCTTATGAAGAGAAACAGCCTTTTCCAAGAAGTGCGAGGAGGGAGAAAGAGAAATGAGAGCTCGATGTTCCCTTAGAATTTATTTAATGAACACATTACTCGCGTATAGCATGTTTGGCCACGTAACAGATTGAGGTTCCATGGCAGGCACTCAAACCTCAAGCATGGTGTCAGTCCTAATTTGTAACAAGCTGGTGACTGACTTGATTAAAATATTTGAAAAATCGCAATCTATCTTTGCAGTAATTGCACGTATCCCCCCTCCCACCCCAGTTTTAAAATCTCCTGACTATGCGATGCAAAAGACTGTGGTGCCGTTGGCAATTTCAGTGCTAATTACCCAGTAGAAGAGTTTTCTTGCTGCTGCTTTAAGCAAATTAGCAATGTCTGAGCCTTTTGCTGGTATGAGTAACTCATGTTACACTTCTTGCTGCCTGACTCAGTCTGCCCAGGCTTGGTTTGGATAGCCTGAGAACCATACAAATACGTTCCTGTCCAAGAGCTGGATTGTGTTGAAATTCATTCTTGCATGATTGCATTTCTTGATCTTCTTCCAAGTATAGGGGCTCCTGACAAACTATTTGTTTTTTTGGTCAGGTCCCAGTCTGTAGTGAGAGCAACCTCAAAGAACACCCCTGGCCCTTGGTTAGCAACTGCAGGCAGGGCAGGAAGGTGGGAGACATCAGTGGTGTCTCCTTTCACAACCAATATCAAAGCTATTTCAGAACTGGAGGGAAGAGAAAGCATTGCTATTTGTCCCACTGCAGCAACTGAGGAGAGTTTGCTACTGACAGTGTATGAATGAAAGTTAATTGTGTTTTTGGAATGAAGACTGTCACGCCTACTTCAGTCTCAGTTGGGCATAGTTTCTCCTCTTCCTTTAGTCTTATCTTTCAAAAAAGTAAACTTTTTTGCTGGATTTCTCATATTACCATTTCTAGACACCTTTGATTCATTCTACAAAACACCCACTCTCCAGCAGACTTGCTGACTTCTTTACAGGATTAAAAAGAAAAAAAACCTGACAAAACGACACCCATACTATAGACCTGTGGCAGAAAGTTTGCATCTGTTTTCTCCAGTGATTTCAGTTTATCTGAGTGACCTGGTGTCTCCCGTGTAAGTACTCCCTCCTCAATCTCCTTTTGGTCTCTCTGGGATCAGAATGGGTTTGATGACAGTTTTCACATTCAATTGCTTTATAAACAATTAAATTATATAATGTAGGGAAGCAAGATATTATTTCCCCAATATTTTTATGCCATCCAAATGACATGGTTGTCAGGATCTGTGGCCATTTCCATGTTAATGTAAAATTAACTGAATGGATGGGAGTTGCTTTGGTAGAGGCAGCTTTCAGCAGAGACTCAGTGAAGTGGAAAGGATCAAATTTGCTGTCTCTGGAAGCAGGTGCTAAGCCCTCTCCTAAGGTATGATTGCAGACGGAATAAATATTTATATAGTGAGAGAAAATTTTAGCTGACAACATTTTGGTAAACTTTGCCATCTTTGCTAAGGAGGAGCGTGGCACTGGGTAGTTGCTGTTTCACAGGATCACAGTGGTTGAGGTTGGAGGGGACCTGTGGGTGCATCTGGTCCAACCCCTGCTCAGGCACAGACACCCAGAACAGGCTGCCCTGGACCACAGGCAGCTTTTGAAGATCTCCAAGGAGATCTTTGTTTCTTGGTGCTGTGCCATGGCTCCCTTTATCTTCTTGATCTTATCTATGTGCTTGTGCCTTTTTAAAGAGAGAAACAAAATGAGAAACACAGAGCATGGGAAGAGCCTGCGCTAAGCAGAGGCGGCTGTTCAGTCCTCAGCTGCGTGTTTGTGTTCTTTTGTAGCCTCACCGAGGAAGGAAAATTACCTCCTTCTGCTTCTCAGGTTGCCTAAAAAGCTGTTTTCCTGTCGGCAGACACTGTTTTTAGAATTGCTCTGTCACAGATACAGCTCAAAAGTATTCTGATTTCAGATACCTTGTTTGTGAATATTAATCTTCAGTTGGTATTCTTGAAATATGTTTAAAGTTGAATAATTTCTCGGTGTGTTTTTTTATTTATTTTTTATTTGTTTATTTCAATGGGATTTAATAGAAACTGAAATTCGCCTCTTTCAGATCAAACCATCCTTTCCAGATTACATGCAAATACTTCAGAGTGGGATGAGATTCTAACAGAAGGGCACCATTTAGCAGTGTCATGTGCTTTTTTTGAGCAAAGCTCAGGTCATGTTACCTTCTCAAAATGGTCAATGTCACAGCCCATCACTATTTGATTGCAAGGCATTTTGAAATTCCAACTCAGCCTACTCAAACTGCTTTCATGAATAATGGGAACAGCATTCTATGAAATCACAGAATCATAATTATGCTTTTAATTGTCACAGGAAGTATTTTTTTCATCTTCGCAGTTTTTATGACTAGTCAGTCCCTATTTTAACAAGTGGAGAAGGAATGAGTGTGTACGTATGCATACGTTACTGCTTTTCTCATTCCCTAGTCCACAGATATTTAAAATCCATTCCTTCCATTTGAAAAATAATCATTGCCTGGTGACATTCCTGGATTCAAGTGCCTTTATGGGTCTTAATATAAAAAAAACTTTATCTTTTATGATGTATGGTGTTATTGCTGGGAACCTTAGCTAAGTGCTTGATAACAATAAAAGAAAACGTTTTCTGTGTAACCTAGCTGGAATTACAGCAGTTTGCAATAGGAATTAGCTGTGTTAATCCTTATGTAAATGCTTTTATCAGTATTATAATTGTATGAGCATCTGTCATTCAGTATTATTCATTAATATTCAAAGACTTTGGCAATGGCCTCAGGTTTGTCATGTAGTATCCCCAACAAATACTGGGTTTGAAATCAGCTTTTTTTAAGTTTCTTTTGCTTCTTTCTAGCAGTCTAGCAAATGAGAAAACAATAGTTTTTTCATCTTCACATCAGATTTTAACATATCACTTTTAGAGAGTGTAGGTATAGAGTTTCATATTTCAGTAGTGCGTAAATTGATGCCCTGGCTTTTTCTTTCCTCACAGGGTGTACTTCTATAAGAGGCCCACACATTAGTTGATTTTGTCAGTAGGGGACTCTACTTTCAACTCTCTTCATTCTTTTGGCTCCTATCAAAGAAGAGCAATCATCTCATAAAGTAGATATGTAGTTAAAGTCTGATATCTCTCTGGGCTTTGCAGTGAGATACGGCATTTTCTTCACACCTTGGCATGTTGAGATGTCAGGATATGATAATATTATGCATAGTAAAATCATTTTAGTAGCTTCTAGACTTTTAAAATGACAGCTCTAAAAATCATTTTCTAAGAAAACTTTTATATTAATTATTGCCAAGCAATGTGTTAGTATTTGGTTTAAAAAAAGCCCCACAAAAGACACAAAAGTTTTGGGATCATGTTATAAATAAGGACACCTAAATAATAGCAATGAAGAGAGAAAGCAAGAGGCAAGACTTTTTTATTTTATATTTTTTGGTTTCAAGTATTTTCTCTTGCAGGATGCACTACTACTTCAGTGATTAAAAAATCTCATCACCTTATATCATCAAGGGAGGGAGAGAGTGACTGACTTTGTGCCGTTCTCTTGCTGTCTACTTGCTAGACTACTGATTATCAGAGAGGATGACTTGTAAATCATGATCTGGTTTCTTCTCTTGCAGCTATTTAATGAATTTTTATCCTGATTATTCACCCTCTTACAAAACTGATAGCATAACAAATTCTGCTGAAAGGTTTTGAGGCAGATGATAAACAGAAAGAGACTTCTGAGTTCAGAAATCCAAAGTTTTACAAATGGCATGAACAGCTTTCCTTTTTCAACAGCCTGATGCCTCTATCATTTTTTGCTAGCCCTAATGATTGCAAAACTGGTATCATAACTAGAATGAAAATAATACATTTTGAAAAATGTTGATATGAGCAAAAGCCAAGTGTGTGGGATGACAGATGAAAGTGGTGATAAATTGTGTGGGTGCTCTCATGTAAGAAAGTGCCTGAATCATTATTCGTTAAACAACAACAACAAAAAAGCCTATTTTCTGTTTGCAATACTGGGACTTGTTTAAAAAATCTTGGCATGTAATTGGCATTCAGTGAATAATGAAAAGCTTATTTTCAGAAATTAGCAGTTGTGACTTCACAATTACTTGAATCTCACACGTGTGAATAATTCTGTTTGTAATTTGCTAGATTATTTTTTTGTTTAAGACATAGAGAAATGCAGCACCTCATGAGCATCCATATCTAAGACTTAAGTTAGTTTAGTATCTGGTAGGACCCAATCTGATGCAAACTACTAAATGCAAATATAAATGAATAAGTAGTGCAGCAGTAGAGTAGATTTCATTCAGTTTTTCTCTTTGTTATATCTTTTAAAATAACTGTTCATTCTTATAGTGTTACATGATTAAAATTGTCCATCTGAAGCTGGATATCTTTAACTCAGATTAGTCCTTTTTTATTAATTGGGAGAAGTAAGTTATAACTATGCACATCTATTAAACAGTCTAATCATCTAAGGATTAGTCTTTCAAAAGTATTCAGGTGGCAAAAGGTGCAGGTGATTAATTCTTTTACATAAAGGATCATTAAAAGGTGTACTTAAATGCTAGTCTATCTTTAGATATATAAATACTTTTTGAAAAATCGCAGCCTTCAGCTGACTTTTTAATAAAATTTCATTATCATTTTTTTGAGGGGTTGGAGTGGAGGTTACACAGAGATTCTACATGGAGATTTTTTTATTTTTTTTTAACCCTAGCTATGTTTTATCATGCAAATTCAAGCCCAAATTACAACATTCTCACATAGTTTTGTTGTACATAATGAACTGAAAGCAAACACACTGGAGGAAATCTCAAAATGCATGACATGATAAAGGCTAAAAAGGCAGTTTTATGCTTAGTGCAAGGCATGGTTCTGTGATGTATATATTTGGAGTGACTTCAGGAGTGGGAAGTGATTTGCATTGCTCATGTTAATAAATAAAGTAGCACTTTATTTGATTTAAATATGAAAGGATGTTTCACGTGTTTTCAGGAACTTCCCTGAGTCATTTTTAACACCACAACACCTCAGGAGACTGCACGTACTCCAAATAATGCAAAGCTCCAGAGGTCAGCATGCTAAAAACTAACTACAGGGAGTATAATGCGCTTAAAGCAATCTCAGTTAGGAAGTCCTGTGACCACTTTTATAGTGATCTTATTTAAAGAGAGGCTTAATAAATCATGGCTTGGCTGTGGGAAATGGGTATTTGGCTGCTGGAAGCACTTACCTGATTCCACGGTTGCCGTATCTGAGTGTATATTTCCCACATCTCCAGAACTGGGCACAGGAAGGAGAGTATCCTTCTTAAACTCACTAATTCATATCAGGAAAGCACAGAACTTACTGCTTATGAATAAAGCGCACAACTTCTAACTGATTAAGTTCTGCCTAATTTTAGTCTTTTGCCAGACTGGCTCAGCTGTGGGTTTCCTGTACATCCATTTATTCAGCGAGCCACTAAAATCCAGAGTTGACTCATCCTAAAGGTAAGTTGCATCAAGTCAAATAGTTGTATGTTCTCAGTTACTAGCAGAGCCCCACATTTACCGCACAGCTAGGCAGAAACTAAGGTAGTTACTGTTCAGCTTGGTTTTGTTTGTTTTTTCCTCAAGGGATTGGACAGTAGGTTTCTGCACTCCCTGCTTTGCCTGCCTGCCAGGATAGGATGCAGTCATCTCAAAGCACAGGGATCTGAGGACTTCCACATCACTCTACACACAATCTTTTTGTGTCAAAACCATGCTTATTTTATATTGTTTGCTGTTACTATGGGTAAACATGGCAATACTCATTCCGTTAGGAATAATGGATTTTTTCATCTATTTGGACATTCTCTATAAATCCTAAAAAATCACTTCTAAGTTTCTGAACCATTAATTTCAGAAATGCCTTCTAACACATCGACATCCTTCATTTCTCTGTCGTGATCGATGCCAGGAAGATGCAGGTGATTTTCATTGCTAAATACCTGCTGTTCTAACACACGAGTACTTTGGTGCACTTTGCCTAAGATGCTGTTAGTTCTTTTATAATACCACGTGCCTCATTGCAGGTTTAGCAATTCACGTATCAGAATTGCAAGTATAAAAACAGCAAATGCCTTGGTCTGGAGACTGAAAGAGAAGTTCTTATTTCTAAAATGGAAAAACACTATTTCTGTTTTATTTCTCAGCTAGATTGTCTTTCCTATCTATTCTTTGCAACTAAAAGCCTGGCAGATTTATTTTTATTTTATTATGTTGTGGAGGTATGCATTTGGGCCATTTCTTGGAACTTGTGGTGATTTGATGTAACCAGAATGTGAAATGACCATTCTCCATGCTGTTTTTGACTGAGACGCACGGTATTATTGTGTTTGTCAGGCATGTAGACATTTTGGTGCTTAGTTTCTGGTTTTATCTGCTTTGGTTACATAACTATTTAGAAATGTGGTAAGATTTATGTGACTGGCTCAAACAGAAGATCATTAAAGCTGAAGGTTTACTTCTACAATTGTGAAGCTGGGTGCTCTGAAATAGTAGTAGCATCATGTTTTCCAGGAGACCTTTTTTATGGATGACTATCTCATCGGTAAGGCTCTCTTAGAAGGCTTGACCAAGGTCAGCAGCATGTTTATCCATGGCAGCCTTCTGATTCCTGAACTTGCAAGAATAAAGCTTGCTTCACGTGAATTTCTCAGGGTGCACCACACACAATGATAATATCTAATGCTAAAATACTTTGTTATTTTGTTTAAAAGTAGAAAAAGAACTTAGAAACAAAAGTAGCAACCTTTAAATTGCTGTTTAAGATCTAAGGGACAATGTTTTGGGTTAGGTTGTTCCCATGTCAGAGCTGTGAACTCTTTTGATGCTGCCACATGGAAAGCTTTCTGTTTTAATCAGTCCTCTACTGTGATGGAAAGCTTGTTGTTGTTGTTACTTTTCCTGCAGGCTTGCCTCCTACTGCCAGGTCCAGAGCAGACTGTCTGATGGGATACGGGGCTCTACTGTCACGAGTAGAGATGTGGAAGCCAAAAATGCAGCGGTCCCACTTGTGGCTTAGTAGTTGGCTTCTGCGAAATCATGTAATCTTGTCCTTTGGCTTCTCCAGCTGTACAAAAGAGACACCGCTTGCAGAGTGCTGTGTTTGGTCTATCGAGTGCTTTCATGATAAGTCATCTGTAAATTGTAGGATTTAAAATAATAAAAAATTACAATCTAGAAATTACATAGAATTATTGGAGTGTACGCAGATATGTACCTTTAGAAGATTTTATTTAGAAGGATTTTATTTTTTTATTCAGCTTTTTTTTTTTTTTTTTTTTTGGTGGAACAAAATAATAACCTTACAATTTTATTATTTGCCAGAACCTGAATTCTGTGATATGGGATGGTAGTAGCCCCTTGTGAGCACATAAAAGGGAAGGATGAGCTAAAGTACTTCACATAACTTGTACATAAAGGTATTAAGTAAAAGTTGTGCCTCTAAATAATTCAACAGGTGCCTAAATACAGCAAATACAATGATAAACATTGGTTTAAAAAAAAAAAAAAAAGAGTAATATTCATCATGTTGTACCAAAAAGGTAGAAGAGAATTCTGTCCCCAGCCCCACATCAACACAGGTTTTATTTTAACTGCTCCTGAGTAGAAAGAGGATTTCAATAAAGATGTACAAGCAGAAGATTGTCTTCTGAAGATTTACTGTAAAGAAAAAAACAAACAAACAAACAACACACAACCACATGATGATAGACGTTGACATTTATAATTGATTATGGGTTATACTCGGAGCTCACAAGTGAAGTCAGTATGAAGCAGGAGTGTGTGACACTGGCGTTAGGGTTTTATCACAAGCCATTGTCACTGGAACTGTTGCATTTCTTTCGTGGTATGTCAGAAGGAAGACAAGCTGGAGCAGTCTGATGTAGATAATAGGGCTGGAAAGTATGTAAACATACCGAGGGAGCAGTTATCAAAGGTTTCTAAAGGCAAGGACAGCAAGCACTGTAATACATCATCTGGTTCTTTTAAGTGATTGCGATGCCCCAGCCTCCTTGGGCAAAAACAGCTCCCCAGGGTTGTGCCTCGGGTAGCTGTGATCCAGACCAGCTCCTTTCAGCCTCTGTCTGCAACCTCATTTACTGCTTTGTTAAAGTAGTGAAATACCAGTAGTGTCCATGTCAGAGATGGGCATGTTCAGGTTGGGTTAGGAACATGAGCAGTGCTTTGGGAGAGCCAGCTGAACATTGCTACCTTTTCTTCTCCTAAGCTACCTGTGGTTAGTACCTTCACAGTTACTCTATAATGCAGAATAACTCTGCACATGTCGAGTTGATTTCATTCTATTTCACTTTAAACTTTTAAATTAAATTTGTAGCTGTTTCCAGAACTGAAAATCCATTTTTTTCCTTTGCCACTTAGATTCATTATTTCTGAATATTTATAAACTGAAGTTTTTTATACTTTGACGTATACGGTCATGGTAACGGTGCTGTGGTTTGAATGTTTTGTGTCAGTATCTGATGGAGATCTGAGGGGGTGTTGTTTGCTCAAGTCCCAGTCGCTGTAAGCCGTGTCTCAGTTGTGCCTCTTGGAGGATTAGGAATGAATTTGTTATCGTCTTTGACACGGTGAGATCTTTAACTCAGGAAACAGTGCAATTGCTAAATGAAAAGTTACTGCGCTATCCAGTAACAAAAGTGAGAGGAAACTTGAATTTGTTTCCTGAAGTACAGCAGATCATATTGAGCTACGCCAGCTGTTTGAGCTTCCTAAGTTCATCTTGACTGCATCAGTTTGGAAGTGCCTGCTTTAGCAACTCAGCTGTCAAAGAGGGAGTGAGAAGCCACTGGAAGCGGTCACCTCTCCAGCTGGCGTACTGCTCGCAGAAGAGGCTACGGATCCATCCCCTAAGAGACAGACTTACGACATGCAGGAAGCTTTGGCAAGCTCAAATGCAAGAAACATAGCCTAAAACATAGTGCAAGATTACCGATCCGAATAAGTGGCTGGAAAGTGGCTGTGCATTTGCTGCTCTGGGCGGATTTTTATTGATGGGTCTCACAGGATGCTCTAGAGGTAATGTATCCTTCTAAGTAAAGAGGAGTGAATAGGATTTCACTCCAAAGTACAGAAAGTGCTATCCAAAATTACACAGAGAATGACAAAAGCAGCATGTCTTTGCTGCTTCTTCCGACAACAGCAAAAATATCAACAAAGCATTTGGCTTACATAAAACCCAGAATTTTGATGTCCAGTATTAAAAACTTTTCTTGTTTGTCCAAAGGTCTTCAGATCCCAGCCTCTTGGCTGCTATTTTGAAAGAAAGGAAAAAAAAAAAAGTGATGTCAACCGTGTGTTTCTCACAAAGGCTTTGCTTACAGGAGCTGAAACATTCTGCGATTTGCATAGAGCACAAGGACTTTGATCTTGACAAAACATATTTTGCAAAGCAGTATCTTGGGTGCGATTAAAACTTGCATAAACAAAACTGATAGTTGTAGAGGCCAACTTTTCTTCCTACTTTCAATTCTCTCCCCACCTCTTGCTTCCCCCCTCACCCCCGCCAACCACAGCTTATGTCACTGCTGCAGCCAGAAAGATTTTTATTGCTTTCAGATGCTGTCACCTGCATAACAAAGCGCAGATCGAAGTTGCATCATTTCTGAGCCTTCAGAAGTGTTAACAGATGTGCTGCTTCTTGAAAGCCAAAGAAGGTGCTGTATGAGGAGAAAGCTAAACTAGCTGTAGAAGCTGAACAAGCTCAGAGAGGCAAAATGTAGATGTTAAGATTAAAAAAAAAAAAAAAAATTAAAAAAAATCAAAGCTTTTCTCCCTAAAGCTTCTAGAGATTGAAAACCCTTCTTTTTCGAAGGTATTTGAACTGTGTTGGTAGATTTGGAAAGTCGCTTGGTCTTCATGAAGTGTATATCTATGCTGATACAGCTATGCTGTTGGAAATATGTGATCAGTGTGTGTCACTCCTGTGTGGGACTTTCAGTGGTGTTTTCATACCTAGCATTTGCTCAAGGGCAGAGTTGTGCTGAAAATCTCAGATAAGACAGGTGTGATTTCAGAAGTCACTTATTTCAAGATATTTATGAGATTTAGGTTGCATATTTAAAAAAAAAAAAAAAAAAAAAAAGCTTTGTTCTCAGGAGTGCAGTGCAATACTGGAACAGGTCTGCCATGGAGCTGTGAAGTTTTTACCCAGGGAGATTCCCAAGTCAGTCCTGATCTAGTGTTGCAAATAACTCCCCTCTGAGGGTAGGTTGGGCTGGAGAGAGATCCTTTCTAACTGATGTTTAAATGAGTCTGAAAAGATGCTGCCAAACACATTTATTTAGGGCAATCTTATGAGAATAAGCTTGCTTTGGCGTATCTGTTTTATTAGGACACTAAGATAGTTAAAATATTAATTCAGACACGTATATAATAATAGAGCAGGTATTTTCACTCCATCAAGGTGAAATATCAATTAGCTTTCCATTGGGACTGGCTATACTGCAACTTGAAAACGAGTAACTTTCAGGCATCCTGAAATTAACTTCCCTAGATTTCTGATGGGTTTTACATAGTTCAGGGTAGTTACGGGAGTTCTTGTCAATTCAGGACAGAGAAGCAATCCTGTTTGAGCACAGAAAATGTGAAACATTGAAGGTAAGTCTGACCTGCATATCTTGATAGATGATGCGTTCAACAGTGCAGTCTTTTGCAATTAATTTATCAGTTAGGAAAGGTAGAAGGAAAAAAAATGGGTGTATTGAGACGTGAACCACAGAATGATGTTGATGTAATGTTCTCCTTTTCTTTTCCTTAGTCATGTTTTAAAGTATTTGGAAAATGGTAGTCATTATGTATTAATATGGGTAGGCTCATCAATACGGGTAGAACTCATCACTTTTTTTTTTTTTTTTTTTTTTTTTTTACCACCAAACAGCAGGTATGTTGCATTGTGCTGCAGCTCTGCCTGCAAGCAAATAAAGTCTTGTCAGCCAGAGCTGCCCGTTGAAATACAAAATGCCTGCCCTGCTCCTGCACGAATAAAGAAATCTCTGCAGTAGGCTGAAGAAGAAAAGTCTTCCTGTTATACTTTCCTATTTGATTTTTGCCACGTTTTTATTATATTTCTGTAGTGCCCCTTGTCACGTTGAAGTGATTTCCATACGTAAGAGAAAAGTCCTATATCCTAGTCCGTACCCGTAGCGGGCTTCAGGAATCTATTTTCATCCTTACTGGATCGTAAGATGAAATGGGAGAGACTTAAATGTACAAATCCCAAACAAAACTGTTTAATACTGGGTTGTTTTGTTTGCTTTGTGATAATGCTTTGCTCTAATGCAGTATACTATGGCAGTGAAACTTGTCTTCCCAAGGAAATCTTGGAGAACTTCCTCAATTAGCAGTAGTTACCCTGCAGTTGAGGCAGGAACAGAACTTAATTTGCAGCTTAATATTGAGAATTTAAATGCTAGCTTTATAATGAAGTATGATGATGTCTGAATTCGTAGGTATGCACCTTAAATGTGTTTATATGCCAGGTACTTTAAGAGACGTAGGTAGGTGCTTTTATAGTACTTATTACGGTACATAATAAAGAATCGATCTCTAGTTACTGGTAAGATATGCTGGTTATAAAGGAGAAAGATAACTTTCATCTCCGGTTTTACTGTACTGGATAAAACAAGGAGCCTTTCTTTGAAGAAAATGTTTCTTATTAGAAAATTCAAAGCTTTCATAATAGACATTGATCTGTGCTGTAAAATGAAAGGAGGAGGAAAGCTTTCACACAGAAATGCTAATAATGTTCTCTTTGTTAGTGCCTTTGTGTAGCGTATTAAGGGAATGTTTGCCTATCAGTCCCAGTTCTGGACTCTGAGCCGTCTACCTTTCCGTAACGCAGCCATCCTGGGGCTGTGCTCTACACCATACCATTTTTTCAGCATTGGAAGGATGCTCTTTATCCTTTGTGAAGTACCCGCCCTAAATGCGGGTGGTAGAGCACTTTTTTAAAGTAAAAGCATGTGTTGTAAGCACACTGCTGGTGCACCGTTTCTGTATTGTGAATGGTGCAAGCCAGAAGAAGCAGTACAACGCCGGGTTTATTGTACTGATAGCAATAAGTACTCATTAAATAGCTAATGATTATATGATTGGGATGATTGGGATTTTACATTGTGGTGCAATGAATGGAATGCTTGCGTTGTATTCTAGTCTCTTCACTGTCTCCAGGAAAAAACGAATCAAAATGTAATTTGCTAGAAAAGACCTGTACCTTTTAGGCAGGAATAAAATAAAAAAAAAAAAAAAAAAAAAAAAGGCAAGTCTTTCCTAGCAAATTATGCTAAACTTGCACATTTCTGTAGTCCTTTCTGAAAGCACGACAAGGTCAATTGTTGTATATGCATTTTCAAATTATTTGCAAGTTGCTGAATGCTAGGCAGCCTTCTAGATTTTTTTTTTCCTGTCTGCTTATTTTTATTTATACTTTCTAAGTCCATTCAGTTATTATATGTCATTGCAGCGAGCTTCTGGGCATTCTGCCAAGTCTTCAGTATTGTCAGGATGCTGGATAAAGTACAAAGAAAAATGCTTGTCTGTGTTTCCTTGTAAAATTTTACAAGTATTGTATAGCCTCAGCAGTAAGACCATCCTTATTACAGCAAGAGCAGGAGAAGATGAACACGGGACTGACTCTTGCTTTCTCTGTCCGTGCAGGTAGTTAGAATGTAGAGTTCACTTTGACATGTATGAACAGCATATGTCCATGAATTAATAAGGAAATCTGAACCAGGGATCTAGGCTTTTGTCAAGCAAAGGAGTCTGTGTTTAATATTGTAAAACTGTGTAATAGCATAGCTGTGAAGGTGAGCCTTTTCTGAAGAAATAAAACTGGACAAAAATAATCTGAAAATTTAGAAGCTCACCATTATCATTACCTCACCTGTAACTGATCCTGTAATTATAATGACTTGTTTGGAAGCCTTGTTCCTTTGCACTGCAGTGTATGGTTTCCACAAATTTTTTTTTTTAAAGAATGAGAACAAATCAAATTGTGTGATTTTTGCAGTGTCATTTTCATATTGGAACTGGATGTTCATTTGATTCAAATGTAATAAGATACAGGAGCATATTGGGGGAGGGGATTAAACATTTTTTTTTAATAGAATATAGTATGGTCGGGCTGATTATTCCTTTCCCAGGTTAATTTCTGAGTAAATATGTGATTTCTCTGTATTAAAGCAAACAAACCAAAGCTGTAGATACTTGCAAATTTGGCTTGAGGAAGAGTGAGTGCCACATGCCTCTTTGCCCTTTTTTCAGTGAGTTTTGCTATATACAGTGTACTGCAGAGAATGGGGCAATGTAGCTGCAGTATTTTTGCTCTGCCTGTTGGAGAGTGTGTTCATAAATGAATCGGAATAGTGATTGTTATGCTTTGATAAAAAATAAAAGGAAATCTACCTGTGCACCTGAGTACTCAATAGGCAACGTTACCTTCTGCCATAAGTTACAGACTTCTTACATGAGTTTGAGAACAGCTCTGCTGTGCTTGTTCTGAGAATAGATAGAATTTAAGTCTCTGACATCATTACAACATAAGAAAAAGTTATTTTTAATTTTTTTTACCCTGTAGGAAAATAAAATACAGATAATGAATCCAGAGGAAATAAACTTGCTTTGTTTGATATTATTATTCTAATGTACTTTTTTTTTTTTTCTATAGTTTGTGCTGAGGCTTTCGATCCAGATGAAGAAGAAGAAGATACAGAACAAAGGGTAAGAATGAATGAATTGCACTGTGCTTGGTTCTCTCTAGGGCCTGACAAGCAGACGTCAGTATGTGAGACTTCCTTACCATTTGTGCATTTCATTCTGCGAGGTGGTGAGGTGTGCTGTCGCTGACAATGTGACATTGCTCTGAAACTTAAGGCTACTTTATCACGTACACTCATTTTGTCACTGTAGCTTTAATATAGTTTTACTTTAGAGGACTTGATATCTCTACTTAAGTCTACTATCTATAAAAGTTTGGATATTTTCCTTTCTTAATTATACTTAACGCTTGTTGAGGGAATTCCTAGAGTACTGGTGCTGTTAGGAAGGTTTAGTTAAACTCAAGCACAGCTGTTCCTTTACGGGTATTTGAAATTCCTCGCATGCTTTTCATTGCCTTCTTGTCAAAGCCGTTTGCCTGGGTAGGAGAAATACTTCCTTGAAAGGTTTTGAGACTTGTGACCACCTGTTGTTCGATTGTTTTTGAAAGTTGGAAATTTCTAGGAATTGCAAGTGCAGGTACTGTTATTGTCTTTCTTTAGAGATGTTTTATGTGAGGAAATCCTGTAGCCTGGCTGGTGAGGGTCAGTGTTTTCTCTAGGGGCTTTCTGCTGTTCCATTTCCAGATTCCATCTCACTGATGCTTACACTTCTGCAAGGAAAAGTCTAAGTCTAATCTAATTTGTCTTGAACAAGAAAATAGTTCATACATAGGATGCTAAAAAAAAAAAAAAAAAAGGAAAAAAGACTGTCTGACAATCAAAATGGTTTTAAACCTGGATACATGTATTTCATCAAAAGCATTAATTTTCCTGACTGCTGGCTCAATATCAGTAAAAAAATATATATATATATTTTTTTTAAATATATATATATATGTATTTTCAAATGAGGTCTGCTACTCAAGCTTGGACAAAGAATATTTAGAAATGCCTGCTAATGTAACAGTTTTTCAGAACTCCTGCTATTCCAGAAATACAGTTAATACAGTGAATGTGAACTTATTAAAGCTTTTTATACATTTTCATAATTATCCCCCCAATCAAAATAGAGCAGATACATATTTTTATGAGACACAGTGAATGTTGGTTACTTTAACCCGATGAAAGGTTTATTTGTGACTGTATATAAAGCTCAGTTAGAAGGGAAGGGAAAGGCATCCTTCACTGTCTCTCTTCACTGTTTTTTAACATGTGTTAATTGTCAGTGTAATATTTTTCTGTATTTTCCTTTCACTCTGTCTTGCATTGTACATTTATATGTAAATAGTGTTTATGCAAACAACAAAAAAGAACTTTATACTATGTTACTTTAAAATTGTGTTTGTGTTTTCATTTTGAAGTGAAGGTTCAATTTGTAATCATATTTCTTTGCTGTCATGACAGTTTGACAGTTTGTGTATTTTTACTTTTTTTTTTTTTTTTTTTTTTTGAAGGTAGTTCATCCAAAAACTGACGAACAGCGATGCAGACTGCAGGAAGCATGTAAAGATATCCTACTCTTCAGAAATCTAGATCAGGTAATATCAGTTTAAGGAACTCTAAACTGGAGTTGCTGTTTTGTAGCTTGATCTAACAGTCCAGACACTGTTTCTGTATTGTGATAGTTCATAAAATTTTAATTATAAGCAGACTGGCTTGGGGCATGTATTTGGGGATTACCGTCAATGAACAATACAAACAGGTCAAATTGTCAGTTACTGTGACTGTTAGATCACTGTCCCTGCAAATTATATTTTTGTATGTTTTTGTTAGGAAAAAGTATTTTATAAATTATATTTGTCTGTTACTCCTGGGTACCATTGCACTTCATTTGCTTTTCCTGATGGAACAGCTCATAATTTCATGGGCAATTTAAAATTGAAGTAACTTACGCAATTTATGATTGTTGAACTCTGTCTACATTTGCTTGATTTTAGATTGCTTCACCTTTTTTTTTAAATGTCAGTGTGTCAGTAAATTTTCTGCAAGCGAATGTAAAAGTAATGTTTTTAGGTTGTCCTTGTTCTTCTTCATCTTGCAGATTTATTGCTGAAGTTAATAATTAATTGCTGCTTGCTTCCGCATGGGGTTTTAATGATGAGCGTCTCCATTGCTGCTGGCTCTTAGCAAATGTAATTGTGTTTTTTGCTTTTCGTTTTTTTTAAATGAGGTTTGTAGGATAGTTCAGGTATGTAGGATAGTTCAGGAATGGACCTCTGGAAATAATAAAATCCAGCCTCTGAAAGACCACAGAACAAGTGCTTCTCATATCTGATTTGGTGTTTACATCAAAATGGAACTGACATCTCCACTACAGGTTGATTTTATTTTGTTTTTCTATTGTACTACTATTGTACTACATAAAAACAAAGGGGAGGAATGAAAGCTTTAACACAAGCAGTGGTCCCTGCATCTTCCTGGTTTGAATCAGAGCTTTGTCTGAGATATAAAAGGCTTTAGTTTATGGTTTCAGAAATGCTGCTCAGCTTTCCTTGAAGTTCTCACAGTTCTTGGTTGCTGTACAACCTCCAAGAGTCATCGAACTGCATCCCCAGAGGAGTATTTAAAAGCTTTTGACTGCAGTAAGCTTAAGAAATTCACATTCAGTCAAAAAGTTTCCTTGAAAGCTGTCCTTTCAAAGACTATTCTTTCGCTGTTCTGGGATTCTGTCATTGTATCTGTTTACTCGAGACATTTAAAATGCTCCTTTTGCAAGTAACCTGATTGTGTATAGTAAAAAATGAAACACCTAAGTATATTCAGCAGCTCAAGGAGTATGTACAAAATGTGATCACTATTCAAATTGATTAGGCCGATCTTTTGGCTTCCAGCAAAATAACACAGAAGCAAAAATTAATAAACAGTTCATACTCAAAAAAACATATCTGAGCTGAAAAAGCGGCCTTAGAAAAATACTGCTTCTTGGGAAAAGCTTTCTAAGCAACTGGGGAGAGAAGTAATGGAAATGGTCTTAACTGCAGCTGTTGAAGACTCCTGCTTTAAGATAGCACATGGCTGAAAGATGACTTCAGTACGTACATTAATTATAGTTTGACAAAGGGCACTTCACAGAGAGGGGAGTATTTTCCTAGTATTAAGTACACCTTAAATGGTGTATGGAACTTGCCTCCTTTCACCCCATAACCCAATAATTTCTTTTTTAACCTCCTCTGCACAATTGGGAAATATGACTTCTGTGGAAGGTTACCTACTGAATAGCGAAATGCATGGCTGCTGCTTTTGCTTGGTGTATAATATCCTTTAATAATTGTAAGGAATGTTTACAAAGTAAGGCTCCAAATCTGTTCTTTGCTCCTCAGCTTCAGAAGAGTGCCATATAAAACAGATTTAAAAAAAAAAAAACAAAAACAAACAACAAAACAAAACCCTTCAAGGAGTAAATGTGTTTGTGTGACTCGAATGTCCTGGCCAAATTCATTCCTTTTCCACTGGTTGCATGTGGGTGAACTGTGCTGAATTTAGGTCCAGTGACTCAACTGCCCTTTTAAGTGTCTTACCTTGTATGATTAGTTGATGTCATACTTGGTATCAAATACAAAGGAGCTGATGCCCAGTGGATCACTGCTAACAAGGTTCACACAGAACTTTGGACTGAAATCAATCCAGATTTATCAGAGTTTAACCCTGAAGTTTTGAGCATGCCCAGTGATACACCTGATTTATGCTTCAATCTGAAGTGCAGGGGGAGTAGGTAATCTTTCTGCTGTTTAAAGCTGTGAGTGAAATATCATGTGTATGCTCCCCAGTATCTTAGAAAGGAGTTTGTAGAATTTTAGGTACGACCGAATTTTGTACTGGGTGAGAGCAACGCCTCTTATCCTTAGCAGCAAGGCCCATAGGCATCCTCAGTACCCATTTTTGAAACGAGGGTCTTACCGTTCAGGCATCTGCTAGAGCTTGTCCTTTTGTTAACAAAAGAGCTCAGTGTTTCATTTACTTAAAAATAAGTCTGCCTGTTTATCCTCCAAATAAAACACTGCTGAGGTACAGTATTTTTAAAAAGCTTTTTAAGATTTATATTGCTTGTTTTCTGACAACTGTTACTTAAATGCATGCTGTGAAATAAGTGGCTGAACGGCATTCAGGCAATGGTTCTTAATTTAGTTTAAGTATCAAGAGAGTTTTTAAGGACAAGGGAATAAAGTTTGAGTGAAATGAGAGGCAATTTTTTCAGTGTAGAGCCAAAGCCACCTAGAACCAAGCCTAGCGCTGACTTGTCTGGAGCTGAGCGGTCTAGAGCCCCAAGGTCTAGTTCCAAATGCTTTAGAGTCAAACAATGCAGAGCCAAAATGCCAGGAGCCAAACAGTCCAGAGCCAAGTCTCGCACCAGAGAGTCTGTCAGTGAACAGTCTAGAGCCAAGCAGTGCAGAGCTGAAAGGTATGGAGTGAAGTCTTCGGCTAAATGGTTTAGTTCTAGGTCTAAAGCTAAGTCTAGAGCTAAACAGTCTAGAGCTATGACATTTAGGACTGAATGATCTAGTGGTAAATGTTCTAGCACCCTGATCCCTGGAGCCAAGTCACCAAACGCTTTAGAGCCCAGCTGCCTAAGAGCTAAGTCTAGAGCCAAATAATCTTGTGGCTGAGCCAAGTCTAGAGCTGAACGTCTGAGATACCTTGCAAGATCATTATAAATGATGATGACAGAAGTGTGAAAATCAGAGACTTTTTTTTTTAACCTGGAGTTTTATTCTGGAGCTCTTGTGAAACAAAAAATGGAGGAGAAATGCACATACTTTCTGTGAGCTGTAGTGTTTCATGTGTAGGAAATGGCAAGGTGCTTGGATCCTTGTGCGATGGCAGTAATGTCTGAACCAGCTCTGTGAAAATGAGAAGATTATTCACCTACAGTGTTAGGTGAAAGGTTGTTTAGAATTATCTAAAAGATATATTATTAAATTGCTATGTGATTGGGAATGTAGTTTAAAAGCTTTTATGGCGTGTACTTAAAAAAAAAAAAATAAATAAAAAAATCCTTGTTAGTCTGTGCCGGCATGGAAAGGACTGTAGGAAGGAAGCTGGAGAAGAAAGCAAAGTAGATCTGAGTTTCTAGTGTTAGAGAGTTTTATCTCATGTCTGGCTGTAGGGTGAGATGGTTCCTAACCCCAGCTCTGCAACTGATGTGCCGTGTAGGTATTGAATAAATCAGCACGTGTCTGCAGTGGGAATACCACTGTGGGATCTCACTGTCTTCCAGTGGGCTTTAGCAAATTGCCTATCTGCTGTGTCTTAATTTCCTAGCACTTACCATGAGGAATGCTGTAATGAAAGATAATGTAACAAGTAATGTTGTCAAATACATTGAGCTTCTAGCATACTGCAAGTGTTAGGCATTTATTTTAATAACTTGTACATCTCAATTCAAAATTTTAGTCGTTAAGTGAAAATGGTGTAGGATGAGTGCAGTGTTTAAGGGGGAGGAGATAACATTTATTTTCCCTGGCTGGGTGGTTTGACCTCTCCTGCAGAAAATGGGTGAAGCCTTTATATGAGTGGCTTCTCTCACCAGAACAGATAGATAGTTTTGAAAAGTCTTTGGATGACCTGTATTTGCAAGAGTGCTAATAGCAGTATCGTGTATGGTTGTGCTGTCTGCGTGGGCTTTGACTTTTACAACTTCCTTGGCTGTGCTGTGTACAAAAGAAAGTTTAGTCATGGCTCATCAGAGAAACCCCATTTGCGTCTGCTATGCTGCCAAAGCTTATCCCACTTTCTGTATGTGTTCTCCTTCGGTGGCTACCTGATCTCATCTGGTGCAGAAGCTCCAGGTTCTCTAAGACACAGAGTATCTGGGGAAATAACTTTGTTTGTCCAGAGGCTTGTTGAGTACAGCTCTTGTCATGGTTGGGGCTCTTGGCTGATGACAGTGCAAATAAGATATTAATAAATTGTGGTGTGCTTTTGAGACATACATACAATGAAATATGTGTACTGCTGATATAAATCCATATGTATCCATTGCAGTGAAGATGTGTCAGATTATACCAAGCGAGAGCGTGTTTATACATATGTGCTTAACTTATGCATACCATTTCAGTGCCAAAGCAATTTGAACATAAATTTGAGATAATAGCCCTTCTGTAAGGGAAGCATCTGTTTGTCTGCAATATTGAACTTATATTAATAAGCAAGAAACAAAGTGAAGTACTTTCTAGTTGAAAGCAAAATTCAATATCAAAATTACTTGTATTTGCATACAAGTAAAAATAATGCAGTGCATGTTGCAGTTCATTATCCAGATCAGGTCAAATGAATTTGCCTTTGTCCAGCAAATAATGCCAAGTTGTGAGTGTGTTTTTTTCCCCCTCTTGTTTGTTTTATAGGAGCAGCTGTCTCAGGTCCTTGATGCCATGTTTGAGAGGAAGGTGAAACCTCAGGAACATGTGATTGATCAAGGGGACGATGGAGACAACTTCTATGTTATTGAGTGGTAAGCAGCTGTGCCTTTGAAAAGTGAAGCATGTTTCTTTTCAGCTTCTTAGAAATACCAGGGAATACTTACTCCAAGATAGTTTCCGAAGGAAACATGCTTTTTGCAATTGTTGCCTCTTCCTTTTGTCTTTCCATGTTCCCCTTTAGGTTCCCGTTGACTTTTGGATCATTTGCCAAGGGCAATCAAATGTGACAGAGGTGGACATCCTCATGGTGTGTCCACCATCTTACTGAGTTGCCCTTTTCTGCTTTTTTTTTTTTTCCTTAGGGATTTTATATTTTTTCATGTGAGCATTTTTCTTTTGAGTCCTTGAGCTATGTGTGATTACCATCTCAACAATGACACTTTGGTCTGTGTCTTTATTCTTCTTACCTTGCAGAGCTTTAGCTCACAGACTCTCATAGCTCAGCAAGTTCCCTCTATAAGGCTGAGCCAAGGTCACCCAGTGACACCTCACCCATAGAGTCCTTGGGCTGCAGACATCTGAATGCTAGGCTGAAGGTTACATGGCTATAGTTATTTGGAAACAAATGGCACTAGTAAGTGACTTTCAGGCTGAGGAATGGGAAGAAGTTGTTCCGTTTCACTCAAGGTGCTCACAGATGGCTCTTCTAGATCAAAAAGACCTTTTCCCTCTCTGAGAGGCATCAGGAGCAACAACCTTTAGAGATATTGTTGAAAAAACAGCCAAATAAAGGTTATAGATGGATTCGAGACACCCCAAAGGGGCCTCACTGGGTAATACACATGCTGTCAGAAGACAGATGCAGTTAAAGAGCATCCACCTACCTTTCTTTCCCCTGGCTGGATCACTTAAAACAGCATTGTCAAAATACTATGCAGAGGAAAGCAATTAGGTTCTGGCCAGATCTACCGGGACTAAAATGCTTTATTAATGGAAAGATATTGTGAAAGTACTGTAGCTAGAAGCAGTTTAATGTCAGGCAATTGGAAAACTCAATAAAGCATGTTCCGTCACACCTAGCAATAAGAGGACTATTTGTATAACAGCAAAAAACTGTTTTTGTTGTCCGTACTGGAATGTTGTCTAATGAAAAGCACCTATTCCATTGTTTTCCAGGGGGTTGTATGATATTGTTGTAGCAAAAGACAACCAGGCACGCTGTGTGGGCCGCTATGATAATCACGGCAGTTTTGGGGAACTGGCGTTGCTGTACAACACTCCTAGAGCTGCCACCATTGTTGCCACGACAGAAGGAGCCCTTTGGGGACTGGTAAGGAAAGGAAGTTGCTCTCATACGCGTACTGTTTGAAATACTAACTCACCATGTCTAGCAGCAGGTGCTTCTCTCAGTATGATTCCTTGTGCTAATAGCTATTTTATCACGATTTGTTATCTCACCTTGTTGCATAAAAGATCCATTGTGCAAATGGTTTTGGCCACCCTTCTGGAACAAGTCATCTGTAAAAACTGTGTTGCTAGTTTTATCTGTCCTTTTTATCATTTTGCATTTGATGTAATCAGAGCTTTTGTTAGGGAAAAAACAAATGTCCCTTCATCCTGCAGAGAACAGTGGAGACATTAATGCACATATTTTGCAGAAGAGAAAAACAGTATCTAAATAACATTCTTTATTTTCAACTCACCTTTATGCCATTTTGTCTGCTTTAAGGGATATGGACAGTGCTGAATATCTTCTTGAGCATGTCAGTAATTTGAAGAGTAGGAAAACTGCCCAAAGCTTTGTTTTCCCTCAGAATAAACTGTCATGATGTTTCTGGTCCCTTTGTGTTACCCTGGAAGAGGTTCTCGGGTCAATGTGACCTTTTGCGATACCAAGCTAAATGGTAATGTTGCTTTGTCTCTAGCCCAGCAGTGTTTAATGTGAAGCTGTAGACATTAGTTTCCTATTTTAGTTCTTTTCTCTACACTATTTGGATAGGGTTATTTTCACAGTGCTCTCTTACTCATCTGTAAGGGCTCACATAATAAGCAAATTGTGCTATCAGGGAAGCCTTTGAAGCCAAAAGTGTTGTATATTTTGTGTGCACTGGGCTCCGCAGCAACAATCGCTGGGGGTTCACCATGTGTTGTGACCTTGATTATACGACTGATAAGCTGCTACACATGGCGTGCTTATGCAATCTCTGCACTTGCCGAGAGAACTGATTTTCCTTTTCTTTGTGAGCTGAAAGAAAAGATTTTGGTAAATCAGCCAGGGAGTAATGTCAGTATCTAATTTCTTGAACAAAATAGCTACGTACAGAGCCCATTCATAAAAGGAAGAAACTGGGAAGATGATTCTTTGTTCCAGTTTGCCTTTGAAAAGAGCTGCACAAATCAGGTTAATTTTGTTTTCATTCTGTGATTACATTCACTTAATTAGCAAGATGTAGTTGAAGGCGGACCTTTTGCTAGATGTCTGTCCTGTGGATATTTTATTAACTAAGGTTGCATTTTTTCTGTCTAAAACTTAGGTTATTTATTCCTGTTATTCTGTTGTTGACATGTTTTATTGTATTATTTTGTGCCTGATGTAGTTGAAACATATCTTTACTAGTCTGTAAAAGTAATTCTTAAAGCTTATAGGTTGTCTGCCATTTAGGAGGTGCGGGTTACTCCTGCTGCATTGCAGGCTTAGGCTAATGGAAGGCTCAAGCACAAAGCAGTAATGAAATGGGGGTTTTTTATGGAGCAGAGAAATGTCCTCACCACTTGCTATTGAATGTGTCTGGGGAAAGCCTCACAACTGTGTATGCTTCCATCACTGCTCTGCCTTTTTTGTCCAAATACTGCTGCTTCTCCTACCTCACTGATGAAACAAATGAATTCTGAATTTTTTATGTTTTTGCAATTCCCCTGACAATTTCTGCACCTCTCTGCTTCTCCAAAGGTGTACGTTTGAAGAGACTTCTACCACTGAAGAATTTCTTTAAAATGAAAGACCCCCCCAAAAAAACAAACAAACACCAGTCCCTCAGGCTTTATCATCTTGTGTTGTCCTTTGGATAACAGTAACGCTATTCTGTTCATCTGTCACCTCCTTCAATTTACATATTCTGGTAGTGCTACCAGCATCAGTCATTATTTCCTCTCAAAGTATATGTAGCCTGCATCCCATAAAACTGTTCTCGTACCTGGAAACACCACTTCACCTCAAAATCTCTCTTCTGAAGTATCAGTTGATGTTTTTAGAAAACGAAGATGCAGAGGAGTGTCTCTCAGGGACTTTGGATGTTGCTGCTAATTCTGTGGTATATTTAAAATGTATATATATATATATTTGGGGGGACCTTTTTCCTGACCCAATTTCTGCTCCTTTCTTCTGACTTTATTTTTGATTTTTACATTCATGCTCACATCGTTTATGGGCCGTGAGCATTACTGTTATGCAAACACTAACAAAAATACTGGTGGGCAAGTGCCTTTCCCCTTAGCCTGGATGTGCTGTATATTTGCAGCTCTCTTGTGCCCCTTCTCAGCAGTGTTCTCAGGTATTTTAGCCCAGCCTTTTCTGCATGCAATTCATTAATATCTCTGACAATAAACTCGCAAACATGTCTGCCACTGCAGGTACTGAGACAGATGTAGTTAGCTGGGTGAGCTTGCCTTCACTCAGGCACGTACTGCCGCCCACTGGCCATGGAGCTGGTACAGCACTAACTGCTGCCTGAAAAAAGAGAGTCAGCAGGGCAGGTGGTGGAGCAGCAGGCTGGAAATCTTGCCCAGTATTTAGGCTTCAGAAGCAAACCAGAGCGTTTTTGCATCAAGAAGGTGCTTATGGTACATGTGGACAGATAGAAGTTCAGAAGTAGCTAGTTCTGCAAAAAGCTGCCTCTTGGATCCTTAAAGGTGGAGGAGGAAATCAAGCCTGTTGCTGTTTGATGCTATTTGTGCTGATCTAAATCTGAATTGAGGACAGAAGAATCCCGTTCAGACTTAATCTTGTAGTTGCTTTACCAAATAAGTGTTGCAAATTCCAATTTCCAATGGCATCAACAAGAAGAGAATAATTTCTTTATTCTTTGTGGAAGCACAAAAGATATAATAAAAATCAATCAAAAAAGAAAACAAACTCAACTCTGAAAAACAGTACAAGATAGACTAAAAGGGGAATTCTTAAGTCTTATCTGAGAAGAACCAAGTTTGTCTGAGAGCTCCCTGTCTTTCAGTTTGTTATTATAGTAAATACTTCCACAAGAGCTGTTAGGATCACCATTGCGAAGGATATGGTGCCATGGTGCCAATTTAATAGCCTGACTCTCATATCCAATGTTTCTTACACTGTTTAGTTAATGTTTGTTAATTCTTTAATCAATAAGCATTTTAGTTGAGAGGAATAATTTGTGCTGTTTCTTGCAGGATCGAGTGACATTCAAAAGAATTATATTGAAAAACAATGCAAAGAAGAGGAAGACGTACGAGTTATTTATTGAATCAGTGCCCCTTCTTAAATCCCTGGAGGTAAAGACTCTCAGAGATATCAGATTCTTGCACTAGCATTATCGTTGCAGTCAGTGTTTCTGCTATATCAGAAATCTGTGTCAGTTTTGCTTACAGATTTTTAAGAGCTGCTTTAATGTCCCATTTTCTGTACAACTGAATTTATGTTGTTGAAGTTGTGCAATATTTTTTTTCATATCCTTTGTTCACAATAGACAATTTTTATCTTAATCTGTATAAAGATTTAAAAACAAAATATAAAACAGAGAATGTGCATTAAAGTGAAAACTGGGACTCACAACTTCTGTTCTGTTTGAGGGTGTGATACTGAAGTAATGGTACAATCACTGAAAAATCTGGCCTTTTGTTGACTGTGAATGGTTTTAATTTCATAGCTGTGGGCCACACCAGATCTTGCCTTAAACCTTAACCCATATTCAGGAGTTAAACTAAGAACAGGCTAAAGAAAGCACTGCTGCCTGGGAACAAAATGACCAGGCAGAGCTGACACGTGTTACGTTGATGTGTATGATACATGATTTTAGGAATGATGTGTAGTCACTTTTAAGCTGTGTTCATACTGTGTTTTCAGAAGGGTTTTGTAGCCATACCAAACTGCTTTGAACATTGGTATGCTTCTGCCTTTGCCTTATACCACAACTTAGATTTCTTTGTTAGCATTGATATTTTGTATTTCAGAACATCTTTTAATCTTCTTAAGAGAAAATTACAAAATGATAGGTGTGAACAGCAACCTCTAATATATATTAGTTTGGACATATGCCGATAGCTATGGAAGGGGTGAATTGCATAACATCTTCTTCAATGGCTGGCTTAAACTAGTTCAATCAATGTGACTTTTGAGCAAAATGACTCATGAATATTTAAGGATATAGAAAAGTAACTCATTAGCACTGGATGGCTTTTTGCATGACACACTGCAGTTGAATCATGTGTGGATCAGAATTAACAGTTTCTCAAACATGGGTTAGATTGAAGTGCATTTGTGAAATGAATGGATTAAAACTGAATCATCTGTTAAGGTATTCATTTTTAACTGTTTAAGATTTTCTTCCTTTCTGAATACATTTTCACACTGAAAATGTACAAATAACGATGTTTTGTGGTATGCTGGATGAGAAGCAGGAAACACTGGAGATAAATTTAACTGTCCTTTCTCCCTTCCTGTTTGTGAAGGCTTAGGCATGTTTCACTGCATGTCAGATTAGTGCCTCCTGACCTTGCTGCTGGGCATCCTGTTGCAATGCCTGCTCACAATTTAGACCCAGTGTCGTCTTCAGATCACTACTTCCTCTCACTAATCTAGGAGTGATTATGGTAGTCTTGAAAACTGTTGGCCAATTTAACAAAGTCATTGTGGGGCTGCATTTTTCAGTACCCAGATTCTCTGTGCGTGTGTGTCTAGTGAATGCTTCTTCAATTCTGAGTTACAAAGTTTACTAGAGGTGTACTGTAGCAGACAGATAATTTTGCTTAATTCTCCTCTTTGTTCTAGGCATCAGAGCGAATGAAAATTGTGGATGTTATAGGAGAGAAAGTGTATCAAGATGGGGAACGTATCATTGCTCAGGTACTTGGAGTCTAAATTCCCATTTATCATTCTCTCATCTCTTCTTCTTTTACTATGTGGAACTTACTTATACAATCATGTTAATTGAATCAACTTGGCATCACTTATTTTTTCTTTAAACAAACTTCAGGTGGGCCATACCAGATTTTGCCTTAAACCTTAACCTCCTCTTTATTTAACCAGTTTTTGAATATCTGGGGAAGGACCACTGAGTCTTTCACTACGTATTTATTCTATTACTTTAACTTTTGTTTTTTCTCCTTGTGTCCACTTGCTTTTCATAAATGGTCTTTGCAAGGTTTCCAGAGGAGTGTGCGTTAAGCTGAAAGTAAACCTGTCTATGTAATTTTCCATGAAAGCTATTTTCCATTCCCAGCTATACCTTTTATAGGCATCTGTGACCAGATTAAACAAGGAGGCACAAGCACATAGTAAAAACATCTCCAATTTCTAGGTCTGACTAAACTGCAAAATCAAACAAATTAACAGGAGCATGATTTGAATAAAACTAAATGAACTCACTGGGAATATTTTACTAGTTGGACTCAACGGAGTTAACTGTACTATGAAACTGTCAAAGTTAGTTAAACCACTCTTTTCCTAATGCTCTTAAAAAGAGTATATCAATGTTGTAGTCTGACTTCAACTAACAGTCTCTGGTTGTTGATATGTTTTGTTTGCTATAATAGATCAAGGCCAGATTGGTGGAACGTGAAGCTGGACAAATTCAAGCTGAAGCTATGTGACAGAAATAACTTTTTGGAATATTTTTACCAATGAAACACCAGAATTTTGCATCAAGTTTCGCTGGAAATTGCTTTGTATATTTACTTATTTTAAGAAAGTGCTCTAGTTCAAATAGGAGTTAATGCAAGAAAGTCCTTGGCCTACCAGAAATAGTAGGCTTTTGACCGTAAATTGTCTTGTTTTATAAATGGAGTGTGACTCTTTGATAATGTCTTGAATAGTTGATCTTAATTACCTTAAATGTCAGATAACACCGAATGTAGAAAACATTAGTTTGCTGATAAGCGAATACAACCAAATTACTTCTTTCCAAAAAGCTGCTCAATTTTGTAAGCTGAAAATCTTGTTGCTTAAGAACCTGAGAAAACTGGACTCTCAGAAAAATCAAAGCTTATAAATCAGCCTCCAGTTGTGCAGTTGGTTTTAATCTTTGTAATAAATGAATTAAGGACAAGGATGTAATTAGCTGTAAAATAAATAAATAAATAAATACAAGTAGGATTAATAGTCTGGATTGTTCGGGGTGATGGTGATACACTGCTAAAGATGATGAAATGTTATGCCTAGGAAAGACTGCTAGCTCTTCCATTACAGCAGTTGTACCAATACCATGAACCCCTTTTCTCTCATCCAGCACACATTTCAGTAGCTTCTCTGTGAGGATCTTTTTGGAGATGGTGTCAGAGGCCTTACTGAAGTCTAGGTATAGTCATAGGACTTTTTCATAGAAACAGCTGAGTTTGACTAAAACAGAAGTTTTTTACTTAATGCTCAGTTATTCAGCAACACCTTAGCATATCCTTATAGAATTTGATATAAAATGGCTACCAATTTGGAGGTTCTCCCACTTTCCTGGTGTGACTTATTTTCATGTAATGGCAGGATGCCGTTAAGTGCTTCATTCCTTATTTTTCTCACAACCTTTCTATGGCTGTTGCGTCATTCCTGATGTAGATGGCTTGCATTGTGGATGTGGTTTCCTGTAAACTGTCCTCCTCTTCCTTTCTATGTTAATGCTCCTCAAGTACAGCTATTCTGGATTCTGCTGATCACACTATTTTAGCTAGAATTGGTTGAGCTCATACTTAGTTTAATGGATCCTTCTTCCTACTGACATCTAGAAATGTGGTCACTGACTTGATGTTTTATAAAATTTGCTTCTGAAAATTCTAGGCCCAAGTTAGTTTCACTAACTTCTGGTTATTTTCATCAGTAGCAGAAGACTTGTGTGCACTTAAGTGATTTTGCTGTGTATTGTCAACCCTGTTTGCTTCTTTCCTTTCTACCTCCTCTGTCACTGAAGGATGTGTACTAATAGTTTCTTCCCCTGTGATTTCCTCTGATATATTTGCATAACCAATCATCTTTTAATGCTTTAAGAATTTGAGTGTTACTCAATTCCAGCAGATCTCTGCACAAAGCGTACTTCAGAATGAGTGCTTTAATATCACTTTATATATACTTTTACAGTAAACAAACAAACAAAAAATGTTTTACCTTTTTTTCACAGGGTGATAAAGCAGATTCCTTTTACATTGTAGAATCTGGTGAAGTAAAAATCATGATTAAAAGCAAGGTAAGTTCAAATTGGGTGATCAAGCTTTAGATTAATCCCTGGTTTGATCAATTAATGTGAGCAGTGTGCAAAAACCTAACTTATTTTAAGATTGATTTTTTAATGATATTTATCATTGTCACTTATGTGATGTAGGTTGTAAATCCTTATCTCTCTTTTGAAGTGGCCAGAAGTCAGTTTGCTAAAGTTGGAAGGTCTTTCGCTTGTATCTGCTCCTCTGCAAACTGACCTAATGTACTCTCGCTGGCCTTAAGCGTGGAAATGCTTGGTTATAGCAAACTACAGCTAACTAAGCTGGGGCATTTTATCTCCGGTGATGACATAGCCATTGGCATTTGAATGAATCTCTGTACAGCTTGGAGCAGTCCTTAGGGAGCAAAGTCTCGTCCATGATAAAACTTTGTACCTGTGTTACGTGAATGTAATAGCAGTTCCCAAAGCTGTAACTGTGAGTATCTGCCAATCTCAAAACTTGTGGGCCGGCATACAATCAAACTTGTAGTTGAACGTTCTGTCAGGGTATTCTACCAGTACAGGGAATGATTTGGGGACTGCTGGTTTAAAAGCTCTAAACCAGTGAGCAGTTGCACATCCCCAGGATATCCAGGATTAACTTGAGCCTTGTAGAAAGACAGAACTGCATGTGAATAATTAAAATGCACTGTTTTACAGACTATGACGAGTAAGGAAGCTAACCAAGAAGTGGAGATTGCTCGGTGTCACAGAGGACAGTATTTTGGAGAGCTTGCACTTGTTACCAACAAACCCAGGGCAGCGTCTGCCTATGCTGTTGGGGAGGTCAAATGTTTAGGTAAGCAGATGTTCTATGATTCTAATTACTCTCTTTTGGTCTTTGTTTTGTGGACTACCCCTGACAGAGCAGGTATTCACAACCTGGCCAGTATTTGGTACCTTGTGGTCAGATGCTAGAAGCTAAGAGCATTGGCCTGGAGTGGGTTTCCATGATGAGGTTTGAGAAGTGCCACTATCTTCTGCTCAGACCTTTAGTTTCAGGTGGGTGGGGATAACTGCCCAGCAGGCTCTGTTTTCCCTGCTTGTATGGTCTGTGCCCTTTGAAAGGGGGAACTTGCACCAAGACTCCAGACTTCAGCATCAGCTTCTTATATAGAGATTGTCACAGCTTCCAGGTGATCTGTTAGTGCCTACATGGTGTGTATAGGTCAGGTGTGTATTTCATTAATCTTGTTTCTCCAAGCAACAGGACAGAGAGAAGTCAGAGATAGGATTTGTTTATGTGGCTGTTGTTGGAGCCGCAGAACCAAATGGATTAGACAGAAGGTCTGTGTTCTGAGATCAAAAACTAGATTGGTATGTGGTGTCTTTTTTGATAAACAATCTTCTTTTCACTTCTGTTCTTTGCAGTCATGGATGTGCAAGCATTTGAGAGGTTGCTTGGACCCTGCATGAATATTATGAAGAGGAATATAACGCATTATGAGGAGCAGCTGGTGGCAATGTTTGGCTCTAGCATGGACCTGTTGGATCCAGGGAATTAGGCACAGGGTACCTCAATGCCTTCTTAGTTCAAGACACAGAAAAGCCTCCTATCAGCAACACAACTCACAAGGAAAACGGACACTACGGAACAGTTACTGCTGCTGTCTTCTTGGGCATTTTAAAAACCATAAGCAAGTCTCAGCACAGATGGATTGCTCGCTCCCTGCCTCCACTTTGCTGCTGATACTTCATTATTAGACCTAGATTAAAGATGATTCTAACCCTGAGTTCACTTACTTGGTTCAGAATGGCATCTGTTCAACAGTTCAAGTGCCTGATATGAAATCCAAAGTATACAAGATACAGAAGCCTCCTTCCTCCTGGTATTCCCGTTGTGATAAATTTTCAGATCAGATTTTGTGGTGGGAGGTTGCCTATTCTGCAGAGGCAACCTGTGGAATATAAGCCTTGTGTAGGCTTATTGTCTTCTTATATTGTTTTCCTTACACAATGTCAAATTTGCTTTTAATTGTAGCATCTGGGTTTGAAGTTAAAATATCAGTGGAGCTGGTTAATAAGGTGGCACTGAAGTTTTCTTCTACCTGCTGGAAGATGCAGGTACTATAGCTCTTTAAACCAAGTAAACTGAGCTGGGGACACAGGTGAGAGTCTGCTTAGCAGCAAAATGCAGAAAATGAAGTATTACTAAATTTCAAGTGTGTTCTGAGCAGCAAAGAAAATTGTTTTGCTCCACGCTTCCCAAAAAGTGTGCAGTGAGTTCAGATCAAATGGCTGGAAGGTGTCATAGTTGTCATCTCCCCAAATTTGCTCCTTGTTTCTGACATCAGGTGGATTTTATTGTGGTGAGATCACAATAGATGGCCACCTTCGGCTTACGGAGATCCTTTATACTGCTAGATTTGCCAGGGTGCTGTTGTCTGGGTCAGTTTTAAAACTTTTTAAGGAGGTGAATGTTATGTAATTTAAAGGAAAGCTACTTCTGTACTTATTTATAGGAGCTCCTCCCCGGAAAAAAAAAAATAAATCACGGTATTCTAACTTTATTGGACACTTCGAGTCCACTTGGCTTCCAAATGCCATGTTGATTTTAAAAACTTTTGAAAAGTTGGTAACATTGGACTTTGCAAAGCAAATGTCTTTGCTAACTAGGCAGTTGGTGTACCTGAGGGATCTTTTGGATTAGGTGATAGCTAAGCTAATGATGTTTATCTAAAATACCTGTTAAATTTGCAGCATTTTCTAGGTAGATTCTATTTCTACAGCTTTAATGAACTTAATTGGTATACAGCTGAGATTTTATCAAAGTACTATCTAAATAAGAATCAGACCATAAGAAGAACATTTTTATGGTGTGAAATGGAATATATATAGTAAAACATTGAATTCGTGGGTAATAAATCTAGTGACCCTTTGAATTTGCATTCTTCTGCAGCTCACAAAAAACTTAGTGGTGTTTTTATGGGGATTATGGTATTTTAATTGTGGATGTTAATCTAACAGAACCTTCTCTTTTTATTCATGGCCATCTGAGCAAGAGCAGAAGGATGCTAATGTTGAATTCCTGTTTCTAGTTATGACAGTGGACATTTCTCTAAGGCACAAGATACTTAGCTGCAAGTTGATTTCTGGGTGATAAATCTTTTTTCCCTAAATTGATGAGGACGTCCCAGTTCCTGCAATATGCGTAAGATGGAAACTTGATAAGTTTGGCTATTGTCCCGTAACTGTAATTGGAGTCATATTTTTATATGATGCAAATGATTTGTAATGGGCACCACTGAACAAGGTGTTTCCATATTAAAGTTCTGGTTGTAATGTGTAGTGGCTGTTCTAACTGCATGTATTTTAGAACAGTGAATTGCCCTTGCTTTCCTGGGCTGGATTTCTTTTCTTTCTTTTTTTTTTTTTTTTCTTTTTTTTTCTTTTTTTGTTATAAGTTACAGCCAAAGAAGCAGCAGGTACTTTGTTTGTGCTTCTGAGGTTTTACACCAAAGACAATATAATTCTTTTAATTACAGATTTTTATTTTTTTTTAAGACAAATAAAAAAGAGAGGGGAAAAAAAAAAAAAGAAAAAAACACTCATCAGGCCCTTACACTGATACTTTGGCTTCAAAGACAGAAGTCTCTCTAAAGCCAGCTTGTGACTGTCATATCCTCTCCTTTATCTGGAGGAGCCTGGCAGGTTGGGCTGCCTTACAGATGGATTCCGCTTCTTTGGTTCTCTGCAGGACAGGACTGAATACCTCAGCACATGCAAACATTGGCAATTGTTTTGAAGTTTAACCAAAAAAAAAAAACAACAACACCCAAGCAAGACCAATGTTAGATTTGTAAGGTAATTCTGCCTGGAAGGGAGGATTTGAACAAACTTTTGAAGTTTTATCTTTCTCTAGATTCCTTGAAGCAAAGGCATACTGGGCAATAACATCCTGCATCCAGGATCTGTGACATTGTTCAGTGGCGTAGAGAGGCAACCTGACCTTCAGCTGAAGCAGAATGACCTTTAAGAAGGCTGGTCCATGTAAACTGTTCTAGTTTGCAATGTGCATGACTAGTTTGGTCTGGTTTAACCAACATGTTCTGGACAAATTTGGAACATGAAGGTAGTGAGTGATAGAAGCTTCTAGTAAGATGCTCAACATAGCCAGGTATCTGGATAGCCAAACAGCACCAGCAATGAGCTAAATCCGAAAACATGCAAGGGGTGATACGAAGACCAAGGAGTGGAGTGAGGTGCCTCGTCATGAAGTTCTGCCTGCATTGTTGTCTAAGCTTATTCGTTTTCTCTATGACTGTTCTCACAAATGCTGGGGAGAATGAGCACAGGTTTTTTTGTTGTTACTGCTCAGTGTTCAGTAAATCTTCTGTGGATTCTCTGACAGTGGAGAAAGATCTAGTTTTTAATAAAAGAACTCAGCAGCAAAGTGGGTGAAGAGGATAGTGTCTTTGAGACTTGGAGGAAAAAGTCTCATTTCTGATTTCCTGCTTGTGATTGTTGTGAGGTCAGTGAGAGGAGCTTTCAGTGGTCGAATATCCTGGCATATGGTATTTCTACTTAATGTCACAGCACAGGTTTCACAATGTAAAAAAAAAAAGTGGGGCAAAAATGCTCTCTTTTAGACAAGAAAACAAAACTGTGCAATTTTGCACAGAGGGAAAAAAAAAACAACCTTTGAATGTCACTTCCATTCTTTCTTTTCTGTTGGCTGAAAATGGACGCTTGTTCATGACTTGTATTTGTAAACTAGTCTTGCCAAAATACAAACACTGTTTTTTTTTCACTCCAGATAATTTTTGTTGTTACAGTTATTGCTGATTATTTTCACTTCTTTCTAACCATATATTTTATTTCAAGAGGCCTTCCTTGTGGATTTTCTCCTGATTGTCTGCAGCACTACACTGCTATTTCAAGGTGGAAGAAAGTCACTAACCTCATGGGAGAACACTCAACTCCGCTTAGCTGGCTGGAGCTAATAATGCATTACTAATTTTCCTCTGCTCTGTGGGGCAGAAGGGGAATTAAATTCTGCATAAAGTTGCTACCTCAAGGCTCCAAGTGCTTTAAAAGTCTTTCACGTGGGAGAATTTCATAAGACAGTTCTTAAAATTGGTCTGTTCTTTTGAGTTAAATATTTTTAATTGATTCATTGAGGGACCCTTATTTTAATTCATTTTACACTTAGTATTTGATTCTCAAAGGATGAATAGCTGCAAAGTTTGGTTCTTGCAGTACAGTGTTAACATGAAAAAAAAATATCTGACGTATAAGCATATGGTTTTAACAAGTTAAACCACTTGGATTCAGCTTCACTTTTGGTTAATAAAAAACTGACATGTTGTGTCCAGCCTTCCTGGTACAATCCTGTGTGTGCTCTTTATTGTTTACTGCAGCTGACACAACCCCCCACAGCGCTTACAGCAGGAGCAGGCTTTACAGCAGCTAACTGGATTTTCCTGGAGTGCCTGAGTTTCTGGTGCTTGTGTTATCAGAGCCTGATGGAGAACAGCACTCACACTATTGCAATAACCAAAACAGATTTGTATGTTATCTGACCACCACTTTTTGCTCTTCGATGACAAAATTTTACTAATATCTTAAAAAATAATACAAAATACTGTCAAGATTATTGCTCCAAATAAAACTGGCTGCTCTGACCTGTTTGCCACATTATTGTAGAAATATTATTTGAGTGCTGTGCTAACTGGTTCTCTGTTCCTAGGAGGAACACTAGAGATCTCTTGCTGGCCTGCACTTACAGCTACTGAATTTTATGTGGCAAGCTGCTTTTTAAACCAAACTAATAATTTGAAAAAAAAATTGGTTTGTGTGAAATTATCTGTTAACATTCATAACATTCAACATTTGCTTTTGCTTAAGCTTTATTTCTAAGCATTTAGTATTTCTTGTAGAGTTTTTAAATGAGTCTGGGAGTGTAGTCCAGGTGGATTGTGGTGCTCATCATGAGGAAGCCTCTGCCGCAATACGGAACTTCAGGTTTGGGCCCTAAAGGAAGATATTGACATGTGAAGGGGCTAGAAGGCAACAGAATGATGAACAAGGATCTAGAAAATGTCATGTTTTACAGAAGGACAAAGAACTGGGATTCTTTCCTCAGGAAAGGAGGACTGAGGGCAAGAGTGCAGGGAATCTTCAGTCCTACAGAAGATTTTATTGAGGAGGAATGATCCCATATTGACTAGGACAGGCCTGCTATTATAGGTTATAGGCTATAGCAGGTAAGATACTGATTAAGCATTCAAAAGATCTGTCTGGAAGACAGAATAGGTTGTTTTGGCAGCCTATTGTGAGATGTGTTGCCTTCTCTTATGAATACCTCCTTCAAATCACCCAAGGCTGTAGTTGACCTAAAGGTGTTGTCTCCCGATTTGTGCCCTATCAGCAGTAGGTACCTTTTCACAGACTGGGTAGCTTGATGACAAATACTTTCTTGTGTGGCAGACCCTATCTGAAGTGTAGGTTACTGCAGTGTTACCCTGCCAGCTGAGTGTTAATTCTTGGATGAATGTTATTTAAAAGAAGGAAGAATCTGTGAAACTCTTAGGCTCAGGACGTTACTTCGCCTTGGGCAATTTTTTTGCAAAGTAAAGGAACTTCTACCCTTTCTGCTGATTTTCTCACAGTTTTTCAGATCAACCACAAGCATCTATGCAGGTCTCAGGCGTTTACCACCGCCTGCTCACCTAGCTCCGGGACCGCTCGTTTCGGCCCGGAGGCCGTGCTTTAGTGGGTGACACTGGTGGCAGTGGGACGGTTGAATCAGATAAAAGTTAGAAAACACTTCAAAACCATGATTCTGTGCCTCCCCGTTGCCTCAGCCCGCCTCGTCGCCATGGCGACGGCCTTGGCTCCGCGGGGCCGCCGTAGGGGCGGGCGGGCGCCGCCATGACGGGGCGCATGGCGAGAGCGGAGCCGCCGCCGGCCACCTTCGAGCGGCGGGTGCTGAGGAGCGCGGCGGGGCACCACTACCTGCGTGTCCGCCTGTGCGTGGCCCCTTCCCCGCCTCCCATCCCTCCCCGTCCCCCCTGCGCTCCCCTCTAACCGGCCCTCTGCTCTGCTTCCCCGCAGGGAGCTGCCCGACGGCGGGGCACGGCCCAACGCCGCGCAGCTGAAGCAGCTGGTGGTGGCGGCGCTGAAGGAGCTGCACGGAGAGGTGCGAGGGGACGGGACGGGGTGGCTGGTGCTGGGAGAAGGTCCTACCCCTGCTCCCCGTGCTTCTAGGGTTGTGCCTTTGTCCTACAGCTCCGGCCTGCCCGGCCCTGGAAGTCGGCACGGGGAGGGTTGTGCTCGGGGGGCTTCGTGAGGAGGAGTAGGGGAAGGGAACAGTGTGGGTGGGGGAGTCCTAAGTACTACACCCGCCCTCTTTTTGTGGTTGCTGGGTGGCTTCAGATGAGGCAGGCTGTGTTTGGGGCCCGCAGCTGTGTTGTGGAACCCAACTGGCTTCTGTCAGAGCGGTGCTGCAGGGAGCGAGGGGTGGTGTAGCTGAAATTCTTGTGGGATTTGAGCATAACTTTCCCAAAGGCATGTGCTGACAGTGAAATCTCTTGGTTATAAACCGCTGTAAGAGCATACAATGATACCTAACAACTTATCTTTATGTAGGTTGGAGCAGCTTTGCCTGTTGATGTCTTAACATATGAGGAGAAAACTCTCTCTGCAATATTAAGAGTTGTTAGCAGGTAAGGTGCAGTGTGTACACACTTTAGATACAGTCATGAAAATATTTTTCACTAAAAAAGCAGAGCTCTCGGTCTGCGAGTGGTCTCTGAAGAGTTAAGGCTAACTTGCAGCTACCTGCACGGAGCATGCAGAAAATAAGTTAAAATTCACTAAGACTTTAAAGCCAGATGTATCCACGTATGATTCCTGCTTTAAAACAGAATGGTCTGGTAGGAACTAAGCACTACTGAAATAAGTGGCATTAAGTATCTTTCTATGGTAAAGATGTGAATGGTTGCCAGATTTAAATGAAGACAGCTGTGAGTGATTTAGGGGAAGAAGGTGCTTAAAGGCCCAGAAGGAACTTAAAAACAGGGCCAGTAAAGTGAGTTTGACAAGGTAACAGTAAGCATCTGCTATATTGCAGTCATTACAATAACCCTTTATGGCACAGTGTTGCTACTAGCACTCATTGATGGAATTACCTGCTGTTAAACTCTTTTAAGGTTTCATTACTCTTTATGTAACATACTCTTTAAGATGTTTATGCTGCAGGAAAACAGAAAAACAAATTTTATTAATAAATCGTTTGTATTACTTTCATTTAGTGGCTTTGTCAAGCTGTGGAGTGCTCTAACGTTGCTGGGCTTCTACCAGAACAGAAGGTGTGCCTTTCGAGTGCTGCAGGTAGGCTGGATGGCTTCCCCAAATGTCAGCTCTTGCTGTGTGATCGCCTGGCTAGTTGAGCACGCGGACAGGTGGCCTACTTGCAAGAACATCTTGATTTGGGAGTGAAATGCTTTTCAGTGCAGGTCTATAGGCCTGTGTTTAAGCAATTGTTTTCCTACACTGAATTTTGTAAAATCTGACAGTAGCAGCTGTCTCATCACTTCATGGCTTCATTCCAATGAGAAAGGTTGATATTAATATATCTGCGAAAAAATAATTTCTGGAAAATGTTGTTCTTCGCCCACATCTTGGCCCAATCCTTTACTTCCTTACCCCATTTCTACCCTTTTCAATAGTTAATGTTGACTCACTTCATTTTTAAATGTGTGCATAAATGTGCACCTCCAGAGCTTTTTTTTTTTTTTTTTCCTGAGGATACTGCTTAATAAAACAAGTTCCAAGAATTCTTAGTCTCTGAAGCCATGACTAACCAAAATTCTGTTTAGTCATAGCTCTAACTTTAAAATCTTTTATTTAAAAGGGAAATGTTCAGTTTTTTCAATTATGAGTGCATTTGATTTTTTTTTAATGCTTTTTTTTTTTTTTCCCCCCCCCAAACTAGACATCTCCATTTCTTCTTGCATTATCTGGGAACAGTAGAGAACTAGTCTTGGACTGAATGCAGTTGTTGGTTTGATCATAAGAAGATGCTGCTGCTCTGCAGGCGTGGAATTTCTAGAGGGGATCTCCGACAAAGAGCCTTGACAAAGCTGGCAGTTACAAGCTCTCTGCTTGGATGTTCCTTACTTCAGAGTTTACATGTAAAAGTTGGAGACAAAGCTGAACTTACTAAAGCTTTTACACAGAACGATGTTGTTACTTTTTCTGATTTAACAGGTGACACAAACCCTCTGCATTTAGATGAAGATTTTGCAAAGAAATCTAGGTTTGGGAGAACTATTGTACATGGAGTTTTGATCAATGGACTTATATCTGCAGTTCTGGGTACTAAAATGCCCGGTCAAGGTTGTGTATTTCTTTCTCAGGAGATCCGATTTCCAGCTCCTTTGTATATTGGAGAAGAAGTCACAGCTGCAGCGGAAGTTAAACGACTGAAGAGCTCTGTTGCACACATTTCAGTATCGTGTAAAGTCAAAGAAAGTGAAAAGACTGTTATGGAAGGGATGGTGAAAGTCATGGTGTCAGAAAGTTAGAGCTGTTGATCTTATGCTACTTCACAGTAAAGGCAAAAATACATGCTTGGTTTTGACTGTCTGTTTACATGACATCTCGTAATCCAGTACATTTGCAACAGAAAACCTTCAGAATCTTCCAAAGACTATACAGAACCTCAATTCTGGTGGTAACTGCATTAAGAGACTTACAGCTTTTAATTTTTCTGTGTACTATCACACGGAAACCAGTGGAACTAGGCACTTCTGCCTTACAGATGTGGCACTTTTAGATAAGCCATTGCAATGCTACAGTGGAAGGTCTAGATTGATGGAGCTTATGTTGAGGCTATTCCTTTCATCAAGGCTGCACTTCATATTAGCCCAGTTAAAACACATTAAAACTATTTTACAAAATAGTTATATTGGTAACAAACACAGGTAAGAAGGGACAGTTCTGTGCTTTTAACAAGCAAAACAGACAGGTGGAGGTGCTGATACACATGTACTGCAAGATTGCTTCATGTAATCTGCGTTGAACCTCTAGCTGACATTGCAGTGCTCTTTTGCAATGCATTAACTAATAAAGCCTTTGGCTCAGCAAATTAGCAGTAGCCAGCCGTAATATAAACAACATAATCTTTCTGATAAAACTTAAAGATGCAGCGCTTGAAATACTTTATGAGGAATGATGATGACCATGGTAGTAAACGTACAGGCTCTTTTCAGTTGGTGACTCATTTTCTGGCTGCACATTACCCCCTCGTTTTCTCTGCAGCAGTGCATTCTGCATTGATACAAATAACCTCAAAAGTTGTTTGCTATGAAAAGAAAGTTTGTCCTCAAACAGCGTGATGAAGGCTACTGGTAAAACAGCTATACTGTCTAGGTGTGATGTCAAATACAACCTTAATGCAACAACAAACCTCAGGTGTTAAATGAGGCTGGATCATAGGGAGGGGCAGCTGCAAGTGACAGTGGTTGTAACATTCAGGCTGACTAAAATTTTGTTGCTGTTCTCAAAGCACAGGGCTTGGCCTGTTCATAACAAGGAACCACTACTTAGGGCTTTCCTTATCTTTTGTCTGTGAGTTGATTCACTTCCTGCTGCTTTTTCTTCTGCCTCAGGTCACTGCCTGATAACATTTTTGCTGTACAAAGCACTGCTTCAAATCAGGCATGTACTTCTCACTCATTTTTGTTCATCTACTTCTCGAGTTGTGAAGTTAATGCCTATTACCAGAATGAATCAAATCTGGGGGTGAGACAGTAGGCGGGAGATTGAGGCAATAATTAAATCTGTATCTGACCTCCAGGGTAACGGCAGAAGGAGAAGTTTGGGAAGAGTCAAACAAGCTCGCTGTTCCAGGCTGCGATTTAACTGCTTCATCACCACACACAGCCATTTTCCTGTCAGCGTGGAGCTGCAGAGGGGAGATTGAGGCTGTTTGTGCCAACTGTTCGAAGCGTGCGACAAACCCTAGCTCTGTACTCTTACATATTACTCCTAGCTCATGTACTCTTACATACTCTCCGTAATACTTACAACATTTGAAGTGAGGTTAATTTCTGCATGCAGCGTAAAAAGCCAAAAGGGGCAGCAGGTTCCCTACATGCTATTGAAATACATTTGGGATGGTGCTACAAGGAAAGTTAAGCTGTGCTATTCACATTGACCGCATTTCCCAGTCACATTTTTGTCACAAATTCTGTGATTCTGTGATTTTGCAAATGAACCCTGCAGCCGATACCGAATCCTTCCGAGCTGTGGAGGGGCTCCCTCAGCGGGCAGCCCCCTCAGCGTGCCGGGGGAGGAGCGCCATGGCTGCGTGCCGCGGCGGGCCATGGCGGCTCCCCCTGGCGGCCGGGCGGCCCCAGGGCGGGCGGGCGGCGGCGCTAAGGCCCGGCGGGGCGGCGCGGAGCTGCCGTGTTGACAGCGCCGGGAGCTGGCCGGGAAGGGGAGCAGGTTGGCGGCGGCGGCGGCGGCGGTGGTGGAGACGCCGCCGGGTCCCCCGCTGCCCTCCGCGGCATGGCTTTCATGGAGAAGCCGCCGGCCGGCAAGGTGCTGCTGGACGACACGGTGCCGCTGACAGCGCAGATCGAGGCGAGCCAGAGCCTGCACTCCCACACGGTGAGCGGCGGCCGGCAGGGCCGCGGGGGAGGCGGGAGGGAAGCGGGGAGCCGAGGGGGGAACCGGAGAGGCACCGGGAGAACCGGGGGTGAGCGCCGAGAGGGAGCGGGGGGAGCTGGGGCCGAGCCGGGCGGGTCCCCGGCAGCAGGCCCGGAGGGGTCGGGGGCAGCCCGGGGTGGGCAGGGAGCGGGGAGATGGGGGGGGCCCGGCGGGTCTGGGGGGTGTGGGGAGGTCGAGAGGGGGCCCTGGGACAGCGGGGAGTGAGGGGGCGGCCCCCCGGGGAGCCCCTCCGGTGGGGCTGTGGGGTAGGGGGCTGCTGGTGCTGCTGCTGCTTGCCCTGCCTGTCCCTTCTGTGAAATGGGTCCACTGGCGGTGGGCTTCGTGTTGCCTCGGGGTCACATCTGCCCTGAGAGAGGCCTCGCCCCGTGGGACTGATTAAATAAGTGTCCGTAATTTCTGCTTGCCGTGGGATCCATCACCACGTTTGGAGCAGAGATGGGTGCTCGCTGCCCCATCTCAGTAGCCAAGATGAAGTTACTTTTGCTCGGTGCCGCTGTAGTGGGGCTGCCGAGCTGCAGGGGTGTCCCCAAAGCTTGTGCTCTGTGTCACAGGGAGCCAGCAGAACCAGCCCTCTTGTGACTTTGTGTCACAGGTTAATTCTGGGATGTGCGGTACACACGCATGCCACCTTCATGAGAATTGTACCGTCTTTGAGCTTGCAGTAATAATCAAAATTTCATAACCTCCTGTTTGCAGTTATTTTTCCACCTTAAAGACTGGGCTTAGTTACAGTGTGAGCAAGCAGTACTGCGATAGAGAATCAGAGAGAGAGCGGGCTGGCACTTCTGAGCCCTGCCTTTAGCTCAGAGCGGGGATGCCGGGCTAAGAAGGAGGCCAGGGGCACTACGGCAGCAGGTACACCGGTAGGAAGCTGGTTTTAGGTGGAGAGAGGGTGTTCCTCCTGCCCCTTGCACAGCATTCCTGCCTTGTTGATCCTTTTACTGGTTCCTTGGAGCTGGTGATTGCTCTTAAATGTTCTCGACCTGAATGACAATAATTGTAGATTCACCATGGGGTATATAACTAATCTGAAGATTGTTTTATTAAATAGCTTTCCTATAAGCAGTCTGCACTCGGGAAGTATTGCAGTGTGGGGGGGCTCTCTTGTACATGAAGATCTCACACTTACTCATATCCCAGTCTTCCTCTGAACAGAAATCACATTTGAAATATCTTCTAGAACATCTTGTGAATCTAGTGGGCCGCGGCTCTCGATTGTTGTAACCCCTATTATAAATAAAACCGATCGGGTTTATTCTTTGGCAAGCCTAAGACTTTTTACCTGTTTCAGTGGCTGAGGGGCATATGTGCCAAGATGTGCGAGAAGCTGCGTAACATCTGATATTCCCCAGTTAGCAGCCTGTATTACAGCCTCATCGTTAACTTGGTTTGTGTTGTGGCTTATTACGCTGCTTCACGAGTGCAAATGACAGTAGCTTTTCATGTTCTTTTGGTTTGCGTGACTCTGGTTAGGAAAAAAAAAAAAAAAAGGCACGAAATTCTTTTAGAATGAGTACTTGGAAGTAGATTTTCAATCCAGACTCTGTGTGTGTTGCCTTGTCTGGGTGAGTTTGGTAGCAAATGTTGCCTCCACCCCCCGCCTTTCATCCCTGTATTCTGTTACTAATGGATGTTCAGAAAAAAATCTCTACTGATTCGTTCTGATCTTTTGTTAATAACAGAATGCTGAAGCACTGTGCCTTTTGATTTAAAATCTGTCTCTACGATACATCTATTAGTAATTGTTTGTTTTACTGCAGAAGCCCTGTTGATAGTTGAAAGATGGTTTGAAGTGTCTGTAGCACAGATGGCTTGCATAGAGACAGTGTGGGATAACAAAATACAGGAAGCCATAACAGAGACTTGGTTTCTCATTTGATGTAAGTGGAGTATTTTGTCATTTTGGACATTTCATCCTATGTCCCTGGTATCTGAATAATTTGTTTATTAGTGGGCAATGCTGTCCACGATTTGAACTTGCCTGGTTTAAATAAGTCATGGAAGTAGATCCTTGTGTTTGAAGTGGTGTATAAATGAATCCTTTCTAAGAAATAGGGGGTATATGTTGAAGTTTTTCTGTGGGGCATTAGAACTATATTACATTTTATTATGTTATAGTTGCAAGGAAGTAGGTTGTCTTTATCTCAGTGCTTTTTGGGGTTGTCCCTCACCCCGCCTCCAAGTGATTTCTTAACAAGGCATAGATCTATACAGTTCTTCATCCCAAATGAATGTTTGGAAAACTAGGTCTTCATATGCCAGACCTGTTCTAAAGCTGAAATACAAGGGCATCCAGGAATACGTTTCATATTCTTTTGTCAGCAGTATGTATTAAAATTTTATAATCCTTCTTAATGCTGAAAGAATTGCTTGAAGTTTGCATTTATGATTTTTTCCTATATATCACTGCTTATAAAAGCATTCACATGACGATGATGTAGGCCCAGATTAGATGCACCTTTACATTATTACTAGTTCGTTTGTCACAGTAAACTCTCTACAGGTGTTGAAAGCAGCCAGTTTTCTGAATAACCAGCTGAGGAAAAGGCAAAGAATTTCAGGAAAAGCTCCATAGACGTGGTGAAATACCACCCAGAAGACCAAAGCTTGTGTCAAATGAATAGTTTGCTGGCCTATTGTTCTAAGCAGTTTCTGTTGAGATTCAATACAACAGACGGGGTGAATGTAAACGGAATAACTGAGGGGCTGTACTTGGCAGAAATTGAGTTTCTGTTTCCCGGCAATGAAGGTGAAAGTAAAAAATAAAACTGGAAACCAAACCTGAAACTACTACATAGTACCTGAACTCCCCAGAAACCTAAGAAGGGACAAAGCCAGTATTCAAAATACTCTTTTAGAGATTTGTACTTTTTGCTTAGTAAGAGCATGCAGATCCCCTGGTATGTTTTGTTTCTAGATTTTTAGGAAAGCAGCTGCAAACATTTCTGGTTTGCTCACAAGCTCTTTATGTTTTTTTTTTTTCCAAGTGAGAAGAGCTGAGAAGCTCTTACTTGAGTTAGTATATCTGAGCTGGTGTGTAATCTCCGTGCCTTTGTGTTGCAACAAAGATATTGTCAGCAGAGTGTTTCTTTCTGCATGTTTATTTCAGGTGATAACTGAAAATGAAAGTGATGCCTTTTCTTTTCTACAAAAGTTGTTTTCCTGGTTACACGTGTTACAAGCATTCTGACTTTTGTTGGAATGTGCGCTTACATGCGAATAATTGTATAGTGCAGTGTTTATAGAGTACATTTCATTTTGAAAGCCAAATAAATTTATATTGCAAACACATTCCAATGGTATCTCACTAAATAGATTTGAAATTACATAGGCAGACCCCCGTCAGCTTCATTGCATCTCCTTCTCTGTGCTTTAATCACATCACTAGCACTGCATAAGACACGAGGATAGCTGTACAACTTCCAGGAGCGTGTTGGGCACCTCACAGGCACGGTTCAGTGCTCTCGGTAGGTCTGTGTACCAGCCATTTTGCAGAAAATGAAGTTGTTTTGTTGCTGCTGCATTTGTTGTCTTTAGGAGTGGAATTACATCCGCTGTATGAAACCATTTCAAGTGTCTCATCTAAATGCTGAATGTTGTGCCCTGACAACAGAGGCATCCGCAGCACTACAGCTTTAATACTTGTTCAATGTTGAAATTGCTTTGTAGTGCAGTCTTTCCTCTGTGTGTTCACTGTTTAAAAGTGGCTTTCTGTGTAAGTCTTAAAATAGGATGCTGCGTTCTTCCACTAAAACCTAGACATACGCTGTATTATGAACCGCAAATGTGTACATACAAGTCTTAGAGCACTTCAAAGTAGTAAAACCACTAGTGAGTAATACACGTACTTCTGAACATTCCTTAATTCTCTTCCAAAGCAATTTTCCTTTTTCATGCATTTCATGTTGAAATTGAAGTAGTGAAACAGCCAATTTTGCTACAGTACATCCTTGTCTGAAAGGCATTTGGAAATGAACAGCTGAAATAAATCCCTCTTGTAACATACTTTCAGAATTTTTAATTTTCCTTAAGCGATGATGAATGTTGACACTCATAGCTTTTAGCTTTAAAAAAAACGTGTTGAAAAAAGCACTTATATTTTTTCCTACATTATTTCCTATATGCTTTTCTGTGCTACGAAAAATGGAGCCATATGTTTCTAGAACTTTTGAATATATTTTAAAAGCTTGTAAAGGACTTTGCACATCTGCTTTATAAGGAGCTCAATCTCTATAAGGTTGCCTTCACTTTGAAAAAAGATATTATGAAATTACTTTTAGAGGTGGCTTTGGACAGGGAGCTATTAGAGCTCTTGTTTGATGTTTTGGGTATGTGGCTCTTCCACAGGACTTTATATATTTTAGATATTCTACCCTTATGGTTTCCAGTGCTGAACTTACCAAGTTATATTGCATCCGTAACTCCTGCAAGGACCGCAGGCAAAATATTGGTTCCTACAAAATCTTGCAGTATAATTAAGGTATTTTTATTGACTACTGAGTCTTTCCTGAGAAATGCTGAACATTTTCCCCTTTCTGACGAAGGCCAGGGTGGTACGGCGTATTGAAATGCCCTCGTTTCTTTCATCTCTCTCCAGAGCTTTTCTCGTTCAGTACGTTTCATTACGTGTAAACGCCTGTCCTATTTTTTTTTTTTTTTCCTGCAGTTGTCCTACTTCATAGCTTTCACTTGTTGGATGGCTTAGTCACTACTACAGAGCAGTGCGGTGCGCTTGGAGCCGTGCAGTGCGCCCACTCACGTGTGCTCAAACGCAGGTAAACACCGCCGGCGCTGCTCCTGCACCAGATGGGCTCAGCAGCAGCTTGTGCAACTGTAAATACGGACTCTGCCCTGGAGTGAAGAGGTGCCCGAGCTGAGCAGCTTTCCCGATTTTGTTGCTGCTTTTCACATGGGAGATTTTCTAAATAAACACTTAAAAGAGCTTCTTATTAGAAATAGTTGCAATCCGGCCTTCTTAAGCAGGGATTGTATTCATGCTTAATTAGGCTTTCCTCTCTTTAATGCTTATAAAATAAAGCCCTTTCAAACTCGCAGTTGATGTGACCTGAAGGTGACTGGATCTTTATAATGGTTGGCTTTTCAAGCCTGTTGGATTAAACAGATGCAGAGCAGAAATCTGTAAAATAGGCTGGCTACCCTGAGCCAGAAATTTGGAGACGATTTTCTTGAGAAAACAAAATGTATTACCTAATATTGGCCAAAGACTCTCTACATTTTTTTTTTAATATTTATCTCTAATTGCACCACTTGGTTTCCTATTTTGTCTCCACAAAAGCCTTTTCTTCTGTCTGCTTTCTGTTTTAATAACTAGGAAGGCCAATAAACAACAATTGTGAAGTGTTTTGACATACTTTGCAGTGTGACTTGCACCTAGGAATGCTGACAAAATTACCTGTGAGGCTCTGAACTGCTGATGCTGGCCTTTTAACTAAGGCTGGAATGCTGAGGTATATCTTGGGGAATGCGAGGAAAAAACACCTCAGAGTGGCTCTGTGTGGAAGTGGTTAAGCAGAATGATTTGGGTAAGATCAGGGTAATGTTAATGCCAGGCAGTAATCGTGGGCTTCCTGTTGGCAAAAGATTGGAGAAGGGCAGCATGTTAGTCACTGAGCCATGTGGATGTTTGGAAAACACTTTTTTTTTTGGAATCTCCATTTCTCTGTAGTGGTAGGAAGAAGATTTTAGGAAACGACTGTGAGGCTGGGGTCACACAGCTTTCCCTGCTCCCAACACTGTTTTCCTCTTTCTTGACTAATGAGAGCAGCCTGGAAGCGCTCCCATAGGTAAAACTGCTTTGCTTGGCATCTTTAAATACACGCATCCACGTGTACGTGTCGGGCTGCTGCTGGAACACTGGGCTTGTGGCAGGAACTGGCTCAGCAGTACTGGGAGGAAAAGCAGCGGGCGTACAAGCCTGACCCGCGTGGGACCCCTGAGGGGCAGGAGGTGGCCTGGGAGCAGTGGTGGACCTTGTGCAGCGGATGCTGGTGAGCTTGCTGCCCCGGGGCTGCATCGGCAGCACGAGGCCATCCCTCTTCTGCCTGCTGAGACCTTTCTGTGCAGTCCGGCAGCTGTTGGGACATTGTTGAAGTTGCTCGGTAAACTGAGTCCTGGAAACAATCCTAAGCCGTTCGTGTAGGAGTGAAAGACATGGGGATTTCTGTGTGACTCACGGGAAAGTGTAGCTAAATTAGACCTCACTGAGCCTGGTCTTAAATACCGAAAATTTTCAGCGGGAGTGAGAAAGGGTTAGCAACTATCAGAGCTGAGCCCCGTCTGTCACGTTTTCCTGTTCTATGCAGTCAAACAGAACTTGTTCGGAGTGTGCCTGTCTTCCTTACAGCTTCAATTTCTTTCCTATGGGCATGGGCATGGTCTCCGTCCTGCTAAAATCAGGCTGTGTCATTAGCTGTCTTTACCATGTAGTGCTGAAGTGGCCAACTCTTCAGTGAGTTTGGTGCTGATGGGAGCGTGGTGGGACATTTTATCACAGACAAAACTAACAGCCACGTCTGCAGAGCTCTCTTGCTCTAGGTTGTGAATCCTGGGACATAAAATCTGGGGTCAATTAATGCTTTAGGACACCTGACCAGAACTGCATGGGAAAACCCTATGGTCTGCATGAAAACACAGTTGTGCCCCAAGTCTGTTTTTGTAACATAATCGTCCTGCGAAAATGAGATCTGGTGAAGGAAGGAAATGAGAGAGTTGTTTATCACCATGCTCTGCAGAGGAGACGACTGTCATATCGATCAGAGTGGTTGTATGCAGTATGATGCTTTGACAGTTGTCTAATGAATTGGTGTGCTCTGCCTGTCCGGGAGCGTTTTCTTGGAGTACAACAGCGAAGGTTAATCGCTGGATAACGAGTGAGTGCTCCAAGGGGTTGGGCAATAACTCTGCTGCTTTCAAAATACTAGAAAAGATGAATGACTGACTGCACACGGTGAATCATCCCTGACGTGTTTTTTTTTTTTTTTTTTTTTTTCAGAGAAATAGCCAGTGTTCCTTTGAGACTTGCTGAATAAGCAGTTGCTGCATTTTTCTGGCTGCAAGTGAAATAGTCTCTTCCTACTTCCCAAAATGCAGTAACAGTCACAAAATAGGAAAAGCCACATTAGCTGTGAATTTACGTTTCCATGTGTCTGCTTAATTGGTTTCTGTTAGAAAATTTCCAAATATTATTAAACTGGTTGAATTAGAATCAGCTCTGTGGAGGTTTCTTACCATTGCTGAGGATTTGGGCTTCTTGTTTTACAGGAAATTACCTTCATTATAATGTCAAATACTGTGGTTTTCATGCTTACTAGTCTTGAATTTGTTCTCATGGATACGAGGTTCAAAGTTGCCACAGATATTTGATAGCTGTTGCTGATAAAGGATATTTTGTGTGAATTTGAGAAAATGAAATAGCTTTCTTGCCTGAACAGCATTGTGCTTCAGAAGGAAACTCCAGTAAATAAATCCTGGGTGAGCTGAGGCTGAACAGGCAAGGTAACATCATCTGATGAGTGTTGCCTTGGGCTCTTGCCTGCAGTAGTCTTGATTCTTGCTTTATACTACTTCCCTTTCATGGTGATAAGTGTTAAATGGAAGTTTAATTCTAAGGTGGGATTCTCTGATGTGCTCCACTTTGTTCGCTGGGACGTTTTTGTTCTTCAGTGTATAAGCTCTTAATTAATTTCATTTGAAAGAGAAGAGTGAGTTCTGTGTGGTTCTGAAGGCAGCTTCCCCAAAAACCAGAAGACGTTTCATTGTACCTGAACGAGGTTAATAACAAATGTCTGTGCTGGATTTCTGACTGTGCAGCTGAATTTATAATACCTCATGGATCAGACAGCCAATTGATGGAGTTATCTGTGCGGTATGCGGGTACGTGCCACATTTGTAGGTACAGTTATAGTTATGGAATGGACAAATTGAGCGTGTAAACTTAAGGTGCTGGAAATGCTTTTGCTTTAAATGTATTTCATTATTGTTTATTTGTGATAACTTGAAATGCATCATTAATTTTAATATCCGAAGGAAACCTTGGCCGGAGGGCTCCGTTCTGACCTTTCTGTTTCTGCGAGACTCCTGTTGATGTAAGCTGTTCAGCACAATTGGGTGGTGTTGGAAACTGAAAAGTTTTATCAGGTGCTCTTGAAAGTCAGTACCGGGCTGAATGAAGCCGTGTGAGCTGAGTGCGGTTCTGCCATCCATGGCTGAATAGAGCGGAGAAGATGGGTTTGCTGAAAAGGCTGTGGGACGTGCTCCTGGCCTGCAGCTTCCAACTTGGGAGGAAAGTGTAAAAGCATAGGTGGCTGGGTGGCTTCTTCCACCTCTTCTGGCTCTGTTTGCTCCTTGACACTCAGTGCTCAGCATCACCTTCTCTCGAGCAGCACCGTAACGTTCTGGCTCTTCATTTTCTTGTCTTTCAATGTACATTATGTGGCCAGATCTCTGTAACAAGACTTGTTTCTTTGTTTGTTTTTTAACAAAAGCTTCATTCATAGAACTTTCATTAGATGCAAATGTTAAAGGAAGCACCTATCACTATACTTACAGCTAATTTTATTCCCTTGCCAATTAAACAATATGGTGACTATCTTTAAACAGAAAATATAGTCCTTTTCCTAGAAAGCCTTGTATATGATCTCAAAATGCCCAAAGTGTTTTTAGAGCTGCTCCAAAAGAGTAGAAATGAACAAAATCACTGCTTCCTCAAAGTATGTCTTTTCTGCAGAGGTGCACAAAATACTTGGTATCTGTTCTTAAAGTAATTATTTAAATTGCTGCATTGACCAGGTATTAGTCTACAAAAGGTAGGTTGAAGCTTGAAATGAGAAGACTGAGAAGAATTGTGCTTTCTGAGTGTAATCATGGTGGGAGAATTATTGATCTTTAAAATCTAAAGGATAATTTAAATTAACGCTTGGGCTTGATGATCTTAGAGGTCTTTTCCAACCTAAATGATTCTATAATTAAATTTGCATTAGAAATGAAGAATTACCATGGTGAGGAACTGATCTGTTCTAGTTACTCAAGTACATGCCAAACCTTTTTCATGTAAATATAACCAGAGGTTGGGCAGCTCTGGGTGTGTATTGGCGTTTTGCTCTGTTATGGTGGAGGCAGTAATTCCTGGGGAGCACTGGTTAGATATTGGAGGTGGGGACAGGTTAATTCAGCTGTTCTCAGTAGAGATAATGTTTGCTGAGTATGCTCTTACCTTTTCCTTGACTGATAGTGCTTCATTCTGGAAGCTCTTGGACCTCTTTTCATCTTTAACTCTGCAGAGCAGTGGGTGAGCTGCTGGTGATGGTCTGAACGAACCTAGCTCGGACCTTCACCTTGAAGCTTGAAGTCTTGACCTGAATTTTCTGCTTCTGAATGTTTCCTAATCGGGTAGTAGTGGTCACGTTTGGAGAAGTGCCTAATAACTTTATTCAGCTCACTAGTTCTCATTCCTAATAACTTTTTCTTTTTACTAGGAATACATAATCCGTGTTCAGAGAGGAATTTCAGCAGAAAACAGTTGGCAGGTAATTTTGTAAACTCTGGTACTGGAACCAAGATGCCTTTTTAGGAAGAACTTGAAAATTCTCTCTTCTTAGCTTCTTAAATTTGAGCTGGAGAGGGGAATGTTGGTGTAAATTGAGAACATAAAGTGCTTGAATACTTTGGTCAAAAACTGAGAAAAACACTGTTACTGCCAGCTACAGAAGGCAAGTTGTCTGCTGCTATTGTGAATTTTCCAGGAAAACAGAAAAAATGCCTGTCATGTTATTACCATGTGTTGGTATGGCTGTCATTTTTAAATTTCAAATGCCAGTTTGCCTTCTCTAGTGCTAAAATCACAGCCTTGCTAATCCACAGCCAGTAAAACCTAGAAGTAGTGATGAAGGTGATCGTGAAAAATTGCTGCTTCTAATAAGGCAAAAATGCATTGTTTGTAGGCAACTTCGCTCATAAATCTTTTTTTTGGAAAGCTGTTTAAGATAATATTCAGGAATGCATTTTTGTTCTGGCTGAGATATCCTTAAAAACTCCTTGTGCTCTGGCAGTATGTCATAAATCCAGTAGTTATGCGTTTGTACAAAAATGGCTAAAAGAAGAGAATTACAAATGGGAATTACTTCTCTCTAATGGGATTTTGAACAGTAAAATGATAATGAGAAAAGTAATATGCTTCCTCAACTTTTTCTTTATATTTTGCAGATTGTGAGGCGATACAGCGACTTCGACTTGCTTAATAATAGCTTGCAGGTAACTTTTACCCTTGATATATAAATATAAAATGTCAGAAGTATATATTTAAAATATCTTGAGATATTTTTGTGTATTGTAGTGAAGAAAAAATACAAATTCACATTGCTATAAAGGGAAACTGTGATTTCAAATGTAACTTGAATGTATACTTTTTCACTCTTAGGCTTTTTTCTTGTAAAATTATAATTTTAGCATCAAGAGGACCAATTTATATATAAATGGTGGAGATTGGCAGATACTGAATCTTTCCCTTCAGTACTGTGACTTTTCCGGTTTTGTGTGTTATTATTTGTTCCTCCTTTGATTTGAGGAAAGCCAAGGCACATACCAACCTTATAAATTCAGCATTGAAGTGCTATGTGTCTCATTATTTATATTCGTCTAAAAGCACTTCCAGATGCTGCTTATCATGTGATGGATTTCTGTATCACTGAAAAGTGTTCCTGACTTAAACACAGGACTTACTGTGTTTTCTTTTGCTTTTTAGGACAATTATTTCTTTTTAGTTTGTGTGGGAAAAAGCAGGGTATAGGAGCGTGTTTGGGAGAAGGGGGGAAGCAGCAGTGACTCCTGGAGCGAAACTTGTTACTTGAGATTTCCATGGTACTAGGCAAGCAAGACAAAAAGCAAGCACTGCTGTGACTTGAGGGTGTATTTTTATGACTAATTCCCCCCATTAAATGTGTGAATTTGGGAACTTAATATAGCTTCCGCTCCCCTCCTCCCCCCCAATCAAACCAGCTATTTGCTTGATGAGCCTCGTTGAGCAAAAACATGTCAGGATGTTGAATCGTGCACGCCGATAGGGCAGGAATAATTTGAAGCAGATTAGCAGGTAGATGGGGGAGCAAATTAGTCATAATTCAATAGAGGCAGTGTGGTTGGGTTGTGTAATTATTTTGTTGAATATGCAGTAGCACACAGTAACTTTTGTCATGACCCAGAAACCTCTCGTGTGATGTGCTGAATAAATGCAATACAAAGGTATCTCCTGCTCCAGCAAAATCCAAGATTGAAGATTAGATAGGCACCTGTGGGAACACAAGGAAATGAAATGGTGCTGGTCGACGTAGTGCACAGGAGTCATTGTAGTCTCAACCATTGTCAAGTTTTGATAGAGATCACAGAGAAACAATTTTGATGAGGCTTTAAAAAGAAGATAGTTCATTTTACTTTATTTTTTAAGCTACTGTAAGTCCCTCTTAACCATGGGGAACGTGTTAAAGCATGAGAAAGCTTTGTTGTCTTCTCATTTAACTTTCAAATGAGGCGGCTTTAGTGGAAAAGGCAACAGACCTTTTTAGACCTTAAATTTAGAGATGACAGGTTAGGCCTGGGTGGGTGATTAGAAAGGATCAAACAGAATCGTCGAGATGTAACCCTCTAACTTGGATAGGAGGATATGTAGAGGGAAGCTAAATTAACAGGACATGTTCGTTAACATTTGGCCTTCATCAGTGCAAACTCCTGCTTGCTCCCTGAATCTCAAGCTCCTAGATTATTCTGCTTTCAACCATCTGGAAGGGCAAAGATGTATCTGTGTTTGGAGATAGGCTCTTCTCCATAACTCTGGTAGGGAGCCGCCCTCAGACGTGTCATTCTTCAGCCCAGCAGAGGTGAGCTTTAAGCCACTATCAAGGTTGCACAGCTCTGCTTTTGACAAATACCATTCTCCAGCCTTGTTTTGTATGCCAGGGCTCGAGAGACACAAGACAGTAGCTGATGAGAAACATGCTAAAATTACTGTCTTCCCCCAACTGTTTTGTTCTTGAGCTTTTTTTTATAAATTGCTCTTTGTGATGCTGGAGCTGTGGTTTTCTGATCCATTAAGACATACAGCACTCCTCAGTTCTTCCCATCCAGAACTCTTAAGCAACAATATTTCATCACAATGTTCAGGTCCTGTGAGCTGTTTTTAAACATTTTAAGCTTTCACTTGTGTATGTAGAAATTAATAAAACATAAACACTCAAAAAAATCCTACAACCAAACAAACCACCACCAAAAAAAGGGGCAATAGAAAATACAAAAAAATATATATATCCTTTTCCTTCAAAACTAAAATGTCACTGGAAAAAAAATGCTGCTGGGGTCCCTTTGCATGCAAAGCTCGAAGTTCTTTCAGTTCTTGTGGCATGCTCAATCTCTGTAGGTTTGGGTGCTTCAGTTTGAACACAAAGCTGCAGCTGAGTTGAAATGCAGTTTTTCTACTGTTAATCTGAAGCTACCTGTGCAATAGTAGTAAGGACTGAGAATTTAAGAATGTCCTAGGCTAAGGGATGCAGCTCTACCAGACAGCTTGGTAATAAGGAGAGGTGTATGTCTGCAACCTTGATCTGCATCAGAAAGCTTCAAGCCAGGTTCCCCGAGCCCCAGCCACATACCAGATTGAAAAGCCCCTTGCAGGCCATCCTGCATTTCTTCCTCTTTGCTTCTTTGACAGAGATGTGTGGAGATTATTGCCTGCTCTTCTGCTCTTTTAAATGAGCTGCTGGTAGTTATTTGCAGCAAGATATCTGGCTTCTGTGAAGCCTTTTATTGCAGCTCTTGAGCAGACATTCCTGTGCAGGCTGCGGTTCGAAGATAAGGAAGTTGGTTCCCAGGTTCTTCTGAGGCAAAGCCCATCCTTGGGTCTGAGTTGGGGCCACTGGGATGTATGCCTGTGTTGGGCAGGTCGGGACCTCAGTGAGGTGGTGTTTGGGGTAGGCAATGTTCTCACTGTGCCATGGGTTTTGGCAGACAGCTACAAAAGCCAGGGGACGAAGGCCACTTTCTGACGGAAAATAGAAAATGTGTGGTTGACTGAAATGAAACAAAAGAAGAAGTAGTGGTTTGAAAGCGTCTGAACTAGAGTCCTTTTTGCTCTGATGGTAGCCAGCTGTCAGGTCAAGAAGGTAAAGGTGACAGTGGTTTGACATGCTTTTCAAGTGAGTCATGTCAGAAATGCATTTTGTTTTTATTTAGAAACTTTTGTTGGGGTAAGAGTGGTATGCCAAAAGTTCTGATTTGGTGAATTGCAGGTTGTAAGTAGTGCTATTTTGTTTGGGGATTTTTATTGTTTTTCCTTTTGGTGTAAAAGAGCATTAATAAAAACTCAGTGGATAGAATGATTTTTATTAACATCTTCTGTAATTCAGATGTAGCCATAGCTCTTTTTCAGCCTATGATGTGTAGCCAGAGCCAGAAGGTTTGGCAGGGGGAAATAATTCCTGTGTTCAAGGAGAAGAAAAGGAGAGGGATTGCTACCTCAGCCACAGTTTGTTGAACTAATCCTTCCATTTTTCCACAAGTTAAAACAAGGATTGTTCAAACCCTCAGAAGTCCCTGTCTTCTCCTTGGTGACCTGTTTGGCTTAGAAGTGAGGTTATTGCATTTAATGGAATTGATTCCTGCGAGACGCCTTTCTTAAAGATAACACCTGTGGAGATGCAGCATAGCTGAGGCAGATGCTTTGATCTGCAGGACAGCGATGTGTTAACAACATGAAAAATTTATTCTGGCGATTCATATGATGTAATTGAATATAAACAGTATGCAGCCTAGTTTTGTTTCCTGAAGATGATCTCTTTGATCTGACTTACATAAAGCTTTGGGTTTCTGCATAATTTTTCATTTTCCTATTTTAAAGCATTTCCCAGATTTTATCTGAAGCTTTGGGTCACACATCAACATTAAACAACTACTGTATATCTGCCAGTAGATTGCAGCTATTTCTAGGCTGAAAGATACACAGCAGTTCAAAAAACGTATAGCAACAAATTCAGAAAAGAAAGTGGAAAAGTTGCACCATATCTGAAGTTACAAATTTAAAATACTGACAATAAGGGCTGTAAATTACCCATAAAAGCAGTAGAGGAAAGAGGAAAGTTATTGATCTGCATCTCTTTAATAAAGCATAAATCTAGCAGGAGAAAATGGTAAGGTGTTTTTGTTTTGTGTGCTGCTTCTGTATGTGTGCAAAGGTATGTCGTACAAAGGATTTGGCTGAGAACTGGAGCTATTTAGTGTCTGAAAGCTTTGTGTAGTGATCTTAAATGCATGACTCACCAGCAAAAATCTATCAGCTTGCATCTTCAGTGTCATTCCGTTTATGGATCTCTTCACACTGAGATGCAAGCTATTGTCTGACTACCTCTCTCTGATAATAGTACCTTAAAAACCATAAAAGCTTGTATATACACAGTATAGAAATAATTATATAGTAGTTAGCTCACTGCTCAGTCTCTTTTATTTTCTGGATTGTTAGTCTACGTCCCCGAGGCATTTTGAGAGCACTGTTAGTAATTTTCCTTCTCTTTTTAAGATCTCAACTCTAAGTCTACCTCTTCCTCCAAAAAAGTTGATTGGAAATATGGAACGTGAATTCATTGCTGAAAGACAGAAAGGACTCCAGGCCTATCTCGATGTAATTACTTCCCATCACATACTGTCTAACTGTGAACTCGTAAAAAAATTTTTGGACCCAAACAGCTATTCTGTAAACTACACTGGTAAGTGAGGAATTGTAAAACTGCATTTCGGCTTCTCTTTAGCTTGTGTGCATGTCTTCCATTAATGCTGGCAAGGATTTACACTAAAGCATGTTACAGGGGAAGTAAAACTATTATGTGTAGCTACACAAGCTATCAAAACTCTCGTGTATAACCACATGCACGGTATGATAATGTTTCTCCAGGTCTGTACATGAATGATGCTGTGATTGTCAAATCTAAATGTTTGAATCATTCTACAGAGGAGTGTTGAGGGCCAGGATCTAAATAAGATGAACTTGGAGAGGGTGCTAAAGAAACCGAAATCTATTTTTTTTCCCCAACTGGTGATAAATGGGAGAGCTGGGGGTTACAAGTTATTTGTTTACCAGGGTGTGAGGTGGAGCTAAGCTTGTCAGTTCTGTAGTCTGCTAAAATAGCTGATCTTGTGGACAGTGAAGCTTAAGTTTATCATGTTTCTTTAGATTTTTTCAAATTGAGGGAAATAAATGTGATCATCTTGTCTAGCTCCCACTATCACTTTGGCTTGTGGCACTTCCTAGAACACATTGTTTGAGATAGGTTCAATGTTTTTTCCATGACTTGATTAAGCCATGTTCCCCCCATTGGTAAAGGGACGCATCCCTTAAAACAGTATCCCAGTGATCGATTCTCTTCATTATTAAATGTTTCTTCTTTGAATTTGTCTGGCTTCATCCACTGGAAATGGTTAGAATTTGTGTGATAGACTGAAAAACTTCCCCTTCGTGATAAAACCCACACCACAGACTCTTTGCAAAATGCAAAGCTTGTTTTCATAAAAGCACAGCCAGCCTACTCAAGCAGGAACTTACTGCTTCCTTTTCACTTGTCTTTTTGCTCTCCCTTTATGTAACATTTTTCTGTCTTCAGCTTCAAAGTGCAAAGAACATTTCCCGGATGTTTATGCTAAGCTGTGGAGGAGATGTAGATTACTAGTAACTCTTTAAGGATGCAGTTTGTCTGGCTAATGCTGAGCAAACAGTTTAAATCCTTTAGGAGATACTGTGATTTCTGTGTTAATTCTGAATGCTTTCATCAAAATAATTTTTGTGCAAGTTGCAGAGAAGTAAGTAGCAATCAAATCGTTGCCTATGGTCTTTGGAGACACCATCAATTTGTCTGTTTTTAATCTTGGAGCAGTGAGCTGATATTTATTGCATTGTTACCTCTCTTTTTCATAGCATATTTTTAGAGAGAGGACAGGCTGCAGAGAGATATGGTGCATCCTTACCTTTTTGCTGTGTTTCTAAACCAAGATAAGCCATGTGAGAGAAAACTCCTTGCTGGCATGGTTCCCTTTCTGCCCCTGCTGTCACCACTTCCCACTGAGATTTCCCCTTAAATCGCTTCATGAATACACCAGTTGTATTCCCAGCTGTGGGAGAATTCAGTAACCAGAAGGGTGTCGCTTTTTTGTTTTGTTTTTTGTTTTCCGTCTCAGAAATGCATGTTGGATCATGACAGCTAGAAAAATACCTTTGCCTGCACTGAAAAGGGCAGAATAACATGTAGCAAAACAAAGAGCTGATGCATTTACATGTTAAAAATGACGGTGTAGATGCACATTAAGAGATTTACAAGTTAGCACTTCTACAGGCATGGCAAAAACATTTTTTAATGTAATGTAGGGTATTCCAGCTGTGGAAAGTCTTGCATTTAGGCTTGGAAATGTAGATCTAGTAGAAATAGAAGGCAAACCCACTAAGCTGTGTTTTCTGAAGGCAGCGCTTTCTCTGTTTTCTCAGTGGATTTGACTTCTCAGGTTAAAAATGCAAATGCCCTGTAACTGTGTTTTTATCTGATTTCCTTTTAAAGTGATTTTGCTGACTGAGTCTTAATTCTTGCAGGCTTCCTTCTGGCATTGAACTTTACTTAATATGTGCAAAAAATCACATTAAATAGTCTCTCAAAAACATTTATTTTTTCCAGAAATTGCCTTACAGCATGTTTCAATGTTCTTCCGATCAGAGCCAAAGTGGGAAGTGGTGGAGCCACTAAAAGATATAGGTAAGAAGAACATGTATGCTTGAAAACTTGTCTTATTTTTTCCAGTGGGTTGTCCTAAGATAACAGTACCATCTTTGCTTACAAACCTTGTGCTGCCTGTAAGCAATGTCATTTACTAATGTTTTAATTAAACCTGCTGATGACTCTTTTCTTGTAGGTTGGCGAATACGTAAGAAATATTTCTTAATGAAGATAAAGAATCAACCAAAGGAACGGCTAATGTTAAGCTGGGTATATATACTTTTATAGTATTCCCAAGTCTTTAATAATTATCTTTCCTTGTTTTGTTTGTATCAATTACCTGGTGTTAGTGACAGATTCAAGAGCTCAGGCTTTGAAAGCATCTTGAGAGCCCTTAGTTGGTTGTGTGGTGTGGAAAGTTCTGCTTCTTTCCTCTGGTGGCAAGTCCAATTTGAAAATTTCTGTGCCAGGTTCCCACTCCTGCACCCCCATTTACTGTTTTTTAGTTGAAATGGTGTAAGTAGCTGGTGATCATAGTGTCACATAGCTCACCAAAAGTAACAAGGAGATTCTTTTTCAATATTGGGTTATTTTTACTAGGTTGTTTAGTGGTTTTGACAAGCTAGTAGGTGAGAAAGGCACAAATTGCTCCTTTGCCACAGGCATTTTTGGATGCCAAATAGTTTGTTGTTCCTAAACACTTAGTTATGCTCCTGTGTTGAAACCTGTTGCCCTCTTAATTGTATCAGCACAGCTGTTACTGAGACTTTACTGGAGGGTGGGTGTTGCTAAAACCTGCAGAAGAAGGGGAGAGCTGGTTTTGGTGGAGGGAAAGAATGGTGAGAGTTATGCTTTACTAGTTCACCGTTTACACAGTGCTTCAGTTTGGGTTTGGCAGAGTTCATACAGTGGTAGTAATAGAGGTCAGATACGGAGGAGGAAGCAGGCAATAATGCTTGCTTACTGTAAGGTCAGATGCTTTGTATTGTGAAAGCATGACCTTACTCATTCAGCCTTTTAAAGTTTGCTTCTTTATGTGTAATTTGCTGTCCAAAATTTACCTTTGAGCAGCTGTCTTAATTTGTGAGAGCAGAATGTAGATAATTTTTTTTTTTTACGGAATGCAACATATATTGTGATGCCTTTTCTTTTCCTATTTATTTCTAGGCTGATCTAGGCCCTGATAAATACTTGTCTGACAAAGACTTACAGTATGCTGTGAAACTTCTTTCTTCCTGCTCTGTGAGTATTCCTTGAAGACTTTTAAATTGTGCCAGCGCACAAAAAAAGTGCTTGCAAAAGCTGATCTTGCAGAAGTACATCTAGCTTATTAGAAATAGTTTGTAATTTTCCTTTCATTTAAAGATGTGTAAACCTTTTAATTAAATTCCCCGTGCAATATGAGCTAACATGTTCTCAGTGCAAACAATAAACCTGCAGGATTTTTACAGAAGTTTCAGAGTTGTAGCTAATTGTATTTTTCTCTTCTGGTACAGTACTGTGAGATCACGAGCTTTTATTTCATCTTCTCAATACTTTTAGGCTGTTAGGGTAGTGCTGCCTAGGTGTCATTGCTATCCAGTGTACTGGGGATATTCTTGGGCAGCAGTGCACAAGGCAGTGGAATGAGTCATTATTTCTTTGAACTTGGGACAGCAATGTCTTACTAGAGGCGTGATGAAGGCTGTACAGTGTAAGCTCCTGTGTAATGCCAAATTATAAAACTGACACCTTATAAATCCAGTAGACGTCTGTCCGAATAAAGGGACTGGCTGAAAAGGATGGTATTTCAAATGGGTCCATGTAGTCCTGAAACTTGGAAGTGCACATACCAAAATAGGCTGAAAATGAGCCTTTTAACCCCCAAACCAGACCAAACCCAGTATAATAAAATAAGATCTGAACAAGGGGTCTCTTCCTAACTAGCAATTTCAGTCGATGTATGTGTTGCACATGTAATTTATTTCAACATGTGCTGTCTCATTTGGTTTCATAACGTTCCAGGAAGTTGTTACACAGATTTCTAAAGATGTAGGGCTGTTATGACAATTATTAATGCTGTCTTTCCTTGTGTGCCATAGTTGTATAAAACTGTGAATGAATTTTTTAGCTTGGCTAATGTATTAAGTGTTAATTGGGGTGGATTCTTCATTTGTCTAAACTCCCAGTCTTTTAATTTTTAAAACAAAGGGGACAGTGGATTTTTCTGGATTTATTGTGGATATTGAGCAATGTCCTTGTGAAGTTTTCTTTGCATTTGCTTCAGGGTAAGAGTGAATAACTTGAGCAAATGTCACTGACAGAATCCAATTTATTACTTCAAACATACAATTCAGACCGATCTTGTGTTTCTTGTGAATCAAGCAAAAATTAATTACAAAATCTGTCATCTGAAACTTACCTACAGTTTCTTCTTTTGGTAGCATCCCTATATTTACAAAATCACTTTTGCCACTGCCAATGAATCTTCAGCACTGGTTATTAGACCATTCAGTGAAAAAGGGACACTAAAGGACCTTATTTATAAGGTAATGTCTCCTCTCCCTCTTCCCCCAATTCGAATGGTTGGAATGACCACAGTCTTTTCTAAAACTGTTTACAATGTATTGCTAAGCAAACTAAGACAATTCCTGGCTTTTCTGGGCATGCTACTTGATACGTATACTTCTTTTAAAGGCAAAACCAAAAGACCCATTCCTGAAGAAGTATTGCAATCCTAAAAAAATTCAAGGTCTTGAACTTCAGCAAATAAAAACATATGGAAGACAAATATTAGAGGTAATTTTTTTTTGCTTTCTTTACCAGCCTTTATGTGTTGGTGGGTGTTTGAGTGTTTTGATTTTTTTTTTTTTGTTTGTTTTTTTTGAGACCAACTAAGTAGAAAAATAGACAAACTTCTGTGTATGCAAGCTTTTTTCTTGGCAGCAGTCTTCAAAGCTAAATTTAAATTGAGATTAACTGCTGGTACTTGAATTTAGATATGTATGTGTGAGGCCACTTCTGACAAAAAATAAACAAAAAAAGAATAATAAAAAGGCAGCTGTTACATGTGGAGCTGAGGTGGGAGAGAGTTGGTAGTGTAGTTTATGTATCATGGGGAGAAAAGGGAAAGAAGTAATTCATATCTTACGGAATATGGACCACAAAATCGTTGTCACTAATTTTTTTTTTAAATTTTAAAACTTTAACATTCTGTAGAATTGTGACTTTGTTTCCACGTCTCTCTGGAAGGTGTCCATAAGCCAGCTTTGAGTATTAGCATCAAATGTTTGTTTTGTGAGAAATGTTACCAGTGAAATGGGAATGAATAATCAGCCAAAGGTGATGCAGATAGAAGATCAAGTTGAGCAGGCATTCTAAATTAGAGGCCTCGTTTATTATTTGTCTGCTTTAGTACTGGAGCATTTGAGACCTTGAGATTATCAGACAGTCTTGTGACAGTGCTTCTGTCTTGGATTTTTTTTCAGGTATTAAAATTCTTACATGAGAAAGGATTTCCTTATGGCCATCTTCACGCTGCCAATGTAATGTTGGATGGGGACACGTGCAAGTTACTGGATCTAGAAAATTCCTTGTTGGGACTTCCATCATTTTATCGATCATACTTTTCACAGTTTCGGAAAATTAATGTAAGTTTCAGAAAATCAATGTAGCTGACTCTTACACATCCCTTGATCCTCAACTAGTGTTTGTGGAGAACTGACTTGAATGAAAAATGTCTCCCTCAACCCTCCCCTACCACCTTTTATCCTTTTTTTTTTTTTTTTTTTTTTTTTTGGCTTTCAATGTGGCTGCACAGAAGCTTTGCTGCAGCACACTATAGACACTGTAGTGAGCAGAAGGGGAGTGCAAGTTAGCGTTTTCTTGACAGCCACACTGGCACAAATTTAGGTAAACTGCAGCCTTGTTTTTAAGACCGCTTTTCATACTTGTACACATCAAGCTGTTAAAGATACTTTTTAAAATTTATTTGAAGGGTGTCTATTAACTGCAGGCTTATACAGGAAAATACTATCTTCCTACAAAATATTAAACCTAATTTGCCCTGTTGTAGTGATACAGTCTTTTAGCTAGTGCCTTGCCTTGCAATGCTTATTGTAATAAATTACATACAGCATCGTGAGACAGCTGCTTGCTGACCTTGCTAAACAAGTTTTACTGTGTTTAGCACAAGAAATGATCAAAAGTTCATGGTTAGTCCAAATCTTTTAGTGCCATGAAAGCACTAAGCCTCCTTCAGTAAGAGAATCCACTTCTCTATAAAACATGATTCAAAAATCTCAGAACTATGCTGCACATATGTACAGCTTATACAAGCCCAAGGAGGGGTGAAGGAGGCTCTCCTAGCTTTTATTGGTATGTATTTCTACAGGGAGGTAGATACAAAGACAGCAAAGTGGCAGCTGGTTGTATTGTCACGACTCTTACTCTTTCCTGTTTGATGTAGCTAGGAAAATGTGTTCAGCTGTGATTTGTATCAACATACGGTTCTCTAATCTGCTATGTATGAAATTAAATTGTTTCTTACGCATTTTTATGGAACATGACAATAATGTGCTCTGGTTTGCATTATCATTTGCTGAAAGAAAGAAGTAACTTCTTTTGCTTGAGATGGTAAGATTTCATTTGAGGTAAAAGTTGTGCAGGGTTAGGCAGTGGTTGGGAACTTAATGATTCCTCTTTTCATGCAAGGCCACCTTTTTTCTCAAATGTGTTACCGAATGTTTTAAAACCAGTTGTGGATAAACCAATTAGTTCTGGCAAGTTGTGTTTTTCATTTTTAATTTTTTTTTTCCTCTACAGACTTTAGAAAGCATTGATGTACATTGCTTTGGGCACTTACTGTATGAAATGACATATGGAAGACCCCCAGATACAATTCCAGTAGACAGCTTCCCTCCTGCACCATCCGTGTTTGTTGGTTAGTATACGTTCAAGACAATGTCAGTCTGTCTTCCTGGCTACCCTTACCTTTTACTGAAGCTGAAATGTTGTGAAATAGGAGCCTAAGACTTCTGTAGCCTGTAACAGGAAATTATTTAGGAATTTTAAAAAATAGCAAATGTGTTCTTCCTCAAATGTATAGCATATAAATGTTTTTTTAAACTGTTTTTTTATGAGTGATAAAACAGTGTGCAGTGATTAGATGTCTGGATCCCCTGGCCTCATGTCTAACATTCTTGAAAAGTTTGTATGTGTAACAATAATACTATAATAAAAAACATGTGTCATAAAGCTTCATCACTGCTTAGTTGATGGAATACGTGGGGGAGCATAACACAGAAGTGCCAGGCTTTCATTATAAATTGTTTGCTATTCTGTAGCGCAAAAATGTGTCTGTACTTATTTTTTCTTTGGTAGTGTCTGTGTTGGAATCCATTCTGACCTGTGAAGCTATGAAGAATGGCATGCCAACTGTTTCACGGCTCTTACAGATGCCGTAAGTGTTAATGTACTTGTTCCATGCATAGTAATATTTTTAATTATTAAGGAGGAAGAATCTTTTTGCTCATTCCTTATTTGGAAGATCTGTTCCTCATTCTGAGGGATGTGTAGTGTATCCCAAGTGAGGGTTTAAAACGGATGGACTTCATAGTCCCATCGCTTGTGAATATGATAGGAGCTCATTTAAAATTTCTGTCTCTCGGGGTGCTGGAGCTGTTACGAGTGCATTTTACTTAGCATGGCGCTATGGTTTCAAATGATTGAGTTATTAAAGCAGTGCAAGCGCGATTAAGAACATGTACAGATCATTTAAGGCATTTAGTATAAGGAATGTTTTTGTGTGACCCTTTTAGATCTACTTCAGTGGATTTAGCTATCAGTTTACTTACGACTTAGCAAAATAAATCTCTAGCTCTGCTCAGCAGAAACATTTAGACTGGGTCAAAGCGTTGTGCAGAGGCTGGTTTCTTGCAAGGCTGGGTTAGGGACTCAATGAAGCATAAACAGAAAATATTTCCTTCCAGGCTGTCCTCCTAGTGATGTAGTGAAGATGTAAAAGTGGATACGGAGGAGAATAGGATGCAGCAAGTGTCAGTGCATGACTGAGCTGGAGACTGTACCTGTCTGCAGTGCCACCTGTCCTGCAGCTAGGAGACAGCAGTACTGGGGAAGTTGCCTGCAGGCTCTGCGCTGTGACGTGTCATCAGCGTGCTGAGCACAGAATCACAGTTCCTGGTGGGCTCACTTTTTGATAGTATGAGGTGCCAGAATCATGACCTCATAAATGACAGATTGCCCATATCTAAATCTGGGTCTGATCTCACAGTGTACGGATTGCAGGACGTTTAGAGCATGCTCCAAGAGTCATATTTCCTGGTTGGGATGGGTCCCTGCAGTCGTGTCCCAACCTTCTGTTCCTTCTATTCCTCCCTTCCTCTGCTCTTGAAGGTAGAGAGGCAGGAGGTAGAGAGAAGAATGTAAGGAGAAATTCTGGAAGAAAACTGTGACTACAGGAGTATCCAAGTGTTAGAAGATGGTGAACAATCAATCTGTACCTGGCTCTATCTGCTGTGTAGGATATGTACTACATTTCCTTCACACCCATACTCTTTACAAAAGTGTTTTTCATAATGTGTAATGTGATGAATATAACTTAAATATTTGTTAAGCTATTCCAAATAAACTATGAGTTTACTTTAATTTTGCAAGGATATGTAATCAGAAAGGGGCAGAAAACTGCCCTGTAAACAAAGGTGAGCTTTATTTTTCTTTAGCCTTTTTTTTAATTTGAGTTATTTCTGATTTTTTCATGGACTACTGATCTTACAATCTTGATTCTATACTAGAGAAAACAAAATTAAATATAGAACTGTGATAACTTTCCATATTGAACGTCAACAGAAATCTCTGAAATGCTTATTTGGGAGCCAGGCTTGGTGATCCCTTTCTGGGACAGTTTTCTAGTATGTTCTCCAGAACAAAGTACCTTGAAATGGACTAAGTAGTTTATTTTCAGACTAACATTGCCCTCTAGTGTCTTTGTTTTGGATGGAAAAGTAATAATCATTTATAGTCTTGCTGATGGAGGCAAGTGAAACTCTTAGGATAGTTGCTTTAATTATCTTTGCTGGAGTATGGACAAGAATGCAGATATTTGGAAATGTTTGCTCATTGATCTTTTACGTGGTTCTTGTTAATGCTAAAGTAACAGTTGTGCTAAGAGTGCACCTGAAAAGATCAATGATTTCTTAGGTGAAATTTATTAAGGTCCCTGTCAATCTTCTGTTATTAAGGAATCAATGTACTTACAAGGAAAAATCATTTGTTTTGGAAAGTCCTTGTCTGCCTTTGATAATTACAGCCATTCTTTCAGCTTTCAAAATACATCCTAGAGTCTTGCTAATTCTGCTGTCAGTAGTGGCTATGTTCTGAGGGCTCGATGCTGCTAATTATGAGCAGGGCTTGGAAAATAAAAAGCAGTACATCGTCTGTGGGGGGAAAAAAACAGTGAGGTAGGGAAGAGAACAGAGAAGGAAAAGAGGAAAGAGGGAGTTAGGTGAACAGTACCAGTAGTATTCCCTCTGGTTCTGCCTGTCTCTTGGGAATAATGTTCCTTTCTTTTTCTTTTTTGCACCCACTCACAGATTATTCAGTGATGTCCTGCTAACAAGCTCTGAGAAACCACAGTTTAAGGTAAAGTTGAATGTTGATTTGCTGATGTTTGTGGAAGCACGAAGTTGTGGGTAGCTATGCATCAGTTAACAAATAGGGTAGAGGACAGCTGGCTTTACCTGGCTTTATGGTGATTCCCATTGGTATTTGGATTCCTTTGCTGAATCATACCCAAGAAAATTATATCAACTCTTCAAAGAGGGCACAGTGTGACCCATGAGTGATTCAAGTGTAGCTCTTGTATTGGAGCTAATTTGCATGATTAATCATGGTGCCCTACTTAGCAGCCTCGTTTTGCTGAAATTGCTAAGGGCTGTGGAATCTGATTTTGCTAGGTTAGATCACTGGCACGTTGTAGCCAGCTGCAGTGCTGGGGCTTTCAGGGAGCTGCTTCTTGCCCCCATCAGGAAACTGCCCCAGAGCAGGCATGTGCTGTGTGTCTTGTGGTGGTCGGCCTTATGGCATTTTGGGGATGTGACTAGGGTACCAAAGTAATTAGCTGTTCCTGGCTTTAGACAGGCAACATGGTCAGATGAATGGTGAGTTTTGAGCTGTGAAGTTGTATTTTCCTTTATCACATTTTGTGCTATTTTTTTCCCCATTCTATATTAGGTTCCTACTAAGCTAAAAGAGGCATTGAAAACGTCCAAGGAATGCATAGAAAAAAGATTAACAGAAGAACAGAAATTGGTAACTACTGCATTTCTTTACTGTATTTCCTACAGACATTGTTTCCTCTTAACATGTTTAAATGGGGAAAGTGAGCTTTTACTCAGTGATTTTGAGCAATAAAGGTTTTCATCACCAGATTTGCTTTCCCAAAAAATACAGTATTGAAGAGCTGTAGAACAGCTGATGAATGCATGGCGTGAGACTGTTTCAAGTGGTGCAGCTTCACAGTGACTCCTAAGTTAAAGGATCATTTTAACTGCAGTGTGAGGCTCCATAATCTACCAGCAACAGTAAAGATTAGAGTTAAAAATTTTAAAAGAAACCTAAATATGCAAAGTGACTACAGTGTTTTTTTCTTGCATGCCAAGCATATGCCTTGCCTGACAATATTTGAGATTTTAACGTTGTCTTTTTCTATTTTCCCTTAATTTTGAAGATTCACCAGCACAGAAGACTGACAAGAGCACAGTCTCATCATGGCTCTGAAGAAGAAAAAAAGAAAAGGAAGATCTTAGCAAGAAAGGTAATCAGTCTTTAAATAGGTTTCTCACACAGAAAATTACTGAATGTGTAGCATGAACAACCACAGGTGTGCTGCTGTATTCTGTTTCATGCTTCTCTGTACAACTGCCTTATTAGAAGTGATAACTTTTCCTAAATGGTAGCCGACTTGTATATTGGTTTAACCTGTTTAAGGTTACTTAATGAAAACAGGCTTAGTTAATACCTAATACACAGATAACAGCCTGTGTTGCTGCTGCTTGCTGCCCAGTGAAGGTCTTGGAGCAGTTTTTTGTTCTTCTATAGCACACTGTGTTTCTGATCCTTTTTGGTGGGTCAGCTTTCTGCATTTCCCTTGCTGTCAGAGGGTACTGAAGTTGTCCTTTTTGCTTGCCTGGAGGTATTTGAGCCACATGTTGGATGCAGGGAGAACAGTATTGGGCATTGATAAACCTTGTGTGATACAGCAGATGGCTGTTACAAATCTCTGTGTCAGCTCAGTCCTCATCAAAGGAAGAGGTTATTCATTTACACCTTCTATTTCTTTTGCTTTGTTTAAAGAAGTCAAAACGCTCTGCCTATGAAAGCGGGGAAGAACACTCAGCAAAATACAGCAACTCAAATAACTCAGGTAACTACAGAGAAAAGAGTTTGCTTCTACACAGCTATGATGATTTTTTTTTTGTTGTTGTTACTGTAATTTTCTGTCTAAAAAAGATGCAGGGTCACCATCAGTTTACATGGCAATGTTGGACTACCAAGCCTGATAGCACTGTTTTGAGTATTTAATAATATATAAATTGAGGGCTTAAAAATGCCATCAGTTCGAGATTTTTCAGCTACCTAATATAAAACAGTGTCCTCTCTTCTGTGCTCCATTCCTAAAAAAATAAATAAAAATAAAATAAAAAAATCAGTTTCTTCAATCTGTTTGACATTTGAGTGGCGTAATAATACCATGATTTGGGCCATTCAGTGATGTAGCCTTCAGAGAGAAACTCCAGGGTGATCTGTATTCTTCAGTAAGGTATTAAGATGAATGAAAAAAATATCTTTTCAATTGCTGCTTCGGTGTCAATTTCTAAAACAACAAAGCATTTGACAGGTCCTATAGTTAAAAGGAATGGTGTGTACTAATGAAAAGTTTGACAGTTACCTTGCATGCTTAAAATGTGTCCGAAAGCAGCCTACTGTGGAATTGTCAGAATAACTTGTGGAGTACAGCAACTGACTAAAAATCATCTCTTAGAAGGAGAAGTGGGGTGCCATCCATGCACTGGCACAACTCTTAAGGAAAACAGAATTTGGACGCTGAAATCCAACAGCCTAAGCAACAGAAAAGAAGGGTTTCCCATTGAGGAGTACTGTTGAATGTGCTTCTAATGTGTTTGGACCTCCTCTCCTACTATGTGCCATAAAGCCTCTCTGTTCAGACTGGGTCGGAATGACAATATCCGTATGAATGGGAACTTCTCCCAAGTTTTCAGTGGAAGCAGGGTTGAATCATCAGTCAATAAAGTTGGCCTGTTTTCAACAATCTGTCTTGTCTGACTGTTGAATTTTGTATCACAGCTTTAGTTACTAGACTGTTGTTTTATTTAGCAGGCTCTGGGGCGAGTTCCCCATTAACATCTCCATCATCCCCCACTCCGCCCTCTACAGCAGGTAAGCTCAAGAGTCATTACAGTGTCTGTCTTTTTGTGTTTTTTTTTTTTTTTTTTTTTTTTTAAAAAAAACCTCCCTAACTGTATTATTTCCAAAGATGATTAAGGGATGATGGTCTTCAAGGATGGAACACAAGAGATGGCATTTATCTTGTATCAGCCTGAGCGTGGGCATTTGCTCGCTTTTGAGGGCCATAGAGAACTTAATACGGTTTCTTTTTGTTTAATAACCTTTTCTTGTGGTATACCTGATTTACCCATAGAGCATAAGTGTTTGTTTCAAAGTCTCTATTAGTCTAGTCCTATGAGTATTGCTACCTTCCAGACATTTTCTGGCTTTCATGTTGCAATATCCATTTGTTCTGATGTTAATGGCCAGGGGACTCTGAAATACTGTTTGTTGATCCCTTGTTTTTGTGTATTGTCTGTTTACACCTGTATTGCTGTGTTGTAATTTCAGAGGTTTTGTGTCTGACAAATTGAGTGGCTTAGGCTGCATAAATCTCTTCTCTGCTAGCCCACTGGTAACACCAGTAGAGCATCTTATGCAGAGAAACAAATCAGAAACAGATTTGGGTCAAAAATAAACACTTCATTTTTAGCCAGTTCCCTCTTCCAGTTTGCTAGGTAGCTATGCAGACAGTTTTGCTAATGTTTAGGACAGGTGGTGGGATGTGGTGCAGAATCTGCTTGAGTGGGCATTGCCAGAAATAGAAATACTTGTGAAAGTTTGAGTGCAAATCTGAATATTGAGCTACAGTGGACAGGCTTCAGTCAGAAAGGCTAGAAAAGCAGCACTGGCAAACATTAACAGCAAAAGATGTTAATGGAGAATATATCTGGAAGGGAAGCTGTCTGTAATGTCTGTTATGACAACTCGTGCCATACAATTCCTACTCACAGGAGCTTTCTGTAGAGTACAACTTGTTAACCAAAGTGAGGAAATCAAATTTGTTTGCTGTGGGTGGTCTTTCAAAGGATGCTACAGCTTGTGAGTTTGAGTTTCAAATCATTTGTGCTGAAATTCAAATTAGTCACTTCTCCTTCAAGTTGAGAGCACGTTGAAGTGTATGTTTTCTGAACTAACTTCTTCCAGTTACTCTAAACAAGTTAATTACAGTTGTTGTGTTGCACAATAACAGCGCTGTTCTCTGGATGCATTGACTCCTAGCTGGAGGGTTTATTTCATGTTCTGTATGCTTTAAATAGGAAGTAGCCGAAAACGCAGAAGAAAATCCCATGCCTTCAGAAGGGGATTTAGAAAACATTATTTTTCTTTCTGAAATCAGACTGCCTTTTACTTGCATTTTGGCTTTAATGTGTGTTGGAACTTGACTGCAAGCTCTTTCAAATTTTGAGCATATGGTGCAGGTTTGTGTGTAGACATGGCTCAGATGGCTAAAAATGGCTCATGTTTTGGCCCAAAAACTTGGCTTTGATGTTCCCACCCCGTCACAGTGTTGGTCATCCTGCTGGCAGTGTGCATGTGGAGACTTCTAGTGATCTGCCCCATGTCTGACGTGGTGCACAGTGCCTGACCTGCATTCAAATCTGGGAGTGCTTTGGTGGGCTGATGGTGTTGATGCATTTGAGTTGGCATGAAGGCAAGCGTCACCATCTCAGAAATGCTTTCGTAAGTAGAATTTATAGAAGAAACTTAAGAAACTTCAGATACTAGCTCCAAGAGAAGGGTAGTGTGTTTGATTTTTCACCAGCAACCTTGTCCTTGTACCTATTCTGTGCAACCGTGCTGTTCATGACCTGTTGCAAAACTCACTGGCCCCATGGTAGGACTCTTTTTTTTTTTTTTTTTTTTTTCTTGTGACAGTTGATGCATCTGTAGCTTCTCTCTCTTTTTTCCTGTTCCCCTTGGTTTACTAAGGATATTTACCTCTAAACCAAAATTGCTTGTGGATGTCAGTGTGGTGAGATGACCCTCAAAAGGGGGAGGCTTTCGGTCTGTGTTTCTGGTTTGGTTGTGGTGTGTTAGTATCATGGCACGTTAAAGCATCTTACTGACAGAGTGCCAAACCAAAAAGAAGGCTGATAGGGAAGAGGGTATCCAACAGAAGCTTCTGTCCTTGTGGCCTGTTCCCATCCCCGTCAATGTGGTTTGTGGGTATGTACAGGGCCAGAAACACTGACCAAAGGTAAATGGGCTCCAGGCTGCCATGCCCTGGGGAAGGAACCTCATTCAGGGGGTTTCTTGCACGTTGAGATGTGCAAGAAACTCTGAACAAAGTGTGAGACTTCGCTTGCTGTGGAGCGCTTGGTGTAGTCAATGCAAAACGTACCAGGAATGAAAATGAGTGCAGCTACGATGGCTGCAGCTGTAGGATTGAATGTTACCTGCTCTGAGGGGAGAGGTGTCTAGTAGAGACCTGGATTCCCATGGGAGTTTCTCGCTGACCAGAATGTTTGTTTTGGGTCAGTTTTGTTGCAGTTACCTGGATAACTACCATCTTTGAAATACATTTAGATCAATGAGCCTAATGTAACTTCTGTGTTTTTGACATTCTCTCTTGAATGTTTGATTTATTTTTTCCCCCTTTACTGGCACACTTCTATCTACTTTGCTTCCTTGAATGTCTATTATTGTTCTTTGTGGCTAGGATCAGAAGGGATGTAGAACGCTGTGGTATGGGTTATTTGAAACTTCGCTACGTTTTCTCTAAATCCAGTAAGCCCATAAAATTCCAGAAAGCTCTCTGTGATAGAAGTTTGGAGGGTGCCACTTTGGCCAACCCCTTCAGAATGATATCAATAAATAGGATTGCTGCCCTGCGAGAATAAAGCGAGAGAGTTGTACTGTACTTCAGCTTTTTCTGTGCCAGTTGTTCTGAATGTTTCCTGAAGAGCCATGTGGTGCATCTTTTCTGCTCTTCAGCTGTCTATAAGACCATTTTAATGCTTTAGCAAGCACTGTTCTTGAGTGTCTGATCCATGTAGCATAAGTGTAAATACAGGTGTTAATATGACAGGATGTGTTCCACAAGCTGAATGAATTTCATCTTCTGTGGCTAACATTCCTGCAGATTTCTTGCTAAATACCTCTCAATGCACTTTAATACTGTAAAGCTTGAATTACAGCATGTGCAATTGAAAATACGTGTGTTGCATTTGTACATCAGGTATAATAATCCTTACAGCATGGAAAATGGTGGCTCATTGTTCAGAATTCACAGCATTGAATATGTAATCTGAAAAAATCAATCTGCTATCCCCACGTTTTTCAGTGAATGAGAATGTATTGAGTTTTGTACTAAATTTTCAGCTAACACTATCTGTTTTTCTTACTTTGACACGAGATCCGGATGATTAACTTGTGTCCTCTCTCTTTCTCTGCTGTCTTCAATAGAGCATGCATCATTTTGAACGTGAATTTTCGGAAAAGTAAGCTAATGCTGATTTATCTCTTTAAAGATGCTCTGTTTCTGTATGGGAAAGTTGAATGCAAATCTTAAACTTGCTTAGTATTGGGAGGGAATAGAAGAAAAAGATCTAAACATTCTTATGGATTATTTTAATGAAATACAGCATCTTTAAAAACTATCACTAAAATGATGTTCTTTGTTTGCATCCCATTCTCTCAGCAAATTTTTAATGCTATTTGCACAATTACTGTCACTTTAAATTCATAATTAAGTTTTTGTTTCAATTCAGGCATCAAGTTTACAGCATCTGATTTACTTCCTATTCCTTTTAACACACTCTCTTAACAAAAATGTCCCTGTAAAAAAACCCTTGGTAAGTTCTTGTTTGAGTGTTTTATTGTTATAACTGTAAATGAGTAAATGTGTGTTTGCAGGCAACTCCTTCCAGCATATGCATTGGAAAGGTCTAGGGATAATTGAGCACTTGTCTGAAATATTTTTCCTGGTAAATATGGGAAAATACTTCATTGTTGGGTAGAACAATTTTTTAGTAGATGTAGCTGTGTACAAATACACTGGAGTGAACTAAGATTTCCTTTGCACCACTCATGTCCAGAAGGACAGTGTGATTGAAATGAATAGATTTGAAGGATTTTCAGAATCAAGGTCTTAATTAACAGGTTCAATATGTAATGGTCACACCTAGTCAGATACTATCTTAAAACCTGTGTGTATTTATATTTTAAGGCAGAGATAGGGTGTAAGATCTCCTAAGAGTTTCTTTTAACTGTGTGTTGTTGGCAGCACAATTTCAATAATATTTAGTCCTGAGGAACTTAACACACTTGCAGGAAGGTGGCCTCTCCCCCTACTTCTGTGTCCATGACACCATTCTAAAATAACCAGACCAAAATCTGAAGGTAGCACATGGAAACTTGGACTAATTCTTATATAGTGGCTTTTTGCCTTTGTCAAATAGGTACCTTCTTTTGCTGAATGTATTACTGTTTGTATTCCACACCGAGTCCTTGCCACTGTTCTCATGATCATTCCCTATTGTGTCTTGTACAACCACTTGCAAAACCTCTTCGATCTCATCTTGCTGTTCCAGCTAAAAATCTTGTCTTTTTTCTCTACAACTCTTGCATCTCTTTCATAGGATAGTTTAGGTTGGAAAACACCTTTAAGATCATTTGGTCCGGCCTTTAACCAAGGCCAACTCCTTTGTGATGAGCCATTCTTGGCTCTTTTACAGCTGTTAATCTGATCCCAAGTTTGATGCTAGCGTTGGGACGCCAGACCTTTGTGTTTTTCTGCTCTGACCACTTTAACCTCGAAAGTGATTACTTCAACTGTTCTTGGTCTTGTTCTTGTGGCAAATTGTCAAGTTTTGCTTCACTGTGCTCTACTGTCAGTGTGTATACAGAGACATGAGAAACAGGACTCTAGCCTAGGGGATGATTTTCCAGTGTTTCTAATAACAAATTATATCTTTGGCTACTGTAAAAACACAGGTTTGGATATTTAGATGACCTCAAGGCATCAATATGCAGTTTGCTATTTCAGTTCATGCTAACATTGTGCAATGCTCTGATTACTTAAGAGAGTAGTTGATCCACATGCAACGGGCATGTTAAATTGTTCCACTTGATCCCTGGTATTTCTGCTAAGACTTGAATGCTACTTCTGAAAGGGAGGAGCGTGAAAACAAGAGCCCGATACAGACTTCTGTTTTCTTGTCACAGAGAAGGGTTTTCATGCCAATGAGAATTTCTTCTGCGAGTCTGAAGTGCTATAATCATAGCATGTATTAATGTTCATTGGCAAAATAGAATGCTTTGTGTAAATACTCTTTATTTGGAGCTTGGTACCATATGGTAAAAGTCTCAAAGACTGGTACAAATTGAAAATGAAGGAGCTTTGAGTTATGACTTTCATCTAATACAAATACTTTATTTTCTTACAGCAGCTTTTTTTTTTCCTTACTATTGCCTGTTAGTTTGAGAGAAAGCATTAGTTAGAAACTGAGAAGGAAGCAGAGCCCAGAGAGCATCTTGACACCTTTTTTTGCTTTGTGTGGCTGAGCTTTATCCTTTGAATACTTCTTGAATCCATGTCACACAATTTCCAGTAACTTCTTGGTATTTATTTACTTCATAGCAAGTATTCCTACTTCAGAAACCTTAATCTCTTGTTTGGCCTCACGTTGTTTGCTCTTTTGTCCAAAAGTATCATAGTTCTTGCTGCTTACCAATCTATTCCTTGTTGTAGGTTAGTTACCAAAACCAAGTGTTGGGCTATAGATGTCGTTTGTCTCTCTAGCCATATTTTGGAGTAATTCATGAACTAGACAATGGAGTTAAAGTTCATCATTCAATAATCCTAAATCTTAACCCTTATACCCCTCCTCATTCCAGAACATAAGAGAAGACAGGCCCATCATTCCCCACACAGCTTGGGATGTGCTATCAATGCCACCTTCACGTGGTTGTCTTGTGGAACAGCTCAGGGTCACCTCCGGCCTTTGCTCTTACTCCTGCCATTTATCTTTGATTACTTGTGTATAAATTATGGTGTAATGTGCAGCAGCTGAGTTGCACAAGAGCAGGGTGTTCAGGAGAGCAGCTTGGGGCAAGTCAGGCCATCTGCTGGGATCTGAGCTGCCAGGATCCTCACTGCTGGGTTAGATGCCTGCATGCACAGCTCTGGTCTCTGGCTTCCCAGCCCTCTCCCTGCAAGTTGTCAGGACACGGAGCTTGAAGCACGATAAGACAATACGAGAGGGATGTGACTGGGGTCAAAAGCAAGGGCCAGACTGCAAGGTGGGGGTACAGGCAGAAGGCAAGTGGTGTGAGTGGCAGATTGTTGTGATTCATTTGGCCTCTGAAACAGGCGTTTGCTTGTTTCTCCATGGTTGGTTGGTCTGACAGTGAAAGCGTAAAACATTTTCATAAACCCTCTATCTGCAGTTAGTCGTCTAAAAATGAAATATAACCTGACCAGGTATCACAAATGCTACAGCAATGTGGTCCGTGTGTGTAACATTAATCATATAAATATGAAGTTAGTAAGATCTGCTCCCAGTATTTGGTACTGCTTATGACCCAAAGGGCAAACAGCTTCACTGGGGACAAACAATAGAAACTGAGCCTGGGGAGCTCTGTTAATTGTTCTGTTTCCTTCAGTGCAAGATCACGTTTGAGTCATGTTTTGCATCCTTGCATACTGAGGCACTTCAGGCTTCTTTTAGAGGTGTCTCAGGTGACACAACTCACCTGCAGATAGAGGGATTTGATCACTTTGGCATTTTTCACCCGTTCTGTTCTTCACACTGCACTTGCTTTCAAGGAATGACGTGACTAGTGCAGGACTGACCTAGTCTGGCTACACAGCCACAGCGCTCTGCAGCAGGACCTCCTGGGCATACTCAAACATCTTCTCTCCTCAACTCAACAGGAGCATCGTCGATACCCCCAGCACCGCCACCGCCGCCCCTGCCACCAGCAGCTCCTCCTCCAAGTACAGAGGTGCCAATGCAGCCGAGCCCTCAGCCCGCCATCAGCGCAAGCCGAGGAGCTTTACTCAGCTCCATTCAAAACTTTCAGAAAGGAACTCTGAAGAAAACACAGACGTGTGACTACAGTGCTCCCAGGATCAGCTGAGGCTACCGGTTCCACCAGGATTGAATTCCCCTTCCCCTTCCTGTGCTGTCTCGGAACAAGCCCCTTCTGCGTGGCGACATTCACCAGCATAGAGCGGCTAACCACGCTGTAGCTCCATTTTACCCCTCTTTCAGCTTTCCTTGAGCAGCAGCACTGCACTGTGGATTGCATTGCCATGCTAAGTATTCTATTCTTTTATTTGGTTTTAAGAACTTTTTTCTCTAGCTACACTATCAGGGCTGTATGGCTGAATAAAAATCTGAAAATAGGAATGACCACAATCAAGGTGAATTGAAGCTTTTTTTTTTTTTTTCTAGTTCTGTTTCCCCACTTTTCTTGCCAAATTACAGGAATCTAGTTTTAGTCTGCTGTAAGATTTTTTCAGTACTATTCATATAACTGTAACTCATCTCACTCTTCCTGCATCAAATCAGCAAGTTTTGTTTTAGATAATCCAAAAAAGTAAAACCAACCCACCAAACCAACCTTTGAAGTATACTGCACAGGTGAGGGAACTGGAGAATTAAATCTTATTCCCACCGTATTTGTTGGTGGAGTAAAAATGCTGTCTCAAACTTGTTTTAATGGACATCCTACCTGCAACTCTAAAGGAAAGTTTTTTTTAAGTAAGGAAACAGGTGAAATGGGAGTTAATAGGGCACCGGGATATTATTCATGATTTAGTTAAATGGGACTTTACTTCAAGTTAATTTTACAGCTTAAACTTTATTGAAAGATCCTTTTTGATTTGACTAAAACCTTAAATTGCACTTTAAAGGATTATAGATAATCCATTTTTTAAATTCAGATACATCAGTGTTTGTTACTATGCAGAGAATGTCTGTACAAAGTTTCATGTAACCTGTGATATTCAGTCATTTTTATTAAAATGTTAATGGAATTCCTCCTGCAGTGTGGTGGTGGATGTATTCTGATAGAACTTTGCTTGCAAGCAGACTTCTAAAAACCCTAATAACACTTCTGCTACCAGGAAATACCCTGAGAGATATTCCTGGCTTGTAACTGAAATAGGACCTAAGCTCTTCTGTCTGCTTAAGAGAGGTAAGTATCCAGTTCAGTGGGAAGGCAGCTTTTCCTGACTATAGAGCAAGTCATGCTGCACAGACTGCTACAGGCACTGCTTACTCCGGTACTGGTTGCAGTAACAGAAGCTGCTGACCAAAAATTACCTGTCAGGAATAGCCCCTTAGCTAAACCCTGGTATGTGGTTGCAGTCTAGCAGCTTAAAAGCTACCACAGCTCTTTCTGAGCTCTTCAGACACAACCACTACTTTTGAATAAATAGTTTATTACCCAACTCTGAATAAAATCTTTTTTTTTTTCCCCACATATAAGAACTAGTGTTTGAGCATTCTATTGTTCATCCCTCTGGCAAGTTAAAAAAAAAAAACAAAAACATAAAAGCAACAAATAGGAGCAAGTGTTTTATCACTGTACATGACAGCTAGTAAAGCAAATGTGACAGCTAATAAAGAATAAATAGATAGTATTTCCCCTTGCATACCAAAGAGGATGAGGATCTTTAAGCTTGTGCGCAGAAGCTTTTCTGTGTGATGAAAGAGTACTCCTCAGCCTGAGTACATTAGCTCTTAACCCATGCCACAGGCCACTTTGTACAGATATAGTTGCACTTGCTGAAAGCAAGGCCTTGCTCAACTCCAGCTTGATTCTTCACCATCAAAAAGCCTTGCAAATAGCTCCTAGAGATATGCGGCATTCCAGGACTAAATTCAGGGCAAATTCCCCTTTTGCTACTATTTTTCACTCATCCACCATCACAGTCAGTTAAACACAGGTAGTCCAATAATTACAAGCCAAGCAGAAATTGAAGTGTTTTTTTTTCCTCCCTTTGAATTTTGAATACATGGAGATGTACAGCTGAAGTACAAGCTGACTAACAGACAAGCATTACCACATCATTGCTTATATCAAGTGTGGCTTAGAGGGTAACCCTGTTACACACAGCCATGTAAATATTTCTGGTAGATCACTGTACTTGACTGTACAAAAGAATGTAGCTATACAAAGTTACGCATACAACTTGCCTTACACCATTAATACTTTTTAAAGCAGGACTTTAAAACATGTATTTACAACTCAGATATTCAAAGTTTTCTTCACTGCAAATATTATATCTTTCACTTGAGGTATGCAGTTATCTTCTAAAATTTTTGCATAAGGCATAGGAACATCTGCACCGGTAACACGCACAGCTGGAGCATCCAAGTAGTTAAAGGCAGATCCTGAAACAGAAGACAGGTGTCAGGTTGATGCACACTATGGTTTTCCATCAATTTAGCATTTAAGGCCTAATATACTTTCAGTTTTCTTCCTGTAGTTCCAGAGATAGCTGTTCCTGCTCGTTTATCAGCATGCACTGCAGTTTAGACAGAAAGTTACCATCCTGCTTCTCACAGGCTCTTAGGATAAGGTTTACACCAGAAAGCCAGCTGAATTGACCGTATGAACACCGCTAGAGCAAGACAGCTACACTTAAGCTCCAACGAAGTTTCTCTTCATCTGGCTTTATCATGAAGTCATCAGAATTTAGACTAGGAAATGAGATCAACTTGTATATCGAAAACCTCAGTACCTTCCATGATCCTGGCACAGATTTCAGCTCCTACTCCAAACTGCGGCCATCCTCCTTCTACAGTTACAAGGTGGTTTGTCTTGATAACGCTGGCTTCCACCGTTTCGATATCCATTGGTCTAATGGTGCGCAGATTTATCACCTGAAAAAAGCACTGAGTGAGTTTCATGATGATCTAGGCCTGTTTTTTTCTGCTGTTTGGGTACACTGTCCTCTAGCACTTTGTTCTATTCTGACTTCCATGATAAGACTTAATAATTTCATTAACTTTATCCTGACAGAGACTCTGCAGAACAGTTCCTGGTGGCTCCTGGGAAGTGTCAGACAGATGAGTCTTGCCATATATAGATACAACCATGCTGATAGGTAGCGTCATTGTTCTGCTTACACAGAGAGGCCAATCTGAACATCTTTAGTAGTTCTGCCTTAAGTTTGTGATGAAAGAGTCAAATGCAGAAACATGTAACACACATGCTTGGCTTGTTGACTGCTAAGGCACTTAAAATATAAAAAGCTTGTTGTTTATAAACTGACATTCTGCAGAGCCTGAACAAAGACCCTGTCTGCCTTTTTGCCCTAAGTCCAAGGAAAGGGAGAAGCAACAGAAACCCCACACACCTCACACTCTACACCTTCTTTGGCCAGTACAGCAGCTGCTTCCAAACAGTGTCCAACAGGTCTTGAGTGTGACACTAATGTAACATGAGTTCCTAGAAAAAAAGTGTTAAAAAAGCAAATAAAGACTTAAAGTTTTTCTCTAAGTCCTAGATTCTTTTCAAGGTAGCGTTAGTAGTCTCTTGTAATTTAAGTCCCTTTCATTTAGTTGAAATGTGAAGTATTCCACACCCATACTTAACATGGAGAGTGGTAGTAGGACTATATGAAGACACAAACTTTATCTTTTAATTTGGAGATCAGATATTTAATAGTTTTTACATTTTCCCTTTTGAGCATTTGTATCATTCAGTGGTAATTTATGAACAAAGAGGCTGAAATGCTACAGTGATCTTATCCATTTTTGAAAAAGTAATTAAAGGCGAAGAAAAAAAGGTTTCCTTGCACATCACCTACACTATCCCTACAGTAAAGAACAAATCTTTTAGAAAGGTGCTGTTTGAAATGCGATACAGAGAATCAGGTAATTTTTCTTTATACAGGGAACAGAACAATTAAGTATACTACAGTACAAGTAACATTGATATTTGAAACACTTTCTTATGTCCCATGACAGGAGTCTCTCTCAACAGTTGAATTTTAAAAACAAAACAACAAAAAAAACCAACAGTCCCCTGGCAGTTCACTTAGTAAGGATACAAAAAACATGTTCTTGGCTTACCTTCCCTTTCTATTTTGGCTTTTCCAATTGGAACAACAAAATCCTTTGACTGTGCCTGTTCAGACATTTCAAAGGGAACACCGTACAGCAATTCATTTTCCAGCATCACAACTAGAACAAAACACATTTGGGTTAACTTGTACTTCCAGAAGAGGAGGACTGTGCTTATAAAACTGTATTGCAGCAGACTAGCTCAAGATAGTGACTCTATCCAGGCAACAGAGACTTCATTACATTTGTAAAAGCAGTAATAATAACAACAACAGTATCAACAGTCTACTCATCGCTACTGAATCAATTTTAAAACTGTCTAAGGTTTAATATTATACGTGATAAGGTATTTAGCTTTTGGCATATGACAGTGATAGATATTTACACAAAAGATTTAAAGAGCTTCGTATGTTTCCTCCTTAAAAAACAAACAGAAACTGACAGAATATAGAGCTGGGAAGCATAGGCTGATGAAGGTAACTGACTTACAAAGCCTTTGTTTTTAAAAAGGTAGACTGTAAAATTTAAGCCTGTATACTCCGCTTCACAAACTAGATCAAAGAGAGTGGGAAAGGTCACGATGAATAACTATTTCTGTAGAATTTCTAGTTTCAGAAAGGTTTTAAATTTTGCACATGTACTTGTGAGAAATAAAAAACAAAAATTGCCCTACTTTTGGTTAATGAGATTCTGAATTTATCATCTGAAAAGTGCACATGGTCCGACACTGTATATGTAGGAACTCCTCCTGACTCATCTCCCTCATTTTTAACTCCTTTACGGTAAGTCCATAAACACAGCTTCTAAGCTTTCAGATTGGTACCAAACTACCATTAAGGGTAAAACTGGCAACAGCACAAAGAGGCTACTGCTAGCAAGCCAAATAAGCATTAGGAAAAAATTAAGTATCAGCATCAATACACCTAAAATATATATTTTAATATGAGGCAGGAGGGGAAAACGGACATTCTTTTCAGCACTGACTGTGAGATAGCACCGTGATCTGTGTTCACCTGGATTGTCATCCCGGATTGCCGCTTTCAGCAGACCTTTGGCATCTTCTGAGCTCCAAGGACTAACAACTTTGAGTCCTGGGCAGTGCCCGTACCACGCCGCGAAGCACTGCGAGTGCTGTGCAGCCACGCCAGCGGACGCCCCGTTGGGGCCTCGGAAGACGATGGGCACGGGGATGGACCCTGCGGACATGTAGCACGTCTTGGCTGCCGAGTTGATGACCTGATCGATGGCTTGCATGGAGAAGTTGAACGTCATGAACTCGCACACCGGCCTCAACCCTGCCTGTTGAAGTGTCAGATGAGAGGTTGGTAAGCTAACAAAAAGCGGTTCGTTTCATGGTGTAATTAAGAAGGAACGTGAGGGTACAGACCATGGCAGCACCGACGGCGATCCCCGTGAAGCCCATCTGCAAAGAAACAAACGGAGAATAAGCACGGGGGGCGCTGAGCCGACCTCTTAGGTACAAAACATCCGAAGCCATACCTCAGATATCGGCGTGTCGATGATCCTCTTGTCCCCATACTTCTTCCACAGCCCCCTGGAGATCTGCGGGGCAGCAAAACGCCGTCAGCCCCCGTGGTTGGCCCCCCCCCCACCCCCCGTCCCGGTAACGGCGCCCCCTCACCTTGTAGGCACCGTCGTACTGGGCCACCTCCTCCCCCAGCAGGAAGACTCGCTCGTCCCTCTCCAGCTCCTCGTCCAGCGCCTGGTTCAGGGCGTCCCTCACCGTCACCTGCGGGGCGACACCGAGCTCGTCCCGCTCCCGGAGCGCCGGGACGCCCCCTGCACAGCCCTACCCAGCCCTACCCAGCCCAGCGGCTCCCCCTCGGGGCTCTGCTTCCCCTTTTTACCTGGATGGCGGCGGCGGCGGAGAGGCGGAGGCCGCGGCGGGGCTGCGGGAGGCGGCAGCCGAGGGGCGCCAGGAGCCGCAGCGCCCGGCCCGCCGCCATCTTGGCCGTGTCCTCTGAGGGGCGGCGGGAGCAGCGCAGCCCCGCGCCCGGCTCTCGCGAGACCTCGCCTCGCAGTGACGCCGCCGGCTGAAGGGAGGCGGCGCCCCGCCCTCACCCGACCGGAGGGGGCGGGGAAAGGGGCGTGGCTTCACCAAACCACGCCCCCTCCCTCCCGCCGCCCCGGTCCGCTCCCCCCTCCCCGTGCCCCCGCCCCCGCCCCCGTCCCCGCCGCCGCCGCCGCCGGGCCCTGCGCGGAGCCGGGAGCTGCGCCCGTGAGTGCGGGGCCGGGCCGCGCCGCGGAGCCTTGGGGGGGGCCGGGGGGGCTCGGGGCTGAGCGCCCCGGCTCGGGGCCGGGTCCCGGTGCAGGCGGAGGGCGGTGGGTGCCCGCTCGGCCCGGGGAGCGAGGGGTTGGGGGGGGGGAACGGGAGGTACCGGGGGGGGTCCCGCAGCCCCTCGGGGGGCAGCCCCGAGCCGCTGGGGGCTGCAGGCGGAGCGCGGCGCTCCCGGCACCGGCTGTGCTGAATCACGGCCCCCGGGGGGGTGCAGCCGCCGTGAGCTGCCCCGGTGCAGCCCCGCACCCCCCCCAAGGTGCTCGTGGGTGGCCCCACGGAGGGGGTCCGCGGGGTGGGACCGGGGTCCCGGGGGGCTCGGGGCTCACGGTGGGGCTATTTGGGGGGGGGGGGGGGCAGCGCCGGTGTTTGTCTCCATCACTTAGGGTGAAGGCTGAGCACCGACCTACGGAGCTAACGGAGAGCGGGGGCTGCGAAACCCCACGGCATCCCCGTGCCTTGGCGTGGGGAGGGGGAGGGATGCTCCCCCGGTGAAGGCAGGCGCTGTGTGAGCAGATTTGCCAGCCCCCAGCCTTAGGAACCTGCTGCCGCCGTGCCCAGGGCAGCTCGGGGCTGGATCACCCTGGCTCCGTGCTGCCGGCGGCTCCTGGGCTGCAGCCCAGTTTGTGGTGGTTCAGGTGGGTGGCTGATAGAGATTTGCTATCAAAACTTGCCTTCGGATTTTTAAGAGAGGCTCAGGAATAGAGGGGTTGTGCGTTGACAGCGTGCTGGGAGCAGGAGTTGCGTTTTCTCGTCTTTGGGGATCCAGATGTCAGGAGCTGGGAGCTCACCAAGTGGGCGAGTAGCTCGAGATACCACGTGTATTTATCCGTATAAATGCACGGCTGGCTTTGCACAGTTCCTGTCAACTTACTGTTGATCCTGAAACCCGCAGTACCTACTGAGGTTAAACAGTTTATGTAGTCATTGAACAGTTTGTGTTGTAATTTTGCTACCAAACTGTCCATCAATACTCCAAGCAAATCCTTCAGTTCATTTCTTGGAGAAAACTAGCTGAAAAGCATTCGGAGCAGCTCCAGTGGCACGTGCCTCTCAACTTCGACCTGCTAGGTACGTTTCTCCTCCTTGGTGTAGCTGTGTATGATGGTAAAATACTCTGACTTTCTCCAGGTGCAGCACACAGCCTGTGGCCTTGACCAATGTGATTGATGACCATGATCCTAGCAGTTAAAACGCTTCCCAGTGCTGCTGGCATTCCCCGGGTCCATCCCGGACGTGTGTGTGTCTGTTCGCAGATGCAGACATTCAGCTGCCTCTCATTTGCTTTCTCTGAATCTCAGCTTGCAAAATGGTTGCACGTTAGTAGCTCTGTGCCTGGGAGAAGCCCTGCTGAAGTTAATGGGACTACCTGTTGCAGTAATGTTGCTAGTAAATAGCCTTGTAATCCTCTGAGTCATAAAATATTAAATAAGAGTGAGCGTTTTATGAATGCAGGTATCCAATTTGGTGCATGTACTATAAAATGATGACTAGGGTGCTTTTCTTCGAAGGTACTTGCCTCTCATTGCTAATTTCTAGCTCTGGATGTGCATGGTGCTGGGCTATGACAGCTCTGATGACCCTGGTAACGCTGCGTGTCTTCTCCCCACTCGCAGGAAAAGCTTAATGAAGGCACGGCTGTAGGTTGACACGATCGATGCGCTCCTGCTTTCACCAAAGAGCTATGCCCTTAAACGGTGTCAGCACTCTGTCCGGCTGAGGTTCATCCCACACCAGTATTTCTGGCAGTTATTAAAGGCAGGCTGTCCCGGGCTGCATCAGCGTGGTGATGTGGTTTGTGAGTCCTTATCTCAGGAGGTACCTGAACCGCGCTATTTATGCCTGTGAAGTTGTCTGGAAATGCAGAGCTCCCAGGCTGGTGTGGGGAGCAGTGGATAGCTGTGGTCAGGCTCAAGCATTTTAGGATGGCCTCCTTGTGCCACCCCTTTGTGCTGTGTGTTTTGCTCCACCGTGAGCTCTGCCAGGTGGGTCTGTGCATGCCTGGCAATTCTCGATCCTTACACAAAGGTCAGTGGGACTTCTCGTTGCCACTTCTGCGTTGAGGGCTGGGTTTGTTTCAGCTAATTGCTCTCGTAACTTACTTACTGTGGTGCTGCGTAGCAATACTGTGATCAAAGATCAGTTCATGATCAGAAAGTTGCCGTCATACAGGCAGTTGAATCTGTTTCTTTCACTGAACAGTTATTGATGGAAAAAAAGTCTTGATTCATCTGTACTTGGGACTCAGTGAAGTTCCTGGCCGGCTGAATTATTTCAGCTTCAAGTGAGTGTTGTTCTTGAAAATGAAATACCTAGGCCAGTCTCTCCTATGATTTTAATACATCTTCATGCTATACTAGTGTTGTACATGGCCAGGGGAACAGCTATAAGTACGCGTTCCTTAAAGAAGGCAAAAAAAAACCCAAACCAGAAACCAGAATGTGAAAGGTCTGAGCTATTGATAAAAGCTAAGGAGCTGTACTTGAGTGACAATTCAAAATAGAGAAAACCTGAATGACTTCAAAAAAATAATTACAGACATTGGCAAAAGAGCTCGCATTCCAGGTTTATCTACTGGTGGGGGTGTGTGATTTAGTTTACTTTCTTGAGGCATGCTCCATCGCTAATTTGTAAAAATGGGATCCTGGTACGACTCGTTCCGTACCTTAATTCCTTAGTCTTCTGTTGTCTGACCTCATGATTTTCATGCAGTGGTTTTGTGTTTTCTTCTCTCGATAAACCTCAAGTGTAGCTGAGGCAGTGCCCGTGCTGCTGCCCCCCAGGCCTGGCCTGTGGAGAGTGCTGTGGGCAGGGCAGCGGAGCCCAGAGCAGGCCGCGCCGCGTTGTTCTGTGCAGAATGGCAGAACTTGCCTCGTTTTCTAGGAATGAGAAGGGCCAAGGTTGGGAATTAACCGTGAACCGTTCATTTTTTGAGAACGTAGGGCCCTGTCTCAGCTAAATCCTCCAGCTGCTTTTAGCTGTGTCCGTGCGCTGAAGTTTGCTGGTACCGGGGATGGGAGCAGAAGCCTCGGTAGCTGTGTAGTCTTTAAGATGTAAAAATAAACAAAACTGCGAAGCTGCACCCTACTTAAAGCAGGCTGACCTAAATTTTCAGCAGTTCTAGCAGAGACGCAGATTCTGGGTAGGGAATAGAGGCTTACTAACAGCTGGCTTCTCTACCCGGGTGTCCTTTAGCATGGTCAGCAGGCCACCTTTGGAAAGCTGGTGCCTGGGCTCATTCATGGCCCCTGCCTCAAGTCAGAAGCCAGGCTGTGGGTTTTTCTTGCCGTGCATGTGTGGAGAGAGTCCCCTTGTTATGCAAGTCAGCGGTTCAGCATCTTCTGGGAAGTTACAGCGTGAACCACTTCTCAAATTGCTTTCGTTGGAGCGTAGTTGAAAGGATGTTTGATGTCCTCTAGCTCGTCCCTAAAGAGATTTCTTTCGAGAGCGTGTGTCTGTGCAGTCCATTCGTGCGCTTTCTTTGTAGATTAATGTTCTTGCTATCAATTGCAGTTCTCCGCTATTGAATTATTAATTCTGCAGTGAGATTTTTTTTTTCCTGCTGTTCATTCTTTCATGCTTGATTTATTCTTCTGCACAGTTTGAAACTGGAGCACGGGAATTTTGACTGGCGTTCATGGATCGCGTGCGTGACCCCAAAGGCGAATAAACAAACTTTTTTAATTGGGAAAAGGACACTTGTCTTTCAAAGTGCTCAGTTTTCCAGGTGAAAAGTAGGCCGTTTGTAAATGTAAATTGTCCTCAGAGGCACGTTGCGTGTTGTTTAACGAATCTGGGATGGTCAGAACAGCCAGCAGAGTGGCTCCCCGTGTGCTCTGGAGGCAGTGCTATGGTAGTGTGGAGGGAGACGCAGGGAAAAGCTCGTTTGCAGATTCTGCTTCTAATGTGGCTTTGTAGCTGAATGCTCTCCTGGCAGAGAGCCTGCCTTTGATTAGAAAGCATTCCCCTTGGTTGTTCTTGTAGATACTTAGTCTGCCATGTTTTGTTGTTTGTTTTGTGTTTTTGTGTGTGCTTTCTCCTGCAGGGAGATAATAGGAGGTGAGCTGCGTATCCTTTCGACAACCTTCTGTTAAACTTGGAGTACCACGGTTCAAGCAATTGAACAGATGGATAATGGAGACTGGGGATATATGGTAAGTGATCCCGTGTAGATGAGCTGCATGACTGGGCTTTCAAGATCTCGAGGTAGGAATCCTTGCAGATCTGTCTTGCGTAGATCCAGAGTTTCAGTTATGTGAGAAGAAGAACTGAGTGTTAGAGGATCTAACTGGAGTGCTTCCCCTCATGTGCTGTTTGTGGGGAGCACTCCTGTTCTATTTCCTAGCAAAAATCAGTGAGTTCTTGACTGAGCATTAAGCTTGTTGTTGCCATTTTCCTAACACACAAAACATGAAAATAGTTTGTGCTTCTTGCATATACTTTTAAGGACTTCATCATGTTATTTGTAAGGAAAAATATTTTTCCTTTAAATCCTGTCCTAAACCAGACAAATGCATCTTATTTTTCTCCTCTTCTCATTCTCTAAACATTCTGCTGCCATGCATATGTCTCTTTTTCTCTGGCTGGCCTCAGTCCTGATTGTTAGGGTTGGTGGCCAGATGGGATTTATGTTCCTTTCTCTCTTGCTTCCTCATGTGCTATCTGGAAGCTGATGCAGACTGGCTTGGTGCTCTGCCCCCTCTTCTATGCAGCATGCTCATTTTCAAATAATTGTTTCTTTTGAGAGTTAAAAGCTGGAAGATTTTTGTTTGCTTGTTTTAGTGATGCCTCTTAACCAATGCATTGATTACTTTGATTGTGAGCTCTTGGTCTTGTGCCTAAACTTGCACTGTCTTCCTCTTTTGAGGGAGAAAAAGCGGCTTAAGACTTGTTCAGCTCATTTTTGTTGTTGTTGTTCTTCCTCTTGAAAGAGTGACAGATTTTGAAAGTAAGGAGCACTGATGGACCTCATTCAGATTAACTTGTTCTTCAGGAAATGTCTCTATTTTCATTTCCCCATCTGTAAAATAGGAGAAAAAACTTGTCTAAATGCAATTCTTAATTCTGTGACAGTACCTCAGTCGTTAAGATTTCTAAAGCATTCTGGAAATGTGCTTTCTGAATGTGAAGTGTGATCCTGTCTAGTTGCCAGCTGTGCCTTGTTGCTGGGTGGCTTGGATTTGCACAGGTTTGAAGACCGCTTAAAGGCTCCAAATGGGAGGAAGCGAGATTCTTCCTGGAGCCTGCAGTTCTCAAACAGCATTTGCCGTGTGTGTTGGTGAGGTGATTGAATCTTCTCGCCGTGGCTTGATAAACTTTGCAATTTCTCTTTTTCTAGATGACTGATCCAGTCACGCTAAATGTGGGTGGACACATGTATACGACATCCCTCACCACTCTAACGAGATATCCCGACTCGATGCTTGGGGCCATGTTCAGGGGAGACTTCCCCACCGCCAGGGACTCTCAGGGCAATTACTTCATTGACAGGGATGGACCACTTTTCCGTTACGTTCTTAACTTTTTAAGGACCTCAGAGCTAACTTTGCCACTGGACTTCAAGGAGTTTGACCTGCTTCGGAAGGAGGCGGACTTCTATCAGATCGAACCGCTCATTCAGTGTCTCAATGACCCCAAGCCTCTGTATCCTGTGGATACCTTCGAGGAGGTGGTGGAGCTGTCCAGCACCCGCAAGCTGTCCAAGTACTCCAACCCGGTGGCTGTCATCATCACGCAGCTCACTATCACCACAAAAGTCCATTCCTTACTGGAGGGCATTTCAAACCACTTCACCAAGTGGAATAAGCATATGATGGACACCAGGGACTGCCAGGTTTCCTTCACTTTCGGGCCTTGTGACTACCACCAAGAAGTGTCGCTCCGAGTCCATTTGATGGAGTACATCACAAAGCAAGGCTTCACGATCAGGAATACCAGAGTTCATCATATGAGTGAGCGTGCCAACGAAAACACAGTGGAGCATAACTGGACTTTCTGTAGACTGGCACGGAAAACAGATGACTGATTCTGACTCTGCAGGAGCCATTTCAGTGATTAGCAACTTAATTGAACAGTAAACCCAAGAGAGCCTGGATTTTGACTAAAGCAACAATGTGGTCTTTTTTTATACGAGTATTTATTGTTTATCATTAAGGACTGGAGGAGTTTCATTCTCTAGCAGCTCTGTCCTTTTGTCCTGTCCAAAAAAAAATGCATGTGCCTGTTCAGTCAAGACACCTTTTTGTTTGAAAGAGGGAGTCTGAAGAATTAGTACAATAGAGTATTTTGTGTCATTAACACAATTCTCTGACGCAACTTAAAGTGCTAAAATTACCTCTGTTTAAACGGTTTCTAATCCATCTAATGCTACACCACTGGGAGCAAGAAACAAACAGAATTTAAGAGGCAGATGGGGAAAAGCTGCTATCATGTAGACTAATGTAGTTTTTAAATCAATAAACAGTATTGTAATATTCTGCAAAAACAAATCCCACCCTTTAAAAGTACTTGATAAGTACAGTTTCTTACAGTTATGACAACTGTTTCTTTCTATGCATATAAATCAAGCAACCAAATATTATCTGTAGCCATGGAAATATGATTAGAAATATTTATATTGGATTCTGAGTGCAAAATGTCCCTGTGGTAGAATTCTTATTTTTAATGCCTGGTGCAATATTACTCCCAAGTGTAATGCCTGCCAGTAAGAAGCTAATAAAAATGTGAAATACAGAATACTATTTTGTATTTTGTTTGTCTTCTAGAACTCTAGTGCTTTATAAAACCCCCAAAGCATGTTATTCGGTGCTTCAGAGTAGCACAGATGCTCTGGTAGGGCTCCATTCTCCTGCATGACTGATATACTTTCTTCTTTTTTATCTTGATCAGTTGATCCAGCTGTCCTCATTACAGAAAAAAAATCTTATGTTTGGAAAACTATGCACTTTGACCAACATAAAGATGGCAAGTATTTGTACGGACCACAGGGATGGGGACAGAGGGAATGCTTGCACTAAATACTTGCAGCTACTAGCCAGTGTTATCCAGTTCCAGTGATTTATCTAATAGCTGTGGATATCATATATATATGATTCTGTTATTTTAACTGAAGTACTGTTTCTGATGCTGTTTGATTCAAGGCACTCTGTTTCTGTGTTCTTTCCTAATTTCACATAGCCATTTATGCTTCTCTTGGGCACTTTGTCACCATTATTTGTAGAATTTCTGGTTACGCTCTAACAAATGCCATTGGGAGTAGAGTTGATGTTTGTTTTGACTGAATGGATCACATTCTCCTGTGACGTTCTTGTCACAATTGTTTATTACCACAACTGCTTTCATTTCTGGGCTGTGTGGACCATAGCTCTTTGGGGATCTAAAATGGGGGTCTGGAGTTTTGTGGCTGTTGCTGGCTCGTGAAGCCTGGAGCCTTGCATCCCAGCTCTCAATCAGGCTTGTCTCAGCGTGTATTCCTCTGTCATATTTTGTCTCCCCTCTTCATACATTGTAGGGATTTTGACTTTTGTAGTAAGTGATAGTAAGAGCTTCTTTCTTCCAGAGGTGGAAAAGAAAAGCTGAGCTGATGAAGCTCAGGAAAAATAGTTGTTTCTTGCCTGCAACATACGCTAAAAAATATCTGTGCTAGCTGTCGCTGAACTATAATCACAAGGTGTTCTTTGCAAAACTTCATTTACTAGCAAGTTAATGATGGGCCCGGAACAACCTGGCTTTTCATAATTATGAAATCTCATAACTAGAGAAGTGGTATTCCAAATAATACACTTTATTGGAGTCCAAGATTTATCAAAAGACAGTATGAGCAACTCTATTAATGGGAAAGTAAATTCTGCAGGTAGTTGATATTGGCTTTGTCTGGATCTTCATTAGCAAGAAATACTTAACTGCTGAGCAAGTTCAGAGCTTTTTTCATTGTTGAAACAAGTGCATTTTCTAGCGTGCTTCCTGATATAAAAGAGTTCCTAGAAACCAAGGACCATAATTTTACATTCCTTAGGTTTTTCACTAAAGGTTGCTGGTATTTTTTTTTTCTGAAGATACTATACAGTTAAAACAAACAGAGGCTGAGCTCATTGTCTTTTTTTTTTTTGCCTTAATCTGCATGTAGTAGATTTAAAAAAAGAATAAGACAAATGGTTCAGTTTCTGATGCTATCTGAATGTTTCCGTTAGAAAACAGCAAAAACAATGCTATTTCTGACTAGACTGCTTCATAAAAGTGGGTACCACTCACAGTTGTTTGGCTTCTGTCTGATTAAATGCAAATGGCTGGCTAAGAATCATGTTTCATACTTGTAGCAATTGCAAATAAGCAACTGATGATTTATCTCTGATTAGCTAATATTGATGCTTCAGAAATGAACTGCCGCACAAAGAGTGGGAAGAATGGCGTGCCCTTCATTTGGATCACGGTCTTCATAATTTCGATAGCTTGTTGTGAAGAAGTGGCCGCAAATACTTTTCATAGGCTGGGCTTATCTGTTTGGAAAGAGAATGCAGCAGTGGATTAATAGCAATAAAGGAAAAAAAAATTATAACCTCTTCCTGCTTCTTAAGACTGATCTCTGAAATGCAGAAATTTTACTATACGTATATATATATATATATATGTATATAAAAAAGCTACTTCAGTTATGTGCAGGATCTTTCCCCATCAAGTGCTCTGTCCTTCATAACCAGTACACAGTACTTCTCATACCAAATGGGACAGCATACTATTTAACTTCAAAAAATGTGCTTGAACTTGAATGTTTGCTATAGGCAAGTTTTCTGTTCAGCTGTAGACTTTCAAAGGGATTGCTGATTACCACAGTAAACGTTTCACTTAAGGCAAAATGAGTTTTCAAATAGCAATAGCCATTTGCATCATGCAGGATTTTACATTTCTCCACAATATGGATGAAGGAAGAAGTGAAAGTAAAATGCTAAAGATGAAGGGTAAAATTGCCTTGCTTAACATTTATAGTCTTTTTGGTTAAACACATTATTAAAAAAAGTAAGTATTGCACCTGTAAAAGTACCAGTGAACGGAAAATACCCTGCAGTTAGATAGAGTTGTGCCATAATATTAACTACGTAAACAGACTGTAGTTTTAGCTTATGTAGTACAACATTACGTCAGTGTCATAACCTTAAAAACAAAAACCACACCGGTAGCATGACAGTCCAGCTCCTTTGTACAAGTTCTAGTACTTTGTGTGCTGTAATTCATCACCAGATTGTAGTTGCCCCTCTAGCCCACGAGCTGTTGCATGTCTGAGCTAAGACCGTAGGTGGCATAATTGGAATATCACAGTTCACTGTTCAGAGCGAGATACTTAGGATTAAGAAGTCTTATGCCATTTCACTTTTATCTGTATATCTTTGATTAAAAGAAAAGCAAACAATTTCTGCTCTGGCTAATAGAGAATTTGCTAGGCTGTAATCCAGCAGCTGTACCTGCTGGTTGGTTGGTGACTGCTGAGCCCACTCGTAAAGCCGTTGGTAAACGTTTCCATCATAACTGCCGAGTGCAGAATTCAAGCTCTTGTCTGTGAAGTCAAAAGCATCCACTAGTGGAACAGCATCCTTCCTAAGGAGTAGAGGAAAGGCAGTTGTATTAGTCAAGTAGGTATTGCTTTGTAAGGGAGAAAAATAAACTTGAAAGTCAGTTGTCCACGTTCCTTGGTCTAAAATGATTGTGGTGGTTTTCCTTTTGCCTAGACTATAGGGAAAATGCTGCTTGTTTTAATTCCTCAGAGGCATGTTCTATTAAAGCCCTGAGTTAAATCTTAAGCTTATTGCCACTTCAATTCTGTCATTAATTCTGAAAACACTTGCTGTTTGGCTCAGTTCTGTTCAGCTCTTGGTTATGGTGTATTCTTGTTTTTCTCCAGGTGACTTAAGTAGGACCTTACACACAGTAGCAACTCACTTCTCTGCACCAGATGTTAATCTGCTCTTAACAACACTGAGCAGTGAAAGGTCAGCCCTTTGTGAAAAAGCCTATGTGAGCATTGTGGTAAATAAAACCTTAGCATACTTCGGAAGTCACCTAGTAATAAATAGTGTCAAGCGGATGCATCTGATCTGGATGTAGTCAGAATTGTTTGGGTACCAGTTACAAGTCACCAATGGCAACAGGCTGTATTAGCTGCAGCTTAAGCAGATTTTGCACTGTGTGATCGGTTCCTGTAGCTGCTTCCTGCCAGTGCTGTTTTGACTACATATTTTCTTGCTTTCGCTGTGCTGCAAATGGTATATTCAGGATTTCTTGATTTATAACTCACAATTTCATTTTACAGGACTTTAATTTAGTGATTGCAGGGAAGCTAGACCCTTAGATTTGTTTTGCTGTGAAAATGAGCTCTGTGTAGATGTTTCAGTGAATTTCTAATGCTGCCAGGCAATGAAAATAAAAACTGGGTGAGGTGAATTTATTCTGGAAATGTTGCCATAGGTGCAGCAGTACCATTTTGTATTTATTGCAGGGACAAACTGAATGGCTGTGCAACTCCTCGTGGGCTAGAGTGGCTCACCGAATGACACCCAGGAGGTCCAGGTATGATGCTGTGATCATGTCCATTTGAGCTCCAGATATGTATCCATCATGCAGAAAGAGTCCTGCGTTTGAGAAGATACCGTGTAATGCAAACAGATCACAGAGATGTTTCATAATCTTCTGGATGCCAGCCTTGTTCTCAAGTTTTTCCACAGTCTCTACAAAGTTTTTCACAGTGATGTAGTGGCAGTGAGCCTGGAAAACAAATACAATCAACAGTGAATGCACCTCTAAACACTTCTAAGTAGGCCAAGTGACTCAAACATTCTTGCAAAGAATATAAAACCTTTTCATTTCCCTGGCACTTTACCAGTCTGTATTCTTTGTCTGCTGATTGACTAGGCCTTTTGCATTCATGCCTTACTGCTACAGTAGAGGAGAGAAATGGGGGGTGTAAACAGTCAGCACTGTATTTGTAAACTCAAGAAAACTGCTTCAGCAATCTTGGTGGTACCTCACATATTTGTGATGAATACTCCAAAGAGTTTGTATGATGGAAACTCATTGGAATGTGCTTGTGTTAATTTCTAGCAAGTGAATGTTGGTTATATGCAGCAGGAGAAAAAACTCCCATTGGGTTCAGTGGCTATACAGCTTCAGCTCGGAAAACATCCCTTTCTGTTGGAAGAACGTCCAAACTTACCTCTTGCTTTTGTTGTTTCAATTAAACTAATAATGTCAGGGTGAGACACCAGTGGAGCGTCTGCTAACTTGCGGAAATACCAGCTCAGCACAGCTGAGCTCCAGAGTAAGTGAAACAGGATGACTCCACCTGTTTGAGGGGGTGATTCTTGTTATGTTGACATTCCTCTGGGTGGTTAGTGATGTTGGTATCTGCGTGGTTTCACTCCTCTGTTGTACAGCTCTCCTCCCAGCTGTGGGTGTATGCAAGGCACACCTGTGTTGCAGCTCCTCCTAACAGCATGGTCAAGCAGTGTGGAGGTCAGTGTGGACTGCAGAACCTGCCTGAGAAACTGGGTGTCTACTCAAGCAATTAAACTGTGTGGAGCCTGTAGCAAAGCTCTAACTGGTGTCTGAGCCACCCGGCTGAGAGCTGGCAGGCAGTTGTTCATATGGCAGTAGTGTGGGTGAGGCTCCAGAGAAGGTGTGGAATAAGTAGTAAATACAGAAGCGCCCCAAGAATACAGCAGGCTGTTGAGGTTTTAAAGCTATGGGGAAGATAAGGTTTTCGGGCAACTCTTACTCTCCCTGAATATATCTAAGAAGCCCTGGGGGCCTGGATCCTGTTTTCTGAGGAGCCTAGCAGCACAGTTATCACTTAAAATATAACAGCTAGGCCTCTGGGTATGTTAAGCTCTTTGGAAACTGTTTCCTTCTGTCTAGCCTTGTGCCTAGGTTCTCCTCCTTCTCCATCAGAGAGCCAGATTCCCCTTCGGAAATGTGGTCTCTCTTTCCCTTCATTCCAGAGACTCTGGCCACCAATTTGAGCAAGTAGAAGAGGAAATGTCTCGTTAATGTTTGTGCACAGGGAGCACTGGACAGAAAGTCTTTCCTAGAGGTAATCTCTGAATAGGAATGTTTTGTTTCAGTTTCATTCCACTAAAATGTATTTACATTTAAACATTATTGGGAAAGTAATTTTAAAAATGTTGCTTTGATTAAAGGAGCTCTCCTCTTATTGTTGAGGCAATTACACAGTTATTCTGCTCTTTTGGGGTGACACACAGCAGACAGGTAACCACAGATAACGCTACTGCGGAGAGCCAGTCATGCAAAATCACTTAGTGAGTTCTTGTTTTGCAAGATTAAGTAACTGCACTTAGTAGTATGAGAGGATCAATGCTTCTAATAGTTTTGGAATAATTTCACCTTCACTAAGAAAGAGTTTGGCTCATCAGGGACTGAATACAAAGTGGCTGTTTCCTTGGGCTATTTCCTACTATGCGAGCATCTAGATGATACTGCTATGTTTAAGTATGCGTAGGGTTCCTGTTTCCTTGCAAGGGGCTTCTTGCTGAGTCCATTTCAATTTGGGTTGGTCCTGGCTGAACCACAGATTACAGCAAGATGTTTTTCATTAAAAATTGAATGAAGCTAAAGTAAGCCACAGATCTGTTTCACAATATTCCTTTCCTTAGTGAAGGAAGGAAGGAAGACCTTCACCATAATTGTAGACAAATTGCACGTAACCACATTAAAAAAGAATTTTGCTTCCTGGAGATACTGAAGTATCAGTGATTTTGGCTTTCATTTATATTTAGGTCCCTTTTACCCTCTTGCTTTCTTTTCTGCTTAGTTCTATACTAACCACTTGCTTGGGGGAACTAATGCTGATTCTATTTCAGCTGAAGGAGTGCAGATTGCCTATCCAACCCATGTGAACTGGGAGTTGTTTTTAGGCCTCTAATTTGTCTTTGCTGATTTAATTTCTTTCATCAGTAATTAACACTGCATTATCACAACTTTTCATTTTTTCCCCCTGCATTTATCTTTCCTTGTAAGAGCAGCAGATGTAAGAAATAACACACGTTTCACCCTTGTGGTAACTCTACCATCTTTCAGTAGGGTGGCTTTGGGGAGGCTTTCATCTGAAAGCCATTAACAATGAATTCTTATTAAAAGCTGAACATAAATTGGAGGTGGTGTGCTCTCATTACAGGCCATGGGAGGTCTGATTCTGCTACTGGTGGCAGCAGAACTGTGTGTTTTGTCTCCCTTTTGCTTCTATCCCCGCTAGTCTTTTTCCACCTGGCCTATGCAAATTTTTGCTCATAGTAGGAATTTGTTTCCTACTATGATATTCTGCTGTGCAGACCACAAGGGTGGCATGGTCTTTGTGGTGTCCCTTATATGCTAACAGAAAATAAAAAAAATTGAGACTTTTAGGCTAATTGTGCTGTTTCTATTTCATATTGTATCATAATGATGAATGTCAACTAAGCACGTAGATTTTGCTAACCTTTGCAGCCTGTACCAGCTGTACTGTGCACTGGTTCCAAGCTTCATGCTTTTTGACTCCTGATTGAATCAAGTCCTGGAGCTTAGCTGCTGTGCTGCTTGAGAGTCTGGAAAATTAAAAAACAAAACAAAACAAAAACAACAGCATAATACTTGTATATAAATATAGCAGCCCATGTGCTCATTTCATATTCAGACTTGTGCATGATCAAATGTCAAAATGGCATTTCAACATTTGAATTGAGAGAAGTTTGATTATGCAAAATAGACCACCCAGACCACCCAGGTACTAAAGGATTTCTGCTTTTAACTTTCATTATTGCTTACTGGGGTTCTTCTGATTTTTTCTTAGGTTGTGTTTAAGGACAGCTTGCAAAACAAAATAAAGCAATGACAATATTAGATTATGTTGTCTCTGCTTTTCTAAATGGGGATCCAAATCCTGCTCCCATTTACAGCAAAGCTTTCAGAGGATGGCTGTGTTTTTATACCAGTTTGAATGACAGTGGGATCGCTTATCTGTTTACTTGACTTTCAAAGATGACACCTGTATGACCCATAATACTAATGAGACCATGTGCGATACCACTCTGAACTGAAGAGTTGAACGAGTAGTTGAAAGGCTACAGAATGAATGATAGGCTTTGTGTTTGCTGTGGTATTAATTGAACACAAATGCCATTTTTTCAGGTACGTGACATTTTAACTTGCTGTATAGGACTGCACAAGGTCCAATTGCCTAAAGGTGTTACTGGATGACAACTCAGTGATGTGGTCTGGGATTTACTTGAGTGGTGTCATCAGCTTTGTACAGAATCAACTCTCTAATATAGTTTTTATGTAGCACATGGCTAAGACACTTTTGATGTTCTGAACATGAAAGTTTCATATTAAACATTTGACATGGCTGTTAAACCTGTCTGAGGGGTTAAGGCTTCCTCTTCTTTTTCATGAGCAGATGGTGCCAATTCTTGTGGAATTCTTTATTCTACCTCCCTTTAAATCAATGAAGAAGCTGAGCTCTTAACACATTTCTGCTGTCAAACAGAGAAACCTTCTCTCCCGTCCTCTGTACTGACCTGATTGCTGTGTGTTGGTAGGCCTCCACATAAATGTCTGGATTGAGAAAATCCAACTTGTTCTTGGCTGGACACTTCCCAGGTTTCACTGCAGCCAGATAAGTGACAGATTGTGGAACAGGCTGGCCAGCACTAGCTGCTGCGAAGCACTTAACCAGGAACCTGGGAAGAACATAAAAAATCAGAACAGTCCACTGTCGTGATCTCCATACACCAAATGGACATGCAAAAAGTAGAATGGGGCTTCCCTGGACTGGGTGAGAAACAGAGAAGTGTGACCTCTTCCATCAGTGGTCCAAAAGGGACTGAACAAAGGGATTGAACCAGTGATGGCCTTTAGTTTTGCATGGTACTTGTAGTCAACTGATCTGTGATGGGTCTCAGGGGTAGCCTGTTCGCTATATTTAATGCTACAACAAATCTATAGTAATGCTTTTATTTATTTATTTATTTAAGGAAGGAACTTCCTGTGGCTATTAGCAGCCTCAGCAGCATGAGTATACTCCTTCCCTGGAAGTGTCCAAGGCCAGCTTTGAGCAACCTGATTAAGTGGGAGGTGCCCATGGCAGGGGGGTTGGGATGAGATGATGGTTGAAGTCCCTTCTAACCCAAACCATTCTACGATTAGATATATTGTCATCTTTGCAATCTGAGACTCAGTACTGGGAGTCGTAATGGTGGCTTGAACACTCAGTCACATAGTAACAGACATGAGGTCCTTTCCTAGTGCTAAACATGTGTCCAAGGAGCATTCCCCACTCCCCTATTTTTTGGCACCTCAGCTATGACCTGGAGTGACTATGTCTGGCCACGGAAGGTTACAGCATTTCTCACCTGACCTTGCTATTGATCCTGTGAGAAAAAGCAGTAATGAGTGCTGAAGTGTATGCATGGAAGCACAGAGCTATGTGGTAGCAGCTTTGTCTGTGAGAAGTGTACCGGCTTTCTCCTTCTAGTAAAAAAGCACATTATTAAAAGTTCAAGCAGATGTGGTTTCTTTCTCTTCTGTTTCATCTGCTCTGGATAATCATCAGTCTGGTGTTCTCAGAAGCATGACTCATCTAGAATCAGTATCCAACAACTTTGCCTTCTCTGCATCAAACTCACTTTACCAATATCATGTTCTATCTGTTGCTTAAAAAAAATGAAACTACAAAGCTTGTATAGCAATGCTTTTGCTGCGCTACTAGACTAAGAGGAAAATGAGGTTATGCAGAACAGCACCTGCATATGTCCCCAAACCAAAAATAGAAGAGAGAATCCAATTCCCACACACCTCCATGCCTACTAGACAGAAAACATGAATAGTTATGGCCTGAGTTGTATTTTTAGAGGATGCTATGAGAAAGGAGTAGCTGGTTTTACTGGTTTTTGAGAAGAAGTGGTAGAAGCTGAATAAATTAAGGGGCAGGTTTTCATCTGAACAAATTTGAATTGTTACCTGGCAGTTTGCAGGAGCAAAATTGTGTTCTCCCCTTCATAGATACAAGAGGCAAGTATTTTAGTGTACAAGGAAGGGAGTCCACTCAGCAGAGAGTAACCATGTCCTCCGCATGCCCTGAGGCAGATCTCCACTCCGGCAGTGCAGTACTGACTAAGCATAGCTTTAAAGCCTGAAGAAGATGCATGAAGCTGTTAAAAAAAAAAAAAAAAAAAAAAAAGTAAAAAAAAGCAGATTATTAATGGTGGAAGTGTTCTAAAGCAATCCTCTGAATATGTTCACAAGGGGTAAAGTTTTCTTTTTTGATTTTGTACAATTTCTGGGCATGAGCTCCTTTGCATGCCAGTGCAACACCCAGTCCCCAAGCATGACTCTTGGTTTCTGACAGGGATGCCACACATGCCCGTGCTGGGCATGGTGCGGTTGGCTTACGCATTTTTGGGTTTCTCTCAACCAGCAGTGGCTTTGGCTGCTCTTGTTAGAAGCATGTGTTCAATTTAGGCTTCCAGTTGCAAAATCGTATGTTGTATCTGCAAAGTCACGTTTTTGGTTTTGCCTGTGCATTTTAGATGAAGTTGTGAAATAATGCTTTGCACCACCAGCTACCGGGAACGATGTTTTTATCAAACAAACATGCTTTTCAAGGACACTGCACTCTGCACTAGTTCCCAAAGCCAACAATTTGGGGCGGTAAAACAAATGCTGTTGCTGACTGGCTGGGGGCCTAGGATAAGGCATTTCATCCTTTACCGCTTCAGCCTTCCCGTTATCTAGTGGTGAGAGGAATGCTTGTCCAGTTTGCTAAAGTACTTTGAGACTTAGGGATGAGAAGGGCAATGTTAAGTGCAAAACAGCTGTCGGAGCCGATCTTGCAGCAGCTCACCTCTGGCAGTGAGTTGAAGTTCCTCTCCTGGATCTCTTTGTAGCCCGTGTCAAACAGCTTGTGCAGATAGTTGTTGACGAAATGGAAGGCATAGGCTGCTGCCAACTGAGGCAGCAATTTCTCTTGCTGGGTCTGGTAGTCAAGGATTTTTGCTTCTTCTTCCCTGTTGGAAGACAGGTGATGAAGTATGGAAAGCATGAACATGCACAGCCACTGTTAGTTCACCTGAATGTCTTTCATTACCAAGAAGCAGTACGTGAGAGGGATTTAGCCATCTGCTTAGTCTCCCTGCTCTCCCCGTCCCTGTGCTGCCAGCTTGCTAAGCCGTTAGACAAACAAGCCCAACTAGGAAAAGAGTGATTTTTCTTCTGTGTTGGTGAACCAGACTGCCAGACTGGAAAAGGCTCTGCGTGATCAGTCAGTACAGAGAGGGGGAACAGACACTGCAGGAGAGGAAAAGGAGGAAGGGCAGCAAGTTGGCAGGTGGCATAGCCGAGGTGGTGGCACTGCACCCTGAAAAGCTTTTGGTTTTTCAAACTGGATCCTCTGGTTCTGGGTGTAGATAGGAGAATGTCAGCCTCAGCTGATGCTCCTGCGAGGCAGACAGAGGTAACTGTGCTCTGATACTATTTTCCGTTCAATCTAAAATAGAAGTGATGAGGTTATAATTAAGCTTGTCTTAATAGCTGCACCTATGCTTATCTTTTTGTCAGTTGTTTCAACTTGCTGATTCAAGTAGAAAGCAAAAAATCTTCTTTCAGGTAGAATTTCCTTTTGAATGCACAGTTTGATTAAAAACAGTTTCTTCTCTGCTAGGTCAGACTCCTCAGTTTCTTTGAAAGCACTTGAGTGTTAATTATTTTAAGCTTTCTGAGCTTTTTTTTTTTTAATGCTCTTTGTGGCTTCTGCTGCATTTAGAATATTTAGGACTTCAAGTGATGAAATTGGTTGTCATAATGATTCAGCATGCTGTGTTCCTGTGTTTGGTTTGCATTTGAAACAAACCACGTTCTCATTAGGAGATTTAAGAGAAAATGTTTGAAATCTACTCAAACGAAAATACCTATTTAAAAATTACAGGGATTTTTACCAGACTAAGAACATTCACTGTTGCAAAATGTGGTTATTGGAACTGTCGATGTTGGATACTGTTTTAATGTTGCATCCATTAGTAGGGTGGTATAGAATAGGAATTCAGCAACTTGTCTGTTTTGTCTGGATTCTGCTGAGTTATTGGGAAGCCAGTTGAGAAAAATAGGCTGCCTGTGTGAATTGCTGAGCTATTCAAACTATGAAACTTATCTCAGAAAAATCTGTAAACATATTCTTTTGTCCTTTGACTGAAGCTTATTAATGTAAATATCAGGAGAGCATGTTTGTAATATTCTTCCCGTCTGGGACAGGAAATAAGCCAATGAAAGCTGAAAAGTAGAAATACAGAGTGGTGTGGTAGAACATGCTGTCAGGTCCCCTTCCCACCGCTGCAGGCTTGCATGGCATTACCCAGGATTTAACTTGGACTGCCGGCGAACTGCAGAGTATCTGATGGCAATGGTGCAAGCTTTCATCAGAGGTAGAATAACTTCATCTGAAAGGAGGGAAACACGTACTGTAGTCATAGTGAAATAATTAATCTTCTGTGACCCACGTCTTATATAGGTGCCATCTGGCTGAACCTAGAACAGAGAGAGGATTTGAGATGTCTTCTTTGATACTGCAACTTCTTCCTACAAGGGATGGTTGTGTAAGTTCTGTGTGTAGAATAAAATGAACACTGAAATATTTCACTGAGAGTAGAACTAAATATTTCCATGTGTGATGGGGGAAACCTGTCTGTTTGAAGAGACACATTCTTACTGCTTTTGCCTTGGATATTTTCCGCCAACCCCTAACCTTTGAATGTGGAATTCCTGTTGCAGATTTTCACTTAGGATTCAGATAACTTCTACCCTTGATAAAACTTCAGAGACTTGCATACACCTCAAAGGGAGACTTTTGTACTAAATTTAGGCAGGTCGCTGTCGTCTCTCTGGCTGTGTGATGAGAGTCTGATTGGTGAGTCTGTGATTTGAATGCCGTACATACCTCACAAAACTTGTTCAGCATGTTCTCTCTGGGGATGCGCACATTCTGCAGCATGAGGTAGCCATTGTCAATGTGCTCAAAATTCATTTTGGGACCAATGTCTCCTGCAGTTATGCCTGCAGCATAAGAAAACAGCCCGTTTATTTCCACTTGAACTTTTTTTTTCTTTTTCTTTTCTCAAGTTTGCAGCAGGCTAGGGATCCCAAAGGAAGGGCACGTTCAGTTTTCCTTCCTCCTCAACATGGTTGATCTTGCCTGAGGGATGCAACAGGCATTTGAGTGCTTTGTAGTAGCTTGTTTCCATAATCCTGCTATGGTGCTGGCTGGGGTCAGAACTGAGGTGTTAATGCAGAAGTGGTCAAAGCCACCCAGGCTTCTGGTTAAGAACAGGGCTCTGCATTTGCCTAAGGATGCAATGAATCTTCCTTTAGATAAAAAGGCTGTGGTTTGGCAACTATAGCCATCTCTGCTCGCTCTCACTGAGCCGAGTGTTTTAGAAAGCATTTATGGACAAAACAGGCAGAGCACCTGCAGAAGTGCTACAGTGCGTGGCAGTGTTTACCTGGGCACAGTGAATGGTCCCGAAGGCTGCGTATCTGCACGATGAAGGGATGCACGCCGTAGCACTTCCCATGCACGTAGAGCTGAGCAAAGACCACTGTATGGGTTGCTGACCTTCCCACTGTGAGGAGAAAAACAGCCACATTGCCTTGAGACAAGGCATGGTAAAAACACTTTCACAGTTCACAGCAGTCAATGCTAATTGTGCACTGGGTGTTGCCCAATGTCACACCCACCCCTGGCGTGGGTCAGAGTGGGTGTGATCCACAGGTGCTGGAAGCTGGAGAATGCCTAAATCTGCATTCTGAGCTGCTCTTGGCTCACAGAAGTCACATAATGAAGCCTGGATGACGAGTCTGCATCACCAGATGGGGAAAAAATAACAAAAGTTCACGCGTTACTGAGGGAATGGGAAGTGCTGTCTGTGTCTGTTCTGAGTAACTCCAGTTGTTACTGGAGACGCTGGGTTTGTATGGGGAGTGTTGCTGTCAGACCCCGGGGCACTGCAGGTGTGGTGCTGCAAGGGAAGAATGGGAAGTACAAAATGATGGTGGTGCTCTGCACCTGTGTACTTCCCCAATGTTAGGGAACAAAGGGAAATAAAAAACAACTATATGGTGAAAATAAAAAGGCAATGCTCAAGCTGTTATACAAGTCCTCCTTCAAAGGAGAGAAATGTATCTCAGTGTTCCTCCAGTTACCATGATGTGCTCTGTTCCCTTGTGCAGGGGTGCCTAGGGTGCACATCGTGCTCCTTCGTTTGGGAGGTCTGGGAGACCTGCCCTCCCAGGGCTGCAGGGAGCTTGTCTCAGTTGTGCCCAGTTGGTGCTGACCAAGTCATCAGACACAGCAGGTAAGTGTTTGATGCAGCTATTAACGATTGTCTGATTTGTTTTTATTTCCTGTGAAATACCTTCCTAAGGGGAGCCAGTATTTTCACTCTTGAATTTTTCATGCTGAGCCTGCCTGTTCTTAGGGATTATCTGCCCACAGCTTTTGGTTGTCTGAGTTTTATTTACAGAGAAGAGAAGATTGATTCTTGCAGAAGCAGGCATTTTCAAGGGCTTTAATAGACAATGGCGGCTTCTTTCTGGCCTTTAAACTTGTATAAAGCCCTTACGTCTCTTACTTGCCTCTAGATGTTTGCATCTCTTATTGAAGTCCTCTGCTGGCACCTGGGCCCTCAAACGTGGAGCTTAAGCAAGACAGACTGAGGAACTGAAGGAAGCAAATGAGGAAAACCAAACTATTGTGTGGTACTTACTGTCCCCAGGCCACCACTTCATTGCAGAGATCTTTGGTGTGTTCAGTATAAACTCCTGCGTAGTGGTATCAAAGACTGCTGTTGTTTCCAAACCCTGAAGATAAGTTCCTTTAAAAAAATAATAAAAAAAAAAATCTCCTGGTGCATCACAAGGGTGATTAGAGAGAGGGGAAGCTCCCTGGAAGCTGGTGTATGTATAATCACGCTTTTGGGGTTTATTCTTCTGGTGAGAATCATGAAATAATTCCCCAGCAGCCCCCCAGCACAGCATCTCCTGCAGAGATTTCTTGAGCCAAATTGTACTTGGGCAAGCTGCCTGGCTGGTGGTGACTGTCCCCTCTAGCCAGTGTGACTGCCTGGCATCTAACCATAAGCTTTCACCCTAGCCCTTGTTATTTTTTTCCACAATAGTGAAAACCAAACGAGGCATCTCCAGCTTGCTGATGAAGCAAAGGTGTCCTTGTTTTCCCCAGCCACCCCCCTTCAGTGACACACAGACAACTTGAACTCAGCTCCCCTGAGAATCTGGGCCAGAGCCTTTCATCCTACAGAAACACTGTGACCTCCCTGTAGCCTTACCGTGTCCCAGTTCAGTCTGGGCATAGCTTCCTATGAGCTGGTGTTTAGTGGCAAGAGGAATCCATTTGGCAACCTGTTCGTCAGAGCCCAGGACCGAAATACTTCTCATGAAGACACGGTGAAGGAGAAATGCCACGTCTCCTGCAACCGCCCTGGGGAGAAGGCACAAGTGGTGCTTTTACACTGATGAAGTTCCAGGGATGTGATTAATGCGGCAATGACGTGGTGGCAGTCACTAGGCAGTACCACCTGCTGAATTTTGATTTCTGCGTTGTCATACTCAACACAACGTGCAGCATCAGTACAGCATTGCAGGAAAAGTGTTCTTTCAAGCTGGTTTTGTTCCTTCTTTCATAACATACTTTGCTTAAATGTCACTAGCTCATTATTTTACTTGCTCTTGGAGGAATTAGCCGTTCTGAGTAGCAGATGCTGAGCTCCTAAAACACAAAGCCCAGCTCCATCAGTCCTGTGTCTCTGATAGTTCTGTAAACCCTTCATCTTTTTTTGGCTTCACAGGATTTTTTTTCCTGATAATTGAAATCCCATTCTAAGGCAGAGCTAAAAAAATAAATTAAAAAAAAAATAAGCCCCCTCCACCCTAAAGCGTGGTAGGCTAAATTACTTCCCATTCTGGAGAAACATCTCAGTACGTTGGCTTGTTGCCTGTACTCTTCCCTAGATGTTAGCTGTTGGTTACTGTCAGAGACAAAATACTCGGGTTCATGGGGCTTTGGCCTGACTTGATGCATGTTTTCTTGTGGAAAAATGTAAATCCATCCTGTAACACCTGTTTTAGTGTCTGGTCAGGTCCTTTGCCATCTGCCTGGCTGATAGGGCTACATGCATCCTAAAAAGCACCACTGCTGAAGCTGTCTATGGCAACTTGGGCACAGTGATTTCCATGGTGCAAATCAGATACTCATTTTCTTTAAGCTTTTTGTTTTTTGTAAGAAACCCTAAGAAAATAAGGAATACAGAATATGGTTAAATAACCTCACAGATACGAGTACAAGTGCTCTCACACCTAAAAATAAGCGCCTCTGCTGTTCTCATTAGCTTGGCTTTACTGCAGTGCTCTCAGAAGTGTCCTTTTCTAGACAGGTAGCTTTTATTTTTAACAAATGACTGTGAGCTTTCTTTTATACTGGACCTGAGAGAGAATCGGTTGCGTTGAAAAAGTGGGGAATACTATGGACAAAGAAGTTAAAGGGAAATTGCTTTGATTTACAGAGATAAATTTAATAAACCCCCTGGCAGCCCATCCAGAAATAATGCTACTGTATTTGTGATTTCAAAGCTGACTTTTAAATGTGTGTAAGTGATTCAGCCTGTCCAGCACCAGGACTTTTGTCAATGAGAAGTTATTGCTTGCCTTGTATTTCATAAGAAAAGAGCTGTCCTTCCACGCAGCCTGTGTTCTTAATACAGCAAAATACGATCACACAAGGCTGGCACTGCTGAAGCTCTTGGCATCAGGGGGCCTGATGACAGCAAGCATAGGTAGGACAGACTGTTGAGTTTTCTGAGGTTTTTAAAATTTGGGATATCTTTATTCTGAGAGAGGAGCAAAGAAGTGCTTTTTATTGGGAATGTAATTATCAGGTAAAAGAGCTCTTGATGGGAAATTTCCCATTTATCACTGTAGGAGGCATAGCTTAGAATTATAATCTTTCATATGATGAAATATTGGAAAGTGACTTTGAGCGTCACTGATGATTTGTAAGGTGCAGACATTGCTCTTTTGAAAGAGGCTTTTCAACTTGCCCCTTCTGACTGACTGTGCAACCCCACCAAACTGGCAGCATGCACTGGGCAATAGCAAGCTTGCCTCTGCTTAGTAAAGGGGGAGAGAAGGTGGGGCAAACAATTACAAAGGGGCACTCAACTCCATGCAGAACGTTAAGAAAAAAATGTGAGGCATTTTATTCCATTTACCTACAAAATAAATGGTGTTACCTTGTTGTTTGTTTTTAATTCAATATGGGTTTTCTAGGTAACGAAAACGTAATGTTAACTTTGTCTGGAAGTCAGTAACGTAACTGGAACAGTAACACTTAATGGCTGAGGACAAGTATGAGAGCTGTGGCACAAGTAAAAACTTGCTGAAGTGAATATATCACGTTGGTGATGTGAACTGCTGTGATCTATCAAGCTGGGTCTGTGTGCTGCTCTTTGAGAAGTTCCCTGATGCGTATAACAATTTTCCCTTTACCCAAGCATGCTGCTGAAGTGAAAACCTGCAGCATGTTTGTATCAAAACCTGATCTGTTGACAGTTGGCCTGTCCTGACCTTTGATCAAGCTGATTCTTGTTGGCAAGCAAACCTTTTAACCAAAAGTTACTTGTACATTTATTAAAAAAAAAAAAAAAAAGTCACCTGTAGATATATATAAATTCAGGTCCATCCTCTCTCCATCCCATCTCATGCATCTTTTTTTGGAGGTGAACGGCCTTTCTGACTGCTGCTTCATACCTCTCATTCTGGGTTTGGAAATATTGATTTTCTCTGCTAAATACAGGGTCGCGCTCAATCACTTCAACTGTAAAGAAACATGAAGAGTTTATCTGAGAGGGCTGGAGAGCAGCAGGTAGCACCTCAGAGTCCCCGCCATGGAGCCTTGTCCCCGGGGGTTTGGTGGGGCGGCAGAGAGGCATATCTCCTGTGCTTTAGATCTGACTCTTTTACCTCCATATTTGAGCCTGGCTTCAACCCAATACAAAGCTGCCCCTGCTGTTTTCCTGTGCCAGCAGCAGGGCTGTGCTCACTGCACCACAGAGCAGGCGCAGGGTCCCTGCCAGCACCCTAGAGCCCACCAGTGCTCAGCGTGCAGGAGGTGCCTTTCTGCCTCAAGTAGAGAACATCATGAATCCATGTGCATGATGTTCTCACGCACATGAAGCATGCAATTCTACTGACCTTGATCCTTTCTCATCTGATCACAGTATAACATAGGTTTAGTTATCCCTGGAGGTGGAGATGTTCAAGACCAGGTTAGATGAGACCCTGAGCAACCTGATCTAGTGTGTGGCATTCCTGCCTATGGCAGGGGGGTTGGCACAGGATGATCTTTAAGGTCGCTTCCAACCTGACCAATTCTTTGATACAAGCTTCTTGCTGGGAAGGGTCATCCAGCTGCGATCACAGCATGATGTGTGTCGCTGTGAAGCACCCCTAGCCCCGGTGCTGGGGCAGATGCCCACCTACATGACTCTCGGTCACTGTATCCCAGTTTAACCTGCCTTGGCAGAGAGTTTGGGAATGAGAACAGGGATGGGGAAAGGCTTCAAAGTGGCTGTGGAGGAGTTGCATTGATTTACACACGCAAGGGACCTTAACTCCATGCTCCTACTCTCTTTGAAGGCAGTAAGCGAGCACCTGGGAGTACAAAATCCACCATGCAAAGTGGCAGAAAGAGCAGGAGCATGGCACCTTGGTACCTACCCGCAGCCACCACCCAAAGGCTCACTCACCGACTGCCCTCCGCACCCGTGTGTGCTCAGCTCCGCCATCCAGCACGGTGGTCAGCCCCTCCACGCTGAAGGAGGCCGTCTGCCTCTCGCTGGCGAGGTCGGGATTCACGCCGCCGAGGCCGATGCCCTGTGCGTATTTGCTGGTGCCCAGCAGAGCCATCCTGACGGCTGGAAGTGATGGGGCTCGTTAGTTGTTGGCACACCTTTAATCAGCTGCGCAGCGAAGAGTGGGCTTAGCCCCAGTGGATTGGCCCATGCTAGGGGTTGGTGCAGGCAGGTGGGCTGGCCCTGGGCACGGCTTGCACAGGGCCACTTTCTGCAACTATTGCAGAGCGCCGCAGTCAGCAAGATTAGATGTACTTTGTACACAAACAGGCACGCTTCCATGCTGGTTTAAAAAAAGAAGCCCTGCCTTGCCCTTGTTGCAACGGGAGTGGAAAGAGAGAGCTTGAGGCACTCCGAGACCTCAAAACGCGGGTTGTATGAGCTTTTTATTTAACAAACTCTTCACTTTCATCACCTCGTCCTTTCCCAACGTTGTGAGAGGAGTCCGGACTTGCACGTTGCACAAATATGTGTTAACGGTGACGGCATTCCCAGCCCCTGCCCCGTCCCCTCCCCAGGATAAGCTGTGACCTTCCAGTGCCTGTTGCAGCAGGGGGTGTTAGTAGTAGCAACAACACTAAGGAGTGTTACTAACAACAAGAAGCATTAATAATAATAAAAATGCGATGGGGAGGAGCAGTTCCTTCTCTAGGCAGAGAGCTGCCTGCCTTGCCACGCTTTTTTTGGGGCAATACCACAAAAAGTTGGATCTCTCCGGGCTTTGCACCGCCTCTCCCACTCCGCGCCCTGCCCCTCAGCCTCCCGGGCCTGCCGCCCCGCTCCCTGCCCGCGGCCGGCCATGGCGGCAGCCGCCCCCTACCTGCTCTCGGGGCCTGCCCGGCCGCGGCTGCCGGCGCTCCCGGGGCCGGGGCCCTCGTCGCCGGGGGAGGCAGCGCCCGCCCCCCTCGGGGCGTGTTGCCGAGGCCGGGGCCGGGCCCTGGCGGTGGGGCGGCGGCTGCCGGGTTGCGGCGGGCTGGGCCTCGGGAGTAACGGGGCCTCTGTGCTCGGTGGGAGCAGAGCGTGGCCCCCACGAGCTGCTCGGCCACTTGCCCGTGTTCCAGTGTCTCTCTATATATACATTTTTAATAAATAAAACTGTAAAATCGCACGAAGCACCCTTATTCTGGATGGGAAGCCAGCTACGCTGGCATGAAGAGGGGAATTTGCCACTTGCTTTGGGGCCTTTTTGTAACCTCTGCGATCCCAGTGACCTTCCTTGATTTAGCAGGGGGTTAGATGTGGGTTGTGGTTGTTGCTAGAACTGCTGTAAAACGTTTATCAAATAACAAGGTGAGCTTGGTAGCATCAGGATTATTTTTCAGTCCAAAACTGAGTTTTTAAATTAAAGCCAAGGGCAACGTGTCTCCTTGGCATTGAGTTGTACCCTGCCAGGCAGGAGGGCGTGTTTGGCCAGTTCGAAATTAAACACATGGGAAGTTTTCGGTAAGAGAGCTTCCACACAAAGCCAGATCCTGCATTTTTGTGCCCTAAGGCTTTCAGCAAATTGAGATGAAGTTTAGGGCTAAGCAACGAATGCAGTGTTGGGTACAGATGGAAACAGCTTGTTGATGAGTAAGTTAACACAGCGCTGATGAACGAGTCACTGTCAGACTTAAGTGGTTTTTATGTTCAATCAGTTTATTTGGCTGTTGTCTGCTTCCATCCTTGGAGCCTTTTCAGTTCCTTGTGGAAAAGAGCAAAAAATACAACCAGTTTAGTTTGTTTCTTCAGAAGTGTCCGCATTAAACAGAGCAGTGACAGTTAATGTAGTAGATACACAAATGTAATATATACACAAATGTATATAAGTGTATAAACACCAACACAATATAAACTATATACCACATAGGAAACATAGTGCAAAAAATATATATCTTCCCTCAATACTCTTATTATCTGTGCCTTCTGGATACATCATGTCTATTCAGGAACGCGTTCTAGGGCGTAGAGCATTAGACCTGAAACACAGGAATTTGTTTAGGAGGAAACAACATACGAAGACATCTCAGGATCTCATCCTGACCATGTCCACACTGGTGTATTTTACATTCTACTGGGATTGTTGGAGTCCAGTGCTCCCTTGGTGCCCAGACAGTGCCACCTCTGCGTTGATTGTGTTGTGACGAACAAGTGTGTGAGGGAGGTTCGTCCAGGCATGAAGAGCTCTGTTTGAGTGTGCCGTGGGTTTTAATCCAACTAAAACATCACTTCTGAAGCCTTGTCACAGGGGGGCTCAAGCATGGGGCGATGCATTGTATATGGAGCTTGGGTCCAGCGCATGGGCTGCCCTGCCCTCCCCGTGTCAGGGCTCTCCGTTGACTCCACAGCTGGAAGGATCTCTTTTGGTGCTGTTAGCTTATTCTCAGCTAGGACAGTATGATTTGGCCCTCCCTTTCACTTCTGGACAACCAACTCCCTCTCAGCAGTGCCAGACTGCAAAGGTATGCGGCCCCTCTCCATGCTTGGTGAACACTGAGTTAAAGGAAGACACCTTGAGTTTTTCAGATAATATCCTTGTATTCAAGAAGACCATGGCAAAATAATTCCAACCTACTCTGAGCACTCAGTTTGTCCAGGCTTCCCAACCAAGGACTTGCATAAGTGCCCCTGTTGCAGACGGGATGAGCCGATAGCACTGTTTTTGCCGGTGCATATGGAGTGACAGATTGTCTCTTCTGGAGCGCATTTCCATCAGTGGCAAAATTACAAATTAATTTGCTTAATTTTTTGGAGCTCTTTGATCAAGGTTACTTGATCTGTGCCATAACCTCTCACAAAACAACAACTCAGTTTGTTATTTAAACTGATGTTATGGATGGAATATTGTAAAGCATTTTCTACAGCTGTGTACAAGCATCCTAAGCAACACAATTTTATCTGTGAGAAATCTGGCTTTTCCCCCCCCTGAAAAAATGCTCAATGCTGCTTCTCCCTCACTGTTTTTATCATAGACTATGTGAAAAACTTTACAGTGGGAAAAGACAAAACAAATCCTTTCAGATCTTGTTTGACCCATAGGAACCATATGCACTGGATTTCTGAAATAAAAACCTGTTTAGAATAAGCATGTTGAGCGAGGGCCCGTGCTGTGAGGTGGGGCTCTTGAGGGCTGGAACTGGGTTAAGGGTTTTTTTATAATGCAAGGCTGTCCAGAAGTCTTGTATCTGTATCGCTTCTCTTGACGCATGATGTGGCTCAGATGTTTTACTCAAGTTGCCAGGTTGAGCAACAATCCTCTGAAATGAAACGCCCTGCTGGACCAGAGAGACTAGGGAATGGATTAGTAACTTCTTATTAAACACCCCCTCTCCTTATTAAACACCCCCTCTCCTTAATAAACACCCCCTCTCCTTAATTTACGTATGGATCCACTGCAGATGTGGATGGTAGATAGTGTTAATCAGGTATCACCTTCCCAGCTGACTACAGCCATTGACTCTTGCCATTCAAGAACCAGTGTTGGAAGGCAGTTGGTGAGTTATGCTGTTCAGGCTTTGTAGCAGGGCTGTGTGAGAACCAAGAAGCTGAGATCTACCTGAAGGAGCAATTGTAGCTCTATATGTGGACACCTCAGGGCACAGGTGCCCCATAAATGTGGTGGCCTCTGTCCATACGTGGTGCAAAGGCACCATCTACTTCAGCTTTGCTCTACCAGCAGCAAGAAGATTTTTAGCCTTGCAGTGTGAGGCAGCACTGACCTCTGGAAGAAGGGATAAGAAGCACTGACAAGTGGCTTTGCAGCAGCATCTTTGTGCAGAGAGGCAAGAAGCAGTTTGTTGCTGCTGGCTCTGCTGCCTGGTCACCGCATGCTTCCACTGACACCCATGCTGAAAGCTCCCGGCTTGTACTTTGCGCATGAAGCATTTTCCTCTCACTCAGGTATTTCATGGGATAGCCCAATATATCTTCTGCCTGAGCACAGAACTGGATAAATAGCTAAATACCTGTTCACAAGCAGGTTTGAAATGCAGCTTAAAGGTGCTCATGAAAACAGTTGAACCTCGCTGGCCGTTGCTGAGCTGGTGTGGGCACACAGGGGTTGATTTTTTTCATTGTTTAATGGCAGAGCCATGCTGCTGGGACACACAGCCTCAGCAAGGCTGGACTCATGTAGTGGCATGATGCCAGTAACTCTTGGGAAAGCCCTTACAGTCACCTGGGCTGTTCTCAGTGACGCACAGATTGTCCCTTGCGCTAACACACAGGGTTCCCAGAGTTGCAGCTGCCCTCCTAATGTCCCCAGCTTGGTGAGCCCACCTCTGGGGAGATATGGGGTCCCACAAACCTGTGGGAATGCCCATCCCTCCTTGCATGGTCACTGTGCCTCAAGGGTTAACCAAGAGTTAGCTGGAAGTTAGTGTGCACCCACAGTCTGGGAGGAAAGGGGCATTGCTTCTCTCTGCATCTCCTTGCCTGAGTACTTCTTCAGTGCATGCTGCACCTTTTCCACCATAAGACCTTCCTGGGATGAGAAAACCTTTTTGTGCCTTCTACTGGAGCAAGTGTTAATAACTGTAAGTAGCCCCAAAGATGCGGCTTTGAATGTCCACCATGTACAGAGATGTCAGCCTTGGTAGGATCTCCAGTGAGTTTTGGCAGAAGCTATGCTGCTTTCTCTTCTCCAGTCACTGTTGATGTTCTTCTCAGGTTTTCTTTTACTTTAATGAATTCTGGTGCATGGTCTTCCTCCTTCTCCTGCTCTTTCTCCAGCTGTAATAAAGAGGAGTCACTGTTATCTGTGTCTGCTACAGGACAGAAGTACATTAGCTACATTAAAAGTCTGAGTTCATTATTGCTGGGTGTCCAGATATTATTGCCCAGAATTGAATAACTGTGTAAGTGCACATGTCAGTGCTCTCTTTTTCCAAACCATTAAGAGCCACATTCACCCATAGCTTCTTTTTCTGGCCCACTGGAGCATCTATTTTTCCCTCCAGGGAGGAACCTCTCCAGCACGTAAGCAGGGACTGCCCCTCTGCAGAGCTGTCATGGCAGAGGGAGGAAGAGGTTTCAGTCCCTCCGGGTACAGGAGGCCTGTGAGCCTGGGGAACGTTCTCAGCTTTAGGTATCATCTAAAGGGGAGTAACTCATTGTGCTGCCTCACTTCAATGTGCAAAGCCTTTATGGCTCTGCCCCTAAACTGCCTTGTTTCGTATTCCTGATTCTTCTCTGAGAGGGTCAGGCTTTGATTTTCTGGTGGTCTTGGCTTGGCTGATATGATTAAAAGGGAGCTGTTGTGCCATTAATTAAATAAACCATTGACATCCATCTTTAGTGCAAATACTGACAAGTAGGACAGGGAATGAATTTATTTTCAGAGGCAGCAAGCTGACTGGCTGCTTGCAGCTATTTCAGTGGTGGACAAGCACGGAGAGCAACAGAGGACACCCCATGGGACCTGGAGGAGACGCAGGGCCAGGGACACATGGAGGTGACATGAGCTAGGCGGGTCTGATTGTGAGGACGAGGCAGTGCAGCTGCATAGGATGGCAGAGGGATGCACCCTGGCTTTTGTTTTATGGAGGAGTGTCAGCACTATTCCTTGAATTGAGCCGTAGCCAAGCCATCTCATGGGGTGGTTAGGATAACCTGGGGATGACTGACAACTTGGTTCTACCTGATCCAGCCTCTGGTGCCTCTTTAGCAGCTCCTTTTCAAAGGGTGATTGCAATTTCTTTGCCTCTTCCTCTTCCTTCTTCTGTCTGAAGAGCTGGTTTCGCCGTCGGTGCTCAAGCACCCGCTGCAGCTCTGGCTTGCTCTCCACACCCAAGCCTCTGTGGATCAAAAACAGATAAATCAGGGCTGGAGCTGCTGCACTGAGTGTGACCCTGCCCTCCTGGCAGCCCCAAACCCTTCTCGCTCCTGACACCAAGGTGCCACAGCTTTCCGTGCAGGAATGGAAATTGCTGTTCCTTTGGCTTGTGCTGGTTTTAGCATTATTTATGTCGGTGACGGCTTCAGCCGCACTGAAAGAATTTTAAATAATGAAGATTTTTTTTTCCACCAGCAGGGGTAGTCATTGAACTGCAGTAATTGTCCTGGCAGCTCGCATCCCAGGTTTGCTTCAGAGCTGAGGGTTGAGCTGATTGCTGAGCGATCCCTGTTCACGTGGAGAGCTTGGGCCGAGAGGCCAGAAGGAGAAGTCCTCTCCTGAGGTGGGTACCTGGCTCCCCTTCATCACCCAACACATCCCAAGCAAAGCTGCGTTGGTGGTGGAATCACTGGAAATGAGCTATGGCAAGGACACAGGCAAGGCTTAAATACCTGGTAAAGAGCTGAAAGGAAAACTCCAAACAAATTTCAGAAACTTAACTCTTTGAATGTTGCCATGCCTGAATTTAAGCACTAAGGTTTGTCTCCTACATCTCACCCTGACCAATTTTCTACTAGCTTCTGCCCCCTAAAAGCAGCATGGACGTGGCAATGCAGGTAGTCAAAGCTTTGCTGGCTTCCGGGCAGACTCCATTGCAACTGCATGTTTTTTGTGTTGCAGAACAGATTATTAAGAGATCAAGGTTGCTTTTAAACAGGTTATCTTCCGCAATGGCAAGTGCAACATAAGTAATTTTGCAAGAAAATACAGAAGTAGATGTAGTTGGCTGAAGTAATGTTTTAAAGAGGAGTTGAAGACATTGTAGCTGTTGCGTGGGGAAGGACCAGACCCTGACCACTTTCCTGGTCTGGGTTTAACGCTTGTTAAAATCAGGAGGCTGAGAATATTTCAGGTCCTAAAAAAAAAGTCACAGGAGAGGTGTTGTAACATGGGGATGCCTGGGGTTCCTGCGGCAGAGATGGCTTTTTCAAGGCTGGAGGCCTGCCTTGGGTTGCTGGAGGCACAGAGTTTGCAATGTTGTCTTTGGATTTATTACTGCTCTTTGGTTTAATCAGCCTGTGTTGTTAGTACCCAGAGGTGTTGACTAAGGTAAGGGTTTTGTTGCAGAAGCCACTGCTGTGGGTTGCTTCCTGTTTCTGCCTAAGGGGAAAAAGCAAAGCAGAAATGGGAGCAAGCACTGATCCTTCTCTCTCCTCTCCTGCCCTCCACAGGACCATGCAGCAGAGAGCAAAGCTGTTGGATTTGCTGGTGACTTAAGGACATGTATCGATGCTACTCTTCCATCCCTCTGGCAGACCAGTGCCAGCTCTCTGGCTGCTGTGAACCTGCACCAGTGCTGCCAGCATCAATCGTCCTGGGAGCTGGACTCACCAAGAGAGACTTTAAACTGATCTGGCTCTGACCAGGCTCTAAGCTGGATGAGTAAAGGCTTGATCTCTTCCTGCTTTTAAACAAAAAATAAAATAAAAATCTTTGGTTAAACATATTTTATTAAAAATCCCAACAAGAAGAAACCAGCCCAGATGGATTGTTGTTTGCTGTGGGATTTGCTCCACATATTCGCTGAAAATCATTTGGGAGGCCAGAGCTGTAGCAGGCTTGAACTGCTGCCTCAGGCAGCGCCTGTCCCTGAGCCATGCAGCACCAAAGGACAGGGGCCGGGGACACAGGTTGGCCGTGGTGGGGCTCCTGCCAGCTCCTGATGGCACGTGTGGGTACGCTATGGTGACAGGCACAGGGCTCAAGGCCAAAGTGCTGATGCCACTTGGCATTTGCCAGTTTGAGGTTTAGCCCGGTGCCCCACATCTGCTGCTGTTCATTTCTGCTGCCCTCACTGCAGGAACATCTTGGTGCTTTGTTCTGTGGGGGTTAAACTGGAATAATGTTCTGGGAGATCCAGGCTAAGGATGCTGGGTGAACCTTTAACTGGGCAGCATCACTAGGTGGGATATGGTCGCTGTCAAGACAGGGTTTTAAAAATACCTGGCTGGTTTAGTTGGCTCTGCCTTGATGCTGGAGAATGGCCTGGGCACGGTCCCTGTAATTTTTCTGCTTCTGTGAAAGTCAAATCCAAGCTGAGCCCAGGCAGTGCCAGAACTGGGTAATGCACCCTACTGGCAGGCGTGATTGTTTGCCCAATTAACACATGTGTCTGGTTCTCGTGATGAGAGCAGTCATTTCGAACAGAGGCTCTGCTCCTTTTAATTAGGGAGTCAAAGTGTGATCATGTCAGAATATTTCATGGTGTTCAGATCATTTTAATATAAAGCCAGCAGATTTCTTGCTGTGCTAGACAGGCTCTGAACTGAGCATGCTTTTGTTGCACTTGGGTTCAGACGCTTTCCACAAGGGGCTGATGTGGAGGTAGGTTCTCAGACCCTGGTGTCATTATCCTGATGTTGTATCTGTACCCCCAAAGACTTAAACTGGGGTGATGGGGTGGGGAATAAGGGATGTGAATACTAGCTGTATCTCTGCCCTAGGCGCCTCTTGATTTATAGGGAAGCAGTGATTAGCCTTTTCCACATACAAGTAATCTCACAGCAATGCCCTCACACAGCTCCAGTAGCTGCATCCAGCCCACACCTCTCACTGCCTCTGGGTAGAATGTAGAGGAGGGCTGCACATTGGGGTGGGCTTGGCAAGAGCTTTGGAGAGGTGGAGATGGCAGAGCAGGGGCCTTTAGCTCTGTTTTTGTTTAAAAATAAGCTGCCACATCAGCAAAAAGGGTTACGTCAGGTTTTACACCATGTTCACATGCAGGTTTATCCTGCCCCTCCTGCATGCAGGCCATTGCTGGCACTTGTGCCAGGGCTCAGCACCGCAGGCTGTGACCTCCTCTTACCTCTTGTGGTTCATCAGCAGCTCTCTGTGCAGCTCCTGGTGACTCTTCGAGGCTTTGACAGGGTTGAGGAGCTTTTTAGGTTTGATCAGGTCCGGGTTTCCATCTATGTAGTCTGGGTGAGTCAGGATATTCCTGCTGTCGGGATGTTCCCGCTGGATTTCTGTGTACATCGAGGCTGGAAGACAAGAGAGAGAGGTGGCAGGAGAGGTGGCATCCGAGGGGTGTGGGAGCCCTCCGGTGCTCTCCTCCCTGGGCAGGTGGCTGTGCTGGGGCATTTTGCAAAGGTTTAAAAAATATTCCCTTTGCTGGGAATATATATATATATGTATAATATTCCCTTTGCATTGTTGGAGAGACACGTATTAATTAGATCACTTCTAAATGACTTGCCAGCCACTTGCTTCGGTGGCTGCAGCATTGAGTGCCAAGGACTAATTAACACAAGATCAGCCCAACTGAGGCTGGGAGCAGCCATACCGTGGGCTGTGCTGGGCTCTGCTCCTGCAGGGGGGGAAGCTGCAGGATTTGAGGGGTCCAAGGAAGCACCAACGTCAGATTTTGGTGACACCCTGCTGACCTAGAAGCCAGGACCCAGCCCAATGCCAAGGAAAGCATAGCTCACACGTGCAGTAACAATTTGTGTGTTCTGGATGTGAGAACAAGGGCCTGCAATTTTCTAAGTAGTGGCAGCTTGGATTTCAGGCAACCCACAGGGTATTCTCACTGCTGGTATTTTCCAAGTTCTCTACACTTCTCCTTTACAAAAAAAAAAGAACCCACACAACTATACAAAGGGAGCGCAAAGCACATTGTAAGACGGGATACATGCAGCGGGCTGTGCTTTAAGTGCAGAGCTGACTGCAATTATTTCAGTGCATGGTCTAATCAGGGGCCCAGGAAAAGCAATTAATTCCTGACTATTCACTTGAGCAATTTGAAAGTTTACCAGTAAGAACAAAAAGTCCCAGAAAAAGGGTGTAGGCAGCTCCACAGCTCCAAGTGTTTCATTATTACAGTATTTTGGGGTACCTAGTGAGAGGCTATATGGATTGATGGAGCAGCAAGGAAAACAGCTTTTGTTCAGTAATATGGTCTCTCTCTCTTATCACAGTCTCATGTACAAAATGAATAAAACCCTTTTAAAAAAGAAATCAATAATAAAAAAAAGCACGAGAAAGCAGGCTATGCCATTCTTTCACAGTCAGTAAGTACTCAGCAAATGTAAAGTGGATTGCAATCAAACAGAATTGTGTAAGAAATAATACTGCTGAAGAAATGATTCAATATCAAACAACTTTTCATTGAATGTTAATGTGGCCAGTGCCCTGCTGCTTTGGGAACAAAGGAAAACAGATCAGAGCCCATTACATGAGTGTAATTGGGGTGAATAGTTCGGTATGTATTCAAAGGATGCTTGGAAGCTGGGACCAGTGATTTTTTGTACCGGGTTATGTTCCCATAGGATCACACGCGGCTGCTGGCAGCAGGGAAGGAGCAGAGTTTTGCTGACTGATGGAAGCACCAGGCTGGATCTCACCCTGCTGCGGCTGGTGCGCGGGCTGGAGAGATGCAGAGCTGCAGAGCAGCCAGAGGTTAAGGCAGCACCATCTGATGGCTGACTTTTGTTACATGAAAGATGGTTTTTGAACAGTGGAAAGCACATGGGGTTTTTAACCAGGGTAAAATTGCTGCGGTTTGTTCTCCTAATTCTTCCCTTTTGGGGGGTCTTCTTTTCCATAGGAAAGGAGGTGGACAAAGGAAAAGAAAGGAAGGTACAAAAGCAAAGGTTTGTTTTGGTGTGAATGAAAAAGATGAGCTTCCATTTCCAGTGACAAAGTGGTGGCTTTATTCTTCTAACAAAACAAGTAAATTTCAAAGAATACCAAGGGTTTTTTATAGGAGCACCACTGTTGGTCAGCTGTCTGCACAACAGGGTTTTAATCTGGAATTGCCCCCAGGATCATCAGGGACCCCCCTGCCATGGGGCCTGCCTGGTTTTGCAGAATTTTGGGGCAGTGCCATGGTGAGCCTGGAGGTCTTGAATTGGAGAACGTGGCTATTTACATGTGCTGCATGGCTGAGGTTTGTGAAAGGCAGCAGTGAAAAAAAAAAATCAACCTATTTACCAGAGGTAGATGGAGGGATTTTCTCTGAAACTGGTGCAACTGGAGATGTTGGGAAGGAAGGAGTGGGAGGCACTGAGGTAGGCTGGAAGTGTTTCTGCCCAGGTGGCTGATAAATGAGCATGCAGAAGTCCTTGCAAGGAGTGTAATTTGCCTGAGCAGAACAATGCTGCGGGGGCCAGGACACCACAGGAAGCTTTTAGGTTGGTTGTCGCTGTGCTGGATGTGCCCAGGGGCATGTAGGCACCCACACAATGATTTGTCTCATGCTGCTGTGTGCTGAGGTTGCTGGAAGGAGCCACGAACCTCCCTCCAGGAACTGCACTTTAAGTCACCATAAGACCTTAGTGTGGAAAAATTTAAGGAATGTCTGTATTTGCATTGACCATTAAAACATAAAAACAAAAACAAACCAAAACATTGCAACCTGAAGCACAGCTTGGGGTTATGCTGGGAGTAAGGACAGGACATCCTTTCTGCAAGCAAAAAGGGATCCTGGGCAGAATGCTCCTCTTGCAGTAGATCTATCATTGAGACCTGATGTAATTCATACCCGTGTATAGGGAGACAGACTGCTATCAGACTGTGTTTTGTCATTATTTATAGTGCTGGAGGTGTAAATCAAACCAGGTCTCTGCGGTGGATTTACAGCAGGATGTCTGTTTTTGCATGATTCGGCCGTAGATCAATGAACAAGCCTCAGCTCTGGCACCTCCTGGGCCACCACCATAAATCGGCGATAGGTGTTAGACATTTTTATATTGTTCTTGGCAAGATACAAACAACAACAACAAAAAAGCATGTGCATTTTTGACACCCTCTGCTGTACTCGGAAAGACAGTGTGACCTTTCAAATAGATCTGCTTTGGACTGTGGCTTTTAAAAAGTAGCTGTGTTTGCTTCAATTAATTTAGTGTTTTGCTTGCTTTTAAATATTTTCCCCTTCCTTATTTCTAGAAGCCCGAGGCTTTCTAGGAAAGCTGCATTTCCAAGTGACTTTCTGTATGTACAAAGCAGGTTTTTGGATGATGAGGCCGGGGCTGCTGGCACATCTCTGGACTTCAGGCATGGTGCAGCTCCTCTCCTAGCCGTGGCTATGAAATGAGCTCCCAGCCTTCATCTGCCTCCTGGGAGACCCCACAGGAGACGCTCAGCATCTCAGAGGTGCTGAAAACCCAGCACCCCCTTCCCTGGCCTGTCCCTGGTTGTGGGACTGCCTGGAGGAAAATTATTTTATAATAGCTTGGTCTGCTCTGACATAAAGCAAAGCTCAGGTTCCTGGAAATCCTTATAAATCCCCCAGTTCCTGGGAGACTTTTGATAAAATTGCGAGTCTGCAATTCTGGCCCAAATTCTTTCCACTTCTGATTATGCTTGGCCTCAATCTTTTGGGAAACAGCATAACAGTTTTGGAGAGACATTAAATGCCTTTGAAAACCTGAATGTCGCAAATAACACCTTAAATATACCCTCAAGGGGTGTAAAGTGTGGTGTGTTGCTTGGGGCACTGGGAGGACAAAGCTCTGAGCCTGTTCCTGCAGAGGACAGGGATGCTCGTGCCCAGGGGCTGGTAAAGCTGCTGGGGCTGAGCTGTGCTTCCCTTGCTGCTGTATTTGGTATCAGGGCTTGGAGATGTCCTCCACAGAGCATTTATTTAGGATTTAATGACTTGTCTCTGCGAGGCTGCCCCTCTGTGTTGCGGCTACACAGTCTGTGCTGCTCCCAGCCGCCGGGATGAAAATAATCCCCAGGAATGTTGTAAGGGGATTATCAACCCCGGGCAGGGCGGGCAACCAGGGTGCTGCTCTGGCTGCCCAGCTCCAGCCGCCCTTCCCAGGGGGAAAATACAGAAGGGATTGGAGAGAAAATTGAGTGTTTCCAGTCAATGAGTCTCCACCGTCTGAAGTGTTTGCAGACTTATTTCTGCTGAGAACTGATTTCCCAACAAGAACGTCTAGGGAGAGCTTTTCCAATAGTGGCAGAAAATGGCCAAACTGCTCTTGTTAAAAATATTTTATGGGAACACCTTTCTGGGCAGAGAGTGAGCCTCCGTGAAATGTCATCCACGTAAAAATAGGCAGAAGGCATTATTCGGGGAATGGGAGCCAGGGCCAGATGTGGTTATTGCTTGTAATTCCGTGAAACCCTGGTAATTGGTGGAAGAGATGAAATGGGGGAAAAATGTGGATTTAAGCTCACAGCCCCAGGTCTGGGTTTGCCGAACCACTGACCTGAGGTTTCCTGGGCAGAAATGATCACTTAAAATCGTAGCCTCTGGTTTTCTAAGTCCCTGGCATTTGTTCATGATTTTTTTTTTTTTTTAAGAACTCGCAGATTAATGACGGGCTGCTGAAAGAAGCTGGTCACACACATCCTGCAAGGAATGGGGCTGCAAACCATCGTGCTTAATACAGATCGGTAAAGCCAGTTTCAAGCTATTTGCATGAATAATAAGAACTGCAAAATAATTTGAGTTCATGACACATCTGCCTGCAACAGTGGGAAATCTTCTCTATTCTGGAGATTTTTTGCCATTCCCAAGAACTTGGTGTTTCTGTTCTGAACTGCCACAGAGTGGTGTCTGCCAGAGAGCAAGCACAAGATGCAGCAGCTCCCTGCGGTGCCGCCAGCTGCCCAACACCCAGCTCATCTCCTTTAAAAGCCTCCTCTCACAGAAATGTAGCATTTTCTAAAAAACAAAACTCCAAACAAAAGTTTCTTCATGTTACTGGGATCTTGTTAGGTACATCAGTGCAGAATAGTTTGTGATATGATTGATCTGGGAGAAACTTTTCAAAATGGGGAAGAATTCAATAAATAAATAAATAAATATTTATAATATACATTAAAAAATACATATATATATATATTTTTTTGTGGATGAGCCCACAGTGGGAAGAAATGGAGCATGGGGAAGATTTCTGAGCTGGATTCAGGGGTACAAAGATCTTGAGGTCTGCACGTATTTTTTATTTTTACAGGATCTAAGCCCCTTTTCATGGCCATGGCTGCCCTGGTGTTTCCACACCACAGGCTCATCCTGTTTGCTCTCTGGGGAGCCCTCCTCTCCTGAGGATAAGGTTTCCAACCCTTCCTCCCCTCAGGCAGCCCTTGGGAGCTCCTGATCCACTTCTTGCTTTAAGGATTATAAACACAGTTATAAACAATGACTGTTTGTGGTCAGGACATTTCCATGTTTAAGGTGGAGTTGGAGTTTGGCCCTGTGGCCTCTCCCACTGCAGTGTCATGGCAGAAGAGGTCGTGTATGTTCAGTCCTACAAAGAATTACGATGGAAGCTGGTCTTTCATATCGGATTCTTGAATTCTTGGCAGTGCCAACTTGCATGACTTTCCTGATGTTAATAAATAGTGCTTTATGAAGTCAGAATAGCTGGGACTGGGGGGACTCTAGAGCTGCCCTCATCCATGTGGGCTTCAAGCAGCTTGTCCTGGCCTTACAAGCTGAGAGATGAATTCTTGCTGGGGTGGACCTCAGCAACACACTGGCAGCGCGAGACACAGGCTGCCGTGTGTCTCAGCATCCGTACATGTGGTGCAGACACCGGATCAAACAGAGCAGTTGGGAGCAGGGACTTTGACAAGCGGTGGTGTATCGGAAAACAAGAGTTGCTTGGGCTCCCCTTCCAAACTCACAGGCGGCCTGGTGACGTGCTGTCTGCTCTAACAGCACCCCAGGGAGGAAGGCTCTTGGGATACCCGGGTGTTTCTGCTGGCTCAGCATTTCCCTCGCACATTTACAAGTAAAAAACACGGTGGGGTTGTGCCTGCCTCTCAAATATGAGAAGCACAAACACCCAACCCGTCTTGCTGTTATGCCCCGAGCAAAACACCAGTCCTGCCATCACATTAATGACTGCCACGGCTTCCAGCCCTGGTGATGGAGAATAATAATAATAATAACACGGCAAGCCCAAAGCTTGGCAGATGCTGCTTGTTATCCTCCCCATCCTCATTGTGGTTTTCCTCTCCCCTGGTTCCTGTGGGGTTGGCAGCTTGGGAGCCTCTCATACCAGGGGCCTGGCACACTCCCCTTGCCTGTCACTGGGCGACTGCGTCTCCGATGAATGATACGCGTGCTCCAGAAAGGAGGCAAAGAGCCTTTGTCTGCTTTTAATCTATGCTTTTAAATAATTAAGCCAGCCTAATTCTGGTATTTATAATGCAATGAGGCAAATGTAACTTGATGTGGCTGCTCTGGGAAATGGGTCCCAGCTATGGGGTCGCTCCTCAGGGCAGAAGGTGCTCACCACAGGGCAGCTCAGCACTGAAATTCAGAAATTAACCCCACAGGGTTGCAGGGTGAGAAAGAGAAAGACCACCCTAATGGAGGTGTAAGAGCAGTGCTTAGTGATGAGCGGCTTTGTAGGGAAAGCAGCAATATGCCAGCATTTCTGGCCCTTCCTCCTGCGAGAGGAGCGAGGGGTTGGGCCCTGCTGTGTCTGTGCTCGCTCTGTCCCTGCTTCCTGCCACCGGTCTCTGCAGATTTTATCATTCTGAGGATGCCAACAGGGACAACAAGGCCCTATGTGTCCTGGCCCTGCTTCCCCACAGCACCATCCTGCCTCTGCCCCTGCCCTTGCCCACGCAGGGGATGGGGCTGCCACCAGTAAATCCAGTGCCACCACCAATACAGCCACTGCTCCTCCCAGTCCAACCAGTGCCCCCAGTCCCACACACTCCTCCTGAGCACCTGTCACCAGCTACAACCACTCCACAGATGCCCCATAGGAAAGGACCCTGAGAGAGGGATCCTGGCTAGCTGGGGCGAGCCGAGCCCTCTGGTGCTTGGAAGTTTCTGCACGGGCTTGGGCTGGCTGAGGGTGGAAATGCTTGTAGTGTTTAGGCAGCAGCAGCCTCCTCTCTTGCTGGAGACAGGCGGGACTGGGCATGTTGGTTAATAATTTCATTTAATTACCTAGGACTGTGATAAGCAAGGGTGCTGAGGCAGGGATCCCACTCTGTTAACAATTACCAAGGAAAGCCTGCCTGTGCCTTTTGCAAGCAGCATGTGGAACGGCTCGATTAGTTTTGTTAAGCAGTGACAGATGCTCAGCAGTCCTTGATAATGTCGCAAACTTGCTTTTAATATATCATCAAATATTTGCTCTGTGCATTTGCCAACCTATGTAGAGACACGCATCAATCATTAATGAATATTTTAAGGTAGCTCAAAGGTATTTTGTGGAATGCAGAGAAAATTGTTTCACTTTGAACCGTAGGGATTACACTAGCAAGTACCCCCTTCCCAGCCTAATTCCTCCCCAGGAACATTGAACTTCAGCATGGGTTCTCCTGGGGAATTCCCTGAGGGATATGGGTTTGTTTTGGAAGGGAAGCTTCTGAAGTGCCACTGCAGAACTACGGAAACATGATATCCCAAACCAAACTTAAAGCAGGGTCCAAAGTCACCTGTGCACAGACAGGCACGCGGTGCAGAACATCCCCATGGGAGCTCAGCAGCCCATGCCCAGCAAGTGCAGGTAGGGGACACGGGGATGTGGGGAACCCCGGGACAGCTTGGGGGCCCTGGGCTTACCTGATTTCTGCAGCGTGGCCCTGGGGAGCCCGGTGGCCCCGTACTGCCCCGTGTCCCACGACATGGGGCTGCTGCTTCTGCCCGCCTGCACTCCCGCTGATGAACTTTTAGGTCGGGTCCCACAAAACTCCTGCCTCGTCTCTCTGGTGGGGGTGAGGACAGAGGCTCCTGTGGAGGCTGCCTCCCTGCCACCCTGCAGGGACCCCACGGACCCCCAAAACTTGCTCCTTTTGCTTTTCGTTGCCGGATGATGTTTTCCCAGGCGTGAGGAACAAGCTAGTTGATTCCCCCCCCCCCCCTGCAAAGAAAACAGCTCCCCGCCTGCCCAGGCGCCTGAGCGCACCGAGAGGTTGCGTCCCTGCTCCACGGAGGGTGATTTCTCCTGAGTGTGCCTTAACCACGCTCCCAGAGAAATCAGATCGGCCCAGAGGAAGCCGCACGCCCACTCTCTTTAGCAAGCACTGCAACAGCAAAGCCCGGCACCAGGGCAACCGCTCGTGTTATCGTGATCATTCCCAGTGCGTTGCAACACCCGCTGCGCACCAGCACTGCGCTGTCCCAGGGGCAAGGGCACGGGGGGAGGCGCAGGGGCTGAGCAGCCTGGTTCTGCTGCCCAGGGCTTGTCCTGGCCTGGGGAGCCTGAGGCTGTGGAGGTGGTGGGGGGAGAAGGAGCTGAAGTGCCCCAGTGGTTCCTTTAGGCTCTCAGCTGGGTGCTGCCCATCGCCCCATGTCCACTGTCAGTCTGGGCTTGCAGAAGCTCACCCAGTGTTTCTGTCCAGCACTGTTGGTGGTGCTGGCTGTGTGCAGGGCCCCCCAGATCATTTTGCCAACCCCCCTGTGTAGCAGCGTGCAATACAGGAGCTCCAACACTCACCTGAGCCACCACTCACAGGCTTCCCACTGCCACCGGCACACCTGGACTGGAGGGAATATTCCTTCTGGAAGAAAAGAGAGAGAAGGAAATGGAGAAGGACTGTCTGGGTATTGCCCTGTAACAGACGGTGAAATGTAGGAAGAGCTAATGGAGACTTTAAAAATCTCTGTATTTTTAACCTCCTTTCATTTCATTGACACAGAGACTCAAAGCAGGAGCAGAGCATCCTGCTGCCCATGTTCCCCTCTGTGTGTGTATGCGCAGATGAGAACTTGCATGCATCCCCACCACCTGTGGGCTGGACAAGGGCTGAATTTCAGAGGTCACTGAGAGCCTTTGCCTCCAGATGTGGGTTGCGGCAGTGGGGGGGTCACAGAGCAGAGGCTGTGCTGGTTGCACAAGCTGCCTAAGCTGCAGCCTGCCATGCAGCCCACGCACTGCCCATGACTTTCAGGGCTGAGCTGATTCCCCAACACCAACCCTAGCCCTGGAGCCTGACTCCTTGCTTGCATGCTTCAAAATACCATGGCTTGATTTCTAGTCAAAGAAGAGCTGGCTGCACATCTGTCCTGCTTTTGTGTCACTGCTCAACAGGAAAAGGGCAGGTGCTGAGCTTTGGGTCCACGAGTTTGCTGGAGATGTGGCAAAGGGGAAAAAAAGCATCATGTTAAGCTTGCTTTCAGCTCCCAAATGAGAGCGGTTGTGGCTGGTGGATGTGGGGAAGGAAGGACCAGCATTCAACTGAGTAAATCAACCTGAAGAAAGACAAGCTAAGTTTTCTGCTACCTCCCAGTGCTGACCAGCTGCCACGCTTGGGCTCTGCTTTGCTGGCAGTGGGTCTCGGGGGTTCAGGACCTGCCATGCTGAACCTGAAGCAGTCTGATGGCAAAGCTGTTTTCCCAGGCATTCCTTGCACAATGACTCTCTCTGCTATCTAAATTAGTCGGCAATTTTAACCTCTGCTGCTGAGTCTCTGGGATTCACAAGAAGGCTTTGTATTCCTCTGCAGCTCCCTGAAGGCTATTGTGTCAAGGCAGCTGACTGCAGGGTGATATTAATCTGGCTCCTCCAGACACCCAGCTGCCTCGATTGAGGCCTCATTTCTTATGAAATGGCTTCATGTCCCAGCATGGGGTGACAAAGAGAGCTCGTCCGTGCACCACTCTTTCTGGGAGGTGTCACCACACAACCTGCTTGCGTGGACATGTCCCCTGGGCCTGCTCTTATTAAAAAAATCCCAGATATGCCAAGTGAGTACCTAGCACTGGCTCCTCTGTGCCTGGGCCCCGCAGACAGTCCGAGGGGAGCTCAGTGCCAGGGCTGTGTCGTTATCAAATCTCCACTCCCAGCTTGTGATGGGGAGCGTGGGTGGCAGGGAGCGCTGCTGCTGGTTGTAATTGGGCTCCCTGCCCACGGACAGATTTCTGGACCCACTGAAGTCACCCAGGTCTGGGTCAACCGCTTCACCCTCCTGCTGCAGGATGGACACCTCCCACTTCAGGTGGAGTTAGCCCAGCTGTAAGTGGGGCTAAATGCAATAAAGCAATGTAAATAATAAGTATCATCGTACTGTGTTTTATTGTTTTATTGTACACCCAAACTTCCTGTGTATCACCCTGACCCCAGTGCATGGCAAAGCTCTCCTAAAGCAATGGAATGCCTACAGGTGGCATTTCCTCAGGTGTAGGCTGCTTTGAACCACTGGCTCTGAGCAGGAATCCTCCTCCCTGGCTCCTGCTGACGGATGTGATGCTCTCCTGCAGCTTGAGGCCAGCCTCCCTGAATGAACTTGTTCTACACGTGGATGCTCTGATATCTACTCGCACCAAAGGTGATAGCTGGTAATTTTGGGTCATGTTTGTGATTTGTTGAAAGCAGTCAGAGAAAATTGCCCTCATCCTGGAAAGGGAGAGGAGGATGGCTTCAGGCAGGTTCAGATTGATACAGGTGCCATTAAGGTGCAGCATCACAGCATCTATGTTGCACAGTGGCCAAAGTCTGAGCTAATGAATTAGGCAAGAAATTGCTGCAATCAGATCATGGCAAATAAGACGTATTAACGCGGGCGAAATGCCACCCAGGCTGAGAAGTGATCTGCATCTGCCGGAGACCTGGTTCTGGGAGGAAGCAGCAGGGCTGGAAGTTGCCCAAGCTGCTGGTGAGTCGGTGAGCTCGGAGAGAGGTGCTCTGTCTGTATGCTGTAAGAGCAGCTGCTGACACCGGTTCAATGAATGAACACATCTGCTGATTCACTGGTCTCATTGCTTAGCCCAGAGGCTTTGAAGGAAGTTGTGATGACCTGAAACAACGCATTGTGAGCTGGCAGATCAAAGCCAGCATTTCTGTCTCTGATGAAGCCACAAAACATGAGATGCAGAGATAGGCTGAATTACACCCTATCACTGCTTTCTATCAGCCCCAAATGCATCTGCTTGCTGCTCCCAGTGCTTCTTATGAAAATGTCTCCAACATGCTCCTGGACACTGGGAGGTTGTGTAAGCTGTTGCCCATATCTCTTAGATTACTGCTGAATTCTGCTCTATCTGTGTTCATTTGCAGCAGCTGGGACTGATCCAGACCTTGGTGAAATCATCCACTGGAAGAAACTTCTGAGGATTAGTAAGATTTTTTCCCATCTGTGATGTAAATGCACAAAAATCTGTCAGGCTGATTGTTTTGCTGCAAAGTCCTGCCATGTGAGGTGCAGAGGCTGATTGCATCCAGCAAGCTGTTGCACATGCTTGCTGAGACAATTTTTTTTTTTTTTTTAAGGAGAAACAAAAGGAAAAAGGGCAGCATGTCCTGGAAAGGGCAATGTGTCCTAACACCTAGCATCATAGCTAGCTTTCCACTGGCCCTGCCCTGAGGAAGTGCTGGAGTTCGAGCTCCTCTGCCTCACAGGGGCAGAGCGATGCTTGGTGAGGAGCTTGGCTCTGCCCATCCTCTGCTCCAGCCCACTGTGGCACAACGCTCTTTTGGCAGGGTTTGCAATGGGGGCTGGCAGGCACCCAGGTGTCAGTGACCAGGTGCATCCCAGCTCTCCCAAGCCAGCAGCTGAGAGCCACTGAACTGCCCATGTCATGGCAGGGCTCTGTGCTAAGCGTGGGGAGCTCAGAGACTGGATGAAAAACCTGCCTGCACTGGCTGCGGCCCTTCTGAGCTCCCACAGTACTGAGGGCTTGCTCCAACCCAGCTCCCTGCTGCCCACGAAGCTCATGACATCGTGCAGAGAGATGAAGCCACCCTGCAAGGTCCCCATGCCATCAGCTTGATGTCCCTTCTTGACGACCCAGCGTTGTTGGAGAGTGATGTGGGATGTGGGAGTGAAGTGGGACAGCCCAAACCCCGGTGGTCCTGGGCTGCCCTGCACCCTGCTGCCCTTGTCCTGGTCAGCACACGCCTGCCTGCCCATGGGTGATCAGGTTTGCCAAGCCAGGCTGTGAGCTTGCGTTACTCCTGGTCCCTGGCCATAGCCATGCCTGTTCTCACTATCATGTTGCAAAGGGCTTTAAGAAAGATCAAGTTATTGGTGTTACATTTCATTCCTGGGCTTTTGACCTGTGCAAATCTGCAGCATTTCTTGGGTTGGATCAGAGCTGGGAGTGGACACACGCAGACACTCTCAGGAGCTGCGGGGCTGCGGGACACCCGTGGTTTGTGACTTGGGTTTATGGGAAGCAGCCGGACCCAACCCTGCTGTGCCCATGCTGCTCATGGGGCGTGCCGGCCAGGTGGCCACTCTGCTGCCGAGTCAAGTGGAAAATTTCAAATGCCTCGAATAGCGCTTCGTGTTATTTTATTCATAAAGACAACACAATTTGACACAGATGAGTGCTGCGCTGACCTTTGTATGCCTGTCACAAACACCGCTGGCTGGGCCGGTCCCAGAAGGCAGGCCCAGCCCTCCCACAGCCGGGGAAGTGGTGAAACAAGGCCGGTTTCAGGGGCTGCCCACAAACAGGGCACCGGGAGCTAATGTGGGCCAGCAGCAGCCTGGGCGCAAGGCCCTGCTCCTGCCCAGACCTCAGCCGAGCATTTCCTGCAGGTTAATGAGCATGAGTGGTGGCTGGGCTCAGGCCCCTGAAGGGCACAGGGAGGCTCCTGGCATCTCCCCAGCACAAACTGGAGCCGTGTGTCCATCCACCCATCGGCATGGTGCCCCCAGACCTGACACCTTGCCTTGTCCCTGAGGCACGCGTCCCCTGAAGCTCAGAGCTCTTTGCTCTGGGGTCTTGCCATGCACAGAGCCTGGTTCCAACCCATCTGAGTGCTGTAAGCAGCACTTCTGCTGTACCAAACCATTATTTTAACCTGTCTCAAGAGCTTATTTTTGCCCCTTGCAGTAGGTTTGGTTCCACTGATGATGTGGAGCACCAGGCTGCTATTTCTGGGGACGCTGCTGACTGCACGGGGAGAGCATCAGTCACTGGCACAAAGGGGCTCCGACAGTTTCGGAACGAATTGCTGTCATGCTGCAGAGAGACCATTAAGAAACGATAAAAAGCCTTGAAGAATGGTTTTTTTCAGAGAGTGAGGCTTATGCCACATGAGTGACAGGGACAACATTTACTTGTGGTGCCGTGCCAGCTGCAGTGGCATTGTTGCTCTGTGTCACACCCAGGCACTGCAGGTTAGGGGCCAAGGACAGTGCTGTGACCCCTTAGCTTGGGAAAACGGGGTAAGGAACAGGGGCAGGAGGGAAGGGGCCACAAGGGAGGAGGTTTGGCTGCTACCTGCAGCAAGGGCAGATGCCACCTGCTGGGCTGCGAACGGAGGAGGCAGCGGGTGAAGAGGCGAAATGTCCCTGTTATCGCAGGCGTTATGAGAAAGCAGCAGGTGCTGCTCGAGCGAACCCCCTGGAGCATAGGGAAGCAGCAAAGTAGCAAAGCCTTTAATTGCTTTAATCCATTTCTATTTGAGGACCACTGAGCCATCCCGAACCTGGCAGCTGCTGCATTTCCACACAGAGATCTTCCCGGTCTCCTCCCTCCACGCTGCATCGTGTGCCCCAAATCATGCTGAGCTCCTCTGTGGCTCAAGCTGGTGCTGGAGATGGCAAGCACCACCGTGCCAGCCACCACCACTGCCAGACAAGCCTTTCTGTGTTTTTTTTTTTTTTTTTTTGGCTCAAGTTGGTGAAAACTTCCCAGTGGTGCGGCTCAGACCCTCCTTGCAGAGCACAGCCAGCTCTGCAGGTCAGAGCCACCTCACGGGGATGCCCACGCAGTGAGGACAAGGACAAGGACAGGGTGTGGGGTGCAGACACCTGTTCCCATGCCCTTTGAACCCCAGGAGGGTTGCTGTCACATTATTTTTTTTCTCCTCTCCTTTACCAAAGCCCAGAGCAGTGTCTGTGCTTATTAAGAGCCCTCAGCTGTCACCACCTGTGAGGCCTTAAAGGGCAGAAGAAGATGATGGGGCAGGTTAAAACTATCCTAAAGGGGTGTTGTGGAGGTTTCAGGACCAGCCCCAGTTCCCCTGCTCTGGCCTGTGCTGTGTCACACAGAAGATGAAGCTTGAAGGTGTTTGAAGCATCTGATGAGCTTTAACTGTTATTTTCGGGGAATGTGTTAATTTTGCCTAGAAATGGGCTTTTCATCAATATCTTCCTCCTGTCATTAGGCACTTAGGAAATTTTCTGGTGTACCAAGTTATCGTCTCTCGCTCCCGTCCCTCTGAACCAATGCTAACTGCAGGCAGCACGTGGCAAATCCTTTCCCTGAGCAGTGTGATGCTGCAGGACACCGAGGTATCACAGATCCAAACTACCATCTGATTTTTGGATTTGCTCCTGGGGCCAGTGCCACAAAACAACTGGCCTTGGGGCTGCCTGCTTTGGCCTTGTGTGATTGGTGTCACCATGCCAGGATGGGCACTGTGCTGGTCCCCTCTGTGGCCATTTGCTCCCCGTGCTCTGCTGCACTGGCATGGAGCAACCCTTTTCCTTCTCATTATAAACCTCTCCTCTGCCAGCCACAGACACAGCTCCTCTTGTTTGCCTAACTTGATTCTGCATTTTCCAAACTAAGGGCCCAGGATTTTTGTAGTTGGGATAAGGGTTTCCAAGCTCTTGAATGGCAAGAACCAGATTTTTCATCCATTCAGAGCTTTTTTTTTTTTTTTTTTTTTTTTTTTTTTTTTTTTTTGTAGCCTTCACCTCTAGTATCGTGTGAATGGCGTGTTATTGCTGGTGAGAAAACTCCATCAAGTGCAGCTACGTGTGCACTTCTTATGCAGGGTGGGTGATGGCAGAAGGCCAGGCTGGGGGAGCACCTGCAGCCCCCAGGGGTGCTGTCCCGTACCCCTGCAGTGCACACGGAGGGGTTTAGGGGTTGGTTTCCCAGCCCCGGCTCCCAGCGTGGGCAGCCAGGTGCTGCTGCGCCAAACAGGGCTCTCCCTGGTGCTGGCATGCTGCCTCTTGTTGTTTTAAACCAGCAGCAGAGTAAAGCTCTCCTAATCTCGGCTCATCTGACATTAGTGTAAACTGACACTCTTGGGAATTTGGGGACAGAAAAACTTTCCCTGGGGAAATGGCTGATGTGCAAACCCTGGCTGCCCTGGGAGCTGTTTTGGGAGAGGCTGCGCTTGCAGGGTTATTCGAAGGTGGGTTTGGTTGGGGTCAGAGGAGAGGCTGGTGCTGTGCAGAGCAGTGAGGGTCCTGCGGGCAGGGAACCAGCACCATGAGCTGCCCCAGCTCCTTGAAGCACCCAGGCAGGGCACCATGATGTGGTGGTGATGCCAGAACAGGTTTTTGGGAGCAGCTGCAGCCTTTGAAAGGAGGAATGTCCTTGGAGCCCCGCTGGCAACCTTTCCGGTCCCTTTTGTTGTGGAGCAGGGGATTGCCTTGTGCTCCACATCCTCTGCTGCCAGCCCCTTGGACAGCCGCTGTGCTCGGAGCTTGAAAGGGGCTCTGCCCAGACTGCTAATGGGGCAGCACTGGCCCTGGTCCCGCTCCCCGGTCCCCCGTGGTCCCCTCTGTGCACCTTCTGCGAGGGGTCTAGGGGAAGTGGAGCCGTCCTGCCCATCCCTGGAAGCTGCTCAGGGCTGCCAGCAAGGGGAGAGCCCTGGGGAAGGTTTTGAAGCCTGTTCACTACCAGGCAAAAGACATCAGGAGGATGGCACAGATCACCGTGAGTGCAGTGGGGCTGGGCTGGGAGCGCTGAGCAGGTGGCTCTGAGCCAAGCCTGACCTAACCAGCTTATTTCCCTGGCTGCAGCAATGCCCTGCAAGCACGCCAAGGCCCGGAGGTCACGGCCACGTGAGCAGAGGGCTGGGGATGAGCTGCAGGCAGAGCTCAGCCCCTGCTGGGGGGGGCTGCCCTAATCCGGAGTCCCGGGGGTGCCTCAGAGCTGGGCTGAAGCATCTGCATCTCTGATGGGCAGCGGGGAAATGGGGGGGCTGTGAGTGACACCCCCTGTAGCTGGCAATTGTTTGAGGGACAGGAAGATAGACTGATGTTTGCTGGTCCATCGCCAGCCCTGGTTCTCCTTCTGGGTTTTGGGAGCGCTGGCCAGGACAGTGTGAGACAAGGTCCTCAGGGATGGGCTTGGTGTTTGCTAGAGCCACAAAGCTGCTCCTGACCCTCTTGAATTATTGCTTAGGGGGAAGATCAGAGCCCACCCCCAAAGCCCTCTCCTGGGGAAGCCATGGCTCTGGGGCAGGAGCTGGGAATGCTGAGGGCTGCAGGGGAGGACCAGGACTGTTGTGGCAAAGGCCAGGCTTGCCATGGCTGGGGAGCATCACCCCGAAGTGTCTGCCCTGCACTGACTGTGTCTGCCGTGAACGAGGAGGCCGAGCTGGGAGGATTTTTTCTCTCACTGGTTTGCAAGCTCTCACTAAATCAGGCGCTGGAGCAGTTTCCCACGGCACGCAGGCTAACTCCTCAAAGCTTTTCTGCAAGTTTATTACTGCCTTGGCTCCGCAGAAGTGTGAGAGGGGCCAAGATCACTCCGGCTTTGTTTTATTCCTATCTTACATTCAGGTGTTTACCAGCCCTGAGGGATTTGCTGTCCTTGCTGGGCTGTGTGATGTCAAATGCTGAGCATTGCTTAAAATCAAAGGTACAACTAAGTCTTCTACTCCAGTTACTGTAGCTGCTGGAGATTATTTCCCTAGGATAGTGGGAATGCAATTTCATGGACTTTCAAGCTAGGGGGTCAGTTCATTTTCTATCAATTGGGAGGGAATCTGGGTTAAGACGGATGGAGAGCTGGCGACAGTTTTGGGCCACTGGATGCTGCTTGTCTCTAATCGGGGTCCTAGCCTAACTCTCATTCTTTGAGGGATTTTCATTTACATTTCACTTGCAATTTCTGATAGAGGGTGAAGGGAGAGAACAGAAGTTTCAATTTCTTGAAGCCTTTAGGACATCATAAGTCTGATGGCTGCTGCTGGAGTCTGGACAAGGTGAAAGCACGAACGTCTTCCTGGTATTGCTCTTGACAACTTGAATACACATTCTTAAAACAGTGTCTTGTAGTCTGAGTAAGACTGGGTAAGAAACTCAGACAGAAAGACCTGCCAGTTTTTCCTGACCTAGTGTGGTGTACGAGGGCATTTCTGGGACGGAGCTGGGAGAGAAGCTGCAGAGGAGCCAGACACTAAAGCAGAGTGGGCACACGGTGGCGACACCTGGAGATGTGGTGACACATCTCCAGGCACAGACGTCATCAGACGTAAAAGCAAAGTGACACCTAATGACATTTATGGCATGGCTGTCTCCAGCCACCTCCGTATGGCTTTGACCCTTACAGCCCTGCTTCCTTTTGCAGCTCTGTGGCCTCTCTCCTGGGGCATCTGGAGGAGAGCAGATGCATGTGGTGCTGTTGCAACCTGCCCAGCTCACCCCTGCCTCGGGAAGAAGCTGGCAGCTGTTCACAGCCCAAAAAATACTCGGGGGTGTCACAGGGCACGTGCGTAGGGTGTCTCCAGGGGCCACAGGGGTGATGGGTACAGCCCTGACCTCCAGGGAGTTTCTCACCAGGGATAGCAGGAGTGCAGCCTGTGCCAGCAGATGAGCATCCTGTGCTACAGGGGAGTTTGCTCGCCCCTGGTTTGGGTCAGTTAGGAGCAGGAGCACAGAGGTGGGGAGTTGGGGCCAAGGCTGGGCTGCGGGTGTATCATGGGGGCATGCTCTGTGCTGCACCTGCAGCACGCAGCCTGCAGGCTGACGGATGCAATCAGACATTTCTCCCCAGAAACCCAAACTTTGTCCTACTGCCATGCTCTGATCCCCTCCTCGCTGTCCTGAAAGCCCTGGCAGGGCCCCAGCGCTGAGCCCATCAGGTGGAATTACTTAAGAGCAGGTCCCTTCCCCCTAATCCCCAGCTTCTGTCATCGCCTCAGCACGCGCGGGGCAAAACAAGCCACACGTGAGCAGACAGTGCCTTCTCCCTAAACCCACCACCACTTCAGCCTGTGACGAAACCTCCCCATTACCTTTTTCCCGTGGGTCGCTCCCATGGTCCGGCACGTCTGCAGCACCCTGCAGGCACTGGCCCCGCTACGCCCAGGGGGACAGGAGACCACCACGCAGCTCCTTCTGCCCCGGCTGCCACCGTGGGGAGCCGAGCTCCAGCCCATCTGCAGCGGGGCCGGGCGGGAAGGCTTGCTTTTCCTCCTTTCTCCCAGCACGTGGAGAACTCATTTTCTTCGTGCACCTCACGGCTGGCGCTCACCCAGGCTCTGCCCGGGCACAAAGGCAGCTTTCATGCTGCGGATGCCCGGTTTCTAAGCCAGGATCCGTATTTTGAGAGGCTGTGGAAGATTACAGTAATTGCACTTGACAGGGCAAGATGTCACAGGACGCGGATTCGCCCGGCCGCGGGGCCCCGGCACCCGTCAGTCCTTGCCCATGGCATCCTTCCCAGCTGGTTCTTTGGTGTTTTGCTGAAATAAATCAGTACACTAAAAATAAGGCAGGACAGCCCCTGCACTGCCCACCTGTGTCCCAGCTCTTAGCTCCTGAGGCATCGCTGATTTCGCAGACCTACTCCTGCAGATGCCCCCGGTGAACCTGGGTTAGCCCAGGCTCAGGGCTGCTGATGTCTGGGGGATGCAAAAACTGGGGTAGGGGGGCACAGTGGTTGTCCAGGTGGGCACCGAGCCCAACTCTGCAGACTTGCAGCTTTCCAAATGCTGGGGCACTGAGAAAACAACTCCTCTGGGAGTTGCTGTCCCTGCATCCACCACCCTTTTGAAATCTTTTTTAAAAACTGTGCAAATTAAATTTGCTAAATAATTATCTCACTTAAAGTCATATTTATAACGGGTCCTTTCTTCCAGTAACCTTTGGGGCTTTTGAAAAGCTCTGATTTATTTACCAGGGTGCACTAACTTCGGCAGGAATGGCTCTTCAGAGCCCTGGCTGCTGCTGAAGGTCACACAGGAGCTGCACTTTATCTCTCCCTATTTATCCAAAATTGTGGTGTACCTTAGTAACTGCTCAGCAATGGACTTAGAGCTACTTATAACTGTCTGTAGGATGCTGAAACATAGATTTCCTTTAGAAAGGTTTCTGGTTTAAAGCCAAAATAGCGTGCATTGCAAAGGGCCAGGAAGAGTTTCCTGAAGCTGAAAGGGGCTGCTTGTTTTCTTTGCTGTAGCTGATGCGGGGTGCTGCTTTACCCTCTGCAGCAGCCTTTATGGATTTTAGGCTGCTTTCAGCTTGGCTTACAAGCAAATCTAGATCCTTTGAGGGGGCTTAAAATAGTTGGCATATTTATGCTGGCAGTGCAGTGGGGCTGTGTGATGTGAGGGCTGTTGTGTCTGCTACGTTGTGTTATTTCTCGCTGCTGCTGCGGGTATGGATGATTCAGCGCCTGGGATTAACCACTGCTGCTGCAGCAGATTTAGGGATCGATTTATGGTGGAGGCTTCCCGCAGCATGGTCAGGTGCACGTTAAACGCGCGGGAGGATAAGCTTGGATAAAATACTACAGCTATTGGGGAATTCCTCTGTGATGTTTGTTCAGGGGTTTTGTTTTATTTTTGCTCAGGATTTTTCTTTATTTAGGGAAAACCTGTTGCCTTGCTGATTGGTGGTGTAGGGTTTTGGGTCCAAGGTTTCATCCTTACAGCATCCCTTGTCCTGTCTGTGCTCCCCATTTCTGCCTGCTCCCCCTGGGGTGACCCATGGGCTCAGGTAACTGCTGCGAGCTGCAGGTTAGGAGCTGTGCTGGGGCAAGCCCTGCAGTCTGAGGGCTGAGGAGGCTGTTCCTGATAGCCCTGTGTCACACTGCACAGCTGCAGCAGAAATGTTCCCCCCTTGCTGTCTGCAAAACCACTGGCTTGCTTTAAAGAACGGGCAAAAAAATATATAAATGGATAAAACCAAAGGAAATTTTATGTCTTTTTATGATGCAAAAATATCCATGATGATGGGTAACCCAGGCTGCTGGGAACAGCTGCTTCCCCAGCAGCTCCTGGCTGGAACTGCACTGGACTGTGGCCTGTGGGGCTCTGCCTGGCTTGGTTGGGAAATATTTTGGTCTGCAAATATGGACCTGCATTGCAGAAAGCCATCCCTGAGGCTGCCTGGCCTTATCGTGGCTGCAGGGGACAGAAATGGGCTGGCAGTGGAAACCACCTGGGCCAGAGCATCCCTGTGCCATGTGGTAGAGGGCCTGGTACTGCCATGCCTATGGGAAAAAGCTGGATTATGCTTGAAAATAGAAGCAAGAATATAATGTTTCATAATTATATACATATTATTTAAGAAACAGATAGAAAACCTCTCACAAAGTTTTTGGTTTGAAGACAGAAAAATAAAATACCCCAAACGGTCCTGTGGCCATGGGCTAGGGCAGCTTGGCTGGAGCCTGGCCAGGAGTTTGCTCGCTTGCATGCTTCAGCTGCTTGCACAGCGCTGCTCCAAGCAGTGCGTGTCCCTGCACTGAAACGCCAGTCTCTGGGAGCAGGCAGCCACCGATGGGCTGTGTGGCTGGGCTGGGGGTCTGCAGAGAGTCCAGGGAGCTGGTGTCCCCATGGGACCCTGCTGGGGTCCATGCAGGCGTGCCACCGGTGCGTCCCTGCTAATCCTGCTTCCTGGGGGCGCAGCCCTCCATCTCCAGCAGCTCAGGCCAGCCATCGTATTTATTTGTTTTCTGGTCGTTTTTGATGTGCTGCAGGAGAAAACGAGAGAGAAAATAAACGAGGAGGTTGGTGGCATGGGGCAAGTTTGCAGCATGGCAAGCTTGCAGATAACATTGCTGGCCAACATCTTCTGCAGAGAGGTGGGTGAGACGTGCTACAAAGAGGGTGAGAGCTGGTAGCAGACAGGGCCACGTACCTGTTCAAAGGGGCTCTTGCCTTGCAGCCCTTTTGCCCCTAAGAACACCCAGTTGTCCCGAAATCCCAGGTGTTTTACGTAGCTACTGCCTAGTTCCGAAAAAAGTTTCCGTGTTTTGCCATTCATCCTAAGAGAGGGGAAGAAGTCATCAGAGTGGTGCTGGGTGGCTTTTCCCTCCTGCCCCCGTACTGCTGCTGGCAACATGTGGCTGCAAGAGAGGAGCAGGCAGCAGCACCCCCAGCTCCAGCCTGGCTGCTGGTTTTGGGGCAGCCAGGCATTGATGCTAGGGACAAACTCACTTTGTGGCAGCGTCATCATAGGTGGCCACCAGTATGACAGTGCCATCCTTGATCTCTTGAAGGAAGGTCTCCAGTTGTTGGACGTCTGGGAGAGGGAAGCATTAGGAAAAGGAAAAGGGATTTAGTAGGGATGTGCATGGTCAGTGGTAAATACCCTGATAGTGCTGGGGATAGTCAAGGTTTGGGGTCGGGGGCAAAGTGAGGAATGGTTTGTTAGATGTGGCATCCCTGTCTTGTGCTCCACTGGCCAGAGCTGGGCTCTCCTGAGCACTGGGTGCTTTCCTGCTGCCACATAACCACAGGAGGAATTTGCTACTAAATGTTGCTCACTAGCTGGGAGACTTCATTAATATGAATTTGCTTCCCAACACCAGGAGCGAGCCTGGGTTTCATGCAGGCAGGGCTGCAGAGTTGCCTGCTTCGTTGTAGCAGCTTTGGCCGTATTGCAGGAATTATTCCTCATCCTGCATCTGCAGTGCGGGATGCTCGAGTCCAATGCCCCATCTAGTGGCACAGGAGCCGATTGCTGCCTCCTGCTTGAGAGCCGCTCACAGCAGGATCGCACTTGCAGTCTGCTGAAAATCTCATGGTGCTGGTGTTTCTTCTCAAAACCCCAGGGTTACTAACTATGGGTTTCACAACCAAAAAGCACAGTGACAGGTCCCTGGAAAGTCTCAAAAGGCAAGTGGTAAATCAAAAGCACCTTGTTGGTTTTCTTAAGTATGAGATTTTGAGGGGTCCTGCCATAACTTCGGGGTTTGGTAATAGCCAGGACAGTAGGATTATCAGCCAGGCTGTGAGTGCGTGCTGCCCTGCTCAGGGCAATTTTTGCTCGTAGGAAAAGTGATTGAAGCCGGCGGGGCAGGGATGTGGGCTTTACTCTGCTCCCCATGCCCGACCTTACTGGGGTTGGGGCCTGCATTGTGCCTGCCCTGCAATGGTCACTGCCCCCTGGGCAAGGCAGGGAACAGGCAGCTGCTTACCCACCACCAGCACTCTGAAAGGGTGGTGAAAGCCACAACATGTCAGGATCAGTGTAACTGAATTCAAAAAGCAGCCTCTCTCAGGCCTCTATTGCCCCAGCTTATTCAGTTTAGCGGAATTTTGTTTTTTAGGCTTTTACGTTTGTGAAAAGGGAGCGAGAAGCCCAGCTCAGACGTAGGTGCATTACAAGGTGTCCAGGCCCAAGGACCTCAGGGAAGCCATGTTTACACTGTCCACCAGAGCTGGCTGGTCAAAGTCCATCGGACTTTATCACTAAATACACAACAGAGCAGCAGAAGTGCTGGTGGCTGCAGTGCCTGTGTGAGCTCTGGCTGTGAGCCGCCAGGCACCAAAACCACCATGCTTACCTCCGGAGTACATGTCGAAGGAGGTTGTTTTCAGGGGCTTCCCGCTTGTTCCTGAATGTTTGAAATTCAAAACAGAGCACAATGAGGCTGAGTCTCCCGGAGAAGCTCACTTGGGTCCCAGCCCTGCACGAACATGTTGGTGGATGACACCCTAAACCTGGCTGTCCAGAAACCCTGACACTCTGCCTGGCCACCAGCCCCGGTGCCCTGTTCCCTCCCGGGCTGTGAATAGACCCTGGCTGTGCTTCCAGCCCAACTCACCGTTCACCAGGGCGATGTTCAGGCCCCTGCCGATGTTGTTTTTCACGTTGCTCATGAGGCTGGGAAGGAAAGCAGAGACCACCAGTGAGTGCAGGGACACCCTGGAGATGCTGGTAAAGGAGTGTGATGGGGATGTGGCAGACGGAAACATCCCCAGGCTCAGTAGCAAAGAAAACCATATTTTGTTTGACTACAAACATCACTCTGCTCGGCAGAGGCTGAACTCACTCTTTTTAAGCTGTGGCTGCTCTGTGTCTCACCTCCCCCCCCCCCCAAGCTGCTTACACCTCATCGTTGAAGCAGATGGAGGGTCCCACCACGTTCGCGGCGCCGCTGATGATCTTGAAGGCAAAATGTTTGGTGGGGCAGCTCCGCTGGTTCCCGCACTTGTTCTGGGGCAGCTGCTGGCCTGCGAGGGAGGAGGGAGCTGTGGGCAGGGGGACACCAGCTCCTGGGGCTGGGGCCATCTGTGTATATGAGGTTTACTGTGATGGGGCTTGGGGTGGGATAGGATGAGCCATTGTCGGGCATTGCTCTGTTTGTGAACAGAGGGTGCATGAGGCAGATGGCACAGGGCACCAGGGCACCCATTCATGGCTTTTCCCTTGTGGGTTTCCTGCCCCGAGTTTCCCTATTATCAACTGGGGTGGGGCCTGGGGCCTTGCTGCCCGCATGGGGCCCTCACTTACTTCCTACAGCACGTGGCTCAGGGGTGTTTCTGCCTGCCAAAGGCATCGCTGCTATGTGCAGTAATATAAATTTCTCCCTATTGGAGGTTGGGAAATTCTCCTTGAGAGAGGAACCCTCGAGAGCAGTTATCATGCCTCCACAATCACCCTTACCCCTGGGGCTGTGTTGTGCAATGAAGACAAAGACAAGAGCGGTACTCACTGCTCCTGGGCTTGCCGGTGGCACCTGCGGACACCAAAGGAGTGGTCAGACACCCCAAAACCTGCCAGCTCTCCAAACCCTCTCCCCACGGTTGCGAGCATCCCCAGAGCTGGCTCTCCAGAGCTGCTTCCCACCGCTCTGTCCCCTCCATGCCTGGATAACCAGAGCTGGGGGACACAGCCCCAAACCCAGGACCACCTGCACGCTCCCAGCCTCACCCAGCCAGCTCCGCAGGCTGATGGACCTTCCACTGCTCTCAAAGTATGTCTGCGCGATGAACCAGCAGCCCAGCAGCGTGGCGAACAGCGCCAGGAAGCGGATGACGCCTGCCAGGTGGGAGAGGAGGTGATGAGAGCAGGTCAGGGCTGGAATATCCCCAGGGGCTGGTGGGGACTCGGTCCGTGTGTCCCCAGGTTGCCCATGCACGGGGTGACCCGTGTGGCACGGGAAGGCAGCTAAGACTCCTTTTTTCATCCTCTGTAAAGACTCTGATCTCTTAATTAATGTCTCCAGAGTGAGTGGTGATACTCTGATATGCATTACCCTTCTACTGGGAGGCACTGTTAATGCTCCTCTCTGCGTTGAAGTAAATCTGATAATTAGTTAGAAAGCTATGTAAATCCAAATATTTCCTATGTTCCCAGCGCTGGGAGAGCTGCTGTCCCCCAATTAGTCACTAGATACAGCTGAGCAGCTGCTAATACAAATGTGATTGGCATTTGGCTTTAAAGCAACACTCATCGGAGCAAAACGTTCCAGTCCTGCATGGAAACAGGGTAGAAAAATACACTTATATTGCAACTGAATGGCTCTTATGGAAGCAGGAACCTCTCAATAGCCATCTTGTCTCAGCCTCAGAGGGTTTCACCGGGAAAAATACAACAGGCTGAAATCTACACATTTTTTAAAAAAACCTGATGCTTATACAAAGGCCTTTTTTTTTTTTTTGGTGACACTGGAAGGGAAGGTCAGAGTAGCTGGGCTTGAAAGGAGCCATGCAAATGAGAAATCAGCATAAAGAGCTGTAGAAGATGGGACTGAGAAAAGTAAATGTCTGTCCTCATCCTTACCTGCCACCCTCATGGTGGGGGAGTGCAGCAAGGGGGCTGTCACAGGTCACACTTTACCCTGAGCAAGGAGAAATACCATGAAGGATGGCTGTAATCCATGAAAACCCAATATTAGATGAAAAATTAATTGCTCTGTCAGGCATATTTAGCATGTATAAGCAGTATTAGCAGTAACTAAGATCAGTAACTAAGCAAACCACAGATGCAGGAATTCCTGTCAGGAACGTGCTTGGTCCCACCCTGATGTTGCAAAGTCACATTAGAGATAGTGGTGTCAATAAACTGGCTTGGTTTTGCACACTCTGGGTTATTCCCTGCTACTCAGTGTTACTGCCACTACAGTGAACTGCAGTTTCCTCCCTAACTCACTCTTTCATATTCTGCTGAAAAGCAAGAGCCCAAGCAGTGGATGTGCAGTCACAATCCTGCTGCATTTCCTTCTGGGATGATGCATGGTAAGTTTCAAACACTAGTGACTGACTGCAAAATGCCACTGACAGCCTGAGGTTTGGGCTGTGTGGTCAGAGACACCTGCAGGAGCAAAATCTTCTTTTAATCTGAAAGTGAAGGGGAAAACAAAACAAAACAAAAAACAAAATGACAACAATACACACACTGTACCAAGGGCTGGTTTTGTGCCTACATCTCTCCCCTGGGATGAGCCGACACGTCCCCCAAATTTATAAAATCAGTGCTGGGGCAACTGTGATGCAGCTGTGGGCATTTGTAATGAGAAACATATTTTGGGAGCAATACTCAAACTGAGCAGAAATGGTTCGCTTTGTCCAGAAGGTGCAGCGTCCTCACCCACATGAATTGGGAGCAGTTGCAGTGGGAGCACAAACCATTTCCTATCCAAGCCCACCCACCTCTCTGCTGCTGCCGCATCCCCCATGGAGGGGACAGCACTGCCACCTGTGGGGACCCGTTCCTACCTTCGAAATTTGGGGTCACAGTGTGGTGCAGGTATCTCCTGGAAACCGTCCCGTTGCTCTAAGGCAAAGTCTCTCCTTCTGGCGTGCGCTTAGCACCTGTGTGCTCAGAGCTAAGAGGCTGGTGCCAGCCTCTTGGTATAGCACATCTGTAAAAGAGCTACACTCAGAGTTGCTTTTCCTGTTTGAAGGGCAAATAAAAAGCAATGGATTGTAGCAGGGCTGGGCTGAAAGTTGCTTTCAGGCTCCTGCGTCATGAGGAAGGAAAGAAGAGTTTTGTCTCCTGCCCAGCCCCACTCTGGGTCTCCTCCCAGTGCCTGTGTTCAGGGAAAATGCCTGTGGTCACACAATTCACCCCCACAGTGCCTTGTCCCTTTGTGTCCCCCTGGGTGGGATGGATGCAGCATCCCAGGCAGGATGCTCCCCCTTCACCTCCCCAGCACCCTGGGGTAGGTGGCAGTAACACCATAGGTGGCTGGGGGCAGCCTCTGAAACAAGGACAAAAGGGATCTGTGTAGCAGGAGGGAAGCTTCAACCGCAGCCCTTCCCCATGCCACTTTGTCCTCTCCCTTCCCAGCCCCATGGCTCCGTGTGCCTGAAATCCCCCTCTGCGAGTCACAAGTCCTCAAAGTTGCATTGGGTTGCACTCTGAGCTGGCTGAGCTCCCCAAAAATGCAGTGGGTAAAGCCCAGAGATGGCGACCATTTCAGACCTGGGCCATGATTCGGATATACAGAGTGGGGCAAAACTCCACTGGCTTTGCAAAATGTCCCTGTGTGTCCCAGCCTGTGCAGGGGCACATGGCCGGGTGCACAGCGCTTTGCCAAACTCGTAGTTTGCTATGCACGTATTGATTTCAATGTAGAGGGAGAGAAATGGAAAAATAAACCGATAAACACTACCACTTTAGGGAAGTCATTTATTTATTTGGGCTATTTATTTTCACCTTAATCCCAGATAAAATTTATTGGGTGAAGTCCCTTGGTGGTGAAATTGATGGAACCTGATTGCATTACAAGAGGGCAGCCCTCTCCTGGGATTCCTATTATGTTCTCTTTTAATTGTTTGGATTGATTTTGATTTTGATTTTTTTTTTCTTCTTCTTGTGCTGGAAAAAACACCGTGTTCTGCTGTCTGCCCAAGCCACCGGCAGGAGAGGGAGAAAGGGAAGGAGCCACGGAGGAAGGTGGGTGATAACCAGAGTTATTTGTCTAATAAACCTGAAGCCTATTTACTTAAAAACCATTCTGGGAACAAAAAGGTTCTCCTGCAAATATTGCTAAAGAGCTCTGTGACATTTTGAGGCCTGGGCTCCACCCAAAGCCTGATCAAGACTGTGGTGCCGCCTGCCTCCTGCCAGCCCCCGCCTGTCAGCCTCCTGACATGTCCCTGACCATGAAGGAGCCTGTATTTTGGCACAGGGTGGAGAGGAGGGATAGGGCTGTGGTTCCCAAAATAGAAGGTTCTAAGGCTCTAAGATGTCACTCATGCCTGCACCCCGGGCGTCACTGCTCCAAAAACCAGGGTTTTCCTGTGAAACTTCATGGGGGCCATGTCATGGGGGCTGGTGCGGAAGGATGGGGGATGCCACGATGCTGTTTTTACCCTCAGAAAGAGTCTACCTGACTGCGCTTTGCTGAGTTACTCACCAGGAGAGGGCTGGTTGCCATGAATTCCTCAGCTTATAAAAATGCTTGGCTGCATCTGCCAAGCCACTCGAGAGCTGCCTTATGGCCGAATCCCTCCCGTGCCAGTCAGCAGCTGGGCAGGGCAAAGCCCTGATCTGGCTGCGGGAGCCAAGAAGGATGTGGGGCTGTGGGGCCAAGCCATGCCCAGGAGCGGGACTGCAGCCAAAGTCCTGTGCTGGCCACTCTGTGCAACAGCAGGACCCAGTCCCTCTGTAAGCCTGAAGCAGAGCAGATCAAACCCCAGCCCCCCCCCCCCCACCTCACAGCACCCCCTGGTCCTTATCTCTCTGCTGGGACCCCCCCGGCAATGCCCCCTCTGCCCTGGGGTGTGCCTGCAGGAACCCCGCCAGCCCCAGCTCTGCTTGGCTGCTGCTCCTGTGCCAGAGGCTGGAGGCTCCCTTCTCAAATCAGCATTTATTTATCCAGAAACAGTCCTGAACTCTGATGGAGTCCCAAGTTAACAGTAGGTATGGATTTAGTTTTTTTTCTTTTTAATCATTTATTGTTATTTTTATGTTTCTGAAGGAAGCAATCACTCCCTGGAGACTCTGGCACTGCAGTTAACACTGGAAGACGAATTCATTTTCCAAAGCTGAACCATATTTACCTGGCAGCTGAAAACAAAAGCATTCCCATTTCCTTCTTCCTTCTCTTTGCTGTTCCCTTCACTCAGAAGAAGCCAGCGGCTTCTGGTGGAGCTGTGAAAGCCACGCTCAGCACTGTCCCACAGCAGCAGCAGCACTGCTGACGGGATGTGCAGTGCGTCTGACACTGCTGTGGCTTTGCCGGGGTGGGAAGGGTTCGATGTCTGTAAAAGTGGTGAAAGGGGATGTTCGCATTGGGGTCACTGTTGTCCTCGGAAGGAAGCATTAGCTGCAGTGAGTCTGGGCTTAAGCAGTGTGTTCTGAACCAGAAGCCTCCTCCCTTTCCAGGGAAATATTTTTCCTATTGATTTGTTCAGCTGCTGGCACTGCGGGCTCAGCTCTGTACCCAAGTGCCCTGAATCCTGGTGCACAGCAGCATGTGGCCCCACTCTGTCCCACTGCTTCACAATGAAGAAACCTGTTTCATCAGCTGGTCCCAAGATGTTCCCTTGAAAAGCAAGGACAAATGTGAGAAGCTGCGTGCTTTCCTGGAGGGAATGGCTCTGGCGCTGGGAGCCCTTGCAGGCTGGGTCCTTTCCCGCGTCCCTGATTTTGCCCCCACACTGCGGCACACAGCAGAAGGGGCACTGAAAGCCAGTAATGCTGGGGAATGCATCGAGCTCCAAGAGCATGGCATTAGCCTGGGTTCGACTCAGCAAAAAATCAACTCATGCGGTGCAATGAAATTACATCAGTCTCATCTGCAGGTTCTCCACTGGGAGGCTCTGGCATGAAATGAAGAAAGAGAAATTAAGAAGGAAAAAAAAAAGATAATAAAAAAAAAGGTGTGATATCAAAAAAACACCAGGCTGAGGAAGGAATAGTCTGGGATGCGAGCTCACAGTGAGTGCCATGGGGGCATCGCCCTCAGCGAGCAGGTGGGTGACGAGCTGCTCACATCCTCCTCTTCCTCCTCTTCTTCCTCCTCCCCATGGAAGCCCCCAGGGAGTGGCTGGGAATGGTGGGGCCTGGTGGGGCCTGGAGAAATCCCCAAGAACATCACTATACACATCAGCCGTTACATACAGCACCTGGAAAAGAAGCATCTGGCTACTTCTCTGGTCAAACACCAGCCTGTGTTTTCCTGCGTGCTAGGGATGCATTATTCACCCGCAATAAACATCAGGGTGTGATGACATTCACCTCTCCCTGGCTTTTGCGCACACGGACAAGGTTTGTAGCCAGCAGTGTCTCATTACCTGGAGAATGAGTCACGTCAGCAAACTGATAACGCATCCTGTGGCTTTCACCAGAATCCTGGTGATCCTCTGGGTGAAATGCTGACAGGACACAAAGCTGGAGAGGAGGCCTGTTGCCAGTGTTGGGCACAAAAGTGGAAATCTGGCTCGCCAGAAGAATTGGGTGGGCGCTCGGTGCCGGCGTGTCTCGCGGCGTGGCAATTGGTGGTGCTGTTGTGCAGCGCATCGGCCGCCCGCTGCAGCCCCAGCGCAGCCCCTGACGCTTGGAGAGGGGAATAAATAAAGGAAATCATAACTGCTTTTACCATTAAAAGAGAAATTAGCTCGTGCAGTGCTAAGCCCACAGTTTGCAGTCCTAGCGCAGCCAATCCGTTTTTATTGTTTTGCAGGACTCCTCTGCAACTGAACGATGACAAATACCAGGAATTAGGGTGGTGTAATTACTCTATATTAGCTGAATTCACAGTATAGACACAGATCATAAACATCCATTGATTATTCCTAATTTCACATTTTTAGCATTCTGAATTGCAGCAATTATGCCTGTCCGAGGAAATTAGCTTCTCTTCCACCTGCCCAGACCCTCAGCCCCTGCCCTTCCTTTAACACAACTTTGTTCCCGTTGAGCACAAATCCCTCCCCATCTCCACACCACCTCCCCTGCAGTCCCCAAATCCCTCCAGCTCTGCAGCCCAGGGCTTGCTCCTTTCGCTGTCAGCAGCCTCAAAACACAGATGGATATTCGTCACCATGGGGCCACAGCTGTACTTCACCTGGTTTTGCTGCCACAGTGATGCCCCAGTGCTTGCTGTTCCTGCTGCTGATCAGTGCCATGTTTTAAACATCATCATTTTTTTTCAAAACATGGTTACAGGCTAGATCTCCAAACACTAATTTGCACCCACAGTGAAATCGTGATGGGGGCCTCTGATTCCAGCCCCATAATGCCGGCACCTTCCCGGGCAGCTTGGCAAGAGGGGCTGAAGGAGCTCAGTATTTTCTCATTACAGAGCACAAGTGGTATTAAAAAATGATTGTAGGTATAAATTATGAATGTTTGCATGGGAAATTTCTAACCCTATTAGTATCATATCATTAAATTTGTTTCTCACGCGCAGGCAGTGATTTCATTACGAAGTGTAGTGGAGCATAATGCCAGCTCTGCAGCGCTGACTTGGGCAATTAATGATGAGAGGGGGCAAAATCACGTCCTTTGCCAACGGCCGAGCCTCTGGGCCTTGCCATTTTGCTTTGCCTGTAGTAAGTACGGAGGGGTGGTGGGCGAAACACCACTGGCCAAGTGGTGCACTTCATGCTGCCAGACGTGCACTAGGGCATGAAGCTGGGGGAGAGGATGATAATGATGATAAGAAAGAAGAGGAAGAGGAGGAAGAAGAGGAAGGGGAGGAGGAAAGGAGGAACAAGCTGGTTCCCAGCCACAGGCCATGCTCTCCTGAGTTATTGCAGACCCTTCCATGAAACCCACGAAGCAGTTCTGGTGCTTTTCTCTATTTTGACATGATTTGCCCAGCCTGGGCTGGGGCGTTGCAGAGGGATGAGGGTCTGAGCCTCCCCTGCCCCAACGCACTTGGTGTGGCACGGCGTTATTTATGCCAGGCTGCAGCCACCAAACCGCAGCAGCAGCAGGAGTTTTTTATTGTGCTGTTCCTAGGACTCTGAAGAAGGATTATGCATGCTTCCACCACACCAGCTTTTTATTAGATTGCAGGCAGGGGTTAAACTGATCCTTGTCAGCACAAATATAATGCCCAGGGTGATGGGAGCAGCATAAATCGAGGACAAGAGGTGGCCGCTTTTACCACTGCTCTCAAGCAAGCTCTGCTGTTTCACTGCATCAGCCGCTTTTTAATTGGGACATTTCCCTCTGGCTGGGGGTGTCGTTCCCCTTTTGCCAGTGAGGTGCAATAAATAAACTGGGGAAGAGGCAGAAGCCGAGGGGAGGTGCAGGGCAGAGTGCAGGTTGGTGGCTGCACCAAAACCCTTCCAAGCCCCAGGCAGGCCACAATGGCTCCAATTTAGGGGGCACTGGAGCCTGGAAGAAGGGCATCAGGATGCTGCAGGGCTCCTAGGCAAGGAGCTCCAGATAACCCCGGGCTGGTTTTAATCTCCCAATTACTTATTGTAAGACCTAAGGTGCAGACAGGTTGTTCAATGAAGAGGTTGTGGTGCAGATGTGACACTGGTGGATGTTGTCACATGCAGAGAAATGGCCCTGGAGGGACACCTGGGTGTCACCGAGCCACAGCCAAACTGGCCCCACATTAGCCAGAGGCAGCTATTCTTGGCCCTCGTTCAGTGGAATGAGTTTATTTGCGGCTGGTTCTAGTATTTCTGTCATTGAAAAGCAATATTCAAGCGAGCATATGGTCATCCTGCATGCTGGGCTGGCCAGATTTGCTTATCAGTTATGGCAGAGCAGGGCTTTGGGGACGAACCATCTGAATGCTCCAAAATTTCTGCTATTTAGTGCAATTAGGCAGAGCGAGACACTATGGGGCTGTGTCAGGGAGGGGACAGTGGTGGGAAGTGCGGTGACACCTGGATCCTCAGATGCAGGAGCCTGCGTGGGAATGAGGTTCGGGGGAAGCTCCTTGTGCTTGCAGCAGAGGAAATCGTGCCTCTGTGCTGCCAGCGAACCCCACTGATCCAGTAAAGCATCACAGTGCAGACAGACTGTCTCTTTAAAAAGTGCAATGGAAATTAAAAGTCCCTACTGAGAACAAAGCCAGCGGGGCTTTTTGCATCCATTGTTTTTATTGTATCCTGTAATATTTGTAAAGTAGATCACTTTTATCAAGGGAGCCAAGCTTTTCTCCCAAGCTGTAATTCTTAGACTTCTTAGAGAAGATTTCTGCTCACAAAGGAAATAAAAGACAGAAATATGACGCTCCCTGACATTTGAACATGCTACTGAGAATGGGAAGGAAAAGGAACAAACTCAGAAAGTCTCGTTTGTATGGCAATCAACTTTAAAAAGTCACCATCTGCTAAGAGTTACCACCTGGTGTAACTGCATCTTCATTGCGTGGCGGAGAGCAGCAGTAGCTCTGGTTGCTCTCTGCACCCGCTGGGCTGGTTCTGGTGCTGTGCACGTGCCGGGTGCCTGCAGCAGCTCCTTGCTCCAGCTCCCCATGGGACACACATCTGAATGTAGGTGCCAGTAGGAGGGACGGTTTGGGGTTGTTTATGTTATGCTATAGTGTCAGCTTTTTGAAAAGTATAAAGGGCAGAAGAAATGACCAGAGCTGGAACAAGGGACTTGGCTTGGGTTTAATTATAGAAACCTGAGTTGTCTTGCTTGCTGTTAGCCTCCCTGATGCCCTCCCCTCCCAGCCCCAATGACATTTCTTGGCATCTTAGACCTCTTCTTCTCTCTCTCTTCTTTTTTTTTTTTTCTTTTTTCTTTTTTTTTTTTTTTTCTTGTTGATTCTATCTTAACTGATCATAATATTATGAAATTCTTTGCCCTATGTAACTTGAGTAGCACCCACCTTGCAGGATTTTTTCTTGCCTCCTTTTGGTCTTCTAATGCTTGTGGTCTCCTGGAAAGATTGCTAACTTTTAATACAAAAGTTCCCCATCAAATTTCATGTCCTCTACCAAGCCCCCTCTGGGCTCAGGTGGTGCTGAGCATGTCTGAACCCTCTCTGCTGCTACTGCCCCTTGTCACGCTCTCTCATCAGCAATGATGGTTTCACTCCCACCTCTCCATGCACAAAAGACCCCGGTATGGCAATGCAATTTGCACACACCATGTCAAGTCTTTGCTTTCTTTGCTGAACTGGGACCTGAGCTATATTCTCAAGGTATATCAGCAGAAAAAACATGGAAGCACTTGTGCAAGCTATTTCTGCACCGTCTTCCTTGAGCTTCAGACAACAGCACCGGAGGCTGGGAAGGGCTTGTCTGTGCTGTGTTCCCATCACCATGCAACCTTTAGCATATTGTAAGGGTCCGCTTGGGTCAGAAGCAAGGCTGGGCCTGAGATGCACATACATGTATATAAACTCTGTAGGAGGCACAAACTGATGCACAGAGGTTGGGAATGAGTAAGGGAGAACACCCATACGCTGGCAGTGAGCAGCAGTGAGGTTTCCCTGTGCCTGTCCCACCAGGACAGCCATTCCCATGGCTGTCCGTGTGGCTGTGGGTTTGGAGCTGGTGAACCCATACAGCTTTGGGAGCAACAGAAAGCCTTTGGGGCCATGGTGCCTTGTGCTTTGTGGGGAAGAGCCTCCTTTGTCCCGCTGGGCTTGTGGCAGGGCAGCAGCAAGTGCAGACACCATGGGGGTGCCATGCTGAGCCCCTGGAACCTGGTGGCTGGCACCATGGGATGTGAACCTTTCTGTGCCCGCTGCTGGCGTTCTGTCATCATCCCTCAAATCGCCTCATTTATCACAAAACGAGGCAATTCTTTAAAAGCTGAATAAGGACCCGGTGCAAAACACATAACCAGCCCACAGAGCAGCAATTACCAAGTGTGGAAGTGGTCGATTGAAGGTAAGGTTTATGTTTTTAAGCTTCTTTTAAGTAGATGATAAACCTCAAGAAGTTTCAGAAAGCAAAGGGGCTTTGGCAGGGTGACACTGCCTTGAAGGACACCAAATAACATCTCTATTTTTCCCTGTAAATCAGCTGCCTTGGGAAGCCACATTACCATTTCGTTGGTGACCTGCTTTGGATTTATCGTCAGGAAAAATCGACATGCACTGAATTGTCTGTAATCCTTTCTCAGATGGAGGGGGATGAATGAGCTGGGATTCTGTTTCTTTGTTGAGATGAAATGTAATTACTTTATGGGGTTTGCATGGTGTGTTAAACTCTGCCAGTATTAAAGTGTGATACAAGTTATAGAGCTGTGCCGGTTGCTGGAGATTTATGGAATAAAAGGTATAATTTCACACTTCACTGCATTTTATTTTGAAGTTGAATGTTGACGTGCTTTTCAGTTGTTTAGATGTGTTTGTTTAGCCTTTACTCTGGGCTAAGACAAGTACGCTGAGGGATTTGATGAGTGAGGCCAGTGCTGCTTTTCTTTCTGATGGAGGAGCCAAACAGCCCTAGCCCCAGCCTTACAGAGAAAATACACCAAAATTTCAAGAATTATGGTCTTAGAGGGTGGAAAGTTTTCCTGCTGCCTGCTCTTTTTCCACAGTTTGTGTTTTGCCAAGAGTTTTGCTGCACACCTGAAAGGAGGTTGCAGTGAGGAGGGTATTTGTCTGGGGACATGGTTTAGTGATGAGACTCAGTAGGTCAGGTTGATAGTTGGACTTATCCTGAAGTATTCGAACTGAGATGATTCTCTACAGAAGGACAAGGGCTTGGGACGCAGCCTTATGAAAGCCCTGGACGTGCCCCTGTATGGCAGAGCCAGCACTGAGCTTTAAAGCCAAGGAAGGTGCTGCTCCAAAATCGGCACGGTGCCTGCTGGAGAGTGCTGTGCCTAAGCACCCCTTCATTAGAGCGGCTGATGCCTTGGTATAGGCAATGAACAAATGGTATTAATATAATTTTCATGTTTTCTCCCACTAATTCCCTGAAGTCATCAGCCGTTTTCTGGCAATTATATTTCTCCCTTGTGCTATGTTTCAATTGATTTATTATTACTTCATGGGGTTTACCATCTCCTAGGTCTTCTTAAACTCGAAAGGCGTTGTAATGCACCAGAAGAAAGAAGGGTGCAGCTTGAAATACTCAATAGAGTGCAAACACCAAAAAGTCCACTCAGAGGCCAAGATGGGAGGAAGGAAAAAATACATTTTTCAATATGTGTAAATGCAAGGAACAGAGAGAGAAATATTCCATTAATCCAGGCACCTACCTGCAATCAGGCTACACCTGCAGTTTCTGTACAAGGGGGCTCAGATCAGTTTTGAGCTGCAATTCACGTTTCACAGCCTGCACGCTGCTTGTGCCAGCTCCTGGCCAGGCAGGATCTGGCAGCCCTGGCGGACAGACAGACGGCAGTGGTGCCACTGCCTCACCATCAGGGCTGGCCGGAGCTGTGTGCTGCTGCCACCAGGATCCTGCCCAGCTGCCCCATGCTGCTGCTGCACGTCACAGCAGCATCTCCAGCTCAACCGTTTAATAAAGGCTCGCAACTGTTTTTTCAGGCACTTGGTGTCTATAATTATTTTCTTCACGAAGTAATTTTGGTTTCATAGGTAAACACCAATCTCAGCAATTTCCACTTTTAATACACAATCTGATTTAGAACTAGGCATCTGCCTGCTAAGTAGTTATCTGTTACAGCCAAGCCTGCCTGACAGCCTTCCTCATCACTCTTTGTTTTCAACTATATGTAATAAGCATCAGCTGGGCAATGGGGGAGTTACACCACACACCCAAGGGGGTCCCGAGCACTTTAACAAAGTTTAATTACAGCATTAGCAACGTGGGTGAGGCATCCAAGCAAACAGGTCATAAATCAGCCCAGGAAAGAAGAAGAACCCCCTGCCTCCTACACTGACTATGGTGAATAAATGGTGCCCTGGGTTGTTACTTTGGGACACCCAGGGGGTTTGCAGGTATAGTTACAGCCACAGGTGTCCCCATGTGTCACCTCCATGTCCCCAAGCTGTGCACAGAGTGCCAGAGCCCCTCTGCCCTGTGGTTCTGCCTGGAATGAGCCAACCCTGCCTGCTGCCTATGAAGCATTTCTCAACTTTCTGCAGACCCTGTGACCGCCCCGCTTGGTTTTCCTACAGATGCGGTGAAGGACTGCAGCACGCACATTGGTTTTTCAAGGGGAACTTTGGGAATTTCCATGGAGACATGGTAGCAGGTGGTGGTGTGCCCATGGGAGGGAGGGTGGCACCAGATGCTCATCCAGAACCACTGTGGTCAATAAACCGTGAATTAAGAAGGATTTACATGATAGTCCGTGAGAGCTGTTTAAGAGTTGTTAGAGTGTGTTCAGTAATCCAGTTACAAAAAAATGCCAATATATGTGCTTGATGAAAGACTGTAACTGCTTTAAAATATGGTTATGGGCTATTGCACGAAGGAGAAACTAACTTAAATATTCACAGGCTTTGAATGCACTTGGCTTTATCATGTGTTACAGTGATTTATGCGAGACATAAAAAACAATTGTCAAAAATATGGAAGAAAAATTTCAAGCCAAAAGCAAAGCCATTCATTCTGAATAGCAACGTGTTAACACAGGGGAAAGGAAACAGCAGCACTGCAAATGGAAAGGGAACGTTCAGCAAACGAAACTCTTCATTGGAAAAACATCTCTGCAGAATGATAATTATCCATTAGCTTTGAAATAACCTCCAAATTAATAGCTATTTTCCTAGCATCCAAATGTCGCACATTTTCCCAAAGAAAACAAATCTATCACTAAGTGTGATTGTATCTCTTACGCTTTTTATGTTCACGATTGAGTCAAAATAAAGCCTTGTTGCAGAGAGAGAAAAAGATGTCTTGGAAGTGTAAAAGGCTGTAATTCAGTCAAGGTTTTCTAGTGGCATTGCACAGCCACTGCAATGGAAACGGAGCCCCGATCCTGAATTAGTGCCCGAAGATTTTCTGTGAAATCCTTCATTGTTAAGGGGCCTTGTCAGTTCACATCAGTGTGGTCCAGAAGGTGTCACACTGCTGTACATTTTAATCCCAGGGCACTGAGTTTGCAGCTGAGAGAGACTGCAGAGCTGGAGGCACCAGCAGGGGAAAGCAAATTCATAAACTGGCACCACCATCCTTATTTCCTTGGAAAATTTCCTTGGGAATTTCAAGGGAGATGTGGATGGGGCCAGGCCAGGCCTGCCAGCCCTGCATCCTTGTGGCACTGGGACTTCCACAGTGGTGCTCGGAGCAGCCTCACACTGCTTCCTATGGCTCAGTTTGACGACTCTGGCTATAAACTTGCCTGTGGAAGTCTCTTTCCCATTTTAACAATGCATCGTTAACTTCTAACAGTGCCAAAGTGTTCCCACTCTCACATTCAGCAAGCTCAGCACACAAGCAATAGCCAGCCCTGAGCAGGTACCAGTGCCTCTGTCAGTGCATGTGTGGCTCGCAGGGGACCCTGGAGGTGAGCAGTGGGGTGATGTGAGCCAACATAGTCCTCTTGTGAGCACCCGGCTCCTGCTGCCTTGGCACACAGTCTGGAAGTTGACAGAAGATGTCAGTAAAAGACAAGTCCTCTGAACGCCTCACAGGCTGATCAGACATTTCCCTCTATTGACATGTGAGGATTTATAGCTCGTGCTAAATATTGTGCAGGCAGTGTGAGTGGTCGGGATGACCCTCAATGGTGGGTGACCCTAATTGGGTGACCCCCAGTGCAAACATTCAGCCCAGATAATTACAGACCCTTAAGTAGCAATAGCTGTCTGGACCCCTGCTGTTAAACAGTGTTGGATTCCTGTGGTGTAGCGTGGAGAGGCCCCAGGGTGCAGCGTAAAGCCTAGCCTTGTGTCCTGTCCCTGCTCACAGGGATTCACACCTGAAAGCAGGAGAACAGGGCTGGAAGCTTGGTTCTGGGGTGAACACCTGCCAGACCCACTAGCCCAAATCTATTTATCCAGGGCTGGGATAACAAAACTCAGAGCCACCGTGTGTCCAGCACAATAAACCCATCGACACTTTGGGATTCCTCCTCGCAGACCCCTCTCAGACTCCCACAAGAGATCAGCAGCCAAACTCCTGCATGGGATGCTTCCTGAACTGTATGAATTTATTAGAAAATTACTCAGCACAATAATAAATGCACCCAGAGCTGCTTTTTTTTTTTTTTTTTTTTTTTTTTCCACATCAGGTGGTAAAACAGTAGCTCTGAATAGATTGCCTGCACGAAGGCTTTCGCCTTTAGCATGGCAGCAGCAGATGGCCTAATAAATATGCAGTGCTCTAAGACTATACTTGTAATTTCTGTGACCTAAGCTTTTTTGGTCTCCCACACAGATAAAATGCACAATCATCCATAACAAACTTTATAATAGATAAAAACCTAAGCAGTGTAATATAAGCGCTGTTAGAAGTCCACTGGCATTACCCGTGCAGTAGCAGTTGTATGAGGAGCCTGGCTGGTTTGATTTATGGGAACATATAACTGCGGCTGCCCCTGGTTGGAGCAGAAGCCCCGCTATCAGCACACCAGGATCTTTCCTCTGGCAGGGGAGGATGTCTGCGAGGAGTGGGACGAAGGCATTGACTGTCCCCAGGAGCACTCCAGCCACACTGTGGAAGTGAGGGCTTTCAGTTAACAACAGCTCAATAGGATTTTTCTTCTGTTTTTTTTTTTTTTTTTTTTTTTTTCATCCACATGCCTTTCAAACCTGTGTGCTCTTCAAAACTCCTGGAAAAGAGCATTATAACAGGGAGAAGAACATGATAACAAAGATAAGGAGCCTGAGATCTGCTGGAGAAGCCACAGCTGCAGTGATGGATCACCAGTTGCTCAGCCTTCAGCAAACTGGTCAGCGCCTCTGCAGCCACCGAGACTGGTGGCCTGGAGGTGCTAGCACAGGGCCTGCATGGGCAGAGGGACCTATCTGGGCCACATTTGAACAAAACTAGGAAAACAACCTTAACACAGATAATTTTTCCACTTGAAAGCTGTCAAGCTTGGAAACAGAACTACTTTTAGAGTGGTACGATGAGAGCAAAATCCTGCACAGGCCTTCACACGGCAGGCTGCAGCCTGTGACCCCACGGCAGCTCAGGGCTGTTTCTGGGGTCTCACCCAGGGTGTTAGCATTTTCGCTGGTTATAATGCCTGCAGCAGGATCTGGGAACATCACAGCGAGACCTGCCTGTACAGCTGCTAACAAGCAAGTTAAATACCAAATAAGAACAAATGACAAGTATTGTTGTTACACTTACACACTCCCATGGGTATCATGAAGCCAAGCTTTCAGTGTATCAGGGAACTGAATTTAAATAGTTTTTTTTTTCGAAGTGCCAAAAAAGGTGGCAGCTAAGGATGCCAAGTTACTATAGTAACCATGAGAAAAGTGGTGATTATCAGCAATACCACACAGAAAAGAGAGACTGGATTGTCTTTTCATTTTACCCATAGTCCATTGCTTAAAAATAAGCTCTTTTCTAATATAAAGAAATACCATGGAAAAAAATTGAATGTGAAATGTGAATATTATGCAAAATGATTTTCATGGAGTTTTCAACCTGTGCAATCTTGCCATTTGACCCAAAGTTTAGAGGATGCGCTCCTAAATGGGGTGTTTGATAGCTGAAGGATATGTGAATAATAAAGAATTACTTCTCATGTCTTCTTACCTAGTAACCACAGCAGCAGAGGGGAAAAAATCAAGGCTGGTGTCCTACTGCGAGCTCCTTAGGACAGAGTGTGTTCTCTGTTCGGCATAATGAGGCCAATGTGTACACTCAGCACCCAGGTTCAACAGAGGACAGTTCTGCAAGACTGGAGATTACAAGGTGCTAGCAGCTGCTCGGAGGAGAACGTGCCAGATCTCACAGGGCCCATGCTGTCTGTTCCCCATGCCTCATTGCCACTGTAGCCCACGGCGACCTAAGGGCTGAAACCAGGATATTTGGGCAGGCTTTGGAGAAACCCTTGAAAGCATAGATGGGCCTAAGGCAAAAAGAATGAGAGGAAAAGGGGCAATTGTTCAGAGGGACAGAACACATAGCTCTGGGATGTGACTGGAAAGTGCTTTAAAGGTTTCTTCGTTTTCCTGAACTTTCTGAAAGCTGATTGACTGGAAGGAGGTTTGTTTGCAGCAGCTGGAAATGAAGCAGAGCTGTCTGCCTCACCTGCCACGAGTGGGGAACAACGAGGCCTGAGGGATGATTGCTTCACCTGCGACCCTCTGGGTCCAGCAGGTTCAGCAATCTATTTTCAATTCCTCTTTCAATGCTCATCTAGGAAACATTAATGAAGCCTTATTAAAATTTATTGCATTTCAAAATTTCTGCTCTCAACAATCATAACTGTGCTTGGTCTGTAGACACAAATGCCTGCAGTTTTTTTAACCTAGAACTGTTCACCCAGACACATGTTTTTTTACCTGTTTGAAAGCACACCCTAGTGGGAACAATGTGGGTCTCTTGGACTAACACCACTACACACGACCGCTAGGAGCAAATATATGTGCTCTTTGTAACTTGCCATAAATGCTGGCCTTGAGAAATTGGCTGAAGAAAAGCATATGTGTGTACCAGCAGCACTTTAATTCTAGGTTCCCAGGATGATGATTACGAAAAACATTGGGAGCCAAACTTGCAGCCCTTGTAGCTAAGCCTTCCATGCTGCTCTACTCACAGATGTTGCTCACAGCGTCAGGGCAATCAGTCCCCATGGATGTTGAAGACATAAAGCTGCTACCTAGAATGCAAAGGGCAAGGATCCCAAACTGCTGATTTTGAAAAACAGGACTTACCTGTAAAATGCTACCTTGCTAATGACAGGAAAACACAGCGTATTTGGACTTGCTGTGAACCTGCCTGGAAAAACAGGCTTGCCCCAAACTTAGTTTTGCTACCTGCCTGCCTCCTTATCCCACTAAAGGTAGGGGTGAGAGTGTGAAGTTGCCAAGGGCTCTCTTCTGTCCAAGCTCTGGATGTCCGTTTACAGACTGCTACATGTGACACATCAGTGACTGCCTGCTGTGAAGCCAGGACAAGCATGTCTACCCCAAGTCACTGGCAGACCATCCATTGGCCCTTTGCAGACTTCTGACTCTTACATAGCACACACCAGCTTGCAGACACTCTGAAAGACTTATTTATTTGCAAAGTGAGCTGTTATCTCAGAAGCATCAGTGACCCAGTCTGGATTCACAGTGGTGCTGTAGCACATCCAATCATTCCTGCGAGACATGGGGCTGTGAAAGGAAAATTAACAATACATTTTAAATAGCCCTTGCCTCAAATACAGAGAACACGGTCCTGATCACTACATGATGGTAAACAGAAAGCAGTTAGATGTGTACAAGCACGCACAAGCTAGGATCTGATTTTTGAAGGGCAAAATTATGATTTCATTGAACTTTTAAACTGATTATGGCATTAGCAAGAACAGATACAAATCTTTCTGGGAGAAGCAGGCTAAGGCAGGGTAAGTAAATTATCTCCACACAGTATCTGTCTTCCTGTGGATTTCAGTGCTACTCGAATCAATTTGTGATGATATGTTTGTACCTGCCACGGAAGCCAAATACACAATCTGATCTTATGCCAAGCCACTATTAACAACTGCATTTCCAATTGATTCTAGGATATTCATTAACTGGCATCCATAATTACAAATAATTTACAGACATAACATTTTAAATCACTTGCCAGTGAGCTTACTAAGCTCACTTTATGACATTCGAATACATTATTCTTAAAAATTCACTGCGTAATCAACTTGCAAATGATTACTGTGGAACAGCACTGGATATAATCAAATAGAAACTTCGAGCAATGTCTATAGATCATTTGGGCCATGTGATGTTGACATCTCCTTTAACTGTCTCTATGAAACTGTGATGTACTGAGCTGGTGGACTCCAAAGCTGCTCGACTAGCTCAACTCCATTACAGCTTTGTTTAGATTTATTTACCCCTTGAGCAAGTGTCTCGTTGGTTGGGGGTCATTGGTGGTGAGTTCCTTTGCTCAGCGTTGCAGAATCTCCCCTGCTTTGGGGCTGGGCACTGCTTGGAGCCAAATAACAACCATGGCACTGCAGAAGCATCAGCATCAGGTTAACTGTTTTCTTGAGCAGACAAAGCTTGACACATCTGCATGCACAGTTTTTTATTCAGTTTCAGGTGCTGATTTGACTTGCAATGGCTACGTATGGTCTGATTTATCTCTATAATCTTTCCTTATGCTCAACAGGAATATTATATGTACAACAGAAAACAATCACACCGTGACGGAGGCAATTTAAATCTCTATGTTGGAACTTTGGGCCTTGAAGTTTGGGGCCTTCACTGAAAACTGCACTGAAAGCCAATACAGACAAGATAAATAAATTATCTTCTTTTATTGCAAGATATAACAGAAAAAAACCACACCTGTACACTGAGCACAGCTTCACATATGAATCATATACACATCTTCTTACTTTACATGGAACAAGGCTCCAATTTGTGAGTGTTGAAACAATCACTCATTGCTCTTCTTCAGGGCTATGTTAAATTACAGCAGTAAAGTAGATAGTAGCTGGTAATCTCAGGGCCTGCTGTATTTACCCTGTTGTGGTCTAGATTTACAAACTGCCTGTGTACACACCTTACAGTGCACTGTACTGTACACATTGTAACACCCTACAGCTTTGACATCATCTCGTTACTGTAATACACAATAGTAGGGAATTTCTCGAAGATGAGGGAAATACTGCTTTTTTTTCCATTGACTAAAGGGAGGGAGGGAACTTATGAAATAGATGCCTTTGAACAATGCATTGTGTATTTTAACAGTACAAAGGGTAAGATAGCTTGGAATCAATTAAAATTTTCCGGTAAGCAAGTAATGAAAAAAAAATATTTTATTTGAGTAAAACCATAATTTACAGATGAACATCACAAAAGCTCTTGATTCAATTTCATTTGTTCCCATGTAGAACCTTTGAGTATTGGAAATAAATCAGACTAACAAATAAATGTCTTAGCCACAAGGAACTTTTATGTAATATGATTTTCCACTGCATTACAACTTAATGTGAAACTATAAAAATAAGACACTATTTACATAATATATTCATTTGTTTGCAAAACTATTTGTTAATTCATGTTTTAAGTTACATGATAAATTATACAGCTCAGTCACACTTTACAAACAGTTAAAAGATAAACCCATTCTGACTATAAAATAATGTATCTCATGATCTGACTATGCCAATTCATAGTACTTCCCAGAATTTGGGTCAAAGTAACAGTTCAGACATGGATCATACAAAAGAGTCAAGACTTCCTCGTCTTCTTCAGCATTGAGGTCATCTTCACCTGTGTGAAGTGTAAAAAGTAAGAATAAATTACTTTCATTCACTTTGAAAAACAACATGGAAATACCTTTCTATCAGATGTGACAGAATTTCTCTTTAAATTGTATAATCTTTTGACTTTTGAATTGTTACCTTCAAGATAACTGCAATTCACTTTTTTTTTTTTTTTTTTTTAACATACATTTCTGAAGACTTGTCTTTAGTTGAGGTGAAATGATGTCATTCAGAGTTTGCTTAACAACTGGACCATACAAAGTCCAAGAGAGCTGTTCATCAAAAGTACCTTTACTGATAGTGTGTCAAGGTATTCTTAAGTGATATTTTTCTCTATGTTCACTTCAGAACAAGAAAGACAGTCAATCTATACTTAAGGCCTGTAAGAATCAAACTGTGTATTAGAACATTCTATATGGAAACCCAGAAAATTAAGCAGCACAGGAATCTTCATCTGAAATATTCTTGTTTAACATGTTGGTCTCACAGTGACTGCGTTGAAAAGTGTTTAGCATACTGTGTAGCATTTACAGGGTATTTATTATTGCTTGTTTTACATGTTACATTTAGGTAGTTAAGTATATTTCATTAATTGTTCTTAAACAGGTTGAGGAAGAAATCGTGTGACAAATAAGTCTAACAAACTTACAGCAAAGTCAATATTGTTGCAATAAACGTGCTCATATTGACTTTTCTTTGACAATGAGCTCTTTCATTGCAGGAAGCATAATAAAAGAAAAAGGAAGACTAAAAGAAGATACACAGTGTTATCCTGAGATAGCACATTTAACCATGCATGTAAAGGCATATACTCCAATTCGTATTTTCAGATGAGGCTTGCTAGTCATAAATAAAGATGTCTTAAAATTAAAATAAAGAAAAACTCTCTATGTAGAGCAAGGTAGTATAGCATCCTACCTGCTCATAACAAACCAACTGTAGAACTAAAAAGTGCAGTTGAAAACTACCTTCTATAGAACCTGCAAGTATTGTAGTTCCTAGGGTGTTTTTATCATATTGCTTAACGACATTAGAATGTCATAAAATCTTTTTCATTGGAGAAAGATGATAACCAGGGTGAGTCTCTGGAAATTAAGATCAGAATGTGAAAATAAATTTTCAGTTCAGGAAAATGACTGAACATTGCTTTCAGTTACACTAAGTTAATACACACCAAGTGCATTCTTTTTTAAGATGATGAAAGTTTCCCCATTGATTTCACTCAGTTGGTTTTTACCCACTGAGAAACAGTACAGAATTCTATGTATGAAAATTTAGCAGTAATTCATATCAGTAAAAGGAAATACTGCCTTTTAAGCATCAATGAACAGTAGAAAGCAGTCTTACTACAGGCAAAAATATGAACTCCCTATTTGACTATATTACAACCTGATATTTCAGCATTCCATTATTTTGAAAACAGTGACAAAATTTTTGCAACTTACAAGTCTCCTGTTAATTATTTTTAACATAGGGGAATAGGTAAGAATTGGGTCTTCCTCTGCTTTACCTGCTCACTACAGTGACAAAACAAAGTTCTGGTATCTCAGATAACACAGTCCTGAAACTTTCAGAAAATGTATTCATGTGTTTCTTAGTTTGTAAATTAACTCTTAACATATGGGATTTTAATGTGTAATTTCTGATATAAAAAATCTGTACAACAAAGCCTGCAATATTGGAGAGAAAATAAGATTTTTCAGACAATAAAAAATTTGCCTGAATAAAAAACTGTCTAAAGCTGTGTAGAATCCAAGAATGTTTTTAGGTTATAAAAGGTTTAGGTAGAAATGAATTGTTAGCCTAAAATACACTGATCAAGCCAGACAGATTTTTATTATAGATGCTTTATATACGACAGGAAATCATAGCTGAACGCAATCTGTATCTGGAATTCCATCATAAATGTTCATCTCGTTCTCAGACTGCTAATACAAACTGAATGCTTTGTATGCTCTAACACTTCATAATAAGTAATGGCCTGTTATGCTAACGGCGGCAGTTTCACAACACGCAAAATCTATTTACAGGCAGGATCACACAACGATATATGGGTTAGTTACATTATCTAGAGACCAGAAAGTAGGTTGGTGCATTTAATGCATACAGAAGAAGTATGTGCTTTATTGTTTGGGAAGAGATCTCATTATTGTTTCCTCAATAGCACGAACAAATGCAGTCAGAAAGAAACTGGCTCTCGCTGTAACCAGAAGTAAAAAGGTAAAGCTTATTTGTTGCCCTCCTTGCTGTTGGTCCATCACCAGGCCTGGCAAGCTAAAAAAGGTTAACTGAGATACTTTGATGGACGTTGCTCTTGGGAAAAATGATTCAGTGCAGACAGTTTGGGGGAACGAAACATCTTTTCCTACATTTCACATGATGGTAAACAAGCAAATGGTGTTCATGCATCGTTCCCTCACAGAGCTTTACATTTTCACCTGAAACCATTTTGTTATTGCCACTGAATTCATACATTTATTATTTTGCGTTTCCTTGTCTATGCTTCTCCTCAAAACCAAGGGCCAAACTAACCGACAAACAAGTGCATTTCAAAGAACATTTCCCTAGCTTCTGATGCTCTGCCACCATCCATTCTTTTGGGGCTGAAGCGGCTCAGGATTGCATGAAAAAACCTCTTGGCAGTTTAATTTGAATATCATAGTGAAAGCAAAGTGGAAGCTTTTGTTCTTAAATCACTGTAAAATTAAACAGTATTTTCTGCAGCTGTTAAAGCTAGAAAATAACTTGATTTTAAATGAAAACTTGCCAAAGTCTATGATATACATTATAAAGGGATGAGTATTTTTTTCTTCACTTGAGCTGAAATAAGACTGAAGACTGTACCTCTGAAAACCTGTCTAAAAATGATATGCTGCCCCACTGAAATCATGGAGCTATTGTTTTTATAGAGAAAGGATTTTTCTCTACCTGTATAAACCTGGATATCAAGGAATTGAGGCAGGCAGCAGCTTTTTCTGAGCATTGGAACAAACATACAGATAAATGTGTTGTTATTTGGACTATGTTAACACAAAGTGTTTACACAGTCACCAGTCTGAAGAACTAAAATAAATAGCTGCCTGTTTCACAGAAATACATTTTTTTTCTTGTATTCTAGCCTTTAATATTAGGAAATGGTTGGTAGGAAATCTCACTCTAAGATATGGGAATCATAATCACACCCTGGTGTAGGTCAGTTGCTCAGAATCATCTGTCAGGAAAAGGGATGCTGAAGAGAACAGTGCTAATATTTTCTCTGATATGATCCCTGACCATTGAACTACAGTGCTCAAATCTATACTGTAATTATGTACTGCCGGGTTACCATATGAATATTGTCAACAGCTGTAGTCCCAGAAAGAAGTCTGTTAAGTGCTGTGGTTCCTGCAGCACTATCTTTAGACAAATAACAAGATACAATGAGGTAAGTTTCAGAGAATTTATGACTCTGCCTTTGTCACTTACTGTGGAAACTTTCTTGTGTGACTTGTTATCTAAAGGTAAATGACATTTTCTATGAGTTGGGAACATCCATGTCCAACAAAGGAAAAATCTATTAAAATTTATCATATTTATCAGTTTAGATTTTGCTCTTGATTATTTTGTGAAACATGTCAAACACAAGACTACTTCTCATTACATCTTCCCATTTAACTATGTATTATGGATGGTGTTACTATTAAGAAAGGAACTCAATAAATTTTTTTCAGAAATTAATTACCTTTTCCCCAAAATTTTGCCTCAAACTAAAGATTTTTTTTTTTTTTTTTTCCAAAATACAAGAATTAAAGAATTTTTGGAAATACACAATACTTTTCCTTGAGGATAATTTTAAAATGGACATCTCAGATACACTATGCCTTAGTGCAGATTTTCAGTACTCATAAATATACTTGTGTTACACTGTGATACTTGGTACACTGGAAAACTGCACACACACACACAAAATCTTGTGACACTAAAGTCACTTGCCAACATGAGAAGTAACTTATTTTTCAATGTGATATTAAAAATACATATAATTAGGGTATCAGAATTTCCTGGAATGAATTTGAGCATTCAGTTTGTTAATCTGGTACTCAAGTGTAAGCAATAAAGCAGTTCTTTTGTCACACAAATACTTAACCTCAAGTGAAGTGATTAAGAAAACCCCCCACATTTTTTCTGAAGTGTTAGAGACGTATAACAAGATAAGACCTTTTTTAGCATCTCTTTCAAAAATAATACTGCAAAACATCTAGTTACCATGGTCCATCAAGTCTTTTTTTAAACCAAGAGATCTAGGAAAATTCACAGCCTAATCTAATCTGATATGTGTGTATTACATGGCACCATGTTTTCACATAGCACCATATTACATCCAAAGGTTTGTGTTAAACTTGACTGTATCTTTTATGTGAAAAAATGTATGCCAATTTGCTGTCAATACAGCAGAAGGACAACATTTTTAAAGGACTATAAACAATCCAAAAAGTTTCTTGAAGATGCTGTATATTGTATGGGTAAACCCCTTAATTTGTCAGTCGTACCTCCCCCTCCCACAGGTGCTAAGACCATTTATGGATCTTCTCTGTTACTTCAGTAGGGAAGGGTTTCTAGTAGTTCAGAAAAAAAATCCAAACTGTTCTGTGTGGGGAGGAAAGGTAAAAGAATTGCTTTATTGTTCTCTCTTATTTCCTCCAACTTCTTGGGGAAATGAAGCTTGATCATTTCAACCACGACAGCAGGTATTTTGAATATTTGAAAATAGAAAAAAAATCTCCATGAAGTTATAAAAACTACAAATATCATACATATACATGAGCCAAAATTTAATTAGATTCAATGAAGGTGCAAAAATAAAAAGCCAAAATAAAAAGCTATGGTATATAGAGATTTTAAGTTCTCTAAATGTGCCATAGCAGACATATCATTTAAAATATTTCAGTATAAAGAAAAACAAGTTTAGGAACAATTTACAAAACAATTTGGAATTCCTCATGTGAATTAACAGGACAAATCCAACATCTTCCCAGGGGTATCTATACATATATATATATATATATATATATATATACTAGCTTTCTAAAGATAATCACCCTATTTTTAAAATTTTCAGGGATTCAAGCTTTACTGCAGCATGTCTAGGATTTCATAATACTAACATCAAAACATTCTCAGAGACCTTTCACAAATTTATATCCGACACACCTTTAACTCAAGGATTACTGTCCAATTCTCTTTGGCTTACTTAGGACCCTTAACAAAACATATTATTTGATTCTTCAAAGCAAGGTTCCTTCCTGACAGCAAAATTCTGTTTTGCTGTCATAAACAATTACAAACACACATCTACAAAAAGATTCCCGATTTGAGGGCCATGATCTATTTCAGGCAGTAAATCACTAAGACATCTTCATCCTTAAGCAGTCAAAATACACAGGTCAGATTTATGAGATTTCACATTGAATTCCCTGGACGTGAAAAAAAAAGTAGGTATCTAACACAACAAAGAAGAAAAAAGGGTGTTTGAAAAAAACACACCACAACAGGATATATGTTTTATTCTATTGCTGTTGACTTTCCAATTTCAGCAAAGTTCTTCACTATTCTCTAAGCAACTGCCATTATAAATGAAATCTATAACACCTGAGGTAGTGACTCAGCAATCTTTACTTAAGAAACCATGCTTGAGATTTCATTTAAAGATAAATTTGTATTTTTTCTTCGTAATGGAAGTATTATATACAGAACCCAAGTTGTTCTTCTGAATATGAATTTTAGTTTTTGCATTCTTTCTTTCATAGGTTTGCCATCCACACTATCATCAATTCCTTATTTTAAACAAATAAGATGCATTTTTAATGAGGTTAATCTATATCTAACCAGAATGTTAGGAAACTGTGACTACATAAGTTATTCTTTTATCAGAGGCAAATAATACTGTATGGAAAACTCTGCTAGCTTGCACTGAGAATAATAACTCTGAACCCAAAATGTAGCAGTATAAAAAAAAAACTACTGGAAAACAGAACCAGTGCTACAGAAACAGCATTTATAAATGTTGTCCTATCCAGGTCCTTTTCATTGTCTTCATAAACCTACCTGGAATACTCTGATTTGCTGAAGATTTAGTGTGCTCATCCAGTTTTTGGCTTGCAGGAGTGAGAGGGGGACTGAACACGTTCAACCAGTCTCTGAAAAACACAAATCAAAATATCACTCCTAAAAGCACAGATTGTGATCCCATTTGTTGGAATAATTTGATTTTTAGAAAACTTTCAGAGGAAACCACAAGTTGTCATGTGTGATGAAACAAAACAAAGCTGGATTTTATTATTATAAAAATTTAGTTTATAGCTAATACAATTAAAAAAGTTAAGGCTTTGTTCTTTAGCATTTTCACCTTTTCACAACGAAAACCTGTGTTCCAAGGCAGGCTTACTTTGCAGATTTCAGCTGCTTTTGCTCTGCCAGCCAATGCTGTACATGAGGTGTGATCCACAGAGCTGTGCCCTGCAAGCCTATGGGACTCAGGGGAGTCCTTGTCTGAGGAACAGACTTGGGAGAAGCCACCTGTGTTTGATGAGAGACTGTAGGGGTCCATGTGATTGAAAATCCTTACCATCCCTAGAGAAAAAGCTTTAGTGGCAATCGTAAGAGCTGTGTTTGTCCACTGTTTGGAGCTGCCTTATATAGGGTGAGCAAGTGCTATATAACTTTCTGAGTCTGGGTGGTCCATGAGTGAGAGCTGAGCATAGAGATGAGATGCATGCCATGAACAGTGTGATGCCAACTCAGTGCTCGTGAACTGTGGGAAAGCTGATTTGTATAAAATAATGTACTCTTTGCAGTTCATTTTCACTTTTAAATTTTTTAATAAAGGAATGGAATTAATGATCAAAGCTAAGAATAACATTCTAACAGCTTCCCAGTGTTTTCTAAGAAGGAAATACTGGATTGAATCAGAATATTATTAAAAATAGTTGTTGATATCAAAAAAACAACCTCTGTAAACACATTATAAATATTTGTTTAGAACAATTTATTATTTTTATAAAATTTGTTATATGCTGTAAATAAAAAAATTGTTATCGAGCACAACATGGTTTTATTTGCTGACCAGAAGACAGGACTCATCTCATCACAGCTATCACAGGTCTGTTTTACTTCTGTGAAGAAAAAGGTTTTGGTGGAATCTTTATCACAGAGAAGGGAGTATGGAACTTCTTCACCTATTTAATTTAATAGGCAATTTATGCCTCTGCTGAACACTACTTTGTGATAGCTTTTAAAAATGATTTTCCCATTATCATACATTGATGCAAAGTTCAATGTTCATTTCACATACGCCACTTTATGATACACTGTCTTTGATTGCTACGGCTCAAAGAAAGGAAAACAGAGCAGTCCTTTTTATTGTTATTTTGTTATTGCTATTGCTTTTTTATTGCGAACTGAACTGCTGACTTTTTCACTAAAAAACGGGATAGGAAACATATGTATGAGATTTCATTCATTTTATACTGCCAATGAGAGAAACGGCCCTGGAAGGACACATCCAAGTCACAAAGTTCAGGCAATCCTTGTGTAGTTGACCACGTCTCACAATTCTTGTCATAGAAGAAACTGATCTCTGTACACTGCTTTGCTGATGTTTCACTATGTTCCCATCTCTCTTGTTCGACAATTAAGTGTTTTTAACACATTAAAGCCTCCATAGAACTAACTGTGGAACTGAATGATTGAGATTTAACATTTTGAACAGATTTCGAAGAACTTCAGTAAAACATCTTATATCAATAGAAGCAGATCCATCCTTTTTGACCAACCTTTTTCATTGCAAGGGAAGGGATGTAGATTGGAAAAGGAGTCTTCAAATGCTCCTATGTTTGCTTCATGCTGGTGGGAACAGTGCAGCTCTACAGAGTAAATTAGTTTGGGATTGATTTAATTTATGTCTGGCCATGGTTGTTCCAACAGCTGGCACAAGAACACTTTACATGCAAACTTGTACTAGAAGCTGGGAAGATTTGCTAGGGCTACGAAAGTAACTTCACCATCAGCAGATTCCTCTAGAAAGGCTGAATTTTCCCAAAGCTTGACAGATTTCTTTACATTGCCAGACTGTATCAATTGTCCAACACCAAGTAAACAGGTAATGTACATCTACTTTCTGAAAAGCCTTGATGATCTCATGTAAGATGTGTTTCTGACAGAGAAATCTGGCAAGGCTCAGTCATGTGCTGTAATTGCTAAAATATGCCTTTTTTTGTTTTTTGTTTATTGTTAGATTTTCTCTTACTTCTGGACTTGTTATTGATTCCACATCATCTCCTGCTGGCATGTACACATAATCTGGGGTGAATCAGGGGACAACCACCTATCTGTTTGCAGTCAAAATGGAAAAAACTAATTTTCTGCCTCAGGAAACAGAACTGCTGGTGTAGAAATCCAGCAAGTAGTATAGCAGATTTAAAGGAAGAGATATTGATTTTTCCATCATTTCAATATGTAAAAAACATAGTTCAATCTTTTTTTTATACCATCATTCTATTTCCACATATATGGCCAACTTCACAACCTATCCTTCCCTGCTGTTCAGCCAGTGCCAGTGAGAACTGGTACAACTAATCCACACAGCAATATCCTTGCCTAGACACCTCATTATTAGCTCTCTATGTCATTGCTTGCCATTTTTGCATTCCCTGAATTCACCCAAAGACTATTCATTTGCAGCAAAATTTCAAAAGCTTCCAGGAATAACAGTTAAGTACATGCATATGATATTCAGTTGCGTGGTAGTATTTATTCATTTCTGCCACTTGCATGTGTGTTTTTTGCTGCCTTGTACTCTGCCAACATGAAGCTAAACACTAATATCTGAACATGCTCACAGCAAGCAGTGAGGGAGCACTAAGCTTTAGCACTTACCCAATTCTCTACAATTGTACTGAAGCATAAAGTCAGTAAAGGCAACCTCTTTGAGAAACTGCAACAATTTTAGGTAAGGCAAGGCAGAACTATTAGTGCTAATCTACATCTCCGCTTCCCAAGCTACCCTTTTTTCCCAGTTCATTACAACTTAAAGATGGTGATGTTTGAGACACAGAGAAGGACTAGCGTATTTCTGCTGGGAAGACTGCTGAAGCTACGGTTGTGCAAGGACAGAGGAAAGATGGTGATTGCTGGTAAAGAGAATTAACTCAGTCAGACTAACAAATGTTAGAAAAGTAAAGCTTTAGAGCATACATGAAGTTCTACAAGTCTGGCACAAAACAGAAGAGTTTACAGATCCACGTTTTTCATAAAAAATACGTATCAGATCATTTCTAAAAAAAGAAAAAAAAAAAAAAAAGGAATTTGTACCTGGAGAGCAGAGGATGAGGAGAGAGGACAGGATGTTAGTATGAAGGAAGAAAAGACAATAAGGCAACTATTTCCAAGGGAAAAGAAAGATAACTCATTTATAGAACATGGAGGGAGTTTGGTAATCATGTGCCATCAAACCAGTATCTCTCTTAAATTTATGGTTCTTATTACTCAGGAAATTTACAAATTTCAGTTTAAAGTCTCATCTCTGCAAAGTCTTCCTGAAAGATATGTCTGAGTAATCAAAGATGGGTGATTATTTGTATGATTTTGTCCCTTATTTTTTTTATTCAATTATTTGAGTTAATTCTGCTGTATGGAAGTTGTTCATTTTCACCTTTATATTTATTATGAGGCACCTGGCTCAGTTGAAGAACTATTATTTTTTCTAGCAGGTGTGAGTATAAGAGCTAAGGATTTCAATGGTTCTAAAGGGAGGTAGAAGTGTATGTACTTATGACTGAGGCAAAGGAGGTGCATGGTAAGCTTATTATTTCCTATTAAAATAGTCTGGAATCAGTTTATGTTTTCTTTTTTCCTCCCACTGTCCAAGAGAAATGAATAGTTTTATCCACCAAGAAAAGTACATAAACCAGTGCAATATTAAGGATCCATTATTGACATAATATTACTTCTAAGGTTTTACACAATATATATTAAAAACTGGCTTATCACTTCCACATGTCAGTTAGCAATGTCTAAGACAATACTTCATAAAATTTAAAATTTAAAAAAAGAAAGCTTATGTGTGCTGAAATCTTCTTGGTCAAGCTGCAGCAGAGAGTAAATATTTATAGTTGTTTGATAAACCTCTGAAACATGAGCTTACACTGTAATTCTGATAGATGCTGTAGTCTTGCAGTCAATACAGACTTTTTCACAATGAAATCTGCAGATACTTTTAAGGAAGCAACTAAAGCATATTGGTGTGTGGGACAGAGTGTATATGGTAATTTGAAAAAAAAAAAAAACAACACCAAAATTCTGAGAAAATTTGTTGACCTTGCCTAAAAGTAAAGAGCCCATCATGGAGAAAATCAGCAATTAACACTTTAGAAATGCAGACTGTGGCCTGTGTTCCCATTTATTGTGTTTTTATTTTGATTGAATAAAGAATATTTCTGGGGTGAACTTCGAGAAGCTAGTTTATCTCCTTAAAACATAAAAGCGAATCAAGCACTCTGACTAATGAATGACACTCTCTTTATGCTACCAATGCCTCAAGCTATAATCAATGCAATCAACATGCAATAAACTATCTAGAGCTTTTCTGATAACAATGCTGAATGCTAAGTAAGTCTTTTGACATTGTGACTTTTTTTGTATGAAGGCCTGGAACAGAAGGATTCCAAGCATCTTTAATGCTGGCACTGAGATTCTTAATTATTCTGGATGCAATTCTACATATCAAAATGTAATAAAACATATTTCATGCCATGGGCTTTTCTAAAAAAATAAAAAAACTTTCAGAAAGTAAGTGTCATACATTGAAAGATCACATGATAACTGAGCTGTGATGAAAAACAGAATAAATCTTTGGGATTTATGAACACAATTTTTAGTTTCATAACAGAATAGTAAATTTTTCAGAAAATGGCATCCATCAGTAAAATCTGTTGAGAAAATTAGTGGCAATACCAATGGCAATACCATATCAGAACTATTGCCGTGAGCAATAATACCATCAACAGAAAAATGAAGAATCAGGGCTTTGATTTAAATCTTGCTGAACACCTTTGATACTCCTATTTTTTAAAAGTTGCTTTTTAGGCTATCCTAACAGATGGAATGAAAAAATGTCAAATTTCTTAAGTATAAAGATTTTTAACATTTCTGTGAATTGAGATAGCATACTTTACCACTTTTCTTTTGGATCTTATTTAATTTGTATTATTTAAATCAATTAGATCATTTAATCCATATTATTAACACAATTAAAATGCTTCAAAGTTTCAGTACAACAGCTTTGTCTAATAGTTTGTATAGGAATTGAAAGGAATACTCATATTATTAGGTCAGCCTAATAATAGCAGTATACTTAAAAAATGCAAGGCAAGTGCTACATTACATCAAACCAGAATGAAAAAGTAACATCAGTTTTGTATTATTAAGAACACATCAAATTGAGAGATTATTAAGCATCTGAAGAGTACAATCAATAAAGAACACAAAAGATGGTATTTAGCTGCATGAACTACTTAGTAAATTTTTATGAATACTAGAAGAGAACTGGCTCATGTCTGAGTGATAATAAGAGAAGCACATTTGCCTCAAAATTATTTTTTACAATGAATAATTTGATTAACTCCGTTGAGGGCCAGAGAATGCTAATGTATAAATCAAGAGTACAAAAATATTTTAAGGAAAAAAGGACCAATTCTTGAGATCTTGTGCTCCAAGTAAGTAATACCTCACTATGATCCACTGAAAGCAAAGTATGAGCTCATATCTAAAGTGTGGTTCATATAAATTAAATATTAAATTCAGGTAGGATGAAGACCTATTTTTTCCCACTTTGTTTGAATTTTTAATTGTATCTATTTAAAAGAGGTGGCGAGAGACCAACTTAAATAAATCAACACAAAGTCACCTAGCTTTGTGACCTAACCCCTCACCCATTCCTTGCTACATTGGTTGTGGAGCTTCCATTACTTTTTAAGCTGCTAACTTTAGTAGATCTGAATTTTCTTTTTTTTTACATTTCTGCTGACCTTCATGGGTATGTGTAACTTCCTTAATTTAAATCAATTACTTAATAAACAGTTATTTGGATTCTGCTTTGCAATATATTATGTATGCATGTGTAATGAGATTTTTTTAAAATAGAAACATTTCCATAGAAATAAAGTCTTCAATATTAGTTTCAGAAGTAAAGCAAAGACTTCTGAAAGCTATTAACAATAAGATTTACTTGTGTTATACGCAATCTTATGCTTTTTATTTTTTTAAAAAAAAAAAAGGAAATCAAATCTCAGGTCATATGACCACATGTCTGTAATAATTGTGAAATCATCTTAACCTTAAATTGTCCATTATTGCAAATAAAATGCTTTAAACAATTTCATTTGTGAATATTCTTATAAGTCCTTAAACAAATATGTCATAAACCAAGCAACATTCAATATTAATTTATAAATCACTTTTCAGTGTCACTTAGCTCCACATGAGTAGAACAGTATCTCTACAATGCAAAACTCATTGAGTACAGAAGAACAAGATATACTACCAAAGGAATACAGAGTATATTATACATACATATCAAAGATTTTTGAGTTCAGATTTTAATAAAAATTTGAAAAAACACATAAATATATGTCTGTATGACTTTACATGAACTGAAAGCTATATTTTAAGAAGAAATATCAGAAGGATTTAAGGTCAATCCAGCAATACATTGATGATTAAAAAATGCAAGATGTGCTACATTGTATTATTCTCCTGGAGTGTTATTGTAGTTTCAAAATATCATTAAATCAGCACAAACCAACACTTATCATTTCCTGCACATTTTTCACAGTGAGCTACATTTTGACTATGAGTAATCTGTTAATCTGTTCTTTGCCTCACAATCCGTCAAAGTGACAGATTCATTCCATCCCTAATACATAATATCTTCATTTACTGTATGCCTTACTGGAACTTGTTTTTTTGCTACCACTAAGTTTTAGAAAATCGTGAGTGTATTTACAGAATGACTTTTCCCTGTCCCCAAACCACTTCAGCAAATCCAGCCTGCCAAACACCATACTTCCAATGGAGACAAAGAGACTCTAAAAAAACAGAAACCACAATCTAAATTGTTAGCTGTAATTTACTTAAAGGCTAAGCCTCTAGTTCATCACCATGTTTACTTGCTGGCTAGATTATAGTCTTGATGTTCAATAGCAATATAAATGACACTAATAGAGAAAAAACAATGTTTTATCATCTAATTTAAATAAAATACTGGCCCATTCTTCTTAGCTTTTTGATTCAGTTATCAGAAGACCAGCTGTATAAATTGGAACTAATGAATTTGTGAAGGTGTGTTAAAATTCCTGTATACGAAGCTAATCTTAAACAAGTGAATTCTAATAAAGTACATCAGATATTCATTGATCAGTGAATCAACTGGATTTCCACATTTAATGAAGCATCTGTTAGGAAGGATTTGCTTCTTCTTCCACATATTTTTAACAATTAAATAAACCATGCATTTTAAACATTATGTTTTAATGTTTCGTTATTCAGGAAACACCTGAACTTAGAACCCAACGAGTCTTGTCGCAATTAAAGTAATTCCTTTCCTCCACAGCCAGCCACTAATGGCACTTTACTATTCTGTGCATCCTGGATGTAGACTGCATCCCATTTAACTTTTAATGGATGACATGAAGCCAGAGGGCTTTTAAAAATCAATGGAGAGAACATGACTCAAGAGAACACTAACTTTATTATTATCAAACTTGTTAAAGGTGATACAGTTGAATGTTCCTAGTCTGTGAAAATTATCTTTCTTTTTCAAGAAAGTGAAAAAAAAGCTAGGAAATGCTGACCTTCTAGTATATTAATACCTTGAATGGTAAAGCATTAAGCTAGAAATTTGATCATTACCAAAAGTGAGAGGTATGGTACCTTTGTCTAATTCTTCAAAAACAACAGCAAATTTTGCTAACAACAGCAAAATCACATAAAGGAATCAAAACCAACACTCTGCATGATGGATCAAAGCAATTGCACAAATGATACCGAGATGGCAGGGTAGGGAGGTGTGGGCATTTGTGCCCTTGGAAACACAGACAGTTTTGCTTTTTAAGAAAAAAAAGAAAGATCTCTTTCAGACATCCTGCCAGGAACAAGGGATGGCTAGTCAGTACACGAACAGTCAGCGTGTGTTACATCCTGGGAAAGGCTAAAACAGTTGGCTCCTTTGATATGAGAAGTTTATCAATACACTCCTCCAAGCAGTAGTGTCACATGAACACAGGCTTCTACAGATATGAACCAGCTGATTTGTTGTCTATGGGCAGCAATAAATATAAAATCTCTTGTCTCACCTTATGTAGGCATTGACACTTCATTCAGGGAAGACTGACTGAAATTTGCCTACCAAAGCTATGGGGCCATATACCATTCTCTTAATATCTTTATTCATCCAAGTGTCATGAAGATGCAAAGGACAGCATTGTAAGCATATACATTTGGTATAAAGTGCCATTTGCAGTACCCTGCTATTCTGTACTGACATTTATACTGCAGGCAGAGGTTTCTGGACAAATCTGCATGTCAATGTTATTGAACAGTTTAGAGTACTCCTCACCTTTGAGTATTCAGTAACCACTCTCTTTCAAGAATGTGAATACAGCCAGGTCCTTTGCTTTTTTTAACGATGTACAGGGGACATTGAAGGCCCTATAATACATCTGTTCAATGTTATTTTTGCTGCTGCAACACATCATGCCCATTAACATGGGTGATGACCACACGAGACATGAACCAAGGCTAACCTGATGTATGCAGCCCCAGATTTTCCTGTATTTTTTTCTACAGTACTAGTCTTGAGGCAGATATACAAGCATATTCCTCCCGCTGTGCAGGTAACCATTTGCTGGAAAAATACCTGTGGTCTGCAGAAGGCCAATTCTCAACAGAATGAAAATAGCACAGTGTTCGTTTGTTATTACTTTGGTCTTACTTGAGAAGTTAGGAACAATAGTAGGGAATAGTTGACTTTTTTTGGTCTTTGCTTCATCTATGCATATAAGCGTAGTTAGAACACTCACTTTCAATGGCTTAGGAATATTCAGAAAAAGTGTGGAACAATAAAAACATTCCCCATAACTCCTGAATCTACAAGTACAACAGACAAACTACTTTATATTAACATAGACTCAACAACATAGTTAGGAGGATTTGCCATGTCCAGTCCCTTAGTGTATATGCTGCCACTTTTTATATTTTCAGATTCCCATACAAGAGAAAGCAATTTTTGGATTATTTTAACATGTTTTTATGTGTTAGCCACCTGGTTCTCAATAATCTTTCTGAAGCTAAGCTTTTTACCACCATGATTAAAAAATTTAATCTTTTCAATTAGATGTTTCCTGTGCCATTTGCTTCTATTGTCATGTTCTTTTTCATGCATATTATAACCTGACAAATGCAGCAGCACTTTGCTAATTCAGATTAACGACTGGGAGACCTATTGTAAATTACTCTATTTCGTGTATGAGTAAAGTAAGTGAACAAGTACAATGACAAAGCAAAGTACCTTTTGTGATACATTGTTTTTGTTCACTTATTTTGACAACTGTTATGTAATTCTGTAATACTTCATAATGTAATATTGTCTCTTTTGCAGAAGTAATGGAGTTGTATGACTTTGATCTTCTAATGAATCATAAAAATAAATATGCTTCTTTGTTTGCAAAACTCATTTTTAAAATTTCCTTCTCAACTTTAAGGTATTCTCCTATTTAAGCCCTTGTCTGGAAGTACGGGAGACAAAGATGTTTTGCATTTGAATTTTACAGCATGCATGCTAGAGAAATTCTGGCTTAGTGCAAATAAATGTTATAACTACAATCTTTCTCCTACTGCGCCATTTTATAGGTGAGTTTAATCTTACTTAATCTCTGAGAGGTGCAATGACATGCATCAGCTACTGGCATGTATAGTTTCCATCTGGGATGGATGAGAACACTTGAATGGTATCCTCAGAACTGAACATACCTTTAATATTTGTACTTAAGTGTTTGCAAGGTTTGTGGATTTGTGCTGACATCATCGATACTTTATGTAAATGTCAGGTGCCATTATCATGGCAATATTTATGGCAACAATAGATTATGAAAAAGACTGGTACCAGAAAATTTTAAATAAAGTGTAGAGTAATTTAATTCCTAAAATTAATAGAGTGGTCAAAGAGTTACGCATATAAAGAACTGACGGTTATGTTTAACTAATTTACTTGCTAATTTTACCAGCTATCAAGTTTGAAAAGAAGTTAAAAATGTATTTAGCTAAAGAAACATGTTTATCCATTTCATGATTCATTATCATGAAATTGTCATTCATTATGACTTGTATACTGTGCATACATGTCATTACAAAAATAAGGAAATCACATTGTTTCATAAAGTAGTAACTAAGAATATGATCTTTTTTTTTTTTTCCTTATGGCAACATCTACAACTTTTTTGAGAAACTTAAAGTTACTGTCCTCTTCAAACATGTTTATCTGCAAGTCAATGAAACATTTATTTTATTATGATCAATTTCAAATCTATAACATTTATTGTAATGTTAAACAATAGAATACAATTACAAAAGGCAACCATTTTTTGTTCATTTTTTGTTATATGAACTATTTCCATTGGAGACATACCTTTACCAAAAAAGGGAAGAAAACTTCTTTAGTTGTTTTTTCCTTTTTCTTTCAGATTGTAGACAAAGGAAGAATGATAACATCCCGATCAGTCTAACATAACATACGTAGGTTACAGTAACAAGACAGCTTGCTTAAGTTAGCTTGTACCAAACCAATGTGAGGTGAGGCGACTATTAATCATTTGTCAATGACTGCAGGCCCTTATCAGCCTCTTATAGATACAATGAACTTTATATCACATCCACCAGTGGCAAAGCTATGAGGGATTTAAACCACAGTAGTGTGACACATTTTATAGATAAAACATAAATCTAGACAAAAAGTGAGCCTGACTTGCATCATCTATTTCCATTTAGCAATTTTAGTAAACACTTTATAATACTGTTTTTCCTTAAAATTTTAGGGACCTAGTGTGTTCCTTAGCTTTAAGGAGTTTCTTTTTTATTTGTAACAAAACCACTGATGGAAACTAATTTAAACACAAAAATTTCACGGAAGAAGCAACTGACTTGCATGTACGGGGAAGATAAATCAAGCTTATTTTATGAGTCAGCTACTGGACTGGCTTGAGAATGGTACTGAATCCTACCACTGCAGAGCAACTGTAATGCTTACTTCTCATAGCAAAACTTATGGAGATAATAATATGCAAAGCAGGTCAGGGAATCATGGAGAAGAATAAGACACTGGAAAGGGTAAATGGGAACTGGCAAATAACATCACATAGCTTCTTCAATTTCTTGCTGGGATTTCAGGGCTGACAATCTACATCATCAGCTGCAGATGCACTATCAGTGTTAACAGGGAATCATGATCACCCACAGCAGGTCCTACAGCAAGGCCAGCTCCAACATATAGGGCTGAATGGGTGGGTACACTATATTTGGATGCATACACATACTTTCACATACCAGCCAGGCAAGTGTGAGCTTCCAGCAGTCCAGCTCTGGGCTGGAGCTGGTAAGGGACTACAGTCCTATTTACTCCTGGTAACTGTGCAGGCAGCCCTGACCAAGCCCACAGCAGAAGTACAGACTGTAGTTCAAAATATCACTTTTCATTGACTGATATACTAATTAACTTTTGCAGATTCCAGCCACCTTTGGAAAACCCGTCAGCTCCAGGTATATAGAGCTGTTGATTTTAGAGCCGTTAACATATGAAACCCACCAGCCAATAATATGAACAACAAATTAAACTTCAGATTATCAAAAAAAAACAAAACACATTTATGAATGAAACATATCTTGATCACTCATTCTTTGGTTTGAGACCACTGACAAATAGACTTTCTCGTAAAATGAAGCCTGTGGTGTACGTGCTATTCTTACATTTTTGGACATAGTCCAAATTAGCTAGATATTTACTATCATCAAATCTTTGTGCCCACAATTCACTATGGGAATAGATTTTTTTTTTAACAAGTAAAATTAAATGTCTGGGTGAAACCTAACTGAAAATTTGCCTATGTACATTTTATATGAAATTACTGAAGTAAGATATAATTCCTGTGAAAGGATACCCAATGAAGTTCTGAAATATTTATGACCTACCGTAGTGTTGTTTCTGGGGAACAGCTGTTTGAACTTCAGAGGAACAAATTTAATTTGGTAGAGTGGGAAGAGTTGAGTAGGATGCCAGCTGAGGAGCTGGTGAGGCAATGCTTATAAAGAAGATTTCATCTTTAAAAAAATATCTCTTTCTCAAAGATGGAAAATCAGCTTTTATCAGAAATAAATTTTCTGAAGAGCATCTGTAGTTCAGAAAATGTATTCATAAAATTAGGCTCAAGTGATCTTTTTTATAGAATAGTTCCACATTTTGCAGTTCAGTATGACTGAAATTCCTTTTCAATATTAATTTTCTTTCAGCATTTCCTTTAATGAAACTTCCAAACTTTCTATAACACACAAATATTTTGAAGGACAACGCTGCTTAAATGCTTACTAAGTAGATGCAGAGTACATAGCAGCTTCCAGCCCCTGCACCGGAGGAAGAAGTAACAAAGATAATTAGACTCCTATTTGGAGGGAAAAGAGCAGTTCTGAAGTTCAGCTAGGACCATACAGCAAGTCAGCCTGTGGGAACTGCATAGCTAAGGCTTGAAACACTGTGCATCTTCTTGCTCATCTGGCTCTGTAGCCTCTGCAGTCAGCCTGTCTCCTTTCATTAACTGGTTCTGTGTCTTGCAAAGCAGCGTGATGCAGGGGTGATTTGTACTGCAGTAGCAATATTCTTGGCAGACTTATGACCTTTACCCAGTGGAACCAATGGAAAATGAGTCTAGCTGGGTCTTTTTATTGACTGCATTTCCATTATCTTCACAGGTGCTTTCTTTCTTGGCTTGTTCTTTTATCTTATTATGGACAGAAGCTACATTTACTGGACAATAGCTGCCACATTGCTCTCTTCTCATTTCCCAGAAAATATCACTAATACACTTTTTAAAGTTATGTCAGGCCTGTCGAATTCTTTATCACTTCTAAAAACAAACTCTTTGTTGTTTCAGTAAGTGCATCATTTAAATGTATTCATACCATAGTATTTCTACCCATATTCTATATAGAATATACCAATTTTTTCAAATATTGTCCTGTGTGTTCCTCTACGTAGCTACAGTAATTTCACAAAGATTTAGATATTTTTTACTTGCCTGTAAATTATCTATTAAAATTGGCTTTTAAAAAAAGCTCAGGAACTAAGTTTCAGAATTGTCATTTATTTCGTCTCTCTCTCATTTAGGTACACACCCTATATGGAAAACATTACTCAGTTTTCCATTATAAATGAAAGGTAATGATCTGAATGATGGTATTCCAGTCATATCTTCTCAGGTTTTAATATCACGATGCAAACTGACCTCGTAATTTTGTCATCTTCTGTATTTACAGCCCAATAATACTTTTCTGGCAGTTCACAAGGGCTACTGAATTTATGAAGCATTTGCAAGTATTCAGGTATTTTACGAATACTTTGCCCACATTTCTCGAAAATGACTTGAAATTTAAGTCTAGTATGTGTATTGGATTAAAATAGCATAAGAACTAAATTGTAATTTATATTATTTTGTTTTAGATTTTATTATATGAAAATGGAAGTTTTCATTGTAGACCATATTAACTTAATATGCTGAAATGCTTTATTTTTACAGGTAATGGTGTTTATTCTCTTTTTCAGTATATAAAATGTACTGAGTATAAAATTGCTTTAACACATGCATAGAAGTAATAAAACCCGACTCAACCAACCTATGGGTAAAAAGCAGAAAAACAACACAGCTTGTACTAAAATACAGGCTATTCTAGTATCATCATAATTATGGAATCACTTCTGGAATACAGTTCTCGACAAATTGTCAGTCACAAATTACCTGATATCTTAATCTGTGGACTGTAGTCAAGTGTCTCCATCCACTTCATCCACTTTAACATTAATAGATAGAGACAGATTCTCTGATAAGTAGCACCCAAGTTAGAGAGGTTTTCTAGACTGACATCAGCACACAGATTTACATATGAAATGGAACAGGAATCCAGGATTGCACTTTAACTCCAGTAATATACTATGTGCACCAAGAAACATATGCTGCAATAACTGACACATCTGGGTGAACTTGCGCAGCAAGTTTCATATTGTTCACTCCATAAAATCTAACAAGAAGATAATAAAAATGTGGATGGAAGTGAAACAAGTGACTGAAAACATCTATGTGAGGAGAAATACATATTATGCTGCACAACTGACTTGCAGTGCATGATCATAAAATTTCACACTGTTGATATCCTAAAAAAAAATAGAGCAAACTCTTTCATGGTTGTATCTGAAATGTCCTCTCCTCATATTCCTCCCAACATGCATGCATTGTCCAGCTAAAATCTGGACATGTAAAATCCATGTTAATTTCACCAACTGAAAGTGAAACAGGACAACTTTTTGAAACAAGTACACTTCCTGTTCAGGCTGTTAAAAAATTGGCAAAGTGATGCTGGGGTTTCACAGGTACAAGGCAGTTCTAAAACAGAACAATTAATTTTGGTCGTCTCAACTTTCATCATTTCCCTTTAGCCACCCTCACCTCTTGTCTTCAAATCCCTATCTTACCTTACGATAAAGTCACAGGGATTTTGTTGCTGTCTCCAAACAAAACAGATAAGACAAAGAACTTGACAGCCAAAATACATTGTAGGCAGAATTTGTCTGAACTATTTCACAATGTTACAACATAGCACCCTCTCCTGAGTGTGTTATCTATTGAAAAGTCCTGTTTAATTAAGGAACATTAAATTTTTTTTGTAACAAATAGATTCCCTGACATCTAGAGTCACATGCAGAATTTTACTTCAGAGCCTTCAAAAGGGAGAGACAGAGAGAGGGTGAAAGAAACAGGTGAGGGGGTATATATGTCAGTTGAAGATTTGCTGAACCACACATCAAAGCAGGTTTAGAAGCCAGGCCTGTGCCGGCTACTTTAAATACACAGAGGTACATCCAAACCATGCAGAATCCAGCTCTGCATTCTGGGACAATGTAGACATACTGCAACCTGTAGTCAATGTCTAAAAAGAGCAATAGTAAAGCCCTCTGAGAGGAGGCTGCAATTGAAAAGAAATTAAATCAAAGAAAGTCACATTTAGCATTCAGAACACTCCACCTTAATTCTTACTGCCTGGGCTATACATGAAGTCTTACCGTGGGTTGGAATGAGAAAGCGGGCTCATTTCTTTCTGATAGTGATGCTCCTGACTGACGGGCTATTGAAAACAACAACAAAAAAATAACAATGAGAAAATAACTTTGCAAATATACTTTCAGAATGTTCAAAAGTATGTAAGAGATCCTTTATGAGGATAAACATTTGAAGCTTCTGATACTGGAATTTTACAGTCTTTCATCTAATCTGTGAAATTTAAAAGGGATATTTTAACTAACTTTGTAGTTAACAGATGATTCTTGTCTAGGTGGAAATACATATGAATTAAGGAGTCGACCACACAGTCATTTCTCTACTGTCTGTGAGAGTGTGAGGACAGAGTTGGGAAACAGAGAAGGAAGGGTGGAAAAGTCTTGTCTGTTAGGCAAGTCTGGGTTGTATGTATATAGGAAGCATGGTGCAGGGACACTTCATTGTACCTGTGCACACCCAACAATTCTTAAGGCTAAACACTCCTGAGTGAGAGCTGATAGGGCTGGCAGGCATGGCTCTTATCTTCTCAGAAGCACTAAGGAATGTTAGTGGTCCCACATGAAGGCTGCTGAAGCACACATGCTTCTTAATAGAACTGCTGATTTGAAACCTGGATTAAGCTATTCATGGATTACTAACAGTGGACTGTATGAATATGCATAAAAAAGAATGATTATTTAAAAAATAATCTTCAAATCTTACTTGCTTATTGTAAGAATGTGCATCTAAAAGTTTGAAATTGCATTATTTGGTGTTTATGGCACTAAAACAGCTATTTGCCATAAAAACCAATATTCATAAAATCATAAAAATTCAAAAATTCTAAAATTCAGAAATATATTTTGTCTCAATGTATATGTTTCCAGAGAGGACCCCCTTACATTATCCCACACATCAAAACCAGCTCTAAACAAACCAGTGAAGCAATTGCAGAAATAAGTGAAAACACAAGCACAATTTAAAAATACTTGTACGAATTAGTACATGCAATGGCTAAAAATAAATACGAAGTATTATGAAAGGAACTGTATTTTTACAGAAATCAATAAAAAAATCAGTACATTCACATGGTTTCAGGAAGTCAGGAGGGATGTTGTAAAATATATGCTCAGGATGAATGACATCCTAATTACTGCCAAATATGAGTCACTGCCTGGTCGTGGATAGTGCAATTCCCACATGATGGCTAGTAGAAGACTGAGGATGAGACAGAAAGTGAATTAGTCAGTCTATGAACCAGAATATCTGTCTAAATAATTTTTAGTCTCATTTCATAGTAAGGAATAGTCTGCCTTAGTTTTGCAATTTGACTTGATGTGAATAGATCCCTCCAGGGGTTGTCAAACTGAGCTCTCAGCTGGAATAATTCTGGGTTTAAATATCACTCCTCTTGTCTGTCAGACTTCACTTCTGCCAGAACATTTTTGTTTTAAGTGGCTTTCTTTTTTGAATCATCACAATGGAGGTCAGAAGACCTTCCCCAAATTAGGCGTGAACTTGGAAATCTCAAAGGTTTTTCAGATCAAACCTGATTAGATTGAATTTATATTTAGGAAGTTGCTTGGAGAACAAGTAATCTTACTGCTCTGTGAGTACTCCTTCCTTGAAAGACAGGTCTTAGTGGTGAGCACATTTTGGAGTCTGATAATAGAGCATTATACCACTGCAATCTCTAGGATTCATCAGTGAACAATCCAAAAGAATCTTCATTCTCCTTTGCATTTCTGACTGAGAATCAGGGAGCATATGCAAGAAGATACCCTGAATTCTCTTATATGTGATATTGGTCCAAAATTCTTGTGTTATATTTAAGTGATGTCTGACGTTGTCTGGAGACAGCTTGCCAAGAAGCTGAATGTGCCATTTCCCTGACAGGGCAGGAAGATCTTACTGGACCTTTAGAACAGAGCAAGACATTAAAGTAGAATTATTTTCCAAGCTTTGCAACGTTCCTTGGATAATAAGCATATGTGTAGATGTAAACTAACATTATACTCTGCAATATAGAGAACTGCCTTTTATATTGTTGTAAAGATAGTGTTTAACTTCACAGACCTTGAAAATTAAGAAAATATTCAGGTAAGACTCTGTAAAATAGTGTATTTTAAAAATATTTAGTCCTACAAATACGTATTATGAATTTGGAACTTTGCCCTGTGCCCCACACACTTTTTGCAAGGATTTGCAGCTCTCCCATGAAGTAATTTATTTTATTTTATATTTTTTTAAAGAAGCTGTTTATATTTATAGCTGGGTAATGTATAATATTCAAAGCTATTTTATTCCTTTATGTCTGTCATAGTTTACAGCAGCTGCTAAACAACTTGCATTTCAACAATTTCTCCTAACAGCATATACTCAGTTTTTGGTAAACTATCATAGGTTGTAAAATACAGTTTTAGTATATCCGTTTTATAGTTTTTAAGGACATCTGTTCATTTGTTCTAACTGCAGCTTAACAGTATGATTGATCTATGTGCCTTTACTTCAGAAGAGTTTCTGAGATTCATTAGTCAGTAATAAGTGCAAAATTTTCAATGAATCTGGAAATCACACTAACAATGACAAGTGATGGAAAAAATAAACTTACTAAAATGTGTTTTATATATAAAGTATTACTTGTATATGTACATTCACTGTCTAACATGACTATATCCTGCACTGCCTTACAAAACATTTTATGTATTTCAAAATGAAAGATACACAAAAATCTGCCGTCTGGTGGTGCTGTTGCCATAGATTCCAACAAGGGACAAAAAGGTTATATAAAATGAATGAAAATTTAGAATTAAAAAACCCTCCTTATTTATCTTCTTATCTTTGAAGCCCATAAGATAAAGCAGAGTAGATATTACTGATTTAAATAATCAAAAAGATACTATCTTGAAACACATGTAAGCATGAAAGGTTAATCATGACAAGATTTCAAACTGTCCTTAATTTCTTAAACTACTACATAAAGATTACTTTTTTTTTTTTTTTTTTTTTTTTTTTTTTTTTTTTTTTCCGTACAGCCAAAATCATTTGCAAAAGCAAAATTGTTACAGACACATACAAACCTTTCTCCAGTTTGCACATGTCATTTTGGAATCGGTCATTGGCAAATTCTCTCGAGTCAACTTGTATGATGGTAATAGTAAAAATCAGTGGACATAAAAACAAATTTGCTTTTCTTGTACATATAAATACCTTAACATATATAAGAAACACCTCTGAGTAAAAACTGGAAGCTGAAGAAATGATGACTTTACTTTTTTTTTAGATCTTACATCAGGATCCTGCATGGTAGAAGACAAATACAGGAGCAACAACCTTTGAACATGCTCTAATCACATTGGATAGGCTGTATTTTGATCTCTCAGTTATGTAGACTACCTATACGTATGTATACAATAACACATTTACTGCCCATGTGAATGCTAAGTGTGGAGATTCTGTGAAAATAACTATATGAAATTACCTGACAGATTTATAGATTTGTAAGCCAACAAAAAAACACAGCTATATAAAATTACAATTTAAATGACTAAAATATTTTATCTAAACACTTTTTTAAACTAATGTTATTAGTCTGAAACATGCAGAATCTGATCAGGGCAGTGACATTAAAGAACTGTTGTTGCAGCCACATTGGGCTTCACTAAATACCGGAGCAGTACATTTAATTTTAAAAGATCATTTTGTTTCAGTCATGTAATTTGTATTAGCCAAAACTGACTTGCCTAAATATTCTTATCAACTTCCTTATAATTAAGCTAGTCCAAAGTTAATAAGACTGCTATTCTCTTTACTTAATTGAGTTCCATTTGTCTAGTCTTGCAGACATATACCGTTTGATTCTACATAGTGAGTACTAAGTAAATGCATCAGAAGTATGACAATATCAACTAAATGCACAATGTTGACGTATCTCAGATAGTTAAAGCCAACTATTAATTTTCTGATGGCCTGCAAAATATTACTCTGTAAACCAAATTCTTCTTAGTATAATTACACACTTATCAATATAACTCTTCTCATCTTAATCCTTCATTTATCAGTGCACCACAAAGTTCCAATGCTACATTGGTCATTCATTATGAAAGATTGCTACTACAGGCCTCTATTGGGCCCTATAGGTCCCTGGAGATAATTTGCAGCTGACATTTCAGAGCATTTCAGAGCATTTACCCTACAATAATTTATATTGAGGCAACACAGCAGTAGTTACTCTTCTCACATGGGACCTGCCTCTGAGAGTTATGTGCTTTACTTAAACCATATTCATTGCTTATTATTGTTTCACCTATAATAAAATAAGAACTATGTTGCTGTGATATAAATGGAGCATGAGGTTATCTAGTTTTACAGCAGTGCCTGAAAATTCCTTCATATAGTTGCTGAAATGCTATTCTATGATTTCATATGATCAATACTCTCAGTAGTTTACAACAAATACACCCCTGCTTCATATAACAGTGCTCTGTCACATAGTGGAGGTGTGTGATTTTGCACCATTTTGTGCCAGGAGAAGTAATGATACAAGGTGTAAAATACAGAAGGATCACACTAAGTGTTCAGAACTACTGCAGCTTCTTTCCACTATTCTCCTGCTTCAGTCCCTTAAACAGTTAGCTGTTCGGTAATGAGCCTTTATCATTCTAAGAAGCAATTATTTTCCATTACTCATACTACAATGCCATTTCTGACTGGTATATATGGGTTTCATTCATTTTGAAACTATATTTAAGTACTATATCACACACACCTGCAGGTTGTCAGATGCTATTGTGACAAGCTGTAACGCCTACATGTTTATTCAGGATTGTAGGAAAGAATATATTTAACAGATTTGCTCCTTTTCCATGGTGGTCCTATAGAAGCTGCAGAAAGTGAACATTTTGTTTGTGTGTTTTACTTGTCAATTTCTAAAAAATGCTTGGTAATGATAACTTAAATTGCAAAGCTACTCCAAGAAATATTATATTCGGGACCCCTCAACCTCAGAATTGATAGGAACTGTGTAAACACTCAGAGAATTTTACAAAAAATATTGCAGGATTAGACTTACTGGTGGGAAACAAGAATTCCAGGTTGCTGTATCATCACTGCTTGTACTTATGCTAACATTGCAGTTGTCTATCTGTGATGCGCTTAGCCCATGAGAGATCTCCGTATCCCTTAATTCTTCATTGTGTTGCCTCTTCATGCTAGCCAGCATCTGTAGTTCAGATACACTCAGTCTACTTGTCTGGTAGTTTTTCCAGTCATACTCCTATGAAATAAAATGAAAAAGTCAACAATATAGACCAGATGATGGAATAGAATACATGAATGAAAATGGATACCTTGGGAGATCTTTTGGGGAATCTTCATGAAGCTACAATACTTAAAGAGAATCAAATTTTTTACTAGAAAATGTTAGTTAATAGATTTCTGTTCAGCTATGAAGATGAAGCATATTTACATATCATTACAGGAAGGAAAAAGAGTACAAACATTATTATGTACTGCAGTTTGGATCCAGAATAGTTGGTAAGTTGCTGTTCTGTTGTAATTAAAAAAATTGATTATTAATGGTAGTATTAGTATTAATAATAATATAAAAGCAGAATCCCAAAAGTTTGAAAATCCAGCAGTTAAAATTGCTTAAACATTAAATGCAAATCTTGAAATAAGCCCAATAACATGGTTATAGTATCATAAAAACCATCAACATAATATTTAGTTATTTCTCAAGTACAGATTAAAATTTCTTTGGAATGCTACAAGACAGCACTAAATTTTAAAAGTTATTTTGGTAACTTGCTAGTGCGTACATTTGAAAATAAATGCCTCTATTTTCATTTTTCTTTATGCTCAATGGTTGAATTGTTAATGTAACTCTAATTGTCATATCTAATAATGCAAAATGCTCACTTTCACTAGACAGATTATGAAATAACACTGTTCAAACAGAGGTTATTTTCAGTGACACAGTAGTTTTTTTCTGTTTTAGGGAGTTCCACGTACCTTAATGAAAATGTGTATTTTGGTAATCAGGAAAGCATTATTGTCTCTCTGATCCCTTTTCCTGTAAGTTTTTTTTTTTTTTTTTTTTTGCATGTCTTCAGTATCAGACCAAAAACAGATAATGAAGGATTAGAAAGATACTGCATTACTTATTTACTTATTTCCCCATCGGAAGTTTAACTGGGGATATGGCCATAGATTCATTCACAGTACTGAATTGCATAGGATGTGTAATACCAAGCACAATGGAAATGAATTTTGAATCAAGGACAGATTCAGAAACCTTTCTCTTTTAGTAATACATGTAATCACATCATGCAATGAAAAGAACCTTGATTTCAGCTCAAGCTCTAGAATACTTTACTAAGTATTTGCAAAAATAGTTTTAGAATGAAAGCACATAGTATAATCTTATTTATTCATGGCTACCATAAAAGAAATCAACAATTATTATCGCAATAGCATGTAAAATAATACTTGCTATTTTAATTCTAGGTAAGAATTCAGCAAATGTTTCCGCCGAGGACTAAGTCTGTGGGAGTAGCACTTATGTCATACATTTTTGACATTTTAAGTATCTCATTCTGACTACTATGATACTGGAATCATAGAGTCACAGAATATTGCAAATGAGGAGGGACCCAAAAGGACCTTTGAGTCCAACTCTTGCCTCAACACAGGATTACCCAAAAATATGTCTATCAGATTTCTCTTAAAGCCATCTATTGCAAATAAGGGTCAGAAAGAAAATTAGCACTGAAATAACAAAGTAAACAACATTTGAAAGCAAGTATGCCTGCAAGATGACAATCAGCAGGTAAATATATCACATAAAGCTGGATTTATGATTGAAGGGTGCTCAAGTTGAAACAGTTGTGCAAGTACACAAATCTTTGTGATAATTAATTAAAAGGCCTACTGTAAACATTTTACATTTTTTACGATGTATCTCAAATTCTTAGTTAGATGTCTTTGTAAAGGTCATTTACAGATTTTTCTACAGAGTCATCTAAAGCACTTGGAGATTACTTTTTCACACAGGTAAATACAGTCTGCCATTTCGTCTGCGCAGTGCATGAGCTACCATGATTAGCACAGCTGCCACCCCTTTTACCCCTGCCCTTTGAGCTCAAAGCTTTATCCCTGAATCATTTGATTATTACTACCATTTTTAATCCCACAGTAATAAATGACATTTTCTGTAGACCTTACTAAACGTAAGTTAATAGTTCAGCTACTATTAGTTTTTTGTTCTCTACACATCAAGCTTGCTATGTTTTATCTGGAAAGTCTGATTTGCTTTGATGCATTAGTATTCTACCAGACCTACAGCTGTTAAGATTTTCATTGATCTTTCTGAAGCTGTTGATTTCCTGTTAATTTTCCTATACAGAAACCTTCTGTATTTAGTTTATTTGATCACTTTAAGAGAAGCTCCTGCTTATCTTTCTTACCTCATATAGGAACCTATTGGTATGCAGTCATTAAAATGACAGAATGAACTAGCACTGTGCAGAATAAAAACACTAGGAATTGAAAGAACATTTTTCTCATCCTTCTTTTTAATAAAGGCAAAATATTTCCCAAACCTGAGAGTCTTTTCTTTAAAATTTATGAAGAAAGACGTATAGATTTGAGGAATTTTTACAAAAGAAGTTAAAAGATTTGATTGTCTCTTTGACTTATTTCAAACTGTTATTCTGTTTTCTTTTCTGGTAATGGTCTTATTCTAGAAATACTATATACAGAAAGGAGAAGGAAATGACAGTTTTCCATCTTTTACATCCTTTACAATAAATTCCTTGTTTTAAAAGAGAAACAGTTTGGACTATGTATACTTTAGCTTCAGATGATGACTACAAAAAAAGCCTCTTCAGACTTTTTACATAGTCTTAGCTGATTTTCAAAGACAATTTGAAAATTGAATTTAAGATTAAGTTCACTTTGTAATTCAGGAGAAACTTTTGATGTAAGAAGTAAATTTGCAGTACTTATAAATTTGTCTAAAATGAATATTTCATTTAGTAATTAAAAGCTTATCTCGTCTTTTTGCATATTCTCCCCTTATGATAAAAAAAGCATTTTTATTAAACACTGAAAACTTTTGCTAGATTGACAAAACCTGTTGTTTAAATGATTTTTTTTTTTTCCCCACATATAATGACATTTGCATTCTTCTATGTTCAAATGATTTATTCAGAATTGTTTGAATGTAGTTATATGTGTGGAAAAGTTTAATTACCAGCTATCTACATGGTTGCGATATTACCCAGAGGGCAGTACTTCTTTCTTAATTAAAAATATTTGAACTTAATAATAGAGAACTCTATTAAAACATGAATAAAACATTGCAAGCAACCAGGTCCTTAAAGTGTATTAAGCAGTTAGCAAATCGATTGCAGTAAGAGCTGGTTAAGCATTTTTTTTTTTCTTTACCAGTCCTCTGCACAAGCAGATTAGAAGACTACTTCTGTGTAAACTCTCACTCTAATACTCTTCCAAAACTATCCTATCATACATAATTCTTAAAACAATGAACGGTGTTTCATATGGAAATAAAATAATTACATGCTCACAACCAACAAAAATCTCCAATGCTGCTTCACTGTAGTTAACAATATTATACGTTACCACTTCTTTTTCTGAAACTTGTAGGAACCTAGAATACTAGCTTCTTCCACCAAAACTGCTCCAGTAGATAAGGAAAAAAAAAACAAAACAAAAACAAAAAACGAAGCCTTATATGGGTATGTGATCAGAAGAAGATCATACTCAAATAGCTTATTAAATTAACTTTTAAAGTATTGGAAATATTTTAATAAAAATTAAAAATAGTATGTGGTATTCAGTAAGTGCTAGTTGGACACACTTTCTAATGATATAAACAACTGTTGCTTGAAGGGCAGTCAGTAGTACTCAAATTTGGCTTCAAATCTGGAGGATGACCTAGTATAAAGAGAAGTATGAAAGAACTCCAAAAAAAGGTTTCTGGAATGGAAAACATATTACTTGATCTAATCAAGTATGAGAGTTACATGTAAATCCACCAGATACTTTCATCTTATATTTTTTAACAATAAAGCAAAGTCTGTCACACCTAGATTCTATACATTGACGATAGGCTTTGTTCTTGCAAAAAAAAACTTACAAGCAACAAATGACATGCAACAGATTTAAAGCTACGAGTCAGTGTAATATAGTAATAGTTCTGCTGTCTAATTTAATAGCTATTTATTGAGTAGAGAAAAATGACAGCTCTCTTCCTTCGTGCTTTAAAACAAAACCTCACAGAAAAGTTGTAAAACATAATGAACAATTTAAAAACTAAAGAAAATCTGTCTGGCAGAAAAGTTTTTATTTTTTATTTTTATTTTTAAACTTTACAATTCATTTTATAGAATCATAGAATGGTTTGGGTTGTAAGGGAGCCCAAATATCATCTAATTCTAACCCCCCAGCCATGGCCAGGGAAACCTTCTGCTAGACGAGGTTGCTCAAATCCCCATCCAACCTGGCCTTGAACACTTCCAGAGATGGGACATCCACACCTCTGTGTATTTGTCTCAAAGGTACCCAAGGTCACACATAACTTCTGTAAGGAGAATCCAGGACAAAAATCTGGGGATAAAACAACACTTTTGTGAATGTAACAGTTCCTTTAGTAGCGTCACAATTTAGCCTATGACACAGCCTCACTGCTAGCCCTCAATCACATAATTCATCTTTTCTCAGGACTGTTGCAGAGCGACTATTAAGTATCTAGAGTAATACTCTTTCTATGGTCATTAATTAATATAAAAATTGAAAGTCTGTCAATTTTCCTTTGTAGTTTTTCTGACCAAAACTACTCATGTATTTCTAACTTGCATATTTCCAAAATGCGAGTTGCTCAATTACACCTATTTCTATCATGAACCTGTGTGATTTCTGTTTTATTTGGAGTACAATTTTATGCACTGCAAAAAAAATACAAAATCAACTTTCAACAGATTGAGCTTGGTAAACACTGTTATGAAAAACCCAGAATATATCTAGATTAAAGATACACTATTTTGCACTTCATACAAATGGGTACATCTCCTACAGCTTCTGTATACAATGCAACAACTTAATTTCAAAGTAAAAAGTACTTACACAAGTCTGTGTTGTCAGACATGAATTTTCTCTTGAGATTTTCTTGAGGGACTTTTTACCAATTGATGGTTTTATCTGACCAGAAACTCCTTCAGGTCTTTCAGTTTTTTCAGATGCATTTGGAGTGATGTTAAAGAATTCAGATTTAGTTCCAGTTGGAGAAAGAGAAAGGGTAGGCTTTAAGCTTCTCTGAGAGATAACAGAATCTGTTTTTCTCACAGTGGAACTCTGTGGTTTTGACAAGATGGTTTCCTCGAGGTTTTGTTTGCTGCATTCCTTATTCTTCCAGTATTCATTTCTCCATGGCATGCTCTCGAATGCGCTCTCTTCAAAAATTGCTGAATCAGATGTTCCTTGCCTGCTGACACTGATCTCTAGATTCTCAGTACCCTGGATAAATTTATTGTTGTCATCCTAAATTCAGGAAACAAAGATGGATTTCCTCTCATCATCACACAACACTGTTTTCCATAAAACATTTGGCCTTAAATTTTCAAAATGGCTCCTTAGTTTCTACTGCTTAATTTTAAATTTGCAGATTCTGAGAACTGTCTGCTCTTCTGAACTGCTATTCTGAGTATCCCATAAACATATTTTTACATCTTAACTAGTGAACCAAAGCAGGGGAAGATAGAGACACAATTACACTTCTCAAAACATCAGCCCAGATTTAGAATGCTGGTAACCATATATATATAGCCATATAAATGTAGGTTCTAGAATATTTTGATAAATATTAAATCATGAAATTGTGCCAAAAACGTCAAAAAAGTTCGCTTGATTAACTATAGCACAGCATATGTGTAGTGAAGGTGAGAATGATTTCACTGAGGAATTAGCACTTCTGCTGATGAACTACATGTATATTCCTAGAAAGAACATACAGATGGGCAGTTGGGCAATAATTTCTGGATACATAAAATTGATTGCTCTTGCTGGGGTGTAATTTTAAGAAGATAATTCTAATGACTCGAGGGCCGCCATGAGGAGCAGATGAGATATAGTTTCTTTGTACACTGGGCTTTAATACTGAGGTATCAGAGTGAAATTACCTATCAGACTTTGTAAGAGTATGTTATCTTATTTGATCTTACTCCTTTACTCTTTGAATTACATAAGGATAGAAAGTTTCTTCACTGAAGGCTTCACTTTTGGCTTCACAGTCAAAACAGCATATTTGATAGCGTTCTGATGTGTGGACACACCAGCCACAGTCACACGACTCCTGTGGCCAGAAAGAGTTACTGCTTTTGCTCTGGGTTTGGCAGAATCTACAAGTGCTAACATGGCAAGTTTCACTACAAAAAGTCCCTGACAGGAATTTGGGCTGAAAGCATGGACATTTATTTAATTACAAAATAAGCCACTTGATGGTGAATTATTCCACAGAAAGAAGCAAGTTTTATCCTTTATTGACTATTTGACTCTTATAATTGAATAACAGCAATTAACTATTTCAGTGACTAATTGGTAAATGCTAAAGGGACTTTACAAATACTTGTGGTTTTCAGTTTGCAGGGTGAAACATTAAAAATATTAAAAAAATACTTCCTTTCTTTCACTAATCTTATTGGTGAAAGATTTCCACATTACAAAAGAATTAAACCTGGCAATGCTCACACAGCTCGAATAGGATATAAAGAAGAAATACCAATCATCAAGTGACTTTAAACAGATGAAATTTCTTAATTTACTTTTGACAATGTCGGTGAGCAAAACAGCCCCTGCTTACAGTTCTAAAAGGCACAGTGAAGCCTTATTTACTGCACACTCATTCAACCATAACAGACATATGTCTTGCTGAAATCTACAATGCAGGCTTTCCTAAAATCTTTTCTGTTGTAAGGATGCTCAAAGCATACTTACATGTATCTACTGACATAGGGGTTGACAGAGAGTTAGGTTTCTTTTGTCCACTTGTTACAGAGGGAATACCTTCATTTTCACCCCTGTACTCAGTTAGACACAGCAACCTGACAGAGACAAATCTACTGGTAGGTATATAGGGAAATGATGATTAATCCTTCCTGTCTACCTTGAAGACAGAATCTCATCCTAGGAGTTTTAGGATGAAGACTACTTTATCAAGAATTACATGTGCAAAGTGGCTTACCTCTTCACTGCTGTCAGTTCCTTGAAAGTTATCTGCAATCTGGATTTCCCCATGGACTTGGTTACTGTCTTGCTTCAAATCCAAAGGGAAAATGCAATGTTCTGGTGACCTATTTGGAGATTTCCCATGAGGAGCTGACCGAGGTCTTGATGAAAATGTGAAAATCTCTTTATGATTCGCATGGTGATCACCTGTTTCATTGCTCTTATGTTCAGCAGATGCATTCTGTGGCGAGGTTAAATTATGGCAGGCTGAATCTTGAGTAGCTACGAACTGTCCACTCTTATCCAACTGAACACTCTCTGTAAAACTTTCTGGAAACACCCACTCATCTGAAATGTAAATTTCAGATTTGCTGTAATGTACAGATTTACTGTAATGTAAAACATATAAAGTGCATTTCTATACTGATCTCATTTTTTTTTCCTCTGGAAGCTGTACAGAAAATAATTTTTTTAACACAAATATTCTGATGTATCAAATTCATACATTTGGAAGAGTGATGAAGATGCAGTGAAAGAGATCATGTTGCTTTCTAAGAGAGGCAAGGTCAATCAAAATGTTTCCTGATCATATATTAAAAAATCTGCAGGCTAAAATATATGACATGCAAACCTGAAATTTCCAAATCTGAAACTATCTAACTGTGAAGACTTGAAACTGTACAATTGAGTTGCATTCTCCCAAAAATCACAAACACTTGGTGTAAAGTTCACAATATTACAGTCTGCTGCTACTTTATTGTTGAAGTTCTACACTTTCTTTTATTTCTAGTACCTATGGTTTAAATCTCAATTTCAAACTATAGTTCTGATGAAAAATAGCATGACATGAAAAACGTATGAAGATATCTATTTCACCAAGTTTCCCTGAATGCAGGCTGTACTAATCTACCAATTTTAGAACAAACAATAAACTACAGAAATGGATTTAAAGATTGAATGCACCAGATAAACATGAAAAGACCATTTTTATATTCTCATTGTTAAATTATATTTTACTGTTTGGAATGATAATATAGAAAAAAATGTCAATTTGATTGATTAAAACCAATCTCAAATAGCATCTGAGAAAAGGGGAATTGCTCAAGTATGCAATACTCCCCTATCTTCATTAAAGGTAGTGTGGTGTGGATTATTCACTAATCTGGAAACTTTCTGGCTCCATAAAACAAGGTTACCACCAACCATATTAAAAAAGCGTCAATAAAAAATACTAAAAATGTAATAATAAAGTAGCACAGCAATAATAAAATGCTTGCTGTCACAGAATGGAGTAAATTTACTATGGCATTCAATTCTTTCTTAGTTTTGTCAGAAATATTTACCACTCTGGGCACATGAAGCAGCTTTGAGAAAAAAAAAATAAAAAAAATCTGAACTACCATAAATGAAAGCAAAAGGAAGAGAAGAATGAGAATGCCAGCAGAAAACAGCTGTCTTATTGTGTTGCTCTGATTCTCCCGGTTCACTGAAAGTAGCTAGTGAAACTACTGAACAGTAGTTTGTAGTAGGAACTAGGTGGAAAGGAGGGACTTATATCTTGTACATTCATGGCTTGCACCTACTTGTTCCAGAGGACACTATTTTTCAGTCTCTAAAGGAAGACAATCTTTAGTCAGAAGCCTCAAGGCTCTTAATGTAATCTTTTTATATTAGATAGTCCTGCTAGTTTAAAGTAATCTAGTATACCATTGCCAATTATATGTAGAAAGGTGTATTTTGTAAATATACAGACATCTCATCTTATTTTTAAGCTGTAAGAGGCTGAAAGAGGCTGTAAGAATTGCAAGATGAACATGTAAGTAATGCAATTTATTTCACAAATATTTTGGACTTTTTTTTTTTTTAAAATGTCAAGAAATGAGTGACACTATTCAAACCTTTTAAGAACTACCCTTTGTTTGTGTAAGCCCAACGACCTTTTGTTTTGATCAATAACTACAAGTTTTTCAAAGGAGCATACTACAGCAGCATTCTCCTCTCTTTGATCACTCAAGATTGTGTCACTCATCTGACATTATCCGGGTAATTGCAATTACATCTAAGAGGTCATATGCAAATAAAACCGAAACAATAAGAGAAAACATTAAGTCTGCAAGTCTGTCAAATGACGTTTTACACTAGCTTTGGAGTTCAGCAACTTCTGTAACCTGTAATCAGTGTACCATTTTGTTAATAGTCTACAAGTGAAAGATATGGAGTGTTTTGGACCAAACCAAATCCTATTATCTCTCAGCCACAAACTATACTGGAATTTCTTTTTAACTCAGCATTTCCATGTCAATTGTAATGAACAATTTAGAGTATCTTCTTAGCAAAATATGTAAATTACTATGTAATCACAACATTGCAGCAAACAAGATAAATGCAAGAATGATCACCTAAACATCTCATTAGTTCTTCTACACAGTCAGACTTATGGTAAAGCTTCCAATCGCAGCCTAACATTTTAATGAAGGTTTAAACATTGCATAAATAAGATTGGCAAACTATAAACAATACTCCCTCATTTTAGTTTTTCCCTTGCTTAAAAATAATTTACCTTTCTAAAGGTGCTATGCTGTGCACCTGCTACAGAAGTTATGTTGATTTCAGCTCAGTGATAAATCCAGAAGGTATTATGAATAGCAGTGAACAACCTCTAAAGTAATAAGAGAAGCACTTATGAAAGCTCCCCTTCTCCCATGAAATTTAAGTTAATATTTGCTCGAGCTAATGGCACAACAATTACAGTGCTGTCCCAAGATGATGATGGCTGCACAGGGCTCAAGAATACTAAATTCCTGCTTATAAGAAAAGAATGTTGTATGACAGATTCTTGTTGATACAACTTGTTTCAACTACAATATAAAAGGGGAGCCAGAAAATATTTAAGTTTTGCACTTGCTTAGGAAAGTGGTTTTGTGCCAACAACTTGCCATAGGTGTGTACATTAATACATTGTCAGAAATGTCAGGATGATGCTTTTAGCAGAGTCACTGCCACCAAACCAAGCCTGTGGGACCAGATCAAGTTTTTGGAGTTTCCAGACTAGAAAGAACATCAGTCCTGAGGTTTATGTCTTACAGTTCTGACAATGTGCATAAACAGATGCTATGAGAGAAGTCGTCACAGAAAATACTTTTTCTTTGCTTTTATTAGAAAGGTACTTAAAATATGAATTCAAATGTTAAATGGTTGCTAAGAAGGAGTAGGAGTTCTCTCATCTGAAAATGTCAGTATATTTTATGCATATGTTGCATGGTGTAATTTTATTTAAAATTATTATGTTCCTCATTTTTTGTTTGATTTTTCTGCTTTTGAATTTCCCCCCCTTCCCTGTGAACTTTTCCACAAATCATGCTTATCATTCTTTGAGATTAAGTTTTTCCACTGCCATCCTTGGAGGAAGTTCATAACTGAGCATAGCAGACTTTCCTTGATGAACAGGTTGCCTATGGGAAATTCTTCAAAACATATTAATCCAGAAATAATAAGAAAAAAATAAAGAAAATTCACCACTGATCTTCAAAAACAAAACAAAAAAACCACCCTGATATTACATGGATATCATAATAGATATCCATGCCTGAATACTTGCCTCTTCTCATACATTCGATGTTTGGAATCTTTAGTGTTAAATTTAATAATGATTTAAAGAATAAATTATTTTTAGTTCTTTCCCTTTAATCATGAGAGCATGGAGTTTTTTCTTTTTTATTCATTCACTGCTCTGGTACTTTGCTTAATCCTACAAATCTTTATCAATGCTCAAAAGCAATTCTGTTGCAGGGTGTTTGATTTCCATAATCCCTGCAGCACATACATTTATATTTTATATGAACTTCTTCTGAGTCCTTTGAAATTTACAACAAATAGTCCCCTACCCCACACAGAACTGAGATGTAAAATAACATAAAATTAGCACCACACCACTGGTTATTTCCCATGTGTTTTGGGCTGCATTTTTTATACATAATCTTCCATGATTGTTCTTGTCTGGTGATAGATCTTGTGGTAAGGGGAGCTGAAAATCTGCTCTTCCATTCTCAGCATTCTCAGACATCTTCTGAGTCTGAATTGCAGAGTTTGAAATGTAATCCAGACACATTAAATACCTGTGAACACTCATACTGTATGTTTTTCTCACAAGAGGCATGGAAGAACAGCATACAAAGAATTGTTCTAGTATACAAACATCTTCCAGAAAGAATGGGAATCTTGTGGGGCAGCAGGAATAATGACAGATACAAGAAAGTCAAAATTTAACACTGACTATGTACACAAGGTAGACATACTATAGAAATTATTTAAAAAAAAAAAAAAAAAGGCTTGCAAAACCTACAAAGTAATCAAAACAAAATATATACATATCATGAGGGTAAGAGGAATATGTTTATACCCTGTAGCTACTGCAAGCAGGTGGTGGTCCCTGGCTCAAATACTTAAAATACTTAAATACAGAGAGAATGAGCATTTTTTTCATGCTCATGCAGGAGAACAAGCCGTTATTTAACATAAATGTCTTCAGTAAATAACAAGGTAGATAAAGGATGAGAAAAACTGAGAATTACATTTTACATTCAAATTCAGAATTGTGCAATAATTTTGGCAGTTTGTGAACTCTATATATGCTTCACTTTACACTCTTACCATTCTGATGTACATCTTTAGCTGTTCGGTGAGTATTTCTCTTGCCTCCTTGATCTAAAGAATCATTGCATGGTGAGAACGACAGCTCCAATCTCTCGGTGTCTTGTAGGGATTCAGTTCCTTTTCCTGAACTTTGAAGTTGGCATGATCTAGTACTTTTGCTACCCACAGTCTTTGTTACCTTGAAAGATAATACTTTTCTTAATGAAAGATAAAGATACAACTCTTTCAAACTACTCAAAGCTAAACACAGATTTTGAACTAAGTTTATTTTGGAATAAATGTTCCTTTTAAAAAAAAAAAAAAAATCATCATATTTTAAGGAAACTTTATAGTAGGTACAGTTTTGTGTGGTATCTTCAATCTTTACAGTCTACTAACAGGCAGATTTTTTTTTCCACTGAATGAAAGGAAAACAAAGCAAAGCAAAGTAAGGAAAAAAAAATCTAAATTTACTATCTGGATAAAAAGACAGTGAGACTTCTGGATGTTCTAGACCTCGGAAGAAGCCCTTTCTTCTTTGGAGAAAGGAATTTTGCTTTCCACCTTAGAATTTCAGTTGAATTGGTTGAGAACAACTAGTGAAAACTAGACTCTCCCTTAGCTTGCTCTTCTGCAGGCTGCACAAACCCAGCTCCTTCAGCTTCTCTTCCCATGCCACGTGCTGTAGCCACTTAAGCATTTTTTTTTGCCCTCCACTGGATGTTACAGTGCCTCTCTTGTATTCAAGGCTCACAACTGAACACAGTACTCTAGATGCAGCTTCTTACCAGTTCTGAAATAAACTTTTAGTATGACTCTCCTGTTTGTTTGCCAATCTCTTCCTTTATAGAAAAGGCAGTGGTTTCATTGTAATTTAAGCCTTCTTACCTCTCCAGATACCCTTGTACTGACTCTTCTGTTTGAAGATGGAGGTGGTCCAAGGATCTTTGATCCAAATGCAATATGTGATACGTCTTGAGTTTTATTGCTGCGTATATTGCTTTTTCCCCTATTAATCAAGCGTCCTAAGTAAAGAAAAATAGTAGTTTCAAAAATATATTACAGTACTTATAAAGAATAAATATTAATACCTTTAAAAATCGACTGAAATGAAAGAATTATGAACACTACACATACACAAAAATTATGTTCCTTTATAGCACAATCCCTAGAAATATGTAGTCAAAGTTCACTATCTTTTTACTCAAAGCAAACACACATTTTATAAAAGTGTGTCAATATACAGGCAAGAAAATGTTGGTCTATTATATAGACATATTTCTAATCTCCTTGCTTTAAAGATTTATTTAAAAAGGGGCTATTAATAAACCTTTTTTTTTTTTTTTTTTTTTTTTTGGCATGATTTCTGCAGAACTTCAATGAAAACCTTACTTGTGAGAGGAAGAAAAAACAGCTCTAATTAATAAATAACTAAACAAAAAAATAATAAATAAGAAATAGAACGGAGGCAATACTCTCAATGTATCACACACAGCTCACCTAGTACACAAGAAGTATTTCCATGGAGTTTTGTTTTTGAAATTAATGAATCTATTGCATTACCAGGGCCGAATCCTAATACTGAAAAGGTGCACTAGTCCTGTTAAAATGTTCTAGCACTTTCATTGCATTTTTTACTGTTTAAAATCTAGATATACTTCTAAATATACTTTTGTAATTATTTTCAAACACCGAAAATGCCAAATGGTCTGCCACAAAAACAAAAGGTAGTCATGAAATGCAGGTGAATGTTTAGAGTAAAATTTAAAAGGTATGGACAGTAAAATAGTTATGTATGAAGATAATTTTATCACCAGGGTGCCAGAACTGCATGTAATAATCTTTTTTTTTTTTCCTTTTCTTCTTGATTCTTCATGATTGTCAGTGAATTCTCTTTATCAGAGCTAATAAAAAATAAGGGTACCTTCACATTAATTTATAATTAAAATTTATAGCGTATGCATTTTTTTTTTCTTGCTATAACTTGAGTGTTAAATTGCTATCACTTTTGAGAATTGGATAGAAAAAAAGTAGAAACAACATTTTGTACATTGTCTTAAGCATTTTTCATAGAATTGTTTAGTCTTCATTTAAGATAAGCTTTATTTCCATTGTCATCAATGAAATGAAAAAAAGATCATGCATTAGCAACCAAACATTGTAATTTACTGTACTAATAAGCACAAAAGAAGGCACTTTCTTCCATTAGCTTTTTCCTTTGTTCCTGATGTGACATTTGTTTCCTCCTAACAGCTGCCATTTCACAAGATTAGATGACCCAACATCAATTTCTTTAATTTGCTGACTACCTTGGGATGTTGTTAGCTCCAATTATAAAAGCTGATTTGCATGAAAATCTCTGTTTATGAACACATTAATTGACTGCAATTAATTACCTACATCAACACATAACAGTGTGTTGATGGCATAATGAAATAATATGTGTAATTAAAAGTGGATGAGACTAAAAATAATTTGGGCTTTTGATTATCAAATAAATGAGAAGTTTAGTGGCTAAAAAGAACATTTTCCAATTGAAATGTATTTAAACATACCAAAGCTTCCATTATCAAGGAGGCCTGACTTCGGAACTTTGAAATGCATGTCTGGTAGAACATATGCTATGTACATAACATGAGATTAAAAATAAAGATTAAACTTTAAGCTGAAAACATTTCATTTTCATGCAGGCCAGGGATGTTATGGTTAATTACGTTACCATATTTCTATATAAGCTATATGTATCTTCGTAGTCTGGATGACAAAACTTGAGGTTTAACTAGGAGACTTGTTTCAAACAAACATTTTTTTTTGTTTAAATATATCACTCACACTATTGTACTTATTTAAGTTTTACAGTCCCTCTTGTTTTGACAACCTAACCAAAAATGTATGATTTTTGAGTGCTGTCACCAAGTGGCTGAATTCCAGTTTCTTTTGCTATTTAAAAAGCAAACTTGTAATTGAACTTCACAACACAATTTTGGCATGACTACTTGTAGGGCAATAACACTTTAAAATATTATTTGCCCTTTAGTATCACAATAATGGTACTTGCATATAAAAAAAAGCTGAATCTAATTTAAATAAGTAAATACATCAATGGTCTTATTCGAGGCAAAAATCTAAAACCCTTCCTATTCATTTCAGAATAGCGGAGAATATTCTTGGTCATATTCTTATATGAGTTTTGTTACTGTAAACAAACACGTATAAACGTACTTTTCAAAGAAGTGTAAAAACTGAACAGCCTCACTTTAATGTACATTTGAAAGACATACCTCATAATTATTGTTATTATAAATCCCACGCTTGAGTAAGAACTGTTCAGGTTGCACACACATCTCTGAAACTATAGAATAAACATGTGTCTGTGTGCTCATGCTATTACAGTTGTACAAGGGTTGTGATGTATTTTAAGAACTGGAAAATTTTAACATGCACTTTTGCAAAAAAACCAACAGTTATTTGTATGTTATTTGTATTTGATCATATTCACAGCATTTTAGTACATTAGAATACCTGTTTCTTGCATTGTTACTGGATAACTCTTGCATTTTATTTCTGGCTTGTGAATTTTAGTCAAGTTCAGCAATTGTGTAACTTGCGGCACATCTGTATTTAGCTGGCAGGTTCGAGGAATAACATTTATGGTCTCATATGGTGTAAATGGAACAAAGCACATACCTAGAATCAAAAAACATGGGCTTTACTTCATCCACAGATCACTCAATGAAATTAAATTGGATTTACACTATTAGTTTATTAGATTACAAATATCATAACAATTTAGTAGATGACAGTAATTTGAAAACTTTACTATAATTGTTAATTTTGAGACAATACATGTTATTTTTTAAGATTTTTTGTTTGTTTGTTTTTAGGCCAAAAATTCTGAATGAATTTAAACTAAAAAATTCCATATTAATGTATGGAATAGTCAAAGTAAAACCAATTGTTTGATTTGGCAAGTGAACAAGTGAAACATAAGGATAAAATACATTTTGCTAATATTTGATTACAATTACACTTTAATTCTAATACTGCTATACTGATTTCAAGACAAAGTGATCATCTGAAAATGGCACTGGTATCAGTGGGATGGAAGTGGTAAATAGCAAAGTGCCATATATGCAAATAAAGATTTTGACAAGTTTTAATTCCAAACTTTGGATACCATTACACTTCTTTTACACTAAACCAAAAAGCTGTTGACCTATTTGTTCTCCTGACAGCAGGCACTAGTAGAACATGATCTGATTGACTCTGCTTTCCCTTTGATAACCAATATAAACTGAGTTTATGGAAGTTATTTTCTATGAAGAAATGATTCCAGAGTCAGAACCCTTCCTGAAGTCCTGAGGTAAATTCTTACCAATTTTTAGAAAACTAGACTACAGTGAGCTAATGAATGTTAGTCTATTTTCCTCGGATAAGAAGAGGAATATATAAACCCAAAGCTAAACATGAATAATGGATCAAGAATTAGGAACCTAACAAAAATTCAGTTGTCTCATGCCATATTTCAGCAGTGGACACATTTATTTAAACAAGATAAATGCTAGCTACTTGTTTTTCACCAAGCCTGTATACTATTTATTTACCACACTAAGACAATACTTTGTTAGAAAAAACAACACATAATGTAACTTTAGGATTATATGGAAACTGGAATCTATGTATATAGCAGGTGTATGCACCTCAATATCACAGGGCAAAGGTGATATTTTCTTTCTTGTTCCATCTCAATGATCTCATTTAGAAATAATTTCCTAGTATACGTGGTTTTTCCTTTCCATTTGCAATCATTTTAAGAATACAAAACACAGTGTATATAAGCTACTACAGAAGAATAACACGTTACACTTTGAAATCACTACTCCCACCACTGAGGAGGTTTAAGCAAAGAACTTGACCCTCATTAAAAGTTACGATGTCACTGCACTAAATGGAGCTGAACTGATCAAGTCCCAGTCATCTGAGAGGAAAAAAGGTTTATCAAATCATGATCGTTAACTGAAAATTAATTAATAACAAAAAATGTCTATTGTTTTTCTGTAATTGGGTATGAAGTATACAGCTATTTTAATGCAGCCAAAACCTTGAGCTGTAACCTAATTTTAAAACTTGCCTAGATAAGGAAATTCATAATCATACAGAAAATACTAATGCCCACCAGCTGTGTAATAATCATAGAATTGATAATCCAGTAATTAAAAGTGCAGTTTTTTACCATGCCTACAGTTCATTAAATCTGTCTACTCATTATGTTAACCACATTTTTGAATTTTGGAACTCATTTAGACCATTTATGTGCATTTCAAAAAACTGTTTAGAATGGAAGACAGAAAATAATGCATTGATGGAATTGAATTAAATTAAAGCCAGTGATGTCTCTAACTGCACATTCCATTGAGAATTTACTGGATTCTCTCTGTAGTCACTTAGTGAATTAATATTTTTTTTCCAAGCTCACCAGAAGAATCACAATGATTGCTCTCCCATATTGGTTTAGGTTTTCCAAATGGAAGATAAATTTTGTTACACTTACAATACTGCTACCCATCTGCTAAACATCCCTCCTTCAGAAAACAGAACCCTTTCTTTCTGGTGTGTCCTCTGAAAGCCAAAAAATGAAAATCTGAATGATATTGAAGCTGAATTTGATCTAGGCTTCTTCTAAATAAGAAAGTGTCAGTTGTGCTTTTTCAGTTCCTCCTCTATTACTGTAAATACCAGTGAGGAATGAAGTTCTCTCCCTTAGAAAATAATGATTCAGGATTTTGATCCTGGTTTGGTGATGGGTAGGCTTTGACCAATATCCTGCTCTATTATAATCTCTAATTTTTCAATCCACCACCAAAATTACTTTCCCCATAAAAAAGGACACCATAGGATAAACGGACTAGAGATCACAGAGAGGTATTTATGATAGCTTCATACAATATTGTTTTGTTAAAGTTTTGTTTAGAATTATTTAAAAAGAAATCCTCCATCTGCTCCTAAACTCCAAAACAAAGAAAATAAGTACCAGTCAAATGCTCTCTCTTTTCAGATACCCTCTTCTTGGCCAAAGCCTTCTGTCAGTGTAAGAAACCATAATTAAAACAAGTTGTCTACTTGATAAAACTTACCAGAATTTCTTCAATAAAATACTTTTAATGTATTCAATGCTTAAGCAGATGAGTACACATTTGTCACCTGAAATCCAACAGATTTAATATGCTGCACTGTCACTTTAATTTTCACAATATCGTGTAATCTTTCAAACTGCAATTCTGATGACCAAGAAGCTTTTGATTTTATAATATGAACAGTTATGATTAAGTCTACAAAGTAATTATAACACACCATCTTCCTCGGCTGTATCTTGAGGCTTGGATTTTAAAGTGAAGATCTTTCTCAGCTTACAGTTAGCTGAAATAATAATTCCATCCAAAGACTGGAAGACAGCTCCTCTGAATATTTCACTGGTGAATGCTACCAAGTCAATACACATATTGCACCACTAGAAAAAGAAAACGATATTCTTTAATAAAACCCAAACACTAATCATTGCAGAAGAGTGTATAGTTATCAATAAATGAAGCCTCTGCAGAGTATTAGATTTCACAGGCTGTGATCCATAATGCATAATATTTTGATATTAAAAAAGGTATTTCTGTATTTGCTTTTATGACTATTTTTTATATGAACAAATCACTACATATGACCTACTGACTGCCAGTCCAAGTGAACTCAGTTCCCTAGCATATCCATAATATGTTTTGCAGCTATTTCAAAGTAAGCAACTTGTAAGAAAATGTATTTATTGAAGGTATTCTGGAAAAAAATAGTCAACATTACTTTGTAAGTTACTTATGCTCTTAAGTGCTTAAATGCTCCAAAGGTTATACTTGTACGTGGAGATTTTTTTTTATTTTTTTGGGGGGGATTTGTAAGAAATGACCTCTCCCAAGCTTGTGTCCATTATACACTCAGGCAAATTTCCAGTATGGACAAGACCCCAGTGTACTATAAGATCTTAAAATTACTTCTCATTTATAATAAATGTTACCCACTCCTTTAAGACATTTCAGGAAAACAAATTAAATAATGACAACTAACTCGGTTGCTGACAATCTCACTTAAATATGTATTTTAATTCGCATCAGATAATTGTTCTGTTTGTTTGAGGAAACACTGTTAGAACACTAACATCAGCGTCTTACACTCTTCTGCACTATTCCAGTAGTTCTTAAAATTCTCTCTCTTTTTTTTTTTTTTTCCATTTGAACATTGCATATTGCTTTTTTATAATTATTTTTATAATACAGTGTCCTGGTTTCAGTTAGCACAGAATTAATTTTCTTCCTAGTAGCTGGTGGAATGCTGTGTTTTGGCTTAGAATGAGAAGAGTGCTGATAACACCCCGATGCTTTAATTGTTGCAGAGCAGTGCTTATACTAAGCCAAGGACATCTCAGCCTTTGCTCTGTCCTGCCAACGGGCAGGCTGGGGGGTGCAGTAAGAGCTGGGAGGGGACAGACCCAGGACAGGTGACCCAAACTAGCCAAAGGGGTATTCCATACCATCTGACGTCATGCTAAACAATATATAGGGGTGGCTAGCCGGGGGGAGGGGGCCGGACTGCTCGGGGTTAGGCTGGGCATCGGTCAGCGGGTGGTGAGCAATTGCATTGTGCATCACTTGTTTGTACATACTATTATTACTTTCGTATTGTCACCATTGTATCATCATTATTATTATTGTTATTATTATTTTTGTTATTTTTTTTTCCTGTCTTATTAAACTGTCTTTATCTCAACTCACGGGCTTCACTTTCCATTTCTCTCCCCCGTCCCAGAGAGGGAGGGGGGAGGGTGAGCGAACGGCTGCGTGGTGTTTAGCTGCCGGTCGGGTTAAACCACGACATACAGATAAAGATTTATAATACAGATTTATAAATATTTTTATAATAAAGAATGAATAGCTAATCAGCTAAGGTATAAAATAAGTTAAACTATAATAGCCTTGTAAAAGACCTACTTAGTCACTGAAAGTAATATACCCCTTTCTTTAAGTAAAAGCTGCAAACTAAAAAGAGAGATAACCACTTAAAAAAGAAAGATTCTTTTGTATCCATATACTCCAAGAAATACAAACCTACTCTTTAAGAGTTAGGGCATTTTAAGGGTAAAGGGTTAAGTTTATTAAAATATTTTGTCATTATAATTGAACAGAGCATTTAGGTCTCTGATGAATCTTTGATTATTTAAATTAAAATACATAACTGAAGTTCATATTCTGATTGAATTTAATTTAATATACATTAATGCATACTTTAATCTTGAAACATTTCTGCTAGCCTGAGACCAAGAGCAACTAACTGAAATCATACTGAAGAAAAATAATTTTATTTCAGTGGATGCTGAAATAATGGCAACTTCATGGGTATGGTCTGATGCATATTAATTTTTTTTTTTTTTTTTTAAATCAGATCTTTCCAGAAAGTAGAAAACTCCTGAAATCTAAAATTACCATGGCAGCCTTCAGCTAAACTACCTTAAAATAAGTCATAACTTCAGAGGCTTCTGTAAAATATTATCTCCCATGTCTAGCCTCAAATCCACAACCCTTTAATGCAGTAATTGTTATCTAGTTGAAATCTAACTATTCACATCTTCAAAGTATTTTCTAAAGCAGTATTTGAGATTTGAGTCTTTAGAAGGTTATATGGTAACCTCTCAAGTTTTCCGTCTTGACAGGTATTATCATATGCTGGGGCTGGGTATGGGATAGAAGAACATAGGGGAGAAGGTGACGGCCATTGCTTTATCTTCTTCAGTTTGAAATATACAGTGTTTTATATATTCTGGAATCTGGAGAATCCTGAAGTACATGAAAGTAGCCATCAGCTACAGTTGAAAGCTGCAGCTCCAGCAAATGTAAAAGGTCACCACAGGAGAAGGTACATGTGAACAGGAACACTAAAGAGAAGAATTAGAGACACAGAGAACTTGTACACAGGCTGAATAGACAGTTAAAGTGACAGATAAACACATCACAATCAGTATTAATCTTGGAAAATGAGAACGAACTCTTCCTGGTAGAAGGGTGGAAGAGTAGAAGTATGAAGTGGTTCTGATACCATCCAGTAGATGGGGCATAGACTTACTGTGAATTAACAGGAACTGCATTCTAAAACAAACAGTAATTTCAGCAGAGCTGTAGAATTAAATGAAATCCTTCTGCTAAAAAAGTCTGCCCAACCACAGTTCAAGGAATGTTCCTGAAGTACCTACTATTTTGCGCTTGATCACGTGTAGAGGAATTTTTGCATGCAGAGGGGTTACAGACAACTCCTTGTGGACCGTTGATAAATACAATCTTCTTTTAATATTTCCTAAATCAGTTATCCTGCAAAACAAAAGCAGGAGAGAACAGAATTGATCTTTGTCAATTCAATAATCTAGTATCTTTGGCAATCACAAAAAAACCCTGGTATTCATATGCAGAACCTTTATGTCAGTGATAGCAATAGAGAATTTAAGAATTACTTCTTTTACAAGATGAGTAATGAGATTTCCTTCTCAAATTCAACCTTGGTGGCTATATTCCTGCATATATCAAATCACTTTACATGCTAATTTTATTTCAACAGTCTACACTCTTTCCTAGATTTCCATAGCCCTTCAGACTATGAAAGAATTCAATTTGTTTGAAGTGCGAACCCAGTAGCCTTTAATAATCACACTTGTTTCTGCCCCTTAAGCTTGTGTTATCTTGGGACACACTGTCACCTGCTAACTAGAAAAACATTATTTGCTTTCTTTTCCTAAAAATGCCTCTGTCATTTTATATAGACTCTTTGTTGGCTTAAAAATAAGACATTGTCTGATCGTTTCACTTTCTGAGCACATACCTTCAAATGGGAAACATAATACAGAAGTTTATTGCTCACTATTCAGGTCATCTCACAGTGACACCAAGGACACTGAATTCGAACATTTCTAATAGATTTAGACCACAGCCGTGATCACAAAGATTAGGTTTGCTTTAAACTGATAAAGAGACTGCTTATGCTCTGCTTTCTTCAAGTTTTGTGAGCAGCAAAATGTTGATATTGCCCAGCAATACCACCCTGTGAAACTGGAGAACAGACTTTAAAAGTTGCAATCTCTGTGGGGAAATGATGATTAATTTACCTATTATTTTTGAACAAGCCCATTTTTAACAGATGGGTATTTCTCTATAATTAGCAGTCCCTCTGACAAGAGGACAAATAATTACAATAAACAACTTTCTGTCAGTTTTCATTTCTTATAAAAAGTAATTACTCATAAATAATTATGATTCAAATGCTGAGTTCTACTTTAAAATTGTGAGACTGCCTTGTAGGCTACACATTTTTTAAATTAAAACACTTTTTAATTAGCAAGGACTACCTGTAGCTGAACTAATGAAATGCTGTCACCCAAAATTTGCTGATAAACATCCTGAAACGTTCTTGGGATTCCTTGGGTCAACTTAGAAAGGCATTAACTCTGGAGCAAGTTACACATTTCATCTATTTTTGTGAATTCAATATTTCAACCCACGACAGCATTCAGTTCAAAAATCACTGAAAGTATGTGAATATTAAAGGGCTCTACTAGTACGGCTGATAAAAACAGGTTGTTTCCCCAAATTGTTATGAGCATCAGGCAAAGCAAAAAAAGTTCACAGGCCTTACAGGTCTTGCTGCTTCTTTGCTCTCCCTTGCTGAACTTTGCCGCCTGATCTTTAATCTATCCGTCCTCATAACATCAGTGGGTAAATCAAAATGGAGTGGAAGAGCCTACTAGCAGTTTCTTTAGAGAGACTAGTAGTTCCTCAAATAAATTGCATGCACCTCAAGGCAGGAATTTCACTTCTGTGCCAGGGTAAAGCATTGCATCCTCAGCACTGCTATTGAGAGTAGAATTCAGTATCAGCTGCACATATATTTATGAGTGGATGAATAATACCATCAACCCCCTGAAAAGTGCTTTCACCATAGGACCTTAAAGCGTCTTACAATGATAGCATTCTGGGCTTGATTTTGCTTTTGAAGAAATTGGGGTAAAATGTGAAATAATTCACTTAATATCATGAGCAAGTTGGCCACATAGCTAAACCTGTGCTCCAGGTCCAGGCTCAGTTCCATCCATCATATTTCATATGATATATGAAATTCTCATATACCCATTGATGAAAAACCCATGGCTGCATTTTTTCAGAAATTCTCTACTCTGCTCTAAATCCTGCTGTTCAGAAGTGCTATGAAACTAAGGCACCAAAGAATTTTAAAGAACTGAAGTAGTGGTTGTTTGAAACTGCCCTATGTGCCCTGGTTATGTGTATAGCTGAGGAACCTGGTAGTTGCAGTAAACTGTGTGCTGAAAAACAAATAAAAATACTATTCCTGATGAAACTCAGTGTTATTCTCAATGGAGAATGTTGCTTTAAATAATGACATGACAAAACAGTAGGACCCTGAACTTAAGCCATGCATATCTCCAAATAACTGGCTATAAAATCTTAATTTCACTTTATAACATTAGTTCAACAAATATGTTGAAATGACATAGTTTATTTTTGTATGAATATTTTTATCTTTCTCTCTTCTGAAAAATATTCACTGTAATAAAAAGAACATTACTAAATGTAAAGCTCATTTGCATTCTGAACTGCAATACAAAACAGTCATTTAGATAAAAATATACACATTTATATCAGAAATATATGTCTAAAATAAAATGCTTTTTTGTGATGGCATGTATGCTATAAAGAAGAAGCAAACCCTAGATATATAGTTATAATCACACCTAAAGAAGTTTAAAACTTATTTCAGCAGATAAATTTAGAACAATAAAAATATTTATATTCTACAGTAGAAATGAGGTAAACATTTGAAGAAGGGGCAAAATTGGAGAAAGAAGATGGTCTTAAAATTCTATAAAATAATTTATGTTTTTGTAGAAGAAACAGAATTATTCAGGAATTGGTGAAACTTTGACTCAGTTACATTGCTCCTTGGGAAATAAAATGAAACAAATGTCTGATGAAACACTTATCTGAAATAATTCAGACAATGGGAGTTAGAACTTTAGAACTCTCACTTGTAAAATGATTCAAGAGTACTTGTATTGAAACTCAACCTTTTTTCTCTTATCAAACAGCATCACCTATGTTAAACCTAAAAAGAAGAAACATCTGTACTACATTTCTTGATTTTCAAAGATGTATTTAAAAAAATCTATATTAAGAGTTAATGTATTTTTATTACATCTGTGTTTGAGTATTTATATCTAAGGGTCAGACATGTGATAGAAAAGTAATGAGACCATGTTGAGAAAAATGAGGTAGTCAACAGGAAAATCAACCTCATTTATAATAATATTCCTGTGATCAGCAGGTGCATAACTCTCCCAGCTATGGCCATTAACTGCATTCATTTCACACTTAACATCTACATTTGCAAAACATTTGAAAGTAAAATTACCTTCCAATTCAATTTTCAATTTTATTTTATATAGTCTACTTTGATTGACTATTCTCCTCACAATGGTAACTATAGTGAGATTGCAAGTAAATAGTAGCAACTACCCAAGAGTATAGATAAACTCATCTTCTCAGATTACCTATTCACTTTGCTATGCTGTATGTATAATAATTTATAACCATTTGTTAATGTTCAATTCAAGGCTTAAAATGAACTTAAAAAAATGACATTGGACTGTTGAAGGGATGCTTCATTTATTAGGCTCACTTGTTCTTAAAATGAAAGTGTTTTTCTCCTTATAAATGACTTAACCTGGAAGTTTACCAAACATGAAAGCAGATATTTCATTAATGTTGCTATGCAAAGAGCAACTGTCATGCAATTTATTATTCATGGAAATTTCTATATATCCTGGTTGAAATCCAGGCAGAACCCTCTGGTAAAGTTTAACTACTAGTATGTTAGCATATTAGGTCTTAGTTATCATAGGGCCTTTTTCTCCATAAATGCTACATGATTCACAAATGTTGGATAGTACCATCATCAGCGCCACTTTAAAGACAGAAAAACAGAGGAATAATAATGGTTAAGTGATTCGCCATGGTCACAGATTCTTAAATTTGCTTTTTTTTAGGAATGGTCTGTATTTCATTCATGTTTTATTTTACTCGCTACTTGTAAATTGGTCTTGTAGGAGATATTATCTTATTGAACTGCCTGTCTGATCTTCTGAAATCCAGAGCACTGTATTCTGCCCTCATTAAAACAGACTTAGTTATGTGATAATCAATCAAATCTCTACAAAACAGAAGACAGAAGATTTATATGTCACATAGGCCTAGGGAACAAGATGCAAAGAACCATCTTTCTTTTTATATACTGGAATTTTCTATGTTGATAACCTTTTTCTGGAGACAAGGAAAAAAAAAAGAAAACAACAACAACAAACCAAAACAACAACAAAAACCCACACAAGTCCCCTTAAACAGTATCCATAAAAAGGCAGTACCACAGGTGGCTGGTTCAGAAAGAGAATCATGAAATCTGACAGCTAGAATATAAAAGCTTTCCAAATGCTAGCAATTATGAAGAAATGGTGATTCCTGAGCTCTCTCTGCAAGATATTGACATACTTGCAATCAATTCTCCAACGGAATGATCTGATATTTTCAATGATCAAGAATAATTTGTTGTAAAAGCTTCATTACACATAGAACTTCACAAACTTCCCCAACCTCCCCCTGCAAAAAAACACTGTGGAAATGGTCACTGATATTTTCTTACATGTTCTGGAATCTTCTATAAATATTTTAACATCTTGGTTTTGATACCTGCTCATTCATGTGTCTCTTTCTCTCATTTTCAAGTATTTAGTAAATTCTTTTTAATGGCATGGTGGTATGTGCCTGTGAAGCACAGCCAGCTGTGGCAAATCTTTTAGAAAACTGTAATTCTAGAAAATAGGTTTTGATTTGTTCAGTATAGACAAAGTACTCTAATGAGTATTAATATGTGGAAAGTTTAGTGCATATATCTTTTCCAGAATCAAATTATCCTTATAATGCAGTTATTTATGCCTGTAACTAATTCTGTTGTGTCTTTTCTTTAGATTATTGGCTGTTATTCTTTTCACTTTATTTTTCGTTCCACAAATTTATCTACTCAAGAGAGACAATCAGTCTTTTCATGTTTACAAAGAAAAGGTTATGTTCATACCTGCTATATGTAATACATCTTTTAAGTACAGACATATTTCTCACATTTAAACCTTTTATTCTAATTACTGAATTATGTGAATTGCTAAGAATTCTGCCTTTAAAAAGACAAAACTAAGTTTTCTTGCTAACACTGGTTCCTACATTTATCTTACTCGACATATGAACATCCAGAACAACAAACCCTACCAACCAAACATACACGATTCAATCTACTGCATGTTATTTAAAGTGATGCACCAGCCAAAATACACATAATAAATATTTTTCTTCACTTTATAAAGTCTTAGAGCACAGCTATTTATTCTGTAATATCACCAGGACATCAGCCATTCAGAACCTCAGAATTTATGTATTAGTCAGATATCAGATATCATGCTAGTCTTGTCTGCTTTAATTGTGCCAGGATTTGATCACTTTTTTATTTTTTTGTTAATTCTCATAAGTTACTATAAAAAGATTATCATCAAAATAACTGATAACACTCCACTTTTTAGCCACCTGTGCCTCCAGGTGTGAGTAATTTCATCAGTGTTTCAGGATGTGTATTCAGCACCACCATCCTCATTTCTTTCTTTCTAGCCTTGGAAAACAAGTACATTTACAACAAATTTGGAATCTACACTTTTTAATATATATATATTTTTTTGTTATAAAAACATGAAAAACTTATTCTGAATTCTCGCCTTCAATAACTGAAGAAACAAGAAATTACTCACTTGGGAATATTCTTGTTCTGCAGCTGCAAAATACCTGACAATACTCTAGAAAAAGGCTCAAAACCTTCAACAATGAAAAAAGTCTTTCTCCGTGCCTCATGTTTTATACTGATTATTTGAATGAACAATGGAACTATTGATATAAGAAGACTTAGAATAGGTTTACAGCTGCAGAAGCAGTCAAAGTCATCAAATGTGAGAAATTAGACATATCTGCAGAATAAAGCTTTATCCCGAATAAAGATTTATCCTGACCAGGGGGAGGAAAAATACCTATCTTTTTCAGAACAAATGCCAATATAACTAGTGACTTATTTTTAAACCAGGCCTGTGAATTTTGTTTTCAATTCTATACTAATTGCATGAATCCTTTTTTATATCTGACAAGTAGGACAAATTTATAACCACTCCAATTTTCAGTGTTTTGGATGTTTAAAAGTATCATGCAACAATGAGGTAGTTAACTCTCTGTAATGTACTTTCAAAATAACTTGAGAAATATTACTCCCACAACTTGTATGAAAGAACTTGGGGGGAAGAAAAAAGGCAGACCAAATTCCAAGGATATATACAAGGCCACACGGCATTTCAGTACATAACCAGAAACAGAACTCTAACTCTTGTTCGTGCCCCAGATATCTCTATACTTTTCTCTGTTGGGAGGGGAGAAATCTATAGTACAATTTAAAGGTCTGTTTTCTCACATCAACAACTCTACCTGTTTGCTGTAAAACTTATTATATGACTTACTAATTTCCCATGATACCTAACATCTAATAAAAACACATCAGGAATAAAGTATGACAAATGACTGGCATTATAGTATTTTAAGAATGAATGTATGTGTGCTTGACAAGATGCCAAGCAGAAATGCTAGCACCTGCACATGTCCATATATTGGGAACTAAACCAAGAATGCCAACACAAGCCAGATGCTGTTTTCTTCTATGCACAAATATTTTCCAAACATTGAGCTACTTTTGCTTTTTCAGAAAGGTAGCAAAATCCATAATTCTGAGGATTTAACAACCAGCTACTACATTTACAACAGATGGTTATATCCAGTATTACTAACAGCTTTGCTATTATTTGCTTCAAAAAGGCTGCATAAATTACATGCTCTCTACCTTATTTCAGATTTTATTATGCTTCACCAAATTCTTCATCCACAATTTATTTTACACATTTCTTAGGCAGATCAATACATTGATTGTTAATGTGGTGATACTCATCTATTCATGCCCTCTAACAAAGTACCTACATTTCTACTTAATTTTTTTTTCCAAAGAAAAGGCAAGACAGATAATTTAAACAGTTGTTTGCACATTCAGTATTTATGACAGGAATCTTGCATGACTGGTTGAAAGGAGCAAGTTAGAAGGTTTAGCTCAGCTGACGCCAGCAGTGATGGATGGCCTTGAGGAAATTCTTGTTTGCTGATCAGATAAGTCACTGAATAAAATGCAGAAGTGAGGATGAAACTCAAACTGTATTCATACTATTTCTACTTACGCAGAATGGGAGGGGAAGAAATGTACCATAAAGCATCGTTTGCTGCTGTTATAGAACTTGCCAAAGTGTTTTTTACTTAAAAATAAATTTGCATGTATGATGGCTTGGTATGGTATGAATTTTCACATGAAGCTACTCAAGGATTCAGTAGTAAGACTAAACTATAAGTACGTAGCCAGACTACGTAAAAAACTGTCTTGGACCATTGAACTCCAGGAAGCACCAGCACAATCAATATTCTGTCCACAAACAAGCAACAGATTCCTTTCAAAACATTTGAAATAAAAAGAACTGAATGGCAGTCACTTATTACTAGTATGTATAAGCAACAAGAAGGAAGAAGGACTTGCCTTCATTAGTTGCTGGATTATCAGGAGTCTGCTAAAATAAAATACAGTGTCTATTTTGCAAGTATTTGCACAGAGTTTATTGGTACATCAATAAATTACAGCTGATTTCTAATACAAAACATTACTTTTTTGAAATAAGTTTCTATCATCTTCTACATATATACCTTTTGGTAGCTTTGGTTACTTTGAATGCATAAGCACAATTTTATTACAACGTAATTAAGTAGTGAAACACTTACACTGAATTAAACATTTATTCTTTCATAAAAATTCAATGGAAATGTATTAAGACAGATTACTTCATCAACATAGGCACTGAAACCACTGCATGTAAGAGGAGAGAGAATTACGATTTCTACCAGGCTGTCTGATAATACTGATTTAGAATCTGGAATGTTAACAGAAAAAATAAAAGAAGTAAAAAATAAAAGTTACAACTATTTAAATATATTAAATTTATATAGTAAATATAGTCAAATATTGTCAACGTAGTGAATGTTTATATATGCTATATATAGCAAATACAAATGCAATGGGAGGTAACAAGAAAAGCAATGAGAAACCGTAAAGCCTTGATATAAGCTCAAAAGAGAAACTGCAAAGAACAAGGGAAGAGGCAGCAGAAAAGTAGAGTTCTCATGGTTATTAAAAAAAAAAAAAAAAGAAGAAATAAAAACAAGTGATAAAAAAGGGAAAATGAAAGAGGAAGAATTGCAGAGAAGTTCTTGATAAGAGGTATAGATGAACGTCCAGAAGAACCAAACCCAGTACAAAACCATAGGCAATTTGAAGATATGTTCCTGAACCTGGCACTAAGCCTCTGCCATCTGTCTACAGAATGCCTATGAGAAGCAAATCTGTGTACTTGGTTTCTGCTTACTGCATGACTTATCTTGTTTATTTAGTCCCTTTTGCTAAACACTTTTAGAAGTAATACAGCAATTAAAACCATAGGAGCAGAAAGTGTAAGCAGAACTACACTCAGGAAATTCATCAAAGAACAGAGAAGTTACAGAAAGACAAACAAAAATAAAATTCAGCACTGAGTTTACCCAGTTTAATTACACATCATTTAACTCATCTATTCTTGCAGGGCTTCTAATGACATAATATTTATTTTGTTAATCTAATTATTAGAATATTTCTTTTTCCCCTAAAGCAATGGACCCTGGAATAGTGATTGATAAATTTCTTATCAATTTTTGGGAGATCCTTGTGAGCCAATATTTTGTTTGATAAATTCAAGTCCCATTTCTTCAGTCTTACCATCTTCATTCACGATTTTAAGAATCTTTTTAATCTTCAGAGGAATGTCAGTAGTTAAAATATCCAAGAAATAATGATCTCATTAGCTTAATTACTTCTTATTGACTTGGTAAGTCATTGTGCTTTAATGGAAAATCTGCCATTACAATTAATGGTTGCAATCAGGCATCCGCTTTACATTAAGCATTCAAGGAAATTTTATGCATCTTACAGTAACTCAGTGGAGAAGTCTTGTCCCAATGGCACAAAAATCTGAAGTGTCAGAAACTGCTGGATCAGTCCCACTAGAAACAGAAAAAAAATAATTATGCTGTGTGCGTACAAATACACCTTTCACCATCAAGCATTTCAATGCTGTACTATACAGTTTTGCTCTTGCAATACTATTTTCCAAGGTTCACTAAACACATGAACATGAAAAAAAAAAATCAAACTGCAGTGAAAGTGTTATTTTAGAAGTTTCATCTGTGTCGTTACGAGGAGTTCTCATGAAAATAAAAGAAACCGATTTTTTATGTACACTTATATTGTGTTCCAAGAGTATGTGAACCAAACATCCTGTAACAATTATAAAATAAAGTAATACATTCATATCAAGATTATCTTAAAATTAGATGAAGCTTCCTTTTACATTTGTGACAATGTAAACCTTACTAATAACTTTAAAAAAATCTTGAGTAAAAATGCAATCCAGATTACTGCAACAATGCTGAGTGGCGTATTCTGATTTTTACAACAATCATGCTTAACTGAGGCAATGAACACAAGAAAACTTTAGGGATCCAGGGAATCCTGGAATTTGGCGAAAAACAGATAGTACAAAGCTGTGTGAATTGAACGTTCTATGTTTTTGTTAGCTATTCCACCTGTGAGGATATGGGCCGGTCTTCATTGACTTAGCAAGACTCGACAGCAACATTATTTCTTCTTCTGAAAAATGCCAATTCAAAACTTTTTTCTTTTGTGGGTCAAATAGCATTTTAAGATTTCAAATTATATTTGTGTACATAATGTCTTTTATTCTGGAAAAGCATTCCAAATTTACAGTACAACTGGGAGATTGTATATTTGACAGAAATGAAATACCTAAGGCACACACCTGAAAACAGAATGAGACAGGGAGATAGAATGATAAGAGATGGGAATTTGGCTACAGTATTGCAGCACTAGCTACAGTTGATTTAAAACCAAACTATTTTTAGCAGTGATAATGCACAGCAGTAATTCTCAAGCCTCTTTTTAGGCTGTAATAGTTTATTTTAGGATTGACAATAAACAAATTAAGGTTGGATTTCTCAGAAAGATACATTAGTCTAATATTTAGAATACTGAATATAATACTGAACTTTTTTATAAAAATCAGATTATTTTTCAAGGCCTTAGTGCATAACCAGTCTAAATAACTTCTCATTTATTATTTTTTTCTGTATGTTTGAGAAAAAGTGTATTAATTGGTAATTAAATACCATGCATGAGAAGTATATTAGACAATTCCTACTTTAATCAATTAAAATCACCAACTCAATTTTTCTTCAAAAGCATGTGGTTAAACCTAAAACAGCTTGGTTCATTACTACAAGCCCTATAATATACAACACCCTGCAGTGGAATTTAAGGCATGAATTAAGATGATTGCTGTATGTCCTCTGCAACACAAACTGCTTTGATTTTGGGGCTTTGTTTTGGTGCAAATGATGTGGCTTAATTCATTCCAATAAATGTTATGATTTTGATTTAAACAAGTTCAAGATCTAGCTCTTACACAACATACTTGACTACAATAATGTGTGTTAAGATCTCGGACTCAATAGCAAAAACATACTTGAATAAGAAATGTAAAAATATAGCATTATTCATACCACTTTTGGGGATTTTTTTGAGGGAAAAGTCATCACACCAAAGTGATTTCAGTTAATACAAAATTCATGTATAGTGATAATATCTTTTATTAGACAAATTGATGAAGTAGAAATAAGAAAAGACAAGTGCTCTAACACACGTCCCGAAAGCTTATCTATTTTTTCCAACTGCACCAGTTATTTTGATAGAATCAGACGGTGTTTGACAGACATCAGTCTGTAGCAGGATCAGACACAGAAGCAAACCAGCAGAATTAGGACAATATACAGCAACCAAGGATCTTCCCTTAAGAACTTTAACTCAGCATTTCTATACCTTTTACTTATTTGTGCTGACCTACTAAAAAATTAGTGAAAAAACACTTTGCTAATGCTGAACTAAGCTCAAATTAAGGGAGAATAATACAAGTTTGACATTCCGATATAAGACTGCTTTAATAATCAGAACAGCATCACGGACATTTAGTTCTTTGGCACTTACGAGCTTGTTTAGTTTCCTTTGGTAGCTGCATTCTGTTGATTTGACTGCTTCCTTCAAGTACAAAAACAAAGCCCTTTATTTCTTTATCATATTCCTACAAAAACAAACAAACAAACAAACATAAGCATCCTAATATAATTCTTCATCTTAAAATAAAGTTTCATTCACATTTTTCTAAGTTTTCTACTCTAGGTTTAATAAGTTTGTTAAAAACTTACTTTCCATATAGCTGAAGGATTGCCAAAAATCTTCCATTTTGCTCCTGGGTTCTTGCCTTGGGCACTGAATATTTCAACAAATGGACCACCCTATGATAAAATGGTTTAAGGATGCATCAACCAACCAAATATTCAGTACAGAATCATCACTGGTCAAGAGTACCAGTGATGTACCAAATACAATCCCACCCCACACCAGTCAGTATTACTGATCAGTCAGACAATAGCGTATTAACAGCCTCTAGACTACTACAATATAGCAATGCATATAGTCAATATTTATCTTTATTAGAAGATCAGAACATAAATTTGAAGCAATATCATGAAATATATATATATATTTCATTCTCTATATATATTTCATTCTCTGAAAAGTAAAATTATTGTAAAAAATCTAAAAATATGCTGGAGATACCAATTTATACTTAGATATGCCTTATTTCTATGACTCACCAAATAATGTGAGATTTAAAACATACTGCTAAATGATCAAAAAAATTGTTGCATGTTTGATGTTTTGTCTAACATCCTAAGGAAATTACATTTACAGAGTCATGCTGGTTCTGTTTACATGTGTGAGTATGTCAAAGAGATTTTCCTGTAACTTTTCTACTAGTTACCAAATTCCAGCCTGATTTGACAGAACAGTTCATGAAACATATAAAGACATCAAAGAATTTAACCATTAGCATTTAGGGAAGCAGGCTTTATCAGCTCTTCTTATGGAATTATCTGCTTCAGTGTTTTTCACAATTGATGTCACAGAAAATGTCTTCTGATGTACTCAGGCTATGGTTTGATCAGCATTTTTTCAGCATTATGGTCAACCTAATCAATCACTACAACTTTGTCTTTCCCTTCTCACTTCTAGTTGTATGCACTTCCCAATACTCTTTATGCTCAGCTGCCCAAACAATTGTACAGAAGTCAGTATGAGCAAGAGGGGCAAGCAGTCGTGCCAGAAAAATAAATGCTTCAAATTATGCTTTCAGAGAACATCAACTCTGTACCATATATAAATTATTTCTCCCCCATGCCTGACAGATAACCCCAGTGACTACACTTACTAAGTTCTAAGGAGATTAAAAATGGCATTCCATAAACAGCATCCATAAAATACATTTTTAATTCATAATGGATGAAAAAGAATTTAAAAAATACGATGTACTATCGATTTAAAAAGTTATCAGCCATATTTAAGGGCTATAGGACCAAGCTGTCAGAAAGTTGTTACTGCCAATGTGTGTATGTTTGTAACAAATCTTTCCAAACAACTGGAATTTTCTCCAAAATATAAACAGGTACATTTTGTTAACGCTGCAGCCCGTGAGTATGCCCTGTCTTGATGTTAAAATAACTGAACAGGACATGGAAAACTACTACTGGACACAACATGAGAAAATGCTGAATATAACAAGCATCGGTATGAGAAGCTGACAGAAGTTACTGACAGTGCCGTGATGGATGGCTGGATCTCGTGGGCGGTTGAGGAGGAGTTATACCAGAAACTGTCAAACTCCATGAGCGATGGAGTTGGAGGGCAGTATGAGGCATCTTTTGGGGACTGCACTCCTACAAGGCAAACAGCACCTAAGTGCCCATATCATTAATACCATATAAAGCTGCGATAGCCTAGGTAACAGCACCAGAAATACGTTTCACGTACAGATGTAGAACATCTGGGACTATTGTGAAAAACTAATTGGGATGGGTTGCTTTCTTGGGAGGGGACTGGTGTAGAGAAAGGGAAGTAGAGTAATGAAAAGGAAGACCAAGAAACAGAAAATGTGATACTAAAGTTTGTGAACAATGTGACTCTGCTGGCCGGTGGTACCTGACAGGTAACCTGTGCTGGACCAGGAAGAGAAAACAACTGTCCCGTTCTGACTATACCTTAAGAGCTGGGCCTGCTTCCATGACTGGGTGGGAGCAGATGGGGCACCTTCTCTATCCCACAGGGGACCAGGCAGAAAAATAGTCACTGATATCACCATGTCGATATCCATTCCAAACCTCACAGCATCTATAGCCACCCACTATTTCGTAACATTTTAATAAATATAAAAATACTGAATAATACACTTTCTAGAACATTTCTGTATCTGGACTTTTTGTTCCCCTGAATAAGCCATTTTAATTGAGTTCTCTCAAAGGTGAAATGGAAGAGGCTAAAAATTGAAAGTATTTCTGTTTTACCTGATACTGATTTTTGAACATTTTCCAGCTTTCACAGCAAAAAGAAAAATATTTCAGGTTTTCAGTCAGTAAAGACACTTATACACTACCCTGCAAATAAAAAAACAACAAAATTTATATAGAATTTGACATGAAAAAATTCCTATATTGAAACTCAAACAATATTTTAAAAGATACAAATACTATTCTTAAATAGCCTTCATAATATGTGTATCAACTGCATCAGATGGCTACCACAAGAGAATCAAGTTCCAAAAACTTAATATTGATGCTATTTTGGAAAATGGTTTTTTATGCATCAAGTGCTCAATGATGCCTTTCCTCGCATTCCAAGTTAAAATTGTAATTTTATCACCACTCCTTATTTTTAACAATGAAGGATTCCTCATGGTTTAAAAATGAGTGAAAATCATCTTTAACACAATTTTTTTTTTATTATTCTTTTTTATCAAGTGCTCACTGGAAAACATCAGAATTCCTTTAAAGAGAGGCTTAACATTTAATATAAAAGAAGAGAATCATATGGAACAGCTGCAATAGAAACCACTCCATCTAGAGATATTCGGCAGAGACTTCTTAGACAAATTATCTTCTTTCATATTCAGCAGTCTCCTTTGAGAATGATTACCCTAAGACTCAAACCAAACACTTAAGTTATTTTGAGGGCTGCTAAAGTCAATGTGAGTTAAGGGATTTCTGCAGTTGAAGAATCAGTACAGTAGAAAGTGAAGGGATTGATACGGAAGCCTCCCACTTCTCTTTTTGATCATGCAGAATATTTGCAATTTCATCTGAAGTCAGCAGAATGTGAAGGGCCGCTGAACGTAAAAAGCAGTTGTCAGTCTTAAATAGCAGGTAGAACCAGTCACAAGAGACAACATGCACCTTCACTGTGGAAACTGAAAGTGCTCATCAACTCAGAGAAAACATATCAAAAGACTGTGCTTCTAATTCATTTTTTATATCTTGCTTATGTACATTGCTTCAGCTCAGTAAAGAGTACTTGCAAGATTAAATTAGTTTTAATTTCTGGAATTTTTTGGAGCCTGAAATCGTTTTTTTAAACAGATCAGAAGAATATGCTGACCAGGTGAATATAAGTATAGCTTCACATGAAGAAAAGTTTAGATGTAATACTGGTCTCTCACAACCAGAGAGCAACAGAAAGTTTAAAATATTATAAGATGATAAACAACTGCAAATGAGCTAGGAATTCAGTGACAAATTGCATGACTTCATAAACAATTTACACAGTTGAAAGATTAGAACATCATTCTATTTTAAAAAATATATCACCATTCATTTAGGAAAATGTGATGAAACCAGTTGATGTTAAACAGCATTCTATTTTAACAAGGAACAATTATTGTAAACCTCCAAGTTGACTGTAAATTAAATACAAATGGAAAAATATAAACACACAGAAATTAGAAACATATAGCATACTGTTGTCAGAAACATTAGTTCATTTTCATCCTTTTGATTAGGAAGAAAATGAAATTTAGAAACCATATCATTTGTAACAAGCTTATCAGGCTAAAGCCACTTAGCAAGGTGGACAGCTACAGTATCTGCAAACACCACTGTAGTTAGAATTACACAGAAGACATAGAAAGTAATACTTCATTTTCTTCACTGTTTTCTCATAAAGTGTACCTGGCTTTCATAGACCCAGTCCACTAACAAGTATATCATGCAGGGCTTTGAAAGAAGACGCAAATAGCTCTGTGTGACTGCAAAGCGAATGGAAGCCATGTTGATATATTAACTTGGGTTCAATATTGTGCTAATACACTTTGCTTTTCAGCAGTGCTTATTAGCTTTGGCTCGTCATCACATTAATTTATCTCCGCATTGTATTGTATAGCTCTCACTCGGTTGGTGCTGAGCATGGAAAAAACATACGTGTGCTAGTAAAAAAACACGTAGACACATATTTCACAGAAAAAAAACCTTCTGGTAATAATTAATCCTTAAATTGAAGTGGAGGAAGCATGGTGTAAACCGAAAAGTTCTAATTCAAATGATATGTTTAAGAAAAAGTTGAAAGCATGATCAAATAATTAAAGACTTTCAATGGATCACAGAAAGGGTAGAAATATATGCAAACTGGTAACATCTAGCAAGTGCAGTAGTAAAAAGAAAAAAAAAACCCTCTGAGGTTAAGAACTCTTACTGAAGGACTAGACATCTCATACGATCACTAGAAATCTTTAATTTTCAAATCATCAAATACACGGCTTAAAATGTGGCTTAGTATTTGTCACCAATGCAGTTGTTTTTGAAACTGACAAACATACAGGCTATGTCAATTACTAATTTGCAGAATGTACTTTATATAGATTCAGAAAACCGAAGAGACTCCTAACTGTCAAATTCATAACAAGACAGGTCTTTCTAACTTTAGCTAAAAGTGAACTAGATTTAAAGTTTGTTACCATTTGTGTTGGGACAATTCATACTACGAAGCTGATTACTGTAAATGGATCAGGGTAACACATGAAAAAGACTGAAAAATTGATAATTGCAATATTTTTCCATTTTCATCTCTCCAATTCCTATCCTCTCTGTAAAATCTAAAAATCTAAAAAGGGATTAAAATCCAGAGGAATTACCTTAAAAAAAAGAGGGGCTATTTTAGAAAAAAATCAACAGCATCTTGAAATGTAAGCCCTCCACTTTTTGCGTATTTTTCAGATAAATCTTTTTAATGACATCTTAATAGAATGCTGTAAAGTAGCAGTTCTCTCATTTTTCTTTCACAGATCAAGTTTTTTTTTTTGTTGTTGTTGTTGTTGTTTTTTTTTTTTTTTTCCCCCGCTGTACCATGTACTTTAGTACATCTGCCCAACTAGAAATACAGGCTTAAAGTGTCAGTCAATGACAAACCATGAAGAATAGAAAAATATAGTTTATAAAGTTAAGTGACAATGAAAGATATTTATGTTTGGAAGAACACATTCCTTTCAGAATTTACCTTGAGATGTCTTGAATTGTACACTGACCGATCATTAGTTTTATAATGCTTCCCACACCAAAAATAAAGTAGCAGCAGTCCAAAGGGCCCTTTAACCCTCTTTCTCACAAACCACTCAGGACCCTGCAAAATTACCCCCATCCTATGACATCTTCTTATGTATATTTTGTTCTTCCAACTAGAATGTTTCATGCTGTGATATAGCACATTTCAGTAGTATTTTGTGTACATCTAGCCCCGTGATTGTAAGAACTGTGCCCTTGTAAGTTACAAGCAAGAAAGTATTTCACAAACAGTAAACATAAACATACCTTCAGGCTTCTTTAAATGACCTAACACTAAGTACTAATGTACCCCATGGGAGAAAGGGAGAGACAGACTCATGCACTCCTTAACTCCTCTGCAGTCATGGCTAGTCCCTTGACTTAAAAGGGACTATTTCCACAAGTATATGAGTATATTTTTCTGATCAATGTCCAAGTGTTGAGAAAGCTGTGTTTATTTATTTTTCTATTCCAGAGACAAAAGTATGAAGCAAAGTAAAGTGAATGCGCACCTAGTACTAATTCGCATTGAAAAATGACACAAACACACTATTTTGGCAGGGAACCTAGGCTTAGACCCAAGACTTTTAATACATATAACTCACCATCACGGGCCCAAAGCCAGTGCTGATTTATGGTAGGCTGGGACACACCAGGGAAAGCAGTTCATCACTGATGAAGGGTTTTAGCATCTTCTAGACAAATGAATTCCACATATTGAATATTTAAAGCTGGGTTTGTAACACTGCTATATATTTTCTCAAAACACAAGTTAATATAATAAATGGGCAAAAAGATCGTTCATAAACTATACTAAGACTGCCAGCGTTCCTATGCCCAAAGTGGCGGAGGCAGCCTTTACACGCAACTTACAGAATTACGAAGTTAAAAAAAAAATAGAATCAAACTTTTCATTTTTGGAAAGATGTGCCGTTTTGACACGGGGTGATTCAAGCCCCGGCATCCCCGCAGATCAGTTTCCCTGCGCCACAAAGGCCGCGTCCCTCCAGCGCACAGCCGGGCTCCCCCGTCCCTCCGCCGCCGGGGCCGGCCTGGACACAGGCATGCACGGCCCTCCCGCTCCGGCACGGCCCCACCGCTGGCCGCGGAGGACCGGGGTCGCTCTGCCCGGGTACCTCAGCCCCCGCCGGGTCTCACCTGGCCGAGGGTGGTTGGGGACGAGGCCGCACCTACAGCGGGGGCGGGCCCAGGGCTCGGCGACAGGCGGGGGTGAGCGGGGAGGGAGCCGTTGGAAATGGCGGCGCGGGGGAAGTGGACACGGTCGCTGGGTGATGGCGGCCGGGCGTTGGGTGCCCTCGGCCGCGAGCTCCCGTGAAGGGACTGGGGGTCTCCCGGCGATGGCCAGGCTGCCCGCAGGCCTCACACCGAGGGGATAAAAACTGGGCATGCCTGAGGGCTGCTGGCCCTCGGAGAAGGCTGTGCTGGTCCCCATGCAGGGTGCCAGAGTCCTTTATTTATTTATTTATTTTCCCCCCTCTTTGAGAAGGAAACTGGAGCAGCTGTGTAAAAACCCTTGGTCTTTATGGAATTAGTTAGACTTGTGGATCATGCATTTTTCTCTTAGGAGATGAGCACAGCACCATTAGTTTAGCGTTGTCAGGAATAAGTGAATGCCTCTCGAAGGCTTCAAAAGCCTCTGGGAAGAGGTCACAGGGAATCAGTTTGATCCAGGGTTTTGGAATAGCACTCACAGAAGATCACTCCTTGAAATCACTGCTCTTTGCATCATGGCATTTCCTTATAAAACTTCATAGCCTTTTTACACACACGCAGATAAATAATTGAATACCCCTTTCTCTCTCAAAGTGTGCCTTAACATTTCTAAGAATTAAGGACCCTGTAACCCATCGCACCGTGATGAAATCCATGAACTGAAGGTGCTGAGCCAGCAATGGGTCTGGTAGTGTTTCAGCCCATCTTCACCTTGTTCATCATCTTCCTTTCCTTTGCTCCTGAAAGGTACTCTCCTGGTCTTGTCGAGGAGAATGAGTTAAATCAATTATCAGATTTATTTAGCTTTCTCATTTTACTGTAGGATTTTCAAAGAAATCACATTCAGTGTAGTTTTATCATATGTGGATTATTAGAGTTCTTGGGTATTAGAGATAAAGAAAACAGTAATACTAAAACTGAACAATGGTTTTAGTAGCTCAGTAAAAATTAAATAAAAACAGTTGATAGAACAAGGGCAAAAGAGAGATGGTGATATAAGAAGACAGGTTAAAAAACTGTTGGGGAGTTCTGTAGACAAAATAAACTACATTGTTCATTATATATGGTTTAAGCAGAAGTCATCTTGAAATTAATTGTCACAAGTCTGTATTTAAAAAGGACAAAAGCTTTGTGATAGGCCTATGGCCTGAGGAGCTAAGAAATTCTGGTTAAATATCAAGTTTCAGACTGAAGAGCCTGAAGTAATAAAGGTGTATAAGGCAGCAAGCTGTGAGCAGAAGATGTGGAAGTAGCTGCCTGCCTGTGCAGGGCAGCTTTGGGCTGCACAAGGCCCTTTTGCCAGTGGCTGGAGAAAACAGGTTTCAGAGGTAGTGTGAAGGGAAATTTTTTTCATAGAATTGTGCAGTTTTACAGTAGAAACCATATAATTTTTGTAGATCCTATCTCTCAGAAACGGCAGGATGTGTAAAACTAGCAAGGAACCATGTGTCATTAAACTTGGCCCGTCTTTGACCTGGTCCCTGCATACTCCAAGGTCCGATTTGGAAGTATGGTAATGTGGGAATATTGTGAAAATAATGATTAGAAAATCAAGATGTTTGTTACACTGGCTTCTCTATGGTTGTATCTTCAGGTCAGCTGCTGTTGCTACCTTAGCTGCTGGGTTAGGTATTTTTCTTTGACTGTATGTTTTAGGCCTCTGTGCAGAGCACATCTACTAAAGAGTCCTGGAACGGTGTGATGAATGTTATGCATGTGTTTGGGTAATAATTTGGGGGAAACTGTGAGAATTCATACACATTTATCTTCAAATACAGCCCTTCCACATTCTGAACTGAAACCCACATACATTACAACATATTTCAGTGAATGAATTTTTACTGTGTCTTGGAGCAGGAAATTGGAACATACAGACATCTCTTCCTCATGTAAATGCTAAAAGCACAAGGTGTGGTTAGATCTCTGTCTTAAATTAAAATTCCAAGGTGTTAGCAGTGTCATGCTGGGAACAGAATTGATTTAATTTATGATAGTGTTCAACAGGCACTAGATATTTGACATATAATATTAAACCCAGCCATTTTTAAAGGACCCCCACTGGCATAGGTTGTCTTTGTATTGATAGGAATAGTACTATAATTTCCTTCATCCATTCCTGACTTTTCCTTATTGCATACCATTGCTCACAGTTGGAGCAGCCTGCCAGCTGATACATGCCAGGTGGCCTCCCTTCCCTCCTGTGTAAAGCTCCATTTCAGCTCTAATGACCATTTGCCAGTCTGCTCTGTATTCTGTTGTTCTGAATTGTTTTGTTTTATGCCTTTGTAGACTGTCAGTTCATGTAGTCTGGAAGTCCCTTGTCTTTCTAGTTCATACTGTATTCTGTGAAATGCCTTGTTATGTTTTGGAAGGTATATAACATACATAAAAGTTAAGCGGAGAAAGAAGACACCTGGGCATTCTTTGAATTTTTCTGTAAACCCTTCCTGCCTTTCTTGACTTACAGTGAAGGGAGACACGATATGCTTTGCTGCCTGCTTAGCCTTCACTTGGTAACAGCTGCCATGGAGCTGAGGCATGTTTGCCCCAATGCCAGGCCTATCTTTATTTCCCTTGAGCATTGCTCCTCAGCTAGTGACCTTCCTCATATATGTTTGCCAAGATTATGCCATACAGTAAATTATGTAAATTACTAAGTAAAACTACATAGTCACCATTGTATCCACACTGTTTATTGGTTTTGGAAAATTTTCCAGCAGAATGTACACGTACTCTTTAATTGTGTCTCAGTTTTGTTTGTGCCTTGGTCTTCTGATACAAATACTGTTAAAAAAAAGAAAAAAGAAAAAAAAAAAAAGAAAAGGTGGAATTCATTAGTTATCCTGGCTGTCTGAATTTGAGCTTCTATAACAGAATATTTTTTCTGAAACAGTTGCATATATACAAGTAGGGCTTTTCTTTCAGAAGTACGGAGTAATGCCTTCAATTCAGAAAACACAGCAATTTGAAGAAGACAGTTGTTGGGTATGTTACAAATTGACAGCTGGTTCACAAGGTTTTTTCCTAAGCCCTACAAATAGTTCATCAACAGAGGTTCTGTAGAATCCCTATTTGAGGACTGGGAAATAGTTATGAAAAGACTTGTCTGGCCTAATTTTTGGTGTGTACTTCCAAGATTAGACTTCTGTCACCACTCTTCTATATTGGTGCTTAGGCTTGGAAGGGTATTCCAGGGAGGGCCACAATGAAGGGGCCTGTTGGGGGGCCAGATGCTGCTGCAGTAGAGGTTGAAAGCCGTAGAGGCATTCCATCTGCATGTCTTTTCTTTACACCAGAGTGGATAGTGCTGAGAGCGAAGACTTCAGTATCCCACTATCACCAGATTAATTCTGTTCATGAAGCGTATAAAAAATCATATTCTTTCTGTGAAATAAATGCACTGCACCACTCCAGAAAGCATTGAGTGCTCAGACAAAAATACTTGAAGCTGGAAAATAGGCTACTTATGTCTTGTCAGGCTTTATTGGAATCCACCCATGTGATCAGTTGGCCAAATTTCAATTCAAAGCAAACATTTAAACCCTGAAAATCATGGAGACATATTTAATGAGAATGCCTAACTAGGTAGCTAGTATTTTTGGACGTAGAAAGACCATCATAGACCTGAAAAGAATATTGATTTGTTCCTCTTTTTTGCTTTGTTGGGTTTTATAAGGGACAACTGATAACTGTTTATAGATAAAAAAAAAGTGATCACATCTGAAAAAAGGCAGTATAATTCTTTAACTGAAAGATCCATCAGCTTTGTGCAGTATGTGTGCTAATGACCTCCATTCCTTCAGAGCAATTTGTTAGTTATGTAGCAGCAATGAAAGCACAGAGGAAACTGACGACTTGCCATGGTTTGCTATAATATTTAAGCAATCTGTGTTTAAGTTTGGCAGTTACATTAAAGTGAAAGAAGTTCTCTTTGCACTTGCTAAGGTGTTTTATAGTAGTTACAGTCTTTAAACACTCCAAAGTATGCTGATCTATTGGTTGTTTTGTTTCAGCTTTACAGTGTGGAAGGAGATTTTGTCTAATATCTTGTACATTTTGTTCATGCTTCAATTCAGAGAGTTCTTCAAACAGCCTTTGGATGACCGGTGGGAACTTCAGATAGCATAGCCACTTTTCTCTGTTCAGTAAAGCCATTAAATGATAAACTATTGATTTTCATAATACAATTAAGTTGCCAATGTTTTCTTGAGAAATCATTTTACATTTTCTGTATTATGCACTCAGCACATTGTCTGTTGTAAGTCAGATTAGGTAGTGTTCTCAGTCTGAAATAAAACTGTATTCATGCTATTCTCAGAATGAAACCATCTCCACTCTAGTCTCAGCACTGCAGAGGATTTTGCTCTAAATTGAACTGATAACCTTTATCTGTTTGATCACGATGTGTATATATACAATAAAAAAAAATTAAGCACTGTAATTTGCTGTTACTGGGACATTCTTAACACAGATAGTTTATCAAAAAGTGTTAGTGACTTGTGTAGACTAGAAGAAAAATTGCAATTTCACAAAATGCCTCATGATCCAGGGTTAAAATGGACAGCCATCTAGACTCACAGAGGATTTTCTTCATCTCTCCATCACACAGATTGTACAATGAGGGAGAATACCACAGAGTATTTATTCTGAAGTACCATGAAGTATTAGAAGGCAAGATATTAGTTGTGATGGGTCAAAATGGTCTATTCTATTTTGACATTTCCTGTGTTCTTTTGTGCTGAGACAGGATAAACACAGCCTTTATTTGTTCTGATTACTATATATATATATATATATATATATATATTTTGCCTTCTTTCCAATTTTTATTTTTTCTGGCAAGATGGAAAAAGAAGTCAATATGTACTTTGACATTTCTCATCCAACTTGTCAGATTTTTGTTTAACGTTTTGATACCGTGTTTTCATTTATTTATTGTTCACATTGTTAGGGTTTAAGGTTTCTCACAGTATGCACCAATATGAATGTCTCTGCTGTGATATCTCTTAAATTAATCCTTTTTAGTTAATGTAGCATTTTGCAGAAATACAAGTACTTTTGAATAAAACTTTCTGCACATTTGGAATACAGATAAACACACAAACTCAGGGATTTTGAGAATTGAAGGGCATCTGCAATATTTGCAGGCTTCCTTTGGGCTGAGGCACTGGATATGATACAACGTTCTCCATTTTGCCTTTATGAAATTGTTCTGTGAACAAAAGACTTCACAAAGACAGGTTTCCTGCTGATTTGTCCCCTAAGTTCCTCTCGTCTAATAACCTCAACTTCTGCTGCCTCTTGTGACTCTCTTAAAACAACAACCCCACTTGTCTTTTTCTCCTATAATATTTTCACATTCGTACATCTCCTGTCACTTGTCCTCTGCCTTGGCCATTTTCTGTTTTCCTAAATCTCTTCTTGCCCTGATGCAGAACTCCCAGATATCCTGAGTCCCCTTGGCTTCTGCTTGGCAGCCAGACAAGAAAGTTTCTGGTGTGATTTGTCCAATGTAGTCGATGTGCTGAGTGGACAGCCAGTGTCTGTTAGTCTGGCCACTGCCAAAGAAAATGAATAGTGGCTTAATTCTTCCTGCCTTTCATTAATGGTAGAATTATTAAAATCTCAGCGGTTGATTCTCAGGAAACTTGAAATAAGGGTAAAAAATGTCACAGATTTTGAAAGAAAGATTTTGATTACTTGCACAGTGTACTTGACTTGATGTCTTACATTTCTATGCAATGTGGTATATTCTGGGAGTTGACTGACTGGTCTTTTGTTTATATATTTGACCCGAAATATAAATCAATATTTACTGTGTTATGACTGAGCAGTTGGCTATCCAAAGCGCCAAGATGTGTTAAGATTAAAGTTTGTGTTCCTCTTTCAGATACAGTTAGCTCTATGGAAGCTGAGTGGAAAGAACAGTGGAAGTTGTACATAACTTCTTAAAATATTTGTTCAACAAGTGTTCAAACAAATGTTTCTATACATTTATAAGAGGGATTTGACTTTTTTTTTTTTTCTTTTGTCATGAGGAAAACATGAAGAAAACAAAATCCAGCCAAATCCAGTGATATGACTGTGATCTGCCTTTTATAAGTGCTAGCTTACAGAGACTTCTTTGTAGTAGGCAGGTTGACAGAAATACATTGCTCGCTTCCAAACTATGAATTCTATATGACTTTAACTGATTCCTCTCATAGGTAAAAGCAGTGCAATGCGAATTACTCTAAGGTTCATTTCAAATTAATGAAGTAAGTGCCATGGGCTACTACAGGAGCAACTATACTCATACAAGATAGTGCACGAAGAGGTACATTTATTCTTACCAGTGTGCATCTCTAAGGTGAAAGTACACAATGCTTTTGTGTGCACTAATGATCTGAACTTTCCCAGAGTTTTCACAGAACTCTGCCGATATTGTTTGTATGCTTTCATCATTAGGTGTTAGGAATAAAGCCAAAAGCGTGATAACTGCAGACAAATAGTCTCTAGGGAATTTCTAAAATAGGAAAGGTTTTCTAGTCTGTTCAACTTCTGTTGTGCTTCTCCTGGCTAGTGCAGAAACTTGGGATACAGAACAGAGTGATTTGAGAGACGGAACAACTTCTAGACTCAGGGGCTGTGCCACCGAGTAAAGTTTGAAATGTCAATCACTGTATAAATTAATGCTGCATTTCAGCGTTACCTCCTTACTCAATATTTCCTATTCTAAATATCTGAAAGAAGCAACTGTTCTTAGGAGAAATCAGATTGGCATGATTCAGGAGATAACAGTGCCCAAAGGGACCCATGCACCAGAGACATCATGGTGATGTGGAACTGTTTATGGGCTCGATTCTTCAGCAGTGTCATGAAACTGGGAGAAGAGATCACTTCTTTATTATGTCCCTTCTCTGACTGAACTTTTTGTTCTTTTTGGATCTCACTGCTAAATATCTAATTTTCTGACTAAGACAGAATATGCTGCACCTTGAATCTAGGGAAGATGGGAGACTCTCTGCCGCTGGTGGCTGCTGAGATAAATAGGGTTACTCAGGTCCAAGTGATGATGGAATTTGTTTTACCTCAGCAGTGGCAGACATTGGCACTGATGTCAAATTTGCCACTAATAGAGATTTGGATTGGCAGCCATGAAGGTGAACTAGGCTGGATAAAAAATATGGCACCTGGCATTTTTGCTTTCAGCAACTTGTCTTTTTGGCCACTGCTCAGCACTGATTTAATGGAATACATTTAGGAGAAATCTACAGGGACAGCTTTGATAAGATAACTCATTTTGTGTATAACAAAATGCAATTGAACGCCTCTAGTTGGACTGTAGTAGTGTATGTGATTTGGCATCTCTTACAGAAATTAAAGATAATGCTCATCAAAAAGAAAGTTGCAAAGTGAGCAAAGAAGGTTATAAAGGTCTTAGAACTACAGAAAACAATAGAAAGTTTTAGTTGAAGGGGGGATACAATTTTTAAGAGCTGGTCTTGTGACTAATTTATTTAGTATGTTGGTTAGTATCATTGTCTTAAAAAAGAGACGTATATACATAAAATACATGGATGGCGTAACTCTGAATAGGAGCACCTTGTCAAATAGGAAGAACTATATGAAATGGAGGCCTGGAACAGTTAAAATCAGATGAAATTCACTGGTATGCAGTGCAAGGTCATGCATTTGGAGACTAACAAGTTTCAAGCTCATGTATCGGAAATGACTGAGGAAGAAAAAGAAGTGCTGAAGCTAAAGAGCAATGTTGGCAAAAGGACAAATGAGTATAAAGCAATCATGAATACAATTAAATTTGGAAACTAGAAGGAAATTTTTAATTGTCAATGAAGTAAAATTCTGGAACAGCTTTCCACTGAGAGATATGGCGGCAAAAATAACTAATTATTTTTAAGACAGAGCTATGTAAAGGGGTTGTTAAGACATGATGGCTTGAATGAACAGCAGACCAGACTCCAGGAGGTCCTCTCACCTTTTTTCTTAGGAGTAAAGCCATATATCAATTCAATGTCTTGCATATTTGTCTCTTCCTTTCTTGGAGACAGGACCCTAAGACCTGATCTTGGATAAGTATTAAAAAGGGGGAAGCATTAAACCATATATAAATTTCTTTATTAAAGATTAAAGATGACTGAAAAGAAATTATTTTTACCAAAAGATGCCAAGGTCTGCTTATCCCTCAAACCTTACATGTAGCTTCTACTGCTAGTTCTTTATATACTGTAACTGAAAGCAACTAAACAACTTTCATTATGAAGACATCCTGCCGCATGCAGTGACAAGTTTGCGGGACATTTGTTTGCTCTGAGGAGGAGTTGGGATATTGGAGAGTAACTGATTAATACATTCACAGTGTTTCTTGTAGCGTGTGCCACCACTGCAAAATGAGAGTGAAGGAACAAAAACCACTTTGCATCTGTCAAGGCCAGCATGCCAATGTGCAGAGATCACAGTGGGGAGAAAAGGACAGACCAGTACTAAATGCTTTTTTGCTCTTGTATCCTTTAAAATGTTCTTTTTATGCTTCATTTCCATGTAAAGAGTCAGATCCTCATTTGCGGCTGCATGTGAAGGTGGCATAAAGGCTGCCTTTTATGCCAAAAGTACCCTGAAGCCGTTCACCTTCTGCTGCAATTCCTGGAGAAATCTCACCTCCTCTGGTTTGTCTGCCCATGCCCATGGAGGCTGTTCTGATAGCTCGGGACTGCAGAGCATTCAGAGTGCACTGGAAATGTCCTGTTTCCTGGGGTAATGTAAAATCTGCAAGGAAGGCTGCTTGCCAGTGACTGACTAACAGGCTTTAGGGCTGCTTGAAGCCATTAGAATAGTGGATAGCAGCTGGCATACAAAGCGGGATTGGGATCAGGCTCAATGGGCATGAGAAGGGTTTTTCTGGATATTGCCTTAGGTGATTGAGAGGAGAATGAGGCCTCTCTGTCTTCCGTGGCTTCAGTGTGAGATGCTGCAACTCATGTCAGCATTTTCCTCTAAGGATGAGTAGGGACGTTTTGGGGGATTACTCTGAGGGTCAGTCAACAAAGTCAATTGCCTTTCAGGCCATATTTTGAACGGTTATACCCAGCCATTGGCACTGAGCTGAAACATGAAAGAGGTTTCTGTAAAGAGCTAAAAAAACAAGAGGTGTTTTGCACTGGCTTTCCCTGCCTTTCCCGCTGTGATCTCTATCCGCTGGCACTCCAGCCATGGCTGATGCAAGGCGTTTTTGTCCCCTTACTTTCAGTATGTGGCTGTGATATCCATTACATCAGACACTAAACACCTATTACACACTCTCTCAGATCACTCAGTTTCTTCTCCAAGTAAATATCACAGAATCACACAGAATCACAGAATTTTCTAGGTTGGAAGAGACCTCAAGGTCATCGAGTCCAACCTCCAACCTAACGCTAACAGCCCTCCACTAAACCATATCCCTAAGCTCTACATCTAAACGTCTTTTGAAGACTTCCAGGGATGGTGACTCCACCACTTCCCTGGGCAGCCTGTTCCAGTGCCTCACAACCCTCTCAGTAAAGAAGTTCTTCCTAACATCTAGCCTAAAACTCCCCTGGCTCAACTTAAACCCATTCCCCCTCGTCCTGTCACCAGGCACGTGGGAGAACAGACCAACCCCCACCTCGCTACAGCCTCCCTTGAGGTACCCATAGAGAGCGATAAGGTCGCCCCTGAGCCTCCTCTTCTCCAGGCTGAACAAGCCCAGCTCCCTCAGCCGCTCCTCGTAGGACTTGTTCTCCAGGCCCCTCACCAGCTTCGTCGCCCTTCTCTGCACCCGCTCAAGCACCTCGATGTCCTTCTTGTAGCGAGGGGCCCAAAACTGAACACAGTACTCAAGGTGCGGCCTCACCAGAGCCGAGTACAGGGGGACGATCACCTCCCTAGCCCTGCTGGTCACGCTGTTCCTAATACAAGCCAGGATGCCGTTGGCCCTCCTGGCCACCTGAGCACACTGCTGGCTCATATTCAGCCGACTATCCACCATCACTCCCAGGTCCTTCTCTGCCTGGCAGCTTTCCAACCATTCCTCTCCCAGCCTGTAGCTCTGCTTGGGGTTATTGCGCCCCAGGTGCAGGACCCGGCACTTGGCCTTGTTAAACTTCATGCAGTTGACCTCAGCCCATCGGTGCAGCCTATCCAGATCCTCCTGCAGAGCTTTCCTACCCTCAAGCAGATCGACACACGCACCTAACTTGGTGTCATCTGCGAACTTACTGAGGGTGCACTCGATGCCCTCGTCCAGATCATCGATGAAGATATTAAAGAGGACCGGCCCCAGCACCGAGCCCTGGGGGACGCCACTAGTGACTGGCCTCCAACTGGACTTGGCTCCATTCACCACGACTCTTTGGGCCCGGCTATCCAGCCAGTTTCTAACCCAACGAAGCGTGCGCCATATGTAGCATGGTTTCTGGCTTGTTTGGGATTTTTTTTTTTTTTTTAGAAAACTATATTCAGGATATCTAGTTTTGCATTTGTTTTTGTTACTGACAATTAAGCTAATCCACAGATTTATATGTTACTTTGCTTTTCTTGCAAAAAAAAGCACAATGCTGATATTGCTGCTCTTGCTGTGGTGTTGGGTCTGTCCAGCTGATCACTCCCCTGCCACACCTGCAACCTGCTCTTGGAGGCCCATCTACAATCCATCACCTCCCTGTTGTGCAGGGCGAGGATCCTTCACCCTTTGCCACAACAAAAGAGGATTCAAAGAAAATGGGGATTTGGGAAGGTCTGCATAGGTGGTGTTTTACTAGCACCTGATTTGTTCAACGTAGATTTCCCAAATTGCGCTCTCAGCAACATTTACAACCTATGTCACTGTTTCGAAGCATGCCCCTATGCTTCTGGAAGAGATGGTATCATAATTCTATTAATGATGTTTGTTTTCTAGAATTTGTAACAATTCATTTATTTCTATTCACACATGAAAATAATTTTGTTGGCTGTTCTCAAAAAATGTACAGCTTATTTTCTAAGTATTATCTCAATTTTTAAATCTTACATGTACATTGCAAAGGTAAGCAGGTAGATGCAGAGAAAAGTTTTTACATTTTTAAATCCACGTTCCACTCTTATTGGCATTGTTGACATCGCTTGTTTTCCAGATGTATGCTGATGATTTGCAGATGCCTCGGTTGTCATGGCTGCTACATCTGACTGGTATCAGTTCATGAATTATACATTTTATGTAGTGGTGATGTATTAATTTCACACTAGAGTCTGTAAAGATATTATATTTACAGATAAAGCATAATTTTTCACACTTCCAGAAATGAACATTAATTCTTTTCACCTCAGATGGAATCTGAAAGGACTTGTTGCATTTCATAGGAAGAAATATAAATCTGATGCCTATTTGGAAGATGAAGTCCATTAATATACCAGTAAAGTTTTACAATTTTTTTCATGATTCTATATTAGTGTAGGAATCTGAAATGTGAGTAATTCTCCACAGAAATATGGGGTGCCTTTACTTAAAGAAATCCTGACCTTGAGCCCTCCACTACTCCATTCAATCCCTTTAGAGTCAGTTTTTCCAGGTGAAAATGATTGCACAACTGCAAAGCATTCTGATATTTTATCATTTGTCTCAAGTTGAGAATGAACTGTAATTCATCTTGTTTTGATGAGAAGGATGCATTCACATAACTCTACTTCTACCACTTTACTACATCACGCTGTTTTTTTCTTTTCTTAAACAATGAGCTGTGAGGTAACAAAAGTGATGTACATATTAAATAGCACATGATGATAGCATATGACACATTTCTGGCATTTGCAATGTTCCTTATATGCCACCAGTCATATAATCTGACTGTATAAATGAATGCTGGCTAAATGGCTTCCCCAGTGTAATGCATCTTTAAATCCTAGAGATTTTGAATGCCACTTTTAGGCAGCTCTACTCCCCAGGGTAATAAGTAGCACTGAGTTGCAACTAGCTAGTATGGCTAATCAAATATTAACAGGATTGATTTGAGGTTATTTTGGTAAGAATAAGCATTGAGTTTGATTTGTATTAAATCTGGGGACATAAAATTCCCAATGTGTGCACTCTGAACAGCTCCCAGAAGTCTATGAATCCCCACACTAATTGCAAATCTCGAAACATAATTAATTTCAGTACAAATTGAAAGTATTCAAATGTTCTGAATGGACATGTTTGATATTTATCACTTTCTAGTTATAATATTCTGGTTATTAGCAAGAGCAATGTCTTGTGATGTAAGCGATCAGCAACCCACTGTGAATATCCAGTACAGGAGTCCTAAAGTAGAAAAATTGCACTGATCTAGATAAAAGATTGATAAGATTTTTTTTTTTTTAATTATCATTATTATTTTATTTATTTTTTTATTTATTTTTGTGACTGGAGAGTATGGGTTTGGTAATCAGTACTGCTTTGTCATGGAGAAGAGTTCATTCTCTTGGTAAAAATTATTTGTAACAACCTCACTTACAAACAGGTAAATTCATCTCTGTCCTTGCTGGTTGTGATACTCTTTTGTAGTAAGCATCCATCATATCTTTGCTGCAACTGGAAATGTATGCTCTTTTGAACGGTAGACTAAGCCCATTAGACCTTTATACCTTTTCTCTGGCTAATTTAACCAGCAAATTTCATTATCAAATATACCTTGCAGTAATACCTCTCAGAAACCCTTACCTCTTCGTCTCTTGTTGACACATTTATAAGTACATAAAGACCTTTCAGTAAGTCTGAATCTTTTCAGGGAAATGGAATTTACTTAATGTGACCATTATAGAAGCATAGAGATAGAGAGCTTTATGTTTTAATCAGTGCATTGCTGCTGTTGCTTCAAAATAATTAATCTGACAGATGAATGCTTTCTAAATGTAGTCAAATGCTCCCTCTTTTGCTGAGAGGTATCAGTCCCTAATATGATAAAAAGCTAAAGTTTTGGACAGTAATTGACAAGGAAAATCCTCTTTCTTATCACATATATACTTTATATCACTTATTAGATATTTGCACTTACCTTTTGGTTTAAAGAGATCATACTTCCCAGTCTTCCTTTCTCTCAGCAGAAGTTTTAAGATAAAGGGCTGTTCTAGCTCTTCCTTTTACAAAGATGCTGCACTTTATGTAGAAACCTATTTCAAGTATGCAACAGTTTTCTTGGTCCTGTTAATTTCAGTGTAATAGTGTAAATAGTGTAATAGTGTAATAAATGTTTTTCAGTGTAATATGTGTAAAAAAAGTTTTTCAGTGTAAAATTTCAGTGTAATAGTGTAATAAATGTTTTCCTACACAAGTAAATGTGTCCATACAAATTTCTGGAAGCACTAGTTGTGAATTTATAGTTTGGGTCCACACTGTGAGTTCAGTTGGAGAATTCAACCCTTATTTTATCTTTAAAATGCAATAAATCTTTGAGTGTGATAATTTATCTCAAAATACATTAAAGGGTTAATATCACACTGATAAATTGTCAGTGTGATAATTTATCCTAAACCCATTTTAGGAGTTAATGCAAAATGAAAATAGATTTTAAGTAAAATTTATTTGCCAGTTTTAGACTTTTTGACATAACTCTTTGAAATTCTCAAGCCACATAACCTTAGTGAATATTACTTCTTGGATACATTTGATTTTTTATTTAGAATAAATGCATTTTCCCACGTTGTTCTTGTGCTTGCTGAAGCTGAAAGTGTCTGAGGTTGTTATTTTGTGCTATAAAGAAGCTTTATCTTTCCTTATGGCTGCTGCCAGTTACTACTCTTAGTAGCACTGATGTAAGAAGTGGCCATCAGCTGGCCTTTGGAGAAGGATGGATCTACATGTATATGATGAGAGGTAATTTGAAGGTCAGCTGAAGAAGGCATGATTGTCTCGAAATGAGGAAAAAATGAAAATTTTGGATAAGAATAGTTGTTTTTTTGTAGGCTTGTGATAATGGAGGCACTGGAAAAGTGACATGCAGCTTCTGAAGAGAAGATGGGTAGAGCTGAAAATGAACTCTATCCATGAATTGAGTAGGTATTAAATACAGGATACAGCAGAAACTTCTTACCACACTTTGATGTTTATAATGACACAGAGGTACAGTGATCCCTGAAGGTCTATGTCTCAGTAGAAAAGAGTATACCAGTTTCTAGCAGAAAAGGTAGTGACTAAATGGAGACATACGGATATATAAGTAGGTTAAGTCATTAAGCTGCTTAAGAAAATGAATTCCTTTGTGATGCACAGGTAAAGTACTGAACAGTTTTGAGGGACATAGGGTACTGGAAATCTCTCTGAAGGTCCAAGATATTTACAGAAGATAAGCTCTGTAAAAGTACGATGCTTGAGATGGTGGGTAAAGTGTTCATGCTTTAGGTTGATGAATTACATGTCCATGAACCCAATTCCCCCAGCTCAGGAATGCTATTACGCAGAGGGCACATGCAGCTGCCTATGGACCTTTCATTTCTGCGTACTTGAAACACCATCCCTTTGGGTGGTTCTTGCCTCAATACATCTTGACTTTGATTCATGACAGCTCTTTTATGTAGCTTAAAATCTAGTTCCAGAGATCTTTTATTCAAGTGGCTTGGCTCACCTGGCTGTTTTTAATTCCTGAGTATTTAATAATTTTTTATTTTTTTTATTTTTTTTTTTTGGGTGTTTGGGGAATGGGTCAGAGTATGAAATAACTGGCAGTTTTGCTGGCTGGGTATTATAGTAATGTTAATCTTGTGAGTTTGCCAGTCTTCCCTGGCTTCTGTGCTTTTTGGTCACTACAAGCATGTGGTTGTTTGTTGGCACATAGCCAAACAGATGAACTTTGCACAATTGCTAAAATGAAGAATGCAAATATTCTGTATAGTTCAGGATCCGATTTTGCTTCTATGACTGTCAATAGGAAATTTGCTGCTGAAAGGAGTCTAGATGATTGTATAGAAAACTTCTCCTCTGCTCTGGAACTGTCTGAGCTTTAATGGGAAGTATTTTTGGAAATCCTATTATTATTATTTTTTTTTGTATTAATTTGGTCTTGTGCCAAACACATTTTTGCTATGCTTAGTCCAAATAAGTATGAGCATGTGAGAAATCTTCCAAAACACACTTTCCACTACTTGCATTTACCACTACCAGAACTTAGTAATGGGTTATATTTTGTCATTTTTACTCAGTGTGTGTTTACCTATGCTTTTAAAAATCTGAATATGTAAAGTGTTTTGATCCAGCAATCTGTTCATGCGCAGCTGCTAAGTTCAGTGAAAGCTCTGTGGCAAAAGGAATCAAATCTGCAGCAGGCAGTCTTACATTAGGCATCAACAATTCAATAATGTTTTACTGTGTTAAATTGTTCTCCTAGCAGGGTGTGTTCTCCATTCTTATTCCTTCTGGCTGACTCCAAAGCATGCACATCTATGCTCCTGTATTTGAGGACTGTGGTTGCGAGTTCCATGATCCAGTGTGGTGAGTGGGAGGGGAAGATCAGTAACAGTTTGATATTTGTTCACCATTACTTCTACAGGGGGAAATGATTTACTTACAAGTCACAAGTTGGAATTCTGCATCCACAGATAATTTACTGATGTCTTTAGAGATGGAAAATAGAACCAAACTACATGTCCTCTTTGCTTCACTAGAACCCGATGAAATTATTGTAGGCTGAGAGCATAATTGTGGTTGAATGGCAAAGAATTCAGATGTTGTTTTCAGGCCCCAGAGTTTATATTAATTCATTTGCGTTGCATATATTTTGTTGATTTTCAGGAGTTCTGACACTGCTAAGGATTTAAATATTTTTTTTTTTTACTCATTAATACTGTATTTCTAACATTCTTTTATTAATTAAATTGCTAAATGCAATGGTATTAATACCTTATGACAGCTGTTCTGCTAAAACTGAGATTAAAGTTAACATCAGAAAAGCATTAGTGGGTTTAATTGTTATTAAAGTGCCAGCCATAGAAACAGAGATGGGGGAGTGAGTAATTGGAGGGTGTGGAGCCAAAACTGAAGGACAGTAACACAAGATGACATTCTTAGCTGATGTGGTGAAACAGATGGTTCTGGCCGAATTCCAGAAGAGCATGAAGTTGTTCCTTTAGCAGCCCTGGCCAGCACACAGGGAGCTCATGTGCTGCAGGGAGACCAAGGGACTCTTCCAACATGCAGTTGTTCCCAAGTGAGTGAGAAAATTCAACTGCACAGGCACCTTTCCTCTTTTCTTCTAGTCACGTTTTATTGTTACAATATGGAGAAGCAAACCTGCATTTTCTCTAATTTAGTAGCTGGGGGGGCCTTCTAGGGAACTTCCCTTGCCTTTGGTAGCAATCATCAGGAGATATTGGGGCAAGGATAGGCTGCACCCAACTCTCAGCTCTACTGCCACTTTTTTCATAATAATAATTTTCTTGATTATTAATGACAATGAATTTATAGTAATGCAACTGCTTGTTAATATTGTATTACTTAACACCTGGTATCCCTTGAATGCAAATTGTTCTACAGTAGAGACTGAGCATTTTCTTTCACATTTTACGAGTGGGCAAAAGGTTAAAAATGTGGATTGTAAAGCTAATTAGCTTATAGAGTGTTTTCAAAACAGTTCACCTGGTTTGGTTATAAGCACTTAGGACAACTGGATATCTTCTGTGAGTAGGGGGTCTTAAAAAGCAAGTGTATACTTAATTCAGCAGGCCTCACCTGCCTCAGCAGTTCATTTGCCAGTCCTCTTGACTCACTGTGAGCTGCACCTGCATGCAGCAATGGAATAAGCACCTCTCTAGCTGCAATAAAAGTAACAGCTTGTTTCATAGCATAAATAAGAATTGTATGGTTTCATTACCTGCACATCATGGTTCAGAGCTTGTAATGTCATACATATGGGCATTTGTTCAGTTATAAATTATAATCATGGCCTTCAGCAATGTTAGCAGAGGGAACATCCTCTATATCTTTGTTTAGAAGGCATTCCTTTGATTGCTTTTAATTGCTTTCCCCTGCAGCTTTGCTTGAAGGTGTATGTGATAAAGGAGCAAATATTGTACTAAACAAGAACAGCTAATGAATGAAGGCAATGTCTATTATGAACTGTGCTGTAAGTAGGCAGCTACTAAATGGAGATGGCTACTAATCAAAGCGGTTTCTGTGCAAAGTATTGCAGTCTGTAAATCAGATAAGCTTACCCCAAATCTGCCTGTGCTGCTTTATTTATGAGTCAGTTCTAATTTCAAGTGGTCATGGATTGTAATAAATACTTCAGCAACATGGTCCTGTTTCTTTGTGCCAGTGCAAGAATGAAGTTGTAAAGGAAATAAAGTGCGGAAAGGGAGAGGTGGCTCTAGGCCATATTTGCGCTGTTTTTTATTGAGAAAGATAGATCCCTATGAGACTTGCAGTGAGTCAGAGAGATTTCAGGATTGCTCTGGCTTGCATTCAGGATTCCTGTAATTTCCATGTGATCTTCCAGTGGTAAAAAATGCAGTGAGTGGTGCACCTCAGTTTTGTCTTCCTTGTGTCTGACAAGCCTTTGCCATTGCCCTGTGCCAGAACCTGAAATGGAGCTAGAAAAGAGACAGGCAATGGATCTGTCACTTCCTTTGCTAGTCAAAAGAAGTTTCTTGTTACAAAAATGTGTCTCAGAGGCCTGTGAATCACTGCAGCAGTGTAAGGATGCAGACTACCTTTCAGAGCTAAAAGGTGTGTAACTTTGTTATCAGAGATCCATACCTAAAGTGAGGGGAGAGAATGTGTTATAAGGTTGCTATGGGGTATGGAAGCTGGGCAAAAGAGTTTGGGAATGGCAATGACAAATCAGTTCCTAAGAAGTTAGTCCAAATTTCCAGTATCTTGAAGCATTCAGTTTGTCTAAAGTAGGAATATTTTGTAACTTATTTGACACAAATCCACAAAATTCAAGCATTACTTCTGCTGCTTGTAAATGAACTTGTTCATAGTCTCTCGCCTGTCCCTCATAAACCTCTTTACTTCACAGCTCAGAAATGTAAGCAGTCTCTCACTGCAAAAGGAGATGCTTGCACTTCAAGAGAAAGCTTGCACTTCATTTATATCAATGTGTGATTGGAACTAGTGAATATTGATTGGTGGGTCAAAGGTCTTGTGAACACAAACTTGCCCCCTTAATAGGCATTTATTAATACAGTTTAATTCCCTGGTTCTTACAAAAGCAAAATGCATACAAAGCATATACAAGTTAACTGAACAGGAGTTAACATTTCTCTTCCCCAACCAATGTGCCATTAATAAATCTCTGATTTTTCTGACAGAGCTACACAAACCTTGACTGTTTTCATTATTAACTTAATTGCTTTTCACTTACAGGTACACGGCCTTTTCCTGCTGGAGGCTAATGCACATTTCCTTGACAGGTAGAATAACCAGAAAGGTTTAAAAATGATGGAATAGCCAATGCAAAGTGAAATGTGAAACCTAGGTTTCAAGGAGACAGACAAACCTTGAAAGATCCAGAATTCTGGTTTCATGTCCTTTGGGGCAGGGTGAGCTGCTTACAAATGTGTATAGAGGCTTACACAGGACAGCTCAGTTTGAATATAGCCTGTAAATATTGCTATGGCATCAGAATTTAATTGTGATAGGCAATAATAATAATTAAAAACAATCATACAAAGCTTAATTAAGAATTTAGTGAGCTACATAACTTGCCAAGCTTGACTGTCAGTGACCTTGTACCTTAGAAATTATTTTGTGAAGCACATCCTAGTATACATAGTAAAGTTTAGGTCTCTTTGATCTAGCTCTGCTGCATGAAATACAAAACAAACCTTGTTTGTTAGAGGGAGAAGTTGGGAGAGATATTCTGCTGTGCAGTACATTTGATTGCCAGGCTTTCCTTAAAATTGGTTGAAACTTTCTTGCAGTCATGTCTTTCTAGGAATCTTTGAAGTGCAGTTCAGCTCCCCAATTCAGATTAATTAAAGCGTAAACACTTCTGCATTTACTGACCTGAAAAATATATGTAAAATATCTTGTGGTTTCTTTAGAGCTACACTGTTGTCCAAAGCTTTTCTTTTACCAGATGGAAGGACAAATGACTGGGGAGAATCTGAGAAAGATTCTGGCAAGTGAAGGCCAGTGGTGAGGTTGCTCTCTACAGTTGCAGTGAAGTTTATCTTACATCTCTAGATGATGTATACAACATTGAAATATTATAGAGTGACTCCCACATGCCAAATCTGATTAAACAACAACAACAAAGCAGGAACTACAAAAACAAACAAACAAACAAACAAATGTTGCAATCATTTAAGGAGAACCTAGCAACTCACACTGTGTTTCAGGAAATGGTGTATTTTATGATCTTACACTGCTGCTAGTGCCTTGTTAATTTGGCTATGACTGGTAACTCAACCAAACCTTCTTAATAGTGGGTCCAAAACATTTCCACTGGTGGTTGTGCTGTTGCTAAACAAATACTAAAAGTGTTGGTCCCAGCACTTCCTTATGCCTTGGCAATCTGTGATCAGTGCATTTTTCCCCCTGGTTATAATCAGCATTGTCATGTTCTGACTTGGTCTGTAATCCCCCTTGAGTCCCTTATAAAACAAGCACATATGGTGCTTGTCAGCATTTTTCTGCCATTCATTAGTCTTGGCTTTCCACCACTGACCCTTCATGTGACATAACCGATTTGGACTTCATGGTGAATCTTCCTGGAAGCCAGCTTGTTCGTAATTGGAACTGGGTGAGCCAGAACAATCTGACAAGCACTCTATTTCTGTCTGAGCAGAAGCTGAATTGCTGTATGATAGACACTCATCCTGTTTTGATAATCCACACATAGAAAGTCAACAGTTTGCTTGCAATCTGACATGTTATATATGGTCTACCATACCTTCCGCAGAGGATTTCAGCAGCAAGGAGAGCAGTAACCAGATCACACACAGCTTTTCACATTTGGCCTTTCCATTTTGTTCCTCTACATTATCCACTGCCTAGCTGTTCTGGTACAACATCTGGGATGCTCTTTGTTGAATAGTTTTCACAAAGTTTGTTGCTGGACACTTGTGAGTGAGAAGTAAATATTGATTCAAGACCTTCCAATGTTCAGTGATGTACCTGTCAGTCTTTCATAGATGGGATAGTAGATGTGTGCAAGAGAACATTAATTTAGTTCTTGAGATATGGCTCTAGCGATTTTTAATTTCATGCTTGATACACAGACTAAAGAGTGAGCTATTTTGGCTGAGAATCACTTCTATGTCTGCTTTCCATGTGAGGCCACAAAGTACTGCTCCATCTCATGTGTGTGCTTACATCTCTCAGACTAAGGATGTCAGAACTGGGGATTATCTAGGGAGCATTGGTTCACATTGCGTCAGCTTGCTTCACAATTCTAACAAAAAACTAGCTCTTCTATTTGCTTCAAACATTTTTATCCATGCAATAGAAAAATATGGTAACTAGAAAAGGAAGTGGATTTGATTTGAAACTCAAATGGAGAGCAACTGATGGAATGCATGGAAGAGAGTGAAAGCAATCATATGAAGAAAAATAAATGCTATGCTGATACAATTAAACTACTCAATATATATACCCATGCATGCATACATATGTATGTGTATATATGTATGTATGTATAGTAATAAGGAGAAATAAAATAAGGGGCTTTCAAGTGAGTAAATAGATGGATGGATGGATTTTTGGTTGGGTTTTACTAAAGTACACAGCATGAATACTAACAGAGAACTTGGAAAATCAAGATAGTGAGAATTTGGGGCATTAATATTTCCCATGATTACATTTTGTCCTCATGGATTCAGATTGTGTGTATGCATTATTATATGGTCTTCCGTGTCCCTGAAGACTGTCCATTTGGTCAAAACCCCTATGTTTTGCAAAACCAGCTTTAACAATCAAGTGTTCCTCAGCCAAGCCCTTTGCCATAAGTAGGTCAACCCTACAAAAAGGTCACACAGTATTCTGTAGCCATTTGAGTTTCCCTCACTGGTGCTATGCTGAGGTAGTCTCTTCCCTGCTTCTAGCTCTATTCTTCCTATTCTTTGCTCTGGGTGACTGGCTTTGATATCGTGAAGGTTGGATATTTGCAAATAGCAGCAAATATTGGATAGGAATTAAAAGCAGCAAGAGTGATCAACTCTAAAAACTTGCTTTTGCTATTACTATGGGACTGCCAAGTCACTCAAAATCATTGAAAAGTCTTCCTGGTTTTGCATCAGCAGCTGCCTTTCAGGCTGCATACATTCAAGCTTGTCACTCTAGTTTCTAGTGCTATTACTGATTGCTCCCTGTATCGTTTCTCCTTGTATCGTTTCTCCCTCTTTAGTTACAGCGGAGATTTTATTAAAGGCTGTTTTTCTTGCCAAGGAGTTTTTATTAAAGGTTGTTTTTCTTGCCCCATCTAAAGGAAAGTCTTTCCAAAGACGGAATTGTTTCCTTCCCAGTAACTGCATTGGCACATATGAATTGTCTAATGCTGAACTGATAGATGAGCTGTCATCAGGGTACAAACCTGTGACTGCTAGAACAAAGGTTGGCAAATTCAAATGGGAAATAAAGTGCAAATTTCTCAACAGCAAGGGAAATTAATAATTGAAACAACTCACCTATGGATCTAGTGAGGAACAGCTGTCTTCCTAAAAGACATGCCCCAGTTCAACAAGAAGTTATTGAGCTCAGTGCAGGAATCAACTGGTGAAATTCTCTGGGCTATGTCTGGCAGAAGTCCAGAGCAGAGGATCCAATGGTATCTGCTGAATCACTAAAGCAAAACCAAACTGCTTCTGAAGGAACAGCAAACAGCTTTCCCCTGTGGATCAGACATCAAAGCAGGGAAATGTAGCATTTGACAAGTGTGCTGTATATGGTAATTAAATTGCTTCTATGCTCATTTACAACTTTCTCTTTCCTCCTCTCAACTGCATTTTTCATCCTATATTTTTCAACATTTTTTTTTTCTTCTGCTCTTTTATCGCTTTCTACTCCAAAGCATTCAAATTGTAGATGAACTTTTGAACTACACAAGGAGTTTGTTTATCTTTAATCAGCAGCATGCACAGTAGTATTCCACTACATGGCAGTTTTACAGAGTAGGCACCCCAATATTGCAATGCAAGGAAGGAATTGACAAGTTTTAGTATTAAAAACTGTTTTAAATGTCTCAGAAAAAGAAATCATAACAAATAATCATGACCTAACTCACTTGTCAGGGGAAGCCAAGGGCACATGCCAGCAACTGTAGCATATTCATCAAAGGAAGGTGGGCTGATTTTGAAGAGGTGGCAACAGACCAGCTGAGTTTCAACTTGTAAGTGCAGTATTCCACTCCTGCAGGGAACTGCAGCTCACAGCCTTTGCATCCTGGAATCTTGGCTTCTCCTGGCCCAAATGCAGCCATTTGGCACACATGAGTGCAGGCTAATACAGGTTCTCAAGCAGAAGGACCTCATTCACATTTTGCTACCTCTGTGTTCATATAGAATACCTGAACATTAAGGCTTATTTACTAGAGGTCATTGGTATGGGAACGGAAGCATATTGCTTCGTCTCAGATGTTTCATCTTCTTTTGCTGCCAAAATCTAGGACACACTTTTGGGAAATGTAATATTTATCTGACATTTTTGGGCATATTGAAACACTTTTCCAGTGAGAGCATGGGATCTATTGTGTATGTGCACTGTGAAGGCCTGAAGAATGTACAGTGAATCCACGTGATTAAATGGCTGCATTGCTGCTGATACTCCATACACGTCCTGTGGACATATGTAGGAATACCCTGCTTCACAGTCCTCCAGGAGGTGGGTTCCTTTCTTAGTGTGAAATTATGAAGAAACATGGGGATGTCTGCAGAGCATTCTGCTATAAGCTCTACACACTTTCAGGGTCTGTTTTTTCCTGCTAATTTGTATCCACTTTTCTATTGTCTCATAGGCTGTAAGCTTTTCACAGTATTTTTCTATTCTTTCTATGTCTAATATCAAGGACACCTAATGCATGACTCTGGCTTCTAAGTGCTACAGTGATAATTTTAATAATATTTCAGTTACTTTGACAGTGATTAACTGTGCCATGTTATTGGTGCAACCACCAATAACACCAAGTTAACCATATTTGCATCCTGAATCTTCCAAACAGCAAGCTGTAACATAATAGCCTGGAATTTCCCCATCTGAAAACCATTTCCCAGCATTTAATGTATTGTTTAATTAAATGTGAACAGCAAACTTCTTGTTTGGATTGTTAAACCAGGAGAGAATCTGGTTAGTTGTCTTTCTCACTGGAGTCTTTTATGACACTGGGGCAACACAGGAAATTCCTTTTCAGCTATTATATCACAGCCCCAAAGAGTTTCAGAGAAATTATGTCTAGACCTTTTTGGTCTATATATAGTCTCTTCTGGAGGACAACTTCTTAGCCTGTGAACTCTCAAGGTGTATAAAGGGTTCAGTTTGCTTCATGACCAAATCTCCGTTAAAGGTGAAGTTCCCCACACATTGTACTTTCTACAGATATTGTCAACTACTTAATGGCCTTGGGAGACACTCAAATGAAGCATTCAACAAAGCTGTAATGCACAGTATTTTTTTTTTCTTTTTCTTTTTTTTTTTTTTTTTTTTTTTTTTTTTTCTAGAGACCTTTTCACTTAAATTATACATTAACTTGTAGTGAAAGCTCAACATAATTAATTGTTTTTGTTTTTTTCTAGGCATAGCAAGAGGCTTATATGACTATCACTCTATTTGGAGGAACAAAAGAGTTATTTTTTGTCACTCATGTGCTCCATACACAGGTAAAATAGTGGAGTACTGAATTCCTGTCAGCTGTGATAATGTTGTAGATGCTATTGCATCACAGAATTGGACTTTTTGTATAGCAAATGATAAACAGTCAAGGGAATATATGAAATTATAATGAATTTTCATCATCTCTGCACACATATGGAGAGTAAGCATGGCTTTGGGCCCTAACTAAGACTTAGAAAAAAATGTTGGTAGGGTTATTTATTTATTTATTTGACAAAAAGAATATTCAAAAGAGATCCAGATATTCTGGTTTAACTGTGAAGAAATGACAGACTGTAATAACCCTAAAACACTACTTAGGAAAAAAGCTGGCTGGCCTGACCTGGCCTCATTAGGAATTCCTCTTGGTCCCTATGATGTAGTCAAGTTAGGTAGGTTTTTGTATTACTCTATGCCTTCCCACATCAAGACACCAGCCAATTATTCCATAGCCGTCCTAATGGGGATCATGGTATGCTCATGTGGTGGCTGTGACTTTCAGGTACATACTTCTGTGATGCTCCAGTGCAGGGACTGGGATATCATTTCTGCAGGAGCAGAGACTGTGCCCACGTGTACACCAGTGAGAGGTAGCCCCAAACAGATCCATCGGAGACACCACTCCAGAGCTGCCAATGTCTGCCAATTTGTGGCTGTGTCCAGTTTATGTGACAGGAAAAATTTAGGAAATATCATCAGAGTGACCACATAATAGTGATGTATAAGAAATGCATTCATAAATTTTTCAGAGGCTGGCTTTAAATATATATACAGAGTTACTGTTGTATGGCACTTGGTCTCTTGGAAGCTTGATTCACAGATTTCTGTTTAAAGTCCTGAAAAGGAATGAACTATGTTGTGTTCCTCAGGAGAAAGGCCATTCAGCTATATGAAAAAGAGTAGCAAGCTGGAGTTCTGCATAATATTCCCTTAGCTCCATTAAATCTATAATAGTAACATCAAAGTCCTACCTTTAATCTTCTAAATCTGGTCATCATTCTGTTACTTTGACCAGACAGTGTAAATCAAAAGAAGTGCTATAACTGTGCAGTGGAAGGACCTTGAAAAATCTTTATGTTAAAAAAGAAATGTATAGGATTTTTTTGAACCTGAGTCTTCAGCTGCACAAAAAATCAGGGAAAATCAGAATAATTGCCTAGATATTGGCCCTTTACTTGTCAGTGTTGACTATGTTTTGTGCAGATTTTATGTGCAAAAGACTATCTTTCCTTCAGAATGAATAAAGACTGCAAAAGCAGAGATTTTTCTGGATGAAAAAAGGTTTCAGGGGTATTTTGGTTTTGCTTGGTAGGAATGGACACAACTCAACACAAGTTATCAGCTGAGAAGTGATTTTCATGTTCTGATTTACTGCCAATGTTGTCCTTACTTTGTCACTTTTCTCCAGAATAACTCCATCCATACTAATCTTCAGTAGAAAATTAGACCATATCGTAGCACAACTGCAAGGAATAATTTGACTAAGTTTAATAAATGTATCTTCATGGCACGAGCCTTTTGTGAAAGTAAGACTGTTGACAGAGCTCTGATTCTTGCAGGATTTACCTGTCACCAGCTGGCCCGTTGTTAAACACAATTTTGTCTGCCTACATTAAATTCTACTAAACACTGTTTTTCCGGCCTAATTTATTTTTTTCATGGAAGAAAACTTGATACCCAAGAGTACCTGGTAATATTAGGAACCTGTGCCTGGCTCCTAATGCTCTGGCAGTATGCTAACAATATGCACGACTGAAATGTCAGCACTTAACAGTAACTCAAAAAGAGCTACGGCAAAGTTGTTCCTGGTCAGGATTCAGCAAAGTCATGTAGGCACCTAGCTCTGACATGAACAGATCTGTTATTAGGTTAGACATGTAGCTTAGTGGGTGTAAATGTTTTCTAAAGGAGTTGCTTTTCACGTGGATGAACAAAAGTCCTATAATTTGGCCAGTGGTCAAATGGCCCAGAGACCTGGGAGCCAGAAGACTTTGCCTCCAATGTTTGTTTGCAGTGTGTGTCTCTGGCTCTGGTATTATCAACCACACACAACCTCAAGTAACAAAATGCATATAGTTGAATTATGTATCTAGACTACTGAGAGAGTAAGTTACTTTTTTTTTTTTTTTTTTCCCCCACTGGGGTAGGAAGAAAAAAAGAATTTAGCTGTGAAAAACTAGGTAAGAAGTAGGGCCTTGCTGAAAGTGACATATTACATCTGAACAGTTGCACTCTTGGATAAACAGAAATTACAGAGTAAATAACAAAATGCAGAGAAATAAGATCCAAATTGAAGTGTGGAAATTGTGAACCGTAGAAGTGATTACTTTTAAAAATAGCTTTAAATGTGTATTTTTTCTTTGAGTTTCACTATAAATTGTAATGAAGTACCTCTAAGTTCAGATGTGAATGGGGCCAAATCTTGGAGTTGTTATTTGGACAAACAGAAAACACTTAAAAAATCAATCTTCCAACTGAAAATAATTGTGTTTTGACTCCCTAAAGATGGCAGGGGTGGGTCTGATTATCATAGTATTCTGCTGCCTATTTATTGTACTAAGCATCTGCTATAACCTTTTGGACCTTCCTTGTCATTCATGCTTGATATAAACTAAAACTACACAAAAAATAGTGGATTTTAAAAATCTCATACATTCTGTCTGTAATTATCCTGGTGGCATGGTGTGACCTGCTGATTCAGTTCTTATTGAGATGAATATGAGCTGTTAGTAGACCAAGGTTCAGTGAATACATTAAATCTTGAGGCTCCAATCAATCACCCACTTCCTCATGGCAGAGTCTAGGATGTCTGGAAAATAAGAAGTATCAGAGGTGATTAGAAGAGACCTCCTTACATGCAAAAAGTCTTAGAAAAGTTGAATCTCAAGTTTGGATTCACTTTTCCTGAGGACTTACTAAGTTTGACTTTTGTTTTTTACTTTTACAGAGACACACAGGAGAGCAGAGTGTTTCACCGACTCTTTCCCGGTGAGCCAGTGTGCTAAGCAGGGACTGGCTAAGATGTGACACTTTGATACAGCCTGCTTTGGCTGCTCCATGGGGTGACTAATACATAGCAGCCTTGTCCAAATAGGAGTTGAGCACCTCTATTTCTTGCCTGAATCCACTTTGCAAGTGGGGCTCAGCATGGGGAATCTGTCACTTCCCTGCAAGCAACTTCAGAAAGGAAAGGCAGAAAAGGAAGAACAGTCACTTTGGACTAAATTTTAAAGGCAATGCTTTTACCCTTCCTAGGGAATTGGTCAAGTGGCTCTTGATACTATTTTTTCTCTCGGATGTCTGACCCAATGGTAGAAACGGTTTTCTTAATATTCAATGGTATTGTTTCCACTGTGTGCACTCCAGTGACCATCATGATTGATGCTATTAGGGAGCAGAGGAGCACACAGTAACATATGAATGATAGTGCACTCCTTGCCTTGTTTCAATCATTTCACTCATATTTTTCACATAGTATTTTTTTCCTTGAAGTTTACCGTGTGTATATAGTATGTGCAGTCTTTCACACTCAAACCCACTTTTCCTGCTGCCACAATGGATGTTCCACTGATGATACAGTCAGGGAATACTCTAGAGACAATGGGTGAAATATGCGTCATCTGCTGAGCCTGTTAAGCTTTAAATGCCCCACTCATTAAATCTGCATGGCTGGGCTGAAAGACAAAAGGACTATTTCCACCCCTAGTTACCTACTCACCTCTCAGTAAGGTCTATTGTAAGCATATATTGGGAAATTTCTACTAATAGGAACACCAGCCTATGAAGGCACATAGAGGATAGACAAATTTGGAGTTAGAGTCGTGCTTTTTTTTTTTCTTTTTCTTTTTTCTCTCTCTATATAACCAGGGTGGATAATTATATGTAATTCTTTGGGCAGTTGTACGTTATTTTAATACTAGAGTAAGTACCAGGTTCCTTTTATTTTGTGATCTCACTGTACTAAGCAGAATTTTCATGTCTTGTAGATTTTAAAGTGACAGAATTATATTGTGACCCGGTGAAGACCGTAACATTTTGACAGGGCAACTGTCTTGACTGGGATCACTTAGCAGAGCTGGGGACTGAGCTTGTCTTCTGGCTTCCACCATGATCTTCCATCCATCACTGCCTCTGATAGAGCAGTGAGCTGGATAGATGAGGCCTGAATTCCTGCTTCTCAGGCCCACATCTCAGTGCACATTCTCCAAAGCTAACAGGAGCTTCCACTTTTCCAAGGAAAATAATTAGTATCTGTCTCATGCAATGAAATAGGAGAAGCTACGCTGATACACAGTTCTTTCATTAGAAATATTTACATTCTGAAAGTGATTGCTTGTTTAGTTTTCAGAGTGTAATCTACAAAGATGCAACTAAACTGCCTTTCTTCTGGGAAACATTTTATCTGTCTGTCCCATGCTAATATGATCCATCATATGCTGCACATCTTTCTTCATTTCTTCCTACCTATAAATTATTCAGAACTATTATAGCTAAAATTGTGAATCAATGATTTTATTTCTGTCTTCTGAAATGTTAGAAGGGATTTGGCTTGGAATGAAGGGGATGATATCCTTGTGAGACTAGGAAATCAGGAATCAACTATGACTGGCAGGCTCTCTCACAGAGAAATGAGAAAGATGGGTAAAAATATCTGTTCTAGTTAAAAATATTAGAAGACTTAATATAAAATATTTAAGCCTACACAGCTTAGTCTGTAGAACTTACTATCAAATATAACAATAAGCATGTCAAAGTTTATAGAGCCCTTTGCTAGACAACTCTATATCAACTTCCTTACTACAGCTGACTCAAACTGGTTAATTCCACTTAGAGGGAGAAATGTAACCTCTTGTAGTAACCCAAAGATTTAAGTCTTTTCTCCTGGGAAAAAAAAAAAAAAAGATTTAATCTTCTATAACACAAGCTATCAAGTAATTCGTGATTTCTCTTGCCTAGAAATATGTAATCCTTTACAATCATATTCTGTAATTCACTCTGATTGACAGATGTTTCCACTTAAGTACTTAAAAAGACACCTCCCAGGAGCATGTGGGCTTAAGATCAGAGGTTAAACTCCATTTATCAACCTAAAGACTCCAGCTGTTCTCCAATTTAGAAAGGGGTGTTTGTATGAGAGGGCAAGGTTTGAAGTTATTGTTGGGTTGTTTTAGGCAAGCTTTCACCTTGATTCTGGTGCAACATAAGGTTAAGGTAGGACTATCATTTCATTTTAGTTTTCTTCTTGACAAGCCTCACCATCTTGCACACAGAAAAGCAACCCTTTTTTTCTACATAAGTCAACTCATGCACCTTGCAACTCACATGTAGAGTTTGGTCTTTGGGGTTCTTGACCCACCATAAGAGTACAGCTTTGCAGAAGTATGGGTCGCTTTGTCTTGATCCAGCTGTATGGTCTGGACTGCAAACCATGTATTTTTTTTGTTTTAGTGATCTTGAGGAAACATGCTAGTTGCAGAATGCTGGTGTGATTCCCATATTGGTCCTGATGCATGAACCTCCTCCTCTGTGAACAGTTATATGCTGTTTGTGTAATTTGTGGTGATGTGACCAGTGGTGTTATGATTCCTACTCTAAATAACATATGCCTAACATTTTCTAGATAAACTTTTAAAATGTGTGGAAATATAGCTCTTATTGCTAGCAATCCTGCCTGCAAGGCACAGAGTGCAATATAAATATGATACGTCAATAACATAGGTAGTATTAAAGTGATTGTATAGATTTATATTAGAAAAATCAAAAGTTGTATCACTGCAGTATCGGGATATGCATTAAATTTTAATTTGCATCTAGGATCTGTTAATACAGCTTTGCCATGTTGTTCTGTTTCAGTTGTTTCTTTTGTGTATCCATGGATAATTCTGTAGTCTGCTCTTTCACTGGAGCACAGAGAATTTCCTTTTCTTGTAACTAACATTAATGGCAAAGTAATGTATGTAATGACATATTGTTATGCTATAGTAACACCTAAGTATGTCCATACTGCACCAGAGTCCTACAGTGGTAGGAATTGAAATGTGATGGAAATAGTGTGGAAGGTAGTAGGAATACAACTGGGTGCAGGCAGATGGGGAGTACCCGAGATTAATAAGACAGCCCTGGTTAGTGTGACAGGCAGCCATCAGACTGTGCTAGTGGGCTGCTTGTTGTTAAATGCTTTGTATGCAGAGGGAAGGTGGGCTCATTGCAGTCCCATACAGCTCAGAATTCTCAGCAAGGTAGGAAAAAAAAAAAACAAAAAACATTCTGAGGTGATGGGAACCAGTGTTGCTGGCTCGACAGGCATCAGTAGCATTATTACAGACAACATGGGTGTCCAGTGGGAGAGACAAGGTTTTGCACCTGATAGAAAGCAGATCACAGGAGGTGATGGTGCAGTAAGAGAAATAAGACAGGGACATTGTTTTGCAGTGCTGATTTGAATGACTGAGTTGACATTTGTCAAGCCAGCAAAGAGCAGCCTATGAACTTTAGGAAGAGTATTCAGTAAAACCAAATAGTTCAAGCTGATAGTCTGTGCTACTTTAAGATGACTATCCTAACTATTGATGATCCTGGTTGTTAAATCTGTGTCTAGATTCAATGCACCCTGAGCTTCAGAGATGCTTCATTTTCATGTGAATCCATATCTTTGTGACAACACGGAGCATTTGCAGGATCATGCATAAGCATGAATATCAAATTCTTTTATTCTTCCTTTTGAAAATCTGGATGTGTTTCAATCCAAAACTTCTAGTCATTCCCTTTTCCTATCTCTGTGATCTTATGCTGAACCAGAGCACCAAGCTGTAAACAGAAGTGCTGTTTCTAGCAAAAATCATGATAAGTTTTTATGAAGTTGTATCTGCAAGAAGTTTCTTTTTTTTTTTTTTTTTTTTTTTTTGTTTAGTGCAAAGAAAGAAATTAATCCCATGGTGACATATAATTTGTACTCATTAGCAGGAAACAGGATTTATACAGGCTCGAAAGCTATTTGTTAGTCTAACACATCAGGCTAAAATTTTAGCCACCACTGATTGTGCATTGTTGACTTGACAGCAGAAGTAACCATAACTTAGACTTAATGAATGCTTTCATGCAGTATGCACAGTCCTCCAAGAGTCCTTATTTCATACTATTTAATGCTGTGCTGAACAGTTGAGTTTGATAAAGGCTGAAACATTCAGAATTATGCTTTCATTTGAATTTTAATTTTTAAAGGGGGAAGGCAGATGGTATTGTTTTACTGAGAGAATAGCCCAGCATGTCCTACAATACTAAAAGTCTCTTTGAGCCCATCTGATACTGGTCTTTGAGTTGTCTCTGCTGGCATCCTTTGCTTACATACTGCCTTCAAATTGCATATATTAGTTCACTATCAGAGTAACTCATGGGCATGGAAATCAGCCATGTCCCATGAAGGTCACTGGAATCTTGGTGATGGAGAATTCATTCCCAAATAAGCAGCTTATGTATAATATTGATGCTAGTCTTGGTGCCAAAGGCTTCACTTTACGAATGAACGTGAGCTCAAAAGGCAAGTGCTAACTCACAGCAATAGACATATCTTTGGAAGTGCAGTCTCCTTATCTAGTATCCAGGAACAAATTATATCTAAATTGTTCCCAATATAGGTTGCAAACCTGTCTCTCAAGCTCACATGCAGAGGCTTGAGTTCCTCTCAATTTTCATGAAAGAATAAATAGAACTAATAAACACACCAAACAAAATGGAACTGTCTGATTCCTTTTTTTAAACTTTCCCAAATTCTTCTAACAGAATACCTGCTGTGGAGACCCCTCACTTCAGAGTCTGCAACAGATAGCAATCTTCCTTCTATACCTCCTATTTTCCTTAGCCTTTGTAGAAAGATGTCACCTGACTCTTCCCATCTGTGGTTCCCTGGTTCAAACATCTGTTTTAAATCTCAGTAATCATCTATTTTAATCTCAGCATAGGTTTGTCTTAAAATAGACAAGACTGTTCTCCCTCATAAATCTTTCCTGATGCTTCCACATCCTTGCCTTTCTCTCAAAAGCTTAGGCAGCATTGTCTGTTATTTGCTCAGCTCAACCTCCTAGATAGGAGTTCAAAGCTTTTGATGCTGGAACAATTCCGTCTGAACACCTTTTGGGGGTGGGAGAACTCCTGTGTGCCGTGTTTGGTGAATTTTATGCAAGTAGATAGAAAAAATAAATCCTGGGTCTCATTCAGAAGCATTATCTACCGTTATTGGTTGTGCATGGATTCAAAATCTTATTCCTGTCAGTACTTGTAACAGTGATAAAGAAACAGGTCTTTATAATTGAGGTGATATTTTAAAAATTACTGGAAAGATTTGATGGGCAGTCAGTAGTAGATCCAGATATACTGGGAATAGAGCATACAAGTGGAAAGTGGAGTGGAAGCAGCTCAGTAACTAATTCTGTCGTGACTGATAGTGGGAGTGGATGAATGAGAGTAATCTAGGAAAACAAAGCCGGAACACAGAGACCAGCTTTCCATCCTCAAGAATAATTTGTATGCTGTTTGCATGTTGCTGGGAGGCACTTGGCAACCTTAAAGAGTAGACTATAGACCGATGGATATGCCAGAGCAGGAGATGTCTCATTTTCCTTGTGGTTAGAAAGCTTCTCCTAATTTCTTACTCTTTGTTGGTCGGAACTGCATGCAGATCAGTGCATGTCCTCTTGGGGGATCTGGTGGTGTGATTGTTATGATAGAGGGTGCCAAGCCAAGAAGCATCAATACTGAAAGAAAATCCTTTCTCATATCTGTTCGAACCGGGGTGCAGTTGACCCAGCACAATACACAGGCAAGTGAAAAGGCTGGAGTCCAAGTAGTAGCCCCAAATTTCTTATGTTGTTAACCCCAACAGACCTGCTGGTGCTCACACAGAGAAGCATGCTAATTTCAGTACAATAACACCATGTCAACATAAGAAACAGGGTTAGGTAGGTCCTCAACATTTATTTTATTTTTAACTGCTACTGAATATTGTGAACAGGTTAATTTGAAGGCATTCCCTCTCAGAAAGTTTTGGAAGTTGAAAACCTGCTGGAAGATAAGTAATACAGATAATGGCTGTATTAAAAGAGATTTGGACTTTATTTAAACATACACCTTGTTCCGGAAGCAGAAATGATCTTGAAGTTGGATGTGTCATGTTTGCCAGTGTTTCCAATGCAAACCTCAACCTCTGCTTCAACTGCTGACTCCCGTGAGACAGATTAAAGCAGAGAGAGAAACTCCTTGCAGTTTGGAAGAGCTGTCCTCTCTTTCCTGTCTTCCAGACAGGAACTTCACTGGTAAAACTGACAAAGGCATAGTCCACATGCAAATCAAAAAGCACACCTATCTTGTTTAAAAACAAACAAAAAAACACTGTTAAATTATGTGTAACAGTGCCACCTGCTGAATCCTATCCTAACACCTTTCTTCTCAAAGGTAATATGCATATGGATGAAATGGAGTTGGTCTTGATTCAGTTGCAGAGATAGGCCTGGCTATTCCTGTATAGGGAATGCTACAACATAGTTTAAAATACTAAACTAAATACTCCTCTTCAGAGCATAAGATTGATTTGATTAAATTTATCATCACTCAAATGCAGAATACGGTCCTTAGAAATCATATGAAAAAATATTTTGTATGCTGTTAAATAAGCTTGATGCATTTTCCACTATTATTAACAGTGAGGTGTACAAAAATAAATTTGAATTGTGCTTCTAGTAGTAAGTAACTTGTCTAGAAAGTGGCAATGTTCTAAAGTTGCAAACAAAGCGAGATTCCCTGATGAATTTCTGAATTTAGAAAAATTTAATTCTATCAAGAATACTGTCAAATAAGTCTAAAATGACTGAGACAGGCTGTCATGAGGCAGGCATTTTGTGGAAGTGAATGAATGCCTTTACTGCATTCAGCAGTTTGATACAACAGCCCCCATGCTGCCTCTGCCTAAAAATACTAACCATATTTTTGAAGCCATTATGGGCTGAATTCAGCCCGTCTTATTTATATTTATTTCTAGCTTTAAATGGTTCTGTTTATTTTAACACAACAGTATTGCAGAACAGTTTGGAGTTGAACCAGGCTCTGACTCTAAAGGACCATCCTGTGTATGGCAGATACTGGTGGTTTGGGTAACCTCAATAATACCACACGGGTAAGGCTGGCATATGCAGTCCTGCATCCCTTGCACATTCTAGTAGCGTGGTTTTTTTTTTTTTTTTTTTTTTTTTGTTTTGTTTTGCACCATAGCATATATGAAAAAATATATTTTTAGTTGTTTTTAAATCCTTCCCACGTCCTTGCCTTACCCGTTTTCTCTCTGGTGCAGTGTTCCTCTGAAAGAATGTTTTTCTTTTTCCCCACTTCAGGTAACCATACTTTGGTACCCATGCCATTTTACAAATGTTGAGGGCCTAGGCCTGGGTCTACTCTGGTCACAAGTACAGCTCTGATTTCTTTGGGAACTAAATCCAACCTGTAAAACTCTGACTGACTTTGCCGTTCTGAAATTAGTTTTCAGGAAGTTTTACACCAAAGATGGCTTGCTGTGAAGCTGTCTTTATTAGGAAAATAGAAGAGAACAAAACTGCATGGATAGTACTCATGTAATAGATCCAGTATTTTACTGCTGGATGTATTCCTCTTTTCTTCTTCTTATCCTTCTAAACAACAACAAAAAGCTCTTGGTGCATGCAAAGGCTGTTTTGGTTGTTTAGGAAGCTAAATCTGCATATTTCTGGCACCACATTCAGAAAAGCTGGTTTTAAGTGCCTGTCATAGCTAAAATGCATGGGTGTTTTCCTTCTGGTTGCCCCCTGGCAATGACATTAGGTCTGTGAGTGTATAAATATACAGAGATGCATTCTTGTTTCCATTTACAGTGTGAGCTCTGTGGTATCGGCCTCAGTGTTCCCGAGCAAGGGAAAAGGGATGTTGACAGGCATGTAAATGAAGCTGGACACATGCTTAACAAAAAGCGACAGCAAAGTAAAGCCAGTGACTTTGTTCCATCAAAAGATACAAATTTCCCATCCTCCAGCGTAACATTCAAAGTGCCAGCATTCTCTGAGCTGTTTTCACAGAGGATGTTCTCTAATGGTCAATTTGTTTGAAGGGAAAAAGGATGGCATTTCAAATGCAGCAAATAAAATCTAGCAATGCTACAGCATGAAATTCTAGCAGATATTCTACTGCTGGAGTCAGACTTTCAAAAAACATCCATTCATACCGGCTCTGGATGGCAGCAGTGGCACAGAACAGAGAACGTGTTTTCTTCCATGGAGGAGTGCAGACAGAGATGGAAGTACTCTTGCATTTTGGCACCTGTGCTCAATAACTGTGTGCTGAAATATCTGATAAAAGCTTCAGAGGCATCTTAAGAACCCTGTACTATGAAAAAGATACCATTGGCTTCAGCTTGGGCTCAGCTCAAAACCCTAGATGAACACAAAGGATTTTCGATCTTTATTAGGAGAAAAAAAAAAAGAGAGTTTGTAGCATCTCTGCATTCACAACTGCTATGAAGTGACAAGCTTCTGTGAATTTAATAGTCATGTTAGTATGTGAGAATATTGTTTTTTTGATCTGGACTGGTTTTGGTGAGTTCCTCAAACAAGCCTTTTCACCTACACATCTTCCAAAAAAAGCCTAGGAGTACACACTGAACAGTAACTGTGATAATCAAACTGCTGAAAGAAATACAGGGATCCTTGCTTACCTAAAGAACAGTACAATGCAGCCTGTATGCCATTTTTTTCCATTACAAAATATCCCATGTGAGAATTGGAGAATAGTACTGAGCACTAGATTAGCATATAATCCTCTAGATTTAATTGTAAGGAGACAAATTGTATTAGGGTACGTTGATGCATATGACATTGTACTGCTGCGTGGTTGGTAGTTCCCTCGGACAGTGAGACAGATCAGGATATTCTGCAAGAGAGAAGGGATGGTCCTCTTGTTCTGTTCTGAATATGTATATTTTCTGAATTTGAAATATGCATGGTGAAGAATGAATGGCTGGAATCCAGAGTAATCCTTCAGTCGTGCTGGCATGAGTCCAAAGGCACAGGCCTCAGCAGGATTGTAAAGCCCTTTAAAAAAATAACTTAAAATCTCTCTTTTTTTTTAGGCATACTTTTCTTGGGGATGCTTATGGAAGGTGAAAATGTTATGTTTCTCAGAATTAAAAGTTGAAATTCTTCTGTTTTTGTTACTGAGTAGCTCCTGCTTCTTGTTCTGCTAAATCATTAGGTGTTAGGTATTAAATCTACCAATTTTCCTAAGGGCAAAAAATCCATGTTCTATGGTGAGGAGGGCCTGTCTCTTTTTTTTTTTTTTTTTCTTCATAAGTTCACATTAAAAAGGATGAGGGAGAGACTTGCAACAGCTCTGAGGTGTTAACTGACTTCTCCTACATTCTGTTCATTGCTATTTTTATGTACCTTTTCTCAATGCAGGTACTAAGCAAAGTGGGATGAGGTGCTAGTTGTTGTAGTGGGGATCATGAGGCTTGGAGTCTGTTTTCAGCCCTCACCATTTGCTGAGCTATTTGGCCTCTGGCTTGGCCTTCATTATTTTGTATTTAAAATTGGTATTCTGTTTAGAATTGGACAACATTTTAAGCACTTCTTAGATGTAATTTGTGAAAATGGAAATTTCAGTGACAAAGGCTGATGGCAAATTCATCTGTTTTCATTGAAAGTTTTTTTTTTTTTTTGTTAGGAAAGGAAAGTGAAATTTTGGGTGTTTGTGGATACTTCTGTAATAATTAACAAAATCTAATCTTTAAGCAAATTGCCGAGGAAAACAAATGCAAAAAATCCTCCATTCTGTTAAAAGCAATCGCTGCTCCTCTTGATTTTTTTTTTGACTGATTGCATGAGAATAGGGAACAGAGGACCCAGCTGAGCTCATGATGCCCCTGGGATAGAGTATTGGGGAATTATGTAGTAGGAGACTGTTCCTGCATGGAAGAATTCCTGATGAAGCCAGCAGGGAGTGGGAAAAGCAAGGGCACTGGCTGGAGAGGTAGCTGGCTGTTTATCACAGAGATGATCAGTGTTATGGTTAGGAAGAAATGGAGGCTCTTGGTTTTTAAAGGTTGTTAGCTCATCCCTCTGTAAAATGCCAAACCGCTTTACTCTTCTGTGTTAATGCCAATCTCTCTACTCTCAGTTCTCCTCTCCTGGCTGTGTGAAGAGCCTTCTTTGTTGCTTTTGTACTCTGGACCAGTTTTATTATCTAGTCCTGCCCTGGGACTTCCAAGGTCTGCTTACACACTGCTTCATCAGTTTCTGCTGTGCATTTAAAACTGTACACTAAATTCAGTAAAGCCTTTGGAGATGCAATGCCTTATGAACTGAGCCCAGATCCCAGCCAGCCTCTTGCAGGAACATCACTGAAGCCGGAGGCTGTTGAATTTACACAGAGTGCATAGGTGTGGTGTGCAGGGCTGTGTTTTGGGTTATCATCTGACTGGAAGAAAGATAGCTTTTCTTTTCCCATTTTGCTCAAGATTTTGGAGACAAACTTTGGATAGGGCCCTGTGTTGCCTATTAGTAATGCAGAAAGAATGAATTCTGCCTGCCTTCCGGTCTTGTTCTCGGTTATGAACTGTTCTGGTGCAGGGACTTGTTCTTTACGCCTGTACAAAGTGCAGTTATTGACCAGCTAAGACAACCGCTTAGCAGTGCTAGGCCTGATGTTTTTGCCTTGGGGTAGGAAATAGGCTTGATGACCCTGGAGTCTTTTCCTGCCCTTTCTTCTGTGATTTTTAAGGTTGGGGCTTCTAGGGCTATCATAATGCAGACTCTGATAACAGTCACTGTAGTTTGAGACTGAGATTTACAGTTGGTTTGTTGTTCTCTTATGTTGTCTTGCAGTATCTAGGATTTTCATTATTGTGTGAAAAGCTTTCTAAAGGCACCAGCGGTGCTGCCTGTGAGTTATTCTTGGCTTTTGCTCTCAGACTGTGATTTGTATTTGTTCTCTTCAGCAGCAATGAGGGTAACCCACAGTAGCCATGGGGATGTGCTGGTCATTCACCTTTCTGATCTTTTGTCAAAATATATTTAGTGAGAACAGTGGGGTGGGAGGAGGACATTAGGAATCTTCCAGCAGGTTAGTGTCAAAGGGGAGAGAGACCAGTGCTAAAGTCCTCTGTCATAGTCAGTGTAGAAGGGAGAAAACACAGTCTACCAAGAAATTGTGTATTAGTCCTTAAGAGCTGAGCTCTCAGACCGTACAAAATTCTCATACTAAATTGATAAAATAGAAAGTGAAAAGGGAAGCAAAATTTTATTGAAATTAACATAAAGTCCCTTTAATCATCAAGCTTAATCCTCAGTAGAAAAAGACTCAAAAATTGATTTAAAATCTCTGCACAATCATCTTCTCTAATGTGAAGCAAGGATCCAAGTAAATGAATGATTTACTTAAAAAAAAAAAAATAAATAATAAAATAAAATAAAATCTGACTAATCTTGAGAACATTAATTTTAATATAAATGTGTGATCTCAAGTTCTATCCATTTTCAGATCCTGTCTCAGTAAGTATATATAATTTGGAATAGGACGTAAGCTTTTTTTTTTCTTTTGTGTAAATGTGTAGGGAATGCATTCCAGTATCTTTAACAAAAATGTGTAAAAGGGAGATCGGCTTCACTGTTTACATAACGTATGGACATGTCATCCCGAGTGAAATGGAATAGACACAAAAGAATGGAAAACACAGCAACTTTGCAGGTACAGAATCATTTAAGCAACAGTTTTAATGAGGGGAAAAATACTAAAATTATCTGGTCATGTGTACTAGCATTGTAACTCCTACAAATTTCCATGTCTGAAATTGCATCAAGGAACTGTACTACAGATTCCAGGATCTTTTGGGATGAAAGAAGTCACCTCTTTTTCCTCTTGGCTTTGTGGAGAAATGCTTTCTGTCTTCTTCCCTCCAGCAAGGGGCTTTTTGGACAATTCATCATTTCTACTAAGTAATTTTGAGGGAGGTGATCTGAGCCATTGTTTCAGCTATAGCCAATTACTATACAGCTTTCAAAATCCAGCTTTATATTCTGCTGGAAAAACTGAGCCAACTACCCAGTTAAGAGGTCCCATGATATTGCTGAGCTTCAAATTTAATCTGCTATGCATACTAATTAAGATAGTGACATCATAGGCTTAAAGGTGTGATGAGGGCACTTTATCTTAATCTAAAAGACTATCTTTTTTGCTTGTATGTGTACCTTTAAAATGTGCACGTTGATATAGACTGGTGTCCTTTAGAATAAGATGACTTACTCAAGTTTTAGGGGGATTTTGTTCATCCCTGTGCCAGCCCTGTCCTTAGATACCTGCCAGGATGAGGGTTAGAGACATAGAAACTCTAACTTCTGGGCAATGTTGCCATGTTCAGGGTAAGTCTGAAAGATTATGCTGGAGACCTGCACCCTGAGGTTGTTCAGAATCAGAAGGCCAGAGGGGGTATTTAAAACTGCTGTTGTCCATCGTTGGCCCAGGCTACCATCTGTGGATGTTTTCCATTGCAGAATACAAGTGGCAGTATTTATCACAGACTTCTCAGGGGAATCACGTGAGTTGTGGCCAGTGAATATGCTACACTTGCAAATGATACTAGTCCAACTGTGTGTGTGTGTGTGTGTGGGATAGGACATCCTTCTTTGCAGCACAGACGCAGCAGTGCTGTTGCAATGCCAGCTTCCCCATAATACCCAGTGACCAATTATATTGCTGCTAAACCAAGCTACAGTAAAATCTGTGTCACGCTTAAATTGCTGTAACAAAAATGTGCGGTCAACTGTATCAGAAACCTTTGGTAGATCAATAAATAAGGCTCCATAAATGTGGCTGATATCCAGAGAAATCATAGTATCATTCCCAATGCATACAGCTACACTGCAGTAGTTAGTCTGAGCGTGGTCCTGCATCCAGAATGAACAGCAGTTGCTAAACTGGTGTATAAATCTGCTCTGCACGTGTGACTGTGTGGGTGACTTAACCAAAGAATAATCAGGATACAGTTGAGTTTTTGTGCAGTTTTGTGAACCTGGTCACCGTGTAGCTTCTATAGGAGTCAGACTGAGGATGACAGGCGTGCTCCTGTGACTGATGAGATGAGGAATGCCAGAGACTGTCACACGAAGGGCTCATACACAGCAGCTCCCTCTGTGCGTGTTACATCACCAAGGCACCACAGCCTCACCAGCAGGACTTCCCCAATATTGTTTCTTTTCTGAGATGTTGTTACTTCCTGCCCCATAAATTACTTGCACTAATACTTAGGATGATTTTGACTGACTCTAATGTAGAGATTGAAGTGAAATAATATGTCACGAACTCATAATCACTGGCAGTCAGGTTGAATTGTTTATCAGACACATTTATAATCCTGCTCGCATGACATTTTTTCATTACTGGGTAACTTCAGAAGGAGGGTGAGCTTAGTGATTAATCATTATTATGGAGGAAATTAAAGTGATGTGTACTAGTTGCATTTCTGACTTTGTAAAATCAGTTAAGAGTGCTAGATTAAGGCAGAGTCCTGTTGCAGTTAAGGACAACTGCAGATCTCCTGCTGGGTTTGTGAGAAATGGGTTCTGCTGAAGGGATCCCATACAATATTCTGCCTGTGAACTTGCAGCAGCATGTTCTATACTTGTCCTCATATGTGTGCCTGGTTCATATTCCATAGGCATCAGTCACATCTGCAGCTATGGTTTCAAGCTTTTTATCACAATCAGTAGAGATGTATACTTGTAATTCTGACCTAAAGCTTCTGTTGGCCTGAATGATATCTGCAGCTTATTGAGCTGGGGACTTCCGGAACTCTCCCACTGTCCATCCTGACTTTCACATAATCTTTCATGTATGCAAGTATAATTTCTTTGTCATTGTATACTCGGTGTAATGTGCAGCTTGCTGAGCATTATGAAACAACAATGGATCCAGGTAAATTCCACAAGACACAAATTCAACATAATGTATATTTTAGAGCATCTATCTTCTTAATGCTAGCACTCTCCACTTAATGAAATATAATCAGATTTGAGTTCACATTTGAATATAAGCAGAGCAGTGTTTCACCTAGCATATTCTAGCCTCAGAATGTGGGGCAAAGGGCAGGCAGTGTCTCAGAGATCAGCAACTGGAGCCAAGCTTGTACATGTGACATTTAACCTTCAAATGAGTGGCAAGGACTGGGGTATATGGTGACAGAAAATGGGTGAGTGGTAAATCCAGTAAATGGATTTGGTATGTATGTGAAAAATGTTTCCTTGGGTCATTTAACTCCACAGTTACCCAAATTTGTCCTGGCCAGGGGCTTGCCACTGAAGCAATTAATTGAATGAGCTCAGCAAGGATGCATGCTACCATGCCTTTCTTGGCTAGGGCTGCGTATGTACACACGACAAATAAATTACTGCTGACTGGCAGGGATTGTACTAAAAGGTGACGTGCCCCCTAGCCAGAGGCATTCTTTAGAGGCAATTAATCAAATGAGTTGGGCAAAGATATGTGAGGACACCTGTCCCAGATAGCACTGCAAATACACATCCAATTAACAATCTTGATGAAAGGAAGAAGAGATAATTAAAAGTAAAGAGCTTCCTCTAAAGAGCGAGTAACTCTGACTAGAAAATTTCTGCCTTACTTACAAGTATGTCCCAGCATTTTCAAAGCTATGGTGCATGTGTATATCTTGGTAGTGTAGCGTATGTACATATGAAGAAGGAAAGAGAAGAAATTTTCAGTGTCCTAAAATTCCTTCAGCTTGAAAGCCTCTTGCATATCCAATGTGTGTGCCCATGAGTTCACACACTCAAGTGTTGTTGCTCATAAACCAAATTTAATATAAAGATAGCAGAAGTTCCCAGATATTCTAGATTGCTCTCACAAACGTATTTGCTATCAGGTAACGTAATCTATGAGAGTCTGCAAATGAGCATTCCCTTATTGACAGCAGTTATAATTTTAGAGCCTTCTAAGCCATGACATCTTTTTACAATCTAAATGAATATTGATCTGAGCATAGTCCTCACCAAATTTATGCTGGGTTGCACCTTTGCATGGGAAGCATGAATTTCTAATGGTTATCTTGAGATGGAAAAAAACAATTGTAGCGATGAATCTCTCTTCCACAGAGATACCTCACTCATCGGCTGTTTTTTTCTTTTCTTGTTTACCCCCAACCATGAACCCCTTCCTGCAGAAAACCACACTTATTTTCAACCCTGAATCTTGTTTTCTATCATAATCATCTCCCCGAGTCAATAGTGACTCAACCAAAAGACTTCCAATGCCAATATCTAAATAGTATGCATGGTGATTTGTTAAGTCTTGTGTGCATGCCTAATACAAGTACAGGAATCCATGATTTCAGGAGTTTCACCTAAAGATGAGAGCCCCCACAAAGAATATTGGCAATCTTGTTTTGAAGTGTTTGTCCTTCTCCTTCTCATACCACAGAACTACTCTGTCCCTCTTGTATGACATCTTTCTGCACTGGATGCATCATAAGTTCTGTGTGTTTTCTTTTTCTTTTTTTCCTTCCCTACCTGTCCAAATGAGTTATTTAGAAATAGTGTCCTTTGCTTCATGTACTGCAGTAGTATTGCAAGTATTGCTTGCTGATCGGAGTATCCCTGATACATACTTCTGAGGACTTCCTTAACTGTTCTTTTGCAGCTGGATTTTGTTTGAATTCTACAGAGCTCTTTTCCCAAGTAGCCATACCTTGCTGACTTGAGTTGGACAGGGATTGGTACTTAGCCTTTAAAGACCCGGGTTTAATGTGTCATCAATTATCTTCCTCCAGATGAAGAAGTGTTGAAGATTTTTTTTTCAGTTTTGTCATGGCAACTCACAGACTTAAGGTAAAGCAAAAAGATAATGTTAGCTTAAATGATTGGCAAACTCGTTGACAAGCACAATGGGAGATGATCTTTAGTATGTACATTAACAGCTTGCCATTTCAGAGAACTCCTTTTAGTTGAATTGAGTGGCACTTTTGTTCTCTTTGCAGAGTTTCATTCCCACAGCAGGGAGAATGCAAGAAAAGGAAGAGCAGGACCCCACAGATGACAGAGTCTGATCAGTTAATTTCAACAGCAGCTTAAAAGGAGTCTTTTCATCTTTTCGTAATCCTCTGTCCATCACTTGCAGGGTCCCAAAGAAAGGGAGAGAGCACGAGAGCATGGTGCCCTCAGGCCCCCACCACTCCCACAAGGTCAAACACATTATCTGCTCCAGTGCCACTTCTGAACTGTGGCTATGGAGAAAAAGATGAACAGAAATCTGTTAATTTTGTCTCCCCACCCTTAGTGAAACATAAAAGCACCAGCAGCAAAGTCTTAAGGAAAAACAGGATTCTTTTGCACTAAAGAGAAAAACACCCCATATTTAACATGTTCACAGGCACAGAAATGATTTGCAGGCTGGTTATCAGTCCTGCCATGTAGTCTGCTGGAACCTGGAGATATGAGGTAACTACTTGAGCTGTGTCAGTGTTTTCAGTTTAAAAAGAATGAATGTATTGCTGTCTAATGAATCTTCTTTTAAACCTCTTTTTATTATTAATGCTCAAACAAAGAGGACATCTGGATGCTAATGAGAAATTAACTCCGAAACAGAATCACCTGCCTAAAATGCAGAGAACATACCTACAAAAACATGAACAAAGATGACACCTTAAAAAAACTAAGACCAGTATCAGCTGAGCAAAGCTGTGGACTTGATGGCTTGAGATCTTTTATTCTTACTTCGTACTTACTTGTTTCTATTAGAAAAAGGGGAGAGAAAAACTTTGTGTGGCTTGCATTGAGGCTTGCAGCTCCTCCAGGGTTCAGGTTGCTATAACGTTGGGTACAAAATAGAATTGCAACTGAATTTATTGATTATCTATTGTTGCTATTTATTTAAATGAATCGATAGAGAGGGTTAAGGATTAAGAAATGAAAGAGGAAAAAAAGATATTTCTTCAAACATTGACTACACCCCACAAAGCCTGCATAGCAGACCAAACTGTATGAAGGTTGCATGCTGTCAAGGCTGATCTGACTGGCTGTTTCTGTATAACTTCACCTCTGCTTCATTTAACTGCCCTCTTGGAAATGAAAGGGCACAGCAGAGGGGTACTTCCTCATGGTAGTGTCTCTGCAAAACATTCATGGCTGCTCTGAGTAGGGAGGAGCTGCAGAGCAAAATAGTGGGACAGAGACTAGAGTCAAGAGACTGGATTTTTATTTATTTATTTATTTTTCTTGAAAAGCAGCTTGAAGAGCAGGTTCAAACTGGGATCACAATTCTTGTGGATTTCTGGACAGGCCTATTCTGTATGTCTTTCAATATGCAGGTGTTAATTAAACCATTTTAATTCTATTCATTACATCTCTATTAGAACTGGTCCAATATACTCTAATAGCACTCGACCCACTAATTGTTTTCCACTGAGAATAGAGATTGGGTCAATCTTAACCTGTAGGACTTGGTTATTGATTACTTAGAAACTAGATTGATGGTCTTTGCTTAGTTCTTAATGAATTAATCTGCATTGTTGATGAGGGAAAGTAGAAATAGTTTTGATTTTAGTCTTGCTGAAGCTGGGCACATGCTTAAATTTTGCAGACCGTCAATGGATAAATGAGAAGGCTCAAGCTCAGCAGAGTTCAACACATGCTTCAGAATGCTGATTTGGTTGCTCTTCACTCTCCTTTTGCTTAGAACTGAACCTGAGTCTACAAGCATATTGTTTTCTTCCATCCTTAACCTGAAAATGGCTCAATTTCAGTTTTGTAGTAAAAGACAAATCAAAGCTGGAATTTGGGCTTCAAATATGGCTCACAAATTGGGGTATGTTGTAAATCAACATGACTACTGTTTGGCAGTGACACAGGCTTTTGTACCAACTTAAAAATGTGCCCTGTTAGAAAATGACATAAATACTCCATAGGGTCCTTGGAAGAGTACCTTTAGTGTCGCAAATAATCTCTCTAAACTTTGGAAAACACCTAAATCCATAATGTTGTATTTTCTGTTTTAAAAGAAAAAGTGATAATTCTTCTCATTTTTTGCAATTCTGTACCAGTAATTACAAGCAGTCCTCTTAGAAGACAGTACATGCAGAGAATAAATGTGAACACATAAACACATGTATATTTGTGCACAAACAGCTAGATTTTGAGGTTAGGTTTTAGAGGCTTATTGAAGTGACATGTGTTCTTGCCTACTGCTTTATAGGAGCACTTGGTTAAAAAGATATGAGGATACTGATTGTAAAACCATCATGTTATGAACATTAGTTAATGCTTCTGTCAGTCACTTCTCTCTGGTGTGCAGTAGTCTCACATCAGAAGGCATTAATCTTACCCTGGCTGTTATACAGAAATGCAGTACTGCTCTTCCATTAAATCAAAGTGGTGCTTGGTCCTTCAGAGAAACGCATTCCAGCCATGGCAGAAAGTAGCTCTGCTCTTTTGGCAACACACTGTGCTGCTGCCTTCTTGTGAAAGAGATTTTGACTTTTTACTAATGTGCATAAATCTTTAGCTTTCAATGCTGCAAAACAGAGCAGGTCAATCTAGCACCAAAACTTTCCTGTGATAGTCCCCTAAACGAAAAGGACCTGCGGGAACTTAGTAATTCCCTCTAAAAAGCAACAATAAAAGCCAAAATTCTGTGCTGAAAGTCCAGTTCTCTCTCTATCCTTGCTCCTCTAGATCACAACATTGTGAAGGTGAATTAGAATATTAGTTTAAAGTATTAGAGAAATTCCAGATGATCGTTAAGGTGTGGCATATTCTGATCCATGGCTTTGCTGCAGCAGTGGAAATTTTTGGGACAAAAGTCTCCTATTGCTCTGGTCATCTCAGCTGGTATATTTAGTGGAGACTGTCTGCAATCACCACCTCCACAGTGATTTGAGGCTGATACCAGTTTCCTTCTGAGAGGGGCAATTTAGATGTCAAAATTGTGGTGTGGGTTCATGGTAGTGAAACCCAAGGTATCGTAAGTGCTTCTGGCAATCCAGACTGGTGTGCCTAATCCCTCAGGAGGTGCAGGATTAAGTCATGCCTGTTTGTTAAATTCTGTTAGCACTGCCTTATGAGCTGGTGTATGCAGCTTCCCACTGAGCATGCTGGCAGCTCTGTCCCCCATTCTGAAATGTTTCTCCCCATCTAGGTAACAGAAGATTCAGGCCATGGATGCTTGTGTGTAAATGCAGCTATCTTTCAAAATACAGTCCCGAGACCTTTGCAATTTTTATTTATTTATTTATTTTTAACTCACAAGAGAAAATTGAAGTGTACTGGGAGTAGATTGGAGGTAATTTGAATGACTTGAATGTTGCAGAAAGTGTCTCTAAATTACCAAATGTGATCTCTTCTGGCATTAATATGATGGCAGCAGGTTTGTTCCAGGTTCCACAACTTCAGTGGGGTTATAACCAGGTGGGTATTTGGGAACATGAACCTTCTACTAGTATCACAATAGCAACAGTCACACCGAGACTTGTTTACAGCAGCACATTTTCTTTCACAACGGAGTCCTTTGTATTCATGACGCTTCTCTTTCTATTGTAGTTTGAGGTGAACATGGGGCAAAGGGATGTAAAATGAGTTTCTGCCTTCATCCATGTGCCTTGTGTGGTAAATCCAGCTGTGAACTTACAGGTTCTGTGGGTAACTTGATGGATGTCTGGTTCTGCAGGAAGAGGTGGCAGTTTGATATGAAAGGTCCAGCTACGCAGGTACATAGCTGTGTGCTCTTTGTTAATTGGGTTCTGCACAAAGCCAAATTGCAATGCAAGTCACCTCCACCTTTCCTTTCCAAAGTGAACCTATCTATTACTAATCACAGGCCTTAGATGTAGTATTGAGTTTGGTTTCCTGCCTATGAATTGTGTGATCATTGCCCTACTTACTCATCTTTATATGCTAATGTTTTATAATACCTTATAGAAAAGCATTCATAGAGTCAACTACATTCTATTTCCAGCTTCAGTCCTGACAGCTTCTCATTATTGTGCTCACAAAAGCTTGCTAAGCATGACCTCCCCTTTAGAAATCCACTTGGACCGTTCACTGTGCAGCTTGTCTGAATAGTCCTCTGTGCTTTATCACTGACTTTAGGATCTTTGCCTCTATTACAGCTCTGTAGTTTTCTTGTTTGGCCCTTAATTCCTTTCTAAGCATGGATGCCATGTAAGCTTTCATCAAATGCTCAGCTCTATTGAAAAACAATTGCAGTTTTCTAGAGTGATGTACAAACCATTGCTCTTAACAATAGTGATACCACAAAGGCTTTGAGCTATATGATACTATATCTGTGTCCCCCCCTCAACCCCCAACACCGGGAAGCCCTCTTCACTAAAGAGCCCACACCCCACACAAAGCTGAACTTTCTGCAATTTGGTGAGACAGGAGGTGATGATCTGAAAATCAGAAGGATTTGAGCTATTGTCAGTTTTGAAGGATCAGGTGCCCAAAAAGGGGTGCAATGGAAACCCTAAATTACATACAACACTCTTCACAGTATTTTTTTTTTTTTTTTAATCTCTCCTCACTGTATAGTTTCAGATATATTTCCTCTGTGACTTTACATGGACTAAATTGTTTCTCTTTGGCTGCTATGAAACTGTCCTCAGTTGAAAAAATCTGATGTTACCCCACTAGTAGATGCATATTTTGTTCTCATGCAGTTTATTCTTCCTCCCATGAGCATAAACGAATACATTTTTACCCTAGCCCTATTAATTTCTTCTGTACAACAGCCTATCTTTTTAAAACTTACAATCCTTCTTAAGGATGCTGCTACCCTTTTGCAGCATCATATATGATACTCCAGTGTTGGGACTTTCATCCCCTTGCACTCTTCATGTCTACTTGAGATTTTTTTTTTTTTTGATATCTTGAGGAGAGGGAAAAAAAGATGAAAGGGAGATGGTGGTGAGACATCACCCCCCCCCCCCCAAATCAATGAGATATCTTTCCTGCCATGTGCTACTGAAAGTAGTCCTCCTACTCAGTGGCACACTAGCTGAAGGCCATGGGGACATGGAAGAGCAGTATTTTTGGCCTTCTGTGGAAGGCTAGAATTTCTTAAAAGAAATGTAATATTTTCTTAAATTCCAATGAAGTGTTAACTGTCTTTTATCGATTTGGTGCTGTCAGTACTCCCTTTTGCTGGTGTTTTCTCTTGCTTCTTGTCCTCTGAGAGGTGGAATTTATCACCTCGTAGGCAGATGGGGCATTTGGTAGGAGCAGGATCCAGATGTAAAGCTTTGGAAAGTTCCCAATAGCAGCATCTGGGCTTGGCTCTGGCTTATTGCCTGAATTCTTTGTGAACTCTGAACAGCTGGCCATGGAGCTGCCTCCGGGGTTATCTCGGGGGTGGTTGCTACAGATCTGGCTGTGAAATCATATTCTCCTGACATACCTCTCCACTCGGAGGAAATGTACCCATACGTTTACATGCAGGAATATTTTGTAGCTCAGACTTTAAATGTACTGTATAAAATATGAGCGTGTATCTTTTTGTACCCACAAGAAAACTAATGTGGGAACTGTGTGAGGAATAAGCTTGTGCGTGTACGTATTCATGTCAATGTATTTATGTGCATATGAATATGTTTAATTGTCAGCAGATTCTGTACTGCTCTGACGGTTCTGAATCCAAGTCAATGGATATATGCCAGCAGAATATTTGGCTAAATATCTCCCATCTCATGTAGCAGCAGAACACTGTAGGTTTTGGGCATGTTGCCTTCTGTCCGTTTTACTTAAAACACAGCCTTGCGCAGTTGAATCATGTTGCCTTCCTCGTGTGAAACTTACTCCTGTGCACAGGCCTGATAAAGACTAATTTTTCAGGCTTAGATGGCTCCTAATCCAGTGACAGGCTCTCTTTGTGATGGAGATATTCACCAGTAGATAGCTTTCAGTGCAGTCAAAAGAAAACAAATGTGTATTGAGTCAGTATTTTATAATGTTCACTACAGCTGCCTATATCATGAATAGAAAATAGCAGTGGTCTTCTATTTACAGTAAATCATTGATTATAATACCCTTGGAATACTGGGTGGGAAAATACATCTGTATTTCATATACATATGTATATTTCATGTTTCTTTGTGTGTGTGTGTGTATATGTATTTCCTGTGGTATGTATTTCTCTGTTATGGTTAGACTTCTGAATTCTGGCACTTCAGGATACAAAAAACAAACATCTTAATTGATGTACATTTTCTTGCTTTTTAATTTGCCATAAATCCCGATTTGGGCTGACTTCCACTGGAGTGACTATTTGTATGTAACTAACAAAACAATCATGCATATTTATCATATTGACTTCAAGATATCCTTTTCTGAAAAAAAATAATAATTGCACTACCAAAGTTTCTAAGGCTGAGATCAACCCTTCATCTGTAAGAACTTTTGGATTTAATCCAGCATAAGACCTGTCTGAGGATGGTTTTTATATGTGCAGTTCAAAGCAGAGGTGGTGTTTATTGTACCCAACATGTCAGAAAATTTCAGAAACTAGCCCTGTCTAGAAACAGAAAATAGTTTATACTTGAATTATTTTATTTAAATATTAGCATAGCTGGTCTGAAGTCAGCTATATGCTGATGTACGTGATTTACACGGGAATCTGCTTCCATGTATGTTGGGAATAGTCCAGTATATCTAAGATCACATATGAGATAAACATGACTTAATGTGGCTAATGTGTGGGAGTTAAAGGCAAGATAAGAAATACCTTTTGGCTTTTTTTCTCTATTTCCTTAGATCAAACTTAATTTTTGAGTATGAGAATGAGAAGCAGTTGTTTAAACTCTGAGGTCATCTCTGCTAAAGCACACATCTCAATGTTTTAGCATAGTATATGCTGGATAAGTGCTGTCCCCTGAGATATTTTCTTTGACATCATAGGAATAAGTAGTCTATACAGGAGCTTGTAATGCAGGTTCCCTGCCATCATCTCCTTTTGACAGCTCAGCTGTTATCAGATTTTTCTCAATCGGGGGGAACACATCTGTTCTTCTTTCTCCTTTTAACATTGAAGATGATGTTCTGACTAACTATCAGTTATCTGGTGGAGTTTGGTGCTTAAAGTCAGAGGCATCAGACAACATTAGAAGTCATACCTTCTGCATGACCTCTGCCAGTCAGGTCAGGTTAGCGATTGCTGCATTACACACAGCAAGCGTCGGTCCTCCTGTTGTGGCTTCTCTCTCTTCGTAATTACTGAGATCCATCTTTCTCCATTACCTAGTATTGAAAGTGCAGTACACATGGAAAGGGAGGGTATTGGTACCATGTGGAGCAGAATTAATAGAGGAATGATAAGGGAGAACAGTGTTTTCTCTATTTCAGAGTATTTTTCTGCAATTTTTATATTCCTTTAGGTATAATAAAAGGTAATAGATTTTATTTCTAAATTTTAATACTGTAGCAGGTGGTTGGGAATGGCAGGCTGATATAACAGCATTTTACTTCTCATGATGTAGCTTGGGGTCATACAGACTTGAGAGCAGTGACTGGAGTACGACATTGATAGACCTGCACGGAGCCAGCAACCCAGAAAGGGTGATTCTTGCACTGTTAGACCTAAATCTGTATGTAGCAGCTTTCCCAGACTCTACTGACCAGTTGTTGAATGATAAGTCCTGTTGATCCGCTAGTCACCAATAACTTACTAAACCCATCTGGTGGCTGGGACAAAGCGTTAAAGAGTTTTTTTTTTGAGGCCAACAGTCTATGTGCATATCTAGTTTTATTACCTACAAGGTCTAAAAAGCACAGAGCAGAAATTTCTTGTATACCTCTAAAACCCACTGTGTACTCTCTGGACCTGCTTGGATTCTTGCTGTCTATCACAGGAAAGATAGATTTTCTGGCAGCCTCTTGTGACTTTTTTTTCTACAGAAATTCTGAGAAGCTACAGCAAAACTTTTTTAGCTAAAGCAGTAACCACTAGCGAGTGTGAAGTCTGAGCTACTGACAGACCTGCACCTACAGCTGAATATAAGCCAAAAAATATCATTGCTGTTATTATAATGCCATTTAGGCTATTACTGGCAATCAGCCTTTTAAGAGCAATTCTAGGTCACTGACCTGTTCTGAACTTAAAATTTCAAAAGATCCATGGAATTTTGCACAAAATCCTATTGTATAAGAAAAGATATATCCATTCAGGTTCCTGGGTACAGCAGGAACATTTTTTTTTTTAAGTCATTCTCTTAACACCTTTTTAATAATGTCTACTTTTTCTTATGGAGTATAGAAGTGCATTTAGAAGGAACTTTTTCCTTTAACAGCTGTCGCATTTTTGACAGTACTTTAAATAACAGAAATTCACTTTTCCCGTGTCCCAAAGGACAGGGCACTCTTCCATCAGTGATATATCTTCAAATTAGATTTAGCAAATAAAAGTGTGGTGAACTTTTAAATATAAATAAGACCCATCCCTTGGATCTTCTTTTAACTGCAAACCTTCAAAGAAATTATATTTTTACTCCCAGCAAATTACCTGGGAGAAAAAAATGACAAGAGTAATCTATTTTTTTCACAGCTGGTCGGTTGGCCAGAGTTTCTCATCAAAGAGTACATGCTGTTTGCTCCCCAGATGGACAGGCTGGATGAGTAACAAATCCACAGAGCCTGGGACACAAGGTAGAAATTATACTGCCTGTGCTTTTAATCTTGCACAGCTCTGCTCATTGGTAATTGCACGTGGCCAATTTCCAAATTAGACTCTATTGGGACAATATCCTATATCTTGTAGGAATAAGTCCCATTAAGTTTTGCACTGGAATTAGGCCAAAAGCTTGAAATAATTATGGGAAACTTATTTTTATGAAAAATGTTGAAGCCATATAGTGGTGGCAATTAGACATTTTTGCAACTTCAGTGGTAAGTGCAATTCTAGCTACGTCCGGTTGGTCCTTGTTAGTCTGTCTCGCTCAACCAGTGTAGGAGGCACTGAGCAAAAAGCACATGAAGTTGGGAACATGATCACTGTCTGGGCCCATTGTTCTGGGACCTCTGCACAGTGCTGGGGCAGCAGTGTGTGTTTAAACAGTGCCTGGCAAATTCCCTGAGGCATGGACAAGAAACTCTGCCTGTACCCTTCCACTCAGCTATTTGGGTCACATCTTGCTCAGCTTGCTTTCCCTTTAATTTAAAGCATGTTTGCTGTTGTCCTCATTCTGCCCAGGGATATGCTCCTACTTTATTAATCAAAAGGCACTGAGATTTAGGAGCCTTTACTGTCAGTCTTATTAGAAACTCTGAATTACAAAGCGATTCCATGCATTAGCCCTAAACCACTACCTTGGGGGAACCAACCTCCCCCCTTTCCACTACAGTGTAGATGATGAAGACCTGCATTTTCCTCTTCCTGTGCTTTTGAGATACCCTGCCAGAGCAGAAACATCTCAGAGGTACACTAAAATGCTAGTGGGCATATTTAAAAGTGATATGTCTAATTTCTAAAGAAAGCCTTGGGGCAAAATGTTTGTCTTTTACTCTGGTGTAATCCTGTTGGCTCCTAAATCATTATACTTTTAAACTAAGCATGTAAACATCAGACTCCAAAATCATTAGTGTAAGACTTGGAGGGCTGCTGTCAGGGATGCCATGGTAACTGGAGCTCTCTGCTTCCCTCCATCACTTCCATGTGAGCTGGGGGCTGGAGCAGAGACGGGCACATCCAGGCCTGTGGCCATCTCCTCCAGGGATGATGCTGGACAGGGTCCGATCTCTCAGCACAGCTCAACACTCTGAACGAATGCAATCTCATTTTTCTCTCCTCTTAAATCTTACACCTGCAAATCAGGCTGGTGTATAAATTCTATCCCAACTACATGGATTAAGTGAGATGCTTGTGGCTGCTTTCTCCCTGTGTACTTCTTGCCCTCTTAAGCCACACAGTGTTCTGCTATTTCCCCTTTCCATTAGTCCCTGGCTGAATGACAGGTTTGTTGGCAGCTGGGGACAGGCTGAGCACTCAGATGTGCAGGGGCAGCATGGCAGACTCATGTTGCGTGTGGCATGAGGTGGCTTTAAGCAGAGGAAGGTGGGTGCTTGCCTACAACATTTACTTTAAGGGTGGGTGAAACCTCTTCAGAGCTCTTTGCCTCTTCTGTTCCTTTCTGTCTGTTTTGGCAGTGATCTGTGTGTGGGAGAGGGTGTTTGAGCCTGGGTAGGAAAAGGTCAGATTAGGAAAAATATTATCAATTAATTAATTAATTTATTTTTTTGTTTGTTTGGTTTTTGTTTGTTTTCTTAAACTCTGCTACTAAATGGTGATGGTGCAATGCCTCCCTCTGTTTTACCTGGTGTCTGGAAGTCTCCTGACATGAACACCTGCTGGGCTCATGCAATGTCCATGAGACATAACTCAGACTGTCAGGAATCTCTCTAAGCTGCCTGTTATTTCCCCACACAAAGAGCAAAGCTCAATTTCTGCTGTGTGCCTTTACTTGTGGATTCGATTTCTACTCCTGCCCTCTTGGCTCTCTTTCTTTCTTGCGGTCTCAGAAGTGAGTGAGGTGGATACAGCCATCTTTTTGTGTAAATAACAGTGTGCTGGTAGTATTTCTTGGTAATGTATTTCAACGTGTACTTCAATAGACCAGTTATGTAGTACATAAGTCCTGGGCCATAAGACTGCAATCTGTCTTGGAAGGGTTTTGCTGATAGTTCCACAGCTGGGTGTGGAACTGATTTCATGTAAGCCCTGTAGTCTGCTTTATCTTCAGTAACCTCCTCAAACCAGTTGATCAAAGGTAATTTAGATAAAGCATTTGTGCTTCTGCTCAACTTCATGGTCAATACTTAACTGTTTAGCTATAATAAAGATGCCCCACTAACTAGTGCACACAATACACAGCCTGCTTGAGTACAGATTTGTTGCTGTACCCTAATGGTAATTTTATCCCCCATAAGAAAATAACATAAGACTGTATACAAAAAAGAACATCAGTAAGCAGCACATTCGTATGGACGTGGGCAGAGAGGCTAAACCCGAAGAAGATTAGATTAAAAATACCGCATAGTTCCCATGTAATTGGAAAAGTGAAAGTTTTGTGGTTCTAACTCTTAGTGTTGAGCAAAAGACTTAGCATTTCCTGGATTCCAAGGCCAGGAGGATCTATTTAATCTTCTCCATATCACTGTCCAGGAAATACCATCAGCAACTTTCTATACATCTATACAAAGACATTCCAAAATATATGTATTGCTGCAAGGCTGTTCTTGCTGCCATTCTCGTACATAGAGGAAAAGCTCAAAAGAAGCATGGAAAAATGTGGGTTAATGAATGCTAAGGAAGCTCATGGGTCTGCATGCATGACTTTAGCAGTCTGGCTTTCTGGCTACCACCTAAAAAACAAAACAAAACAAAAAAGATGGCCAAATTCAGATGATATGGTCATTCTCTTCTTCCAGACTAAGACTGGAAGCAAATTTCTTGTGGTTGTTCTAGCAGCCATGAATGGAGGTCCAGTCTCAGGGTTACCCTGTAGTCTGTTAGCTCCTAAAGAAAACTGTTCAGAGTGAACAGATTTTGGAGCACGTATACCTTAAACAGGACACAACTCACAGGTATGTGACATGTACCAGATAGAGATCCTGATGAGCCTATGGTATACTAGCTTTTTCTTATGGTTCAGAACCACGTGCTGGTAAGCGCACAGAGAATGATTGTGTCTTCCGCTGGGTTATTTCTTTTCTCAGCCTGGGCTCCAGTAACCAGGTCAGACCAGCCTGAACTTTGTGCACTTGAGAGAGAGAGAAACCTTTAATGTGTTGCTTCAGTATCAGGAATTGATTTAATTATCCCTTCTCATTTCCAGCTCATGCAAGAAGCATTCTTTTTTTTTCTTACTAATTGAGCCAGAAACATCACAGGCATTTTTATGGTCTTGCTGCAAAAAAAGTCTTAGCGGCAGTCTTGAATATTCTGTGACTACAGTGGTGCATCTATCTTGCTACACATGCCAAGGCAGCCAGCTGGCTCCCAGGAGAATTAGGGTCAGATGTTGCCCCTTCATAATGATGAACAAATAGGGTTTTTAATGTGAGCAAATTTGAGCTGAGATATGAAGCAAGGAAACAAGCCATTCATGTATGAGCTGTAGCATATTCCAAAGGTGCAAGGAAAAATAATTGCAGCTTAATTCATTGGATTATTAATACTTTTGGTGGGATGGTAACAGAATTTTCACTGTGATTTATCAGCCACACTTGACAGCAAATTCTTGTAGAGGCTTGGCAAAATGTGATGGAATTTATAGATGCACCTCTGACCCTACAGCGAAACTATGGTATAGTCCAAAATTAATTGCCAAATTCTTTAGCTTCAAGGAAGTCACAATCTGAAGGCCAGGATTTAACTCAGCATTTTAAAAAGGGTGTCCCTTAGTTTTTCATCATGAACTAGAACATTTGGGTAGCACTTTGGCTGTAACAAAAGTGCTTTAAATCTGCCCATGCAGCCACTTGGAAATATATGTTGGACTTATCTCCAAGCCAGGACAGCACCAGTAACTTCAACTTATTTATGTAAATGCTATTACTTATTAAACACTGATGCATACATGTATAATCATAAGCAAATCTCCTCAACTCTTCTAAGCCCCTTTTAATAAAGGAAGGGATGTTGCTTCATCTGTCAAAAAGCAATAGGAAGAATCATTTCAGGACATGATGCAATTCCTTCTGCCTTAAACAAAAAGCTTTTTTTTTTTTTTTTTTTTTTTTTTTTAAGCTCAGTTTCTCCTGACCTTACTTCTATACTTTTATTTCAAGAGCCTTGGCTTCCTTGAAGGGTTGTTCCATGTAAGGAGAGCTGTTCCAGTCAGTGTCAGCTTTGATTCAGAAGGTAATAGTGCATGGATCCAGGAAGTTGTGGCCTTTCCCAACAGTTGGTCATCTATCATTTCATTACAGTAAGGTTACCAAATTGATGTGTCCTGGCTAATTCTTCTAATGCAGCTATATACCTATCTAGTGTTTCATCAGGCAACTGTGTATGCTGTCTTCGTTGATAATACTCAGTGATACCATTAGCAGATGGCAGAACATGACCTACCTGTGAAATCTGACCCACAGTGTTCTTCTCACAGTACCTGTTTTCTTGGGAAATGTCTTGAGACATGCCTTTATCTTCCTGGCCTAGCACTGCAACTGTGTTTTGTTTTCCATAGAAATAAAGGAAGATATCGCACTGCTGGTATTTGGCCTTGTAATTGCTAGTAACTAGTGAAGAAATGAAGATTTGCTGTTAATATTCTTACCATTTCCTCAAACGAGGCTATAATGATGTTTGATATATATATATTTTTTAAATAGTGGCACAGGAGCTATTTTAAATTTAACAACTGCAGTATCTTTCCTTATATTTTTCATTAATCTTCATGTGCTTAATTAGTTGCTGTTCCTCAGTGGGAATGTTTGAATAGAGTAGAATGTAACTAATGAAATCTCTTGGATTACTACTGCTGAAAATGAGAGGGACTAAGTGCTAGAAGGATATCAAGCATGGCTAACTGCAATGTTTGTTCATAGGTTAGCCCTGTATGAATGGTTACATAAGCTAATAAATAAATAAATAAATAAATAAAAATAATCCATATCCACAGTGGGATTTGGATTAGGCCCTGCACTTCTTTACTTTTGGCTGAGGATAGTCTTTAAAATTATTAATTTACTTTTTCAGAAGATTGCATCCATGACCTATTTCAATGGAGAGTATGTCTGTTACTGCAATGTAGAATAAGGACTTTGGTTGAATATTAGCTTATGTGGATATAATCCTTCTCTTCATTGTCTGGAAGCAAGAAAGAATGTTTATCTTTTCCCCAGCATATGGCATTAGTGGTCACTACAACAGAGCTTCTTCCATGCTGTGGTAATAGTATAACAGATACTATCATCTGTGTGTCTTCAGAAGAATAGGAAATAATGAGCCAGATTCACTTCTGTTCCAGTTCCATTGAAGTTGGAGAAATTATATCAGCAGGAAGTTTGGCCTCATGCATGTTAATTGAGCTCTTTTCAGTTCAGTGCTTTGTATTAGTTTAATTTTAAAATTATAGCCATAAATTGTGCCTAGCAGTCCTATACCAAGACCTGCATCTACTGCCAAGCACAGCCTCTTGGGTCCAGTTCTTGCTGCAGCAGACCGCCACTTGTAAGGCACCCTTGGACTTGTTTCGGGAAAAACTCATTGTTCAAATGACACAATTTTCAATTAGTGTTAGTTACCTGCTAACTGTGAAGTGTACCACATTTCAGTGCTTGACAAACCCTGTACCTCTTAATTTAAGAGTAATGTGGCAGAAGAATGGGAAGCATATGTCTGTCAGAGGAGACCCAGGCCTTGTCATGGCATGGAGGCCACGTGTCCTCAGGCAGGGCTTTTCAAGTGAGATTCATAGCCCTAAGGGACCTGGTAAACAGATGCTAAGAGGCTTTGATTTGGATTGCTTTCTCCAGAGATGGCTGCCAACCTGAGCTGATCTGCCTGGCTTACTCTGTTTTCCTTTCCTCATATGCAAGAAAGCAGCTGGGAAGGAAAAAGAGGAGGTGGCGTTGCTGGAGGCTCGAAGGTACAAAGCAGCTGGCTGTGAGGCTTTGGCAGTAACAGGGAGAAAGTGAATTGCTTAATTGGAGATGAACTTCAGTGGCTATTGTTCAACCCAATTTTTATGAAATACTCTACAGTTTCTAGACTGAAAGCCCTCATTTTTCTGGTGAAAGTGTCTGTTTTGTTTAATTTAACTGACCTTAGTTCTACCTAATTTTTATCTAATCAATCTCATGTTATTGTATTCTAGATGTGTAAGTGATCTGTTTTCTACTATATTGCTCCCTGTTTTTACAGTATGTATGTTTACAGTAATGAACCTCAAAGCTGAAACAGATGATAACACAGTAATTGTTTTTTAGATATGTAATAATTCATGATTATTGCCTACAAAGCAGGTTTTTAATGGTCTTCAGGGGTAAACACATTAAAGCCAGGTACTTATAAGTTCTTTTACAATCTGTTAGTGTAATAACATACTGTAAAATAAGCATCTTCATGATTTAAGAACATCTGATATTAGTCCGTTAACTACCTTCATCTTCAGTTCAAACTGTCAATGGTCTCCATGTCTGGGCATCATTTATTATTACAGCTGAGAAGTTACATCCCGTTTTATGAAAGTGACAAAGACCAAATAACATACTAGAGTTTTAGCTTCTCTTCCTCTGAAAATGCATCATGCCCCATGTGAAAACCTTGACAAATGTTGCTCTGTGTCAGGTTGTGTGCTGGTATGCTCATAGCTTAGTAAAATTACATGTTGAAACCCCTTAATATTGTCATTAGCAGTTATTTTCTATTTGTACCAAGTAATTGTTTATCACCAAAGGAAAAAAATATTTATTTATTGACATATCAAGAGTTGCATTTGACAGTGGTGTTATTATACACATCTGTTTCTGTTTAAATTAGGAAGGTTTTAATGATACTGTCCTGGTTTCAGTTAGCACAGAATTAATTTTCTTCCTAGTAGCTGGTGGAATGCTGTGTTTTGGCTTAGAATGAGAAGAGTGCTGATAACACCCCGATGCTTTAATTGTTGCAGAGCAGTGCTTATACTAAGCCAAGGACATCTCAGCCTTTGCTCTGTCCTGCCAACGGGCAGGCTGGGGGGTGCAGTAAGAGCTGGGAGGGGACAGACCCAGGACAGGTGACCCAAACTAGCCAAAGGGGTATTCCATACCATCTGACGTCATGCTAAACAATATATAGGGGTGGCTAGCCGGGGGGAGGGGGCCGGACTGCTCGGGGTTAGGCTGGGCATCGGTCAGCGGGTGGTGAGCAATTGCATTGTGCATCACTTGTTTGTACATACTATTATTACTTTCGTATTATCACCATTGTATCATCATTATTATTATTATTATTATTATTATTATTATTTTCCTGTCTTATTAAACTGTCTTTATCTCAACTCACGGGCTTCACTTTCCATTTCTCTCCCCCGTCCCAGAGAGGGAGGGGGGAGGGTGAGCGAACGGCTGCGTGGTGTTTAGCTGCCAGCCGGGTTAAACCACGACAGTCTTTTTGGCGCCCAACGTGGGGCACGAAAGGTTGAGATAACGGCAGATCTGACCAGAGTGTGTTAAACTAAAATTGGTATAAGTATTAGACCTGCTTAATAGTCACTTGTCATAATGCTGATTGCTTTAATCTCAACTGTGCTGCGCCTGTTTTCCAAATTGAGTATTATAGCACGTTATTTTCCGTATGTGCTCTCTGTCATGTTGTTTATCCTCTCCGGGCCCTGGTTTCAGACCATTATGGTACTGTGTGTTGTATCAGTGGCTTATGAGATGATGAAATATCTGGCCATGACTCTAACCTGGTATTTGTACTCAGTAACATCTTCGATTCTATACTTTGGAAACTGTATTTTGGAAACTATTAGCAATTGTATCTGTTGCCTTTTTTCATTAGGGAGTCAATCTGTGGAGGGGAAAGGGGAAGATAATTTTTCTTACTTGATCACTCTCCCTTTCTCCTTCACCACCCCTGTACCCTCCTTGATCACTCTCCCTTCCTCCTTCACCACCCTCTTATCCTCCGAGTTTATTACAATAGCTCTCCAAGATATTGAATATCCTTGGGATACTCAGACCAGCATAGTCCTGTTGTTCTGCCTCCTGAATGCACTTCAGGTTCTGCTTAAAGTTAAACAACTACTTAGGAAGCTCATCCGGAGATCTGCCCGGAGGCAGTATAGTTGTGGGTGGCAGGGAGTATGGGAGGATATGGGCAGGCATCTAGACCAGTTGGCACCCCCAGTGTTTTGGAAATTCACCCCTGAACAAGTGCAAAATCCTCAAAAACTGGCAGAATGCTTGAATAAAAGGTGTCGCGATTCGGGAAGTTCCAAAGTAACACAAATCATTGTAACATGCTGGGGCCTGGCTTACGCCTATCGAGCTGCCATGGATACTGCTATCAACTTAGTGACAGACCCTGCGGCCACTCCAAGTCCCGTGACAGATCCAACGGCCACTGTGACCCCTACGGTGGACTCTGCAGCCGCTCCAGTCCCAGCTCCTGCAGCCGCTCCAGTCCCAGCTCCTGCAGCCGCTCCAGTCCCAGCTCCTGCAGCCGCTCCAGTCCCAGCTCCTGCAGCCGCTCCAGTCCCAGCTCCTGCAGCCGCTCCAGTCCCAGCTCCTGCAGCCGCCCCAGTCCCAGCTCCTGAAGCCGCCCCAGTCCCAGTTCCTGCAGTCGCTCCAGTTCCAGCTCCGGCCGCTACTCCAGTCCCAGTTCCTGCAACTGCTCCAGCTCCAGCTCCTGAAGTCGCTCCAGCTCCAGCTCCTGAAGCCGCTCCAGCTCCAGCTCCTACTGCTGCTCCAGTCCCAGCTCCTGCAACTGCTCCAGCTCCAACTCCAGCTCCTGTAGCCGCTACAGCTCCAGTTCCTGCAACTGCTCCAGCTCCTGTAGCCGCTCCAGCTCCTGTGGCCGTGTCAGAGAAACGAGCTGTAGCAGTGCAAGTTGACCCTGCAGAGGGCATTCCAACCCCTGTGGCAGACCCTGTAACAAAGTCAGAGAAACGAGCAGTAGCAGTGCAAGCTGCCCCTGTAGAGAAGGTGAAAATATGGTATAGAAATTCAAGTCGTTTAGAACGCAGAGAGTCTTCTGCCAATCCAGGTAAGGCTTCTGCCAAAACTAAGTATAGAGATGACGAAGATGATGACGACGCTGGGCCGTCAAGGATTCAGGAGGAGGAAGATGAGGATGCCGAAAGAGCAACAGTAACTACCCGAAGCCTAAACGAGCGCGAGCTACGAGATGTGCGAAAAGATTTTGGTCGCTGTATAGGTGAGCAGCTTGTCACCTGGCTGCTCCGGTGCTGGGACTCTGGAGCCAATTGTGTGGAATTAGACGGCAGGGAAGCCAAGCGGCTGGGATCCCTTGCTCGAGACGCCGGCATTGACAAAGCAATTGCAGATGGAGCACGACCCACCAGCCTCTGGAGGCGTCTCCTCTCAGCTGTGAGGGAAAGGTATCCCTTCAAGGAAGATATTTTATGTCTACCAGGCAAGTGGACCACTATGGAGAAGGGAATCCAGTACCTGAGGGAATTAGCCGTACGGGAAGTGATTTATGAGGATCCAGACCTCAAACAAACATCCACAGATCCAGATGAAGTCAAGTGTACACGACCCATGTGGCGGAAGTTTGTACGGAGTGCACCATCATCATATGCCAGCTCATTGGCAATAATGGCCTGGAAAGAGGATGAGGAACCCACAGTGGGTGAAGCGGCTAAACAACTCCGGCAGTACGAAGAAAGTCTCTCCTCTTCCTTACAGGCCTGCGTCTCAGCTGTGGAGAAACTTTCTGAAAAGGTTCACCAACTTGAAGAGAATCTATTGTCCTCCCCACCTGAACCAACCAGTGCCCACCGACCAAAGGAGAACACTTGGGAGAAACTTTCTGAAAAGGTTCACCAACTTGAAGAGAGATTATTCTCCTTCGCACCTGTACAAAGCAGTGTCTCAGCTGTCAGGGGTAGGCGTTCACCCACACAAGGAAGACGATATGGTGGGTACTCACCCCGTGCCACCCTGTGGTTTTACTTACGAGACCATGGAGAGGACATGAGAAAGTGGGATGGAAAATCTACCGCGACCCTAGAGGCACGGGTACGTGAGTTGCAAAAGAAAACAATCAGGAAAAAGGGATTCTCCGAAAAGTTTGCTGCTCCAACTTCCAGCAGACAGTCCTTCAAACACAGAAACGAGGAAGATTCTGACCAGGATTAGGGGGGCCCTGCCTCCAGCCAGGGGGAGGAAAGGGACAATCGAGTTTATTGGACTGTGTGGATTCGATGGCCTGGCACATCACGCGCACAGAAGTATAAGGCTTTAGTAGACACCGGTGCACAATGTACTATAATGCCATCGAGCTATAAAGGACCAGAGCCCATCTATATTTGTGGAGTGACAGGGGGATCTCAGCAGTTGACTGTATTGGAGGCTGAAGTGAGTCTGACTGGGAATGAGTGGGAAAAGCACCGCATTGTGACTGGTCCAGATGCTCCATGTATCCTTGGCATAGACTATCTTAGAAGAGGATACTGCAAGGACCCAAAAGGGTTCCGGTGGGCTTTTGGTATTGCTGCCTTAGAGACAGAGGGCATTAAACAATTATCTACCTTGCCTGGTCTCTCAGAGGACCCCTCTGTTGTGGGGTTGCTGAGGGTCGAAGAACAGCAAGTGCCAATTGCTACCACAACTGTGCACCGGCGGCAATATCGCACCAACCGAGACTCCCTGATTCCCATCCATAAGCTAATTCGTCAATTGGAGAGCCAAGGAGTGATCAGCAAGACTCATTCACCTTTCAATAGTCCCATATGGCCAGTGCGAAAGTCTAATGGCGAGTGGAGACTAACAGTGGACTATCGCGGCCTGAACGAAGTCACGCCACCACTGAGTGCTGCAGTGCCGGACATGCTGGAACTTCAGTATGAACTTGAATCGAAGGCAGCCAAGTGGTACGCCACAATTGATATCGCTAATGCATTTTTCTCCATCCCTCTAGCAGCAGAGTGCAGGCCACAATTTGCCTTCACTTGGAGGGGAGTCCAATATACCTGGAATAGGCTGCCCCAGGGGTGGAAACACAGCCCTACCATTTGCCATGGGCTGATCCAGTCTGCACTAGAGCAGGGGGAAGCTCCTGAACACCTGCAGTACATCGATGACATTATTGTGTGGGGTGACACAGCAGAGGAAGTTTTCGAGAAAGGGAAGAAAATAGTCCAAATCCTTCTGAAAGCCGGTTTTGCCATAAAACAAAATAAAGTCAAAGGACCTGCACGGGAGATCCAGTTTTTAGGAATAAAATGGCAAGATGGACGTCGTCAAATCCCAATGGATGTGATCAACAAAATAACAGCTATGTCTCCACCAACTAACAAAAAAGAAACACAGACTTTCCTAGGTGTTGTGGGGTTTTGGAGAATGCACATCCCAAATTACAGTCTGATTGTAAACCCACTCTACCAAGTAACTCGTAAGAAGAATGAGTTTGAATGGGGCCCTGAACAACGACAAGCCTTTGAACAAATCAAGCAGGAAATAGTCCATGCAGTAGCCCTTGGGCCAGTTCGAACAGGACCAGATGTAAAGAATGTGCTCTACACTGCAGCCGGGGAGAACGGCCCCACCTGGAGCCTCTGGCAGAAAGAACCTGGGGAAACTCGAGGTCGGCCTCTGGGGTTTTGGAGTCGGGGATACAGAGGATCTGAGGCCCGCTATACTCCAACTGAAAAGGAGATATTGGCAGCATATGAAGGAGTTCGATCTGCTTCGGAGGTGGTCGGTACTGAAGCGCAGCTCCTCCTAGCACCCCGATTACCGGTACTAGGCTGGATGTTCAAGGGAAGGGTCCCCTCTACGCATCATGCAACTGATGCTACATGGAGCAAGTGGGTTGCACTGATTACTCAGCGGGCTCGAATAGGAAACCCCAGTCGCCCAGGAATATTGGAAGTGATCATGGACTGGCCAGAAGGCAAATACTTTGGGATATCATCAGAGGAGGAGGTGGGTCGTGCTGAAGAAGCCCCACTGTACAACCAGTTGCCAGAGAATGAAAAGAAATATGCCCTGTTCACTGATGGGTCCTGTCGTATTGTGGGGAAGCATCGGAGATGGAAGGCTGCTGTATGGAGTCCTACGCGACGAGTTGCAGAAGCTGCTGAGGGAGAAGGTGAATCGAGTCAGTTTGCAGAAGTGAAAGCCATTCAGCTGGCTTTAGACATTGCTGAACGAGAAAAATGGCCAGTTCTCTATCTCTACACCGATTCATGGATGGTAGCAAATGCCCTGTGGGGATGGTTACAGCAATGGAAGCAAAACAACTGGCAGCGTAGGGGCAAACCTATCTGGGCTGCTGCATTGTGGCAAGATATTGCTGCTCGGGTAGAGAACCTGGCTGTGAAAGTACGCCACGTAGATGCTCATGTGCCCAAGAATCGGGCTACTGAAGAACATCAAAACAACCAGCAGGTGGATCAGGCTGCTAAGATTGAAGTAGCTCAGGTGGACCTGGATTGGCAGCATAAAGGTGAATTATTTATAGCCCGATGGGCCCATGACACCTCAGGCCATCAAGGTAGAGATGCAACATACAGATGGGCTCGTGATCGAGGGGTGGACTTGACCATGGACGCTATAGCACAGGTTATTCATGACTGTGAAACATGTGCTGCAATCAAGCAAGCCAAACGGTCAAAGCCTCTTTGGTATGGAGGACGATGGCTGAAATATAAATATGGAGAGGCCTGGCAGATTGATTACATCACACTCCCTCAAACTCGCAATGGCAAGCGCCACGTACTTACAATGGTGGAAGCAACCACCGGATGGCTGGAAACATATCCTGTGCCTCATGCTACCGCCCGGAACACCATCCTGGGCCTTGAAAAGCAAGTCCTATGGCGACATGGCACCCCAGAAAGAATAGAATCAGACAATGGGACTCACTTCCGAAACAACCTTATAGACACTTGGGCCAAAGAACATGGTATTGAATGGGTGTATCACATCCCCTATCATGCACCAGCCTCCGGGAAAGTTGAACGATACAATGGCCTGTTAAAGACTACCTTGAAAGCAATGGGCGCTGGGACGTTCAAAAACTGGGATACGCATTTGGCAAAGGCCACCTGGTTAGTCAATACTAGGGGATCTACCAACCGAGCTGGACCTGCCCAATCAAACCTGTTACGTACTGTAGATGGGGATAAAGTTCCTGTAGTGCATGTAAAAAATATGCTGGGTAAAACAGTCTGGGCTACTCCTGCCTCAGGAAAAGGCAAACCTATTCGTGGAATTGTTTTCGCTCAGGGACCTGGATATACTTGGTGGGTAATGCAAAAGAACGGAGAGGTCCGGTGTGTACCTCAAGGAGATTTAATACTGGGTGAGAATAGCCCATGAACTGAATTGCACCATGTTAAATAGTATATTATACTGTATATTATCACTACCATGATTACTATAGGTGACTAATTAGAATGTATGGAAAAGAGTGTAACCTGAGCATGACATAAATGGTATGGAATAAGGGGTGGATAGATGTCCTGGTTTCAGTTAGCACAGAATTAATTTTCTTCCTAGTAGCTGGTGGAATGCTGTGTTTTGGCTTAGAATGAGAAGAGTGCTGATAACACCCCGATGCTTTAATTGTTGCAGAGCAGTGCTTATACTAAGCCAAGGACATCTCAGCCTTTGCTCTGTCCTGCCAACGGGCAGGCTGGGGGGTGCAGTAAGAGCTGGGAGGGGACAGACCCAGGACAGGTGACCCAAACTAGCCAAAGGGGTATTCCATACCATCTGACGTCATGCTAAACAATATATAGGGGTGGCTAGCCGGGGGGAGGGGGCCGGACTGCTCGGGGTTAGGCTGGGCATCGGTCAGCGGGTGGTGAGCAATTGCATTGTGCATCACTTGTTTGTACATACTATTATTACTTTCGTATTATCACCATTGTATCATCATTATTATTATTATTATTATTATTATTATTATTTTCCTGTCTTATTAAACTGTCTTTATCTCAACTCACGGGCTTCACTTTCCATTTCTCTCCCCCGTCCCAGAGAGGGAGGGGGGAGGGTGAGCGAACGGCTGCGTGGTGTTTAGCTGCCAGCCGGGTTAAACCACGACAAAAATTAGAAAAATAATTGCTTAACTAGACTGAGGGAAATCCCTATACATGAGTGCATTACGTTTATACAAGATTTGTTTAATCTAGGAGTTGTGTAATTAGTTATGTTATGCAGATTAAAATTAGATTTTATTGTTTCCAACTCTTTCTTGTCATATCATGAAACTACAAAGACCTCTGACTAAAGTCTTCATCATAACATGATGAAGATCATAATTGAATGTTATCATTATTCTTTTGTAGGTAAAATCCAGCTTTGACGATGTGCAACATTACACTGTCTTGAGAGAAACTGAAACTTTAAGATGTGCCTCTGCTTACAGAAAGCCCAAACAATATTCATTTAAAAGAGAGGGGTTTTAAGACTTCACTTGCCTATTCTGTAGTTTTAAATAGTGATGCATAAGCCATATTATGAATAATATGGAGGGAACAGTCTGAAAGTTCTTAACTTCTTTATTTCTTGGTACAAGCTTAACATGGTTTTACTATATGGAATTACAGTCATTACCTTATGGAGAGATACCCATTTCCCATATGGCCCACTTCTGTGTCCCTTGCAATTGGTCTTGCAGGTTAAGGATATTATCACGTTTTTGGTTATTAAAGGGCAGCAGAAGTTTCAGAAGGTCTCACCATCTTCGGTGATGGTATATTCCTGTTTGTCACTCTTGCAGCATGGGAAGACCCCTGTGCTTTGTGAAGCTTCCTGTTGTGTTTTGTCAGCATGCAAGAACTACAGTTCAGAAAAAGCAAAAGCAAAAATACATCTGTTTCCAAAACTGTAAGTTATGAAATGTTTGGATATCAGCCATCAAAATAAATTCAGTCAAAACCATTGAAAAGTCAACCTTTTCACACAGCATTTGCACAGCCAATGGGAACTCTGTGGGTTTTGGATCAGCTGCTGCAGTGGGGTTCTAGTCCAAGATTTTGCCAATAAAAACAAGAATGGTATATGAATGTGGATCCACATTTGGGCTTTTTAAACTCTTTTCCATCTCAAAGAGAACAGGGAAATGTTTGGAGCAATTTTTATTTATTTATTTTTTTTGACAGCTCTGTACACTTTTGGGGAAGAAATATTCAATCTTACCTTTGAAGAGAACAGAACTGTCCTGAGAATTAGTGATGAGGGAGTCCAGGAAATCTGATTGCTGGGCAGAGCTGACCTGTTGAGCATAGCTGTGCACAACAGGCTGATGATTTTCAAGTATGTTGACATCAGCTGATGTCTGGGTTCTTGGCATTGTAGACTCTTTGCCTTTAAGTAAATGTGTTTGAGAATAGATTAGTTTGCAAGCACTTGAATTGATTTAATGTGTGTTTACTCTTTAGATATTCACTGTGGCTGTTTACCTCTGAAAGATAAATATTTAAAATTGCATTCGAACCTCACATTAACATTTATATTCATGTAATTATAGTTTCCTTTTGTGAATGAGATTTACCTATCAGTCTTAAAGCTGTAACAAGAATGGGTCTATTTTTGTAACTTTCAGCTTCTCACGATGATCTGCCATAGGGCTAAATTAATTTTGTGGCATGTTTACTGCTCATTCATCATCAGAGCCACAGGAATGAAGCAGTCGTTGGGATAGAAAAGCATTCGTATTTTGTGAACAGTGCCAGGCTGACAGGTCTTGCAATGGAAATCCACATATAACACAGTACAACCACCTATTCCTGGGCAGTGAACTCCTATCAGGGGAACTGAAATAAGGGTCTCCAGGTCTAAAAGCATGACAGCTGAACAAGAAATTGGATACAGACATTTATTTCTTTCTAGAGCTTGTCGCTAGAAGAAGGAAAAAGGTTTCATAGAATGCCTTCGGTTTTCAGATTCCAGCAACTCTTTTGGTAAGAGCAGAGTGCAAACCTCCTCTTCATTTTCGCCTGGGGCAGCCCAAGTAGTGACTTTGTCATGGCTCTTATGCATACCGAGTTTGTGTCAATGACCTAGGAGTGAGGCATTCTTCTTCCACCATCTCTCTGGCTGTTGATGTACAAAAATACACACATTAACTAGAGTAGTATTCTTTCCAAGAAGCGATAATCTTTCACTTGCTTTTTTCATCTTGGAGTTGTGGTCCAGAAGCACATGTGACAGTGGCTTGGCCATGGCAGGGTTTAGTTTCTTCAAGGTTCTCTCTTGCTGAAGAAATTAGAAATCCCCATGTATTCAAACTAGATTTTTCTTTCTCTTTTACTGTGAACTGATCTAAATTCATATTTGCACTTCAGAGTTTATTTTTTTTTTTTGTAAAGGAGAAAGACTTTCATCTTTCTTTCTAATTTGCCATTTAACTAATTAAAATTATTTAATGGATAACATCAAATATATATATTTTTTTCCCTAGGAATTACTAATGTGGTTATGTAGCTGAACAAATCTGAGTCCATAAGGAAGCAGATGCTGATGAAGTTATAGGAAAGCTGATTAATGTCATCTTTATAAACCATTTCTGTGTGCTTAAAATAGTTAAATTATTTTTGTGCAGAGAGAAATATTTATTCAATATGTCTGAATAAATAGTAATAATTTCTTTTGATTTGTTTTTTAGATCCACAGAAATCTCAGATAAGTTGTCATATAGGAAGGAAACATCTGGTCTATAACAGAAATGTTAAAGGAAACAAAAAGTGTTCAGCTTGCATGGGACTGTGCAAAGGAAGGTTTTCACCCCCTTACTCTTTTGGTATGAGATTGCTGTTGACAACTTCATGTTTCAGACCAGGGTATAAGAGTCATTCTGAGTACACAAATCTGAACTAGCAGCCTGTCTATATGGCACTGAAGTACTATCTTATAGGAACTTTCAAATTGCTTGTTGCTTACTATTTAGGATTAAGGAAGAAAAGTTCACTGTTATGGAATTTATAGAAATAGAGGTGTCAGGACATGCTGTGCCATTCAGTTTAATTTCCTGCTCTAGACATGACAGTAGCCAGCAGTATGATCTTTGTACTCCGTTCAGCTTGACAACAGCTAGACCATACCAAATTGAGTAAGTGCCCTGGTGTAGCTGGATATTGATGCAAGTTTATGATCAACTTTCTTAATTTGAGTGTATATACCTTGATACACAAAATAAATCAGTCTGTTTTCTACAGCACAGAGCACATCTCTGGTATCCTGTAAAGGATAGTTACCAGTGATGGTGGATATTTCTGTGGGAAGTACTTCACATGTTGGGCTTCATATCGTGTGATATGATTGAAATATGCTATTGTGCCTCTTCAACACAGACTGAACACTGTATCTTGGATAAGGACAGATCATTGTTGTTTTTTCTTTAGAGGAAGATGGAGATGATTTAAGGCTGGAATTTTGTCATCAGAGAGGTCACTTTAGTAACCAGGCTTTAGCTTTTGTCTTTTTTTTTTTTCCTTTTTTTTTTTTTTTTTTTTCCCTGGAACGCTATGGAAACCGAAGATTTTGACTAAAACACTGATTACCTTATGAGCAATGAGAGAATAAAAGATTGCATTATGAGGTATGAGATAAGCCCTGTTATTTCATAAAATATATAAGGTAATATATTCAGAACAATAACATTCAGAAGAATATATACTTTTTGGACTGAGCTTGTTTGATATTTATTGTAGAGAGTGCAGTGAAGCTTTTGAGTATTTCTGCCTTTTCCAATACTAATTGCAGGTGAGAACTCTTATTCCCCAAGGGAATGGACTTGCCAGGATAGTTGGAGTTGGTATAGTCAAGCTATGACTATATATAGGAGTGGTCCTGCTAGTGTGCAGATGTCTCAGGTGACCGTTTCCCTCCATTGACATTAGTGAGAAAGAAGTCTGGTGTTGGTCCATTAAATCTGTGCATATAAATCTTAATGACTGACTTCAAGACATAGTTCTGGAAAGCATCTGCAGTCAGGCAGCAATTAAGTCCAGGATGGGAGCAATGACATGATTAAAGTTAAGCACATGCTTATGATATTACTGTGAACAAAGCCAGAGCTGATGTCTACTGCATCACTTCCGCAGATTTGAGCTAAAGTAAATAAATGGTAGATGAAGTGTCAGCCACACTTCCACTTCAGGGTTTTAAGTGGGTCATTAAATCCTACTTGTCCATGTTGTACTTTATTGTTACAGTTGTACTGTTAGGATAATAAGAAAGGGGAAAAACAAAAGGGTTGTTAACCCCTATAACTAATTTGCCTGCTAGCTCAGGATGATTTCTGCTGTTGAATGTTTGATATTTTGGTGAGATTTAGAAACTGACAGGGAAAGTTTTGCAGTCAAGAATCTGACCAAGAGTAGTTCTGTCATCTACAGATATGTAATTAGCCTAGACAGATCAAAATCAATTGCAGCAGATGTAAGTGCAGCATATAATACTATATCCATAGCATTTGCACAGTAATGGATGTTGTGGTTCATAAATTCTGAATCATTTTTGTCCTCAGTTTCTTGTAATGCTAGGAAAAATTCAATAAGAAACACCAGTCTCTTGCAATGAATAAGCACTGTACACCAAGTACTTTGCAAAACAGTTCCCTCCCACCCCTTCCCAGACATTTAAAGTTTTATCTGTCTCCGAAACATATCAGAAAAGGTTATGATATCCTGACTATTCTTTGCTCAAATGTCTTGCAATGAAACGCTCATAAGCTAATTTGAGAACAATAATATCCATGAGATTGTTGAAGTTTTGAATAATACAAATTATGTACACTCTAATTACAGAAGTACAGAAACGTCATGCAGAATATAAAAATAACTTTGAATATTGATTTTGAGATCTAAGACCCATAATGTAATAATCATATGTTTGACCATTATGAAAATTAATCTAAAATCTAACTGTAATTACTCAGACATCAGTAAAGGATCTGGTTATTTAGGGCTAAAAGAGACAATGGTAGAACTTACCTTAGAGTATCTTAGAATATAACATTTAAGAAGATATCTGTGTCAAATGGAGAAAAGCACTGACAAAGTATTTCTGTGGCAGTGTATCTTTGAAAAGAATGCCAAATTAGATTGTGTTCCAACTCCACTGATAATACATTTTATAGTTTCTTAGACCTTTGATTCCCAGTTGATATACCATGTTCAGTGAGATGCTCTCAGTACTGACCTTTCAGCAAATACAATTCCACTATAATTCACATTTTATGCAATACAAACTTGCATTTATCGCTATTAATTCCTAAAACGGTGTATAGAGAATATGAAATAGATGAACAGTATTCTGGGTAAGTTGAAAGAAATCACAGAGATAAGCTTGGGAGATGTTACTGTGTTATATCACAAGATTTATTGTACAGTTCTCCACACACTGTATGTTAAACAAAATTAGTATTAGTGAATCAGTGGTGGCAGACAAATGTGGCATAATTATGAACTGCAAATGGTAGCATTGTCCTTTGTTACTTGTGCATATAAGTCATTAATAATAAAGTCATACACTGAGTTGTGGGGGCTGAGAGTACTTAAGAAATTATAGTACATAATTATATCTTCACTCTTTTGGGGTATTTTTTCCTGCCTCTTTTGAATGTTTTATTAATTTTAGCTCTTTACAGACACTAAATATTAGTAGTTCTTTGATTACAAGCCAGCTCTTATTAAGTGCAGTGGTCTAGATCTTCTGCTGGTGTAAACAGCCTCATAGATTTTCAGCACCTTTCCTGTCCTACTGGAATGTGTTGCTTTCCAACAGCTGAGTATTTGCCTGAGTATAAGATTTAGCATTGAATTGAAGCTGGAGATTATTATTATTATTATTTTTTTTGTCATTTCATGGAATCATCTAGGTTGGAAGAGACCTCCAAGATCACCTAGTCCAACCTCTGACCTAACGCTAACAAGTCCTGCACTAAACCATTAAACCACTAAACACTTTCTATGAAGTCTGTGGTTGAACTCCGTTCTGTCTGTATGCAAAGTGCCCAGCCCTTTGGAAAAGACACCACAGGGCAAAGGCTTGTCGCTTTGCATTTTCATTTCTGGTCTGTAGTTAGCAGGGAATAGCCTGGAGGACTGCCCGAGGGGATGGTATCCATTGATGTAAGTCAATGTGACAGACTGGATGTATTCGGACATACTGTCTCTTGGCCTGAGTGGAACTTTCTGTTCGTTTGTGCCCCTTATAAGGCATGTAAGAGCCTTCTGTCTTAGCACAGACACCTCTGCTTTCCTTAGCCACTCATCCATCCAAAGCAAGAGGTATTTTGAACTCTGGTTGAACTGTAGAGCTAGGAAGGGGCTCTCCACTGCATGGGAGAACACAGACTGCAGAGAGAAGTCTAAGAGCAGGACGTGCAAATTCTGTGAAAGGGGTAGTCTTCTGAGAGCAAGGCTGAGTGACACTCTGCATTATTCAGGAGGTAGAGGTGGTAACCAAATGCCCTATTACTGTTATATGACAGTTGAACATATAGGTCAAAAGAGAGTGGGGAAATGAATATAAGAAATGTTTTGTGCTAAACAATATCAGTGCATACTACAAGAGCCAAAAGTACTTGAATGAGATATAGATTGCATAAAATGTCAAATGTTAGATGCATTTGTTGCTGAGTTGACGTGTGGTGCTGCAGGGTAGTTACCTCAGGTCAGCTCAGCATGAGCAATGTGTGAAGTGGTGGGGAAACTGGTGACCTGCTTGAACAAATACTCTCTCCAGGATTCACTGGAGGTTCAGAATGATTCCTATCTAAAGGGCATCGTCCTTATCATAGTTAAGCCAGTGGCAAAACTCTCATTTTCCCAGATATCTCTCTAGACTATAGCCAGAGAAAAGAACTTCAAGCATCAGTTCTCCATGAGAGCCACTGGTGAATTTCTGTTACTGTGCTGAAGATCTTCAGGCACTTCTTCCACCTGACATGCCCTCATACTGATCCATTAGATTCTACAGCTTACTATAGAGAGAGAAGCTGCTGCAGATGCTGCTCAAAGTTCAGCCAGTTTTGAGATGGTGATGTTGAGCATTAAGAACATGAGATCTGTCTTGATTTGTAGGTGAGGATTCCTAGCACGTCTGTTCCATTCTGCTCTTGCTCAGTTGCACAACTGAAATGTGGCCTTGAGAGGAATACTAAGGGAAAGTTGCACTGTGAGAAAAACAGTAATGCTAAGACCCATGTGGTTTTTAATATATTTAAACTTTCAAATAAAGAAATGTGCACAGCAATGGTTTAAAAATCATTTTCATGTAGGTCTCTTCCTCCCCCACTCCCTGCGTGTTCCCCTCTCATTCAGGAGAGGTAGTGTTGGGGTGCCATCTTGTCTCATCACATGCTGGTGCAGCTGATGCAGTTCTGTCCTGGATGGGGATGCTCTATGGCAAACAAAGGCTTTGCAAGATGTGGTGTTTCAACTGGGAGCAGGTAGTGTCTCAGTGCTCCTGTGTTAGGGGAGGGCCATATAGTTTGGAACTGCTGCTCTTAAGATGAGGTCTGAAACTGGCAGCATCTGGCATCAGCTTGGTTTCCATGGATTTTCTATTCTGAACAGCTTTGTCTGGTATGGAAAGCAGTTGTCTTGGCTCAAAGCAGACATCAGAAGAAAGGTATATTTTGTATCAATTTAACATTTCTGTAGTCATTAGGTGACACAATTTTATTACCCTATATCAACTGGGTTCTAAACGCAAATTCAACACCTTATCAAAGTTACTAAACAACCAAATTACAGTAGAATTGAGCTAGGTAAATGAGGATGGCAAATTGAAGAGAAAATCATCACTTAAATAAAAATTAACAGAGCATCAAAAGCCAACTTCATTATTGTATAGCAATTAGATAGCAAGAGTTTATTGTTTAGGTAAAAACTAGTGCAGTACAAAATGTTTCTATATACTCTCAGCTACAGCAGGTATACTGTTACAACAGGTAGCTGAGGACAGCAGATGAATCTGTCAGAATACAGGCATGTGATAGAAAGTTAATCTGTGCACAACTAGATTATTTGCTGAGTACTTCCTAGCTGTCAATTTTAAAATGGGTTAATTTTCCATGAGCTCCCAAATAGAGCAGTGCCCAGTCTTCAAATCTTTAAGCTGACCTTGGAAACTTGTACAAAATCCTACATGTCTTGGCCCTGATCCTGCTTTCATGTCTGTTCTAATTTGGATTATTGTCCATGTGTAGAGGTCACTTGAAACTACAGGTCCCTTATGGCTGTGAGGATTGGAACTAATGTATCCTATCACAGGGTATAATTAGACATGAAAGGCTAATTCAACTATGTGAAGGTTAATCTAGGTTAACCATTGTGGTGTTAGGGGAATACTCAGTATAATGGGGGGATACTTATGTCAAATAACATTTGTCAGATAACCTTAATGCTCAAAAGTAATAATGAGGTATATCTCATAGCTAGTTTTAAGGAAGAATAGTAACTATACAGTAAAATATATACTGAATGATGTGGTCCTTCTGTGTAGAGAGAGAGAGAAAGCAATACAGGTATTGACTAGAGGCTGTAGGCAGAAAAAATGAGTTAATGGTGCTCTTGCTATAAGTTTCAATATGTAAATAAGATATTGGGTGTATCCAAGGTGACTTAAACCTACAGCAAAGAAAAAAACTCTTACCTCTGAACTAGAGATAACAGAGCAGAGAGCTTTGAAGCAGTATTAAAAAAAAAAAGTCCAAAAGCCCCAGCACAGATGGAGGTTCATTTCTACCAAATAGGATGTCTACCTGGTAGTACTGGGCAACAATTTTCAATCCTCTACCTGGAGGGTTAACATAGCCATGTCCTGTTAAAATAGTTGGACATTGTGTGTGTGTATGCATATACTAAAATATATATTTGTCTATGCAGATTTTTCACATGTTGCTAAAAGGAGAGATCTTTAGAACTCCTGAATTTCTCTGGAAAGCCAAAGTATCCAAGAGTTTTGAAGTGGCTTGTTCTGAGAACAGGCATCACTGGACTGGAGAAAACAAACAAACAAAAAAAAAACAAACCAATTAAAAGTCCTTGCATTAAAATTTGGAGCTCTGAAAACTGAGACAATACTGATCTGTTTTCATATATAGCAGGAGATATGATAATGAAGCATAATGAGATTAATATTTTGCTACATTTTACTTTGTTTTTAAATACAGTATAATAAAAGCTGCTTCCTGTGAAGGAAGAATGCAAATGGGTTTGGAATGCATTAGCACACTGCTTTACTTATTAGGGGACTATATTATTTATATGGACTGAATTCACCCAAAGATTTTTTGAATGTACATAGTACTTGAACTACTGCACAGTGCAATTAAATTGAAACCTAGGAGGGCAATAACCTTGTTGGAAGATTACATTTTCCTTCACTAAACCTCAAATACTAAGACAAAGAATCACTTCCAAAGATATGCCAGTCATAGGGATAAAGTACTTAAGCAAGGCATCCTATGTGCGAGTTTATGAGATTAGCAGGTCTTTATCTTTATTTGAAGTTATTTCATAAAGGGAACCCCAGTCCAGCGCGAGTGTTGGAAGTACCATGTGCCAACCCAGGGGCAGGATAGACATTAGCTCTGGTCCTTATCTGTGCTTGGCCGGTGTTCGATGATTTGTGAAGTTAGCCTGCCCCCTTGGAATTTAAAGCCTCCATTTTAATTATGTTTAATCTTTCCATACCGTAGATCCAGCTGTATAAATAATTTAAAAAGCAGAAAGCTTTTCCTCAGTAATTAATGACAGGTTTGTTACCTACTGTAACAGCCTGAGGCTTCACTTCCCTTGCATAGTTCTGTAACAGTCTCATGATTACCTAATAAAACAACCAGCCTCTATGGCTTGATAAAATTATAATCAATGGTTTGTATCAGGAGTACTTGAAGGCAGTAGAGTTGGATGTATCTACTGTCACTGAGAAAATAGCTTGAGGAAGAGAGCAGCAACCTGTCGACAGTTTTCAACTACTCAGGAAATACTGTAGGCTACTGAGATCATTGAGGCTAACCAATTTTATGTCCAGTCAGTGTTTCATCACACCTGAAAGATCACAGAAACACTTTGAGTAGGCAGAACACCCAGGTAGCAGTGGTAATAATAAAAAAAATCTTGCACAAAAGCCCCTCACCCTCTTTCTTCCATTGTCTGCTTGGTAAGGGAACACACTTCTTCCATTAAGTGTCCCGTGAATGTGGGCTTCCTGTGGAGGACTCATTGTCCTCCTAAATCAGAGAAGATCACATCTTAACTGGAGCTTCTCCTCCATCAGGTGTTCAAGAGTCACTCTTGCAGGGTCTCATCAAGGGACCTTGGGTTCCTGAGGTGACAGAAAAAAACAGTTCATCTGTTAAAGCTCAGCAGTGACAGCAGTACTGCAATAGCCCATGTGGCATTGAATATGTTGCCAGGTGTTTGATACCTTTGTGTTTTGGTCTTAGCTTTTTGCTTGCAACTAAACTGGAGCTTGTTTCCTGGAGCTTGACATTTCTGTGCTCCACACTCCCTGGTAGTACTGAAATGATGGTTGGATTTCCAGGAGCTTGGAATAACTCCTCTCTGCCCATTTCAGATCTAAATAGATGATGACAAATTTGGAGAGTTAAAAATCTGTGAAATCCATAATGTGATGTGATCTGATGATAACAATGACAGTAGTTATGTTTTGGCAGGCCTGCTTTGGGGTTCTCAAGGTACTGAGAAACCATTGGATATGTATATGGTTTCTTTAAGACATTAAGTGAATTGGAAGTTTTGGAAAGGTGAAAATCCTGAGCTTTAAGAGAGCATGTTCACCTTCTGCCATCCACATTTTTCTTTCTTTTAAGGATGGGTGCTGGAATGCAGGTACCCAAGCATGGCCAGTGGCCTGACCTTCCTTTGCTTATGGTCTCTAGAAAAGAATGTTCATGACTCTGTGTCTGTGTGAGTGAATGAATGTCTGCTCACACAGTTTCAGCTGGAAGTTATGCTTTTAAAAACTTGATGGCCCTTAAAGAGCAACTCCTTTCTCATTTAAATTTTGCCACCCCATGCATCTTACTTTCAAGATGATTCAGGCTGCTTCAGGAATAAATGAGGGATGCTGAGAACAAGTCAAAAGAATTATGTTATCCTGATCTTTTGCTCCTGACAACCTTGCTGATGTGCAGTGAAATATAAAGGGTTTAGAGCATGATTCACTATTAAACATTAAAGAGAAAAAGTTCAGCTATTCATAAATTAATGTTAAATCTGTTTTCTGCAGCCATTGTAAGGCTGGTGATAGCTCACTTGCCTGTACTCAGTAAAGAGCAATGCTCTCTAAAGAATCACATCACATCGCTTCTGCTGACAGCTATTAAGAAAAATATTTAAAATACCTCTTAAAATTGTATATGTAATTCTTGGTGAAGTGACATTGCATTTTTTTCATTAAGTCATCACCCTGTACTTGGACTGGAGTTTGTGACACACTAATTAACTCTGATTTAGCACAACCATTATTTCTGGAGTTAATGGTTAGTGAACATTGTCTAATATTATTATATAACCATTAATATGACTAAGGTAAAAAATGAGTTAAGTAAAATGGGAGGAAAGTTAACATGGCAGTTTGGAAATACAAATAGGAATTTGAGCTTCCCAGCATTAAGTAAAAATAAAAAATCTGCACAATCCATCTTTATAAAAACAAGGCACAAGGACGGACAATTCTTGACTTATCAAAAGATTCAGTTCAGGGTGAAATTCACTCTTTCTTGGGGGTATAGCTCCAGCTCCATGTATGTTGCAAACCTCATATTTCTCTAGTCCTTGCTATTAGGTAGTGTGTAAGAATAAATTTTTTTGTTCTTCTCCCAAGGTGTTTGAGCCCTGAAGCCACAGTTTTCAATGAGGGGAAGGGCTGCACTGCCTCCACTGAGTGGGGTCTGATGTGGACTCTTCTGTCTTGGTGCCAGCGTAAGCATTGGACAAGCAGTTTCTTCAGTCTTCAGACTAATGTGAAGGCATGCTATCAAGTCATGCCATGACTCCAGGGTGAAACAAAAGCCTGCTTGAAGTCATGACTTTGCTTTTCTTTCTTTTTCTTTTTGCTGCTCTGCCAGCCCTGTGCTCATGAGAGCTTCTTCTGCAATGTGCTATAACTTCACCTTCTGCCTGTCCACCTCCTGGGACTGGAGGGAGAAGCAGATGTGTCTTGGCTAGAGAAGGCTTCTGGACATAGGGACACTTTGGGCAGAAGCACCCAGGGAGCACAGAAGGAAGGTCCTTACTGGGGGGGGGGGGGGGAGGGGGGGGAGAGGGGGGTGCAGTGAGGGAGTAAGGAAAATGTTAAAAACAAAATTGGCACATAAAAATGAAGCTGAGATGCTTTTTTTTTTTTTTTTTTCTTACTTCGCTTTATAGGCAGTGAATTTTCTGAGACCTGATACTGAGACACGGAAAGCTGTCTCTCCCATTTCCCTCATCTACACAAGCTGTGACTTAAAGAGCAGAAAAAGCAGTGAGCCTGGTAAGTGGCCATTAAACCAGACACCTCCTGCCTTTCAAGGATCAGCACTGCAAAGTAGGACAACATGGAATAAATGTGGCACTCCCACCAGAAAGATCCAATAATGCTTTGGGGAAAAAGATTTAAAATGTTCTTTTAATAATAAGTCTTGTTGATTGGTATTTTTCTCTATTTATGAGAAAGATTTTGCCTGCAGGGAAGCTCTTTGCTCGTCTGAGTTCATCTAAGAAGATTAAGCTCCAAAAGTTCATGACTAAAAAGCTCATCTGCTTTCATCTTTATTCCTCACCTGAACATGTAATCTGATGAGGGATTTCTGTATAAATATATAGATGGGTTTTGACTTTGGCTGAACTAAGCCCAAGACTTATCTCCAACTGGCAGGAGGTGGAAACACCACTGAGATGGTATGTTTGTCAGCAGGAATTATAAACTGTTTGTGTGCCAACACGTTGACATTGTCTAAGGTTTGCCTCCGTAGTCTGTGACAATGGGGAAAACTCTACAAGTGTAACAGGACCCACTGCAGGAACATCTCTGACTGATGTGGGGGCAAGGAGGTTTCTGATAGCTGTTGGGTTACATACGTGGTGTCAGTTCCCTGCCTTGCTGTGTGTATTCCCTCCTGATGTGAAATGGGGCATAAGATATTTGAGAGAAGATGCTTGCATGTGGTGTTTTGGCAGAGTATGATGGGGCTGGACAGGCCACAAATGATAGTCCTCAGATGCCTCTGAAGAGCCTGCGTGATTGTTCTTACAGCTTGTGATGCTATTTGGCTCTGTTGTGCCTCCCAGTGCATCACACCAGAGACAAAAGGGAAACAGGCAATAGGGTTACTACCATCTACCTCACCAGGCACATTGACCTACTGTCCTTGCTAAGCCTACCTACTGTCCTTGCTGTATCCCATTCTTCTTTTCTTGATCACAGAAGTGCTCTGTGGTTACCTTTGCCTCCAACAATGACTAGCAAAAAGGTAAGAAGGAGAGAGGAAGGAGTTCACTTCTAAAATTAAACTTATCATGCTGCCCTTCAGGTTCTTTGATATGCAGTGGTACAAACTTGAAAACCTGGGAGTCACACTTAAATGCATTTAAGAAGGACCCAGAATCAATTCCTAAAAGGCTCTATTATCTAACAGGAATATGTGTGTTTACTGCATTCCTGCAGTGGTATAATTTTCTGCGTAAATACTCAAACAGGTCTGTTATTAAAATAAAAAAAATAAAAAAAATAAAAATCTAAGTCCTGGTAAATTTTAGAATACCATGAATCTTTAGAAGGAATTTTGAGTTAACCACCCAAACTAATTAAGTGAAATTATCCTAATTTGTTTATTATGTTAATGATCTGAATTAATTTATAGTAATTTAGCATGTATTACTAAAGATTTATTATGTTTCCCACCAAATGACTTAAGAGCTATAAATCCCATGGTTAAATGTAATTAGTGGAGACATATTTATCGAAAGGGATAATTACATCTGATAAAAGTTCTTCAGTTAGGCTTAATTAAAACAGATTATTCCCCCATAAATGAAAAGTAAATATGGTAATTACTGGATAGATATTCATTGCAGAAATGAATATCTCTGCATTTTAATTTTCTGAAGGGGAGGGAAACTAAACTATTTAACTGATGGCTTCTCAGTAAACTATGATTAATAATCCCTAGGAAACAGATATTTTTATAGGTGTAAACATTTTGCTAGTTAATGACTAAAGTGTAGACACTAGCTGGAAAAATCAACCATTAACTCATTTTTAAGTGGACTGTTTCTGCTGTGAACTAACAAAGTATTCTGGGAAAACTTTATTTTCTTCCAAGAAGACTGCTTCTAGTTCATCTAAATAGCAGGACTGAGGAAAAAGCACATGATTTTTACTGATGATAATATGGGCATACACTTCTTAGGCATACACTAAATTTACAGTTGTTTCTGATGCTAACAGAACTTAATACACATTGCTACACATGGAGAGATTAGATTGTAAATCTGTTTTTTCATAATTTATAAGTATATTGTGTTAAAAGCATTTTCTGCAGGGCTGTCACTGGTGAATCACATTGAAAAGAGAGGGCACAGCTGAGAGTAGCAAAAATACAAACACAAAAAATCAGGTTATTTCCTTGGCCAGAATTACTTAATAAAAAAATATTGGAGATATAGAGGAATAAGTGGGCTCTAACTCATTGATTCACAGCTGTCTGGGTACAAATGAGTAGAAATGGAGACATTTAAACCCAAATCATTGTCACAGAATGTGGCTTTGCACTGGAAAATTCAAGGCAGTATTTTTGGCTGGAGGGAAAGAATGGCTTGTCCCCTAGCATTTTTTTTTGTTTATTTTTTTCAGTTTTAGAAACATGCTATGTGGATCAGTTTTTTTTTTTTTTTTTTTTTTTTTTGTCTATCAGTGAGATCTGCTGCTGTGTCTCCTGGGATATGTAATTGCGGTGGTATGACTGGATACACAACGAAGGGTATAAAATGTTGCGACTATTTATGAAGTACTTCAGGTCATTGCAGCTTGTAAAAGGTCTTATGGATGGAAAAAACATGCATAACCTCAAAGAGCTGATGTCTGTGGTTGCCTGAGTCTTCTGAGAATATATGGGGAGGTCTAGCAGCAAAGCGTGCCCAGAAAAATGCTAGTAAGCATCCCCAGGAGGCTGTGCTGTGCTGGGGAATGGATGGGTCTGCAGAGCAAAGTGGCTGGAGAAGGAGCGGTTGTTCACTGAGATGCAGAACTGCAGGGTTTGAGACTCATTTCAGATGAGTCACTGTCTGTCTGTTTTCTTCATGTGGCCAGAAGGTTTGGAAGCAACTGATGGCATTCTGGCAAAGAGTGTGTATGTTCATAAATGGGATTTTGGCAGGGAGGTGCACGCTGCTTATGAATTCGGATTGCATTCTGGATGTAATTCATACTAACAGAGGGACAGAGATTTAGAAAGTGTCAAAGCACTTTGGCATAGTTGGCTGAAGCCCCCTCTCTTCTTTTTGCACTGCTGAGCCTGAGGTGGATTCCTGGACCTGTGAGTGACAGCAGCCTCACCCCAGCGCAGCAACCCCATGTGCTTCTTCACCACATTATTCAAATGAAATACTTTGTTTTGGGACCACTGCATCAAGAAAAGCTTTCCAACTTTTTGTTTCAAAGTAGTATTTCTCATGGAAGAGAGTGACCTGAACTTGAAGGTTAAAGAACAACAACAAAGAAGTTAAATAATCCATATAGCAAAGCCAAGATTATTTTCTTTTGGGTCAAATTAAATGTTCTAGATCAATTCAAAATGAATTTAGCAGAAGTCCCCCAACATGTATTTCAGTTTGAGCAAGACAAGTCCCTTCCATCTCCCTAACATGTTTTCCATTGATCTCTTCCATACAGACAGCATGGGCTGAAAGTCAGGACTGGGATCAAGAGGTGCACCTTGTGGTCCTAGTAAGGAAAAAAAACAAGTTAGGCACTTGCACTGAAGGGAGCTGTTTTTCATAGCTGCTATTCAAGTGCAGGTTTTGATTTTTGCTAGTTATTGTGGCTTATTCCTGTTAATGAGAAACCTCCAGTGCTCTCTTGGGCTAAGGCAGGGATGGATTTACTGGAGGGGGGAATTAAGGGACTGTACCTAGTGTAAGGAACTGTTAAAAGTCTCTGGGCTTTAAAAAGAAAAGAAACTGGGTGAGGATCTTGGGAACTGGGCTGTGCAGAGCTGAGAGATGTGAGAAAACAGAGGCTTTGAGATGACATACAGACTTACAGTACAGGAGGCTTTTCAAGGTTCCCTGTCTGGATTAATTCACCAAAATTCTGTATCATAAGGAAGGTAGAAATCTTTGAAATCTCAGTACAGTAATAGGTTTCTTTCCATTCTGAAATTAATTTGACTGAGGCTAAATTTTAAATCAGAATAATGTGCCATACTCCTGGCAAATGTAATTGTGCAGACCTTACATTTATATGCTTTTCAGACTGTTCACAATGTACGTACATGTAACAGCCTTACCTATTGAAGAATGTAAATGATAAACACCAATTCTTTATCATCAGCAAAAGATGAAGAAGTATTTAAACCACCGTGAGTGGAAACTCCAGTATTCACTCAGCATTTTTTTGTCATTCAAGTTAGGAGCATCTCAGCAAGTTTGTGTAATATTGGTCATAGTACAACTTGCATAGCTTGAAAACCATGAAAATGCAAATGAAAAAAGATCATGCTTATTCATTTGCATCTAGAAGAGAGAGAGTAAAAATCTTTTTACTAGGCCTAGTAACTTCTGGGGAATTATACGAAAGGATGTTTTTATAGAAATATATCTTGCTCTTGCAATGGTCTTTAGCGAACTGATCCAGGGCAGCCAAAAAACACCTAAATACTGGTGATCTCGGAAGGGTTTTGATAGGAATCTCAGGACTGATTAATCATATTTGTGTATTTTGGGTTCACTAGGCACTTCAACCTCTATCCTCAGAGGCTGTCAAGATTAAGAGCTTTTCCAACAAGGATGCACTGTCTCCCCTCTCCTATGAACATAAATCCCTGTCCTTAGAAGCTCAGTAGACCATGTTATATTTTATTTGACTACCTCCATGTGCAAGGGAAGTACTCTGGAAGTGTTTTCTGTAAGGAGAAGGAGAAAAAAATAAAACAACAAAACCAACCAAACGAAGCCAAAAAAGAACCCACCCACAAACCCAAGAACCAAATCTGACCATGTCTCATAAACAAGACTGGTGACACAATGATACAGACCAGAGCCTGGACGGAGATTGAAAGAGGCAGCTGTGATTTCTTTAGAAAGAAGAGGTGGTGAATACTGTATAAAGCAGCTGACTGTTGTAGTTCAGTGTCCATGGATGCTCTTTATGAGGTTATACTCAGAGTTCAATTTGGACTGCATCACAGTAAGACCCAGTTCACTTTGAAAATACAAATGCTCCTGTGCCATGTATCTTGACGGGTTCTTCTCTGTTCTCCACTGATGTCTGACCTGAATGATGAACCCACATTTCTAAAGGAAAATCCGTCAAGTTGAATTTACCACAGCAGTGATGCCAAAGTGTGCCTTATATGGGTGACCTTATTTAGTGAAGCTGGATGGTAATTCGTTTAATCAGAACAACTGTTTTGCTGAAAAGGGTGGTTTTAATAACAACTTGTCCCCTATAAATAGGATTGCTCTGGGGGCCTTTTTTTTTTTTTTTTTTTTTTTAAATTGGTTTAAATGCTCAAGTTAAATTTCGTCATTTTGGCATTTTTCCCAATCTGAATGGCAAAGACATTTCAGAATGGTAACAGTTTCTGTAAAAATGGAAACTACATTTAACTTATTATCAAGGCCACTTGCTATGAAAGTATTTAATTAAAGCATTCCTATTTAAATACCTATTTAAAAGAAACACATTTTATATTAAATTTCCATTAACTTTCAAGATTTTACTAAAGAGTCTTAAAGAAATCATCAAAGTTTGCCGTTGTGTCCAATTAATCATAGTTCCATATAATCATTTCTTATAACTATACTTTACATTTCCTATTGCCATAAAACCAGAAACAGCCATAGTCAGTGTAATCCAAGTCTTTTCACTTTCATATTCTGTTTTTGGCAGTGATCTGTAGCAGGCTTTCAAAGAAAGAGCAGAAGAAGAGAATCACTAAATGGTGACTTTACTCCCCAATTATCTTTATAGATTGTGGCAGTTGTGGCTTAGGGAGTTTTGTAAGTTGGATGTAATGTTCAAGTAATCATATATAATATCTTTCTTCCATGAACTTGTCTATTTTTTCTTCAAAATTGTCAGAACAGTTGGTACTCACAAGATCCTGTGGCAAGGAGATTTAAGAAATAATTTTGTTTTTGGTGAAAAAGGACTTTCCTTTTGCTTGTTTCAGACTGGTTTCTGCCATTTTAATTTTTTACCCCTCCTCTATCTTATATTTTGGGAAATACTGGTAAAACTACATTTTATAGGCTTTTTTTCACGTTTGATTGTTCAGGTTACTCCCTTCCATTGCTTTTCCTAGTTCTGCTCTGTCAATTTTGGGGTTGTCTACAGACGTGGCACACATAGATTTATATAGTCAACAAAGGTTGCTTCTGTTTTGTATTTTTAAATTAACTATTGTTTCCTAATAGGTTCTAGCATTGTATTTACTTTTTTTTTTTTTCTTTTTTACCATCATTTAAAGAGGATTTTAAGAGGATCTTTCTAGAGAGTTTCTTACAGTTTAAAATCTTTTCTAAATAGTCATAGTCAACCCAGAGGTGTACTGAGGTGTATGTATTTCCTCTTCATGACTTCAATTTATTCACATTTTGTTTTAACTGCTATTCTCTCACCTACTTGCTTAATGTACGAGATACCTCAGGACAACTTTTAGTTTTGAGTAGCAGGAATAGCTTTGTATATTTGATGAAATGCCTCACCTGAGGAGTTGCATTGGTTTCTCTGTCATGTGCCAATGCAGTGAGCAGATCCCATGGTTTCTTCCTTCCTGCCCTCTGTTTGCTGCCTCTGATCCTGTTGGTGGGTGTAGGAATACTATCTTGTTTTATCCCAGTACACCTGCAGCTCTTAAGCTTTAGATAAAGAATATGACCCAAAGCTTCTGTGAAGTTGGAGGTACAATATTTTATACAGGTCATTCCTGTTCACAAACTTATCAAATCCTCCAAAGTATGTTTGTGAGTCAAGAATTTTTTCTTCTAACAGTAGCCATTTTAGCAGTTTCTTATTGTATTAAATTTATTTAATTGCCTGCTAATTCTATTCTGTTTCAGCCAACCAGTCAGATTTAATGGACCTAGCTCCTTCATTCTGCGAAGCCTTTTAAAAACTGCTGTCATTTTTTCACTTTTTCAGTCTTTAATACTGAGCTGAATGCTCAGTGATAGGGTACATGCCACAGTAAGTACTTTGGCTATTTCATATCCAATACTATCTTGGTGCTGGTGACTTGTTACTAGTAATTTTATTCATTTATTCTGAAACTTCTACTGACATTTCAGTTTGACACGATTCCTCAGACATATTTCCTGTGTAGAAAAGAAAAAAAACAACGTGAAAAACTCACTGATAGCTGAACATCCTTAATCTCTTCCATCAAGAAAGCTGATGTAAAGAATGCAGTTAGGGTTGGATTTTTCTTTTTCTTTTCTTTTTTGATTTTTTTTTTTTTGGTGATGGTTTTATCTTCCTTCAATCTTTCTTTAATAGCTCAATTTCTTATCAGTACTGCAGACTCTTTTGGTAGGATTCTTTTTTGGATTGTGGATTGAAAAAGTTTCTGCTATTTACTTTTTTTGTCTATAACATGTTGACTGTTAGAAACCTTTTTTTTTTTTTTTTTTTTTTTTTGTCCTACTTATATCTTCTTATGTAAAGCATCAGAGTTTCAACTCACCTCTTTTATGGTTTTGGATCTGATTTCTTCTTTTAAAGAAGGATGTCCTCTGTCTCTTACTGGACATTTTGATTGTTGTCAGTTGTTGTTTGTTTTTGACTCTGGTTTTATATCAAACTTTCTTTGACCATTTTGAAAGGATAGGTGGCAAGCATTTCTTCTGAATATGTCATTTAGCTTTCTAAATAGTCCCCATGCAACCCGTAAATGTCTTCCCTTTTTATCTTCAATTTCTTAGTTCCCTATTAATCATTTTTAGGTGGCTCTTCTATTAGAGTTAAACATTACTATAGATCTAATCATCCTTATCACATCACTGTCACTGTCTCAGTTATGATCAAGAATAGTACTGTTCCTCATATGCGTGCATGGAATTTCAGCTCATATGAATCCTTTACAGTAAATATTTTCACCATAAGTATTTTCTCTACTAGGTGTTGAACTTCTGCTGTCTTAGGTCTCACATTAAGAAAAACATGCTTTTCTGGGCTGGACATATGCTGTTTGTCTGTAGCTTCAGTTTTGCCTCTTTGACTTCCCTCCTTGCCCTTTCAGTCTTGCTGATACCCAAGTTGGCCATCATTACAAGCTTTTCCTCCAATACTCAGCTGATGTACCTACGACCAACTGTAAAGTTTATTTATTACTTTTGAGTCTGTGTTTGTGTGTATAAAAAAATGTGTAGTGTGAATACACCATTAACCTGATACAAACCAGTAAGGGAATGTTTGTTTGAAGTATGGCTGAGGAGGGAGAGCCAAAGGTATACTGACTTCTAGCATGGAGAAATTTTGGAGGTGTTAGGAACAGTGTTTTCTTTAGAATTCTCTTTAAAAGCATACAAAGCTAGGGTTTTTATCTAAGAAAAGGAAGGAAAGCTCCTCTTTTCCTGAGCAACTCTACTTGTAAATGAAAAGAGCTTACCCTAATCCCTGCAGCAAGTGGTGATGAAAACCAAGAAATCCAACAAGAAAAGGCCTTTTTCTGCAGCAGCACAAGAATCCCTGGGCCAGTTAATTGTTCCCTTTTTCAGTGGCTTAAATTACAAGATCTCTTGCATATTCTCGACCTGTTGTAAAAGAACATGACTAGTCATCTTTGGTATTACAGTTCCTTATGGGATGCCCCATCATCCGACAGCAAAGAGTCATTGTAGGAAACTAATAGTGCCTGAAGGTATAATAACCTCTGAGGGGAAAAACAGCTTGAAGATGATGATCATTAAAAGCCAGAGCATTTTCTTTGACATACTACACCAGATGAGACTGGACTATGGGTGTTATTGAATTACTATTGTAGAGGAAGTAGCTACGAAGTGATGTTAATTTATTTAGGAAATGTTTTAATGTGACTGTATTTTTGTTTGATAAATATACATATATCTATTTATTTATATATATATATTATATTTATTTATCTCTTTATATATATATATATATATTTATCTCTTTCTAGGTAGCATAAGCCACTTTAGAAATTGGGGGGGGGAGTAGTAGAATTTCTTTTGTGATGTGTCTATAATAAATCACAGTATGGCATGCACATTATCATGCTATAAAATATTGTGGCTGTTTTTATTAGAATGTTTTGAGTCTTGATTTTTTTTTTTTTATGATGTATCAGGACTGATCTAATTTTGGAAAAACAAAACCTTAAGGTTGTCCAGACATGCCCGATCAGCCAGATGGTTCTCTCTTTAATGGGAAGGCTTTGTGTTTGCTTAGTATAGATACATGTTCTGGTGCTCATTATGCTCCTATTCACATACTTCATAAATTGTGGTAGCTTGAAGTTTGGGTGATGACCTTTTGAACAGAGTGTTTTGGGCAGTTCAGGTGTAGAATGCTAAAACTATGGTAAAAGCCTTGGGATTGTCTCAGGTTGTGTGCTCAACATCATATGTTCCTTCTAGCAACTTTGGTCTCATTCAAGTTGCATTTATTTACCTGGCCTCATGACAGAAATCAATCTAAATGCAAAACTCATTTTCTCATGTTGTGCTTCCCTCAGTAATTTCTTTCTTTTGCTGTCTCTTGCACGCACACCTGCTCATTTGCACATGTACAGACAACAGTCCAGTAGGTACAGCTAATGTATAAGTCAATCAATCTGTGTCTGGAGGAAAATAGATTGTTTATTTCCATACCTAATTACTTCTTATTAAAGAGCAACAGAAATTTTGACAGGGCAAATTATTTTCTTACATAAGTAATGAGAGAGTGATAGACGCTCATAGGAAATGTGGAACACAACACAATAACAAATTCTTTAATAAAAAGGATAGGTAGTTTTTGTGGATTTTTTTTTTTTTCTATAGAAATATGAGTGATACTACCAATGTTCAAAGGATAGAAAAGGGATATAACATAAGCCCCTATAAGTAAGAAATCTGTCCTCCATCATGGTGAAAGTACCATGGGGAAATCCTGCAAGACAAAATGAACAGAATGATCAGTTAATGCTAGCTCTAGGCTGCTAGATCCTGGGATGAAAGGGACATTAAAATCTGTGTTTTATGGCAATGAGAGGCAGCAGGTTGAACAGGATCAAAACCACAGTATATATATTCACAGTAGTAGAAGTCCTACTGTAAAGAGATAATACTCTCCCTGGATGGACAGTGGCTGAAATACTGAGTAGGTGAACATAGAGAAATACCTTCTCTGCTTGATGGATCTGATAGGAGGGAGATTCTGTACCTTTACCAAAAAAATTAATGGTAGAAACAGGAACTGAGCAATGCCTTCCTATATGTAAGCCCCTGCCCACTGAGCTGTTCTCTCTCCTTACCAGAGACTCAGTGATGCCCACCTGTTTTCTATGTAAGAAAATGACTAAACAAACTCTGCAGAAGTTGCAACTAGATGGAGGACTTGAAAGAATAAACCACTTTTCCCTCCCTTTTCCAGGAATGAAGAGGACTGAAAATATTACAGTTTTGCTAAGTTGACTTCGGAGAAATCTTGAATTCTGTGTCTGACAAATAAGAAGAAAACTGAGATAAAGTCTGACAGCAGGTAGGGAATGCATAACGTGTTACAGAAATGTAGGAACAAACAGTGATTCACTGTGGGCTGTTATAGGAAAGTGACTTACCAATTCATAAATTCACAGTAAACTTGCTTTTGCATTATCATCTCTGTTATCTCTGGTCCTAAGGACTGATAACGCACAGCACAAACAATCTCCAATCCTTTCACTCTCTGTCACCTAAGTCACAGAGTTCCCTTCTTTATGCTCATGCTTCCCTTTCCTCCTTCAGCAGATGTTTGCTGTCTGTTCCTGTGTTTCTTTACATCAGTGGGGGCACTTGGGCTGAACACAGGAGTAAGGACAAAGACCTGTGAGCTGCTCCTGCAGCTTGGTGAAGCCCCAGCACCTTTTCTTTGCCCTCTCATTGTAGCCCTATCCGAGGGTTAAAGAGAACGGGCATGCTGCTGGGGGACAGGCACGTCTGCTGTCTGCCCTCAGGATCAGCTTGGAAGAGAATTGCTGCAGTGACAACTCCTTTCCTCTTATTTTTTTACATCTCAGGTCTTATGAGCACCCCTGAGCCGTGGAGTACAGTGTGATACTTCCTTTGCTTTTTCACATGAAATCAATTTTTAAAGCAGACCAATTACAGGAAATGTTTACAGTGTTTCTCCACTGCAGCTAACATTAAACATTTAGCAGTTCTCCTCATGAAGCTGTACTGGAATCTGGTCCTGCAGCGTGCTGGAAGAGGTCAGTCACTGCCACATGCCAAAGTGGTCCTTTAGGAATCAGCGCAGAGTGGGGGAGTACCAGTGGCTGCAGCACTGCTGAGAGCTGTAGCATGCCTGTGGGAGGGAGACTGGGACCCCGTGGGCTGCACAAGAAATGGGGTGGTGTGGAAAACACCCGACTACCCTGCTGCTGCTGAGACTGGTACAATTCCTGTGCACAGACTCAAGGAACCATGCCCTGGTTTTCCACATGCTCTCTGCCTGGCTTAGCCAGTGGAGAGGCACGTTCAAACACTGCAAGCGGCCCACCATCATTTGGACTGCCTTTTTTGTGCTCTCCTATTGTTTAATTGCATATGAATTGTGGATGCCCCATTCCTGGAGCTGATCAAGACCAGGCTGGACAAGGCACTGGGCAACCTGATCCTACTGGATGGCCTCCCTGCCCATAGCAGGAAGGCTGCAACAAGATGATCTTCTAACCCAAGCCATTTTATGAATTTGTGATATGATGAGGACTTCCAGATCTTTTATGGGATGGAAATTCACCTAGCCATGGCAGGTAGCTTAAAAGCAGTGCAAACGCACAATGTGCTGTAGGATCTTACGGAAACATGAGACAATGCTGACTGGTGTCACTAGCTGAAGTGTGGTGGAAGCTGTGCTCACCCAGCACCTACGTCTGCTACCTTCTTGGGTGGGGCTTAGTACCTCAATGCTGCCTCTTCTGAAGAGGGAAGGAATTTTGGCCAAAGTTTTTTTTTTTTTTTTTAAAAAAAAAAATTAAATCCACCTTACTCAACTAAGATTTGAGTCACAGCTCTGCACAGTGTTTAGCTGATTTCCCCTGAACTTTAGGAGTGGTGCTGCAGTGGGGAAGATAATTACTGAAACACAATTTTGGCTTTTTTCTTGTTAGCAACCCATGTCTGAGAGGGATGAGCATAGAACAAATTTCAGCCCCTGCCTATGTGCAGTGTTACACTGCCTCAGCCTCACACTGACACTGAAATAATTGCTACAATTATAAGTAGGCCCTCTTATAACAGCGTGCTGATTATTTACATGGTGCAGAGACAAGCTTTCCTCTTGCATTCTCATACAGGATTGGAGTAAGATGAATCTTTCCTGCTGTTTGGATGAGACAGCAAAAGCAAACACAACAACACCTTTAATTAGCAACAGATAGGTCTGATTCTTTAGTCATACTGATTTTACAACATTGTAATTTTATAAATTTTCATCAATGTCCTCTAAATATGTACCACCTGAAATGGAAAATGCCTGCTTGATGTGCAGATTAAGTCTTGGAAGCAAGAAGCACGGAAATTTAAAGCAGAAGCTGGTCCATGAGAAAGGAATAGAAATGAGAAAGAAGAAGAATTATCCTGCTTTAACCTAATGTTGTTAATCTATATTGCCCATTATAATCTCGAGTGTCCTGCTTAGTGAAGTATGCAATCTGTAGTGCTGGTTCCTGCACAAGCAGTGTATCTAATATAAAGGACTGGCTCAACATCCATCATAATAATTACTGTGTCATAATTTTCTGCCCTTCCTACCTCTGCTGCAAAGAGATAGAATAGGCCTTTCACGTGTTTGAGAATTTTCACTAAAAAATTTTTTTTTTTTTTTTTTTCTATATGAAAATCTGTATTTCTGCCCTATTTATTTTGCAGATTTGACCTGACATAATGAAATATACTTTATCGGGGGTGGAGAAAGTATATTTGAATATCTGAAAAAAAAAAAAAAAAAAAAAGCTTATTTCATTTAATATCTGAATTTGGTTGACTTCATTGAAAGGGATCAGTAAGCGTATTGGAAGTTACATTTAAAAAATGCTCCCAACAAAATCTTTCATTCAACCACCCACAGATTCAGTTTGACTCTAGGGTTAAATATAAAAGAGCTCAGAGTTGTTAAAATGTTTCTCTGCTTTAAGTCTTTTGTATTGAAGGAGATGTAAGCAATTTTAACAGAAGAATGTGAGCTCTCCCAGGTCTGTGAGGTGACACTGTTTGAAGTTGATGGTTTGGTCCCACTTCCATGTGTGTGTTTTTGTGGCAGCTTCATGGTTTTATTTTTTATTTTTTTAATTTACATTGTTTTTTCTCATAGCTGTGGAGTAAAGTTTGAAAGCATGATGTGTGTGAAACCAGCCCAGTCAATGTTCAATAGAGTCTGTAGGGAGGCTGGAAGGAGACCGCTGAGCTGTGCATCTCAAAGGAAGGTTTCCTTCTCCATAGGTGACTTCACCTGTGCCGACAGGATTGTGTAGCACCACCCAGGCATTTTCGTATTGCACCCAGGCAAGATGTGTCCTTTTGGGCAGCAGAAAGGTAGTTCTGCCCTGTTCCTGTGTGTGTAGCTGATGCCCAGGACTCTCTGGGTTGCTCTCAGTATCTTGGTGTTTTGTTATCAATGCGCTTTCCTGCAGCGAGTACCCCATGTGATTCTTTGATGTTGCTGATAAGTGATGCTTCTTCTCATGTTTCTGAGGTGCTGTCCTCAAAATTAATGAGCTTTGTTACAGATAAGATGCTAAAAGCTGCAAAGCAGTGATTTATGCCTACTTTTGGGATGCATTGGAGAAGCCCAGACATGAGCTGATGGGACCGTAACCACAGGACACAGGGCAGTACCTTCAAAGACCCTAGGCTGTACAAAAATCAGACGATAGCTTTTGGAGATTTAAGAAGGTTTGTATTTTTACATTAATACTTTACTAAGAGAAGTCTGCATAAAGGGCTTTATTACACAAGAAAATAATTCGGTCACTGAAAAGCAAGAAAAAGATTTCTTTGTAAATGTACCGTAATAAGTGCTAACAAAGAAAATATAAAGGCTTAGTTCCGCAAAGGGATCCACTTGACAGAAAATGTAATTGAGATCAAGACCTGAAGTGACCTGAGTCTACACTCAGGTTTTGTGGCTGTTATTGTTTATACATTTTGTTTTTATTTTTAATTATAGAAACATTTTTTTTTTCCTGCCTCCTGATGTTTTACAGATTCCATCTTTTTGATGTGGTATTGCACAGGAAGCAAAGAATAGCTTTGGACTCTACATAGGACAGCCAGTTAACATGCTCAGTTTTCAAATGGAAAAAGAATAGAGTGATAGCACTAGATCTTTTCATTTAGTCTGCATAGATAACTGATAATTTCTTTGACTTTAAGAATTGGCACCTTCCTCATGTTCACACTTTTTTCTTTAATATGCTTTTGTATGCAAGAGCTTTGGAAACAAACCTGCCTACCTACCTTTATACACGTGAGTTTTTTTATTAAGAGTGATGACCTGCCTGGGTAGATCCACTTGTATTTCTCTTTCAAATCTGAAAATGTTTGCAGGATGGCTGTGGGGAGGAGCTTGTGCCAGCCTAGACAGCATTCTGTCACTGCACAAAGCATACTTGCTGCAAAACACACAAAAATAGTTTTGTCTTTCATCTCTTTCAGCTACTGGAACCTTAAAAATTAAAAAAAAAAAAAAAAAAAAAAAAGATCAAATAGGGATGTGATGTTTAAGTAGATGATGTCTCTTTTAAAGATATAAAAGATGATTAGATTGAATATGAGCCCCAAGGATCTCTGTTGCAGGATGAGCTGCCATCCCACAGTACAACCTGGGAGAGATTTTCTACCGCAGAGGAAAATTCAGCAGCCTCAGTAGCAAATGTTGAGCTCAGCTGCAGCTGGCATTAAGACTAAATTTTTGAACATCTGAATATTGAAAGCCTTTTAAACTCGCCCAATATTATTCTATTACTGGAACAAATCTAACAGTAAATTGAAAAAAAAAATAGGAACCTTCTAAAAAATATGCCTTCCCCATCCATTCTCAGCCTCAGTATTATGTAAAGATGACAGTTATCAGCTATGTAGAAGAGCAGCTATATTAAATGTTAAATAACCTTTAACAGCACCAAATATTTAATCATAAAAAATTAAATTGACAGTGGTGTGGTTCACATAGTATCCCCTCGAAAGCCTGACAGCATCATTTCTCATATATATTGATAAGTACAAGACATCCATAAAATCGTAGGCTCTGTAGCCTTCTATTTATGAGAGGCTATCTAAAACTCATTCATTGCAGGTAATATCAGTAAGTCAATTCAGCTTAGTCTGATAGCTCATAACTTTTCAGACTGTTGTATTTACTGAGCCATAGACTATCCTTTCTTCGAGTGTACTTGAGAAAATGACTTGTACTGTAAGACTATTTCTTCTCAAAGTATAATCAAGTGCTTTAAAATGGACTCCATAACTGCAAATTCAAAACAGTATTAGACTTTGGTAATAATATAAAAAATATTGCTTTAATAATGCTTTGTAAGTCATACAGAGTATTGGCAGTATTTTTCTGACTCTAGTAACCCACCCAGAAAACTGCCAGTGGGAGTTTGGTGCTGGGCTTAGACATGCTTCAAGGGGTGGCAGAAGCCCCTGTATTGGAGCTAGTAAGGACTTATTTAAAAGTGGGAGAAATTGCTCAGCACGTGACATACAGGACTTGAGGGTGGAGAATCAGCATTGCAGGCAGCAGTGGGGATGGCAGACCACCCCATCCCATTGTGGATGTGATAATGCCTGGGCAAATTCAGAGCTCCTAAACAATAAGAGCAAGTCTGTTGGTTCTGATCGCGTTGACTGTCCCTGTATCAGTTGCTGTCTTGTGGGGCTGACTGCAGAGTATTTTCCTGATACTGCAGGACTGATGAAATGTTAATTGTGCTCCTAGAGCAATCCCTTACTGAAGGACACTTCATGTCTGAGGTTCTGGCAGCACAGCAGAAATGCAGGTAAAACTTCCTGTAAATAGTTTCACAGGTAAAACTGTCCTGTAAATGCTCTGGTAGTGCCTTACTCAAATTCACTTGGATATTTGGGTTTAGGAAATGGAATCAAAAACCCACAGAAAAACTGCTGTTGATTTTAATGGTCTCCTCACTCAGGATCAAAGCTGGTATACAGAATTTGCTTGGAAACACACTGAATTTAGAGGAGGCTCATAAAAGTATTAGACATTATTCAAGGGAGCCAAATATAGTCACAAGCGCCTTGAACTGAAGCTTAAAACTAAAACAGAAATTGGGCAATGATATTCTCAGCACGGGTATCTTCCCTTGATTTCCTTCACTGCTCATTCTTCTCATTCACCTGCATTTTCTGGTGCTGTCTGGGGTTAGAACTAAAACCAAAGAGAGAGGCTGCATTTCCCTTTCTGTTGGAAATGGACAAATTTGCTCAGCAATCACTTCTGTCCATAATTCAAGCAGTGAATTGCTGTTTTGGAGGACTTCAGGGTAGAGAATTGTGTTACCAAGCTGTTTCATTATTTTTAAATTTCTGTTTCACTGCTTTCTGGCTTCTGCTGTTTAGACAGCATCAGCTTTTAGTGCTGAAAACAGTTCCCCTGGAGCCTGGGCTGCATGGGGAGATGCCTTGAGCTACAGGGAGCTGGACTGCCTCTTTTGGGCGGTGTGAGTGAATGGCAGAGTTTGGGACATTGGTGGCAGTGACAAAGGGCTGCTAAGTCCCCAGACTGCTGGGGAATAGAAGCTGGGGCTGAGGGCAAAAGCTGTGTTAAAAACATTGGGGGACTAGCAGGAGGTAGGTTGAGGGAATAGAGACAGATGGAGAGAGGAAAGACGGAATGTTTTTTGGGGTTCTGTCCAGTGCAGGGTGGGTGTGGAAGCTGGGAAATGAGTACTGGTCTCTCCAGGAAATCTTAAGTAATTTGGATGTGAGAACAGCACTCAGAAGATGGAGCAGTGCTTTGAGCCATGAACCTGCAGTTCATCAGCCTCAGCCAGAGATGTCTTAGTCTGTGCTTCTCTTGGAAAAGGAAAAGGATTTGGGGTGTGGGTGGGCTTTCATGCAGCATTTCTTGTTCCTGGGATGAAAGTGCTGGTAATAGCAATTTTTTTCCCTGAAAACAGAGGCATTTACAACAGTGTGTCAACCTTGGTTGGCTGAGCTGTGTGTGGCGTACTGCTTTAGCTGTCCGTCACACCATGGGTTGTCACAGGGCCCCACAGATGATGTCCCTGGAGGCCCTGTGGCTGTCCCTTCACCCAGGTGGGTTTCCACTCCTGTGACTGCCCGAGGGCCCTGCTGTGGCCCGTACGGGAGCCCATGGCTGATGTCTGTGCTGTGGAGTCCAAAGGAGGAGGGGAGTTCCAACATTTGGTTATGTTTTTGTCTTAATTCAGCATAAAATGCAAATTAAGAAACTTTTCTACTGCCATGGATTTAGAACAGTGGTATAACATAAGTGCACATGGTAACTGTATATCATAAACCTGAGTTCTCGTATCATGCTCGTCATGATCTTAAAATACTTTGCCAAAGAGAAAGCCTGCTGACTCTATCTCCATTTTATAGATGTAGAAATGAAGGCAAAGAGAGATGAATCGATTTAACCTGCAGATAAATTGATTTATTGAGACTGAGCTAAAAATGGTCACAGTCCAACCGTTTCTGCAAATCTGATAGAACAGTACACCAGGCGAGCAAGAATCAGGTGTTTGCTTAATGCTTCCCCCAACCATATTGAGATGTTTGCCTTTCTCTGGGACAGGGATGTCACTTGCTGACAGCTCTGGTCACACATGCAGGTGTCTCTCGCAGCTGCCCTGAGTCTGTGGTGGCTTGTGCTGGATATTGCTTTGTGACAGCCTCCCCTCTTGCTGATCTGGTAGCTCTTGTGCTTGCACGCAGGCTTTCTGTTTCAAAGTAAGCTGCCTTTTGGGTTGCAGCTGCCCTCTGTGCTGTGTTGTTGGTGCATGGCCAGCTTTGAGTGGAGCTCAGCCAGGGCATGCTGCTAACATTGCTGCAGAAGTGCAAAGTGTTTGGAGATCTCTCCTGACCACAGGGGTTGAGATCTTGTTTTCCATCCTCTGAACGGCTGTAGCTGTGGCAACACCAACATCCTTGGTCAGGGCAGGCTCAGGCAGAGCTGTCATCTAGGTTGACATGCTGAGACCTGGCTTCGTCTCGGCGTACAAATCAACCTTTTGCTGTAACAGGTCAGTGGAAGTGAGAGATGTTTGGATTAGAGCTGACTGACTTTGGGAGAAAATACTATTGTTGACAACTGCAGATTTGTTAGAATGAGTGCAGGTTGGAGGGCTGTGCTTGGTTCAATAATGGCCTCACCAGGGAGAGGCTACATGGAGCTCCTGCTCACAGCCGATGCTCTGGCGGGTGAGTATAGCACTGAATGGTAAACATCAAAACTTTTGGAATTTAAGGTATCTGCAGCAGTTTGCTGATAAACTTAATTAACTACAAAATGCCTGCTGATCTTACTGGTGGGACTGGGAACTGCTTCCTGGATCTTGACAATACGTGTAGTGAGAGTATGAAGAGAAAGTTGCTTTGTGCTGTTCATGGGGTAAAGTATTTCTGTGTCCTGAAATCATTCTTTCCTTTTGAACACAGTCCTTCTGCACAGTTCACCTTGGTGCTGTTTGTGTTTCTGCAGCATCCATGTTCTAAGCAATAAAAGGATTAATTGTTTTCCAAGCTGGTAGTACATCTTTTAACATATGTGGTATGCAGGAGGCAGGCAATAAATAACTAAAAGAAGCCTACAGTGCAGTGGCTCCTGCTGAGGATTTTACTGAGCATATAGAGAAATTGATTCTGTTAAACTTCGCTTGCTGGAGTGGAAAGTTAAAGAAGAGAAAAAAAATGCTAAGGAATAGAGTGGTGCACAGGACTGTCATTTTCATTTTAGGATTCTCTCTATAAAATGTGCACATCAGAGGCTTGGAAAGGCTTCCTAAGGAAAAGGAGCTGTGGTACAATGTCTCAGGGGCAGAGGGAATACAGCATTTGACATGCTGTTTAAAAGGCTGAGGGAAATGCTTTAAGGAAAGAATTGCTGTCTGTTCCAGACCCTGGTTCAGGATCCGTGGTGCAGCCTTCCCAGGCAGCACTTCTGATGGAATCAGTAGGATGCCAAACTGAAAATGAAATGTCTGCAGGCTGTGAAATTTGGCCCTGTCTAGGCTGAGGCTCTGTTCTGGAGCCTGGCAGCATCTGGACAGATGGCTGTCCCCATGGACACCGCAGCATCTCCAGCAGTGCCCTGGCAGTCTCTGGGAAAATCCCCTGACTTTTCACAGAGGAGAATGAGTGAGAGGACCAGAAAGGTCCTTAATGGCTAGAAAATCAATTAATCAAAGAACTAATCTTTCAGTTGTTTCTTTCAAAGGGAACTCCCTCTTCCTTCCTTAACGACAGCTGCTATAACAGGCTTTTTTCCAATATGTAGTTCTCCACATGCCCCTCATTGCTCTAAAGAGAGACCTCTGCATGGTATGGAGTTCAATTCACAGAGTAAGTGCCAGAAGCCTGGCTGGACACCTGCAGGTGTATTTTAAGGACATATATTGAATTAATCTCATCCCAAGGCATTCTAAATAGGGAGAACTATTTTGTTGTTTTCTCTTACTGTGCTTTTAAAGCAGGCGATAATAGCAGTCACTCACAGCTATGACATGCTGCTGGAGCTGCCAGAAGGACTTTTTTCTTTCTTCCTTTCTTCCTTTCTTCCTTTCTTCCTTTCTTCCTTTCTTCCTTTCTTCCTTTCTTCCTTTCTTCCTTTCTTCCTTTCTTCCTTTCTTCCTTTCTTCCTTTCTTCCTTTCTTCCTTTCTTCCTTTCTTCCTTTCTTCCTTTCTTCCTTTCTTCCTTTCTTCCTTTCTTCCTTTCTTCCTTTCTTCCTTTCTTCCTTTCTTCCTTTCTTCCTTTCTTCCTTTCTTCCTTTCTTCCTTTCTTCCTTTCTTCCTTTCTTCCTTTCTTCCTTTCTTCCTTTCTTCCTTTCCTTCCTTTCTTCCTTTCTTCCTTTCTTCCTTTCTTCCTTTCTTCCTTTCTTCCTTTCTTCCTTTCTTCCTTTCTTCCTTTCTTCCTTTCTTCCTTTCTTCCTTTCCTTCCTTTCCTTCCTTTCTTCTTTTCCTTCCTTCCTTCCTTCCTTCCTTTCTTTTCTTTTTCTTCCTTCCTTCCTTCCTTCCTTTCTTTTCTTTTTCTTCCTTCCTTCCTTCCTTCCTTTCTTTTTTTTTTTTTTTCCTCTGAACTAAAAAGCAGTGAACTAGATCTGCTACAAGCAGGTCTATAATTTGCTGTTCTCATATGACAGGTCTCCTTGATTTCCTGGGGCCCATTCCAAATCCTAGGATCAAAGGAGTGCCCTTTTGATGTTCTCCCTTCCTCCTCTTCCCCAAGACATTGGTTTGCAGTCACTGCACTTAGTTTGTAGCTTATCAGATGGAGAGGATGGCCCTGAGGACAGTGCTGTGCTGGGGAGAGGCTCTGCTGATCACAGCAGTGTGTTCCCAGCTTCCAGACCCAAGCGGATCCACACCCAGCCAGTATGGGCAGAGGAGTGTGCATCTGCCTGCACCTCTCTGTGCAGGCGCACCCTTAATCTCCCCTTGTCTTGGTTCTGTCAGAGGGGGCTAATAGCTCACGGCATCATGGACACAGTATGGGATAAAAAACTATTAATCATTGCACAGTGCTGAGACAGATGGGTTTCATTCCCAGGATAAGTACATATACCATGATCCTCTAAAGCGAACATTAACACTTTGGTAACTGTGATTTACATCATTCCTGAAACTACAGTTGCATGGTGGTAGAGAAGATCTTCTCGCCTATTAAGTGTTTAATTTGGGAGATACAATTCAATCACAAAGTGATCTGTTCTGAAGTGCAAAAGCTGAAGGACTTGCATTGTTTGGTTTGCAATACAAGAACTGGAAGGATTTATGTTAAAAATAAAGTCTCTGAATGGACAGGCAGTCAGGGAGATCCCTTCAAATGCAGAAAGGCTTGGCCGCCTTAATTTTCAATCTTTCTAATGTCTAGGAAAATCTTGCCCTAGCTACAGAACTTACTGGCAAATTTTGTCTCACATTCAGCAGGAAGAGATTTATCTTGGAAAGGTATTAAAAGCTTCTGTTACACAGTTGTCATCTGGGAAGATACAGTATTGATTGATCCTGGAGTTTCATTTGATTGGTTGCATTGGTGATTACAGTATTGATTCGTCTCACATGCTGTGTTTGTTCCGTGCACTGCTCTGTTGCAGCAAGAATTAGTCCTACCAGCAGCTTGCTGCATGGTTTTTTTTTTTTTTTTTTTTTTTTTTTTTTTTGTGAGAAGAATTGGGCAGAATTCATTTTTCACTAGACGGAGTCTTACAGAGTAATTAAGTGAAAGGAGGCTGGCGAGAATTACTGAATTACCCAGGGAACGCAGCACAGCCAGAGTTTTTTTCAGGCATGTGTAAATAAAGAAATTTGCATTCTCCAAATATTTAAACCAAATATTGTATTCAAAGGGAAGTGTGTAATTTGAAAAAGTACAGAAATATAATAAGAGCTGCAAGCAGTCTCAAAACCTCACTGCCACAGCTAAGGCAGAAGAAATATTGCAGTATGGCTGCTGAGCTGCCCCTTGAAATGCTGTGGTGAAGGAGGAAGAGGAGGATGACTGCAGCCTCTTGTCAGCTCAGACTATGGCCTTAGATTTGCTAAATGGCTTGTTTTGCTTTGGCTTCATCTGCCCCTATCAGTGCTGTTGCCTTGGGCCAGAAGAGGTGATGTTTGTGGGGATGTACAAAGGAGCTGGTCTGAAACCAGGAGTCATTCTCTTCTAATCATGTAACTGAACACAAATGAATCCAAATGAAGCCTCCACCACTGCAAGGTCCTGAGTATTTCCTCAAAATCTTGTGAATTGTCTCTCTAATGACTGCCTATCTTCCCAAAAGGGAGGGTTCCCCTTCCCATGGCCAACAAGGCTGACATGTAATTAGACACCACCATAGGCTTCTCCAGAAGAAAAGTTTTGAACATGAATTTTAAATGCTTGCTCTTAGTCATGTCATCCCATCTGGTATGAGAAACTAATTAAAAAAAAGTGAGACATTTCAAGGCCTACACGTGTAATTTGGAAAGAAATAAATGTACTTAGAATGTGAAATAATGTCGCATGGTGTTGCTGTTGCACTGAACCAAATTTTCATCAGTTCAGGATACCAGAGTTAATTGCTAGTTGAAATACTCCAGAGCAGGACTATAGTCCTTTTCTCTCTCTCTCTCTCTCTCTCTTTTTTTTTTTTTTTCCTTCCCCCATTGGTAAAACTGAAGAAAGGTGAAAATGACTCATTTGCTTGACTTTCTCCTGACTGGAAAGAATTAAGAAAGAGCAAAGCAGTGAGAGCCTTAGAGGTGAAATTCAGACTTTAAATAAGCCTATCTTCAGTAAAGTAGAAAAAGGTAAACAAAGCAGTAAGGGAACATGCTCATATTCAGTGCTAAAATTGTGTGTGCGCATGTGTACACACAAATGCTGGGGTGCAGGAAGGGGTTAAAAATGCCCAGAGTTCAGCAAAATTAAAAAAGAAGTTAAAGCACTTTCTTTCCCTTAACAGTGAATGAGATGAATGGGACAATAATTCAATTGCTGTTTTTCTTTGCAAACGTGTCTGTGGGACAAATCCCCAATTCAAACAATCATGCCTTTTGCACAGGGATTAATCTTAAATTTAATACATAATTTATAACTATCAGCCCACCAATAGTATTTTTATGTCTTTGGTGTTCAAAATATAATACTTTCTGTGAATTTTTAAAGTAGTCATAATATAAATTCATAATGAAGATTGTTAACATCAATAAAGGGCTACTTGCTTCTCTGTTCTACTAATTCTGGTTAGCAGAGGACTGGGATGAAGGAGTTTTGTAACACTGAAGGCATTGCTAGAGAGTCATGGGCAATTTTCTGCTGTCTGCCAGAGACAGAAACAGGACTCATTAGTGGTGTCCTGTTTCCCCTGCCTTTTTTTTTTTTTTTTGCATTTTTTGCCACAGATATGTGATATTTTGCTGGAAAAGTAAAACTGAAAATTGACATTGAGTGTTCCCAGATTAGTTAAGAAAACAAACAAACAAACAAACAACAAAAAAAAAACAACACAAACGAACAAACAAAAAAAAAACAACTTGAATTGTGATTGGATATCTGAGAAAAATGCAAAAAAGACATTAGAGAAGCAGGAACGATTAATGAAAATTTTATTTTTTAAAAGCCCTACTTTTTTTAGTAAAAATTTTCCACTGAGCTTATTGTTCAAACATGTCACGGCACTGAGTGGTGGCTGAGCTGGGCACCCTGAAAGCTTCAGCACCATTGCCTCATAGCGTTTGACTGGGGGCTGTCCTGGCACTGATATCTGGAGAAGACCTGGATGTTGGTCACAGCTGCTCTTCCATGGAGATTATCTACTTTCCTGCAGTCTTCAGAGCATCCTAGTCTAATATCCAAATGCTCACCCCTGCAATCTGCCTATAGATAAAACTATACAGATTGTATCCCTAGGTAGGGCTTGTATAGAAGAAGGAAAAAGTCTCATAATCTCTACATAAACTTATTTGCTGCAGAATAGCTTTTGGGTACCTCAGTGCACTTCTCCTTTGCTTGAAATATATCGACTATCTAAACAGTTGCATGTTCAGTCACCCAACTGGCAGGACAAATGCCCAATTTATGGACAGATGTGGGTATTGCATCTGGGTATCCTTGAAAACACGCTTCATCAGAGAGAGCTTTTATTGTTCTGAGAAAGTAACTGCATTTTAATGAAAGTCACCCCTATGGAAGGTAAAACTGCTGTGTAGCATCTCTCCAACCCAGAAATCAATTCATATTGCTACTTTCCAGGGCAACTACAACTTTGGTTTGAAATCCATTCTCCAGATCTTTCAATCAAGCTTTGCAGATCATTATAATACATAGAGATCTGCTATGCCATGGCTGTATGATCATTAAATTGGGGAAAAAACTGCTACCGTGCATATGTTGACAACCAATTTATTCATTGCAAAATAGCGAAGCATTGAGTATCCATTCAGTGTCAGTTGGAGGGCACTGTGCTATATTTGTTGCCATCATCATTATAAGGGTTACAAATGATCTACCTGGAGCTCAGCATATATCTTCTAGGATGAAGTGTCAACACAAAGATAATAGGGGTGAATTTAGAGTACAGCTTTAGGTGTACGTTTGCCGCTTTGCACTGCAAGGCAATAGATGTTGGTTGGAAAGAGAGTAAAAAGAAAGCCAAGGAAGAAAAGTTCAATTCAGTAATCTTACTTTAGGCATTTTTGTTCGGCAACTGATTGCTTACGCTGCCCAACACTGACAGCAGCTAAGTACAGTAAAAATGATCTTCTTTTGAAGAATTTTTTTGTCCTAATCTTCCTTTGTGTAGTTGTCATGAGGAAGTACATGGAAGGAATAATCAGGAGACCAGATGGCATTTTGAATAGTGGGTCTATTCAGACATTTTCAAATCCCTAATTGGTCATTGGTTTTAAATGTTAATATGCTTAACTAGTAAATCATTTCTATTCTCTCTTTTTGATGTTTGCAAAGAATAATGAAAGAAATAGATATATTGCCAACTGTGGTACCCAAAAATCAGCATTCAAGCAATGGTGCGAAGTGGTGACTGAACTTTAGCAAATATGAATAGAATGATGGTCATTCAAACTGATTAACTAGTGATAGGCTGAAAAGAAATGCGGGGTCATATTTTGTGTTGGTGTAAAAAGTATAATGACTTGGCAAAAGTATAATGACTTGGGTGGAATTATGCTGATTAATATCAGCAGAAAATGTAGTTTGATGTCTATAGTTACATCCTTGTTTCATACAGCATTTTTTGCCTGGACGAGAAAGCTTCAGGAGTGTCTCAAGCAGTACAGCAGGAGGCAGGTTGTACAAATGGATTTAGATCAAAGAAATATATCTGAACTTTCACTGGACATGCGTGATATTAGCTGGTGGATGAAATGCTGCACCATGTGACTTTTAGCTCACTTAACATGCTGGCTTAAGTAGGAAGTCATGGTGAGAAACACCCTTAAAGAAGGCAAGTCAGGATGCATTCCTAAAAAGAGCTCCCTTGCTACGTTATTTGATGGTATGATGATAGGTTATATGATGGTAGCCATCTGGTTCATCCAGGTTAAAAATATTATGGGTGGTGGAGGAAGAGACATTACCTACAGAGCAGGACACAGGTCTGGCTGAGATACAGCATTTCTGCTAGAAATAAAGTTGCAGACATGAAGCTGTGCTCCACTGGAAAGATAAAAGCGAGGAAGCAAAAGGAAGCCAACCACAGGATGACAAGGGAACTCAGGCTTGCATTGCTGAAGGAACTTGCTTAGAGTTTCTCTTTCTTTCTGGGAATATATTTTTTGGGGAACTTTTTGGTGAAATACTGTTTCTGTGCCCTGTTGTAACCTGGATTCTCACTTACAATATCTTTCTTTCATATTTTTTATCTTTTACTTATCAGTATTTTCCCTGAGAATAACTACTTGAAGACTTAAATGGAAACCATCTGTAAAGAAACATTTGGTAAGGTTTCTGCCTACAGACGTTATGAGGCACAAAAGAAGGAAATAGAGAAAGAGAAGGAAGGAATTGAAAAAGGAGCAGGGGCTATATACAAAGGTACAGAGAGGAGAAGGTCTGCATTGGTGCTGCTTATAGAGTGGCTTTCTGACCACATGATGGCTTAAGAGTCAGAGCAAATACCAAATATCAGATTGGTAGCTGCAGATCTAAAGTTGATACCCATGCCCTTACTGCCAGCATTTGGCATGGAGAAATACCTGCAGCACCTCCAGGAAGGATGGTGGGCACTGACATTACTCTAAATAAGGCAGGTAAAAGGAATAGCATTAATACAGTTCTGAGGAGAGGCAGCAGATCCAGAGTTAAGCTACGATTTATAGCAGAGGAAAAGCGAGGGAGGGAAACACCAGATAAGGGTCTGTCAGACTTCTTTGAATTTGACATGCATGTCCATCACTGAGAACCATGACTATGAGCTAGTCAAGACATACCGGCAACAGCAAAGTCCATGGTGGGCTTCAGAGAAGCTTTGGCACCAGTGAACATCAGACAGCTGGGCTTTCTTGAGAGGGGTATCAGTGGTGGATGCAGTAAAGGGGAGATGGCCATCTAGGAGGTGCTGCCTGCACAGCACAGAAATTAAAGCTTTGTTAGCACTTGCATTTTTCAGTTTCTTCAGCAAGCAATTCTTGTTTTGTGCCGGCCACGACAATCTCCAGTCAACTGGTGCCAACGTGTGCAGAGCACGTCAGTGTCTGGATTTAACACTTCTACAATTTAAAATGCTACTATGTATGTGAGTCAACACTATAATGCCTTAAAGAAGCAAAAAGCTGGTGTATGTACTTGTTAAAGCATCTTGTTTCAGACACATTTGGAACAACAGGGGTTCTTTGCACTTTTCATGAAGCGATTGACAAAATAGGATCAAGCTATACCAAGAAACAGCATCAGCTCCAAAAAAAAACATCACCACTATATGTGGAGCACAGATGGTGCTTTTGGTACTCGATATTATAGCTGTTTTTAAGTTGATTGGAGAAAAATATGGATTTTTAAATCTTACACCTGCATTCTGAGAGGAAGCATATGTAGAGACTTGCTGAATCCCTTGGTGTATTCTGAGTGGATATTTGCACGCTTGGAGTTGACGTTTGCCATTCTCCCTTACAATGAATGGTATTTAATTCTGGAATGGTTCTGCTGAAATCAGACAAAAGCACAGGGGAAGATGAAAAGGACATAAGGTTTCTGTCCTGTGTATTAATGATCTAGTTACAGATAAGAAAAGCATGTACACATTTGTCTTTTATGAACACTGTGCTTGTGGACACACATACACCCAAATGTGCATGGTGACTGCTTTTTTTTTTTTTTTTTTTTTTTTGCAAAGAGACACTGAAACAGTGAGGTAGTAGGCACGTAGCAGGGTAAACAGAGCAGCTTACAGGGATTAGATCAGAAGAACTCCTAAGAATGTCTTCTCTGCAAGAGTAACAGATCAAAGCTAGCTGAATGTTTAAATACGACTTCATGCAAATGTTGAAGTTTTTGTCCCATCACTGCCTTTGTGCCTTGTGTCAGTGCTTTCCATAATGCTGAGCCCAACTGGTCCCTTACCTCTTTTTCTGCAATCATGCCATGTGTGTTTTCCTTTGATGTTACTGTGGAAGCTGTGCCCCCAGTTTGTTGCTGGTACATTTGGAATTATTTTGTGGTAAAATTATTTTATTGGAGTTATTTGGAATTATGGAATTATAATGTTGATTTTTTGGTCATCCTTTTAGTTATATTTATTTTTCCTGTTTCCAGACTGCTTTCTCTAGGATGCTCAGATAGCTAAGCTATATTAGAGCAGGGCTTATCTCTCAGACCTGCCACAAAATTTTGCTTCCAGGTGGAGTAAAACATCACTTCTGTAACTAGCAGGAGTGCTTCAGGAGTAAACTCACTGAAGCTTGTGACCCTGTGATGGTGAGAATTGTGGGAGCACACAGGCCCACAGGTAGGTTGCTCACTGGAGTCCTGTATGTGTGGATGTTTTTTCCCATTCCTTGGTATTCTTGCTGTGATCTTTCTGCAGCATTTGAAGAACGCAATTTCTCTCTCACAGCTAGTCCTCCTCAACCATGCGTGTTATGTGGAGGATGCATTTTTTAAAAACTTTAATATTAATACATAAAATACATAATTAATATTAATATTAGTACATTAATAATATATATATATATAATAATTTAAAAAATCCTTATTCTCAGGTACATCAGGTGAGCTGGCTTCAACTACCAACAAGATGATGCAAAAGAGTTGAAAATCTTTCTTCTACTATTAAGTGTGAGAAGTGCAGTTTTCAGTCTTCCCTCTCATGAATGCAGTGGGAGACCAAAGCAGATTTTTCTTGTCAAGTTTTTACCTGCTTTGTGAGCTTTTAGATGGCTTTTGGATGCTGGAAGCTAAAGGGCAGAAATATCAAATAGCAGCTCTTCTCATGTGCTGGAGTGTCACGTTCTTTCCACCTTGGAGTGTGCAGTCTATAAGCAGGGTGTTTGCATAGCAAGTGCCATGTCAAGTCAAGGTTAAAACAGGATTATTTATTCCTTTTTTTCAACTTGGGATAAAAGTACAGGGCACATTGTATGGAGATCGCATTTGAAACAGCTGAGTTCAATTACCTTCTCAAATAATTGTCAGCAACATGCAGTTGCTTTTGAGGTGCAATGTATTACTTACAGGGAAAGCTGACCTTGGACGTACTCACACGGCCCTCTCATTTCAATGCACAGCTTTTCAGGCAGAATGTAAATCCCACTGAGGGTTAGATTCAGGCTGCTGAACAGCAGCTTCAGTCAGTTAAAGGCCAGATCCAACCAACAAATCAGACATCTTGCCATGGGCATCTCAAAAAAATGGCTTGCACCAAGCATGCCTGCGTGGAGCTTGCTGCTGTATTTTAGCTTCTGTGTGCTGGTCATGACCATATAAACCCTGGGGAGATGGCAGCCTGGCTCTGCTTATCCCCCAAGCCAAGGTCTGTGTGAGGGCAGTGAATGTTTGCAGGCATTGGGTAGCTCTGTGAGAAACCAGCTGCAAATATCTGCTGACTTTGGCTGTGCCTCCTGCATCTAGGGGAGCATGGCTGCAGGACCCCTTGTTAGCACAACTGCAGAGGCATCTCTTTCCTGCGAGTTTACCTCCCAGCCTCAGAATTGAACTTCTCTATTTTTTTTTCCTGCCAAGGCCAACTTTTAAACTTCCCTGCTGTGTGTTCCAAGTGGGAGGAGCAGTGGCAAAAGAAGCTGCTTTGATTTAAGTGAGTGAGGGGGCAGTGCTACTCTGTCTGCCTGATTATTTATCTCCCTAGTTACACACAGCACTTGCTTTCTCTGGAGTGATTCAAGCATATCATAACCTCTTGCTTTAGCTCCTTTATCATACCGGTTTGCTGCTTGAGCTCAGTCAGAAATCTGTCTTGGCCTCTGCAGAGCAGAGGATGTCACCTAGTTTTATTGGGCTCCGATGTGCCTCCCCCATGTTTTTTCAAGTTTCCCATCTATCATGCGGAAGACTCTGAGAACTGTACTGGATGCTTCTGGGCTGGGCAGAATAGGCTCTAACAGCATTAAAAGCCTCCCTCAAATGTCAACTAGAGATAAATGGGTGTGAGGACAGGTGCTCAGGAAGCCTTGCTGAGCATGGAGCATGCTGTCTCTGGGAATGCAAACAGCATCTCGCTGTGCTCAGGGATTCTCAGAGAGATTTTTACCAAAACATCCATTGATTTCAGCATGAGCAGCAGCAGACTCATGGCTTTTCTCCAGCCCCCTGCTCTGCTCTGGATGATTCACACATACAAACACCAGAAGTGATGCCTAAAAGATCTAAGCTCAGTTTCTGGGTCAGTGGAAATCCTGAACTGAGTATGCCATCTGAATTTTGCATTAATACAATGAAGCCTATTTTTTTTCTGTCCTGCTCAGGCACAAGTACATCTCCCACACCTAGTACATCTCAATAGTCCACAACACTTTATTTTATTTTATTTTTTGCCACATATGGGAGATACGCCTCCTCATCACCTACTCTGGGTAAATTTGGGATTGTCTGAAGGAATGTGGGAGACAGTATATCCTGGATGGTCTTGTCAGACATGATTCTTAATGAGACTGGCTCGTATGCTAGGCAGAAGAAAAAAACACATTGTCTAGACTGTGGTTGAGTATTTGGGAATAAGTGAATGACATAAAGAGGGGAGGGGAGAATCATCTGGCAGTATAGTTTATCATAGGTGTCTCAGGAATTATTTGTTGCACTCTGAAGTGCTTTGTGACCACAGAATTTCTTTTCATTGGGCAGGAAGAAGATCCATGTGCTCCAACATGTTATAGTTGGTCCTGAGTTTGGGATTTGCATTCCCGGCTCTGTGCGAATATTTCTTCTGGAAACACAGCACTTATATTTGGGGGCTGAGGACAAAGTGGTATTTAGGCATTTAAGTTCTTTTAAAGTCACTGGGAGCTGGATGTCAAAATGGGGATAGTGGCTTCACAAGTTCCTGATAAAGACAGATACACTGAAGACTGAGGCACTTATGTACAAGGGTAATGAAATAATAATAGGTACATGAAGAGGCCTTGAGAGCAACCTTCAGGTCTGTAGGAGCCTGAATGTGAAGCATGAACTTCCCCTTCCCTGCAGCATGTGAGCAAGAGAATAATGAATTCAATATAATGACTTTTCAGAAGATTGTAAAAGTTTGATGTTGAAGGCATGAAGAGGCAGACTGTGTACTTCTCAAATTGCTAGATTAAAGGACCTTGAATAGAGCATCTTGTAAGTTTGAATTTGCTAAGGACATTCTGATTCTCCTGCTGGAAGGTGTTGAGCCAGGGCAAGTTTTGGAGACTTAGTTTGCATAAAAGAGCATGCATGTGTGTGTTTGTGTGTGCATAAAGGGGGAAAGGTGGCAGAAAGAGGTGGTAAGTAGCTGGGGCCTATTTCTTGTGGCAAATCCTTCCAGCAGCAATGTACTCACAGCTGGGTTTTCACTTTACAGATCCTGAGCTGAGGGTTGTGAAGAGTTGGTTTCTCCCTCTTTGAGTATCTCAAACTTTAGGGAGAAGAATTGATTTAATTTCATCTCGTCTGATCCTGATTAATGAAAAGTCATTTCTGCTAGTTCTGGGCAGAAAAAATAATCTTTGTCTATTTTGTAACCTTGCAGATATATGTAGGTGCATGGCAGGAAGTTCTATAATTCTAGAAATTATGACAAGGCATCCATAAAGATGAAGCTGAAACCCTATGCAGCAGCATTGTAGCTTAAAGGAGCGTTATTTAATACCTATTAATGGAACTGCTGAAGCATAAACACTCTCAGCTCAAACAGATACTGTTAACTCTGTGCTAGCAGTCTCGGAGTGGGATGGCAGGTACTTCACCGTTGCCAGGCAGGATGCTCTTCCCTCTGTCCAGTACAGGGTTAGTGTCCATTCAGCATGAGGGTGAGCTCATAGGGAGGAGGAATTACAGGAGCACGTGGGCAGGCAGCAGCCCTACCAGGTGGTAGGAACCCTTTTACAAGCTCAGCCTTGATGTCTCTGTGCTACAGAGACATCGCACTTGTGGCTGGTTGTACCACAGATGTTTCCAGGATGGTTTTTGGTCATCATGTTTAGTAGGGAGGGATTTCAGCCTCCTTGTGAGGGATGCCCAGTGTGGGGGCATTCTTTCCTTTTTATTCTAGTTTCATCCTGCTTACCTACATGTTCCAACAATACTGGGCACAGTTCCTGTACATCATGGGACTGGCATAATTACTTCTTAAAAGGAGAAACAATTCATGTTGGATAATTTGCTTGTAAGTTTGAGTAGTTATGGAACTCAAGAATATTATATTTTTTTGGCCTTTCTTTGAAACAAAGGATTACAACAAATATAAAAGTTGAATTTCCTGGTCAATAACATGATTCCTGAAGTTAGGGCTTAAGAACAATTGTTTTCATGAAATTGATAATAAATGAGAACAAGTAGTTTTACAATCCATTTGCTTCTCGGGCATGCCTACACAAGAAATGTAGTCAAGTTGTTCTGGAGACTGGTTTAATTAAAATTGGTACAACCCCTCCTGTGTGGACTCTAGGCTGGGTTTGTGTTGTGATGTGAAGTGTGATTCTTGGCATGTGCAGACAGCCCACAGATTGCTAATTAGAATAAGAGGTGAATCAGCCTCAGGTCGAGTTTCTACCACACAGTATCTAAGCACAAGCTTGTATGGCATGCAGCAACACCTGTGCTGGCCTCTGCCTGCCAAACCAATAATTTAAATGTAAGTGTCATGCTTCTTTGATCTTTAAGGACTGACGTAAAAGCAGCGTCAAAGAGCAGCAAAAATATGATGATCATGGAATCGGGGCTTGTAGGGCCAGACCTTCACCTCAGTTGGTGGCAGCTTGTGCAGAGTTGCTGCAGCCAAATAGGAACCTTGTGTTTCTCCACAGTGGAACTTTGGAAAACTGAAGAGATGCTTTGCCTTCCTCCCACTGCCATGTAGTCCTAAAGGACTGCTCTGGAGCCTGGCTCAGCAGAGCAGGATGCTGGCTCTGGTAACATCCAAGACTCAGATTGCCCCTTTTCAGGCTCAGAAGTCCCTTCCACATCTCCAGGGGATTGTCAGAGGAAGCAAGAGCTTGTTGGCATGATAAGGGGCTGGATCTGAGTGTTGTGCTCTTGTTTTCTCCAGGGATGAGCTGCCTCTGTCTAGTACTGGAGCACTTGGGATCAAAGCTTTCCTTACACAGCCTGATGCCTGAGCCTGTTCAACAAAGCGTGAGGATGATTTCTGGCTCATCTGTTCATTCAAGCTTTTAATTAGTTACCAGCTATCCTCATGGTGAGGAGTTGACGCCTGATGTTATTGAGGTACTTATTCAAGCGTTCATGTTTATGCAAACGCATTCTTTTTATATCGGATTTTGGGCAATCGTAAGCCGTGGTAAGGAATTAAATGACATGTAAAGAAGAAATGTGACCCATTGATCAAAGATGCGCTGGCCCACCAGTGAACAGTCTATCTGGGATGTGAAATGGCTGGTCCCCAGAGACGCCCATTCAAAAAAGAACTGATGCTTGCATTTTCCAGCTTCTATATGCAGAATCCCAAGTGGTTATACAACGCGCACACATGACTTGAGCTGCAAACACACATTGCTGCAGTCCTTACGCTGGTCCTATTTTTGAGTTAGTGTAAAACCTGTCCTGGATGGGTATGCGCACTGCTTGACTACTTGCAAAGAACTGGGGTGTTAGTCCATAGGCAGAGGAGGGTATGTCACACTACACAGAAAAAGAGGTCCTTAGCAAAACCACAGGACACAGAAGCACTCAGCAGCTCTTACCTGCTCCCCACTGCAGTGATTCTGCAGTTGCCATTGCTGCACATTCATAAAAGAGGACAGGGCATGACCAAGTAAACAAATAAACTCAAACCAGACTCTAAGATGTAATCAAAGAATGTATTTTAACTGGAGAGTTCAGACAAAGATAAGGGGCATGTAAGACGATCTATTTTTCCCTTTAAACTTGTCACATGCAAGGGAGCAGATCTTCCTATAATGTAAATCAGCATAGCTACACAGTCTGGAGGGAACAATTGTAATTTATCCTGCCTGAAGGCCTGCACAGAAGGTGCTTGAAGTTTCTCGCAATTCATTGGAGACTTGTGACATTGAGAGCAGGCATTTGAGCTCCACTGTCTTCTGGAGCGATTTGCAGTGTAGGCAACTTATAATTACAAACACTTGATAAATCTTCTTCAGAGAAACTGGGGAGTTTGGTAGGATGCTTGAGTTAGTCGTGACTGATTTTACTTCCTGTAAGAAAGCTGTGCTTCTGCAATTTTGATCTCAGCACAAAAGCATCCCTCAGCAATACTGTGGAAGAGGTTCTGAGGGTTCAGCCAAGCTTCAAAATATTTCAAGGATCTTCTTTGTCTTGTAGAGATCAGTGGGTTCCTTTCCTGCCAATCTGAAAAGCCTGGGGGAAACAAAAGGAACCTGTTTCAAGCCGTTTTTGTGAGAACAATACCTCTCCCCAACACCTTATGCAGCTGGTAAATACCATTCCTTTATCAGGTACCTAATCTTTTTTAGCAATGTTCTACCACCTACACCTGACCACCAACTTTCCACTCTGTTTGCCTTGGCTGACATTTATATAACAAAGAGCTGCTAACTGTTCTTTTATCTGCACAAGAAAGTCGAGCACAGGAGGAGACAAATATGATGGGCAACATACGGCAGCACAGAGCTTCACTGCTCCCTGTATATCCAGACTCTCTAATGGTTATATTGAGCCATTGCTCAGAAAAAAAAAATGCTGTTGGTTGCCTGGAATGATTTAACTCTCATGTTCCTGGTTAAAAAATAATAATAATAAAAAATGCTGTTATATACCAAGTCCTTTCTCTGCTGGATGTCTTACTATTGTTAAAAATTTCAAACTACTGTGATAAAAGGAAAGAGGGATTTGGGCATGGGCTTTTCTGTCAGGCTTATCTAGATCTCTTTTGTATTGCCCTGTGATTAACAACCAATGTGCAAGGGAATGGAGCTGATAGCAAGGTGAGGGTCAGGCAAGGAAGAGATTTTCTCCAGTTATGAGTGGGGACTTCTGGGTCTGAACATGAAGATGAAAGAGGAAGAAGAGAAGGTCCTGCTTGCAGAGCTAGCAAGTGAGTAGGGTCTTGCTTGGTCTTTCCTTGCATCTTCTGAGTCTGGATATCCTAGGTGGCAACATAAAAATGCATTTCGCTGCTTGGTGTGCAACACAGGATATTACTGTGGATGCAGTTTGACTGTGGTCTGCTGTTCTGCTGGTTGGCCTATGTGAATTCTTGCATTAACAGCCATGGAGACTCAGAGCCATGCTGTCCTGTGTAATTGAGAATCACATTGTGTAAAGGTATTGTGGTCATTTCTCACTTGATGTCTGATAGTGCTGGAATATGGCTTTTTGTTAGAGTTCCTGTGATCTGCCAGCTTCAACGAGCTGAAGAATTTAAAGCAGGTCAGCAAAGACTGCTCCCTCTCTGGGGACAGAGCTGCCCTGAGAACCAGTTGACAGTGAATATTTTAGACTGTGACTTGAATATCTTCAGAAGCATTGGTGTTTTAACTGGGTCTCTAGTCTGGAAAGTGGTCAATAAGATTACCTCACCTTGTTCACTTGTGATGCAGAACAAGACTTCATAATGATACGTCCATGCCTATTAGAGCTGATGTTTATTGAAGACGAGTACAATTTTGCTAAGAGGTTGTTAGAGTAAAATGCATAAAGAAAAAAATTATACTGCAAACAATAACAAGATCCCAGAATTACCTTGAACTGTGCAATTGAGATTCTCACCGGCTGTCAGATCATCTCTGCACAAGACTGAACTGCTGACATTTGTTTAATTACAATGTATTTATGAAATGAGGCAACATTCCTAATCACTCGTGCATGCTTGCATTATGTCTTTTGTACAATGTCTCTACTCATTATGAATTAATTCTCATTAAAATGATGAGAAAATGATATATTTTGCAACCATAGGACACAAAGATCACACTGTACTTTAAGCTTATATAGAATTTTGGAGTCCTCACATTTTCCTGGTAAAAACTAAAAAATAAAACATTGCCAAGTAAAGGCAGTCTTTCTGGGAAGAAGAAAGACTGTGAGATGGTTGTTCAGCTAAGATAATGCCATTTCAGTGAGGTCAAGATTTTCTTAACAGTAGCAAGTGAACTTCTCCTGGTGATTGTATTTAAAGGTTGTTTTAGGATTTCCCAGATTGTTTCCAGTGTACTGTGTACAGTCTGGAAATCCATGATTAAAATTTTAGCAGACTTGCCTAGCTTCAGGTCACTGTAGTATGAACATTTCTGAAACTTCTTAGAAGCTGGGTTATACAAAAAAAACCAAAACTCTAGTATGGAACAGAGCATGGAATAGCCTTATTATTTCTGGACTTCTTAGAGAGTACCATTTTGCTAAGGGTTTGACACTTTCTTTGGTGTCAGAGGCAAAGTGAGACAGGTGCAAATAAAGTCATTTCAGCATCATTACAGCCATTGATTGCTCTGCAAACCCCATGTTGCTGGAAACCACAAAAACACAGGGATTGGGATGAGAAATCTGCTGGTGAGTGACTGGCAGAATGTGGCTATGCCTCTGATCAGAACAAGCACTGAAAGGTAATCCATAAGATGATTCATGCAATAAGAATTTATCGGGATGATTAAGTACGTGAGGTCCGTGTGGTCTGTTGCAATTAAGACCCTATGAACAAGCAAGGCAGACTATGGCTGTTGGTATTCATAGCTGCGTTACATGGTGCATGCATGTCAGTGCTGCTGAAAGTGTGGAGATTTCAGCAATAATCAATAGCTTCCAATTATTTGGCTTGAGTTCTTAGCATTTAGAGAGACAGAATAGACTTCTTTTGCATAATTTAAAGATTTTGAAAACATTCATTATGGAAATACAAGATTTACTCTTGAGAGCCATGTGGTTGCAATATTAAATTACCCATCTGGGTTGTCAGGCTGTGGATGCTAGCATTTTACACACCTGTACCACCCTTCACATTCCCTACTGGGAAGTCTTGGAGGCTTTAACAAATTTGCAATCATAGTAGAAGGAACAAACCAGAAGCCATTCCAGGCAGACCTTTGTGACAAACTGAAATTGCAGCTTGGAGCTAGGGAAGGGCAGTAAAAAGTTAACTTTGCAGTAAAGTATTAATTCTCTGGGGAATTCTAGATGGAGGGTTTGGAACTGCAGCAGTTGAAAGGTGTTTTTTTTTTTTTTTCTTTTCTTTTTTTTTTTTTTTTTTTCCCCTCTCCAAACAGCGATAAAGCAGCACTTCGAGTATCTGTGTAACTTTTGTGAAGAAAATCTATCTCTGGAAGCTGCTGCACTTTGTCTTTGAATGAGTTATTATCTCTCAGCAAGCTTTGGTGATGTTGAAAGCCTTCCTCACAAGGCTCGATGGACAAAGACATGGGTTTAAGGATCATGCTGCAATCATCCCCATGAGGCCTGGCACTGGGAAACAGGAGAGCAAAGACAGCCAGTGTTTTCTAGGTCCAGAACTGCTGTCCTTGTTTCCTATGATTTCCAACATAATGAGCACCTTAGTGCCAGGTAAGTTTTAAAAAGAAATGTTCTCTTAAAAACAAATAGTCACTGCCAGCAGGGTTGCAAGCTGGGACTACTTAAAAGATGATCCGATGAGAATAGTTAACTGAAAACAGGATGTGGATTTAAGTCTAATAGTTTATCAATGGGAGTTTTCTGAAAAGCTCTTAAGTGTGCTGTCAAATCCAGCTTCCAAAGCAAGGAAAGTAATACAAGTCCAATATTGTTAATGCCAGTGGTTTCTAGTTAATTATCTTCCATCTGAAAAAAATCACTGAAAACCACAAAGCCTTGCTTTATGTCTTTTTATTCAGGTATTATGCTCCTTTGTTATAAATATGCTTTCCTTCTCAAAGACCTCTACCTCTCGAAGTCGACTCTAAAGGATATAGTATTCTTTTAATGCATCTAGAAAAGACTTCCATAGTTGAACAGAAAATATGATTTCAAAAATGTGTGTGTGTCCAGGTTAGTACTTGCTGAAAGAAGAGAAAACCTATAAGGAAAATGATAATAGCTTATGTTGCTCAATTATTTTGTCTGCCTTCTCTTTTATTTTGAACTCCCATTTAAGCAATCCTATAAGTCTTCTAATGCTGATATCTACTCTTCGGTTGTAATGTTTCCCTGCTGCCTAGTTAAAGTAAGGAGAAAAGAAGCCTCATGTTCCATATGTTTATTGAGGGAATTTTTCGTGTGCGCAGTTCACATAAAATTGCATCCATTCGGCTCATGATCCAAAGTGCAATTCCATTAACAAAGCAGCACTCTACTTTTTGTGTGAGCTGTTATGCTTAAAGCCCATTCCAGTTGCTGTGCTTCCCATAGAAATAAAGAGAAGTTTTGCAGGTGATTTAGTTTAGTTTATTTCCAGTTCTGTTATATTTTCTTTGTTTGTAGTCTGAATAACTTTTTAGAAAATATTTGATAGAATCATTTTCATTTCACCATGTAAGATAAAACATGTACTGAAAATAGATTGCATTTATTTGGTTAAAATTTGCAGTTACATAAAATGGAGAGTTATTTTTTGCACTTCCTTTCATTCCATCATCCTCCCTCCACTTTGAGGCCTGAATAAATGTTTTCTCTAGAATATGAAGAACTCACATGGCATTGTGTGTCATTTTTGTGTGGCCTCAAGAGCACAGGGACCCCTGTGCATACAAGTTTTGAAAAGAAAAGGAAAAAAAAAAAGAGAGAAATACCACCTTGTTTCAGTCTGGAATTTGTGTATCCTTTCAGAGCAAGGACAACCATGATGGCCTAACTCAAAACTTGCTAAGACAAGCATAGTTTTCAGAGGTGCCTCACAATCAACAGTTCTTCCAAAGTCAGTGGCGGCTGTTTCTGAGATTACTGGGTTTAATGTGGGTGCTGTGTTGTTGCTTCCCAAGGATGTCCCTGAGGAAGCCCTCCATAATTTGGGCTACCTTGAAATGATACATTCAAGGTAAAGGATTCCGGCTCAGCAGACCGATGTCAGCAAGGACACTCTGTGGGACTGTTGAGTTTAATAAATAGACCTGAGTTCTCTATTGCAATTCATTGGCCTGACCAGAGACCCCAGAGTCAAGCAAGCTCATTTACCATTGAGTTTGCAAAAATCCTGTCAGTGTTTAAACTGCTTACTGCCTGATGTACTGGCCAACGTAGTCTCATGCTCCAGCTATCTGCCCACAACCCCTTAGTTTCTCTCTGACAGGGTCTGGAGCAGGGGCTGTCCTTTCTGCTTGTGTTTCTACAGCACCTAGTGTGGTGAAGTCCTGGGCCCTGGAAAAGCAAGAGACAAAAATGACAGTAATCAAGCTACCTCACTGAGCCTGCTGGTTTGTGCCTTTATGTCAGAAACCTTGTGATTTTTTTTTAGGGGTAGAAGAGAAAACTGGAGGAAAACAAAAGAAGTGGAAAAAAATATGTATATTCAGGAATTCTCTTCCCTGAATTGTGGCTGAGAATCTACCTGAAATGTGAGAATATATGCATGGAAGCATGCAACAGAAAGACATATAAATGAGACTTCTTAGTGTGATGAGAAGAGTTTACTGGTCCTCATGTGTCACACATGTGGTTGTTTTTTCAGATGAAACCGGAAATCAGCAGCTGCTCTTTCTGCCAGTACCCAGTTAAATAGACTGCTGGGTTTGTGCTTTGCTGCTGGCCTGGAAAGGTCAACACGAGCTTTCCTCACCCTTGCCATTCACTGCTGGCATTACATGCTGGCACAGTGGAGAGTGCCCCTTTTTAGATACAGCAGCACTGGACATTTGCTAAGGCAGGTTGCCAGATATAATAACTGATGGGCAAGAAAAAATCCTGCGTGCCTGTCTTTTGACCTCAAGAAACATTGAAAAATGGCACGTAGCAATGCACAACATGACCCTTTGGAGGTAATTGCTTGATACTGTGTTCCATTCTCACTCTGTCATCTCCTCTTCCTCCTTCTCTAACCTTTCCATTCTCATTTACTTCTGTTCAGCCTGTTTGTGTATCTTTTCACATGGCTTTTAGAAAATATTACTTGAGTTTTAGGATATATTGCTATTTCTTAATTCCAAAATTAAGATATCGTTAAGTGTCTGCATAGATAATAACATAATAGTAGATCCCCTTTTCGAGAATGTGCTTTTAGGTATTACCTTGGTCAGTAATTTAATTGAATTGGATAGTGACAACACACTGACATTGTTAAGGTTAATGACCCAATGATTTACAAGACAAGGCACATTTACCGGCAAATGGATTTTAGTAATTGTTCTACTGAACAATGAGAATAACAATTTGTACATTGATCCACAAAGTCCTACAGCAAAGCCTCTGTTCTTACTTCGCCAATGCCCCTATCCATAAATTCAGTATCACTTGGAGAATGTTTTTTCAGCCCTGCTGTATTTTAACTGCATTGCACTGAAATTCAAATGATTTCCTTCAACATGATCCACAGCTTTTGCTGCCTATATGAAGTGCAGCTGGGTAAGAAGATGGCAAGAGGAAGATGGGAGGACATGACCTGTCCAGGTAAGGTGGTGTTCATCTTGGCTAGCCTGGTCTAAGTTGAGCTTCTCCAGTCAGTGGTAAACACATGCATCTCTTTGAAACATGTTTAATGTCAGTTTCAATAGATTTGGATTGGTCTGTTGTCTTTGCCAAAATGCTGTGGGAGGCCTTGCCAAATTTTGTAAGAGAATTCATGTTTAGTCAGGGCTATTATCCTTATTAAATAATTTTGTAATCTTATACAACACAAAGCAAAAATATCTTTTCTCCTTGAATTGATGTTCATTATCATTGATTAGAGTTTGCTTGAAGTACTTTTTGTTAATTCTTTATTAGGTAAATCCTGGATCATCTATTTTATTTTATTTTATCTTATTTACAATTTGGTTACTTGCTGTGAGGCCTCTAATTATTCCATTCATAGTGCTCACATTTTTTTAAATATTGAGACAAGAGCAACTTTACTGTAGCCTGGAATTTTGTGCATGTCCAAGACTGACTAGAAATGACCACAGGAACTCCTCAGTCAGAGCCTTTGTGCTCCTGGATATAAATTATCTGTATTGCTGGGTAAAGATTCTGATTTTAAGAGATGGTATTTAACATCCTTATCAATTAATTATTATTGGAAAATAAAATATTTAATCAGCATTGATCTGTTATAAGGCTACATCATCTGGCATTAGCCCAAACACAGAACAGAAGTGTTTATTGAACATGGTTGTCTTTCCCTGCAGTATTATTGACAATGTTATCATTTCCATAGTGGTAATGGGTCAGTAACTGTTGGTTAGATACTCTTTGTTACAACACACTTTATAAACTTAATTTTATTGTCTTTAGCTTTATTAAGCATTGATTTCTTCAGTTGTCCTTTTGCTTCCTATATTACTTTTGTGTCATTCCTGGCTTTTAGTGTATTGCTGCCAACTTTCTCTCTTTTACATTTGATGTTTATTATCATTTTCCCCCATTTATAACTGCTTTCAGTACCCCATAATGCCACGATAAGATTGCTTGTTCCAGGTTTTGTTGCAGTTATCAGCCATATGTTCTTCATTACATTGCATATGCTATACCCAAGGATGATTGCAAGACTTCTGATCTTCAGCACTATATTCAATATAGCATTGTGCTTAGAACTCTATCAGATCTGATAGCATTTTTTTAAACTAAATAAATATGTCTCTTCTTATTATCAAAAGTAAAAATGAAAAATGGAGAAGAAAATGATATTTTAAGATGATTCTGTGTTAAAATGACATAAGTATGGACTAAATGGAATTAACTTAAAAAAAGAATCTTATTTAAAGAACATTTTAGGTGTATTTATCCAGTGCAATGATGGTGGTGGTACATTGGTAAGTTTTTCTGACAGGTATATAGGTTATTTATTTTTCTCAGTGGGCCCACAGCCTGTAGTGCAGGAAGATACTGAGGCTGGCAAAGGTTGGGTGGGAATTAGGTCCCGTGTTCGCTGAACTGCTGGCTGTAATTTCAGACAGATCTTAGAGACCCTTAGAGGTTCCAAAATGAGTAGGAAGAATGCAACAGTGGAAAATACATTCTGTCTCTTGTCAAAGTAATACTTTTGGGTTTAATCCTTAGTAAAATGTAGAAGCAAATAATAGGAAAGAATGAGTTGTAGATGTTAAGAGAATTACAGAGTGATAAATAAAGACTTTGGTCTTTTAAAGAACAAGTCATAGCAAAGAGTTGAATGAAGACTTTGAAATTGTGTTTACAAATTAGAAAAATAAGAGAAATGATTAAAAAAAAAAAAAAAGTTTAAGAAGAGAGGAAAACTGTGTAAAGAGAAGCTTGAAGGATATATTAACCTATCTGTCAAGTGTTTGGCTTACTGTGCCTTAAGAGTCTGTGCTATATGTAAAAATCCTGCATATTTCCTCATTTTCTACGGCTCAGGCTTTTGCAGGAGGAATATTCAATGAATTAATCTCTAACTTTTCTGATTACATTTTAAACATTTATGTTGTTAGCCTCAACATCTAATAAATATGAGACTTTTAATGGACTGTGGCTTATTAAATCGTATTTTTTCTGTCAGTCTCATCAGTGGAATGGTACTGATAGTATTAACATCAAATGGGACCAAACCAGCATTTCATTCCCTTTTGTGCTTGAAAATATCTGAACCACAGTCCTCTTACATTGATGGCTGTATTTTTGCTATATTCTGTTTCAAGTTATTTTCACATGGCTCTTGTATGGTCATTAATTTTCACTCTTGTTTTTCCAATTAAGCAGTGTAACTGAAAAGCAGGGGTTAAAGGTTTTATTCTGAGGTCCATACAATTAGCTGCACATATGTTCATTGTTACAATTACTTGCCCAATCTATTATAAAAAGATGTGTTGCCACTTGAATGATTGAAGGACATAGTGTGAGGCAGTCTAGTTGCCAATTGAAAAATAAAACTATTGGAAAAAAAATTACAGATGGGATATCCTTGAGGAAACTATAAAAAGTGTATAATTTCATAACTAATGGGCATTGAAAAACTGTCAGGAAAACAATCAGGAATAAGTTTACAGATATTTTTCAATTCAGAATTTTCATATTACTTATCAGATCACTACGAGGAAAGCTTTGTCTTGCTCACAATCACAGGGAAATGAAAACTGGGCTAAGAATTACAGGAAAAAACAGCTTATGGCAATTACACAAAAGAGGAACCTAAACAATCATGCCCCTTTATTTTCACTTGGGATGTTTACACTTTTAAATTTCAAGATACTTTAATGTGGGATTAAGTGTAGCATATCAAGGTAGTGCAAAATTCAGGTCCAAAGAAAATAATCCTTTTACTTCATCTTAATTTTTACTTTTAGCTAATAGGTAATAAAAGTTTTTAGCTGATATGAAGTGGCTTGTGAGGATTTGATACAAAGACATACATGCCATTACGGTTTTGCTTGAACTATATTAATATTCTTTTTTGTTCTTCCCTGGGCCTCTGGAGTAAAAGAGAACACCATACCACCTATATTGTTCTTTAAACGTGGCTGATATAGGGCAATTGGATTTTCATTTCTTGTAGGTCTTCTTGCATACTGTCAGGCAGGGTGTGGCAAGGTCTCAGCACAGTCTGAGCTGAGCTGGATCTCCAAAAGAACTCAAGAGCTTAATGCTTAAATAGGCAAGGTAGAATATTTATTTCTTATGCAGCTCTAGTCAGCAGCATCAAAGCAGCTGAATGCTCAAGGAAGCTGAGCTGGACAAATCCCCAGACCTGGTCAGCAGAGACTTCAGAGAGGGTGATTTCAGAGGAGTTTGTGTAAGGTTTGAATAAGAAGAGGAAGGAGCCAGAGGAGAAAGATAAGGTCAGATCTGAGAAAGAACACAAAGGCTGTCCCAGAAGATGAACGCAGAAAGGTTAGAGAGCAGCATTGCTGTTGACTCTGCTTAGCAGGAAATGTTGTGCCCATGGGGTGAGCAAGACAGAGGTGCTGTAGGAAGGATGGGTTGCAGGGAGGAAAACGGTGTTGACGTCTTTTGCCTTTTCTCTTCGATGAAACCAGACAGCAAGAACAGGTGAACTGCATGCAGTGTGCGGGCTGGAGTTTTACTACTGGCTGTTTGCTGAGCAAAGCGATGCTGCTGCTCTCATAGCTGCATGAACCAGAAAGGAAATAGGGGGAAAGGCAGATTTTTTATATTATTATTATTGATAATTTTGTGGTGGTGGTGTGGACTCAAATGCCCATGAACCAGATATTGATCCTGAGTATTCAGGAGTGGGCCTGGATTTTGTACCAATTATACAAAACCCTTCTATCCCGGAGTGCCATGGTGGGTTGCTGTCATCATTGCTGGAGTCTGGTGAGTTCTCTCTTCAAAGACACAAGCCAGTCTGGTTCTTCCTGCTTGGTGATTTTCTCTCTCTGCCCCAATAATCAGTTCACCATTTCCACTGCTGCTTTCCCAGGCTTGTCAGCAAGCAGTGCAAATCAAGAGATCTGTACTTGGTCGATTTTGAATTAGCGAGTTTGACAAATGTTTTCATTTGAGAAGGCAAGCTGCCTCATTGTGCTTGGTTTAACACGAACACATTAGAGTGACAATGCTGGATTTAACTTTAGTTATCAACACTTTCAGCCTACATTGGTCTAAGTAATTGTCCTGTTTGTACTCTGACAGGTTAAAATAATGTATTCTAGAATGAGAGTGCTTCTACTGAAGATGAAAAGCAGCCCAAGAGGGTTATCAGCTGTTACTAGCTGTGACAAGCAGTGTGAGCTAGATGTATGGATAAATTGCTATTGCTCCAGAGGTTATTCCTATTAGCAGGAGACATAAGAAACTCTAACAAGGCATTAATACAGTACAGTTACTAAAAAAAACTTGTCTGTCCTATCCAAGCCCAGGACTAATGGCACACTGCAGCACGTTCTTGATGCTGCACTGACAGGTGGTGATAGACCTTTAAATAAGCCAGAAGCTCCACTAGGCTGTTGGGAAGTGATGGGCAACTGAGAAGATTTAAAAGCTAATTTTTAAGAAAATAAATAAGTAAACACATTTAGCCGAGATCTAAATGCTGTTAGGAACACTTCTGCTGGATTCTTCTTTACACAGAATCAAATAATGTTGTACAGATGGGATCTTGGCAAAGTCTGTAATTTCTGATAAAATTTTCTGTCCACAGAGAAGCTTTTTTTTTTTTTTTCTTTTCTTTCTCTTTAATAAGTGTTTTTGGGATCAACATAAAGCAGTTTTGTAAACATGAAGTATTCAGTTCCTTTCCATCTGGAAAATGGTACTGGGAGTACTGAGGAACAGAATTGAATTGCTGAGCACTTTCAGTGTTTTTAAATGACAGAATTGAGCTCCTGCTGTGGACTCGGTATGAGTGGGCTCCCATGGATTTCATGAGTGTGGTCCTATTCATGCTGTTCAGTGGGTTACCAATCTTGTGCCAATGCAGTTTGCAGAGATGTATTTAGGATGAGTTCACTCACATAAGCTATTTCCTCTATAAAAGAAATAGGGTAGAAATTTCTTCAGCAGCAGAAACACGCTCCTCTGGAGTCACACAGTGGAACTGTAATTGCTTGTGCAGAGGAGGTGGGGGATTTTTACATTATTTTCTAGGAGATGCTATGTAGGACTTTGTTTACCTTTCTTAGGTTTCTGCTTGTTACCCGACGTCCTAGGAATCATTTCCAGAGGCACTCAGTGGGAGCAAGCAAACAAGGGATGGGAGCGTGCGCTTTCCATAGTGGTAATGATGGAAGTTAAATATTGATGGCCTAATTTCAAATGGGAGTTTCATGTGATAATAAGAGGGCTAAAGCTGAAGGGGAGATTGTGACAGCCTACTCAGTTCTTCTATAGGGACTGATTTTGGAGAACTGAAAATCCCTGTGAAGGACAAGAAAGCAGTACTGTATTAACGTCAGATGCAGAAGCTGACAACTTCATGAAGGCTTATGGTGGGCACACATTAATTGGGGGTTTGAAAAGGAAAGGAGAAAGAGGAGAATGTTGTACATATGATAATTTCAGCTGCACAAGCAAAAGGGAAAACCACCCTAAAATGTAGAAAAACACTAAATAGCCATGTAAACAATGTGTGGGAGATTGCTCTAATTGGGAAGAGTGGTATAGTTTTAGCCAAATGTCTTACCCACTCCTTAATGTGACAAAAAAATCTCCATATCAGCTCATATACTCACCTCCCAGAAGAGAAAACCTATTTAGTCTGCTTATTGCTTGAGTTCTACTTTGCAGTAATTAGAATACAAAGCTCTTTTCCCACTGTAAGTTGGCTGTAAGGCAAAGGAACCTTATAAATGTAATTGTATGATTATTTTGACGTCTTCTTAAATGGTCGTGCTGTCTTGTCTTGATGGAGTCTTGGGGAGCTTGGACAGAAGTGAGGCTGATGCATCTGTTTCCTGGTGCATGTGATAATCCTGAATTGCAGAAGAATAAAAATGGTAAATGGTGAAAATAACATCAGCAGCCATCATATATATTTTTAAATCCTTCTTTTAAACTTGAAATTAAAATGCAGTGGTGTAAAAGCTTTGCTTTGGGAAGGAAGGCTCCCTGCTGGCTGCAGCTGCTGGCAGCAGCCTCACAGAGGAGCTGAGAAGCTCTGGGCCCAGTCTGTGCATGGGTGAAAAGGCACCTGGAAGGCTGAGAGTCCAGGGTTTTGAATGCATGTTCAGAAAATATGAGGCCAAACATGAGGCCTTTCCATTGACAACAAGGGGCTGTCTCAGGATCAGGCCCTCGTAGTTAACAGGGGACTCTTCTTCTAATTACAGAACCTCTGTGCTGCAGAGGTCAACCTGTAAAAACCAGGGGAGCAAAGAAGAACACCAATGCTAACCACTTCAGTGAAACGGGAACTAGCAGAAATGGGCAATGTTTACCAAAGTTTACCAACAACGCCTTAATTTTAATTCTGTATTTTTTTTAATAAGTGGCTTGGGTTGTAACATTTTATAATGCAAGGCTTGGGTTTGTTTGTTACATACTGCCAGGATGGGCCTATTTAAGTATGTCTTCTGGCAAACACAAAAAGCTCAGGTCAGGTATCAGGGTCAGTGTTGATTTTAAATAGCTGTCATGGGGAACCTGGTATTTAAATGTGGAGGAGTGTGAAGAGGTCAGTTGCACCCTGCGTCCTTCTGGAGGCTGCTTGTTGTTAGCCTGGTGCTTATTCATGAGGTGATGAGCATTTCTAGGAGGCACACGATATAAATATTTAGCACTGTCAGTGGAGAAGGAAAATATTGTTGGAACAATGTCTTCATTTGTCAGAGGAAAAATAGGGAATAATTTTTTTTTGAGAGAGATCACAATTAACTGCTCCTCATGAACTGTTTCTCTAAAGATTTCAGGCAGACGGTGCTCTTGCAGTGAGAAGAGTGAATGCCAATTGAGAGGAACACGGATCCATTTATACAGCCAGAGAAATCATTCTGTCAGACAGGATATAGGTACACAAATTAAGCAGGTATCAAAATTATATCGTCTCTTCAGCGGCAACTGCCTCTCAAGAACAGGCTATGGACAGGAATAGGTAATGATCTTAGCAGTCTGTAATTTAATTCTGCCAGCAAATGACTACAGCAGTAGGCACCTGCTACTAACAATGACAGGCAGCGCTGCCCAATTGCCCAGCAAAGCCCCTTCCTTCCCATCACTGGAAAACTGCAGGCTGTGATTCCCCTGCACAGGAGCCCCGAACCTCCAGCATGATGGTATGGGTATGGTGGCCAGGCTCTGCAAATAGAAAAGGCTTCTTGGTCCACAGAGATATCTTCTTTCAGAGTAGTTGCCAAGATGGCCTCCCCTATGTGAAGTTTACAGTTGCCAGAAGAAATTCTGTGCTGTGAAGATGCCTGCACCCTTGGAAGCATGGGCTCTCTTGCATGAGTCCGTGTTCTGGTGGCCAAATCTGGGGGATTTCAGAATTTGTATGGGACCCAGCAGTCCATGGTGGCACCCCTGCAAGCCACAGCCTTGTGCCTTGAATAGCATACAGCATAAGTATGCAAGGGATGAAGGTAGGCAGGGGAAGGGAGGCAGTGGTGAGCACAGGGTCATGTTTGGAGCCTGTTCATGAAGAGAATGCTGCTGTTTGGCCCCCAGCCTGAGGTCTTGCTCACCGTGCCATGCAGGCCTCACCCCAAAGTGATACAGGGCAGCCCCGTGCTACTGAGTCTCCTGCTTTGCCCTGAAGAGTTCTGTTCCCCTCTGTAATCAAAGAGGTGGTGTTATTTCCACAGGGAACTGAATTGAACTTTAAAGTGTAATTAATAGCAAAATAGCCTTCAAGTGTTTTTAACTTAAGAACTTGATGAGCAACAAAATTTGAAATGTTTTGTTCGCTTTCAAAATTGTCAGTGTCAGAAAGATGAAAAAATCCACTCCAAAAAACAGTATGCACTTAGTATTCTTAGCCACAGTTTTTTGGCTTTTGACATTTGGAACTGAAGTTGAAGGTTGCTGATGAAAATTTCAGTTATTGCCCTCTAACTTTTGACAGCATTTTCCATGGACCCTGCTATACCCAAACTATTTTCTACAGACCTAATTCTTTAAAATTCAGTCACTTCTGATTTTTCCTCATAAACATGTATGAGTCTACGTCTGGCCTTTGGTAAAATAAGAATAAGGCCTATTCCCAGCTTAAATCTTACTAACATCCACATTTCTTGCTAAGCCTCTACTGCTGCTGAATTTAATCTACTGTGAATTATCAGAGTTCAACTCCTACTATAAAGTAAGTCTGACCTTTGGTTGTGTGCTTTTCTTTATTATCATTTCTGCATGTTTGTTCATGGACATTTTATTGTCCAAAACTTCTTGATGACTGGATCAGGATCTCTCTCCTTGTAAGCAAAGGTTGCTGGCAATTGAAAGGTCCGAATAGCTTATTACTTTGACATCAAAAAATAAAATAAAAAGTCTCATTTTAATCCTTATTATTTCCCTCATTATTAATTTTTCATCTTCCTGAAAAGTACTGGAGCTGTAAGCAGTTTCAGAAATAGGTTGAAAGTTTGTGTTCTTGCATTGTCCTTTCTCTAACCTCTGCTGAACTGCTGTTTTGTAACTTTTAACAAGTACAGTAAATGACAAATGATATCCCTCGAGGTTTATTCATTCCTATTCTCATATACCACCATTTAACTTGATTGATTTCAGCACAGACTCCAGCTCCTGGAAATGCTCCCCAACCAATTGCTCAAGGGAAAGGGCAACTCCATAGGATTTTTTTAGAGCCAGAAATCACAAAAGGGGTCCTATCACCAGGATTTCAGGCATGGGTTAAGTAGGCAGTTGCCTAAAGTGGGGTCCTACCCTTGGAATGAATTGAGATGGCTGTGGCCAAGCATCTTTGTGCTCAGCCTGGTTTCTGCACCTGTTCCTGCCTTGTCCCTGCTTGGTGAGTGCAGATCTCCCCTATTGCAGTGCCGTTGCTAGATGATTCCTTGCTTCATCCCCTTCATAGCCAAAACATCTCTTTGAAGATGATTTCTAAAGGCTCCTGAACCCACAATGTCTCCTGTACTCCTGCAGGAGATCTGCCCTTCTTGCCATCCTCCCAGTTCCTGAGGAGCAGCGCAGGTCGTGTTGTAGCCCTGCCTCCAGATAAGATGGCTGTGGTAAAATTTCCTGCTGGATGCATGAAAAAAGGGCTGAGCTTGAGAGAAGCTCTGTTGTAGCTGTAATGTCCTGGGCTGGAATAGGAGAATGTTTTATGGATGCTGCTTGTGGACATTGCTCATGTGGGTTGTATGGGTGCAAGGTAGGAATGGTGCCTTTTTTTTAAGGGAGTGAGCCTTGGGCTTCCATTTGTTTACGGACTGATGTGTTGCTTTGAAAAAAGCATTCACATCTCCATGGGATACAACAAAAAAAGTGATTTTTTTTTTTTTTTTTTTTAAACTTAGGGCTATATTGTTCGATGTGCCCTCAATGACTTCTCATTCTGCCACCCTTCAACCCCACTCACTCTTTGCAGTATTTCTGCACTCATGCTGGGCGCTCTATAGGGAGGATGTGGAGGGAGCTGCTGGAGGGGTAATATTTGCTTTGGAAGCAACATATATTTTCAAAATAAGTTTCCCTCCCAGATTTTTAAGACATCTAAATAATTATTTTCTTTGAGATGGATTTTTTTTTTCCCCTGTAGCATTCCAGCTTGAATTTATTTTCTATGAAAGAGAGAGAGACTTTTCAGGTCTAAGAATATTGCCTTGGAAATTGGTTCATTTGCAGTTAGGGCTAAAGAGATTATTTTGACTGTTCAATCCCTCATTCTAGGGGGAATTTCTCTCCTCCATGGAGATGGAGCACTGCGACCTAAATGCACTATTCCATTTATGTCTACACTAGCAGCTATGGCTGATTGTGCTACTTCTTACCTCTGTAGGGAAGCCTTTACCTTATGGGATCTGTCCAGCCTAACCTTTGAAGCTTGGACTTTAGGTGAACATCCTGGTGTGAGGTTTATCCCTGCTTCCACAGAGCTTTCAGCCCTTGCCCTCTTTGCAGTACAGTAGCAATTTCCCTGTGCACTGTGGGTCTGAGTGCAGGACACCTGCCAAGAGCAGTGCCCTAACCATCTCCCCAGATCCCTGCTTTCCAGAACATAAATTCATCCCTTTTGGCTCCAAGAGGGAAATAGCTCAGAGAGATAGGAAACCTGAAAACATTCCTAGAAAGTGTTCCATCATATAACCAAGCTGCAGTGAGTTCTTTTTAATGCAAACCTGAAAACAGGAGCTTTGGAAAACTGTGCAAACAAGCAATACCTGTCCCACACCTTCCTAAGAGTAATGTTATATATATATATATTATATATCTCACAATGTAGAATTATATTGAATATAAATGCATACATTGCTCTTATGCTCATTCTTTAAGAAAGGTTCAGAGAGCAATTAAAAAAAAGTGTCTTTAAAAAGTCACCTACTTTGTTAGTAAACTGAATTTAATCTTACAGAAGAGAATAGAAAAAATCAGCTAAGGTAGCATTGAAAATAAAATCAGTTTTTTAACTATGAGTGTAATTAATTATTGAAAAAGCATAAAGGAAAAAGCAGCAGATTTGCCACCAGTAGGGTGTTTAAATCAACAGGGGATATATCCTAAAGACTCAGAAAATCAAAATGCAGTTATTGTTCTATTAGAAGGTAAACTGAAAAAAAAAAACAACACAACAACAACAAAAAGAAAAAAACAACAAAAAACCCACAAACAAAACCCACCATAATACAGTAAGTATCTCTTTTGGCCTTCAACCTCTCTATATTACATATGCTTTCTCAATCTGCAGAAGTTTGCAGGATTCTGAAAACTTCAAATAATATCCTCACAATTGTAAAATATTATAGTTTTGTGCTAAATTCAAAGATTTCAGTTTCAAAAGCATTTTCTTGAGCACTCTGCATCTTCCCTATTTATGTATATTTTCCCCTTACATGAAATTCTTTTTATAACTCGGTCTTTTATATTGTTCTCTTTTGTACCCTTTCTACACTGTAATCATTTCTTCATCATAATTCTCTCGTTGCTATGTGATGTTCCACTACTCATGTTTTTCTTTGATTTAGCTTAGTATTGTTTTAACTCTTTACCTTCTGTGCTTCCCACTACTCTTCAGTAAACAAGTGAAAATGAAAACAAACCATTTTCTCAACTAACCAGAAAGATTTGTAGTTAAATACTGAATGAGTTGCAGTTGCACTTAGAATTGTGAAAAACAGCTGAGTTCACCTGCAGTCTGACTTGGTTCAACTTAGTTGCTGCTTCCTGAAATAGTCCATTTACTGTCAGCTGACTAAAGCACTGTACTTCATTAAAATTAGAGAGGAAACTGTTTGGGTCAGCTTAGACAAGGCTGGTGACAACTGACTAGCAGCAGGGCTTTGACTTTGCATTTCTGAATCTACTCTGTGAATAAAATATAACAATATCTGAAGCTTATTGCTTAGAAAAGTCAATGAAATGGTAGATTTTCAGCCGTATGAGTTGATCTGTGAGTTGCAGCTGGGCTAAATCACTTCTTCCTGAGAAAGTTTCTGGGAAACTCAATTCGACTGAATTTTCCGATCCTAGGAGAGTTTGCAGAAGGAAGCAGCCTTCCTAGGGAGCTGCAGCTGTGGGGGTGCTGACTGCAGGCACTGCACAGGTCTTAGCCTGGCTGGGATTACTGTTTCCCTACAGGGAATCACAGGTTTTTATCACATCTGTTGCTGATCACACAGGTGGCTAGCAACTGTCCAGGTATTACTGACTTAACAGCCACAACATACATTAAGTAGTTCACATGGATCTGGGCACTCCTGGTGCACTGGTTGAAAAGTGCTTTGCAAATTGAGTATAGCACTCGCCTGCATTACATGCAGAAACAGAGCACCAGCTGCACCCAGGTGAGATAAGGAGGTACCTGAGGCTTCCAGTACCCTACCCAAGTAAAGGAGGCAGTAGTAGGAGAATTTTTGAAACTCTTAAACATAGCACATCATCTAGCGATGTTGAAAGCATGGCATGAAAATGCCATAGCAATCCCAAGGACATGAAGAAAGCAGAGCACACAAGTTCCTGTGCTGCACTGACCAACAGCTCTGTAACAGTATTACAATGCTCTCTGAGAGCTGTTACAGCTGTAAATTGTCACCTGCTCATTTATCAGCTGAGGTTAAGGACATATAATAACAACCAGCTCACCTGTGTGCAAATTTTTGTGAGGGTAGATGATAAACAGACTTATGCAGTGCTCTTGCTGTGCTAGGGCAGATCTTTTCAAGTTCTTGCTATTTCATTTGGCTGCTTAAAAAGGGACTTAAGGTATTTTAACAGTATTGCTGAAGCCTGTTCAAACAGCACTTCCTTATTTTTCTTTTTTTTAATACTCTCCTACTGCAGGACTCTTTTTTTCTTGGAATCTTTTTTCCTCTATTTGCTTTTCTAAGGCTTGCTCTTTACGCAGGGGAGAGCTGCCTAGCAGACGCTATTTTATAACTGGCTGTGGTTTCTGTCTCTTCAGCTACTGAGTAGTGCCTAGCTTCATTCTTACTATTGTAGAGGGTTAATGTAAGCTTTTAGCAGTTGCCTTTCTCTGGAAAACAGAGAATACTGTGTTACTTTTGCTAGCAGTAAGCACACTTCATTTTTCCTCTGTAATCTCATCATCTTCTTGCAGCTCTCTTCTGTGTACCGAGACTGCTTGTTCCTTACTGTAGTGGCTGACCTCAGACCTGCGTATCTGCTTCTGATAATGTACCTTGCTTTGCTTGCTTAGTGTGAATTACCTTAGAATAATTGGGCTGACAGTTGCTTGGCAGTGGAAGTGCCTGTTGCTGCAGGACTTCTTTCTCCATAAACTCTTACAGCAGCAGAGCTGCAGCGCACACCCCAGTGCAGACAAATGATTCAACTGCTGCTGAGTCTCTCCAGTAAGTAAAGCATATGAATGCTCTGTGTATTGCATTGCTCTGGCTGGTTCAAATAGCTGCAGAAGTATGCCCTGGGCTTTGTCCATCTCTCTCTAGATTCACTCTTTCCACAGGCTCATTCACAGAGATGCCTCTGAGAGAGCTGGATGTTAAGGACTGGCAGCTCAGGCTGTGTATCCCTGGGACTTGGTTCTTGCTCACATACAAAGGTCACAGTGGCTTTGAGCACTTCTGAACAGCTCAATCAATGTATGCACAAGCTTGTATAGAAAACATTTCTCATTTAGCTAATGGGAAGGTTCTGGCAGTCACAGTTAGCGCTAATTGTTATTTCTTTTGCTAGTTAATTTTCATTGTTTAAAGAAAGATTTCAAGTTTCATGTTCCTGGAAATGTTTGTTTGCAGCAATTTGCTTCATATACATATCATCCCAGCTGCATTTGTGTTTCTTTAGTGCAGTTGCAGAAACTCATAAACATCCCTAAAGTGAAGATGTGGATGCTGAAGTACAGCAGGGCAGCATGGAGGGATGGCTGGTGTCAGCACAGCCATCAGCTAATGTACCAAAGAGGTCAAATTAGGCCTCCTTCTCTGCTGTGTTTAAATACAACTTGCAATATTTCCCCACCATTTTCAGGCATTATTAGCACTCACTGTATAAAGTATTAAAGAGGTGCTCTCCATTTATCCACATTAATGATTCAGTGCAAACTCCTGCCTTCCCATTAATATCCACTAACCTCATTCAGTGATAAAACTTGATTTAGTCTCCAAATTACCTCAGCACAAAATTTCTTGGAGTAGCACTGCCTAATAGTTCAGGGCTACGTGAGCTGTTATGATAGCCAAATAACAACAGTGGCAGCATCTTTTTTTGAGAGTTGGTGGAAAAAAGAATCAATCCAGTGCATAAAGAGAGACACAAATAAATTGCTAAACAGTATAATCCAATGATACCATACATCTCAGAAATGAGTGTCTCAAAAATCAATAAAAATTGAAATTGAAAAGGGAAGAATTGTGGTTGGTGAGATGCAGGTACGTCGATAGGAGTCAGGGGAGAAGGCTCCAGCCGGCTGGGTGCCAGGCTTGGGGAAGGGAGGTTTGATCTGGGTGAGGGGAACTGCACTGCCAGGGCATAGCATGGCAAGGAAAAGGTGGTGCTTTCTGTATTGGTGAGGATCTTGGGGGGAGCAGGACAGGGAATAATGCTCCCTGGGATTTGAGTGGCTGCTATGCTTTTGCCTCTCAAATGCTTTCTTCCATCTGGAGGGGGCTGAAGGGCAGACTGCTCAGCACTTGGGCTCTCTCTTGGGAGTATGGCGTGGTGCTGGGCCTTTGCTTGGGTGGCTGGGTAAGGTGTTGCTTTGGGGTGTCTGTAGCTCCAAAAAACTAATCTTATTTGCCTAGGCTATGTCTGAAGTGTCATGGTACCTCAACCCCCAGAGATACTGTGTTGTACAGCCCTTCTCTGTCCCCATTCTGGACTTGTGTGGGGACTGGTTTGTGCTCTAGATGAGGCACGTTGCACTGGGTCTCACTGGTCCATGGGTTTGTGGTGAAAGAGCCTGACTTTGCTGCATTATGCAATGTACTGACCCACCTCCCCAAGGACAGGTTTGAAGCTAATATAATGTGGATTTTGGTGCTTAGTTTTTCTCCCTGATTTTTATTTATTTTTTTACCTTGGCTTTCACGTGCGCTGGTTCATGTAGGTATTGGTGCTAAGAATGCTGAGTCGTGGAAGCTATGGGACCCATCAGACTTCTTCATTTATTTATTTTTTTTTTTTTCTGGTTTTATATTAAAAAACAACCAACCAACAACAACAATAAAACCTACACACATTAAAATCCCAGTCTTCCTACAGAACATGAGCAGACCCAAGCTGTGCTGCTTGCTGGTACAGATCTGTTTTCTACTCTGTATGGTTTCCTTATTGCTCCCTTTGGAGTCTGCTGGCAGCAGATCAAGCATGGCTTGTCCTTCTTGGTTTGCAGCAGCCTGCTGTCTACAAAGGTTTGTGAGAAGAACAGCAGGGACATTGCCTCGCTCCAGTAGCAGTTCCTCCGTGTATCCTCGTAGCGATGCGTGCATTTTAAAACAAACAAGCAAAAAAAAAAAAATAGGCAGAGAAACGGACAAGGTAGACAACCGCCAATCACCTGGCAAGGGAAGGAAGAACTAAATAATCCAGAGAGTGACAACTAGGACAGCCTGAGCCTAGTGATCCTGTTGAATTGAGTCTGCCGTCTCCCAAATGGTATAATTTAAAATCATTTGCTGCAGTTTTAGGCAAGAATTATTAAATGAATATTAATCAGTCATTAAATTCAGTGAAACTGCTTCTTCATTCTGGGCTGAATGAGGCCATTTGGCTGTGGCATATTCAGCATGTTAATAAGTCTGCATGAGAGCAATTTCGTCTCCACCGCAGCCATGAGATGCGCTCAGCCCTGGTGATGGCGGCAGTCACTCGGACCAGGCGAGCGATGCTTTTGAGGCTGCCTGTCTGCAGTCTTTTCAATTCCTACAAGCAATGAATAACTCCAGTTTAATAAAATGCCAGCATATCCTTGACTCTAAGTCCTTCCCCACCTGGGCTGAGAAAAGTACATTCTCTTCTAGTTAGGAAAGATTTGGTGAAAGGCCTTCCTCCTTCCCTTGTCATGTGCGCAAGACCAGAGTTCATCTTGCCTTGTTCCCACTGCATTCTGCTCCAAATCTTGATTACTGGGATAGGAAAAAAACCTTGCCCGATTCCTGTGTCATGCAGAAACTGAAATATTGAGGGGAGAACTGCAGACATGTACATGGTAAATGAACTTCTGCCAAGATGCCAAAGACGCTGGTCATGAAGGAGGGGGTGCGAACAGTTTAGGAAATAATCCATAGGAAAAGCATCTCTCTGACTTGACCTATAACATGTCCATCTGCACCAGTTAGCACCAAGACTGCTCTCTGAAGGTGCAATGCAGGAGGCAGCATGTTCCTTGGGATTGGCACAGGGTGGGGGGGACTGCCTGTGACCCTGACCCTGTGCTTACCCAAGGGTACAGGCTGCCACCCAAAACACTCGGGTATCTCTCCCTGCAACTTCTGTTTCTTTCTTGGTCTTGGAGAAACGTGAGAGAGTCCAGAGCAGTTTACATGAAAATTATAGAAAGTATCAACATAAAACCAAATCTATTATCTTTCCAGAGCTGCAGTCCTCCAGTTTTCCTTTTTGTGAATGCCTTTTCATATTACCATATAACAGCAGAGAGGGAGCAGAAAGGAAAATCTGGAGGACTTCTTTCAAACCTCTTTCCCTCTAGAGGCTTTGGCAGTTGTGGATAAGATCAACAAATACTAATTAAACTCCAGTGCATGTTACAGTGAACTCCAGGAAGAGGTGACTAGTCCTGTGTTTGGACTATATGCCAGCAGCAATCATCACTGAAACATGTAAGAAGGAAGATTTTTCATTTTTCTTTTTCTTCTTGGATGATTTGTGTCAGGGGATGTGGAAACTGTTTGTTGGAGGGTATTCAAGAGGCAGCTCTTTCCTGCCTACACGTGACTACATCAGTCCATGCTAAACATGCTCTCCAGGCTGTGTGCTCGCAGACCAGGGGCTGGGGATGTCTGGGGAGCTGGGCTGTCTGTTTCCTTGCTGCATACAATGCATATGCTCTTTCTGTTTGCTTTGTCCTCTGTGATACCCATCCATCATGTCCTTGCACTCATCAAACCTGGCATGCCTGGTGAATGAGGTGGCTCAGTGTTTGCTCTTCTTACAGAGTACAAGATGAGAAATGTAAGAAGGTCCCTGATGCCTCACTGGTGGCTTTGATGCCACAGAAAAGGTATGTAGGTGTGACATTAACTCCAGTGAGATGTGCAGATTTAGAAGAAAGTGTGGAAGAGCTTTCTGGGTACCTGTGATGCCGTTAGCATCTGTGACCTTGCTTATTTCATGGCTAAGTGTTTTTTTTTTTTTTTTTTAGATGAATTATTTTATTACAGGGCTCAGCCTTAGCAATGCTGACAAATTATCTCAGGAGGTGGTGTTTTTAATTTTTAAATTTAATTTTATTTTTTTTTTCTTGGTGCTTAGAAGGATGATGCAGGACACTGAATGAGGCCCAAAGCTTTCTAGTATAAGTTAAATGTATATGTGTGCATGTGGTTTATATGTGGGGGTAGTGGCAAGTTTTCATTTGCCTAGTATTTTTGAAGAGGGTATTTTGCATGGAGAACTGTTACCCTTGTAATTGTTCTCCAGGTTATTAGAGGCAGTCAGATTATAATAGCATTTTTAAGCTAAAGAAGTCTCTTTTTTGTATGTTTTATTGAGATTTTTTTTTCCTTATCAGACCTTCTTTTAATGATATATAGAGAGAATAAACCAGAAATAAACTACCAAGCTCATGCAGGGAAAAAAAATTAACACATTCTCTTGCTCTCAGGTCTAAAAAAAAATAATGAATCATTAAACCTTGAAGTCACATTGACATTACCAAATGGGTTTGAAATCAGCTTGGGTGCACGAAGCTATAGAAAACCTGCCAAGTGACTAAAACAGATACTGATGGCGATGTAAGAAATTGGAAACATCTATTAAACAGACGCAGCTTTCCATTTCCTAAAAGTTATTGGTTGGGGTAGTGCAGTACTTCCCTGGTGCGCATGTGCTGCAGGGGGATGGCCACGGGCAAAACCTAGTTAACTGAAAACATCACAATCGATACAAAGCACTATGTTTTCCATTTACTTCTGGTTTTAAGGGGTTTATTTTGTTGCAGCAGCAGAAGGCATCAGTTCAATATCAATTCACCTTCTGGGTGGGGAGAGGGATACAGATATCAGCTTTTAATGTGTGATGAAGTTTGTGACAACACTAAGCTTACTAACATTTAGACCGAGTGCTGTTTGGTACAACACAGGGCACTGACTAATCCTGTGTTCGGTAAACAGGTGGAGTAAGTAGAGATCTGTTCTGATATTATGCTTCCTAGCCAGGAACAAAGGGTTATTTTCCATTTAATCCCTTCTCTTGTCACATTACTGCATACCAGCATTTCTTACTTAGTGACTGAATTGGAGCCCAGCCTCTGAGCAGCGTGATAAACAGACGTCTTGCTGATCGGAGGGGCACTTTGAGCCAATGGAAGTATTTCCTATCTGTGTTCATTATGTGGATGAGGTGGAGCCATTACCCATCTTGAGTACCTCCTCGTCTGGTGTTTGTTCGTGTCCTGACATTTGGTGCTGCTCAGTGCTGGCAGTGCAGCTCTCTGAGGTCCTTTCCCTTTGGGAGGGTTGAGCTCCTCGATGCCTGTTTACAGCTGTGTGTTCATTCTGCTGTACGTCATAGTTTTTAGAAAAACAGCAGAAATTCTTCATGAGCATAATGCACTTGTGTGAGACTGCATCACATAAAGTCAGCAGGATGGCACTGGACTGGGACTGGAACATCTTCATAGATGTGCACTTTGTGCCCAGACCCCTGGGACTGCTCTGCCTCAGTGCCAGCTCTTCCATCAGGCGCATTAACCGTGCTGCTTGGCTGGCTGCAGCTATTATGGCCTTCTCATGACAGCCGACAGCTCTTCACGTGCAGTAGAGTCTATTTTGACCTTCTCTTTTCGGAAGCTGATTGCCAGTTTAGTTGTCCTTTTCTGCCCATTTGAGATGGTAATGTGAGAAATGAGAACTGACAGTGCATTTTAAGTGTGAGACCTGACAGAAATTGGGCATCTGCACGTCTTTGTGGAACAATTCCAGCTGGGAGCAGGAAGGGGAGTGCTGCCATAACACTGACCTGGCTCTCGGGTGCTGCTTTTGAGAAGGAAATATACTGCACCCGAAAGTGAAGTCAGCAAAGCTTCTCGTAACCCAAATTCTAAAGGGAAAACCTGAGGCAAATGATTGCTGGGAAGAGAGGTTCATCGAAGGCAGAGAAATACAATATTCCTCGCCTCTTTCACTGCAAGAAAACCTGTGGTAGAAGAAAATGTAGTAGAGGAAACATTTTGCTGATTCTGGTCCCTGAGCAGCGGTGCAGTAGCAGCCTGGCTCCAGCTCTGGTTGTGCTGGAAAAATATTCTCCTGAGTAAAGCAGTAAACGATCAATTTTCAGAGGCGAGAGCTGGCAGGCCATATCCAGCTGGATCCTGGGCTTCATGTGTTGAACTATGTTAAAAGGTATTAAATAAAATATGTGAAATACTCTGCTTCATGCTGTGTTCTTCACTTAAGTAACTACAGTGGCTGTTGCAGAGACCCTGCATGGTTATGAAGGCACAGGGTGATGGGAGTTTTTTTTTTTTAATTTTAAACGAACACCAATTGCAACATGGATTGTCTAGGAAAACCCTGGAGCAGTAATCTCATAACATATGAGTACAAGGTATCATCTGGTTTTAGGAAATATCACTTGCTGAAGGCTGCTAAAACTTCTTTCCACTGATCTAAATGTGATTTCATTTAGTTTCTTCCCTGATCTTTGCTGGCTGCCATTGAAATAATCAATCATCATTGTTTTCCTTCCTTTGTTACTAGGGCAATATCAGGCATGGTACTGTCCTGCTGGTTGGTTGCCTCCTGTTTAAGTGCCAGGTGTTGTACTTGTCCTAGCTGTTACATGGTTGTCAGTAAACTCAGCTGTGATAGCGTTTTTCCCATCTGGTCTAAGCTGTGACTTCAGATTTCTCTTCCCTTCCCTGCTTTTATGCTAGAGGACAGAAACAAGTGAATTGTGGACTATGAGTTACAGACACATTCACTTCTGGGCATATTTGAAGACATTGAAATTCTTTACATTTAAAGAAACACTTTTGAAATGTAAATCAAGTGTTTTCCCTTTAGGTAGCATTTTGGCTTCTCCTAAGACACTTTTCATTAAAAAAAAAAAAAAAAAAAAGATGCTGTTTACAGAAATTGAACTTTTCTTATGGAAAACTGTCTCAAAAATGTCACCCTGTTGTATTTGTCCAGTTTTTATTACTGACCACTATATTTTGTGAGGACATCCTCTTGCATTCCTGTCTCAGCTTGTGTTATTCTTCCACTAGAAACACAGGAGGGTGAAGGGCAGAAGCATTTAGCAGCTGTTACCTTATAACTTTGCAAGATTTATTGATTTCATACCAAACCAGACCTTGATCATTATCTTTCAAAAGCAATTGAATTTGCTTTATTTTAGCTTGGGAATATGCCTTAAATTTAGTTGTCTTCCTCCTATCATACTTTGTATGTCTTCTGGTACATGCTTTCAAGTTTTAAAGTTTGATTTATTGTAATTTATTACCTAGAAGGTGTTCTTAAATTACTGCTTCAATAATATAATCTACTAAAAACTCTGAGGTTTTATCACATCACACCTGTATTTGACAGCAAATTGATCTGACAGTATTATTACATGTTTTTGACAGGCTTATTTGAAATCCTTAAATCCCAGTTCCCTTTTTGTTTCATTACCATAACATCACCGGCTTAGCCTTGTGATCAATTATCCACTTAGAAGGACCCAAATGTCTGCCAGTTAGGTTTCCAGAGAGGTATTCACTTCAGCTTCTCATAAATATGTTCATTTAATCACAGCTTTAAAATAAATAAATACCAAATTTTGCCCCGTCCCTGCTGGAGAGTCACATCTTTTTTTGCTTGGACTTATTATCTGGGCAGGTCTGGTGGCAGTGGAAACACTGCAAGTGGCCCAGAGGTGTTTCCACCTGCCAGAATATTATGTTGCTTTATGGAAACTGAAAAAGGACAAGCTTCCCTATGCTGCTAGGGCTTTTGGGGAAAGCACTGCTGGTTTGCTTGTGTTCAGATTCAGTTTGGGGGATGGAGTTAGCTCTCCTCTTGCAAACTAGGCATCGTGGTTGTGCTGCCCAGCCAGGTGGATTGCACAGGCAGGATGTTGCTGGCAAGGACGTGCTTGTTGTTATTAACAACTTATTATTAGGGAACGAGGAATGTACATGTTCACAAATAGATATCCTACAAAAGGAATAATATTTTATCACTGCTAGGTAGTCTCAGGGACTATCAACTAAAATCAACTACCTTGATGGTTATTTTTTTATTTTATTTTATTTTTTTTCTCTACGTTATGTCAATAACTTGCACCAATAGCTTGTGTTTGTGATGCTTATGTTACTGGATCATTATTATACACTTCTAATGTAATAAGAAAAAATCTTGGAAAAGAAAAAATACTGGAAAATGAATTTGCCTTTCAGAAAAAAGCATATTGTTGGCAACATGTTTAATGTAACACCTAGAGAGTTTAATAATCATCATGCATCTATGATAATAGCATTCACATTGCTTATGGCATTTGGATCAAGAACAAGGAGGGGGATAATATCTTTTCCATGATTAAAACTTAAAGCTTGTATTTTGTTTGATTAAAACAAAATCAGGACCTTATTGTTACACCATTCTTTGAGTTCTTTGTGCTCCATGTAACATTTTAGGTCATGAAGCAAGGTGTCACATTATGTGTTGAGCGTGCACAGATAAGCAGGGCAAATGACCAAGTGGATTAGCAGCTGGAGGAACAAAACCTCAAGAGGGGCACAGCCAGTGTATTGCTATGTAAAAAGGAAAAAGTATATTTTAACAAACACTGATGCTTCCCTACTGGAGAGGCAATTTTAACTTCAAGTTCTGACTCTTGGCTCTGAAATCTGATATAGATCAACTGAATCCAGGGTAACTTTGCAGTTTTAAATAAAATCAGGATTTTACCCGAGAAGCTTTTCCACCAGTCCTGCTAATATGGAAGATGAAATATGTTGTGTTTTAGCTTGAAATCTGAAAGCCAGCTTCACATCTGAGGGATGTTCTCTTCAGATTTCGTTCTCCTGCAGAGTCTGACAGAAAGGTTAGTGTGAAGATAGTTGTGAGCACCATATGCCTGACAACTTGGCATAATGGCATGTGACTTCAGCTTGTGTTTCTCTTTAGATGATGACTAATGAGTCTTTGTCTCACAGAAGACATTAAAATACAATTACGTTATGTTAGATCAGCTCTCACAACTGCTAAATTACGGCGTGGTAGGCATATTATAGTTCTGGGAGATGTATGTATGTGTGGGGGTTAGTTTGTTTTGTTGCGCTTTTTTTCCCCTCTGCACTGGATTCCAGTCAAACTTCTCCTGACACAAATGTATGTGATAATTCACCATGTGGACAGAAATGTATTTACTCCCGTATTTTACAAGGCAGATTTTGTCTTATGCTTTTACAGGTTTTTCTAACTCTGGTAAAGTCTCTAATGAAATTCCAATCCTGTAGTTGACTCATTAAGCTTTCCCTCAATCCATCACTGTAAAACTGATTATCAAGATGTTGTCTTTTAGTGTTATCAATCTTGAGTGACTTTTTTGGAGATTGATGCACATTCGTTCTTATGACTGGCTCAGATGATATCTGCTATTTATCTTGATCTCCTTTTATTTACTGTTTTAACTTAGAAGGTTCTACTGCCTTTTTTGATTGAATTTTAATGATGAGGTCTTGACTGCAAGACAGACCTTCTACAGATTTCAGACACATTTTACAAAATAGTATCCTCGGGCTTTCCCTGCTGACACATTTCCAGATTGTCTTTTTCATGCGGTCCCTGGGGCTTTTTGCTGCTCTGTGTGTGTGTGTGTGTGTGTGTGTGCAACCACCCAGGTGGGTGTGCTGCAGAATTACAGTGAGCTTTAAAGACGACTTGGGAATTACTTGACAGTATAAAACAATTATTTGCCAGTTTCCCAGCAGGTTCTAATGGGTCTGCAAGGGGCAAATTCAGGTCTAAAGAAAAGTAAGAGCAGCAGCAGGACGTAGTTTTGTCAGCAATATCATTGCAAATAGACCAACATGTCAGCGAAATGCCAGGTCAGTTGTGGCCAGCAAAGTCAGACTCTGGTTAAGCACAGACAAAACCAAACAAAGAAAGCCAAGGAGGAAAAGAAATGAAGAAAAAAATAATATTCGTAGAAACATGGTGACAGCATCAGAATCCAGTGATGTGATATTTTAGAGCAGAACTGAAGCCAGACATGTCGGGGATATTTTTTAGAATAGTCTCTGAAAACATTTGAAGGGCAGGACAGCAAAGCTTTGAACTCTGATGACAAATTTGTGGCATGTTTGGAGATCAACTGTGGTTTTACAGCTCCTGCTGGCCCTGCGGCTTTTCTGCTCTCTGCTTCCTCCAGCTTCAGGGCTGTTTGGCTGGTCCCTAACAGTCGGTGACCCCTGCAAGGGGGTGGACTGGGTTTCTTTTGCTGCCTTTGGCTTGTGGCACCTCCCTTTTGAGGCCATTCATTTTGGGATCTACACTTCTCTTAATGAAGAAGACTGCAACCTAGTCATTGTGATATATAGATATATTATCATCTATATTATCTCCCTATATATAATTTCATATATAATAATACATATTATTGATGATAATAATGCAAAATTTAATTTTCCTTTTCTTTTTTTTTTTTTTCTCCTGTGACATCCTGTAGTACCTGGCATTAAAACTACCAGCAGGTGCCTAGGACATATTAACAGCAGCTCATGGACATCCTTTTTCAATGGTGCAGCTATAAAGCCCAGTCCTGGAGTAAAGCTGCCAGCCCTTTTCAGGAGAAAAATACTGCTGCAATCCTGGACGTCGTGCTGGTTGTCTTCTGCAAGACACAACAATTCCTGCTAGCATGGAGACAGACAACCATTTGCCTTTCATGGGGGAGCAGTGTGAGGCTATGGAAGCTCAGGAGCTGGTACCTGTGTCCACACCATTTAGTCACTTGATGGAGGCTCCTGTTAATCCCTGGGGTGCTGGATCTCCGTGTTGAGGGTTTGGGATTGCTCTTTAAGTGCTGCGGGACCAGGAGGTCTGCATCTTCATAAATGTCCGCTTCTGTATTTATTTGGGCTTTTGTCTGATCTCTTACAGTGGACAGGAGAAGAGGTATGTTTAGGTCAGTGCTTGACTAGCAGTTAAAGTATGCCCCCACTGAATACCTCCCCTTCCCCAGCCTGGACACACACACACACCCTTGTAACATGTTCTCATGGTGCTGTACTCTGGGCTCAGGTCCTCTGCCTGTTCCTAGCTGTACTCGAGTATCCAAGAAGGATTGTAAATTAGCTGATGCATTTTAATGTAGAATAATAGATTTCTGGTGAAGAGCGTTCTTCTCTGTGCCCCCTCTGTGGAGTTATTTACACCTTTCCACCGTGTCTGCATGTGCACCAGTAGTTCTGGAGATTAACCTTAATCTCTAATTGAAAGCAAAGCAAAGTGACATTAGCTTGTGAAATGCATTCTGTGTGAGCTAAATTTAATGATTTTTTTTTTCCTTTGGTAGTCAGAGGTAAGTTGCTACTACCAATGTTATTGGACCTGGATTTTTTTTCTTTTTTCCTCCCTCTTTAGAAGTTTTACCACTCAAAGATGTGGAGTTTTAGAAAGCTTTTGGATCTAATCTGTAGATGCTGTGTAGTTACTGAGTGCATCCTTCCTGGTAAGGAACCAGTTGTTTCTTTGAAAGTATTGTCTCAATAAACAGGTTCAACTGACTCTCCATGGCTGTTTCTTGTGCCGAACATCTATTTCCTCTTGGAGATGAGGAAGAAGAAAACACGTAATAGAGAAGCTGGGTACTTTGTGGCATCTGTTTGTACAGAGACAGTACATTACTTGGAAAGCCTTGTGGCTTGCCAGGTCACACAAGTGTGCAGCTGTTCTGGGTGATTCATAAACTTCTTAAATATGTCTTCAGCTCACAAAACAAGAAGCATAATTTTTTTTTTTCTTTCAATTAGTGTGTGGGCGGATGTACTGCATCTGTGCCCTGTGCTGTTCTCTGTCCAGGAGGATAACTCTGTTATGCCTCTAGGACACCCTACAGTCATGCTGCAGTATTTGTCTGGGTCTCGGCTCCCGGTTGGCAGCAGTGTGAGGGAGCAGGAGATGGAGCTGATGGGCGAGAGGTGTCACTTGCCAAGCGCAGACACACTCCAAAGCGGAGCCTTGACAGAGAGGCAGTCATTCTGCAAGCTATCATGAAATGCAAATTTCAGGAGAAGTTATTTTTCATAACTGCTGAAGAACTGAAGCTGAAGGCAACGTTTAATCTGTCAAATACTTATTGGAGAACTACTTCTTCATGTGTACGTTATACTCAGGCAGTGCCTGACTAGTGGGGAAAGCAATGACTTGAGTGCAGGCGGATCTGTATGTGCTGTACTGTTTGTAGTTGGTTCGTGGCTCTTGCCTGTGGTAAAGATGAATGCTTTTGGTGGCTGAAGTCAGCAGAGACCATGCTACACTTTGCACATAGTTGATCTCTCTCGGATGGTCCTGTTTCTTTGTCAGCTGTAGCTCAGGCTACAGTGCACGCTTGTGCAATGGCATTATCCTCTTACGCTCACTTTGCTCTCCATATCTTCCTTTTCCAGCTGTTTTTCAGAAGGCAGCAAAGAATTTTCTCTTCTTTGCAATAATATTCAGAATGTGAGGAAATTACCCCACTAAGTTTTGGAGACAGTCCAGCACCTGTATTTCCTAATTTCCTCCTCTTATTGTCGTAATTTCAAAGCCATTTGAAACAGTCCTTAGTCCCTCTTTCTACAGCCAACCCTTATAAAGATCTCCCATTAATTCTTGTGTCAGTTCAGTGGGAAGAGGGAACATGGCCTTTCTTTAGCAATGTGCTATAAGTTTTAGACTTTTTATGTGCCTGCTGCTGTTCACCTCCTCAGCCAAACTGCTTTCTTTGGCTTTCCAGTTATTTAAACCATTGTGGTTTGTGGACCTCATGCTGTAACATGTAAGTTAATGTCAGGCTGAATGCCACCAGCTACTTGTAAACTGCTGATAGTCTCCAACAGATGTTCTGTAGGTGCCATTTTTCAGATGCGACAGTGATATATCCAAAGAAGGGACCTTGCACCTGGCAAAATGGTTTCCTTCAGCTCTTCCCCTGCACGAATGCTTAGGAGAAGCAGCACTGTCTCATCACTGCTGGAGTAAACATATCTCCATGACTTTACTTGTAAAGTTCCTTAGTTTTTTACGGCAAAGATCCATTTATTAAGTTCTTTGAATGACGAGTAGACTGCTTTGGTTACATTACACCACTGTTTGTTTCCTACATTCTTTTTTCTCCCCCTTTAGCATCACTATCTCTAAAGTGATTCAAAGAGAAAATGGCAGTGATTGTTTGGTACTGCTGGCCAGCTGACAGCCCTGGAAAGCTCCTGACCCCAATGCTTTCATAAGCCCTATGCACACATAGTGCAGCATCGCCTTGGCTCTGCGGAGGTGATCCAGCCAAAGTGTGCACCATCTCAGCTTCTTCCCACCCAGTCTCTGGTGCAGCAGGTACGAGAATTTACCAGACACTGGTATATGACCTTCTTGCAGGTGCTCCAAGTTTCTCTGGGCTTAAAGGTTTGAGAGCAGTCTTGAAACTTCCCATGTGGGTCTGTTTGATTATGGAGGAAAGACGGATGCTGTTCTTATGGGTTCACTTCCCATAACAAATGCTTCATTGATCTGTGCTGGAAACAGTCAGCCTTGTTGACTACAGGGAGCAGAGTACAGCTGGGGAACTGTGTTTCCCTTTCTCTGTGAGCCGAATGGCATTGATTGCCTCTGAACCAATGCATTTTCATTAGGCTCATTTTATTTTCCAGATTTTCATCGTTCATAGTGTTTATGAAAGGAAGAAATAAATGGCCCTTGCTAAATAGTGCAGAGAGGAGCTGGGAAGGCTTCCCAGGGCTTTAGTCTGATCTTTACTTTCCTAAATTGTATCCTTGGGCTTTTGCAGGGCTCATTCTTATAGCAAAGACTGGGGACTGCTAGGTCCCCATGGTCCCTTGCTGCATTGCTCCTTGTGCTCCTGTGTGTGCTGGAGATGGTGAAGGTCTTTAGGGGACAAAACCACACTAGTTTTTCCCTTTCCTTGCAGACACTGAAGATAAGCGTCCTGGAGGGCACAGGTATATGCAAACTGTTAACACAAACTATATCAGATGAGTTTGCAGTGTTTTGTACTTCTGATGCTGCACTCTGCAAAACAAGGAAGTGCAAGCCTGGTGTTCAGAGGTGCTGCTGCTCCTGGCTGCAGGGATGAGGATGATGTCTCCTGACATGTCCTGCTGCCCACCCCACTGGGGGTGGGAGACTTTAAAGATGCAGAGAGAGAAGGGGCTAATCAGGGTCTTTCTGTGGGATATTTGGTATCAAAGCCTGTGGATGCACCAAGGCACTTGCAGGTGTATGTATCCAAGTCCTGTCAGAGCCCCCAAGCCTGGCCAGGGTCTCATGAGGGCTTCTAGGTGGGCAAAATGAAAGAAAACCCAAATGAGGCAATGCTTGTATCCCTGGGCTGGGAATGGGAGGCTGCCTTCTGAGCAATGTGTTCAAATGCAAGTTCTGTGCAAGGCTGGGTGAGTCCCTGGGCACATGCCATGGCAATCCCTGCCCTCCTCAGTTTCTTTCCCATTGCATTTAATTTCCTGTCTGCCAGCAGTGTGCTTTCCCTTGCAGCCCTTCCCCAAAGCAGCTCTTGTGCCCAGGAGCCCCCAGGGAAGCCAATGTCTTGTCCAGCCCCAGCGCTGCTGGCGCAATGGCAGGGGCTGCTGTTGGATGTAACCTTTCTGCCCTCCAGCTTCCCAGATGGGCAGAGGCTTAAACATAGAAAGCCAAACAAAGCTGTCCCCAGATCTGTTATCTGTGGTGTTTCCCTAAAGGCAGCATGGCACAGCAGGCAGCTGGGTGGTGGTGGTTGCTTTGGGGCTCTGGAGAGAGCTGATTTCTCTTAGTAGGGTCTGGATTTTATCATGTACTTCTTATTCTGTGGGTTTGCTAGTCTAGATATATTTACTACACGGTTTCTTGGCTAATTATTTCTAGCGTGGCACTGATTGAGCTGTTAATAAAGTGTGAAGGTGCCTCGCAGGCACATTTTGAGTCTTAAAGAAATGATCTACATCTAAATTGCAAATAGTAAAATTTCCTTACCCACCAATATTAAGGTGATAGCATCTCCACTATTGTAAAATTAATCAAACTTCTCTTGGTGACAGAAACGTTAATTTAAATTTTTCGTCACAATTACAGAGAGAGTTATTGCAGCCTCTGACTTGTAATTAATTTCTCTTTCTTTTCATCACTGTGTTACAGCCCTTTGTAATAGTGATAAATGGAGTATCTACCTGACCTTTTTTTTTCCTTATATAATATAAATTACTTTTAGGTTTTAAAAAAAATTACTTCTGGTTAATCAGTGCTTTTCCATAAACAGGAGGATGGGAGAGAAGAGCTTGTGTGGTTGTTATTTTAAATAAGCATTGCTGCAGTTAGGATGACAGTCAGCAGGGGACCAGAGTCAAAAGAAGCAGGGTCAAAATCCAACATTAGGCATTGTTCCTGTGTGAAATGCTGTCCCTCTGCTATGTGTTGTCCCAGGGGAACCATGTTTGTGGGAAACGGACAATGAGAAGAGATTTGCTGCCTCTGAGGAAGGTTTTAGAATAGGATTGGCAGAGGATGGTGGTGCATCAGTGAACAGCTCCCAAACTGGGTGGAGGGAGGGCTGGGGCATGTTGAGCTATAATGGTAACAGGAGGAAAATGAGCAGATCTCTTGGTCAAATTTTTTAAATGTGTCAATGCAAGGAACGAAAAGGAGGAAATTCAGAGCATCTCCTCTTTGCTCTCTGGAAATGAGTGCTCTAGCAGTCCCTATAGACTTCCAGATTTCTGCAGCTATTAAGATACTGGGTCAAACTATGTGTTCCCAGCTCTCAGAGCTCTTTGAGAAGAGTCTGAAACAATTTTCAGGACCAATTAACAGTTATCTTCAAGAGTGTGAGGAGATCAGGGGTGGTTCTGTGGGAAGAGAAAAGATGAGATGTGGGTAGCACAAGCCTCTAAGAGAGATGGAAAAGCAGAGCCAGGCAGGTCTAGATCAGTCCATTTGACTTCACTGCTGGGGCAAGTGATCCAGCCTTCTGTCCGTGTGCAGTCAGGACATCCTGGGTGATAAAGAGCAGCCAGCACAACTGTCAGGGACACATCGTGTCAACCCCACTGACTTCCCCTCTGTGACAGGGTGGAAGGAGGGGTGTCAGCTTGACGGTGGTGAGGCTTTTCATGCTGTCTCTCATGTCAATCTCCAAAGCAATAGAAGGAAATTGAGTCTATAACAGAGGCTGTGAATGATTGGCAAATTGTGTTCAGGGAGAAGTTATCAGTGGTTTGCTGTCAAACTAGGGAGTGCTTTAGGTGAGGTACCTACGGTGCCTGTCAGAGGTCTGGGGCTGTTCAATATTTCATTTTTGACTTGGGTGGTGGAGTTAAGGGTCCAAACACGATGCTTGGAGGCTGACAACAACCTGAGAAAGGTGGCATTACTTTGGAGATCAGTGCTAGAATTTAGTGTCCCTGGAAAAAACTGAGAAATGATCAGAAAGGAGTTCAATTAAATACATTTAATATATTATTTATATATAAATGTGCATACGTTGCACCTAGTTTGTGTTTGCATTCACAGGGCTAGCGGACATGTGCTTTGTGGAGAGGCTGGGGGGTGAAGGTGGGATGAGGTGGTGGCTTTTTAATTCTGCAAATGACTGCAGCGAGAGAAAAAGTAAATGAATTGTTCTCAAAGCTCACAGGGCCTTGAAAAAGGGGGGTTGGCCATTCAAATGTATTATTCGTTTGTTTGAGTCTTATCCAGGGATGTGGTAAATTGTTTTAGTAAAATCACTTGGGCATCATATGTCAGAAATGGCTGTGTGTCCAGCAGAGCTGATATCATTAGCCCCTAATTACAGCCTATCTTATCTGAATTACTTTATGACATTCAGTGATCTGTGCTACAGAGGAGAATAAATTATGAGAATACTGCCTCAGGCTGTACAATCTCAGAAATCAGTAAATATCAAATTTTGTACGTATCTTTGATAAGCATCCATTTCTTTCGGATGCCTGTTTGAGTCATGTTTTCTTTACAGTTACGTCTCCCATCTGTAAAATTTGAGTCTGTGTTGCTGTCTTCAAGTGTAACCCAGAAGAGCCTCCTGTTGGAGGCATTTGGCCACCAACCAAGTTGCCAGACAAACTACATTTTTCACTCAAATGCAGTTAATGACCCGAACAAAATGAAATGCTTGTTATGGCTTGATTTAAACAATGTGATCTAATGACAATATTCTCTCCTTTCTGCCCACTCTCAGTAACCATTCTGCCTTATTTCAACCAGGCAAAAAGGAAACGAGCCCTTTAAGCAAGGCTTGGAGACGCCTCTGTAGGCTGGAAGAAAGGGGGGCATGTTTAGCAGGGGATTTTTACTTTGAAATTTCCTGACAAAAATTAATTAGAAGAATCATGTAATTACAATAAATGCATCTCATTGGTCCCCAATGGCTTGTTTCTAAACACAGGGTTATTATTTAGCATTCATGACAGCAACAAAAAAGTACCAAATAAATGTAATGGGCTCTTTTTATATACAATAAAAATGACATACAGTAGCTGCATGTTTTACTAATTTGGCAACAGGATCTTAAAGAGGTGGGTATGGTTGTGCAGTTGTTTTAATCTTTAGATGCAGAGGCTGGATGTGTATTAGCAAAGGCTAACATATGACCCGTGTTCTTGCCAGTGCCCCATGAGATACTGGGGAAGACAGGTGCCCCAGCACCCAAATGTGGCTGTGTCCCCTGTGTTGCATGTAATGCCACTAAATGAGAAATGTAAAAGTTCCTGAAAGACAGAGTAAGGCTCTGAAATAACCCAAGGTGTCTGTATAGAGCAGCAATTGCCACCAGAGGATAAAACCCCATTGACTGCAGTGAGACCAGGCCAAACCTATGTGAGGAAGGTGTGTGTTCCTTTTTGCCTGCTGTTCCTTCCATTAAGGTATCACACAGATGCCTTTTGAATCCTCTTAGGGAGGGATTGCGATTTGGGGCTTAGTGTACCAGTGTAGAGACTGTTGTGCATCCTTCCCCCTCCCACCAGTGAGGCAGCCAGGACAACATTTTGGGCCTTGTAAGGCAGAGGTGGCTGCACAGCTCCCTTCTGCCCTCCTGGCCAGGCAGCCAAGAACTAGTCACAGCTGCATGGTTCCCAGACTGAGCTGGGCTGCAAAGCTGCAGGGGTGTGAAGGCAGCAATGCTTCCCTGAGGGATGCAGCTGAGCTCGGTGTCTGTTACGGGACATGGTGGCTTGGTTTTCATCATGCCAGTGATGAACTCTGTTGCTGCTTCAGAATGAGTAAAACATTTCTCTGCACCAAAGCTCAGTGGGACAGGAGTGGGGCACGTGCAGGGTTGGGGAAGGATTTTAGTTAATCCTCCTCTGCTGCATCTCTCTGCTTGTTACGGGGTCTGCATTTGCAGAAGCCTGAGAATTGTGATGTGGTTTAGCCTCACAAATCCCTCGAGTTCAGGTCTTTTAATTTATTTTTGTTTCACTTGGTTTTCCAGGGTAAGTTAGGTTTGGAGGAGAAAATCATAAATCTATCATAGAAATTGGACCATAACAGTCACAAACATATACATGTGCATAAGGTGGGGCTGAGCCATCTGAATATATATATAATTTTTTTCATTCCAAGTTAGGTTGCTTACAGGACAGAATTTTACTGCTCTATAGCATGAATAATTCTACCCTGTGATACTAAACATACATAGCATTATCAGATAAGTATGTAACATCACTTTGGCTCAGATTCATTAAGTAGATTGCTAAGATAGGTAGGAAGGGTTACAATCTGGAGATGTCTTTTCCTTTTTTGTTGACCGAAGAAAGAGCCTATGTAATAAAGTGGGCTAAATGCCTGACTTTGGGATGTCGTTTAGGTGAGATGAACCCCACTCTGTTCAGATCTTAAAGGTTGTGCATAAGAGCCATTGGTGGAGACATATGAATGCTGTAAATCTTTTTATTGCATGTACCAACCATAAAGAGGAGTGATCTTCAAATGACATCATCAACACAAAGGGCACTAGGAGAAGTTCCAACTTACGACACAATAAATTATCAAGTAGTCTAGTAATGGACATTGAGCCTAGACAGTTTTGCAAAGTGAGTTCTCTCATAAAATGGTATTCTGCCTCTAAATGGGAGCTCCAAACCTGCTTAGCTAGTACCACTTAAGCTGCTTTAGTGAGATCATTTTGGATTTCCACAGTCGACCAATCTTCCCAAATTGCTCAGTGTCTAATGTAATCCCAGATGTATTTACCATACTTCATTGTATTTATAGAGGTGACTAGGCCATGAAGACATGGCTTATTTCCAGGGACATGAAGTCCACGTTCTTCAGTGCATTTTCGTCTTCTAAAAGCAATGCTATGAAGCTCTCAGAGCTTGCAGTGAACACATTTGTCTTTGCTCTGTGACGATGGTTGATCATTAGCAAAATGTATTTTGGTATTTATGGTTACAGGCATATTGACCTTAATGCTATGTACAGCAGTGATCAGATCACAGCCAGCCACCATGAGGAGAAGGTGCTGGAGTTACTATAGACAGCTTTTTTTCTGAGCAAAGCAAACACCTCCAGGGCACAGCAGCTGCGAAGGGCAGTGTATAGGTGAAATAAGTCCTTGGTTCAAGTATGATAAACTGTCAGATACAGTTTTGTTCCTTTTTCTCTCTACTGATTCTTGCCCTCACTTAGCACACAGGGGCTGTGAAGCCACATGTTCATCTGTTGCTTTTATATGTAGCTGCCCTGCAGAAGAGGGAATTGTAGTAATCAGTATCAGTTAGAGGATGTGGCCCAGTCAAGTCTACTGGTAATAGAGCTGGAACTTGTACTTGAGAGAGATTCACTGCTCCAGTGCGCTGCTTTGTAGTGTACAGCTGTTGTTTTTCACCATTTTGTACATTTAGTATCAGTGTATGTATATTTGCATTGTGCATTCCTTTACTCTCAGAAGTGTCTAAAGTTAGGTTATATTTGCAAGACAAATGTGTGATATCCTGAAGCGCAATTCATTATTTTTGCCACAGGTTTAACATAATTCCTGGCAGCAAACAGGTCTGATCTAAGCCAGGCAAAAAGCATGTTTTTCTATTGAGCAACATGACAGTCTCCATGGCATAATGAATTACACACAGCTGGTTTTTCTCTGGCTTAGAAATTTTGTTTCATTATTACTATATCTGTGCAATTTCTTAATATTCTTGAATTTGGGCTCTGCTTGCAGGCATATCAGATTATTCATATGCTGGTGTGAAATGTGATGTGAAGAGGAACGCAGAATGTGTTTTATTTGTGGGTAACTGGGTATGTAATGGTGTATAAAGAGTTAGGAGCTGGGACTTAGCTGTGATCTCTCTTCTGCTTTCTCATTCAGCCCCAAGCCCAAACTTGAGAGTTGTCGTTTGTAAGTCTCCCCTGCTAGTGCTGCTTCTCTCTTCCAGCTCACCTTAGAATCACAGAATCAAGGAATGGTTTGGGTTGGAAGGGACCTTTAAAGATCATCTTGTCCAACCCCCCTGCTTTAGGCAGGAACACCTTCCACTAGATTGGGTTGCCCAAAGCCCCATCCTGGCCTTGAACACTTCCAGCAATGGGGCATTCGCAGCTTCTCTGGGCAGCCTGTGCCACTGCCTCACTGCCCTCTGAGTGAAAAATTTCTTCATAATCTAATTTAAACCTACCTTCTTCCAGTTTAAAACCTTTCACCCTTGTTCTATCACTTTCTACATGCCATTTTAAAAAGTCTCTCTCCATCTTTCTTATAAGTACCCTTTAATTATTGAAAGACTGAAATAATGTCTCCTTGGAGTCTTCTTTTCTCCAGGCTGAACAACCCCAGCTCTCGGCCTCTCTTTGTAAGAGAGGTACTCTAGCCCTTGGATTATTTTTGTGGCCCTCCTCTGGACTCTTTCTAACAGGTCCACATCTTTCATATGCTGGGTGCCAGAGCTGATAGCAGTGCTCTAGTTGGGGTCTTGTAAGAGCACAGCAGCAGAGGGAGACAAATCTCCCTTGACCTGCTGGCCACACTTCTTTTGATGCAGCCCATGATATGATTGGCTTTCTGGGCTATTTCTTGATGCTTTTATGATATCTTCCTCTTCATCTTTCTGTTCGTGTGATGGCCCAGTCACTGTGGAGTAGCCTATCTCGTTGCCATCTTCCTCCCCAGTCTGAATTCCTCTGCATTCTGAACAACCTGACTTTCTCATCTACTTTTTCATCTTGGTTAGAGGGGCAACTTGCACTGCTAGCCCTTGATAGCAGTGCAAGTCTTGCTAGCCTTGCACTGTATCCCTGACCCAGCTGCAGGGCTTTTGTCACACGGGTTGGAACAGCTGCAGGGCCTGTCGCAGGGGTTGGAATGACTGCTGGGCCTGTTCCAGGGGTTGGAGTGGCTGCTGGGTCTGTTACAGGGGCTGGAGTGGCCATGGGGCCAGTCACAGGACTTGGAGTGGCCGCAGGGTCTGTCACTATGACTGACTTCTGTCTGTGTACAATCTTTCATCCACCAGTACCCCAAGTTCTTCTCTGCAGGGCTGCTTTTAATCCATTTATCCCCCAGTTTGTGCTGATGTTTATGATTGCCCCCAACCCATATGCAGGACTTTGCACTTGGCCTTGTTGAACTTGATGAGGTTCACACAGGCCCGCTTCTCAAGCCTGTCTAGATCCCTGTGGATGTCATCCCTGCCTTCTATCATATCAACTGCACAAGTCATCTTGATGTCATCCACAAACCTTCTGAAGATTCTTTTTGAGCTAACAACCTTTTAGACAGTTGACACTGGTAATTAAACTCGAAGGTGGCATGCTGTGTGTTCAGCTCCATTGTGTTAACAAGCTGGGGGCCTTTGGGCTTGGATCTGTGATCTCCCAGGGTGTTAGTGGGATGGAAAAATCAGCCACAGGCACTAGAGTTATGGGTCTGATAAGGTATATGAGGGGCCGATTTAAGTTCTTGTTCTGTGCCTCAAATCTTTTTTTTTTTTTTTTTTTTTTTAAACCTGAGACTGGGAGACTGGTTTACATTTGTGGAGTGTTACATTTCTGGAAAAGAAAGGCAGAGGTAAACGTCTGCTTCATTTTGTCTATGGTGAAATCGGTATGTATGACATTATAAAATACTTTGTCAGAAAGAGTGAGTTTGTCTAACAGACAGGTTTTTAGTGTATTACTACTGATCACTTCTGATTCCTCATCTTCTTAATGAAGAGCATGAGCAACAATGACTGCTCCTTGGGTGCTTTTATTGGTCAATCACATTCCCCAGCTGTGTGCCCAATTGTATTAAATGCCAATGCCCAGCTCCCAATGCCCTTGAATTTTCTAAGTGATATTTTATTGATGCAACTGCATCTTGCTTGACCTTAAGATTTTATTACATCTTCACCAAGAGTGATGAGAAACCTCCTTTTGCATTTTGTTAGCACTTCTGTCCACCTCCAATGAAATATATCTCAATATAATCAAATACTCTGTGGTTTACTACCGAATCCACTGTGCCTGTGGGTTTTCATTTAGGTAATAGGGTATGCCCGACTCAGCTACCAATAGGTGGAGCACTTGACTGCTCTTGCTGATACGGGCTCAGAGTCAGGGTTAGATTTCTCTAGAGCAGTGTTCTGATTTAGTAGTTGGTCCACAGTTCCATAAATTACATCCAGAGAATTGTTCAAGATGAATGATATCACAAATGGGATACTTGGGCTAATTCAAGGCACTTTCTTGAGCATACTAGGTCAATTTTCTAATGCATCCAAGTAGGCGTGTTTTAGAAAAAGGCTAGCATATACGTACATACACTCCCACGCTGCATCACGTAGATCAAGCCAATCCTAAGTTCTCTTCTATTTCAATCTATTCACATTTAATCTTTTGTTTTTGAGACTTTTAAAACTGAACAAAGCACAAGCACTGGTGTTATAGAGAGGGACCTGAAATTGATAAGTGAGTGGTCTAAACATTTTCTTTCCATTTCTTCAATTTTGTGAAACTTAAATTGTGTCACAGGGAATACTGGTGAAGCATGGAGTCTCCAGGCTGAATTCGCAACCTAGGATGTGCCCCAGCCTGGTGATAATACAAAGTAATGAAAATGCATACAGCCCAATGTCTCAATACTTACTTCAAGTCTTTCTACTTTAGGATCCCTTTCTTTTTCTTCCACTTGATGAATCAGACTTGGGAAAAAGCCACAGCATGAATCCATAGTTTGCTATCAAATTAAGCTAAAGCAGAGCTTTTCCTTATTGCTTAGTTTGGCAATTTTTCAGTCCCTCTTCTAAAATTGCACAAACACAGCTTGCTTGTGTAAGCTTAAACATGCAGCTGAGGCCCATGCCCACCCTGACATCTACGGATGTGGCACAGTCAAAACCTACTGAGAGACAGGGATTTCACAGACATGCATTCATCCATTTAAGTGCATGAGCATCTGGTGGGCGTTTTGTGCCTAAACCTTTTCAGGTGCACAGACAGGGAGGGATCACCTGGTAGGCATTAGCTAGAGGTTGCATTTTCATGTTATGGCAGTGGTTCTTAAGCCAATTCATCTGGCAGATCCCATCATCTTCTCTTCAGTAACTGAACATGTTATACTTAATGTTCTGCTGATAGTCAGTAGAACAGCAGACCTAACATGCTGATTTGTTTTCATCTAGTTTTATACAAATGTGAAAGTTTTACACAGTTTCAATGAAAGATAGCAAGAGAGATTTTATCAGAATGCAGACTGTTGTTGTAATGAAATTTTCCCATTGCAAACACATAGCAATTGCCCTTACTGTACAGTCAGTAGACATAACTGGATTTTGTTGCCTGAGAATGAAGTTGCTTTCATATTTTATATCCTGCAGTAGGAAAGCTGGAAGGGATGGACTCTGCTTGGAAATTTATTTTCAGTTAATAATGACTTAAGAAGGCATGAGAAGAAATTTTATGGCATTTCAGTTAAACAATTTTTTTTTTTTTTTTTTTTAATTTTCATTCTGACGTTTGTTACAGAATTTTCTACACTTTTGTTGTTTGTGAATGGGAGCAGTCATTTTTGAATTAATGAGAGCTGCTTTGTTTCAAGTACTAGTATTTTTTGCCAGGCTGACGCAGGGGCTTATTAATGAATGTGATATAAATTTAAATTGCTGAAGTCTGTGGACAAAACCGGCAATGGTATGTATGGAATGGTTTGTGAGAATGAGCTTGGGTCTCAGCAAAGCATGCTGCTGCGCTCTTCAGGTTTGTGTCCTTACACAGACAGGAATTCCTCAGACTGCGAGGTGCACTCTGGTTTTTGATGGGGCCCTCATTCACCACTTGCACATCAAAACAGGGGGTACCTGGCCTCTGGTAATTCTGGTGTAAAGGGATCATACCTGTCAACACGTACCCCTCAAGAAGCCAAGCACCAAGGGAATCTGGTAGAGCTGCTGGTCAACACCTGCCAGCCCCTATCACAGGGAAGGACATGACAAATGAGGGGAGGTATCAGGGGCAGTCATATTTCAAGTGAAGTCTGGGGACAGAAGTCTGTCCTGGCTTCATTTTTGTGTAACTTTAGGCATGTTGAGTGAAGCTGGCTTACGCATTTGATCTGGTGTGTTACTTTTTTCTTTTGCATAACTAGTTTAGTTGACAGCGTACTGGTTTTGCTCCTTTGATCTCCGCTCAGTTTGACTGTATTTTCAATAACTACTTAGTATAAAAATAAAATGTGCAGGCCGCATCAAATAAACTAATTAAGGATTAGAATGAAAAAGTGTCAAAATCCGAGACCTCGCCGAGGCAGATTAGTCACTGCATATGAGACACGATCTAATAACTAATGGGTTGCTGTAGTAACGGGGGAATCAATACCCCTTGGCTGGTCAGGGAGCTGACAGTAATTTCTGCTGGGTCATAGATTCTGGAAAATGAAGTGCCACCTACTACAACACAAGTAATCTCTATGGACTTTTTGACAACAGCACATCCTACAAAGTTTATATCAAAGAAAATATTAATCTCCCAAGTCTGCTTGTTTATCTCTGCAGAGGTTATCTGATATTGTTACAGCCACAGACAATTAAGTTTAGACTCCTATGTGAGCTCTTGATGGGTCAGCTTTGGAAATAAGCCTTTGGTTTTGCTTACTGGTGGGTTAATAGGACATATCTGTGCTGGGGCTCTTGGACTGTGGAAAAGGGAACCTGCAGGAATCCAGACTTGTATTCCAAATTGGTCATCTTACTCAAGGGAGTACTGCTATTGAAGTCAAAAGGAGTTTAGCTCAGGTGGAGAGGAGGAGATATGCACTTCAAAGAAAAAGATAGTTTGCAATGGGTTTGTAGTGCCAGGCCTGCTGTGGGCTGCATATGTTTGTGCCTCAGTAGCCAAAATTTCCACAGAGATAATCCAGCTTCCTCATCTCCTTTGTCCTGACTGCAATCCCGCTGGGACGGTGACACTTCTGTGTCTGAGCAGCACCTAGAATGGTGTCAGCTGTGCACCCTGGTTGCTGATGGGTAACAAAAAGGCACTCACTCTGTGCTGGGACAGGAATTATTGCCTTCACCAGCAGTAGCAGGAGGGGAAGACCCACAATTACAAGAAAGTGGGAGGGGTTCTGTGTAATTCATCTAAAAACCAAGTCAGAGAGGAGCTGGCAGCATGTCCATGACTGCGAGCTACCAGTGCGCAGCACACAGACTTGGGCAGGGAACCAGCAGGTGATAGAGACTTGGGCAGGGAGAGGGGGGTCCACACAGCACAAGGAGTTAATGTTAGTCAGGCAGCTATGGGGGGGATATTAAGGACTTTTTCCAAACATCTAGGGGGATGGTACTGCTGGAGAGAAAGTAGGCCACTCGCTAATGAGGGGAGTGGTGGTGTTAATTATGTCTTGAAATTGCCTGAGATACTGCGCTCCTGAAATTCATCTTCAGCAGAAAACCATCAGGAAAATAAGTTCGGGCAATTAGGAGGTGGGGGGAGAAACAGTGTAAAAATAGCCTGGATAATTAAGAGCAGATAAGGGAACATCTAAGAACTGGCAAGAAGTGCAAAGAGATCCTCCTGCCTTTGCTGAGCTTCACTAAACTGATCTTGCAGGCATGGGGCATGTGAAGGGCAGGTCCTCAGCCCTGCTCGCATGGCAGGGCGCTGGGCTGCAAGGGCACATCTCTCTTTGTACCATGCCCGTGGCAGTGCTGCTGACACTGCCATGCTCAAACTCCTGCTGAGTCCAAGGGACGTTGGCTGGGGCAAGTCTCAGCTGTGAACACAGGACAGGGTTGATGCAGAGCCATCGGCAGTGACATCCACAGATCTGTGCGAGTGGCTACGTGTGGCAGGGTCAGCAGGGAGCAAAGGCAGCTCTGAATCCTTTTGATGGGCTGTGTTGTGCAAGGCATGGCAGTTTTCTTCTCTTTGCAGCCTTCTGCTATAGTATCAGGCATGAACATGTGTGTGTCCCACTTGGCACAGGGAGGGAGTGGAGAGATGTGTCCCCATCGGCTGCTCCTCATGTTCATGGGACCAGTGTGTGGCAGGGAAAAGCCCAGCACTAGCTCTGATTTTCAGCGACAGCTCTGCAGCTGCTGCTGGCGTTTGTGGTGGTTGGTACATAATGTTGGTGAATAATAATACCTGACCTGGTAGAACAAGAGCTCTTTTATCAAACACATTTAAAGAAAAATGACAGTCCATGTAGCTTGTAATGGAATGGATGATAAATCACAAAATGGGGAAAAACAATTGTGTTACTCCTGCTGGTATGAGTTCCTGTTCAGAAGGTCCATATGTTATGTTTTTTGATGACATAAATTTAATGAAATTCTCTGGAAATGCTGACCAGAAGTCAATATACTTCTCAGTCTCAGGAAGTTTCCTAATATCTTTGTTTGTTTTAGGTAATAGATCTGTTGATGTGTATCTCTCCTATTAAGTGCTTGATAGGATGCTATAATGAAATTACAATATGGAATGGTAGCTCGACTAAAGTGGCATTATCAGAAATGTCACCCCCTAACAAATTAGCAGTTGCAATGTTTGCCCTCTGGTTACAAAACCTTGTTCCTTTTGTCTTTTACTGTAACTTATAATAACAAAGCCTGTGATGTAAATGTCTGCAGGGTAAGTTTCCAGTAGCTAAGCGTGAAACGTGTTTCAGTGGGAATATAGGGATGTGGGGGGTGTGGGGATCAGACATTTTTTAAAATTCAAGACAAAGGATTTTTGGCCTTGGGCACTCCAGTTGCAGCTGCTGTCAATAGAGGGGAGATGGGACTGTGTTTCTATTTATTTTTTCTTTTAAGAATGAAAAGGTACCCAAGTACCTGGTTATGGAATCCACAATATTAACAACAACAAAAAACACCTACAGAAAAAGTGGTAATTAATTCCTCTGGAGATTGATTTGTGATGGAGAGGTTACATATATCAAATGAGTGAGATGTAGCTTGTATTTACAAATTCAGAGTTTGTGGATGAAACAAGGAAATAAAATGAGATGTTTTTATTTTATTTCTAATTTCATTTTTAGTTGGAACTAGAAATTCATGGGGCTCATTCTAAAGCCCAGTGCAGAGATTCCCCATTGTCTCCTATAGTTTTTCTTCAACAGGTTGTCAGAAGAAATTCAAATTTAGAAAGAAATTTAGAGGAACCCCCAACACACATCAAAGCAATGACTGGACCCAGGACTGCACATATTGGAGCAGGGTAAAGACATCTAGCCACCTCCAGCTCAGCCTGGGGAGATATTTCTGAGGAGTTGCCCCCAGACTCCTACCCAATAGCAGAACATGTAGCCTGTCACTGGAAAGCCCTGGCTCTGAGCTCCCCCACCTTGTGTCTGGTTGTGCAAGCTGATGATGTGACAAGGGCCAGCTGGTCTTCTATACAAGTGGGCTTTTGTCTCACCAAGCCAGAATGTTCATGGTTAATAATCTTCACTGACAACTTTCTTGGGAGTCAACAGGTTGTCTACCCTGTGCTTGCTCCTCAGGAGCAGAAATTCCCTTCAGTTCCACAAAAGAGCCGGAGCCAGTCTTCTGCTATGTGTAAGTGCTGGGTTTTATTTTTAAGATGCAACAGAGAAAACTTAGAGTAGAGCAGCTTAATACATAACAGTGACACTTCACTTATCCAAGCAACTGGGAAGTGCTTAAATACTGATGCCTGTGGCTTAATTATTTACCTGTGGCTTAATTGGGTGTAATTTTACAGAAGAGTCTGTTTATTTTCCTATGGAGAGGCTCTAAGATGCCGCTAAATGAAAATGTTACTGGTCCCTACCTGTGCCCCCTCACATCAGTAGAGTGGAGCTCATTTAAACCTGCAGAAACTTGGACTAAATCCTGTCTTCTCTGCTGCAAGCAGGCTGTGGTGTCTGGGTGCCTGTTGAGCAGATGGACCTTCCTGGTAGAAGGAGACAAGGTAGCAGGCAGACCACCTCATGCTCTTCTATTGTTTGTTGGGACCTCACTTGGTCTTAATCCCCTGCAAATTCAGTGTTTGGTAGCTGTTTCTGGCCCAGAGCTCAAAAGGTTTATTTATGCAGGATCAGATATTCAAAGTTATGCTCGTATCAGTGCCTGTGTCTATTTGCTGTTTGTATTCCATGCACAAAGCCCTGGTGAATACAGACAGACCAGAAGCTGTACCCTGGACAGTCATCCTTATTTAGACGACCCTTTCAACTTCAATGTGTTATTCTTGCATGCCTAAGAATAGTTTTCCTGAGTGAGAGGTTAGAGGAGTGAATATCAGGGCTTCCTATTTGCATGCCCCGGTTAAAAGCTAAACCATTGCATGTATCCAAGTGTGTGCAAAAGCTCTTCCTAGTGTTCTGCCAGTGTAAAGTGCTCTGCAAAGATGTTTATCTTGAATAGCCAATTTCACTCAAACCAAATGTGCTCGGAGACATTCTAGATAGGTTTTGAATTCAGAAAGCTCTGATTTTCTTTCCCTTGCCCCTCCTCTAGTGCAGAGGCTTGAACCAGGAGCCTCTTTTTGAATCCCTGTAGGCAATTTCCTTACAGTACTTAGATCTCCAAGCTTCCTTGGACATCTACAACAACAGAAGCTTTATATTATTGGTTTTTCAACCCAAAATGCTTAGTTTCTATTAACAACCTTACAAAAAGGGCAGTGTATTACTACTTGGTGATCCCAATGATAAATGAAGCACATTATATGTGAAGTAAAGGCTCTATTTATCTTTTTTTTTTTTTTTTTTTTCCAAGTCCCAGCAGGTTTAATGTGAGTAGCTTTCGATGACCTTCATAACAAATCAAGAATAAACCTCAGTGCATTCTCACAAAGGTGAATGGTGTAGCAGACTTTTTATTGAAACAACAACAATAAGAGCAACGAGTTGCATTAGCAGTACTTGATAATGCAAAAAAATTAATGTTCACTGAAAGCCAGGTGCCAGCACTATTTGATTGTTTACCAACATAGTCATAAAGAAACAGAGTTATTAAAGGATCTGAAATCACTCAGTAATTCAGCTGCTGACGTTGATGGATGGAACTTGGCTGTTCCTCTTTGCTAAAGCTGCTGACTGGATAAATGTTTTATTCATGAAGCCCAGGGCAGGAAGGGATGCCAAAGGTTTAAGAATATTTTAAGAAACTCTTTGAGATGTCAAGCAAGTTATCAGGTGTTGTTAAGCAAAGGAGCTGAAGTACTACATTTAAACATAACCGAGCTCTCAACATATACAACAACAATACATCAAAAGCCAGGATGCGATTCTTGTCTCGAGCAGTATATGGATGATGAGTTAGGAATACAAGTCCTTTTATTTCCTGCACCTTTGTACCTTCAGTCATCTCACAGCCCTGTCTCTTTGAGCATTGTTATACCAAAGGGAATTTTCACACATCATGTTGTGAATTTAGGCTTGGAAACAAATAAATATTTAGATACCGAACCCTACAAGGTCACATATTCAGATCAAAGACAAAATAAATGATGCGATGACAATATTCATGGACACTGCAGCCAGGAATGAACAAATGAGATCAGAGTGAGTGGATTTTGCCTGACCTCTTGGTGGGAGAAATTGTTCAAAATGGGAATTATTGAAAGAACCTTTATCAAGATACAGAATAAAGAGGAATTTCCTTCTGTCTTCTTTGACCTACCCACCTGCCTCTTTATTTAAGGGCAGCATATGTCAACAGGGACCCTATAGCTCCTGACCCATTTGGTAAAACAGTGCTGGTTTGCAGCAGTGCAGGACCTGGTCATGTTTTAAGTGATTATTTCAAATGCCTTTGAAATAATGCCTCTTGTTTTATAGGAATTCTTATGATTCAGACCTCTCTCCCCCACACACACACCTTTTTGTTAATGGAAAGAAGTGTTTTGTATTAAGAATTTTAATGAAGAGATCTGTAGCTGCCCCGCAAGCTCCTGCATGGACAAGTATTTGAATATTTCATAATCTATATTAATAAGTTCTTTTAAGTTTCTGCAGTCTCATAACAGCAGAACAGATGAGCTCTTGATGGAACGGAACTGTCAATTTGAACATAGTGACTTTAGAAAATAGTACTGTTTCCAAGTCTAGTTGCATGAAATGTCCCTTCTTGCCAAGGGAGCAGCAAAGTAGAGTTTAAATGTGCCTTATTATGACATCTCAAGAGTATAAAAATTGGGAAAGGTATTAAAAATGAGTAATTAAAAATGAAGACTGATAGATAATGGTGAATAAAAAGCAGGTAAGTACTGTGCTCCCACTGCCCTTTTGATTTGCAGAGATTCAGTGCTAAAGACCAAAAGCATATTTCTCATGGGCCCCAGTTAAAATTCAAATCCTATAGACTGAGAGTGAAAGCTACTGTCAAAAAAGCTGTCAAGTTGTATCAAAATAAGTCACTATATTACCTCTCTTTATCTGTCAAACGCATTGATTATTTTCATTGGAGGGAGCCCTCTGACAGTTGCTGAAACTGAAGAATTCTGTGTTGAAACAATTTGGTTGACACATGTCACTATTTCCTAAAGAGATAAGTCAAATGTTATTTTTGTCTCTTTCTACGAGAAAAAGCGTATTTATGTAGTATATTTATGAAAGATAAATAATACAGAGAGAAAGGAACATCCATTAGCACTTCACTTGCTCCACTATTTCTGTCCGTATTTTTATGTGCACATCTTTTTAAAAGTGTTCTTCCTTGTGTAAATTCTCATGTTCCTTTGGTGGCTGTGATACATTGCAGGGATTTGCTTAGATATCCTGAAGTAATTCAGATTGTCAGTGAACCATGTTGGTGCCATTCTTGATCACAGATGATAGTTTACTGTTGACTACACTGAACTTCTTTTTCCTACTACTCGCACGTCTGTAGCTGTGATGCAGACATTAATGTTCCGCAAGATGCCTGTTTATATTGCAGATGGACAAACTGACAAGGACAAAATAAGGACTATATCTTGGAACTGCTTCCAGCTTTTGGAAGCAAGCTTTGGCCAAGCCTGTCCAAACTCTTTGTGTAATTACCGCATTTTTATTTTTATTTTTATTTTTATTTTTATTTTTATTTTTATTTTTATTTTTATTTTTATTTTTATTTTTATTTTTATTTTTATTTTTATTTTTATTTTTATTTTTTATTCTTCACGTGGTTGTTGTAGGCATCCCTTGTTTTCTAGGAGCTGACTTTGCTAAAGTTGCCTTGCAGGATTGCAGAAGGGGAAGTCCAGCTCATCTCTGGATCAACTTTGTCATGTGTGCAAACAGGTGAAACTGTACCAAATGGAGGACATTTCCAATATTCTCCCTTGGGAGGAGGCGGCTGAGTGGCAGAGTTGCTGTGAATCACTAATGCTATTAAAAAGGTGAGAACTGGCTCAAGCAGCTGTAGTCAGAGACAGGCTAATACCCTTGTACAAAGTCTTTATTATTCATTAGCACATATTGTGCTTCCTCCTAAATATAATTCAGGCTACACTTGTATCACATTAAGATAACACTAAATCTTTCTATAATTTGAAGGAAATACTGCTCCCAGCTGTTGTTGCTGAAGAGAGCTAAACAAAATCCAAAGAAGTGCTAAGGGAACTACTGTAAAACTCCAAACGCGTTCAGTACCAATATCCTCTGGTGTTGTTTGTCACAGAAATGGTTGCCAGTGGGCCTCTGCACTTGTGAAAACAATGGCTGTGGGCCTGTGGCACAGGCCTCAGCATCCCCTGCTGAAATGAAGCTGAGGTCCCTAATCCTTGAAGCACTTTTGCTGATTTTCAAGGAGTTGGCTACCTTGAGAACTGATGAACTGGTCTGGAATGTGTTGATAATGGGGGACCTCATGGTTCTTCCCTGTGCCCTGGAACATGGCACTGCAGTGCAGAGTGCTGCACTGACATAATTGAGGTGCTGCAGCTCAGGGAAGCCTATATTAACTTTTAATGAAAATAAGGTGCAGTGGGTCTGACAGCCAGTTCTTCAGAGACATCCAGATGCCTAGTTTTGGCTCACTGAGACAGAAGAGGGGCCCAAAACTCCGGTGATGACCTGACCTGTGGAGCATGTCTCTGTTTACACAGAATTAACCTGGGTGAAGTCCAGCATTTAAGGATCTTCTCTGTTGCTGCCTTCTCCGGAGGCTGGAACCTCCTTGGAGAGATGTCATTTTGGTTTGCATTTGTGCAGTGTTTTGCAGATAGGTTTCTTGTTCATGTGCCTGCTCAGGAACAGCCAAAATGACTTAATATTAATAATAATTCTAAAAATAAACACGTGTAAATATGGATAATGGCTCAGAGTTCTGACAGCTCTGGAAAGCTTTGATCCCACATTGGTAGAGATCACGATGTACCGCCTCCCCAGATGACAGACTTGGATGAAGAGAAGAATAAAGAGCTGTAAACACAGCCTGTAAAGAGTGCCTCCATTGTGCTTCCCAGGCACCCTCCCCCATTAGCTCCCATGATTTACTAAGAGAGTGTGTCTAAGTACCAGAAAAAAGCAACTGAAAAATTAACCCCAGCCAACTTACAATGTCACACCTGACCCCAGGAGTGTGTAGAGTTGGTCAGCCAAGTAGAAGTGGCTTGGCGTAAAGTGGAGAAGAAATGTGCCATTAAAAGAGAAGCATGGAGTGAGCTGCTGAGTGGTGACAGCCGTTAAAAGATACAAACCAAAGCGTGGCCCTGACAGGGCATTATATTCCGAAGATAAAGAGAGGCAGAGAGGCAAAAGCAAAACAAATGGGGTTGCTCTGTACAGATGGCCAAAAGGGAATCACAGCATAAATGCCATCAGCCAGAAATTACGGCTGTGGATGGACTGCCTGCCAGGGAGAGAAACTCAGCCCTTGGGCTGGTGCTGGCCAGAAGCCTTGTGGCAGAGGGGAAAATCCTACGCGTGATTTGGGGGAACATCTGTCCAGCAGCACTGATGACCGCTGGTGCTAATGAACTGAAGGCAACGAAGGAGCGTGATTTCGGGGGGAGTGGCAGACTGTGATTTTTTGTCTAACTGCAGATTTGGTTTCTGAGAAAATCAGATTTATGCTGCTCTCAGACAATTTTGCTAATAAGCAGATGAGTCAGAGAGCCCACAGCAGATGGGAATCTTTAGCTGAGGTAGAAACCATTGTTTCGTGTTATTTTTTTTTTTTTTTTTCCTAAAAGGGAAGTAACAATTTTTCTTTTCCAGAAAGCTGATCTCTGGAAATCACAATGATTTTTCCTTCCCAGCAGAAATATCGCTTTTTCGAATAACACCCAGCTATACTTCTGGACTTTTGTCTAATATGCAGAAGTTCTCTTTAGAAATAAATAACTTGTGACAAGTTATTGTGTCATATGCTGGGGGAAATGAGTAAACATATATATATTAAATCAGCTCCTGTAATTAATAACATCCCAGAAGCCAAGGCCAAAAGTTGCAGCACTAAGTGGTGATTTGAGGTCAGCTCTTAAGGTATCCGAAGAGCAAAAAGCTGGTGCCTGTCTGTGGCTGTAGGAGGCTGCTGCTTAGAATTTGGGAATAATTCTCTAGTAGGAACATGTCTTATCTAAATCCTTGGAAAAGGGACTTCTGTCTAGATGTGAAACTGCTGAAGATTTCCTTCATCTTCTTCCTCTTGTGGATGTTCAGAAACTTGATTCCCCCTAAAGTAGTTCAATGCTTTTTTTTTTTTTTTTTTTTTTTTTTTTTTTTGAAGGAAAAGCATCCACTCTATAGGAAGTCTCTGAAGGATGGCAGTGAGCATGAATATATCATTATAAAAGGACATTCTGCATTCAGAAACCACATGAGGTCTGGATTTCACTGAGAGGGGTATTTCTCTTCATAGACTGTAGAAGTGTGTGGTACATAGGGTGATGAAGCCTTTACTGACATAGTTTTGTTTAAAATGTCTTTGAAGAGTGTCATGTTCACCTTTCTTGAAAATTGCGTTACAGCAGGTAGAGAAAGTGGGTTTGTTTGGCTTAGTGCTGTGCATGTGAATAAACCCTGGGAAGAGACAGAGGCTCCTTCCCTCTGCCACTCTTTGTAGACTTGTGGTTCAGGTGCAGAAAGATGAGGTTTGAGATTCAACAATGCTTTAAAAATAAATTAGGCTCTTATTTATGCTTTAATACTTACATTCTTTAAAAATCATCTCTCTGAAGAGCTTGTGTAATCACAGATGTGGTTATTTGTGTGGTAGGCACTCATTGAGCCTGTGCCTGGTATTTTGTGATCATCTGAAAAAGAAAATAAATAGGAAATTGGAAAAATCTGGTGGTCAAAAATTTAATCAAATCTAAACATGATTAAGAGTTTCCTTTAAATTTACAAAAACTATATTATTCATCAAAATATTTGTAGAAAAAAAAATGTTGCAAGTGAAAAGAAGTTACTATTAACTAGATGGAACAGTCGATCTCCTAATGGGGTAAGCTTCAAAACAGAAAAAGATCTTGAGAGCTCAATAGAAAACATCTGCTCAGGTCTGAGCAGTGATCAGGAAAGCATAAATGTGAAATGGCATGACATTAATTTGCTGAATAGAGGACAACACTGAAAATATGACAGTGTTGTTCTAGAGATGGTGATGTGGCCTCACCTTGAGAGGCATGTTTGGTTTGGTTACCCTAATTAAAAAATGATAGAGCAGGAAATAGAAGAGGTTCATTGAAGGGCAACAAACCTAATCAGAGGCATGGAAAATACTTCAGTGGGAAGATTTGCATGCAAGCAGAGACTGCAAAGGTTAGGTCTGTTTATTTTAGGAAGAACAATACATGAGATGTGCCACTGAAAGACAGGCTATGATGGATATAAATAAAGCAACAATTCAATGACTCTTTCCTCTCTTGGATAAGAAAGAGACATCAAATTACATTTGAAGTAAACACATTGAACAGCTTTAATAGGAAGCACTTTTAACCTAAGTTTTAATTAGCCTATGGGACTCGTTGCCACAAGGTAGGATATCGAGACCGACAGATTGGCAGCATTTTTATGATTAGAAATATCATCTACAGTTAGGTGGGCTGGAGTTTCATCTTTTGTACTTCTGGCCATAGGCTAAGCACAAGTCTTCCCTTAGGCATACTGGTGCATAATTCTCCATTATGGGATTTTACAGGGTCTTTTGAAGCAGCTGGCACAGGTTGGTCTCTAGGCCATTGCTTGACTTGAGCACATTGAATGCTGTGCTAGTGACAAGGACTGGGCTGCAATTCCTGGATGAAAAACCTAAGTGCAGAAGTTTGGCTTGTTGTTTTTATTCCCTTCTGCACCTTTACTCGCTTCCCTGTGAGTTGACTGTGAATACACCAGTCTGGAGGAGGAGAGATTTTTGTTTCCTATGGAGGGTGTCTATTTGACCATTTTGGACTGGTTTGTTTTACTTTCTTTGTCCTTTTAATAGCTTGCATCCTTTACAGTCTTTAATTATTGCACATTTTGGACTTTCTCACTCCAAACCAGCTGCCATCAATAAACTGGTCTAGTAATTATTTCTCTGGCTTCAGAAAATGGCTATCGTGAATTCAATGGTGCTAGGAACAGGTGGACTGCAGAATGCCTGTTTGATTTTGGTAAACAGCATTACAGAATTGGCACTTTGACTTAGTCCCTGTAACAGACTAGTTGCACAGCTTTTGTTAATAAGATGCTGCATGTTTTCCAATGTCACAGCATACGTTATTTGTCATTGTGAGACGTTCATTGCCTTTTTTCTTTTTCTTTTGATAATATATGGAAAGTTAAAATGTGTATGAAACATCCATGGGCTGGAAATCCTTCCGAAATGTACCACGGTGTTTGGCTGGGGAGAGCCCTTTGGGAGAAGGGGAAGGTGCAGATGGGCAGGCGAAGTCGGGGCAGGCTGAGCCCAGCGCACAGAGCCGGCACAGATGCACTGCTCTGTGCAGTTCCTACTCCATGCCCAAAAATTGTGCTCTGAGGCGCTTTATGCTTGTAGGACAGTTTAGCCTAATGGAGAGCTGGTAACTTGGCATGTAGGAAACCTGCGGTCTGTTCTTGGCTCCACGCAGGCCTCCTGGGGGAGCTCAGAGAAGTCACTACAGCAACCTCCGTCCTCTGCAAAATGGGGCTTGTGATCCTTCGCCCCTATGTACAGGCTGCGAGGGCTACTGAGGAAGAGCAGGGTCGGAGATGGATGAAGTGGAGGCTGGGGCCATGTTGGGTGCAGTCAGCACACAGCTGGGGGTACCTGGGCTTTGAGCTGCCAGCTGTCCTGCATCCTGCCCTGCATGGCATTGTAGCACAACTTCTGTACCAGGCAGCACACTTGGACTTCTGTTTGTTGTCCTTTCGTACAGTCTCAGGTTTTATTCCACTTTCCCTGTAACTATCACTGATGCTTGGAAGCTCTGTTTTCCACTCAGGCTCTCGGTAATTAGGGTGGGCTTTTCAAGACAGACACCTACTAATGATTGGCTCAGAAAAGGCTGTTGCTAATGGGAGAAGCAATCCTATTTCTTCCATCTCCCTGAGGACTGACAGTGCCACAGATTTAGGGTGCCTTAGTTCCCTTGCTGCCCCCTCTGCATTGCCTGGTAGAGTGAGGCAGAGGCAGAAGAGCAACCTTCACCCCTGTGGGAAGGGAAGCAGCAGCTGCTCCTTGAGAGTGCTTTGTGAAATTCATCCTTCATCACAGGTTCAAAGGAGCAAGTAAACAGACTCCTCTCTTACTGCACCTCAGGAGTGGCTGCGAAGTGGTGACGGGAGCTGCTGCTTCTGCCACTGTTCAGCATGTTGTGGCACACGTGTGGGGACAGCATGCCTTGAAGGGCAAGGAAGGGGGAGAGACAGACTATTTATTTCCAGGAAGTTAGAGATTTGCTTCTTTCATGTTAGCAGCTCTTCTCAGCACAGCAATCTGGTGATTCTTCATCTTAAGGGCAAGCCGAGTGACAAAGGTGGGCTGATATCAGCTTTCTGTAAAGCCTGGTGGATTTTAAATGGAAGAGAGCAATGTCCCTGCACACATCGACATCCAAGAAGTCTGTTCTTCTGCTTCATGTGCTAGCAGTGCAGCTGTTAAAGCTCTGGAACATTTTCGGACAAAGAGTGCTATGTTCCCTTGAGACTTTAAAAATGAATTAATAGAACATTGATTTAACTTACTGGCTTTTTGTAGTGCCTTTGTTTCCAGGCAGTAAAAAGTCTGCTTGCCAGTTGTCCAGCCAGAAGCCAGTATCTATAAAATCTTGCCCCAGGCAGTTTGTGGAGGACCGTAGTTAATTAAGATATGTATTATCATCCCTGCTCTGGGCTGCTTGTGAGAGAATGTAAAAAGCACAACTAGACAACTGTCTTTTCCTCCTGTTCTGAGACTCATTCTTGATCCCACTGTGATTGCCAGCAGCAGACAAGGAACAGAGCCAGAAGAGTGAAAATTAATAGTGGTGGCATCTGAAATCCCCATCCGTGAGCTTAAAAACATGCCTGCTTTAGACTAGGACTTGATTTGCAGGGGGGACAACTCATTCCCTGAGTCTGAGTGCTGGAGAATTCATAAATAGAGTTTAAAGACCCCTGCTGCTATTCCACACTATGCTTCAGACAGCACATGGACTTCTTTGTGATTAAATGGGGTATGTCCTGTTTGTGTAACTGCATCTATTCAGCCATATGCATTTTACAAACTGTGTTCTTAATAGGTAAGGGTAAAATGGTATCTTAAAGAGCTTCTCCTTAACCATTAAAGGATTTTGATCTCTGATACACAGCCTTAGTGAAGCCGAAAGCAGCAGCACTTTGTTCTCAGTCTCCATCTGCCTGCTTTGTAGCCATCTTCCTCACATGTTTTTTTTTTTGCTTCCCTCCCCTTTTTTGCTCCTTTGCCATTGATATGTGCTAGAACATGGCCAGCCCTTCTTCTTCTTGCATGGACCTCCCCTCCCTGCACACTCCTTGCAGCCTGTTCAAAAACACAGAATGTCTGAGAAAACTCAAACGTGCAAGTCTACATCTTTTGTAAATGTTGTGTGTTGGCTTGAGATTCTTGCAAGGAATTTACTACAGACAGATATCTGGTGAAGGAGGATGGACTTTGTCTGCCATAGGGCAGAGTGGGATAACAATGGTACAAATCTTCCCCAGTGCCAAAGAAACTGGGTACTACCTGGTCTGGTGTACACACTTCAAGTATATCCTTGTTGTTGAAAACGGACAAATTGGGAAAAGTCACTGCTGGGATGTGGACATCTGGCTGCAGTAAGGTGCCCACCCCACTCTCACAGACCACCAAAAGCTTGTCTGGTGGTAGGTGCATCAGGCTGTTGTGGCTGTGTTGGATTTGACCTGAAGAGAGGTGGAGGATGGCTTTGAAGGTAGTCAGTGACTCCAGAGCCATCCATTTCCCCAAGGAGGAAGGTAAGCTCCTAAGCCCTGGATAAAATGCTCATCACTTAGACAAATGTGCAGAGATTCTCAAATCCTTCCTAGAAATAGGGGATTGTAATATTAAACATAATTATGAAATGTCTATAGAGCTGCAGCTACAGATGGGGCTTTACGACTGGTTTGAACTGATACTGCACCAGCATCAATTATCCCCAGAAAATGCACAGAGATATTTTTGGGGGTGGTATTTTCGTTTTATGGCAGCACTCAGTCCCTCGCAGCCACCAGCCAGGTGCCTCCCCATTTGCACCCCAAACATGCAGGGATCTCAGCAATGCACTGCCTGTCCTGTCCTATTGTCTCAATAATCAAGAGCTCATATGAACATTTTACCCTACTTTGGCACCTATGCTGTCAAAATTACTGTGAATGAGGGAGCCTGCCTCTCTGCTACTGCAGCTGTGAATATTAGCTACAGAGTAGCACTAAATCTTGTTTAAGCTACAGTCATTCCACCCCGTGATGAATGTCACTACCTGAATAATTTGGGTAATTTCCTGCAGCTCTAGTGTACTAGCAGAGGAATGAATGTTAATTTACTGCTAATTTAGTATACTAACCCTTAATTAGCAACGAGCAAGCTCTGAAATATTGGGTTCTGAAAGCTCATCAAACTTTTACTGAAAAAAAAAAAAATCACCCCTCCCAGCTGAACTCTTCACTCTATTTGAGGTTATTAGCAAAATGCTCTGGGAGTGCTGTTCATTACCTCTCACTAGGATATATGTGGCTGGGAACACCCCCATTTACCACTCTCACTGCAGAACTCCATTAGGAAGATTCTTGCTCTTATATTCAGTGTATTCAGCTGCCGTGTTGCAATGTGTAGGTATGTGTTGTAGTTTTAGTGACAGGCAGGATTAATGGCACAGATTATCAATGACTGGTGGCTAAAAAGGTGAAAGAAAGGCTGAGTGGGTCTAATGGGCTGGGTCATTACTACAGGAGGCAGTACATGGCTACATAAAAAAAGCTGGATGTGACATGACTACATCTTCTACTTTCTTCTCTGAGCTGTTTTGCCCTTTACAGTCAGGTCTAGTGTGTCCTGCTCAATAGCCCCATTGATTCTGGGGGTGATAACTGGCACAGTAAAGCACAGTGCAGCCTGACCAGGGGTCTGTGTAACTGGAGCATGTTTATGGGGAGCCTGTGCAGTGGGCTATGCGGTAGTGGAAAGTGGTGGGACAGGAGGAGAAGGGATGCTCAGGAAATGGAGGGACTGCAGAAAAGAAATCTGAGAAAGATGTATGTGTCAGCTCAACTGCTGAAGCCAAACCAAGCACTGATCTGGGCAATGGGCCAGCACATGACTTATCCATGCCTCTGTGTCAGTGCTACAGTATTTTTGCACAAAAAAGTCCAAAGAGTCAGGCGAGACTTCGTATTGTTGGAGATGAGGTTGGACAAAGGTCCATAAGTCTGGAGGACTCTGCTAGTGTCCAGCACAGTTTCATCTGTTGTGCAAAGTTATTCAGATATCAACTGGTTCAATAGCTCAGTAATAAATAGAAGGGCTTTTAAATGTGAGGAAAGACTTTACCTTCCCTGTACCCCTCCCAGAAGGGAGAAATGGTGGGAATTCACTGTGTTCCAACACTTTTGGGACAGCTTACACATATCCTTGCAACTTGTTTTCCCACATCTAAGAAATGATGAATTTTCTTGTTTCTGTATATGCAGGCTTGACCTCCCAGGTGCACTCCAAATGCGATGAGCTGCTTTGGTATTTCCACCTGGGACCCCATTATTTACCCAGTATCTCCTACTCCCCCGTATCCCACTAGCCTTTTGGTTTCAACTTTTCCCTTTTGCCTCTTAAGCTCATCTCCTGGCCTCCCAATTGTCACCTGGATGAGTGACAGGGACTCAATAGCCAGTGCTAGGATTGCCAAATATCCTTTGTAATATAGGATTCACTGCAGTGCTCCAGTCAAATCTTGTGAGAAGCCGATGTGATAGTCTTCTCTTGGAAATAACCAAAGGCTGGACGTTCAGAGACATGGCCTACAGTCTACTTGAGCTTTTTTGCTGTGCATGTGGGTGACTGGCTGCAGATGTGGTGTGCCCTGCGATGCCAGGGCTGCCACGGCTCCAGCTGGGTCAAAGACACCAAACTGCAGCGTTGTACAGCCTTGTCTTACAGCCAGAGCCTGGACATCCCCTGGCAGCATGCAGCTCCTGGCTCCACCTTGGTGTCTCCCCACGGCCCTGAGACCAGGTCCAGCTCTCAGAGTGGTTCCTCGTGAGGATTTTGAAGCAGTAGAAAAGGTGTGTGCTGAGAAAGGAGTCCTTGCTCAGGTGAGTGGAGCAGCAGGAGGGCAAGCCAATTTTCATCCTTCCAGAGGCCACATTGTTCTTCCCTTCTCTTTCTGTTCCCCACTCCCTCAGGTCTCACCAAATTTCTCTGTAGTTACTGGAGTTTCTCTTGTCATCTTCAAATGCCCCTCCTGCACCCAAGTACCCCTATTCAGCACCAGTGGAGCCGTTTCATACCGAACAAAGCACCAATACATAGAGAGGAATCTTGCTCTCAATCCTGTGTGGCAGTGAGTGTTCAGGGATGCTGAGACGTGCAGGGATCTCTGCCAGATCTCCCTCTTCCCCATGGCAACTCATCCCTTGCAGACTATAGTTTTCCTGAGGAAAATTTGCCATTGCCAAAGTAGCCATTTAATGAAATAGAGAAGAAAAGTGTGACTGATATTCTCCTGCCACCTGGGCAGAAAAGGACTGAGATGTTGATATCTGGGTAAGAGAGATCTATCTTCCACCCTTGTTTTGTGGTGCTGACCATGTTGGAGAAGGGAATGACCATCTCTGTGTGCCCCTTTTTAGAAGGAGCTGATTCTACCCAGCTATTCATTACAAGGAAGGAGCTGAGAGAGCCCCTTACTCCCTCTTGTCTTGTTGCACACATGTAAGAGCAGAATCTGACATCAAAATTAGCACTTAAAATCCATTATTCAAAGAAGTACGCACTTCCATATTTATGTGGTGGTGTTTTGCTGCTGGAGCACTTCAATAAGGTCATACATGTTATGCTATATTTATCTGCAGTGTATTATTTAGACTCAAAGGGTGAGCTTCATCTAACCTGATGTAGTTGTGTTCATCTGAGTTTGGACACCTGCAGTTCTTGTACAGTCAGTGGAAGGAAACTGGCATTTTTACAGGTATCATTTGTTATCCAAAAATAGATATCTAAGATAGCTGAGGTGAAATGAGCCCTAAAAGCTCAACTGATCACAAAGGACACTGAGGGTGCCAGGCCTAAGTGGGTAAAGTCTGCATCAAGGGGAGTCCCATCCTTAGTTTTCTGCAGAGCTCCAGAGAAGAAAGGGCCCTGATAAACACGGGAAAATAAGACTCCATTTCAAGATGTGAAAACGTGAGTGTGTGCATTTGTAGTTATTGTTTCATTTAACAGGTACATTCTATTTAAGATCTATTTTACTGTGGTCCAACAGAAATCAGTAGACAAGCTTATGGGATGGGAATTGTGGCCCCTGGAAACAGCAATTAAAGCAAGACTTAGAGCACAGGTCAGATAATCTGTGAGATGGGAGAAAGTCTGACATGATGTTGTGGTTAGAAGGGATAGGGCAGGTTATTGCATGTATTAACATGACTCCCAGAAGATGATGCTGCCTGAATTTTGACGCTGGGTGCAACTATGTCCCAAGCTTGAGAAGAATACTAAGAAACTTCCTCAAAGGACCATGTGATAGCTCAGTGCTTGTTTCACACCCCTTCAATTGAGAATTTCCAGACAATCACAGTCCTGGTAATGAAAACTCAGTCACCATCTGTAAGTGCTTGTACAGGGACCGAGGGCTTGCCAAATTATCCTTGGTCCTAGCAGAAGGGCAGGCCAGCGGTGGGTAGAATGTGGAGCTGAGCAAATTGGTGGTGGAAGCAGGGGTTTTGGTGGGAGCTGGCCCCTGGTACAGCACACCATGGGTGATGCTGGCTTTTGTTTTGCTGCCAACTGTATAATCAGGACAGAGTGTTTTTCTAACAGAGCTGCTGTAGTTCAAAGAGGGATTAATTCAAGGAAGTTTGTGCTGTGCAGTAGGTCAATATAGCCGATCACAACAGACCGTATGGGAAAAAGGGCTATTTCCATAAATCGTGGTCATGGTTTCATCCAAAAGGTTTGGAAGCAGACTCTTGTTTACTAATCTGTAAAGTCTTTAAGCAGAAATTTAAATTTTCTTTCTGGAAGCTCTTTAAAATTGATTCCCACAGTAAACCCAGCTTCAGGAAATCCAGGACAATGCCAGTTAATTAATTAAGGCGATTAACAAGTAAACTGGTACTTCCTTCCACTGTGGGCGAGCAGTTGGCATTTTAGCAAACTTTGCCTCATAATAATAGCAATACTTCTTGGGGCTGTCACACTGTCCTCCCCCACCTCCACCCTTTCCCAATTATAATTCTCTTCTTTTGATCTTGGAAATGCATTTTTATTATTATTATTATTTTTTATCTAAAATATGCTGCTTAGAGATGACATTTTATGAAATGCTTGTTTTAATTATACAGGGATGGTTATCACTGCAGGGATGTTGGCATTGGCTTTCAATGCAAAATCCTTCTTTTCTGATGATTATATCTAGGAAGGCTCTCTGAGCCTTAGGCACCTGAAAATTCAAATGCATCATTGTTCACTGCTGTGAATGACAGGGAACAGAAATTAAAGCAGAAGTAGGAGGGCAGTGGTGGTGGCACCTAAATCAGCAGTCTGTGAAGACAGTGGGGAGGCTGGTGTGCAGGTGTGCTGCTCCTGGCCCCAGTCAGGGGACCATGGCCATGCCCTGTGCACATACCTAAAAAGACAAGGGTGATGGTAGTGGTCACCCTCCTCTGCTGGCTCCTAAATGTGGTGAGGGAAGGAGGCAGTGAAGACTTTTCTTCTGGAAGAGCACAGACACCAGCTAGTATGCCAACTGTCAGAGCCTGTGGCTGTTGATGACATGGGTCTTGTTGGCTTGCTGAGTCTTCAGCCTGGGGCACTCCCAAAACCTTAGAGTGTAGGACCAGGGCCCTGCATAGCTGTGGTGTACATTGCAGCTACCTCAGCTCCATCCTTCACTTGTTGGCATCAGCCCTGTAGACCTGCCCTGGCAGTTTTCCCTTGCTGGCAACAAGTTAGTGCAGGCCAGGAGCCAACGGCTGCTGTGGTTCATGGAGTTACTCCTTCAGGTCTAGCAATAGATGTTCCCGGTTCAAAAGACCCTCATATGGCAGCAGCATTTACTTTGGGCCAGGCTGCTCCCTCCTGCATATCTAATACTTCTTGAGGCTTTTTTCTCTCTCAGTGGGACCACCTGAACACTGACAGAGGTAAGGGTGGTGCAATCTAAAGACACAGTACTCAGTTTCAGTGCTATCATTAGAAGGTATGGAAATACCTCCTGCAAACGGAGCTGGAGCTGGTATTCCATGCTAGGGTCAGCTTTCACCCCCTCCCACTGGATGCAGGACATGATGTGAAGTTGAGCCCAGGAGCTGACCATACAGCAATGTTATTGCAGCTTTGAGAGATTCCCAGTCCCATCAAGTGAACTTTCTTGGTGTCATTTGCTGGGTTTAAATTTGTCCAAGGGTACCTACTTCAGCATTTCTTCTTTTATGTCAACCTGCATGGGCTGTCTGATGAATCCATGGCTGTGAGGCCTCCTTAGTACTTATATTGAACTAAGAGTTGAACTTTATGCTGAACAAACATGTGACTAATGATGGGTCCTTCCCTAAGGACCTTACATTAAAAAGGTTCCTCTGCAGATTATTAAAACTTCTGGTTTGCCACTGAGGTGAAGATAGAGCTGAGCAGCTTGTGGATATTCAGGGTCAGTAGTAAAAATGAAGAATTGGCTAGGTGGCGTGAACAGGCATAGTTTAGTGGCCAAAAAGAAATACTCTGTACTTTGAAAAAGTACTCAGCTTAGTTCTTGGTTCTTTAATTTTTAAACTGTCCTGTCTTTTAAAAACCTAGCTCAATATTTAATTTCAAAATGGCATTTAAAAAATTAATGGTGTTGACAGTTTGTTTCCTTTTTGAGGCTAGAGGAAAGGGAAGGGAGTGACAGAAACTGCTCATTACAAGTCATTTTGGTCCTTTCATTTCTGTTTTTCAAGAAATTTCTTGTTCAGAAAAATTAATAGATCTCCACTGAAATAATAAGATAAAATGAGGCCTGTCTGTCTAGTGCTGCCCAGCTGTTTTGCTGCCATGGAAATGAAATAATGAGTTTCATTCACAAATGCAAAAGTGAACGCGAGAGCTGGGTCTAAGCTGCTGCCATTGCAGTAAGCAGCACAGGCAAACTCTGATAACTGAGCTATCACTGCTTAAAGAAAGTGATCATTGAAGGATTAGCTGAGACTTTTAAAATTGTTATTAAGAAAAAACTAGTTCCAAGTGTCAAAAGACTCCAAGCATCTTTAAGAAACAAAGTGTGTGTTGTTTAGGGAAAAAAGCTCACAGGTGAAAAGCTCAGTTTGAAACCCTTTTCATCTCAACACAAAAAGCAGGAAAAAAAAAAAAAGCCATTGATTTCATGTGTGATAGTGCTTTTTGTCTAATTTGATGCATTCAAGTGAGGGTGAACACTTCAGGGCTGCTGCAGCTGGGTCCTGCAGGTGCTGGGATCTGAGTGTGCGGGGCAAAACTGGGATGCTCACCTTTGGCTGGAGCAGGACATCCTTGAAGGCTTTCAGGGCAACATGACGGGCTTGCAGGGGAGGAAGAGATGCTGCAGTTCAGGGCCTTGTCCTGAAGCCTGCTGCAGTTGGCAGAAGAGCCCGGCTGCCTGACAGCCCTTCAGGCATGCAGCGTGCCCTCTCCTGCAGCTCCACCGCTTGTTTGTTATAATATTGAAAGGAACTATTAGCTAACTACCTGGAAAACTAATTAACCTATTGTAGCACAAATCCTGGGTTTACTGTTAATCTTACTGAAGGAGTCCTTCTGTCTGGGTTTGTCCTGGAGCTTAACGCTGGGAGCAGCGGGAGCTGGAAATGTTTGGGACCTTTGAAAGAGAGACCGCATGCAGGCAGCCCGCATTAGCGGATGCTGGAGAATAATCCCCTGGCACATTAGCTCATGGATGTGTGTGTTGGCAGAGATCAAGTCAGCGACTCATGCTGAGCATCTGAGGTCACAACAAAACCCGAGTTTTGTAAAATAACACCGGCTTTTTTTTAAATCCATATTTATTCCTGGCTTTCAGGCACTTTTGTATGTATTGATCTGATCAATGTGAGTAACTTTTTTGACAAACAGGCTTCTTTAAATGCCTTAAAAGCTTCATTATTAGGATAATGGAACCAAAGTTAAAAACAAATCAAACAAATCACGTGTAAAAGGTTTCCCCCAGACAGCTTGAAAATAAATCGAAAACAAATTCAATTAAAATAACAATCAACCTTTTTGTTCCTTCAGTGGAATGATTTCTCTGAGGCAGGTACACAATGATAAGAGATTTCTTTGAAATGCTTGGGATAGCACACCCATAGGCAGAGCTATGACAGATCAAAGAGTATTTTTGGTAAAGAACAGCCTGCTACTATTAAGTTTCTACTTCAAGGTCTGAAATTTTTCTTTATTTCCTCCCCCTTTTTTTTGTTTCTGTTGTTGTTGTTTTCAGTCCCAGATGCTTTTGCATCTGCTCCTGTTCTTTCCTCTTGCCTTTTACCTTAATAAGCTGGGCCCTAAATCTTGACCAAAAGGAAACATCTCTTAAAATTTCTTTTGGTATCATTGTTTTCTTCCTGGTTTAAATAATCAGTAGTTTTCTATTTCTCTGCTTGTTCTGATGCCCTTATGCCTGCAATTTCTCTGTGCCATTAATCTCCTCCATTCCAGATGCAATGGAAATGGGCCATGCTTGGAGCAGCGTGGGGAAGGGGGGGCAGTGAGATGCGGGGCTACACAACTGGGTTTGGGGCCTGCCTGGCTGAGGGATGGTGTGCCAGAGGTTCCAGGGCACTGAAACGAGCTGCCAGGCCCCTTGTGGTTCCCTTGAGGGCATTTTGCTGTTGCAAATAGAATTACAGATGGGTTGAGGATTTGCTTCCCCATTATTTGGCACCATGTTTGTGGCCCCAGATCTGAAGCAGTGTGTGCAAAGGTGAACGTAATGAAGCAGCTGCTGATGAGCTGGTGTTTGCAAATGATTATGCTGCTTTGGCTCGTAGTGATGAAGACATCCGGTTACTTAGTCATTGTTTTGTACGTGCAGCAGAGCACCTCGGCCTTGCAGCCACTCTGAAAAAGGCAGATTTTCTGTTTCAACCAAGATCTGGTCGTGCAAAGACCATCCCTACATTACCCTTTGATTAGGGGCCTCTCTGGGCTGCCTGTGAAGTAGGAGCCTCTCAGCCAGGCTAGTGATGCTCTGGGTAGATTACAGTGCTATCTGCAGGGAGCACGTGATGTTGTTTGCAGAAAAGACTTGCTGGTTTTGTTCACATTTCTTGTTGCAGATTAGCTCAATGGCCACTCTTCTCTGCTAAAGCACCTTTTAGTCCCTGAAGAAGCTGATGGGCTTTCTGTTTTGAAGATCCACTGAAACTAGATGTGAAGTACTCCTCTGGTATCTAGTGTGCGTTAGCACATAATGTTCTCAGACCTTTAACTGGAATTGGTTTGGATTGCTGTTCTGCATGAGTTGAGTGTTCAGTTTCCTGTACTCTCACTGCACTGGTAGGCAGGCATGAAGCTATTACACACTTTTAGCAGAAGCAAACAGGAGTGGAGGGATTGAGGGCCATGTCTTGATCTCCTTGTTCATATAGAAGGATTGTTTGCTCCAAGTGCACCATGTCAGAGACATCTGAGGAGGTGCTGCTGGGAAAGCTCAGATGAGAAGACTGAGCTATGATAGCTCCATCAAAGCCAGGCAGGCACTGGCATTGCAGCACTGATTCAACTTTTTTTTTTTTTTTTTTTCTTTTTGCCCCTTTTACCCTTTTTTTCAGGAGCAGTGTTATATGTCTCTGAGATACTTTGTGTTTGGTTTGAAGCGAGGTGGGGGTTGGCCTGTTCTCCCACGTGCCTGGTGACAGGACGAGGGGGAATGGGTTTAAGTTGAGCCAGGGGAGTTTTAGGCTAGATGTTAGGAAGAACTTCTTCACTGAAAGGGTTGTGAGGCACTGGAACAGGCTGCCCAGGGAAGTGGTGGAGTCACCATCCCTGGAAGTCTTCAAAAGACGTTTAGATGTAGAGCTTAGGGATATGGTTTAGTGGAGGGCTGTTAGCGTTAGGTTGGAGGTTGGACTCGATGACCTTGAGGTCTCTTCCAACCTAGAAATTCTGTGATTCTGTGATTCTGTGAAATGATGGTGTCACACAAATGTGTTAATGTTCAAAGGCAGAGTGTCTCTTGTTCTGAATGCAAGTGTTCCTTGTTATTCCAGTCACTGTCACTTCCACAATCATAGACTGTCTTTTGAGTCATCAGAATTGATTTTCATGCCCCACTAATTACTGCCATGTCTGTTCCTTGGAAACCAGGTATAGTAAAGGCATCATTCATGGGCATTGAACTAGTACAGTTTATTCTGAGATGAGTTAATATCTTACGTGAAGGATATTTGATGCTAAATAGCTGGAGAGATATTTCAAGGTTTCTTGCTGCTTTGGAAAGTAATAAGCTTACAGTTGCCTTTCTGCAGTTTTTTGTTTGCTCTTCTCTCCATCACATGATACAAACAAACTGCAAATCAGCTGGCATCATTTGCATATTATACAGCCTCTGAATTTTACTGATTTTATTAAGGACTCCTAGTAACCTGGTATTTTTAAGGTAAGTTTAGGAAGGTGTTTCCTTTCTGTCAAGTTTGTCAGCAGATCTGTTGGAATAAAAATTAGAAGGTGCTAATACAATGAAGAAGATGCTAATACATTGAAGAAGAGCCAGATTATGACACTGGCAAGGAAGAACAGAACTTTGCCTGTTGTGTTCCTCTGCAAGTGCAGCCACATCTGCAGGACAGTCTAATCTGGGAGCACCTGACTACCAGAGCAAGTTCTGGTAATAGGAAGGAAGGTTTTGGGAATTAATGGTGTTGGACAAGAATACAGTGGGAATATCATATGGGTTTGCTAGGTGATATCAACATCTGTTTCACAGTGGCAAGTCAAAGAGAAACATGACTATTCTTGGATTTATTTCTCTTTCAAGCAAGTCAGATTCTTAGTAAGAATTTATTTACAAGGTTTTCTGGAACATCCTTCTACGTTCATCAATTACCAGGCCTTGCTATTTAAACATGCGGAAGGTAAATTTATCTGGAATTGGTGGGAGCTACAGGTTTTGAACACCTACGATTAAGAGATATAGTGAATCAAACCAGCTCTTAACAAGCTCTCCTCCCTGGATAGCCCCAATCTTTGGAGAAGTTTGAAAGCTGAATCTGAATCTAAATTTTACAAATAACCTTTACCTTTTCAAGTGGCTGAACCAATGTTCCAGGTCCTGCAAGCACTGGCTCTGAATATTATAGCTTGACCCCATCTATGGCAATATAAAAGAACAAGTTTATCTCTCCACAGAGTGCAGTCATTCCTGGGTGAAAAGTCTGGACGCTCTTCTTAGCAGCATAAAGCACAATTTTAGGTAGGGAAGAAAAAGATTTTGCAGCCTACTCTGAAAGTAATTAACAGAAACAGGGTATAAACACCGGCTTCTGTGCTCTCTGAAGTAAACAAAATAAGAATTTATGCTATTGACCTTGTTACGTAACTAACGTTTTCCCTTCTCTGCAATAGCTTTTGCTTTCTCCCACAGTTCAAAAGCCCCATGAGTCCGGGGCCGTGTGCTACACCGAAATGTTCAATCCCGCATTTGAATAAGCTGAATAAATCCAGCCATACTGCTAAACATATGGTAAGTAATAGCATCATTAACAATAGCATAGTGCACGTTTGACAACCGAAGGGATTTGGCTGCGGAGTGCCACAGCAGTGACAGCAGAGCGGCAGCGCTCACCGCTCCTGCCAGGCTGTCCTGTCTTCTGCCCTCCCTCCACCCCTGTGCCGACCTTCTTGGAAATTTGACAGGCTGCCCATCTTCTTGGCTTCTTATCTTCTTCTGTTGCCTCCGAGGCTGGGTCACGCGCTCAGAGAGGCTCTGTTCCACTGTTAAAAGCTGCTGTCTATTCTTCCTGGGATGGGTGCAAAGGAGAGAGGAGAGAGACCCGAAGCCAGAGTGGGGCAGGTGGTGGAGTGATGAATTTCAGCTTTCAACTAGTTCAGAGGAAAGCACCTTGCTCTTTCTGTACGCTCCCTGACCTATCCCCAAGGTACAAGGCCTGTCGCTGCCGTCCAGCCCTGGGGACGGCACAAGATCCTGACTGTCCTCTGCCACCAGTCCTTGAGGTGCCTCGGCCCCCAGCGCCTCATTCCTCAGACATCAGCAGGGGTTTGCAGCTGCTGTTTGACTGACTTCTTGCTGCTCCTGCTGAAGTCACTGGCAGTGCCTGGTAACCCTGTTCCCCTTTCACCCCTGCTGACCTTCTTTCCTTGTCCTCTTCATCTTTGCTTTTCTTCCAAGCTCTCCTTGAATTGCCATGTCTCCTTCCCCATACTCTCCTTATCAGGTCTGAAATAAACCCAGAAAGCCTAACACTTGTACACCTGGAAATACCAGGAGTTCTCCCAGAAAGACCTGACCTTGGCTTTCTGCATCCTGAAGGGCAGCTGATGGCAGTGGGTTTCACCCCCGTCCCCCTGGGCCTGGGCAGCAGGATGCCTCACGCTCTGGTATGTTTCAGAAATGGGGTTGTCTTGCATCTCAGTGCTGTTGCTGGTCCGGTGCCTCATGAAAACACCCCCAGCCAGATGAAACTTCTCCCGTGTTGATAGCCAATTTTGCAAATTCTTTTCGACTCTTGCCCACGGAAACAGCAGATGGCTTCTGACCAAGAAGTCACTCCATCAATATAATGCTTAATGCCAGGGGATAAGTATTAAAATTGCTGCTTTACTATGCATCCTGGATACATAAAAAAGAGTTCACTTCATCACCTCAGAGCTCCCTTCACTTGCCACCTGGCATCCTCCTCCTGTGGATATGAGAGCTCCTGAATAAACTCAGTTTGTGTGGTATTGCGATGGGCAGTGCTTGTGCTGCTCATCTACAGCGTTCGGTGCTGCTGCAAGTGCTTCCTCCTTTAATAGATTCTCCCAGACAATTTTTCCGTCAGTATTCATACTTCTAGGTTTAAAAACATCTGTGAGTGTTATGGTTAGGTCACCAGGTCCTGTTGTTCTGCTGTTCAGGTATTGTTCTCAGCCTCTGCTAGTTGCTGGGTTAAGAAAAACACCTCCATAAATGAATTTATTGTCTTTATTTTCAGCAGGAAGACTTTTTACATAAATGAACATTGCCCTGCAGCATTTGCAATCCAGATGTTACTGTTTTGTGTTAATGAAAAAGGACTCCAAAGTGAATAGAGTATAAGGTGATAATATGCTTAAAAAATAAAAACAAAACCAGGAAGCTAGTTCCTATACCTTGCACTGGTTGAGCTCTTAGAAATGCAGGAATAAAACAAAGTATAATAAGAAGGGAAGTGAAATTCAAATGTTTATTTTTTTTTCTTTGAATCATTCATTGACTGTACTTTGAAAAATAGACAAGGACTTTTATTTTTCTTAAGTTAGGATTTTTAAAAAGATTCTTCCAATGCAAAGCCATGTTACATTGCTAGGGAAAGACACCATTTTAGTCATCTCACTTACACTTGTTTTTAAAGGGTTGTGTGTGTGGAGAGAGATATTACTGTCCTGCTTTGGAAAGATCAAAAGCTTGAAAAGCTGTATCTGTTTGGCTGTGCCTCAGGTCCGTTTTTCCTATGTAATCTACTGTATATATATATGAGAGGCTAGGAAAGAGAGCAGGCAATGGAAGAGAGTCATTAGTAATAGCTGAGAACAGTGTTCAGTGCTTTGGGCTGAAAATAAGAAAAAGATTTATCTGCAAACAAGGAACGATGTTTTAACCAAAGGGGATGGTCGGGAAATGGGTTGTTACGGGGGAGGGGGGGGGCATGGGTTACGGCAAGTGAGAGATCATGTAACATGTTACTGTACGTTGGGAGCAGCAGCACAGGTGTGTGTGTCTGCACGGAGCATCACGTAGGGTTTGTGACTGATAACACGTGTTATGGATGTTTGTGTGCAATCACTTTTATTTGTGGAGCCATGGTTTGCATCCCTGTGCCTGCCAGAAGGACAGTGCACGTGTTCAGTAGGCGCAGAGCGCGCACTCCCTGCGTTTGGCTGACTTTACAGATTTAATGCCATAGTGGCAGCCATCAATCTGCCTCCTAATATATGGCTCGCGGTGAATATTTCAGCCCTCACCCAGTCCCTGTCCGTCGTGCGGGAGCCCAGCAGATGGAGCAGTGCTCCTGTTCAAGAGGCTGCTCCGGGGGGAGGTTTTCATCGCGCTGGGAGCGGGGCCGGATCCAGAGCAGCGCTATGAAAGTCAATAGAGTTAAGCCTATCGGCCCCCTGTGCATCTATAAAATACAGAATAAAAGGTTCAGTATAAAAAATATATGTGAGATTGCCAATTTCCGTGTGTGGGGTTTTGTAATATATATGTAAGATTAACTGAACAGTTTATGTAGAAATATATCAGCTTTTCCAAACTTCATATGCTCTATTACAGATTGTTTTTATCTGAGCTCTAATTTAAAGTTAAAACTCAGACAAGGGCATATGAGAGTAATCCTTTTGATCATATTGGTATTTTATGATAAAGATATACTTTCTTATTTTTAATAAAACTGTAGTAGCTGCTCTTAGCAGTATTCCCAGAGCAGCAGCCATGAGCAGTGGCACAAACAAGAACAGAGAACCCTTCTCCATCTCTCTCTCTTTTTATTTTTTTTTATTTTTTTCCCTTAATAAATAATTGAAGGAGAAAACAAGAAAAATATGGTGTAGAATCCAAACAATAAACAAACACCAGGGTCAGAAAGCAGGGCACATGCTTTCTTCTCCTTTAAACCTAAGTACCCATATTTTTTTTTTCTTGCTGTGACAGAGAAATGTACTCAACTCTTTTTGTAGTGAATTGTATCTCGGAAAAACGTTTTTATATATGGCAGTGCTGAGTGGTGTAACATTTTTAATGGTACATTTTCATCTGTGTTACAGTGGTGGAGCTAAGAGCTCTGTGAAACACAGCCCTTGCCAGGTCACGTACTGATGGGGCTCTGCCTGCCCTTCACCATCTGTGTGAATCTCACAGTTATTGCACCCAGGTAAGTTTGGAATAAAAGGGGCCAACATTTGGCCCCTGCAAACTAATGAGAATTTAGTCCTTCATAGGTCTTCTTGTCTCTTTATTGACTTCACTGTTGGTGCATGTTGTCATCTTCCATCTGCATGTGGACCTTGTGACTTGCTGGTGCCTGTGCATCTCTGCTTGCTTCTCAAACTTATTTGCTCCAGTGCATGTCTTTTGGGCAAGTACTGATTTCACCCCGTGAGACCACACTGCTGTGATCTCCCTCTGTAGCATCCTGCAGTCCGTTAGTCTGTCTCTGTGTCCAGGACATCCAGTGTTCAATGATAACACTGTGTTTCAAAAGCATTAGAAGTAGTTAACTGCAAAGGAGACATAACAAGAATACAAATAACTTCCTCTGGATATGGGGATTTTACATTAGTGAGTCATGTCCTTTTGGCAGGCTTCCCTCCATTTCAAGAGGGGTAAATTTGGCACTGTTCAACCATCCTACCTGGTTACACGAGGTAAGCAGTTTTGGGTTGCTGTGTTAACCATCCTGTATGTATTTCATTCACCAGCTGTCCTTCTAGCTTTGTGCCTGTAGCAGGAAAAGTGCTCTATCACATCATTCTATCCCTTTTTAAAAACTAACAGGAACAGCTAAAATGCCTTAGCTAACAAAGAGATTTAAACTTCAGTTTGACCTCCTTACCCAAGCAAAACAAAAACTGAGAAGGGATTAATTTGCTTTCTATGAGCACATCATGGGGCAAAAACCCAGGTGGTGGGGAAGAGCTGAGGATAATGTTTGCAAGACAACAAAAGGGGATATATTTGTCATGAATTAATTTAGGGTGCTGAAAGCTTCCTTTCAGGGGAAGTTCCTGTCAGAGGAGTTCTGGGACACCGCCTTGGTAGGAACAGTCAAATAAAAGATCAGAGCTGTCTTTTCAGTGGAGCATCCTACGGGCATGAGAGGGATTAGGGCGAGTCCTGCTGGGGCCTGGACATGCTGCCCAGGGAGCTCTACACAGTCCAATATTGCTGATTCCTATGTTAAGACCATTTAATGCTCTAGTTAGAATAACTCTGAAGTACAGAAGTGCACTTGCTTACAATTTTTATGTCTCACTGTGTGCAGTTGTGGCACTTGGAATATTTATTTATTTATTTTTTATGACTGGCACTGCATAAGGTTTGGTACAGGGAGAAACTAAAATTAGTGGCATGCTGAAGATGGATGCATTTTCTGGGAGAGATGATCCAACTCTAGCATTGTTTGTTTCTGTGAGGATCCCTCTTGGATGTTTTATCAACCTTTGTCAACATGTGGAAGCCATGGGAGCAGATAAGGCTTTGTTCAGAGGCAATTCTCTGTGGTCTGCTGTTGGGCTGGCATTTGGTGCTTAGATGAAAGTGGCACCTCTTGCGAATTCCCCATTTCTACAGGGTATGGTGGGACAGATCTTCACCAGCCCATGCAGCAGTGGTGACAGTAGCCAGAGGACAAGGGGGCTGTGACGCTGTAAGGCAGTCACTGCAGCAATTCAGCACGCACCGCAGCAGCGTGTTCCAGCTTTGTGCTGCTAGAGTGGGGGTCCAATCTATTTGATCCATCTGTTGTCAAATTAATGTCCAAAGCTGGCTTTTGGATTCAGGTCTGTCACAAGGAAATGTCTGAGTGACAGCTAGGGGAAAGAATACGGAGATGTGAATTTCCTGCACTGTAATTTTGAAGGCTAAAATAGTTGGTATTCATAGTTCAGCTCAGCTTTGGCAGGGCTCTCGGAAATCATAAGTTACACAAAGGAGGAACCATGTGTGCTCAGATACACTAGATTTTTTTTTAATTTATTGTTATTATACTAACTCTTCATTTGTAAGTAGCTACATGCCAGATGCATGCCATTTCCCGTCTCAGCTTACAACGGAATTTTAAATTATGGAAACACTTCTTGTCTGAACTTTGCCGAAAGGACATTGAAAGCACCGTGAGCATTTCATGTCTCCCAGAGACGTAGTCCATAAACTTCCAGCACTTTGCAAATACCACAAGACCATATTTTACATGATTATGAAGTTTGTGCACTTCACATTAGTAGTACTAATACCTCAGAGGAACAAAAGAACATTTTTAGCATTTCATTTGCATAATGGCCGAAGTGAGAATTTGTTCCTTGTTGAATAGGTACCCTGGGGGTCCTTTGATTTGCTGTAGAGCTCTGTACAGCATGGAAATAGCACAGGAGTTAGTACCTAAGCTCCATTGGTGCTACTTTCTGGCTTGTTGATGTCTTACTCCTCAAACTCCGTTAACTTGCCACCTGCCAATGAGGTTGCTTCACGTATTCATTTATAGTAATGCTGATTAGCCAACCATTAAGCACAGCGAAACCCGTGACTTAAGGCAAATCTAAAGGAAGGCTGTCGACAGTGATGTCTTTGGCAGAACAGGGCTGTGAGCCCTGGTGCATCCTGCCTTTGACTGGGGGACAGCTGGAATGACTTACCTCTGTTTGTGTCACGAGGCACTGTGTGGGCATCCCAGCCCAGGCTCTTGCAGATCTCCGTGTTGGGCATGAGACACCAAAAGATCCTGAGCCAGTGACTCTGATGGGCAGTGAGCAAGAGGATATAGGTCTTATGGGGGAGACGCTGAGGAACAGGGAACTGGAGGGAGTTTCTCCATCATGCAAGGCAGCACTGCAAGTGAGTGAGCCCTGAAGCGAGAAGCTGTTTAGCACAACAGCTGTCAGCACAGGTTCCCAGCGAGGTTGATGCTGACGGCCCTGGCACTGTCCTCAGCTCTCATGTACCCTCTATGCTTATCCAGTATGGCAGAGAGAGCTTTTGTTGGAAATGGGAATCTGAAAGCCCTTGTTTGGTGCAATAGGCTTACCACAAAACCAACCATGTCCCATAGCATGAGCTGACAACTACTTCTAGTGTGGAAAGAGGGGGCCCAATTTGCCAACCCTTGTGCAAAAAAAAATCCCATAAATTTATTCAGAACTCCTTGCTCCATCAAGACATCTGACTCATTATTTTTTAGTATTTCACTTACAGCTTGACACTTGCAAGCCCAAAGAAGGGGGAATGTGTGTTGTGGTGACACAAAGGGAAAGTAATGAAAATTAAGTAGATACATTTAAAGAGAATTAGTTTAACTGTGCTTAACTTGAGTGTGAACAATCATTCAGAATTAGTGAAGTCTTCATTTGCTATAATTTACTTTGAAAGTGGATTAAGGTAAATTGAATTAAGGTCTCTTTAATTCTAAATAGAAGCATCTACATAGGGATGTAATTTAACTAATCTGTTCTGAGGGTTAATTTGAATAATGTACCCAGACCCATGAAAAGGGATATGGGGCAGTACCTCTATTTGAGAATCGTGTTTGCTTTTAAGATGGCTACCAGAAAATGTTTCAGAGATTCACAAAAGAGTCATTAGAGTTGGTTCCCCTATCCCAAGCCCTGCAGGGACTCTCAGACACTGCAAAACTCTTTCTAGCAGATCATCATCCTCAAGCTCCGGGGCCTCTGGTAAAGCTTTCTGAGCCTTTTGGCTCACCGCTACTTTTCTTGGTGAGGAGTAATATGGCAATGGCTGTTAGTTCATGGGGTTGTAACTTGAAAGGCAGATAGAAACTTAGAAAAGATAGTTTTTGAGTGTTTTTTAAAAACTCCAGCAACTTTTTAATGAACAAATTGTAAGGAGATTATCATTAACCCTCTCTATTTCCAGACCAGAGGCTAAATGCTTGATTTTTTTAGCCAAAACTTTCTATGTATTACAGCCCAAGACAAAACATGCAGGTGCAGTACCTATACTGTTGCAGACTCATATATTCTTCTGTGTCCCCCTTCCCCCCCCCAAAGACTACACTTGTCTTAATTTCCTCTCAATTACACTCAGGCATTAACTAATACTGACTAACTACAGCCCAAAATAATTATTGCTATCTGTTCCCTTTGTAAATATAACTCCAGCACTGAGCTAGAAGAATAATGGCATATTTACAGAAGGCAGCTAATTAAATTGAGCTTCAATTGCTTTCAGTTTGCCAGAAGGAGCCATTTTCACAGCAAAAAATGTGTGCAAGCCTGCATGCTTACCAGGAACAACTCGGTATAACATAATTCAGAGTTCCCAAGACAAAAATTCAGTTCAAGACAAATTTACACTGGCAATAAAAATCTCATTAAGGAAGATATGAAGATCTCTCTACTACACCACGACAGTTAAAAGAGGTTATCATTTTTTCAGTTTATTTAAGGAACAGTATATATTTCATTGTTCCAGAGCAGCTGTAATTGCAAGTGTCTTTCAAACACTGCTTGCAGTAATGCATTTGTCTTATGACTGTAACTTCAGAACCTGCCCATTGATGCATCTTCATTAGGACAGCAGAAGATGCTGGAGTCTCAAAGCTCTTCAGTGTTTGGTTTTTCCCTATTTTTCCAACCCTGGCTCATGCACTTTGGAAATTCTCCCTCGCCCCCATTATTCAGCCACCTGCAAAGATTTCCTGTGGTCACAGTTTGTCTCCAAATGTTTGTACCCTCTTTTGTTCCTTTGAGATAAAACCATTCATGATAATTACAGAGCAGCAGTCCGTTGACAAATCAAACTTTGAAAGAACCATTCTTGTTGCAGCCTGTTGTTACCAGTCCCCAGGGCCTATTCTGTTTTGCAAAAACAAAAATAAGGGGATTGTTTCAGATTTTTTCCCCTTCATAACAAAGAATTGTGTGTTTCTTGTCCCAGTGTTCAGATAAAGCCTGGCACAGAGATTGTTATTTACAGTCTTCTCCATTGCAATAGTTCACTGAGTTGCTGGATGGAAAGCTGATTTTCTTCCCCTGCCTGCATATCATTCCTGAATTTGTTTTTATCTATTGGAAGTAACAATTTGGCAGACATCAGCACTTTTCCCATGTTTAATTAATTCCTTTAATTTTCTGGTAAATGAGAATAATGGGGCTTAATTTTGCTATTTATGTAAAATTGATTGGTAATTATGGAGATCACAGGAGATTTGGCTTTACAAACCAAAATTAAGTGACCTCTCAGTGAAGATGACTTGGCACGTCTCTTTCACTCGTTGTGTGAAAGCAGAGATGGCATGGAAGCAGACGTCACTAAACTGCTTCTAGGTTACAAGAAGGCAAAATATGGAAATTTGTCATTTAAAAATATATTACCTGAATGGAAACTAGTACCAAGAATGAAACATAACCTGCTGTTGGAAGACCATTCCTACCAGATACAGTGCTGTTTTTCTTTACTTATAAAGATGTGACACTGTCGTGCCTCAGAGGACTGAGGAGCAGGAGAGAAATCGGATAAATCGATTGTAAGGAAAGCTTGAGCTTGAAGCAGAGCTGGGATTGAGGATACCTGGCTTCAGTTTCTTTTTCTGCCACAGATGACTTTTATGCGCTCTACCAATTTTTTTTTTTTTTTTTTTTTGTCTTTCCTCCTGCTGCAGCATCAGGTTTATAATGCTTCTGGTCTGCTTCTGGCTCATTTGAGTGCTAATGCTTGGTGGAAGGATTTATCAGGAAAATGCCATACCAAAGCCAGGCTGGAGACCTCTGTGTGCCACTGGAAAACAGATGGCAAATAACACCGTAAGACGTGAACCTGCATCCACTGGCTTGTGGTTGTGATCCAGCACCTGGTGGGACAGAGGTGTCTTAGGTGAGCTCTCTCCGTCCCAGCCTTGCTGGTAAGTTTGCTTTGAAGAGATCTGGACTTAAGTTTGCACAGTGAGCAAAACTGTACCTTCCCATCTGAGCAGCTCTGCTGGTGCTGCTGCGAGCCTGCAGGCTGGGCTGGCTGCCCCTGGCTCCCCAGCTGCTGCTGCTGCTGCTGCTGCAGGTCCTGCGTTGCTGCCAAAACCCCCATGCTTCCCCCTGGCTGGGGGTTTCGGCTGGAGCAAGGTTCCTGGATGAGACCCGTTGGGCTGGACTTAGCAAGAGAGGAGCTTTTGTTGGCCTCTGTCAGAAATGCCATGTGTATTTGCAGGGAGTGGTACAAGCTACAGGGCTTCTTTGAATTTAGCTTCAAAATCTAATTTCAAAGGCAACCACTTGCAAATTTCAAACTGTCTTTTAGTCTTAATGTTGAAAGCCCCTTGCATTCCCCCAGTGGCAATGCTCAGCAGCCCTTGAAATTATTTCCAGCATGTATCTTAAGTTTCAAAAGAAGGAAGCATGGGTAAAAAAGACAATCTAGATTCTCCTCAGTGATGCTGCATCAATACTTGGCTGATCTGTATAATGCTAAGCACAGCGAAGCAGAGCTGAGCTACCAGTTGCTAGCTAACGAGAGGATTAGCTATGCCTGCAGATGGGCTGGCATAACTTAAGCGAGAGGGCAAGTGTGTAGAAAAGTCAAACTCAGACTCCAGGGGAGGGTGGTGCTGCTTTTCCTCTGAAGAGCATCCTCTACACAAACAGTGGGCAGGAAAGCAGAGTGAAAGCAGTTGTTTGGCCGGGGCTTGACGAGTGTTTTGCTGTGAGTCAGTGCAGCTTTGCTTAATGTTTGTTACTACTAATAATTGTATTTATATTCCTGGCCAGCCCAAGTACTCAAAGGTTTATATGTGATAATCAAATCCAATCAAAATGCATTCACAAGCTCTCAAGTAGGATCCATTTAACAAATAGCATCCTCCAAGGTGGGTTGGAGAACAGGGAAATCAAGGGCATTAACAGAGCTTTCAAAGCCAAGAACTAACATAGCAGTGCCTTCTGTTCATCTGGGGAAGGGCTGGGGTAAGAACCCAGCCTGGGTGCAGGGAGGGGATGAGTACTGTGGTACCTATTGCTGCCCAAAGCCTCGATCCTGGCAGGACCAGAATGGCATGATCCACTGGGTGCTGAGCAGCAATGTGGGACCGCCAGGGTATGACTAGACCCATACCCCCCTATTTCCACGTTTTTATCTAGAATCAGTGTTCTACAAGCCTGTGTCACCCTGCAAATCCTTCTCAGTGCTGACGTGATCTTGAATTTCCTACAGTTCCTTTGAGGTTTCAGATGATTCAAAAGGAATTATCTGCTTCAGAGAGATCTTTGTCAATTGTTTTAATAGCCTGGAGAGAAAACTATTTGATCCTGCACTTAAATGTTTACATTTAATGGTTGTTTTAAATCTTCTGCTTATGTTGAAGTATAAAGTATTGCCATGCCACTGTAAAAGATGAACTGATTTTCCATCTTTTTAAATACAGAACAGAAATGTTTGCTGTTTATTTCTGCATTTTCTGCATGATGTTTGACATTTTTTTCCATCCTTATCTATTATGAAATCTGCAACCTTGCTAGGATTTAATGTCATGCTATTATATTAAATTTCCATATTTGTATTATTCTACAAGTCACAGAACTTCCATTGATTCTTTTAGGTTCCTTTTTCAAATTGTCTGCTCTCTCTTGTTGCTGATTTATGCTCCTTGAGATCAGAGCCACTATTTTTCCCTTTGTGATTGAATTTTTAAATGTTTTATACAGCTCTAATTTAGCTGGATATTTTTCCTTTTTAGCTGATGAAATCTGCTTTCATGATTGTAGATATTTATTTATTTATTTTACCTCCTAGGCATGATTTGCTCACACTTTATTTGCCTCAAAAGCATTCTCAGTTTCTGTTTTGGCTTGTCTGTTTTTGAGAGTATCAGCAGCCAGCATTAATGGTCAAGCTCCTATCTGCACAGAAGGAATGAGAAGTGGTTGTGAAGCCATGATGAATATTTAGGTTGGTGATTTGTTCTTCTTATCTGTTTTTTTTTTTTTTTTTTTTTTTTTTTTTTCTTCATCCAGGGAGACTGACTGCCAAACCACCTCAATGTATCTGCTGTACATTTTCTGTTAAAAAATACCAGCTTCTTAAGTGTTTCCTGAAGTTGGGCCCCTGTGGTAATGTAACTTCTTCAGCATATTATGGTAGGTGTATTTCAGCAGGTCTGGAGGGGTCTCAGAGTGATGGCTCTTAATGCACCGTGGTAGGATTCTATACTAACTGGGTCTTAAATTTATAGACAAGCCTATAATTCTGTTTTCTTTGTGTTTAGGAGGCAAACACAGCAGTTTGAGTCAGGACAGAGCAGGAATTACAGCAGTGGGTGTCTTGATAGAGATGTAAAAAGGTGCCAACTCAGTAGAGGACCAACAAAAGCAGCTTAGTCAGGAAGGAGAGGGGTCTAGACTCACACTGAGACACGTCAGCTGCTTTCTGACCTGCAGGCAAATCTCCCTCAGGGGCTGGTGGGTGGGAGATGGACCCCTCAGAGAGACCATCAGCTGCACCAGAAGAATGAGGTGAAGCTTCAGGTACTGCAGTAAGCAGAGCCCAGGGACGTTGCTGCCTGGGGTTTGGATTTCGGCTGTGCAGGGCACAGCTAGCTGCTCACTGCTGCTTTCTCACAGCAAGGCAAGTGATGAGGAGGTTGTGATTTAAGGACCTGTTCCGTGGGGTAAGCTGGGTTAAGCAGGGGGGGGATTGGTCAACCGTAAGAGCTCATGGTGGTAGAAATGAAAGAGAAAATAATAATTGCAAATAACAGGTGAAAGCAGTTGAAATTAATTAGAACTGCAGCATGAGGTGAAGATGCAGACAGCTATGCACTATGCTGTATGTAACTACCTGCTGATTGCCACCATCTCTTTGTTTGTCCACAGTTCCTCCAGACAATCATACCCCTTTGCTTGAGGAGTCAGAGGAACAATTAGATTTTGGCCTCAGAGAGAAATCCTCTAACTTGAACAAGTAAGACACCCATGCTGCTTATTCTATGCTTTTCATATGCTTATTGACTGTTAGTTTACTATTTGACAAGTGAAACCAAGAAGATATGATATTATTTTCCCTTTTCACATTTTTTTCTATAAATTTATATATAAAGGCCCTGCAGAAACCAAGTTCCCCCCTATTGTTCTTGTTATTGGCATTGACATAGATAAAACAATCTAAGAGAGTATTTTTCCTAGTTAGGCAGAGCAGAGATACAATGTACCATAGGCACATCTGTCAACATGATACCCCTGCCTGTCTTTATTTTTGCAGTTTGCTTGTGGTCCATTTAGAATTAGATTACGACTGATTGGTTCCTGCATTCAAACTACTTCACACAACGCTCCATCCACTGGCATATAAAACAAAACCGAGGCGACTGGAAAGCCTGAGGGACCAATTCCAAATATCACTGTGCAATAAAACCTGTATTTTCTTAATTTTTTATTGATTCAGCACTCATTCTCCTGTAATGCTGCTGCGGTAATATTAAAACCCAGTGACTGACAGTGGCATCCCATAGAAGTGATTTAAATAGCAGTACCGGGGAAGAAAGTAGGCTTTGTTTTTGCAGCAATTTTGCTCAAACTGGCCCAGAGGATCTCCCTTGCAGGAAGGGAATATACTATGCACCTTTTCCCCTTTGAAATACATCTTCCTTATTTCTGCCAGCCCTGTACTGTGCCTGTGAAGTCAACAGATTTCCTGCTGCTAACACTGCTGGGTGCAGCCTGCAGCCCTTAAAAGCAAGCATGAATATTTGGTTTGTACATGGGAACTGGTTATTTGTGTGGGATAGGGAAATGATGTTCAAATGCAAACCCCAGACTGCTCTTCATGTGATATAAACATAAAACAAATGAAAAAAAGCATTCCTGTGAAATGCAAGAGTTTGGCTAATTAATAATTGCAAAATGTGTGCTGCTTGCAGGTGGGAATTTGAAAGGACCTCATGAGGCCTGGATTCACAGAGCCAGCCAGTGAAGTGGGAAGTGGGTGTGGGAACTCCTTGAAGAGCCTGGAAATCCTGGCCTGCCTGTGGGAAATGGGATGGGATGGAGATTTTATGTGTTACAGATCTCCAGAGTGTGCAGCACTGTGCTGACAGGAGGTATTTCTCATTCCCTGCCTCCTGTGAGGCTTTTGGGGAAGCAGGGTATTCCCAGAACTCTGGTATGGGTTTCTGCTCCCTATAGGCATGCACAAGTGAATGGGAAGGCTAAAAATTAAATAAAGCTGGGAAGAAGATATATGGGAGCTCCAGAGGCTGCTGGATGGTAACTGGTTTCTCTGTCAGGACAAGTTAATCTGCACTCATAAGTGTCTCTGAACCATAAAAGAGCCATGGCCCAGGGTCTGTTTCTGGCCTGGGGAGATGGTGATGGAAGCAGCCTGCTGTGGTGGTTCCCTAAGGCCTGGCAGAGATGATATTTCATGTTGGGGCAGATATAAAACTGTAATGTGTTTTGGGCCCCAAACTTGGAAACAAAAGCCAGAGAAAGTTTGATCAAAATTGTCCCCATTGCAATGCATTAGCCCAGAACCAATCACAGATACTAAAATTTGATTATATGTAAGCCTGAAGTAACCCAAAATTGTTCAGTGCAATTTGTGGAAAAGGACAGTGGCCAAGCATCTGTAGGGGCTGAGTGCTTAGATTGAAGCTAACGGCCTTCCCCCTTGGCACACCCTGATTGTGAAACAACTCAAACCCACCCTAAAAAATGAGAAGCTGAGCTCTCATCCAAAACCAGCACCTCTATAGCTGAGGGTGGAAGTGACCCACTATGATTCTAAGTGATCATTTCATTTGCCTTGCAAACTCTGCTTGTTCTTGATACCAGATACTGACTAAAAGTGAAAAAAAAGGTGGGTCGGCCCTCGGCTGAGTGGCACAAGCAGCCCTTGCACTTCAGGGACACACAGGCACCTCTCACTTGGTGCAGGGTGGATGGGAGCTGAAAACACCACAACCTTCAGGGGTTCCCCATCCGCATGGGGGTCCTGGTGAGGGACAAATGCCCCATCCCCTTGCTGCTTCCCAAAGCTGCTCTCCAAGCTGTAGCTCTGCATTTGTTTTCTGTTGACCGAAGTCAGGCAGTACTATTGTTTGGGTGTGATTCAGAATGAATATTGAGTGTGCCTCTAAGATAAAGTCATTATTTAGGAGCTCATTAAAGTACTGGCCTTGAAAAAATTTCCCACTGCTAATATCCTCTTCCATCACTGTGTCAAGGATCGTGGCTAGTTTAGAAAAAGAGCTGTGGGCTCGGAGTGCTGCTGTAGCACCTCTCTCCTCCTACCTGGGGAATGCTTACTTCTTTAAGCTTAGAGCTAAGAAAGCACCAGGTGTTAACATGAGCTGTAAATTGCTTATTTAGCAATAGTCCCTCTGCAAAATCCCTCCGCATCCTCATTTCCCAAAAAGACCCTGAGGCTCTCTTCTCTCTCTGCTCCCAGAAGGTAACTTGGGCAGAAATGAGTTTCTGGGCTTCCCAGGAGTGAAGCGCTTCCTTGCGGCACTGCTGCAGTTCCCTGGGTGAAGGTTCTCAGAGTTTGTTGGCAACCAGCAAGGTTTTTGGCTCATCATAGCCAGGTTTTGGAGGACAGCAAGTGTCCATGATGGAGAGCTGGGCTGCAGCCCGCTTTCTCTCCAGATGCTGTGCAAAGTCCTGCTTCAGCTTAAATAAATACTAATTTGCACTAATGGCATTTAATCCTCTTCAAACCATAATTTACAGTATCAGATTATTATCATAATATCTGATCTACAGTTCTTAATGCTTTATTGTTATCCCATTACAGGGAGGTTCTGCTGGCACTGCATATTGTCTATTTCTCTTACAAATGTTCTACAGAAACCTTATTAATTATTAGTCCCATAAAACACCTGTTAATGTTACCATTTTAATAAATCTCCTTCTTAATTAAATTAGGTGGCTCTGATAGTAATCCTCTAATGTCCACTGCCTTTCTGTTCTCATCACAGTCTGATTGTACAGTGAGAAGCAGTGCTCAATTATAATTGATGTAGGACATAACTCAGAACCAAATTATAACATATAAAGCCATATGATCATTGAGGAATATAATAGATCTTCACACTAAAGTGTCATTTGGATTGATTGGTGCTGTTTCTAGAGCCTTGTTAGAGGTGAGAAAAGGCTTAATTCAAAAGGACATTTTTTAATTTTCTCTTTCTCTCTCTTTTTCTTCAACTCACGCACTCTATTCTCTTCTTAATGCACAGCCTCTAATTCAGCTACTTTGGTGTAGTGTTCACAACACTTACTGTCCCAATTGTGTTTCAGTTCTAAAGCTGATCTTTTTTTTCCTCTCCTTTCATTTTTTTATTTTATTTTTTATTTTTAATTTTGTAAAGGCAGACTACATGATGATTTTATTTAATGATTTAATAAAACTTTTTCTCCTGAGATAGGTGCAAGAAATCTTGCTGATCTATTACTGCTGCTACCCAAGCATGAAAGTACAGTTATATATGATACAGCAATACTGAAGCTATAAGCAAAAAATTAAAAGCTGATCAGAACTAAGATCTTACCCTAGCTAGAAAGTTGGGTAGGCACCAGGAAGATTTCCTGCAGTAGGGCAAAAGTGCTGCTCACTTGGGTCCAGGTCAGTTCCCTCTATGGAACCTTGAGGGAAACCTGTGATGTCTGGGCACCTCATGGTCTTACTACTTCTTCTCAGCCCTGGGAGTGGGAATGTCCCATGTTTTATGGGGCTAGTGATGGCTACTTACATCTCAGGACACCCTAGAGCAAACAGTGGAGTTTTCCCAGTGGTGAGATTCTGATTGTCAGCTCTCCAGACCTCCGTTGCCACTGGGGAAAGCCTCTTGACATTGCTTCGCTGCCAACCTCCCCTCCCATCGTACTCATTTGCTTTCCCCATGGCAGCTGCAGTCATTTATTGCCCAGAAAAGCAACACAGCAAAATGAATGTGTGGTTTTAATTGATTTTAGTATAGCTCAGAAGTTCACATTGCAGCAGTTCCTCCTTGGAGCCTCAGGTGTTACACAGGTAACTTGTAGGTGCTTGAAAAGCTCCCCGAAAAAAAATGAGGAGCTGGTTCAGTAAATCTAACAGAGTTGTGAGCCTTTTCCTAACATTTTGCTAGTGCCTGAACCACAGCCTCTGCTTGTTGTGGGGCTGCAGGAACTAGTGAGGAGCAGATCGTGCAGCTGAGGCGTGCAGCGAAGCTCCAGCTCCCAGGGCCCATGCTGGATTTTCTTGTGGGAAAGAGGCGATGCCCATTTCCTCATTGCCTCCTGGCTCTTAGAGGAAGATCCTTCATTCACTCGCAACACAATGCGCTAATAGACTGAGTTTCCTGGAGCTGAGTGCTGCCTGCCCCAGGTCAGTGGAACCTCTTCCATCTCTCCTGCTTTTGCTGTCTGAGAGGAGCCTGCAGCGTGGCACCACGCAGGGGGGCATCCTCCGAGCTGCCGAGCTGGCGTTGCTAAGAGACTTGGCCTTGTGGAGGAGCAACAGCCATTAACTTGTTGGGAGTGGAGAAGGAACCGGGAATTAAAGTAATTTGAAAACACTTCTACCTTCATACCTTAATTGCAAACAGAGGGAAATTAGCCTGAAATCTGGGGTGTTCTGGTTACTCTTGCAATGTGGCTGCTCTAATGGGTTTCGTGGATGTTTCGCAGTGGGGCTGCAGCTGTGGGTAATTACTGCCGTCCTCGCGCTCTCTTGGGGCACATTTAACCTGTGCAAAATGTGACAGAGCCCAGCATCTGCTTGGTCCTGCCTCTGCTCGGTCCACAGAGATGCTCAAAGGCTATTAGCTGGTTAAATGTGGTGATGCTTGGAAGCAGCGTGTGGCCCAGCCTTACCGAACTTTGGTAGATGGAGCATGTCTGCTGAGCTGTGTTCCTGCTAGAAGAGGGGTGATGCAATAGGAGATAATGCTTTTACTGTCTTGGTTTCAGAGCATTTTTGGGAAAGTTGCACAACTCTGTTGGGAGAAGGGAGGCAGGGCACAGAGTCAGTCTTGTCCCAGGCACACTGCCCTTTGTGCCTCACCCTTCTCAAATAATTCTTTGGACCATTTAACATCATAAAATTGTGTTCGTGGGCCTTTTGCAAGAAACAGTGTGTGACTTCAGCCTTGGGAGGCCTGATCCTGCCCAGCAACACCCTGGGGAAAGGGAAGCTTGGGGGGGGCTGAGTTATCATCCCTTCTGCTCTGGCCAGGGCAGTGCAGGGCACAGCTGAGCTCTTCTGTGCAGTGAGGTGCTTGTCCTGCATCCTGAGCAGAGACAATCGCTTACTGCATGTCAGCGGCATGTAGCGGAAAATTTATGTATGATTTCTCTCCGTTCAGACTGAGCAGAAATGCCATTCTGTGAGAGAAGTGGGCCTCCACAGAGCTGAATGGCTCAAAGAATAGGTCCTATCAAGGCTGATAATCTTCCCTAGTGATAACGCAGTGGATTATACAGCGATTGGATGTTGAGAGTACACTGACCTTAATCTCCCTTAACTTTGGTTTTCTCTCCCATCAGATAATAATGGAGAAAGTACAACATGTGCCATAGAAGATTACACACATCCTGCCACACTTCACAGATGGCTGATACAAAAATCAGAGACAATGCTAAAATAATTAAAAAGCCCACAAAAATAAACCAGTGCATTCAGCTTCTTTGTGAGGCTGTGGCTAAGGAAACTGAGCCAGCCGGCCTGAAATGCACAATATAAATGTAAGCAGATCTTATTAAGATTCTGTGTGGCTGTTAAAGCATCCTCAGCCATTGCTACAGCTTAGCATCGCTACTAATGGGGAAGAGAGGGAGAGATTAGTTTAGGCTACTTTGAGACAGCACAGATACACGCAGGAGACATTCTCTGTTGCTCAAACTTGTATTTCACTGACCTGCTATGTGACGAGAGGAGTGCCAAAAATACAGAAGAGTTGGCACATAAAATCCATGTCTACTCTATCTACTCTGTCAAGGCTAAAAAAAAAAGTCCTGAATGAGCCTTAGAGAGTCAACAAATCACTAAAATAGCAGCTAAAGAAGGAAGTTCAGCACAAGTTCAACTCATTAAAATTCCTGCTAATGTATGCTCTTGCAAACCAGTGGGCTGAGCGTGATTCTGGTGAGCGGAAGGATGCATGTGAACTCGTACACAAGTAGGAAACGGACAAGGTTGATGTGGCTGACCTTCAGCATTGAAGTCTGATCATTCCTGTCATTTGACATGGCTATGCGGGAAGAAAAGGTCAGTGGTGCACCTCTGAGCTGGAGATGGTGAGAAATCAGCTTTCTGCACAGCTTTCTTGGGCAAATCCACAGCTGTGTGCAGAAGAGCGTGGCATATTGATGTCTCGTACTTTTGGTCGTACTATGTGAGGTCCCAAAGGGGAGAGCAACTGTGTGAAGGAGTGGCCATAGGAGAGTATGAACATAGGTCGTTCATTTAGAAAGCACCTGTAACTAATGGCAATTCTCAATTAAAAAGCAGAAGAGGCCTATGAACAATGAATATATTCCTTTTCTGTTCTTCCACGCAGCCAATGTGGAAAAAAGGAGATTTAAATCTTCTATCTGTACCTTATGTACATTTCTCATCAACTCCAATGGGAGTTTTGCTGAGGAAGTGCAAAACAGGGCTGGTAACTTTATTTCCATTTACTCAATAGTTCTGAGATTGAAAACGATAGAGACTGGGCAGAAGAAATAACAGGGGCATCTCATATCCATGTGTCGCTTCATTAAACATCTGAAAATGGCAATGAAAAAGCAGAGATTGCAGAATGAGATTTCCAGACAGCAGGATGATAGCATAAAAGACTCTGTCCTCTGCTTGTACAATACACATGTGGTCAGAAAAATAAAGGCAGCAAACTATCTTACTGTATAATAGATGAGAATTTTCATAGCTGCTATTTTGGATGCACAGGAAGTAGAAAAGTGTTTTACACAAGAGAGTCACTTGTTAACTTCGGGTATGTGATATGTGAATGTATAACTGAGATAAAAAGTCACGTGGTCTTATCCTTCTCCTTGACAGGAAATATTTGCATTCAGAAGCTCAAGAACTTACATTGAGCAGCTAAGGAATATATGACAAAATATTGTAATGCTAACTGACATTGTGTGCAAGAAAATTAGTCTTTACAAAATTTGTTATTTGCCTTTGTTGCTGTTTTAAATAGAAAATATTTGATCGAGCTTTGCTCTCTGAATGTGGTGAAAGGAGTTAGACTCGATGATCCTTATGGGTCCCTTCTAACTGGGGATATTCTATGATTCTATTTTATGAAAAAAGTTACTAGGCCACATGTTTCTGCGAAACTGCCCAAAGGTGTGATGGTTCCTGAAGGCCAGGTTGCTCTTTGGACCTCGCAGAGCGGTGGCCATGGACAGCGGAGCAGTCCTCCCATTTTCAGACCCCTCTTTTGGAAGTCATAGCATCCAACATCTTATCTCCTTTCTGAATTGGAGAAATGGGAATGAAGCAATCCTGTGCTTCAGTAAGCCTAAAGGGTCCAGGCCTGAGGGATTTCTGTTTCTCCTTGCTCGTGCTTTTTGCTAACAAAGGGCTTGTTGTGAAAAGCACCCCAAAGCTGAACTGGGTAAATGATCTTCATAGGAATCAAGGTCAGCTGAGCTGGGAGGAGACTGCTGGGTGAGTGGGATCAAAGTCCAAAGTCTTTGAGGAGCCCAGCAGAAACCCCTGGGCCTGGAAGTGGTCCTGCTGCTTCTAGATATGCACAAATGGCGTCTGCTCCCAAACTGCAGCTCCCTGCACACCTTTGGACAGAGTCCGCAGGGGCTTTCTGCCTTGCTGGTGGGGCCCTGCTGGTGGCACCCAGGCAGTAACTTTGGGCATGCGGTGGCACCAGGGTAAGGAGGTGAGGTGGGACATCTCAGTCCCTGCACTGACACCCAACAGCCTAGTGCTGCTGATGGAAAGTAGCACACAGCACAAGATGCAGCCTCTGTGCTCCCTAATGGATACATGCTGGGTTTTCAAGCATCTGTGCATCTTCTCCTGGTTATCTGCGGCTGAGCCCTTGTTCCAAGGAGCATCGTGCTCTCCGCCCAGCCCCAGCAGTGGCTCCTCCAAGCTTGCTCTGTTGTGTCTGTGCCTGTTGCTTGGCACTTGGAGGATGAAATGGAAGGCAGTGAGAGTGATGGTGATTAAATGATCAGTGAGAAGAACCTGAGCTGAATGTTGACAGGGAAATTAGTGGTGCTGGTAGCTTTGAGGAGAGTAAGGGGCTGTGCTTTCTTCTATTCTCTTTGTGGCACTGGGGGAATGCTGGGCAACTCCTTCCTGATCCTTCTCTAATTAAAAGGTTTCTCTGGGTGAGGACTGGAATGCATGAGGAAGCAACAAACTGAACGCTGCGAGGTCCCCGCTCTGCCTCTTGTGGTGAGGCTGGTGAGGAAATTGCCCCTTGACTTCTGCAAGTTTGTGTTGCTTTCAGCAGCAGCCGGTCTCCCTCACAGACGAGATGGCTGACTGCAGGGTTTTCTGTCCCTGGCCACCCTTTAGTGTCAGTGAGCAGCCTGCTGAGTGCAGGAATTGTCCCAGGTGCCAAGGCAGAAGTGTGCTGAGGGTGGTAGGGCTCTGCTAATGCTAAGTCAGGAGAGGAAAGGAAAGGCATTGAAGGAAGAAACTGCAACCCTGGTGTGCTGGAGGTACCACAGCCCTCCTGGGGTGGCTACGGGAGAGCATCCCAGGGGTATGACCTGGGGATATAACCCCTGCTCTTAGCTGAGCTCCTCAGCACAGGCCAAAAAAACCATTCACTAAGGCAAATCACACACACACACAAATGGGAAATGCTTCAGGTTGATCCAAAGGGATGTTTTGGAAGTTTTCTCTGAAACATCAATATCTTATTATTTTCTTAAAGGCTTGGTTAGAAAGAAATGGAAAAGAAGGGCTGTTTTCCTGTAGATAGGAGACAGTTTTTGAAAGTTATAGTTGTAAGTAATTTTGTTTTGAAATTAGATTTCAAAAGGTGCACCCCCAAATGCTAAAAGAATGTCCAAGTGTATTTTATATATATATTTTTTGGTTTAAAGATTGGGATTTTTTTGACCTGAGCAAAACAACTCAACAGTTCAATAGCATTTCAAAATAATCAAGTGAATCTAGATTTGCATGTTCTAGAAGAAAATATTTATTTCCAAAATAATCCAATAAGCTCTCCATTGCATCACCTCCTGATCTGTCTTTGTGTTAAGAGGGAGGTTTGTTCCTATCCTTCCAATACATTTTTTTTTTTTTTACTTTAATAAGTAAAACTCATGCGTAGTGTAAACACACTAAAAAGCACACGCCCTATTGAATTTTCTGAGATGAGTATTTTAAATCCAGCCTTTCCCAAAGCTCCAGACATGCATTATTTACAATGGAGAATAATAATGTAACAAAGCTGTATTATATTAAAATTGGTCTGTAAAATATTACGATTATCATTTTTCGTAGCTTGACTTAAGGTGCACAGTTTATATAAAACAATATGAATTATTTTCTGTTACAAAAAATTATTCAGTGTGGGCTCTGTGTATTACAATTATTAATCTTTCTATTTAAATGCAAATTTTTTCTTTCAACTGAGAGCTAAAGATACTTTTTATACAACTAATAAAACACAACTTTGATCTTCTGATCCCTCATCAGGGAGATGGCTTTCTCAGTTGTGTTTGGGATGTCTCTGCCAGAACGTGTTGTTCCTTTACAGCAACGATGCTTTCTTCATAAATACATTGAAAATTGCTTCCTGTTAGAAATGAAATATTCATTTGTACAGCAAGGTATTACTTGGGAAATCCTCGGTTGCTTTGTTTTTTGTAGTAAGAGAAAAGAGCTAAAAAGAGTAGTGTCCTTTTTGTGGGCATATGCAGTGCCTGAAAAGCAGGAGGGTGGTTTATCCTTAGAAAGTCCTTCTTTGAGTCCTAGTGGGTTTGCTGCTCTGAGAAACTTTAAATTAAGATTTCTTTGAGCAGGTTGGTTTCAGCTTGTATGGGGCTCAGTGGTGTGGCTCTCCCCTGCTCTTCCCAGCTGCACAAGGGAGGTGGAAGTGGCCAGGCTGGACTAGAAGGAGACTTCTGACATTTGGTCACTGGGAGCTGAAACCAGCCTGTGTTTCTTTTGCAGGTCCCACCAAGTGTGCAAGAAAACCGCAGTGCTCAAGGAGAGAATTAACTCGTAGCTATCAGACAGCTCGTGTCCTGAAGCGGAAATTACAGCCATTTATGTGATTTCAGGCTAATTTCTGCCAGTACTTGTTCTGCTAAGTACTGCTACTACCCTGAGCAGCTCCGAGGAAGGCTTCTTTAATCAGGTTTGTAGTGTCTGCCTTGCAGTTACCAGCATTAGTAAAGGAGGTTGAAAGCTAGGTGGCACCTCCATCTTTCAGCCTTGCCTATGCAGGACTCCCCTTTCCACGTTCCAAGAAATGCCATGTCCTGCTGGTGGAAATCTGCCTCATTTTCTCCCAGGTCTGGTGTGGGCATGTTTTCCTCTGGCCACTGGCTGCCCCCTGGTCTCCCATGTTAGTTTTGGTCTGGGTGACCCAAAGTGGGAGCTTGGCTGCTCCAGCCAGTGGAAGTGGTAATTGAAAAGGGTAAAGCAGGGAGCAGTGTTATAATTAACTGGCCGCATTAGGCATTTTACAGCACTGACACCTCACAAGAGTGGAAGTTTAATGAGAATGGAGAGAGGCTCAAAAGCAATCCATTTTCCTGGTAAAGAGTGTAATGAAGGTGTGAAATGATGCACAGCTAACTAAACCTGTCTGTAATAGCCTCTCTGTTATAATGTAGCGATCTGACAGACTTTAGGAAAAAAAAAAAAGAAAACACAACAAGACAATGTGTGTGTGTGTATATATATATATATATATATATAATATATATATTCATTTCCTTACAGTGCTAATGTAAGGTGTAGTACAGCTTCAGTGGGTGTGCCACGTATAAGTCTGGTGCTGAAATGTGTGAAGAACTGCTTTAGGAACCAAACCACTCATTTGTGACGTGAAGAGCAACATGTGAAGAGCAACCCGATGTGTGCGCCTCAGAATCAGGCCCCACAGTGAGCCCCGGGACCAGCTCTGCTGTGGCACAGCCTGTGCATCTGTGACCCACCTGCAGCCTGCCCACCACCATCCCTGCAGAAACCTGCAGTGAATTCCTTGCGGAGCTGCCAAGGAGGGGCTGGGAAATTAGCATCAAGGTATTTTTTGACTGTTTGCTTGAAAAGATGCTGTGTCTCTGATTATTAGTTTGAAATTCACTGGTAGCAGCTGTAACCAGTGTACTTTGCACGGCAAAACCCTGCAATCTGTCACCGCGATCACATCTCTCCGCCTTCATTTGCAAGTAAAGCACTAGATCAGGGGGGTGCAGAGGGAACTGGAGTGAGCATGGCATCTACGGGGCTGCTGGTAGCAGGTAGGAGCGAGCAGGCCTTGGAGGAACCTGGTGCTGCCCCAGCAGCACCTCTTTGCAGCATCTGTGTGCTCCCCCATCGGGGCAGGGGTTGAAGGACATAGTCTATGAAACATTAAGCATGCAGATGAAGTATAAACATGGAGATAAACACTGTAAACACTGTTAGTTGTAATCAGGATGTAAATACCCAAGCCAATAAACTGCAACTTGTGCAATTAATTTTACTCTCTGAGGCAGTCTCCATCACTCGTCAGGACTTGCGTGATATGGCTGAGCTTTTGCATAGCTGCTCACAGGACACAGCCTTCATTTCTGAACTGCCTGTGTTTTGCATGTGGCAGATGGTGGAGGGTTGTGAAGCGTAATTGTGGAGCATCGATGCTCCAGCTCTCCTGCAGGGAGCATCGTATCCTGATGGGCAACTCAGGAACACCAGGATCCTATAGGAAAGAGGCTTCTTTTGAAGATCTCAATCGTATGATTTATGATATATAATGCTTGCATTTCTGTACAGTGTGATTCCACTCTAGAGGCTTGCTGTTGTTGGTGCTCAAATTTGTTTTTGTTTAGTACATCACAGGACTTGGAGAAATGCTGTTTTGGCAAAATATGTTGAAGACTATGTAAACACTACACAAGCTTTCTATGTACTCCATGTGTCTTCTTCAGTATATTTAAATGATCCAGCCATGCAGTTACAGCACACCTATTAATACAAGTTAATACAAAGGCATAATTATTTTATGGGAGCACTTAAGTTATATTTTTATAAAGAGAACAAGAGGATCCCCTGAGACACTGTTGTACAAATAATGAAGGACAGAAGCTCAATTAGTGAATGAACAGAAAGGAAAAGTGAGGCATGAATAATGTAAAATAGAGCATAACTCAGCAGGCATATTAGTTTGTATAATATACTGCTTCTTATACATTAAAAGGCTGCATTGAGGAATGAAGTGCCTGCTTTTCCTATGGCAGTTTTCTAAACTGGCATTGTCAGAATATTTTCTTTTGCAGTTTTCTGACTTGAGACAAGAAAAGTCGATTCCTTAATTCTAAATTGATGGAGGTGTCACTTTGATACTTCCATTTACTTTTTTCATTATAGAAAGAGCAGAAATTGTCCAGAATTATTTCTTCATTTCACGTTCCCCTGAGACTCCAACAACAACAAGAAGTGATATTTTTTGTCCATATAATTTTAGATTATTATTTTTCAGGTGGCAATATATAGAAGCATGAGCCTCAGTGGTTGACCAGAAAGTAAAGAAACCAAGAACTGAGCCTACAGAAATAAACCTAATCCCTATCCTTTTTTCCTTAGAAGCCAACAGCGTGTTTCCAACAAGGTGAGAGTGGATAACAAAATGCTGCACTATGGCCCGTGCCTGCAGAGCCCTTTGGTATTGTGACTTCTGAAGCCCTTTATGCCTTTGCTAGAACAAAGCTGTGGTTTCCTTTCTGATCTCCTGAGAGAGCCTAAGGGGTAGCAGGGCTGTTTGCAACGTGTGCAATACAGGCTTTGCACTGAGTTCAGAGACTTGAGAGGCTGATTTCATACAGCTTCATGGGCTTTAATCCTGCTGTCGTGGTAGTTCTCTCTCGGGGACTGCCGAGTGTCTGTACTGGCCAGTGGTCCCACTGGGAAAGTGCATCTGTGCAGAGTTCAGTGAATAACCCCCAGGAAATGGTGCACAAGAAGAAAGGAAATTATCATCACGTGTGTCATTCCCATCAAAAGTGCTTCTCACTTAGCTGGTTCAAAGTGATTGTTGCTGGTAACCTTCTTCTGTCAATCACTGTTCCCATGTATGTCTTTAGGGCTTAGTGATGAAACTACTTCGAAGCAAGTGCGAAAATATATATTTTGCAAATTAAATGACTATTCTCCAGCTAAAACAGAAAACTGAGGAAGAGGCTGACTTGGGCAGAAGCAAGGTTTGTAAAGGAGCTTTTCCAGGATGGGTTTGGAGGGGTCAGCACCAGATCATGGCTGGGGGAAAGGTGTGGGGCAATGGGATTCAGCTAAATTCAGTAGAGTTTGGCTATAACCTCAGCCATGGGAAGAGAAAATATATCTTCAGAGCAAAGGTTGTCTTTTTAAAGCATGTTGGAACAACACGAGTCTGACCTCCTCTGAAAGAGCCGTTTGCTTCTCAGTTACTTTTATGTTCTTACAAGGAATTGGAGACTATGGAATTCTTTTCACCCCCTAAGTCGTTATTGTTTTTCTAAATATGTCAGAGCTTGAGTTGCCTTTTATCTTTTCTTTTTTCTTTCTTTTTTTTTTTTTTTTTCCCTTCTCACCAAAAATTGACATTGCCCCTGCTGCAGAGATGCTTCAAGTCAGGGTTTGGAATAGGCTTATTTTGCCTAGGGTTGGTAAACAATTCTAGCATTTTTATCAGTATTTTGCCAACTGCTGTTGGGTTTGCAGGCACAAAAACACAGCCCTGTTCTCTTTTTGAACAATAACTATGCTGGCTCCCTGTGCAGGCAAACCCAGAAAGCAGTCTTGAAACTTCCTTTCAAAACATTATATACTGCCTGTCTGAAGTCAGCACGCAGAAGGAAAGCAACAGAAGTAGCCTTGTTTCGTTTAATAGTGTGAGAGCCTCACAATGTTTTTCAGTTTATATTATTCTAGAGATAAGAATCTTTAAATACTGAAGAAGCATACAGTGTACAAGCATTGTATTGACATTTTTCTATGCTATCATAACCATGGATTCATCTGCTTGTCCTTATGTTAGCAATTTAATTTTAATCCAGGGCAATAATGAAAAATTGCATTACTGGGGAAAAACAAACTCTCCATAGCCTGCACTACTGATATTTTTAGGGAAGCAAATTGCATTTTCTGTTGAAAATAACAGACTATCTTTAGGTCTTCTGTGAACATCTATGACCAAGAAAAATAGGTTTGCTAATGTATTATCAACCAGAGGAAAATAGATGGTTTGTAGCTCTTGTGTCTCAGGGTAGATCTAGACTGGTCTGTGCCCTTGGCACCCTTCCCCTGCAATTTGCCACGAGGAAAGCTGCTCGAGGTCCTTGTACTGTTTGTGTGGGGCAGGCTGCATGGCTGTGCAGCAGGGTGTAGCATAGGCAGGGAAAGAGCATCTGGGAGAAGTGGCTGGGAAATTTGTACCAAGCAGTGCTCCATGTCCCCGCAGGAGACCTGGCTTCTCCTGGGTGTCTGGTGTGAAGGCCCAGGAGCAGTGGGTCCCACAGCTGGCCCCACAGCCCTCTGAGGAGTGGGGACACAGTCTGGAGGCTCTTCAGGCATGGTAGTCACTGTCACAATGCAACTGGAGCCACAGACATGTTGAAAATTGGGAACAATCCAAAATCTAAAGATACTCAGATCGGAGAGCAGATCTGAGTAAGTGCTCAAGAGTGTTCTAAGAGCAGAATAATTTGGATTCCATTTTTTATAATTTCATCTCTCTACATATACACTACTCAAAAACCCTACAAAATGGAATGTGGAATCAGATTTCTTTCCCCTGGTTTATTTTTTTTTTCTAAACTCTTGAAAAGAATCTTCTATTACAATTTTGAGGTTTATTAAAAAAAATAAAATCCTAGGGGAAATGTGTACTCTTCTTTATTAAACTACGTAGGACATATTCCTGAGAGTTGCTCACACTCCTCCCACACACACCTTCCCACATGTGAGATAAATTAAGAATGTCACTATCTTTAATGCCAGAAGTATTTTCATCTTCCACTGCAAATATGCAGTGATGCATCTAGAATAGTACTGTCGGGGGAAGAAATCTTCACATGAGCAGAATGTAGCTGTTAGTGTTCCCTTTCTACATACACTTAGTATTTTATCCACAGGGGATATTTCTCGTCAGTAGGATTGTGTTGGTTGCAGGTAAACAGAGGTGGAAAGCTCTTGTTTCGCTGTATCAAAAACATTTTGAGTCCTGGCTGGTGACCAGTCCCTGGCCACCCCTGTGTGGTGCGGAGCGTCGCAGAGCTGCATCAGGTGCTGAGCGAGGGGCATTGTGCTTGCTATGGGTGGCAGGTGCTGGGAATCCATCCGGCACGAGAGCATTGCCTTCACCTCCCGGCTCTGTGCCAAGCTGCTGGTGCAGCGGGGCAGCAGAAGGCGGCGGAGACTTGGGAGCTAATCTAGTGTCTGCGCTCCTGCCTCCGTGACTAATTGCTTGGAAATCTGCACGTGTAATAGCTCGCACTTTTCTTAATACCACTCACTAGGCTAGCATTTAAAAAGGATGTATTTTCTTGTCGTTAAAAGTGCTAGATGCAAATGGAGAAGCAGATAGCTATGCCCTGCTTAATAATTAAAATAGTGCCACAAAATTCGGGGTCAGGCTCCAGAGAGTGACTGATCCCATGTCCAAGGCACAGCACAGGAGCCAGAAATGCACCCACTGCACTGCTCCTCTGTGGGAACGTACAAATTAGAAATTTCAAGGGCTGTTGAACACTGTGAATTTCCACCGTGGATCAGCACAAAGTTATTTGGCACAGGAGATTCTGTAACTGTGATACATTGGGGAAGTTCATATTGTGCAATGGCCCTAAAACTCACCCTTCCTCCTCTGGTATGCAGAGACCTGGTGCTAAGACGTATTTAATATAAGCAAGTAGGATACTCGCTGACTGGAGCAGTTTTTTTGTCTCTTGTTGCCTTTTCATTATTCATCTTAGGATCATCTCCTTTGCTATTTATATTCAGCATAAATAATAATTATACCAGAGGACAGAGGTGTGATGGTGTGAATGTGAAGAAAAACTTCATGTCCCTGATGAGAACACAGCCACAAAGCTAGCTGGGACCTGCGAGGCGCCTTTAGTCTGGGAAACGTGGTCCATGGCAAATGCTTGTTGGAGAGCAGGAAGGCATTAACATGCGAGTGCTACTCCTAAGTGGCCAGAATACGGTGATTAAAGCGCTCTTGCTGTGTGATCTTGGGCCTCTTGCCCTTTCTATTCCTTAATTAATTTCCTCTTTCATTTATGTATTAATAAAAACAAATCACCTGCTTCATGGGAGGTGAGAGGTTTTATTCATTTATGTTTGCAAACAGCTTTGAGATCTGAGGAAGGGAGGAAGAGGCTACAGAAGTCTGAAGCGTGTATGTAGTGCATGAATGATATATGACAAGGTTTTATTCCTTGTCAGTCTGATAATTTGGCATACTTGTAAAGCTTTTTCCTTTTCTGCTAAGTTTCTTGTTCTGACTCTGTCAAATAAAGCACAACCTTTGCCTCCAATGTGATATGTAAATGAAAGGATGTGGGGACACTTTGATTTTGGGTCAGTCAGTACCTTTGTTTCAGCCTTTTTTTGTATGTGAACATTTATGAAGAGCACTCTTTGGTGACCACGGAGCTGTCGGCTGGCAGGTCATACATTTGAAACGGGTGCTGTGATTAAAATTTGGTACCCAGCCACATCTTTATGGAACAAACATGGATTTCTCTCCTGGAATGAAGCTCTGCTTTCTGTTGTTACCAAAAAGATAACTGCTGAAGAAGTTATCCTGCATGGGACAGAGGTGAACAGATAGGAAGTTTCCAGGTACATATGTAGAGTTGTTTGTCCTCTGATATCACAACTTGAATCTTGCACTCAGATCCAGATTTTTAATGTTTTCCTGTGAAAATGAAATTGTTCAAGATCTTGCAGCCTAGTGAACCATTGGGCAGTAGTGCTGGCCAGGCACTTCATAAATGTCCTGTGTATTGTCTGGAGTTTGGTGTGGAGTTCAGTGAAGGCTGACACACACCCTTGAAAGGCAGAAATGTGCTGTCAGTGATCGCTCCTGACATCTACCCTCCTGGTGAATAATGCCAACAAACATGACATTCCTTCCTACTTGTGCAAACCAGTCCCAGGGTGAAGCCACATTAAAAGCCAGCATCTCTCCTCTTGTAATGTTTAATAGCAATGTCTAATTCTGGATGTTCAAAACTATTCCCCTTAAGGTTACTCTGTGATGTGGAGTGTGTTTTGGAGCGTGCTTGGCGCACTTCAGTATGCGGTGAGTTCCTCCGCTGGGGTTCCCCTTGGAGCTCCTCAGCAGGCAGTAAGGATATGTCATCCTTTGAGTCGTCTCTTACCTTTAAAGCAGCTTTTCTCCATTAAAGCTGTTTTGTTTTTGACTTAAAACTTTACAGAGAACACTACATTTCACAGTCCTGTGACACAGGTTTTTTTTTGCAGGGAGAGCGGGCTGAGGGAAGAAGATGAGAGCTGCTTTTAGGGCCGTGCAGGTCTTCACACCTCGTCTGCAGTGTGCCTTTTTCACCAGCAGTTCTCTTTGTGCCCCTCCCCAGTTTGCTTCTCCCAGGGATTTTAGCACAGCCGATGCCCTCTCAGACTGTGCAGACTGATGGGAGCTGAAATTACTCTTGGGTGTTTGCAGTTTGTCTCTTTTAAATCCCTCCTCAGAGGATGCCTCTCACCCCCATTTTGGGACGAAGCTCAGGCATTCTCTTCCCTTCTTGAATACTATGGGTTTGTGTTTCCCTCATGCTTCTCCCCAGGGCTCATCCTGGGGCAGAAACCTTCCTAGAGCAGGGTGAAGAGGAACCCTAGCCCTCCCTTGTCAGCCTCCCCTCCTTCTGGGGGTGATTTCCCTCCCTGGGGTGCTCGCTCAGCACTGAAATCCTGTTGGAGGCTCCCAGGTCCTTGTGGTCCCAGGTCCTTGGGCAGCCCAAAGTGGTGGGAACCCCTCACCCAGCCCCTCAGAGCCCAGCTCCACTTTACACCATGTGTAAAGACCTCCAGCTGCAGAGGCCATCCGTACTGTTCCAGAAAATTTGAGCTAATTGCACAAGAGGTGAAGCTCTGGTACAGCAATGAGTGATTTGGCCTCAGGCCCCGCACAGCAGACAGCAGCTCATGAACACCAAAGCCCAGGCATGTGATCACAGACCCTTAATCTAGGTAAAATACCTCAAGGCCTGACCTCATTAGAAAAAAAGCCACATAACAGATCTCCCTGGGTTGTCCCTTGCTGTGTCCAGTGAAATACTGGGAGCTTGGCCAAATATTTCTCTCTCTCTCTAGTGAAGGGCTTTGCTCTCCTCTCTGTCTTGGAAACACTCATAGACCCAGAATGTGACTGGATGCTGAGGTCTCTGCACTGGTAACATGCATTGAAATTCATATATGGAAAAGGTGGGAAAATGCTGGCACTTCCATGCATGTGGCTTAATTCTTTATTGGAGTTGTCTGCAACCCACAGGTTGTGGATGAAATTGGGCTACAAGGGTTGCTTGGTCCCTACAGATGTACCTCTGTGTCCCTTTGCACAGGGAGAAGCATTCTTTTTTATCTCCCCCTTCTCAGTTCAGCTCAGGTAGGTGGTTGCAGCAGTGTGGAGTAGTCCTGCTTTTCCCAGCTGCAGTGCAGGCAGGGGATGTGGGGACGAAGAGTTTGGTTGGTGTACGGGGATGAGGGATGACCGATGTTTCCCTTTAGCTGACACAGCACCTCTTGTATCACCCAGGAGCATCGGAGCAGTTTGGTACAAACCAGCTGAGCATCGTCAGTGATTTGTCGTGGTCATTAGCACAGCGTGCAGCCCCGTGGCTGGGGGCTGCTGATGGTGCTGTGGGGTGCTGCCTGCTGGGCTGTGGAGCCCTGGGACAGCCACCTGCACCCATCACCATTAAATGTCAATAAGAGCCTATGAGGGAGAGGCCAGGGGAAGTGGAAACGGCAGCTCAGCAGGCAGTGACAGATAGCGCACCGGGGCACACTGGAGAATGATTGATTTATTTATTTAGGGCTTTGTTCAGCGAAGATTCAGTGCATGGAGTTTGGGCTTAACACCGGTTGGGGAGATGCAGAGGAGAACAGTACTCGAGGCCTTTCCCAGCACAGTACTTAGACGTTTATTTAATCCCTTGCACAGTATCAGGGCCAACCCCATGCCAGTCTTTTGCCTTGCCACCAAGCTCAGCTGCTGCAAGAGTTTCAGGTGCTGTAGCAGCACAGAGGGTAGTTTGGGAAGTGCAGGTTTGGGGTCTCCAGACCCAGCCCAAGCCTTGTGTTGGCAGTGTTGGGGAGATGCAGTCCCACCGTGCACAGTTCTGCTCAGTTACTTCCCAGCTTTTGTTTGTGGCAGCAGGGGTAGGGTGGTCCTGGGGCCACCCTGCAGGAGACTGTCACCTTCTTACTCATCTGGGAGACGTCTCTGGTCAGATGCCTGTTGGCATGCCCTACTGCTGACCGGGACAGCGAGGCACAAGTTGACTGCTCCCTGCAAACCTCTGGTGTGATGTAGCCCAAGCTCCGTGCCCAGCCTTTGCTGTTCATCTTCTGGATCCAGAGCATGTCTCTGCTGTGGTCCAACACATTAAGAATTGCCAGACTTAATCAAACTAGTGATTCATCCCCTCTGGGAGCTTTTCTCAGGCGTGGGTGGCACCAGCTGCTTCCCAGGGAGGTGTGAAAGGGCCCTGGCAAACAGCTAGTCAGTGTCTCTGCGGGGTGTCACATCCTAGCACTGGTTGTTGGCCCAGAGATCAGCCTTGTCTCAGGTGAAAATACAGCAAAGTGCTATCATAGAGTACAGAGATTGTGGGGAAAAAGCCAACAAAGGTATCCCCAATTAAAATGCCTCCTGAGGAAGGCAGCTGCCCTTCCTTACAGCTGCACGTGGCTTTCCTGTAAAAGATTCAGAGCCTTTTCTCTTCTCCCCTGGACAAGTCTTTGGCTGATGGCCGCTGTTTTGATGGGCTGCCTGGTTCTCCGGCATGTCTCCATTCTGCAGGGACTCCCTTTGGTTTAATTACCTCCTCTGTGCCCATTTACCACTAAATTTTTGGGGACCGTTACTTGGCTGCTGCTGCCAATCTGACTGCTCTGTGACTTGGAAATAAAAATAAAAATCAAGCATCTATTAGAAGTAGTCAGGCTGATAATGGAGACAATTCAAATGTGATGTGTATCACCTAAGGGCTCAGCACTCCAAAGCAAGACCAGGAGGAAGCACTTGGTTGCTTAAGAGAAGGATGCAGAGGTGCAGGTGTGAGCTGGAGGGCAGCTGTTGGAGAGAGACCTTCACTAGAGGATGCTCTAGCCACCTGTGGGAGGTATCTGCAGCTCTGCCTGGTCTCTACTGATGCCTCATTCACTGCCTGAGTAGCACAGCAGAAAAATGAATGGGAGTGAGTTTTTTTTTTTTTTTTTCTTTTTTAAAGTAAATTTAGAGTGTTATCTGCAAAATGCAGGTGGAAGGACTGTGTTCTGTGGTGAAGACTTCCCACAGATTTAAGTCCCTTGTGTCTTTTCTCCTTATGTAACTGCTTAAAAATAGGACCGAAGAAAGAATAGAGCATCTTTGCTAGTGTTAAGCTGGCAGCTAGTTAGGGGTGGCTATTTTTTGTATAGGGCAAATAACTCAGAGCTCTGCTTTATGGATGTGCAGAACTGTTGCTGCTCTCAGGAAACAGGAAAATGTTTCTCTTCTGTCATTTCACTTCTTGGGAGGCACAGTGACCTGCAGTGCCTTAGCTCAGGGTAACGAGTGTCTTGTATTTGTGCTTACCCACCAGGTAGCAGCAGGTCAGCTGGGCTCCTGGTAGAGGTGGGGAGGCTTAAATAAGGACAAGCAAGTTGTGTAATGATCCCTGCTGTGCTTCCAGAGGAGGCTCACCTGGGATAATGCTGTCCCCTGCTAGGTGACCACCATCACCCTTTGTTTCCAAATGTGTTTCACTTACTTCTGTGGGTGAGAAGTATTTACGGCTGTTTGCAAAAGGCAATGTGCTGCTCAGGAAAGGGTTGGCTCTGCATTGTACCTCCATCTGGCTGCTGGTCTGAGCTGTGTGCTGCTGAAATATCCAAGCATTTTACGATGACAGCAAGTCATGGGTATGCATGTACTAGGATGCTCTCCCTTCTGCTCCCAATATCTGGGCATTTGATGCTTCCAGTTTTGATGATGTCCCATTATTATTATTTAAAACAATAGGACAAATCTCAAGTCTGAAAACAACTACTCATTGCTATTCTAATTTCACAGGCGTAGCATCCAGAAACATCAAAATGACACCGGTGTATATTAAACAACCCTTGTCCTGGAGAACCTGTGGTGATTGCAGAAGGAAGAAGGATGACCTCAGAGGGGGGCTGCAAACTAGGCAGGCCAGGCACAGGATGGAGGCAGGTGCTGACACCCCACTGGCACTGGCAGTTGCTGGTGTTGTCCACAAAGTAAACTCATGGTATCCCAATAAGCTATATCCCTCTTTCTGAAGACCACGTGAGGCAGAGCAGCACCTTCTGTTTGTGCTCCCTCTCGGTTTAATGTTTATTTCTCAGTGTGAGGAGCTCACCAGCCGGCAACACCATCCCTTTGAGCCCTGGTCCTGAGGCTCCTCGTTGCCTGCTTGCCAAGTGCTCTTTGTTCACTGTACAGCTGCTTTAAGGACCTGCTCACCAGCTAGGCTTTGGAGAGATTAACAATGTCTCTATTTTTTTTTTCTGTACAATGTCCTTGACAAGCCAGAAATCCGCCCATTCACTGTTTCGAGCAATTAAAATGATGACACCGCCATCAACCCCCACGCAACCAGTTGGCCAAAGTGCTGTGTGATGGAAACTCCGGTGAATTTTTATGTAGCTTGGCAGAGAACAGCCCTGCTGACTTCCCAGGCTTTGTTGCTCAAATACAAACATCTAAAAACCAGCGTTAGGCACTGAAAGCCGCGCCAAAGCTGACTGCTGCCGCCGTATAATAAAACAGCATGTGGAGGGTTGCTGTTCTAATTGGGTAGCCAGGAACCCCGGTGGACGACGGAGCTTATTTATTGATTGCTCTTCAGATCGGGAACTGGACGGCACCACAGGGAGCTAGTAAAGGAGGAAAAGCATTTTAAATACATTGTAAATGCTCCTTTGCAGGATTAATGAGCGGGAAACTGTAACGTGTGTTAACAGGATGCACAGAAAAGTGAAAGCTGGTAAACCTGTGTGGCTTTGCCTTCCACAGGAGAATTCTGCTTCAGCAGAGAAGGGGAAATACAGGCTGTGATAAATGTTGCCTTATTGCTGGGGCCTTGCAGTGGGAAAGAACCTGTAGTGTCACGCTGAAGTTCTTGCAAATTGAAAACTGTTTGAAAATACAGGGGAAAAAGCAAATAAATAAGTGGAGGGGGAAGAGTCAGAGGAAGTGGAAACCTGTCCTCTTGGCTGCTCATTCCCTTAGAGCCAATCTGCAAAATGGACAAAATGAATGCTGCACAGTCTCCTAAACAGCTATGAGGGATTCAACCAGCAGAGAGCTGAAGGTGTCCAGTGGGGACCATGCTGGAGCAGGCTCCCTGCAGCATGGTGTCTGGCTCTGTAATGGCCACGGTGCCATTCAATAACCCATAGGTTCACCTCACCTGCTCCCATCCTCATCAGCTAACTCCGGGAGCTGTAAGAGAGCATGGTGGGTTGTGACCTTGCTTACTCTGTGCTGAGTATTTGGATCTTCACTGAAAGGCTCTGTATGGTTCTTCTGCACGTTCAAACTGCTGGGGTGGGGGTGCCGAGTTTCTGATGCACAGATGTGCAATGAAAGTATAAAAGCCTGCGCTGTCGTTTTAGGAGTGTGTGCTGTTCCCACACTTTGCCAAACTCTTATAATTACCCGAACACCTGCAGCTTGCCTGCAATTCAGTCCTGGGTGCTTTTTTTCCTGCTGGATCAGCTCGTTTCTAGTTGTCTGTCGTATGGGAGACGTGCTCTCAGCAGAGCAGTTACCAGTTCTGGAGCAGCTCCTGCAAGCAGAGGGATGGGCAGGAGGGGAGGTGCGAGTGCAGGTGGAGAGTCCCTGGTAGATCTAGACCTGACCCTGCACTGAAGGATGACCACCAAGATCAGTGGGTTAGGCATTCAGACTTCTGCTGCCTCTGACCTTTGCTGTCCTGTGACTTTTGGGATGGGATTGGTGGTGTCCTCTGTGAGAGCTCTTGGCTGCACACAACCCACCCACCTTTGGGTATCTCCTGGGCTGTCTGCTTGGGAGGCAGCTGCCCCAAAACCACTGCGTGATAAGAGATGTGCTTTCAGGGCATCTTGGCAGACTTGAATGCAGCAGGACATGGTGTCTCCACAGGGCTCAAATGTTTCGGCAGTGACGTGACTGCTTCATTGCTGGAACTCTCAGTTCAGTGATGCTTGAAAGATCTCCACTCACGCTTGGACCACCGTGGGCTTTTCAAATGAGAGGGCTCTGTTGTTGTTATCCAGCCCTTCCCTGTGTGGGGAGAGGGATTTCTTAAGCACACAGAGGTTTGTGATGCAAGTACTCATTATCCACCGCAGTTGGTTACAAATGAATCATAAAGTAAACTTAATGAAACAAAGCACACAAAAGTAGATTGATATTTGACTTGGCTGGGCTTGGTGTTTTCTCTTCTGTATTTTTTGTCAGTTTGGCAAATACTCTAGGACTTTATCCAGCCTTGTTCCCTCCATGTCATCCCTTTAGAGGTTTTCACAAATCATGCCAAAGTAGGGGAGGAACAAGTGAAATGAGACACAAACAACACAGAGGTAAAAGCAGAGCAAAGGTACTGGGGTGTATTTTTCTTTTGATCAAAGTCTATTTAACCTGCTTGGGGCATTCTGACAAAGAAGTTTTATTTCTAAAGTTGTAGATATTATTTTTCAGAGATTTCCTCTGTATATCTTCAGTTATGGGTATTTTGCAAGGATTGGCATGCCTATGAGCAGTCCCTGCTGCTGAGGGTAACTTCATGGGATGGGTGGAAAAGTCAAGTAAAACTTGCAGTAATAGCTATGGAGAAGTTTTACATCATAATGTATAGCCAAATCCCAGGGCCTGTTTCAACTTTTGCTTTAGGTTTGGCACCCAGGGGATGGTAGACAAGAGCAGGCAGCCCCTGAGCCTACCAGCACAGCCTTCTCTTTTCCTCTTTGAGAAGCTTTGCGAGGGGAGAGGAGGGGGTTCTGTCTTCTTGTGTTGAGAGAAGCACAAATAAAAGCCATCAGGAGGAGGAATGGAGGGTTATTTTCAGGTTGCGTCTGCACTAGCCAACAATTTTTTCTCCTCTTAAAAGCCAAAAACTCACTGGAGGCAGTCCTCTGGCAGCAGGGAGGCTGCTTTGGGGAGGCTTTCCCTCCGGTTGCCTCATCAAAGCAAATCTATTCAGGGCATATCTCACTCCATGGGCAGGGTAACAAGTAAATAGATCCAACCAGCCCACCTCCAGGTGGTTTTCAATGCCTATTAGCGGCAAGCTACCTGCCCAGAGCATTGCTGCTGTCCTGCTGAGAGCTGAAGTGCTGACTGCCCAGTGCAGGCGCAGCTCTGCTGTGTGTCCGTCTGTCCTCCAGGTGGTATGACAGCTTGAAATAACATAGTAATTCAGTTCTGCGGGGGTGCTGAGGGCTCTCAGCTTGCTTGAGGCTTTGAGAGGGCTTAGTCCCTATCCTAAGCAGTGAGCACCTTGGAGGCCTGAATTTTGAAGCCCAAAGCCACCACCCTTGAAATGGGTGGCAAAGGCAGCATTGATTTCAGAGGATGAGTGTGGTTTTGTTTGCTGGCTCAGGTACATCGGGGGTCCAGGTGTCAAAGGCTGGCTCCACCATGTCCCATGTGGCTAATTTGCAGGCAGAGCATTAGCCTGGTGAAGCCAAACCTTTAGGGCCGAGTCCTCCACAGACACGGGCAGATGCAGTTGTTAGTGCTTTTGGAAAAGCTGGGCCATTAATTATGAATGGAGCATGTGTACTTGCTTACTTCCAGGGGACATGGAGCATAAGGGTGTCTGCCTTTGTACAAGACGTGCAGGCACACAGTGAAATACAGCAGTAGTTAAATGTTAATGCTCACGATCAGATTTTGGCTGTCTTCCTGAGTGACTGTTTGCAGATGTGGGGTTTTGTTTTTGTTTTTAAAGTCTTGAAGAACAAAGAGCCTGAGAGCCCTCGATGTGAGATTTGAAAGCTCTTCTGATCGGAAAGGAGGGGGGAATCACTCAGAAACCAGCCAAAAAAAGCTCAGGCACCAATTAAAAACTAAACAACCTTCCACTGACATTTGAAGTAGTCTCCTGCTCCTGGAGAGGGAACGGTGTTGGTGGAAGCCTGCTAATTCATGCATTTGAGAGTCACTTTTACCGACATTGACCTAAGGGCTCAGGTCATTTGGATTTGTTATAATTATAACGAGACTTTGAGTGTTCCTTGTCTCTGCATCATAGTGAAGTCATGAGTTTTCTGGACCATCTACAGTGGTCTTTGGCTGCAGTAGAGTGGTTATCAGATGAGTAATGGCAACAACCCCCATTTAAAGTTGCTTAAGAAAAGAAAAAAAAAATGCAATCAGTGAAATAAGTTTCTTATGTAGTCAGAGCAAAGCAGTCCTTTTTTCTTCTGTTTGCTACCAACAAATAAACCAAAATCTCTCAAAAACTACAATTGTCTTACTGCTTGGGCAGCTGTTTGACAAGTGGTGAAGCAGCACTGAGGTCGGGTAACCCCGTTGTCCAAGGATGAGCAGTGACAGGGATTCTTCTGCCTGCTGGTTTGATGAGTCTGTGAGTAGTGCTTATGGAAATAAGAGGGTTAATGAGAGCCTTCAAAGTCTGCTGGAAGCCTGAACTTATTCCTGGCAGTTATGTGACCTGCTCCTGCCTCCTTGACAGATCCCAGCAGATTTCTTCTCTGACTCAGGCCAGCTCTGGGTCCTTGTTATGTTGCTGTGACATTAGGAAACTCTCTGTAGGCGTGAACTACTGAAAATCAACTCAATTTTGCATGGCAAACTTGGTTTGTTCCATCTGAAGCTTTGATCCTTCCCGTCTGTTTTCACTGTATGATAGACTTTTTTTTTTTTTTTTTTTTCTAATTTTTATTGTACTTTGTATTGTTCATAGCTGTTGTATCAACTGGCTGTCTTTAGCAGTCTGACTTCACTACCTCAGAAGCTCTCAGCAAGTGACCCATACTGAGAAGCAGAGGCTGGGCTGTGGAAGTCACGCAGGTGATCTGGAAGTGGCTAGTGAGCACCCAGTGCATGGAGAACAGTCACTGCGTGAAGTTACTTCATAGCCCTCATGGAGAAAAGCAGGGCTGGGACATGAAGGGGATGTGCTCAGCCTCTCTCTGTCTGTGTGGAGACGGTTTTCTTCTGCTCTGCTCTCTTCTGAGCAGCAAGCTGGCAGAGAACAGGGGCTGGCACATTGCTGTGAGGCTCCAGCGGACCTATGATGAGATGCATTGTTTATTTCTGATTTTTTCTCAATTCTGTATTTTTTCTTCCCCTCTGTATTTTTATCTGAAGGCTGTTACCTCTGGCTTCCAAAGATCTCCCATTCTGGACTGACTACACCGAAACAGCCCCTGATAGCAGGCACAAGGAAGTTTTCTGTGTGATGCCCTCATCTTGGAGCCCTGGTGGAGCCCGGGTGTCCCACAGAGGTCCAACTGACAGAGCTGAAGTGACAGAGAATCTGCTGCCTCCTTGGGTACATTGTCCGGTGGTTAATTAATCACCTTAGCTGTTCTGCACCAAGAACAACTCTATTTCTCTGTAGAAATGCCTTTGGTTTCCAGCCACTGGGTCTCAAGATGCTCTCATCTGTCAGATTAAAGAGCCTCATCTTATTACTCCTCTCTCTGCGTAGGCACTTGCTGACCACTCTCAAGTCACCTCTTCACCTTCCTGGGGACAGACTAAATGGATTGAATGTCTCTAGTTCCCGGCTGTTTATCAACCTCCCATTCTTCTTGCTTCTGCTGCCTCTCCAATCTGCTCTCAGCCTCCTCTCCAGCTGGACACAGCACGGTGTGTGCATGTCTTGTGCTGTGGTCAGAGAGCCCCTGGATGCCCTTGCTGAGCCTCTGCAGATCCCATCACTTGCCCTCAACTGCTGCATGTCCTGGGATCAGGCTGAACCCTTGGTCCTGCTCCAGAGACCCCAAGAGAATGGGATGGGGAGCACAGAGATCAGCCTGCTTTGCCCCATGGGGTTTATGTGCCACTAGTTGGACACCTTCCCTGTCTATGGAAGAGGAAAAAGGAGGTCCTGAGATAGGCAGCTGTGCTGGGCAGGGAAGGAGGGACAGGGAGCATGGCAGTGTTTGGAGTCTGCTCACACACAAGTTCACCCAGCTCCAAGTGAGTGTAATTGCGGAGACAAAGTAGGAGCAGCCTGAAAATCACAGGGATGGCATAACTTCCAGCCGTGGAGAAAGGGGCCTTTACGAGGTCTTGAACCAGTGTCCTTACCTGCTTTGTGCTGCGGTGTAATGTGCGAGCGCTCAGCCACTCCAGCCCCGGTTAGAAATGAGAAATTTCAAGGGCTATTGAGCACTCTGTGAATTTTCACAGTGGCTCAGCGCAAAGTTATTTAGCACAGGTGTTTTGGTAATTGTGATGCATTGGGAAAATTCACAGTGCTCAATGGCCCTCAAACTTCCACCTGCTTGGTGTGGTGGTTAAGTATTAGTGCAGTGGATTATAAGATAAAATATGCAGGAGAGAGTTGCTGGCTGCAGGACTTTTTCTGGCGCTGGTTATATTTCTTTGTTATTCTACGATCGCTTTGTTTATCCGATGTATATTAGAAGGACAGAAAGTTGACTTCGGTGGCTCTTAAAGTTGAGTGTTTTGCACATAACAAACCTGCAAGGTCCATGTGCCTTCATGGCCCAGGTGGAAGCACCACGGAGAGGAGTGGTGCCTTGAACCACCACCTCCAGCACCCCACAGCTTCTGCTCTGAGGCAGCACCACATCAGAAAATACCCAACCATGAGCTCTGGGAAGGGGGAAGCAGAGGAAGAACACCTATCCACACACCTCTACATGTGTGTGAGGTACAGAAGGCCTGCGAGCTCTGGGTAGAATTTTCTTTAAATTATTGTTTTCAAGTCCCTGGTGCTCCCATGCTGGCTGTGCCAGGAGTGGCCTTTTGGGGAAGGATGTGTCTGTCTGTCTGTCCTTTCAGGCACAAATGAATTGGCTGGGCAGCTTAGCAAGGATGTGATGTGGCCCAGTACAAACACTCAGAAGAAAAAAAAAAAAAAAAAAAGCTTTAGTTTAACTTTTACTTCAGCCCTGACTGTGGAATATCACGGCAAGTACATGGTCTGAGCTGATGACACAGGCCAATATTACCAAATAATTAAAATATAGAAAATACTGTTTTCTGCTGTTACCTAAGCTGGATTTTCAGACTCTTCCTCTCTTTCTACAAGCTGTGCTGTGATTGCTGTCCTGTGATGTGGCAAGCTAAAGCAGAAGGACCTCCTATGCTGTGGGGTGGCTGAGCTTGTTGGCTGCCGCTGCCATTTGCAGACAAAACTGATTTTATTTATTTTTATTTATTTATTTATTTGGTGATGAATGGGTACTAGGAAGGATGCTAGTAGTGTGATTCCCCTCCTTCCACAGCTTTCCTCCCAGATAAGCACACGTAGCCGCCTGGCCTCCTTCCACCCACTTCTCTCCATATGTTCACCCAGTTATCACAGGAACATGCCCGCGTGCAACCCTTGAATCGAGGTTTTTGCATCTGAAAGCAACAGGTGACAAATAAGAGTGCACTGGAAATCCAAAATCTGTGCTGGGAGAGGAGGAGGGTGGCTGGGTCTGCTGAGCCCCCAGCGGTGTGTCCATGCACAGGGGTTTGAGCAGGTGAGGAGGAGGAAAGCACAGCTTCCTAATTGCAAACAGCCTCCACATGGGGAAGCAAGCCTGTCCCGTGTGGATCCTGGCAAGCCCGTGGGCTGGCTGTGCTGTGAGCTGCTGGCAGGGCACAGTGCTCCTTGCAGTGAGCTGTGCTCCTGCGTGTGCAGGTGGGACCTTGGCCATCAAAAGGAAAAACACAACCGTGGAGGCTGTCAGGAGCAAAACGCAGCCACCTGCGAGCGGCTCCCAAAGAGGAGAAGCTGGTGTGGAACTAGAGGGTCCTGCCACAAGGAAGATTAATGGGAGGATTTTACTTTGAGCGTACTGGGAATTTTGAGTTTTTTTCCAGTTCTGACAAGACTTGAAAGGTCTCCTCTCATCCTCTCAAGCCACAGCTTTGGGTATTATTAACATGCAAATTAAGATGGTTTATAGAAAGCAGCATCTTGAAAAGCTGACAAGCGTTGCACAGGACAAGGGCTGGGTTTGGGAGGTTTTCCTGCTTCCAGAACCTCTGCTGTTGGCTGGGATGGACCATGCATGGCAGTGGTTGGGGTGCTGAGGCTGTGTGCTCCCACGGTTTGCTTGGAGGCACAGGGCTGGGACACCCTGCTGGGGGCAGCCCTCTGAGGGGGCTCTCTGGGTCCTACCGAAGCCAGCAGATGATTTGCTTTGTTGCTGTTACTGGAATCGGGTTGGGACCTGTGTTGCATAGCAACCCTAAATTATTTTAAAAACCTCAAAAGGGTATTAATGCTACTCCTGAATAAAGACAGTTTGTCTTGCTGCTGTTTATGGATTGTTTTTATGCTGTTCCCCAGCCGAGTGAAGGCTTTCATCTTCCTAAACAATGAAATTCAAGTTATTGCCAGAAGAGTGGTAGCTCCTGCTCAGTGGCACAGCAGCTGTAATTAGTCTTTTCCAGTGCGCACTCCCTGGATTTCATTTTAAGGAGGACTTTAACTTGTTGCTTACCACTCACAGCTGACCAGGCTCAGCTCCCACTCACAAAATGAGTTTCCCAAGTTCAAGCAGAGGCTGCATTTCAGCTGTGGGTGTTTCCTGCGTGGATCCTTGTTTCCAGACGGAAAGTGCTTACAGCTTGTCTGTCTTCACTGCTTTTAGGGAAAATTGCCTCTGAAAGCAAGGGATATACCACGTCTTTTTCTCCTACTCTTTGAAAGCTGTCAGTACTAATTTAATTAGTTGTTGCATAATCACAGTTTAGCATTTCCAAGTCTAATGTATTGTAATGTTGTTTATACTGATTTGATGATTAAGGGCCTTGTCAGAGTCTTTGTTTCCTTACAAAAAGAAAATGTAGTTTTTTTTTTTTTATTTTTTTTTTAAAGTCTTGCTATGCAAATGAGACACAACAGATTAAGGATGCTTATTTCACCTGAAAAGATATTTACAATAATTTTCAATAGTCCTGCTGTCATTGTCCGCAGCAGCCTTGTCTTGCTTTGTTAGGTAGCTGGCACATGACACGGGCTCTGCCCAGCCTTGGCCCATGTTCCCATCCACCTGTACCCTCTTCTCCTTTACCAGCAGCAGAAGCGCTCTCCCTGGCTCTCTGACTGCTGACAGAGTCTCTCAGGGCCTCTCCTGAAGCATGCCCCTCTTACACCGGGCTGTTTGTTGAGGCTGCTCCTGGTGCCCCCCTCCAGCTGCAGGTCCATGCTCAGATCAGGCACTGTGGTGGCTGCAGGACCCACCACCAGCTGGGGAGCCTGTGTCTGGGGATGATCTGTGGTGTATCCAGGGGCAAAAGGCTCAGTTCAGAGGCTGAGATTGCTCCTTGCCTCTCTGCTTTGCTGGTGCAGGTGGTGTCAGTGGGTGTGATCCTTCCCAGCAGGGAGTTGCTGCCTTCCTTTAGCAGACGGGGCTTCCTCAACTGCCTTTCCAGGGGCTGTGGAGCCTACATTAGGATTTTTTTGCAATTCTCACTTTTTTTCAGTCTCCTTGCAAGAAGGAGCATCTCTACTTTGTGGCAGAGCTGGACTGAAGATCCAGCTGGGTGAGTATATGGAAGAAGTCTCTTCTGCTCATACTGCGTAACCCCTTCTGCTCCAGGAATCACTGTGTGCTGCTTTATTTTGCATACATAAGTGTAGCATCCTACGTGAGACAGCCATGACTGCAGGCTGTCTTTCTGGTCCTTGAAGAAAGCAATATGTTTCCTTCTCCCTCCTGCTGGAGCCTTAGTTGCAGTTTTCTACAGCTGGGTGAATGACCATGTTTGTGTCTGTCATCAATTCCACAGCCTGTTATTTAAATTACAAAGCTCTTTCTTTGCATCAGTGTATGCACAGCAAGTTAGCAATCTATGCATAAAGTCTCAGCAGGCAATGATTGTCTCCTAAAGGAAGGCAGAAGTAAAGACAGCCCACTGGATTGACAGAAATATTGCTGAATTCAGATGTGTTTGTGGAACAATTGGTTTTCTTTCGAAGAAGGTTGGTGTTAACACGATTGCGATGGAACAGAGGTGAGCAGGGTGTTGGAAATTAGGCTGCTAGCACAAATAGAGTGTGGTGTAAAGAAAAACCCATGTCATCAGCTTGTTTATGACCCCGGTACAAACAAACCCTGGACCCGAACAATTATGCTAATTTTGCTTTGATTTACAGCAATGATAACCGCAAATATGCTGCCAGAGCTGCTTGGTGCACGTGCCAGAGGAGCAGGCAGGGCTTTCTCAGGACTGCCTGCAGTGTCTTTCTTCAATTAAGGTTTGGGTTCTGGTTAGCATCCTGCCCTCTTTGAGCATCTCCTCCAGCTGTGGGTAAGGGTGATGCGACCCCGCTGACTCCTCTTTGCTAGAGGGGAGAACAGAGGTGTGGGGAGCTGCACCCTGTATCAGCAATCTGGCTGAGATAGCAAAGGAAACTGGAAAAAATGGGCATACTGAATGCAGCCCAGCTCTGGGGAGGGGATGGGGAGAGGACAAGTGAGTGCCCAGGAGGTCACTGCAATGCTGCTGTGAACTGGGACAAAACACTTGGAAAAGGATAACTGTGAATTAATTCCCAACAGAGCAAGCACGGTTTATCCATGAGCATAGTGGATATTCAAGAGCACCTTTGGTCCGCTGCAGAGCCATGAGTGCTGAGCCACCTGCATTTTGGAGCTTGCTGCTTATGAAAAAGGTATTTCTATAGAGCTGACTGGTTAATGTTGCAGTGGATAAAATAGGAGCTGGAATTTAAAAGGAACCAAACCCTCCCAGACCATTTCCAGGTGTCCCCACTGTGCTGGGGTCTTTCTGTTTAGCTGGAGAGGACTGAGGGTGTGTGTGTGTATGCTTGTATACATAGTACATATGCAGAGAAGCCCCCCTTAATATACCATGAGTAATTGTAGCCCTCAAAACAATCTCTGCATCCCTGGTAATGATCTTTCTTTTTGCAGCAGGGCAATCTGTCCAATGAAGAATCCAAGAATCCAATGTTTTCTGTTCTGTGGGATTTCATAATGCAATATCTTTTGTCTCCTGTGAAAGTTAAACTCTCTGGGGGTAGCTCCTGCACACTTCTCCAAGGAGTCCCTGAGTGAGCGGATTACAGTGGCCTGTCTTCGTCTAATGAGTTTAAACACAAACAGTTATTAGTTCTAAATAAACATGTGCTATTAAGTGCTATCAAACTTCTACAGAAAATATGAAAACAGTGGATGGAAAACATTATAAAAGGCTGAGCTATCACCTGGGAAGTAGCACATAATGCAAATCAATAGAGCCGCATTTCTTTACCGCTTTATTGACTCACAAACGCACAGCTTGTAAGAGCCCATCAGGATCCTCCCCCCCTTCACAACTCTATTTTATTTCCAAATACCACTAAAGGAACATTTTTTTTCCTCAAGGTAATTGCATAACTTCCTTCTGTTTCACACTCAAAACGCACCCATGCAAGTCGATGAACCAGGGAGCGTGTTTAGATATCTCTTACCCTTAGCTAATGATGTTCAGCAGATCAATCGGGGTGAGAGTCATCTCTTTTTTTTTTTTTTTTCCCCTTATAAAGGATCTTGATCTTTCTCTAAGGGGAATGACCTTGACTTGGTAGCACAGCTAAACTGGAAAAGCTGTTTTGTTATTCAAACTGAATTTAGACTAGCTAAATAAGTGGTAGGCATAAGAACAAATCTCCTCCCTTAAATGAATGTAGGATATTAAGACCTGGTTTTGTAATGATTATAGTCTAATGCGCAGCTCGCTGAGAGGCGGTATTTTTTTTAGCCTCTGCCTCTAACCTTGACTGTTCCATTCATCTCCGTGGAAATGCTTCCTTTTTGCTATACATTTTGTGCACACAAAGAACAATTTAAAACTTACATTGCATGGTCAATCAGAGATACCTAACTGGCTCTTTGGAAAACATGAATTTTGCTTTTTTTTTTTTTTTTTTTTTTTTTAATACAAACACAAAACAAGTCAGTGGCACCACATTAATCATTCAAGCCGATTGGAAAGTCTCCAAGCACCAGCTGAGTTAGAAAAAAAAAAAAAAGAAAAGAAAAGAAAAAAACCCACATACTTTGATAAGAACCAACTGGGAATGAGAGTTTTTTTTTCCCCTCTAAGTTTCAAAAAGAACAACAAAAACAACAACAACAACAACAAAAAACACAATTCCAAGAATTGGCAAGAAAACAAATTGAACTATCATGGCCAGTTGTAAGGGCCATGCTTTGGCTCTGGCGAAATGATTCATAAATATTCATTTACCTGGGGAAACATGAAAAACAGGATTAGACTTATTCATGGGAGTTCATCTTTAGGGTCAATGCTAGGGTGAGAGAGCCAAGACAGGCAAATTGCAGTTTTATAACGTATTTCCTGGGACAGACAAGATCTGCAGTCTTCTTTTTTTTTTTTTTTTTTTTTTTTTGAAAAAAAAAAAAGAACAGAAAGGACAAAAAAAAAAAAAAAAGGAAAAATAAAAAAAAGGACAATAAAGAAGCTTTTACACAGCAGAGATGCTATATGCAGAGGCGTCCCGTGGGTGATTCGCACCCGTGTGCTTCCCAGCAGCTGTGCCACAGGATGGGTGGCCCTGGCCACGTGTCCCCTGGTGGGCGCTGGGCTGCCCCGCAGGCTGTGGCACTGCTCCTTGTGCTGTTTTTGTCCCTTCCCTGGGGCTGTTTGCCAGCGGGGTCAGTGCCTGCGGTGTGAGCCAGCCCTGTACTGCTGTGGGGTTTTTACTGTAGGAAAACACCCTGCAGTTTGGAAGCTGGCAGGCTTGCTCCTGAAGTCCTTCCCCACCATGCTGGTGCCCAGCAGGGAGCTAATGCGATGGCAAGGCAGAAAGGATGGGAAAAGTCCCTGATGCTTCCAGGAACTGCTTTCATCCTACCAGGGGAAAAGAAAGGACTGTGACCTCTGGCAAGGCAGCCAGGAGCATGAAGACATCCATATGTCACCTATCAGCTAGTGGCTGAGAGGAGCAGAAGTGAGTCTTAGGGAAATGTAACCAGGTCCAGATGATAACTCAATATTGCAGGACTTGGAGGCTCTACCTTCCTCTGCTTCCAGGGGAATGGCTGGTCCTGTGTTTACTCCTGCATCCTTTGGTTGCCTGTTGAGAAGGTGACATTGGGATCGTCTGCTGCCAAAGGGATGTGTAATTTCTTAGCATGATGGGGCTCTGCTGCCAGGCTGGATGGCTACGTGCTGCCGTGAGACAGAGCGGTATTAGTAGCAGGTTTGTAGTGTCTGTGAGTGACCCCCTGTGCTCACATTAAAGGGAAAATGCAGCATGAGCATAAGCAGCATGCATTAGGAAGTCTAGCAAACTAATGACCACTAGCACCAACCGAAAAATCAGATCTCCTCTTATCCACACGCTGCAGCATGTTGAGTTAATCTCACTCTAATGCCACTAAAGTGAGTGGATAAGTGATTTTAGTGACTTTATCCATCATTGCTTCAGGACAAATACACCATTTGTGACTTTGCAGAGGGGTGTGATCCTCAAAACCCTGCAGCTGGGACAAGGTGCTGGAGCTTTGCTGCCACTGCAGGTGTGTGCTGGGACAGGGAGATGGGCTGCACCTTGCAAGCCAGGTGGGAAGTACTCCCAAAGAACTTTTTTTTTTTTTTTTAATTTAATATATAAATCTGGCAAGGATGAAGCTGAATTTAGGAAAATAATATCTATAAATATTTTCTGCTTTGCTAGAAGCAGCAAAACTGTAGAAGCAAATCAGTTAATCTGCGGGATCCAGCTGTTAGATATCAGCTTTCCCAGCTCCAGCGGGAAGCACTCTGCCTCGTGGCAGTCAGGATGCTGTGATACTGCCTTGCATTTTGGTTTCTTCTACGTCAGTGGAGTAATTCCCTCCATCTTTTCAGTTACTGCTGTCATCTCTGGCACCTGTTAATGTGCCAAAGTAACTCTTAGGAGAAGCACCAGTGGCTGGGGAGAAATTGGGCTTTCTCTGCCTGAGCTTTCCTGTGTGCTGCTTTCTGTTTGCTGATTGCTATCTGGAACAAGCAAAACCCTGGCAAACAAAGGGAGGAAAAGTGGCTCTCTGTTACCTGAGATTTTTACCTTCCCTGGGTTGTTTGCCTCTGTTGGCTGGGTTGCAAAGATACAATCAGAGTGCTTTAATAGTCCTGCTCTGGAGTGGGGGATTCCCAGCTCCCCAGGAGGGATCTCACTGCACAACTTCGAGTCTGCAGGTGCAGGAAGGCAGAGGCTGTGGGACAGGCTGTGCTGTGCTGAGGCTTTGCTCCATTTCCACTAGTACTCATAAAGTGCTGAGGATAACTCACTGTAAAAGCTAACCACCCCCAGCAAGGCAGCACTAAAATATTTACTGCCCTTTTGTTATATGAGGACTTAAAAGTCCTCTGCAGTGGGTGACTCTGAGGCTGCCTTTTATCCCATCCCCAGCATCCCACGATTCAGGCATTTCAGCACCAGCTACAACCAGGACTTGGAGCCCCTTCCCTCTCCTTTCTGCACTCGCTCAGGTCTCTTGCTGTTTTCTTTTTCTTGTCCTGCACTGATGCTTCCTTCCCACTCCTGCTGGTCCTCAATCACCAGCAGCCAGGGCATCGCAGCTGTCTATATTTTAACTAACAGTGAGTGGCATCTTTTCTCCCAGCAGCAGGCTGCCTTGCTTTCTTCCCCTCTCCTTCGATAAAAAGTGACAAGTGCTCCTTCACAGAGCGGCGCAATCAAAGGAGCGCTCGAAGGGAGCTGACAGTCAGTTGTGCATGGGCTGCAAGCTGCTTTACCGGGGGACTGCTTAAATAGAGTTCACATCCTGCCCGGCTCTCCCTCGTGTGACAGTGCTTTGCACCCTTTCTGATGATACCATAGCTTATCTCATCGTGGCTTATCTGAATAATCAGCTCAGGGGCTTCTAACCGGCTCGAGGGGATTTTTGTGGTTCTGCAAAGCTTTTCAAAATGTGGCATGAGGCAGCCGAGTGGCGTGCCAAAGGGCTTAGCTCCGTGGTCTGCACCCCAGCACCCCACTAATGGCTGGGTTAAATTCTAAGGAGCTTTTCCCACCATTTCAGGATGCACAGATGTGTGTCTTTAGCTTTGGTTCAGACAACTGGAGCTGCTCTTTGGCAGAAGGACTGTGTCTCAGTGAGCAATTGTGCTGCCTGGCAGCGAGGGAGGCTCTCTGCCGTCCCCTGCCTTCATCTTCAGCAGTCTGCCTCAGCTCTGACGGGCACCTGGTACCCAGGATCTTGGTGCCAAGCATTTGCGAGGCTGTAGCGTGGGCACCTCAGCTGAAACTGCTGCTGTGCCTGGCAGGAAGGTGCTGACGAGCATCTTTGTCACCCAGAGCAGCTCCGCTCTCACAGGAAGCATTTGTCAGGCTCCTTTTGTGTCGTAAGTGCTGCTTTAACACAGCAGTCGATTCGGCACACGTCAGTGTCGGTGGATACTGGTTCCTTGGGGGAAGTCAGCATGACAGGAGCACAAGCTTTATGAACATACGCCTAAATCCCTGCCGGGGCAAGGGTGCTTTCTGAGATCAGGTCTTGCAGTTAGGAAGGGAAATGAATGAGATGGGCACGTGCTGGGGACAAGCCCAGTGCTGTGGCAGTGCCATCGGGAGGGCTTGGGACTGCTGCTGCCCAAATAGCCAGTAATGGGGGGAGCTGAGCCACATCAACAGGGACAGAGGGACAAGAGTCATCTCCTCACCTTGCCCTTCAGTCTGGGTGTGCCTATATCCCACTGCATTGAGTTTTAACTTGTTGGGATTGAGTGCTTTTTAAAAAGAATTTCATAGTTCAGAAGGAGTCGCTAAGTCTTCCACTCTGGCCTGCTCCATATCACCGTGCGCTTCATTTGCCCTGGAGATGATCCCAATAATGTGCTCGGGACAACAGCAGATTTCCAGCAAGGCATTGGTCTCAATCTATTTCTATTTTTTTTTCCCATCTGCAGCTTGTTTCAGTGAGTTATCACTTTCACTGCTAAAATTATTTGTTTTCTCTAATTCAAATAAATGTGCCTTTAGCTAACATACATTGGTAAGAGGATAAAGAAAGCTACTTTGCGAGGCTTCTCCATTCTCTCCTGTGCCAATGAAACCGAGATAGTATTCCTTGCACCAGTCTGCGTAGGATAGCTGGACTCTTTAAATTTCATAATTAGTTTCTGGATGTTTATCTATTAATGTTTTCATGCTTGACTCTTTGCCAATGTCTGATTTTGGCCAAGGTCTCTTTCAGCTGTCCTACTTTGCATACTTGGACTGAGCTGCTGAAGAAAACACTGCTTTAGCTAAGTCAGGGGACCACATTTGCTAAGCAGGCCAGGGTAGCAATTTGGTAACTTCGATAATTAGTCATTCGTTTCTCAAAGCCTGCTTTATATGGCACATAAATGTGAACTAACCTTTAGGAATCCTCTGCAGCTCTGACACCTAGCATCAAACTTACACTTCGCCACAGGAAGGAGAATGTATAATTTATGAGCTAGTGAAGTATCTTTAATTAAACCAGTATTTTCTAAATTTTGACTTAATTTAATTTTAATCTAACTGAAAGAAGCAATCTGAGTCTGGCCAAGGTTTTCCTTAAATACCACCCTTGCAATATGGGAGGCTTTGAATCGAGTAAGATAGATGATTTTAATTTCCATGTTCTCAGTGTAACACTTGGGGTCAATGTTTGCATACTTATCATAGGCAGTTTACAATTGACAACCACTGTAATTGTTCAACTTTTCTTTGGTGAAGACCTGATTGACTATTATGCACTGTATTTATTATGTCTCACACTAAAATATAGATGATTGATTATTCCATTACTCTATTGACCAAGGCTGTAACAAGGTGTGACAAATATGTGCCATTACAGTCCAGGACCAAGCGAGGAAGGTAGCACAGCCAAGCAGGAGAATGGCAATGCGTGCGATTCAGGACAGCATTAGCAAACTTTCAGGACACTGTATTTAAAAGACTTTATCTGAATGAATGTTCTTCATTTCTGCTAGGTACTTTCTAAGCAAAAAAAAAGAAAAAAAAAAAAGAAAAAAAAAAAAAGATAACAGGCCCTCATCTGAAAAGCTTAGGATATGATTGAGAGCCCACTGGAGCCAAAGGAAATTCTTCCGATGACTTATTGGGCTTTGGCAGGGTCCTGAGGGTAATCTCTCTGTTTACTTCACTGAGAGTTGTGTCAGACCCTGAAAAAATCACCATTTGTTAACTACATTAAAATGTGCAGGAAAAAGGTGTCTTCCATCACTGATGTAGCACATTAACGTGAGCTATGTGTATATATCAAGGGGACTTACAGTTGGAATGAGAAAAATCTTGTGTTTTGAAGCTCTTTATCTGCAGCTTGGTATTTGAAATGCATAATTTAATTATCTTTGAACTCCTTTGTTCCTCCTTAAAATAAATCATGTTTCATTTTCCTTTTAAATATCATGCATTGATGGACACAGCACCGGGGATCATGGTAACAAAATGGTGTTGAACCAGCTACTGGAAATTAGTAGTAATAAACAATGCATTTGCTACCAGTCTGTCATATTAATTAGTCTTCAGAATGTGTCGGTGCTTTTCATTTGTGTTTAACGTTGCCTGAGCTTACTGCCAATTAAATACAATGTTGTTATCAAATCAGCTCGCACGTGATTACACTGGATTAATGTGGTTATTTTCTTTGATCCACTATAATTAAAAATCACAGTAGTGATTTTAAACAAGTGTAAAAATGTAATCAGTTTGCATACACAGCTGCCTTTTTCTTCTAATTTACTTTAAAAATGCTCACCTCTAATTAACAATTCCCGATGTCCTGGGCCCTGTTTAGGACTCGGAGGGGAATGCCACATTTTGCAAGAGCTGGAGCCAGCCCTACCCACTCTGCCCCTGCCTTCACCCATTTTCAAGCAAGATTAGTGTTCCAATTCGACAGGAGAAAAATGGGCAACCACAACCTGCTGAGAAGATGCGTGCAGCCAGGCACCAGCCCTGAAATGCCCAACCTGCCCAGTCCCAGCTTTTCAAGCTCCAGCTTTTCACTGAGCAGGAGCTCTTGGTTTTGGGACCCGCCTCCCAGCAGGGGTAAGGAACAGGCAAAACGCCACAGCCCGAAACAGAAGGATGTCATTTCCCAACCCTGGCTGCTTCTCTGCTGCTGACAGACGGCACCCAGACAGCAGAGAGGCTGGAGGAGGCTGCTCTTCTGCTGGAGCAGATAGAAGTAATTAGTCAAATCACTGCAGCGCAGAGAGGGACGCTGGCCCATCTCCCGTCAGGCAGCAAATGACTCATTGCATGACAACTTCAGTAAAGGGGCATTATTGTTTTTTTTTCTTTTCTTTTCTTTTCTTTTCTTTCCTTTTTTTTTTTTTTTTTTTTTTTTTTTTTTTTTTTTTTTTTTAACTCCTCTCCCTGTTCCACTTTCAATAGGGAAACAAAGAGCTGAATTTTCCAAAAGGCCACGAAGGCTCTTGTCTGGGAACCTAGCCTCCCAGGTCTCCTAAGGCCACTGAAGCAGTCACCGCTTGTATAAATGTCATCCATCTATGTAGGGATGGAGACAACAAGCACTGCTGCCCCTTCGAGATGTGGTGAGCTGGCGGGCAGAAAGGGGTGGTCATTCATGGGCTTGATTGACCCAGTGACTAACATCTGACCTCCTTGAAGCCCTCCACCAGTCTGTTACAGTCCTGCCTGAGAAATGCAAATACTGACACATTTTATTACTTCTCCTTGACACTTGCTTAGGGGTATGTTTTACCCCATCTGAGATATATTTCCTTGTTCCTCCTCCTCCATTTGGCAGTGGTAGAGCAGAGGAAAAGCCTGGATGGATGTATTTATATTATGTATGGTCCAAGTAGTGCTGGATCCCTCAGGGATCAGCAGCCCTGGCAGCTCACCACCTCCAATCCTCCATCCCTTGTATCTTACTGGCCATGGGGAGAGCACACAGCATGAGGAGCATGACTGTGCAGCCCCCCCAGAGCACCAATGGTTGGAAAAGCATTTCCCCAACAAGCAGAAACAAATGGAAACATGCCCTCATACTTTCTGCATTATTTCCAAGTGAGGGACGAGCAGCAAGCACTGCGTTTGCAGAAAGCTGGCTTCCTCAGCCAAATTTCGTCCGCTGACGTGCTTCATCAGTTCAAAGGTCTTTTGTACTGCGGGGTTCAGCGCTTGCCTGTCCCACTGAGTGCCCTTCCTTCCCGGTTCAGAAAGCAGATGAGAAATAACTAAGCAAAGAATTAAACTTGAATGGGTGGAAGTTAGTGAAACATGAGGCATGCCGTGCTGGCCCCGGGTAAGTAATGCACGGTGTTCTGCTGAGGTAGGGCTCTTTGTGCACATAATAAGTAATGTTCCAGCGAGATGAAACCTCAGGTTCCTGATTCAGCTGATATTTCTGGCAAATTGTTGACCTATTGCAGTTTATTCAGGATTTTTCTAGTCTTGGTAGAGTGGCTCTAACAGTGACAGATTTGTCACGCTGTTTCTAACAAATACATAGCTTTTATAACTCAGAAAGTTATGTCTTGAAGCACCCCAGAAAATAATTGCTTCTGTGTTCTGCAGTAGCACTTCATGTTTATAGGCTAGGAAAAGAATTAATTAAATATTAATTAATAGGTTTTAATACTGCCGGTGCTAGCTTGTGTCACAGAATAACTCATAGGGACAATTTTAATTTCACCTGACATATGTATATTGATGGTTTCTCCCCTGAGCTGGAACTGGAGGGCTGCGTGGCTGCAGCATGGGCAGGGAGACAGGGAGAAGGGCAGCCGGGATAATGAGAGGTGGCTGCAGGGAAGGGACCGTGGAGCCAGCTGCCTCCTGGCAGGGACGCACTGGGGGAAAAGCAGGGAAATGGCCCTCCCTTTCTGCTCGTCTTGGGAACAGCACAAATGTAGAAACTGTCTCCTTGCCCAGCTTTGATGCTGTGGGCTTGATGGGGAAAATACTACTCAGAGCAGTTCAGAGCAGTTTTACCTGCTTTATGGTTGCATGAGCAAAATTTTACTCCAATTTAGCTCTGTTAAAATTTGAAGGAAGTTTCAGCACCTGAGAAAGAAGCTGTGGGTTCCTTTGGAGCTAACAAAACGTAAGGGCATTGCTTGTGTCAGTTCAAAGAGGAGATGTGTCAAATGGAGTGACAAAACCAAATGCTAGCTTGTGCTTTGCCACCTATTAAAACCTGGGAGAGGACGAGATCAAACCCCTCCTCTGAGTGTAGCTAAAAGGCTTTTATCAGCCAAGCACCACAGCCCGTGGGGACCTGTCAGACTGATGTTTCCCTGGCAGGGGTCAGAGATCAGACAAATTACTGCAGTGCTCTGAGTCCAGGTTGTCTTTCAGCATCCTGTGGTCTCACATTTTGTGCCACTCTGAGGCTTTTCTCCAAAGTACTCATTTACGGTGAATCTTGGGCAGGTATGAAGAGCCTATACATCCCCATATGGCCTTTGGTTCTTTCTCTTGGTGATTTTTTTGGAGGCTTGCGATCACAGGGCAGTTCAGGCAGCATGGGTGAGGCTGTTTGCAGCCAGCTGAGGTCTGGGGAATTGCTAATGAAACCAACTGCTCTGCCAGCAAACTCTCCCGGTCCCCCACTGTCTGGGTAATTAAAATGGGGACTGTATGGGTGTGAAGTTAATGCTGTATACATAATGTATCTGTCCCAAGGTAAGCCTACACATCTGTTCTCTGTAAGGCTGTAAGTGCAGGATATAATTAAGCGAGTGAGAAATAGCACAAGCCGAACACAGCACTGTCCACACACAGCCGAAGCAGTGGCACTGCCAGGTTGAGCAACAAGCTAGAGCTGGCACAAAAGTGAGCTGGAAGCACTGTTGCTTAAAGACACTTGTGGGTTTGGCTTGTTTTCTTTTCCCCCTTTATTCTGCCCAGCCAAGCCTCAAAACCCCACCTGAGCAGCTTCTCTTGGTGTTCCTACAGAGAAATACAAGCCCATGTGTATATGTGTGTTTATACGCATGTATGTATATACATAATATATATATTTATTGTTTAGAATCATTACAAGATATTATCTGCATCTTTTCAAATTTATATGTCAGGCAGCAAATGCATTGTTAAAACAGGGTTGCTTAAATGAAAGCAGGTAGAGGACACAGTTTTCATTGCAAGGCTGCCAAAGTAGAGATGAGATCTGGTTACTATACTTGTTTGTTCATTTATACTCACAAACACACATAAACATGTATATGAATATGCATATTTATATATATATGTATACGTGCTGATTGTTTGCATGGCATACGTAAAACACATTTTAAAAGATTCTTGTATATTTTATATATATATATGTATGTACATATGTATGTGTATGTACATACACACATACATACACATATATTTACAGATATGTGTAAATGTACATGTGTATATGACCTTTATATATACACATGTATATATGCATTATAGAAAGTAATAGATATGCATTTACATATGTGTTATATGTGTCCTATAAATATAAACCTTCTGGGTTCTTTTAAAAGGCCTTTACATGCATACATGTGTAAATATAGGCATATCTATATGAATATGTACATATATACACACATAATTTAGAAATATAAATATATACATAAAATATATAATTGCAGAATACGCATATCATCATTCACATTTAACTATATTATGCTGTATACAATTGCATAACATACTGCATGTTATACTATATACACTAATTAATATAGTTATTTATATATTCTATATTTCCACTGTATATTTATACAGGTTTTTGAAAAGGTCTTAATATTTAAGTTTAGCGTATATATATGCATTTAATATATACATATAGACACAGACTTGTATATAGAAAAATACATATAAATATAAATATATATATATATATATACACTTACACACAAAACCACATTTATACACACACACACACACACACACACACACACACACATAGTGTTAGTAGACCTGTGTGTGTGAGGCTTTTTTGAGACATATGCTGCCAGGGGCCTGTGGCCCAAGGCTGAGCCATGCTGCCTGCGCAGGAGGCCTAGGCCCCGCTACGCCTGAGGCTGTGCAGCGCCCTGTGCTGCTGCTACTGACGCCCCCCAAGGCGTGTCCTGGAGCACCTGGGTTTCACCTGGTGCCTGAGCCCTTGTATTTTTTTTTGTTGTGGTTCCCTTTGTGCCTCTATAAAGGAGATGGGTAGGGTGGGTCCCCCCCCCCCCCCCCCCCCCCCCCCCCCCCCCCCCCCCCCCCCCCCCCCCCCCCCCCCCCCCCCCCCCCCAGCCTCTCTCAACATTTCCAGGCCTTTCTCTAGGTAAACCCAATTTACATGAAGTGTGCTGAAGCTTATCCTATGGGACACACACAGGTGTGCACAAACACCCAGTGGTCTCAGGGTTGCAACAGTTATTTTCCTCTCATTTTGCTGGTAATTGTTGTCTGAACCTAACTGAGAAGTCACTGCCATGAGAGCAGCTTAGTACGTCGCCCCAGCTCTTCAGCAGAGATCCCAAGGGATGTTAAGGGCTGCTTTTCTTCTGTGCTTCTGGATATGGCAAGAAGGCCTCTGCTCAGTGCTTCTAGGCCAGAGACTTGCTAGCAGTTTGCTCAGGTTTGGGGTTCTGTGTTCCCTTCCCTGCTGGTTACAACGCTCAGGTGGGAACAACCAGAGGAGCCCTGAGCATGAGAAATAAGAGAAATACCTAGGTTCACGTTATCTGGGACGCAAACGTCAGTGGAGATTTAAGTCAATGCAACCTTTCTGCTTGTGTGCAGCTATGTAAAATTGTTGTGTTGGTTTTCTGCTCCCTGGGAAGAATGTTTTTTTTTTTTTTTTTTTTTTTTTTTTTTTTAATTTATATGAATGTAAATCTATTACGTGCTTGATCACCCAAGGAGCTGCACAACTCTGCCATCTGCACCACCACACTGTGAACAGGCAGGGACAGGCCACCTGCTTCGAATTTGGAGTCTGCCTCTCAGTTTAAGAAGAAACTTCCAGGAAGGAGCTGGAGGCTGAATTGGATGAGTAATGTAGTCTTAGAAAAGAGACAAAGAATGAGCAGAATCTAAATGGAACAGTGAAGGAAGACCTAGCAACAAAGCAAGCTATGTGCAGCAGGTCAGGAAAGGAACGCTAAAGCAAGACCTGCCAAAAAACATGCTTACGTAGAATTAGGAGAGACTATTTAGATGCACAGCTTCTATATTCATGAAGCAAGAGAGAGACTAAGGAAAGAAGAAAGAAGACTGGAGCGTAGCACAGGGCACCATGTAGAAGGGACTATGTGGGAAGGCACAAAATTATGTGACCCCCTTCCTCAAAGTGGAAGAAAGTGGGCTGAAGGCAGTGTGGCAAAGGGGCTGAAGACAGAAATGAGGATTAAGACAGACAACTGGAAATGGAGTTCCAGATTTGACAGCCCACGTAAACGTTTTTTGGCTCCTAATTGCCCGATAGAAACTATCAAGAGGATGGTTCTTAGGCATTTAGATACTTCGCTGGGTTTGTTAGGCACCTAAATAGTGTGCTTAGATGCCCAACAGCAGTGAACGGGCAATTTCTGTCCTGTAATTTTGAAGGATCTGGCACATAGGCCCACAGGTGGATGCTTAACAAGTGTGTCAAATCAGGAGCGAGGCTAAGTGAAGCATGGCAAATGTAGTACATCTATTGGAGAAGGGATGGTCGAGTGAACAGGGTCCACTACTCAGCACTCGGTGGCGTTTTTCTTGAAGACCAATTACGGAGAAGTGAAGGCAAATGCAATAAAATGCAACATGATTTACCAACCAAGATTAACCTGAAATCCCTAACTGATCTTGCAGATAAAGGAAATCCAGCAGTTCTTCTCTTCTGGGATTTCAGTGAAGCCCCTGCCTTTGTGCTCTGAATATTTAATGCTATAAGTCATGCTGGAAAAGATGGGAATTCACCAAATACTTCAAAAATGGGGGAGGAACTGACTGAAAGGGCCTAGTAATGGTTCAAAGAGAGGGTTAGAGAAATTTGTCAAGGATGGGGCTGAAGCTTACTTTGATCACTATCTTTGTTAAGGACGCATAAGCAGAGGAACACAGGCATTTGCTGATGGCACCTGATGAGCAGGAGGACACTAGTGTGGAAGGAGCTTTGGGATACTGTAGGAAAAGGCCCTGGAGAATCATGAGTACACAGGAGATTGAAGCCAGCCAGTACGGCCTGGCAGGAGACACCCCATCCTGCCCCCAGTCCCATGGCAAGAGGGAGCAGACTCAGCTCATCACACGCAGTGAGATAACCTGTCACTGTGCAGTGTGTGCAGGTCTTCATCGTGTCCCACTCCAGCCCTGTGCTGGAGCCAACCTGAGCTGCACACCGGATGCCATTAGTTGTATAAAGCTATAATTGAGTATGGATAATCAAGCAACTCAGGGACTATCCATTAGCAGATGATCAGTGCATGTGGAGGGTACACGTGCTCCAGGGCCTCCTGGGGAAATGCTGTATTTCAGCATGTAGGAAGGTGCATATGGAAGACTAAATGGGCTGATGGGAACATCACAGCTGGGAAAAAAAATTGCTACTTGGCCCTGAAAGGTCCCTGGGGAAAAGCAGCCATGGTGGTGGTATCGTGCCCAGCCCAGCACCCCGTTGTTCTCAGATCTACTGTGGAAATCTGTGCTAGTCAGAGTTCTGGGTGTTCTTGCTACACTTCTCCTTTCTGACACCTATCTCTCCACATGTCTGATGAATCCCCCCACCCTTCTTTAGAACAAGGAATTCTACTATTTCCTTAGACTGTGTTATTTTCTACTATATCTCCATTTCCCCACTATCCATCTTAAGAGCGCCAATGATTGCTATCACCATTGCTCTGCTGTGTCTGTATAATTAGAGCAGTTGGCTCGAGTAATTACTTTTTGCTTCCTTCAGTTCATTCCTCTGCTTTGCACTAGTTGGGGCTTTCCTTCATTTCAGTCTCTTTGGAGGAAGATTTCAAAGCAGGGTGTGTGGCTTTTAACTCCCTACCGCCCATTGAATCGGAGGCCACCGACTGCTAAACCCTCTAAAACCTTGGAGTTTGCTAAAAACGCCAGAGCAGCCGACTCTCTCTCATACTCCCTTTCTTATCCGTACAAGTGGAACTCCACAAATGATATTCCTGTGAGTGAATTGCATGCTTGTGAACACTGATCAGCTGGTTCACCCCCAGGGCTGCCGAACACCCCACAGTGCCAGTGCTCAGCACCCTCTGCACCTGTTCCTGGCCCCCACAGGGAAGGGACCCTGCCAGCCCTTCACTCTCTGCTGACACATCCCCCATGCAGGGAACTGGTGGCTGTTGGGGGCACATGCCACCCCCCCTCACTGCCACAGCAAGAAACAGAAAACTCCCAGTGGCTGAGTCATACAAAGATGTGAGGAAACCCATGATGGAGACCTGGGAAGTCCCTGCTCTTTGCCACTGTGTCAGAGCTCGTCTTGAAGGATTTCCTTTCACACCTAAGTATCTGTTTAATTACAGCTATTGCAATGACAGTTAATAGCTGATGAACATGCCAGCATATTTTAATTGAATATATTGAGCACACTGAACAAAACCACAGCTCTTGACCTTTCCCGTAAGTGAAATGTTAGGACAATCTTTTCTGCATCGAGAGTCCAGGGCAAGTGTGGAAGGGACCACCCATTACTGCTAACGGGAGTCACCCATGTAAATCCCTCTCATGACAGCACTGTAATGGGCTGCTTAGCATCCAATTATTTTCATTTCATACAGTTGCTCATGTTGGAGGGGAAAAAGGGGGAGCAATGATCAGGCCAAAACACTGTTCCAGGCTGCACTTTCTCTCCTGGCCCCTCCAACTGCAGTCGTCCCACACTTGCACTTTGTTACTGCTGTGAAGGGCTGGGATGATTTAATGCTCGTGGCTACAGTTTGTCATTGCAATGGGACAGATCTGTGAACCAGCCACCCTCTCCTGCCCTCCAGGATCACAATGGGACAGAGCCAGATTTATTCTGGATGCCGGGAATTGCTGGCCCTTTGCCTGTGTGGGCGCAGGTGCTGCAGGGATGTGTACCACCCTCCAGCCCCCAAGAAGAAAAGGTACTTAAGCCCCTGCTTAAGTCTTTATCGATTTCTAAGGAACAAGAGCTTGTGATTAAAGTTTGCTTGTGCTTAGGCACTTTTCTGAATTGGCGTTTGGGTCCTTACCACAGCAAAAACTCTCATTGATTTGTGCTGGAGCACGGGCTGGCTAAGCCCTCAGGGAATGGCGATGTATTTGCAGCATGGTGCTCTTCAGACACATGACAATTTCAGAGCAATTTTGTAACATTAAAACAGCATTACTGGTGTGTCTTTAACTGGCCATAAATAGAAACCTTGACTTGTCTATCATGGTTTGATATTCCAAGCTAGGCAGGAACATTCAGTCCTGGCTCGCAATCCGTTTTATCACCAAAAAGAAATTTTGTAGGTTAGATAAGTCAAGAGCTTACTCTTGCAAAACTTCATCCCATGTCTGTGAGCTGCGGTGAATATTCAAGTGCAAGAGGGAAAGCTCTTCTAAAGGCTCATTAGAGATGGCAAAAAGATACAAAAAGACCACCACCATTTTGCACTTGTAAAAATATCCCTAGTAGATCCATATTTTTAATCTTCAGTACAAAAGCTCCATAACTACAGCAAGGCATTAGTTTCTGATGACTACTTTTTTTTTTTTTTCCTTTTTTTTTTTTTTTTTTTCCTTCCTATAGCCTCTGGCATTGAAGCTCTCAGTGAAAAGACACTTTAGAGCTAGTTCAGGCAGTTCATTTTCTGTCAATCAGCTCTCAGGCTGGAAGTATAAAGGCAGTAACATGACAAGATTTCTATTTTAATATCTTTACTCTTGATAAGATAATCCTAGAGGAACGGCAGTGATCAAATATTTACAGGCAGTGCTCACTGGCACAGTCTATTGTAAAATTAAATACACAAAATTATGTGGGGATAATGTTAATGTTGTGATATGAGGACAAAAGGCAGTACGCCTGAAATGAAGGTTGACTCTTCTTAATAAATCCTCCTCTGCGGTGGGGACAGGCATTGCTGAAGCAGAGAATGGAGGAACAGCTTCCATTTCGCATTTTGTGACCTTTTTCTGCTTTTCAATGGCTTGTTTGTTATTTAAACATATTATGTGCTTACTTAAGAAGCCTGAATTTTAAGTATGCATTTGTATGCGTGCGTATAAGTATCCTGGATCTCACCAAGACACACAGCATGAGTACTAACAGTAGGAGAGCACAGTTCTGCACTGACATGGACCCAGAGGCCCAGTCCCTGCCCAGGCTCTCCTCGCAGGGTGCTGGCAGCAGGCCCTGCGCTGAGGCCCCCTGCCACCACTTTTTAGCCCCATTTTGCTGAGACTTAGCTAGAGCCGGAGGAAAATGAAGCACTGATTTAGGCTGAAAGGCCAGCACTAGCTAATATGGGAAATTACTCCAGCAATCATCACTCTTTTCCTGTCACTATGGTGACAAAGAAATGACAAAAGCCTGAGCAGAAAGGGACAGGGTGACACAAGTGAGGAGGGACAGAGCTGAGAGCTGTGGCTGGGTCGGGGCAGAGCTGGGGGGGGGCGGGGGGAGGGGGGGCAGGCAGTGCCCCCAAATGGTGCTGGAGCCTCCCAGCTCCCACTCACTGACAGGTGTAGTCGTGCCCTGTGCGTGTGTGTGTGCACACAGCGCCTTGCACTACTGCTAGGCGCGTGTTACAGTGAGTGGCACAGCCAGTGCAGCCACCACAGGCCTAAAATGGCTGACAGACAGGGACAGCCAGCCTAGCCTCCCCACATTTCGGTTCTGAGCGCCATCAGAGTTCACAGGGAGGCAGTCAGCTCTGCCCAGCCAAAGTAGCATTGACTTGGGGCTGAGAAATGCAGGATGGCAAGGAGTGGTGAGCACAGGGATATGTGCTGGTGGGACAGGGCTGAGGAGCAGCTGAAGGCAGGGAGGTGCCTGGTTGGCTTTTCCCTTCTGGGACCTGCCTTCTTCCTGTGAGCAGGCACCTTCACCGGCCCCCAGGTGCTCAAACAGCAGTTTTTGGGGCTGCTCAGGGTGATATCTTGGAGAAACTCTAAACAGGAGGCTGGGCAGCGGCAGAAAAAACTGCAGGTCCCAGGACACCTCACCCAGGAGCCCTGGCTTGTCAATGTGCCACAGCAGGCTGGTATCTGTCCTGCAGTGAGGCTCCCAACCTGGGAGGCCACAGAAGCTCCTGCAGGTCAAACAGCAGCCGACAACTTTGCCACTTTAAGTGGGATTTTTATTTTTATCTCCCTGGAGTCATCTTCTAAAGACTGGGATGGGGAAGAATGGGCAGGGAAGAAGAAGTGGGTTCTGGAGAGAACAATGGAGGAAATGTTCATCCTGAAATGCAAAGGCAGAAAGCTCTCCCCCCCTTCCTCCCCTCCCCAGTAATATTTTTCCCCCAAGAAGAAAAATTGCATTTTCCAGCCAGTTCTATTCATGAGTGATTGTACAGAGCTCTGCTAATGGGCTATGCCAAGCTGTGGTCACCCTACAGAGCTATTGGCAGGAGAGGTGGCAAGTTGGAGAGGACTACAAGGGAACTCTGCATGATATTTTTTGATGAGCTGATTATTCAGAAATTTCACAAGAGCTGAAATACATCACTCTGTTCTGAAACCCACAGCCCTGCCAACACACAGGACAGCTTACATGAGCAGCAGCACTTTCTCCACAGCGCTGCTGGCCTGTATGTTCAGAACCAGATGCAGGACAAGGCTTTTCAGCAGCCACCGACTGCAAGTGACAGCTAAAGATGGGGAGTGGATAGGAGGACACAGAGAGCTGAGATAGAAATGAATTAGGTGCTTTCATGGCTGTCACTGCATGTGTATTTGGTCTTAAAAGTTTTTCTTTAGCTTCATGGCTAGTGGCGCACTGTGGTTTTTATTGTTTCACAGATGTTGTGAGATCACCCCCCAGATCCTACATGCATTCAGGTGTTTTTATTTCAGGGGGTGCTCAGTCCCCAGGAACCATTCAGGGCGCTGTCACAAGCCAGTAGCTGATCTCAGCTTCCCCCATCCCAGACAGAAGCCTCCATCTCAGGCACTGTCAGGGGTCTGCAGTCAACTCAGACTCATGCATAGACCAAACTCTCTCTCCTCCCTCCCCCCCCCCCCCCTTTTTCCCAAACTCTTTCTGTCTCTCTCTTTTTTTTTTTTTAATTTTTATTTTCTTCACCTTTTACAACATTAATTGATTGCTCCTATTTGAGCACAGGATCAAATAAGAGCCTGGCACTTGTGGGAGGGATGTGTGCGTTTCAGAGGGAGTTACAAGCAGCATGACACTGATTTCTGAAGTACTATATAAAAACTTCAAGAAGCTGACATGACACACCCCCAGCCCTTTGGTCCATCAGCCTCTGAGTGCTTTTGAGCCATCTGGGGTGGTACTGACCCCTGTGGAGGACCAGGGGTGCTGGGAAGGATGTTGATGCACCTGGAGGGAAAGTGATGCTGAATTGCTGAAAGGTAATTAAAAATACATCTTCCTGCTGTACTCACAGCCTTCATTGAAAGCACTGTAGAATAATACCTGGTTGCCTTTGTGCAACCAGGACAATTAGCCACCTAAGTAGCTTTTCTGCACAAAGACCCATAATTGTGGTCTAGATGAGCATTCTTGGAAAACCAAGAACGGATTTGCAGAAGCCAGGTGCCTGCAGCCTTGCACAGCACAACATGGGCCCAGGCTGCCACTGTGCCACAGCCTTCAGAGCCGATTCGTAATGTTTTTGCCCAGCCCGAAAAGTCTACGTGTGTGAGCAGATAGCTGCCAGGTGGCTTCCAAATGGGACTGTTCGCCAGGGCTGCCTGTTGTGGCAGCAACAGGGTCCACAGACTGACAGCGTCCCCATTGGATCAGCGCTCTCAGGGTCGGCCATTCTCATGCCCACAGGACTAACTGTGCCCGAGACAGCTCTCCTGCAATTTTTGTTTTAAAGCAGGCAGGGATAAGAGGGCAGCTGGAGCCACATCCTACTCCCAGCCTGTTCCACAAAAGTCAATAAAGAGCAACGTGGCTGAAACACAGCTGTTTTGCTAATGAAAATAGAGGCACGCAGGCACAGTCACTGCATCCCCTTGGAGGAACTGCTCACTTCGACTAAGTGAACTTTCAGTAATGGAAAAAGTCAGGGAAACTTGCTTGTGTATAAGGACAGGGAACATAGTCCCAAGCCACATAACAGAAAGCACAGTTATCTCTACCCCATATTAAGAAGCCATGCCACTGGGACCACTCTACTTGTACCACGTTCACCTGAGCCACTGCCATGTTTTCTCCTTTTGGTGGAGGAGCTCAGTGTCTTGCAGCATCCCCCAGTGCAAAGGCAAGCCCTGGGCACACTGCATGCCGGAGATGACCCAGGTCCTGCTACAAGGGCAAGGAATTGAGGATGGAAAAAAAAGGGTTTGTTACAAAGACCAGCGATGTCTTCAATGCAGTGCACTTGCACTTCCAGTAACTGTATCTTTGCATAGAATGCTCTGTCTGAAGGAAATTAAGCCTATAGGAAGGATGTGAATGATCCAGGCTGATCCTCAAGGCTCAGGTCTTAAAAAAGGGCAGGGGAGTTACTCTACATACTGCTGCAGGATGTCATGTACTTCATGATCTGCCTTTTCTAAGCTCTTATCTCCCACTGCAATCCTTTCTCATGTCCCTCATCTATTGCAAATTCCCTTTTTAAGCTGGAGCGCAGCACATAAATATTTTCATGCTGCATAAATAGGTTGTTTTGTGTATAATGCCACAGGAGGCTTTTTTTAAAAACAGGACCTTTAGTGCTGTGATAACGGCCTCCTCATTTACACAAATGAAATGCTCCATACAGCTCAACACTCATCTGCTTAGCAGCCCCCATGCAAAATGGTTGGCGCATTGCCTGCTATCATGAGCTGTGGCATTAATATAGAATATTCCATACTTAACAGGAAGCCAGTGAGGTTTGGAAATACCTTGCAAATGTAAAGGATGCCCAGGTTTTCCATTTAGTACTTCCCTGCTAGCACAACCTTTGTCTTCCTTCTACATGAAATCACAGCTACTTTAAATAATTAAGTGCAAAAAGGGCAACTGCTCATGTTGGCCCATTTGCCAGCATCTTTGCCTGGCCTGTCTGCTCACCTTTTCTTCTCTGTCACTTCTTACCCTTTTACCTTCATTTCCTGTTTATTCAGCCCTTGTTCATGGTCCAAAAAGTGCAGACGCCATCAAAATGGCCTTTTCATTTACTCTGCCTGCAAAAAGGAATTGCATTACAATAGCTACAATTTTTCAAAGGGCTAATGGATTATATGGGTTGCCACGTTGCGTCATGGCAAATCTTTGAAAACAAACCAGCTTTTCAGTAGCAATATTTAAACAGCAACAAAGTAAAATCTGGAACCAAAAATCAATGTTTTTACTCTAGTGTTTCTGTTTGCATTTGACGAGCAGAAAGACTTCAAACCAATGGAGTGAATTCCTCTGCAGTGTATAGGGAACATCATGCTATATATCAGTTTGTCTATCATGTATTTTCATAATTCTTAGGTCAGGGTATGACCCTGTAGGACAGACCATTTTAAAACATTTTTATATGTTCAGTACAGTGAACACACTGTGCTGCCAGGCATGCAGAGCACTGCCTGAATCTGGGCTGGACCTGACCCTGAAGTCCCCCAGTGCTCAGGTAAACCCTGCAGCCCATGCCACCCCTCTGCATGGCTCTTGTTAAAGAACTTTTATTGAAGGACATGGCACACATGATTTTCTATCCTAGCTCAGGGGACACAGAAAACTTCAGCTGTAGCTTTCCCACAATTCAAGAGCAGGATTATGGGTGCTCATTTCATGCATGTCTTGCAGACTCATTTCTTTTCCCTTCCATCTGTTGTTTGACTTCTTTTTTATTATGTTAGCAATCAACATGTAACCCATAGTGGGCTCCTTCCTTTGTGGGGCTCTGAACACAGCATTCCTTGCAGAGGGAGCATTCCACATGGGTGGCTCCCACTCACATTGTCTGTTACTGCAAGCAGGACTTTCATGCTGGTCTAACCCTGCCACAATGACTATCACATTAGCAGCTTTACATATTCATTGATCTGCAGAAGTGTTTTCTATTGCCATAAGGCCCAGAAACTTTGTGACAATGCATGAGAAGCAACAGAGAAAGGAAAGATCTTAAGAAGCAGTACATATTTCTTGTTCTACTATCTTATCTGGCAAAAAGGTAGCTCTCCAAGTTTATCTTGTCTAGTCTATAACAAAGACTTTTTTTTTTTTTTATGAAATGTCACGTTGCTAGAAGATCTAATTTTTCTTTGATATGATAGCCCACACGCAATAACCGAATCTGAAAAAGCACAACATGGAGTAAATGCTTTGTAATGTATCTAAATGCAGCAGCTACCCAGTTTTGCTAGCACTTTATTTCAATTTAGACCAAGGGACAATTTTAAATGATTTGTTCCCAAGTATACAATTCAGAAAAATATGAGTTACTACGCAGAGCAGTATTTTGAATCAGTACTGTTAGTTGTCTTAGCTGAAATTCAACTTTGATAATATCCAAAGGTCCAATAAAATTTTTCATAGAAGAATCCCCTATTTGTAGAACATAATAAAATTGTTCAGCTGCTGCTCCAGGGCCACTGAGAACAAAAGAACGAGGTCTTTCCGGGAAGTTTATGTCACAGGATGCTTTTCAAACACTTTGTTACCTGAAAAATATCAAACATAACAGTTAAACATAATAGTATCTTTGATCTGTATTAGTAAGACAAAATATAAGGCTGTTTACTGCTAACGAGTAACGAGTTATGTGCTCATTAGTGTGTTCCATCAGGAAACACTGACAGTGATAGGCAAAAGGAAACAGTGTTAAATCCACACACAGCACATTTCATCTTCTATTATAGCCTGTGGTATAGGAAAAGGAAAAAAATGTTGCACACAACTACTTTAAAAACACATAGCAGAGCAAGAAAAGGAAGCATTTGTTTGATTTATTATATACTTTTTTTTTTTTTTTTCCAATAAAGTTCACTTCCAAATAATACTAATGTCTTTCTTTCACATTGTGCTTTTCATTCCTAACTCACAAAGCACCCACCAAAGGAGGTCAGGATCATTTTACAAAAAACAAACATGAAGTGAAACCACCTCTCTGTTGTCACTGAGTAAGGCAGCACAGTCCCCAGCTCTGTTGACCGCTAGTGATAGGAACAAAGGATTAGAAAGGGCATCTTGTGTCATCAAATACAGCTTCTTACTCTTCAAATCAATTTTGCTCTAATAATGTCATGCAAGAGGCTTTGGGGTGCCTGATCTCTCATATAAACTCCTACAAATGCTCTTTCAAAGTCATCATCTCTTGTATATCCTCACCCATCCTGACCCTATTGTGGGACTCTACCCAAGGCCAAGGCATTACATGTCAGGGATTTGGGACCATTGCTCTGAAAACATGACCTATCTCAGACACTGGAGAATGAGCTGGAAATCTCTTTCCATATCTATCTGCTCCAATTTCATACAACTCTCGGTGTTCCTTCCTAGGAAAAGAGCTTTACTAGGACAGAGAGCTTTGCCATGACAGACCTGGAGAGCGTTCCTGCAGCAGAGCCTGCTACAGCCTGGAGAGCCCGACAACTGCAGCTGACTACAGCTGTAAAAACCACGTCCTAATTCCCTGCACAAACTCACAGCACAGTTGTTACTACGGCATTAACTGGAGGCTTCCAGCAGCCCCAGAAGCTAACACAAATTGGGCATTTGGGTTTACCCATCCGCACTCCTGTCCTTTCATGTACAGACTGATATCCTGGCTAACAACAGAGCCTCAAATACACTCAGTCCAACATATTTCAAATGTCCATCACACCTCTCCTTTTTCAAATAACTACTTAACAGAGGAGTTATTAATGCCTTTCCACCTACACAGCCTAGATGCTGAAACTCACACAAAGGCAGCTCTTAAGCTTCGAGGTCACGTTCGAGTTGCTGGTATGAGTGTCTCTCTGGGCAGTTCTATTATGCAGCAGCTACAGTAATAGGATAACATGATACAAACCTCTGCTAATAATTCAACATGTAGTGGGCTTTTTGCTTGGTACCTTCAGTTTTGTACCTTCACTTCAGACCACGCTTAGAGCTGGCTTCACTACTCAGCAAATTATTTCAGCTTATTAAACACAAAGCTGTTACCCAACTGTTAGACAGGGGCACAGTCCTCGAACTTGTTTACCGGGACTGCATGCAAGGCTTGGATCCTTGCTGCTGTTGTGGCTGCAACTCCCCAGCCGCCCACTTCTTTGTTTGATTGTCTTTTCTCACTGAAACATATGTTTCCCCATTCGATGGCATTTTGAGCAACAGTTTCCATTGTATGCCCCTCTTGACAGACAGCTTGATGGCAGCCTGTAAATTACTTGGCACGTGTTTTATGAATCTGTTCGAAGGAGGGTCTGGCTGCTTAGTGAATGCATCTTTTCACAGCTTTGGGGGCAAGGGATTAACACCATTTGGGCACAGGTTTAGGCATAAAAGTCCTTGACCACAGTTCATATCTTTATTTGATGCTCGGCACTATCCTGTACCTTGAGTCTTTTATTTGAGGTCCTGCAATACAGTGCCCATCAGTTGTGCTTGGTGTTCCCCATTTTTCTCACAGACAATGCGATGCATACAAAGTTTATGATGAATCAAGACACGATCATACTGAAAATACTTGGCATTTGATGGACAGCTTCAGTAAGCATTCAGGCTTCCAGATGCGCAAGTTAAGAGAACATCCGTCCCTCTTTCAGCTTCCTTTGCTAACAGTAACACATTTTCTGCTTTGCTTTTATGCAGTAAAATCTTGTCTGTCTCTGGCCGTGACATTTCTACTGTAGCTATAATTACAGGATCCAAGCAGTGCAGTATGGAATTCATGTACCCTTTACAGCTGAATTAAATGGCCACCTATGGGGAAATGGAAGTCCGGAGAATGAGATACATAACTTTTAGCACAGTAGCACTTAAAACCTCAAAATAGAGCCCTGGAACAGCTGTGAGAATGACATTATGTTTATGCTGGCCTCCTGCAAGAGGAAGACATTTCACTTATAGCCACAGCTAACTGTATTGCATCTTTGTTTTCATAAGAATAATGCTACGCTTCAACCAGAAGAATAATCAGCCTTGATGGTGAGGATGCTGCACATTAATACACCACATTTACCTGGGGAAAGCCTTTTCTCCTCTGAGCCATCTAGGGTGGGCATTACTGCCAAGACACAGTCACTGTACTTCTCCTGGCTGGTTACATCTTCCCTTGAAGAGATAATTTAACTGCTGTGCATAAACCTCCCTGCTGCAGAGGTGGTGGCTCTGGATGTTTTACACTTCAAAAATACCAGCAAGGGCCAGATTATGTTTGTCTGTGGAATTTCTGTTGATATTAACTTTCCTTCCATTCCATTGAAATGACAAAAAGATTACTTTATATGTACTCACTGCAGGAAAAAAAAGAATTTTGGGTGAAAAAGCATAGACCCTATGATCCATTTCATCTTCTCTTTGCTATTTCCAACTACTTAAAGCATAATGTCACACTGAAACACACATTTGGAGTTCGGCATTCTCTTCTGACAGATTGTTATGATGTTTGCCAAGGTGACCTTCATAAAACATGTTTCTTTTGAAGCTTATATTTCACTTTCAGGCCATAATAGTTTCACACAGACAAGCAAACCATCAGCTCCTGCTCTCTAATTAATGGTTCTTGGAGACTGCTGAGTAGGGGATATAATTAATAGCACTTAAGTCTGGAGTGCAGAGAAATCTATGGCTGATTACTAGGGTATGTATTTACTTCAGGATTATATGCAAACAGCTCCTAACAACAGCTATGAGCAGCTCTTGGGGAAGTCCCCAGGACCAGGCACCCCCTCGAGCCTTACTCCAGTATAAGCATTCAGAAACCTGCCTGCGTGTGAAGCAAGGCTCACATGGCTGATGGGTCCCTGCCGGTGGTACCCATCTCCACTGCTTCCCTTTTCCCTATAGGGAGGACCACAGTACATTGTATTTCCTACAGTTGCATGGTTAATTTTCCTGCCAAGGGCTGCCTACAGTGGAGAAGTACCTGTTGTAGAAAATAGTTCTGGCTGTGCCTGTGCTCTTGCATCTTCCTCAGAAGATGACCTGTGCCTTGTCCCACACAGCCCACGTGCAGCATCTTCTGGGGGTAGACTGGCTGTGTACACACAACACATGTCCCACATCCACTCTGTGGATCCATTCCTAGGCATAACCATCATTTTGTGGTTTTATTCAGCATGAAGTGCCAAAAATAATGGGAGGGCTTTTATTGGAGTAGAGCAACCAAGGTGTTGAGAGTCATCTTATCACACTTGCCTATATTTAAGGAAAGTGATGTGATTGCTCTGGTGCTTGCTCTCACAAGTGCAGCATGAAAGATGAGAGGTGCTGGAGCAAGACCAGATGCAAACCAAATTGCTAGTTTAAATTCCCTTGGGTCAGCTACTGTTAACAGTGGTAATTCCCCTGCTGAAGTCAACAGAACAGCATCTTTTCATGCATTTTGATACCTCAGTACAGAACAGGCAGTTGTGAGGCAGGAAGAGTGCTCTCAAAGAATGAGATAATCTCCTTCACAGTGGGGTGAAAAAATGAATAAAATTCATATACTCTGACAAAGTTTAAAAGACTAGATTTTCCAGAAATGTTGGCATACTGGGAATGAAGTGGAGAACTGACATTAGAAATCCTGCACCACTATGCAGTCCAAATTATTTTCAGAGATTTTAAAATGAATTTTGCATGTTGAATGACACAAAATATTCAGATGATTAAGCAATTAAAAGCTTTGGGATATTTGCAGCTCAAAAAGCACTAGGCAACAGAGTATCACTGCCAATCTCCTTTATGCAAAGGGACATTTTGACATCATACTTCAGACTGACTACTTCGCTAATGGCATAAAAGTGTTACTTTAGTTGTGTGTAAAATAGGAAAACTTCTACTGAAACTTGTGCAGCCTCGTTCTTTTTGCAGAAAACACAAACTGAAATTGCCTTTGAACAGAAATATTCTTCAAATCTTATCTGAAGGTTAGTAACTCTTTTAATCTTTAGCCTTTTTGATGGCATGTGTACCATAATTTAAAATGCACAAAACAGACTATCAAAACACCCAGCTATAGATAGAAAAAATTTAAAAGGCGCATCTGAAAACAGACTTAGAAATTAAGATACTGCATCCAGTCTTTCTGAGTAAGGACTCTTTCCCCGTGATTCTGCCTCAAAGAGCAACCAGTTAGCAAACACAACTAGCCATATGACAGCCAATCCGTGACTGGGAATGGCTTCTGAAGAGGTCAAATCTTGGTATTAATAAGTGAGAGCAATGACATTTTAAATATCCTTTCCACAGATTTTTTTTTTTCCTTTTCTTATCCTTCTTCAGATTAACATGAAGTTCTGTTGAACTTCAGCTCTGTAAAGGCACTGCTGTGAGCAGCCCTGTAGAGCCTACCCATGCTGGGGGTGTTCAGGAAGCAACAAGTCTTTCTGAGGAGATAGGATACAGTGGGGTTGAGAGATAAAGGGAAATACCAGGAACACGTGGAAAACCCAAATTAATTCCCTGATCTCAGTTTCTCCTACTCTAGGCAATCATACACTCAAGTGAATTATTTTAAGACAAGTATTTTCTTAAAGCTTTAAGCTTAGCAAGGCTAAATGGGGCTCATTTCTTTAATCAAGTAGTTGGATATCTCCAGCCATTGGGGGACTGGTGTAGACCAAGACCACCAAGAGCAATCAGCACCAACATATGTAGTAGAAAGAGAATTGAGATCTTCTTGCCTTATTCAAGTGTTTCTTATCAAAAAGAAAGTCATCTAAAATTGATCAGAATCTATAAATACAGATAAAAAGGCGCTCCCGTACCTAACAAGTCACACAGGAGTTGTGACAGTTGAGGGACTTGTGATTAATGCAAGGGTAGCTAGGAAAGCTGAGACACTGCTCAGTCTCCAGGCTAATCTAGCTGAGCGGGGCTTCTTTGAACAAAACAGTTAAGTAGGAAAATAATGCATGAGGCCTTAAAATTGCCATTTATTGGCTGCAGAACACTCACATTCAGCTCTTTCTGACTCTCTCCTTGCTGCATGAAAAAACTCAAGTCAAATAGTGTCCAGGTAAACTTATAAATGACAAAATAAATCCTTTGTAGGTGGAAAAAAAAAAAAGAAGAAATAGCTTTCAAGAATTCATATAACCTTGTTAATTTGCCAAGAGTTTTCAATCTTCATCATTTTAGAAGCAAGGTTATGAGAGTAGGTAAAGGCTGAGAAATTCAGAAGATGCTCAGATATACCTTCAGAGGTTCAGAGCCTTAAACCTCAGAAACAAAACACCATCAGGGAGAAGAGATTGGCAGTGATGCCTTGCATTGGAAACCAAGGATTGGAAGGACTGCTTGTACTAGACAAAAATACTCTCATGATAATGATGCTGCTGAGATTTAATTTACCAGCCTGTTCTAGGAGAGGTAATGACCTTAATATCATGGAGAACTTATCAAGAGGTCATCCATATAGAGACACACTGATTTATTTTCATAATAAATGGAAATAAAAGTCCAGCCACATGTATAAATTCATTTCTGCAAGCCAATTTCATCTATCCAGCTTTGCGTATCGTATCAGAAGAGCCTAAGAACACCTTATTGATATGTGGGAACCCAATTCCAACTCCTTTACAAATCTCTCCACAAATATACTTCAGATTCATTTCTAATCAGACAAAAAAAATAATCCCAGACCTACCAAATATATAATTAGGAACATCACTACATTGGAATAGGGATAGGGCGTTTTATTTTAAGTACTATTCATTCGCTGCTGCGGCATAGATGAAGCACTACATAATGCCTGTTAGTAGAGAAGAGTACTCACATGTGTCTTACCTAAAGATATAGTATTTCTGGCTGAGTTGCACATCTCTGAGATATGGAAAAACTGGGTATCTACAAGCAAATCCAGTAGTCACTGGAAACTTGACTGTGTAGGCCAAACCTTGATATCCCTAGGTCCCTAACAGTATCAGTCCCAGAAGCCAAGGACAATTTTCCTCCACCCATGTGAATTACGTGTGTTTCACATCTTTATCTGTGCCAGTCTGCAGAGGTATTGGCACAGCTAATTTGTCTGGAGAAGCTGGTGTTTTTGCTGCAAAGTATGTTCATCGTGCAAGAAAAAAAATGGAAAGAAGAGTCCAATAAACCAGCCCAAATGTTGAGGACAGAATGGCACAGGAGACAGAGCTGTGATGCACATACGCCACATGTGTCATGTAGTTTAGCTCAAGATTTGTCAAGCTGGGCTGTGAGCAATGAGTCACAGGCAGATTAGGAGGGATATTCATGGGATTTGGGTTCTTCAGAGGAAAAAAATATGAAAAATTACATAAATGAGACTGCTAGATGATGGCAAACAACATATGGGGAACAGTGGAGAGGGAACTTTTGGCATCATTGCTGCAGCATACATCCCAGTGTAACTCACATCAATCTCTGGGGGCCAGTTTGTTTCTATTGGAAGAATTTGGCTTCTGGGACTTCAGGTACAAAATGAAAACCTCTCAGTTTCTAGTGCACCAATGTTAACACCTGCCAAGTGTTTCCCTCTTTTCTGTTCTCCCCTATTTATTTTTTTTTCCTTCTTCTAGGGCCATGGAAAAATCCAGCAGAACAAGCCGTTTTCCAGTAGGCTTAATTTTGAAATTGAATTGACAAGATTATTTAAGATTTGCAGGAAGAAGTTAGCATTTGCTTATTCCACTCTATAGTCTGTATTCTGCTGGGATTTTATACATATAAGTACACATGTATGTTCGGCTGTACACAGCAGTTTAACTCGTGCCATGGCTATTTCCTGTTCTAAAAACACAAGGAGGATATGTTAGGACAGGCGTTCCTCTGAAGTAACTTCAGATGATTCTGATTTCCAGGTGTTATTTTTCACTCTCTGGGAACTAAAAGCTTTAAGATGGTGCTTATTTGTTCGAGAAGGAGGATGTTATTTCAGCCACTGTTGGAGTATTGTGTCCTTTTAGGAAAAAACACGAACAAAAAAAAAATAGAGCTTTTTAGGTTTCATTCTACATATTCTCATGTGTCCTTAAGAATCCTATGGAACACCCAAGAGTTCTGAGTGTTGCAGGAATAACTTAATGCGCAAACCATTACCTCTAATTTTCTTGGAAATACTTCTTCAGAATTGCTGCTTCAGCTGCCATTTCTTCCTCTGTTCTCCATTTGTCAGGGGAATCCTCTTTGTCATGTTGTTGCAACTTTAAGGAAGGAAGAAAAAAAAAGTTGGTAATTTTTTTTTTCTTTCTCTAATTTTATTGTCAAAATCAAGACCTGCCTCTCCAAGTAATCAAGATATCCCATGTATTTGTGGGATGGAGGAACCCAGTGGTAGAAAGATGAAGGGTAAAGGTTACTGGTTTAGAGTGAAGACAACAGTAGGATTAGTTAACTGTCTCTGATGGATTCATGAAGAAAATGCAAGGTACAAGGGTGAACAACAGGCAGTGACAAAGTTCACCTTTGTGAGCTGATGGTCAGATACCTTGGGAGTCTTTGATGCAAAGCTGGTAGGTAACAGGATGACAAATGCTCTAGTAGTTTGAAGTGGCCATTACATCAGTGGAGTGGTCTAGGCAGAAGCCGCCTGGACACCTTGCCAGTAATTCATGTAAAATGTTCTCTTTTTTCCTCTTCCCATGGGGCCAGCTTTCTCATCAAAGACCTATTGTGATAACAAGGCCCTGTTGCAGCTGTTTCCCATCAGCAGTTTATACCAGCAGTTTTCAGAAGAGATACACTCCCTCCCTGCATGCAAGTTATTAGTTCTTCCTTGCCCTTGTTGAATGTGAGATATGTCCGTACTCTTGAAAGAAAACTTCTTTTAAGCACAATTTCACCAGTGATTTAGTGGGGAAAAGGATCAGAAGTATATGAAACACTTAATTTTTGAATCTACCTTGCATAATTTGCCAAAAAAATAAGATCTATCCCATATGAAGTATTAAGTGATATTATCCGAGACCTGAAAATTTCAAACACATCCTTTGCTTCTCTAGAAGGGAGAGTCCTATTTTATGACAAATATAAAGTTGTATCACTTGAGTATCTATTTGTACACATGTATATTGAAAGAATCCCTGCAACTCATCAAGGGAAGACTACATTAACAACAGGCAGCAGAAACGTTTGCATTAATTGCCGAAGTATCAAGAATTCCAGTGTGTCTCTAGGTACAGAGACAAGTACAGATCGAATTAACAGTGTCAGTACTTCTGAGGAACATAACATCTACTCTTTGTTAATGTCGCAAAAAAAAAGTTGGAAGCTAAATGAATTTACACCTTTTATTCCTGGAAAAGTTTTAGTACAGAAGATGAAGCAGTTAAAAACAGAGATGAAACAACATTGTACCTGCCAAGCAAACTTCATTACTGTATATGGCATGTTTAGCAATAAACTAGGATTGTTAGCATATATCCAACTCACAAGTACTTTTATTTGTGCTGTTTCTCCTACTCTAAATTTTGCTGCCAGCTATAGCTCTGTGCAGTTTTACACTCTGCAACAGATTTCTTTCTGCTCAGCAGATGAAGCTGCATTAGAAAGCTATTTCCTTTCATGCCAATATGATACAATAGCTGTAGGCAAATTAAAGTGTATTACTGTTTGACTAGTATAGAACTAATCTTCATCGTTACATTAGCTCTAGGTATGTCATAAATCCATCTTGTAATAATGCTATAGAATTATGGAGAAAGATTTATGAACCACGAACAGGTACACTGTATACATGGCCGACATCACCCTCTGTGCCACTGTACACACCTGCATGGCATATATACCACAGCTCAACTGGCAATGAGAGAGAGTTACGGGAAGCAGCACACATCACCTTATACTTTCCATGGACTGTAAATGCTCACACTTCACAAGACGATGCACTAGGATGAACCAAGTGGTGGTAAATCAATCATCTGTCAGAGGGGTGAGCTGATTTTCTAAAAAAGCAATATCTCGCTCATTCAACCTGGCATCAGCATGAGATACAGAAAGTGCTAGAAGGCAAGGGAGGGCAGCCCCTGTTCCTCTAGAGCTCCTTGCTTAACCTGCAAGAAATACTTTTTAGGGATGTGCTTTAACTGCTGATCTTCCTCACCATCCCATATCTGTACAATCCGGGTGAGAGCCAACTAATTTTTAAGTAACTAATTTAAACTAAAAAAACAACAAACTGTTTTCCCTCTTTCCTCTCCAGTCAGAGAGAAAAGCTGGAGAGCTTGAACTGACATCCCTACTCAGAGATATTCAAACACAGACCAGACGAAGTCTGTAATAGTTTCTGTAGGACCATTCTACTACTGCAAACTGAAAAAAATAAAAACAACCAACCAAAAAAAAGCAATAAAATCTTATCCAGAGATCTTATCCATCTCCCTGACATGATTTTGAGTCATTTTGCGTAGATTTAGCTAGAAAACTGGAACAGACGTGGAGATAGACTGAACCACATCCTCTCAAAACCACTCCCGATGCCTTCAGTAAGGCTCCCAGTGCTCTGTGGTGGGTAATGGAAGACTTAACGGCCCTGAAGCCCAGATCCCTGCAGATGTGGTGCAGAAGAGTGCGGTAGGATAGCCTGTCCTCAGCATTATTCTGGTAATCTTGGCCAAAGTTGGCCAATTAAAGACTAAAATATACAAACCATATGCTAAGTGAAAGACAGAAAAATTTGGATGAAGTAAGTGACAAAGAAAAAGCTATAAGATTTGGGTGAGCCTGGCCGGACAGGCTAAACTGCAAGGAATGAACCTCCATGGTATTTTACACCAGTATAAGCTTCATGATCTAGCCAGAATCAAATTCTTTCCATCCATGCTGTACCCCAGGAAGGAATCAACATTTCTTGGTACCTGGGCAGCAATTCATGCAAGACATGGCAGAGGCACTGGGAGTGGAGTTTGCCTACAGGCAGCCTTACATCCCTGCAGGTCAGGGAGCAAACCAAGGTGTGTTGCAGTCTACTAATCATTTTCCATAGAGATCCAAGCTAGCTACCATTTGAAAAACTGCTGGTACATAATGGAACAGAAAAACAGAATGGAAAGGTGATGCAAAAGAACCATGACAGACAGACAAGATGCTCTGCTGCAACTCTGGGAGCCCCAAATTCTCTGAAACCAAATGCAAACCTATTGTGGCATTACAGGAATACCTCAAAAATGCAACTAACAAAAAGGTAAGCAATGAGATTAGCACAGCTCAAATAACTCTGAAAGAACAGGATAAGGTGGAAGAACATGAATGTTTCTTTTAGACAACTTTTATTATGCTGTTAACTTTTTCTTGTAATATTCTAGGCAAATGCTGAGATGCCCATTAGTCAATTCTCTAATTGCCATTACCCAAATCACATGCTGTATCTGGTTCAACATTCTTCAAGCACTAAGACTTTTTTTTTTTTTTTTTTTTTAATAACTTAGCACATCTTCTTGCCTCGCAGTACAAATAAATGCACTATTTCTAAGAGAAGCCCTTCTTCAAGCAGATCATTACTGATGTCTGACTTCTTGGGCTTCTTGATAAATTATCCTCTTCTTTCACCTCAAGCAGAAAATGCTCTTCCACCAATAATCTATGACTGTCAGTCTTGATTACTTGTAAACAGTGAAGCTCTTTGAATATTTCTGCTTGTGAAAAGCGTTCATTTTCTCACTCATGTCTCCCAGTGTGAGATGCTGGCAGACCTGACAGCTGTGCTTTATGTTATTTTATTAAAGTTGTTAGTGCTGCAGAATGGTCTACGTTTTTATCACTGCAATTCTTAAGGGAAACACAATATTGTTTTATAACACATTCGCATTGGGGAACCTTTGATTCTTGCCCTTTGTGGAGGAGCCCAGAATTCACAATGCATTATGCTGTTGTGAACCCAGGTCCAGGACTGTCGGTTGCTTGAAATGACATCTATATAATGGTTTGCTCTACTTATGCCATAACACAGGTGGCTTTTCTGCTGGTGTTAACATAGAGCACTAGCTAGAAGTATTGGAAAAAAAAAAAGCTCTTGTGCTAATTAACATTGTCAGTCTCAGTGAATATTTACTGTTGATACTTAAGAGTTTAGTATCTTCTGGTACATATAACTAAAAGAAAAGTCATGGTGGTGGAGAGTAATTACACCAAACTACTGCAATACAAAAAAACTCAACTGCTTCATCAATTACACAATATAACATTGTCAAAACCAGCAGGAAAAAAAAACAAACACAAAAACAGAACAAAACACACCAATCTTTGCTAGTAGTTTGGATCAGATGTCAGACATTACCTAGCTGGTATTGTTTGCTATTACAAATATACCTTGGGTTATTTAGTTTTTTTCTCTGCTAACCTCCCCCACTTTGGTGAAATCTGCAGAGTAATATTTCAGCACTGGATTAACATGTAAACCATGAGGAGGATAAGAGTTTCCTCTCTTTAGTGACAACCCATTTCCAGAGACTGGTGACAAAAACTGCTGCACACACCTTGTCCTCCAACTCCCTTGTGGACCTAGAGCTGTGTGATAAAAACACCCCCACAGCACATCCCTGATCTTTTTCTCACACTGCAGCAAGCAGCTGCAGCGGGGCTTGATCCTGGGCATCTTACCTGAGGAAAAAACCATGTAGGACTGAGCTGGCTATAGCTCCTCAGCCATTTGGTGACACTAAGGACCTCCTACTCCTGGTACTGACTTCCTCACATGCTACCTCCACATTAATTTCTCTGTTGCTTTCTTCACCCTTTTCTCCTTGGACTTGTCCTTCTTTTCCCCTCATTTTTTATTTTTATTTTTTAATTTAGCTTACATCCTCCTAGTAAGGCTTCATTTTCACCCCTCCCCATAATGTAATTAACTGTGACATTTACTGCTATCATCTGTACCTCCTGCTACACTCTACCCTTTTCCTCAAGCTCTGCTGTCTTCCTAAAGGAAGTGTAAGTTTTTTTTTTTTTCTTTTTCTCCCATGGGCAGCCTAGCCTCCTCTGTGCCTCTTGTTGTGCTTTGAGTCTTGTCTGAACTAACAACGTAAAACAAAAGAATGACAGACAGTGGTTTCACAAAGCATTTTCTCAGGTACACTGTGATTGCTTTGTATCATTTGTTGAACACAATTGGCCCTAAATCCCATTTTACCTACCTGTGGGTTATCAGCCACAAGAGCTCCCAGCCCTGGGCATCTCCCGTTGCACCTGCTGCAGGCAGGGTCCCAGAAAGGGCAAAAACAGGCAGAGAACAAGCATAGCACATTCACCCTTGAACACAAGAGAGCACCCACAAGATAGTGTTAGTGCTATGTCAGAGCCCTGGCTGCCCCTCAGCACCTGCTACAGAATCAGGCCCTGTTTCTAAGCTGCCCTTGCTACAGTTCCCACTCCCCAGCTGAGCAGCCCAGGCACTTCAGAGCTTTCTGCATCTGTGGGCCTGCCTCCATACTTAATTACTGCTACAAGACTGCTGTAATTTAATTGCTTTAGTTTACAGTAAACACAGCAGAAAAAAAACACATCCTATTACTTCCTCATCTGCTGACTTCGCTTGGGATTCTATATTATATCAATATCTCCGTGAAACAAATACCTGATTGTGGTATTTTTACTTGCTGCATTAAATCCTTGTTATTTAACAAGATTAAGAAATCCAAATTACCTGTAATCTAGACAACAATTTTTAAAACTATCTACTGGAAAAAAATCCTTCAATTTTTTCACCACTTTTGTGCAATGCACTCTACCACAACTACTGATATTACCCCTGCAAAACACATTTCATTGGAAATCTCAGTTTATCAAAGCTGCATTTTAAAGGGGGTGTTTTACTTTTTCTTCCCATTGAGTCTTTCACAATATTTTTTCAAACTGCAAATATTTTTTCATTTGTATTGTTGTGCTTTGGATAAAGACTTGAACCTCATACTTCAACATGGACACGAGTAACTACACCCTTTTAGCAAAGCACTTAACTGTAGAATTTTGTGGAAACACAAAGGTTGAGTAAAAACTCCTAAGCACATGTGTTTAAGTGCTTCGCAAAAATAAAAACTGCAAAAAGTAGTTTCTAACTACTCTTCATATAAAAATAAGAAAATAAATACAAAAGGTATCTTAAGCAATTTGGCTTTGAAATATATTTGGCTTTTGACACTACCGTAAGCAGAATGATGGTTATATAGAAAACACATCCACCGTTCAGTGAAATATGTAGATTGCACTCGGAAGAGCTCAAACCTTGACAGACTTCCAGTTTGGCTCCAATGGAGATAAAATTCTTGGAAAGTGAGCACATTACAAAGGAGATGCTTGAAGGAATATCTACTAGCGTATGAAGTTCTGCCAAGAACTTGGAAAACTGCTATTTATGGTCTGATAGAAATCCAAGCAAGAATCTATAAACATGTTTGGATACATTTTCTGCCATGCTTTAAAGTAGACAAAGTTGCCCAAAGTTGCCCATTATCCTCTCAGTTAACAGATAATGTTACAAGCACCTCTGCAGGTTTCCTCATCTGGGAAGACAAGATAGAGGGATGTGGGGAACTTCCTAAAGGCATTTCCTATGGAGAACTGCCTACACAAAAGAGGTGTTGCACAGAGTCCCGAGTAAGAAATGGCAATGTCACCAACATGATAATGCTGGAGGAAACATTATACTGTGAGCACAGCCTGCCATGCAACATTACTCATTTGGAAAAAGGCTATTTTTAATCAAGAAAAAGCACTTTAATCAAGGATGGAGTCAGTGATTCAAAAATTTCATGCAGGTGCATGTATTACTTGACTGAAAGCATTTTTCCCCAAAGGTCAGAGCTGCAGAGCGATGTGTCGGTCCCACCCTGGTAGCAGAGATAACCTCAGGGTGCCCATATCAGGCTGATGGATTCTGGCTCTCAACACAGGGAGTCTCAAAGTCAGAACTTCCCCCGCTAATCTTCTTAACTTCAGACAAATATTTACCCTACCCTAGGCACACTCAATAAGATTCATGACATGCCAAGGAAGACACATTTGTATTAAGGTGGTTGATTCAGTTTGTTTGCTATGTATTTTTTTTCACCAGCACAAAGAAAATCAGCCGCGGGTCCCACAGTATCAGCACAGAGCTGGTCCAGCGTGCTGGGGGGACCCGAGCATGCCCAAACTCCTGGGGACATCTTCCCTCCTCACCACACCTCTGGGAAAAGCCTGCAATGACCAGAGCAGAGAGCAGATTTCTTCTCTTTTTGGGAATAAACATACGCCAACTAAACAGCTACTATTAAATAAAGCCCCCCTCCCTCCCCACCCCTGAACACTTCTGAAATTAAGAAAACATTCACTTCATGTGTCTTGGAGTAACTTATACTCTGAGTCACTCTCTCCACCAACTATAGGAATATTTTAAGATTTCAAATGTCAGAAATGACACATGCTGCATGCTGGAGGAAAACCCCATGTGGTTTCGAAGCCTGCTCTTCTCTGTGCTTCCAGGACCACTGTCTCAGGGGACCTCTCACCCAACAACAGAGTTCTCCAGGACGGTCCTGTCTGCTTTCCCTGATGGGATCACAGTACTGTCATGGGATTACAGCTACATCCTCAGGATGATCCATTCTTCCAACCATCCCCCAGGTACTTTAGCTTCCAGCCTTGCACATGCAAAGCTACCTTGCATCTGAGATGGCCTCCCCAGGATTTACGCGGCCAATACCATCCAGTAAGCAGGTACTAAAATAGGTAGAGGAATAAATTGCTCTCATTTAACATTCACTCTGAAAAATATGGCTGCATTTATTATGCCGCATATTGTTTTATATACTGTTTTGTTATAATAAGTCATGTTTAAAATGTCATGACATTTAAATCAACAGCAATAAGAGGGAAACAGCAAAAAAAGAGAACAAGATGATCAAAAAGGATCTGAGAAAATCCTTGTGAAGTGTTATTGGGGTAAATACTGTAGATACAGTAAGAATAGTCACAAAGGAGCATAAAACTTAGGTATGAGATACCCACCCCAACGCTCCTGTGAGCCCTACAAGCTCTGTCAGGTCTCTGTGACCCTGCGGTTGTCCCCAGGTCCCATGACAGGGGGAGGGGTGCCACCACCAGCTGGGTGGTTGGGGCGGGCTGTGATCAAGGGACTTGGGTGCCCGAGACAAAACCATCATGGTGCTCTGCATCACCTTGTAGGTGCAGCCTTTCTCAGTGCTGTCCATTACCAATCCACCACAATACCCTGGAAAACTCAGTTGAATGTGTCCCTGGAATTTGATAATGCCATTTGTCTCAGTGAGGATCTTATTTCAATGCCTGGGCTAAGTTATATGAATTAACTTAGCATATAACATAAAAGCTTATTTTAATGCAGCTTCATAGCCTTTGAGGAAACACAGAGGCTGTCTACCACTGATGATCTACATGCATAATAGCATATTTTCACCACAAAGACTTTTGATGTTAAAAAGAAAATAACTCTGATCAGAGGAGCTACACTGTTACCGCAGATTCAATGCTCATCTTTTATACCAGGTTTGGACCCACATGCCAGCATCCCTCACCGCAGCCTCTGTGCTTCCTCACTCCCCGCCAAGGGAAAAAGCAACAACTGCAAGAACAAAACAGATGGCGAGGCAACGAAACATTAAACCCAATCCCAATACCTGAGCTGTACCATGAATATTTCACTGAGGCATGGGGTAGGAAAGACAACAAAATGACCTTTTCTGGCATCTTAAGGGATATCTAACCTTGTAATTGCTACAGACAGAGGACACACAAGATGGAGACCAAGACTATTTAACAGCTGTGTATATTTTTTTTTTTCAAAATTAGTATCTCAATGTTCCCATTATAACCTGCCAATAGGAATGACATTTACTCTTGCTCTGAGAAATGAAAGAAACTCTAAAAGACAGACTGCATTAAGAATCTATTGATATTCCACTGACCTAGTGGCATACAAGCCAGACAAGCTTTGTCAAGGGCAAATGCCCTAGAGTCTGAAAATTCATCTCTTAAAGTAGCAGTAAAGAAAAATGTTTCTTCAACGTCTAGAATATTTGTGGAGGCTTGCGCTTTCTTGATGTTATAATGGTAGTATACAACACTAGACCCAGACATAGGAGCACAGTTGGAGATTTCAGATGGTCATTAGCCTCTTCCAGTTTTGCTAATCAATTATTGCCACTGATTTTAATTAGGATGTTCTCTTCAGAGACATCACGTAGGCTTTTGCCCAGTTTATTTTTTCTTATTGTAAAATCATCAGAAAGGTAAGCTATCCATAACAGAATATGATCTAAGACTCCCTTTTGCAAGAGATGGGTGCAGAGGCTTTGAGCTGTGCAAGAGGTCTCCATGCTGCCTTGTACTGGTGGGAAGACCCCGACAAGGGAAGGGGAAGGAGAACAAGGAACAACATGATGTTGTTCAAGCATGCTCCTTCATCCCTCAAGATGAACCTCAACTTCCACACAAAATCAGATGAGAGCAAAATCACAGAGAAGGGCCCAAAACAAGGGCAACACAAGAGCCTTTACTTTTTTGGTGAAGCTCAGACTGGGAGAGCAGTGACTTCTTCAGGGGGTGGAGTAGCACAGGCTGCCTTCACTTTTGAGGAGGAGGAATATATTTGCTCCTATTCTAAGCTGCAATGTTGGCCTTCTGTTCAAATTATTTTTCTGGGGAGTAAGACCACAGTTGTACCCACACTGAAAAAGCAGGGATAGTATTATAGCCCAGGAATATAACCTTCTGCAATAGATTTCAGTGAAGGGACTGTGAATTTGGGTATAATCAATTTTAGCTAGATGCATATTGCAGTTAAGTCTGATAGCTTCCACTAGTAGGAAGGTCTTTTTGATGAAAATACACTGAAAAACAACTAAAAAAAAGTCAGTTACCATAGCCTATACTGCATCTTCTCAGACACCCCCATGTTTCTATATAGAATTCCTGTTCTAATTTACATATTAAATATTAATTGTTGTACAGATTTCAGTATCATTGCTTTTGGACAGAAATCTTATTGAAACCTTTGAGTGCACACGTTTTAGAAATATTCATCTGGAAAACTCACTGGAACTTCGTATCATTTGTGCCAGCTCTGCTCCTGTAACATTACACTGGCAGCCAGTCCCAGGCCTTCTCACCATAACTTGGAGGATATGCTTCAGAGCTATAGAAAATCCTACACTTCATGGATGGGGAGATCACAAACATAGCAGGGGTGGAGGGTAGAAAGGGTATGAAGATGGGAAAAGCTACCCAAAACTTCCCAGTTTTCAGAAAAAGCAATTTGGTTTGCTTTCATTTCAGTTTGTTCATGCATTAGGAAATGAGATCTACAGAAATAAAAGCAATTTCCAGCTGATATGAATAAAGCACATGGCTACATTGAGAAGAGGTTGTACATTACTCCAGAAGCTCACCTCAAGTACTTGGAAATTAAATGCTGTGAGAACAGACATAGTCTGAGCTTGCATCATCTCAATTTGCCAAACTGGGAATTTGCAGGTTTCCTACCTACTGTTGAGGAGGAGGTTGAATGGGAATTGTGTTGTATTGTCATACTGTTGTGGACTGGCAAAATCATTATATTCATTTAAATAAAATCAACTTAAAGTCAGAGTAGGTTACCTTGATAATGAAACTTGTCTACAAGATCTGCTGCTACATTTTTTCATCTCCTGTCTTTTATTTCTTTTAACTAGCCTTAAACAAGATTCACGAAAAGATTGTGTTCTCAGTTTGTGTTTCCAGGGCTTAGTCTGTGCATGTACTGAGGTGCAGAAAGGTGCTCAAGCCCTCCTCATTCAGACGTGTAAGCATTATTACATTACATTTAATTGCAGAAGACACTGTCCCCACAGCTTTATTTCTTATATGACATCTTGTGAATTGCTTTTAAGAAAAGCCATTTACACGACCTCTATATATATGTAAACTAGTACTCTAATGTCACATTCTTGTTTGCACATAACCTTGTAGTCATGTCAGCTAATCCTAATGCAAAAAAAACAAGTGGCCCCTTCACATATTTCAGTTAGGAAACAAGAGCATGAGTTTTCCTAAAACAAAGTATTTGACTCATAATGTCTAAAATCTGTTTCACTGGAAAACCAGCATTTTGCCCATCATCTTCTACAAAGTTCAGCATCTTTGTCAGTGCTCATCTACTTGACTTCTTAATTGTCTATGTTCACTGGCTGTATCAAATGGAGTTTTTCTTTGCCTTTGCTCACTGTGTATTACATCTTTTAATCGGTATATATAATTACTTACCACAATCTGCCATGCCAGATTTTCTAAGCATTAGTCTAATTAACTTAAGCTTGATAATTATGTTTCAGATATCATAACTGTACACACAGAACTTGCAGATTATGCTGTTGGCTTAGCTGTTTCTGATAACATTTTTCTCCTATTCTTACTTTTCACTTCTCTTTATCTTTTTGTACTGGGTGGGAGCACAAGAGGAGCTGCTATTCTGTTTAAATGACTGGAGGTTTCTGTAAAAGCACGAACAGGTTGTTTATAATAACAAGTTCTCAAATAAGGCAACACAAATGAGAACAGATCCAAAATGGAAGGATTTCCATCTACTTATAAATGTCAGCGAAAGAAGAAACTTGAGCTTCCAACAGCAGAAATTGTAGAGGATTCAAGCACAACCTACAGCATTTACTGGCCAATTACAAAAGTACTCAGACTTTCCACAGGTCTTCAGCCTCAGCTATTCTAATTATACGCCTGTTGGCGACAGCATGCCGCCAGGGAGGCAATAAATAAGTGATAACGTGCATGGGACCTGGCACACATACCTTTCCAGCACAGAAAGATCATCCCTCACGAAGTGATGCAGGCCATCTGGGCATATGAAATATGCAAGCCTGAGACCCTGAGTAAGAGTAAATAGATGCAGAGAACACTTATGTCACAGTAATAAATAAAGGAAAGCAAAAGAAATCTGTAACAGGCTATGGATTTTTATTTGGCTTTCTGACATAAAACATTTCTTCTCATTTCTGTCCAATTCACTTTGGTATTCTGCCTTTACAATGGGGAACTTACCCTGAGCTGCTTGGTTTTCCTTTGTCCTGGATGAAGGCAGGAACATCACATCCCACTAACCCAACAGCCTCTGAGAGGCAGAGCCAGGAGGGCCAGACCTCTCTCCCTGTTCCCAAGGGTCCCACACAGGAGCGTGGAACCATCTTATGGACTGGAGCCCTGCAAGCCACATTTACAACCCAAAGGTGCTTAGACCATGATTTGTGTATTTAGGCTGCAAACCCACCGATATTCTATCTGTGGTAAAAGCCCATTTGCTTGAACATCAAGCGCAGTGGTACGTAAACGTTGTCAAGCCCACTCAAAGAACCATGCTGATGTTGCATTTACTCCCAAGTCATTGGCAAGGACTTAATCAGCTATGAAACACTGAAACACTACTCAACCACTCCTATTTTTAACACAGACTTAATAGATATGGAAACAAGGACAGGAACAGGCAGTTCCTCTTGCTGAAATTCCTCTCATTCAAGGCCTTATTTTCAGGTGACTGAAGGGCTGTTACCCTTGACAGAAAAGATTACCAGCAGTCAAGGAAGTAATCAGAGCAGCCAATACATAAATAAGCATAGCATAAATCTGAATATTAGTAATTAGCATCTGATTCAATCTGACTAAGAGTGTTAGACCACTGTAGCAGCAATTCCTTATAGGAAACTATTTAACATTCCAATTATCTTTAATGAATTAACCTCAAAGTATGGCTGAGGTGCAACATCCTAAGAATCCCTTTGCTCATCTACAGTCCACTTGCAACTAATTTCACTTCACAAGCCTACCTCAATTAACATTTTTCTGTATTTCACACATGAATAACTGCAGTACTGAAATATGCAATCCTTTCTCAAATTCAATAGCTGAGATACCTTAATTTTTTTTTGATTCTACAAATGAAGGAAAATAATTTCCTGCTACTATCTCAAACCAATTAAAATTATTTTTGTACTGGCTTTGCATCTTCGATATATGTATGAACCAAGAAAACCCAACAATTTTTCACATAATCATTGCTTGGAAATGATCTGTTATGCAGTACCCCAAAAACAAAAGGAACTTGCAACAAGCAAATTTTAAAATTGTTTTACATTTTCCATCACTAGAACGTTTAAAGAACGTATAAATGTTTTGTATTAAGAAAACTAAGTAGTTCTAAGCTAACCGAATTTAAAAGTCTTGGAAAATGTGATAGTTAATTGATAGTCCTGGAAGAAAATGAGAATACACTCGTACTGGCCAACATACAATTACAGCAATGCAATTAATCACTGTAAAATACAGAACAACTTCATATAATACTGGGTGTGCTATGCAGCAGGGGTAGAATAAGATATCTAACTGCATGAACTCAGAGTTATCAAAAGATAACTACGAGAAACCAGTGACCAGCCTCAAAACATCTGCAGAGCAGGGCAACAGCAGGACCTCATGACTCTGTTCTTCTGCTTTCCCTGTTTTTTTTTTCCTGTGGTTTGTATAAAGAGACACAATGTCATTTAATATCCTTGCTTTAAGAGACACATGGTGAGGAAGCTCTTCCTTTGTGCCATGGTTGTAGTAAAAGGAGCAACATTTTCAAACAGATTATAGATCCGACGTTATTTTCCTTTTCACTGTATGTTTGCAGCATTATTTTAGCATTAAGAAAAATGAACACACATGTAGATAACAGCATCCACGCAGCAATATGGCATAGCTGTTTTTCTTCTTACAAACATCCAATTTAATTTTATCATCAAATACCACACAGTACAAATTCTTACATTCTGTTCCTTACTGATTTTAACCTCAGTTTAGAAGTAGGTATTGTGTGCCGTGCATATCATCTAGTGCTCACTGGGGAAGAGAGCATTAACAGTAAAAAGACGCAGCAATATGGTACATGGGTCCTTCTCGCTTCAGGACTGTTGCATTTTTTCCCCCCATCTGAAACACCCACATGATGCCATAGAGCTTTACTTAGTAGCTCAGCAGTGACAGTGATGTTAAGATGAAGTTATATACGTAGGGTTGCAGACATAGTATTACTTGTCCATATAGCTACATAAACAGTTTATTTTGTATATTAATTTTTATAACAAATAGGAATACACATGGCCTATTTGGTTACATGAACAAATCCGTGCCCTGAAAGATGATGTTCTCATTAAACGAAGCCGCATGCCCAAATCTTCTAAGTGCTGTTTACTTTGCTGGCAGCACAGCCAGCATGCTACAGAGCATAAATCTTTCACTATTGCCACTCAAACTGAGGGCACCCCATAGTGAATTCTGAATGCTTAAAGAATTAAAAACAAGCCACTAAGAAGAGAATATTTATTAATAATCAATAACTGCTTAATTTAGCAAACATTGTAAACTAACATTGCTAGACAGAATGAGTTTTTCCTCTTCACGCCATTTCTTTCTAATACTTCACCTGCTCACAAAGAATACTACATATTGTAACATTTTACCCCTAGGGGTTTTGTTTTAGTTTATTTTTTTTAAACTAGTATTTGGTTTTTATACCACTTTTTTTTTTTTTTTTCCCCTTTTCTTATTTCAAAAGCCTGTTTCAGGTCCAATTTTACCTACACTCTTTGTAATGTATTCATTTCTTGTCATGGCTTTGGTCCACTCACCAGGCTGGAGAAAAATTCTTTACATCTAGTAGGCACTTTTTTCCCTTGGGAACTGGCCAGTGCCAGACCTTTGCCTGGTGCTCCACCCAAGCTGATGCACCCTCCAGACATTTCTGCATCTTACAGCAACACCAGGGCCCAGGCAGGACAGACCTACTTCCAGGAAAGCACTTGTAAGTCTACCAGCTGTCTTACAGATCAACTGAACCCACAGGGCACCAAATTGCCACCTCCTATCACAGTTTACTGGCACTGCTATCTGAATTGATACTTTACTTAAAAAAAAAAAAAAAAAAAAAAAAAAAAAAAAAAAAAGTTGGGCTCCAGATGACAGTGCCAAGCACCTGCGGACATTTCAGGAAATAGCCCTGAGAAGATTAGGAAAGCTATAAATATTGTGTTATGGATCATCTAACATGGACCAAGTCAAGGGCTTCCATCATTCCACCTCAGCTGAGATTTTGGGGCATCAGTAAAAATGTGGATAATTTTATTGAAAAAAAAAAATATTTATCCAAGTCCATAGCTGAAAATTGTGAAACATCCTGAGTTGATTTTTTAATAGAGACATAAATGCTGAAAATTAGCTAAGTAAAATGAAATAGTTTTTACCAGCATGCTACACTAAGCCCTTGCTTATCACATGAACACAGATTTTGTGCTGATTTTAGTACCAGTAGGAAAAGGCCATTATCCTTAACTCCCCTAATGATATCCTAGGAAAAAAAAAAAAGTACATTTTGTAGATAGCAAAAGGTTTTGCCAGTAAATCTGATGCTGCCATGTCCGAATTCAGAAAGACATTTAAGTTCTCTCTCAACACTCACTGCATGTGCAAGATCTATTTGAACTCACTTAAGATGATCACTCATTTAAATGCTAAAATGGGATTGCATTTAATACCAGTGAACACACAACTTAAAGACTGAGCATGACGAGAATAGCTAGCTGTGTTACTCATTGTCCATGTTTGAGGGTAAGAACTCTTGCTTTAATTAAAGAGAGTGAAGATGTCTGGATGCTTACATATTATGGCAGAGAGCACAGTACAGGAAGAGAGATTAAGTCATAGCATGAGTCAGAAAACTGTGCAGAGCCAGATTAAAACCAGGGAAATAATTATGACAAATCAGTTGAAATTCTAGATGAAAATGTTATCTTCTGGCTCAAAACTGAACATTTGACAAATTTTAGGAAGATGTTTTTCCTTCATTCTTGGCATCTCCTTGTGCATCTACTTGGCATCTCCTGATGCATCTTCAGAAATTAACTGTTATAATTTTCCACTGCTATTTTTCAATTATGGATACCAGACTTTTGGTATTATTTACAGTACTCTTGTACCTCAACCCAGAAAATGTGCATGGCACTTGAAGGGTGAAAAGCAACCTAGCTAGTGAGGACCACATCTTGCAGTGTTTACTCCTAAGTATCATTCTTATCCACTAGCACTGTCCCCTGCCTCAGTGTAATAATTGGGGTCTACAGGTCTTCTGTAATTGTAAACTCAGCATGAAAAAAATGTGAGGTTTCACACAATAGCCTGAAAACCTGTAATGATCTTTGTTGATAAAAACAGTGCAGAAAGGGAGGAGCCTGCATTCATCCAAACAAGACAGCTTTGTAAACTCAGAATCACAATTAACACAATAAAATAAGAATAGATGATAACTAGCACATCAGCCATTACACTGAATTGGTGAAAATAATAATAAAAGGAGTAATAGATATTCTAATACATTCATCTCACTTTGGAGCTTCAAAAGTGAGACACAGCAGGAACAAAAGGGATGGAATAGGCTCCAGTGAAAGTGTCGAAAGGGCTCCATTTTGTTTCAGATACTCATTTTTATTCACAGCCATACCCAGCCCAACATGCTTGGTAGAACTGTTGTTTGCTGCTCCTGAAGAAGATACCACCACCCTGTCTATCCTTCCCCTCCTTTGTGTTTTTCCATCCTCCATTATGTTCTCTTATTTTCACTTAATCTATTGCCCAACCAAGTGCCCCAGAGTCCTAACACAACTGAAGGTGATACCTAATCCAGGGATGGTCTGAGCCCTAACCAAGCCCATGCTCAAAGCCTGGCAGAGGCCCCAGAGTGCTTTTACTCATGACTTACCAAGGTAGAGCACATGCTTTGGCTAGCTTTCTCTCCACATCAGCCAAAGAGGTATAATCCTTACTTATGCCATGCCAACTCTACAACTATTTTGTCATAAATCAAGAATGTTTTGTTACCATCACCACCACCAAAGCAACACTACGTTGGCAATGACCCTATCTTTCCAAAAAAGAGGAATTATTTGCTACAATACAAGATTTTACCTTCCTACCCTCTCTAGCACTTGTTTTCTTAGATATTTTAGTTAAGCTTGTTTTGCACAGCTCTTCCATTTATTCGCTTTATGCTGATTTTCAGCCCCTTTTCTCAAATATCCTAATTAATAGATTACCACGGCTTGGTGGCACCATAGCTGACTATCTGTACGGACAAACCACGGACAGAGAGCATGGAAGGACAGCACAGACACCATTACAGTGACTGTAACAGAAAGTGTTCTGTAGTAGAGTTTACCATATCCTACCATGAAAAGAAAAAAAAAATCTACAAAGTGGCAGACAAGGAAGAATGATGGGAGGACAATTGTAAGAAGGGTCTGGAAAGTCCAATGAAGGAAATGAATTGAGTAGAATCAACTCAATCAATTCATGGTGTCTGCAGCATCGTTTCTTCTAACAGACTGCTTCAAAAGCATATTCAAATTGAAACTCTACACACCACTTAACATTGATGTCAGAAGTGACACGTGGAGCTAATTAGATGCATTTATCTGCAAGAGATATGTTGTTTCCATTTCTGCCTACTGCACAAAATAAGATGAAGATTCCTGTTGTTTCTGCCTGTCAACAAAGGCACTATCCTCTTGCAATATCCATAGGCCTTTTCTTTAAGGACTTATTTTTTTTTAGTTCAAGCTGTATTACAAAAACAAAATAAATGTATTTGCATACTTCCCCCAGCAACCACTTCTGTATTAGATCAGCCCCTGGCTGCCTCAGCAAAGAATGAAATCATGATGGGGCTCAGCGCAGAGCTGTGGATAAAGCAAACAGCCCCATCCTGCCAGGCAACCACGGCTGCGTGCATTTGAGCCACTGGTACCAGGAGACGGGGGCACATCTTGCTGTTGGCTACTCTGCATTATCCGGGATAACCCCTGGAGCCAGTGCGGTAACTCTGGATTTGCAGAGCTGGAATGAGGCTTTGATCTAATGTCACAACGGGGAAAGGCAGTGAGTCAGACCCTATCAGCAGCAGAATTCGACCCAGCCGGGGTCTGCTGCATTCAGTGGAAAAACACTCATTGGCTTCAGTGGAAGCAAGTTCAGCATCTCAGAGCCAGCAGGGGAAAAAAAAAAAAAAAAAAAGCTCGAAAGGTCACACAGAGAAAACATAAAGGGGAAATTGTTCCAAGGCACAAGGAGCTGCTTCATTTTTTGTTGTTGTTCAGGATAGCCTATTGGTTTGGTTTTCAGCAGAGCAATGCATCTTGCCACACACCCTCCCCTAACTAACTAGGCAGGAGCATGAATGGTTTTAAAGAAAATCATCGGTTTGTCTGCAGACAACTCAATATTTCATTGCATCAGGCCCTGTTCTCTCATACTATTTTTTATTGATCAGAATACCTCAGGCTATTAAGTTTATTAATTAAATGATAATTTTTTTTCGTGGTGAGTATACAAGGAGATAAATGTCTTACAAATAAACTCAGAGCTTCCAGGCTGAGTCATGTGGTGATTTAGAAGTCATTTATCTTTTTCTCTACCCCTCAGCAAAAAGTAATCATTGCCACAATGCTCTGCGAGTCTAATGTGACTGTGAAATGTGCAACATAAAGAGATATTTTTCATTTCCTGCACAATTATACCAAGCTTTTATGTTATACTAATTTGTAATTGCAGTGCTAACAAGAGGATATGGATAGCTGCTAATCCATTTAAGCACAAGCTGTCACCCTTCTGAAGTAGGGAGTGGTCTGTCCCCATCAGCTGAAGACAAACTTCACTGAAGCTAAACTCAGACTCAAATGCCTGTATTCTTCAAAGATGCACAAGTTTGCATATGCCTGAATTTTTCAGTGCTTCATTGCTGTTCTGAGCCAAGCACGGGGTTGATAGGTGATGCTCTAAAGCTGAGAGACAGATGTTTTTTGAAAAACTTTCCCTTGGTGCTGTTTTTCCCAGGCTGAGCTGCTGGAGAGCACTTCAGTGGGGGGACAAGTGCCTTCAACTCAATCGCCTACCCCATAGGAAGCAACACCTGGTGGTCAGGTGTCCTGCCATGCACGTAGGGAAAATATCACAGTTCTTTGATCAGAGACACAAGCAAAATGTGGGTGCCAGCTGACACCAGGTAGAAGGGCTCAGTAAATACATGAAACTTGAAAAGCAAATGTCCAGATGGCCAGAAATGAAAAGGGAACAGGTCCTCCCTAGAAAAGTGTGTGTTCCTGGCAGCCCTCCTCAATGACATGCTCAGATACAGCTGTATGTCAGCACCCATGTGTGTGCTGCAGACAACAGGGCCAGCTGCAGTCTAACTCTGCACTCTAGACTGCAAAGGCTGTGTGCAGCTTCCACTTGCAAGTACTTTTAATACTTGGGAGCATAGGTATTGCTTTCAGTGTTTGTAACACAGAATATGCAGTGAAGCAGAATGCATTTCAGAATCCTGTATTTTCTTCTGGCTTCATCAACAGTACTTTGACTTAAAAAAAGGCTATCGTCAGGACAAGCACACGGTGCAGGGTAACAGCCAAAAGATCAGGAGAACACTGGAAGAGGGGGAGACGTATGAACTGAGAACAGCCAGAGTCAAAATTCATCTGAAACAGGACTTCTGAATCCTACCATGAGACAAACCAGCAGCAGTTGACATCTGTATGCAACTTGGCATTAACTCTGCCAGCACACAGATCATCCAGAGCACAGGACAGCAGGAGAGCTGGGCCCACAAAGGTGCTCTTCACTATTCCCAGTGACAGAAGGTAAGAATGCAAATTAATAGATCTTAATTTTTGTTCTAAAAATTGCAGTATTGTCTCTTCAATAAGAATATGCTACCATATTCTTAGAGTGAGGTGTATTGTACAGCACAAAAAGACAGCAGCATATAGGACCAGAACAGTAACTCCTCATGTAAAAGTCTGACCCCACACTGCATTCTTACCCAGGTCTTCTCAGATACAGTTTTGCTCAGACTAACAAGCTTTCAAAATCTGGCCTGTACACATCATATCCTTAGGTCATCAGCACTTTGAATACAGAATACCACAAACTAGTTACTTTAGCATTTACTAGTCTCTTAAAACACTACAGAAAACTGGCAGCATTACTTCCCATGGATGTTACCCACAGTTTTGGGCAGGTTGAACTAGTTTAGTTTAAGACAGGCCAATGTGCAATGTTTCAGTTAAAACTAACAAAGAATAGCGGTGTAAAAGTCACATTCTCCTGTGTTTGCACAGTGATGCTCTACTGGTCTGGCACCAGAAGAGGGGCTTAACAGTAGGAATCAGAGGCACAAACAGCAAAGGCAGTGTTTGCAGAAATGCTTTAGGAAAAATGATGGCATGTAACTATAGACTAAGGCCTTTAATTTTTCATCCCCCTTTCTGCAGGCAAACAGCTGCCACAGCATCAACCTACAGGTGGTTAAGGGACATCTGCACTTCCTTGGAGTGACCTTGGATGTTGCTCCAATAACACTGCCGACAGTAAGCTCAAGAGACCTCGCTGACATAGTCACTAGAAAGTAGGGCATGCCATTAGCAGCATGCACATGTACACTACACAAGTCCTTTAGCCTTGAGCACAGAGACCCCATTCTCCACAAACCCACAGCCATTGTGCCTCTGCTGGCAGCATGCAGGAGGTCAGAAAGCTTCATGCACTTTAAGCCAGGCTCTTTCCATCAAAGCAACTCAGGGCTATTTCTACAATACCCCATCCTGCTCTCCAGAGCTGTTTACTTACTGCTCAAAATCAACATCTGATACAGAATAAAAGAACTGTAAAGTGTTTAAAGAAATCAAGACCAAGAATGTCCTGTGACAGCTACACTAAGAAGCAGTGAAGCTGCACTGAGTGATAGTTCATCAACCTTCACTACTTAAGCAATTCACAAACTATTTAATTAAAAATATAACATATCTGAGAACTGCTAAATTGCTTGCAATGACTACCAGTCATTTGGTAATGATACCAAAAAAAGCTATTAGAAGTAAAGTGTAAGCAAACTTTTTAAAGATTGAATAACAGGGTCATTACAGTTCCAGCCATCAATGTCGTTCTAAAAAACAAAACAAAACAAAAAAAAAAAAACAAGCAACAAAACACAAAAACCTGGGTGTCCATCTCAACCTAAAAACTAAGCATTTTTATCTCACTCATTTACAGTCAAAATATGCTTAGAAAAGGTACAGTAAATTTCATTGTAATTAACTGCACACTTGGCATTCTGAACACTAAAACAGTCTCTGCTGTCTGTCGTTTAGTTGATTTAATAAAAAAAACTTTCTTCCTCTTCTTTTTTTTTTTCCTGCATGTTGCTAGGACAAATACTCTGTATTCATTAGTAATCAAATACAATAGCAACTGTAATACTGTTGCACAGCTGAATTCTTCATTATCAACACCTTCATTTCTAAATTATTTCCTTTAAATAGTTGTCTCTTGTTATTCTAGTTCAGCTCATGAAGGAAGTTCTGACAGTGACAGCTTGGGTGAAGGATGCCAAATTAAATAAGTGATCAAACCCAGAATCAACAGATATTGGTTTCAACATTGAATAGAATTGCATTTAGCCACATCCACAGGATTTTGGGATTGCCATCTGGGAATGCTGAAGGGAAAGAATCCTGCTGCAGTCCTCAGCACAAACCATGCTCAAGTGCTTGTGACAGCTGAACACTTTAATATCAATTATCTCAACTTTAGGGCACGGATTGATCCCAGAAAGTCCATATAGCCCTGCAGATCTTCCTGCTAGCAGAAGGTACCCACTAGATCAGTGTTAAGCATTCACAATATATCATGGTAGCCATGCAATTCTGCAGGTGTTGGAAGATCTGAGCTTTCAGAGTGGTTTGGAAAAGTGAAAACTTCCAGTCCCAGAAATGTACAACTTGGAGGCAAGAAGAGTACTGGCAGGGCTATTTGATCAGAATTATGCAGAATACATTTTGATTTTAATTTGAACTTAAACAACCCAAGCCACATATTTTGAGATCAATTTCTCAATTCTACCTTCTAACTTGAGGACTTCAGATGGCCTGCAAGGAAGGAGAGAGCCAAGTAACTTGGGTTCAGAGTAACTCAGGTGGTGTGCCCACACCAAGCTGCCAGCACAGAAGCACAGATGTGAAGAGGAAACCTGCATACACATGGGATGGGAAAAACATGCTGCAGCAAAGCTCCTCCAGTGAGAGCTCAAACTCAAAAATTTCTCTAAAACATCAGAAAAAGTAGAGGCTTCCTTTGATCACATAACTACAACAACAGATTTGTAACAATACTGTATTATATGCTAGTGTACATACACATATACCCCCAGACACACAAATACATATTTATATGAAAACAAGAGTTAATAAGACTGGTGTTGGTGCTTAACCCCTACGCATAAAGTTCCTAAACTGTTTTGAAATTCATTTAATACATTTTATCACATAGAATATTTTTCATATTTAATAAAAAAAGTAATTTGAGCTAGTTCTAAAGTGTTGCAAAATTGGAATATTTTTATATATAGCAGCAGATGCTGCTCTGCATCTCTGTACAATATAATACAACTTTATATCATATACTGCCTTTCATACTAACTTCATTCCCAGAATTAAGTACAAGGAAACAGTAGATGCAGGCAGTACACAATATAAATTATAGAAACCAGTGGTGTAAAGACACTATGATGAATAAATTAAGGCACTGAGCCATAAGGCCAATAAAAGAGTGAGAAAAAATTAAGAAGCATATGCAGATGAGAAAATCTACTTTAAAAAAAAAAGAGACAAAAGTTGAAGAGATGGAGAGTTGATGAGGCAGAAAGATACACGGAGGCTGCTCCAGATGGTAGAAACAATAGCAAAGGTTCTTATACCAAGAGTGGCAAGTCTATGTGCAAAGCAGCACCGGGCATTTGCAGAGTCTGCAAAAAAAAAAAAAAAAAAAAAAAAAAGCAAAAAAGGAGATGTCTGCATTACTGAGATCTGAGATTAGCTACTGATTATGGAAACAGGGAGGGACCCTGAAAATACCAAGGAACTTGTTTCAGCATAGTCATAACTCTTAAAATACACACAAAGGCACCCAAGACTACGGCTGCAAAAGGGTCCTTCTGCAATAGTGCTTGAGGAGACTTTTGCCCCGCTGGGGTGATTTGGAGATATGAAGGTCAGAAGGGATGATATTACCACCTAGTCTGATAAATGCTGATTCACAGCTGGGATACAGACATCTGTAGAACTCACGCAATGAATGCCCATGTATATAAGAAATTACACACATCACAAATACGGAGACAAAAACATTTGCCCCAGTATATAATTGACCTGACATCCCCATCACAGATCATATACAAGATCCTCCTTTCAGGTTCTACATATTTTATGTACAGGGTATAGAAACTGATCTCTAGAACACCCTGGTACCTGAATAGTCGTGAGCACAGACTGAAATGAAGCACTAGCAGCACCATATTGTTTAATATTTTTGAAAAGTCAAACATGACTGTGCTATGCTAAACTGTTTTTAAAATATTAATAAACAAACATTAAACAAACTCATATTTAGCTCTTGGGCCTGAAGCTATGATATACAAGTGGCAAATTGGCATATATGTGTTGGCCAGACTTTATTCAGCTCTGAACTAAGAGGCAAAAGTTATGCTAGTGCTACTTGAAGTCACCAAGCATATACATTTGTGGATCCCTTTCACTCTGAAGTTGTCAGTGTGAGAACAGTGCTGAAAATAAACATCCCTCTGTCGACCTTCACCAACAAGCCAGCACAACCTTTAGGCTTTCAGACTAGCGAGGTCTAGTGCTCACACAGAGCTTCTGCATTGGCATTTTCAAAAGCAAGAATGACAGCAGTGACACATTTAAAGCTTGTTCATCTCTCCATATCCAGCTTTACTTCCTTGCCCGTCATCTGCAGTCTCTGCCAGTCTAGTCTCAAGACAAGCCCAGTATATCAAACCAAAATATAGTCCTGATGCTTGTACACGTGGTCTTACACACCTCAGAAGACCAAAATATATAAATGCTGTGCTTAGCATCCGTGCTTAGCATGGACAGATCCAATATAGCTGTAAATGAAAACGAGTTAAAGAGACAGTGTCTAGGAATAAAGCTAAATAAAGTAGCAACTGTTTATAAGATCAAGACCTAAACCACTAACTCCTAGTACTTAAAATCAGTCACTCTGGCACATCTAGGCACTCAGTGTGCAGAAATGAGCTCAATTCTTATGCAGAAGCCTGGTAAATAACCTACTGGTAATTTAAAAGCCCTCAAGAGGGCACCTAGGAAAAGCCTGAGCTACTTATTGAATTAGTAGTGGGACTCTGTATGGTGGGTAAACATCCATCTCTCTGGTATCAGCTACACAAGGCAGCAAACATAAGCAGTGCTCCCAAGCAAAACAGCACATAAAGAATTGGTAGTAGATTAGATTCACTTTTCCAACTACTTCTTTTTAGCTTTTGGACTCAGACATTTCATTTTAATGAATCATGCTTTAGAAAGCTTGGTATTATCGCCTATTTGTAGTCAACTCAGATAAGTAAATAAATTTTATGTCAACTATTTTATGCTCAGTTTTGAGGATGTGTCATTACAAAGTCCTTGCACTACGGAAGTGCTACATGATGTGCTACTTGGTCCTATTTGTACCAACCTGACAGCCCAGAACACGAAATGCAATACGAGCAGATGCATTACGAACAATAACAAAATAAACATAAATAAACAGTCTTCAGGTTGAACAGAGAACAGTGTTGGTTTATATGAAATAGCCCTCGAAAAAAAAAATATATATATTAATCATCTATAACCTAACTTGACATTTAAATAAATTTCAGTTAAATATTAACACACTCAGATATCCTTAATTTGTTTTGCTTTTACTTTTCAAATAAAATTATTGTACACAGACCATTGGATTGACTATTTAATGGACTAATGACTATTCTAGTGCTTTAAAGAGCATGCAAATGTCATACATGTCCAACAACTCTGCAACACGAACAATCCCATGACCAGAAGAATTGTATGTTTTCACAATTAATTTAAGATACTGTCAGTCACAATCCTTTGCTTAGAATATCATGCTGAGATGCTGTCTGAGAACCCCAAACTGAACAGGAGCCTTGGCTGTCAGAGCAGTCCAGATTTGAACTCTCTGAAAAGGATTTGGTCTTCCTCTGAGTCAGGTGCAGAAGCACAGTGCAGTTCCTTATGAACCTCTGTAGTCTCTGTCCAAAACTACATGAAAAAATATAGTATTTTTTGAATTTCAAAACAAGATACAGATGATCATGGCTGGGTGCATTCATGATTTGGAAAAAGAGATCATCAGCCACAAGTAATGTACTTTGGGTAACCTAGTTGCATTTATTCAATCTGATTGAGCAGAAAAAGCATTATTAAAAGAATTAACACATCTCATCCTGAGATTTATTTGTATGGAACCAGCTGGTGGGTGAGATCATGTAAGAATTGATTTTTCTGCCTTACTGAAAAAAATAAGGTTAGGTAGAAACTAAAAATCATTATCTGAGGTGCCCAGAAAGTTTTAAGCAAAACTAAATTATACCTACTATTCTCTCAGTGCACACATACAACTTATCAAGGTATGGTAAAAGTTAGGTTGTTGTAATGAAAAAACTACCAAATATACTTAAAGAAATAATTGTACCACATTTTGAAGATGTTGGGGCTAGCATTAATTCATTTACTAACTAGGTCAATAAAAATGGCTGTAGCCAAGAGCTCTATTAAAAGTCCATAATGTTACCTTAATGGAGGAAAAGTAATAGAGTTCTTCTGGAAGTTGTCCATAAAATTAATATTGTAGAATTTTAGTGGATGGCTTAATTTAAATAGACATTTTTATTAACAGACCTAATAATAGAATTAAAACAAATTAAAATCATTACTTTCTGTAAGAGGAAGTATTTACATTGAGAATCTTAATGGAGATTATTCTTCAGAGAATTTAGGAACAATGCTCATTATTCAACATTGTGAAGCGGGAATTGGCTAGCTGGCATCCATGCACAGAAGACCTGCCAATTTGCAGCTACTGTAGCACTCACTCGGAGCCTCTCTGTCTAACCCACTTTGCATGGCAGCCATCCAGGACCTCACCCTGCAATACAATCCACCTGCTTGTCAAGAGCCCTCCTTGTTGGAAGGCATTGAACTCACCCAGCAACCAAGTAGCAATAAATAAATAAAAATCCAGGTAATCCAGAAGGCAGACGACTAAGAACAGCCTTATATTAAATACCTGCTGATAGTACATTTCAGAAAGCATTTCACTACTTGCAGTCACATACCTGGATTGTTCCAAGGTTATGCTGTGTTCCTTATTTCTGTGACTAACTGCTTACTGACAGTCTATGTGCATTTGCAGCCGAATGAAACCTTTATGTTTCAACTAAACTGATTACTTGCTTTTAGGGTTACAATATCCACCAGACAACACAGATGAGCTCAGTGGGAGCCTTAGAGGATTGTCATGGTTTAGAGCAGACAGCATTTGAGATGTTGCAGCAGGCACATCCTGTAAAATGAGGCACCGCACTGGAGGTGAGCTTTTGGCAAAATCTTTTGGCTCACAGGGCAGTAAGGGATGGTGCTGTGCACTTTGCACAGCTGGAGAAAACCCAGACTCAGAGGCACGCTTGTTCTAGTTACAATATTCAGGTCTTTTCACTGAAAGCAGATTACGATAGAGCTACCGTGGCTAAGGCAGAACAAGACTGGAACCAAAATCCACAAATTCACAGACAGAAGTTCTGCTCTGAGGTCACACACAAGTATTTCTCAGGGGTTATGGAGTAAAGGGAAGTTGCAACCTGGCAGAAGTGTACTGAAATAAGTTTACCTTCCTGTTGAACTTGGTAGGCTTCAGATTCAGCCTGTAAATCTATGAGCTGATTAATTTCTGATGAAACCACTGTATATTTAATATCCAATTACTGTACCTGGACAATTGAAATTAATGCTTTTGGAGTTTTATTGCCCTGTGACATTATCACTGGTCTTTGGGTAGAAGAGTGATTTTTCCTGCCATGTCAGACTTGATAAGAGTCATTATACCAGCACCAATTTTGTACACCAGGGTAATGCGTGCACATGCCTTACAAAGCAATCAGAAATTCATGTTATACCCACACCTTTGCTACTGAATCACTCCAAGGCGAGGGGAAGGTTTCTCCAGGACTGCTTTCAGTGCATACACAACCAACCATGATGTTCAGCTCAGCTCCCAGGCTGGGCATCACCACTAGAGGGTTTTACTGAGGACACAGCTCCTTTGGGCAAGTCATGATCATTGAGCACTGACTTACCGCAAAGAAAACACATTATCCAAAAGTTATTTATTATTCAGTAATCAGTATCAATAACCAGATTTTACCTCTTGTTATCAACATTAGGTTGGAAATAGACACTGGCAGGTGTATGATATCTCATAATAATTGCTGCCAACACTGGAAGGTTTTCTTCCCCCGTGAAATGGCTTGCCAGGGAGTTAAAGCCTTTCCAAAGAAACTGGCAGCAATACAGCATTCAGAGAGTAGACTAGAGCATCAGAAACTATTTCAACCATCACATTACCGGACACATTAAAGGACCAGATCCAAAGGCCATAAAAGCTCCAGGAAACTTTTCATAGTCTATAATGACGTTTGTATCAGGCTCCAGGTCCCAAATGGACAGCTAGTTTTGGTATTCATGTTTGCTAAAATTACAAAATGTCCTTTCATTCCAGAGAATCTTATCAGAAAATTGATCTCTTAATATATAAAGTCTTCAGCCAAGGTAAAGTCCTTTCAGGAGTTTTATGGTTTCCTATCATTCTTTTCAAAACCCTCTGGAAAACGGAAAATATGCTGATACTGTTTCTTTGTTAGAAAAAACACTTAAATAAAAGAAAAATATAGTTCTCCAGTGTTTGTGAATATCCAGCTTTTTTTTTTTTTTTCTTTTTAAAGCAAAGGTGGCACAGGTTAATAACAAACAGGTAAAATAAATCATCCAGGACTACAGGATTATTTACAGAAGAACCTATCTGAAAATTATCTCACTCAATTTCTTATTTATAAGACCTACAACTCTGTTCTCTCTGTGTATTTAAATTGAATTATCTAATGGAGATGTTATATATGAATAGCTCAGCAAGACACTGTATTGAAGCAACCCACCGTATTCCAAGTAAAAGCAGATTGCTAGTTCTGGGCCTGTAAATGTGTCAGACAATAATTTTACTGCTTTGCAGGTAGCAGAACACCCAAGGTTCTTGTTCCCAAATGGTGATTGAGTGATAGCTTTTAATATTGCCTAATGATCACAAACATGTGGAGTCTTGTATTAACATCTGGTTTATGGGTAAAGTCGCACACAAACTACTCACAAAACAAACAACCCCCTGCCCCCCAAAAGCTAGAATTAATAGAACAAGCACATGGCCTTTTATTACTGAAGAAAAAGTAGCAGGAGACGCCGTAAATATTTTTAGGTACATTTTATGTAGTGTGACTAACCGAACAGATCACTTTGTTCAAAAAGTTGTTAGGAGTCATGAGCTGTAAAGAGGGAAAAACAGTTTGTCAGAAACATTGAGGGAAACCGCTAAAAAAACCTAAATCCTTCATTGCAGACAAGAGCTTTGCTTGAGGACAGCCTTGGCTTGCCATGCAACACTTATGCAAGCTCAAGAACTTCTAGAGGTAAAAATGCTGTGTTGGTCATTCCATCCTTGCGGTTCATTTTTGAACAATGAGCACCACCAGGTAACAAATTAACCCCCATGGGTTAGCAAGAACTCTTTACTTGCCAGAGCTACATTTTTATTTATAAAGCTCCTTCTACAAAACTGTATTAAACAAGTTCCACTGTGAGCTTTTCACATTTATTCCAGTATCCTAGAAACTGCAGTGACATATATTTTTCTTTAAAACTTTCTTCTATCCCTACTATTTCTGCAAGGCTGGAATATTTTCTAGATGCCCAGATCTCTGCAGAGGTGTGCTCAGTTACTGCTATGACTTCCAGAGAAGTTATTGCCATTTGAACTGTCAGCTGGGGTCATGAAAGGGAACTTTGCTGCCCTTACACACATGACCTAAAATGCATCATCTAGGCAGACAATTTCCCATTCTCTCTAATACTTAAGCATCTGCAGTTGGCGTATGTCAGTCTCCTGGAGCTGGTCTGTGCACAGGAACACTTTGCAGGGTACAGCAGCAGCTCTGCTCAGGTCTGAGTGCATGATAACAAGACCCTGCATCCCCAGTATATCCTGTCATATACCTCAGGCCAACTTGCCCCTCTTGCCAGGCCATTCTAGGAGTAACAGGAAAATAGCTAAGCTCCACAGAAAGTGCTGTGCTGCACAGCAGAGGATGGAGAGGAATTTATTGCAATTGTTTAATAGAGCATCAAGAGTGTTACAGACATTTTGCAGGCATTTAGAGGGGAATCGTCTTGAGTCCAAGCAGCTTGTGAAATCCAGATGATCGATGAGACTGCAAATCTACTAACTTAGTATCTATAACGCAGACATGGGAAAGGAAGTTCTTTAAGTAGATGATGTACGCCAGGGCTGCTCATTGCCCAGACCCCATACTCACTAAAGATATCAAGTCATCAACATTCCTGCACCTGTATATATCATATATACAGTATATTATTATAATATGATTGTGTGTATATATATATATATATGATATATTGTAATATATTATAAAGACCCACTAAAGCAAGCAAATTTAAGCACATCGGTATGACTTGGTTAAGAGCTCCATGAGCCACCCCCAGTCCTCAAAAACATACCTCTCAGGCAGATGAAGAGAAAAAGAGAAACAAAGTGCAAGTAATGACATGAATAATATGGAGATCAAACTTTAGCATCATTAAAACTATCACAAGTCTACCTCTACCTGAAATAGCTGGGCATACAGTCTTTTGCTTCAGCAGCAAGAAGCTCTTACTATTTATTGCTTTTCTGCAGAGATTGCATTTCTCAAAATCCCCAAACGCAATAGCTGAGATTTGGATGAGATTCAGCATCTCTGTCCCCTAGACCCTAACATATGCATATATTCCCTTTCACTCTCTCATCCCTGCAATTAATTGAAGAGACATATTTTAACAAACAGGCTAATTGAACAGAGCTAAGTTGCAAAATTTAAGAAATTTGCCACATTTATATACATAGTAATGAGATCAATTACTTTCAGCTCATGTAGATGTATTGAGAACTAATGAGGTACTTAAAACATGCACGGAGAAGGTCTACTTTCTATTTCCATGCTGAAACTTAGAGCTTGTTAGGGATTTAGCTCTTTATCAGTTTGAGCTATAGCACTTACATTGATAGAAGGCCTGTTAGCTGTGGCTCCCGACTGCATTAAAAAGTCTTTTAATGCAGTTTTGTAGTGGCATACATCTCATTATAGTGCAAAAATGGGCAAACACTGAAGACCATGTCGTCGGAAAATACTTTGTCTGAGAACACAGCAAGCAGAAAGCTTGTCCTTTGAAGGATAACATCCACCTCACTCATAATTTAGATAAGTAATCCAGAGACCCTTATAATAAGAAAACCTTTATCATTTTTAAAGCTATTAAAAAAGACCTGCAAAGTCAAAGTGCCGAATTCTAGAACTGTTATCTTTATGGGTCACTTTAGACAACAAAACACTCTTTCTCCCAATACAAAACACAGTGGTAATTTATTTCTTCAAAGAAATTGCACTGAGAGAACATCTACAACACGCTACACTTCATACACCGAGCCAATTTTACCTGGGAAGCCAATTTTCAGGCAGTCATTTCAACATCTGAGCACAGCCCTGGATACAGCTCCAGGCACATCCAAAGTTTCTCATTAAGTTAGACAAGCAATGAAAATGTTGAAAGTTGTTCAAGGGTGAGGAGGAAGGGATACAGATACTATAAAGATACAAGAAAGAACACAAAGGTGTGAAGAGACCTTTGGCTCTGGCTTGGAAATCTGCAAGTAAGGTGAGCCCAAGTCAGTCTCATTTTACAGCACATCTCTATGCACACTTTGAACAAAAACACACTGGCCAATTCACAAAGCTTTAAATCTTGCTATTTAGCAGATAAAAACAACTTTTTTTTTTTTTTTTTTTTTGTAAACTATAATTCTGACCATTCTTTCTACCTGTTGTGCCCACTACATACTTCATTTCCCTAGTCCAGATGTTAAATGATATGCCACAAATGCAATAGCACCCAGTCACCAGGATGCTTTCTAGGTCAGCACAACAACCTTCAATGATCAGGGCTCCTTATCCAAGAGGAAATGCTGCTGCTTATATGCCCCAGCTTAGCTCCCAGGGGCCATGCAAATTATCAAGGACACCTCTTCAGCATGACCTGGAGATTTTAGCATCCAAGATGCACAAAACACCTTTTTACAGCCCTATAAATCTAAAGCCTACCTTTTCCTGCCTCATTTAAGATTGCTCAACAACTTAATTTTAGTTATGCATTTGCTGTTCTCTTTGGGAACGTCCATTTATAATGGGACACCATTTACCAATACAGCACTATTTGAAAAACCAAAACAAGCCTGAATATGAGGCTGGAGCCATAGGGACCACCTCCACTTACATAGGAGACTTTCAGATCTAATCTTCAGCTACAAAGAGATGGGAAGAAGAACAACTTACCAGCCATAGGCTGAGTGAAACAGACTCCATCCAGTGTGAAATCAATAGAAAAAGTCAAGGTACCTAAAGGAGGATTTAAATAGGCGGTGTCAGCTGTGACCCTGCTGGGTTCACCTGCCTCCTGCACAGCCTTGATTACCCAGCCTGGACGTATAGCAAAGTAGTTTTTCCCCCTATTCACTCCAGCCATGGGTACTATCCCAGGGCTGATACTCGACATCTGTGCCAGAGTTGCATTTGTGTTTCATCAGTCACTTAAAGAGGAACAGACTCTGCCCCTATCAGGCCAAGTCCTTTCTGTGGGATTAGAACAGATGTCAGGGCTCAACAAAACAACACAATCAACCCCCCAAAAAAAAATATGCACATATATATACATACATAAAATGAGAACTGGGAGCAGATACATGTGTCTCCTAGCCCTTCTTCTCTACGCTAGAAGACAACCCACAGAATGGGGTAGAAGGAGACATCTATGGCTCTGATTTCTTTATGCTCAGTATGCATATGCTCCTATGCAGTACATTCAGCCTGAATATATTGCTTTCTGTAGCTCTGATCATACATTTTCTTGTCATTACAGTGCCTATAAGTAAATACTGAGAAATAAATAAGAATACTTAGCACTTTAAGCCCATTAAAGAATTGGCAAAGTTTCACATGAGATGGTCTTTAAAGCTTGACGTATAGCAATAAAATTATTTCAGAAAGAGACAGCTGCATAAAAACAATGTATGTCTTCGCATAAAACTGTGAAAAATATTTTGAGTGGCACAGATTTTAAGGTAGGCTTATTTATTGGAGCTATGCTTCAGTAACTTACAAAATAAAGAATCTGATAAACTGGAGCATCAGGCACTCACAAAAGGGAAGTCCAAGGTGCACTGATTTTGACTGACAAGTTTGAAATCGCGTTAGGTTCATATCAACATTTATACCCAATTTTGAGAATGATCACGCTTTAGAGAAACTGACAACTAGTGAAGTAAAATTAAAAATAAGTGGAGTAGCGGTCAGAAAAGATTAAAAATATAATATAAAAGGAATATATAATACCTAAATATTAATTCTTCTTAAAAGTCTAGAAGCATCAAATTTGAGTTAAAACTTATATATAAATTAACTGTGCTTTTGGACCACCTGTATCAGAAAAAACAAGCAAACGAAAAAAACCTCATCCAGTCTTAGTCTTTGATTCAGTTAGAAGTAATAGAAAAAACCTTCCTGGACAGTAATGCAAAGGAAAAACAGATTCACAAGAGCCTCCACTCTTTATTTATACCTTTATGCAATTTTTATCTCATATCCTTCTTCCTGTCCTTTAATTTGAAAACAAAATTTATACTTAAGAGCAACAGTGCAATGGGAGATGATGCCTGTAGATTGGATCTGAGTCTCTAAAGTGAAATGCATCACATGAATGATGCAGTGTTCCAGTTTTGGTGTGCTCCTTGCTACGTATTAAATAATATTGTGAGACAAAAGCTCAAGACAGCAGCAAGAGGCTTAGCTAGCTCTTACCCTGTTTCTAAAGTGATGACTGTAGCAGACTTAATTCATGGAGGCCATAGAATATTTTTCTCTCTCTGGAAGTTGTAAAATGAGACAGAAATTTTATATTTTTAAAGAAATATTTAAGGGTTAGGTATGTGCTTTAAAAGCATTGATGAGATGTTGGGCTTATGAAAGTAGATTGGTTTACTTTTATCAGATAAAGATTCAAATAGTCAATGACAACTCATACACATTCTCCATTTACAGCTGGACTACCACTGAGCCTGTCTTGTGTGAGGAAAGTCCTATTCATGCATTCTCTTAGTTGTCTGTGTAATGAATTCTCATTACAAATTGAAGCCTGTGCTGTTACATTAAAGTCCATTTATGTTCTGATATGTACATACGTGTTAATCAGATTATATTCCTCTAATTGTTCAAATTAATTGCTCTTAGATTAATTTTACACCTCTTTTATAAGGGTTTCTCCTGAAAGTACACTGAAAAGGTCAACAACACTACAAATGCTACATTCTTCAACATACTTTGAAGATGAAAATTATGGGTAATTAGAAGTTTTTTGCAATTAGTGCATACTGTAAGTTTCCCATTCTAGGAATTAATAGGATCCTTTTGTATCTATTTACCCTGCCAAACATTTCTGCATACACCACCCAATTGCTATTGTTAATAGAATATTTCAGCTCAGTGAGAACAAATGGATGTCACCGTTATTTGGTATTTTCCTCAGGCAAAACTCTTCTGCCTGAAAGATTCTATCCAGAGTGTATGGCCCAGGACTCTTGGGTTGGAAAAAGAATACCAATGAGCTGATATTTAACATCGCATATATTCGTAGTGCTCAATGCTGTTGTGCAATTTTGGCATGCAAAAATGCTGACGTGATGAGAAACTACCAAGGTACTGGGCGCTTTGTTGGCTGCTGTACATAGCCACTAAGCAAAGGAGAAATTTGAAACCAATGTGTGTCTGAGTCTGCCACAAGGCACAATTTTCCCATTCAGAAGTGTACAGATAACAGATTAGTATTCCAGGTATTGGCTGATTTTCATCTCTTCTCTGAAAGCTACACAGGCACTTGTACCCCAGAGAGCAATATAAGAGCAAGACTGTCAAGCTTCATCTTTGCTGTAGACTAATTACAAAACCTAGGAGTCTAGTTTGCAAAACTAGGCTTCCTTTGCCACCTATCCACTTACTTTATGCATTGAAACAACATGGGGGATATTTTATTATGATAACAGATAAACTCAGTTTCTGTGTCACTTTGAAACAGCAAAATGGGACTGTGACTATATTTGCGGAACCATCAGTAGGAAAAGCTGGCAATGTACTAAGTTTACCTCAAGTTAATTGCCTGCTGAAATTGCATCAACAATTAGCTTGTTGATTTGATTTTACCTTGGCTATAAACATGTAAAAATAAGAATAGAAAAAAAGAAAAGTAGTAATGGTGGAACTGAAGTCTGGTTGTCATCTCCTGGGTTAGGATCTAACTCTAGCATTCCAACACGAACATACCTGGCTTTGATTGAAAGCCTGTTGCTCTCAGGAAGACCTGATTACTTTCCAAACACAAGAAGGAAGCATCATTACTCAAAAAACTGTCTTCCAGAGTATACCTGGGGCTTTCACATCACCATTCATTTAGGGTAGCAACTTACAACATTGCTGGTCCCACAGCAACAGCATATCAAACTTCATTTAGAAAATGGCTCATCTGTAAGTCTGTCTGCTGCCTGAGCACACTGAAAACTGCCAGGAGAACTAATGATGTGGTGGTTTAACACCCAATGGGCAGCTAAGCACCACCATGGCTATTGGGTATTAAACCATCACAAACGACTAGTTTAATGATCAGAATTTAATATTCTTGGGCTGCCACCACATTGACCCTTTCACTGGATTGGCTTTGCACATACCCTACAGAGCCATTTGTGTATCTACTTGTATATCCTTAGGCTTGTTTTGTGCTGATTTTCTCACTGTCTTGAATGCTTTATCTCTTTGGAACACAAAGAGCTAATTATAAATATAAATAACAATAAAAAGCCTTTTATCCTTCAAGGCAAATTCTCTCTGAACCTACAGATATTTAGCATATATGTGGCTTCCATATATCAATCTGAAGAAGTACAAATGTATTATTCAGTGTTAGCCAAATTCTTCAGATTTGTTAATGTTCCCTATATTCACATGCAACTGAACCAAATCTCCTGTTGTAGGATCTGTCTTTGTCCATCAGTGATGTAAATATGTGAATGCATTGCCGTAAAGCGAAACATGATTCAGGTCTCTCATTAGAATATTTCCATTAAATACTTCTTAAATGCTCCATAAAACTCAAGAAAAAGTGAAGTTTCATTCATTGCTCAGGTACAACCAACTGTGACACAACTTCTGATTGACCTTGACATTTGAGAACTTCACAAGACAGCAAATTAGTAAGAGGACCTATAAGTCAGCCAGGTTAGGAGAAGTCAAATAGTGAATATCAAGAAGGACAACACAGCCAACACTATGTAAATTAGGAATTGTATTTAAGCCAACATATTGCATTATGCATGAAAAGGTGAGTAATAGCAAATAGTTTAAGAAATCTGTCTACAATTAATGAATCCTAAATAGCTTTATTAATGTAGGTCAAATTCCATCTTCTTGCGGGAATCTGACATTTACTAATATGCCCATGTATGAATTATTCAAGAAAGATATATTTAATATATATACAAAATTGTTTTGAGTGTGCTCTTCACAAAGGCTGCATTAAAATTGTATTACAAAATCTGCAGGGCCTACTTAATTTCTAATCCAGTAATCATTAATTAAATAATATTTAAATCATACTGTAATATATCTAAATCCAAATGTTATGCAGCAGTCTGAAAAATATTGTTTTATTTGTAGCCTGTAGCACAATGCCATCACCCATCACAGAGCAGGTATTTAAATTGTGCCTTTTGTTCTTGTAAAATATAAACCTGGTATCAATTCCCACTGCGAAGAAAAACTATGATTAGTAATTAAATTATAGTGCATTAAACTTACTTAACTTAAGTTCACCAGCTGGGAAAATTCTATGCCTCTGGGCTTAACAATAACTCTTAATCTTACTGTAGCCTGTACCTATTTTTTTATTTTGTATTATAATTTTCTTTACTGGAATTTCATTAAAAATGGTAATATCATTACTCCTGTTAATACTTAAAACCAACACCATAATCCTGAATTTTAATTAGTAGTTATAATTAATCATTATTTCATTAATGAAATGTTTAGTTGGTAATTGTCTTTGAGCACCCCAGTCCCTAGGCTTATAAGCATTTCACAACATTTAATTTCTCACAGTTTCTGATTAAGTGGAACCATCAACCTTATTCACTTTAACACTTTCATGTGGTGCAGTACTTCGGGCCTTTTATTTACTATTTACACCTGTTCAAATGGATAGCTACAAGTCTTGATTTTTTGTTTGTTTCTTTGTTTGTTTTTCATTAATGGAGAAGCAAATCTCTTAGGTAGGCACCAGACAACACAAAGATATCTGAGAGGTAATAAATCTTCCAAGGCTCTTTCCACTCACTTTGCTGTAACTGTACCTGCATATCTTGATTTTCCACTCTCTTAACATCATACCACTCTCTTAACATCATACTGGGATCTTCCACTTGACATTCAGCAATACAACAATTGGACAAAATTGTTCCCTGTGCTCCCTACAGAGGAAGAGTGGGCACTGGAGCGTTCCTCTCATCCTTGTCTCCACAGGCACAGGAAACTCCCCTCTCCTCCACAGGCATGGGCAGCTGCACCCCAGCTACAACAGTTAGGGTGCTTAAAATTGGGTGGGATGATCCTGGGCCAAGCTGGTTAGGTGCAAAGACAAGTAGGGGCAGTAAAGACATAATGTACTTTTAGGAAACGGTGCAAACCTTGAAGGACTGCAAGGAGAAATATGCCAGTGCAACAGCTGGGATCTGTATGCCAAGAATTTTGAAAGACGGAATACAATGCACAAAATTTTGCAGCATGTAACTTACTGAACTATTATAAAAATTTCCTGAACCAGGCTCCTTATGTAAGTTAGTCACAATAGTCTAAAAGTGATTAATAGTTATCATACATATACTACAGACATGAGTATTATGCATTAGACATGGTTCTAAACACAACAAAAGAAAGCTTTAGAGATGATTGCAAGTCACGGTGATAATTGTTTTTTGAAGCTGTGGGGCTGTATAACAATTGGTTCACTGATTGAGCAAATATATCACTGGTAACACTAACATATTAACCTTTAATTTGTAAATGGAACTCAGTGTGGAGTGTAGCCAATTTGATCTGCAAAAGGGGCTGTGAATCGTGCAAGAAATGACTGATAATTCTGCACCACCATTTCCTGAGTTAAGGTTCACAGGTTACTGACAGCCTGCGTAACACTTGCTGGAATCCTTATCTGGTCCACTGAGACGGAATGTCCTTTGAGTATTTTTAATTTAATGCTTCTAGATAAGGCTGCATGCTGTCCCTAAGAAATTAGGACTCACAAGAGGATGCAGGATGAAAGGCTGGAAAGCCAGAGTTCTGGTTACCTTTGCATCACTGGTAAGCTGAGCCAGCATTCAGAGACGAAATCTTGGAATTCCAAAATAAGAATTAACCTGGCATTTTGCCGAAAATCCCAGATTTTTACTTCTGCATGCGGCTTCTTATTTCAGGAGAAGTAGAACAACAGCAAATCATACCATTTTTAAAACCATGTATCTTTTGGTACAACAATAAAATAGCATTCATACAGTTACACAAATTAAGCATCTGTTTACCCTGTGAAAGTTACACACACACACACCATTTTATTTTTTATTTTTTTTGGGGGCGGGGGAGGAGGAGTGTACTTCTGCAAATGATTTGTGCTTATTTTAGACTGACTACTCTTTGATATGCCTAATTATATCCACTCTGTTACAAAGAGGCACAAAAGACTTTTCTTCTTTTCAGAAAACAATTCTAATCGATACCCAAGAATGGGTCAGTGAAAAGTGTCTAGAAATATGGTAGAATTTGCACATAAAGAAGGTGTCAAGGTCCTGGGTCCCATTGCATCACGAAGATCTGAAGGGGTTTTGATCAAGGGGTTCATCAAGGGGTTCATGTTGTGCTCAGGGAGGCACTGCCTTCAGTCAGTGCTCAAGTCCATTGGCACAAGCTGAAGTATTTGTCTTGAACAGAAGGTTCAGAATATAAATCTCAGCCCCACTGAACTCAGGGACAAGAACTGCATAAACTACAGTAACACTTCCTTGTGGTTGACCATCTTGATATTATCTAATTATTAATTAAGAGACAGAAGATACAAAGGAAGCTACCCCTCTGCAAGGTATGGTCTACCCCAGGAATATCTGACAATGCACGCCTCCAAACCCATGATATCTGGAGACAAGGCCATTTAATTGAGATTTATATCATGTTTTTTTGGCTACACAGGAAATAAACATGCATAAAGCCAAAAGCATTTTTCTGTTATGGTGGCTGAAGAATGATAGCAGTACATTTCTACTTACTGCATCTCTAAGAGCAACTGGGATGCTGTGCTCCATATAATGTTATGTTACTAATGTAGTACTTGATTCAGTGAGAGAAATTCTTAAAAGATCATTTTGAAGCAGATGGGGGATCAATAGTTTCCTGTACAGTCTGTACTCTCTATAGACCAAATAGTATTCATACATCTGAAGTTTAGCAGATGGTGTTTTTGCATTAATTTTCTAAACTACCAACTGTAGGATACTCTGTTTTCAGAAAACCAGTTGCCTTAAGGCTTGAATTTTTAAAAGCATTTCAGATGTTTTCATGTGTTGTAAGCATACCTCATTCTCAGGTTTTCTCTCCCAAAGGTGCCGTTCTGATTTTGGATCTCAAAAAAACAAATTGGCAACAGACTCAGATGTGCAGGTTCATCCTATGTTTATAACAGAAGGGTGGAATGTGGCAGCAGTGTTTTACTGGAGGGCATTTGTTCCTCTCTGTCTGGCCACAAAGCCACCCCCTCTGCCATCACAATACTTTGCTGCTTAGAAGGAAACTAAATTGGTGGATAGAAAGTACAATAAAATCATTCAACATACTCACAAGATGCTGAAGACCATTTGCTTCTGTTTCAGATCAGTCTCCAAAGCCCACTCCACACTTGGAGCATCTGGTTTCATCTATCTGTACTTCTTGTCTGATTTAAATTATTAATTTAAACAAAAGAAAAGAGTATATATGAGAAGACAATGTGCTTTCAAATATTTGAAAGATATAGATTCTTCTTCTTTGGCCAGTATCATAAGCAATACTTGAAAATTTGGATATAGGTATATTTATTCCAGGGCAGAAATATTTGTATGAAGGTCACTGTCTTACGAATTTTATGAGTTCCTAAAGAACCCCCCAAAACTGAGAAGTCTTTGATCCACACCAAAGGGGGAGAAAAAGAAAACTTCAAAGAATAATAAAAATCCTCCTACTTTGCACCTGACTTAACTGCAGTCAGTGTGTATTATTTATCATCCTCACCTCACTTCTGCATTGCTCTAAGCATGCCGAAGTCATTCAATTTAGCTTTTCAGTTTGGTCAACTTGCCAGGAAGAAGTAATTTTGCCTTCACCTTCTCTAGCCCTCTTCTGAACGTAAATATAGTGTGACTGCTAATTTGTTGATTTATACAAGGTTTAATCCACTAGAGTCATAAAATATTAAAGGAATCTTTCTTCAGTAAATTTACAGCTAAATAAAATCTTACCTCTCAAGATTTGCAAGAAACCAGAGTGACATTTTATTTGCTTGAAATGCATTTTCTGATTCAGTGAGGTGGACTGACATGGGCAGTTTGCTTATTTAAACCAGAGTGTATGCAGTGTGCTTGGATGGTATCTCCCTGAGACAGAAAATTTGTTTCTGGATTTCACAGAATAGCACAGCTAATACCTTCATCTCATCCTTTATTGTTACTACCAAATACTTGTAATGAGAAAGCAGATAGTTTCCACTATAATTAATGCATTTACAAAGTGGAGATACAGAGAAACTGCTGTCATTTATAATGTCACTTGTCACATTAGGATCCTCAGAAAGAGAAAACCCTGAATTACTGCAAGATGGAAGCCTTGCTGAGTTTGGTTGAAAATACATCCTCAGGTGTCCTGATAAAGCTTGAAATAAGAACTCTGCTTCGTTTTCCTAGTTAACGGATAATGAAGCTGGTATCCATGTGTACTGCAAAGGGAAGACTATGGTATAAATTCCCAAAAGACTAGGTAAATGAGATTTAGTTTCCTACAGTATCTCTCCAAATGCTTGTCCTGTAAGTGTACACTTTTTCAACCACTAACAGGCTAAGCAGTGTATCAAAAAAAAAGTAAAAGTAAAAATAAAAATAATAAAAAAATCCAGACTGAAGGGCATAGGAAAAACAAATTGATTTTAAATTCATTAATTTCATTCAAAGTGTGATCTTTTTCATTTTTATATCCATGTTTAATTTTATTTCTTCTCAGGAGTCAGCCTATTCCAGTTTGCTTTCTCGAGTAAGTATTACAAGTGTTAAACAGTGGGTTTTAGCTGTGTAAATCCAGTAATGAATTTCCATCACACAGGTTTATACACAACCGTAATTTAAAAACAAACAAACAAAAAACCCACAACAAACCAAACCAAAAAAAAAAAAAAAGGGGGGGGGGAATAAGCAGGGGGCTACCTATTTATTTATTTATTTATTTATTTATTTATTTATTTTGAGCAAGAGAGCCTGGGGAAATGGCCTATAGATCTTAACTTCTCACTAACAAGAATGGACCTTAGAACACTGTGAGCTCCGAAAATTCCTCTATATAAATGCTCTGCATGATTTTGAAAATTCTGTGACTGTACCTCCAGACAGATTCATTTAGATGCTTGATGTGGTTTCTATAAGGTAATGAAAGTGCTTCATAATCAGTACTTTTGAAGATTCAGCCCCTTATATAAGTGCCTTAAAAACAAGATTAAAGAATGAGTTCAGTACCTGTATTAGTTTTGTTATGACAGATTATTCGAGTGCATCAGAAAAATATTAGGGAGCGCAAGGTCAATGAATGTCACAATATTTAGACTATCAGTGGGAAACCTAACAGCTTCCATCTTCAAAATCTTCACTGTGTACTTTTAAAAATAGCTATTTTCAATAAAATATGCTATTTCTATTGGAATAGAGCCTTTAAATAGCAAATATATGTTAGCCTGAAACCAGTGTTATTTCTTAGCATGGTTTGGAGGCCCTTATTGACAAAGTTAAAAACGATTAAAGATTTTAAATTTCCACGTGTAGTTTTCTGGATGGAATAATAGCATGGCTTTGCTGACTTTTAGCTAAAAAGACAGAACATCCAGTCCTTGAAGAAGCCCAATTAACAATCAGTCCTACAAATCTTATGTTTATTACTTAGTTTTCAGACTCTGGTTGTTTCTGAATCCCCAAACTTTACAGTATTTCCAAGAATCTATTCAAAGTACATCTGTGTTGCACGGGATAATCTCTTTGATGTAATAAAACCAAACCACAAAACAAAAATAAATGTCTGTTCTCTCTGATGTTTTCTAAAAAGGGGATTAAAAAATTACCATCTTTAGCTGTTCTCCTACTAGCCAGTCTGCATAACAAGGAATGCATGTGTATGCACACATAGAGCATGTTCTCTATAAATCAGTCCCATACTTAAGATCATCTCAGGTGCTGACCTCCTAGTGAAATTTATATTAAATTGATGACAGCAATGGACAATCTGATGGGAATCTTGTGTAAAAACACTGTGTGAGGATGCAAACTTGAGTATGTCAGACTCTTTAGCTAACTAAAGAGGTCTGCCACATGGTGATGAAATTGCCAATGTGTATTTTATAGTCCAGTTCTCAGCTAATGAGGATCCTGAAATTCATCAAAATTTTCAGGAATTCAGTTGCAAAGCACTGAAAATGATAGCTTCTGCTATTATCGGTTTCATTGTACTTTCCACTCAACCAGTGAAATATTTTTTTTCTATTTTTCTTTTCTCTCTAAGCCTAGTTTTCCTACTACTAGAGCTGTAGCTTGATCTGACACCATTTTCATCACACTTCCCACCACCTATTTACATACAATATTGCAGCAAAGCTGGTTAGAACATCCTGCATTTGGGGATTCTTTGAATGAGATTTATCCACTGAGACAAACATGATTTATATGTTGCAGGCTTTACACCTTCTGCTCTGTTTTGGCACACACCTTCCACATTGAATATTAATTCCTTTCACTCTTATATTTGCAGTTGTTGAGTTTATAAATCCTAATCCGTCTCTCTGGGATGGTGATATTGTATTGCGCCTTGTGTGATTCTCTGGCTCTCCTGAGATTCATATCGTTTATTAACGATTTGAAAAAACATGAGATTGGAAAAAAAGTTTTAATGCAGGACCACAGATTAATCATAGTTATAAAAGCTCCTTTTTAAAATGTGTATGCAACAAAGCATACAGACACACTGAAGATAAAATTTAAATTGCAGCAGACATTACTTTTTCCATTTGTATATAAATTATGCATTTGAACAGAAATGTTAATAATTTAAGTTATTAAGCTGCTCAGCTAACATCAGACCTTAATTGGTCTTTAGTAATATCTGTAAAGTGTAAATAAGTTGATTAGAACTCGTAAATTTATTGTATGTCTTTTCAGCTCTTAGCATAACAGAAAGTTTGTTTTTTGTTTGGGGAGTTTCTCTGTCCCAGTCACCATGCATACTTGAGATTTTGTTGTTATTTTTCTTGTAGGCAACGAACAGGAAAGAACACAAAGAAATCTTTACAGAAATTCAGGTGCTGGCAGCAAGGGAATATTCTGGGGCAAAACAGTTTATCGCAGTGGAATCAGAAGCAAGACCCTAGATTGAATGACATTGAGGAAATAATGACAATAAGAAAAAGTGACTGAGCTAAACACTGGAAAAGTGTTATGCATGTTACTTCCATCACCTTCACAAACACCATTAACCCAATAGTCATTTGTTCCCTCTTCGCTTCTTGACCAACAAGAAATGCCAACCGTTTGGCTGCTTGCAATGGAGCTCCTTTATTTGCATTTTACGCATTTCTAATTGGTCCTTATTCAAGTTTGAGTTTTCTTTGGGGGTGGAGAGGGCTTTAATTTACATAACCATGCACAAATATTACATTTTGGAAAAACAAACAAACAAAAAAACAGAGACAGGTTACTAAGAAAAGTTGAGAATGGGTCTGATCTTATGGCTAGACATTTGAGCAAGGGTGTAGTGTACAGGTATGTAGGCACACGTGTACCTTAGCATCACACTGCCATATCCTCAGCACCTCCAGCTACATACTGCAGACCAGCTACTGCAATTCAAAGGGACCAGCAGGGCCCTGGAGATTCCTAGAAAGGATGAAGCACTGCAACGGTGTTTTGAATGAGCACAGCTGATGCTGCCATGCTCTGTCACACTGCCAGCTACTGGGAATGAAATCCCTAAGCTGTGATAACGGTGATGTTAAGCAGTCTCTAATGTTAATGGCTCAGCTGGCTGATGTACCTGAGTCTTGTCTTGTGTCCCAGCAGCCAAGCCAGAATCCTGGATCCCATTCTACAATTTTGTGATTTGTCATCTGGCCCAGGTCCTTCTCCAGGTAGGACTGTAGCTCTGAGAGACTCAGGCCATCTTTCTGGGTTTTGTCTTTGCAGTCAGTCAGGAGGGTTTGCCACCTTTGGAAGTAGTTTCTCTCACAAAAATGTTTTTTGTTTTTGTGTGTGTTTGTTTTTGGTTTTTGTTTTGTCTTTGTTTTTTCCCCTCCCCCTTTCTACATCTAAGACATTTCCTTGGACTTATGAGATATACTTTCAGTACAAAGTCCTTCTCTGTGAACTGTAAGAGCTTTTCTCTCTCAGACCCGCTTCACCCAGTGCTGGTACTGCTGCAATTTCAGAGATTCATTTTTCATCTTCTGCCTTCAGTACATTTTTTTTTCCAGCAATTTTGAAGAGACATGACTATGGAAGGTTTCTAGATACTGCTCTGCCAGTTTAAAAGTACATTTCATCTCTTTAGAGCTTGATTTTTTTTCAAAGATGTGAGAATTATACAAAAAAAAAAAAACAAAAACAAAAACAAAAAACCACACACAACACACTAATAACAAACACTCTGTGTTCCTCTCTTGAGGAATATGTATGTGTACACACAGAAGTACATCCATAAGTGAAGAGATGAACTGCGCTGATAGTGTGTGAGGATGGAGATTTTTAAACTAAATTTTCTTTGACAGAAGAAGTCCAGCTTCAGGGGAAAAAAAAAGTAACAGTAACAGCTAACTCAAAGCCATCAGCATTTCCATGCAAATTACGAGGAGAAAGAGTGATTTACACTATCCAAGCTAGAGAAAACTGCCAGCCTTCATTATATATAAAAACATGTTTTAATTTGCAAGTTTTGCTAGGAAATTTGCAAACACATATGTCCCTTTATCAATATCTACCTTCATTTATCATGTGCAGCTTCATATGTAAACTTTCTGAAGCCCTGAGCTACCAAATACCCAGTGAGCAGAGTCCTGCCCCCTCGCTGAGCTACAGTGTTAGAGTAAATTCAGATGCAGTCCAATGCTAGAGAACCTCAGCCCTCATGTAAAAATGATGTGCATGTCTCTTCCTAAATTACAGGGAAGATGTGATCTCTCTCTCATCAAACAACATGGAGATCCTACAAGCTGAGCTATTACAGTTAATGAGGTAGTCCCAGACCTGGTACCCTAACCTAAGAGGTCAGAAACGGAAAATGTACCCATAATTTGCAAACCTTTCAATTTAATATTTCAATTAAAAACCTACCCTCACAGGTCTCTTTCACTTTGAACCAATCAGGCAGCGTACGTGTTGTGCCTCTGTCGTTCATTAGAGCCTCTTGTGCAGCCGTACTGATCATACTGATCAAAAGGCCCAGCTATTGCCAACGCGGCCCAGGCCAGCAGTGTTAGGGGGCATACAGCAGCACAGAAACTAGCGTCTGGTTAAAACTCAGCTATGGACATTTCTTGAAGAAAGAGTGAGTCCGTCCTTGCCAATGTTGACAAATGTCTGACTCAAAAGGTTCTTCTCTGGGAGATTGCTTTGCTTTCTCTCTGAGGCTTGATGGAGGTTATTAAAAAAAGTGCTTCTGTTGCCTTTTTTTCCCCCAAATTTAACCCCATGCTTGCTAGACAGCACTCATTGTCCAAGGTCAGTGATTTTCACTCAAGCTCAGTCACCAAGTCTCTGCTACAAAAGAATCCTTAAACAGCACACATTAACTTGGGCTTCAGTCTGTAATTCAGTGGGACACATCTTCCCACTCCCCAGACCCAACAGATGGTGCAACCCCAGAACGAATGCCCCTGGGCTCTGCCAAAGTCACTCAGTACTGTTTCTCCATGGGACAAGAAACGTGAGGCCTCACCAACACCAGTCACAGCCCTCCACCACCTCTGTTTCCAATGCCAGGAGACCCAGCATAGCTACAAGGCTGCTTGCAAACTCCACAGTTTAATAATGCATCATCTATTTCTGTTGTTTGTCTCTTTTTTTTTTTTTTTTTGCTTCAAAATTGCACTATGTGTCCCCTCCAGTTCTTTCTTTGGAGAAGCAGCAAATAATTATCTACTAGTAACCCTCTCCACATTATTGTATGATCTCAGAGATCTCTATATTTCATCCCTTTTTGGCCTCTTTTCCAACTGGAGACTCTCAGTCTGTATAGTCTGCCTTCCCAGGGAAGTCTTGTGGATTTTGCTGAAGTGGTTTGCTTGAATAGGTTTCACTGAAATTTCCCTACATCAAAAAAAAAATAATAAAAAAAATCAATTCTGTACTGAACTCAAACATAATAAATGCAATATGCCCAAGATGAGGTTTTGTTTATAGAAAGCAGTGAATTGCTGGGAAGAAAAGGGAAGGCAGATTTTAATGGATGCTGCATTTCAACATTAATTACATCAAAAATGTTTCTGGTTTCTTCTGCAATTTCATATCTTTGTTGTGTGTCCTAACCACAACAGAGTAATTTTCATTTATTCTGTAGTTAAAATTTACATCTCTCTCCACAGTCTTTTTTTAATTAGCAACAATATTTTTTGAAAAGCTGTTATATCTCATGAAGTTACAGTGAACTTGACACTTGAGCAACTGCTGTCTCACCAAATAAATAATCAGATCTGAAACTGTTCTTTAGCTAAAGAATCTCACTTGCAATCCTGGTTTGGGACAGAACAGTTACATTTTAAACTATTTTAGATTAATTCTTGGTAACCTTAGATGGTGAGAAAATCATACATTTTTAAAATGAATTTGAAGGGATGGAAACAGCTTGACGATTCAAATTAAGGGTTACACAGCAGACACACCTGTATGACTGATTCTAATTTACACCTCCAAATTGTTTTAATAAATATGTAATGCTGACAGAGGGATACCATCAGCACAAGCAATGAATATTAACTTTTGCTGGGCATTTATTCTTCTTTTATATTGAATAAGTTATTTAAATTATTTATTTAAACTTCTGGCAATTGAGCCATACCTTGCTCACATACTTCATGCTTTCAGGACCCAACCTTTTATAAGGGAAACTGTGTCTAAGTATCCTGGTCACTTCCACATAAAAATCAGACCAAGGCCAGAACGGAGATGTGAGGACAGCAAGTGAGACATCAGATTTCAGGCATCTAATTCAAGTGACATGGCCAAGCGTTCCTCTCCCTGCAATCAGTACAAGCCAGGTCCTTGCTGTCGAGCAAGGCACTTACCCACCTTGAACAGAGTTGCACTATAAGACATCACCCAGCCCAGTGAAACACATGAGAGGAATAAATGAGAAGCAAGTATTGGGAGAAAACTCAGTCCCTCGCTTATTTGCCCCTCATTTTGTTAATTAATCTTTATCTTTGCAGTCACACCAGCTGCTCTTTCCCACAAGAAGCATGAGAGCTCAGCATGGCAGCGAGAGCATCCCAAGCCATTCGCCAGCAGCCGCAGAGTGAGCAGACCTCACAGCGAGGTCCTTCAGGCAGGTCGCCTTCACCACTGCCGTGGGACTTCCTGCAGTTTCAAAAATGATTTCAGAAGTGCATTAACGGAGCTCATTTTACCTCAGAGCACTATTAGGAGGTTACTGTGCCATTGACTTCATTTGCTAGGGTAGTGGATTAATTGCCTTTGTTAAGTTATTGTTACTGAAGAAAAAAATTACTTTCACTGGGAGTATTTCCCCACGGCACTACCAAGTTATCTTGTAATATCCTAACTTGTTCATTTACTGGTAGAAAGTTCATCATTTTCCCTTAATTTATATACACTTATATATATTATATACATTCCAGACCAGTGACAGATATCTTGTCCAATATCTTGCAGCCCATCAGGTTTAGTAACAGGAGCTTTAAGCCAGGGAAAACTACAAATCTCATTTTCCCAGTGGAATATGGCTTTATTTCTAGCCTTGAAAGGCCATGAAATGATAGGCTATAAATTGCAAGTTTTAATATCTATTTATAGGCACTTCTATGGTGCACATCTATGTATAAAAAAAACTTTCTGATCTCTAAAGTTCTAAAATATATTACTGTCCTCTACTTCCAAGGTCTTTTTGGTGGAAGTCACAGATCTGAAGGAGGTAGGGGTTGCAAGTGGTAGAGATCCATGAGATAAATTCACGCCAAACTACCAAACTGCTGCCTCCCTGGGTACTACGCTCCAATAGTGACATTGTCTATGCTAACATTGCTTTCGGACTACATATCCCATTAACATCTGATGAGGACTGAAAAAGAAACACAGAGCAGGTAACCAGGAGAGTCGATGCAATGAGGGCAGAAGTCGATTCCTTCTTGTCCCACACTCTCCTGTGACCCACACAACTCTTTTGTCTGTTCTGCCACTCGTGGCTGGTGCAGAAACAAACAGTGAGGCATTTTCTGCCACCTCTTTCTTCCACAGAGGGGCACAAATGCGTAATGTGTGTAAAGGAGCTATGCTGAAAACTATTTGCAGGAAACAATCACAGGCTTCTGCATAGCTGTGCTCTGCCCCTCCATGGCTCTGTTTCTCTTCCTGCCAATCCTTAGGCTATGTTTCAGGAGTTTCTCTTGGACTGGGTGCCACGCAAGACAAAACAAGACTGAAATAAAGGCAGAAACTGTGTTTGTACAGTCAGAGCTGTTAGGAGCAGGCTGCTCTTTCTGGCAGGACCAGCCCCCAAGCTCCTTCTCAGCTGGCCTGCAGTCCTGCTGCCCATGAAATGGCTTTTCCTGGGGTTTCGGACTGATATGTCATGTGTGAGCAATGGGGATGCTGCTTAACCATGCAGGAGCCTGGAGCATCACCTCACTGCTGTAGGTGATCACTACATCACTCCATGCTGTAGGCTTCCACCTCCATTTCTCTTGTGCAGCAAGCTCAGGCAAAGGGAAAAGCAACTTTCTAGGAGAAACCAATGCATTACCCAGATGCAGGGGTTCCAGTGGGCCCCTTCAGCCTCTGTAGGAAATCTAAAAGGCATCAGAAACAAAACCTGATTCTAATATCACATAACAAATGCTGCAGGCTGCACTTATCCCTCTCTGCCTCAAGGAAACCAAGGGACTTGTTCCAGGTTTGTATCCATGCCCTGAAGCGAGGGGCCAGCCAACAGCTTGCTCTGCTGGACTGCTGCAGCAGTGCACAGAAGACAACGACAGCTGCAGACTTGATTTGCGAACTTCAAATGACTTTTTTTCCCCCCCTTTTTTTTTATGTCGACTACAGGCCTGACCAGAATGCTTAATGCCGGCACAAAGCTACCACAGCATAAGATTTATGATTATTTTCATAACATAGGCCTTGTCAGGGATTTTTGATTTGATTTTGGTTGGATTATCTATTGCAATGCCAATAACATGTTTCTTTTTTTTTTCTTTTTTTTTTTTTCTTTTTTTCTTTTTCTTTATTTTTCATAAGATGCAATGCAGTCAAGGCTGGTGGAAAGCAGGGACAGACCCACTTAAACGTGATTTGTTGGTGTCCTCAATTCTAGGAGCTGCTCCCTAGGGGCAGCAAAGTTTGCAATGCTCTACAAAGGAATTTCTTAATATCTTTTTTATTTTTTTTTTCTCTTTTCCTAGACAACTATTTTCATTAATTATTTGAATAAGATTTAACTGAGATGAAAGGTTCTGGTCTGCCTTTGATGTGAACGCATAACTATCATTAACATTTTATTATTAACAGGAGTTGTGCACATACAGAGGGAAGAATAGATCCCTTCTTATTTAAGCTAAAGCTTTATTTCTTTTTTCCTATTTTTTTTTTTATTATTATTTTTTGAGGCATGAATTTGGTGGTTATTTTTTGAGTTCCAGAACCATAAAAAGGGCATTAAACCCCACACTTTTCCCCTAGAGACCTAGTTGTTCAAGTTAAGTGCAAGCTGTCATCTGAATCTTAGAAAGCATTTATACCATGCAAAGACCTTGCCTACGTAAGAAGACTGGACTATAACCAGGATACTGACTTTCTGCATGAGAAGACTGCTTCAGAAAAAATATTGAGACTAGAAATTGTTACAGCATAATGGTATAACTATAGCAATGTTTTACAGAATGCTGCTGACCTATCTACAAGTGTGGACAGGCTTTGGATCTCAGACATTCATGAAGTTTTAGGAAAAATCTTAAGGGTATAAGCTCTGGAAAAAATATACTATGGAAGAAGTATAGTTAACACCTCTTAGGAGTTTAGTCAAGCCTTAAGCAAAACCCAGCTTCCTGTGAACAAAAAGGCATATTCTGCCTGCATATCTATTCTCTGGGTTTAGATGAGAAGATTGTTGTTTCTTTCACAGAAATACAATGTGAGCAAATTAATGAAGCTAAGAGAAACTTAACTTTTTCATTTCCAGACTATATCATTTTAACTGTTCTGGTTTTATGGTGCATTAATGTTGTTGTTGGCATTTATATGGCATATTAATTACATTGCACTCAGTTATTTCCTCTGCTAAACTTAAAAGGTCATATCCTTTGTGTATACTTTTCTGTATGGAAATTTGATTTCTCTAGCATACCAAATAGAAACTAAATCAACAAAATAATGCATTTCCTATGAAATGAGTAAACACTATTCAGTGAAAAGACAGTTAATCTTCAGGCTTGTTGCGAATTTCTAAGAAATAGAATTAATGTTTTCTTCCATTTCCTGCAGAAGAGGAACAGTGCTGCTCCTGTAGAGCACTACATACATCCTGACAGTGCCAAAAATGCTTACACCTGAGAGAAAAAATGAGGGAGTGTATATAGTTTTCTATGTGCATAGGTTTATACATTGTATAGAAATCCTTTTCCCAAGAAGATGGCAGCATAGAAGACATCTGATATACTACAAGCTATTAAGTTGTCACTAAGCCTACACTGTATATCTTCCCTCGAGTGCAATTCCGGGATGTTTACCTTTTTAAAAAAAACTGGTTATATTTTACCCCCAAAAAATTCCCTGCAAAAATGAAGATCAATCGGGTGAGTGGAGAAGTGTAAATATTGTCTAGTGGAAAAAGCAGCCAATGCATAAAAGTTATTGACAACAGCTGGGGCAATACAATGATTTTCCACAGAGATGAGACCATTTCATCATGAAAAGTTTGTATAACAGGAAAATATTCATTCTGCTAGGGATCTGCCACATGATATTTTTCTCAGATTTCCTTTGTACCGCAAGCTGACACACAGGACGCTAGTATGGATTGCAATGATAATGTCCTTTTTGATTCTCAGATTTCAGAAGTACACACGATTGATAGCTTTCTGCTCCTCTGCTTAGGCTTATGTAGGAAGCTCTCAAGAACACAGAGGCTCTGTGGTCTGGGCACTTGCTCCTTGGAGGAACAACCTCCTGAAATCCCCACAAATTTCACCTGGGGAAAGCATCACGACGCAACTTGCTGGCAGCTCCTCTGAGATGCCAGACCTGTGGGCTCAGAAGCTCTGTCTGGAGTCACAGGTTGTCCCCACACCCTTTATTAGGTACAGAAATGGCTGTGACCTAGCACAGAAGGACATCATGTCTGATCCTTCAAATCAGAAAGGGCACAAGACAAAGACACGGGGCAATGGCTGTGCTGATGGGGGATGGAACACAGCCAGCACCTCCCTGAGCCAGGCTGCCTCCACTGATGGCCTTTTGGTATGGCCACCGATGTCCTCATCTGCTCCAGGGCCTGGGGGTGCCAACTGCAACAAGCAGTAGTGCAATATCTAATAATTACATTACACTGTAATAACACTATTGATGCTCTGCTGGAAACCAGGCTAAATAGCTAAATAAAGGCACCGAGAGACCTGATCAACCAACCGCAACAAGCCTTTGGACCATTTAGGTGTCTGACTTCAGACAACATTGTCTGAAAACCATTTTGGCCTCTCAGTGGCTGAATTTCTATCACCTATAAAATATCACACTATTGTCTGGTGCTTTGTAAAAGGCATTATGCAGCTGCAGAACATGACTGCCATTATGGTACAGCCTGACGTGACTGCAGGGTCTCATGAGGACGTGCTCAGTATGAGTGCCAAAGGGAGAAGCACAAGTGTCCTTTGTGCACCCCTGAGCCAGGACTGTATGTCTGACAGCCACTGCCCACTATACTTTAAGGTATATTTCAGGTAGCTCCTGCTAACAGCCTCCAGCATCACTGCATTGCATGGGGCAAGTGCGTGTGTTGGCACTATAGCTCTGAACTACGTGAGTTTCCTTTAAACAAAAGAATGACGTCTAAGAGTTCTTGAGCTCACCAAACAAAGCACTGGTGAATTAAGGTATTCACTTCTGGGCATTTTAATTTCTTTTTGGAGGGATAACAAATTCCTTTCTATCAAAATATCGCCATCCTGCAAGGCAGCAAGCTACACCTTTTCACTCCAGAAAATGCAGGAAAGAATAGATGGATGTAATGACCATACGATTTTCTTGGGCCAGATCTGTTTTCCTTGTTATAACCACAGTGATTTTTTATATTTCTGCTAAAATAAAGAGATAGTAAAAACTGTAATTAACAAAATAAATATGAATTAGAAAAGTAAACAGAAGAATTTAATGACATATTCACAAAGGTAAGCACACTGAGATACAGCATTCCTTCATCTGCTTGGGCTTTTTAAATACATTTCCTTTAGAGAGGGAGGTTCCCTCCTATCACAACAAATATCTTGAAGGGCAGGAAACTGCCAGCAGAGGCAACAGCAATATATGAAATTGCTTCTTGATTCTTCATATCTCCAATATGCCAGCAACTGTAAGTCTAGCAATGTAAAAGCAGCCTGAACCCGCTGGGCTCCAGTTGTGCTTATTGCAGTGCAGAATGGAAAGAAACTAAAAATAAATATATAACCTACTGACCACGCTTGTGCCAGGCTCCCCTGTTCTGAGTAACTGCTGCCCTCAAAAAAAAATTATGAAAACATCATGGCCCATAACAAAGCCACTCCTTTTCATTTGTTTTGCACCAGGCCTTTGCTTTGTTGCAAACCTGCCTGTTCCTGACTACGTGGAGTGGGAGGAGAGGTCTAAAGCCTCCTGCTGCTGAGGACGAGGGTGTGTGATGGAGTTTTGGAGGAGGCAGCACTCCTCCTACATGTTATTGTTGTGCTGGTTTAAAACAGGACACAGATGTTTAGGATGGGGAGGAGGTGGCAGTGGCACAGCCTGTGCCTCGGGGGCTGCGAGCTTCCTTAGGGCTTAATACCATGGAGCAAGCAATGCCAGGCTGTAAACACATAGGGACCAGGTCAGCAAGGCTCGTGCTCATGCTCACACATATTTAGGAACATACTGAAGCAATAGGACACAAGCACTGGGCTAAAAGCTTTGCCACATCAGGAAAGAAAGGTGGGTTCGGGGCAGGGGTCTCTCCCATGCACCCACTCTGCTGCCAGGCAGCTGTGTCCAGAGCCATCAAGCACCATTCCCAGAATTTCAACTTTTTTAAAAAAGGTGAAGAGACCCTGAAATTAGAATGGACATCTCCTTTTATACATCTAGTGGGTTATCAACATTAGAAACACAAAATAAATTAATGATACCAGATTTGTACTACAATGGAAAATTAATTAAATCTTTATTTTAAATAAAACTCCATTTATTCTGTTGATGTCACTGTGATGTTAACAGTGCTGAAGCATAAATCCTTCCCTCTGTGAAGCCAGAATAATTGCACGCTGCGTGCTAGCTATTCTATTCACATCGGAAATGCATCCTTAAAACATTTCAGCTTAAGCCTTGTCAGTACTAATCCTAATGCCTGATGCTGAGATGTGTATTTTATTACTGTGTATAAATGAAAACGGAAAACCTTTGTGGAGGATTACAGGGTGTAGTAATGACCTCCACAGCGTTACAGCACGAAGATGTTCCCAGGCGCCAAATGGGATTCTGGGATAAAAGTGACATGTGTCTATATAACCTTGGCACCCTCTCCTGGTACACATGTACCTACCAGCTGTGGGATTGTAAACATATGTCCCTTCTAGTGAACTGAGTTTTCATTTATGAGGAGGCTAAAAACAAGGAGCGAGCAGGGGAGATGGGTTTTGTCTGAGACAGCTAATGGGCTCCTACTCGCTGGGAAAATGACTGCAGTTGTTTCGTGCTGTCATGAGAACATGGGCTGAGGGATAGCAGGGAAAACAATAAGAAATGGCAGGAGAAAGAACAAAGCTGGAAGGTCTCCCCCCTCTCTAAAAAGGAATAAGCTGGAGGAGGAGAGGAGAAAGCAAAGGGCTGGGGTTAGGGGACGTGTCCCCCTGTTTTCATGTCTCACCCTTCCCAGAGCACTGCCTTTCCTGTGCAGTTTTTGGGATGCTTCAGAGCGGAGCCAAGGGGTTGATCCACTCTGTGTTGGCTTGGTCCAGGCATGCTTCAGATTTCTCCAAAAGAAGACGGGAGAAACTCTTAGGAATGGGAGATGGGGGAAGGAGGCAAGATTTCTATCATTCTTGCTCCCTAAAACTAGCCCTCACTGCCTTTTTCAGTAGCAGAGAAATAAAAGCGAGACACTTTGAAGCCTCATTTTATTTGGCCCAGTTTTACTCTAATCTACCCTGGGCCCAGAAACACAGCTTTTCAATCTGTCAGAAAGTTGTTCTGCTGACCCTGAAATGTCAAACTGCTATAGAGGGCTGAATCCAAAATTGATTACTTCAGAGGTCAGACAATAGCCAGTTTTATACTGATTTTTTTTTTTAAAGTCTTTCCTATGAACTAAAAAAAAAAAAAAAAAAAAAAAAAAAAGAAAGAAAAAAAAAGAAAAAAGAAAGAAAACACTACCTTTGAAATAAGAGCAAGTAGCCATGAGCACAGAGCTTTCCGAGATGCTGGCAGCTTTTTTGGGGGTGAGATGCAGAACAATGCTGGACATGCTGCCCCAAGCCCCAAACCCCTGGGCTGTACTGGGTGAGAGTGAGACCCGGGGAACCAGCATGTAGGACTGATTTTTAGCCTCGTACAAGAAAAAACAGATTTGGGGCTGGCTAGCTTCTTTAACTGACTCCCAGTTCACCTTGAGCACAAGCTCACCCTGTGCAGGTTTGCACAGACCCATTGGCCTTTCCCCGTTGAACCCCACCAGTGTCGGGGTTTGTCCTGCAGGACTCAAAGCTGCAGCTGCTGTCACAGAGCCACTCTGCTCACCGTGAGGGGAGAGACAGCCCCCTCCTACCTGCATCCAAAATTCCCTCTGCCAAAGCTCCTTGTTCCAGTTCCCCTCGAGCAATGAGAAATACCCATAGGAAGTGTTGGGATTACTGTCTCTGGCTATTAGCCCGTCACCAATACTATAAGCTATATGTTTATTCTCTGTAGTAAATATGAGGTCTTGCTAAATTTCTGCAATTATAAGTGCTTCATCCTTTTCTTTAGCCAGCCAGCAATATAAATACATTTAATTAGTTAACACCCCCTGCCAATTACAACATCTGAGGAAAGTATTGCTGAGATTGTTGGTCCTAATTATTTTAATATTCAGGAGAACCACTTTAACATAACAAGATAATTACTCATGGATAAGGGTTTATGAGAGCTGCAATCCTTTTCTTTATTTTCGACAGTGCAAGCCTGGGCCTAGTTAAATTTCTGGACACATTTTCAATTTAAGATTAAAAATTGTAATTTGTGAGAAATCATCAAAGCACCACATGTTGGAAGAAAAATAACTATATGCAATCTCTGTTAACACTATAGCAAAATAAATTCACTGTGTACTACATGCAATTAAGTGAAGAGTGGAATCTAAGGGAATCAGTTTATCTCTTTTTAAAAAGATCATTTTACATGTACTGAATTGATCAGCTATGAAAAACACCCTGACTGTTCCTCATTTTAGCCAGAATGTGAATTGCCACTAGTGACAGGACCCGCGGGAACGGGGTTAAGCTGAGGCAGGGGAAATTTAGGCTGGACGTCAGGAGGAGGTTCTTCACAGAGAGGGTGGTTGCACACTGGAACAGGCTCCCCAGGGAAGTGGTCACTGCACCGAGCCTGTCTGAATTTAAGAAGAGATTGGACTGTGCACTTAGGCACATGGTCTGAACTTTTGGGTAGACCTGTGCGGTGTCGAGAGTTGGACTTGATGATCCTTAAGGGTCCCTTCCAACTCAGGATATTCTATGATTCTATGATTCTATGATTCTATGATTGCCCTTTATTAATCAAGCCTGTATCCTTCTATAACAACATAAATCCTCTTTTCCTAACAACAGTCAATGGAAAATACAAGCTACCTTTTCTACTGCATATCTGAGAAACTCTTAACTCAAATTTCTGTTGTTTGCAGCAGGATCATCGATGGAAAGCTATTCAGATGAGAAAAGGTTGGTCTCAGTATCTGTTGTATGTTAACGTGATATCATGCCCACACAGTTATCCCACAAGGGTTTTTCACATGCTGAATCCCAGAAATATATCCATGTATTCATTTAAAAAGAGTTTGGCCAGAGCTGTTGAACAATAAATTGTGTGCTGTTCCCTTCATGTGCATTCAGAAGGAAGCTTCTGTTACCACGTCCCTAAAGACAACCTTAATATATATCCAGTGAAATATTTCAATGTTTCTGTTTCTCTTGCTGCATTTGTACTTATGGAAGTACAGCCTGTTTACAGCGGAAGCGCTTTCTTGCAGTAAATTTTCCTTTAAGCAAGTCATTTGCCCATAACTCCTGTATTACGAACGTGCTTGGTCTCTGTACAAAGCACCGGTGGGAAAACACAAAGATGAAAGATCAGCGCCACCGTTAAATGTCTACATCTGTTCTGTGGGTACAGAAGGCATCTGATGATGCAACCCTTGCTCAGGAGGACAGACTGTATGGACTTTTGGGTCATCCCTACCTGACCATTTGACTTTAGACTCAGGAGATGAATAGGCCAGACACCTACTAGAAATACGAGCTAATCCCCACTTCTACTTCTTTCACTACTGACACAGACAAATATTAAAGCTAACCTTTGGTGAGAGAGGTTGGCTGCTGATTAGGTGCTTAAATGCAGAGGAATAATTTAGAATTTGACAAAAAAAAAAAAAAAAAAAAAGAAAAGAAAAAAAAAGTCAGCATTATCCATTACTTTTACTTTATAATTAAAATAATTTGAATTTATGTACCAGCATATTTGCCATTTTTTAAAGCAGACTAACGGAGTGCACTGGAAAAATCCTACATAAATATCTAGTAACAGAGAAGGAAAAGAAAGCTGCTTGATTTAGTGAAGCAAACTTTGCCTTTAGCCCAACAAGTGTGCTTTAATTCAGTTGCAAGTGTTATAAAGACAATGCATACCTAAACAGTGGTGATAAATTAGTGAAATTAATCCAAATAATAGGCAAATGTTAAGAGCAACATATGCAGAATGATTGCAATGTTAGATTAATCTAAAATAAAACCCTGGAGTTATGTAACCAATTACGAAAATTACATTTAGCAGTAAAAGAGCAATTAAAAACAAAAAATGCCCTAACCCTAGCCATTATGTGCTGGGGACAGGGACAGAACTCAGAGAGAACTTGGAGATGAGCTGGAAAAGCAATTGAACAGCAAGTTTGTCTGGTTTTACTATGTTATGGAATCAAAGTGCTCAGATATGGCCTCATAATACACAGATGAAAGGATCGTTTCTCCCCAGATGGGACTCAGTAATCAGATATAGAAACAGCTATTTTTAATGAAGACCTGCAAAATCATCACGGCTTAGATGTTGCTGGCTGGGATAAAGCAACGGGAGGCAGACGAAGCAATTTGCTAATCTGCCTGGTGGCACAAAGTCAAGCCTGATCAACACATTTTTCATAGCAAATCACATTCCTTCCATAGGGCTGGCCCAGGAAGGCAGCCACCCCAAGCAAGGGGGGAGCCCAGTGCCAAGTGGCACTCATGCCCCTCAGCTGGGAGAGCCCAGGCTGCATCACACAGCCATTTATGTTGAAAGACAGAAAGTACCTGCTGTATTTTTCAGTCCATCATCCTGACAAAATGCTCCCATCAATTTATCTTTTCATTTGATGTCTCCAGTCCAGTCCATTTGCAATCTTTCCAACGGGGGGGTATTCATTTGGTATGCAGGCACACATCCCAGTAATGACAGCAAGAGGGAACAACTCTCCCTTAACCTCTTATCTTCCATTACTCACACTGTGTACCTTTTAAAGTCAACACGCTCTGCTATGCAAAGCCAGCACCAGTTTTTAAAATGAAGTGCTATATTTTGAAAAGTGAATATTTTGAAGATTGGTGGCAAAGAAGATGTACTTATCTTTGGAATATACCAGAATGCTAACCCTAAGGAGGAAAGACACCAAAGAAATGAACACCAAATTCCTAATAAAATTCTTAGTGGAACAAACACTGTCTCAAACAAAAGTTAAATCATTCCATTTCTGATGGGACTAATTCATGTGTTTCCACACCAAGCAAACACATGGCTGGAATGTTATCCAAACCAAGCCAAAGTTTTATATGAAAAGGTGTGTGACTTGCAGGTTGTCTGCAGCATATCCAGACACAATCTGTGCTCTGGGCACCTGAGATTCACCATCATTTCCCACCTGTTGTAAAAAAAAACAAAACAAAACAAACCATAGATAACTCCTCAAGAAAGAAATGTTGTCAGATTTCTGGCAGAAGAGACATACATTATTCTTGGCAAAACAGGGTTAGGTTGGTCCTGCCAGAACAGAAGCAGAAGCATGAGATACTGGCAAAGCAAAGACAGTAGTAGAACTCCTTTTCTGAAAATAAAAATTAATAAAATAAAACAAAAAGAACTTTACATAATTCTTGGCAATGACACTGTATTGTGTGGGTTTGATTTCCTGACAAGACAATCTGGCATTTGCAGACAAATAATACCACACAGATATGGGCAACCATTCAGCTTGCTCTACACAGAACTGCCATCCCGCCACAAAAGCAAAAAAGCACTCATAAAACCCACAGTATTTCTGCAAAGGCATTTTTGTTTCTTTGTGAATCCTGGCCAAGCTATGTATCTCATGCCCACAATAAAGTAAGTCCACCTTTCCCATGAAAAGGTTTTCTTAGGAACGGAAAATGTTTGGACAAAAAATGCATTACATCCTAATTTCAGCAGCGCTGTGGCTGTAATTTTTCTATAAAAAAAAAGAAATGAAGAAACACAGCAAAGTTTCATAGAAATGTTAAGCACTACTAGCAAGAAGTCAATGTATGGACTTCTCAGCCACAGTAACCTCAAATCCATTAAAAAATAAAGTCATGGCTATTATAGATACAGGACATTACCAAATATCCATTAGCAAAGGCCAGTGAACTGCTGTAAGTGGCTTGTCAAGCTTGCAATGAAGAAAACTCAATATTTATCTATAACCTCGTTTGAGTTCAGTGTTCTTCTCACTCACCTGTGCAACAGCCTGGTTTTCAAACACCCTGCTCAGGCTTTTTCTGCTTCAGATTAAAATCCCCCTGCTGATGTTGGATGCCAGAGAAAAAATAAAGGCACACACAACCTATTTTTGATGATGCCAGCCTTACTGTTGGCAAGATGCACTGCTTTCACATATGATATTACTTCCTTGTCAGGTATCTAAGAATAAGGTTGAGGAGGTGTGATGGACGAGAAATCACAGAAATGTAGCAGCTTGCAATTTTGTACTGAAATAAGCATTATTTTTCAATTCTTAGTAAAACAAACAAATTAAAAAGGAGGTCATAGCATTTCTAGGTAAAAGCATTTTTAGGTAAAAACAGCCTTTACTATGAAATAGATACCAAATAGCCTGAGCAGAGAAGAAGCTCTGCCAGCCAGGGACCTCTGCAAACTGTGCCTGAGAGCTAAAGTCAAGGAACTGCATCTTGGCTCTTTTGACCTGTGCTGCCTCAATAAAGCCAGCGTGGGTACCTGCCAAGTGCCCCCAGCTCGCTCCTTCTGTGTCTTGTACACAACCCAAGGCAGGAGCGTGAGTAGAAACACCAGCACTACAGATATGGGTCTGACCCAAGGAACTGACAGGCATTCAGCCAGATTTTTAGAACTGTCTTCAACTTAAGGAAAACTCTCTACAGATGCACACGTGTTAGTAAGGAGCCTCCTTACTGGTTCTTGAGATCTCTGAGATTTTAATCTCTGCTACGCTGAGATGGACTGTAGAGATGGAGGACCTGCTCCAAACAGTCTCAAGACCAGCCCTGTGAGGAAAAAAGCTTTTGATGTCAATCTGGGTTTAAATCTGCTTAGCTTTATAAGTATCAAAACTGTTAGTAAATATAACTGCTACTTCTGATCATCACAGGATCAAGCCCTCTCTGCAGTTTGTTGCCAGGTTATCCAGCCCAATAGGAACAATTTACCCAATGACATCAGAATCCACAGACATTCACTAAACGACACTTTCTTTCAAGATGTGTGCAGGTTGTTTTTGTTTTTTCTTTTCCTGTTTGTTTTGTTTTGTTTCATTTGATGGCAGATAAATGAATTGCAACAGCAATTAAATTTTGTCATCTAAGCCTTTAATTACCTGAATACCTTCCTTCATGGAAATTTGTGGACAAATACATTTATTCATTCCTTAAACACTGAAACAAAATGATCCGTGTTAAAAGTTAGATTCTTTTAAAGAAATATGTAAAATGTAAATGACTGAACAAAACTCCTAGAAGAGAGAGAGGTTGCAATTTGCCAGCATGTAGCACACAGTCTGATAACAAACTCCTGCCAAGAATTAGCAACCCCCCTGTCTGATAAAACAGGGTGCGTAAGAGAGTCAGGAGTCAGGCCCAGAAAATCCCTCCATATTGATGACAGCAAAAGAGTTGCCAACAGCCCAAGAGGAACAGTGGCATGCCTCAGATGAAGAGGGAAGAGAGGTTTCAGCTATGTCATGAGTACTTGCTGCAGAATTTTTAATTCAAGAGCCCAGTTTAATGCAAATCAAGCTTAATATATCTTCACACTGGTTTAAATAGGAACGGGACTGGACTCTACGGAGCCTACATGAGGACAGATGTCCTCAGCTCCCACTGCACCAAACAGAAGCTGGTGGTCTGCATTCCCACAATCAGGCACTAACCACCCCCATCTGCTATCTCAGTCAAAAGTGTTAACCACCTTCAGAGTTTAACATTAACTCCTGATACAGCCATAAATGAGATCCTAGCATTAATCTGCTTTGCCTTTTTTTTTTTTTTCCTTTTTTTTTTTTCTTTTTCATATTGCTCTAATTATTAAGGAGCAAAGCACTGATGAACAACACTGATTGCATATTCTAAAAAAATGTACCACCCTCCAGCTGCTCTGCTGGTGAATCCCCTGCTTGCTGCTTGTTGGGATTTACTCTCAGCCCGTTGCATCTGAAACTAATTACTACAACACCATCCTCAACATTAATTCCCTTCTCCTCTCTGGAATCAGAAGCAATATGGTACATTCAGAAGATAATTTTTCATCTCTCTTCCTAAAGGAAAGATCTCAGCTGTTTGATGAAGATAATGGTAATGAGTCACCAATTTCAGAAGGTGAAGCTTTCCGATGTCCCTTTATCAGAAACCATTGTCCAAATTTTCAGCTGGTGATTTAGGGAACTTTTTTATATGAATGTCACCAAGACCTAGAGAAATCTGTCAGCTCTCTGTGTGATCTCAAAGATAAATTGCAGCAATATCTTGTCAACCAGCTCTCTTAAACTTACTTCACTGTCTATTCTCATTGCACCTGTTTCACTATTACCTTTGTCTCCTGCAAACTATTTTGCACAACTTCCTTCCTTTGCTCTTTCCTGCAAATGAACTATTTTTCTCTGTTTTAATTGTCCCTTCGTTTTCAGTCAGAAGAAGCATTTTTTTAGTGACCAGAATTATTATGCAGTTTTATTTATGATGTGACTATTAAAAAGAAAGATTGTGCGGTCAGGCCCCAATACATCAGTGAGATGTCACACTGCAATTGGTTTCAGGAATGACAGCCACCTCTTGTCACCTGCTGGAGTTCACTCCTGTCACCTCATCAGCCTGATTCCTATGTCTGTCTGGTCTCTGTGTTCTGGTGCAGTTGCACCTCTGATGCACCTATAATGTTCCCCCAGGTTAGAGATCCTCAGCTCACACTTCAATGAGCAACAAATGTGCTGCTGCCCACCTGCTCCCTTGGACCAGGCATCTGAAGTGGCTTTTTGAAAGGCAGAGCCTTTAGCCCCAGAGATATTATAGCAAACATGTACTCATATATTTTTGGCTATTGAAAAGGATGCTGAAAATAAAAGGAAATGAAAATCAGCAACTCATTCAATTCAGCAAGCAGATGTAACTTGTGCCCTTCTATATAGACTTCCCTATGCTAAATATTAATCATAACAATTAGACCTTATAGTAGATGACATTGTGTTTTCTCAAATTGCTGCAGAGCATTAAGACTCACTGCTCGAGTTCTCTGGTGCCTGAACTATTGCATTGCTATGCATAGCATTAGGAGAATTAACAATTCAAAGCTGTACTGTTATGACCAAAGTGACACAACTGAAGCAGTATTCAGTTTCTGTGTGCGTTCTATGAATACAATCTGAGCCTTTCCAATAATACGTTCAAAACATTTATATTCTGACAGCGCATTATAAAGAACATTAGAAAAACAGCTACAAGATAAAACCTAGCAGAGGATCAGATTTTCCTGGTCATTTAGGTGACATCGAGAATGAAAAGCTCTATCATTTCAATAAAACTCTAGTCCAAGTACTCTCAAGATCTACTCCTCTGCCATATATAGCCAGTATTTTTTTAATCATCAGATTAGAATGAAGAACTGGGTGCTGCATGGCTTGTTTGGCCCTGTTTTCTCCTTTCTTTTGACTGAAAGGTTACATTTGGTATTTGTCATCTGTGCATACTAATATTTGAAATGGTGCAGTCAAGATTTTTTCTTGAGAAAAGAAGAAAAGCAAAAAACTGAATGAAAGTAACTTCCAGGTACTGAATTTGTGTAGGTCCTAGAAGAAGGGCTTTTTCTCTTATTTTTACCCTGGTTTGGTACTGACCCTAAGCTTGGACATGCATCCTCTGCCCAGGCTGATGTTGTGTTATAGAGACAGCTCTATTACTTTAGGAGCTACAACTGCCCCCTGTGTAGTCCACTTTTGCTTTGAGCACAGTTTTCATGGCCAAGCTTTGGAACGGGTGAGCCGCAAAGTCGAGAGCTGAGCTGCGAGTGAGCTTCAGCTGAGGATTACAAGAAATTTGCAACATCATGTTTGCAGTATTTTGTACTCTGTTTTTTTCCCAGAGATAATACCTTCACTTTTACTTGTAAGATCTTTTGTGTTCCCCACTACAATCAAGGAGAGAAAATCTGCCTGTAAACCTTTTTGTTCTATATTATCATTTCATGTTGGTTTGGTGTGTTAATCAAAGTGTCAGTAATGGCTGCAAAGAGAACTCATTCAATCCTTCAAATGAAGAGAAATCTAAGCTTTCTAACACTGGCACATTTTCCAGCGGATAAGCTTTTTCACAAAGTAATTATTTCATTTTCTAGAAAGATTACTGATTACATCACACTGGGAAAAACTAAGAGAGGGACCCTTTATCTTCCCCATGTTTCTGCAATTCTTGTACAAACTTATACTTGTTACCATGAAAAATGACAAATTTGCCATCTGATCAAAATGTTAACAAGGTAAGTGTCAGTGAGATGGATCACTGACTGTCACTGCAAGCCAGAACATGAGGATACATTGATATTTCTCAATATATTCACTGCTTCCCCAATGTTCACTAACAACATTTCTACTGTGAGTGTAATAAATCACACAGAAATAACAAGCTGCATAGGATCTCCAGGATATGATAGATTTGTCGTAATAGCGGTATCTGCAAGGTAGAAAACAATTGGTAATGATCTATAGAAAGACCTAATCAACTGTCATTTGCTATAATGTGGCAGATGAAGCAAAGATATGAAATCTATAACACTTCTTTAGCCACTACCCTCCCCCTACACATACACATGCATCAAGTGGGAAATAGTAAAAAGAATGAATGAGCTTTGGGGTCGCAGAAGTAGAAAAGAAAGTTAATAGCATGCCCTGGATGCAATCATTAAATTATACACTGCTGAACAAGGCAAGGGATAATCACAGAAGCTGCACAGTCCTGTAACAATGATAAAGGCTTCTGCCAAGCCTGTTCCTCCCCCTTTGCTTTATTTCTTTTTCATTGATTTCAGTGTTTTAAAAACTACTTACACTGAAGTGCAACCAAATGCTAATGAGGCTGGATAACCAATGGAAATGCTCATCCTCATTTTGCAGGGATCTCAGAGGACTGAAGACAAGATGTTCCAAGGCTGTATAGGTATTTTGTGCAACTTCACAAATCAAAACCAAATGTTCTGAACTGGGCTGTGCCAGATCCCCAACTTGCTGCTGGGACTTTCATGTTCCTTTGCCTTTGCCTTCTCCTACATGGGAGTTAAACACCCCACCTTCCAGCAGACTTCCAGAAAGACAAGAAGTTTTAGTTTGCTGAAGTACAAAAGTTTAACTTTCCATTAAGATAATATACTGCTTAAGGTCAAACCCTCAAGTCCTACATTTTTAAACACTCATATACCTCTCCCGATCATATTCTCCACTGCCACCTGCCTGCAACAACATCCTGGTCAAGAACTAACACTCATCTATTAGACTGTAAGTTTCCCAGGTTACAGAGACTGCTCTGCACAGAGTTTTCTTCCCTACCCACTTTAGGGATGCCTCTCTGGACCAGGAGGCAGCGCAGTGCATGCAATGAGAACCTTGGGCTTAAAATTAAAGGAAACAAAAAACAACCAAGCAAAAAACAAACAAACAAACAACAAAACAAAGCAAAACAAAACACACACACACACACAAACTAATTTTTATAAAGTGTAAAGATTTTTTTTTTTTTCCCCAGAAGGATGGTGGAAGAGTAATGGCTGCTTTGCATTACTTTGCTTGCAAATCACATCTCACTTAAGTGAATACATTTTTGGGAACACAGGAATTGCCATGCTGCCTCTGCACAGCAGTGCTCTGCTCCAGCATCCTGTCTGGCAGCTGCTGCAGGGGAATGTGCAGAAAACCTCCTAGTGGGCAGTTACAGGAAAAACCTGTTCAGATCCAACATTTTCTCCCAGCCCCTCAATCAGTCAGTAAGAATTGGCTTGTCTTGAAACATGGAGGTTTGCGTCTTCTCAAATGCTTTTTCAAGCCCTTCTGGAGTTTGTAGCTTAGCATTTTCCACATTGGAGAGTTTACGAAGAGCCGTATTTTCAAAAACCCTCATCTTCTGGCATGGCACTAAATAAAGCTGGACAAATTTTGGAAAGGGCTTAGCTCCTTGGTGAAAGGGAACTGCTGAGTTCTTTTGCATATCTATCCTTAAAGGGTCACAACAGGAACTGCTCTGTGCTCAGCAGTTTTGAAAATCTGTCCTCAGTGGGAGGTGCTAAATCTTTGGAAAGCTGGTGCTCAACACTTTTGATAATCTGGCCCCAAGTTAAGTATCAGGGGCCAAATTACGTGATTTAGAGGCAGAAATTCCCTACTGACAGCAGTGCAGATTTCTGCTCTATATGAATAGCTCAATAGGATTCTGGAATAATAGAGCCATGAAAAGTGGATAATGCAACAAATAAACATCAAAGGGTAGGACTTTCCTTTTCAATCATGTTCCCTTGTGCTTTACATGAAAGGACTGAAATATTCTGAGATGAAAGAGGGAGAAGTAATGGTTAACTATACAGTCCTGCATTTCCTTCTACGATGAAAATACAAAGCATTTTTCAGGAACAGAGTATTCACGCAACATACAATTGGTAGTTTGCCTGGTATACAAGACATTGGTGGTACTGGGACTAGCCTCCTCGTCGTATGCATGTGTGCACCAAAGAGTGAAGAGCCTTGTATTTCTTCAATTCTTTTCCACACCGGAAGCAAAGTTATCTCAGTCAAGCTCATCTTTATTTTTTCTTATGAACAAATGACCTCCATTTCTCTCCCTTGGATATGTTCAAGATTCAGCCAATTCTATACACAATTCTGACCTAAATTTAGGTTTACATGCAATAATTTATGATTGCTTGTGGCATATTAGAGAATTTCAGGTAAAACTTACAGGAAAACTTACTGGTACTCAGATCATGGACCCCATAGAGTTCGACCCTCATGTAATTTCCCCAGATTCCCATGAGAGCTTTGGCCCACATGCTGCCATTATTAACATTTCTGTCCTTCATTTCTGCTGGAATATCCAGCTAACAAGTTATGTGTTTATTTATAGAGGGTTAGACTTCAGCACAGAACTAAGGAGAGTACAGATGTGATCAGCTGAATGGGAGTACATCAAGTTTCCGTGAGGTCTTTAGGTGTGTTCCAAAGCCCTTGACAAAAGATTGTTATTTACAGGTCCCTGCAACCCAGGCCTGTTGCAGGGACGCACAGGTTTCCTGGGCCCATAGGAACAGGCTGCTCATGCAAGCTGAAGATACTGTATTAAGAGTACAGTGGGAAGAGATCATCATTGCACCCTGGGGAGAAGAGTTGGCACTAGCATCGTTCATGTGACAAGATTATTTACCATGTGTTCTTGCCAGCTTTCTTCTCCAGAAGTCATTTTTCTTGGTGAAACCGTGGACTAAGATGGGAGAGCCTGAGACATGGGAAATACCACACACTCCTTCCCCCAGAGGAGGGGAACAATGCAGAGGATGAACATTTTCATTTCACCAGAGAAAAACTGGTTATCAAGATGCAATTTGCAAATAAATGCTGTTCTGTGTAATTAAAAGAAACCAACAACAAACAAAATGACTGTGGACCAGCAGGAAACAAGAAACTCTCCATGGAGAGTGTTAATTTAGAGAACACCCACCATGCAGCCCACCTTCCCCATTCTCCCTCTAGAAAGAGATCCATTTTATACATGGTGATTAGGGCACTGAAGAAAAAAGTATTAACATGATTCACACGTAGAAAACAAGGTTATTAGGAGTAGGGATCATTTCAGCACATTGTTCTTCTTAATAAGCAGAGCAACGAGTAATTGAGTTTCAGGCAATCTCCAAGGTGGCGCTTTGTAGAGAAAGCAGAACTTGGCATGATGTCTACTTTTCCTTTAATTACATTGCCCTAATGAGCAACTTTCTTTACTCTCAGCAAATTTATTTCTTGAGAAGAAGCAACAGTAATAAATGAGTAAAAGGGATCACCAGGTAGTACCAGAGAAGAAATATCAGGAGCTTAAAATGACAAGAGGTTGCTAAAAGTGTTGGAAAAACACCAGATTGTTCTCAGCTTCATTGTTTACTGCACTCAACAGCAGAGTAAAGGATGCTAATCAATGGAGCATGCTACCTAACCTGGGAACTGCCCTTATTCTGCTGCTATTTCCCTTCTACACATGTTCATGAAAGCGACCCAGAAACACAAAGTGCTGACACATCAATACAAAGCTCCCCAGCTCGCATGCAGCAGAGGGCAGTTCTGCTTCATGCCCTTGTGCAAACGATACGAAGAGACAACCACATGCCAATAACAGCCTACTGACTGTCAATACTGCTCAATGCAGCCTAATACACAAGGATAAAGGGCTGGCTTTTCAGAAGTCTTTAAAGCATTTAGACTCTGACTTGTTGAAAGTCAATGACAGAGAGGGCCCTAGCTATCTTGCCTTTTTCTTTTTTTTTTAATCATCCTGCCTCTACCTGAGAATGCACTTACAGCAAATAATTTCCTGGATGTGCCTTTCTGGAGTAAAAAAACAAAACAAAACAAAAACAACAACAAAAAAAAAACAACAAACAAAAACCAAAACACTCCACACTTGTGCTTCTTCTTGTATTTTTTTCTGTAAGTGTTTGATAAAAGTCAACACACTAGTGGAGACCCCCTAGACCTAGTAAAACCACTGCTATCTACAGGTGAGTGAACATATCACCTATTATTAAAACACTTGAGGTGTCTACCTTTAGAGACGTGCCATTGCTGCTGCTCACAAACTTTGGTAGAATTAAACCAGAGTACTCCCATGTGACAATTTGACTTTTTAAATACCAACAATATTATTCTCCAGAAAAACACTGAATAAAAGTTCTTGTGAAACATCCAAATTTTCAACGTTGCTTAAAGCTGGGGAGCTTATCCCACTATATTTATTGACTTCTTAGGGTCACAGCTCCTACACGGAATCATGATCCTCATGCCCTGGATTATTCCATGTAGCTATAGAGAGGTGATCAATCCACCTCTTTCCTTTTGCTTGTTCAGAGAGTTATGAATGTATCTGCACTCAATAGCAGATCTCACTTGCTCACTCTCTAACTTCACTGTCTCCCCTTACCTCTCCGCATCACACCTTCAAGTGCTACTACTTAATGCACTCACATAGCTGGTAGGAAATTTAATTAACGTGTAAAAATACTCTGAGGTCTCCAAAAACAGGTACTTCAGATGTAAAAATGTGAAATGAAATTATCTACAAATGGAAAATTTGAAAGTGCCAGTGGAAGCAGACACCTAAGACCTTAAGTGTTTATGCAGCTTTATGTATTGTTATTTCTTCAGTAAGACTGCCACAGAAATGGCAGGGGTATGGGAAGAAAGTATGTTAGCACTTAGACTCTACTCATAAGTGCATTAAGTGCAACTATTTTTCTGAGGAAAAAAAAAAAAAAAAAAAACAGGAGGAGAGCAAAGTCCCTTCTCCTGGGAAGCTAATCTCAGTTACTGCTCACAATCACACTTCAGCTGAAGAAAACCCTGCATAACTCCCATACTGTATGTGATCTGGCAGTTGTGTGCATTTGCCACTTCAAAGACACTAATGTAATGACCAAGAATAGATTTTCTTCTTACAAAAAGAAAGCAAAAAGTGATCCTTCAAGAAAAAAGTATCTAAAAATAGACCTTCCAATAAGAACTATTTATTGCAATACCTTCCCTCTTCCACAGAGATTGCAATCCCTAGAAGCAGGTTACCAATAGACAGAAGTAATTTACATTGGTAAAAATGGGGATACAAACATTTGGTAGGATTTGTTTTTATGTTTACTACAAACATGTGACCAACTTCTGCAATTAAATGCAGGAAGTGGTTATTAGCCAGCCAAGTTGAACATTGCTGCAACCCTCCAGGGAATGTGAGACAAAGGCTGCTTTATTTCCCTGCTTTCCCTCCTTGTTGGAATACCTGTGCTTGGGTGGCTGTAATTAGGTTGCAACTCAGCCAAGTGGGAGTTTGAACCTTGCTTTTTCTTGCAGCAATAAATGCAGTTACTTGATGTGGGCACCAATAAACACTTCCGCCATTTTGCAGAGTGCAAAAGCTGTAATTTGGGAATAATGCTGCACTGTGCTCCTGGAAACATATTCAATGGCTCCCTGCAACATTTTCATCCAAAAAAAGTCATTAGCACTCAAGGCAGTAGTCAGAAAGGTAAAAGTTTTCAATACAAGGCAAAGGGCAACAAATCTGTTTTTGAAAACAAATCATATACTTCCTGTAATTAATTAAATTTTGGGGATATTTCCTTTTTGACCCCAAGGAAACAGTGCTATTTCTTCTCTTCTTTTTGAACATCCTGTATGTTTTAAAATGCACACTTCATTCCAGACAGAATTAGCAGTTCTGAAGATTTTGCAGTAATATGGGCACTCAAAAGCTCCCCACAATGAGCCATCACCCCCGTGGGGGAGTTGAAGCTCTTCACTCCCACCCTGGAGGGTAGCTTGGGGTTCAGAGCAGGGAAGTGTGGTCATTGGTGTGAGAAGGACCCACCAACTTCGCTCTTGGCATCGATGAAGGCCACCTGCCCCTGCAGTGCCATGCAACCTGGGTGCACGGTTATAAACACCATTTAATAAATTTGAGGGCTGGAGAACAGTAGGAGAGAGGGGAGCAGATTCTCACATCATCAGGAGGGAAATAGACTTTTAAAAAGCCAGTTGTGTCTGTGCACAACAATGAAGCTTTATGTCTATACAAACTGACAAGTCAAATTGTACTCCTGGGCCCAATTCTCAACATCAGTGCCATTTGATGGTGATAGCTCACCTCCTGCCTCTGCAGCCTTAATGGCTCTGTCTGCCAGGAAGGGCAGGCAGGATGATTAAAATAAGCATTAACAGAATGGTTTGGTGATTAGCTTCTCTCTCTCTCTCCCCCCCTTCCTTTCACTTTTTTACTTTTTTTTTTTTTTTTTTTTGGTCTGCCAGAGATTGGTACAGCCTTTTGTTCATTAGCAGTGTACTTAACTAGTAAAAATTTAAAGTATTCATTTTCTTAAGGACAAGGATTAAAGCAATTAGGGAAAACCACTGCAACCTAGCACTCAAGTCAATCCATAACATGGAAAAGAAACAATAGTGCTTAATATATTTAAACAAAACCAAATTGTATATAATTATCCTGACACTCTGTCAAACTAAATTTTCACTCTAGTGCAATGATTTGTTAAAATCTCCTTTCTGAAACTGAAATGAACATTTTCTTTCTGAGTATGGAAACCGCTCTGCAATCTCTTTAGACTTCCCCCATGGCAAAAGCATCACAACAAAACCTAACATCCACTCTCACTCTTTTTGCTGTCAGCCTCCTTCCTCCCATTTCAATGGCCTAATCCATTGCTGGGCTTGCCCAAAGGAGACCTGAACCCTTGCCATCCCACCAACTGCCCCACACACTTGCATTATCATGGCCTAAAAGAGCAGAAGATAATTTTGAGCAAATGTTTCTAGAAAAGCAAGCCATATTCCTGCAATATTTTGCCCAAGATAATTTTGTACCTCTGCCTTTTATGCGTTTTATGCCTTTCTTAACATATGGCAATAAAGGTATAGAACACGGCCTGAGCTATCTTTGGCAATGAATTTTTTAACTAGTGTTTTAAATGCATGTAACTGAGATTTGCCTACGATAAACTCTGTAGCATTTTTGCCAGACCACAAGCTGTAATGTAAAGTGTTGTCTTCTACAAAAAGAGGTGAGGTGTTAACTGTGAAACCACAGTGAGCTGGTAACAGAAAGGTGTTAACTTTGGAGCCTGAAGGATGGCAGTTTATATTTCAATGCTGTTAACTGTTTCACTGATGATTATTGTAGCAGAAATACTGAGGAAAGGCATGACACAATCAGATCTTCCTTAGACAATTTAACTGTTGAAATCTCATACATTTTGGTGCAAAAGAGAAGGCCCAGAAGTATTAGAAGAGACCAAAACAAATACTGCATGCATTACTGAGCCCTCCGCTCTTTCCACATCTACAAACACAAGTCCATGTGTGTGTGTACATATACACACATGTATATAAACATATGTACATATAAGCAAGTGTATGAATACCTGTTTATTAAAAAGAGTATTTTTCTTCAGACTTCATAATTTTAACTTTCATTTTAATAAACTTTATTTATTTATTTATTTATTTATTATTTTTTTAATAATCTAAAAGTGCTTAAATAAGAGGTGTGGGGAATTTTCTTTCAACTCACACTGTCAGCATGTCATTTTGTTTCTGGAAACAAAAAACATTCAATTCTCTGTTTGTTATTTTAGGATTGTTGGCAGTATTTTCTAGCTCCCTTTCAGTTCAGCTTCCTTCTACACCTTTATTCCCCCAGAAGGAAAAAAAAAAAAGGAAAACAGTGAGCAAATACATAAAGGAAAAAGAAAGCATGACTTTTTTTTTTCTTTTCCACAAAACAAATGAAAAGAGAACACAAGCACATATCTGGAAAGCTTATTTCTCATATCTATATATTTTTCACTCTTTTGACTCATAAGATAAATTAACTTGACCTTGCAGACGTTGGTAAACCCATCCCATCAGACTTTTATTTACTTCCCAACCAAGGAAGAACACTTGGCTCCATTAATATATCTCCACCTTCATTTAGAAAAGTCACATTTAGAAAGTGAGGGATAGTATCACATGCATATCGTTGAATCTGATGATTCAGTGCTGGGCAAGCTAATGACACTGCCGGCAACAACCATGTCAGATGGCATCTCCTATGGCTTGGTCACTTCCCAGGTACTTGGTGCTTGAACCTCCACTAGACAAACCCTATCCCTCAAAACGGTGATCTGCATTTGCAAGGGAGCAAGACAAAGAAACTGCCCCCAACTACAGGGTCCAAACAGGTCATTTCTGTGGAGGGTCACAACCTAAAATTATAACAGCTTTATGTATCTGCGTGGGGGTCAGAAGGGTGGATCACTGTGCGCTACTGGCCATAACAGAGCCAGTCCTACCACTGGAAGGTGTTTTGATGATCTTTAAGGTCCCATTCAACCCAAACCATTCTGTGATTCTATGACTGGGAAGGGACTCTCCAAATTTTGCTCTTGGCAGAACAAACTGCAGAGGTAATCTGATGTACAGTGCCCTGCATTTCTGTGTGATTAGGTTTGGGGCTTACCAACTAGCTGCTCTCATACCTCAATCCTTAAACAGAATGTAAGAGAGTATTTCATTTTAAGTTTATGGCAACATTTCAGTTCAGAGAAGAAAAATCTCTTTTTGGAAACCACCAACTCCCTGATAGTTCTGTTTACTTTCCATCTCATAAATTCCAAAAAGATGAGTGTCCAGGATACTAATGGGGTATGTTCTCCCCACCAGCAAGAATTCGGCTTACATTGTACATTAGAGGATAATCACAGGTCTAGAGACAGTTTTACCTCAGAGACTGGGAATACACAAGAAGCACCTGAGCAGCTAAGCAAGTCCAAGCGCTGACATAGCAAATGGGTCTGCGAGACCATGTTCACTTTAATTCCCTTATCAATGACTTGTCTTTGGTTGGAGCCTCTTTGTCACTAAGCCACTTGCCAATGAAGGACACAAAAAAGCAAATGTTTCATGAGTTAAACACAGTAAACATCCTACAGTAGGAGCCAAGAGCCCTTTTGTAATCATTGCAATAATTTGTCTTTGCTATATTTTAGACTAAATGTTAGTGATTTCTGGAAGCTCGTATTTTTTACCTATGAGGAAAATGATTGTAGGAACCTTGAGGCAGCAAAGGGTAAGAACCAGCAAAAGCAGTGATGGAATGCAGAGAGACAGCTGGGCTAGAGGGCAGTGAGACTACACAACAATATGTATAATGCCAAATGTACACTAGCTTCCGGACAAAGTCTAGGTGTAAAGGGCATGGGTATGATCATGAGGAATTGCTGCCCTTAATGAGAACTCTTCAAACCACTTCTGATTTGTTCCTATAGCTGGGCTGATCCCATTTCTCTAGATCCAAAGGAAGATATCAGGGAATTAAATGGTTCTTAATCAGATCTGATTATGATATCTTCCTGTCTTAAGATGAGTGCAGCAATGTACACAGGCTACAGGAAGATCTCAGAGATTTCAGATACCAAATTAAGAAATGTTTTGCAGGGTTGGAAGAGGTAGAAAATACCATAAACAGTGGGGTTTCCATCTAGGGAGATATACATAATGGTAGGATGTCTCCCATCCTTGTTACATCCTGCTGGTAGATTTGTCATTTTTGCCTTACGTAGCTTGGGTGCATGCAGGGAGTACCAGCAGTTTCCAGGGGATTTCAGATTTGAATCGTATAAAATATCATGGTCCACAAAAAAAATCATCCTGTTTGACTCAAAAAGAAATTAATTTGTTGGAAAAAAATTGTTTCAGGTCAACTCAAAATGACTTTTTGTCATGACTTTTTGTCAGTTTACTTGACAAAAGTCCAAAACATAATTATTTGCACAACTCTAGCTTCTAGTGCAATACTCACAGCTGGAAATATTCATATACAGTTAGTCTGACTTGCCCGGCTGGAGTCGCTATAATATCACAAGACACATGAAACAACTGGGAAATTATTATGCTCCTTGGCTACTAGAAACCTCCTCTGATGCTCCATCAGTCAGAAAAAAACAACATTGGCAAGACCAGGATAAAACCCACAGCCTACTAGGAAGAATTTATTTGCTGCTGCATCAGAAGAAGATAGGGAAATAGACTTGTACCTGGGGAAAACATTTTTTTGTTGTTTTATTTTTCTTTTATAAATCCAATTTACATTCTGTGTTGGTTCCTTCCCTTTCCATGGGTTTACCCATGCAGGGTTCAAAGGAAGCAGAGTCTGGCCCCAAGGGAGTTCAGATGCAGCAGACTGATCTACCAGCAGGCTACAATATGTTCCCAGAAGGTGCAATATAATTCTGAGGCCAAGGAACAGCCTATTAGCTCTGCATGCTATTAATTTTCATGAACAGTTCAATCCAATGCTCACAGAAGCTGTTGGGCATCTTTCCATTTTGTCTAGCAGGACCTGGATTAAGGCTTATTTATCTTTTCATTATATACCTTATCTTTAAGGAAGAAGCAGCCCGAACAGTTTAGTACAGCTGTGCACGTTTCAAGCCCTCCACCAGGCTCTGTGCTCGGCAGTACGCAAGACGCTGTCTGCAGGTCAGGGTGAAGGCATGTCACAGTCAAAGCCACTCACGGAGAATTAAACTTCAGGCTTGTTTGACTAAACTTCTAAATTCACTGGTGTTCCCCGGTTTTGCCAACGTGAAAAAGCAGCCCAGCAGGCTCTTGAGTCACGTGCCAAAATGCCTCCTCCATCCTCCCTGGAATTGGAAACGATTACTAATAGGTATTCTTGCTGAAATGATTTAACATAATGTGCTGAATGAGATCACTAAGTCAAAATATCTTTCCCTAAGTGATTCTCTTACTGTGTGCCTGAATGCCAGAGGGGAAGGAGGACAGCATGAACTGAGGTCTTTTGCCAGCTTCTGCATTTTACAAAATCTCTAAGTTACCGGAGAATTCACATTAAGTTTCACCCAGGCTCATTACAAGAGGTCCACGAGGCAGGTCTGGCAGGCAGTGAGGGGATGGAGACACAAGAATTCGGGTCAGCCTCTCTTATTCACACTTTCCCCCTCTAGAAAATTTTTAATGCTCTCCAGCCTAGGCTGAAAATGGGCAAGGAGCTTGGGTGGGCATGAAAGCAAAGCTGGTGTGAAGATGGCACTCTTTGCCCTGGACAAAATGCACATCACCGCTGTAACTATATCCATTACAGCAGGCTACAACCACCAACTGAAACACAGGATTTGGGGAGAAATGAGGCTTGGCACCACAAAACACAGTACTGAAAGCCAGGGGTGCTCCTGGTTTCATTGACAAGTTGGGCTGCCCTCACCCCTCCAAGTATGTCAGCCTCCAAATTCACTTACAGAGGTCAGTACTCATAACAGTGGCATTACAGACTTTTGATTCAGTCTTCCTTTCTAAGAAAGCCCCGCACTCCCTGGCCCAGTACGGCTATTACCTGCCAACCTAAAGGATGATAAATGTTATTTATATTGCGGTAATGGCTAACCACTCAGTGGAGACCCGGGACAGGCTGTGCTATGGACTTTTTCAAATACACACTGAATGAGGACTGCCCACAGATGGCTGAATGTATGAAACTGCTGAGACATTTCAGGATAATGTTCTTGAATGCCTTGGACACGATGACCTCCAACAAATCTGCAGCGCTTGTGCTGACTGCAACAACACAGGTGCTGTCCTAAAGGAAAGACATTCATTAACACCACACTTACCAATTACTGTGGCATGTCCTTACAATAGCACAAAAAAACATTTACTTCAACGCACATAACTGCTTGATGGTAAGACCTTTAAATTCTTTGATTAATAACTTAAAAAAAAAAAAAAAATCTATTCCAAACAAAACAGAAAAGAGAGAGAAATAAGAGGTACATTTCCTAATATTTAGCTACTACAGTTTTGTTGTCCAAGAAATAAAGTGAATCACCAAATAAGAATTACTTGAGGTGTAGATGAGAAAAGTGATTCAGCAAGACTAAAATATGAAGATCCCGAACCTATAAAAAACCTGTAAGACCAATTTAACTCTGACTTGTGCATACTTGCAGGATTAGGCTTCAAATAATTGCAGGAAAATGTAAGAACTGAAAAACTAGGCCTTTAGCTTTTCACTGTGGTGAGCCCTGAGGGTGGATAGCTAACACTCCATGGGAAACAACCGCCCAAGAAATACCCCTGCAAAGATGCAAATGAAATATATCTTCACATCGTTATTAATCACTAAGATACACTAAGAAAAATCATCCAGTGACTTTTTTCATATGCACCGAGGTAAAGAAAGCTAAAAGATTAAGTGACATATTTCAAAGGTTGTCTCAGAGAAGGTGCTGTGGAATGGGTGTCGGCCCCTCTTTCATTTCTTTTACAATTAATGTTCCAGTATTGAAGTTCTAAAAATATATCCAGAAACTAGCTGGCATTACTGTCCATCAGCAGCCTTATTAAAAACCAAGTGCTAAAGATATACCTTACCTTTAAGAATACCCTTTTCACTTAAAAGCAGCTCTAGATGAGGCTATCTCAGAGCTTCATAGCCAAAAGCCTGGAGATACCAGATCCCAGTGAACATATTTACTAAGCACAGATCAACCTGCTAGTTTTTTTTTTTATGTCTTTTCAATCAGAAGGGTGGTCAGTCCCAAACCAAATGGGAGAAAAAAAAACACACAGGAAGAGGCTGTGAATACCTTCTAGCTGTCTCATCTCTAGAAGTCTCCTAAGAGGACTGATGTCTCAACATCTGGGCATTCTCCTTCTTGTCAAACACTCACTGAGCAATGGGATTTGTCAACAATCTGCTGAGCATATACAGATGACAACTGAGGAGTTTGGAGAGCTCAATGGCATTTACAGATAGGTAGGATTTTGAGACATACAGTATGTGTTGAATCAAGGATGAGATTCAGAATCTGCAAAAATTATACAGAGTAGCTGTACAGTTTTACTTGAAGTTATTAAATCAGGCACCACAATATGCAAAAAGTAGCCCATGTGTGCTTTACACTGGAAGGAGGCCTGCTGACTGAAGTACAACTCTGCCTATCACTCAACTATATGGAAATAAACCTTCACTTATGAACAGGTTATGGATTGCCTTAAGCACAAATTTCACAGACAATGGATTTATCGCTCTCTCCAGCACCTACACCTCACCTAATAGTACTCTATCCCCCGTAGATTTTCAGACTGTTGCTTCACCATGATCAACAGGTCTTCCTAAGTCTTTTAAAAAATCTTCTTGACAAAGGGATAAGTCTTGTTGGTACAGCACAAAGATGCATAATATCAAAAGATTTTTGCTTTACTGGAATAATCTCCAAATAATTTCTAAAAATAGCTGTATATTCAACAGTTTGCCTTTTAATTTTATTTATTTTATTTATTTTTATTTTTTGTATAGATTTATCCACTTTCCTCCTGATAGGACACTGCTTAAGCCCCTCTGCCCCACAGTCCAGAAAGTGCTAGCATGTGGCACCAAACTTTCAATAACATCAGATGTTGTAGGATTTTTCCCTGGCAATTTAATTGTACAATGAAATCTTTGGTAAGCTACAGTCTGTATGAAAACTTATGTTTGCTCTTTGGTATTTAAGAGTGACTGTTTAGACTCTGAGGTTGTACATTCTTCCACTAAAAGTTATAACATCAGTGTCTAAATATTTTTGTTTCCTATGTCTGCTATAAGCAACACCTACAATTGCTATAACTGAAAATGACAAGATAAAAATAATTTTCACCAATTTGTTACGCCTTCTGCATTTACCACTAAAAGTAAAGTCTATTTCATTAACAGAGTTTTGCTTTTTTTGGATTTACATATAGCAAGAGAGAAATAAGCGTGCTAAAAAAAAAAAAAAAGTAAATGGTATTGTAAATATGACAAAAATGGAAACAGAGTTTGTGGGTTGTACAGCACTGAAAGCCACTTAACACATTTGAAGAGGAAAAATGTTAACTTCCAAGTTGCCTCACTTTACTGCTTTTAAGTACGGCAGTATATAAGATGGCCGTCATGTATTTACATTCGATGTCCTTGCTCAATGGTCTCATTATAAGGTTATATCCTTGTTAGACGAGTTCTCAGTCTCTACTTCTCATGTTCACAACTTTTGAATTAAGTCATTAGAAAACTTTAAAATATGCTATCATTTTTTGAGAGTGGGGAGTTGTCATCATGTATATATCACAAAGGAAAAAATACAAAAGCATAAAATGTCATGAATTTTTCTTCAAGCAGATAGTATTGCAGTAGCACTGAACAAGTTTATATTAATTACTTTCAGAAAGAAAAGGAGATGTCATATCTGAGATAGAGGATCCTACCAAACCCACTAAGAACAATCCGTAAATCTAACAATAGTGAGAATTTTTTTCGTTAAATCATTGTGACAGCTGTCAAGCTGGGGAAAAGTTTTTGTTAATGCCAATACAATTGTTCATTTAAACAAGAGCCAGTAATTCAGTCACATTGGAACAGCTTATGTCCCCAGCTCTGCAGTATAATCTGCACACATGCATATATTACATCTATATAGTTGCTCTTTAATTTTTATCTTTGGGGCTACAAAGTCATTTGTCCAGAGCCTGAGCAGAGTTCTGCAGAAAGCAAGCCAGAAGGCAATTTGTGATGAAGTTGTACTGAGCCTCCTGTGCTTTCCCCTGCTGGGAGGGAGAGGTTTGCCACTCCAGGCTGTCAGCTCCCTGCCTGGCAGGCTAACCGTATGGTTTGGTGAGTGATTATCCTTCACTCGCCCTTTTCTCCAGCACCCACAAAATAAGAGAGCACAGCCATTGGTAGAGATGCCACATCACGCTGTGTGTGGCGACAAACTGAGGTACCAAAAACGTTGACTGCATCCTCCACTGAGACCCTCTGTGACCGCAGCTTGACCCAGAGCTTACAAGGAAATCTCAGTACAGGGCTTGGTGCTTATCACAGGCTTTTTGCAGCCAATAAAAACGTAGAGATATCATTAAATAATTCCACTCAAGGCATGTTCTATATCATCAAGGTAATTTTCTAACTGTGAAAACAACTCTGAACAAGAAATGGAATGCAGCCCCTACCTCCTCGTAGACATCGTCATTCCTGCTGAAGTCTCCTGCCCTCCTTGGAAGGACATGGACGTGGACATGCTGGAAATAAGAGAGCAAGTAACAGTGATTACCAAGATCATGCCTTTCTTTTCTGGATTGTCAGCATTATTCTCCACACATACAAGTAACCATGCACGGGCTTGGAAAAAGGGGGGCAATGTATTTTGTCACAAATACTGATGAAACATGGGGAAAAGGAACAAAAAATAAGACAAAAGTCATTATGACATGTCATTTTGATGTTATATTATTACTATTTTTTTTCTGTTAAGCGATTATGACAGTCTCTTCATGTCATATAGGAAGGACAATTCAAGATTCTTATGCCTCAAAATCTACTAAGATTTTTTAAAAGAATGCCTGAGAAATCAATCAAACACTCATCTATCTGCTTTTCCGCAGTGAGCTCAGCTACAAAACTGCAAACATTCTTTGATCACAAGTATATATGCAAAATACACAGGATTTAGATAGCTTGCACCTGATTCTATTTGATGAGATGGAAGTCAGTTGAAATTCATGTGCCTTGCTAAAACATGCTTAAAACATGGCTCAAGTCTATAATGAAATTAAAAATAAAAAAAGATTTTCTTATGCTAATTGTAAGAAAATTTAAATACACCTACATCGTGTTAGCTTTAATCCATAAAAACGTTTGCTCAGAGAATAACATGAAATCTTTTCAGTTAGTGAAATATTCTGAATTCCATAACTTTTTTTTTTTTTTTTTTTTTTTAATTTACCCTAGAGAAACCAGTTTTTCTTACTCTTATCATTATCCACAGCTTTCAGTGTTTTCAGCCTAGATATGAGGATGTTTCTTGAGGGTTAAAAACCATGGTTTTGAGTAATACATCAGTGATAGTGTTCTGATAGTGTATTATACTAATACATCATGGGACCGATAGTGTTCTTGTGATGTATTAGTGCAATGTATCATCTGAACATCACTGCTCTCATGATGTATTGCTCAAAATAACAAAGCAAGTTTAAAGATGGTCTTCAGTAGTCCTAGGCCTGGAACGTTGATTTTGGACAAAGACAGACTTCCAAGAAAAATATGAGTGAACATGAAAGTTTGTACCAATACTGCAAAATTTCAAAAGTGTGTCCCATCTGTGATTCTTCTTAGATTTAAAGTTTATTCATAAAACTATAGAATAATCTGTCAGTTTCTTTCTCTTCTGGTACAAGGAGTGATAACTTTGCTGCAAATATCGATTTTCAGGAATTTCTCTTGATTATATATATATATAATATACATGAAGCCTAATAACATCTGTCAACAACCATATCTCCCCCAGATTCCACTCATTTTAAGAGCAATTTTCACCTTTGTGGCAAAATGTTCCAGGATGCACACAGAAAAAGATCTGTATGCCCAGGACAATTTGGAATATCAGTGAGCACACAAGATGTAGTCCAAAGCTCAGTGCAGAGATACTGCACTGCAGATGCACAGACCAGCACAGCAGGTAACGAATGAGCCTAATGTGAGCTTCTGCCCAAAATGGGTTCACGTGTTCAGCATGGAAAAAGAAGTATTTATGACAGCATATGGACCACTTGGCATCAGTAGAGACATTCTCAGGGGTTAGTCACCTTTACTATGTGCATTACATTCTTATACAACACCAGGCCGTGTAGTAAAATCTGCCAGTTCTATCAGAAAACAAATGGGCACTTCCATATTTGAGGTAACTACAATCAATTAAAGAGAGAACTTTTTTTTTTTTTCCCCAGACATTCCAATTATTTTTTTTTTAATTCTGTGCATGGGACAGACATAGAAATCTGAATTCTTCCTGCTGCTTGCATAATAGAAAGAAACAGGATCAGCAATTATGACTCAGGTAGATTCCCTGTCTTCAGCTTTTCCAAGAAAACAGAGGAAAAAATAAGCACAGAGCAGTGGTTACCCTGTGGGAGCGAAACCAAAGAAGGGGATTTCATGTCTTTCACCTACCTTTCAGCTTATGGTCTTCCCAATTTGGGGTGCTGGTATTTTGATTCATTAAGAGTTCTTTAATTTATCATTTTTGCTCTTTAGTGTTACTTGTTATTGCTAAAGCCAATCCAAGACACTTAAGCTCCAGCTCAATTGCCAACCTGTGAATTGGTTCAGTGGGATCACAGGTATAATGTATATATCTCCGTGTTTTGTGTCCACTGCTGGATGCAGGAAGATCTCCCCACCTGGGAGTGGAGGGTGTTACTTCAAGTTACTTCAAGTTACAAGCTGTTTCCTTTTATTTTCTTTTCCAGACCAAAAACAAACAAACAAACAAAAAAAACCCAACCAAACAAAAAAACATGGAACGTCCAAAAAGCCATTTGCAGTTGACTGAAATGTGTCAGTAAATACAAACAAAACATTTGGCTGCATTTTTTTTTTTCTTTTTTAAACCAACCAAACAGATTTACGCAAATCTTCTCTCAAAACATTGTTTGGAAAGGAGAAATCCAAACATTGTGTATACAACATGTCAAAATAAAGCGTTTCAACTCTTCTCAGTTATTGTGGGCACCCCCACGTCTGGGTGTGTAGCAGAAAGCACCACTGAATTCCAGGCAGACTGTATTCAATCACTGCTGATTATATTTCATTTTTCTCCTAAAAATTACTTTCCCCTCGTTTTGCATTATTTTGATTAATAAGCAAGAAAAGCAACATACAACAACCGAGACATTTACATTAATGGACCAATCAATATTATCCGCATCAGGGTATAAAAAATGCAGACACACGCTTGCATTGCCTAGTGTGTTAGCTACCATTCCTTCTTCTTGTCAGACACTGATGGAGAAAGCTGCATGTGATCACAGGCATGCTGGGTCCGACACCATAGGGACATGGCAATATGTACCCAGCCTGAGGGACATCATGTGGTCAAAGATGCTTGAGCCCCACCAGTTGCTTCTGATATCTGGAAGGAGGATGTAGAAACTGCAATGAAAAATGTTTACCTAGCCACAAAAATAGCAGGACTGAATATTATAGGGCCTTCAAAATCAAATTTTTTAGACTGACAGTTTCCTAGGGTCTGGACTTACAGCTTCCTCTCTTTTCAGAGCAGCTACCATGTTACAAGTGAAATCTCAGATTGAGAAAATTCTAAAGGTGAGATTTACCAACTGACACAAAAGCACCCTTAAGAGAAGTATTTTTGAGATCTTTAAACCCAAAATGGACTGAGAATTAGAAAAGTACTGCAAGGAGCAAAATCTGCATTGCCAAGAAGGGTTTGTGAGCTAGAGTCAGGACGAGTCACCTCTGACCTCCCCTTGCAGCTAGGGGACCCTCTGCTCGAGCCCCATGATGTTCCCAGTGTGACTGTGGGAGCCTGGGGCCTGCTCATCCCATCGCTGCTGAAATCTGGCAGCAGCACAAGCATTCATGGGATTGTGCATCTAAAAACAATTTTCAATGAGCCAGGATTGCAAAATGCTCACAAAAATCTTGGCCAAAAAAACTGCAGTCTGTTTTGTTGGGGGGAAAAACCAACACATTCAGGTCAGGTGAGTTTTGCTTCAGCACTCAAGGCCATGCAGAAAGCAATGTTCCTAGTTATGGCTGTTTTTATATACTGAATTATGGTCGAATAGCTGATGTGTCACCACCACGCTGGATGTAAAGTGAAAATAGCAGGCAAAAGCAGACACTGAAAGAGATTTCCTGGGTAGACCAGAATAGTGAAGATCAGATGATCCTGCCACACAGCACTGGGGAGGACACGGACGTTGCCTGTAATAATTCATGAACATTATGTTGCGTTCGCTCAGCTGCTGGGCTGGTTAGCAGAGCAACAAAGCTCTGCTTCCAACAGAAATGGAGATAATAGCCTGTACAAGAGCTCCTCGGCACTCATCCGGGGTTTATTAGCAGTACACTTTGCTACAGGATGAATACATAAAAACTGGCAATGGGTCTCATGCCCCTGAGGACTGCCAAAAAGGTGGTAGAGAAAGGGCTGATCCCCCCACACCTGCAAGGGCAGTACGTGCCTGAGCGGTGCCTTCACACTGCAAAAACAGATGCCTTTCATCCGCCTAATCTTTTCCCTTGTTACATTCCTTGTTAATACAGGGACAAGGCTTTCACACGTGGGTTCCCACCGTCTCGTGGTGCAGCAAGATCAAGTAAGGGAGTGATGTGGGGCACAGAAGGAGATCAGGGTGAGGAAGAACAAGTCCCGATGCCCCTGCCACTGTGGCTGTCAGGCAGGAGGAAGGACAGGAAGGACAGTGGGGGCTACAAACTGCAAGACATGCTGGCCAGGAGACCCCTGTCAGCTAGTTCGCTGAGAAAAAGGATGAAAGTTTGCAGATAACACCTTGCCAGCTGCTGAAAGTCTCTTGTCCATTACAGCCACATGGGCTTCATACAGGAGCCTGTGATAATGCTTCTTCTAAAGTACCAGATTAACTGTAAAAATTCCAGACTAATAACCATTCTCCAAGTAAGACTGTCAGCGGGTGATAAAGAAAATCAACCGTAATACTGAGATAGCCACATGAAAAATAGGGCAATTTTGTCCTCTCTGTAAACTGGGCTTCCATGGAGCCCTTGTTTGCTATTCTTGATTAACTGCTCAATTATCCCTGTTACAAAATTATTCCGCAGAAAGCCCTGCCTGTATATCCATAGCTCATTAACAGAAAGCACTCCCTCTGCTGTCCCCGAAAATATATCGCATTACCCAGATGCTAACAGAGTTGGTACAATTGTTCTTTCTAGGCATTGCAAGCCAATTTCTAGGGCCCTTGAGTTGCAGGCTCTGGCAAAGATATTCTCATGGGAAAGAAATTTCTGTTCAGTGAGTATTTATGAATTTTTGACATTTTTCCTAGTCCTGAATTAGGTTTGGACAGAGAAACACATTGAAATAAATAAATAAATAAATAAGAAGTCCTATCCAGGATTTAAAAAACAGTAGTTTGGGTCAATTAAAATATTAATTTTTCCCAGCTTTCAAAATTATTGCTAGTATTATTTTTTTCTACTTATCCAGCCATTATAAATTACACAAAATAAGACCACTTTGAAAAACCCAAATTTTATAAAAATTAAAACGAGACAGGAAACTACTTGAAACACTCCCTTTCCTAGAAGAATGCCCAGTTTCTAGGAATGAGCATTTTCCTTTCCAGCATCACGAAAACCTCATGGACTCAGCTGCACACAGGATGCAGACACTTGGTGTCTTTTCCCCAGATGGCAGCTAAAGCATTTTGGTGGTAAGGATTGTTCCAAACCCAAGAAGACTGCACCGACTCGTGTGCTCTCATGACACTTTTGCTTGGGCCCTAGTTAATTAAAGCAGAGAAATAAATGCTGCTTGACTACCAGCACGAGAAATATATGAATATGATACAGATGGAAAGGGGTGATACAGACAGGCGGACCTGAGAGCAGCACATGCTGGGGGACAGAGGGATGCTTTGTAAGGGAAGGACAGAGAAATTCACATCTCTCAGAAAGCCCAGGTTGACGTTGGAGAAAATGGTCGAGATGCAGGTGGGAATGGACTAGAGGAGTCATCAAAGACAGGAAGGGTGCGAGTTACCAGTGGAATGGAGATGGTAGTGGGAGTTTTGTGAATCAAAAGCATGGTGTGGAGAGTGCAGAGAGAAAACAGAAGAAAGAGGGGAACAGTCCTGGGTGAGGCCATGCAGGCTGACCTGATGTTACTAAGTGAGGAGCCTTTCAGGAGCTACGTGTGTACCCCTGCATGGCACTGCACTGTACACATACCCTGGTAAGGAATAAAGGAATTATGCCATGGATTTGCTTCTGGAAGAATGTCAAGATACTTGCTCTGCACAGAGAACACATACTTGGGAAAGCAACAAAATGGAGAGAATTTGTGAATACATCAGAATCCAAAACAAGTGAGGGACTTGCAGCAGAGTACATCTTCAAACACGTAGACTGAGAAATGTGCAGATTCAGCATCCTCAATAAATAATGTATCTGTCAACTACTATAAAGTTTTGAAGAAATGAGCTGTGAATGAGCTGGAAGAGAGACCTAGACCTAATGGAAACATGCAGAATGATTTTTAAAGCCACTTGAGATCTGAGGTTATAACTTCCCCAGCTGAAGGCAACTTTAGCATTTACATGAGAACTGCCAACCTCTCCCACCAGCCCCAAGCCCAAGAAAATTGGCACAATAATGAGGATAATTAGCCTTTTCATTGGAAGTGGTGATCCAAATGTGATTTAGATGACATCTCCTATAAGATCACCGGAAAGGCAGTAAATAATGAAATGGAAATAAGTATGGGATGATATTTCTGGACTGATATTTCCTGGCAGCCTCTGCAGAAAACATCACTTCCATTTTCCGGATGGGAAAGCTGAGGCACGTACCAGCGAAGGTGCCACAGGCTTAGGGACAGCTGATGAACACCTGCCTCACAGTCCTACTCCTTTATCTTCCTTTGGGGTCACTTTGCCCAGGTGTTTTTTCTGTAAATTTGGTGTTGTTGAGATGGAAATGAAACAGGAATTGCATTTCCCCTCACCTCTGATATTTAGTTAAGTCTTGATAAATGCATATTGTTTTAACACTTGTGATACATATAATTAGGGTTTTTTATGTTTCAATAAAATGGTCTATAATAAACATTTACTGCTCTGTGAATAAACATTTAAATGAAGCTCCTAATGGGGGTTACATGTTTCGAAGCAGTTCATGGCTTTGCCGAAGTCTCTCCCTATACTTAATGAGAGTCATTTCCATAATCTGTGCATTATTGCTTAAGCCTCCCTTTAGGAATATTTTACAAAGTAAAATTCTGTGAAATATTATCATCCAAAAGAGAAAATGTTAAGAGGATTATCAAATTGTCCCGTTAAAGGGACAGCACAAGCTTTCATTTTCCCCCTGAGATGCTAACATTGTAATCACATAGAACGTACTTACTAATTATCACACCGGTCCACTGCATTACCGTGTTTTTCCCTCGGAGACCCAGTCTGAATGAAAAGGATGGGAGACCCTGAAAGGTCTGATATGAAGGGTAATATAATGATATAATGTTATTTTTTCTCGAATTAATAATAGTGAGGCTCAGAACGCCCCAGCCAGATCTTGTAGATGTCAAGAAAGGTCCAGCCCCTCAGAGGGGGCAGAGTACTGCACACAGCTGTGCATACAGCTCTGTACAGTTTGCCCAAAAATGTCAGTCCTACAGCCACATGATTAACACCCAGGGTCTCTTCCCAGTTTTGCGGAAACTTCCATCTATTTTCTCACTGACTCCAGTAACTGCAGGACTCAGTGCCCCAGGTGAGATATAAACTACACTGAGGTCTAGGGAAATATTATTGTTGGAATACAGAGGGTTTTCAATTCTCCAGAGTATCTGCAATGATACAAACACCTGTAAGATATTTCTTCCATGCGTCTGAGTACATTTGAGGAGACCATAAAACTGAAATATATCTTCTCTCCACTAGCAGAGAATAAGAGCATTACGGCAGTAATGGCCCGCTCCCCCATGAACGCAAGGGGTAGGGGAGATGGAGGAAAATGAGAGCAGATAAATCAGGAATGGATGTGGCAGGGGAAAGCAGGCGAAGGCAAGTCTTACATATCAGTTACTCTTATTTTGAGTGGAAATTCATTATCTCTAATTTGTGTGGTTATTGCCTTTTTAGACAACTGTTGCAACCACCTTCTGAGACAAGGTTCCCGCAGAATTAACATACTGTCCCTGTCTCCTCTTCCATTAACTAAAGATGGAAGAGTGGTGCTACTGCAAGGAGAAAGAGAAGGTTTCCAATGACAGTAACGAGACTGAGCCCCACAACATTCTCCAGAGGACGAAATGCATTCAGGCCACAGTGCTTTCCATCGCAGTATCTATCAGTGCTCGGGGAGATTTCCAAAGCTCTGTGTCACTACTGAGGCATTTTATATCCTTAAGGATACATTTCCCAAGAGTTAGTATATATCTCCGTGCCTGTATATAGCACTCACTAGACTGTATTTAGTTATTTATAATATTAAAATTATACATAGCAGCTATGTGTTCCAAAACATGGGCTGTTTTCCTATTTTATTGCCGAATGTGCACATTCATCTCTAAGGTTTAGCTGCTTCAGTTAAACCTTTTAAATGTAAATTATTTTATGTTATAAAAAGCTGATTGTGGGAGTTTTAGTATTTCAAAGATGGTAATTTATGTGACTGGAACAAAATAAAACATTCAACAGAAACAGAATTTTACTTGATCAGAAACACTTTTATGTTTCAGTATAGCTTTCTTTTCATATTTTCCTCCTGCAGCAGTGGTCTCTGTCTTTCAATTAGCTTAAAACAGAAGATCTTAGATAAGCCCATAATTTAACGCTATTTGCATATGTGTCATCCCAAACTTCATCACCCCACATTTAATGTATTTTTAAGTTGTTGTGAACCAAAGCCTGAAATCCTTAATGCAGATTCTCAGCTGTTCACCCCTCAACAGTCCACCTACCAAAGTCTCTGGGAAGATGGGAAGCAGGACCAGTCTCCAAATGACCTACAAAGCAAGTCTTACCCCTTGCTACTTCCTCTCAGCACTGTTGAATTTGGGATATAAAATGGTTTTGTGGAAGTAAATGGCCTTCTTCAAATATTAGACTTCACAGGTCACCTACTCCATCACCCAAAGGCGACTGAAATCCCTGTAACAACTCCTCGGCCTCAGAAGCTATTGGATCAACCCTTGCAGAGTAACACAGCATCAGCATCAATGCAAGTCACCTTTAAATATTTTGACAACAACCTATGCAAACTAGCATACAGTGCAAAAGTACTTTCATTCTTGATTTCCCAGGCAACTAGGTCATTTCTTGCCACCTTTTTAAATATGCAGCCCTGCTCCATTTCTCCTTCTTTCTGCTCAAGCCATTGACGACACTGCTACTTAGCTTAAGGCTAAGTCCTTTATCATTTGAAGAAATCTGGCAAACAGACATGGTAGAAATGGCAAAGGACATACAATGCTATGTTAGCAAGCCTCAGAATGAAATAAAGTACATTCTACTGTTTTTCAAAATAATGCAGTGCGTATTATTTTGAAATTAGATTAGAAAAGGCGTCAAGGTGTTAGTGCCTGTCTCAAACTTTTTTTTTTTTTTAATTTAAAATACTTCTTCTGTAAGCCTTTGCATGGCATGCAGCATCTGCACATCTCCCTCTTAACTCTAGTGAATGGCAACAAGGGCAACACTGATAAACACACAGAAATGCATCTTCCATTGACTGTTTGCTAAAACAAGAACTGAAGCATTTTAACTTACCAATTTAATTACAGAAATGTATATTGATTCAATCTTTCTTCACGTTCAGGAGCTGGCTAGAGAGAATGGTGAGCTGTTCTGTTTAATACACTTTCACCTTGATAAGCATGAATAACCCTGTTTGGAAAAGGAGTTCTTTCAAAACTGTTTAAATCCACAGATTCCTTTCAAGCAGGGAACTTTGGTGGATTTATAATACATACTGGCAGTTGCCAGGAACCCAGCTGAAACCACCAGACTTGCTGTCCTGGAGACCTTTCAACAGACAGTTTGTCCAAATGGACTTTGACTGTGTCTATCAGGGCCATATGGGCAGAAGGGTAGCAGAGGTGAACAGTTTGTGATTACGTCCCTAAGTCATTTAACCTTCAGAATTACAATTCTGCACACTGTACCACCCAACAGGAGGCTGTACAAGCAGGTGAAAAGATAGATGTCTATTCTTAATGACTGTTTAGGAGGCTGCTGAGCTCTGGTCTGTGCCCATGTTGGTTCAGTTCATTAATGTAATTAACCAACAATCAATCTTTTTAAATTAGTTACACAAAAACAGTTACTGCCAGATCAACTGACATGAAAGTTAGGTCACGCTCCATTTCTGCACGATTTAACATCCACACTGGAACAGAATACAGGGAATGGAAGCATCAGAAACTGGAGCCAAATTCATTTGAAGCCCTACAACTTAATTAAAGTGTGCAAAATCTGTGCAGCTGGCTTGGTCTTATTTGCATGGCCTTTCGTGTTTGCAGCTGAACACCTTGGCAATAGAAAAAGTGCTCAGAAAACAAAAGAAAGAAAAAAAAAAAAGGTGTGCTTGCAGGACACAGTAGTGAAGGAATGTAAATAATTTTAAACGGTGTAACTTTACGCAGGGCTTGAAATTGGACTTTAACAACAGCTTTCACAGTTCACCGGTGGCTCTAGTCACACAAAAAAATTTAGATGGCATATGAAAGCAGGAGAAGCCGAAGCTGCTGTTGGTGCTTGTTCCCTTTTTCTGGGCTAAGAAAAGACCAGTACAGCAATCTCAGTTTTCACCAACCACAGAGGTTACCTGCAAAGGACTAAAGCAGCTTCATCACCACCAGCCTCCACAGGCTGACCTGCTGTCCCAGTATCAGAGCTGAAAGCAGCTCTTAACAGGCTCACTCCCTCCTTCCCCTTCCTCTGGGGACTGGGAAAAGGATTTGGTTGGCCTAAACCTACTGCAATGTGTCCTCCAGAAGTGCTGTCCGAGGGCTTGCTAAGGTGACCGAATCCTGCCCCTGCTGCTTTCCAGCCCAGCTCCGGAGGGATGGGGCACAAACAGCAGCCCCGCCACCTGGTTTGGGCCACCCAGACCTCACATTGCTATGCCCCATGTGAGCTGGTCTGAGAGCTGGCCCCAGGGGAGGAGGCTCAGTGACCTCAGGGTTGTTGCTTGAGCCTCTCTGTGAGCCTGAGCATGGCTGCAAGCAAAGCCCGTGCCCCTGTGTTGCCAGCAGGTCAACGTGCGGCTCTGCCTGGAGGGTGCAGAGCATCTGCAAGCTCGGTGTGGGTGCACTGTCAGCCTGGTTTGAGACTAATAGACAATTTCCTTCTCAACCCTCTGAGCCGAACCTGAATTAAACTGCTTTCAATTCCCCCAAAAGAACAGGTTTGCAACTTCGCCTTGTGCTTGTCCATTAAGGCAGCATCTGGCTTCTTTTAATCCCTTGCACTGACTGAGCTCTCCAATTGCTTCCACTGGGCCTAATGTAGGCAGTGTTGCTGAATGACTGCCATGAAAGCGGTTTCGTTCTCCTCAAACCACCACAAAAGGGATGGGCAAAGGCCTCCCAGGGGTGCTATGCTGCAGGGCAGTAGGGCAACGGCCAGGCTGTGAGTCTGCAGGTGGCTGAGCACATCCCATAAAGTGCTGAGCCCCTTCCCTCCCGGTCACCAGAACGGGCATTTCATGGTGCAGGATCAGACCCTCAAGCCAGAGCTACAAATTCCCCTTAGGGAAGGGTAATTGAAATGCTTACCTGGGTTTTCACTTTGCCGAAGCCAGGCTAATCAGGCTGAGTTTCGACAGGGTGCAACAGAAAGGAGGAGTGGGAAATGAGGCAGATGGGGAAAGAGATGGAGGATGCCTGCTTAAGCTTCTTTTTGTAAACTGTGTGACTGGAGGGAAAAAAGAAAAAAAAAAGAAAAAAAAAAAAAAAAAAGAGCCTTTTCCAAAAGGCCGAGGAGGAATGTGCAACCTGTCTCTTAATGCTCCCCACCCGCTGCAGCACTGCTGCCAGAAAACCACCAGAGCAGGTGCCTCTGGAAATGAGACTGAAGGAGACATAAGTGAATTTAAAACTAATAATAGCAAGGAACTTTAATGAAACTCTCCCTGACTGACTAGTTAAAGCAGCCTTTCTTATATAGGATTTTTTTTGAGCTTTCATAACTTTGCACTCAAAAAGCATCCTAAAAAGTTACAGGCAGAAGATTATCACTCTGTGCCTCTCTCTGAACACACGTGTGTCTCTCCTGCAGCATACATGTAACAGTAAAATGCAAGGAGCCCACCTTGGGAAATTGCTTATTCATTACCACAGTGATCTGCCTATTTTCCTGCTATCTGCAATTCTGTGTCACTGCTGTATGATATACATGCTGCTAATTGCCAATGGGCTGCTTCATTAGCTGGAGGACTGAGTTACGGGAGCTGGAAGAGCAGAGCCCAGGGGAAGCTTTCAGACTGGTTTGGATCTGCCTCACTCCACGAGCTAAGCAGGGAGCCTGAGCCGGTCGTGGGTTTAGTATCCAACACTGCTGCCAGAGTCAAGAGCAGGCTGCAATGCACAAGGAATACAAAACAGAGACCTAGAGGGCAGGCAAAACTTTCATAAATTCAGCTCATCTACCAACATCGAAGGAATTACTAATCAGAGAAAGAAAGCAACGGAAGTGTTAACATTAATTCTACTTTGCTACAAGCCACGTGGCTAACACCCTGACACCTTGCCATTTACTGAGGGAGAGCTATTTATTTATGTAACCTATAGCTCACATTTAAATAATTAGTCTGCCTGATAAATTTTAGAACTTGCAGTCTGTGTGCCATGTTTGCGTAAGCACAGCATATTTAATGCAGGTAGAATTGCTTAACATCTCCAGCATCGTATTAAAGAGTTTCAAGTAATTAGCAGAGTTAGCCACTCCAACTTTAGGCCAGTTACACGTTTAAAAAAAATGTGTTAGTTGTACATAATGAAATGCATGCTCCAGAAATGTTGCCTGCACTCCTAACAAGGGATGTTCAGAGAGAGACACATACTGTATGGGAAAATCAAGTATATTATTACTTGTACTGTATTGAGCAAATCAAGTCAGATAAAAGAGGACTTGGTCCAAGCTTTCCCCTTTCCATGATTTCCAAGAATCTGAGCCCTCCTCAGATCAGTCTGTCATCTTCGGCTTGCTTTCAGCCCACCAGGCATAAAGGATTGAATTTAAGAAGGGGTTAACTACTCGTGACTCTCTTTAGAGTCAGAAACTCAGTGCTTCCTTGTAGCCAGATGCCACAATAACACCTGCAAGACTGTGGATCGGAGCTGAGCAGCTTTTACACCACAATGTTTGTGCTTTAGGCCATGTTTCTAGAAAGTAGAGTAACACTCCTGGGATGCTATTCTGGATGCAGAAGTTCTGACTCGTCTGTAAGCAGGAGCTGCATACGGATAAAACAAATGAGCTCCTCAGAAGAGTGGTCCTCACTTCCAGGAGAAGCATCAGGAGTGTGCTTGATCTTTTTTGCTATTATTTTGACATAGTCAAGTGAGCTGAAACCCACTTCTGTGAATCAGATCGTGGAAGTCTCCTGGCATCTCGGCAGAATCAGAATGCAGTAAATACAACACCTTGTAGTTTAGGCTGTAAACATAAAATAAACCTGAATTTTAGCTTAAAATTTGAATCAGTGGAGGAACCTGAGGTGAAAGCCATGATCATAGAAAGTGGAGGCTGCTGACATCCTTACTACATAAGGATTTGCAGTGATGTGAACCAAACTAGCTTGTATCTTGGATCCTTTGGATGTGCACAGTGACAATTAGAAAGCAAGAAGATATTCCGAAAACCCAAGTAAAAATTAAGATATTAGAAATTCTTACTTAAGAGCTTTACTTTAGCCACTTAATCTGGAAAAAAAAAAAAAAATCAAAATAAGTTTTAGCCACCTTATCTGAGAAGAAGTTCAAAATAAGATTGTTTACTTACTTCTTTGGTAACTGTTGCTCTCAGGCCAGATCTATAAATACCTAGATTTAAAGCCAAATTTCTGAAGTCATTCTGCAACCAGCAGCAACTGTGACATTGACACTTCTTGTCAGATTTTCAAAGCACTTCAACATTTAGTACACTTCAGAAAATTTAGCCACCTACATTATTGCCAATCAGTTTTGAAAACTATATTTCATCTGTGTTAAGCTCTCATGAAAACTTCTACCAACATGTCTTTTCCAAATAATGCTTAGGCACTTCAGAAGCTATTCTAAATTTAATTATTTTGTAGACATGTCAAGGTCCTTTGCACAGGGAATGATGTTCTTCAATCCATACAAAACTGAGATCAATCCTACCATGCCTGTTTATCACAAAATCTTGTATCATCACATGGCATTCATCCTAGAAAAGCAAAACAAAGCCAAACTTAAGCTTAAAAATAGCACTATGCAGACTTCTACTTTGGTAACTTAGCTGCTAGGCGTGTTTACTTCCATTTTTTACCAAACTCAGTCAAGCAAATAAACACCGTCTTGTTACTGCAAGAGAGAAGAAGAAGAGACCAATATATATCTAAAGAATCTTGATATCTCTTGTCAAATAAGTTCTTACCAGGTGAGGTTTTAATGATAGGAATGTATTCTCCAAGGAGAACTGCCATAGCAACCATGTCTATTGGCAGGAGGTGTTGGGGGGGAGCACCGCATGATACTGTAAGGGACATAAAAGACATACTGGTACAAGAAGAACATATGTAGAAGAAGAAAGGGATGAAATATTCCATATTCTCATGCATGAGAAAGGAAGCAGCTCATATTCAGAAGTCCATGGAAAGAAGATGCCTGTTCTTTGTGTGAAACAGCACACAAACCTGGAATAAAGAGCCACTCTTGCTCCACAAAGAAAACACACTGCAGCAAACCAAGTCACGCCCAAATCCTCAGCCAACAGGCATTTTACGAGGAAAGTTTTTTCACAAATTTTCTCAACAACTTGAAAATATTTTAAAGAAATTTTCGCCCTTCTTTACACTTCTGTGGAGAAGCAAACTCTCCATTTCCTACTTCTCCAAGCACAAAGCCTGACCTCTGCTCTCTCCACAAAAGAGAAGAGGTGGAGAGGTACACTGGGGAGACAAATCTCTAATTTGCTTCTTTAGAGAGGTTGTTCACCCAAACAGAGAAACAAGCACTCTCCTGCTGAGGAAGGAAGACATTAGGATTAAGTTGATGTTGGTACTGCAGCAGGGTGAGTTTAGGCTGAAACCATCCAACCAGTGGCAGTGCAACTATGTGATGTCTGTCCATATGGTGCGTTTCAATGTCATGAATGATTCCTCATGTTGAATCAAAGCCAGAATGAATATAACGGAGTAGATTGGAAAATCATCCTTTGTAATCTGCAGCTCACAAAAACCAGGCACCCAAAGGGATATTCCAAAGCAGCTTCTGAAGCGGCGCTTGACAAAACCTGTGCATTTCTGAAATGCTAATCAGGTCCAAATTAGCTGATCAGGGAAATGGCAAGTTAGATTAGGACAGGAGGCCAGCAGCAGATTACAGTCTGAACAGGTTTAAAAAGACTTATTAAGATCTGCTTAGGGTGCAGCTATAACGAAGAGATCTTGCATTGTTTCAGGGTTTGAGATTTTTGTTTGTTTGCATTTTTGCATTTTATAGTTTTCTGCCTTTCCAGTTCTGACAATGAATTTTCTATAAGGACCTTGGGGAAACAGAGAAGACTTTCAGCATTCACAATCAGGAGAAGTAGAAGATCGTGGCAATGGAAAGGCTGTTTAGTCCCCGAGTTGTTACATTATTTCAGAATCTTTTCATTTATGAATACAAATCTCTATAAATTCCCTTTGCTCTTGGATTTACTTCTTTGGGCAGTCATTTCAGTAAACAACTAAGTCTGCACAAGCCACTGTTGCTTATTTGTCTATGCTCATTCTGCTACCTCACTTTGTCAGAAAATCAGTCAAAGAAATCAATTCATTCCACGTGTTCAGGCAGTTAAAAGCAGCTGCCCAAATTACATAATCCACGCATGATTCCACATCTCCTTCAAAAGTATGGATTCTCAGAATTGACGAGCAGGGTAATAGCTTTCATACAGTGTCCAACAATATATCAAGTTTTCTTAGATTCCTATCCTACTCCTGTTGCTTTAAAAACAAACAAACCAACAACACTTTAATTTATAAGAGTGACTCTTCAAAGCCATTCAAAAGTAATATTTCTTACCAGGTGTTTTATATTACTTTTTTTTTTTTTTTTTTTTTTTTTTTTTTTCTCCTCCAGTGCCAGTTACTTCATAAAACTTCTTCTGCAGAAAAAGATGCAATGCCTGGATGAAGCAAATCTGACCTTAGGAGGCTATGCAAGCCAGGGGGACTGCTTGCATACCCTTGTCCCTTTGGGTCCCTTTCAGAGTGGAACTGCAAAGATTTCAAAGCAGATTTATTTATTTTTTATTACCATCCTGACCAGAGAACATGCTTTGGCCAAGGTCAGAAAACATAGCTTGTAGTGACAGTGACTAAAACCAGCAAAATAGGCCACAGGCTCACCCAGACAATGGAAGACTATCATCTGACTATTTTAAGTTAATGTAAACCTCTCAAAGCACTTTTTTTCAGTGCCTACTTTCACTTTAGACTGCTAAACCTACACGTGCTTTCAGCACAAGGGTTGGGAAGGATTCATTTGTCATGGAACAGCTCGTTGGGGTCAACAGGACATTGTAACACGGAGATCTAAACACAAACTTCAGCCCGGTCCTGGTAGGAAAACAAAACAGAAGAACCAAATTATCCAGAGTAAAACTACAGGATTCGGTGATTAAACTGGGCTTGCACAAACAAGGCACCTGCATCTAAATTTAGCTACCTAAATGATTAATTTGATCTTCAGTGGTGATGAATTCCTGCAGCTCCCGTCGACTTCAGGTGCCCAAATTTGAAACATTTGGCCTTTAGTCTCCAAACTCAGGCTAATTGAAGGATTTCACATTTCAAAACTAAGGGGTTATCCAATCCAAACTGCCATAAAACCGTAGTTCCAAGGGATGAGAGATATGACACACGAGTAACTCAAAAGGCAGAGCAGGAGAAGAAAGATGATTATCCCCCAAAGTGGACACACTTGAAAGACAGGCTAATGAGTTCTTAAATGACATAATTCAATCCCAAGATTTCTCTAATACAATGCTCAAGTTTTCCCTTCCTCAGTCATTAGAGAGTGCACTAGGAAATTTTAACTGTACTCCTGCTGGCCTTTGAAATACAGAAAAAAACGCATGCCTCGATAGATTAAATTAACCAACAACAGTCTCTTATCACAGCTAAGCAGGGAAATAAACCAGAGGAATCTTGCCCTCCCAAAGAGCACAACATTTTCACAGGTACCCAAGGTCCATCAATCTCTTGAAAAGAGCCTGTGGATGCAACAGGCTCAGAGACACCTTGCAGAGAGCCCTCTGGAGAAGGAATACTGGTGCTGCTGGTCCTACAGAGTATTAAGTCCACAAGGTGCTTATGCAAGTGATGAACAACTTTTCAAGAAAGCCTTGTAAGCCATTTAGCACCCAGTTCAACAGCTATAGCACAGGTTGTGTTTTTTTTTTTTTGTAACAAGGCTCTTCCTAGGAGCCTCTGCCTACCAGAAGCCCCACAGGCTTTTGCACCAGCTTTACCTTGGAGGATGAAAGTTTCATTGGTCTATTTGATGACAAGCAATACAGTATAGACACTTAATTACAGATTAAAATATATAGTCAAAAGCAAGAATAGTGGAAAAAAAATCTTTTAAGAAAATTGGTAATACACAAAGCTCAAGAGAGAATTCTAGGAACAGACTGAGGTTAAGTGAGGCTTCCTGATATGTGGTCCCTGCTCTATCTCGTTGAGATTTTGAGAATGCAGAGTAAATTACATATAAAACTGTTAGACAAAAAATGGTTAAGAATAAACCCATGGATAAGGTAATCAAACACCACCTTACAAGGTAATCAAACACCACCTTACAGAACTGCGCCTACCCTTTTCTCTGCCACAGTTCTGTACTGCTAGGAAAGTCACCTCAGCCAGAACATCTCACAGCTGGTCATTTTCTGGGCATCCATATGAAACATGCTGGCCTGTTCTGCAGAAATCTTGAGCAATGACAAGTGTAACTGTACTCCCTAAGAGCCAAGAGCTGAAGCTGTCATTTACGTTGTTAAGTACACACACACACGCACAAAATAATAAGTCAAGTTCTAACGCTAGAGTCGTCACCCAAGAGAATGAGCATTGCTTAAAATATGTGTATTAATGCTTCAGAGACTTTCAGATATTCTACAGAGAGGAAAGCTTAGAGGACGTTAATAACCTTGCTTTCAGGGCAGGGTTTGGATGGCATCTAAGCACTGAAATTGCACACTGAATGATGCAGATAAAAATAAACACTTGATCTGTCCACCCTGTGCACAGAATAAAGTAGCAGCTTGTATTCAAGTCTTTAAGATTGTATCACATCTACATCAAAGCTATATAGGCAGTCTTAATTCTACTTTTTCCTAATCCTTCAGAGTTTAATTTTATATCCTAAACTTTCCTTAAACATAGAACTTTTTGTGCATCAGTAATAGTTTACCCATCTCTGGCAAGAATGATAGCACAGTAAATTATAATGAAATGTTCCCATGAATTATAACACAGCATTCAATTTAATTGCTATATTCATTAAATAAGAACATTGGAAAATTTTGTAAAATTAGAAATTTTAAGGTGCTATCAAGTAAGATTAAACTAATGAGATAAGATTTAACTGAATACGTAACTTGTACAAATAAGATTTTATGCTGTGCTAGATTTTAGCTCAATTTTAATTTGATTTAGGACATCAACATCAAACTCTGAGCTTTCAGATTTGTTTCAGTTAATTTCATGCTAGCTTTAAGAAGCTAAGTCTACTAATGATTGCATTGATAGCAATTGCATTGATTTCTTTTCTTATTACAGGTGAAGTTCTGAGCAACATGACTGCCATTACAATATCACAGAGAAAATAAAAGAGGTGGGCAGGATTTGTTTAGGGGCGGAGGAGATGTTTGTTCATACAGATGGCACTGGAGAGGAATATGTAGAGAGTGTAAGATCAACTTTGTTCAACACTGGAGATGTTTTTGAGGCATGTAATTGCAATTCTTACCTAAGCACAAAGCTGCTATAGAATGGAGGGTCCTACAGCAACAGGAAGAGTTTGGAATGCAGACAAGGTTGTTCCTGGTGCATATTTGCACAAAACAATCTCTGTGTTTCTCACCTCTGTTAAGTAGTGCTAATAAATGTTCATGAGGAGAACTCCTTCAATGAGCATTCAGGAAGTGCAAGAGACCTTCACAGTATTCAGAAAGTTGAAGAGGAAACCATCATCAGATTCTCAGAGACAGAGCTAAATGCCACCACTAAGTTATCCCTGAAGCCCTGCCAGGCAGGCTGCAGGATTAAATGTCTTGAAAACCTTCACCTGGGCACTGGGGGATGGAAAGGCTTTTTTTCTTGGGTGTAGAGTTTGTTTCAGTGACTGGCTGACAAAATTGCAAAGTAGAAAAACCTGGGCATCTGGTGAAGAGACAGCTTTCCTTCCTGCTCAGCCCTGCTTCCCACAATACAAAAAAGCAACCTGGAAGCTTAACATCAGTGCCAACTACCAAATTTTCACGTGTTCCTCTGAAAAATGCAAATGTACCTTTGGCCACCACAACTATTATAAATTATTACTTTATACAGTGATTCACAGAAACACTGCAGCTTCCAACCACATCTGTACTACATACGTCCACTGGGGAAAAAAAAAGGCGGGGGGGGGGGGGGGAATGCAGGGACCAGCATAACAAACTGTCACACAAATAAAAGAAATATCTGAAAATGCCCTGAAATGAGAATGCAGAAGTAGGGTGTTTCCATTATCTACTGGATATTAAAAATCAGCTGCAGACTGTTGAAATTAGACTGAAGTTAAATGGACAGAGTAATGGGATAACATCTGATCGTGTGAGCAGCAGGAAAATCAGTGGTATAAGTTGAACAACCCATTTGTGCAGGCTTCAGAAAAACAGGGGATCTTTTGAGAAGGGAATTGCAATAGCCCAAGTGTGAAGCAATCTTTGACCAAATTAATTCTGTAGTTGCAGGCAGAGACACTTGACAGAGGACTTCAGAAGCATTAAGCAAATGTTACCTCTGAGTGTGAAGAATGAAGAAGGCACCAAAGAAAAAAAGTCACCACTGAAAATGCTTTTAAGATCTTCACCAGCATGACAGGGACCGAACAGCCTCATAAAGAGAAAGAACCTGACATTTTGGTAGCTGAAAAAATAGCTGCATAGTTTCATGCAGACTTAGATTTTGCAATTCATGTCAGAAAAAGGATGTGGCTTGTAGTAATGCTGAGCAATCAAAAGTAAGATCAAGGACACATTCCTACTAAACCTCACTTTTTTTACACACACCTTGCAGGCACAGCCTGAAAAACAGCATACATGGTTGGGTCTACTGACTTCATAATTCATTGCATTTTTGAAAAGGTGAGCTTCTTGATTTCAGCAATTCCTGGGCTATTCCACACTGCTTGAGTTGCATAGTCAGGCCCAGACTTTTTTAAGTTCGGTAGATACACCTGCATTTCTACTTCTCTGTGTTCTCTCCAGTATGTCCAACTATGCCATTATGCGTTCTTAAAAAATAGAAACAAGAAAATAGACTACACTACACTAAAACAAACAAACAAAAAACTACCACCACCACCAACAAAAAACACAAAGAAAACCCACCACTAATCATTTTCAATTTTCACGTCTTTCTTTACATATCATCAAGATATAAATGTAAAATCTGAACAAATCCAATGGTACTAGGTTCTGTTTCTTCATTGTTAGGATCCTTGCATTCGTGCCATATTACTGACGGACAGGTGGAGGGTATCAAAGGCATATCTGAGTGCTGATTATGGTTGTCTCTCTTACCTAAAACATATAGCAACACAACTCCACCCTAACACTCACTCTTATTACCACACTCCATAGCCTATAGACTCACCTACAGAAAAAGAACTCTTCAAAAATGGCCCCAATTCAAAGGGGAGGAAATACATCCCCTCCAACCATGAAAGTGACAAATCAGAACACACCATCAGATATTGTTGTATCAGAGGTTTGGATCAGACATGATAACATTAATGTCTTTTGATTCTGCAAGTAAAATGCACACCCATATTAATATTCTGGAAAGAGTAAACACAAAGGGCCTGTAAAAACATGATCCTCCTAAAATCTATCAAGCTATAGTATTTGCAAATATGTTTTCCAAGGTCTTTTTTTTTCATTAACCCTGCATATTTTGTTGGAAGAAATAATTCCTAATAAAATGAGAACTTTTTGCATTTGTGCATAACTCATCCTTCTACGTGAAGCTCCTCCAGAGAATAGTATGTGCAGAATACAGACAATAAAATCGTTTGGCAATCTGACATACAGGGGTATCTTATCATAGAAGAGATGTATGTGCTTTTGATAAGAGTATACAGTAGGTCATATTGATATTGAAGGGTTGATAACTCCCACAGTACAGAGCTGTCACTTAGGCGCTCCACACAACAGTGACTTGTTTATGTCGGCTACACAGTGATTTACTTCAGTGAGACAATTCAACAGAGCTAACGGCCAGAGGTTTCTTTTACCATTGGTTACACCAATTTTACTGCCTGAGAAGAAGCTATTAGCTAATGACAAGAATTTCCTTTGTAGTCTTCCCTTCATCTTTGGAAAGAAAATAATAATTGGGATTTAAGTATTTCAGCATTGCTCAGTTCATTATTTCTGGTTGATGCTACATTTTGCCTAGGTTTCTTAAGAAAGCACAGAATGCATGCTTTAGTTGGCTAAGAAATAAACCATTAAACAACAACAACAAAAATGTTTATCTTAACTCTTGTATGGAGTTAACATTTATCCTCATCTGAATTCTGAAAAAGAACGTTATCTTGTTTGCTCGCTACTGCCATGGTTATGCCTGTGCAGGTCATGAAGGGCTGTACTTGCATAATCTCCTTTGAAGTAGCAGGAATTCTTCATCTGTTTTGTGTAATATGAGAATATTACCAACTCCATTTACAGCACTTCTGTTCATTTTTTTATATTTCTAACCTCACTGGGGGCATTTCATTCTTTCATGAATATCTTTATGGTGGTGTTCTGTCTCATTGACATTCATTTTAGCCTGCTCTTTCAGTTTATGCATAGGATTAAATTGAACAGAATTGTTTATTTAAAGGAGACCAGCCTGCTGTTCATCCAGGCCACTCTAAAACTGAGTAGTACCTCACTCTACAATAGGACAATTCGTAGAATAAAGAAGCACTCAGTGTTACTTAGGTAGAGTAGAATCCAGACCTTTACACTGCAGGTTTGTAATGCGGCTATTTATGATCAATCCAAGCAAAATGAAAAGGTAAGTGCTTCATTTTTTACAAAGTAAAAACAGCTTCAACACAATCATGGCTCAAGTAATTTGCTACTTGGTACATTCCATTCAGGTGTAGGTAAAAAGAACAAAATCACTCAGTCGAAGGTGGCAGAATTCAGAACACAAAAAATTCTCTAAAAGTAAAGGAGGAAGATAATTACAATCTTTCCAGTGCAGAACCATTTTAGTGTGTTCAGAACAGCTTTACCTACTCTCAATCCACATATATTTTCATTTAAATACAGTCCTTTGCTAATTCTACCACTCTCTAAACTTTACTGCAGGGAGCATGAAAAAGATGGTCTTTATGAACAGATGGTCTTTTCAAGGAAATGTAGTTACATTTAAATACAGACAAATGTACTGCAAACTAATGGTCCTGTTAGAAAGCAAGTTCTGAAAAGTGAAAATATGGGACCACATAATATGCTAGCCCTTAATTATGGAGGGCTTTTTCCCCTTCTGAAGACAAACTAATCACTAATGATACTTAATTAGCAGTAAACAGGTACCCGTGCACCGTCATTCATGTACAAACAGATGTCTATTGATTGTATTTGACTGAATACGAATGTGAGTAACTGTTGTTCAGGTATTATTAGTATAGGATGGGAAACTGCAACACAACAACTGCTACTGACTCTATGACAAATGAACAAATTTACTCTGTCACTTACAGCTGCACTCTTCTTTTTAAAGATTTGGCTTATGGTTGAGCACTTGGTAGCAACTTAGCTGCTTCTTTCCAGCATGGTATCCAAAGAACCTAGGTATATTTGAATGAATGTGGAGAGATTTTACCAATATACTGTCCAAATGAGCAAGATTATATTTTTGTTTTCCACATTTGTGCAGAGATACTGCATTCTTGTACACACTGCCTGGAGCAGATATAATGCTGAGTGCAACAGAGGACCAACTGCAACATAAGTCTGGTGTTTTTTGTTTTTTGTTTTTTTCTTCCCCAAAAGGAGCCTTTCTCTCTCGTGTTCATCAGGGTTCATTTATCAAGTCTATCAGACCTAATTCTGTGAAAGGCCACTTCAACATGAGAAGGACAGATAACTTTCAGAGTAGAATATTTGGGGAGTAAACACTATCAGGTGGGGAGCACAATCACACTAGGGCAAAGATACAAAGAAACCTAGAAATTGAGAAGAAATCCTAACCTTTAAACTATATTGCTTTTTTTTGTGCGTGTGTTTGTTTTCTTTGAAAGGCTCCATGAGCTCACTATGTGAAGTTTAGGGCAATGCCTTTCAATCCTCAGCAGCCAGAATCCACTTTCAAGTCTACAAATACAATAAAATTAAATTATGGAAGATAAAGGCCCTCTGAATTCATATTTCTACTGGCAGTTTCATGTTGGGTATAATGTTTTTTTTGAAAAACATTTGAACTGAAGTAGACGAAGTTACAGTCTTTCTTTTTTACTGTCTAATGAGAATGGTGAACCTTTCACCTTCCTGAGATAAGCCCTTCGGCCTTCCCTGTGGGTCCGTGGAAAAGAACAAATGCTGTCAGTGCTAACAACAGCCAAGACTATCTCCCTACTGTGTTTGCAATAGGAGCACAGCACAAACAATATATTGCACTCGGCAGTGCTGCCCACTGCAGGGCTCCAATTTCCAGAGATAAAAATCAGCACAGCTTGGAGCTGCAGTACCTCCCCAAGAGCCCCCACTTGCTGGGGGCAACAGCACAGATGCCCCAGGGTCTAACTAAGGGCAACAGCCCTGATGTGATGAGGTGGGATAGGTATCAAGAGCTATTCCTACTCCTGTGGTTACACAGTTGGGAGGCTCTCAAAGTCAACAAAAGACATGAAGAGAAGGCATCTTTTCTAATTGGTTTCCAAAGTGAAAGAGGCAGTGCATCTGGAAAGGATGACAAGACTTGCAGCATATAGCACTGGACAAGGACTTTAGGATATCAAGTTGTTTCAAGTTCTGCCTGAGACTCCATCTTTAAACTTCAGCATGTCACTTCTTTCCCAGTGTCCCTTCATAAGGCAAGCTAACAATGCCTCCTTTGTCTGCTGAAAGCAGTTACTGCTGAAAATCTGATTGTAGAAGACAGCTAAATGGACAAAAGATGATGCTAAACACTTGAAAAAATCCTTATTTTATTTAAAAAAAAAAAAAAAAAAGATGCAGCAATATCAATGCTTTGACAGCTGTCCTGTGATGAACTTTAATTTTCTCTCTTAATTTGAAAGTAATTGAGTAGAAAGTTGACAATGTCTTCTGAGTTTTCTTATTTCTAGCTTAAGAAACAGTACAGAACAAATAGGTTAGGGAATATTTAAGAGCCTCTAGTAACGTTCCACACGTTTCCCCTCAGACTTGACTTTGATTCACAAATACCATCATTTGCACTGTTTCTGAAATGTGACATGTTGGAGTCCTGCACGATTTTAGGTTTAGAGATTCAAGACACATTTGTAACTGAATCTGTAGCATAGCCACAGATCAAAGTGATGATTAAAATCTAAGTTCTGGTGGGAGTTCAATCACTTCAAAGGCTGTACATAGCAACATTAACATCCAGCCATGCATTAAAGACTCTGTGGCTGGTATCAGAAGTCCCAGAGGGAAATGCAGCAGTCTTTCTGTGCAAGCAGATAGCACTCACAATACTCAAAAGTTTAAATCTCAACTACTGCCAAACCCTCTTGGACAGTGAGAAGTTTTCTTGTGTTTATCTCAAGAAGAGTAGCTTTTTTATTATTATTATCATTCTTGCTAAAATAGTAACAACAGCATTTCCATATATGAGACTAGATGCACTACTGTTACCACACAAATGCAGTGTGAAGAGCAATCCTTACATCAACTGCACACAGACATCTGCTCCATAAATCAAAAAAAGTTATATTAAAATCATCATTTTCTACTGCAACACTCAGGAACACTTGTGCTGTATTCCTCTGTTGTCTTACTCAATAATACCTCTGCACATAAATGGTACAAACACAATCAGTTTACCTCTGCTATTATTTATTATTCATGTTGTGGGAGCACATAGAAACCCCAGCCATGGTGCCTTGATCTTATTTGTACTTGCTGAACAAATACATCCTAAGAGACAAGCATTGTCCTGAAGAACATTTTATTTAGTTCCTAAAGAGATAAGACAGACAAAGGGTGGGAGAGGAAATAGCAAGGTGAAATGGTTTGCCCACAGTCATGCTGCTAACCACTGACATATTGAGGACACGCAGCAAGCCACTGTTAAGTCCAAGAATAGAAATCTGGTCAGTAGGATCACTTCAAAGAGCTGAACTCCCCAGCCTGGCCCCTGGAGTAGAGTGTTTTGACTACAGTCACCCTTTCATAGAAACTGCCCCAAATGATCTTATAAAGTGGTTGTACATCTCAGATGTAATGAGACCTCACAGGCTACAAGATTTGAGAGGTTGCATGGGATGTACACCACCGTTGAGGATAAACAGCACAGGTTAACTCTGTGAGATGCCCAGTACCTCCAGATTTCATACATCTCACCATGCAGAACAGGTTTCTTGTGGTCTCTCACAGAGCTAATACATTGCAAGTTTGCCTGGGCAAGGCTAAAAATACATTTATTTATTCATGCCTGTCTCAGTGGCATAAGGAGCAATTACTGCTTATGGGGATTGAAGGTGGAAGTCTGCAGTGATTAAAGAACTGAGCATGGAAAACAGCTCGATCACCTTCACCGCTCTTGAAAGACTCAGGCTCATTAGGTTCGTCTATGCATGCAGAACAATGTTAATTCACCCAAAAAAAGGATGGTGGGAGAGGTGAAAGTTTGCTGCACATCCCCAGAGCTTACATATGGTACTGATAAGCTATGAGGCATTAAAAAAAAAAAAAAAAAAAAAAGGAAGAAAGAAAGAAAAAAGGAAGAAGCAAGGAAATGAGTGTGAGAGGTCCTTCAATTGCAGTGTGACTGGAGGAGGTGAAACATCTGTCATGTCTGGCTTTCTACAGAACCAGAAAGACTCATTTATTATCCATCTCTCCACCCAGAGATTTATGTGCACAGACACATCTAAAAGGTGAATGATGTAAAACTTCATAGTTGCATCTAAAAAGGTAGAGAAACTTAGGAAACACTAAGACTGACTTGCTGACTCCTGGTCATCTCAGATGAGATCCCAGGATATGTTTCTGTGTAAGCAGACAGGTCAGCACCAATGTCCAGCGCAAAGCGCAATGGAAGTAATAATATCCCACCTAACTTAATTCTTCTCCTGCCTTTAATCAGGCATCAGATTTTTCTTACCTCATTTTCACATGCTATCTTAAATAATGACTGTCTTTTTCTGAAGATGTGGCTGCATTTTCTGACAGATGGAATAATTTTATGTATTGTTTTACCTACCTCACTGGGGAGCTTTGCAGCATAATTAAAAAACAGGACAGATGAAGAGGCTTACAGCACAACTACATCACTGCAATATAAGAATCACTTGAGCGTCACTTATTGCTTCCTGGTTCCCAAGGATGAAGCAGACATTGTAATGCTTGCTGGATGCCAGGCTGTTTGGCTCCTCCTGATAAGTGACTGGAGGGCAAAACAATTGCAGTAATTCTGCCCCATAGTTGCTTGCCACCAGCACAGCATCTAGACCTCTCTTGACATCCCTATCCTAAAATATTACCTATATCAGAAAAATCTACCCTATCAGAGGACAGGTGAAATGAGTAATGGGACCTCAAAAGGTTAAGCTTGAAAATTGGAAGAAACAAACTCAAACACTCCACTAGCAGCGTATGAACATGTGCTACGCTCACTGATCACTCTCTGGCCACAATCCAGGCATGCAGGGAAAAAATTAAGACAGGAATGACAGACTTCGCTTTTTTTTTTTTTTTTTTTTTTTCCCTGAACAAAGGAAAGAGTGGAAATGTTTATTTTTTTGTTTGTTTGTTTAATATTTTTTTTGACTGCCTTGGAATGGAAACTAGTTATAAGGCCTCCCATGAAGTCGGAAAATCACCAGCAACTGGGTACTTGCATAAAACTTGTGTGAGATGTGTGGTTTAAATGGATGCAAATAGATGACATTACCTTCTATAACATAAAAATCCATAAAGCAAAAAAAAACAGTAGATCACAGCTGAACCACAAAGGTCTTGTACACAGATGTTGTTACTAAGGTCAAAACACTTTATCCTGGCATGAATTAATATCCCACAAGGTTTGTAGGTATCTGTTCAGTAGTGCGAAGTATTTGCAAGATCAGCAAAACAAAAAAAAAGTTATTGATTGCTCTACCGTTAAAAATCAGTTGACACAAAGTCCTCTGCGAATTGGCAGCACTTAGTACCAGAGATATACTCATTGCAGATCTTTCTAGTGACAAGATGAAACAACAAATTGACTATGCAGACAGACCTCTTTTCTCACATTTGCCTCAGAAATATTGGTGTGAAAGAGAAAACAAAACAAAACAAAACAACAACAAGGAATATTCTTTGTTAGACAACCTACAGTATACTATTTATTTCACCTGAATTTTGCATGTCCACATTAGTAATCTAAAAAGAAAATATTGGTAGAGAAAAGTTCAAAAGTTCTACATATTACTATAAAAAGGGGCAATGTATAAAGGAAAACCAACATCAGGCAAAGAGCTCTTTGCAGTGCAACACCTAGAGGAAGCAGAGTGAAAGAGTTTGGACTATTTATGTTTGCTAACAAATTAACCTACCTGTGTTGTCAAATATATATATATATATATATTAAAACATATATAATAAAATAAACATAATAAAATAATATCAATATATAAATATTATATATAAATATACACTAATATATAATATATAATAAATAATAAATATAATAGTAAATGTATGAAATAATAATAAATATAAATGTATATTTAAATATAAAGATGTATTTAGTGGGTTTAGCGGGTTTAGTGGGGACTGCTAGCGTTAGGTCAGTGGTTGGACTCGATGATCTTGAGGTCTCTTCCAACCTAGAAATTCTGTGATTCTGTATATGTAGATAATATAAATATATATTTATATCATTTAAATATATATATACACACACATTATATATATAAATGTTATATATATATATATATATAACATTTGCTACAATGTTATTTTTAAATAATTTGTGTTTTTTTTTTTTTGTTTCTTTGTGCTCCTTCTTTTACTAACAGGCTTATGTTTTCTGATCAGGTTCAGCAAAAACAAGCAACATATTTTCTTATGTAAAGCTAAAATCATTGCGATGTGGTTGGTTTTCTGACATGCATCATGACACTTCCTCTACAGAAAGTGTTTAAGATACCAAGGGAGAAATGAAACACTCAGGGATATGTTCCTGTTTAGCTATCTGCAAAAATCAGATCTCGGCAAACCTACAAGGCAACAGGATATCTAACAAGCCCTTCTGGCCATAAACACAGTTTATTGTTATATAAATACGATAATGTGAAAAGTTCTTGGACAAGAAATTGTAAGCCTTGTATTTCTAGCTATCTTTTACTAATAAAATCTCTGTCCCCGCCCGTATCTCCTTGAAATCCTGCCCTTACATTGGTACTCCAAATCAGGCTTGTCTTTGTTTGCTTTCCACTCTTTGATCTCTCAGCAATTCTTCAGAAAACTTTCATTTTCCCTGTCATTTCTCTTCTTGGCGGCTCTGTCAGTACAATGGCTCCTTTCCTTTCCCTGGCAAGAAGAACACATGCACACTGGCTCAGCTCCGCGCTCTCACAGACAGCACACCAGGATGCACCCTGCTGCAACAGACCATGACTGCTGCCTGTCTTGTTGTCTCAGGGCTATCATCTGACATTGTGACAAATACCATCTCTTCCACTTACACCTATCCCTGAAGTCCTGAAAAAATCTTAGCTTGTTATTTTGGTGATCCTACCACCCTCTTTGCATCCCTGCACTAACTCGCTCCATCTTCTTTATTCCATGTGAAACTGGTTTTCCCTTCAAGCCCCAAGATCAACATCAAGAGACAGACCTCCATCAGCAGCTGGACTTCCCCGCCTGATTCTGTTCTGCTGTAAAGTATTTTATTTTAAGATAAGATGACATTTGTTTAATTGCAAGCATGATCGTAAGACTTCTGCTACAACAGGCAATGCTTGGTAATAGTTTTGTTTTGCTTTTTAAATAAAGCAAACTGATGTACTTATGCTTTTTAGTCAAAAATCAATTCCTGCCAACATTTTCAAAAAGGCAAAATTACATGAACTAGGCATATAGAAATCTCAAATAGGCAGAAGATGAAATATTGTCAATCTTCATCCACTGAATTTGTATTATGGAATATATTTTGTGCATAGAGGATAGCTGTGCATTACTTCTTTTTACATACGACAGATGTTCATTCCTCACTCTTGTTATACAGTATAACTTAGTGGGAATTACCACACATTTCTTTGAAGAGCAGAATTTAACCCCAGATTTTGCCTTGTAAAATTACAGTGTGGCTTTTATCCTAATTTATTCTAAAAATACAGTAATCTGCTGTTCTCTATCAGTTTAGGAGTGTGGTTACAAGCAATTTGTTGCAGTTGGTTCTCTGTTAAACTTGCTGGGTGGCAACACAGACATCACCTGGGAGCAGCCACAACGTAAGCAAAGCTACTCATCACTTTCCACTCATCTGTCATGTAGACAAAACCAGCTAGTGCAGAACTGCTACAGCCTCATGCCAAACTTATCAGATATTATTTGAACATTTATCACTAAATTGGGTAAGTCCAAGTACTGTCTTGCCACCAATCTCTCTGTCCTACCTTGTGCAGGGAACAATGTTAAACCAAAACCAGTGCTGTGTAATCCTGCCCACATGCCTGACCCAACCAAATCTCAGCAGATGTAACGGTACGTGATTACATGGAAAAAAATCAGATGCCTTAAATGAAAAGCTGCTAAGTAATTTTAAAGAGATATAAAACAAACAGAACAAGTGCTGTCTTGTGGTAAGAATTCTCCTCTTGATCATACACCTTCCCCTTTTTATCTGAGATGCAGCTCTGACTTCTATCACTTTGAACACCTGGGCCCATAGGAAAAAGATGAGGAGCACCAGTTAAGCATTGCAGCCCGCACCATGCCTCACCTAAATCATTTATACAGAGATGAGCACATGCAAATCCTACAGAGATTTTGCCTTGTAGTAAGTGTTGGGCTATGGACTGTAGACAGGAATCTAATTGAATTTCTCTGTGAGCATGTGGAAGCACTTTCAGTGTATCTCTTGCTTGGGGTGCTAAGCGTAAGCATCATTAAATTGACATAACTGCAATAGACTTCAACTAGGCAAGCTCAAGCATTAGACTAAGACTTTTGTCCTAGCTCTATCTTGTCCAGGCCCCTACTGCTCCCCATGATACACTCTGAAGTGCTGTTTCACCTAGTCCTGTTTTTTTTTCTTCTTTCTGGTATGCCATCAGTGTGATTACCACCTTGTTAACATTCAAGCAAAACAATATCCAAGGCCAATATTTAGTGCATTAACAGCACCCTGTCCCAACATGGAAACCTGTTTGGAGACATTTGTAAACCTAAGCCTTCACATTCAGTTTTTAATTAACGAAGACAGCTTAATATGCAATTTTGTTTTTCCATCCATCTGGCACTAGAATTGCTGAGTTGCTTCCACTGTGTTTTCAGGAAGAGTTTGGGGCTATTAGAAGAAAATTACAGCATACTTTTCTTTCTATGGTCTACTTACCTATTTCAAAGTCAAAAGGCATTTGGAATTGAGAAGAAAGTATTAGAGAAGATATTCATATTTTTATGCATTCTTTTTACTGGTAGTCACAGGACGTTTTAAATACAAGCAGAAATACAGGACCTTTTCTGCATTTGCCTTTTTGTATGTTTACGCTTTTCTGTGTCAGATCTCTGCTTTTTTTTTTTTTTTTTTCCCAATTGAAACTTAACACATACACACACAAAATTGCAATTAACACACTGTCCATAGGCTCAACCTTACTGTTTCAACTTTAAGACACTGCTATAGTATGATTATTAAAAATGGAATATTTTTTACATTGCAATCTAGCACTTATTCTACTGAGCAATCACTTATCCTCTTGGGATAATCTTCAGGGCAGTATAGTGAGTTTTTAAATGCAAATCTCTGAGTCTTTTCCTTCCGATACGTTCAAGCTTTTTACTGAAGGAAATGTTTGTGAGCTCTGCAGAGTGTTCTGTAGTATTCCTCTATAGACATTCCTCATTGCCTGTTACAACTTTATCAATTACCATATTATAAAGAAACACAGAGAAACTAGAAACATTTTTTTTCCACCCCCCAACTAAAATCAGAGAAGGGAGAACATATAAGGAGCTGCTCTTTTTCTGACACAGTTTCATTAGATATCCTGGTGGAAATGTAACACGGAACATATGTTCATAAAGTGAACATCTGATTAATTCTGTTTCTATGTTTTTAATTGATCCATTTCTCAATACATAATGCATGAATTATCATATCTAGGTTGCACTGGAAAGCCCACTTGAAACCCTAGAATATGCAGTAGAGTAGGCTTTTGGGGATTTTTAGCAGAAGATAAGATTTAACTCAGGTCATTTTTCCTTGACATTTCTGAAAGGCATCCAGCACACCCTGCTTCACAATGGCTCCCTGAGAGGCATCGCCTGTGACACCCTCAGCACCAGAAGTACCACTGCCCACCCAAGCCGGCCAAGTAATCCATCAGGGCCAATCTCTTGCTGTGGGATTGGCAACAACCAGATGCCACACCAGAAGTTGAATGTCTCTTAACAGTACATCTAATTATCTATATTATCCAGGGGAGGAAAAGAGATTTCTTTATATCTCCATGTGGCAATCAATAGGTGCAGAACTTGGAGTTATAATCTGATTTAACTATAATTTGTCTAATGCAACCACATATGTTATTCTTCAAACAGCAGCTACCAAACACTAGATACAAACTTCTGAGCTCGTAACTGCAAACATCAACAAAACCATCAATATTTTCCTTCTATGGAAAACAATGGCGTGTCTACACGCCTATCACTGCCATCTATCAAAAGCTTCATGTTAAGTATCTTCCCTATACAAACATTTACCACAAGACCACATATAGCTTCTTCTATAAGAAGAATCAGAGAAAGATGAAAAATACAGAGTTTTAACTCTAGGAATTTTTCTAAATAAATTTTGTTTTATCAGATTCCAGTGCAAAGGAAAAACACTTCAAAGCTATGGGCTGCAAGGGTGTTAAGAAAACTCCAGGAGTTTTAGGATGTCCTTGGATAAGAGGGAACTTTTCATGGAGACTGATTTCTCAAACAAGAATTTGCATCTCTATGTTGACTTCCAATATACTGTGCTTATTCATATAACCCTTAACTTTCACCATTTACAAAAGAAATCAGTAAGTTTTGAAATGATGGGAAAGCAAGGATCTTTGTCTTCTAGCCTAAGCTGCTAAAAGCCAAGAAGCTACATACCTAGGCCTACTCCAGTTTGCTATATCTGGTATGAAAAAGGACACAAACTGGCACAGTTTATTCCCCTGGAAACAGGAATTTGAATTTACATTCATTTCATCTAAACACATCAAAAGGAACGTGTTAAAGCAGAATGATACTCCACGGTTCACATGGCGTTTACTACATAGTCATGTTGTCCATTTCTGTGGCTCTTCTCCTGCACTGTATGTTTTCATTGCTTAATAATTACAGGAATGCAGAATCAATTAAAAGAAAATAATGAAAGAGAATATATAATTTCCATAAATGAAAAGAGCCACTTTCTTTAGAAATGTTATATAAGCAAATGAAGGAAATCAGCTTTAATTTAACAGATGGCAATCCATTTGAAGACACTGCTCACCACTAAGCCATACTTCCTAATTAGAGAATTTTGTCTCTGTGAACCTTTACTTATTACTGAATCATGATCTTTCCTGCCTAATCTGCTATGAAAGGCTAATTAATAATAACCCGCACTAGCCAATGTGGATAGACTAAAGTGAAAAGAAATTAGATATACATTATCTGGAAGTAATGCTCACTCTCTGAAAAACAACTAAAGGACTTTATTGACTTAACTTGTTTAACAAATGACACTTAAGTAATTCATTGACAAGCCAGAACAATGGCAGGACTGAAAGCCTATTAAGTCATTTTTTAGCAGACCCCACACAGCACTGGGTGTAAATTTCTGGTTAATTAATTAAGACTTAAATATTTCAGTGATTAATTTTTATGAAAAAATCATAAAATATAATGGTGCTGAGGGTAAGAGATTGAGGTTACTTGTATTTATTGACTGGGCTATACAAAAAAATCCATTTAGAAAAAAAAAAAAATCTTTCCCAGTTCAACCTCAGAACTCTCAACGCATTCATTGCAAACACTGTGAAAACAAAGTGCTGATACTGCTCTTACTTTTGGTGCATTTTCATCTGTCATGTGATGACTGCTTTTAGCAGACTTTGTTTAGGGAAGAATATTCAACTCAACTTAGACATACACAGCATTTCCAAGTCCTATAACCCCAGGCCTGTTTACCTAAGGATTTTGCTTAAAACAGTATTGTGCCTCGCCCAAAGACCACAGCTTTATCTCCTCTCTTCCCTGCTGAGATTGTGCCATATCCAACCCAACTTGCAGACATGCAAGCCAGCCTTTCCCACCAGCTCTGCACCCCTCTTCAGGCTGCCTAACCTACTTCACCAGAAACTTACTTCATACAGTGCCTGCCTGCTGCAAGAGGAAGAGGTCCTTGTTTATTATTATTATTTTATTTGTTGGCTTTACCACTGTAGAGCAAACCACTCAGCTCAGCCTGCCCTGCTAGGACCAAAGACAATTTGCTTCTATCCTTCTTCCACATCCAAGTCCTAGTCTCACACAGGACCCATACACGTACACAAAGCAGTGAAGCCATGGATGTGCATAGTGCCTACATTGAAAAAATCTCTCTCCAATCCACAGGAGATGCTCAGTTTTTAAAACCCGCAGGGGACACTAGATCACCCACACTGACCTCCGTTTTATGGCACATTAGACTTCTCCAAATTACCATTCCAGTGAGACCTGGTTTAGGGCAACCAGCTGACTTTGCAAGATCAGGGCAACCTCTTCTATCCCATAGGAAGTAATAACAAGGAAAAGAAACTTAGAAGAAAATCAAAAGAAAATAATTTCCTGGCATTCTAGCCTTAGCTGTTATCAATGAATATTGCATTTCACTTCATCTTCTATACAACTCCTAGCATATTCAGCACCTCTGATGGAAATCAGCATGGTAAGATGACAACAAACATACCCAAGGCTCTTCAGCCCTCTTGGCTGTATCACTTCTATTTATCTGTTGTCTGCATAAGTCCCTTTATTATAAACTCTTTCTGGAGGCTAAACATTAATGAGAGATATTGAAAGCACAAAGCTCAGATTTCTGCAAGCTCAATAGAATTTATAATCATTGCAAATGCTTTTCATATAAAAAGCTAATATTTTTAATCTTTTTTTTTTTTTTCTTTTTTGAATTAAAAGCCTCTTTCATATTTGATGTATTAACTGTATTAGCATTTGTTCTCTACGGATATCAAATCTTGATTATAATTATTTGCATGTTAATGCTTATTAGTACATCCAACTGGATGTGAACAATAAATAGAAAAAAGTGTAAAGTGCGAAACACTTCACGTTATATATTTCTGGAAAAGGATGGGAAACTGTAATTGTCAGTGATTGCAGCCAAGCCTATAATAATTGGAGTGAAATCTAAGGTGAAACTAATATGAAAACTGTAATTTAGTTTAACATAAGTTAGAGGGCTAGATTAGTTTATTAAATTTGGCTAGAAAATAAAATAAATTGTGTTTCTTCACATTTCCTCAGGTACAGCATTCTGAGTAACGTAAGCAGCTAAATAATGTTGTCCCCATAGTCCTCCTTAATTTGCTCAATAAAATTCACCTGATCTGCAAAGCACACAGAAATGCCAACACTCCAGGAGCTGGAGAGCCATGTGGTGAACACAGCTCCAACAAGAGCTGAGCGCTGTTCTGGTGGGCATGATGTGTGACCACATGAGCTGGGTCCCACTGATCATACTTCAGCTCCTCATCTCCTTGGTATATCAGCACCTGTTTACCCACAACTGCTTTTAAGCCAGTATCATGGTGATGTTGAGGTTTTGATCTGGTTACTATTTTATTTAAAAAAAAAAAATTGTTTGGGGTCAAATTCAAGGTTTGGCAAGTACAGGAAAATCCTGATCATCTTATTCTTAGGGGTCATTGCTCATCCCTGTCCCTTTCTCTCGGTTTTTCTCCTCAAAACAGGAAAATCATCTCCCCACTCTCATAGGATTCCCTTTTTTTCCTTTAAGCCAAGGACCTTACTACCCTTCTGCATGCTGTGCCAAGGGGCCACTGCCACGAGGAGGATGGAGAGATGCCGAGAACGACTCCCTGGGGAAGGACTAGATTTGAGGCAGCCTCTGTCACCACTCTCTCTTCCAATTTGCTGTGAAATTATTGGTTCTTTGGGACAAAACCTCAGATGAGAGGTCGGCTCTGGATCCCATGGCATTATGGAGAACTGCCAGTGTCAGGGAACAGACCACCCCATGTCTGCTGCATAGTGAAGCACCACCAGCTGCTTGTGTTTGCTCTGTATGGGAAGGGGTAATCTCTGCTTAGGCTACCCTTGCCAATTTTTTGAACAAGAATTGCTACAAGACATTGAACAATCACTTGGATCGCTACCAATGTGATCTGGACTCTGATTCTTGAGGGCACTTGAAAGTCTCTAAGCACATTCCTAGTCAAATACAGCACTTCAGTCTGATGTAGGACTTGACCCTAATACAATCTTGGCCTGAAGGCAGGAGTACCAGCTAAGCAAGGCACACTAACACCTACATGGTGACAAGATAACCCCTTATTTTTTTGTGAAAACTGAGTTTAATTGCAGTTTCATTCATGATAATGACCTACATAATTTTCAATAATTGGATACAATTTATCTTTTCTTAATGAAAAAAAGGAAATTAGCAAAGAGAGGATACTGAAAATGCTTCATTTGAAACCTCTTCATTAATTATAGGGATGTCTAAACACCATTTTGAGAACTGTACTTACAGTCTAGCTAATAATTTTTTTTGATTCTTCTGTAGACCTTACCTTAACATTATACTTGAAAAATAGGACCTACTTGTAGGAGGTACCCATTTTACTTGGATACTCTTAGCTCCACTTCTGAAGTGAGTGATAACTCCACATACACTTACATACACGCACACTCGGTTATTCCCAGTTTTCAGTGGGCTTTGTATCAATTGCAGCATTTTAAAATCCTTATTTTAAAACTAATTAATTATTATAGTTGACAACACGTTCCTCATCACTAGCTCTGATGTCAGCATTCAAAGGATGAAACAAAACAAGATGGACTTTGAATAAGCTGGTATACCTGCTATATTCTTGCAGATGACAATGACTAATAAAACTGTATAACACACTATATTTACCAAGTCTCATTTTACATTTGTTGACTTACTAAATTACTTTGACATATCTCCAGTTTATGTTCTATTACTGAAGAATAACTACACAACAGATGGCAGTGTGTTTGCATAACAATTTTTTTCATCAGGTCAAACTACAAGGTGGTTATAGGAATTGATATACATTAGTAAGCATGGGGACTTTTTTGGTAATATCAATCAGCATCAGCAAAGTAACTTCTACACTGGAAAGGAGATATATATCATGACTGACAATGCTTTAAACAGCAAAGCTGTAGTACCAAGGACTAAGATTGGAGGAGTACAGCCCATATACAGAAACAGAGACTGCTAGATAGAATCTTTTTTTTTTTTTTTTTTTTTTTTTTTTCCCAAAGAGGAACTTGAGACCTTTAAATCTTCCAAAAATATTAACAGAGAATTGCTATTAAATCACATTGGAATCAATTCGGTATATAATTAAGTATCTACATCTGTACCTACTGCACTTTTCTGCAACAAGCAATAGATAATTATGGACTATGTTATGTCATCTTAAAATAGTATCTTTCAAATTTTGCAAATAATGAAAATTATTGCAAAGGAAAGCTATGCTCCTCTGAGAGTCATGCTAGCTCTTTAAAAAAAAAAAAAAAAAAAAAAAAAAAAAGCAAATTAAATCAAAACCCAGAATCCTTGCTTCTTAGAATGGAGCCAAAGATATTTGAATGAAAAAGTTACACTTCCCCCTGCACTGCAGACTGAATCAAACTTCTTAAACTAACAGGATTGCCTTTGGTTCTCTCACCTCAGCCACCACCCTGCAATGTTGCCCAACATGGCAGTACAAAACAGTCTGATCCTGTGTTCAGAACAAATGACTAGAGAGAGGAGGTAGAAAAAGGCAAACTGCATCTCAGGATGCCTGGTTTCAGTTCCTAGTTTGTTACCCCTGTGTGTTACTTTACCCTGGACATGTCATTTCAACTATTTGTATTTCAGTAACGAGGACGACAATTCTGAGACCTATAAACATAAGACATTATATCAAAAGGAAGTACAGTTATTACTTAGAGTTGATATATGCTATAATAAGAGGTACTTTCTATTTTGTCTGGTTGGTAAGAACAGATATGTGACATTTCAATTAATTTTCAGACAAAGAGACAGCTAATATTAAAGACACACTGTCAATGTCTGGAAAAGAAATAATAACAGAAGAGTTAACAAACCACTAAGATTATGTGTTCTTCATAGAAACAATATAAAGACAAAGTTCTGATTAAATGATGCATTTTTTAAAAAGAACATCCTTTTCCAATGTATGACTGCCATTGGGGAGGGCAGGGAACAGCTGTTTTCAATGAGAAATTCTAGCTTGTCTCTGTGGGTGAGTATTTCTATTTGTGATGTATCCTGCTTAGTGCCAGACCACTAATTTTTAGTAATGCAGGCTCTGTCTTTGAGGCACAAAAAGGGTGAAGTGGTGTAATAATTTGGAGGTTGAAAATTCACTGCTTGATGCCTCCCACGGTAAATTTGACCCTGGAATATTAAGGGGTGTTAAATAAATTGGACAAAGAGGTGTATGGGGAGTAAAAGTGCCAGACACGCTGCCATGAATGAGCAATTAGATGTTCACGAACCAGCTTATCACAAATTACATGCCTACAATATCTATTACTGTAATGACCTTGAGAGTTGACTCATATTCTCTCTTAACCTAATGAGCATGCTGAGTATAATCAATTACGTCTGCAATTAAAATTATAATTTGTCTAACAAACTCTTCTTCGCTTTCAGACATTTTTTAACAAAGCTTGTTACATACTAGTAAAATATAAATATTAATTTTCTGTTGTGTTCTCATTTCTTTTCACTTACTCTGTGGCTAATATATTAAATCACATTACCTCTCTCCATTATTTATTTATTTATTTATTTAAAGTTTTCAGCAAAATTTAGCCTAGTTTCAGTCCTGAATGTCACAGGATAATTATAACATTTAACAGCAATTTATCATGTCCCAATAGGATTTGCAACCTGTCTTTGCTTGCCTATTGAAATGTGTTTGCATGTTCCACTCACCAGTTACTGCAAATACTCTGTCTTTCACTTCTATACACACATACACACACTTGTCCTGTTTTACTGGAGTGACCAGAAGGTGTTCTGCTAAACAGAGCTGACATCTGTTTGCCAGCCTGGACCTGCTGAGGTCAACTCAACCCAACATAAGCTAAACACAGCCCTAAACATTAAGAAACAGGATGTCATTCATTGCAATCTGCTGCTAATTATAAAGTCAACCAGGCTCACAACGACAGAACAATTTTTCTGCTTATATATACACGTATTAAAAAGTGCTTGGAAACATTAATAAGGAAATTCAACATAATCCTCAGAAAATAGAAAGAACTGGGAGAGGTGTTTTAAAAGTTGCTCCACACATTTTGTGGAAGGAACAAGTGAAGGACACCTTTCCAGTTCTCAAGAAAAGACAACAACAAATTTAATGTATGACAGTTTCAAAACCCACAACGTGCTGAAACCCTACAGTAAGTTCAGAGAACTTGAAGTCAAGCCACATTTCTCTTAAGTGGGCATTGCTTAGGTGTTCCTCTCTGTCAGTGACATTAATGCACATGCTGCTAGCACCCATCAGCACCCATTGGCACGCAGTCACTGCAGCGAGGGAAACCCTACACCACAAAAACAGCAGCTTGGCATCAGTCAAGCAAAGGCCAGGATTCAAAACAGCAAGCAAAGCTCTTCAGGGCATCACACAAAGATACTCCACAAAGTAGAGTCACCCTAGAGCAGCACTCTGCCCAAGGCAAAACTGTACTAAATCCCTTCTCTAGCCTAGCTGCAGCAAGCTAGATCAGCAATAGCATGCTGCCCACAACTAGAGGCATGCCCAGGTCCATACAGATGTGCAGTCTCCCGTGCAGGTAGGATCAGTGCTTTCTTACAACAGAAAACCAGCAATCTGCCTCCCAGCTTCAAGCTGCTGCCGGGCAAGCCCAGCAGATGCAAGCAAAACACAGCCCTAACTGCTAACGAATGAGATGACATTGCTCGTCTTGCAATCTGCTGTTAATTATACAGCCAACCAGGTCGGCAACACCTGAGGCACAGATGCCATCAGGGAGCTGCTGTGGCACAGTCCTGTGCTGAGGAATTGCGCCCAAGGAGTTTCCTCGCCTGGGACAGCAGTGTTTTGGCACACAGCATTTTTCATGCAGGAGGGAATTAGCTGAAAGACTCATTTCATGCTCCTATGGTCTGCTCTTAAAACTCCCAATTATGTGGAAGTGTGTCAAACTGAAGAGCTTTATTTGCTTACTTTCCTTCTGCAATGCGCCTTCTTCCCAAGACCTTCACATGTTTATTATTCTTAATGTTTTCTATGAAATATTGATGTCTACCTCAGAAATGAGGAATGATGAAGCTGTGTTATTTATAATAATGAAAAAAAATCTCACAAAAATGAGTTTTGTTTCCTCCAGATTTTGGATCATTGTTGTGCACTACACCTGGACTGAGGCCTGGAGAATGACTGACTGCTGTGGAGCACAGCTGAAAGTGCAGAAAATGGGGAAAAAAAAAGGATACTTCAGGTACAGAAGTAGCCTTTCTAAGACAGTCACTCTTTTCAACATGGTACAAATAATTAATAAACTATCCCATATTTTGTATTTATTTTTGTCAACAAAAGCTAATCAAAGGTTGCTTGTTGGTTGTTTTTTTTTTTTTTTTTTTTTTTTTTTTCTAAGAAACTCAATTATTACACTAAACTAGATTACACAGAAAATTAAATCATAAATCCATGTGACTAGGCCCTGCCTCTGTTGCTCCTAAACACAACTTTGCTCTCTTGAGCACCTCATTTAAGTCAAAGTCAGAACTTTGAAACTAGTTATGGATTCGATCATTTAATAACATGAAACAAGTAATTGTGTGGGAAAAAAAAAAAATATTTAATTAGGCCCTACTGTTAATCAATAGTAATCTATTCATTCATTAATTTGCATATCCCTTTTTTATGTGTGCCTACAAATTCTATTAGATTTTTTTTTAAAAGTTTATTAACTTTCTACTTTCACTATGCAAAAGGAAGTGCTCAAACCATATATATTAAGCAGAGCAAATAACTGAGCAGCAGGAATGTATGTATGCCCTATAGAACTGACTGCAGGATAAGATTTAATAATGAAAACAAGGAAAAGAAATAAAAGAGAAACAACAGAGCCTGGTCTCCCCAGGATGTATGCATAATTCTCATTAATGTTAATGAAAGATACTAAGTGTATGTGCACTGAGGGGGAGTTTATTAGAACCTAATAAATTCTGGGAGTTTTCCTTATTTATTTATTTATTTATTAAACTAATAGTTACTATAACAGGGAACTTCTTTAGCTGAAGTAGAAGATATCTGAAGAAGAAATAAAAACACTACATTAAAACTTGCTTCGTAGGTTACTCTCTTAAAATGCTACTTTACATACAAAATTATTAGATTTACACATGACTAACAATTGTAGATTCAAATTATAAACTCTATGAATTCAAAGAATTACTTGTACAAGTAGGGTCAAAAGTGTTTGTATGGAAATGGTAGAAGCTCCGCTGATTTAGCTCATATATTTTCACAAGTGAACTAAATAATTTATATCAGAGAATAATCTGTCCTATGACATCAAGGTTATTCTATTTATATGGACTCAGAGAATTAAACAGAGGTTACAGATACATTTCTACTATACCATAATTCTGAATCTATCCTATTGTGACTTCACCAAAAGGTCCCAGTTGAACAAATGGTTTGGGTTGTGTTCAAAGATGACTTATTTGCAGAAAAAAAGCATCCATTAAATATGGTCTGAACTGATCCATTCTTTAGTCTGGGCAGAAATGCCACCCCCTAATGAAAACTCTCCAAAAGAGTTGAGGCATGCTAGAAGGCTGCATAAGAAAATATCATGGTCTAAATGGCCTCATTGCCTCTTCTACACCTTCTCAATAAAAAAAAAAATAATAAAGCTCATTAGCAGTTTCTTTTGTTTTGTTTAAAAAAAAAAAAATAGAAAGGAAAAGACAGAAAGAATGCTACCTCTGGGCATTATCTCTATTTTAAATACTAAAAACTAGACTTGAAATCAGGCAGAGAAATTCAACATTCAAGGAATCAAGTAGAGAAATTCACGGTTTCAGTTTTAGACATCTTTAGCAGCTAGATCAAGACAATCATTCACATGAGCACTTTCCATCTGGTCTGGTTTATTTTCTTCCAGCCTCTCACAGAGAGAATTTGGATCCATGATGTCAGGCAAGAAACTTCATTTTATGTTCTCTAAGGCAGCAGTGGAGGAGGTAAGTCACAGAAAGTATAAAGAAAGAGAAAAGAAAATGGTTTGATTTTTCCGAGGTAATAACCTAGGAGATTGCCAAAAGAGAAACCATTTCTCTCCTTCAGAAGACCTGAGCAATCTGGCAAACACAGGATGGCTTTCCAATCTTCTGCCTTTGCTACAGGGTATAGATATCCTTGCCCCTGGCTGCACAGTCATGCTCTGAAGCACTACTGGGCAGGATTTGTTTAGAGGAGACAAGTACATGCACATACCTCACTTAGCACTGGTACAGTACACAGGTACAGGCAGAAACAAATTTGTTCTGACTTTATGTGTTATTCCCAGTCCAGAAACAGGGGCAGCCTATTAGACCAGACCTGAGACCACGCTAACAAGTACAGCAGAGAGAAACCATTTGGTTGTTTGCATCTGACCATTTAGACATAACCTGAATATGTTTTATCCATGATGAAAACCAAAGTAGTTTCTCAGGGTCCTCCACTTGGACATACTGTCCTTTTACCCTGGGACTGCCATAGCTAAGAATTCCCTCTTTATAGGGTGAGTACTCACCCTAACTGTGAGATATCTTGCCAGAGTGCAACTTTCAGGAATGATAGGGCAAATGAGTCTTGAGAGAGGAATTTTGCTTTGTTTTTCTGTACACTCTTGTCTTGTCCAGTCTGGCTTGCAATGAGCATGATAAAAAACCCACTGAAGTGTCCAGAGCTCCTGACACTATTTTTATTTCAGCTGCAAAAATATTACATACTCTTCACCCTGTCATCCTGTCTGGAGCTTACTGAGCAAGTTTTATTTTATTATTTTAACCCTGGTTTTCCATTTCTCAATTATTTCAAGGAGAGGCTTTTCATGCTCACAAATAAAGTCCTGCATGGGCTAACAGGGTGCTTCCAGAACAGACTAAAATGCATGGACTAGATCAAATGTACCTATATCTCACGTGCTTGGATTTTCAGTAGGTTACAGAAGAGTGTAACCACCTACTCTTTCACGTGATAAAACCTTTCTAGGGGCACTGAGCTAGGAAAGACCTCCATTCCCTTGCTACTAGGTGCAAAAGCATTACAAATACTTTCCATATTTTCTAAGTTTTGGCAACAAACTTTCAATCTGTGCAGGCTCTCTGGGAAGCTGCAGGGACAGTTTTAGGTAGACAGTTCTCTCTTTTGAAGGGGAGGTAACTTTGAGGGGGAAACAGTCCAGCTTAATATTTTCTTTATTATTGGATTAATAAGACTGCCAGGGCTCTAATGAATGGGTTCCCTTTGTCTGGATGAAATTGGGTCATTAACATGAGCAAAGCACTGACTTTGACTTTCCTAAGAGACTCAGATGTTACAGCATCCAGCCACACAGCTAAGGCACCGAAGTTTAACACAGATAAGTCAGCTGAAAATGCCTTTGGGCAAGAACACCCAACAACCTCAACCTTACAACACTTTAAAAGTGTGTAAGTGCCTGCTTATAGAAGACATGCATGGTGTGTAGAAAAGCATTCCATTTCATTCCTGACCCCTCAGAATGGCAGATCTTTGAAGTAAAAGCAGTACCTGGTAGGTAAGAATGCAAAGACAATGAGAAGTTGCTGCTCAGATTTGTTTCCTTCCAACCCAAACCATTCTATGAATCTATGAGAAGTGCAAAATCACATGAGGCCAGAACACTGGGACACAGTATTCTGCTATAAAGCATTATATTAATTTTTAGAAGGAGTTATTCAGAAGCCTATTAAACTGAAATATAGCTTTGCAACACTTGCTTAATAAACAATTTTCACCTAATACAAAACACAACAGCATCAAGTTACATGTCTGAATTAAATGGGAATACTTTCACAGATTTTGCACATTTCTTGGAGAGTTACATTCTACTTGAAAGCAATCTTTTGTAACAAAAAATATGAAAAAGAAATAAAAAAGAAAGCAAGCATGCCCCCTGTAAAATGAAGAGGTTTATAAGATATGAGCTTGACAAAGAGAAGTATTATAGATGAGATGGAGCATGGAAAGAAATTCATACACTAACCACGCAAAAATTAATCAGACATCCTTGACTATGCTATTAATGATTTTAGACCTGATGCATTGTCTGGGATTTCAAGAGGTTTTGCATTTGCAGTACAATGGGGTATTTGTAGGACCTGTACTCAAGAGTGGCATTTGATTGATTGTACATACTCTGGGACAGAGAATGATTTAAATGCAAAACATATTGCTGCAACATGGGAACAAAGAAGTGAAAGACACTTTCTAATTAAAACATAGGATTTTTGATCCTAATCTCAGTCATTGTGGGGCAAATGAAGAGCAGCATCTACAGCAATTCATGAATTTCTCAACATCCCTCCCCATCTTCTGTTTGTATTTTTTTTTGTCAGAAAATGCCAATTCAGTGAAACAGAAAGTTTGCAAAAGAGGTTTGGTTTCCATGAAGAAAAGGTTTTAATGTTTTCAAAATACCCTGTTATAACATTTGCAGAGGAAAACCTTTCTACCTTTCAGCTAGAAATACTTTCTCTTTTTGAAACAAAACTGTTTATAGAAAAAAAAAAGTCTTCAACTTCCCAAATAAACCCTTCTGAATGACTGATTTGTTCAAGATTCTTCTGTCACAAAAATTGTAAATATCTGAACACACTCCAAAAAAAAAAAAAAAAAAGTATATTTAAGCATTTTTTTTTCAAAGCAGACATGGGCTGTCCTGGAGCTGTAAGGAGAAGGGTAAAGCATGGGGAGCCCTGGCAGAGTTTAACCCTTCCCTGCAGTAATCAGCCAGGTCGCTGTGGGCAGCATGAAGTAGTGCCCCAGCACAAGCAGGGCTCCGCAGAACAAGTGCTTGCTTTCCACTTGGATAAAATGGAAAGCCACCTGCAGCCCCAGCACATGGGGCTCTGCTGATGCCTGATGTGGCTGCTGAGGACTGGGAGAGGCACTTCTGTGCTCCCACAGCCCTTCCTGAATGGGCACGCATACTTCATTTTGTGCACATGCAAGTACTCTTGCAGGTCTGCATGCATTCCTGATTTAACTCTCACCCATTGTCCCTTGGGGAAAAAAAAAAGGCCAGCAAACTGCTCTGCAGGTCTCCTGCAGAAGGTGGTTGTGCCGAGCAAGTGATGAGCTAGATGCTGGATGTAGCCAAGAGAGCTGCATGACTTTTAATATCTGAGTGTACACTAAGGCAAATTAAACAAGCATTTGAGCCCACTTACTTGCTTATTATAGTTTAATTTAGACAGTGTCAATAACTCTGAATAGCTCAGGGGGTATTTTTGGAATTAAACTACATAAAGCGAATATTCATCTAAGAAATCCATATGGTAAGAAAGGAGAGGGAAATTGCTAGCACAGAATAGTAAAATCTTCCTTCTCATTACCATTCTTCAACATAAGACTTCTGAAATTTGTCTTTTACTTTTCTCATTCATAGTTGCACTTTTTAAATCTTATGGGTTTGGGGTTTTTTTGTTTGTTTTCTTTACAGACTAGTCCACAGAGATATTCTGTGATTGTCGGTCAGGGTTACAGCATGACATTGGCTACTGGAAATTAAAAATCATCCAGATTCAGAAGTATCTGGATGTTTGGTTGAATGGTGAATTTAGCAGTAATTCACTGCCAAAGAGAATTTTTTGAAAACTTCTGTCTCCATTCCTTCAGGGAACCTCAAAGCTTGATATTTCTAGCTCAGACTTCATTATCCAGGTCTTCATTTCCATTTATCAGTGCCTTGGAGCCTATGGTATTCTCAGTTAAGATGGTGTCATGTCCATCAATCACTGGGCTATTTCCTAATTCCCAATTTTCTTTGATCTCTTTCAGCCTTCAAGAAACCTCTGCAACCGTGCATGGGTGTATACTAGATGCAGATACCTCTTTTGTCAGCCACTACCATCTTTTAAGAACAGGAACTGACCAGTACAAATTAAGTGGATCTTAAGAAATGTTTTCATTCTAAGTTCTGTATATTATTATATGTATTAAGGGAGGGTCTAAAGACCCATCTGGGACCAGTGCTTTTTGGGGGGCAAAACAAAAAGCAACACAATCTATGCAATGAACAGGAGTGAGGACCTGACAAAAGCTACTCCACCTGGATCCCTACAAGTCCATGGGTCCGGATGGGATTCATCCCCGGGTGCTGAAAGAGCTGGCGGATGTCATTGCGGAACCTCTATCAATTATTTTTCAACGATCCTGGGAATTTGGAGAGGTCCCAGTAGACTGGAAGCTGGCAAATGTTGTGCCAATTTTCAAGAAGGGTCAGAAAGAAGACCCTAGCAATTACAGGCCTGTCAGTCTCACGTCAGTGCCTGGTAAAATCATGGAGAAGTTGGTTCTTGGACTCATTGAGGCGCACCTGGGGGACAAAGCAGTTATTGGTCCCAGCCAGCATGGGTTTGTGAAGGGTAGGTCCTGCCTAACTAACCTGATTTCCTTTTATGATAAGATCACCCGTATGGTGGACCAAGGGAAACCAGCTGATGTGATTTTTTTGGACTTCAGCAAGGCTTTTGACACGGTTTCCCATAGGATCCTACTGGACAAAATGTCCACCATACAGCTAAATAAAAACATCATACGATGGGTGAGCAATTGGCTAACGGGCAGGGCCCAAAGGGTTATGGTAAATGGGGCTGCGTCAGGCTGGCGGGCGGTCACCAGTGGGGTCCCTCAAGGCTCCATTTTAGGGCCGGTACTTTTCAATATTTTTATAAATGATCTGGATGTAGGAATAGAGGGTATTTTGAGCAAGTTTGCTGATGACACCAAACTTGGAGGAGTTGTTGACTCAAGTGAGGGCGTAAAGGCCTTACAGAGGGATCTGGACAGGTTGGAGAGCTGGGCGATCACCAACCGCATGAAGTTCAATAAGAGCAAGTGCCGGGTCCTGCACCTGGGACGGGGAAACCCTGGCTGCACGTACAGACTGGGCGATGAGACGCTGGAGAGCAGCCTAGAAGAGAGGGATCTGGGGGTCGTGATAGACAGCAAGTTGAATATGAGCCAGCAGTGTGCCCTGGCAGCCAGGAGGGCCAATCGTATCCTGGGGTGCATCAAGAACGGCATCGCTAGTAGGTCAAGGGAGGTGATTGTCCCGCTCTACTCTGCGCTGGTGCGGCCTCACCTCGAGTACTGTGTGCAGTTCTGGGCACCACAGTATAAAAAGGACATGAAACTGTTGGAAAGTGTCCAGAGGAGGGCTACGAAGATGGTGAAAGGCCTTGAGGGGAAGACGTACGAGGAACGGCTGAGGTCACTGGGCCTGTTCAGCCTGGAGAAGAGGAGGCTGAGGGGAGACCTCATCGCAGTCTACAACTTCCTCGTAAGGGGTTGTCAAGAGGCAGGAGACCTTTTCTCCATTAACACTAGTGACAGGACCCGCGGGAACGGGGTTAAGCTGAGGCAGGGGAAATTTAGGCTGGACGTCAGGAGGGGGTTCTTCACAGAGAGGGTGGTTGCACACTGGAACAGGCTCCCCAGGGAAGTGGTCACTGCACCGAGCCTGTCTGAATTTAAGAAGAGATTGGACTGTGAACTTAGGCACATGGTCTGAACTTTTGGGTAGACCTGTGCGGTGTCGAGAGTTGGACTTGATGATCCTTAAGGGTCCCTTCCAACTCAGGATATTCTATGATTCTATGATTCTATGAAAAAAAAAAAAAAAAAAAGAGTTTTGCTATAGAAAACATAGGTCTGGTTATTGGACCAAAAGGAGGATTAGACCAACACAAGACTGATTTTGAAAAGGGCCTTGAAGGAAAGGGCAAGAATTATTTAGTGTGAGCAGAAAACTAAAAGCCAACAAAAAGACCTTACATGGCAGTTGGCAAAACACAAAAAATCTGGATGCCCCAGCTGCTTCCCTGTGGCTGTAAGGGCCAGTATATTCCTAGCTTTGAAAATATACACTATTAACATCCCAGAAAAATCACCCCAGTCTATGTATAGTACCATAGTAGAAAGAAAATTATGAGCTGAAAACAGACACACCAGCCCTAAAACTGCTGAATTTGCTGCATTGATCACCCATCTGCAATATTATATATACTCCAACCAAATATTTTTAGTGTGGTTCTCAGCGCACTTTGAAGAGACTACTATACTTAATCAAATCATTTCTGGACATCCCAAAAGCTTTCAAGAGAACCATGGTTCCTAATAATAAAGCAAACAAGACCATTTGTTCATGTTTCAGTACAATCTGTTTTTCAAAATCTTGTTTCTTCCATGTTTTTTCTACTTGAAACTTTTAAGTCATTTAGAGGTAAGAAATTTTTTGCATTTCTCAAATGCCAGCTTATTATTTTTATTAATATTATTATTATTAATTATTTTTTTTAAGAGAGTAAAAGTTGGCCTCTAATACTCCATTAAGCAAAGCCTCACACCTGCCAGTCTGCAAGGAAAGCAGGCTGAGACATCAGAAGTGTTGCAGTTAGTGAATTTAATCCTTCTGATGCAATCAGGCTGCAATGTGATCTGATTAAACTTAAAGACTCAGACCTGAAGTCCCGTACTCTGGGTCCAGGGACAGGTAGACAAATAGTATGAAAGAGCAGTCTCCTGTGGGCTTAAATAAACCCTAGAATCTACAGGTCAGGTTAAGATTTCTAAGGAATGCAAGCCAGGTGGATTCGTTTAACATAGCATTAAAAACACATCTGGAAAAGAAAAACATGTACATCAAAAATAATGGTAAGGTAATCTTCTCAGTGTAAAATAATTAGTGCAATATGTGACACACAAAATAAATTTCTGCACATATACCTACACTGCCACCATCAGCCTCAATTTCTCATTTATTTAGGTGAACCTGTAACTGGCAAGCAGGCACTTTGTCATGGATAACAGTGGAGGTGTTGAGCTGCCGGAGACTTCAACGCTGCTGCAAAATAGAGTGTGTGTTCATATGTGTTTGCACAATGGACACTTGCTGTGCAATATTATCTTGTCTCTACAGATAAATTAGTTGCATCATGCTCCTGCCAGCTTGATTTGTTTAGCCTTTACAGAGTACAGAGTGCATGGAGTTTCTTGTGATTGAATCTCACATAAAAGGTAAACCTGAGAGTTTATTCTACACTATGCCATACATCCACCAAGGCAGCTAGAGCATTTGCTGACTTGATGTTGGAACGAAAGCTATAAAATATACTGGGGAAAATCTTGAAACGTCACTCACTTGACATGGCAATAAGAGCTCTGCATTAAGATGCAGAGCTGATTTCCCTGATCCATGAAATTGCCTGGATATTTAAGGCATTCTCAAATAGAACCAGTGTGAAACTCACTCTCCATTCCTGACACAAGGACGCTGTACGTTTTGCATTCGCTAAGAAAAACAGAGCTCAAAATTGCAGATGTAAATATTCTTTAAGAGAGAACCTAAATACAATTTCCTCCCCCCTAGGTAGGATGAAATAAGAATTCAAAATGTGTTTAATGCTGGAAGATGGTTATGCTTGCTCACACGTTGCTTAGAGAAGCTCAGGTTCTCTGTTGTGAGTTGGTGCAAGAAGCTCTTACCGTAAAACACAAAGTGTGCAAGTCTGTGGCCACCGTTGGAGAGGGATATTTCTCCCTGTCACAAATAGGTGACAGGGCTGGAATGTATGCAGTCTGTGGGCAGCTGTGGAAAAGATGATGAAGGAATACTTTGTACTACTTTAAGGTCTGAGACCTGGGATGTGATTCAGAATTCCTCAGGAAATGTATTCTTTCCTGGTGCTAAAGGCTGAGAAAAGAGCCATCTATACTTCCAAAGTACTGGTGGGCTGAGGATCAGGTATAATGTTTCTTCCAAAGACAAACACACAGACCTCATTAATGGGAGAATTGGAAAGGACCAGGAGCTTCCCTAAAATGCCATCCAGCAGGCTCCAATAATTTAGATTCACAGGACAACAGTATAAACAAAGAAAGGAGGACAGTAATGTTAGATTCTATAAACAGCTTCCAATTAGATAACTAGTATGGTTTCACTACAGGCACCACTGACGTATCCTGACATCGCAGTACATCTGACTGAAACATGCACACACCAGCAGGTTTCATGCCAACGCAATGAACATATAACATTAGCAAACAATATCTTACCGTGGATTTCTATCCAAAATCGCTCTAAGAGACCAATCTCCTTTAAACGTGGTGCAGGCACTGCACATATCTCAGGCATCTCCACAGCAAAAAAAGACCTGAGACATAATCAAACTCAAGTCCAAGGGTTTTCTTTGACATGGATTACTATTTCTCCTTGTTGAAAAATAAAGAGAATTTTCAGATAAAATTTCTCAGTTTATATTTTCCACCAAGCTGATTGCTTTTCCCATTTTGTAGTGAGGTTTTGCACTGATCAGTTTAACAGCCAGTACTCATTCCCTGTTTCCTGTAATTCTTTTCCCATGTAGCACATGCAGTAGCTTATATCTATACAGGTATCCAGAATTATACAAAATAAAATAGGAAAGACTCTTGAAGCCATCTGGTGTATGCCCCCATTCAGAGCTAGATCTGCTACACCTAATTAGGTCCTGACATACCCTTGCCTACCCTATTGAAACAGAGACTTCACAAACTCCCTTGGATATTTATTGTGATGCTTTGCTATTCTTACTATTAGAATGTTTTCCTAATGTTAAATCTGTTCCAGAAATTTTAATTACAAGTTCTCTTAGAGGAAAACTGGATTATTGTGTATTTTTATACATGCAAAAAAAAAACACACAGAAACAAATGACACACCAAATGCAAAGTTCATAAATTATTTGTAGATCACGTGGTTTTACAAACTTTCTAATTCAAAGGAATTTAAGTGGAACCAGCTATTTATGTACCCTCCCTATTGTTCACTTTAAAGATCTTGATCATAGTAATTTTTTCCCCAATTTCAGTTTTGAAAGCTCTAAGTTCTCTGAAGAAAATAGTTGTTGGCATTTTCAGATGACAAACATCCTAAAGTGATGATGATAAATTACAGTGCAGCCCAATGATGCAGAAAAGTAGAGAAATGCAAACTGCTAACCTCCAATTTATGAATACACACTCTTTATTATGGAGTCTAGGGGTTCACAGCTGTAAGAGTGGGTCATTTTCATCTCATTGCTCTCATATACTTCATTAGAAGTATAAGATGGAAGCACTAAGGGTGGCTACCATTTGCAATGTACCAGATAGATTAATGCTTAATGTTCTTTGTCTCTGGTATGAATACAAAATGATACAGATTTTTTTTTTTCCCTTTTTAAGGCCTATGTAAGCATCTGTTATTGCTCACAATCACACAAGATGGGGATTTTTACATCTGGTTTTGCTCATTCATACTAGAAAATTTTCTCACATTTTAACTTAATCATCCCTATAATTTTTACGCAGGAAAAAAAAATAATATTTGTTCAAGATAGCAAAAGAAATCCTGTGATCCATTTGCTAACACATGTCCGTGTTTAATGATGAAATTTATTCAGGAATGTATTTAAACTGTGAAACTTTCACCCAACTACAGGCATTCCCAGTGAAACCCACCCAATGAACTCTAAGTCATGACCTGAGGAATCAGTTTTATTGCAGTATGGCAGTAAATTGTATTACATTTCTTCATCACTGCTCAGCTTCCCAAAGCTTGGGGATTTTCTAATTTCTTCTTCTCTCTCCCTTTCACCTCTCTGATAAATATTCAAAGCAGGCAACAAAAAGGCACAGGAAAAATAAGGTCAATACAAGCAAATTGGAAAGAAGTAAAATGTTTCTATATGCTATCATTTGGTTGTTAGAGTTATCTTAATCAACCCAAACAGCTTCTTTGAGCCATCTAATCTGATTTTACAAAGTGCTAACCCATAGCCATATTTGACTTTCCTTTGATTCCAAACGTTAAAAAAAAAAATAGCCTTTATCTAATGTTCAGGCATATAATCTAACTACACATGCATTTGCATTTGCATTACGAGGCAGTGAAACATGGCTGGAGAGCCATCTTGGATGTTATCTATGTTATTACTCAAGTGGAGAGTATAATCATAAATCCTTTTGCCTTCCACCCCCCGCCTTTTTTTTCAGAAGTACACTTAAAATCTGTTTTTAAGCTTCACTGGCTCCATTACATTTGAACTTCAGTAACAAGAATGTGATATGAATATGTAGAGAGCAAGCAGAGACAAAAGGTATATTTTCATAATGTGGTTCAGTTTAACTGTTCCTATAATTATCTACAACTCATTAGGCAATAAAAAGACAAACAAAGAGATTAAGAATGGAAGGGCAATATTTTCTCCATAAAACAAACACAAAAACCTTAAGCAGATGCCTCTTTTCTATGGCTTCCCTTGTATAAATACACCCAGCAGCTTAGAAAAGATATTTTCATGATTGAAAACTTTTGTCTAGAAAAAAACCTGTAAACATTATCCAGTGCAATTTCAATAAAAAGTATTTACAGCTATTGTACACTTGGGATTTTTTGATCTCAAGGATAACATAACAATACAGCAATGGTCTGCAGATGACTAGCTTTGATCTTTTATTAGTTCTTATAATTGTCTCTTAATTTGTATTCTGCATAATAAGCACTCACCTTCACAGTTTGTCCGGCTTCAGGGCCATCCTGTAAGCAAAGGGAGAAGTCTCAGGTTAGAGGAACTAACAAGGATCACACACAGGGATTCAGAAATATCACTCATTAATCATTCACATCCAATTTCATTGTATGGTAATTTAGCATATTCTCCTGGGGTCCCTTCAACACAGTTTTTAGACTAGGTGCCTTTCCGCATCAGGCCATGGCAGAGTGAGAAGCGGTATCTTTGACCACAAAACCCACAGTTGTTAATTTTCATGCTTTCAGATTGTATTTTTGAATAGCTAGCAATAGGTTTCTGATCCTTGTGAATATAAAATCAGACAAGTAAGTGAGAATTTAATCAAAGCATCTTTCTTAAAGTCTTATTCTAAGGAAATAGGCTTAGTCTTCTGATTTGCTTTTAAAAAAAAAAAAAAAAAAAAAGCTCTTTTTTTGGCACAGAAACCCAGTACAAATAACTGAAAATAACTGATAACATATTTACATGGCCATAACTCTCTGCCTGCATATAGATGTGCGTGAGTAGGAGAGAAGGAATTACTCCTTTCCATTCCAAACTGTGGGTTACCTGCTGAAGACAGAGATGTGACTGCCTCCTCTAGAAGTTCAATCCTGCAAACACCTCCTTGGGAAAGGAGTACTTGTTGAAACACTCATGAGTAAGTATTGTGTTCGAGAGTGTTCCCAGGCTTAGCCAAAAGAATAGCAGTTAGTAATTATCCAAACTTTTCTCTTTTTTCTCTTAGCAATGAGAATTTCTCTTTCAATGGCAAATCTGGCATATTGCCATCCACTGTGCAAAACATTAATATGCTTTTTAATTTTTTCCTTAATTGTTACTTTGCATTTGTCGTCCCTTAAAATTTGAATGCCCTTTTGTCATTGGCCTACAAAAGGTGGTAGGAAGCTTGCTAAAATAAATCATGAAACCTTTTTATTTATTTATTTATTTATTTATTTATTTATATTTGACTGATTTACAAACCTGAATTGAAATGGTGAGTGAAGTGGCACCAAAGTGTTTCTCTACCACGTTGCCAACCCTTTGTGCCATACGAAACAGATCAGCCACCTCCTCGGGACACAGGTCGCGGAAACGCTCCACCGGACGCAGCGGGCAAACAAGGACATCTGAAGGTTGGATTGTCAAGGTACAAACGCAAATCTGATTGCCCAGAAAGAACAGTGTCTCACCCCCTGCCTGTAACCTGTTTCTGATCACCCCGATTTGGCTAAACTTCTGCTCTACTAAAACATAAGGCTAAACATAGTCAATCACACGATGCTTTGTTCAGAAGTTTCCTGAAGCCCTTCAGGTATCAACCAAATTATTAAAATACAGTTCATATGCTAATATGAAGACATCTAAAGGAAAATAAAGTTTTCACAAACTCAAAGTTACCATTTTGAACTACACAGCTGTTGGTATTAACATCTTCGGAAGTTAGAGACATTTACTTTTGTGATTAAAAAAATGGGTGAAAAGCAACAGATTTGAAGGTGGATATGGGTGTGTGATCCGAGACAACAGTTTTACAGTGTTTTTCCACATACATAGTATGTATTTTTTAAAATCTTACTCTTACACCTCTAATTTTAGGTACCTAAATGTGAAAACCCGACACTATGCTGTTAAAAGCAGCTCACTTACTTATACATCACACTAATTACCATTCACGAGGAATGCTCACCTGTTATAAACATTATATATTTTTAGAAATATGGTAAGATACTTCAGACTTTTCGCTTTTAAGTGCTGTGTTCACAACACTGCAAATACACTGATTTTATTCTACCTTGGTAACAGCGCTTCATGAGTCGGTGAAATGAAGCTATAAAGTAAACAATGGAAGTACACAGACACTATGCACAGTCACCTGATCTGCTGTGTTCACAAAAATTAATAATTTCTATGACTCCTCACTTGAAAGTCAATTTTGTAATATTATTAATAGTGTCCAGAATTCTTAGCAGAGTTTCAGTTGTGTAAATTCAACAAGAAAGCATGTGGGACCTGCTTCTCATTTCAGTTCGCTGCAGATGGGATTTTTTTTTCTGACTTACAGTATTGTGTTTGCAGAATAAAGACCTTAAAATCACCTTTAATACCACTTGAACTTCCCTGACCAAAGGCTGTGAAAATTAACGAGTTCGGTATTTTTTCCTTATTAAAATGAGTGCTATTTTCAAAGGACTATTTGAAGAAAATTAAGCTCCATGCCATTGTGTTCCAGTAATATTTATTTTTACTGCACCTTGAAGCCTGCAGGTGTTCAGGAATATTCTCTATATTCCAGGAAATGTAACTAGGAGATGTTCTGTAGTTAACAGGTTCACACCAAGGTTACACTGACATGATTTAAGAAGCCTCAAGAACCTCATGAAACATTTGAAATAAAAAATGATTAACACATGCAAAAGATGTTTTATTTCCATAAACAGAGAGACATGTTTACGTTCACCAAGCTTCTCATAGGAATCAAATTTATAATTCTGATAAAAGGAAAAAACAGATAATTTCTGGAAATAAAGAAGTAGGGGCAGATTCTGACAATTTTTCTGAATCCAGATGAGGACAGACAATATTGTAATGGATATTTGCTTAACTGGGAGCAGATTTTTCCAGCAAGTTCCCCAGCTTTGCTCCCAACAGAACAGGAGAAGAACAGAACAGAATCCCAGCTGCAGGCTTAATCTGCTTTGAAAATCTGGCCCTTGCTTGTCTGGTACAACAACAGCTATGCCACCACTATTTTCTCTTTTCCTCTTGTTGTAACTCACAGTATTAAAAATATTTTAAGGAAGGAGAAATATCTATTTAGCAAACGGGTACTTGGAAATAAACCATTCCTGAACGGGGAAAAAAAATCTGGTTTTGTGGGTTTTTAGCTCTAAAAGGCTGTGCCTCTTGGCAAGCTACTGGGCATAATAAAGCTCCTGTAATTTATTTGTGCCTTCCCAGCACACTGTACAAAGCACCTCCATAAAGGATGCTATTGGCTGAACTCAGGGCCCAAGGGATGAGCTGGAAACTTGCTTGGCAGACCTGATTTCCATACCAGGAATAAAGGAATAGAAAAACTAATTAATTTTACTCATAAAGAGGAAATCCACGTCAAGAGTAAAACAGGAAAAAGGACATTCGTTTAATCTGAGTTCATTTTTCAAAAGGAGAGAAGGGAAGCTTTTACCCTTAGGGCATCTGATACTTAAGTAGATAATTATCCTTCTTCTGCAGCACTGCTTTATTATCATGGGTCAACGAACCATTTATAAATGAAGAATTTCCCCTCACTTACCTCTAGCAAAACTGCTGCTTACATTAAGACAATTTCCTTTCCTCCTCCAGATTTTTTTTCCTACAGTTTCATTCCGTCTCAGACTTGTATACGCCTCACCAGCATTTGTTTGTTCTCTACCTAGCTCAGGGCCACAGCCACAAGTATGAAGTTTTGCATTAATCATAGTTTCTACAACCTTATATTAGCACTGTACTACTTGTCACTGTGATGCATTGCGAAAAACAAGTGCTAAATACTGCTTGCGAGAGCTTTCCTTACCACAGCACACAGGAGAGGGAGAGACGGCGGTGTGAGTGCTGCTGCTGACCAAGGCAGGATATCTGTTTCCCCTTCTTAATTCTGTCACTAATCTGTTCTGTCATTTCTGCAAGTTGTCTCTGTACCTCTCTCTCTCTCCTCTTCAACTCTTTATCTGCCTTATCTGCTCAGATAGCCCTTGCCAGTTGGTGCAATGGAGGTTTTCTTATTAAGCCGTGAGGCTTTCTGCTCATGTGGGGCCATGAGGTGTTCCTCCACTATCAGACGATGTGCCCATAAACCACATCCTTCTCCAAAAAGGATTTTCACTTCCTCCTCATGTTACCAAGACTCATTTACAACTCAAACTAGATTTTAGCCATATTTCTGTCTTTGAATGTGATAAATAATTCAAAGGCACAATCACACACTGGAGCATCTTTACTGAACTTTGCATCATTTCAAAATAATTCTACAAAGAATAATGATAGAAATTCTGAATCAGAGCTAAATTAACATGAGAATGTAATTAGGACAACATTCAAGTTATATTTAACTATGAATATATAAAAAGGCAAATGTTAGAATGAATTCATGGATTTGAGGTCATTAAGAAAACAACCAGCCACTGCAACTTTAAATCATAGTTTTTAACTACACTTTTTAACACTTGGATAGCTTTTAACATTATGTCCTGGTTAGATTTTAATCTGGATAAATGTTCTATTCATCTCAAAAGTCCTCCTAAGTCTCAAATCAGATAAACTGTTCATTGCTTTCTGCAATTACCCACTGCAAACACTGCTGTGAACTACTGATGTGCTTCAGGTGACTGTGTATTAATGATGCGAGTGAAAGCAAGTCTGTACTTCTGTGTACGTGCGATCGCTCCTTAGGCAGCAGCGCTACTGCCATCTGAGATGCCTCGGGGCACCCAGCTGCCACTCCAGAAGGGCAGGAGTCTGCCATATGCCCTGTGTCATATCTGCCAGCCAGGTGGGATGTCTGAGTCAGCTTAGGGTATCTGAAACGGCAGCAGGTGCCTGTGCTTGGGCAACAGCCCCCACCTTTACACAGGGGCTCAGCAGGACAAGGGACCTATTTTCTTGGCAGGCACACTGCAAGACTGAAGGCAGCATTCTGCCTTTGGAGAGTTTGAACTTTCTGTTTCCTTTCTCTAACCACCATAATTAATAATTTCATGATTTCTTCATTCATTCTAAACCGCTACTGACTGATGAAGTTTCTATTTTTAAGCTTTGATGTGCACAGCTGTTATTTCCTTCAAACTCTCTGAGTCAGTCCACATCATTACAGTACGTGCCATTTAATATGTCAACTTCTCCATTCTAACGAGTGGAAAACCTTTACACCTAATTATAATTTGTGATTGGATATTCCACTCTCCAGATCTTGCAGGAGTCTCAACAGCCTTACTTTCTTTTCCTAATACCTAAATATTCATACACAAATCAATATGCACACCCTCACACACACTAAAAGCTATATTAATGATTTATTAAACAATTAGGAATGTCAGTATTTTTCCAAAGACTACCAGTAGACAGTAGGCTAAAACTCCAGCTATATTAGTGGCAGTGTAGAACCACAAAGTAGCACTAAAACAACATTGGGTCAGACCCACTACCCTCAAACCACTAATCTCAAATGGAGATGAAACCTACGGATGACCTATGATTTCAGCAAAATTACTTGTCCTTACATATTGGGAACAGCAGCCCACTCCCTGCATAACCTTGGGGAGGTTGTTTAATGCACCAAAGTCTGTAAACCTCCTCCATAACTCAAATTAATGGCCTTTCTCCCAGTGTTGGTATAATTAAGACTGCAACGTGTAAGGAAAAGTTTGGACTCATGGTCAAGCAAGCACCGTTCACGAAGTTTCTACACACCAGCAGAGCCAGGATACTGAAAGATGCCAGCTCTGAGCACTCAAAGTCAAGGCTGCACACATTTCTGTAAAACCCTTTCATGATTTCATTGACTTTTTAGACCATAGTAACTGGAGCCCTTTGAGACTGGCATTCAGAGCGACGCACTGTAATGGGTACCCAGGCACTGCCAAAGCTGCACTCAGTTTTGCCAAGCACAAGTACAAACTCCCCGTGCACATCTATGCATCTAAGGATATGCTTACATAAAAGATGATGGGTCACTAATGAATAGTGATCATTTGTTAAGTGCATAATGACTTTAAGTTGATCGCACAGGAGGCTTCAGCTTCTACAAGAGATGCAAAACATATGGCCAACATCTGCATGCTGACCACTTCAAATGCAATTTTCCTTTTGCTAATACACAGGCTGGAGGCCAAAATTCAAAGGCACAGTAGTCACTTCCAGTGGCTTGGTCTGAATTCTAGCTTTGAAGCCCAAATTATTGCAGTTCTGTATCTAAGGTCTAGTTCTGACTCCATGTTCCCTTTAGTGGGATTCTGATCAGCCCATAAGGCACCTATGATAAATTTTCATACACAACTATTTGGGTACACACATTCTGTAATTCTGATATCTTGGAAAAATAGCTTTTTTCCTTGGGGGTCAAAAAAAGAAAGAAAGAGAGAAACAAATAAAACAACAGCAACAACAGCAAAAATTCCTTTTGTATGACAAGCTTTAAAACTAAACACAGCTTTTTCCTTGTTAAGTCCACTATTTTGCTATATAAAAACATATTTTCCATTTTAACTTTTATTTCTGAATTTGAACTTCATACAGAACAATTCAAACAATTCAAAGCTTTATAAAGGAAAAAAATTAAAGGCTCTGCAGCTACTGACATTCTAACAATAGGAGTAAAGTTCTTTTTTTCCTTTTTTTTTTTTCTGTTTTATAAGAACCAGTTAAAACATTAAAATTGACAGGTTTTCTTAATATGTTAAGGCTTTAAAAGAACAAAACACATAGGGAAAAAGGCAGAATATCTAAAGTGAAAGGGTAATTGTGTCTTTATGAAGCACTGGGTTTGACCGGTATTGTTTGTTTTCTAAACCATTTGTTACAAAAGGTTTTAACTCAGTAAAATGACATATTTACAGCATAGTCAGGAATCCATCATTGGCATTGGGATGGAAATACTATTCCTGTTCCAGAAACTTTAAAAAGGATTAAAAAAAAAAAAAAAAAGAAAAGAAAAGAAACACAAAAAATCTTCCCTTTACACAAGACTCAAAGATCTCAAATATGTATATATATTTTAAAGTTGAAAGTAGGAAAAATATTCAAGTTAACTTGAATATTTTGAAAATTAAGAACATTTCAAAAAGTTTCAAACTCTTGAAATACCTATTCTAGCATTCAAAAAAAATGTTGACATAAAAGACAGTTCACAGTTAATAAGAAAACAATTTGTCATTAATAATTTAAGTTTGGGAAACTCATCAAAACTTATCCTGTCATTAATATTTTGGTTTTGACTAAACTGTTTGCGCTAAAAAAATAAAAAAAATAAAAAAATAAAAAAAAAAGAGAGAGAGAGAGAGAAGAAAAACAGAAAGAACAAAAAAAGATCCCAAACTATGGTGCCTATGGAGACTTAATACTGCTTCATGTACTTCATAAGCTTGTGTGAACACTGTGAAAGCACAGCAGCCTCTCCCTCCCAGCTGAATTCACCCCCCTCATTTATGGAGCAACTGTCAGCAAAAGCTCCTGTCTTGGAGACAAGGGCTTTGGCCACTTCAGGATTAATGCAGGCAGTAGCACCATGGATATTGCTACCATCTCTTCCTAACAGGAGGAAGCATTTGGGAGTGGTGTCCTTTGAGCGTGAGGCTGCTCAGTAGCCAGTCCAGCCCTCAGCGGGGTGGGAAGATGAGGCCTTGGTGTGGCTGCTGGGAGCTCTGAAGCCAGAAGTACCAGCTGGAGATGACTGCAACAAATGATTATTTATAACGATCTCATGCATCTGTATGAAATACCCCTTCTGCGCATCCATCAGATAGCTGATGGAAATGTAGTAATAATGCGCTGTGGGGAGCTGGGTGAGGGATTATTCTTTTCTTATACTCTGTTTTACATGAATTTGCATCAAGTGCCCCAAGCACAGAGAATCAGTCAGACAAAGCTTCAGGTATTAAAACTCACCACAATGTTGTCCCCAGACAGGCAGGGATATTGAATTCATCATTGCATCTAAGCACAAGTTTTCTTTGTTGAAAAACTCTAATTGCTAACAGAAAGAAGTCCCATAGCTCAGAAAAAGAAATAATAATAATAATTAATAATAAAAAAAAAAAACAAAAAAAAAAAAAACAGGAAAATGCATGACTAATAAAATTAATATAGTTGAAAAACAACCGCTAGTCATTTATCTTTCTTCTGCCCTGCCCTTGAACAATTCTCCACATTTTGAAGGCTACAGGAGCAATTTCTCTCTGAGAAGAAAACAGTACTGGTTCCACAGACCACGATAGGAGGAGGAGTGATGAAGAAAGTGAAGACAACTGGAACAGCACGTGCATGTACACCTACACTTACACACATGCACAAGCTGTATCAGACAGGCATCCAGAAAGCCCTTAAAATGAATCAAATACACATAATAATCCTGCATTAGAACAACAATAGGTCAAAGCATCACTTCAGTCCCCACTTCACCCACTGAATTAGGATGTATGAAAGACCACAGCAATGCAAGAACCAACACCCTTCCCCAAGGATAAATCTTGCTCAGCAGAACAGCGTGACTCACTTTTGGAAGGAAATCTGTAGAGGCTATTTGGATTAAAATTGAACATTTCATAGTAGGAAAAGTTGAAGGAACACTTTAGCAGGTTTTATATGTAGAACTGGATTTAAATATATTTAAGAAAGCTGTTCTGGTTATGGTACATCATAGAACTTGCTAGTTTGGGAGCAAACATGGCTGTGAACAATAAAGATGATTAAGAACAAATAAAAAAGCAATAAAATTACAATAAAAACTCAAAAATTGTTTCAATCTATTAAAACCACACACAATGCATTTTTCTGATCTTGCTATGCCACTTCATAACATTAATAAGAAAAAGTCATTAAGATAAGACAAATTATCTAAACATAGCTGATCTTGATAAGGCAGCTCAGTACACATTTACATTAATACAGAAGACCAGATTTAAGCAGTAAAACAGAGATTTAGCGGTTCCAGTGGAACCAAAAGCAATCAGTGTAAATCTTTGACACGGATCTCTGTGCACTATGATAAGAGCACTGTTTTAAGACCACACTGCAGCTTTTATGGATATATATATTTTTTTCAACTTGGCCTCATCTTCTCACCACAATGAAACTATTTGAAATAATTCATGTCAATGAAAGGTGCGCTAGTTCCAAGAAATTAACAATAAATATTATGTTAGTTTTTCTGTAGAAAGAAGTCAGTATATCTCATTTCAATACAGATGGCTTATAGACCAAATCATGCCAGATAGCACACCAAAGTATAAAGGACTGCTACTCAAAGTACAGTGACTCCACGAGACAGAGGGCCGCAGCAGGGAAATGTGAGATTCAGAACTGTTAACTTTTCATTTTAAACAAGCCTTTCGTTTATTTGATATTCCCTTTAAATGCCTTTAGGGTATGTCAAGTAGGTCACTAAGAGCTCAGTTCTTCATAGTGAGTGGTATCTTACTGTAGGATTCCTCCTTTTCTGCTAGTGACTGACCTCAAGGGCAGCCTCGGGCAATAGCAGGTGCCTAAGTGGAACCACAGTGAGAATAGTCGTAGGAGAGTTTGTGGCTCACAAACATGCTTCCAATCCAAGTTTCACTTGGTGGAAATTTACTGCAGACCCAAACTTAGATTTGTACTGGGAATGACAACCACATTCTAAAATAACATGAAATATTTGATCTTTGAAAGCCCCAAAGCAATAACCAATAGCCAAATTAGAAAAGTAGAAGCCAATAGGAAGCCACTTCATGTGCAACTGCTATCATGCTCTGAGAAGATCCTGTAATGATACTGTTGTACAAGCCATTGCAGCTAATGGCTACATCTATGTTACTCTTGACTGATATACCCTATTTCTAAATAAATGACAAAAGCACTTGTAGTTACACAAAGCCATCTATGCATGTCTATCAGTTATAAATGTACAAGACCACTGCAAAAACATCCATACCTGAAGCTGAAAGCAGAAACCAAACAAAACATGGGTTACAATGCTTGAAGAGTGTTTTTTTGTTTGTTTGTTTGTTTGTTTTTGGCACAATCATCAGAGCAGTGGCATTTACCAGAAAAACTGATATGCTCCCGCAAAGCAGCTCAGCATCTACAAGTCTTGTCCAAATGACCTGCATCACAAGAAAACTGCACTAAATTCAGTTTATCAAACTTCACCCTGCTGGAATGGCAACATGTAATTGCGAAGCCTCGTTTCAAATGGGGAAGTCAGCTCATCATTCAACCTCTCCACCTGAAAATAAGAAAGAACTTGCAAAAAATGTTTCAGAATTGAGTCTTAATTAAAGTTGTGGCACTGTCATATTCAAAAAATAAATAAATAATGTGACCACTGTGAAGTTACATTCTAGAACTCATGATTCAAGAACTGTAATAATAATTACTAAGTATTAGTTACGACAGTTATTTTCTTGGAAGTTGGATGCCGTATTCCAAACATAAAGTTTTAATGGATACAAGCTTTGACTTGATAGAAATACAACACAGATGTTCTGGGAATTAAGGTTCTGTAAAAACTGTAAGCATTACTGAGACTGTTCTCTGTGGGACATGAAAATATGTTCTCTTTTTCCAATCTGGGCTTCTGTGGTTCAAGACAGCAATAAAATAAATGGTGAATATTTGGTGAATCTGTCTGGGATTTATCTTGCCTAATTTTGAAGATAAATTTGTATAACCTATAAAGCAAAACACTGTATTTGGACCTGTGAAAAGACAGTGCTTTGTGGCAAATTTATACTCCAGAATTAAGTTACCTTAAGCAAGGCTGTTTTGGATCTGCTGCTGGAGAAACTGGTTACGGAGCCACTTTGATTACCAATCAATGGCAAATGATCAAGAGCTTTACACATACTCTTTACAACTCTGCATTAAGTCTGTGCTGAATAGCACATAGAAAGACGTGCTTCTGGTAGCACACGCCAGACAACGGTACCTTCATTTCACAACCAGTGAAGCATCAGCTGGAGGAATGCGGTACAAGACCAATTACCAGAGTACCACAGGGGACAAAGAATGGGCTTGGATAATCAAGGTTTCAAATAATGAAGGTAATTTTGAATGTAATTGGTAGATAATGAGGAACATGAATAACAGGGAGTTTTGGAAAACTGAATTTGGATAATTCTGACTGCCTTACAGTAAACATATTCCTCAAAGAATATTTGTAATATATGCTGGGATTTTCAAAGTTTCAAATGGAGTAAGACAACTGATTCCCATTAATTTCTCAGAAGTGGTTTGCTACCCAGTCCTGTTATGGCATTCAGAAAGCTGCTCCAATTAAGTCAATGGAGAGTTGTGCTTGTCTTAGACTGGAAGCTCTCAAAGCACATTTTATGAGCTCACTTATTGATATTGTTACTAGAACAACAGGATGGGCTATTCTGTTCCAGGTAATTACATGAGATTAGAATGATCCTAAATTACAAAGGAGAAAAACAAACTCTCCTAGAACAAACAAACAAAGAAGCTCTCTACACCCCTTGCAGGAATGTCGTAGCCCTCCTTAAGAACATCAGCACCTGCTGAAGCAGTCTGAAAATTGAGAACTTTCTGTCTGCCTTACAAAAGAGCTATTTAGCACACTAGCAAGTCAGAAAGGCAAACCACGGTACCTTTGCCCTGCAAGATCATTGTTCATCATTGCTGCTGCACATAAAAATAACCATGCCACTGCATTTCCATCAGTTCCTTTGAATGTTAAAAATTACATAGGTCTTGATAAAGAACATAGACGAGCACCTTTATTGCATAGGTTAACATGCAGCTGAAGTGGGAATGTAGCAGAGAAATGACTTTGCAAGTGGAAGAGTCTATTATTGTTTTGCAAATGTTACTTCTTTGCAGCTTAGTAGGATCTACTGAAAACAGTATTTTTGTCATCCCAAGGATTTTCACATTATAACCCACTGAAGCACAGGAGCATGTACACACTCTTCTCTGCTGTCAGGAGACAGAAGGTCACCCTTAGAAACGTTAATAGGTGGGGAACATTGAAATGGTAAGCAAGGAAAATGTAACTATGGGCTGACGGAGATATTTCAAAACAAAGAATATAAAAATAGCCCCTTCTGCAGTTTATATAGCTGGGTTACAGATATACCTGATTACAAATAGCAAAGCAAAGCAGGGACTCAGCCTTCACTCCACTGCAGGAGAGGAAAAGGTGAGGTAAAAATACTAAAGACCCTATGTAGTGTTTAAGCAGAGACTTAGAGGCAGTGCAACATGAAAAGATATTATTTTAAGCCACAAATCCTTAGCTACTTAATTTTGACAATTTATTTCGTATCTACTTGATATGAACACAAAAAGCTTGATATCTACAAAAGTGTTCATAGAAAGTGCATTTGTCAGGGCAAAACACTCCCAAAGATACATTTTCCTTCACCTGCCAGGGGAGTCAGTTTTGGATAAGTCATACATTAAAGCTGAGAAAATGTAAAACAGATGTAGAGAGTGTCTTCAACACAGAGCTACCCACACAAAGCATTCCTTTTAAATACAAAATAAAACTTGAGCAGAGATGGTAAAACACCTGCTGATGAAAGCTATAAAAGGAGAGGAAATCAGAACGTACGTTTCCCCCTTGGTTTTCACTTGCATAATAAGCCCTCTTGGATAAGGACAACATGGCTCTGTGTCATGATTGCCTCGGTAGATGTTTTTCTAATACTATTATTGTCATTAATGCTCATTGTTCCCAGCTCTGCGCATCATAGCTAGGCATTTCAGCATGCACAATACATAAATTCATGCTCTCATCCAGGACTCCTGCAATATTCAAGAACATGAGAACGAAGAAGACAAACTAGCAGTTTAACTCTGAATAACCCTATTTTGTGTGAGTGTCATCTGAAACCATTACTTTAATGTGATTATCTGTTTTTATTATTTCCTTTCTGTGGACTTGGAATAAAGACACAACTGAGACTCTTTCAGACACGGTCATTGGCATCATTATGGTCTTTCCACTGTCATCAACAGAGATCTGATCTGTAAATCAAGTTAGACTGTAAGGGCTACCGAAGAGCAAGCTCTCTTTATCATGTCATTACATACCAAAGCTACCAATTCCTCTGGCTCACTCAGAAAAACAGACTGTTTTAGTTCCTTTACATAACCAGAGGAGTTCTTAATGCACAGATTATTGACTTAGTGGGGTTTTATCATTTCCCAGAGTACCAGGGGATTCCTTAATCCAGGACTTCTTTACATGATCTATTTTCATGGCTCTTTTTATTGTCACAGTCTGTCATTATAATGATTTGCAAATCCAGAACCAGAGTATGCTCAGCTCAAGGAAGAGTGGGGGAGAAGGCATGCCCTTCTTGTCTGCCCTCTCATACTCCACAAACATTGAACACCATCAGACACAGCATGACAAAATCCCTGCAGGACTCAGTGCAGCAGGGAATTGCACGGTACAAGGTTGTCTTTCTGTCCACAGGAGCATTTCCACATCAGCCTGTGAGCTCCACAAAAGCATCAGGACAGAGTTCTTCCTTTGCTGCTCTCCGCAGAGCTCAGCTGGGTGACGAGGTGCCGAATGTGCTCACCTTCTCAAGGGCACTGCCATGACACCAGTGCACTGCAAAAAGAGGAGGCTCGATCAGCAAATATAGGTTTCAAAATGATCAGATGCTTTGTTGACACTACTGAAAGTACTCAGAGATATTCATTCCCAATAGAGGGTAAATGCAAGCACCTGTCTGTTGCCCTTACACCTTTACATCTCACCTCATCCTCATTAACAGACATTTCCCTTGCCAGTGTTGGAACCACTGTAGGAATCTGCAAGACCGCTGTGAACTTCAGATTAATCACAAGCCTAAAAGTATCACTGGAGCAAGGCCTGTTAACACTTCACAGCATGCCTTCATACCCCTCCAAGACTTGGGCTACAATCTCTGGTTTGGACCTCTCAATGTTCCCATAATATGAGTTGATCACAACAGTATGTCACTAGCATATGTTGCTAGCAGACAGTTCCTTGGAGTGAAGAAAAAATATCTTAAATCTGACATGGTATCAATGTTTAAAAATAAAAATAAAAAAGGAAGGAAATGATGTAAACAAACACAAAACAGCAAAGAAAGGTGACTACTCCAGACTCATCCTGGGTGTGAAGGAGAAAACTGGTGCTGAACTGCAAACTTTGTTTCAGCAAATAAATTTCCAAGTCACTGTGTTTCTTCCCTAAATTAGAAGCACATAGCACTTCTTGGGGGGTTATGATCACCATCAAAGTGGTCTTGCTGAGAAAAGTGGATGTCAGTTTCTCTTTCCAAAGGTCACAAAGTAGATATTCCATATCTAGGGGCTTAAAGAGCAGGAACATTTGGTACTCCTCCACATGAAAGTATCTCCACTGTCATTTGTTCAGCTTCCTCTTGTTAAGCTGCTGGATGTGAATCACCCAGTGACCTCCCCACATCAGTGATGGCTGTGTATACTGGTACAAAACTGTATTACAAAAGTGATGCACATGCTGGTTGTTCTGGAAATTAAACACATGATCGCTACAGAGCTCACTTGAATTTGCCTGTCATTCACATGCAACCCTATGCTGATACTTACCACTGGTGTGAAAAACACTTGCAAATCATTTTTCCTGGGCTTTGCACGACTCTCCTAAGCTTCTCATCAGGCCAGGCAGACATTGGTAACACAGTCATTCCTGGATGTCACTGACACAGAGTGGAAGCCACAAGAGATGCCTAAGCAGAAGCAAACAAACTAACAGCACTGTTGCTAAGAAAGGGAGGAAACACTGCTTTTTGGTTGTTTATAGAAACTTCAAAGTTCTCCTCAGTTATAAATGATTCTGAGCTACCAGTCGGCCTAAGGATGGCTGTGCTTTTGAAGGTGAAAGCTTGAAGATCAGACCATGGGTGATAAAAAGAATGTTGGTTCCACTACAGACAAAGTCGATTGCAGAGGAGATAAAATGGTGTCCAAGAATACGATAGATCAGGCTGAGATGTTTTTTTGCCATGCAACTAGTCACCAAGAGATAAAAGTGCTTCCATAGGATAGATTTGCAGTAAGAGAGAATTAAGCTCTTTTAAGCCAGATTTTCCATAAGAAAGAGAAAGATAAAATAAGATTTCCATTTTACTATAACTTTCTTAAAACATTTGGTTAGAATGGAAAGTTACTGAATAAAAAACAAACAAACAAACAAAAACAACTTTTAAATAGAATTAAAAAAAAAATCTTAAGCCAATAGTGAACAATTAAAGAAAAAAAAGTCTTGCAGTCATGATGCCAGACCCAATTATATCTGTACTACTTACTCGTAAGTGCAGGATAAGCAAAATTATCAAAGGAGAAAAGAAGCCAAAAATTATAACAGGGAAGTGGAATCGTTCTGTAGCAAAACACACTCAGGATGTTCTCAAAAGAGGAACCAAAAGGCAATTTAATGTTGTTTCAATCTCTTCTCTTCCAGAAGAAGCTCATCAGACTGAGTATGAAAACAAAGAACTGGCTCATAAAACTTTCAGACAAACTATATTTAGAAAGCATTAAAAAAATAAAATAAAATAAGAATCAGACATTTCCTGGAAGAAAGTGATTTGTATGCAAATATACCCCAACATTTGTCACCAAATCTAAAGGATTTTGAAGTGAGAGAAGTTTTTTGAATATAAAGTTTATCACTGCTTTGATGAAATGAGATGCCAGCTGTGAGGCTGCTGCTGTCTCCTTTAATACCAATTAAAAGGATGGAAGATGGAGCTGTAGCCCACGCTCATAGGAAGAGAGCTGACACCACACATGTAGAACAACTTTGACACCTAAACCTCCAGTGGTAGCAGCTAAGACATCCAGAGGCCTAAATTTAAAAGTAAAACACTAGACTTACCGGCAACCTTTATGACCTAACGTATTACAAAATGCATGAAACACTCACGTATTACTTAGAATAATTTAATGGTTTACAATGAGAGGAATGGGGAGCCATTCTGCTGCTGAGAGAGAATGGTCAAACTTGTGCCGTTTTACATGTTTTAACCTTATCTTAGTTTTTTCAAGAGTGTATTTGTCCTTGAGCATCTTGGCCAGTTTCACCTGAACCTTCTAGACAGCAAGGATCAGGCAGAAAAGCATCACCAGAAATTTCACACCCAGCAGCCATGCCCCTCTCCCCAGGCCTCATGCAAGGGATGCAGCACACTTTAAAGGTCAACAGGAGAAGACAGAGCCCAAAGGCATGGGACCCACTTAGAGGATGCCTTGTCAGCAGCTCTGCTTTTCACAGATCTTAGATTTGGAAACATTCAATAAACCCTCTGCTCCTTTTAATTACACACTCTGCATTTTTATCTGCACGTACAGAAATCCTGAAATAATGAAATCCTGTAAGCAGGACCCTCCTCCTCTCCCAGTGATTTTGACCTCAAAAAGTACTGGAAAATGCAAAAGATTTCCTCAGACTTTGAAAGCTATCTACACTTCTAGATGCTATCACCATTGCTCTGCAATAGTCAATTGCTAATTGATTTTCTTTAAACTTGTGTAAGCTATAGATATATAGATGTGTACGTGCATTGAAATTCAACGTGTACTTCTTTGTTCAGAACCCAGATATCAAAACATCTACAATCTCCCAAATGTACTTTAGGACAACATACAGGACAAAAGTAAATCAGCTTTAATAAAGCAGGAGAGATTACTGGAGAAGAGAACATCTCTTTAAAATACTATTTTTAAAATTATTTTCCTACCTTAATTCCCATGGCCACACAATCGTGCTTTAGGGATGACATTTCCAAGACTGCCACTGATCTATCAAAAAAAATTACCAATAACAGGAGACCCCTGACTTGGAGGTTTAACTTGCAAGTCTGTACATACACACCTGCTTCCCCAGTTTGCATGCTTTAAATATTTTCCAGAAACATGAGTCCCAACAGGTGAAGGCTAAGTTCATTAAATGCTGTTTTGAATACATCAGAGAACAAAATGTTTCCACAATGGCAAGCATAATGCAGAAGAATAAATCTGTACATAATGGCAAAATGGTAAAACCTTGTGGGAGCAGATGTCAGGAAAAGAGTTTTACCTCGATTCATTTTCCTCAAGGAGAAGGCTCTCCAAGTGTTTTTCCAAAACACAGTTTAACATGAATGGGCAAGATGCTGGGCCGGGCAGCTGGGGCATTTACAGCCCCCTTTTCTCACAGCACATTTGGATTGCTCGCCTTGTCTTGGGCACATGCAGGGAAAACACCAAGCACAGCTGGCATGCTGCTGGTGCACAGAGGCCATACCCAGCAAGCAGAGGCACGGGTGGCCAGTGGTGCCCATCAGCTCTGCAACAGGCAGGAGGAAGCAGTGAGGAGGGGATGCTGCCCTCACCTCGTGGGTTATGCCACACAGGTGCCCAAGTGCATCCTTCCAGTGCTCAGGAAGCATCCTACAGCACAAGCCCTGATGTGGGGAAAACTCAGCTAAATATAATGAATATACTGCGTTACATATCTTTAATGAAAGAAGTAGATACTTGCATGGATCAAGCCCCTCTACAGCTGCCAAACAGGATTTGAAACTCAGTTTCTTTGCCATAGGGCACACAAATCTTCAGCAACACCTGAGAGACCCTGACTGATGGCAGGAGAGGTACACCACTGTCGTTTGCTTTGCAAATGAACCCATGCAAAGCAGAAATGGTGTTGGTACCTCACCTTTATAAAATAGTTTTATAATTCAGAAACACTAACCCTCGAGATAAAAAAAAAAAAGTTCTCCAAAAAGTAAGATGCCAAAAGTAAGATGCAAACTTTTTCTTTAGCTAAAAGGATGCCTAAAAGAAAACAGCAAAAAGTAGAGAACAATGGACCCTGGATTCCATCCATCCCAGATCCATATAATCCCCAGACTGTATGCAATATGGAATAGGCTATTATTTCATATTTTTGCCTTACATAATTCAGTGCAGCACTGGATGTCGCAAAACCTTTTAACCCCTGCATTTTCTCATTCTTAATTCTCCCCCCCCCCCAAAAAAAATAATAAATAAAAATATGGTGACTTTTCTCTAAGGAAGTAGGGTATACAAGGTCTACAAGATAATAAACTGAGTAGCATTTCATCCTCACATAATAAAAATTCATAAAGATTTTTTTTTTAAGGAAACCAGGAGAAATCCAGAGCAGAAGAAAATCATTAGTGCTACGCTTTCGACAGAGGGCAACAGAGATAGCCTCCTTGGAGCACAGTCCCTCACTCAAAAGGAAAATGAAGGGTATCTATTGCATCTTTTACAAGCGCAGTTTGGAAGCCACAGAAAAGCAGTTGTAACACCATGTCAGGCAATGTAAATATGCAGGTAGGTGTCCAATTACTTCAGCTTTAAAGATTGGTGCAGCCTGTGCACATAGGTTTTGATACGTACGCTTGATGTATTTACCTTTGAAATCTGGCGCTGTTGGTGACTGTTGTTGTTCAACCAAAGTGTACGTATGCAAAAGCTAGATCATTTTCATCACACTGTGCAGGGTATAGCTGCGCCTTTCAGACTAAATATCTATACTGCTGAAGAAAATGCCCTTTTTCTTTTGAAGTAGAAGAGTACAAACCTCAAAGGTTCATTTCTTTGCAATGACTAAGGCTCTAATGAGCATAAGCTAACCAACACACTATTACAGCAACACCAGCTCCAGAGTTAAATGCAAATATATCTAAGGCAGAGCTTTGTCAATACATCTCACAGCACAAATCCACACGGCAGAGAATAAAGTTGGTATAAACTATGTTTTCATATATTACTTCGTATTGAAAGAAATATTGGTGACCTTATCCAGCATGACTGTTATAATAGTAATAAAACTGAATCTTGGAAGATTACACTTCTGGTCAAAGTAGTAAAATGTGACCTTATTCTATTCATCACTGGCATTTATTATATTAATTCAGACACAAAAACTGCATTAAAATGATGTTAAGTGTCTGGCTTTCAAGCACAACAGATAAGAAATTTGATCTGCAAGTAAGACTTATTCACCATTGTGCATTTCATCATTGCAACATATATGACACGATATTCTTAGAGTTGCCTGGAGCATCTAAAATCTGGTAGTTTGGGCTCCTTAAATAAAAAATCTGTTTGTACTGCAGCCACAGGGATCATGGCAGGGGAGACACTATGTATTGTATCTACATTTTTCATGCATGGTGGTCCTCAGTATAAAAACAAAAGAGCAAGAAAAACCCAATGAGAATCAGGAGTTCATCACTTGGCAAGAGGCAATACAGAAGGCCAAATGCAAAACACCAACCACCACCAGACTGCAACACAATAATACTTTTTTTTTTTTTTTTCATAGAGATTTTAATATTGCAGCAGCACGTCCATTTCAAACAGAAAAAATATCCAAGTCTCAGATCAGCAAGGAGGATCAAGGATTCTGCACAGTCCCACATACTCTGAACTCCCACTGATTTCACTAAAAATACAGGACATACAGAGAGAGCAGCATATCAGAGCAGAGATGTGCACTGCAGATCTCAGAACAGAATGAGGTCTGGAGCTATTTTGGGATATAGCAAAAGTTGAAAAGTAGAGCTATCTGGCATTCTTTTTTATTTTCCTTCTGTAGTTAGTGTTCATTCACAGGCAAATACTGTTTCCCCCCCCCCCAAAAAAAAAAAAAAAAAAAAAAAGATTTTTCAGGGTCACAATACAATTCCTGGTTCAAAATAAATAAATAAATAAATAAATAAATTTTAAAAAGACTCCAGAGTCTAAGTGATCTTAAACCAGGCAGCAATATGGGGATTAGAGCATTCATTTGGAGTGTGCTAATTCTGCACAGAGACCTCTCTCCTGTTGTAAGTATCCTGACGGTTCTGTGCTTGAAAACATGCTCACAGTGATTTTTAATGAGAAATTCAACACCCATTTCAGTAACAACAAATGGCAGGACATCAACTTTTTTTTTTTTCTTTTTTTTTTTTCCCAGAACAGAACTCTTATTTTCTGGCCAGCCTAAATTTGTAAATACATGTATGTCTAATTATAGCAATTCTGAGAATTAAATGAGACCACCAATGCTTCCCATTACGTTGGCAAGTTGGAAACTTCTGTTCTAAATTTCAAACAGAAAGAAATAAATGTTGGATTTTTATAATCAAGTTGCATAATCTGTCAAGAACAATGATTTGCATCTGGGAAATGCTGATACACATTTTTAGCAGAGCTAAGCAACATCAGCTCAGGAAAGAGAGCAGAAAAATTCCTGCATGTGGGCCAGACATGACAAAATGAAGCTTTAAAAGAAAAAAAAACCACAGGGGTTTGTCATCAGGGTGGCAGACAACCTCATCTATTTCATTTCAGTAACCTAGAATACCGACTTTGTTTTTTCGGGCTATGACTGACGGAGCTGTAGCTCTCCTGTGGCAAGGGTGACATCTCATTTCAACAGCAGCTTCACTCCAAGACAGTTTTTGGGTACGCGCACCAAGCACATTCTCTTTCCAGCCCCTCTAGCTTTGCTGGAGCAGTTCTACAGTGTATTTGTGCAGGAGCAGATCTGCTCTTCCCCTGCCTCTGCAGGAGCTATTTCCCAAGGGATGGGCTGCCAGCGCAGTGCTCAGCGACCACGCAGATCCCTCAATTCGGTTCCCTTCCCCACTCTCAGGGGTACAACTGTGTCAGGCTTTTTTGAAATCTCCTTTTTGCCATTTTTCAGCCTTTTTTCTTCTAATCCACCTACGTTGATGCCTCATCTCCATATAATGTGCTATTCTAACAATGCCTAATGCACAGCAGGCCCCAACACCTGGATGTAAAAGCCTTCTTTCTTTGCTCTTTACCTCTTCTGCTACATTATTTGCATCCCACTATGATCCATCTCTTCTGATTTAAGCAGAAAGAAATGTGACTAGTAAGGCATGTTATGAACTACAGTATTTCACAAAAAAAAAAAAAGTCTGCCAAGCCCTCCATGGCCAAACTAATTATAACTGTACACTCTCTGGCTTGATGAAGCTAAATTGGAGACATACAAACTGTCTTTGAAAAACAGAAAAACATGCAAGTGAAAAACGTTCCTATGGAGAAATATGCATAGAGCATCAAGGCTTCAGGAGCAGCAGTTTATAGACCCAGTTACTACTACATGCATTTTAAATTTGAATGCCTCCTCAGTATTCATGAAGTGTACCACAGTTCAATAGTTGTTTTCATGAGTTGTGCCTTCATTAGGTGAACAACATTAAACACCTGGGATACTGTTCAAACTAGTCCTAAGGGGCAAATTTTCATGACAAATGAGCTGAGATAAATTTTACAACTGAAAAAAAAATCTCAATTTTGCAATGGTAAATTTACTACTTGTTTCAAAGAAATAAAATAAAGAAACAAAGACACAAAGTTAATATTAATATTACTTCTACGACATCCCCACAGAAAGCTTTTGGTTGGCTGTGCAAACAAGAGCACACTCAAATATAAGAAGATGAACAAATATTTATCGACATGTGCTCCCCCTGCCCCAGGTTAATGGGGTTAATTCCCCAGCATTTTTGGAAAATTCTGTATGTTCATTATCAAGGTGACTTCGCATGCCTTTATGTTTCTTACAGACTATTCAGATCTGATTTTTTTTCTAAGGATTGTTGCACACCCGTTTTGATTCTTATTTGGGTGGGCAACATCTTGAAAGGAGCATTAATGCACATTTTTATCTGCCCTCTCCCTTGCTGGGAGCCCTCCTGGTTCAGCACTGAGCAGGCAGTGCCTCAGCACATGCCCAGCCCTCTGGCTCAGAGTCAGCCACAGGTGATTTCCCACCCAAAAGCTGTGAGAAGAAACAGAGACAGCTAATTGTGGGGAAGTCCTTTTGCCCTGCATGCTTCCCATAACTTCCCACAGCTGTGGCATCTCTGCTGGACACATTGAAAAGGGTGGAGAGGAAGATGAGGCAGAAGGGCCATGCCTGCTACTCCTAACACTGCCAGAAGCATACACAAGAAAATTCAGTTTGCAGTCCTTGCACCTGGCATCTTTTCCTCAGCAGCACTGTTGCAAATTTGGAAAAGCAGCTGTATTTTGAGATAATTCTAGTAATGGTTACTATTTCAATAAGCTTTTCTTCTAGACTTCTAAAGTGACTGTTGCTACCTCCTTCAACAACACCAGCCCAGTAAGATAATACTGTCTAGCTGAGTAATATATTTATATGCCTAAATGCTCAGTGTGATAGAAACTCTCAAGACATTATTTTTTTCCTGGCTTTTTATACCCTAAACAACCCTTCCCTCTGGAGGCCCTCAAGCTCTCTTCCATGCAGCCACTGAGCCTTTCATACTTAATAAAACAAAAATTAAAGCAATTAATATCAGAAATATTCATATTACTTGATTGGCTATTCTATAGTGGACTGTAACCCTTTGAATGTGGTAAGTTAATCCCATTAGCTTGTCAAGCAATTTTCTCTACTGCTTCTAAGAGGACAGAGCTCACTAGAAAATACATTTAGGACCATGCTGACCCTTTAGATTAGATTAAGCTGCCTATACAACTCCAAAGTATTTCTCTAAGGTTTAAGACCTATACAGTAATCCCTGTATTTTCACAATTCAGTGGGTATGCCCCGCTCCTAAAAATTACTATAGGCTTGGTTTCACTCAGAGGTTTGATCCTCCTCCAAAGTACTGATTATGATGGAATTACGGGCTGAGGTAACAAGAACTTTCTTTAAAGATTACTAAAACTATCTTTTTCCTTATAGTAAATAGTTTGATTCCTGCACCCAAACGTTTCCATCCAATTACCAGGGAACCTCTGACAACCAATTCCCATTCCTTCTCACTGCTTGAGACCACTTTGTCAATGGTGGTTAGCAGTGTCAAAGCATGGGCAAGCTCCAGGGAATGCTTGGATCCAAATTCAGTTGTGTCCTCAGCTCAAAGGTGGAGAAAATGGTTCATCATCAACATCAGTTATTTTTAATCTGCACTAGAAAATACCAATCTCTTCAGGCCACACAAGTAAAACTAGAGGCAAAGTGCTGCATCCCGCACAGGCAAATAAGACACAGTCCCTGCTCCTGTGGCAGACAGAGGACAGGAATAGGGAAAGAGACAAAATAAAACACGTATTCAAAACAGAGTGATACACAAAAGTATATAAATACCATTTCCTAAGGAAACTCTGCTAAAAATCTGTCATAATCTAACTCAGTAAAACAGGTTGCAGACAACTGAAAAAGACTAGTGGTGCTTGCAATGTAAATCCTATCCATGTGGACTCATTTTAAAAGTGCAAAAAAGCAAATCAGTACCAAAATTTGGCTATTTACATTGTATAATAGTGCCAGAAACATGTTATGTCTTTCTGTATTCTATGCTTAAACAAAGGCTGTTAGAAAAGCAGAGGGAAGATATTTGAAATCAGTAACTAGAAAGGCAAATTATATTAATTTTAAAACACTTGCATCTTGAAATGTGTTTTCTTGAAAGGCTCATAAATTGGCTTGTATTGAAGCTGAGTTTAGCTCAGAAGATTCTTCATAGGTGAACTATGCAAACAACATGGGGCTACTGAGGAAATGTTCTCTTAGCCGAACCCGAATTATAACAGCGCAAAACATACCACCTTACTAATAGAACATGGCTTTCGGTGATAGATGTTTCAAAAATTACTACTTTTTATCATATGTGTGAATTATTTACATTTTCCAAGAAGCAGCAGAGTAACAGTAAATATTTGGTTGGCACAGTTTCAGCACACAGATCACATACTATGAGATTTGAGGGCTCAGAACCAAGAAAATGCTTCAGTGAATGCTTAAGTTTGAATATTTACACATTCTTTCCCCACAGTTGCTCCCTGCAAGGCCCCTGTGTGACAGCACAACCCAGTAGATTAGACAGCCTCTGCTCCAGCTAAATCAAAAGCAGGCAGTGCTGTGAATCCGGGAATATCTGCAGAACAATGTCTGCCCTAAACCGGGGATGTAAGGACCTTATTTTCATAAATGAAACATTTTTTAAGTGATACATGAGTGAGGACTTGAGCAGAAAAAGGGCAGACAGCAGAAAATACACCACATCACAGGTAGACGGAAAAATCAACTGTAACATTTGCCCAAGAAAGGAGATAAACAGGTCTTTGATAGGTAGGTTTTTAAATAATCCCCATGGAGAACTTTAATAGGAAATGCATTTAGAAACACATTTGTCTCCTTTGAATAACAAGGCCCACATCTTCACAAAGCAAGGCACGCTGAGCCAGCGCACACAACACGGAGGAAAGCACACAGACATGGATCACAGGCACTCGCTCAGGCCCTGAGCGAGCCTGACAGGGATCAAGCAAAGCCCAGAGCAGCTCCTTGAGAGCTCTGAGCCCTGTGTGGCTGTGGGAGGCCTTGCCCCAGAGGCCTGCCCACACTGAGCCATGCCATGTCACGCCAATGGGGCTATGTGCTCCCGCGGCCAGGTTGCGGCAGGGAGGGCAGCAGCACTGCGTGGCTGGTGGGAGCTGGCACCTGACACTGCTGCAGTGAATTCCTGTGTGGCTGAGGTCTGCTCCCATCACCTCTGCCTGGGGCTCCAGGAGCTTCACACAGCTCCTGAGCAATGCCAAATCCCAGCTTGCATGTATACACCATATACACCAAAACACAGATTCTGTACAGATGAAATACAGAAATGCAAAGAATAGTACCTCATGGTATTTTGTACATACTTGTCGTGCTATGTACAATGTCTTAATATTGTGTCTCATAACCCAATCATTCACTGTATGGGTTTTTCAAGACCAAGTTACACTTAAGGGATCGGAGTCTGACTTGCCAAATCTGCCTGGGCCACGTGGTGTCAGAGCTGCAGCTCTAACCCACCCCAGGCAGTGGCACGGGAAGCTCGGAGCATTACGGAGGCAGCAGAGGTCTGTCTCTAAAGGCTGCTCTTGGGTATGTGCCTTGCGGTGCTATTGCTTAGCCATCACTAAGTACAGACAGGTTCACTGAAGATGTGCAATTTGGAGGAGTCTGGGAAGCCAGAGCACCACCACAGCCTGAAGATGAGCAGAGAGGAATAAGTTATGTTCAAACTTGTACCTGGGTTACCTCTGGCCTTCAAAGAGCCAAGCAGAGCTCTGGCACCACCAAGGTGTGAATCACGAGGGATCACTGGGTATCGGAAATTCCGGACACTGATAGAACTGAGTCCATAAATGGGGTGCTATGAGTAGATTCATCTCTTTGCAGACACCCCTTTTATCTACTTAGCAGCATTTGACATGTTAAGGGAGCCAACATGCATGGAAGAGAGAATGCATGTCAGTCGGTGACATTTTCACTACAATACTCAGAGTTAAAAATGCATTAGCGGTAACTTTCCATCTATCAAAAGCATAAGGCAGGAAGAAACACTTGCCTGGCAAAGTCTAAGAACGCTATTAAATGCGCCAGAGGCCAGACTCTGTCCTTTTTTATGATCCATTTGCATAAGTAGGACATTTTCACATAAGTCTACATGGCTCTAGGGCAGCATAACTTGCTACCTCTCTACTTGACTGCTACTTGGATTGCCCAACTACCAAGAATCAAGGACTGACAAAATACAGATTTTTAAAAGCATTTATACCTTGCCCCACACAATATTTGCTCATCATTCAAGTGCCTATAACACACAAATAGCAAGTAATTAAAATCTCATTTGGCTGGAATGACTGCTGGGGGTAAGATTTTAACACACGCCAGCTGATTTGCAGTACCTGTACATACACTATCCACACTCAGTGAATACAAGGGACTTAGCTTGGGCTCAGTAAAGTAAGTAAATAAATAAATAAATAAATAAATAAATAAATAATCACTGTTTAGCAACGAGGCCTGGAAACCCCACATGTGCTGCTGCACACACCTGTCCCCCATAACTGTGGGCTCTGAGGCTCCAGCCATGCCTTGGACTTGCCTTTCATTTGCAGGCCTGTGAAGTGCTGGGTCCTCCTTGCTCTTTTCTTGTTACAAAGAAGCAGGGGTCCCTTGCTGTCCCACAATAAGAGTTCATACTTGCAGCTCCCCACTGATCTAAGAAACACAGCTCATGTTAGACCTGCAGAAAGCTGAGGACTAACATACAGAGGAATTAAACCATTACTCTGCTGTGCCTGCTTGTAGTAAAATGCCCCATTCAGACAGGCTGCAGAGCTTGTTATAAAAAGGTAGCAGCCAAAAGTTGCCCGAAGCCTGCCATGTTAGAGGCTGTGCATCCATCCAGCAGTGCCTACAAGAGCGGGCCAGTGCTTTCCTGACTTAGCTGTCAGTGCTCCACCTGCATTAGCTGCTACTTCCCAGGGGCTTCTGTGTTTATAAAATAAACACTTACCAGGGTCCAGTGTCACACAGTGCACTCAGTTAACTTTTATCTGCATATTTAGCTCTCTACAGAAGACTCATGTAAGAGACTTTCAAAGGATCTTCTTTGAAGTGGTGTAAGGTAGGAACCAGCCACAGGCACGCTTGCTCCTGCTCTCCATGGGAGGAAAGGAGGAGGGCAGGCAAATACCCTCGGTGTCACCACTCCTCCTGCTATTCTAATGAGCACTCCTCACAGCCGCCTTTCTGACAGAAAGCCTGCAGTTTCTTTACATAATGACTTCAGAATAAATTGCATGGGGATCAGAACAGAGAGAAAATTATAACTCACAAGTACAGTTTCCCACCAAAAGCTTCTTAGCTACTACTTTATTTGTATCACACTCACTACGTTTGATGATAAAAACAAATTAGATGTGCAGTGCCTTTACCAAGGCAAGCCATCACTCTAGAGTAAAGCCGTGTGTGCGGGCAGGCATTTGAAGTAGCCAGGCACCTCGCCATGATTAGAATAAAAAGAAGTTTCACTGACTTATCTTCAGGGTCCCAATAGTTAATCCTAAAGCCTGTTACCTGCCAGGGAATTTTAGACGCTACTTGAAAGCAACCCACAACTTGAGGAGCAGGCAAACTATTTTTTATGTCTTCTTTAGATGTTCCTGTTGAGTAATATTCTTTAGAAATTGCTATGGGCATCTAAGGATGTGGGCAATGTAGATTCCCCTCAGATAATGTTGTTCTCACAGTCAGTGAGACAGTCAAGAGCTATTGCTACTAGGCTACATCTTGCCTGCTAGCACATGGAATGGAAAACCGACTTCTATTAGTGAGGGAAGAAACGGAGAGCAGTGGTTTCAAAATATAGTAACCAGCCTGGGTGGCTTCCTGGAGACAAAAGTTCTCAAGACACTGAAAAGAAAATTTTCTTCTGTTTGTGAAATCACAGAGATGCTGTAGGGTGAGTCAAGGGAAAACTCCCTAGGTTTTATATGTGAGAGCCTGAGAGTCATAAACTCCCACACACATTTCTTGCTATTCCATAGGTTCGCTTCACCTAACTTTAGCCAACTAAATATTAGGGCAGCTTAAATGTGTTTAAATCTAGTTTAAATCTGTCCCCAGGGGAAAGAGAGAGACTTCTTCAGAATGCAATTTTCCTGTCCTATGGCAGCTGTCTCAGGTAACCAGGATAAATTGCATCCTGGAATTATGCATTTCTTCTCAGCCTAGATGACTGCCAGAGACCAGGGGTGACCCACGTGAAATGAAGGGCTGGGTAACTACAGGGGTGAGGGGATGATATGGTTAGGTTTCCAGCAAGCCACAGAACAAGGATTTTGGCTTACCTCAGGAAACACACGGTTATGAGGGTACCCTGCCTGGTTCTGGGCGTTATTGCTAGGGCCGTTTTCTGATCAAGGAAGGAAAGGCAGCCTCTGGCTTTTAAAGACCCACAGATCCAGAGCTGACAGACTCCAGGTGAATGCAAAGCCATCAATCCCTGTCTTCTGCAAACTGCAGTGGGGCAACAGAGGAAAGCAGAAAGCAAAACAGGTGCCAAGGAACTCGTGCTGAATTACAATCTAGAGTAACAGGACAGCAGCCAGGCAGGCAGTGCAAGCTACGGAAGCGGTGCCAATTCCAGGAGTCAGTCCTAATTTCTAACACTTGGATTAGGCATTGTGTCCAGGGTGCTCAGTTTTAGCAAGCTGTCCTCTCTGTCTCCTTCCAGTATCGTCTGCAAAGCTGATTAGTAACAGTCCAGGGCTTTCATCCTGACCACTGATAACAATACTAAAAGTGACGTGATACCAAGGTGAAGGATACACAGAAATCTTACACCAGTATTATCAGCTTTACCAGCTTTTCAAATTAAAGTCCAGCCAGCCAGTCTCATAAGAACCATTTTTTGCAAACTTATAGTGATAGGCATTACTTTCTTTTAATTCCTTAAGTAATATAAATTAGGTCTTATATCAGTTGCTCTTGTTATTTTATCAGATAAGTCAAAGTGACAGTTTTTAACTAATGACGTGACATTAGTTTTGCCCTAGTCTTCTGGAAATTGCTCAGCCTTTTGACCACTAATGTTGATTATTAATATAACTTAGTTCTTAAAAACCCAAGAATATAATAGTCAAAAACAAACAAAAAAGTCTGCTTTTGCTCATGTACAAAATTATTTTGCAACATTTTAATTTTCTAAACCATAATTCCTTTCCAACCATTTTCATGCAGACGTTCGCTAATAACACTGCAAAGCTTCCTTTTTGTCCCGGTCCTTCCCACTGCACATTTCTGCAAGCCACAGCTTTTGATTTACACCAAGATACTGAGCATTTGGGGCATCATTTAAAGTTTCATGAAATTTTAAAACAGGTTGTGAATTTGGTTGCAACTTTTGTCCCCAATTATTTTGTCATAGACCATAATTTTGCCTAATTAAATTTTAGAACATAATTAAATTTAAAAATCCAAAATGTCAAAGTTACAAATTTCACCATAGATTCCTAGCTACATTTTGGATTACTAGGATACATAGTTTAGCAGGTAGAGAGAGCATGAGAGCAAGCAGAATGACAGACATATTTGTAGGAACCACAAATAGGTCTAGATTGATAAATATATCTGTCTGCATAGGCATTTATCTAACAAAAAGAAACAGATAAAGTGTGCAAAGAGAAAAAGTAATTGTAAATAACAGTCTCTGTTTCTCTCTTTTCTTCTACAATTAGTCAATTTGATTTCTGAGGTCTTGATCTACATTTTCTATAGCAGGCTATTTATTGCAAACACAAGAAGTCAAAGCATCTACAGAACTTCATACTATTATTAACCTTGGGACTGGCAGCTTATTAAAAGTCATAGGCTGAGTATTCCAATTATCATCTAAGGAGATGGACAGAAACAGATTAAACAGTAGCAGACAACGAGGGTCTTGTGGCCCACTGCATTCAGTAAAATCGTGTTTTGTCTACCGTCTATTATTTTGGAATGAAGTTCTCAGAGGGATGGAGATTGGGGATATTGTGATCTTATTCAAGCATTCTTGTACATTTGTCTCAGTTACGTAAATCCCTAAACTCATCAAGGATGAGAGCTATTAATAGAGATCACAAGGACTCAGGAAAAAAAAAAAAAAAAAAAAAAAAAATTTCTTATTTTTCTTCCTGTACTGCTTTGGACTTTGATCCTGTAAACACTCAGGTACGTTTAAAAAAAAATAAAATCACCTGAAGTACTTAAATGTGAAGTGTCCATGCCAACATGTATGCTGTATTTACGTCCTGACTTGTTACCTGCTCTTGAAGTCACTTCTTCATTTTAAACGTCATACTTTTGTACTGTACCATGGGAATTCCTGTACTCAAAATCTTCCAATTACACAGGCAGTGTCATTTGCAAACTTAAAACCCATGTGTAAGAATGTACCCGTTCTGGTGGCCTGATAAACTCTTGAGTATTGGCTATTGAGTGCCAAATAGAGATCATAGCTTATGTGATAAAATCTCTGGGTTTGGGACCGACCCTATGCGTGTATGTGAGAGGGCACTTGTAGGAGCCCTATGTGTTTCCAGCCCTTGATTTGCCATTTTATCTTCCTTATTTCTGTCATCTACTGAATGTTTGTACCCACAATCACACGTTCTAAATTTACCCTGCTTTCATCCAAATAGCTTACTGGTGGGATGATAAATACAGTTTTCTCTGCAGAAAAGTGGCATGGAGAAGATGAGGGTACTGTTTCTGCCTTTGCTAGCTTTTGCTCAACCACATGCATTGCAGCATTTGGCCCTTTATGGCAAATTCATTAAGCTCAGGCAATATGGAGAGTTTCGTTTTCTCTTCCAGTGAAGGAAATTGTATCTAAGACTAATTACTAGTCATTCACCAGTGCTGCTAACGGACTTGCAGTGTGTTTTCTACGTGGTATCACATAGCAGGTTTGTAGAAGATAGCACTGCTACAAATGCTGATAAAGGCATTAAAGAGAAATACTAGAGGTATATTTTTCCCCCTAAAGAATGTTCAAAGAACCTAAATCAGTCATCTCCATAGGCTGTTATGTAGTTTTTGTATTGACTTGCAGTGAACTATAGCTAAAATGTATTTCTCCAAATCTCTACTCAGGTATACAGTGGGTAATCATGGTATCAGATTGAAAAGGAACAAATATCCTTAAGACAAAATGGAAAACAGGGATCCTTCTGCAGGGAAAAAAAAAAAAAAAAAAAAAAAAGTCCTTAATTATTGGAAGCCACAATTGCCATCATACAATTGTACAGAGGCAGTTTTTGTGCCCCGTCTGGAACCCAAGTCCTCCAAAGAGATACCAGTTAGGAAGGTGCAGGAAGAATTATTTGTATACTGCATACTTTTCCAAACAAGATGTGGAAAACATTTATATTTTCCTGAAGTACCATAATTAAAATGCAGACTGATATGACAACATATGAACAATCCTATGAATGCGTGGCACATCAGCACTCCAAATGAAATATTTTACTTATTTATTTAAGATAGCTCTTACTTCTACTATTTTTGCATCGGTTGTGGTATTAATTTCCTATATTTAAGCATATTGTTTAGTGATGCAGCAAGACTTAAAGTATTTTTCTGGAATAGAAAAAAACAAACAACACAATAAACCACAAGTTTTCTTCTCTCACCACACCCAAAAACTATGAATAAATACTAAAAAAAGGGATTGCTCTGCTAAGCAAAAGGAGAAGCCCCCTAATGCAGAACAGCTGCACAGCACAACAGTAACAATAAGAGTAATAAGAGCTGAATGTCATATTTTAATATGATTCTCTACAGAAACAAAATACTTTATGAATAATAGAACACTCCCATTCAGAATTACAGTCTCATTCTTTTGTGTTTTTAACCTCTCTTTTTATGTGATAAGGAAGGTACCCTTGACTGCTTTGTATTTCTATCCTCTTGAAACTGAAATGCACTGGCATATCATCTACAAGGCACAGAAGAGACTTCATTACCAATTCCAGGTTCAGGATGCTATGAACTGACATCTCTAGTGTGCATCTCCTTGTCACTTTACCCTTCCTTAGCACAAAAAGAAGAAAAAAAAAAAGAAAAAAAAAGAAAAAAAAAGCCTGTCAAACACTCTTCTAGACACATGAGTCTCTAGATGGAAAAGAAAATTTTAAAACCAAATCCTCTAACCAGAGAAGGCAGTGAGATACCTGGTTGGTAATGCACAGTGATAATATTCTATGTTGATTATGAATCTTCAGACCCAGAGGTATTACACTGAAGGCTTCATTTCTTCCTTAGAGATAGTTAAAGTGGCTGCTTACGTATGAAGAAGTCTACCCACAGAGCAACCAGGACATTTGTGACCAAGTAAAACTTGGTGAAAGAACTCAAGGGTAGAAATACACATCACTGATGTCCATAATGCCCAGGAAATAAATCACGATGACCATGGAATAAGCTTTTTGTTCCTTAAATCCTAGAGCAAAGCGCATGGAAATAAAGCTGCTAGTTGTTTATTGAATCTCTCTCTCTCTCTGCTAAAGAGAAGGCTTATGTTACCCAATCAGTTCTTGCGGCTTTAAAATATCTTACAGCAAGCACATAAACAAGAAGCTGCTTCCAGTGCCAGCTGGATTCCTTCCACCCCGAGCAATGTTGGTAGCAGCCCACCTTGGTTCTCAGAAAGCAATCCTTCATGGGCACTGTGCCTACAGGTACAGGTAACAGCTGTCAGTCACAGGGAGACAGGACACCTCCGCTGTCACAATTATTTAAACATTTTTTAAAAATTGGAGGGTGGTTCAAAATATTTTCCTTGTAGAGGAAATTCTAGAGGTTTAACACTTGTTTTCACATGAATAGGAAAAAAAAAAAAAAAAAAAAAAAGCTCTCTCCAAAAATAAAACGCCAAAGTTTTGACAATGCTCCTTACATTTTAAAATAAAAATGCAAACTTGATGGAAAACTGAAAAACGTACTCAGGCCAGATTGGAACCACATTTTTAAGCATAAAGGATTTGCAGCGTGACATGGTAAGAAGATCTGTGCTTTTTAAATTAAAAAGAAAATAAAAACAGAAGAAAAATCCATACACAGACCATTTTATTTTTGTGAATTAAAATGTTAAGACTAGGGCTAATACCAAACATGTAACAGCATTTTTACACTTCAGGTTTATATATTGCTGCTAACAGTTTCATCTAGAAGATAGATGGCACTTTGCATTCACAAAATACCATGTGAAACATTAATCACATAATCCTCACTGTCTACTCTGTAATATATATTAGTAAACCCATTTCACAAAGAAAGAAACTGAGAAGCTGACAGGTCAACCACAGGCAAAGCTGCCATTTATGCTTAAGCCTCTCTAATGCCACTCTCGACCCAGCTTTGTGCACCCTGCTGTGCTGCCTGGACTCCACGCAGCCCTCTCCACTATCATAGCTGCAACTTCCCGATGCTTACAAGCTGTCTCATTTACAGGTACTTCTTGTTATTCCAGAAGAAAGAAATGAAACCCTCGAGAACAGAAACTCAGCCAATCAGAGATATTTTAACGATGTGACAGAAAAGTGCTCTGCCCAGCCCAAAAAGGAGCACCAAACATGCCCGGCCAGACAGCTAACCACACCAGCCAAAGGTGTAACCCAGGGCTCAGGTTAAACACCTGTGGCCCAAGGAGGATGTTGGTGCAACACCTCTGGGTGACCTTGGTGTAGTGTTACTGAGAAAACTGTTGCTGAGCGGTGATAGAGACCATGAGCTGAAGCCCTGCAAGATAAGAAGAGTGGAAAAAAACAAAAACAAACAAAAAAAAAAAAAAAAAAAAAACACAACAACAGCAAAGTGTAATTGTCGAGTCGATAATCGTTAGCTGCTCAAGGACTCGAGAAAATTACTGACATGAAGAAGTATAAAAACCTAAGGAAAAGAAAACAGTGAAAAAGCAGAAAACGACAGCAAGATTGAGGGTCAGCCTGCTCCAAGAGGCACCAGAGGCCGATGCTGTCCTTCCCTCCTGCCCAGCCAGCAGAGAGACTCTGTGCATCCCTGGCAGTGGGGAGCATGCTAATGCTAAGGACTAAGGCCAAGCAGCACATTTGTCCTAGCTCTCCTGTATCTGCATTATGCACTAAATAGCTGATGTGTCTTCGTGCTGCATCTATCCTGCCTGCTGTCCCTTTGGGCATGGTAAAAGATGCTCAGAAAAAAAGGGACCTCCAAAAAGGGAGGGTGACGAACATAAATTGGAACTTCACTAGTAAATCCTACCTTAGGATTCAAGGAGCTCAGTCACACCGAATGGCAAGCTGGAGACGGATAGAATAACAACATGGCTATAAATATCGGTTAGCAAATTGACTGAGAAAGTCAGTCAAAGACAGCTTCAGGCATGAGATGTGCATGTCACACAGAAAGTCTGGGGGATTTACAGAATTGTCTGCTTGGACTTCTACTGCCTACATTTTTAACGTCCTGTACTACCCAAAGCAAGGAAGTGCTGTACCCAAATGCAGGATGTCATCGGGCAGCCAAGCACCACACAGCCGCCTGCTCGCACCCCACCAGCAGGATGGGGGAGACAATCAGAAAGGTAAAAGTGCCAGAATTCATGGGTTGAGTTAAGGGCAGTTTTCTAGGTAAAGCCAAATCTGTGAGCACAAGCGAAGTAGACTACTAAATAATGTCCTGCTATCCCAGAGAAGGAACAACTGCCAGTGACCCAGTATGAAATGCTCAGAGGACATTTGTGCTGGTGTGCTGGGGAACCATGTGGAAGCAGCATCGGTGAAAAGCAACCTTGTCTTCTGCCCATCACTAAAAGGTCAGTGATGAAAATACCTTCCCCATTGCTTCACCACCTGTAAATCTGGCCTCTGACTTGGAGCAGCCTTCCTTCTTCCTCAGTCAGAGGTTCAGAGCTGCCATGTCTCATGTCACCATCCCAGTACCATCCTTTGTAAGGTAGAAGTGAAGTAGAAGCTCTAAAATCCAAATTAAAGTCCACAAGCAAACCCAGAAAATATTACATTTTACACAGTGAAAAAAAATAATTAGGAGGACAAAAAAATAAAAAGCACAACATTAGCACCTGCCAGGAACATTTGGGATTCATACACAGTTACAGCCTGCAATGAATAGAGCAGAACAGAGAGATATCCTCCCATAACATACACACTGACAGGCAGGTGTCCCTGAACATGCCCTGTTCCCCATTCCTCTTCAAGCCAGCACAAAATTGCCTCTGGTGACTGAGAAAATACACTCTAGGCTCAATCATCTGTAACTCCATGAAGTGCTGAATTATGTTTGGCTTCAGGTGTGAAAGCAAAGTGAGATATTTTAGTAATGGATTTGAGTAGGTTCAAAGAATTTGCAAAAAAATCTACTTGGTGAGATAGTGAGACTGCCAGAGTATTAGAGGTCTGCACAACATCTAAAAAACAGAGTGTGATCTCCATCTCTTCAAATCCAGACGTGATTTGAAAGGCAATTCATTTCATTACTGTTCTCCTTGCCATGGCAGTGATTTGTTTTTATGCCAAGACATCAGACCAGAGCTAAGGTAAAAAGGATGCTCTTACATTCAGGAACAGGTGACATCACATTTTCTCCAGAAAACTCAGACATGGGTTTCTCAAGATCAGACATCAATTACCTAAACATTTTTTTCTTTATTTCCTTTTCAAAAACCAATTTGGTGAAAACTTAGCTGGACCAACAGAATATGAACTGATAACACATGACGTTGATTTGAACTTACAGCCTAAGGTGCTGCGTTTCTAGAAACCGTTCGCAATGAAATGTAATTTCACTTCACTTTCTGTGGTGCTCTTCCAGCAACAATATTCTATAGCTTACTATACTTCTCTAGTCAGAGTATTGGGACTCAAGGCTGACTTCAAAGCGCCAGGGGATTACTACACAGAAATGGGAAGTGGGCCCCAAAGTATTTTTTTTCCTAACATTTCATTATATTTACACAGATATGAAAATGTGTAGCTAAATATCATTCCAAGGTTTTCATTAATTAGGTTAAACAAGCAATGCTCATCAGATGTCTAGTGAGCAATGGTCAGTGCAATATCATGTCTCGGACCGTTCTGGCTTTCCTGACTGCCCCAGGCCATTTGATTTCTCTTACTATTCTTTCATTCCCAACAGTGGGATCCTTGCACACATAAGTACAGGTTCTTGAAAAGGCTTCTTAACTGGCACTGGATTCTGATAGCGCAGACTGAGCTTGACTACATGTTGTTCTGTTTTGCGTGTTTGTTTGTTTTCAATTGTTGTTTGGTTGTTTTGTTTTGTCTTTTCCACCATGCTTAGTATTTTCTGAGAGTTCTGTAAAGTCAATGGAAAGGTTTTCAAGGAATTGCCAGAGTTTTTGGCCAGATCCTCTGGAGCTTTTTCAACAAAAGCGTAGCCCAGTTCCAGGCTCCAAGCAGCAGAGAAAGAACAGGCAGTGATAGATTCACTCCAGGCAATTGTTCCTACTGACTTTCAGGGGCGGGGGAGAGAGTATCTTAAATGATTCTTGGAATCCTGTAACTTTACATGATCAAGCAGAAAATACGGCATAAGATGAGAGTATAAATAATATACACTTAACAAACAACAGCACAGCTGCTTTAACCTCTGCCTCAAGCAAAACAGTCCAATATGAATAACTTAATCTTGGATATCATGCAAAATATATATTAGACAAACTATTTTTAAATAGTACTTTTCACATTTGAAAGGTATATTCAAGTAACCTATTTTCTCACATGTACCTAACAATTCATTAACTGCCACAGCAGCAACAAAAACTATACTGATAAATTCTGTAAATGCAGTTTCCAGAAAATAAATTATTAACAGTAATAATAGTTTAAATATATATATATATATTGTGTGTAGACAGATGCACATTTCAAATTAAAAATAAATCTTTAAATAAATCTTTTGCCTTTATAGTACAGTGAGTAAAGTTTAAATAGCTTTAAATGGGGAAATGCCTGAAAGTAGGAACTTCATATTCCTTTACTGGTCCATTAGTCTTGACACACTGCTCAAAATCACTACCACAGATACTGCCCATGAAGGAAAGTCTGAGGATTTAAAACATGCTTGGCCAGGAATCTCTAGTCGGTTTTATTAAATTCCACTCAAGTGGGGAGATAAACCATTTCCACTTAATGCCCAGGTTAGACTGGAACCAATGTGTACACATAATAGGGCATCAGCTGTAAGGATGCAAGGATGAAGAATTCTCATCTGCTCCATGAGGTATCTACTATGACTAAGGAAATGCCTAATGAAATCTAATTGTATAATATATTAAAGACAAGTAGAGCAACGTATTTGTTTATTTTTCTTTGCCTGTTCTAATGACCTAAAGAGAGCAGGTGATTTATACACTGTACTCACCACTAACGTACAGTAACACACTGCTATGAACAAGTGATATTGGCTTCAGTGCACCTGACCATAGCAGCACAGAAAGTCAAAGTGATGATCATGAGAGCTATTCTGAGAAGCACTTGTATATTTTATAGGGCCTATTTCAAGACATGTCAGAGACTTTCATTTTGTAAAGAATCTCCTGGAAGTTAGCACCCAACCTTCCTTCTTCCTGTTTCCCTGAAACCTGATCAGTTTTGGTTTTCAGCTGAGCCAGTATTATTATTATTATTATTATTATTTTTGCATTGTAAAACACTTAGATTATTACACATTCTGAGATCCCATACATCCCTTTTCTAAAAACATTTAATTCCTACTTAATTGCTTTTAGGCAGACTTTAGGGGGAACTCAGGAACTTTCGCTGTTTTTGTGGGAACAGTTTACTGGCTCTGCCCCAAACCTCATTTCAGTCAAAGCCACTAAGCATATGGAAAACCTCTGCTCTGTTAAAAAACAAGAACAACAAAAAGTAACGCAACTATTTCATTTTGTACCCCACTGATCAATACACAGAAGCTGCATTTAAGAAATTCACCTTCTTACAAACACCCTTTTTGAACTTAGCTTCCCTCTGGCATCTCCTGAGTGATAATTCATAGCTCAAGACATACTTCACAATACTGCCCTAAATAGTGTTAAATTGGTATTCTCTGCTCCACTGGGCAACCTATCTAGACGTGTAAAGAAAAATCAAGACAGTCACAATTATTTACGGTTTACAGACATTGGCAACAAGAAATTGCGACATAACTCTTGAAGCATCTATACCTTGTTTGAACCATAAAAAGATGAACCTTCTTAGAAAATTCATTATTATGATTAGGAGGAAAAAATAACCGCTGCAAGCCAAACAACCACAGGTATCTAATGTCACTTAAATTGCTTGATTTATTCGACGTACCTTTAATGCAGAAGTTATTAATATAACAAATGAAGAGTACAGCCCAGATTTCAGAAGACTGCGCTCCTGTACAGCCTGAGAAAAATCATCTTAAACTGAATTTAGATCACAGAATCGATATTTAGAGATTAACTAAGGATCACTGAATCCTTCATTATTGATCCACCAAAATACTGTTCTTTTACTATGCAGTACACAATTACTGGTTATTTTTACAAATTTACACAATGAGAATCAACAAACTGTGTACTGATTAAAATTCAGTGCTGAATAAATTACATGAGGAATTAAAGTTGTCTTAGAAATAGGAGCATGTGGTAACAAAATTCACAGGCTTCATGCACTTAACTGGAAAAGAAATGCATGCTTGATTCTTTGTCATCTCATTTCAGTCTGTCTGTGGTTTTGAAACTAACTAGTCCTCTACACCTTTTCCTAATACGGACATATATTTTAAAATGAAAATCAGAAAAAGAAACTCTATGGAAAGTTTTCACTATATGTTTCTACTGTGTAAAGACAATTCTCGACTGTGTTTTCTGCTAAAAACCCTGTAAGCAGACTACATGGTATTTGTGCATTCCAGTGCCTTATTTTATCAGTGACTAACCACTATGCACACACAAAGCAGAACAAAACAAAACCAACACTGCAACTCAATTCATGTTACTAAAGTGTATCATGCTAGAAAATATTTCTCCTCTCAGTGTTGCACTGTAACTTTTAAAATATTAAAGGGGTGAGTCCGATAACCAAGAAGAGGCATTTTTGATAAGAACATTAAAATTAAACAAACTGCACTGCCCATAAGCTAGCTACATCTCTACAGAGCACACAGGTTTTCATTACCAAAGCAAGGTCCAGTCTTAACTTAGGTCTGAAAGGCCCTGGGTCAAAAAGCCAGAATACAAGTAAGTTAAATCCACCTGAGAGCTTTCAGATAACAGAGCCTTCTTTAATTAGTTACACACCGAGAAAAAGATGATAAAAGCTATTCAGCTAAAAACCTACACATTTGTAGAAATAACAAATGCTTTATAAAGATATATCGAATCGCTTTTGAACGGGACTTCAAAATCCCTCAACCACTTGTTATGTGTTATTTTCCCTGAGATAATAATTATTATTTTATTCTCTATCAGAACCACAGGGGGATACTGTTAATGAGTTAGCATGTTTTAACCTTCCATTTGGCATCAGTTAGAACAGTGAAAGTCAAGACCATGCCACAGTTACAATTATTACAATAATCTCAACCAGGAATAGAGAAGACATTTTATGTGCATTTCATGTTTGTCTGTGTTTGTATGCACAAACAGAAATCTGTTGATATATTACAAGTTCCAGACAAAATTGCATTGAGACCCATTTGCTATGAAGTCTGTGCAAACAAAAACATTTGCACCACGAGAACCTAATGTTAAAAGAAGCAGAACAATGAACAAATGTTTACCACACGAATGGTTTTGCACAGCCATACAGGTTGCAGGTGTCTAAGTGCATGCAGTCCCAGAGCTTACAGGCACACAAGAGTGTGTGCACCAAAAAAAAAAAAAAAAAAAAAAAAAAGAAGAAAAACACTCACAAAGAGTCCAAGAACTCAGAACAATCTTTAGATAGTGGAATTTTGAAAAATATTATGTTTTGTTTTGTTTTGTTTTTTTTCTAATATAAAGAATTAGGAAGTTTCTAAGTGTGCAAAATGACTTCCCACAACATATAAATCATATAAAACATAAAATGAAAGTGCTTTATAGCTAATTTTTAAAAATGGTAAATTAAATTAGGCAGTTTGGGGAGGCAAATACTCCCACTATCCTGCTAAATTATCCTGCCTTATATCCAGAAATCAGCCTCCAAAGCTTCTCAAATCTCACCTTGTGAGGCACGGCTCCCAAAGGATGCCTATAAATACAGCCCTGCTTGACAAGCTTTCTGCTCAAATAAAAAAGCTGTTGCATTGCAAGTAAATTTAATTTCTAAAATTCCATTCCCTGGCACAATCCCTCTATCTTTTCAACTTTGAAAGTAAGACCAAGAAAAAATAAATAATTACGTGGAGGCAGTAAAACTATATGGTTTATAATTTTTCCTTTTTCTGACCTTTGAATGTGTGCGGTTCTCTCTGAACTTACTTCAGTGAGCTGTGCAGTGGTTGGCATTTTTCAATTTGAAGCGGTAATGAAGGAGTGTAACTATGACTAATGTGCCATAGTTGCTTTGCTCCATTCTGTCATTTCCTTCCATCCTAAACAGTAATATCTACCATGCATTTTAAAAGTACCCAGCGAAGCTTTTCAGCACTCTCTCCATACTACCAGGCTGTGATTTCAGGCCAGTTGTAAGCAACCTGCAGTGCTATTCACCACTTCTACTGTAGGCCAAGGAAAGCAACAGCCATTGACAGGAGCAAATGCAGACAGATCTCAAGGACAGACAACAAAAGCTGTTAACATTATTTCTGTTTGGTTTTATGTGCTTTTATTTGCTTTTCATTTTTTCCATAATGCATCTTTAATGCATCACAAAAGGTACGATGTATTCTGTGTTGGTTTTCCTGGGACGCAAAGGGCTGGATCCTTTGCAAAGAGTAACTGCAAACTGGGAAAACCACACCAGTGTATTCAAAGAGAAGATCTTCCTCAATACCTGATGGTTTTTCCTGTAATCCATGTTTCTTTACTACAGGAGGTGAGTTTAGCAAATCACAGCCCATAAGTTATTTCTGCTGGATTCCTTCTGGAGGTTTTCCATATTGGTGCCAGCAGAGCATACTGGGAGAAGGTATGCATTTAATCACACATAGTCATGTAAAAGGATGGGTTAAAGCAAGTGAAAATAAAGTAATATTTGTTTTTTTCTTAGCAATGGAAAAATATCCCTTAAACCTAACAACATATCTATCCTCACTGTTGGTAAAGCAACCCTAATTCAGGATTTTGTATGTTAGCTCCAACTTTCACTGAAATCAATTGAAAATGTATCATACCAAATAAGGATTTCTTAGATTCAAGAGGACAGTAAATGTGCTGCATTTCAAGACAGTCCAAATGCATTTTTAGAATGATGTGGCCATTGAAATGTTTATTTTCTAAGCAATAACCTCAAGTACTGTTAAACTGTGGTGCAATAGAATCCAAAATTCTTTTCTCTATGATTAGGGAACTTAAGTCCTTTTAGACTGTTCACAACATCAAGAAACATGAAAAAGGAGTTAGTATTCTTAACATACTGCAAATACATTTTACAGAAGAATTGACTTCCAAAGAAAAAATCCTCATGCCTTCCTCCAACCTGGGCAGAGTTACATTTACCACTTTCAACAAATTAAAACTGGGAAAACTTTAACAGGTCTCTAGAAATGAAGCCCTGCTTACTAAAAGAATTATTCTGAAGGAGTTTGTTTTCCTGAGAAAGCTCTGTGGAAGATTTGAATGCTGCCTTTTAGTATTTCACACCTCACAAGAGAAACACGAATAAAAGCTTGCATCTCATTAGAATTGGGTCCTTTTCCCTTCCCAAATTATTGGTTCCATTTCTTTTGCCCAAAAGAACAGCAAAACACAAAGGTCTTTCCCTTAGACTGTAAGTTTTATCAGATTTATTTTTTTTTTGAATATGATCTAACTGCCAAGTGCATGCTCCAGACAACAAGTAGGCTCCTGGCCTCCTAAGGAGAGGAAGCACAAGCATGAAACCTGCTTTCTGTCCCTTGCTCTGGGCACCAGCCTCTCTTCCCTTCACCTTTCCCATCCCCAAGTGATGTGACATTGAGCGATGGGTTTTGATGATCCCTAGCTGGGCATAGCCTTGACAAAAAAAAAAAATTATATAAAAAAAAAAAAAAATCATAGATATTTCAGGAGAATCGTCAGGTAGGAGAACAGGAAAGAGCTGGGGATAACACCACACTATGCAAAAGGCTTCAGCAGTTGTAAACACTGGGCCTCATGACTTTGGGTTGTCAGAAGACATACGATGGGATATGTGCACCATGTATTCCATTCTTAAATGGACGGCTGCTCTGAGAAGCACACATTTTAGGGGTCAGCCCACAACCAGAGGTTGGGGGAGTTGCAAATGAGTACAGAGGATCTCCTCAACACCCCCTCTCATAAGTTCTGACCATGGAAAAAGCCAACACCCATCTCTAGAGGGCTGCCAGTAACCTGGAAAGCCTGAAGATGTACAGAGAAATGCCCAACACCACTGGAAAAAGTGGAATCCAAATTCTCTGAGCATACAGATGGTGTGTGAGTAGGCAACGTGCTGCAGTACTCCTTAGAAAGAGGCATATATCTTCCCCCAAGCACTGGAAGCAACAGTCACTCTCTAATTAGGAGTGTCAGAAAAATAAAGAACCGCTCTCATTCGCTCTATGATTTCCCTAGAAATGACATGACTAAAAGAAACGTCTAAAACTGGAACCATTAATCATAGTTGCCAGGTAGCCTGCAGTGTGAAATAAACATCTGGCTGTTTGTTCACCGATACTTTTTTGCCTGTCTCAAAGGCTGGCATATAAAGGTGATGATATGGTTCTTGAAAATCTATGTTATCACTACTGGATTTCATACAGTACTGCATCTCCTAGTTTCTTTCATACTGACAAAAAAGAGTGCTGCCAACTGCACTTGAACAAGTACCTCAGAGCAGTCCAAGCATCCTCTGGCCTACCAGCGGTGCTGGCCAGAGAAGCTTGCACAGTCACATCAGCTTTTCAAGACACGTCAGTCAAAAACAAAGAAGTTGTTTTACTTCAGCAGGGAGTATATTAGAATCTCAAATACTATTACCCAAAAGAGGTTTACTAGTGGGAATCAACACATTGCTGTATTTGCAGAGGCTTTTCTCAACCCCTATCTCGTTTCCTTTGAGGCTCTCATAAAATTAATATATTAACTCAGAGTTCTATCAGTGGTATTGAAAATAACCCAGCACTGTAACCTGTTAATGTTATGGAGCATTTTGGGGAACCTTGCTAAGACTGATGCCCATAATAGCTGCTCTTCAGTTGGGATAGTTGTGGGACATCACTGCAGACTCGGGAGGAAAAACTGTAGCAGGTTCCAGCCCTTGCTTACAGCAATGCCTCAACCCAAATTAAAAAAGTTTTCTGAATATCATTTAAGTTAAGTTTGTGGTCATGCACCTAAGAAAGGTCAGAAATGAATTAAAAGGAAGGCACAACCCAACCCAGCTTCAGTGATCCTTAAGCAAAAAGAAAAATTTGGTGTCATGTTGGCAATAGCAGCAAAATTATTTCTAATGGATTCATTCAGTGTAGACTGGCATATTTTTTTATGCGAGTAATCTGTAATTGACCAAAGGATCCGTGGGATCAAGCACCAGCGTTCTAATTCTAAATAAAATAACCCCTAGAGATCCTAAATAGTGAGAAAAAAATTGACTCGGGAGACAACAAAATTGCTTTACTTGCACACTTTCATTTATATGGCAACTCTGGGGCAATGCATTTACTGGCAGAATTATCATATCTGCATCTAGAGAAGTAACTGGCAAGAAAAGCTTTCGATTTTCCTCCAGGTGCTCTAGATTCTACATGCAGAAGTTCAAGTCTGTAAGACTGCTTTTTGATTACCTGTTCTCAGTAGAAAGTCCAGATGTTTTTTGGGATTGGTTATTATTTTCCTAATATAAAAGAAATATCTTCCAAACATGTAGCAATCCGACCTTAGTAATGGAGTAGCATGGTAAGGGCAGAGGGAAGGGAGATAGTCTCTTGGTTGAAGCACTAAGCAGAGACACAGGAGAAGATCACTAAATACCCCACCACGCTTTTTATTTGTCCTACAAACAGTGCCCTCAGGCTCTATGGGTAGTTAGTTTCCAGCTCCAGAGATATGCTGTGATGAGCCCTTTAGTAGTATCTATGAACTGTGAAGATGCTGCACTAATTTAGGCAACTGGTTTGCTGGCCAGTTCAGCCGGGAACATTGGTCATCCATTAGGTTCTACACAACATCCTGCTTATCTGTGATGTTATGATATACCTCCTTTGTGTTTCTCCCTAACAGGCAGAAGAATATTGTTGACTACTCTTTTTGAGCAGTGACGTATGCTGTTGGTGCTCATACTGAAATCCTTTATTATTTTTTCCAGCATTCAAAGTAGCCTGACAGAAGATATTTAGAAGAATAATAAATCTTATTGGTGCCAGTGATGTGGTAGAAGGGCTCAGGACTAATGCAAAAACCTATTTTATGAGTGTCATCTGTTCCCTTTCTGCCAAAGAAAGAACGGCATATTGAAATTACTCTGCTGTAGGCAAGAACAGCAAGGACAGCACATTATCCCCTCTTGGCACTCAGGGATAAAAAAGAAAGGGGGAGTGTGGAAAGGAAAAACGCTTTGATGCTAGTATTAAGAAATACAGCAGATGACGTGGTACAAATTAAAATATTAACTTACTCTGTTACTGAAACAGCAAGAGTATGAGGGAGTCCTATACAACAGGCTGGTATTCCTGCTTTTTGAGGTAGGAAAGATTTTCAGTGGCATTATAGATACAATCATGATATCCTATAAGCAGAAGAGAGAAGACACACACTATTGAAAGCAAAATGAGCCTCTTAATTCACACATCTGCTAATGGAGGCAAAGGAGCCTGGCACAGTTGAAGCAACCAACACGTATCAACTGTCCACAAAAGGACATAATGAGCTCGGAAAGATTTTATTGCAAAATTAAAGACATCTTGCATGTCTTTAATCTCACTTGGCAAAGAAATTGCAATGAGGGCAGCTACTTCTTTCATGCCATATGAAATAAGGTCTAGATGTGAATATTTAAATCATTAATGGGGGGAGAAGGTTGTAATAAATAAAGTCAAGAATAAAGGGATTTTTCTTTTCCTTTTTATCAGGTTTTGGTCAGCATGTACAACATCTAGATTGATGATGTTCATTTATGATGAGCAGTTACACATCAGTGACCACTGAACTCTTTAAAATGTCTTTTGCCTAAGGAAGGTGCTGGAGGCTTTAGATAAAAATCTTAAAGGACATCACCATTAATGGGCTACAGAAACCTAAAGAAGAAAATATCAGAACATAACAATCTTAAAATATATACATATCTTTTGCAAAAAGGAGACTCTGTTCTCCCTGTGCCTGATGGCCAGAAAACATGAACAGTTTAAATTGGAGCACAAAGGGGGCAGTGCAAAAAGGAGTATCTTTCTATTGTGGGATGCTCAGTAAGGCTCTGAGGTTGATGTGTCCAAAAAGCCTGTGGGACAGGCTAATCTGTGGGACATCAGACTAAAAACAAAAGCATGGCTGATTCTACCCTGGGACAGGGACTGGATTAGGCAACATCTAAAAGTCTCATTCTGAATTATATGCATAATTTTATGTAATTCTAAGACAAGAACATGTTGCAGTCATCATGATGTGGAAGCTGTAATATTTGTTAAAGCTGTAGTGAGCTGTTCCTATGCACAATAAGAGAGTAGATGAGCTCTAGATAGCAGCTGCTGAGGAGAAGCAGAATTCAAAGGAATGGTGTTCCATTTTCCCTGAAACAATGATCATAATTTGGAGAAACTGGCTATAAAAATTGGTATCTGTGGCACTGAGGCCCAGGTAGGGTCTTGTCACTGGGCACACAGTGCAAACAGAACTGCTACAACAGGCAATATTATTGTGCCAAGTGAAGAGGACATGCTACAGACTGGCACTCCTGAGACTTTTACATGATTTTACCTGAGATATTTGTCTTCTATTTCTTGCCCCCCAACCCCCCCGCCCCCGAAGGCCCAGAAAGGCTTAAAATAGCAGGCTGTTTTCTTCCAACTGCAAAATTTAGTCCACATATTGACACATTTTTCAAACTTCCAAAAGGAATAATTTTAGCCTGTAGCACAGGCTTGGTTGGTTCTTAGGGTATCCACACCAAGTGACCCATCAGCAGCAGAAACTCATTTTCAGAGGCAGAAAGTCATTCAAGCATGACTTTCATCTCCTGGGGAGAAGAAGAAAGAGCTGCCTTTAAAGATCCAAACCCCAGTGCCAATTACTTATACAGAATCAGTCAGAATCTCTTCAAACATAAGCATGGACACACAACAGGTGGCATTTCAAGTCAAAATGCCTCCTGTTTTCCTCAAGAAGCCCTGGTAATTGAAGAGGGGAGCTCTGTATGGGAATGTATCCCAGGCAGTGAAACATCCCCAACTTGCAGCCCTCCTGCCCATTGTTGGTGCTTTGCTGGGCACCACAGACTGCTGTAGGCACTCCTCATACAAACTCCTCTCATGGAGCACTGCGTTGAGAAAAACCCTGCAATATCAAGGCTTACGTGCAACAAAGTAAGAAAAGAAAACAGCAAGGCTGAGACAGGTGTCACAAAGTCACAGTCTTTTAAAACAACAGTGACAAAAAAAGTGTATTTTTTTTTAGCATGCCAAGTAAGTGATGTTTCCACTGACTGAAATGGGATCAAATCCTCAGACGATACAGCGCAGGAAAGCAGGCACCCTCACTGAACCGTTCTCATTAAAGCACTCTCCCCTGACAATGCTAACATTACTCTTTTTTCAAAAAGGAAAAAGGGAAAAAAAAAAAGAAAACAGCCTTCATTTTCAAGTGACCTTTAAAAAAAATCCTTCCTATAAAATATTAAAAGCATTGTGGAAAAAAAACTCCTATTTCTGCACTGATAAAAATGCAGGCTGATTACAAACCTTTGTGTTTTGTTTTGTTTTGTTTTTTTTTTTTTTCATGTATTAAAGTAACATTGTGCAATCACTGTTGACCTGGGATGAAAAGAAACAAAACCAAACCAAAACAAGCATAAACACACAACTATCATTAGCCGTGTAGTCTCACTACACAGACGCTGGGATATTAGCTTGAATTGTGCAAGTATGAGAGAGGAAGAGACTGTGATAGATGAGGAGATAATATCACACAATGTCACCTAGCAAATGGTGATCACTGTGCTCATAGGCAGCCGAACAGCCACGCTGATATCCCGCAGCAACATAATTATATTTTGAATTAGCTTTCTGCGATGCAAAAGGGAAAATAAGAAAGACCGTCTGATGCGATCAAGCTACAGAAAAAGACCTGGGTAATATATCTGGGTTTCTGGCCCATTATTACATACAGAAAATGAGGCTGTACAATTCCAGCTCATTTCTAAAGGGTCAGGGTCATCTTATTAGGAACAACATATTTACTGTGAACGTGAAGAGCCAGTATTGATTTGAATATAAGTGTTTATGCCTGGTTCTAGGATCCTTCTTTTCCTGTGCAGTCCTAATGATCCATGAAAATAACCTCAGCTAAATCAGAAATGCCCAACCATGGCTGAAATAGGCCTTGTAACTGGGCTATCATCTTGACACCAGTAACATGGAAGGAACAAATTTCCAGCTCAGTGGTTTCCAGGAGATACAGGAATACAGCAAGAGGGATATGGGAATAACAGGATAGATTTGCTGAGGTGAAGAGCTTAACAGAGGCACAGTCCAGGCCCGTAACTACAGCACCAGCCAATTTTTGTGCACTGTCTCATCTCCTGCATTGTCTGAAAATGTGCTGTCTGAACAGGAGAAGTGTTGTCAAAACCAGAGTTTTCTACCAGCTCATACATGCATCAAGCAAAATCACAGGGTAACAGAGCAGTAGTTGAACTAACATGGCTTTGTATCCTAAGCGCCATGCTAGGAAGGCATAGGCAGGCTTCCGAAGGACAGAAATAACCATCAACTAATCACAGCACCATCCCGTGGGGTTTTTGTTGGTGGTGGTTGTTTTCTTGCTTGCTTTTTATTGGATTCATTGAAAAAGCAGAGCTATTTTGAGTAGTGTTTTTAAGTAATATGCTATGAAATTAGCATTTTTATATATTTTTTTTTCCTTCTTTTTTTTTTTTTTTTAATTTAATGGATTTCCTACTTATTTGGCATTTTGCTGGAAAGAAAATGCCTGCCCCTACACAACAACCCTAGGAATTGGGTCAACAAGCTGCTATTGTGGGAGAGATCTGTTTGATACAGAGAGGTTTGTCAGCTCTATTTCATTCAGAATAAATGTAGGAAACAGAATAATTGAGACAATACCTATTCATCCACCCAAACACAAACCTCAGGAAAGGTTATTTAGGAACAGAACTATTTGGACAGGAACGTTTGACTAGATGTTACAGACATGAAGGGTGTATGTATGTAGAAAACAGAAAGAGAACAGAAACACCTTAAACCTTCTGAGTATTACAGACAGAAGAAAAAAAAAAATCCCCAAAGTTATACAATAAGAACAGAAGAGGAAAAGTTGCCCTGCGAGAGTGGAAAGGAAGCCTTGGAGCAAAGCAAGCACTAACCAAGAAAGAGGCATGGCCTCACAGACAAAGAAAAGGAGTCTTGTTATCTGGTGCCTAACGTGTCTGGGGAAACAGGTCACGGGGTGCTTTCTTAGTGAATAAACTCAACAGTAACAAAGAAGTATCAGACTGCATCATCAGTTTCTCTTCCCCGAGGAAACCATCTGCTAGACTCCAAACACTGGCTACCTTGTCCAGCCAAAAGACGCAGCAGTACTCGTTTATGCCTATAGCTACACCTTTAAGCCCAGGCATTGTGTTTCAGTACCTCGCTGCATAATGACAGCTGCACAAAATAAAGGAAATAAAATGTATTTTTGCAAGTAATTTCCTTCTGTTTCTGTAGCAAGTTGTTATTTATACTAGGAGTGAGAAATGTCACTTCTGTGCATAAATGCACGCTGCGAGGTGATGGTGCCTTTTAAAGCGTAGTTTCTTTATCCACCATCCAGGCAGGCACTGATCCCACTAAGCTCACTGGCAAATCTGCTGCTTCCTGTAGGACGAGGGTCTGACCCGTGCTTGTGAATCCTGTCACACAAATAAGCTCTGTAAAATCACAACACAAGGCTGGCAGCTCAGGGGCACCATGAAGCTGATGGGGGCAGAAGGCCTTATTTCATTTCATTTTTGAAGCTTCTGAAGACATCATCCTGTCTCCCTTCCTTCTGCTTCCATTCGTTTTCTTTCTTTCATATCTGTCTGCCCAGCACCTTTCTGTCCATTCATCCTCCTTTACTCCATCCCTCATCTATTTCTCTGCTGTCATCTGTCAATTTTGTCGTCCCAGACTCGCACACTCTCACCTCACTATTGCTTTTATTTTATTTTTTTTTGAATAATTGCTAATTCAAGGGTGAAAACACAAGCAAGGAAAAGGGAAAGATGTGGAAAAAAAAAAAAAAAAAGACGAATATTGCTGCTGCTGCAGTTTATTACTCATTTCCATGGTTCCCCCTGAATCCTGCAACATTTTCTAGTTATCAAGGAGTTACAGTAAAATATAACCCCTGATTATGAGGGTGGGAAAAGCAAGTGCCACAGAAAACTTGATAATTCTCATCTACGGGCTGCAACTATCTACTGGCAGCAGGACAGCAGTGACAGTCTGTGATTTAGGGTCCCTGCTAGAATGTATGCTGGTGTTATACCAACTAATAAAGAGTTGCAGTAGAGATGTGCTAATTATATTTTTCTACTTCAGTGTGTATTGAACATTGTAAACTATCATTTAGTGTCATTATTTTAATGATATATTATGCTTATAATACAATCTGGGTTAATTCCCAAATGTGAAATCTAGGGAGAAAATGCTACTCTGATATTTTTTAAATGCATTATCTCATTAACCCTAAAATAGAAAATACTGTAGTCACAGCTTCAGAGAAAGCATTCATTTACCAGCAAAGGTAGCAACTATAATTATTCTGGAAACAGTTGTCCCAACCCAATTGTAATCTCTGTTATTTCAGTAGGGAGAAAAAGCCAAAGAAGAGATAAAAACAGTATTTTGTATAGTAAGGGATATGATTAAGTGCTTTCTTTTAAGGCAACTCTAATCTTTTGCTGAGAGAGGGCAAACAGTCAGCAGTGTATGCAGCACAGGCAAAGAAAGAGAAAATAAACATACTTCTGTATGCCTGTCTCAAAGGTGTAAGGACATCAAAGTAGAACAAAGTGGAAGCAAAATACATAATTCTAATCACACATGTTCCCCGTCATTTTAAGCAGTATTAGATATTTGATACTTTAAACAGCTTTTCTTCCAACCCCCCAGGATATTGGCCTGCCATCAGCAAGTAATTGTTATCTCTGGAATTCCACCTGAATCAAAAGATTTTCTTATTTACTTAGGCAATGACTCCAACACAACCCAGAACATGAGGACAACCCACGTAAGTATTTGCTTACTCCTTCATACTCCCTCGGTGGGTATCTCTGGATCACTGCAGAAGCAAGGAGCCCTCTGTGGGCTCTCTGCCCACAAATTATTTAACTAATTGCTCAAGGGCAAGATGGAAGTGTTTATTAGCTTGACTATCATAATTACTTTCTTCAGATAGGTAGTTTCACCTGCTTCAAGTCTTATGCTTTCATGGTTAATATCCACATATATGTCTAAAAAGTTTAAAAGCATGCCACAGTTAAAACATGGTATCGTGTGTAACCAGGAAAGGAATACACATACAGAGACATACAAACAGGAAATATTACAAAATTTATACTTTACACACTGGATAGCTGCTGAACTTTCCTTGGAAAGACCTGATGAATTACTTCCATAACATGTATGTTCAGTATAGGCTCATGATAAACAAAATATACCCCTGAGTTATCTTTCTCCCCTATCCATTGTTGACTTCACAGGACTATATGTAAGATCTAAGATTTAAGCATGCTTGAATGTCACTAACAAAAAATCCAAATATATCTAAATGTTTCAGTGGTCCTCTAGATGTATCCATCCTGTCAAGAGTCTGACTTCCTCTTCCCTAACACTCATCAAACTAGGCATAACCATCTTGAATAAAACAGAGAGCTGCTAATATGGAATAGGCCATAGGGATAAATGGATCAAGTTTGCTGTTTATCAAACCACAGAAAAAAATGACTTGTTTTCCCCAGATGTGGAGAGGCACAAGAATTCCAAAGGACTCACAAAGCATTTACATTAGACACTGCTAACAGCAGCTCACTTCGTTTGGGACAGAGGGGAGGAAGGGCAGCTCCCAGCAGTCACAAGCCTGAAAGCAGCACTGGAATTTAGGTATTCAGAGAATGCATCAGAAAGTCATTAAGGCTTTTAAACCCTTGTCTTTGACTGGTGAAGCCTCACTTCTGACTGCCATCAGTTCACTACAGCACAAAGAGGGGCTTGGTAGAGAAGGAAGTGATCTAAATCCCCTTCATTTTATCTGGTGCTGTCCTATTTTTACCCAAAAACTACCCCAGCATAGGGGAGATGTGAAAACTTGCAGGTTACACAACCCTGCATTTTCACAGCGTTGTTTAGCACTGCGATGGCTATAATTGTGATACACTGAGAACATTTGCAACCTTCTGCAGATCTCACACTCGCACTTCTGCCCAACTGGTGTGATGTGCTTGTGTTATAACAGTTCAATGTGTTGCAACTAAAAGCTGTCAAGAATGTTGGCTCAAATGATTTTCCCCATACATTGTCCTTTGTTTAGGCCTTTACATCTAGCAGTCAGAACACGGGACGGGGACTCAGTGCTATTCACAACCTTTACCATTCCTTATTATGACACTGGGAAAACCATTTAATCTCTGTGTCTCAGCATCTGTAGTTGTCAGCTTGACACACTAACACCCCCCTCCCAAAGACAAGTGATCAGGGACTTTGGAAACGAAGGACCAGGTGGGTGGCACCTCCCTACAGATAAATGAATTATGTACATCAGATAGAGGTTTACAACAGATTAGGTATTCCAGTCTATCTAATGATCTCGGTGATCCTGGTCATATTGCGGAGCAGTCAGCTGCATTTTCCATCAGCTTACTAATGCCTTAAGGCAAAAATAAGAAGAAATGTTTCCCAGCAGCTGCACTCAGACAGAACAGCAAACGTTTTTAGTAAAAGATCCTGACTGTAGTGTTCAAACCTTGCCGAGCCTGGAAAAGGACTAACAACAAAAAATTCTCAAAGCTAGCCATCCCTTTCCCTTCTTTCATCCCAGAGCACTGCTGACATTTTTTGCACAGGTGGTGGGATGAATTGTTTGAAGCTCTTTGACTTGTCTTTTTTGTTTTTTATTTTTTCCTTTTTTTTTTTTTTTTTTTTTTCCCCCCCCATTGGAGTTCTTGACCCCTTGGGAAGCTTCTGCTCTGTCAGGTGCATAATCAAGCCCAAGGGGAGATCAGATGAGCTTGGTCACACAGTCATTATTGGTCTCTACAAAGCCCAAGGGGCTCCTTTTTTCATGTTTTTGCGATTGTAAAATAAATCAGGAAAGAGCTGTAAAATAAAGGCAACGAAGAGAGGAGAAAAGTTGGAACATATGATTGAGGAGGTCCATTGGAGGCACCCCATTTTTTTTGCATCAAATCCAGTAACCTCTGCTGAGGTTTGTTTCAAGAACAGAGCCAGCAGATCTGAACATTTACTAGTCTTTTGCAAAGATTTTTCAATCTGCACCACATGTGTCACCTGAATTTCCTAGCTGGGGACAACTCAGGTGTCCTCTTTTCAACAGATTGTCTGAAGAGTGTCAGGAGAACAGACATATCCTATTAGGAAGAGCTGACAATAAATCCCTTATCTTTATAAAGATCCAAATCTTGCTCCACCCCACACTTATTGAATCTATTGATTTCAGAACAAAACTTTGTATAGATTGGCTGTACTGTGGATCTTCAATGTCATCTAAGTGTGCAGGTACCACGACTTAAGTAATAGAAAATTGTAATATCACAGGCTAAGAAAGCAACTTGAGAAATTTGCATTCAAACAAAATATACTCTATGTATATTATTTACTAGATGGTGTCCTTGTATTATCTCTGTAAATGAATTTTAACCCCTCACCAGTCACACAGCTAGACAACAGTGAAACATTTGTACGTAAGCATCTAGGGAAAAAAAGCCTGATGAGTTGATCCACAATTTGTTTTGGAAAAAAAAATAAAAATTGTTATCCACTTCATATCATCCATGGAGAAATTGCTTTTCAAATTTCTTACATCTCAGGCATACTAAGTACACTCTAATGAGTTCAAAAATGTGTAATGACACTGTTAATTCTATGGCTAGCTTGGAATCAAGACTGTTTCTTTTCTTCAAAGGAAAATAGGATTATCAACTGCACTAGGAGAATTTTCTTAACATGATTGATAGGAAGAAAGAGTAATCACCTTTGAAGTGCCACTACATATAATACCTCTCTAGTGTTCTCTTTTTCCTCCTGACATCCATGAGTAATTGAAAGTAAAGAAGCTGCTTAGCGTGATCAATGAAGCCCAGATGACAGCCCCTTCTACAACATCTACCAACACTGTTGGGTGACAACATCATCATCTTTGATACTTTAGAGTTGACGCAGGGCAATATCTTTTTGAAGTGCCTGACTTCGGTTTGGCAGGTATCACATTTTCAGGAACACTAATGACTTGTACTAGGTGCTCCCCCATCAGCACAGGAGGCCTTTAGCTTTATGGGCAGTAATGCTGGAAGCTGGGTTGGAAGTCTGAAGCAGACACTTGGCTTTGGACTCAGTCTCAAATCACTAAGCTTCTGCTATGGAAAAGCCTCTGGACCCCAGTTTCATGGCTGCTGAATATATGGCCACTTTCCTGATTAGGTCTGCAAAGGAGGGTGCTGAGCCCTTCCTAAGTACTATCTGCCATGCATTGCACAGGCAGTTCTGCACAGAACCTTAGCCAGATCTCCAGAGACAAGGAGGTCAGGCACTACCATGCTCTCCAGTGTGTGATAAACAGACCAAGATTTATATGCTTTGTTAGCAACAAATACTGGTAGTTAGACACAATAAAATAAAAGTTGCAGGGCCCAAGTAGACTACAGTTGAGTTACTGCATATTTCTGAGGGATTGTGTGATCTTCAAACAAACAAACAAGAACAAAACACAAAAAAAAATGTTTGGAATGCTTCATATTTATCCATGTATCTGCCCTAAAATTGTTTTGCTATTAACAGCTTTGATATTTATAATGAATTAAATTACCATTACATAAGAAAGCAACAAAACAACTGTAATTCTTAGACTGAAATCTTTGCAAGATGTCAGACTGGTCTGAACTGGCTTTTATGAGAATATTTCTCAGAAAAGATAGCCTACTAATCAAGCAACTGTGAACAAATTGTGCCTCTACCCTGAGCACCAGCAAAAAAATGCTCCTATGCATAGAAAGCATCTTTTTTTTTTTTTTTTTTTTTTAAAGGAAACTTTATTGAAGCTTCGACTGCTCAGATCTATTGTTTCACAGTCCTAGGCACTAAAATTGGAGGTGGCACACCAAGGTTAAATCACAGCATTGACAGCTTCTTGTGTCAGACACCTGTCAAAATGTAATAAGGAACCCGTGAAAAGAAATAAGATGCCAAAAGCACATCACACAGAGTTTTTCATTTTCATACATCATGATTCATAAGTCAGAGAAACTGTATACCTATGAAAACAAGGTGGCAGCTACATGCCAACATGTCTTTTTGGCAGAAAATTAGACTGTAAAGTTCTGCTCACACATGCCCTAGAAGGCTGTGAACTCCCATGGGTGGGAATAACCGAAATAGGGCAGATTTCTGCTTCACCTGGTAGCACTGGCAGAGGCAGCAGTTTGGCCACATCAGCACCCTGACTCAGCACCCCATACCTGTTGGTGGCTTTGCAGCTTCTCCACGGGCTCCCCTTCATGCCTATTTTCCACGCCTCCTAGTATGTACCACAAATCCAAGCTCCCTTTTGTTTATAAAGAACCTAGTGAGTATCAGATACATTGATCCAAAACAACAAAATTTTTTATTTTTTTTAAAGGCATCAACAGAGCCAAGTCAATATGCTTAAAGATATATTTGGTTAATGTATTTATAGGAGACTGATCAACATAGAAACTGACCTAGGGCACTGGGGCTGGGGATAAGGCACCAATCATGAGAAGACTGAGAGTTTTGAAACTGCAGAGAGGTCCACGAGCACAGGAAGAAAATAAGTTCAGCACTGTAGTGCTGATGCCCTTTTACTAAATGGGATTATTGTACTATCTGTTCTTTGTGGAGTGACTTTCATGCAAATGGGCTTGCTGAATGTTACTCAAGTTACCAAATGATGCAGTCACGGAATAACTTAAATACCATGCACACCTCTTGGCTTGCAAGCCTGCTTTAATGAATTCTAACTTTACGGCAATAAGTGGCCTCTGGTAAACCCCCTTCCCCTCCTGCAAAAGCTATATTTATATGAGAAGAAAAACAAAAACAATGACCACAAGATGTAAATGCATTATGTGGAGGAAACACTAATTTCCATGTGGACAAAGATGACTTTCCTTTCAGAGCCCGGTCAGATTTTTCTGGTTTGTTTTTAAACAGCCTTCTTCTGCAATAAAGGACAGTGCTGTATTTGCTTGAAAGTCTGCTTCTTGAAGTTGATTTCTTTACAGCTCTGAGTGATACTGTCTGAAATACCTATGCAGTGCTTTGGCAATGACACTCCTACTGGCAGGAAGGGGAGTTTATAGCTGCAGCTTTGCTAGAAACAAATAACATTTTCCTGCGATTATTGATTGCCATCTATTTTTACGACACATCTGTGACTTTCAGTGACTTACACAATAAGCGTTCTGCATTAATAATATATCTGCCCCAGTTATTTATTTATTTACTTGATAAATTAAAATTCACACAAATAAAACGAGTCTGAGATTTTCCACAGAAAGGAAAATATGAAATGAATACTTTTATACGAAAGGCCACAGAGCAGCCCCCAACAGGAGACCAATTTGTCTGTATGTACACGTGCATACATAACACCTATCTGCATGTGTCAGTGTATATACAGCATGTTCCTTCCTTTCCTCCCTCCTTTGTTAAGAGGTTCCTGCTCCTTCTCTCCTGCCAGAGGGGTCAGCAGCGGGGCTCAGCACTGCAGGCTCCTGCAGGGGGGCCCAGAAGATAGAATTCGGTACCTCAGGCTTGACCCCTACCACAAGCAATTTGAAAGGGACAAAGTTATCAACAGTGGTCAATTCCCAAAGTCTCGGCATACCTCTACTACTGACAGGGCTTAAGAGACGAGGAGAAAAATAAGCATTGCCCTTTTTTTTTTTTTCTTTTTTTTTTTTCTTTTTTTTCTTTTTTTTTTCTTTTTTTTTTTTTTTTTTTCTGGCATCTTCTAAACATAGCAGAAAAAAAAAAAAAAAAAAAGAGGGGGGGAGGGAGGATCTGTCCCTTCTCCGAAACAAGGAATAGGACAAGAAGAAATGGCCTCAAGTTGCGCCAGGGGAGGTTTAGGTTGGATATTAGGAAAAAATTTTCTTCACTGAAAGAGTTATAAAGCATTGGAAGAGGCTGCCCAGGGAAGAGGTTGAGTCGCCATCCCTGGAGGTGACGTGGACTTGGTGCTTAGGGACACAGTTTAGTGGTAGACTTGACAGTACTAGGCTAACAGTTGGATTTGATGATCTTAGAGGGCCTTTCCAACCTAAATGATTTTATGATTCTACACTCACCCTGTCCTCCATGTGTCTTCAACCCCTCCTGCTCCCCAGGAGCTGATGCTCCCAGCAGTGCTGCCTCTGGCCTTCTCGTACTTGCAGCACTCTGAAGCTACTAAGCAGTAGCTCACTTAAGAACCAATCTTTTATCAAAAGGTTCAGAAAAAGACACTTGGGTGTTGGCTCTTGCATTTAGAATTGCAAGAGGTCAAACCTTACGTGACCTTTCATATCTACACAAGCAATCACTTCAGATTAAATGCAAAAGGATATGACACTCCAAAACTGTGTCCTGCTGCTCATCTAATGGTAGCTACAGCACACAGAAATATCCTTTAATCAGAGTTATCCTAAAACATCTTCCACTGCTCTGCCTTTTATAATTAAAACACGCTAGCCAGAAGGAAATGTGAGATTAACTAGCATTCACAACATGCCTTTGAGCAGAGATTTGCAGAGAACAAGTAATTTGAAATTGAAAAGATATTCCAGGCCTTTCTGAAAGTTCTGAAGAGCATGAGTGGAAGTGCAAAGAGAGTAACCAGAACTATTCCTGCAGACTGCTAATGTCAAAGATTAAAATACAGAGTTGTGCATTCCTTGTACAGGAGGAGGAAAGTCTTTGCCTGGCACTGAGCTCTGCTGCCAGCCTCTCAACTAACCCTGGAAATCCATTTCTCCACCTGTACCTTCCAATGCAGAGAGGTTCCTCATCCCCGCTCTTTGCTGACATAATTGTCCTTTAAAACATGCTTTCAATCCTCCCAGGTGTTTTGAGCCTGCATTTGAAGGGCTGCTCTCTGCCAGAGAAGTCCCCTGATGCAGGTCACCACCGTGCTGTGCTGCTGCAACACGGCAGGTGCCAAGGACAGCAGGAGCCACGTAACATCAGGGCCAGGAACCATTAAGCGACCACTAAACGTGAAACTACAGCCCAAGGGAAATGAACTGGGCATGGTTTCAGAAAACCACAAAGCAAAGGAGATCAACAGCCAAGCTGCCATGGGGAAGGAGCAGGAATAAAACAAGCTGTAGTATTACATGTCTGGCTGTATTTTTGTTTGTCTGTTTTAACATGCTCACAAAACTGCCCGCTCCTTTCTCCCCCTAAAATCAGGTCCCTAAGAGAGAAGCCTCTTCATATGGAGGCTTCTTAATAGTCAACAGAGAGATCATTTCACCCTGTGGATTTGCCTCTGTTCCTCCATTGGTTAGGTAGAAAGCATTCCGGAGCGAGGTGCTTTCACGCTGTGTCTGCTGCTAAGCCTGACAAACCCTGAGCCTAGAGTTAAATGCAGTTAAACATCCTCTTCTGTATTTAAATAGGCATTTCTGGTGATGATATGGAAACTATTGCTTTTCCCTACAGAGACTCAAAACTGCATTAAACACTCTCTCTAACAAGCTCAACTTTCTTCTCTCCAGTGTTGGTACCATTATGAAAATGGATGCTGACAGGGTTTGCTCTTGACCTTAGTGCAAGCTCCCTTTGTTTCTCTATTTAGCCCAAACAGAGAGGTAAATACTAAAGGTGGCTTATGAACACCAACGTCTAGGGAAAGGCTGAGGAAAAATGCTTATACAATCACACTGGTGCTGTGTAAACAGTTAAAGCAAGGGACTAAGCTAGATGCTGCATTTAGCATGTGATAAATCTGGAGGTTCCAGTCTTAAATCTCAAGGCAAATGTTGTTCAGCTAACCTTTCTCTATCCAGTTTTAACAGCTGCATCTCATCCTCAGTCCTTGATAACATGCAGCTATGCAAAGGCAGAAGGTGCTACAACTCAATCATAGAACCTTTCTCAAGAGACAGGATTTCTTTTATGCATCACACTGAAAAGATGTATAACATTATACAGCCAAGAAAAGGAGTGGAGGTCATTACCCCTTAGGTCCCTTGGTTTCTTGGTTTAAGCTTCTGGTTTTGAAATACATCTGCCTCTCTGATTGGACAATGATTCTGTTGCTGTTTTCTTAAATCGTATCACACATATCTATTTGCCCTATAAAACATATTAAGACGAGAAAATGGGTTACACCTCCAACTGCAGAATAGATATTATCTACCAAAGTGTTATTTGCATGCATACTGTGCTGTCACAAATATTAAAATAAAATGAGTGTTCCACCAGCATGTAAACGAAATCACAAGAGAAGAAAAAGGAGCTAATTAAAATATAAAGGTGAAAGACAAAATAAACAGAACAAGCAATGAGCCAGATGACAGCATGCTTTAGGCCTTACAAGGAGGCAATTTCTCCATACCTATCTGGCAGAAGTATCCATCACTGATAGGGAGATTTCTCTTGTCCCCTGTAAAGGTTTTTGTTTTATTGGCACCGATCTTGCTTTTCAAATGTACATTATGTGAGTCAAATCCATTTGGGACCACTCATATAGCACGTCTCACGGAATATTATGGACAAAAGGCAAACCAGAATGGTTGCAAGCTTGACCTTCCCGGAGTGCTACTTACTGCTGCAATAGCTGGACTTTCCCTTGACTGCTGGGAGCAAGGGCTTTCAGGAACATTCCTGCTTTTACCAAAAACAAAGAGCAGTTTTTAATCTTCCTGATGGATGAAAAAAGCCTTAAAATGTATCTGAATGCACCCCAAATTTTCGGAAACCAAAGGGCAAACAAAAATAAATCCAAGGTTAGTCTTTCTCTTGCCTGTTAATCTCTTATTTTATTAAGCCAATTTTGTAATTTTAGGAGGCCAACCCATGCTTCCTGAAAACCTGAAGGCAGTAATACCCGCTACTAAGCCAGTTTAACAGCAGCTTAAGGGATCTCCTCTTTTGCAGAGTAATTATCCCATCCTGAGCTAAGGACTATGCTGACCAAGAAAGGGCAGTTCTCCGCTTTACCAGAGGCCCAAAAATTTCATTATACTGAATGTACCCTCTGTTATTTCTAGGGCTCTCCTGAAGAATTATGAACTGACTGCACGTGTAGGTGCCTTGAGAAACCATTACATGGCTGTCTTCAGTGTCCCTTACACACAGGGTCACTCCAGCCATGGGAAATCTCCCCCATCCCCTCCCCAGCTTATTGGTGTGCACACGGTGCTGAGCAGAGCCCAGTCCCCAGCTGGGGTCTGTACAGTAGGCACTGCAGCTCAGTCAGACATCCAGCCAAATTCTCCTCTACACTGACTTAAGGAAGCCTTGGATTTTTAACCACGTAGATGAGTTACAGGAAACCTTGCATTACAAACCTCAGAGACAAACCACAAGACCACTGGAGTTTGTCTTTCCTCGTATTACCCATATGCCTGCAGCCAAGCAGAGAGGAGACTATAGATACAGTTTGTCTCTTAACTCTTTAATATTTAATCAATACCTCCTACATAATATTCTAGCTCCTAGATATACTCCTGTAAATCACTGAATGTCTATAAGTAGTTCCCCTGTTCCAGATTTTGTATATTCCAGTCTGTAGCATATACACATACGATGTGAAGGCTGATTGAGTTATGCCTTTACATATTATGACAAGGTCTTCCCACAGTGCTCAGGAATATTCCAGGCAAGAAAAAGAAATGGTACTGAAATGCAGAAACTTGCCAGCTCTCACCCTCACAAATAATTTGCCTCGAGTCCATCCTGAATGCTAAATACTGCAAAAAACAGATGTAGTATGTAAGAAATAGTTCGAGTGACATAGTTGAGAAAAAAAAAAAAAGAGTAGTGTACTTCATGCCAAGTGGTAGCTTGTGATTCTTGCAACTGAAACACAACTGAAATTAAACATCATCTTTCCCAAAAGAAAGACACATTACATCGATAAATTAAGTAAATTAGTAAAAAGACCATACCCTAAGGAATCTGAACTACCCTTGCTAACTTCTACCAGGAGAACATAGCTGTGTCATTCTGTAAATGACATTTTGTTGTCACTGCATTTCATACAGAATAATAATAAGGGATTTATGAATTGTGGGAACTGTGGGAAAGTCAACAGGATTTTACCTAATAGGTGCAATTTGCATCTAGCCACCCATGGAATGAAGGATCCATGTCCATTTTGACTTCCATGTACATAAGGCAGAATGTGTTTTTTTGATAATGTAAACCCAGGAGCGTGTTCTGAGCAGTGCTCTTGCCTTAAAAAACGTGAAGGGGCCAGATTATGCCTTATCAGCAGGACAAAGTATGGCTCAGTGACTGCTCAAGAATTTAAGTGATTTCCAGAATAGTCCTTAATGCAAGATAGGTGCCTACATCATTTTCCTTTTTATTACGAAGCAAATAATCATTTTCCTCCGTCATTTATAGGAATTAAATCCCTTTATCCCTAGGTAGAACACCATCCATGGAGCAGGTTTTTGCAGTTGTCATTTGTTTTCCCCAAGCAGGAAAGGCACTAACTGCCAAACGAATATGTAACTAAGCTAAGGGTTGAAGAAAGGCTTTTACTAACTTTAGTAGTCAGGTTTTTTTCACCTTTATAATACCCTTTAATAGGGTTTCAGGATAAGGTTGTTTATTAATTAAGTCTGTCACCCCAGAGAGAGGAGCAGTTTTCAAATTATTTTGCAGAAGGACAAAATAAACCAATGTCACCTGGTGGCTGTTGAAAGAAGCAGAGAACAGAGCCTGGAAATCCCTCCTTACACATTCTCTGTCTCCATTAGACCACATCATAGAAGTTTGCTTCCACATATTAAAATGTCACCAGCAACAACCATTGTCCAATGTACTAGAGAGCCAGTGAATTACAGGATTGGTTCAAAGACAGGAAACAGATTAGAGAATTTCAAGTATATGTTATATTTTACTTATTTCTGTTCTCCTAGAGGGGATCTACTACCTCCCGAGCCCTTAGATTAAAAAGTCAGGAAAAGGATGTGCTAAATCCCAGATGTTAATTGCCCAGACTCATTGAATTAGAACTGCAGATAATTAATTGCCAATTTTTAATACATGCTAAAATAAATGGATGATAGGACTTCCAGTGGGTGGTTCTGAGGTCCAGAAGGGGAAGATTATTTCTTAAAATATGAGAGCCCTCGAGGCCAAAGTCATCTACAGCATCTGATTTCAGGAAGTTGGAGAAGCTGGGGAGACCAGTGGAAGGGCCAAGTGGGGAGCTGTAATGCTTGGGTATGCAGGGGAGCAGCTCGAAGGGCCTCATAGGCTGCTAAGCTCATTGTGGTAAGAAAGCAACAGCTTTCAGCTTTAAGAAGTGGGCTGTTATTGTTCACCGTGTCTCCTGTAAGGTCAGGTATAGACAAAATGCTCCATTAGATTTTGCTTTAAAAAATAAAAATCACAGCATTTACTGCTATGATACCATAATCTCATTCTCCCAGTTCTTAGGAAATCAGTTTGTCAGTTAAAGCTCAGAGTAAAATAATGTAATGACAGTAGAACTAAGATAAACACCTTTTTAAGGGAGAAATGCCTACCTTTGTGAAGACTTTTTTTTTTTTTTTCTTTTTTTTTTTTTTTCCAAATCTGGAAAGTACATAAAGCTAAAACAACATGACTAACACAGAGAGGAATTATTTTTATCGCTTATACAATAGCAGATCTGGAAGGTCTCAGCCATGACAAAAGTCACACTGTACCTGGTGTTACCTGCTCATTAAAATCTGAATTGAAAAGGAAAAGCAAAAGTGAAGAGAAGCAGAGGGTGTAAGACACATGCCCTGGCCTCAAGTCCCCTCACCAGTTTCTTATCCTCGCCACTCCTTTCTAACGCCATGCACTACCAGACTACTCTTTTGCACACTGCCTACCTGCTGTTTTCACTAGTACAGGGGAAATAAAATATATATATTTTTTTCATCCAGAAATGTGCTGGGGAGACTCTCAGACCTAAATTCACAGGTATCTGCTGTGTGCTCCTAAGGTTTTATCAGGAAGTATGACTGAAAGGCATAATTTGAAACTATTGTTATACTGATAATGCCACGGCTTATTTTCCTATTACAGGTGACCCAAGGGAAGTAATTTCCTGTTTGATGAGACACCTAAATGACGTTTAGCTGTGAGTATCAGAAAAACATGCCCTGCAATTAGATTTAAAGAATGTTGAGCTTATATTGGCTGGTGCCTGATACCTTTTGAATTGCACTTCATCCTTTGCAGCTCCTGTTAAAGGAAGTTTTAGAGTGTCTGGTTTGAAGGTTCATGACCTTGAGGTCATCTTTGATATCAGCCTATCTTTTGATTATCAGTTTAGCTACATGACAAAAACTTCTACATCTGCAGAGGCTAGTAAGTAAGGCTACAACCAAGGCTGTCTCAGGAGGGTGCTAGGCTGTCATTCATGCTTTCATTACATCTCAGCTGGATTATCGAAACGTGTTGTTCATAGGCCTTCCAGACCAGACACTTCAGAAACTGCAACATAGCAAAAATATTGAAGCTGGAGGGATAAGTAGCTGTCAGCAAGCACAGCCCACTGCACCCATGCTGAGAGTTTAACAAAAACCTTAGGTAAAGCAGCAAACTGCACTTCTGGTCTCCCAACCCCACCTTTAATAATACCTCACCACACCTGCACCAGGGACGTGCCCAAGAAATAGATGTATCCCCTCTGTGTTATTTGGCTATTAGTGACTGGGCAGAGAGAGGCTGAGGACTTGCTGAGCTCTTTGTGGTGCTCTATTTATCAGGCACCCATACGGAGAACTAATTTGTTTTCCCACTGTCCCAGAGCCCAGGGATTCTCCTGTCAAATGTAACCAGTGGAGCCACTCTTCACTATTATTTACTTTACAAAAAGAAAAATTCCCCAGCCCATCTGGGCTTTCCCAGTTCTCCTGGATATCACACAGTTCACCTGGGTTCCCAGACTCCCTAGTCCAGGATTAGAACTTTTTATTAAAAAAAAAATAAAAGGTTATAATTTGACATTAAACCCAACTTATTTAATGTAATGTGAGGCAATATACTAACCAAGCAAGAGCTTAAAACACTACTCAGCTGTGAAGTTAAAACACAGTGCAGAATAGTTGCTTCATTAGCAGATGGCTGCAGCTATTCCTCCTGACTGAACAAAGCCGTGGAGGGGGGCTCACAGCAGAGCCTTGCTTCAGAGGGGCTTGAGGCGAACCAGCTCCAGCTGCACTCCCACCTCCTGGCGTTGTGCTTACAAAGTGACTGCACAGCTACTTTCAGTTTGTATAGAAATACAAAGCAGTGTTACACCAAATTCTCACAGAGAGCAAAAATTAGGATGGGCCAAATAAGCCGCCAATAAAATGAGGACTTCTCAACAGAGCCATGATAACTACAACATCCAAAGCTTATGTTTAATGTAGAGGTTTTGCATTACAGAGAGCTGAGCCACAACACCAAACTACAATCTTTGGCTACTTTGGAGCATAGATTAAAAGCATTTGTTTAGCTGCACGTAGTCTCAGTGGTATCTCAATATCCCTTTCCTTTAAATACTTTCTCAGCTCTCATTCTGTAGTTTGTTACTTCTATGATTCTCCTACATATGAAGGGCATTCAGAAATGTACTGTATGTTGTAATGTATTGGTATAATTACAAAATCTCATTAAGGAGGACTTTATTATTGATTTACTGGTTTTCTATTCATTAAATTTCACTATAAAAAGCATTATTACTTTTAAACTCAGCATGCTTAAACACAAATGGAATTATCATAAGAGAAACAACATAAAATGGAGCTATTAATATTAAAACAGTTATAGTTTGAAGATTATTCATTTAATAAATCTTTGTGATATTAGCAAGATTGATGAGCAGTAGTACAAATGAGGGGAACACAGGAGAGATGATCATTTATTATCATTACAGAGATATAAAGTATGATTCAGTGTTTCATAATGGATGTTAAATTTGATTTAACATATGGCTGACTCATTCTCTGAAAACTGTTCTTAAAGACAAACTCATTGAAAAGTCAAATCCATTGTCTTAATAATACACTTGAATTATCTTTTGATAAGAAAATAACTACCATGTCCTCAGACAAATCAGGCAGACTGTGCCAGAGCTGCCGTGCTATATGCCAGCAGTACAGAAAACACACACTATAGGTAGAAATAATGCCTCAAGCATGCCTGGGTGCGAACAGAAAGTGAACACCAAACGCCTTTTGTACTAAACCCATGTGCACACAGGGGTACCTGCCTTTTGCCCTGTGCACATATGTTGGATACTGCTTCTACTCATGCAAAACACAGAAGTCTGCATCTGATTGTGAACAGGGGTGAGACTTCCTCATTCACACACTGCACAAACCAAGACAGAAACACGTAGTCCTAAGTTAGAAAATCTGCACAATTTGAATATTGCAGCTTCCATATGAACGATGAGCAGCAGAAACTTTTTTTTTTTTACCCTGATGACTCTATTTAATATCTTAGTAATAGAAAGTCAAATGTATTTTTAAGAGTGGGTCATTAATCGCTTGATCATCTAGGAAACAGAATTGCTTTAAATAGCCTAGCAGATTAAAATGCACATTTAACAAACAAGTAATCTTAAATGAGTGACTGGTATTGCTTGGTGAGTAAAGACCTGGCAGACATTTTCTGAGCGTGTATCAGTAAGATCTGCCATCCAAATTAACAGCATGTTCACAACAATCTTGGTGTCGTGGTGGTGTTTCTGCTGAGCAGTCTTGGCTACAAAGACTTGTGAAAAATACTTTTGTAGGCCCATCATTGTTTTGCTGTGAAATAAGAGCAAACAAAATTGATTTTCCCCTACCCTGCCTCCAAAAACATCACCCCGACATGAACAGGACAGTGATGAGACTGATTGAATGCCTTGTAGCATCCTTCATACATTCAACGTACATTAATGTACGTTGTTACGTGCAAAGTGTCACTGCTGTCCACAGAGGACACTTCTCCATCCTCTGTGTCTGCTGCATCTTTCCTTGGCTGTAGTTATTTGCAATAATTTTTGTTTAATTAGGAAACTAATTGAATCAATACCTCACCACTTCACTGCTCCTCTCCCTTGGGATGCAGCACTAACGGGATATTTATTTATTTATTCACCCTATTGTGAGCCTAGTGCTTGTTAAAATATTGGCAGTACAAGTCCCAGCAGTATGGTTTACTGGAAGGTTTACTGTTCTGGCCTACCAGGTTCCTGCTTAGAAATCATCCTCATAAATAGACTCCAGTAAAGGTCCGATGTTTTAATTTCCCACCTCTACAGAGTTTTACTTGTTTCTACCCTCTGTCATATGCTATAACTAATCCAGACTTGTACTTAATGGAAAAGGATTGCTGAGCTGCTTTGTTACCCCTTCTTATGAAACAATTTACATTTCTAAAGGAAAGGCTTTGTCATGTTCTAACAAATTACAGGCCTAATCCGGAGCCTGCTGCAGGATCTGGCCTTTAATAACTGACATATTTCTATACATGCATCTTCCCAAATACCTTCTCATTTAAGTGAAATGTGACAGAATTGAATGTGCAGAAGAGTAATAGAGTATTAGTCTTTATTCTTCACATATTATAATCATGTAATCATCTGCTCAAACGTCCTATTCACTTTCTCTATTCAGCCATTTGTTTATTTAGGCAGGAATTGAATCTGCACATCAACATTATGTACATCTCAGATGCACTGTCCTTAGCTGTTTCACCTTTTCTCCACCACTTCTATGAGAATTTACTTTCTCTTACATAGCAGTGTTCAGGCAAACTTCCCAGCTGCTAAATGCTCTAAAGGATGAGATGAAACTTGTGACAGGATGAAATAGTTTCAGAACATTTGGCAATGGGTGGATATGCAGATAGTCTACTGAAGCAGAGATGATTTGCAATAGGAAAATTCTAGCATCTACTTTGGTTTTAACTCTCTCTTCTTTCTAATTTTACAGACTGACAATGGATTCAAAAAATCCCAGGAGAAAGTGAGCATGGCTGAAATGTAGGAGGTCTAGTACAAAGATGAACAAGCCTTGTTAAGTGAAACCTTTGAATATATATGCCCTTTTTGATTTGCTGCAGTGAGTTTCCCTACTGCTAATAATTCACTGCTGCTTGTTTACAATTAAAGAATAGCATTCATATTAGAATGAAAAAGTGGCTTCTGCAAATGATTAAATATTATGGAAAGATAAGGATGCAAGTTAACTGTGGAAGCTGCTAATTGCACACATACCCCAACATCAGCAGCACTGTCCCTCTTACACTCTCCATCATTGCAAACCACACAAGAAAGAGGGCATTTGCAAGACATGGAGGCATGGATGTGTTTTCTTAATGCTTTGCTGGACTGTCTACCGATGCTTGTTCTGTGAAATTTCTCACAGGTGAATAAACCGTCCAAAGGTAAGGCCTTGAATATTCAGCACAGTGCTGAGGAGACAGAATTAAAATTAATAAATAAATCTAATTGCTTTTACTTAGTATTTAATTAATCAAAATCATGTCTCTTCTCATGATGACATAGTGGCTATTTGCAAAAATGTTGCATTTTAATGAAATACATATACATCTTGGGCCAAATTAATCAGTGGTGAAATAACAGATCAACCAGATTCAACCAGCAATGAGATTTTCCTAAGTGTACAGAAGCAGTAAACATATCCACAAGATTTGCACTAAGTAGCAATTTGTTGTTTATATAAAGATCATAAAGACAGTAATCATGCAAACTGTGGCTTCTAGCACACTTTATCCCAGCATCAGTCATTCCAGTATTGGACCCATCCCAGGTCATTATCCAGCAGCTCTTCGTTAAAGTGAGCATGGCCTGCAAGATTTGCGGTGTTTCAGTGCCCTCTTGCACTGTACGGATACACTAGGTGAGGTGCAGGTCCACCTTCTGCTTCACTTTCTTTTTACTGCTACCTTTAGGATGGTTGGGTTAGGCTCTGTTGCAGCCAACAGACACACATCCCCTTCTTTTCACATGACAGGGATATTTTCTTCTATAACTTCAATCTTTTATTTAATCTCCTTGAGCATTTCTAGATGGAATAGGTGTCAAGTGAATATTTGAAGCAAAGAAAGACTGTTTCATCATAGCGTTCAGATATTTAAATTATGTTGATCCATCTTTGATGCTTGTCTTTGGCCTAGTTGTCATAAACTTCTTCAATAGCATCCAGTTCCTTTACACCCACTGCAGTTCTTTCCTACCTCCTGGTACAGCGCATATGTATAACTATGAATTTCTGAACTGCAGGATTCATCATTCACTTTAAATTATCTGATTATAGCTCCATTGTTTTTATGAGCTTTTGAGGATGAAGACATCTGAAGACAGTTAGTGGCTGAAATGCATTAAATGCCAAGGATATAAATTTATAATCTTGACAGCTGCTGTGTCTCTTCAGCAGGACTGCCTTCATCGCTACACACCCAGTCGTCACTAAGCATCTGCAGCAGTAGGACCTAACATTTCCAAGGATACTCAGGGCTACCACCTTGGATGAAAAGCTGCAGAGCTGAGCACGTTTGCACCACTGGTAAATTACTACCATCCTATAAAAATGCTCATAACCCCCAAAATGTAAAGTAGTGAGGTGTGAAAATGCTAAGCATAAGATATTGTTAATTATGTCTCTTCCTTCTTGTGGTTGTAGTTTCTAAAAAGTCCCTCCAAATAGGAGGTGAAGATGTAAATGAGAAAGCCTTTTTCCATGTAGCTCCCTGCTTTACCTGGATCTTTTCATCGCCTCCTAGCCAAGCTTGAATGCCACACAGATGATTTTCAGAATATATGATTTTCCTGTTCTTTTTTCTTCTTGGGCTTCCAACACTGATGCTATTGTTGAGCACTCAAAGGCTCTTTGTAGCCCTAAATAGCTGTACCAAAGACTTTGTCGTATTCAATCATTTTACCCAGAACCTGATTCTTATTCTGTGGAGTAGCAACGAGTCTTTTAAACCCTGCATGCTTTTGCAGGCGTTTAAGGTTCTGAAGTCCCTGATGCCTAGTTAATCAATACTTTAGGAAGATCTTGTGTAATGCTCATTAAAGCCTAATGCATTGTATTTCTTCAGCTCCTCTACCTCTGTACTTGAAACACCCTGCAGCTTCTGCCCAGCAAAATGGCCTTCAAGTTCCTCACACAGCTTGCTGAGGTGTTTTCCTGCCCGTTTTTCAGTGGTATGGCTTAACATCTCAGATAAATGTTTTGTCTTAAATCCTCCCTCCCACACAGACAACCTGACAAGAAAATGGGGTGGAGTGGGGGACAGGTGAGGAAAACCAACTTCTCAAGTATTAATTCCTGGAGCTGCTGCTGCAATTTTCGCTCTGAAGCGAAAATCCCTGCAGGCTGTCAGAGACAGCTGAGCACACAGCAAGGACACCCTCACACCGTCCCAGTCAGCATGGATGAATGGCCAGATGGCTTTGAATGACAGTTATTTTCTCCATCTCGCTCTTTGAACTCAACTGTGGGCAAAGCTGACAAGGACTGTATTGCCTCCTCTTCTGTCTGCTGCCTCCGACACCAGGCAGAGACTCCAGGCGGTGCTAGTCTAAACAACACTGTCAACCAGCCACTATGCAGACCTTGACGTGGTCTGAAAAAAAAAAAAAAAAAAAAAAAAAAAAAAAGCTTATACACTCCCTATTTACCATTTCTGGCCTATTCAAAATCTTTAAGTTGTTCACACATATATTGATTATCTGCTCAGGCATACAGCTGCTGGGTACTTGCTCAGGACTATGTTTTACTCCAAATTAATTCCCCTGGGTCTGAATATGTGGCCTGAGCTGCCCACAGCTGGCCATCCTTAGCGGGTGCCCATTTTTCTGTGCAATAACCCTTTATTTATTTATTTATTTACTTTTTATTTATTGCAGGGTACTAGCCACACATTAACGACAGCCAGATTCAGATTCCCTCTCCTACTCATCTAAGTTGTGGGGTTTTTGTCTGTCTTCGAATCAGCTTTTGAATACTGAAAAAAATATATATACACATCTGGGTAGGGTATTTGTTCTTTTCTCGCTCCAGGACACTCAACCATGATTAAAATTCAAGGAAAACTGAGACGTTTTGCTTCCAATAGAACAGGTTACTTTGCAAAATTTTATTTCAGCAATAGTGATCCTGGCAGATTGACCAGCAATAGCCATGCAGGGGAGAAGGAGCAGGATGCTGTGGAGAAGCATTATACTACACAGCTGCCACTTGGGAATCATTTGGCATAATACTGGCTTCTGACCAGAGGCACACAGCAACCCTTTACCTTACCTAAGAAAAATATTAAATTGCACAGCACAAAAAAAAACCTATTTCTCTAAAAAACTATCCCTATATCCCTAAAAAATCACTACATCTGGCTATAAATCCAACTCATCTTCCGTTCCAATATGCTCGGGTGACGTTCAAATGAAGATGCTGATTACATTTTCTCTTAAGCTACATTACTATAAATCAACTGAAATCATCTTACTTGAAGTAAACAACACCTGACAGGAAACGTAGAAACAAAAGCCCAAACCACTTCTGAAAATAACGTGATAGTCTCCTAATTGAGTAGAAAGGGTTATAATATGACCAAACCAACCTCTGTCTAGTTGCTATTTAGAAAAGTTAATATGGGATCTTCTAAACACAGAGAGAGGCTGCTCTCTCCAAGGCAGGCCAGTGTTTAACCTCATCCTGTGCTTGTTTGTCATGCATAAGCAGGAACATCCCCAGTGACCTGAACTGCAAGCTACTGCCACTCTCATTTGTAGTTGTGATACTTAAAATAGCAGCTCAGGTGACAAATACACCTTTTGCCACGTTATCTAGGTAGCACCATAAAATGACCACCGGTCAATCTCCAATCAGAGTTCCTAACAACTGAGAATCATACGTCTGTATTACCAGCATAATATTACATTTCATTGATTTTTTTCAAAGCAGATTTTGCAGAAATCAAGCAGCAATATAATCACGAAGGTAACAGCTTCACAACGTAAGCCAGGATGCTTCTTGGTGTGTAAAGACACTCAATTAAAAGACTGGATGAAAAACACAATTCAGAAGCAGATGAATCTATTTTCAGATATTGAGTTCACATGCATGCTCCACAAGGTTGGCAAAAATCTTAGTTTGATAAGGCAGTCATGGATTTAAGAGTACGAAATACAGAAGTGCAATCTATACTCCCACACACATATCCACAGCATTTCCCCAAAGACAACAGAATGATCTCCATTCCACATTATATGGATTTACATTCTTTTGTTATGAATGATGTTAATAGCCTGATGTGACAAATTATCAGACAGCAGAAACACAAACTAAAGCAAGCTTTGCTGAAGATGCCTTAGTACCCAAACCTCCAGTGAAACACTTGTACTCGCCCCACCTTAGCCCCACTCTGATTAAGCAAGGTCAATACTAACACTGAAAGGAAGCATCTCCACTAAAAGGTCAATTAAAACCACAGAGTAATATTGCTGGCCTTGGCACCGGGCACAGCTTCCTAATGACAACTGCTACAGCAAGCTACCTACGAGATGCTGGCTTTAGACACTGGCTGACCTGAGCTAGTTAATGCTGTCAGAACTAGCTCTCTCACCAAATTAAATCACCGTTCTCCTCTGGAGGGTGACTGGCATTTCCAGAGCAAGTTTGCTCAGTTTTCTTCAAACTCAACCTCAGACATATGAAAGTCAAGCTGTGCTCTTTCTGGTTCACGCCACAGAGGCGGCAGCAGGAACAAGATTCTCCTGACCAAATCTTGCCCTCAATTACGCTTGTGCAATCCTGGCTCCGTGAGGCTAACTGGAATACAAAGGAAGCACAAATGTGACAAAGGCAGCATGTGTGGCTCAGAATATACACAAGAGTGGTTTGTTGGCAAAGAAGGTGACATTGTTAGTTGATTTTTCTGATCTACCCTAACTTTAAAGCAAGGTCTGTAAGCAAGCTATCTGTAGCAATAGGAGGGAAAAAACACTGCAATTTGAAGAGAGTCTAAGTAGGGATTTTTAGATGAAGTCCAAGCTCCATAAAACTCCTCTGGGAACATATTTGAACATGTTTACTCATGCCTGTGAACAGTGAGAAGGGACTATTTGTTTTTTCAGGACGCAGCACAGGGGAACCAACTATACCCTAAAGAGTGAACTGTGTTGATTTACTTGTTCAGTAAGTGACATAGGAACGATTTCAGTGCTTTAATTCCCCTTTAATTTTCATTTCAGAATATCTTAGTCATGGACTGCTAGTGTTCATGGAAGCAATAGATGCCAGCTGTTCAATTCCTTTTCTCCTAAATGATGCCTACGCTTTTGACTGCAACCCAGGTCAAGTAGAGTGTGCATACAAATCTGCGACCTATGTAGCAAGTTCCCAACCATTCCAGATTTCAGCTTTGGAGCATCATAATGGTTTCCTAAGGCAATGCTTAGAAAGGAAATGCTTAGATTTGATTTTGTTTTCTACTAGAGAATGAAACAATAAGCCTAATAATTTTTAAGTGCTTTGGAAGTAATTGCTCTTTTACTTAGACGATGCTTCTTGCTGTCAGTCACATGGAGGTAAATCCTAAGCAACCACTTGAAATCAGTGTAATAACCCCTCCAATTTGACCTTTTGTTTTCATAATCTTATATAGAATTACTTGGCTAGCAAAGGCTACAAATTATAAATAATAATAATAAACCACAATTATCATTTGAGAGTAAAGAATTATCCTAGTATTACTTTAAAGCTTAAATCTGTTCCCAATGTTGCCAAAAGTTAATGGAACTGCACAGCAATAATTACTGTAGGAGCACGAAAACAAGAGTAGCCTCAGTCCTGACCACAGACACAAGCCTTTTCTGAAGTCTAATTGCTGGCTTCCCACACAACTCTGCAGGATGTGTGCTGCTCTCTGAACAAAGAGCTTCCTAATACCTTATAAAGCAAAGAACAGTATTTTACCATGACAGAAGCAGTATCCTGTCACCAGCCAGGTGGAATAATCCCATGCTCTCTGTTCAATAGGATCATACCTATACCCATTGGTTTATTATAATGCTGAGCTTTTCCCTTTCCTCTTTCCATGACCTTCACATTTCCATAAGACAAGACTAAGTACTTTCTGCCTACTCACTTTCAATTATTGCTTTGATATTTTGTTGCTCAAAGCTATCAAATTCAGTGTGATTCCAGTCTTGCAGAAAGAAGAAATGGGAATGTGATTATTATTGGGAGAAGTTTTGAACCATCTGCAAAAACCAGTAATAATAACGTTGAACCATCTGCAAAAACCAGTAATAATAACAAAACACTCTTCCCAGAGATGCTGTATATCACCTTTGTTTAATATTTTGTCAGTTCCACTTAGAAAAATTAATGCCTTGGGAAAAAATAATTGAAAGCGTCTTTCTAGAGCACTGTTAGCATCCCCTTGGGGTCTTTATTATTCTAACAATTTCCCATTTTAAAATACACAGGTACTAACAACCAACAAATTATTACATTTCCTTTAAATGAACTGAAACAACAAAGATAATTAACTAAGAACATAAGCCTGCTTTCCATATGGTAATACACATCCCAAGGGCAAAGTACTTCTCTTTTAAGGAATTCCCCATGGATTTCTTATCCACCTTGTAAGGGTAATTAACAACTGCAAAACACAACTGAACTTGCCTAATGACACAATATTCTGAAATGCATTACTTTTTCATGGAAAATCAATGTGATCTGTTTAAAAAAGAAAAACAAACAAACAAACAACACAACGTAGGACCTTGGAAGAATACAGACATATTTTCTGCGATGGAGCATGCTGCTGTAACTAGTAATACAATTTAAACTCTGAAAAGGTGTTTAGAACAACATTTACATTGAGGGTTATATCAAAAAGAAAGCTAAAATAGGACACATGGTTTCCTGTTAAGCTAAGTGGTAGTTTGTGAAAAAGGAACACATTGGTTTATAGGTATAAAATATGTTAAAATTCAGGTTAGGTAATGGAAACTATGGTTTTAATATAATTTCATTAATTTTAATATGCCTACTGGAAGCAGACAGTACACAGAATATTAAAGCTTTTTTGGGTACACACTGTATATTAAAATTCAAAAGCATCTTATCTACATTACTGTTTCAGTTTGTTGCCTGGTACAGCTTCAAAGTTTACCATTACTAGGACTAATATAAAGACAAATGTGGTAACCATAATGAAATTAAAACACAAGAGCTAACAACAGGTAAAGTTCTAGGGAACATGAAGTGTTTGGTTTGGCTGTTTAATTTTTTTGCGGGGGCTTTTTTTTTTTTTAAATGGAGATGCAGGTAAAGAGACAAAAATCTCATTCAAAGGAATCCCACAGGTGAAAGATATGCCCAAAAGTAGTTCAAACAACAACAGAAGAAATTATCACATATTCTGTGTTCCTACAGTAATGACTTGTTCAGTTTTCCAAGAGAATGTTTCCATGGTTGTATAATCCCTCCACGTCACTGGTGTCTTTCACTACAAGAGACCAGACTAGAAATTCACTATTACCCTTCTGGTGCGAGAGTCTGCAGACAAAATCCTGGACAAATTAAGTCAAAGCAAACTCTGCAGTCAACTTCAGTAGCAAAACTATTATTTATTTATAAGATACATAATAAGATATAAAACACAGACACACACACACATCCTTCAGTATTTTCCTAAGAAATATTCAAGGTAGTACCTCATCCAGAGGCATTCTTAATGCCTGCTGATAATTCCAGGAAGGCAAGCAGGCCATGCAGTGATGAGCATCCTGACGTTGTTTAATGTTCAAGTTTTCATACTTTATGCTATTTCTTTTGTGAGGGATTTGACAGCTTACCATTGGTGCAGGGTGGACCAGTTTTTTAAATACAAGAACATTTTACATGGGATAAATCACTGAGCTGGAAGGAAGTGAATGATTGGCACAGGGCAGAAGTACTTTTTGCTTCAAGGCACTGGCCTGTCATTTGCTGGAAAATCTGTTTTATTAAATGCCATTCACACTTCCCAGATAAGTCACTGAGGGATATGCCAGATTCTTTCCCAAATACTGCTTGATACTCAGTGCAGATCACTGATGCGAACACAACATCTCTTTTGATGTTCCTAAGCACTGAAGTGTATACATTTCCCAACACATCGAATGTTTATAAGGCTAAAAGAGGGAAAGATATCAACTCTTTGGACAGAAAAGAAAGCCACTGTTTTTCTGCCCTTTCTAAGTATCTAATAAGTTTATTAGAATAGTGCAGGAAAGATGAAAGTAGGTACCAACAGCCTGGTTAGAGCAAGTTTCACTTAAGTGTATTTTTATTTAAAGAAGTAAACATTTATTATTGGGAGATGGAGAGGAAAAGAGCAAGTAGTAAGGTCTGCTGTGCAACAGTGATGCACCAAAAGTCCTCAACCGTGGCTTCTGATTTGCCCCTTTAAAATTTCTCTTTAATCTAACCACAATCTAACCACAATCTAACCACACAGAAAGGATGCAGGATCATGGCTTAAGTTTGCAGAGAACGGGGGGCAGTGAAGGCTGAAGGAGAAGGTGGAAGTTGAGTTATACACACATTTGACTGTGGATGCGCACAGATGCATTTAGTTGAACTAAGGCCTTTCATTTGACTTGGCTGGTCTTTGTCAGGTGTGACAGCTGAACACGCTGATACCATCCACATCAATGGTTGCTTTTCACTTCTGCTGTACATGTCAAAAGAAAATAAATGTATTCCACTGACACCCAGCTATCAGGCAGATTATTAGCATGAGTATAATAGCATTATTCAGGGACTATAAAGAATGCTTTTCTGCTTAGTCCCCCTTCAATCATACAAAACACCTGAAGTCATTTTTCAAAAAACTTGTGGGCTCAGATCACCTTTAAGAGTTGTGAAGTACTCTTACATTGGAAGCCCACTAACACTGATCACTTAGCAAACAAAACAGTAACAAATGAAGTAGGTCTGCCATCAGAGCTGTGAGTCACTTATTTCAAATGGCCTTTTTGTGTAGTTTAGGCTTGTATAACAGTTTCTTAGATCAGGCAGTGCACAGATTTCAGAGTGATACATAACAGACTAGCTTTACCTAGCACACTTTACAGCACTGTTTAAAAATAATAATTTGAAAATTTAACCAACTAAGCCTTGTTGAGTATTTTTGCCTATAGCATCAGCATTACTGTTTCAACCTCCCATTTTCCTTCATATCAAAACCAATGACAAACTACACACCCACAGACACATTATCGAGAAGACTTGTAAGTAACCTTAATACATTATTCTAATTATTTTCTACAAAGGAACACATTATACATGATAATAACCAGCAGCAGATCATTATAAATTAAATTTACAAACAGCAGAGGCAGGATATAAACATTTATAATGCAAGCAAACAGCACTTTACCTCAGATGTATCTCAGATTATAAAATGAAAGATCACCAGCATTTCTATGTATTCTCAGCAAATAGAGTACATCCCGTGTAGCAAATATGGTCACACAGAATACTAATTATCACTTAATATCCAAGTGAAAATAACATAACACCTTTATTCAGCTGAAGGTTCTGAATCCTGGCAACTGCTATATGGGATTTTCCTTGTCTGCAAATGCAATCCACAGCGCGCCCTTTCCAGGCAAGCCCCTGCTCCATTTTTGAAAAGGCCCCTACAGCCAATATGTCGGGGCAAGTGCTGACAGATGCACCTCACAACCTGGAATTTCCCATGCCTCACAATCAAGTCACAAGCCCCTTGTATAAACATATGTTAAAAACAAACAAGAAATAAAAAGACACTCCACACACACATCACAGTAGTCTACATAATAGGATTTTTCCTACACCAATTTGGGCACACACTGCCAGAGCAGCTGGGCTCCTCCCAGCACAGGAAATCAGCCCTGCCCAGTACCACAGAGGCTGTAATCCACCTGCTGGCCGCAGCTTCCCAGATTCCTCTAACAGCCCTGCACTCGCTTTATTAAGGATTTTGATCACTATTTAGGTCAGGTTTTGTTGCTCATCTCTCAGCCTGCTGAACAGAGCTATTTGTGGGAGACAGTACCGCTCGATACAAGGATGTGTCAGCATAGACCTTCGGTAGATGCAAAAACCAACAGCAAAACTAACAGAAAAATTATTAGCCTCATATTTGAAGCCCTTTCCAAAATACTCATTGTTGCGACTGGAAATTTCTATTCTTAGTCCTATTCTCGGTGTTTGTCCCTCCCACACCCGCCAGAGCTTGGAGCATGCCTCACTGAGGCCTTTTCCCCATGTGGCTGCCTCAGGCCTACCAGGACCGCTTTGGGCAGACAGAAAAACTTGGTCTTGGGGCAAGATTCGTTATAAGAACTCACAAATTCCAGTAGCTCTAAAGTTTTATCTGAAACTTCAATTCCTTTCAATTCCTCCACCTTTCAGAAACAGGCCTTGTCAAACACGTTAGCTAAAGTAGCAGCATGCTGCCTCAGTACATCATAAAATATGTAAGAGTATACAGGATAGCAAAGGGAACAGCTCCAGAAGGAGTGAGGCCCTTGGTATTTCCTGACTTTGGGGTACTTTTCATTCTTAGTGCTGCATTAGTATTATTTTCAAGTGTTTGATGCAGTATTAACTAGTGTCATGTTTTGAGGAATAGAGCAGTACAACACTGCCTGAAGGAAAGAGAAAATACCTTGAAATGAAATGTGTGATCATTTACAATGCCGAAAGCTTTTTAGCTATGGGCATTATTTCACAGCCAAGGTAAGCACTCTCTCCTATGGGTACAACTACACAGCTGCTCTTTAAAAAGCAGATAGAGTTTCTGTTTCCAGCCTGTCCTTCCATATTAAGTTCACACTGATGAGAATTGATCTCCCAGCACTAGAGGTGACAGATCTGCCCTTAAACCAGGCCAGAAACAGCCATAATTGGGGTCTCCCTCTGGGGCAGCCCCTCCAGCCTTCTGCAGCATGTTCCCTGTACACTGAAGCAAGCACAGCGGTAAGAAAACCCATGGACGTACCTGCCCTGCAGAGAGGGATACAAAACCTGGAGCTGCCACAACATCACTTGAAGGCCATAAGGTGTCATTGGCAAGTCACTGGTGCTGAGACTGTTTAACCAGCTGGGAGCAGCTGCTCCACACTGGGATGAGCGGGAGGCCACCTCAGAGCCCTCACCCACATCACCTGCGCACAACAGCAGACAGCTGCTGCTTCCCGGGTCCATCAACCGTCATGATGACATCACCATGACAAGAGATGACAAACAATGAGCCAAAATCCATCCAGAGAACTCAGACAGGGTAGGCTCAGATTACACCTTCACAACTGGGCCAAAGACCAATTAGGAAGTAGGGCTGGAGACACACACACAGTACAGTTCAGGCTCAGGTTTAAACAGAGCCGTTAGAGCTACAAGGTGAGGGTGTGCGGGGTGGAAAACCCAGGTGAGGCTGATCAGGGCAGTTAAGCACAATCAGACAATGGCTGCCCATGGATGCATGAGCCCTGGCAGGGACATCAGTGTGTTCAACTCAGCAACTGATAGGAGGTAGTGGCTTTCATTATCCCCCACTTCCAGCGCAGCAATAAAACAAAGGCTCCCCTGCCTTTGGGCTCTCCAAATCCACCCTAGTATGTAGAAAGCACAGCATGAGTGAACACGTGCAACCCCCTCTGCATAAACAGGAGCACAAATTCACACTGAAAAAATGAGTTAACGTTTGAATTAAAGTCACTAAATGCATATTGAATTCCTAGATAGACACTTTATTTAATTTCTCATCTTTCTTATCCCTGAAGAAGAAATTAAGTTTCATCTTGTGAAGACGTGAAAGCTGGACAATCTCTGAAAAAAATCTGCCTTTCAAGAATGTTAGAAATTGGAAAAATATATTCCATGCAGCATAAATAAAACTCAGCCTACAAAAAAGCTTCCTTCAGCTATACATATATGAATGTGCAAACATATAATTGATGCATAAATTTATTAATGCAAACTCAGAAGCTTTACACCTTGTAGTCAAGTTGACATATGATCTTTTTATTTTATTTTCCAATAGGAGAAAAAAAAAGTAGCGCAGAACTGATAAAACTGTTTGAGATTAAATTGGATTTTCCACTACAGAAATCTGTTTGGAGACAGGTATTCCAACAGCGAGACACAGTACAAAAAAAAAAGTCTCTCAGAGCCTTAATGAGAGTGACAAGGGGAAAAGAGTGTTTCTGCTTTTCTAGAATGTTACTCCAAATGCTGCTTTTGTCATAAAATACTTCTGCATCTTTGCAGAAACTATTTTCTTCCTGTCATTATCTTGCAGTATTTAGCTGAAAGGTTGGAATAAGAAAGCTGCATTATGTAAAAATGTTTTATGTGCTATTCAAGCAAAATATGACACCAACTTTGGATGAAATGAGTAATAAATGTATTCGAAGGTCTAAATTCAATATAACAAATATGGTACATTGGGGTTCACCTGACAGTACCTAAGGATTGGCATTATTGGTAAAGTTAACATATAAAATAGGGATTGTGATGGTTCTTGGCTCCAAAGGATGAGTTCACTGTAGAAGCCAAGAGCTTCCTCCCTACTGACCTAGCTAGTCACTTTTTCCTTACCCACAACTCTAGGGCTGCCCAAAGGCCACAATACCACCTCCACAGCTGGGACACAGCTTGTCTTTCATTCTCTGCTCCTTCCCAGGACAGAGGCAGCTAATCATGTCCCTAACACCCTCTTACCCCTTCTCTATTTTCAATTGTCATCCTCCTTCCAACAACTTCCAAGTTTCACCTTTGTGTTTCTGCCACCAGAAGGGGTTTCACATTCTCTCCCCCGATTGAAGATAACATTCATTCTTCTACACACAGCAGCTTCCAGCCTGTCCCAGAATCTGTCAGTCCCTGACTCCACCTCATCTCTGGGTACGCGTGTATTTCCTCCTCTTTCAGGAAAACTCCACTGTGCTTGGAGGTTTGAGGAGGTTTCAGCTGTAATATAATTAAGTTTATCTTAGGTGACTAGTAAAATCTCATCTTAGAACTGCTATTTCCTGCACAATAATGCAAATCTTCATAGTTGTTCAAAAAATTAATTTATTTTTGACTTTTATATACTTTCCAAACAGCAGTCATTACACATTTTGCTCCACAGTCTACATGTCATACACAGACATTTTTCCTCCTCTGGACTCCTCAGTGCAGCACTGTGATGTTCTTTTTGTGTCAGCAACAGCTACAACACTGCTGTGAAAAATGCAAGCCAGCATCCAGTATAGTTCATGTCACTAGAATCTAGACTTCAGTTTGCTCTGCTCATAAATGTTTCTATTTCACCTCTATGAAGTGAAAAATATTAGGCACAGGTTATTGCTCATGACAGTGGTTACTGGTAATTACCGACAGTCTGCACATACATTATCATTTACAGAAATTATTGCATTTTTCTAGACATTTAACAGTTATTTACCCAAAGTGTCTTCAAGTAACTATTTTTAAAAAAAGGAATTATCAAAATTCAGTGGAACAACTTCACTGAATTTCAACTTCCAAGAGAGATACACTTTCTGAAAACAAAATAAAGAGTTGGCAATCATTTATGGCAAATTTCACCTTGACTTCTTGTCAGCTTGCATTCAGTAACTGTCCTGAACAGTACTAACACATTTTTCAAGGTTGTCTTGGCCCTACTAATCTTCAGTATTTCATGAGCTCTGAGTTAGTATTATTACTGAGAGATGGATGATACTAATAACTGACTACTTTGGAGAATGTATTTTAGGGATTTCATTTCTACTTTCTAATATCATTTATTCCTATGTTCTAAGGAAAATATTGATATTGAAATTAAACCCCATCAGTAAGCTCAATCAGATCATTCTATAGCATATAGATAGTGATCAGGAATTGATCTGACTCAAGCTGAAGTCATTGGAAGGATGGTCAAAAGCCTTTAGGTCATGCTCTCTAGAGATTGAAAGTACTTCTTACTAAAAGTACAGTAAAAAAAATACAGTGCATTAACATCCATATCTATCTGTCTCTGCATAGGTCCATAGTGCACACTGTGCATATTTTAAGTGTGTGGAACCTTAAATTGCTCCAGGAAACTTTAGAGATTACTTTAAAGCAATTCTCTACTGTCTGCACAGACTGACTGTCCTCTACTAGGGCAAAAAGGAAGGTCAGTCTAAGCTCCTTTATAGCAGGAGCTGGAAACCACGAGAGCTACCACATACACCACAGTATCATCTGACAAGTTTTTGTAAATCCTAATTCATAGCAAGAATATGAAACATTTCTTGGAGATCGGATGAAAACTTAGAAATTGTCGTAATACTTCAAATGAATGAAAGTAGTAGAGGAAAACAGTCATGGGTATGGCTCCAAGAACAAGAAGAGAATGAGTTCTGTGGGCATAAAACCTGCTAGAAAAACCTAATTGGAAAAGCCAGCTCAGGGATCACTGATCCTTTTTAGGTGAATGCCATTCTGCGTGAAAAAAAAAAAAAAAAAAAAAAAAAAAAAAAAAAAAAAAGAAAAAAGGAACTCACAACTTACTATTTCCACTGTGCCGAAAAAGCAGTCAGCATTCAGGGCTGCAGATGGTTTGGAAGCAGTTCATAGTGAGTGTTCAGAACCTGAAATTTGGGCTCAGTTTGTTGTAATTGGTCATGTAATTGGAGACCATCTGACAATTTGTTTCTTTAACTGAGATGTGTGTACTGTAATCCAGCACAAAGATTGAATGGTCACAATTAAGAATATAGATTTCCCTCTCTCTGAATATTGTGCCTTAGCTAGTAAATATTTGCTTTTCCTATGGCTAGCCTGACTAGCACATGCATTTGTTAAAACAATCACAAAGAAAGTTAACAAGCAAACAGGAAGGTGGTGAAGCAAACTTGGCTAAAAATGGAAGAAAACAACTGCAGAATTTGTGGAGCACGACGGAGCCAGCTCTAGTACAAGGGCAGTACTGTTGAATATATGAGTATCACAAAAATGATAAATTAGAAAAAGGCTTTCAGCATGCTAGTAAAACTCTGATTATTTGTCTATTTTATTTCAATATCAATTAATAATAAAGTTTAACACATTTATATTACCTGTGATTGCTGCAGATTACATCATTTTAATAGGTAGATTTCAGAATATTATCTACATGTGTCAAGCTCATGAGGCATTTTTTCTGTCACCACGTACACAAAAAGAATGCAGTAATTTATTTCTTAAAGCAAGCAAGGGTAAGCTGAACATATTCATTTTAATACACAGTACTTAAAAGCTGTAGAGGTAGCATTTTTAATTGTTGCCTAGTAACAGTCACAATATTGAAATTGACCTTCAGCTAAAAATAAGAAAATATTAAAAAAAAAAAAAAGAGGAAGAGACTATTGCTATATTAAAAATATAAAATTATTTTAAATTTACCATGCTACCATTTGTAAAGGCCTGTTTTAACTTCTCCCAATATCTGGAAGAGTTAAATAATCTCCCCATTAAGCCATTCCCCATTTCACAATCCAAACTTAGATTTTATGAAGTGTTGCTAAAACGTGACACAGAAAATGAGTTTGTCACCTTGACAGCAAAAGCCAAATTGAAATCTAGTAAGAGTGAACTTCAGATGTCTGAGTAACTTCAAACAAACATAAAAAATGGACAGTGTGCTGACTTTGCTAAATGCATATTACCTTTTGTTTTCACCATAAATCAAGTAGGTGTGAAACTTACACTCACCAAAAGAAACATGTAGATTTGGGGGAAGTTCTTACTTGTTAGCACGCACTTGTATGAAACTCTGATTGGAAATCCTTTTTTTTATGCAATATATATGTATATATATATATGTATATATATATATATATATATATATATATATAACATCCCAGGCTATAGCTCCTCTTGGCTACTGAGCTACTGAGTAAAAATATTATATTTATATTAATAAACGGGTCACAATAATGCTAAAACATCATAGTTCTGTATACATAGTAATGGTAAGGTCTTTCTACAGCTGTTGAGTATTTATGTATTGAAAAGGATCCTTCAAAAAAATCAGAGGTAAAAATTCTTGGGTCCCTTGCTATCAGCCATATGTATGGAGAACATATTGCCCCCAAAAGAAATTTCATGGGTGTGAGGGTAATCTTTCTGTTAACCAGATATATATCTAAAGGGTATTCCTAAAACTGTTTTCAGGTCAGTTCCCTTGTTTAGAAGGCTCAGCTTTAATTGAAGCAGTAAGTTAGCTGATTTTACACATTTGGATGGAAGAGGAAAATGGCTTTTGTGATGAGCATCTGCTGTTTTGTTAAAAATGTGGTTAAAGACATTAACAAAAGTGACATTACCAGCTGTTCTAATGTCAAACAGCTTAGTAAAACTGTTTTTTGTCAAATGACAACATATGACACCAAAATCAATTCCAAACCAATAACACTCTCTTAGTTGCAAAACAGGATGCAATCTAGAAAAAAAATGTTAATTAAAGTACAAATTATACTTTTTTCCCCTGAAAGACTAGAATGCCAGATTTACTGACAAAATTCAGCCTCTTTGCTAAAATCATAAAAGGCAAAATGTAATCTATGATACGTTCTCTGATGTATAAATAACACCTTATTCCCATAATATACTCGTAATAGCAATAGAACATGACAGGCTGTGCCTCTCAGGGCAATTAAAGCATGCCTCAAGTGGTTAAAGTACCTCGGCCTTTGGACTTGCAGCTCACAAACCCCCACCCTTTTGTGCTGTAATCATCAGGCAGGCAATGCTTTTGTGTGCTGCTGTTCGACTATCCCACACTTCTGTTGCCATCATTTATAATTATCTGATTATTAGAAGGTGACATGCTAGCAGCCTTGTCAGTCAGTGTTCTTCTAAGGGGAAGATTATAGTCACAGCTAAGCTGAGGCTTTGGGCCAATACCCTTAATGTTCTCTTAAAAATAAATAAATAAATCCTTGAATTAAGCAGGAAAATAAATTACCAAAAATATGAATGACATCATTTAGACCTTAAGTTCAGGCTCCAAGTCAAAAGTGGATAAATTTGCTTTCAACATCTTAATTGACCTAGAAAGTTCAGATGCTATGAAATCCCAAATGCTTGAATATCTCATTGAAGGAGCATACCCTGCTTTTCGAAATTAGGAGAAAAATGCATGTCAGAAATGTTTGGGAAATTTCCTTCCCGAAACATACGGTGAATTACATGAGTAGAGACTCTCAAGGTAAGTCTAGTCCTCTGAGACAGTCATACTGCAGAAGAGATTGGTGGGAGAAGCAAGCAAACAGCTGTGCCTTCTTGTTAACTAAATAAAGGACAAATGCTTTAAATCATGATCGATGTATGCAAACTCACAAACCTTGAAAAACATGGAAACTGGAATAACGGCTTCCAGGTGGAATTGCCAGCAGTGCTTAGGTGACCAAGGTACACAAGTCTGGTGCCATCCACTGGATTTTACGCTTTTGAGTATAAATCCAGCTCATATAGCATACACTACAACATTTTGCAGTTCTATATTAAACTCATTCCCCTAAAATGATTATTTCTGTTAAAATATTTTTAAGTGGATGTTATTTTCCGTAAAGTACCCGAACACATTTTGATGTGCATTTTTATCCAGCTTCAGCAAAGAAACAGGATACGTAACATCAGTGTTTGTTGCTGTCCCCTCACACCACAGCATATGGTAGGTGAGTTACAGACACTTGTGTTGCTGCTGCAGCTCTTCAAAGCTAAATTGTTGCATTAAAATCTTAGGCATATGCTATTTTCAAGCTGTGAAATACCTGCTTACTTAAACACACAGATGCCAATAATTCCCATATGTCTTGTGAAGATTTTGAGCCACTTTTAATAATTTATTAGCTCTGCACAACATAAATTTGAAAATGTAATAAAAGGGGGGGAAAATCTTGCATTTGTCAAAAATGACTGAAGTACAGAATCTAGCCCCAGTCGCACACTGAATGCATGTCCAGCACACTTGACTGGATCCTTCTAAGCTTTGCCATATACTGAGTGGCACCTTCCCTGCTATAGGTACCACTCCTCTTCCTAGCAGCTGGTTAAATCCTAACCTGGAAAAGATGCATATTGCAGAGTATGGGGCAGGAGGAGTTGTAGAATGCAACCATTGCACCAGTACAGGAAACCCAAAAAACACTTGCCTAAGATCCCCCTGTGAATGGTCCCTCCTGATCTCCTGGAAATTGCAGGAAAAGGGAGAGCTGCCTGGTAGAAACCACAATTATCTGAATGCACTGTTTCTGCAGACCTCTTCACAAAGCCTCACTCACACATAAGCAAATCATTATGTACAGTAAATGTAAGGGACTGAACTCACACAGTGCAACCATTAATCTAATGCTCCCCCTGCATCCACCTAACTAATAAGATTCTTCTCTTTCCAGCCATCTGCAGAGCTATGGATTCCCTTCCCTCAATTTCTTGTTTTAGTTTGCGCTAAAACATCAGACAGAGGTATCAAGGAAACCAACTAGGTATATATAACCTGTAGTAATTCATTAGGAAGTTCTAGCCGTATTGTTATTAATTACTATTTGTTTGCTACAAGTGGAATTTATACTCCATGGGTTATAATCAGGCACCATCAAATCAAATAAGAAAGCAAAAGGCTGGCAATACATATCAAATGGTTGAAAATAAGCACACAAAAAGACAGCAGAAGATTACAGTTTAAGCACAGAATCAGTCTGTAAATTTAACCATTTTGCGTGCTTAGATCAGGACACAGTCTTATAATACAGTAAAATAGACAATAACAGCGGGTGATGCTCACAGGTCTGCCATTTCTCCCCAGCTGTGCAGTGGCATGTTACACTGGTGAAAATTAGAAAGCAACATAACCTCAGCTGACAGGTTTATTAAGACACACAAGACATTACACAAGGCCCTTTGACATTATAATCACTAACTCAGTCAGGAGTAGAAAACTACTTGCTATCATTATTGGAAGTAATTGGTCAAAAAAAAAAAAAAAAAAAAAAAAGGAAGAAAGAAGGAAAGAGTAAGCAAACAGTCTTGTAAATGTCACGTTAATTATTTAGGATACAGGTGCTTTCAGCCACGTATGTTGTATCCCATCTGTACTTCTGTAGTTTTCAGTGATCAAAAGTAAGGACCCAGAAAAAGTCTACTTTGACCTTGCTCCATTGGTTCAACTGCTTTGCCTTCTATTAATGAAACTGTTCATGCTTCTGTTCCACAGTTAAGGCTTTTCATTGCTGCTATCGTAAGACCCAATTTACAGTGATTTATAATTAAACTATACAAATTAGTTCCAGGTTGGACCTGATACAGTCCCAATGCAAGTCCTTTCTATTGTTGTCTCTCTCTCTCTCTTTTTTTCCTTAACATAGTTTGATTTTAATGGATTTGTCTGATTTTATTGTTTAAGCGTTAGGGAAAGAGAAGAGTTTAGTGGTCTGTATGACTTCATGTGCTCTCCTACATGAACTTCAACCTTTAAATATGTCAAAAAATAATGAATGTCAGAGTGCCAATGTTTCTGGGAAACACGTAAGTGCTTGACAGCTCTTCACCTGGCGAGACATAATCTAGTGCAGGTCAGAAGCAAATAAAACTCATTGCCATCCCATGTGTAAAGCCCTGCCATCCCCATGCTGTTCCTGCTGTGGCATCAGGCACTGAACAACAGAAAAACACAATTCCTGCTTTTAGAGACTGTGATCTACATACCAAGCCAAGGTCACTGGGGAGTACAAACTAAAATGGAGATGACATCATTCCTCTAGCAAGGAGAAACTTAATCATCACTTTTATTGACAGATTGCAGAAGTTGTGCAGCCCCTCTTAGAGCTTGGATTCCTCATGCTCCGTTCTGTCTGAAGAGTGGGGTGGAAGATTGTCTAGCTAATCCCTTCTCTTTTTCTACTCCATGATTTAGGTGACTCAAACTCTCTTTACCCAACTATTTCCACGGCTCTAGAAAACACTTGAAAACAAGACTAAGAGTTTTTGAGAGTGCTCAGACACTCTGCTGCTCACTGTGACATCTGTGTGTGAGCTTGTGGCAAAGCTACCCTTAACACACAATGCCATCTCCTCCAAATAAAAATACAAAAAAAAAAAAAAAAAAAAAAAAAAAGGTTGTGGCTGAATGAAATGGAAAACAAACTGCTAAAAAACTAGTGCTTCAGAGGTATAACATGGAAAACCAACTATATCAGAGGAGACAGCTTCTTCACAAAACCTGCCTATATTCTTCCCCATTTATTTGAAAGCAAGCATTCTTTTGGAGGGTACAAAATATGCAACAGAGCAATAACCAAATAACGGAAAAACGTAACACTTTTTTTTTTTTTCTTTTCCATTCTCTATATATTTTAAACAGAGTAACGTTTCAAACCTGACCTCTTCTTTTGGGAACCAAACAATTTCAATCTCAACACATGTTTGAGCTTCTGCTTTGGTAAGCTTTGTTCTGTTTCTCCAGGAAAGACCTCTTTTGCTCCCTGTGCCCTGAGACAGCCTTGAGCTGCAGGCATGTCCTGCACAAACCTACAGAAACTGCCTCTGGCCTAACTGATTGTTCCCCTTTGCCTTCAGGCACAACACAAGCATCTGTCATATGCTGCAAAGGACAGTAGTCTTCTTATAAAGGGCCAAGAAGTAGAGATCTCTGTAGATCTCTATAGGACCCCAAACCACCTTCTATAGGACCACTAGCCACCTTCTTCCAGTTCCACAAACTGCAGAAATCAGGCATTAACAACTGCAGGTAATTGTTTGTGAGTTAATGAACCCAGAGCAGCTCTATTAGCTTCAAAGCCAGGCCCATGCGAGTGTACTGCAGGTATGTGCATGGAGGAAAGGAGATATAAAAGTTCAGAGCAGTGTTCTCTATTTATTTCATCTTCAGACTTTTCTGAGATAACAAATGCAAAGCCAACAAACATTTACAATGTTGGATTTCCTGATTTCTACTAGACTGTGCCACTAGGGTCCATTTAATACACAGGAATTGCTAAAAGACTTGAATATGCAGCCTTTTGATGCTAAGCAGCCATTACAAGTTTTAAGTGCTCAATGTACCTACAAATACGCTTAAAAGATGTTTACAAACACACATGGTGACATGATTCAGCTAGCTTTAATTTAAGAAGAGACCATACAAAGATCTTAGATACTCCTGTTTGATAAACATGACAATGTATACCAACACTTGTGCCCCAGAGGGACGTAGTTGATGATTTAGTGGGTATGGAAATGCTTATGTTAGGGGATTCCTTTAGTTTATTTATTTTGCCTTAAGAGGCTTATACTGAAGAGTACTCTGTGAAGATGTCTCTGGGAAGGTCATATTGCTTGGATTTTTACACCTCGTACAGAAAGTCCTCCAGAGAGCGAACTGCAAGCCAGCAGTGAATAAACATTCTTTAGTGATGTTTGCTCCTTACTTACCTCTCCAGCTTGTGAGGCGAGAGCAGAGCTCCGCTTTCCCTTGCAGGATGCGTGTCTTTCATTTTAATGCCTGTGAGCTGAGACAAGATCTGCTTTTTGTTTCCTCTCATTTCCAGCTGCCTTTTTCCTTTGTCAGAACTGACAACTTAGAGGACAATCAAAACACAGAGAAAGAAACCTTGCTTGACCTTACTGCTAAGAGTCTTAAAAAATTAATGTTAGCAGCTATTTATATGCATCAGGAAATCACTCTTTTGCCTTTGAGTTTAGCTGTTTCAAAATGTCTTTTTCAAGCTCTCTGGACATGACCAAACTTTATGAACATTTCACAATTCATGATCTTCGCTTAAAAAAAACACACAAGGACCGATACTCTGAAAGAGACCTACTCAAACACTGTCCAATGGGTAGATTCCCTCTAGAATAATTACAAGCATAAAGTGTTTTCCAAGCACACAGTGGCCAAAAACACTTGTATTACACAAAGTAATTTCTACTAAAGATATATTTCAATGGCATTCATTAACGCAACAAAACTTTCTCCATATCCAAATGAAGGGGCATCATCTTGTTTATCTTTTTAAGAGTTCCAGCTGATTACTGTGCTAATCAAATCACTTGGAGCATTTTACAGCCCCAGCTAATTTGAGTACAGTGCGTTTTCCTAATAAAAGATATTCTGTTAGTAGTACTTGTAGCGGTTGACTGTTCAGTTTCAAAAAGCAAGAATAACATGGGAAAATAAAATAATTGCAAACGTTACCGTGTTCCCCACTGAAAGAAGTATTTCTGTTCAACTTGTGTGCATGTGTACTCTTTAGCTTGTCAGTGGAATTAGACACAAAGTCATTTGAAGCCTAAAGGTCAGAGGGTACTTCTTCAACAATTGATACTATTCTGTAAGAACACACTTGAGTTTGAACAGTTTTGTTCTCTCAGTCCTTAAAAAAATAAAAATAAATAATCGATGCTGTCTTAGAACTCCCAAGGAACAGGACCAAAAGCCCTGCAGAAATCAAACTAGAAAGACCAACTTGACACATTGGGGAAAACTTCAAGCCCTTGGCTCGGAGCTATGTGCCAGGATGCTTTGTAGCACCAGGTGAAATCATGTATATAACCTAAGCAGCGAAGAGTCCTAGAGGCCATATGTGAAAAACAGCTTTAGCCATTGCACATGACGATGTTAGACGTTGCATTTATGCAGAAAGGGGAAAGAGATAAGAAAGGGAATGTACAGACTTAATAAGAAACAGATGTCATTTTCTCTCTAGTAGGAGGCTAGCATCAGAGAGATGTTTGAAAAATTGTTAAATCAACAGTTGTGGCAGCTGAACATCCTTGAGGTTAGCCAATGTGATCTAAGCCTTCACAACGTGATTTGAAGATCCCACAAAGCAACCTAGATTGAAAATTGCAGTCAGGGTGAAAACATAGCTTCTAGGTCTTTAAGTGCCCAGTAGAGATTGTTCTTTACAATTGCTTCCTCACGGAGGAGGAGTTGGAAACATGGGGATTGTGAAAGGAAGCTCTGTCAATCAAATTTTACAATTTATTTTTTCAATGGTTTATTTTCACCCCAAAGCAATGCAATTCACCTGAGTGGGAAAAGTGGTTGAAAACCTTTAGAAATGTCAAAGACCACTTCTGTACAAGAAATCTTGGGAACATGCCTACCGTATGCCATTAGGCTGGTAGTCAAGACAGCACCAGTATGAGGTGGACAATGGCAAGGTTTCTTTTTTTCTTATTTTTTTTCCCCAGCAGAAAAGAGCCATTAATGAGAAATACAGGTGGAGTAAAAATACCCAGTATCAATTAATTTAAAAATAAAACTGTAGTAATTTTAGAGGCATGCTTAGATTTGAGTAGAACATTTCATTTCCATAATGCCTTTAATTTCAAGTGTGCTGCAGACTGTGCACAGAGGAATCACAATACACTAAGCTAAAATGCAGCCAGCTCTAGGGTCAGACAGAGTAACTATTACAGAGCTTACAGAATCTCACTGAGGGTGGCTGCACATGTTCCGTACCAGGACCAAAGAGACACTGCATATATTCTCAGGAGGGAAGCAAAGAAAAATATGGTAATTACAGTGCGGGAGGAGGAATATAGATAAAATAGAATGTAATCCTGAAGCTTGTAATTTAGCCAGGGTATCAGATTTAATTCGTAATGTTCAGCAGGCTTAGAAAAGAGCAATGCAATTTCCATGAATTAGAGGAATCCAGGAGGTCTTCATTTAGTCTCTATTAGACTGAAAACCCTGGACAAGCTTTGAGTCCTCAGCATTCTGCAACAGTCGCCACACATATGAAAAACTGCAAAGGTGCTTTCCCGAGAAAACAAATGGCAAAGAAACTTAGTGATGTTTAGACCTGAAAGCGAAACCCCAGGCACATTTATTTATTCCTCTTACATCCTGCTGTCTAACAATACCCATGCATCCCTCCCATAGACTGGACTCCATTAGGCTGTTGCTGCAAAGGAGGGAGATTTACTACTTTGCTCTGAACAGCAATATCACAGGATAATTGTTGTTCCATTGGATTTGGGCTAAATATTTACCAGCACTTTCAAAGCACATCCTGAACAGGAGTCTTGGCAGAGGCACCCACTCTGCAATTCTTTTAACTGGCAAAAAGAGTGCCAGTATGTGACTCGAGACTTAAGATTTCTCTTGCTGCCCTCCCCTTAACAGACGGGAAGAAATCTTCCCGGTTGTCTCCTCAGCTTTTCTGCTGCACTCTTCCAAAGCAGCATTTACGCTTGTCAGAAAGCTGTGCTATTACCACACTCTCAAATTTTATCTTGCATAGCCAAAATGCTATGTTATGCCTATCTACAAATTTCAGCACAGTGCACTGCAGCATGTTCATAAAACAAAAGTTCATACACACAAAGACAACATTAATATGCAGCAGTTGAAAATGGATAATCTCAGTACACTGAATGCCAATGTTGTAAAACCGTGAGATACACTAAACTTAGATATACTGTCATATTAAATACAAAACTAATGTTACTTTAGTGGTGAAAGGGAGCACTGGAATTACCAAAAGTGTGTTCCTACTGTTACAATGGGAATAATTACAGGGTATTGAATACGTTATAGAGGGAATTGGAAGATGTGAAGCAATGATGTAACAAGGGAAGTGTTTCCATACAGTTTCTGCTCTAAATTCCTTCGGGTATCCATGGTAGAAAAAATAAAGAGGGTGAGAGACAGAGAAAGAACACTAAACTATTTCTAATCACCTTAAGTGTACATTAGAGAATCTGACTGCAACATTAGTGAAATTACACAGCATAGCTCAGATCAGGGGGGCTGGATTTAATATACAGAAGCCCTTTCATAGGCTGTACTGAGGATAATATGGTAAGGAACATTGGGCTGGAAATTTGCAGGGTGAAAAAAAACACACTGTACAGTCTCATTAAAAGTTTGAGAGCAGTTGACATTCTCAGTAACAAATCTTTCAAGAAGCTGCAGCAGCAAGACACATACTAGCATAGCCTTAAGCTGCTAGCAATTGCACAACAGTTTAAATACACACACAGAACTGTAGGTCATAAAAAATCACACACAGAATTTCTAGGTTGGAAGAGACCTCAAGATCATCGAGTCCAACCTCTGACCTAACGCTAGCAGTCCCCACTAAACCATATCCCTAAGCTCTACATCTAAACGTCTTTTGAAGACTTGCAGCGATGGTGATTCCACCACTTCCCTGGGCAGCCTGTTCCAATGTCTCACAATCCTTTCAGTAAAGAAGTTCTTCCTAACATCTAACCTAAAACTCCCCTGGCTCAACTTAAGCCCATTCCCCCTTGTCCTGTCACCAGGCACGTGGGAGAACAGTATTCAGAGGCAGTCTGCACAGCCTATCCAGAAGACACAAGGACTAGTTTATGACAGAAATTATTAGAGAACCTAGAGATGATCCTTGACAAAACCAACCTAGAATGAACAAAAGTGCTAAAAATTGCCCAAACCATAATAGCTGAACAGAAAATAATGTGGACTTACACTGAAGTCCCAAGACTCAGACAGCCAGTTGACAATCAGCAGCGTGCACGTGCTTTCAATGCTTTCAGAAAAGAAACATCTGGGAAGGCACAGGGAGCTGCCTAGAGCCATATTGGACAATGTGTGTTTGTGGGCAAAAGATAGGAAATGTGGTGTGTGGAGGATATGTATATACATAATACAAACACATGCTGTAATATCTATTCAGGTGAAGCCTTTGCTAGTCAGAAATTTAGCTATCTGGAAGAGGTGTACCATGACATAGCTCAAACTATGGAAAGAAAGTGTCTATTAAAGGAGTCATATTTGGTTAGGGTGGTACCAAGGCTATCAGCCCAGGAGATGACTATTTGACCAGCAAAAGGTCAGCAAATAAGTCCATCTCTCCATAGCTTTCACCCCTTTTCACAATTATCAATAGGAAGAGAAGCACTACATTTTTCATTGCACAGATTAGAGATGCATAATAGGGTATTACACAAAGATAAATATGTGGAGAGGTACAGACCGATGGGCAACAGAAAGGAACAAAACGTCAGGAGAGATTTGCAGGGAAACGGAGGATTCACAAAGACTTGTGTTCAAGAGCTAGATGCTCTCACAAGTAGAAAGAGAAAAGCACAAAGACCTGAGGAGGAAACATTCATCTGGAATAAAAAGAACAAGAACTGAGACATGTAACAGAAACACGGAGAGAGAAGAGGGGCTGGAAGAGGAAGCGTGTTTGCACACTTTTTTTCTGGAGGGTGAAGAAAGTTTGACAGCGTACATGGAGGTCTGCTGTAAAGGAACAAAGGTTGAAACCCACTCCTTCACCCAAACCCTAGAAGCACATCAACTGACTTAAGGAATGCTATATGACTGATCTGTACCGCTGTAGTTTTAGGTGAAGACTGTGAATTAAGGAGGAGAGTTGATGGTTCAGATGGAGTGGTATTTTATACCGTGTGGGAGGGTGTTGACCCAGTATGATGCACTGTGTAGTGTTTACATTTACAGGATCACCAATAGCATAGACAGATGCTTCATAAAAACAAACTACGCACATTTTAAAAGTCAAAGGTACATGAATATGCCAACACAAGGCAAAAGCTACCCTTGTCTTTCCTAAGAGCAATAAACAGCCCATTCACACAGATCAAATGTGGTTAAGGCAAATAAAGCTAAACTAGGCCAAGATTAAGATTGACACAGTGTCTATATAAGCACTTGAAGAAGAAATGCTGTGCTTTATTCTCAAAAGCTAGTGCTCGTAACCTGGTCACTCCTCAGGACTGGGAACCTGATTTTATCCCTGATTGAAAGAAGGCATATATACAATCCATCTCTGTAGCTCTCAGCTGTCTGTCTATATCTTACCCTCCCTTCTACAGTCCATCCAGCATATAAGCAGTGATGCTAGTACCTTTTTTTTTTTTTTTTTTTTCCTCTGGCAATAAAAACAGTGGTAAGCTTCACTATGCTTAGGTTCTTGCAGAGCTATTGTACATCCTCAGTCCTCCAAAGCAGGCTGTGGGTGACTGGCATGACCAAAGATAAAGCTGGCTAAAGGACAGTTTCTGAGCACTGGGGGAAATCCAGGTTTAGTATCACAAATACTTGAAAGGTAGCAAGCAATTCTCATCAGAAGGGGTTAAAGATCCAGGAAAAAAATCAAGAGGGAAGTGCACATCTATACGGTGAGGATGAGGACAGCAGCCAGAGCTTTGCAGCTTTTCCTCTATGTCATAAGCTAGGGAACAGCTCATGAAAAACAAAAGAGGATTTCAAATAGGTGGCACTGCTACTTGAGAAAGGAAATTATTTCTGCATACGATCAGCCAGAAACCCTTCCTGCATAGCTTGGAGAAGGGTCATGGGCCTGAGCAGCCACCCACTATCTCATGCAGAACAAAAAATGACCCAAGCAACTGAGGTTGGAAAGAGCAGAGACAGGTAGGGAAGATCACAGAGCATCATCTCAAAAAGTAACAGCCGGGAAAGATAACGCAGCAATTTAACCAGGTGTTGTCAGATCAAATCAGAAATGCTGCTGCTACCCAGCTTCGAGTTAATGTAGGTCAAGACACTCCACTCCTCTCTTCTATATAATCTCCCACACTTGTTATGTAGATAAATGCAAAACAAACAGCACGCTAAAAATAGGCTGAAAAGCCAAAAAGATTACTCAGATTATGTCATGAGCATGTAAGACAGCAGGAGAGCAACTGCTCTCAGATTTGGGAGATGAGGTATATTAATGTTTAAAATTATTTGTCCTGTTTTCAGGGTACAATTTAATTGCTCTTAGCTGATGGGTTAGAAAGCAATACCACAGTGTACACTGTATCCACAATAAATATAGGTATATGACCAATGCAAAGCCTTGTAGTAGAATTTACAGAGGTGATAAAAATGGGTCATACCAGAAACGCAGAGACTGAATCAAATTACCAGGCCTCTCTTGATAGAGCATACACTCAGATACATATAAATTATGCCACTCAGAAACAAACCCTTTTTAAAACAAGCATGAGCAAAAAGCAGCAGGAGAAGCTTAACTGCAGCTGTGTTACATTGTTATCAGTTAAAAGGCTTAATTCAAAAAGATTAATTCTAATTTTTAATTAAAGATAGAGAACATTGCTACTCCAGTTAAGGAACAGTGCAAGGAACTGTAGCATATAGTAAAGTTTGGAGGGGAGGGGGATGTTTCTTTAAAATAAAGTAAAATAAAGTCAAGTAAATAACCTTCTGCCTTGTACCTGCTTTGGAATTACCACAAAATGATACTTTTGGTATGCCTGAGCTACCAAAGCTTTTGGTATGCCTGAGTTAAGAAGCCATTTGTTCCATTCCCCATTTCCTTTCTATCATGTGACTTGAGAAAATGTAGAAGAAAGATTTGCAAGTGCTGCAAAATAGGTTGCTGCTTGGGCTTGTAAGAATTTCTGCTACTGTGTAAATTGTCAATGCAAGCATTGGGTTACATTGCTTCAAAGTATATTTACATAGGACTGTTTAAAATAATGATATTTCGTAAGTCACATCTTCAGCATTATCCAGATTGTTGGCAGAATCATTTTATCAGTGGAGTAGATATGGGAAGTAATCTAAGACTATATAAGTAAAGAAACTGTAAAATATTTTAAAGAGGAAAATAAGTAGCCTTACAGCTGTCTTCTGCAAGACATAAAATATTAGTGTTAGCTTACAAAGCACTAAGTAGAATTTAAATGCTTCTGATGCATGTAGGATAAAAAGAAAAAATGAGTTCAGAAATCAGTCAGGTGGGTGGTTTTGAAGTACTCTGCAAATGCCAGGAATAACCCAAAGCGATATAACTGAGGTATTACAGCAAAAACCCATCTCCATCTTAGCATATTATTTTTCAGTTAAACCAATTACAAAAAAATCCACTTTTGATAGGTATCAGGAGCTGGCAAAAATATTCCATAAAGGGATATAAAGGCTACATTCTAAACTAAAAACAAACAAAAAAAAATACACCACCCACATTACATAATTTTGTCATTTATTTTCAAGTAAACATCCCATGAATTTGAAATGCATAGCCTGGGCTGGAAGTTGACAGGTACCACCAAATTATGAGGTACTAAAATCTTTAATTCCTGATTTTTAATCAAATTTTCTACCCCAAACATCAAACAGATTTTATGTCTAAAATACCATGTAAAAATGACACTCTTCCCTAGGAGATTTATTACTTCGGAGCACAAACACAAAATCTGTTCCTGCAAATGCTCCCACATGAGCAACCTCTCTGATACACATTAGGGCTTGAATAACTTAATGACATGAGTCTCTCTATTTAACATGAGTCAAAGGTGGTGAATACTGGCACTACTGCAATTTACGCCACTTGATCATTTATCTCAATTTCTGCAGAATTAGACCCATTAACATGGGTCCATAACGTTGCTACTATTTATTGTTGATGCTGATGGGAGCAGACGGATCTCACTCAGAAGGAGAGCCCTACTGAAAAGGCTTGCCTACACACAGTCTTTAATCCCATATACAAGCATAATGGTTTTCCAGTATAATCTGTGGAAAAGGCAAGTAATTCCTCCAGTATGATATGACTGATATGTTTAGGGAAAATGTATTAAGCTACCTTGCTGCAGGAAATATGGGGAAAGACAAAAACTTGCCTATGTAAAATACTCTACAGACTCAAATTCTTTCAGTAATCATGATTTCAAAATGGTCCCTGACTATCTCATGAAAACAAGCCATCAAAGAACTGACTAAAACTGGAAACAGCAAATAAAAATGAGCAAAACCAGTCTAAAATTACACCTTTTAAGTTATTTTATACAACATCTTGAGAATGGGTTGCTGCTTTGGGATATGGACAAAAACAGCCCTGCCTTCACCAATAACTCCAGAGCACCCCATCCCAAAATTAAGAGTCCTGCAACGTGCACCTCCTCACACACAGTATTGCACTGGCCACCAACAGCCTATGCTGCAGGACACCATTTCACTTGGTGTTCACTCTCATGTACAAACCCTTCAGTATTTCAAGTTATCTCACCAAAACAAGTGCCAGAGTGAAAAGAAATGAAGGCTAGTTAGTGGAAGAAAGCCTTTAAAGTGCAAAACAGTGTGGTCTGAAAGTCCTGTTCCCAGCTCTCTGTTATCTTGCTCGGGACATAGGGCTCTGCTCCTTCTCAGGACATCACTCCCTGTTCAGCTAACCTTCGTATGTCTGCCCATTTCCCCCCTCTTCTCATACACGTAGAAAACAATTTTATAATGGCTGTATTCACAAAGACTAAAACTTGGGCATTTAGCTAGGAAAGATTTAGCTGTAAAGACTGATATCTTGGCACATCAGTGAGATCAGCAACAGATCTACTTGATGAGCGCCTTCATAACAAATCTCAACAGGAAGTGACATTGGAGCTACCATTGCCCTTGCCTCACTCACAATGCTATTGTAAAGGAGATTTTAAAACAGCATGCCTTTTTCAACATAATTCTCAGCAACAGCATTCATAAGCACAATGACGAGAAGACAGTAGCACTTCCGATGACAATCCAATTCCAATTTCAAGCCTCACAGGGTGCTATTATAAACAGCAGGGAAAATTACAGAAGATACTTTGGCACCTTTAACTTTTAATAGCCATTTTAATGCAGATGATCTTGACATAATTTTACTGTCTATTTGGTAATCTTATTTGGAAAACGGAATGAACACAAGATCATCATGCAATATACAGTGACATTTATTTTTTTCAGTATCTGTTTTCCTGAGCATCCTTCTCAGGGATCTTATCATAAATCAGGAAACCCTGAATTGCTGGAATTTATTTGACTGTGTTGGTACAGCTGGTGCTGATAACAACAAATGTGAGTCACAGAACTGTAAATTAGAATATAGCGCATCAATGGATTTCTTTAGGTGGAGACTTTGTAATAGTATCGGAGAAGTGACTGCATTTATGGCTCAAGTGGTAACCTGAATTCTTTTTCAGCTTAACTTGTGAAGTCAATTGACTGGCAACAGAACTTCAGCAAATATCCTTCCTAAAATGTCTGTCTACAGAAGCCCACAAAAGAAAACCAAAAAAAGAAAAAAAAGAAAAAAGAAAAAAAAAAAAGTTTCAGAATACTCACTGGAACCCCATTAGGATACAAGCAGCTAGGAAAGGAATCTGTTATTTCTTACTAATCTTCTTTCGGGGGAAAAGGGTATATATGAAAATGCAATAATCAAACTAAACCTCTTCACCAAACACAGATCAGTGATACATCCACAGAGCCTAAAATCTTTACAAAGACTAACATAAATTCATGTGTCTGCCTCCCTTAGCACTTCAAGCATAAAGATGATGAAAGTATAAATAAAACTTGTGTATACAACTTTACCAATAAAAATACTCAGAACAAGTAATGCAGCTTTAGCTAAAGATGCAACGCAAAATCCCAAGGACGAGTTGACATCCCACACATTTCTCTCTCTGCCTTCTGGAGATACTGATGGGCCAAATGGTATGTTTTATATTTACCAGTGTTTTTCCCATGACAGCAGGACCTCAGAACTAGGCTCCCACAGGGTCTATGTTTACATATGCCCTAGAAGGAAAAAAAATTATCTTAAAGCTATTGAGAGACACCTAATTAGAATGAATATCCTTTGCATGTATACTAAATTAAACTCTTACACATTAGAAATCAGGGGGAAAAACAAGCAGATAGTTGCATCACACAAAATTAAAAGACAAAAATTAATTCCAGCTGAAAATGAATACAATAATTAAAATTTATTTACAGATCACAAACAGGAAAAGAAATGGGTATCTCTCTGACAAAATTTTATGTTTCAGCCTGGAACTTAAAATAATAATAATTTAAGTAATTTTTTAAAGGAAAAAAAAAAAAGTATTCTGAAAAAAAATATATTTTATTTTAGAAAAATGAAAATATTTAAATGTTTCAAAATTTGGTGTTTTCTTTTAAATGACAAAATTGAAAAATTCACTAATTGGCATTTGTGCCAATTGAAGTTCTCCATTCCATTTGGTATGTATTTCAGGTAGCCCAACTGTTTCTGCGTTTACAAGGATCACAATGTGTGCTAACAGTTTGCATTACCAGCAGAACTCATTTCTGTGAACACACAGAGAATTGGCTGGAATGTGAGGAAAATAAATAATAAAAAAAGTGAATCAGTTTTACTCTCACAATGAAAATAAAGAAAGTAAAGATTCTATTTGTGAAAGAAAATCATATCATTACATTTGCTGTCCCTATTTTTAATTTGTATTTTGAAACTTGAAATATAGTTTGAATGTAGGAAAACAAAGTAAGTACTCACAAAATTGCAAGAATTATGAGTCAAAATCTGTTATATTAGATCCTCTAAATAGAACCTAATGTATTGTGTACTTTCTTGAGGACCTAATTTTCCTCAGTTGTCGTGTTCTTTTGTGATGAATTACCATGTGGAAAACTACCAGTGAAGTGCTGAAGATAACTGAAGGCGTCCAATCTACTAACCAGGGCAGGCAGGGTTAAAGTCAGACAGTGTAAATATTTGTTGGATGCCTCCACTGCTGGACTAGTTCCTATTAGACCTCTGAATAAATAAATAAATAAATAAATAAATGAGAACACAATAAAATAAAATTCTGAATGCAGAAGCCTTTTTTTTTTTTTTCTCCCCCACAAGGTCACAGGTGTCTAAAAAGCAAAAATAAGAGTACCATTGTTCTTGCTGTTTCTCAAATCATTACTCTATCTGGAGGAAGGTTAGTGTATCCAGCGGTGCTAAAGATAGGGAAGAAATTTTGTATAGATTATTATTTGGCAATATAGATATAGCAATGACAAAAAAAAAAAAATAAAATAAAATAAAATAAAAAGGTACATCATATTCAGAATACAATATTTTAAGGAAAATGGCGTTTCGTCACACATTGGTAAGATGTTTTTAAGCTAACAAAAATACCAACATAAGTAAAGGCTGTCTAAAACTACTGCAGAAGTGGTAGGTATTTAATTTACAGTTTCAGCTAATTTATGAAATTCTAAGATCAAAACTCCTCTTATTCAAGACATGTGATCATTTAGCATTTCATTGGTCTATATCTGCCCAAGAGCTCTGGCATGTTTTTTTTTTTATTTTTTAATAAAAAAAAAATGAAAGTGATCATAATTAGAGTCTGCTGGAAGCAAGTAAATCCAAGGCAAGGTCAAAGAAATGTTTTTCTGTCCTGAGGGCACCACTGGGAATGAAGTGGTGAGAATGCTGAACTGCTTCCCTCTCCACTCTGTGTCTGTTTACAAATGATAAAAAAGATTTCCCAGTCGCTCTCACACATGCAGAAATCACTCTAGAGTAAATCCATCAATGATAAGGCCCTTAATACAGTCACACTGGACTCAACAAATTACACATTTACCCCGTCTCCCATGCTTTGTAAAAGAAAGAAAGAAAGAAAGATGGATAAAATTACAGAGATAATGCAAAAAGAAAACCTAAAGATGCTGAAGTTCTGCTAAAAGGCTGTCCTTTGAGAACTGAAGTGTATAACTTTGCAATTAGACTTTGGATGAGAGGACTACCATGTCTTAGTCTATTGTTGTTCTTATCAGAGGTCTCTAGAGGCTGTGGACAACATCCAGTAATGATTGCTGAATTTGATCATGTTTCTAAATTAATTGCACTTTGGCCTGTTGGGAGTAGGCAGTCATATCCAGGGAAGAGGAAGGGAATAATACTGTATTATGCCAAATAAACCCAAATAGTCATTGTATTCAGCTGAGGCTGTGATCTAAATCAACTCAATTTACATAATCAAGTTGAATGTATTAATTCAACATAACCAAGTCTAAGTACAGTAAAGGTATGCATCTGCAGCACACACATATTTCTTATTCAGAATTTGCAGTCTACTACTTGTATTCAAAATGACCTGGAGTTTTAAAACTTCCTCTGCAGTGTTAATGTAGCAAAATAGAGATTTATTGTGCTGAATAAAGGGGGTGTGGGTGGAAGATTAGAGAGAACCAAACATTCTAATTTTTTACTTTGTATTTCTTTTATATTGCTTTGTGTCCAACCGGACATTTCCTAATGAAAATGCATCTCGATATATATGACCACTCTGAAGTGGATTCTCACCAGGAAGTAAGCTGCTGTAAAACCCCAAATACAAACCAAATCAATATTGCAGTACTTTGAGCAAAAAATGGGGAAGGACTTTAGAGTTGTTGCATTATTGAGCAACCTCAATGTTTATACCTATCGGAGCCTTGTAGATTTCTAGCTAAAGGACAAACTTTGTTTTTCAGAAAGCAAAAAAGCCATAGATGTTTTTAGCAGAATATGTCCTTTAGAACATACACTTGAGGATACTGTAAACTCATGTTCTAAAAAGCCACCCAAAAATCACATCAGCATTCTAACAGGCCACTATAGCTGGCTGTCCTTGGTTGAAGACAAGAGCTGTGGGGCATCAAGGACCTGCACAGACATAGGGTGTGCCTGGCCAAGGGCTGCTCTGTGCAAGAGGACGGAAGAGCACAGGGAAGCCCAAGTGAGCTGAGAGCTGAGGTTCCTGTGAGCCACTATGAGTCTCTAGCCCAAATGCTGCCTACCTCCTGTGCTTGGACTTTGCTGGCTCCCGTAAGACCCAACACCAGTCTCTGCATTGCACTTTCCTTCCTTACAGTTCTTGGGTTGGGAAGCTTCTATGTGTGCCTGTTGGCTCAGCCTTGTGTAGTGGGTTTACGTGGCAAGGTTTTGGTAGCAGGGAGCCATAGGGGTGGTTTCTGTGAGAAAGATCTAGAAGCTGCCCCATGTTTGGGAAGGGCCCCATTGTTTTCCAGATCCGAGCCAATAAGCGATGTTGTTTTGCGCCTCTGTGAGAGCATATTTAAGACAGGGAAAAAACGCTGCGCCACACAGCAGCCGGGAGAGTCAAGGGAGTGGGAGAACAGCCTTGCACCAAGGTCAGTGTAGAAGGAGGGGGAGAGGTGCTCCAGGCGCCGGAGCAGAAGTCCCCTGCGGCCTGTGGTGAGGACCATGGTGAAGCAGGATGTCCCCCTGCAGCCCATGGAGTACCACGGTGGAGCAGGGTTCCACGCTGCAGCCCGTGGAGGAGACCACGGTGGAGCAGGTGGCCCTGCACCGACGGAGGCTGCCGCCTGTGGAAGACCCCTGCCGGAGCAGATTCCGGGCCGGACCTGTAGCCCGTGGAGAGGAGACCACGCAGGAGCAGGTGATCTGGCAGGAGCTGCTGCCCGTAGGGGAGCCAGGTTGGAGCAGTTTTCTCCTGAGGGATGGACCCCGTGGTACGGACCCATATCTGGAGCAGTTCTGGAAGAGCTGCTGCCTGTGGGAAGCCCATGCCGGATCAGTTCATCAAGGACTGCATCCCGTGGGTGGGACCCCACAGCACAGGGGACGAGAGTGACCGAGAAGGAGCGGCAGAGAAGAAGTGCTGTAGACTGACCATAACCCCCATTCCCCGTTCCCCTGCGCCGCTCGGGGGGAGGAGGTGGAAAAGGGTGGATGGGGGGGGAAGGTGCTTTTGTTTTTTTTTTCCTTTGTTTTCTCACTTCTCTCGCTTGTTAGTTGTAGGCAATAAATCTTACTATCTCCTTATGCCGAGTCTGTTTTGCCCGTTACAATAATTATTGCGTGATTTTCTCGTCCTTATCTCAATCCTTGAGCCCTTTTCACATATTTTCTCCCCATTCCTCTTTGAGGAGGGGGAGTGAGAGAGCGGCTGTGGTGGAGCTCGGCTGCCCACTCGAGCGGAACCACGACACCTTGTTCAAAACGGGCCAGCATCATCTCCCACAAAGTCTCAAAGTTCCCTTCACCCTGCTAACTTGTTTATCCCTCCTCTTTTTAAGCTTCAAAACTACCAGGATTAGCTTTACCTAGGCTCCCTACTACAATTTCTCACCAAAACCTCCCATTGCTAAACTGATAACCTTATTTACTCCAAGTACTACTTCAGAGAAGCCCTGAAATTCTTCCTTTGGCAGCCATGCCTCCTCTTGCCAAGCACAAGCCCATCGTAGGGCAGTGTGTCCCAACAAATTCTGTATTTCTGGGCTCCTTCTCATGTTAGCCTCAGGGCACCCCAGGAGATGGTAAAATCTGATTACACTTCTCATCATTTCTGGAAAAAACACTACCATTTAAAATGTGACTGCTTCCATTCTGCAATTGTTTCATTAAGGGAAAAGTAAATCAAAACTAAAACCAAACAGAAATCTGCAGCCCTATGAATAAAAACTGATACAGCTACAGAGTTTCTAACATTTCCATCCTGGCAGTGCCTTTCAAAGCCCGTTTGAAACAACCCCTGCCTACCAAATTGCAGAGGAATTATTCTCAATTACAGCCCTCCATCTGTTAAAAAGTATAGTCACTGATCAGTGCTGACCTTTCCTGTGACAGGTCAAACAAATGAAAAATTCTGACAGCCACTCAGTTTTGAAGCTCCAGGGAGAGGGAGACAGAGAGAGAAGGAAAGAAATAAGGTTTCTTTGCTCAATTTGATTTCAGTGTCTTTTGTGTTATTAGTAAAACCACATTTGCTTTCTCTCTGCTGAATAAATTGCACATGGCAACATAATTTTCTTTAAAGTCATTAGCTTAATGTTTTAATTTTGGTATCATTTGTGAAAATCTTCACACAATCAATCACTTTTGCTTTTGTTTCCTAGTTCTGGACAGTTTTGCTGAGCAGCGCAACTTTGCTTCCCTCTCTGTTCCAGTGCCTATATAACCAGGCTGCAAATAAATCTGATCAGATTCAGCAATGTCACGCTACTGGGAGAGACCTATTGCTAGGGACACCTTGCCAAATTACTGAGTAATCACTGAAAGCACTCTTTCAAAGCAGATTCAGGTTAATTAAATTTAACTACATGGAGAGAGTTTTTCTTTTTTTAAAAAAAAAAATCACCTGACATTTACCTGTGACTGTTTCCTTAAAGAAAAGAGTTTCTGTGAAAGGGAGAGACACTGACCTAATGAAAGGTAAACACAAAACAGTCTCACTTAAGACTGACTTAGTAAAGTCTATACTCTCCTGCATCCACAAGGCAGAACTGTTAATTAGGAGTGAGAACTATTTATATAGTGCGGCTGCCACTTCTAAGGACTTCAAGAAGATCAAAAGGACCAAAGGAAGAAGTGTCCCCTCAGGAGCACTTCTAACCCGTATTTAGGTTAGCTTATAACTGATCCTTCAGCTACACCAGATGTGCTTTATTAGAGGATATTGTGTTCTGCCCCAAAAGAAATGCAGTTAATTTATCTCACTGGAAAGAGCACAACCCAACTGGTACAGCCTGGGCAGGCCAAAGGAAAGAGGAAGACAACATTTTGGCATTTTGCTTATAAATGACAAAGACAGTTGTAGAGAAAATTCTGATATTCTTATTCATCTCCTGCTCTGATGTTTTTTTCTCAATGAAAATAAACAGGAAAGGTGTCAAATAGTTCCTTTATTAGATCACTGGCTAAGCACTGGGAGAAAAAAATGAAAACCTATCACTTCACAACAAGCCAAAAAGTTTTTTTTGTTTGTTTGTTTTGTTTTGTTTTTTTAAGTTTTGTTTATTTAAATTTAAATCAATCAAACAAATAAAAACTCACACCAGCCAAACTGTCTGATATGACACCACATCTTTATTCCAGGTTAACCAGAACCATACCTTGAATCTATAATAAACAATTTCTAGGTTGGGATGATGCACAGAACTTGCTTAATTAGATCAGCCTGATTTCAGAAGAAAATGTTATTCTGGAACAAAAATCAAAATGATTTATTTTTAGCTTGTCAAATAGAATATTCTCCTACAGCTGTGCATGCCAAGCACAGTAGCTTTTTTCATTGACTATTTTAAGCAGATAAGTTAAATAAAGTCTAAGAAGCCCATTAGTACCCACTAGTTTCTCCTCATGATAGTGTTTACACCCAGCAGCCATGGTTTTTCTTAGCCTTCTTTTTGATTAAATGACGAGGCTGAACTACAGCTTCTCCACTCTTAGGCATTTTTTTCAATTTCTTGACTCATTGTCACTGTTCTTTTCTGCAGTCTCAATATTTTTCATCATCCTGTGAGTACCAGAGCTGAGCAGGGCTCCGTAGCACTGGCCTCACTGATGTGGTGCCTGAGAAAGTGAAAGGCTTGGAGAAGATCATATCACCAGCTGCACTGTTAGCAGAATGCTCCAAATTCATCAAAACAAAACAGGCTATAATCTTGCAAACGGCCATTAAGTCTCCTACAATTACCAGGTTGTTAATATTTTCAAACTCTCATTTCTAGATATCTATTTCTCAGCAATCTGAGGGAAAAAATAATTTTAAAACAAAAAAAAACAACAAAACAAACAAACAAACAAACAAACAAACAAAAACACTTATTTCACTTTGCAATGAAATGGATAAGTAGGAATGGGAGAAATCCCAAGATATGTTTCCAGCTCAATGGTAGGTACCAGGGCTGGCAAACACACCGGTAATGTGATTCAACTCCAGTGATTCAGTAGGCAACTATTTTTCCCTTCAAGATAATACAGAAGTAGGAGCTCACTACAAAGAACAGTTATGTTGAAGAGTCATTCTCAGGAACAAGATTTGGAATAAAGACATGGGGCCCTGACGGGACCTTCTCATTCTTAATTCCTATAGAATTAAGTGTTCCTTGATTCCTATAGTAATTTATATAATATCTGGGAAGGTGATCCTGGCACTCTAAGAAACTTCCAATTGCATTTTGACCAGAATTACAGAATTAATTTTGTGTGTACATTTTTTTGTTTTGTTTTGTTTTGTTGTTTTTTCCTTCACATTTCTTACATAGCATTGGGCACTGCTCAAAGTTTTCTAGGAAGGATGCTCTTTTTCTAGAAAGGATGAGCAAAACAACTGTTAAACTTCTGGACTGTCCCACACCCAACCTTCATCTGTTGAGAGGCTGTCCTTACTATTACTAGCAGAAAATGACCTGTGCATCTGGTCCTTGAAAACAAACAAACAAACAAAAAATCCTAAAATAACTATCTTGATTATTGTTGCAATTTTAATAATACGGCAAGCAACATAGCTCAGAAGATAGTCTGGAGAGTTTTATCAATTAAACTCACCTCCTCAGCTACTATTTTAGGTTTTAGCATTTTTTAGGTTTGTTGTCTTGGGTGGAGATACGTATCCTTTTATCACTTTCCAGATATTAATGTACAAAGTCCCTTTCATTATTCATGGTCCATAAACCCATACAAAGAGCTGGGCACAGATCAAGTACATAGGAAACTTAATTCCAAATATCTCACCATATTTTAGAAGTAATTTAGCAACAGCAAGCTCAGTGCCCTTATGTATGAAGGTTACCTGCTTCAGAAATACATAACGCCTCTACTTGTCCTTTGACTGAAGTTATTCAGTACTGAAGATTGTAATACATCATGATAGCATTGTCACACGTACAGTCAGCAAGGGATAATGCCTGTTATGCAACAAAGGGTATGATTTAAACTAACAATCTCTGTTATGAAGATAACACTTCTCAAGGAGGTTAGGCACAGAAGTTGACCTGAAGGCTCATCTACAATGACTTCATGATGTCAGACATAAAGGAGTTGAAGACAAGGAATCCAAGAAGAGTCATGCAATCATGGTTTACCTGGTAGTTTTCTCACTCCACAAGATGCTACCAAGCACATCAAGGGACACAAGGACTTTGGCAGGCTTAGAAATCTGAGAGGTCTACCACAAAAATATCCTTTTTTGCTCCATGAAGGGTGAGGGAAACAGTATCACGTGTTTTAGAAATTCTTCCAGTTCATAATCTGCCTTTCTCTCTGTGCAGAAATAAAGAGTGCAGGGAGAATTATGCCATAAGTAGAAGAAAATTAACGCAAACCCTGTACCACATGTATTTGTATGTAGGTGGATGCTACCTTTTTTAACGTGCAGTGTTTCATTGCCAAGAGATCAGTGAGAACATATGTATCAAATCATCACTTTCACAGAACCAACTGTTAAGAAAAGAAAAATTGTTCTCATTCCTTTAGGGGACACAACCAGAAAAAAATAAAATAAAATAAAATTTTGCAAACCTCTTCTCAGATTAAGGACCCTTCCTAGTCACCTCTCACCACAAATAGTCCAACTCAAAGTAGCGTGCCCCTCTCAACCTTCTGGACCCAAAACCTCAAATGAGCAAATCTACAGCCACAGCCAGCCTGAGTTCTGTCTCTCAGCCCTCAGCTCAGTGAGAATATAGATGTGAATTCATAATTTCTGTCCTCTCTTTATTGCTGACATAGTCCTACGCCATGCAAAGGAAATGAGATCATATGGACACACCACAACGTTCTGCACACTCTGCAGAAGTCTAACAAGGTCACTCATCCTGTAGGCGGAGCGGTCTGGAGTAGAGGGCTAGATTTGCATCAACAAATGAATAATCTTAATGTTACACGAAAGCACTCTGGCTTTTCAACAAAACCAAGGTAAATTGGTTTTCATTTACCCCAGACATCCCTCTAGCTTGCTCAGACAAAGAAACACTAAACAAACAGCTATCTTCTGACAATGTCGCATTAATTACAGTGCTGTAGAAATGAAAATGATAAGCATAGACTCAAGACAGACCAAAAAGTTTAGATCATTTCAAGGGTTTTGGTTATTCTGAAGATCTTCTGACTCCATTTATGATGTACACAAATTTCATAATTGATTCACTGGGATTAGGATCAGTCCAAAAGTTTAAGGAACTGTTGAGGAACTATCAGATAATTGTATGTTCAGATTTCTCATGTATAAACTCAGTTCTGTTTTTATGAAGTCTTGCTTACCTTTTCTGATGATGGACATAACAACAATTTACCTCAGAGGTGAAGCAAAAATCAAAATATAAAAAAAGCATTAATTCATGCAAAATGAAATCTGGGATATGGCCATTTTGTTTTGTCGCACAGTTTAAAACAAAGAAAGTTTAAACAAGATAAAAATACTGTATGAAACATGGTCCTAAAACTCCTAGGGTACACTGCAATGCTTGGACAAAAATCAAATACATTTTATCCAAAGTATGGCACCAGCTTCTGTCAAAAAATTATATGTTCAGTCACAAATGGTTATTGTAAAATCTTTATTAACCTAAGTGCATATAAAAATTGTGAATTCTTAATACAAAGCAGTATTTGACTTTTAAATTTCATTTTAAGCTCGCCCTGTTCACTTGGAATGTGATTACAGAGTAAATTAAAAAGTAATCACATGTGAATTACATTTCCTCATGAATGTAATGACTTCAGGAGGCTGATTAATGTTAAGCAGTGCCTGTCCTACCTTATGCATACCTTCCCAGGTGAGATGTGCAAGATAGCTGTCGTGAGTTGATTTAATTTCCTTTCTCTGGTAGTCCAGTGAGAAATGCTGAACAGAAACCAATTCAGCACGTTCATTAGATCTGTATATGTTCGCTTCTTTTGTCCATCCAAGCACCATCTGCAAAATGCTATCAGTGTCAGCTTATGATTGTGAGCAAGACCCAAGAGACTTAGCTCATCCTGTACACTGTATTCTAGCCAGGAAAACTCTTTACATTTAGATAGAACAACTCAGCTGGTGCATAGAGCAAGAGATACATATGTGTCAGCATATTAGAGGCTGATGAAAAAGAATACCTTGTCAATAAACTAGGAAATATGCCTGTCTAGAAATAAGCATACAAAAATATACAAACGTACACTTTTCTTAAAAAAAAAAAAAAAAAAAAAAAAAAAAAAAAGCTCAAAAAAAAACAAAATTTCTAAAAATTTGGGGAGAATATACTATTTTATTTGAATGTATGTGTTAGACTTAAACTCACAATATTATAGGAATAATTTACTATTTATGAGTAAAATAGATGCCACACAATTTTGTCTAACACAACAGTCACACAATGGACCAGTTCAAACTTGGTTTCATGAGCATTATTTTTAGTTTAAATATGAACCTGAAAGAACATCAGCCTAACCCTACTGTTTGTTCCAACCAGTTCTCCTTACACCTCCTCCTCCTTCCCAGAGGATTCATATCCCTCTTTCATTCTTGACTGTAACAATAAATAATAATCTACTTAATCTCATGGCTCAGTTGAGTCATGAGAAATAAATCTGCATTTCCACATGGGTTTGTGTACATTATTTCTATTCAGACAAACATATTTCTGGACACTGTAAGCAAAACTTTCCACAAGAGATAGAGAATTAGAAGGGCGTGTAACTTTTATGAGAATAAGAAGTGAATGCAGAATCTTCTCTGATGACTGGAAAGAGGAAAGGTGTCCCAAAAGGAACAAACCCTGCATGACCCATCAGTGGTCTCAGTTGATGATACTAATATTTTTTCCAGTTTTAGACATCTTGATGGGCAATAGCGTGAAAGAGTTTGTGAGCTGCATACGTGGAGACTAGCATTTACAAAGCAAACCTTTCACGTCATATTTACCCCCAAAAATAAATAAAATAAAAGTAGAGAACCAGCAATGATTTTAGACCAACCAAGCAGGAGGTAAAAGGCTAAAGCATTATTTTTTTTGCAGCATCATTCAGCCTTGTAAATACTAAACACAAAAGCATGGTGTGATTATTCTAGAAAACAGTTAATTTCTGCTGGCAAGAAGACCATTTTGAATTTTAAGTGTGTTTTTTAGTGGCAGCATGACAATAAATTCCAGCATCTTTAATGAGTCTTTTTACAATGGTGTGTATATACATATATATACACGAGTATATATAGTCCTTTTCATTACCTTGTATTGTCACTTTCCATTATTTCTGCATCTTTTTAAAGCTCAGCAGTAAGGCTTTGTTCCTTATCGATTTTCCTCCCAATCCAAGCCCCTTCCATCCCCTCCTGTGTTAGCATTCCTAACACAGCCCAGCCCAACACGACTCTCCTCCTTTTGCTGTCCTGGCTGTGTCCCAGGTAGAGCCATCCTGTCACAGCCCCGTTTGTTGGCTGGCTCTGCAGCAGCACATCCTCTTCCAAATGCCAGCTGTGCCAAAACAGGTCACATTTTGGACTTACTAGGTAGCAACTGCCCCATTTAAAACTCTATAGCTATTTTGAATCATCAACAAATAACTCTGCAAACTGAACTATCTCCTGATAAGAAAAAATAAAAATAGAAAAAAATCAACTAAATCTATTTTTGTATGTGAAAGCTTAAAATATCTAAAATATCTGGCTAAGCAGAGATCACCTGTAACAAAGGACAGCATCATTAGCAAATATTAATACAACCATTATCTAAAAGGAAAGCCTTTTCATTTTGTGTAACATCACACTTACTTTCCAGCTCATGAGATTATTCCTTTAAACTCTTCTCCTGATATCCCATACTACAGTTTTCCTTCTTGAGAAAAGCACACAATTACAAGCCACCATTTTTCAGATAGTATGTGACAGTGTGCTCTTCCTATCTGCTTCTTTTTTATTTCCTTGGACATTAAGAATCTCAAGAGACTATTCATAAAGACAGCGATACTGCTGCCCAACCATCATTCTGTCTCCTAAATAATATAACTGGAAATTAATTGGCATTACTTCACTTTGCCAGAATTGTGCAGGAGAGGTTGCTTACAAACAGCAGCCATGGTTGACTGATTACAGATATGTACTTAATTCAGAAAAAAAAAAAAAAAAATATTGTAAAATAAGAATCCAATAGAATCTCAGCAGGTGTCACTATAGTCAGAAGAACATATCTGAGAAAGAATGCTGAGTATTTAGACTGCACTGGCACCTGTCCTGCACAAAGGAAACATCTTTTCTATTTACCTGGCCTCTTCCATTTGTGAACATGTTTGTAATGACAAATATTCAATTCAGAGCTTGACTTAAGTTAGTGGCTTACTGGAATAAAGATCCACATTGCAAGCACAGTATTTCTCTGCCCAGAATGAGAATCCTACAGCACACAGTGCTTGTAATGAGTATTACAATCATTGAGACATTTTTCTGCAAAACGTGTTTCCTGAATTATAAATGAAAATGAAATGAAACATCTAGCTTGGCACAGGTTACTTCAGTATGCACCTACAGCCATTTTTCAGGACAGGATATTTTCAGAAGCAATGCAGTGAAGGGACAGGATGTTAGTGTGGCTGTCAGGATGCCCAAGTCTATTTGAGCTCTGCCATTCACGTGCCATAGCTCTTTTCCAAATGACATCTTATCTCTGCACCCTGTTCTCCTGCCATATTTGCTACCCTATACTTGCTTAGTTTTCAATCTTTTCTAAATCACTTATGTTAAGTGTAGCTAGCAGGTCAAGGGAGGTGTTTCTGCCCCTCTATTTCACTCTTGTGAGACTCTACCTGGAACACTGCATTCAGCTCAGGGGTCCCTAGTGTAAGAAAGATGTGGACCTGTTGGAGTGAGTCCAGAGGAGGACCACAAAGAGGATTAGAGGACTGATCAAACCAAAAACAAAAAATCAACCAACCAACCAAACAAACAAAAGCCACCACTTGAAACTTAGCATTTCTCTACTATCAGCACTTTATATACAAAATACAAAACTAGTACGAGTTTAATATTAACTGATGTGGCATAGCTGTGAGATAGCAACTAAGGGCCATTCCCATATGAATTTTTCCAGCTATATAATAGATTTTCTCTGTTATAAGTTATGCACTGCAAAACTGGTAGTATAATCAACCACTAAACTATTCCACTTAAGAAATTACGATGCAGCCTGTGGAAAGCTTTAGGACTAGAAAGCCTAAAATTCAATCAAGTGTTCTACTGACCACTTTCCATCTTTTTGAAAGGGACCAAACAAGATGAAGGATTTTAAAACATATATTTACAACAGACATATTGTTAGAACCATCTCCTCTCACATAAGGCAGTACCACAAAGAAAGGGAAAAACACACACAAACACAACCCAACAACCTAGCTCATCACATTTCTGAGTTACCACCACCACCTGTGAAAATTTAGGCAAGAGAGATTTTCTGAGGAAACTGAAGGAGCTAATGGGAATCGGTATCTCCTCAGCAAAGCCAGTATATTGTTATGGAGCTCCACAAGTTCCATTATAGTGAACAAGTCTATAACATGGCAGGGCTGCAGCTATAGCCTCCTAAACAAAGTAAGTTTGAAAAGCCCTCAAAGAGTGGGCAACCCCCAAATCCTCCTAACGGCATTTCAGTTTGAAAGCTTATTTAATTTTACTGAAGGACAACAAGAAACCATTACTTCTTTAATTACTTATACTCAGCATGCAGAAAAATACTTTTATTAAGCAGATGACAACCCCGGGGGAGGAAGGGAAGACCAATATACTTTTTAAAGCTAAACACACTCATCTGGGATGCACAAAACCCAGATTCAAATCACTGCTCTATTTCTTTCAGCAGCTTGCATCTGGTTCATGCCAAATGAACGCCCTAAGCCCTTAGTAACTTTGAAGTGCAGCAGGTTACTTGCTCATGTATTTTTGTAAAACCTTTCAAAAGGCCTTCTTTCCATTCCAATGAAAATGAAACTGATTTCACAGTATCAGGTTTCTGTGCATCTTGGAATGGATGTCTTCCAGCCAGCCATTATCATTAATATTCAAAATTTCATTCAAAAATAAGAGAAATTGCTTTCAATCTTCTCAAAAACCTCAGGCAATTTTGGATTAATCGTCTCAAAAAGTACATATTTTAAAATGTTCAAATATGGATTGATTCATTAAGGTGCTAAGTAAATATTTTTTAACAAGTGATTTTATCTTGCCATTCCACCTTTACCACCTATTGTAAGTTAAGCTAATACAGAAAAGCAAGGATTTTCAACAAGGAAATCAAAGCCTGTGGTTCTCCTCTCTGGCCTTGGAGTCCCAATGTCTTGTAAAGTAAATACAGTAGTTAAATCCCTAGTTGTTACAACTGAAGAAATAGTCTATTTAATGTGCTGCTATTGTTCTGACTTTTGCAGTTAGGCCTCTTGCTACACCAATGCTAAAGGGCAGCAGTAAGAGACACAACAGTAATTGCTTCAAGTGGCACCACAACCTTTAGGCATAATTAAGAATTCCAGCTAGCTTTTTGAAGGTAACAATTATACCCTTACTCTATGTAATGTTAAGACAATTGGCTGAAATACCAATTCACATCTTGTGTTCTTTGTCTTCCTAATAAAATAAATAAAATATACTCCACTAGTAAGAGTATTAAGAGGTACATTTTCCTTTTGACAGAGATATAAAACTGTCATTAATATGTTATAAGAGAAGATTATAGCCCTAAATGTAGCTATCTTTTCCACTTCTGATATGTCAAATTAATCTTTGCTTACACCATTACATGAACTAGACACAGGATGAAAATTCATGCCTCCGTAAAAAGACATTGCAAGACCTCTGCAATACTCAATTTCCATTGTAAGTGCTAAGTGAGAACATGGACTTCACTGCAGCTATGAATCTCATGTGAGAGACTCAGATATTTCTACAACAATTGACAATATATCCTCCTAAAACTGCTAGGAAGATGGACAAAGCAGTGCAAACAGTACAAGCATTTGTTAAATTTTATCTACCAAGAACAAATTACATATTTACTATATATTATATATATGTCTAGAGTTGTTCATCCATGATCCAGACAAAGAACCCCCGTGGTTAATAACCACACAGAACCTGAACTGTCTTACAAGCCACTCAACATTTTATAAACCAATTTGACTAACCTTGACGTAGATTTAATTTTCACCTCTCCATGAGAATTGTTTCAGTTAAAGTTAGTCCCTCTCATTTTAACATTTAAAGTGAAATAAAGGCCAAGATTAAGAATATTCATGGAATAACACAATGTTTAAGGAAAGATTGCCAGTTTGCATCTTTTAGGGAAAAGGTCCAAATGAGTTCTGTGCTTCCTTTTGCACAATTATTTGTTAAAGCAATAAGAGGGGTAACAGTTGTGTTTTCAAACTAGATGGTAAAGATACAAAAGGCTCCAAAGGAAAGTGAATACAGATGCCCAGAGCTTCCTGCCATAGCAATGTAGCCTTTTTTTTTTTTTTTTTTTTTTTTTTTAATACATTCTAAATTACATAGATTCAAGAAGCAAGTAAAGGAAGATGAATTGAGAATGCTTTATCACCAGAAGTTTGAAATGACTGCATTACTCAATTTGGCCTTGCTTAGCACAAGATATTTAGACTGTTCTGACTGTGCACTGGTAAGTAGGAAAAAGTGAGTGAGACTGCACCATGTCTCTACAGCAGGTGTTTAAAAATAATTGCATGTCTCCATGTAAGAAGGAAAATAACATTATCAAACAAACAAACAAAAATTTAAATTAGCATAAATGCATCCAAAGGAAGAGTGCACCAGTAAGGAAAATGGTACATTGTGTGTGTGTATGCACATGTGCGGGAGTCTGCCTTTACTATCACTTTGCTTGGGATACCAAATGACATGGTAAGCATACATGAAAGCTTTAACATCACTGAAATCTGAGTGAGTTTTTATAGAATTGAATTTCCTGCTACAATGCTGGCTAGACAGTTTGGCAGAAGCTCCTGAAATGTGTAGCCCACAAAAGCTTTCAGCTACTCTTTTATGTTCACTTTGAGTTCTGCACTCTTGAATTTACAAAACTAGTGCAGCTGAGAAATCTTCTTATGCTGATTTTGGTATGGTTGATCTGACGTTCATCCAGAGCCACAGTGGGCCATTCATGTTGAAACTGGAGCCTTTGGGAAAACATCCCTTTTCAGTATGCTTAACATGCCTGGTTGTGAAGGAAGGACACAAAGTAATCTCTTTGTATGGAAGTATAACAAGAAGAAAGCACCTTCTTTCCAAACCTACTATACCCAAAAAAGGCTGTTGGAAATCTCTGCTGCCTGTGCTGAAAAGCTCAAGCTAAGGATTTGGTGTATTGGAAAATACTGTATATTAATTTGGTCCCTGATTTAATATTCAATATTATCTTTGGACAGTGAAATCCCTCATTTGGTTGCAGAAGGATGACATCTCTTTGGCATGCAAATGTTTTGAAGAGCAACCTGAAAGAATCTGTTACCAGGTAGAAATTTGGGGTGTATCCAGTGCACCCAGACACACAATCATGTGGGCATTCAGACAACATGTAGAAAAGCACAGGTGCATGCTATCTACAAATACCTAAATGTGTGTTGACATACACATGTGCATGCTGCAGAACTATAGCTATAAAATTATACATTTGAAGAATGTAGATTACATCTGGTCAATCATTCACGATGTATTTACATTGAATCTGTATAATGGATATGATGAGGACGCCCAACATTTACTTGCTGTGGAGATGTGTGGAGATAAGTCAAAGAAACTCAGAATGCTTTGAGCAAAACCCCAACCTTATTAAACATTTTAATTACATTTTTATAGGAGCAGGCATATAACGGTACGTCATTGCTGGAAACCTTTCGATTTTTTTTGATGGCTTGCCAAGTGTGAGTTAAGCCAAGGGTACCCTGGAACTGCCCAATTGTATCTGTAAACTCACTTTAAAAAAAAAAAAATAGATATTGGCTTAGAATGAAAGTAAAAATCTGAAAGAGAAAACATAAAATCTACTAAGCCTATTCAAATAATAAGTTATCTAAAATAGTAAGAACACAGCAACTACAATCTGCTTATATGGCATCTTTCAACCTGAAACACTATAGACCATTATTTATGCATTACAAAGGGCCTGGAAAACAGAAATAGAGTCTTAAAATTCTTGGTGGGGAAGGGGATTTATTTAGGAAAGGCACAGCAAAAACCAACCATAAAACCACCTCCTGGACACATGTCCTCCATTTTACATTAGAAATTGGGAAAGGCCAACATGAAAAACAACATGTAAAACAGTATGGGAAGCTACTTTCACCTTGTTTACCACACGCTCATCTCCCACCCATTCGTTCAGTTATTCTAAGACTCTTCTGTCCCTAAATTTGCAGGGTCAGGATGTTAAAAAGAAGCCAACATGCCTTCCTTTTGCCTGAACAGCCGAGGACTGTACACATGGAATCACACTAATTTACATTCACAGCAATTTCCTGCAATAGGCAGGTTGGTAAGATATTGGAAGACCAAAAAAAGAGGTAATTAGGCCATCAGAAAATCCATTTGCACCTTGCTACCTGCAAGAAGTGAGAGGCCTCAGAACAAGAAGTGAGATAACAATAGGATGTGTGTGTGTGTAAGAGGGGGAGAGGGAGATAGAGAGAGAGAAAGAGAGTGAGAATGTGTATATATACACCAGGTAATGGAAATTATCAATTTCAATCCATGCCATGGATTATAAATTCAAAAATAATAAAACAACAAAATGCAATTGATTTTCACTCAGCAGAACTCAGCTCTGTTGCCCACAAAAAATGTGATTAAGTAGCCTTTCTGCAAAGTTCTGGGGAGTTTTTTGAATTGAGGTTGACATGCAGTTCCTGGTGGCTAGAAAATCAAAAAAAATGGGTTTGCATGTTTATGCCCAAACAAGTTCTGTGTCAATTGTATGTTTTGGTATTAGGCTGTTTCTCACTGGGAATGCAAAAGAACTGCCTGAGTGCTTTTAGTCTCGCCCTTTCAAAAATAAGGACTGTTTTGTGCCTAATGGGCTATAAGTCAATACCTAAAAATGTTAATTCAACATGTGCTGTTTCACTTTCCAAAAGAAAAGAGATAATCCTGTGATTAAGATATTTGGCAGGAAATTAAGTACTCTTATTTCAACTTCTTTCTCTGTCGTAAACTTAGCTGTGTGACACTAAGTAAATAACTCCATTTCTCTTTGCTATCATTAACCTTTCCTGTTACAAGAATTTCATGCTGTTTGGTGTTATACATAGCTTCGTGACCACTGTTAACACGATTACCCTTTTATTCATAAGAATATATATATATGCTGTTTTTCTGAAATTGGGAAGGAGAAAAAAAGCCTTTAAAAACTCTGGAAGTTTATAGATGCAGAATGCATTGTACAGAGGATAATGTTTTCCGTATTCTAATAGCACTCTTTGTTCTACTGCTAACAAGAAGAGCGCTTTCTCTAGCATTTTGTAATTGTAATATGAACATTTGCCAGGTGAATACTGGCACCAACCTGTTTGTTTTGATCAAGAAGCTAGAAACCTAGATGTAATTGTTCTATTAAAATACAAAATTAAAGTTGGATAGTCTTATTCTCTTTTTTCCCATTTTTTAATCCTGCAATAACTTCTTTCAAAGATCTCTTAGTCCTTACATGAGAAAGTCTTTCTAGATACTTAATTACTTCACACCGTGTTATTGTACATAAAGACAGGAAAATACATTAAAAATGAATACTGAGTTTATTGCACATTAAAAATTTTTGTGCAGAGTTTTCAGTAAATCTGCAACATGGCAGAAAAACAGTCTATTGATGGATAGCAATCCACCTAGGAAAAATACGATTTCATCCACATGACTGTGTAGATTACCAGAAGACCATAGGTAATTTCATAGCATTACCTCCAAGAAAATAAGAGCAATCTTAGCATATTGCTATAGGGAGGGGTCCTGATTTTAAGGGGAGGATAATGACCTTGAAATATAAATGGGAAAGAAGAGATGAAAGGAAAATTGTCTGTAATTTTTGTTCTCAAGGACTGGTAATTCTAAAGAATCCCTAGGTGAGCTCCATGCCTTATGCTTCTGACAGAAGCAAAGTACGCTGAGTTACTTAAATACCTTACTAGCGATAGATACCTGCTTATCCCATTGCCATGATTTTTATAGGAAGTTTCAACCAGCAAGTTGCTCTGTTCTGCTCACCATCAGGCAGAAAGCTTGTTAGAGCAGCAGGTACATTTCAGTTGTTTCACTGAGAAACTTCTCTTATTTATTGTCTTTGGGCAAAACAGTTACTGTTTAAACAAACAACATTTATCAAGAGTTATCAGACTCAGTTAACTGAAATTGTTTCTTCCTTGAAATAAAAAGGAATATTTACAGTGGTATTGAGAGTTAATGTTTATTTTTAAATAGTAACAGAATATTTTCTCTTTCTAGCTGTGTCAGCTCATGTATTAAAACTACTTACACTGAAATGCCAAATTCTGTTGAGCAATCAGTGTTGAGCATCTTCCTTGTGATACTGTTACTATGCAACTTGCTGCCCTTTCTGCTCAAAATGGTGCCACCTTCTCTAATGAAGCAGAAAGAACAACTTAGCTTAGATCTCTGTATTAGGCAGAAGATGCACCCAAACCAATAGAAGATGCAGCATCATTCATAGCACAACAGAAAGCATTGTATATTCCGTGCCAAAGTCTAGAGAAGAGTAACTCCCCTAGTTTAAAGAGCAGTGTCAAAATTAAATTCTAGCAATTACTCATTGCACACAATACTATAGAAGAAATCAAGAAGTAGAGGAAGATGTAGAATCTGTTTAGGAGACAACTACAGGAGATGAGAAGGTAGACAACGCAGCCAACAACCTTGCTTCAGTTACTCTCTTATTATTAGAACTAAAGTGAAGAAGTTCATTAATGAGCAAAAGCCACACTGAGAAATGGAGCCAAACAGTCTATTGTTTTGCATTTTGGCATAGGCCTTGACAGTATGGATAGGATGAGATCAATCACTTTTCTGTAGATTTTGTAGTGTATACTCCTCAGGTTGCACAGTTGGTTCAGTCTAAATTCTGAGCCAATAAAATCCTCAAGAGTAATTAAGAAACAGCAGCATATCAGACACATGCACACACACAGCAGAGTTTTCCTGAAATATACAATGATACATGGAGAAGAGGGGAGAGTGTGAGTAACATTCATGCAATGTATATAGAGTAGGCCAAAATGTACACAGGAGTATGTTGCATCTAATTAGCCAAATTACATATACCATATCCTAGCCAAATTAATGATGAACTGAACTCAAAGGCACTTCATCTACATTTGAAATGGAAATATGCATCTTCCATGTTTATTTCATTATTATTTCATGAACAGTCTATGCTTGTTTATGAATTCTTATAGTATATTTAAGCAATCAAGCATAATAGTAGTGTAATTATCTCAAACCTATCGCAGTTCCAGGACTTTATGAGAAACATAACTGCATTTCATGTAGCTAGCTCCTAAGGTGTCTCACCCATGAGCTTATGTCCTGCTGTGTCTCATTGAAAAAAGAGGCACTGATAATCTCTGGACAAGAAGGGAAATAAAATAAAAACAAACAAAAAAAGAAAAAAAATAAAAAGAAACAACAACAAAAACAAACAAACAAACAAATAACAATAACAAAAATCCTACACACACACACACACAACAAAAAACAAACCAAACAAACAAACCCACACACCTCCTTTTTCCTCTAAATTGGGAAGACAATCCAGAAGAAATGTGAACTGACTCCAGTCCCATAAACTGGGTGCACATCCTTCATTGCACCAGCCTAAAGCCTGTAGCAGAGATCTTACAAGATCGCATTTTTATTGGGTTCAAAGCTAACTCTGTAATGCATTTCTGAACCTGGCATCTGTGCCTTGCAGCCAGCTTGCAGTACAGTTTCCACCTTTAGGGGAAAAGAATACTGTTGGGGAGTTGGTATATAATGAAAATGATTGAAAAGAGGCTTTGCACTTAATAACGCTGCTGCCATGGTGATCCCTTTCCCATTCTTCTGCTCGCTGGGTAGAAAGCACTTGCCTGCTCCCCTTCACATGTGATATCAGCTCTTTTTTAGAGACAGAGGTGGTAATGCTTGGCAGCTTGCATATCAGCAGGGCAGCATAAAGCATAAAAGCTCCACTGGTCCATCAGAGGAAGGACAAACAAAGTAGCTAGAATTTACTTTTTTTTTTTTTTTTTTTTTTTTTTAAGGGGGGGGAGGAAGAGGGGTATGTGAAGAAGAAGCCCTGCTTTGTGGATTTTCCCCAACATAGAAGCAAAAAGTTAATTTTTTGTTTGAACAAAGGATTGCTCAATGTTCAATATTGACATTTTTTGTCAATAATCTCAATATATGGTCCTATCCAAAAGTTAACAAAAATTGCAGGAGAAAAGACAAGATACACAATGGAAAGTGATAACAGCGGCCAGGCATCATTAGAGACTGGCAAATACCTTTTCCCCACTTTTCAAACTGAAGCTAGTACCAGAGTGTGGAAACTAGTTTGTTCAAGGTAGGCAAAATTCTTGTCCAGGCTTGCTACCAAGGCATACACAAACACATATTCTCAGCAGATATGGACCTTTTTTTTTTTTTTTTTCCTTTTTTCTTCTCTGTGAAATCAAACATAAGGATAGGTGGTTTACATTTTCAGAGTACAATTCTGAAAATGACAACATGGATTGGGCTCAGCCTCCAGCACAAATTGTCTTTTGTCTGCCTAAAACTGATCCAGCTAGCAGAATTCTTTCCAATGAGTACAAGCACAATGGCATCAACATCAGGAAAGATCACCTGGTGCACAAATAATTCTCAAACTAAGATTTTTACAGACATCTCAAATCACTAATAATTTGATGAGTAAAAATGGAGCTCCAGGAAAACACGTTTGTAAATCCTGCCTGCAGGTCTACCTTAAATTCAACTCTAAGAATTGCCACTGCTCTAAATTCTGATGCACACCTTTGAACTTTCAGTCTTACTGTGGTACAATCAAGACAAATGGGAGGTGACAGCTAAGTAGCAATGGTTCTTTAGTATAAAATCAGATACATTAGATGAACGTTCAAAGAGTCTATACACTGTTTCATACCGAAAGAACAGCTTTTCTAAGGCCTGATTCAAGACACCCAAAACTATCTTGCTCCAAGACAAGTCTGGCTGCAAGGAAGTTCATCAAAAAATTCTGAACCAATGCAATAACTGGGTACACAGTCATCGACAGGGATTAGGAGGTTTCCTTTATGGTGCTACTGTAAAAGGACTAATTTATTTATTTATTTATTTTGGAAAAAAAAAAAAACAAAAACAAAAACAAACAAAAAAAAAACACTATAGGGAGATTAAAAGTAGGACTACAAAAATATCACAATATTTCTTTGTAAGATATGAACTTTCTGAAATTTTAAAAACACTCATCTTAATTGCTGTATTCCAATAGATAAACATTTTCCATGCGATGCTGTTTTTTAAACTCACCTTTGCTTTATTAGCTCTGTTCTTTTTAGCCTTATTTCTGCTTTTCAGGTGATATTTGATTAATTTGTGATCACTGCTTCTGGGCATCATGTTCTTTAAAATACACTATTGTGCAGAGGATTATACGAGGGAAATAACAACTTTTGTATTTACCCTGTTTATTAACCTTTCTCATTGTTCACTGCCCATTTTTCCTTTTGTGCCATAGATACTGTATCTGATTTCATCCTAGCTACCAAGTTTTGGTCTCTAGTAATTGAAAAATTCTTTATCCAGTGTTACTGCATTTATTGAGGTCAAAAGCTTTGGACATCTCGCATTCTTGAAATGCATTGAATTACATGAGCAAGTAGGTATTCAGCCATTTAAAGGAATCACATTGAACTGCTTTTTTAATCAGCAAAGACTCGTCAAAGTAATTAACAGCATTGTACTATCAGAAATTGCTGTTTAGATGCTTGTATTAAAAGCACAAAGATTATTCAATCCACTTTAACCTAAAATAAACTTATACTACCAGACAACAAAGCAATATGTATACACATAATATAGTCCATACACTAGCAGTACTCATAATTTCTTTTCTACTAATATTGCAGAAATAAAAATTACAATGGGTCCCACTGAGACAGGAAAATCATAGATACACTCTTGGATCTGATGTTGCTTTACGTTAAAGGACTTATTAGAATTTAAATGACTTTTGTGTATTGTTTTAATATGCCTTCACAGCATGCACCATAACAGTTATTATACTGTACACTGACTACATCAATTAAAAGAAATGCATGTTATATATTATGGACCTATATAATACCTAATACATTTTTCCACAGTCTACTTATTCTTCCTAATGTACATTCAGAAAACATAGTATGAGTTTTCCTACAAACAGCATGCATCTGTGCACTTACGCCAAGAATACTCTGTATATATAAAAATATCTGTATCTAATGGTTTCTTTAAAAAATAAAATCTTATTTTGTTTCTTTTTGCCAATGTACTAAGAATCCAACTCTTAGTTTAGAAAATGTGTTTCTTAAAAGAAAGATAGTAAACTAATGCTTACAACCTAATTAGAGACAAACGGTCATTAGTTGCCACCAAGCACTACAGCAAAAAAACTTTATAAAGTTACTTGAACTTGCATAATATAAAATGTGTGAAATCTAAGTCAACATGGTTAGATGTAATTTGATATGTAATAACACAATAAACAGACTAAAATATCTAAATATCATTCACTGAATTAAGACAAAACGTTGAAGCTGTCTTATAGAAAACTGTTTTTAGAATCAAGGTTTTAACATTAAAGTTTAATTATTTTTTTTTTATTTTGCTTTCCCTCAGAAACAAGAAATTAAAATCTTTAAAGCAGGGCTGAGAATTTATATATTAAACTTTGACAGTCCAAAAAAAGAAAAAAAAAGTATTTCTAATTATTTTAGTTATGTAAATGAGAAGACAGTTTACAGATAACATACAAAACATACTGTTTCTTTGCTGGCCTATTAGTACTGTATTGCTAAACGAAGTCACTGTTAAGTTGCTCACTGTTACTAAACCATATGATGGTTTAAGCTAAAAACAAAGTGTGTGTGTGTGTGTATATATACACACACATATACATGTATATATATACACACACACACGTATACACACACACACACACAAAGCCATTACATGTGAAAGCATTAAACATTTCCAGGTTTGAAGTGAAGTGTACATTTATGAGGGGAACAAAAACGAAATGGGGGAAAAAAACACCCTCTTTTCTAAGATTTTTGCAGACAGTTAAGCAGATCTGGCTGTTTGCAATAAAATCAAATTCTTTCTGTTTCAAGACTACTAATTTAAAATCAGCCTGTGTTGGAATGACCAACAGCTGCTTCAATCTGACTTTGTCATCATGGAACAAATTGGTGACTTTGCAGTAGTGGATAAGGACTCTCACATCAGAAAACTTTCTGGCCAGGCTGGAAGTCAGGGCCAGCTGTCAGGGAGAGAGGCTCACGTCCTTTCTCTGGGCTATAACATGCTGCTGACACAGTCTGGGGTGCTTGATCCTGACAAATTTTTATTCAGACAGTAAAGAGAGGACATACTTTTCTCCCTCTGGGTTTTGGATGTTCAAATTTGTATCATATGTCCTTTTGTGAGAACTGGATACCAATTTCAAGCCCCATTCCCGTCAATTAAGAAACAGTGAGATTCAATCAGCTTTTTTTCTTCATCTTTTTGTCTCAGTGCCACATGGCCTCTGCTAGGAGGCCAGAGCTGGACATATTCTGTGACTTGCAGAGAAACAGAAATGAGCCTTATCATGCTTTAATGTTCCATTCTATTCCCTCATTACTTTTTTTTTTTTTTTTTTTTTTTTTTTTTTTTTTTTTATAATTACTGTTCAACTCTTACTTTACAAACAGAAACAGGGACCATCTTGGTTCAGTTTGCATAGCATCTGTAATGAGACCCAGAATGGCCTTGCTGGCTCCACAGGAATGTTATGGTAGTGGTATAAACATAGTCAGCTCCAGAAAGGACATCAAAGTTAAAACAAACAAACAAACAAACAAATAAGTCTTTTTCTCCCTCTCAAATGCCCTACTGCACAACATGTTGAGTAGTTGGTGCATCACTTGCTCAGAAGACAGACATTCCCCAAAGCCATGCTCATCAGCTCCAGGACTAAATAGATGTTTTAGCAAAATGTCTGGGCTCCAGACCCACAGCTTGTGGTCAGTCTAAAGTCTAACAGCAGCTCATAAATCCCACAATGCGTGGGTGAAAAAATTCAAAGGTTCAGTACCAAGAGCAGTTCTTCAGAGGTCTCCAGCAGAGACTTCAACACAGATGACAACACAAAGTCCTCTTCTGCCCTGTCCAAAGGACATCCTAGCAGCCTGATATATGGATTTAATGTGGATTGAAGAGAGTACAAAGAAAAAAAGTAGTGAGTTCATAGCACTTTCACAAATCCTTCTTTTTTATTTGTCTTGTCCCCCTCCTTTAATCTCTATTTTCATGTTTCTTTTCTTTTCTTCTTTTCTTCTTCGTGCCATAGCAGTGGTGCTGAATGCTAACGAGGAAATTCAAGATCTGACCCAGTCAGTTAGTCACTCTGGATAATTTCTTAGGGTATGAGCCATGTGATTCATTCTTTGTGTACTCCACCCAGATACCACAAGGTTAGACCTTTCATTGAAAGTAGTGTTTCTGGTATCCAATTTTCAAAACCTGCCTACCTGATAGCAATCTTCTGATTCCATGTCTATTGTAGCTTTGGTTCTCTTTCAGAGAGGCTTTTTCATTTTCTCTTCATGAAAGTGCTTCAATCTATCTTACATTTTAATTGAATCAAATTTAATTTAAACCAAATCAAAGGTCCTTTCAATACATCTACATAAGAAAGCACTTAATCTTAATAAACTACCATTTAAGATGGAGAGGGAATCTAGTAGCAGTGAAATATATAGCAAATCAAAATTCTCTCTGTTCATATAAAGAAATGAAGCCAAAATAAGCTCACTCTACTGTTTAAACTGTGCTGCATGTAATGTGTAAGGAAGAGAAATGTGCTGCTAAAGTAATGCACTGTGACTGCGAACTATTCGCTGAAATCTGAAAAGAATCCCATTTCCCAAAGCAGCTTAGAAAATGACATTTGCTGGGACCCTGTATTAATGAGATGAAGATCCTTACCCCCTTCAGATTTTATTACATTTCAGAAGACATTTCAAAAAGTCAAATAATTTACTTTGCTTAGGTGAGGAGGAGTTAACCCTCTGGGATTCTCTGTCTCTTCAGCTCTACAGTTGTCTAGCATATGAATTTTACTAGAGCTGTAACTTTTATTTCCTGCAATGCATAGATATGAAATACTAACTGCACTTCTCTCCTCCTTTAAGCATTTGCATTGGGAAGTATGTACAATTCTTCAAAACCAAACACTGTATAGTCCTACATTAGCTGAAATATACATTCATATATTATTTACTACAATTTATATAAGAACGAGCTCATGCTGAATAAAGATTTGTCGTCTTTCAACAGGGGTGAATAAGAAACATTAGTTTATGGTAGACAACTCAATTATCTTTCAAAGTCCTGCAATACAATGATTAGACTTTTCTGTAAAAACAAAACATTTTTACAGGTACATAATGAAGAAGAAAGGAGCATTAGGTACAACTCCTAGAACTCAATGCATCTTCAGAATCTGAAACCCCAAACCCAAACCTGAAACCCAAAGAAACATCTGAAGTGGGAAGCTGTAGGGAACAAGGAGCACAAAAATACCTGCAAAATACATACTGGTTTCATTTCCCAAATTCCTTTGCTGGGTGCTTTCCATCCACTGTGACTGCAGGAAGTGCATCTAGTCCCTGTGCAGTTCTACAAAAACACAGGAACCTCTGCTGTTTCTAAAATAAACTCAATCTCTGTGCAAGTAGTTAATAAATAAATAAATAAATAAATAAATGATGTATTGCACCTTCACCCCTTTTTCCAAAATCCATCTGCCTGGATGGATATTTTCAACTGGCTTTGTTCACTGTACCTAAGAGTACACTGCATTGCATTCTATTTGCGTGGTTGGAGGCAAATGACTGTACTCAATAAAATAACTGTTTCAAATAAAGCTAGGGAGTAAATATTCATCCTACATAAGTGTTATTAAATGTATGCCTGAATACCATACCAGTGTGATACATTTTGGTAGCATAAGGTCAACCTGTTCAAGAAAATAACCTGTCAACAGCCAGATGTCTACTGTTGAGACTCTTGCCAACATTTTCAGATGCATAGGAAGCACCAAGCTGGCTGAATGGAGGAGACACAAATACATACCTCAGGAATATATCATTAATGAAGAGGATGAGAAGATAGAAATCAGAACAATATGCTGAACCATGCAACAGAACTGGCAACAGACAGCGCGAGAACAAATATCAATATAACTTGAGCAAGAATAAAAGTGAGACACATGCTTAACACCAGAAGTGTGACACTTTGCCTTCACTTATCAGAGGGAAGGAAAAGCAAACTGGCAGGAGAATGAGGAGAAACACAGATGAGCACTGGAGTTTTCAATACACCATGGAAGTGGGAAACCAGTACTCAAACGTCTCTTCTGTTAAACATATGCTCAAACCACTATGATACTTCCAAAGAAACAGAAGGGGTGCATTGAACTCCAAGAACTCACGATATTTTCTAGCTAAGCTGCTCATACCACATACATTTCTGAGAGCAAATACATATGCCCAGAGCCTTTCCTGGATGTAACTTCATTCTGGCACAGAGCTACCTGGGCAATATGCAGTACATCAACCTGGCTCATTTTCCTCTTTTCTTTTCATTATCATTCAGTCAGTGAAACAGACAATTTTATAGGTGCTTCATCTGGCAATTCCACTCCTTTTACGAGATTCAGAATGCCCAGTATCACAACAACAGACCACTGGCAGTGCTCAACTCAAAGGAGTGCTTATTCTTGATAACTCCTCAGTGGCAACTAGACAAACACATCATATGTGCAGAATTATGCAGATCATGGTGATTTAAGATAAAATATAATGAAAATTGAAAGTTTGGTTCCTAACTACAGATTCTGGCACCTGCCCGATTTTCAGAAGCACAAAGCAGTTATTAGCACACATTTATATCCAAACAACGTTTAGTTTCCTATTCCTGAAAATCTTGGCTTTGGTATATATTCCTTTTTTTGTGATCTAACTGGTTTTTAAATCCAGCAGGTACAATACATTGCACATTACTCATATATCAACCATTCTTTCTCTCTTTCTTGCCCTTTTATTGTTGTCTTAAAGATTAGTCTTTTTCTGGGAAGCTAACACTATATTTTCTGAAGATATTTTATGTGGCAGCTAGAGATGAATTATTGTCTTGAATTCTTTGATAGGGTTACAGGTGAACAGAAAGGCATAACTTTTCCCCCTTTGTTACATGCGCTAATGGACAAATGCCTTATTTTGCTTTCATTTAACTCTTTCTTAATCTCATTGATTTGAGGACATGTACGCTATAAAAAACATCAAAGACTAAATACATCATTTTAATATTAACTGTTTCTTGACAAACATGGTGTTTCAAGGTTAGGAAAGTTCTGGTGACCTCCATTGCTCCCATGGGTTTGACTCCACTAGACACAGTCTTTAATAAATTGGCATGTGAAAAAATGGACTTACCTCATTCCCCCAAAGCTATCATTCAGCTGAGGCATTTTTTAGCTGAAGAGAGCAGGAGAACACGCATCAACAGAGTCACTATTGTTTCTGAACTTCCTATTCCTAAAGATGCTGCTGACACTGCATTTCATTAACCACTCAACAGCTTTGACACTTGGGCAAGCAAACAGTAAAACATTCTCCCAGGAGCAAACTCCCCACTCATGCACAACTCAAACATAAAGCTAGAATATAAGCAAAAAGAAGCCTCCTGCCTAGACATCCCTGTTTCTGAACACATACTGTAGAAGAAAACATTCTACGTGGCACGACATGAACTCATCTGTCTCTTCAGGCACCCACTTTTCCCATCAACAGGAAGGAGACTTGGCACAGCTTTGCTGAGAAACATGGCTCTACTACTGGCATAGCCAAGCTGCACTGGCTTTGCTGCCCCACTGTGAAAAGCCAGGCTACACTTTCAGCAGGCATTTTCAAAAAAAAAAAAAAAAAAGTAATTTAATCATAGTCCCAGAGGGCATAGACTAACTATATGGCAAAAATGGACAGCCAAAAGAGTTAATGGTAACAGAAAATTTCAGACTCATTTAAAATATCATGGATTGTGAAAGAAGCCTATTAGGGATTACATTAAGGCAACTCTTACTGCACCATTCTCTGAAACAATTCCGGGATGCCCAGAATCAGATGTGAGATACTGCATTGACTGGACCTGAGACAATTTGTTCTGATAGTTCTGGAAAAAGGAGTTATCTAAAACATTATGAGATTTGGCTCAAGTAAAACAAGTTCTGAAAAACTGGAAAACCATAAGGACAATATCCAATTCTGTTTCTCCTCTTTGCACTTCTAGCTGGAATTCAAGTGCAATGATAAGGCAACTCACTAATTGCTCCCACTTTCAGTTTTAAAATGTTTATGTTTGGGGCCAAACCAGAGTTTTTATATGAGGTAGTTTCTGCTGCTTAAGAAAAGCATATACAATATTGGAAACCAATATTAAGCTTATGCTTAATATTTTTATTTTTTTTTAATGACTGGTCCTATTCTAACTGTAAATTACTTATATTCAAACAGTTTGGATTGATGAATAGAGGCTTAGTGTTTAGACATGCAAAGAGAAAGACTATTCCTTCCAGTGATTCTCTACAGTCTGTATTAAAGTATCTTGCTATATCCAATATTTGTTATTGTACTTTCAACTACCTGTATTATTCAGAAGAACACAAGTTCCAATATCTCCACTAATGATAACCAGTTCTATGTTCCTTTTGTGACTTTAGATCAAAGTACAGCATCTACATAAAAAATCTTCAGTATATGGCAGATAACTAGTAAGGAGAAATCCCTTGGAGATAAATAATATGCTATAAACTAGGTCAGTTTTTCCTATTTAAGCTGAAAGGTTCCCCAGAACCTTAGAGCCATCACAGGGAAGACAAAATTAAATAAATAATAAAAGAATAAATATCTGTATTCTGCCTGACCAAAATATGGATAAAGATTAAAATAAGCTAGAGAAGATCTGAGCCAGAGAAAGAGCAGGTATATTTGAAAGCATTCATTTGCAGACAGTTATAATGACTGTGTCTGGTTTCACTCTAATCAGAAAGATGAAGAAGAATTCATAGGCTCCCTTCAGCAGTACTGAGGACATTATGTGGCAGCTGTTTGTTCATATGGTAAATGTATAACATCATGTCTTGGTTATTAAATATGTATTTGCAGGTTTACAGGAATATTCCTCTGTCAGACTTCAGCATACTTTACATTCAGGTGCAACAGCCTTATCAAGTGCTAAGCAACCTCAGCATATTAAGTATGCTTTGATTTTCTTTCAGTTATTCCATGTTGCTCAAAAAAATTGATTTTTAAGATTCTTATCAATGACCTTTAATGTTCTTTTGGGTCTGAGTCTCTGCTATCATGAGGATTCATGATGGACTTACATGCCTCATTGTTGTCCACCATTCCATTGTAGTATTCACTTCTCTATATGCAGCATCTTTTGAGAAATACTTCGTTCTTTGTACTAGATTAGTTGCAGGTACTTTTAAGCTTGTCTTGAGATTGCTCTTGTATGCATCTTCCTGAACTATGATTTTTCCATCTTAAATGTTAAAACTAATGACCAGAAGGTAGCAGTACCTGATTACTCTGCATGATAACGAAGTTCCTCTTTTAATGTAATTTTATGTTACTGTTGTACACTATACCCATATAATTGCAGATTTCAAGTTTCATGCATAATTTCTTTCACAAAAGTTTAAATACAAATTGCCCAAAGCCTTCTTTAGAGATGCTTTATACCATGCTCCAGACTAGAAAACAGAGATCAAGCAAATTCTCTTTGAAGGGGCTCCCACTGGCAGCACACTGATCCATCTATTCCCTCTGTTACACAAAAAGCCAGACTACCTTAAAGGTCCTTCCTAGTCTGAAAAACTAAGAATTGGCTATAGCAGCCATCTGCTCTCATCATTATAAAAGGATGCTCAGCTCAGAGGCAATAGTCCAGAAGTTCTTGCCCTTAGCTGGTCAAAAACATTCCAGCAAATTATTCTGACTGTAGGTTCAACAGAAAACTCTCTGGAGTAGAATCTTTTTCATAGTCCTGTACTCCGAGAAAAGAAAGAGTATTAGCTCTCATTTTCATTATAGTTAGCCTATATCTATTCCTCTAAAAATCAGATATGTGTGCATACAAATTAAACATGTAAGCATAACTTCAATCTACCTTTCCCATGAGAACCCTAGGTGTAACAGCATTCTCAGTATATTTGTCATCTCAGCCATGAGTGAGCTGAATCTGGCACCTGAACTCCTTTTTCACTCAAGCAAACACCTATATAGATCAAAGGAAAACTGCTTTTGTAAAGACTGAAAATTGAGCAAGGAACATAGGGCCTGGTATACAAGTAACAGGATGCAGTACGATATGGGGAGATTACACATTTTAGCTATCCGTTTCCACAGTGCTTGGATTTCTCTTAGGAAAAAGATACTGCTGCAGAAGCATAAAATACAACCTACACATATTGTACATTTGAAATGTAGGAGACAGAGTCAAAAGCAACTAAGTGAAAACAGCGTCTATTACAGAGACGTGGAAACACCATGTCTCCCATCAAGACAGTGGAGCTTAATTAAAAATACAATCAGTGAGTTTGGTTAGGCATCTCCCACTGTGAACACATGATTTTCACTTTTTTCCAGAGGTATGGTGTATGGCCCTTATTGTTTTCTCCTTCAACAACATAAATAACTCAGCAACTACACTAAAGAAAGATCCATGCTGGAAGCAGGAGAAGTATTGTTGGGAAACCTATTTACTTGCCCTGTTCTGTTGGCCCCTTTCAGAAACAAGGCCAGATGGACCTGTGATTGCTGTACTAGGTCATTTATGCTCTCTTAGGCATAAAAGAGCCTGAAATGAGCTTCTGTGGGTCCTGGAAACAAGAAAAAAAAGAGAACAACTAAAACTTAATAATACGACATTACCTTTGAAACATCTGTACAGCTTGTACTTTACACAATTTCTAAGAAATTTGATTAAATATATTTACAGGGCCTTAATGATACCTTAAAAGTAATTGCAAATGGGCTTTCACTTCTAAGGTCTGGTAATAAAGGAGTAAGGAAAAAACATAAAGATCTTTTTAGATTTACTTTTCCCAGACATTAAAAACACTGAAATGGAAACATTTTAGAGTGACTCATTTGTAACCTCACAATTGAAAAAATTATTTAAAAATCCCCCAAACTTGACAGCCTACAATCAAATGAATCAACCAGGAACAGAACCCAGCCAGAAGCCCCTACCACTTATTGACGTCTGGAAAATGTGACTCCGGGAAGCCATCGTTCTCAAAGTACAATGGCCTGAAATTATTTGGTAAACAACATGACTGCAATGTAAAGGTACAATAAACAGAGCAATATTAAAAATTCAAGAATGACTGCAGGGACTGGGGAAATTATTACTCTCTGTTTTTTTTTTTGTTATTCAAGTGCCAACAATATTTAGTCATCTTTCTTGTTTTTCTTTCTTGCATTCCTTTCAAAATATGCTTGTTGTGGTAATGCACTGTGTTAACCCTAGCGGCATTTTTGAATAGGTAGCTTGAGCATAAGCTGCTGTAGTTTTTACAGTGCTGAGGAAGGCCTTGACACTGTTTTTTGTTTGGTTGGTTGTTGTTGTTGTTTTTACATGTTTAAAAGGAAAAAAGAAAAAAAAAAAAAAAAAGAAACAATTTCCAGACATTGTCCATTTAATGTACTATCCAGGGACTCTTACCCCAAAGCACTGACACAAACACCCCTGATATGTTTTCTGCTGAATACCAGAAAATATTACATTTGGAGAAACTCTACCATTCTACCTTCCCAAAGCCTAAACAAGCTGCTCAGCTGAAACACACACCAAAACTGTATGCAGAGACCAAACTGAAGGATACTCCTGCCCCAAACAGTTTTTTTATGCCACAACAGCAGATTTCCAAGTTGGATTACAACAGTGTAACTGAGACACATGTTCTCTGGCAAAAATTGAACAAACAAACATAAAAAGTTCATTTAATGAAGTGCTCTCCAATGGAGAGAGATGTCTCCTGAAGTACAAGAGATGCAACTGGTTCACATCCATGCAGCTGTGAACACACACAGCTCCACTGACACCAGTGAAATCAAGCTGCAGTGAAAAATCAGCTGAATTTATTAAAAAAAAAAATAATACAGCTAATAAATATAAGCATGTCATGTTGATAGCAAGCTGGAAAAGTTCAAGAAGCTATACTCCATTGGCATTGCGATTCAGGCTCGATGAACACCACACCTCAGGTACTGATGGTAATGTACATAATGAAGGTGTGTTACCTTTGGGTGTAATGGTGTTAACCACATTTTTTCAATAGTATTTTCCTGTGGTTCACATGGATCAAAGAGATTCCTGTTTATGATCACTGTTATCACAGAATCACAGAATTTCTAGGTTGGAAGAGACCTCAAGATCATCGAGTCCAACCTCTGACCTAACGCTAGCAGTCCCCACTAAACCATATCCCTAAGCTCTACATCTAAACGTCTTTTGAAGACTTCCAGGGATGGTGACTCCACCACTTCCCTGGGCAGCCTGTTCCAATGCCTCACAACCCTTTCAGTAAAGAAGTTCTTCCTAACATCTAACCTAAAACTCCCCTGGCTCAGGTAGTAGTTATTACTACTACCTGAAAGGTACACATTTTTGCTTTTAATGGAAGGATCTTCCTAGACACCTACAACAAACTCTGTATTGGCGTGTGTGTCTTTCTATTCCTTGTGCTGTTCACCATTTGTGTGAATGGCAAATAACAAATGTTAAGATATATGCACCAACACAGGAATTTCTACACCAACATTTTATCTGCTGGATTACTATTGGTACCATATATTTTCTTCAAGACATTCACCCATGAACATTGTTTACACCAATTTATGTCTTAATAAATTAAAGACACATGCACAATCTGTAGAATAAACTTTCACAATGGAAGAGAAAACAAGAGAGTTTTTGTATAATTGCTTTTAGAATCTTTTTAGTATATAATGTTCACAGATATTCTGAGTTACTTAGCCTTGCTTACTCCAAGAAAGGAAAAAGTGAGCAGTGGCTTAGATACAAATCTTAACCATGCATAAGAATTACTTCAGTCATACAGGTTAATTCTTGCTGATAACAGATACAAAGACTGATTTGCTTTAATTATAAGCGATAAAGAAAAAGTCTGTGCATTCACTGGAGTGATTCTTACTCAGCAAAACTTCTAAATGTATATTCTTTTTGACTCTTAAATTAAATTCCCTGTATCATAATGTTTTGATTGGAGCTTTAATGATCATTAATATAGCACAATTACCACCTTTTTAACATTACTGCACTGTTTACACTTGGATATAATGTGACACTTATTGTAAATTGGACTCTGCACTGAGGCAATAGAATACTTTTAAAAACAAAACAAAACCAACATTTTGTCAAAAGCCACAAAGCATATTTAGGTGATGTAGACATTTTCCTAGATAGGCTTGGCTTTTAATTTACTTTTTTTTTTTTCATGCTCTGTTAAAATGTGCTAGCCTTCTAAAAAGGATACATTATTAGTGGCTGTCAATTGATCTGACTAAAGCCTTCATCATAAAAAATGTATAGCTTCATATAATTAAAAATCCAAGTACTGCGAGTTGACTAAAATACTGTGGACTCTTAAATAATTCAGATTTGTGTTTAGTTACAGCAGCTGTTTAATTAAAAGGTAGAAACTGCAACTAATCCACTATGGTTGAATGAAATATAATCTATAACAGAATTTAATCCCCCTAAGACAGAGAACAGTGATATGGATTCTAGAAGCCAGGGTCTCTATTTAATGAATCTCACAAAGGGATCATAATACATCTGAGCCAGCACATCTTTGTTTCTCTGATTATCCAAATAATGAATCATTTCCCAGCTTGATGCTGAAATTATAATTTTATATTTTAATATTAAAAAGGAAGGTCTTTTACATGCATTATGTAAACACTTCTATCAGAATTTGCCCTCAAAGCTTTATGAGAATGGGAAATCAGATGCACTAAAATAGAAAAAAAAAAATGCATTTTTTGACTCTTAGCTAACTACTTAATTGTTTATAATTAAAACATTTTGTAACAAAACTCTTGCATGAATGGCCTGGAAGTATCTTTCCCAACTTAAAAGTCAGCTAAGGAAAGTGCTGCATGCAGGAGTTCTACAGTTGCTTGCTGTAGCTCAGCTGCAATGATTTAGGCATGATTTCAACTTCAGATCAGTTCCCAGAAGTATACTTCAAGGCAGAAGCTGAACAAAACATTTTTCCCCCCTTACTTCTGTATTTTTAATTACAAAACAGAATGAACAAAGCTAAAAATCACTGCATTTGCCTTCTCAGATCCAGAAAGTGTTCATTAGTTAGGGATGTTTGTAATCATACTGAATTTTGTTTATACCAGGGCAGAGTGGCTATGAAAGCAGAAAATGGTAGTCCTTAATCAGAGAGGCCAGGTGGCATGCAGAGTCACAGCACAAATGCCTCTCCACATCCCTGCCAATGATTGAAGACTTGACCTCAGCAACCATTCTTCAGGGGTGGAAAAATAATACAGTCACCAGGTGGCCATCTCCTCAACATAGACAGCCATCTGCACCAAAATGTGCTAAATTATGTTTAGATCTTTTTAATGTGAACCGTTATCCATTAGAATCACAGCAGGAAACCATGAGGTCCTGCTAATTGAAACTTCAACTGTGACTTAAACCTCTGTCCCAGACAGTAGACTGACACTTTACCTGCTGAGTCCTTCAGTCTAATATGGTTAACATTTTTTCCTAAGTGTCTGAACAGATAAGACAGTAAAGGCCTGATCTGAAAAACAGCCACAGTTTTGGGGAAGGAGTCATCCTCCGAAGGAATTTTTATAGGCTTTTCAGTGGCTGTGTGTCAGCCCCAAAATCAGCTTGATTTTGCACACCATTGTTCATTTTACTAATGGGCTGAAACACAGTTGTTCTTGTGACTTGTTAACACCTGGCTGCTAAACACTTCTAAGGAATGCCCTGAGATGATAGGGCAATGCATGCAGCTTGCTAGGGCCAAGACACATGCAAAAAGAAGGAAAAGGGAATGATTTTTGTCAAGAGAACTCAAAACTTCTGTCGTCTTCCAGTAAACAGGAGACAGTCACACAGCTTGCTTGCTCACCCATTCTTCCAGTGTGAGGAGTCTGAAAACATACACCAAAATGCAGAGAATTAATGTATTGGGGAAAAAAGCAAGAGAGGAATTTGCACCCTTCCCAAAGACGCTCTCCTCTCCCTCCAACACCCAGCTATCCCCAAACTCCACAGCTACTGTAACCAGAAGATAACTGGAACCTCCACCTCTACCAAGAAATACGTCCTTTATTTACATGCCAAGGGAAAAAAGTCCCCTTCCTTATTTCCACTAAACTTGAAAGAGATTCAGTGCTAAACCCCTGTTGAGAAAGACCACTTCTAGGACCTGACCAAAGGTGCACCAGTAAGGCAAGGAAACAACTGATGGAGCTGGAAGCTCGGGACACATCCATATACTGCAACTTCAGGAGTGGGAATTGCATGAAATAAGTCACCTGTCATATCAGCTAAAGCAATTAATTTCCAAAGAGACTAAATTAAAAGTTCACTTGCACCTCACTGGTTTGTAAAATACAGATGGTATCATCAGGTCATCTGCGGTACATGTGTTAGAAGCACCATACTAAGAGTTGCTACACTGTACTGTCATCACCTTGGGGTGCCCAGGCAATCCTCGGTAACATGGGCTGGCAGAGAAAGACACAATCATGGATCTTCACTCAAAGAGACATTTCTATTCAAACGAATAAAATAGCAAAGATACAGAGTGTTATGACTCCAAGCTCACACATTAGCAGAATCATGGTTCATCAATTTTTAAATCCACATTTAGAGCTTCCTCCTAAAAGCCAAAAAGTAGCTACAATAGATAGTCTCTCAAAACACAGCATCTGTTCTCTTTCATTCCGTGGTTACAGATAACCTTCATAAGCTGATTTGCTCATGACAATAAATTTATTTTCAGAAATTATACTCCTGATCTAATATGAAACAATAAATAATTCAGAAGTTTCACATTATTACAGGGAATTATATTTAGGAGATCAACTAGGGATCTCTGTAATGAGAAACATTCACCTTGCTAGAGGAATGCTACTCTGCATTTAATCTTATAATATTCCCTTCAGGGTGTACAAGACAGCTTGCTGGAAAATATAATGACTCCTTGACTGTTTTCTGATGAAAAAAAAGAGTAAAGAAAACAGTGATATGGAAATGAGATCTACATTTCATTTGAAATTCCATACGCACTATTTTAAAACCACCTTGTTTCAATATGGAGAAAATCAAAAGATTTTGATGGGCCTGATAATGTTATTTAAAAAAAAGAAAGATTAAAACCACAAAGAAATAGAAAGATGTGACATATGTGATCATATTAATAAAAAGTGACCTTTATTCACAAACAGAAAAGATCTGCTTTAGCTGTTTTTACTTTATTATTTGTTACTGGAAAGAGAAAAGCTGGTTCACAAGGTTCCAACTGGCCAAAAAGTAAAAGCATCTGTTGAAGTCACAAGTGACTTGTTAACCAAGCACTGCAGCAATGATGCTTACAGCAGTACAGCTCCATTCTCACCAGTAGGCTTTTAGGCAGTTAGCACCAGATAGAGCTGAGAATTTGGGAAACATAGGAATACATTTCAGAGTATTGCCATGTTTGGGCACTCATCTTGGAGTAACTGCGTTGTAACTACGTATTTTTCTCTCCTCACTGTCCCCTCCAACCACGCTATTGTAAACATGTTGGTCAAAAGAAAGAAACTTTTTTTTTTTTCCAACAAAAGCTAATGTTGGGTGTCTGCTGCATGCAAGATAATGAATATTGATGTATGCAGCCATCTTCCAAATGAGGTAACTAAACAGTATATACATAGTTTCCATCAGTCTGGAGTCTTCAAGAAAAATCATTAAATTGTCAGTATGTATGATCAAACTTTGAAAAATAAATATTATTGATGATGACAGCATGCTATTGTATCTCTGCATCGTTATGCCAGAGGTGTATATTTTAAAAGCATCCCTTGAGAAGTAGGCAGACAATACCATTAATTGCCTCTGGGCTTTACTCATGTCACGTAGATGCAACAGTCTGAAAATGTCTAAATCTTCTAAGTGTTTTATTGTTTTTTGAGTATGGTACATTCTTCCTCAGAGTATTTCAAATTAAATTCTTCAGTATAATTAAAGATCTACTTACAATTAACTCAGTTTGTGTCAAAAAGAAAAAAAAATGCAATAACTAAAGCTAGGTTATCTAAAAGATCGTCTTTGATAGTTTGGAAAGTACAGAGACACACAACTTTGATACTTTGGAAAGTGCAGTGACAAGCTATACAACATGAAATAGTTGCAGGAACATGGATCTATGGATCTCAAAAATTTCCATTCTGGTTTCTAACCATACTATTATTGCACATCAGATATCTATAGGAAATCTCCATCACAAAAGTTCTTAGGCTAAAAATTTCTATTGAGGCACTAATTTCAGGATTTCACTTTGAAATAGGAATTCAAATGGTCTTACTTCAATTTTTACTCTACTAAGTCTCAAAAACCAAGGCCCTGTGATATATTTCAACAGTATATCAAGGCAAAAACCTACAGAGAGTTGACCACAGTTCAAACAAGCTTCCAATCCTTGTATCATAAGCTTCCACAACAGTAATGCTGAGACGCTGGCCCCTATGAACTATCTTTATTTGTATTTTTCTTCATTTTTAACACTTTTCCAACAGAATCGGCTTTGTCAAGTATAATCAAATTACTGACATGCTCTTTTTTATTCTAGGTAATTGAAGAACAGGTTTACTGCATACAAATACTATTCTGTAAGTAGATATATGCAATATATGCTGTACAATCCATGTAAAAAAGATATACTGGGAATATGTAGCATGCACGTGTAATTCAATCAGTACAAATTCACAAAAATAAAACGCATCCACTGCAAATCCTATGCAAAACAAGAAAGCTCTTTACTATTATCATGACAACATCATTTCTGTTACCCTGGGAAATGCAGCTAAACTCTTTGTTTCGGGTATTGGTTAACAGAATTCACTATAAATATGTTAAAATGGCATATATTTCAATTAATTAGATTTCCAGAGGGGTAATGTGGTATTTGGACTTTGACATTAAATCAATTCAAGCTTTACAGATACTCTTGACAACACCCCTGTAAAATCAATAGTAAAACCTTGTATCGCTCAGAAAGGACAATGATATCTATGTGAAAATAGGAATTTAAATAAAATTGAAATTGTCTGTAGCAGATAGCTTTGGGATTATTCTAGCAATTGCACAGTATTTAACATGACTTCTGAGTTATTCTTAATCTTATATTCTCAAGCACAATACAGAAGTTCTTTAAAGATGTAATAGACTATTGTGAATATTTTCCATATGCTATCATGTACTTGACACTTTTTTTCTTCCATTATCAAAGGAAAGTTAAACAGTTTTAGGATTAATTTGAGATACAATGAGTATCTTCTGCTAGCTCTTTCTCTATGAAAGTGACTTCACAAACTGCACACTGATGGCAAGATTCCAACTGACCCTTGTGGTACAAGGAAGCTGTGTAAATCATTACGGGAAGGTTGGTAGGAGGTGGATATATCCTTCACACAGAACTAACCTTTTTCTTTTTTTGTGCTACATAAATTACTTTTTAAGATGTTTTTTATTGTTGTCACTGCTCATCTTCCAGCTTCTCTTTATGTTGAGCAACAACATCAAATAAGCGCTTTTTTCCAGGAAGGTACCATAAGTACAGTCCAGGAACCAAGACCTGACAATGACAGAAGGAACCAGTAAGAGGCATTTTCACAGTCACTTAAAATATTAAGGTTTGAAATAGGAAACAAAAGGAAAGAGTCCTGCGGCTACCACAAAACAACTCTGAATCTCCCAGAAAAGAATGGAAGAATATAAATATTCATTGTGTTCAACACAGAATAGCACATTGCATACTCACTGCAAAAAGAGACACTTTAGTATACGTTGAGGCCTCATAACAATGGGATTTGCCAATTAAATCTGAGGGGTGTGATCAGTTCTGTTGTGATATGGTGAATAACATGCTGAGAGACACTCAGATGAAAGGGTTTTGAATTACTGCAATATTCTGGTTTTTTTTTTTGTTGTTTTGTTTTGTTTTGTTTTGTTTTGTTTTTTTCCATCCTATGTAAATATGGAAATGAAATGTGGTAGACAACTCTGGGGAGACTTAAAGGAAGGTTATTTTGAGGTTGTTTTTCTTTACTTAAGTCAGCTAAATGCTGAACTAATACCAGCTATATTTACTTTTCTTTTAAAGCTTGTAAATTGCACCTAATTAATATAGACCCTGATGAAGTAAAATATCTGTGGTTTAGATCTAGTGGAATTTTTTTTTTTTTTTTCTGTCAAGTCTCTTGATTAAACCTTTAGATTATACTGTGCATATCTAAAGAATATCTAAAGAAAAAAAAAAAAAGAAAAAAGAAAAAAACACTTTTTTTTCTTGCAGGGAGTAAACACAAAGAATGGGTAATGGCCATCTTGCCATAGTGCAACTTTTAATCATTTCCTTGCAAGCAGCAAAAAATCTTCGCTGTGACTCACTGAGGCTAAGGGGGAAAAGGGAGCTCCTAATGCAACCTGACAGCACTCCCAGAGAGCAGCACTGAAGAGCTTACCATACTCCTGCAGGATTCATTGCTAATAATCCTTACCAGGAGGTTAGCTGTTTCCCTACCCCACCCTTTTCAAAGGCTAGGAGATACATGACACACTGAAGCAACAAATCCAAGACCACCACCACCATAATTCACATAGGAAATGGGAGCCCAGGTCATGAACCACAGCCCCCTGAACTAATCACTGGATTAAACATTTTGACTGAAAAACTTGTAATCCAGTGGAAGACCAGGAACCCTAAGAGCTGGAAACAAAACAAAAAAGGTGCTGCCCAACATCTACAACAGTAGCCCCTCCTGATAACATTAAACTGTTAAAAGCATTAAGCTTTCCACGGATACATCACGGAAAGGGAGACCTTTAAGGCAAGTTCTGAGGGAGAACCAACACCACTTTGGGGAAGTATATTGGGAATTCTTCTGCCTGAGGGAATAGGAGGAGATGCTGGATGCACTGCTGATGATGTGGTCCACTGCACTCTGCACTCGCTGCTTTCCCTGAATTCATTTCAGGGTTACATTTCCAGCATGGTCATTGTTTCTGTTAAACTGGCAGCCATGAAGATTAAAGAAATCTAAAGGGAAAGGTCCTTTACGGTCCTATATTTAAATAATGTATCCAATGCCTTGTATAAGTCCCATCCCTACTAGTGACTAGTGGAGTATGCCAGCCATCATCAGATTCTGTCAAACACTCTGACATTTTAATATAGCATGCTTTTATTTATGTAGAAAACGAAGCCACCAAACCCCCAAACACTACCAAAAGGCCATACTAATGATCGTAAGTGGCTCTGTCTGCAGGATCATTTAGCAGAACTGAACCAAATATGCCTAGCTAATATATTCAATACAAAACTTTTTGTCTGTTGACATGGCACCTTGTATTAAAGTGACAATTAGCAAAGAGTTTTCACTGAGTGTGAAGTATCTTATGTCAGGCTATATTCTACAGTACATGTTTTGATTGCCAATCACCATTATGTCTGTAAAGATTGTATAATAATCATGCAGCAACATAAATTAGAGCTGTGTTCATTTTTCTTGCCAATCTCATCTACCCTCTTCCAATAGCCATCAGCTCCCAGTGTATATATGACTATATGCTAAACCACTTCATCTCCAAAAATCAGTTTCACAATATCCTTTGACTTCAGCAAAACCTGGATTTGGCCCGGGGAATTTATCCCATTTATTTGCAAAGCTTTTGCTAAATTTGTAAATCCCTGTAGTAATGTTCATATTGCAGAAAGAGAAATGCTTAAATGTGACAGAAGTGATAAATTTTTCAGGCACAGAGAAGTTTGGAAGATGCTATTGCTATAATCTGAGTGGTCACCTGGCACACTGGGTGTCAGCGAGCTGGTTAATCCAAATGGTTTCTCTGAATTTTTTTAAAACAATTTTTCCTCCTTGCTTTTGAAAGGCCAGCACAACTCCTATCAGATTCTGTATTAATATCCATTATAGGGACCAAGATGTGAGTAAGTTAAGCAGCAGTCTCCTTCTAGGCACTTACTGCTGATCCGTAAGCCTTATGATGTATAGAATCATTTTGGAGGTCATACACTCAAGAAATTTAATTTTGATTAGTTACGATTGCTGCAAAATAATTAAAATTCACCAATCAAGACTTTGCTCTGGACTCTTCTTGTCAAGAGAAATCCAGAAAGAAAATCAGGCGAATAAAAACCAAGGTAATGACAATTTTCATAAGCAAACTAGGAACAGCTGCTCCAAGGTCAGTAACTGGAAAAACTGTGTTAATGATTCTGCATTAGCTGTGTAAAGTGTCACTGCTAAAACAAATCAGCCCAGGTTCGAGCCATTGTGTGGCTCTACATCAGTACCAATTAAAGTGGCAGATGATATATAAGGAGCCCGGACAAAGGATATTATTATGTTATGAGCTATATTGATTTTAACAAGGGTTTTTGATTGACTGACTGATACTATCAAATAATTAGCCTTAATCATGGTTTACAATGACCAGAAGAAATCCTGAATCAGGCTATCTTTGATGATCTTTAATGATACTTTACTGATAGGAAAGTGCATAAACAAGGTGGAACCCTACTTTCCTCCGTAAAGCCGGCACTGAACAAATAGTCTGTGCAGAACTTGGCAAGGAGGTGGCAGGGCTATGTACAAATTCTGGTCACATAGATGGTGGTCAGCAAAAGAGAACAAACTCATAAGTCATTCCACCAGAGAAGTTTTTTGTAATTGGTTTAACATTTTTGCATATTCAGTATTGCAAAATAGTATGTAAATCTAGAAGAGTTTTCTTTTTAAAGGCACACATTTCTTTTTCCTCAAAGAAAGCCACAGGGGATAAAGAGGGGGATGACACCAAGCTCACTTGTCCACCATGGCCAGTTCTGCCACTGGTAAATCCAGGATGTTGACAAGAGCATTCCCAATTTGGAAGCTCATTACCCATAAGAAAACAGGGCTGGTGTGTCAGGAAACTGGCATTAAAAGGGAGCCCCTATGGTGCATCTCTGATCCTAAATCCCCAGCTGACACTTTGTTACCCGAACGGAAATTCCATGGTAGCAGAAAACCAAGTTACAGACACCTGCAATACCTCTCCTAGGACAAATAAGAGCAAAATGTCTTGGTTTTGTCTTCATCAGCACCAGCCTCTTGTAAGCTCCATTTCAGACCACTTACATAAGAATCATTATGTGTTTCTGTGTCTGAGCTCCCAAATATACCCATTCATTTCCACATACATAACTACCTTCCCTCCATTCAAAGTTCAGTCACCAAACACTTCATTTGCTCAGTGTGCTGAGCCACTCTGCTTTCTCAATATCACCTCCCTCTTTTCACTGTCCCCTCACAACTGTGTCCCATGTAGTTCATCTCCATACTCATGAAGGTCTCTACTTTCTCCCATTCACACCTCATCTTTTTTTCTCTATATACAGGAACTCCACATTTGTCCAGAAGCTTTTCCCCTCATTCTGAGCAAAGCTCCTCCTACATAAAGGGATCTAGCTAGACCTCCTCCCCACTTCAAGTAATAAACCCACCAAATTTCTGGGTCTAAGAAACCACTACTGAATTCACATGTTCTGGTTTCTTCATCTCCCTTCAGCGTATCAGCTTTCTGTGTGATAAGCTACACATGGCTGCAGCCACATCAACATACTTGTTTGTAAAGCATCTGTCAAATCTTCAATTTCATGCGAATTATAAATAATGCCATTGGAGATCATGACAGCAGATGTGCCATGGTTTTGTAAGGAGCAGCCCAACCGAATTAAAACCTAGTATAGCGGTGAATGTACCTGTCTGCAGGAGAAACACAACGTTATTTTACTACTGTGCTAGTTACTGACTTGCAACATTTCCAGGCTCAAAGATCATCTTTTTTTTCAATAGAATGATTTTATACACATAACATTTTAACAGTTTGAAAAATAGAGGCAGCTTGGCCAATTTACAGCTCAACTTACCTCTATAGTGCTTTAAATGTAAAACCCAGTTAACCCACTTCTTGGTTATCATGGGAGTTTGGGGTGAGGCAGGGAGGGGGGTTGAAATACAGTAAGTTTAATGTTGACGCCTCCCCCCCACCTCCCCCTTTTTCTTTTTCCCTCATTGATTTGCAGATCTTTGCTCCCAGAGTGAATTCTCAGTTCCTTTTCTGGTGACACACTTTGTGCATTGATATTTATTGTGTTTTTGGCTATATATATATATGTATGCCCCAGGGCTTAAGCTCTTATCAAGAGAGAGATTCAGTTTCTCAAAGCTGCAGGTCTTTTTTTTTTTGTTTTTTTTTTTTTTTTTTTTTTTGTTGTTGTTGTTTGTTTTTTCTGGTTCAACACATTCTCACTCTGGAAGTTTCTGGGGTTTGCTTGCCTCCTGAGAATTTACAAACTAAGTCAAAGTTCCAGAATAAAGATAAATTTCTGTATATACAACAGGAAAAAAGAAATCAGAGCTACTCTGATCAAATAACACAGTTCATTTGAAAACCATACTAATTTAGATTGAAACAGCACAAGCTGATGCAGGCTGGCAGTCATTTACAACCTCCCTGAACCCCAAGCCAAAGCTTCTACCCCCACGAACCAGGTGACCTTCAGAGTCAGGGACAAAATTTGGTTCAGCCTTACAGCAGTCCAGCTCTTGCTCTCCTGAGAGCAAATGGGAGATTTGCTATTCACATATTTGAGTTAAAAGTTTGACAGGCACCACTGATTGCATGCATAAGTGGGCAAATGGCACATTTTCATACACAAATAGCCTCTATGAGTGTGAATTACACACACACACAAAATAGTAATCAGGTTAGGGAAACTTGACTCCATATAAAAGAAGCTTGTTTTATTTCTTCCTTTGAAAAGGAAATTATATAAACTGTTACTGTTTTTCTACAAACAATCTTAGAGGGTGGGGCATATTAAAAACAAACTTTAGGAGAACAATAAAATAACTTGTTTTTTATTGTAAGTTGTAAATGCCAGAGCAGTGCTGCCTGGGAAAACACCAACCGTGATGGAGATCAGGGAACAAGGAGGACAAGACAGAAGGCATCGGATACGAAAATAAGCACATACAACTGAGATTTCTAGGTCTCTTGTGAAATCATCTGTCTGCTTTGAAACATGTCAAGCTGGTGACACAAGTAATTACCAAATTCCTTCATAAGGTAAACATGGCCTCCAGGAGAGAGTTAAAAGGACTTGAAACAGAGAAAGGCTTCCGCCCCTAGGGACAGCACACAGAAATGGCTGCTGTGTGTTCTCAGGGATATCCCTCCCATTCTCACTCAATACTGCTTTTTTAGCTAAAGTGAGATAAAGCATCTGTGTAGCTTCTTACAATAACTGCCCTTCTTTTCCTTCCGATGGGATAACAGTTAAGCTAATGGGATAACCTTAGGAAGCAGAAATTCTGCACAAACCAGACAGCAGGTACTTACAAAGCAGATTGCTCTCAAACAGAAACAATGCCACATATTTCCCCGAACATCCTAAGCCTCCATCCAAAGCACTAAAAAACTATCGAAGTCCCTAGTCCCTAAAACAGGCTTTAGACTGAAAATAGAGGTTACAAATTCTGCATGAACTCTAAGGACATACTGTTTTGTATTTTCTATGAAATATTTTCAAATAATACTAATATATGGCAATATTAAACCTTCAAACAAATTAGTTTAAAATAAGCGCAGAAAAGGCAAGGTTAAATTATTAAAATTAACACATTACATACTCAGAAGGAAAACGTCACACGTTCGTGCCATTCTGAGAACAATTGCCAAATTATTCTTTCTTGGAGTAAAAACCTAGTCCCACTGAAATCACTAAGAACATTAGCAGAACTTCCCTATCATCTCAGTCTTCATAACTGCCAGTTCTTTGGCCAATGAAACAAAATTTCAAAGAAAGAATAATATCTTCAAAGAATCTTTATTCACTATAATATACTGGCATGTGTACTGAGTTGGTTTGGGGTGTTGTTTTTTTTTTTTTAGTTTTGTTTTGTTTTGCCTTTTTTTTTTTTTTGGGGGGGGGGGGGGGGTCATATAAAAACAGCATATTCATTGGCTAACAACCAATTACTAGGAAAAATGGGAAACACAGAAGAATACAGGAAGGATAATGATAGCCTAACAACATTGTTTAGGATTGGAATATGTACTCTAGTGGGCTTGGGGAATTTTCTTTTTTCTACTTTGCTGGAAAGAATTGTATCTTTGTGAAACAGCCAATATTCAATAGCTGTGGTTGTTCTTTCTTCATTCTAAAATAACTAAGAGAAACTATAGATAAATTGAAGATTTTAGACTTGCTCTTAAATTCCAACTGTTGGACTGTCACTGAATTTAGAAACAGTTGTGACTCAACACCACTACAAGAGCTCCCCCCATCCACAGCATAGCGGTATCCAGAGAAACTGTATTGCTCTTAAGCCAGAAAACCATGATTTTTTCCTATTTCAGTCACTATTGTCTCATTCCTTCAGTCAAGATTCAGTAACAAAGCTGTTCTTTGCAATATTTGTTTTAATAATAGATACCAAAAAGTTCAGCAACATTGCATATTCTTAACATCTTGAAAAAGCACAAAGCCCTCTGAACACAACAGCAAACCAAAAGCCATTCAAACCCTTAGCCTAAGAAGCTACCAAAAAGGCTTCCCCACATACGATACGTGTTGAAGAACATAGCTATCTTTGTTTCCAGCTTTATCTGGATCTGATACAGATATTTTTATGATAGAAAATCTACTAGTAATTTTCTTTTTATCATTATTTTCTTTTTAAACAAACCTTAGCATTAAAAAGCATTTTAGCAAATTAGAGCTGAAATGCCTTTGTTTAAGCAACAAAAAACCTGCTCTCTGATGATTCAAATAGTACTACGAATCCAGTCAACATTAATAATGATGACAGTCAGCATCCATTCAAGGCAGCAATTAAAATAATGTTATCTCCTGAGTTTTAAGAGCCACTTACTTAACAGGAAGGGACTTTTATATACACTGATACACAGATGGCACTTTAGTTCTTATGAAAGAAACAGACTCATATACCTTTCAGAATATTCAGAGCCCAACTGGCAGTTTTATATCTCTATTCCCAAGACAATTGTCTGTATCTGAAGATCAATTATCAAAACACACAACTATCAGAACATGATTACATCTATACTATATGGTAATAAAATCAATCTATTGCTTTAACAATTTCACCACTGGTCCGAGGAAGGTTTTGAATCACAAGACTGCAGCCTGTGGCCCTGTACCTGCACTGCAAAGAGTACAAAAAGGGACATGCTGAGGTGCTGCCACTGGCATGAAGAGGAGGGTGATGATGCTCCTACTCTCACTCACTCTTGCTAGCCAGAAGCACAAGGTGCCTCAGCAACAGGGAAAAAGGAGGTGAAGGAGATGGGCTGGGTTCCCCAGCCCAAGGCAGTGCGAGAGGGCACAAGGAGACTGCATCTGGACCAGCCATGGAGGGCAGGCTGAGAAACAAAGAAGTCTGTAAGAATTACCAGCATAGGAACAGTTTAAGAGCTGATGTAGCAGGCTGGGTCACATTTAATTATATATACTAAAGTTTTAGATTGGTGGTAATTTATTGTCCTCACCAAAATCAGCAGAGAGAGAAGATGAGATGTAAGATTACTTCAGGAACTTGAATAGAAGTCCATTATATTTTAATACTAAAGCTGCAATTCCAATTATAAAAGGCAGACTATTCTCAACATGCAATCTAAAGGATATATTTACATTTACTGTATGCATTTGTGCATGAGCAGAAATCATGTGTTTGTTATGTAAATGCTTCCATCCTTGTCCTTGGTTCAAATCCAGGTGTGACTGAGGGTTGTGACCACCTGAATGATCCCTGTTAAGTTTACTCCCAGTTTCACCCCATGCTCTCATAGACAACTGTCTAGAGTACAGATGCAATTGCTGGCCATTTTGACAATTTCACAGCTAAGCAAGATTCATGGAAACTGACTCTGGAAAGCAAATGGTATGTGCTTGTAGAGAGTCAGCAGTTGTGCTGCCTGGTTTTGTAGTTGCACAGAGAATTCCTCCTCTGAAACTGCTCATCCTCATCTTTTAAAAGTGCTAAATCTATGCTTGTACAGGCACAACATAGATACAGTATGAGTGGGAAGTAGCATTCTCTATGGCACAAAGAAGAAGTTACGTACTTTAAGAAGTTAAAATATCACTTTTCAAAAAAAAAAAAAAAAAAGGAAAAAGTTCATTTATTGCTGGCAATTGTAGCAAGCTTTAAGACAGAACAAAATAACTTCATGAATAAATACTTATAAATACTTATTTACTCAGGGTTTCTCTGCCAGCACAGCTGCAGAGTTATGATTAACTTAGAAATGTGTAACTTTGCCTCTTCTACTGCCCAGTCTCACCACAGTGTCACATCTTCCAGTTACATAGTGGACATGAAGAGAATATCAGTGAGAAAGCCAAGCAATTAGAAACACCAAGACTTCAACGAATCAGCCCAGAAGTTAATTTAGTAATTCTCAGTTCTGGAAAAAAGTTGAGAATAAAAGAAGAGCTTGGGTATCCAGTGTTCACAGGACATTTAAAAAATTTCTTCACATCCCTCTGCCATTTACTGCTCTTCCTTAGCTGCAAGGTATTAGGAATGAAAAGTGCAGATTTTCAACTAAATAATGGAAATGTGGTTAAGACATGGTATACTACATGAGAGTAAAAGAGAATCTGGGATTATGCATATGCAATAAGGAATATTAAAAGTTTCTTGGGCACTGCAGTGTGACAATGCATTCTGATGATTATCTTTATTAGATAGCACTGGATAAAGAGCCAATTCATTAAAAATTAATGGGACAGTACTGCCATCCATACATTATACATACCCATAGAGTGGATGTGGACAGCTAAATGTTAAATCTGTCGGAAATAACTGCAAAGTGAAGTAGAAGAGTGTGTCATAAGATAATGGAAACTATGTAATAAGAAGGCCACACAACAAAGTGGGTAGGAAAAAAAAAAAAGCCAATCTCATTGTATGAGTCCGTAGAATCATATGAGGAGATTAAAAAACTACAATAAACCAAAACTTTTCCCTGAAATGGAAAAATTACTCCCAGAAAGTGTACAACAGCAAATAAAAGAACCTTATTAAAGAGTGACACTGGAAAGTGGTGAATACAATGACAAATGGCAGAGAGAGGTTTGATTGCAAAACAGCAGATCTATTCATGAAAAGAAAACAATTTTATTGTGTCTTTTGATGAGAGCTCAACAATGTGGGGCATTAATATCACTGAGGCAGAATCAGCAATAGGTTTCAAAATACACAGATAAACCCTTTATTCAATCACAAGATGAAAATGCCATTTATACCATGATTTCTAATTAAACAAGGTTCATTTTAGAGCAATTTAAAAATATATGCTTCATTATTCTAGAATGTCTTAAATTTGTATTTTATTATCACATGAATATAAGGCAAATTCCATGGTTTTGGATCTCAGGCACTAACCAAAATACTCACATATTCTAGATTGATTATTTCTGAGGTTTTCAGAAAGCTTTAGTGTGGACTTCGACTATCAGAAATAAACAACATACATGCTATTTGATATTTGCAACCCTAAAGAGACACATAAGAACATTTACCATTCCACATATTTATAAGGCAAGATATTTGGTAGCAAAACCATTTCAGAAAGTAAGTCCTCCACAGTGCTATGGGAATTAATATTGCTTCATGGTGCCAATGAAGAGGAAGAAATGGAACTTCAAAGAAAAAACTGTTTCAACTTCAATACGGATGTATTTTCATAAACACTGTCTTAAATCCTAATATTCCCAAGACTTATTCACAAGGCACAAAGTTAAGCACATTCAAACATATCTATATTTGCAAATTAAATTTCAACAGGAAAACTGTTTAGAGAGAACCTATCTGTCTACCTATGAAAGCTGGTTCCTAACAGCCTGTTTTAGGACCACAACAAATACACATCAGTGCAATTTAAGAGCATGCACAAAAATCAGAAGAAATACAATAGTTAGCATGAAGCTAATTTCAAATTTTGATCTGGCTAGGGTACAGGAACAGCATTACTCATGTTGAGAATGGCATTACAAAATACACCTAAAGCAGGTAAAGCTCCACTCATTTCTACTGAAATGAAATTCTGAACCTGCAGGTCTAAACTAGAAGTGTGGCAGTGACAGCAGGAACGACATCCCATGTCATCATGTCATCAAGGACAGAGACTGGCATTTATAAGTCTCTGTGGGGGACTTTGTGCTTTTTGGGTTTCCAGAATGTATTTGGCTTTAAATCATCACATTGCACTGCAATACCTGTTACCCTAAAAACATATGGGTGCATCTCAGCGGAGTGAGAATCCCTGGACTGCACCTGAATGATTTTGCTGTCTGTAGACTTCTTGATTATTAGCTGTGTATTATGCATTTGGTCTTAAGATGTACTTATTCTCATGGTTAGTATGATACTTTGATATTTCATATATAGTTCCATCAGACAACTGACTTTTTCACTTCAGCATCTTCTAATGACAGGTCCTTAGAAGAACCTAGGCACAAAGACAGACAGGCTGACAAAGACAGACAAAGACAACTTGAAAAACAAGTTTTGAGTTTGGGGTAGGAAAGACCCCTAACATTCATTTCTAGGTCTGGAAAGCATCCATTCCATGCCTCAGAGATCCTTGTGGATTATAAAAGTAGAAACTACTAACAGAAAAGGAATTATTCACCACATTATTAAACATGACAAAAAGCTTCTGAATTGAAGCTTAAAACAGGCTATTTAAGATTCCAGCAATCCCTGGGACTTTGGCAACAAAAATGTTCAAAAGCCTTTTATAGTTGCTGTCAGATTTATGTAAAGCATTTGAGATTCCTGTGAACTTATTTATATAACAACCTAAAACTTGAAGCCAACTTGAAAGTCTTTCTATTCTAATTATTCAGAATTGGAGGTGCTGTACAAAAGATACACAGTGTTCTTTCTTGAACATCTTCTAAAATGGTGGCTAGCAAAACGCAGACGTTAGGTTAACATTTTATGGAATGGTTGTTATGGCTGATGAGCTGCTTCATTCAATACAAAATTTATTTGGTGAAATGTTTTCCTGTTTTCTGTTCAGAGATTACAGGGAAGATATCACCTTATGCTACGTTCAACTCTAATTGACTGCTCACATTCTGCCCCACTCATCTCACAGAATTATTTTTAAGAAAACGCTGCAGTATATTAAAATAAAATGTTTCCCTATCTTTTTGGAATTATAGCACTGGAATACTCCCTGGAGTTAGGCTTAGGATGAACACCAGGATCTTACTGGGAACAGAGGCTTAGCTGACCTGGATGCAGGACACTGTCAATTGAAACTATTTTGTTTATATCCCACATGAACACTGGCACAGTGAGCAGCACAGCTCTCTGCCATCAGTCAGGGTCATTCCTTCAGCTCCAAAATGGAAAGCAGCATCTGCTGCAAACACATCTAGCATCTCCAGCAGCATCCACGCTGCAGTTAAGGGCCCCCATGGGAGTTGCAGCAGGACATGACCTAACTGGGTCTGTATGATGTGGTAAGTGGGTGCTACACAGTAAAACAGTCCTCACCTCAAGAAGCCATTTCAGTTTTATCTTTTAAGATGATTTGAACATGTTTTTGCTTGCATCTTCCTCTAACCAAAAGCTCTGAATAACATTTCTTTTCTTCCCAGCTCCCAGTTTTCCTATCTCCACCATTTCGCTCTTTCATTGATGCTTCTCAATTCTCTCCTGGTCAGCTGACTGTTTCCCTCTTCCATTATCCTTCATGCGAGCACTTCTCAAAAGTCCAGGGTGTACGACCTTTCAAACACAGCTTTTGTAGACATTTTAGCTCAAATCTCTTAATATAGATACATCACCAATGTGTGTGTAGTTTCAGAAAACCACACATCAAAAAGAAATAAACACTAATCCTAGAAAAGTGATGTTCCCTATAGACGTTGTTGTGAATTACAGACACAACGAAAGGGCATTTACATGTATTAACTGCAACATGACTTACCTTTTCAAACTATTGGGAAACCTGGTAAAAAATGTTTTATTCTTGCATCTCTTCAGACACTTAATGCCTGAATGATGGAACTTTTATAGAAATGCAGAACCTTTTTACAAACAAACAAACAAACAAACAACATTTCTCATTGTTATTATTTCCTTCATTACTATACTACTCATTTAACACTACCTAAAATGCATTATTCAAAGCAGGAGAAAAGTTTGTAACTCAAACCTGATCAGTATAGGAGTTCACAATTCTTTTCATTTATTTGAATTTTGTCATGTCAATCAAGAGCCAGAAACGCAGTTACATACACCTAAGAAGAAATCCACCTATACAGTACTGCAAGCAGTAAGTATGCTAATCTGTGTTTTTCTGTTGTTATTGTGTTTTTGTTTGTTTGTTTGGTTTTTTGGGGGGGAGGTGGAAGTGGGTGTATTTTTACAATGCTGATGATCACAGCTTAACACTCATGGATTGTTATAAGCTAAATGTGGCTTCTCTGTCTTCCTATGTTTCTTTCATATAGGATTATTCCATATAGATTCCAGCTGCGGGATTTTTATGGATTAAGATAGAAGCCAGCAATATTCTTTAGTCACTGCTTTTGGCATTAAAACACCACTTTGATTGCTTTCCTTTTTTTTCTACTTAATCATGTTTTAGACAGACAGCATCCAGATTTAACTCATCCAGGCTCTGCTTTGCCATTTCCCCTTTAGCCATTAGAGCTAGAGACAGAGGTTACAAAGACCAAGGAAAAGGTAATTTAGTATTTAGTTCAATGACGCCTGTGGAAGAATCCTGTGAACCTATGTTGAGATCTCAATGAATCAGCAGTGACTTATGATGCAAAAACAGTGACATAAAGAAGTAAAATGTTCATGAAGTCTTTAAGAGTCCATTACCTACTAGAAATAAAACATTAATGCCTCTAATACAAGTATCCATGCAGGATAGGGATTAGGACATGCAAAGTGTATTGCAAGCCTTGGATCAATCTCATCCACCATATGCCAATGCAGATCCTGCTGAACATGAGAAAGGTGCAAAACCTGTCCAGGCTGGAAGCATAATAGAAATGAATACCAGTAATTTCCCTTGTGCTGTTTGGATCAGTTAAGGTAAGCAAAGTGAAGCCTCAACATCCTGTGATGCATATATTTTATTGGCAGAAGAGTATTAAAGCTTTGAGAAAACATCTGAAGACAAAACAAAATGGCAGGAGTACATGCATCTTACTGTCCCTTGCAAAAGGCTTGTTTTTAGTTCTGGCAGAGGAAAATATCCAGCAGCACTCACTACCCAAGACAGACAGGCATGACCTTCCAAGGCATGCTGATCCACAGAATAAGTCCGCACTTGCTTCTAAGGGTTGTTTTCATGCTTTTTTTTTTTTTTTTTTTTTTTTTTTTAATCAGGAATGATACTTACTTTGGGGGATTGTATGATACTAAGATTGCTAATAGGATACAGAGCCTTTCACCTGTAGGTCAGTGCCTTCAATTTCACCCCAGCTTATGAAGCTTGATCTTGCAACATGCTGAGTGCTCTGCAGCAACTGCCCTTGGCTCCTGCAGACACCAGGAGCTACTGAGGCCACTCAGCAGGGGACAAGAGCTCTTGGCTCTTGGGAGAAGCCAGCTCCTGCTGACAATAAGCCAAGATGAGTTGTACAGAGACCTATGTGAAACAGTGCTGTTCGCAGGTTTATTCCTGTTATGTTAAAACCAGAAAACCTCAGGGCTATCCCATTTGTTACATGAGATTGTTGTGACAGGTGCAATTTCATCAAGTATGCACAGGGCCTTAATCACTTTTGCAGCCCAGGAGAATTCATTCACACGCAGCATGCTCCAAAGGAAGGCAGAAGATGCCGATTGACCAGCCACAAAGTAACTAAACTCAGCGGTTCTCCAGTAGTAAATCCAGGGCTTTTTACAAACAATTATATTTTAATATAAAAATAAGAATAACGTCCTCTGAATAAAATAATGGCATTCAGCAGTTAAGAAACGGTTACTTGCAATACACACATTAGTCAGACTAATTTTTTCCCCTGGAAATAATGAGCTGAGTAAGACCCTAATAATTCCAGATTAAGGCTCAGTGGTTAAAAGAGCCACCTCCTCATTTGGATTTAACTGTGTAACACATTTCTGAGAGTCCTCATTTCCAGTTTGGAAATATACCTCAAGACCCCCGGATATAAATTAACATTTATGTAACTTCATTACTTATATAAAGCCATAAAGCCTGTGCTGCTCAGTTGCAGACAATGCTTCTAGCTTTAGAAATCATTAGAATCAGCTAGAGAAAAATATGACTTTTCCCTAGAAGAAGCTTTATGTGGGAAAACAAGTAAGAGAGATTCGTCCATTGGAACTATTTAATTCATCTGTAAAGCTGATTTGTTTACTTTTGACTAACTGAAGTCAAAATTGCATAGCCAGAATTGCAATTGTGACCATGAAATGTGATCTCATTTCAAATTGGAATTAAAGTACACTCAGAAATTAAAGTACTCTCCTGTATTTATTATAGAAATAAGTATTTTGACCAAATAAGTATTTTTAATTACATGTGTTTTTTTTCCAAAATTATATTTTTGTGTGTAAAACATCTTCCACGAGTAATTCAACCAACTCCAAAACTAGGTGTTTTCACTTTTTTTTTTTTTCTGTCTTTCAGCTTAAAAGATGAGGATGCTCTTCAATCTTTCTATTTTGCTGCTTTCTCCTCTAACATATAAACTCACTGTTAGAAATGCCAGCACTGAAAGGGCAGTTGGCATTCACCAACCCAGCAGTTCCATTCAACAAAGATGTATGTGCCTGCATACTCCTGAATTTAGGCAGGATTTGATTGAAAAAGAAACTCAGTGTCCGGAAATAAAAATGTAGATGAAAACCTGATGTCATAGTTGCATTTTTAAATGGAGAAGTGTACAATAAACTTATTATGAACCTACAACCATCAGAAAACACAAAAATAAATAAAAAATGCATACTTCTTTATCAATTCTAGGCCCAGGACTGCGATATTTAGGAGCTTTTTGCTTGCTGATATATATTCTGCTAGATGTCACATTGCATTTCTAAATTGTTAGGGTAAAAAAAAAAAAAAAAAAAAAAAACGCCTTACCTAGTGGCCCCTAAGGCATTCTTTTTCCCTGGACTTTATAAAAACTAGAGCATGTTTCTGTGATATTTCTTTTACAATAGGAGGCCTGTTAAAAACAGCATCATGAATATTCTAGCTATGACAGATATGAAAGGACATAATATCCAGGAAACAGTTCTTTCTTAACATATTCATGAAGAGGTCCTTGTCAATCACAGCTAGTGAATTGAATAAAAAAATAATACTCAGAGTCTTAGGAGGATACAACTGAGTTTTACATGCTGGAGATATAAAGACTGAAGTGAGACCGGGTTCCACTAACAAGATTCCTGGCCTGAAGTGCCTTTGTGAAATTATTCAGGAACCTGCCAATAACGGCATTTCAGGCTGCTGCTATCTCCTCCACGGTTGTGCTCTGTGTGGGCCCATGCGTTATTGCCACACAGTTAATGGAGTCTCTCAGCTGGTGCTTTAAAGGAACAACATCTCCCATTGTCCATTCATCTTGGAGCTCCAAGACAACGTGTTTTACATACTAGCTTATTTGGAATATTAAAAAATTTACATCTTGAAATATTCTGGAAATAAGAAATAAACTGCCAAATGCCATGAGCAGGAGAAACACAAAACTATTTATATTTATTTCAAAGTCAACAAGCAACATCATTTACTATTTATGCTGTGTTGTCAACTTGGTCAGGGCATATTGAATTAAACAAATTTTTATATTAAAATAGTTTTCCCTGACTTAGCTATTTTTAAAGCAGATACAAAGTATAATATTAAAGAGAAACTACTCAAAATATACAAGATATATTCAAACTCAATTTTTTTAAACATATATTGAAAGCTAATTCCAAGTATTCTTAATACATACAACATCAGTCCATAAAAAGCTGGTTTACTAAGATTATCAAACAAGTGCACTTCTAAAACCATGCATCATTTTCCTAAGTAAAGCCTGTAGGAGTGCACTTACTGCAATAATGTTAAAAGCCAGTTTAAAAGGCTGAGTCCATTTTTTCCAGGTGCCATTTTTTACCTATAATCATGTGTCATTGGAAGTTATTTTGCATCAAAATAGTAAGCAACCCCAAAATCAAGTGAAACAGATATATCTACTATTTAAATGAGTGAAATTACAATAAAACTGTAATTAGAATGGATTGATACAGTGACACACCCTGAGTTTCATGGCCGGCTGTTGTCTCCACAACTAGTGAACACTGTTAGTATAACTCCTGCAATGTATTTTCATGCCAGACTTTCCAGGATGCTGAAGTTATCAAAACAATTTGCCCAGGAATGTGGTTTCTTCTTGCACAGCTTCCTATAGGCACTTCAAGAACTTGCTCCATGATCTATTTTATTTACTTGTCTGACTGAAGACATGGCACTTTGTTTCTCTTACATTCAAAGCAAACCAGATGAGATGCATCCTGAATTTTAAAAAGAATATCCCCCAGTCAGATAACACTGAAGTCAAAGGGGAAACACAGGTAGCAAAGTAAAGATGCATGAAGTTGCAGCAGCGGGACTACAAAGATATTGGTATGGAGATCCATTTTATAAGCTTGCCGTGGATACAATTAACCTATAAGCCCACCAGCCTGAATCCAAAAATGAAGCAAAAACAAAACCAAGAAATGCTGTAGCATTTTGAACATACCAGTCACATAAATTTTAAACACTGAGGTAAATTTATAACAGCTTTCAAATTTTAACTGACTATAAATTGAACTTTGAGTAATCCACACACAGCATTTCACAGCCTTTCTGCCCTCATAGAGATGGAAAATGTTGTGCACTGGTGGACACCCCGGCCCAGAGGGCAATATACAGTGTTGTTAGCCTTCATAGATTTACCATCCCTTTCATAGTGACGAACTGAAATTTGCTAACTTGTACTGCAAAGACACCTTTGAGTGTCACAAAACTATTCTGTTTATTTTATTTTTTTTGTCAGGAAACAAAAATAACATGAAGTACTATCACAGAGCACATACCAATCCAAAATGCAGGTTACTGAAGTCGAGACAATGCCAAATTTTTAAGAGACTTTGCTAAATGGAAGCATCTTGGACTTCTCTTTGCACCTGCTTGTGGCAGGTTACACTGGATTGCAAACAGAAATATCCAGGTACACTTCAGACTGTTTGAAAGATAACAATGAAATGTCAAATTAAAAACTCTCTGGCACACCTGTGGCACCATTACCTGCTACAGTTAATGCCTGGCAAAGCACCATGTTGCCTATGTGACTCATCCTATTGGAAATAAAACTGACAATTCATTTGACTAATATTAAAACCATTGCTGAATGAAGCCCAGACCTGATTTCAGATCCTTCTCATGTTCCCATTTAAATAAACACACAGACTTCCTGTGTCACAAGTATGATTTAATCATGTTTTAATAGTTTAAACACTTGCAAATAAAGCATCAGCATGTACTAAAGTGAAAACCGCAAGTGAGAAACCATAGCTTGAAAACAAAACAAAACAAATCTGAAATGTAAAAGGACAGATTTTCTGTGCACAGAAGCTACGCATTTAATACTTTTCCGCTGGGAGTCTAAGTTGCTTAACCTTTGGCAAACTTCATTCATTAGTGTATTAATTGACAGTTGTTTCCTGTTCTAAGTGATTGTTTTGTGGTTCTATTATGTACTGTCAGACAACAGCACATGATTAATTACAAATAAGCAAAGAATTAACTTTGCTAACAAGTGAATGTTTCAAAGCCTTCTACCTTCAGGACAGGAAGTCTGCTACTAACGCAGACGCAACGTTTTTTTGGAGCTTCCTTCACACAATTTTAAGCATGTTCAGCTTCACTGCTCTCTCAAAAGATTTTGGCTGACATGAGAGGTTGAAATAAATCGTGTTTTTTTTCTTGTTGTTGTTTTGTTTGTGTGTGTGTGTGCCTTACAAACTGACCCCTTAAATGCACAAAGTCACACACCATCATTGATCACTACACAAAGCACCCATCAAATGAGAAATTAGATCACATATGGAGGCCAACAAAAGGCTAACAGTTAGCTTTCTGTTGAACCTGGGCTTCATTTGAAGGTCTGTAGAGAGGCTATCTCAGCCGTGTAGTCTTCCAAAGAATTCTCTGATCAATAGCGTGAAATTAAGATACTTGATTTTGCTGTCAATATAATTAGTATGAACTCCACTTAAGAGAACAGATTATTTATGGTCTCATTGCTCACCAGAAAGAAATGGAAACTTAACATGTTGCAATACCAAAGATAAAAAGGGAGAAGGCTGGACAGAGACCTCTGAGAGGCTATTTATCACCTACTTCAGCACTAATGGCAGGAGTTCAGAGTGATTAAGAAGATACATTTTGTCTGAGGTTCAAATGGAGGTTGTTTAACTTTCCCTTTCAAATCTGTTTGCAATGGATTTTCCAGGGCTCTTACATGAATGGTTATGCAAACTAAAGGCCAAATAAAAGTCTCTTAATCAAAATCTGAACTTGTATTCCTTTTAAATTGTTCGTACTAGCCAGTTGCCCAGTTTCTGGAATGAACAAATTTTTATTTTATTTTATTTATTATTTTTTTTGGTGATATGTTAGCTTCCCTCTGTCTATCTTTCTTTTGGGTTTATCTGAGAATTAATTTCAGTAGCTGATATTCCTGAAATTACAGCAATAACTCCAGCGTTCACTGTTGCTCTCTTTTAGAGCCTATTAAAGCATTGGAATTACCTATGTTGGAATAGCTTGTTATGTCTTCTGCACAATTTTAAAATACATTTCCAAAATAATAAAGTTATTGTTACTTAGGAAAAGTGCACCTTCGTGATCAAAATATTTCCCATCAATTCCAATAACATTAAAAGAAAATAATTATTACCTCCATGTAATGGAATCTTGGAAAACCATTACAGTCTTCATATTGTGTAGCAACAGATCCGAGACAGTTACACATGGCAGAAAATGAGACCAACAAATATTTATTCTAAAATAATGGGACACCGGAATAACATTTATTCCTCCAAAAATTCAGGTGAATAGTTCTGATATATCCATAGTTGCAGAGTTGATATTTTTGGGTAGACTTAATACAGCCACTGTTAGAAACCAAGATTATTATTTTTTTCTTTTAAAAATGGTAGATTGCAGATATGAGAAGATGATTCATCTTGGGAAGTTGTATCATAAAACCAGATGCAGTTAAGTTGACCCTTCCTCTAAAGCTATTAAAATACACCCATCAGTCATCATTTGAGGGCAGTCAATATATAAGCATAGAAAAACAGTACTTTGATACTTTGCACATTTTTTTTTTTTTTTATAAAAAAAGAAAGAAGGAAAAAAGGAAAGGAAATAAAGCCATCCACATGTGTAATCAAAAGTCTACTGGAAAGTCAAAATGAGTCATCTGCCAAGAACTACAAATTTTTAAATAGTAAATGGCAATGATTCAGATGGCTTCTTTTGCTTCCAGGAAGATCATTTCTTCATTTAAAGCAGTTTTATTCAAAAGTAAACCCAGTATATAGCTGCCAAAACTGTAAAAACAAAAGAACCTAAATCTTTTTAACACTCATACAAGGTTTATTTATTTCATCTATTGTTCAGATGTAAAGATGAGGCATTTTGCTGGCTGTATTTTTCATTAATATGTACCATCAAATATTATTTACTAAACTAGTGAGAAAATAAGCTGCATAAAAAAATAAAAGTATTTCCAAGTCCTGTGATCATCTCTGTAACCCTTACTCAGATTTTGGATAAAACAACATCAGACAACGCCATTGCTGAGACCAGTTTCATAACCATACAAGTGGAAAACAAAAATTAAATAAAGAAATCACATGTAAAAGCTTTCCTGCTTCCACAATATCCTTTTTCTGACAGGATTTTCTCAAGTAAGTAATGATTTATTGCCACAAAAAAACTAAATACTCATTAAAAAAAAATAAATCTATTCACTATTGAGAAGAACATTGTCAGTTTTATCAAAAATATTAATCTAAAAACGTTATTGTTAGTATTCTGAAAAACACTTAACTTACACACTTGCCTAATCCATTCCTGCATATGCTTTTTCTAATTCAGAGATTATCCTGCTTTTGGGATAATTCCCTGCAATCTCATCGCACTTCCATATATCATCTCACCACTGACCTACTTAGGGTCAAATGCTAAACCCAATAAAGTTAAACAGGCACCTTTCATCTATATAAGGTATATGTGGGCTTTAATAAACCTTAAAATTTGCTAACTTTTTTTTTTTTTTTTTTTTTTTTTCCCCAGCAGTCATGATCTTAAACTGAATTTCTCCTTTGTTGCCTTTCTTCCATACTTTTATGCTCAACTGCTGTCTAAAATCTCCCAAAGTGAGAGAGGATGAAGGCAATGAGCAAGCTTTTCTGTTGAGGGAAAACAAAACTGAGGCTTGTAGATTAAGATAAACTGAATTCAGTGCATCTTTGGGATATTCTAGAAACAGCATATAAACTGTCCCACTAATTTTCATAAGGAACTTAATCAGCTAAGAAACCCCAAGAGAGGAATCTCCATACCTGACAATGAAAAAAAAATAAAATAAAAAAAAAATTAAAAAAAGCCAGTTCCACTGGTTACAAGTCATGAAAAATTATTTTTTCCCAAGATAACTGTAATATATATGCAATAAAACTAAGCTTAAAAATGTCAACAATTTAAAATGCTTATATATATATATTTTGTTTGGCTTAAGTCTCTTAGGTTTAGTGATTAGGTACACTATGAACGGCTACATAACCTGCTCACTATATTTTGTAATTATTTCATATTTTTGGGTATAAGCAATTTAAAAATTACTTGCAGATAGAATTTGAAGAAATCCCACCTTTTTCTAAAAAATAATTTGGACAAAAGCAGCAGCAGATGTATTAGAATATCAAATCATCGTAACTTATAACTGATGGAACTTCTCATAATTCCATTTCCAAAAAGAGCTACAAAACTTCACTTCATGTTTTCCAAGGAACTGTCAAGGACCAGAGAGTGAAAACATAAGTGACAAAGTATTAAATATATGTAACAAAACAAAACAATACATTGTGCATGATGTAGAATCTCTCATCTTTACACCTGACTTCAGTGCTGGCAGGAAGTATCTCGAAATGAAATTATTTAAACCAAACACCGATAAATTTCTCTAAGCTTTAAATCCAGATGTGGGAAACAACCCACCAGGTCAATCCTCCTTCTTTGTGATTTTTGCAGTCCCCATGAAAGACTTGCACTGGGTAGGGTATGGACTGCAGGAGCTGAGTAGACTTAAAGATAAGACAGACATAAACAGAGCTATACCTCATGCTTATAGTAGCACTTATGTGCTACTTCTATATGCATTCAGTTTGAGTTTCACTCAAATTAGTATACGTAAGAATATTTTATATATATATATATATATTTATATATACACATACATACATACATACACACACACACAGAATCCAGGAAATGGCTACTTAGCCCATAGTGTGATTTTGGTACTGTTATTTTCAGTTTGATTGCTTTTCATACATATCAGGCAGGGGTGGTGCTTTTTGCTTTGTTTTTTAAATGTTAAAACTAAACAAAGCAAAGGCTGAATTTTGAGCAATCTTGCCCCTTTGAAGTCATGCATAGAAATTATATTTTCCACCAAGGATTTCATCTCAGGACTTAAAAGCTACAGCAAGCAACATGATAGGATAAGGAGCAAGAAAAAGCAAGCATGCTAGAAAAAAATAGGCAGCACTGTTCAAGTACATGTGGAACCCAAGAAGTTCCCTCTGTCAGTAAAACACACGCACATGGAAACCCCTTAATTTACAAATGTTAGTGTCCAAATAAAGAAATGTACAGGTGTATTGGAACCTATGTACAACTGCAAGGTCACTACGATATTATGAAGAAGTACAGTGGTACTTGACCCCCAACAATTCACTACAGCTGCTGCTCACAGCATTGCAGTTCAGCTGGTTACCCACCCCTCATCTCAGCTCCCTGCCACATAGTTAGATGAACTCCAACATCCACCCGGCGATCTGCAGGGGAACATATGTCTTCATACAGTGCAGCACCCAACCTACTCGAGTACCAGGACATCGTAGTCTCACTCAGAGCACACCAGTTGCAGAGGAGTACACCTGAATTATACTACATTCTGCTTGGATAGTGGGAATGAGAGAAGAAAAAGGACAAGCCTTGTTTATAATTCCAGTGTCGCTCTCAGTAAAAGCCAAAAGGTCTGCCTAGTAACTAGCCTCTAACACTTCCCAGCAGCTTCTCAGGATCAGCAGTTAGAAGAAACATTTTCTAAGATAAAATGTTTAAATCCATATAAAGTCTTAAAGGAACAGAACTAATCCTCACTCCATTAAAAATATATCCAAACATCTAACCCATACTAAGCCCATAATGTAAATTTTCCTCTGTTTGCATTTGAGTCATTAATGACTACCTAGATATTTACAAGAGCACCTCATATTCTTCCATTAACCTGGGCAGTTGCCTATTTAACGCAGGGACTGTGTTATTTAACTGTCTGATAATCAACACGAGCAGTAAGTGAACTACATAAACAATGGGATATACACAGAGACACAAAGGACATGGGGCCCAAACAGCTAGGTGTCTTCACCAGCTATCTATCACCATTGACAAAATCTGCACTGTCAAGTTAAAAAGGGAAGGGACAGTTTAGGGAATAAACCTGTCTATGGCAAAGCCTATAGTTTTCCTAAGATGTGAAATATTCAGCAATGTCCAGACACATTAGTTATCAATGGACTGGGATCCAGAAGATCAGTACAGCAAGGATGTGGCCTGGAACCAAGTGCTTTGTGACTGCTCCTGACTGTGAGGAAGAAATGAGGCTGTTTCCTCTGCACAGCAGGAAGGCTATCCTGTATGTCAGCCCTGCTTAGAGCACCAAAATCCCCGGAAGAGAAACCTGATCAGTTTGTCAGAAGTTGGACTGTCTGCTGCTGCAGAAGAAGCAGAGGCAGGTCTCTGGGCCATTTTCTGAGCAAAGCTTCAAACCACAAGTATGCAGCTCCTTCACTTCAACCTCTTGCCACATTCCTGCTCCCAACAAGAGCTGCATCTTGGATACTAGCAGCATGCAATTGCTACCACCAATAAACACCACTCTTTTACCACTGTTACCTGATGTGCCAGATGCATTTTAGGGTTGAAACCATTTGGGATTTTCTGCACCTTGAATATAGCACAGCAGCAGATGCCTCCCAGCAGGAGCCCATGCTCACATAGACTGAGCTGCAAGGAACATTTCCCAAGAAAAGCCCAGTATACTGGCCCCTCCACATTGTCACAGTCTTTCACACTTACAGAGTCAGCCCTATACAAATCCACAAGCAGGAGACCATTAATCATGTAAGAAAGGAAGTTTTCCTGTCATGCTATGCAAGGAAGAACTCTCATAAGGATGCTACTTGTGACATCTACATTTTAAATGGAAGAGAGGATTTATTATATTAAAACAAAACAAACAACACTCAAAAATATGTAGCTTAGCCCAAGATTTCAGCTGCTACTGCACCTACTCACTGTGCATTCTTCGACAAGTCATTTGCAGCATCCCTTTGGGCTAAATGAAATGAAGCTCTCAATACTGAAGAGCTTTGATGTCTATGGAGATTAAACTCTACAGGAAGAATTGATAATGTAAAAACTACCACCAATAAAAGCAATTCCATACTTTTCTACTAGAAGGCAAGTATCATCTTTGACAGTATTTCAGTGCCAGAAGACTGCAAGCAAGCAGGGACTATGCACTCAACTAAATGCTTCACCAAAATAAGTCAGAGGACCCACTAGCTTCAAACCCATACCAAATTAACAATTTCTACAACAACACATCCTCACTGCTACACTTACAAATATTTAGGTAAAATATACTTTAGGGAAATATATATCTAGTTGTCTACTCATTCTAGAACAAAAGGGTTTTGTTTTTGTTTTTTTTTAATACTAAATACTGGAGTAAACCAGCTTGAAGTTGTTTGGCAAATTTATGCTTTAGCTGATGCACTGCGCATTTTCTCAGGGTAAATGGAGGCTACAAACATGAGTAGCAGAACCTGTTAATACGGTTCTGTTTATTTTAACTACTTATTTAAAAGTAAATAATTAAATACATACAGATAGCTTCTGGAGATTTGACAAGACTGGTTAGACACACGAAAGACTCCTCCCAACGTGACCCCAGATAAATAGAAATAGATTTACCTAGAGATACTTTGGAGCCTTCATAACCAAAGGTCTGTGAAAATAGGTTAAACAAACATCTGAGAGGCAGAGCATCAGCATAACCCAACACATGCTGATACTGCCCTGGGACAGCAGGGCACATTACACTACCTCTTGAGATACCCTCAAGCCTATTTTTCTGTGATTCTAAATTGTATTTGTGTGTGTTCTTCTCCGCAAAAGGCAAACCTACATAGCCCAAGAGAAAGTCAGTGTTTTGATTTCAAGATATAAAAGAAAGCATGTCTCTGGGTGGGTAGAAGTGGGAAAGGTTAAGAACTTCAAATATAGCCAAGAGGATAGTCAGATTTTCCAGCACTGGTTTGACCACTTTTCACATGGCTGCTACACTTATAGATGTTGAAATAATTCACGAAAAAGCAGTTTGCTTATGGTTCATCCCATACACAAGATCTTATATGTTACAGGATGATTTTATTTTTTTTTTTGTGAAGTTGCTTCTGTCAGAAGAATGAAGCAGAACAAATAAGCATTGGTTCTTTCAAGCAATCATATTTCAACTACTCAGTGCATCAGTACATCCAGTTATGAGCAAATCACATGTAAGCAAAAGATTTCACCTCATTTGGCTTCATGAGAGCCTCCAAATCACAGCTGCTGATGCACAAAACACAGCTGCATGTATTGCCAATAGCCTCTCCTCACCATCTATTAATATTTATGCACAAAATTTTGGTAGAATATTTTTGAAAGTTTCCCCAAGTAAAGAAGGAAAGAGGTGTAACAGAAATTCTCCAAAAGGTAAGGAGGTATGCATCTTTGCCTTTAAGGTGCCCATCAAACACACCTGGAGACCAGAGGGGAATTTTCTCTGTGCACTGCAGTAAGTGAGGCACACGGGGCAGTGACCCCAGGCTCAACAGTCCAACCTTTTCTGTGGCGGAGCAATTCCAGTGCTGAAGTCTCTCAGGCTAGTAACAGTTTAAGATATTATTCCTGTATGATTTCTAGAGCCAGAGACTTGTATAAATTAGACATGTCATGAAAAATCTGAATTATGTGTTGCATAGTACAGCAGAGGGTAATATACAGACCTTTATTATGTAATAAAACAATTGTGTGCTGGGAAGATATTTATGGCATAATTCTGTATGTCCTCATAGTACTCTTTAGAAACATATAATTTAATACACACTGTATATTTTGTCTGCATGTGTTTACATTTAAAGTAATGCAAACTTTATTCTCTAAAATCCCAGCAATATATCTGGATAGGTTATTGCATGGCATTCTGGTAAACACTACCAGAAGACATACACTCTTGAAAAAGGCCACTTACCGCTAGTGACTCATTCTGCATATTTCTTTAATCTTTTGCTTTTAAGTTAGAGCAAGCTTCCCAAATGCTTAATGAGCAGCCTCTATGGCTTTAATTTTCAGCCAATCCTAACTTTATTACAAAAGTTTATCAAGCTATAAACACACTACTTCACTACGCTGTCATGTTTTTATAAAGTAGTTTATAAAAGGTGACATCTGGCAAAGAGGCAGATCTATAAAAATCATGCTGGTGGATGTAGTGTCATTTTTTCTGCCATCCTCCCAGAAAGAGTAATATTATTTTGACACACACATTCATCCCCACTGTCAAGCTTCTATTTTTATAGTTAGCTTACTGCACATATCCTTAAGCTATACAAAACCTTTGGGCTAATGTAAAGAATGACATTTCTGCATATTTATTATAACACTTATTTTAGGGGTTGACTTTGCCTGATAGGTTTTTTCCAAGTACAATGTCATTTTCATGACAATACACTTGGTTCAGAAACAATAAATAAAGATGCACAATAAGTCATGAAAGGCCAAATATGCATGGACAAGTTTACAGCACCTCAGCTTGGCAAGCCCTATGTTTGTCCTTCTTTAATATTTTATCAGATGTGTGAACCTTACATTGGAGTTTGGTACAAACTTCAGTGTACAAAACATAATGAAATCTCTCTAGGACATTATAGACTCCAGCAGAGTATAATTCTAATGCTGTGTAGTTTTTCTGCTCTGACATGTTGGGAGATATTTTCATTTGAAGAGTTCATCTTTTTCTGCATTAGTGTTGGCTAAAGCACAGCCAAAATACAAGCAAGTGGAAGACCACTGAAATCAGGAGGCCAACTAAGCACTTTCTGTGATTTAATTGCAGCAAATAACTGCTGCTATATGTTAGGCTAAGACTGAATTATATATTATGAAACCAAACATAGCGCAGAAAGGCTGTTTCATATGATTTTGCATAATAACTTGCTCTTTCCAGTCTTATTTCAATACAATGGATATTTTATTTTTAAAATTTGGTGTCTACCATTTTTCAGCTCTGTTGAAAGCTATAACTCTAAAATGTTTAAAGCACATTCACTACTCATGAAAGGATGTTTGAATGTTCTTACCCAGTATTTAAATAAGGTACAGAAGTATATATTCACACCAACAACCCCTGAAACTGGGATTATTTAACAGCTTTTGAACATGACACTGATGTAGACAAAACCAAAAATAGGAGCATGAGTCTATTAACAGCAGCATTATTCTGCCATCAAAAGGGTTCAATATGAGAACATTCCTGAGCAGATAAATAAATGATAATCTGTGTTAGAAGTGGTGTTCTGATCCTTAAAACAGAACACTAACCTTTAAGAATTTGATGCAAAACATTTTATACTGTATTTTTCATGCAGTAGTCAAACCAGAGAATCTCAAATATATGCTAACAAACCAATGTCACCCTCTGAATTGCACACTGTAATTATGCAAAAGATCAAGACTTGTTTAACTTGATTGTTTTAGGTCAGAAATAAGGATTCAATATAGTTTTTATTATTGTTGCCATTGCCCTTTTGCAGATACTATTTCCAGATGCATTTAGCCATAATATCCCACTTTCTAAGATCCCAGTTCTACAGCTGCACATGAATAGTAGCATTTTTACATCTGTATGATGCCCCTATAATCTTCAATTACAGAACCAGGGACTATTTTGCTCTCTAAATAAAATAGCTTCACTTAGAGCCACAGAAAAGAAAAACTTCAAGTGTACTAAGGCTAGAGATTCATAGGACTTTTATGTCACAAAAAAGGGCAAGAGACAGTAAAGCAAGAAGAATCCAGCTAAGGGGGTAGAAGTAACAAAATTCTCCCATGAATCCATCCTCACATCTGCTGTTTTAATGTTTGTTTTTTTCCTCTTTACATATAGTCAGCAGCTAAAAAACAGGTCTTCAGAAATATATCAGAATAAATGCCTAAATTTACTGATACATACATTCACGTTGATGTCTTTTCAGTCTTGCCAGATGACCTTCACAAAGTATAGTCAGTGTCCACAAGTTCACACTTCGACCACCACATTATATCTAGTACAGAAATCATAACTCTGAAATATTATTTACTGTCTTCATTGCATGTGTTTTTACTGGGTACTTGGAACAATCCGCCACTAGAGATTATTCTGGCACAACCCAGGGAATCACTCCTTTAAGCAAAAGCCTTCGACAGTGTCTCTATCTTTCAGTATCACCAAATGCAAATCAGGATGTTATGTTTGGATGGTATGGAAAAAAGACTGCATGAACCTAAATGTGAAAAACATTACGTAGCACATTCTGAAGAGACTAGATTAAAAAATACTTTGCTGAAGAGTCATGTAAATATAATGCACTGGCAATGCTCTTTATAGATCTGATCTATTTTTGATTACTTTTCTGGTATTTTGCAAGGCAGTACATTGCAGTGTCATGGTAATCAAGAACTGGAAGTATAATTACCTAGAGTCAGCAATAATGAGAACAGAACCTTTAATTTCAAACTATAAGATAACACATTGATTAATAACCATGGGATGATTAGTCAATTCAAGACCTTAATGCACAATAGAGGAATTCATCTATTATCTGTTCAATGTAATTCTTCTTTCATCTTGGTGACTTTAAAAACAACCAAGGAAAATTACTGTCCCTCAGTAAAGGCTTTTGAATTTCATATGCATTTAATTAGATAACTGCCAGCCCAAGGACAGGAACCATGACAAATAGTTGTTCTTTTCAAATTAGAAGAATAGACTGTTCAATGAGCAATATTGATGTTCTCTTGTACTGAGTTATACAAGAGTTCTGCTACTACTTCCTTTAATTTATCTAACCTTCCTTAACATTTAATGAGTTTTTTAACATGGTTTAGTCACACATGATAGTTGGTCATTAAGAAAAAAAAAAAAAAAAAAAATCGCTAATACCTGCATAGACATAAACTTATACCCCACTCCAATTTTCTTGTAATTGGGTATGAAAGTACAATTTATATAGGAGAAAGAGCATTTGAAATTAAGAGGCCATCTTTATGTTAGTAGAAAAACAACAGTTAATCCTGTTTAATCTGTTTAATTGCTTCAATACCATAATAATAAAGATTAGCTAGCTGTGACATACTAACTATAAAACAAAGGAGAATCTCTCTGCATTATGGGGTTGGATTTTCTTTCTTTCTTTGTATAGCAGACATGTTTGTTGGTGAAAGCAAGGAAAGTTGAATCTCCCACCCAACCAGTCACCAACATCCACCTCTATTGCCCCCTTTATCAGAGAGATTCTGAGTTACTATACCTCTACAGAATCCTATTGCTCAAGCCATTAAGACAGAAACATCCTGAGTTTGGTATGACAAAAACACATTAGATGTAAATAGCCAATGACAAAAAAGAGCACAGAAGATAACAACTGAAAATTTCAAAGACAAGTCACAAAGAATTTATGCTGCTAGGCTTGTCCTACATGGGCACAGCAGGAAGGCAGATTAGAGACAGACAATGAAGTAATTCAGATTTAAAAAAAAAAAATAAATTAAAAACTCCACTACATAAAAACGTAAAAAGAAGTTTAAAATATTACCTAGAAAAGTCACAGAGACTTACAACAACCATCCAGCCTGGTGTTCTAGTTCTTGCTCAGCTGCTAGTGGTTAGACAAACACTAACTCTTAATGCTGTTAATGCAAGAATCATTTTCACTCGTCATTTGCCTTTGCTGGTTAGTAACAGCACAGGAGTTGCCAGCATAAATACTTAAGGGGTATTGCAATGACCTCACTTCAGAGTTAGTATATGCCGTTCTGGTTTTATTGATGACTAAAAAGAATACTACAACGGCTATCTCAGCCTACAACAGTCTTCTGAATTGGCTCTTCTAATCTCTCTCACTACAGAGACAGGATTCCAGCTCTACTCTTGCAGTGGAGTCACAAAACCATATGATTAGAAAGATATACAAAGGTCACGGCAGTATGGGCCATGGGTGCTGCCATCCCCATCAGCATGGCTTTAGCTTACAGCTGTTCAACAGGCAACCAGCACCTTGCAACCAGCTTGAGCCCATATCTTGCTGTGGGTTGCCACGGAGGGGTGCTGACAACTCCCAGAAGTGAATTTGGCCTGAGATTTCCCATGTATTCTGGGCACAGTTTGTCTGCTCACACAGAAATTAATTGCGTTCAGTAATCACCTATCAGATGAGTTTGCTTCAAAAGGAACTTTTCATACATTGAATGCCAGATCTGAATTAACTTATTCCTGAATGGGTTAAACTCACTGTACATTTTATTTGACAAGTAAAACAGCATGCTCTCTAAACATGACATACCAACACCCAGTGATAAAATATTTCCCAATCTTTATACCATTTTGATAATTCACTGTATTACATGCAATCAAGCTGTACAGGTTTCAGAGGGATTCTGAGCACATAGCTTAGACTGACAGAGCAAGTATTCCAGACAATTGGCTCCCCGAGGGTCAAGACAGTGATGCTCAATCAGGATTCAAACGGGTCATAAACCCTTCATGGATCTCGCTCAAGTGGGTGGTGATGTCTCCCTGGGGCAGCTCATCATTTTCTGCTACAGTCAAGCACTTGTCATTACAGACAAACTCCCCGTCAGTCTTAGGCACTCATTTAATCGAGTCTTAGTGAGAACAGCAAATATTATCAGTGCCACAAAAACCCTAAAGAGACAAATATATTAATCATAACTGCTGCGATGGTAATTTAAGACTTTCTCAAAACTCTGCAGGTGGTCCTTATACTGTGATTGCTTTGCAGTGTAGACTTAGACTTTTAAACCTGGGTGCTGAAATCACTGCTGGGATCTAAGCTCCTCAAGACAAGTGAACTTGAAGACAAGTGAGAAGAAAGGGGTGCCAGAGTACCCAGTTGCTGAGCATAGGAACTGAGAGGGTAGCAGAGCACTCCTGAATGTTGAACATTTTTCATTAAAAACCCAGGTCAGGATTCAGAGGCCTCATTTTAAGCACACAAAAAGGAAACTAGTCTTCAAACATTCAGAAATGTTCAGAATAACTCAAAACATTTGCTTTTGCAACTGTTCAGATAACCTGGCACGTAACCAAAGCAGCTATAATACACTGCAAGCTTGAAATAAAAGCTAACACAATCCTGGCAGCTTGGGACACAATGTTTTTATTGTACTGTTTTCATATCTAATTATGCTCTTATGCAAAGGAAAAAAAGCAAACAAACAAACAAAAAACATTGTTGTGCATTAGAAAAGGATCTTGATAATCTAACATTAGGCTTGACTGGCTTTATAAAACCTTCCACCCAAAGGTTAGTGGAGACAAAGAAAGGGAGTGCTCCCTTTCCCTACACCATCCTACAACCACACAGTTCCACACCTGTAGAGTCCCAGGATCCATTTCTCCCATTTCCCCACTCTTGCTTAGGACCATGAGCTATGTGCTAGTTTTCTCTTGGCTTCCTGGCAGATTTCAGTGCCAACATATCCAGAGACCCAGTGGTGCAAACCAATGAATAAGCCAGGCTCTGCCTTTGAACCTAGTCTCTGTGAAGCCCTGTTAATCTACACAGCCCCAAACTTTCTGCAATTACCAGGGGTCTAGCAGCTCGACTGATCCATCTGTTGTCTACAGGTATGTTCCCCACAGAAATGCTTAAACATCATTTCTGGCTGGCCTCCCTCAGGGACAGCTGGCACTCCCATGAGTTTAAAACTGCTTACACATCAGAGAGCTGTGTTTAGCACCCATCAGTTCCTTTCACACACTGACAGTCACACACATGCATTTTAGAGGCCTCAATCTTCTCTCTGTCTAGGCAAAGGCAAGTTATTCTTATCGCTTCAATTCTAAACCAAACCTCCCTCACATTGCACATTTATCAGAAAATTCAGGAATACATAAAATACATTCATTTATTTATACATAGGAGGTGGATAAAATATATTTTATTAATGTAAACCTTTTAAGTTTAAAATCTTATGACTATATTCCATAACATTAAACCACAAATCAAAGTAGCATTTAGCAGGATAAACCAAACCAGTAGCTGTATTTCAATAATGGGGTTTTATAAGCTATTTGAGCTCAGTTTTACATCACTAATATCAGCAGTACAACAAAGAGAAATGAGGCTCACACAGCCATTGCTGTTATTATAAAAGTCTCCTGTTCCTAAAATTCTTGACAACTTTCTTCAAAGACCTTGTATGTGATCAATACCCATAACTAAGTAGGACTGAAAATCAATCTATTTGTTTCTAATCCCACATACTTTATGAAAAAAAAAAATACATATATGTGAAACAAAACAGATAACCCCAAAGCAATCTGAAACCTTTTTACAATACTCAAGACAGATTACTATGAACAGATTCTGTGACCTTGTTTAGTAATAGATAATAATGTATTACATAAACAGTGACCATGCCAGAAAGCTCTGAAAATAAAATACAGCTAATCATATACTACTCAAAATTTTAAAATTGGAAAGAATTGCAATATTGGTTATTAAAGCCCTGTCCAGCAAATACACAAGTTTGGGGTTGACTTAACTGTTCAAAGTATTTGTGTAACCTGATTTACTGAAAAGAACTACAAAGAATAAATCGGAGCACGCAGTTCCCTTTCAGTGTAAAATGGAACTTCATTTCCTAAACCAGTACAGGTTCAGGAGAAAGATTATCCTTATAATAAAAGTCTCCACCAAAATGCAGAAGAAATAAAAAATTTAAAAATACCCTCAGATTTGTAAAGACTTATAATTGTCCTTTGATAAGAAGCCTAGAAATGCTGCAGAAGTTTAAGCTGAACACACATCTATCTATAACTTAGGCTCAGCTGAGCATCCCTTTGGCAGAGGGATAAACTGGATAAATTCTCAAGGTCTCTTCCAGCCTATTAATTTTGTGAAGTGATTTGGGTTCTATAAAGACTAAATCCATCATATAAACATAAAAGGGCAAAATTCTGCTCTTTCTCTAGTGTGTGCAAGGCCCCAAACATGGTTGGAAAAACAAGCTTTCACTTCAAAAGCTGGAAAAGCTTTAGTGCAAAGCCCACTGGTATGATCAAAAGGAGGCCTGAAGTCTTGGATCAGGTGGGTGAGAAGGGAGCCTACCACTCCTGCTGCAAAGCAAAACCAAGGAGGGATAAGGGGAGAATAGTTACTCTTGCAATATAACTTGGTATCAGTTCACGGGACGTATATTCTCTTGAACTCTTGCACATAACAAGCAAAAGCAACTTGCTACCCAGATCTATGCCAGCTGAACACGTCTGTAAACAACTGAGAAGGTACAAAGCATAGGCTCATAAAACTCTGGCAAAATGCTAGAAGAGTTTTGCATGTGTAACCAAGACAGAACATACAGTGTTGACTATTACAGTCATTTTAAAATGAGGAAATATTTTTTCTACTCAGGCTTTTTTTGCTGACACCAACTATTTATGATATGAAACCTTACTAGTGGGTCTTTATTTTCTGTTTATTTGAATTCTTGGTGTCCTTAGGGTCGTGGAAAAAAAAAAAAAAAGAAAATCTGACGAAGTTTTAGTGAAACACTAAGAATGAACATGTCACCAGGGAATATTTAAGTAAACTTAAAATTGAATGGAAAAATATCATATTAAGTTTACAAGTTCCTTTTTGTAAAAATGTTACATTTCTCTTGGCCAACAAAAATATTTTAGGCTGATCTATGCGTAGCAGGATGTTGCTGTGTTGCAAAAAACACACACGCATAAAGATTTAAAAACATAAATCCCAAAATAAGTATGGGAGCAAAGCAGCTATTCCAAACCATGCATTTATTTAAATATTAAGTCTGTTAGTTTTGTGTTTTTGGTGCAATGTAATGATGTTTTGTTTGGTTTTGTTTTTTTCTGAAACTTGCTTTTTGCTTTGTATCAGCTCCTGCAAGCTTCTTTTTGGAGTTCACAGAAATAATCCCAAGGGTTTAGCACAGTACAGATCATGTAAGTGGTGCTGTGAATTCGGCACCCTTTCCAATGAATGGAGATCAGAACTGGTGACAAGTACAATGGCAGCAATATCGTGGACCAATCTTGTTGGACTAGAGCAGATCTTTTTGTCAGAGGGGTTGCACAGGTTCACCACGACTTGACGTCTAGCAATTAAGATTATGCTCCTATAAAAATGTGTACAAAGGGCTCTGAAAAGTGTCATGAAAAGGCACATCAATGAATAAAACCAGAACAATAGAGGTGAGTACTCCTGACACAACTACTGCTTAAATGGATCAGAATTCATACTGATAAATTTTACTCCTCTTTCAAACGATTTCCAAGCAGATCCATAGTGTCTCTGAGGATAAACCAAACATGGTAAAAAATACCTAATGCAAAATTTGCAATTAGCTCAATATTCAGTTTCACTTCAAAAATTTCCAGTTACTGGAGCAAGGGCGAGGTGACAGTTATATTTGCAAACTATCCAGCTTCAAAATTAAAGCCATCACAGCAACAGAATGCCAAATGTTTTTAGTAGGGCAGAAAGCTATTTATCTTTACAAAGAAACACTTACTGAAATAAAAGAAAAATTTTGTGAACTTCACTTCTTGAATAGGAGCATCTGTCTTCAATATTAAGGACATATTCAAGAGTTCTTCCATTTTGTATCATAAAAATACCTTTCCTTTCCTGGCTGCACTGGGGAATTAAGTATAGTTGACAGTCTTGTGACATGCCAGTTCTTCAATTTTCTGCCATTGTCCTTATTTTTTTGCTGCCTGTATGAAAACTACCAGTGGATAGCTACTGCTACTTTATTGAATGAACCCAAACTACGTGTGCATGGAAAGTTTTACTAGTGTCTGTAAAGGTGGTTTTTCTATAGGATTTTTACTAAAGCAGCTATCTAAACTAGAACAATAACATATGCTGGAGCACGTCCATGTAAATCCTGATTTTTTCTATTTGAATTGAGCTTACTGTACTCTTCTTTGATATGAAATATTCATGGCAAAAATGCAACCTCTTTAGTATGAGGTTAAGCTTTTAAATACTGGGAAGAAGAGCTTTAAAAATGTCATGGCAATGCAAAAGCAAGCTATATAAATATTATGAGTTTTCATAAGTCAGATCTTTGGATTTTCCAGTAGTAACAGATTACATTCAATATCATTTACACATTAAGGCTTTTGCTTCAGGTAAATTCTATAGGTCTTTCTGAGTTTAGAATTAGTGTGCTACTCATTAGGCCTCTCTTTTCAGAAAATCTTCAGAAGTTTCCAGTAGGAACAGGATGCGGAAAATGTCCAAGAAGGCATCAGATTCAGTAAACCTTCAGTGGAACCTTATTTGCCTGCTTCCTTTCATGACACAAAGATACCTATAAAAGTGGGAAGTTTCAGGTCATCGTGGAGCTGCTCAAATTCCAGTTCATGAGATTAAGAGAGCTCAAATTAAGAAACTATCTAACAAAATCCTTCTGGGTACAACAAAATCTCTTTATTTGGAATATTAAACCTCTGCCATTTGACAAAGCAACATGAGTAGGAACTACCTGTAACATTATCAGTCACTGCTCTGATCATTTTGCATTCCACACTCTACCCTCTCTTCACCCATCCTCTGGTTTCTGGAATTCTATAGGGGACAGAATTGTCCATTGGCGGGTTGTCCACTAACATATCATAACGAGAGTAGACAGAAAATAAACTACTTTTTTCCTTTCAGATGTCTGCCTCTCGCACTGAGACAATGTGAAGATCAACTGCCTATTTACTGCAGACAGAAATAATGAACATCCAACAAGTATCTAGATCCTCAAAAAGTGAGATTACATGTTCATTTAAAGACTTCATCTCTCTCCTTGCTTGCTTAAGAGGTCTGAAGAGGTACAGAGGAGCAAAGAGAAATCCACCTTTTGTAATCAAGTTGTTTTGCACTTCAATATTTTCATATTCACCGCAATTTAAAGATGTTCAAATCAGCATTTATTACCAAGCTGACTTGGTTATGCATAATTTTAATTCTTGCAATTTGTCACTTGCTTACTTGCTTTTCAGAGAATAATGTCATATTGTTTCCAAACATGCATCATAGTGACTTTCTCACGTTACGCGTCCTGCAAATTGCTTTGTTTTACACAGGCATACTCTGTTATATTTTAAATTAAAGTCACATTTTATAACTTTGACAATCTTAAAAGTATTATATGTTAATATATTAATTTACGGAATGTCAGATGAAGTGTGTAGACTTTGCACAGAACATATTCTGACAGACCTGACAGAAAACATGAAAAATGTGTGCTTTCTATCATAATGATTATTTTTCAGATAACACCAGCTGTGCAACTATTAAACCAAGTGACTGCTTTTCCACATAACACCAAGTACCAGCATTCAATCATGAAAGAAATATAAATCTCCACGGGCTTTTTCCACATGCTTTAAATCAGCAGCAATCTGTCCATTTGTATCTGCACTAAAAACATGGTAAAACCTGGGAATATCTTCCAGCTGGAAACTCTTTGGCATCTTTATTGATGGAGAATCCGAACAGAGTATGTAGCGCGATGTGTATAGGGATGTAGTTTGGTTTTAATCTAAATTCCAGGTTAGATATCACACACACACACAAATTTCACTGGTAACTAAATGACATGAGAAACTCCAGGAATTATTAAATCTTTCATATCAACCTTCCCATTTATTATTATTATTATTTTTATTTTTATTCCAGGAGGCTTGGATTTCTCCTCAACTCTACGTTAAAATTGTTCATACTGAATGTACAACAAAAAGTGTCATTCTCCTTATGAAATTCAGAGCTTATAAAAGGGGCTTCAGTAATTCTTGGGTATTACAAGATTCTGTCTACAAGCTGCATGCTCGAGAATAGCCTTTCCTGACAGCTATCTAATTGGATAACGCCATCCTATAAATCCCTAACACCAGATGTTGCAAGGCAAAAACAATCTTCTGGCTTTTTTCCTTCCTACTCAGTAGAGTTCAGATGTGCTTATTAAACACATCTAATTCTCTTTTTAGGCTCAGAATTGCACACAATCACTATATCTTGGATCCAGAAGAGATGAAAAGGAAAGTGCATTTTTCTGGAATCACAGTTTGCATAGATATGTGCGTATCTATGAATTCTCCAGAGCAGCATACTTTTACAATGATGAAGTTTTGAACTGCTCTGTGACCTCATAATAAGATAAATGGAACAGTTTAAAAATGTAATAATTATGCTAAAATATCTGCTTCAAACTATGACAGTTCTGGGCTCAAAACATGCATAAAATGTTTTCTATTTATTGAAAAAAATAGCATCTATCAGGTTTAGCTTGGTGTTGCACATGCATGTAGGGTATACAACTCTGGTTTGTGAATAATATTGCTCATAAAAGGTCTGATCACATTGAGTGATAAACAGTTGCTTAGGGCCAGCATGAATTAACCAAAAAGAGGAAACTTATGTCAAGGGAAAGCTAGAGCAACCTTGTACAGTGCAATGAAAGATGAGCAAAATCCTTCCCTGGAGCTTCTGCTGGCTCTCTCCCAGACCTGCCAGATCCTGTCGCATTTCTCTCCTTTGTGAGTAAAGAGAAAAATGTAAGATCTTTTACAAAAGTTTTTAAACTTAGCTGGGTGGAGCTGGCAGCAAGCCACATATTGCTTCCTTCTGGTAATTCACATAAATATTGTGTTAGAACAAAACAGAAAAGAGGAAACAATACAGGGGAAAAAAAAAAAAAAAAAAAGGGGAAAAAAAAAAAAAGTTCTCATTAAATCCTTACTTCCCAACTAACAGCTGAGGCAGCTGCTTGGAAACCATGTCCCAGAAGAGTAAATGGTCCACATATAGGTATGACACCACATTGGAAAATCAGAGAATTAAGTCAGTATAAAATTTGGAAAATACTAAAGCAAATATTCTACTGGGTCATTATATTTGGACAGAAAATTTTGGTGTGTTTCAGCTTACTGAATATTTTCAATGCCCCTGCCCTTTAGGAGGAGAGAAAATAATACTCATGACCTGCCTATCAGGCATTCAACACACTAAATTACAAGCCCCGATAGGTCTGTTGCTCCACCTGTATTCTGTATAACTTCCAAACTCCTTTAGCACATGCATTACACTTATGCATCTCCTCTCCAAGTGCAGCTTGTCTTGCAAGCATTTGATCTCTAAGAGCTCTGTGTCTCCTTCAACATTCAACTCTACTCAGGCACCATAGCACAACAAACTCTCTTAATAGCCCACATCACATCTCCATAGTTTCTTAAAACGTTCTTTTCCATCTTTAGGTCTCACAGTGAGAAGAAAAATCCTATCAGCATGGGAAAACAAACAAAGAAAAAAAAAGCAAGCCTTCAAAAAACACTATCTGTAAACAACACAGCAAAAGATGATTCAGTTTCTTAGCATCCATAAAGCAAATCATGAATAACAGAAATTAACTGCACCACTCAACAGATGCACCCAAAAAGGCTCCTGGATCTTTACGAACATCCACTGATAACACTGATCTTCCCCAAGAAGATCAGGATGTCTCATCTCATCTTTTTATTACTCATCATTGCTCATAACTTTAGTGAATTGTTCTTCCATTTGGGATGCTTAAGAATAGTGATTTCACTATGATTAACATATATTTTTCTCATTAAGAAAAGGCAGAGCAGTACACTGCCAATCAGCAAGAGTAGTCTAACCAGATGGGTGCTTCTTGGGGTGATTTTTCAAACAAATATTTCAATCCCATTTGAAGCATGATGTCACTTGTTTCAAAATCTTTTTAGCTTTGACTTACTGGACTTAGGCATATTTATCTTAAACAATTACGGATCCACAGACACAACATGGGTCTTTACTTGTTTGTCACTGAATCTATTAAGGAGTGTATTGGTATGTAAGGCTATAAAAGGCAGTGAATACACTTGAAAAATCTCAGCAAATGCTGGCAATTCTCAGTCATTTCTGTTTAGCCAAGAAAATAAATAGAGAAGTACCTTGTAGACTAAGCTGACTTGTTAACTGTTATCTTTCCCATCTGTTTATCCTACCTACCAGTCAGGTTTTGTCAAAACTAGAGACAGAAGGAATTAGTTTTGGTGAGTTCACTAGATGATGTAGTTTGAATCACTGCTACACCTTTTGCACATACAGATAAAGCATCTTTAATAATATTACCTGCAGAAATAATTTTCAAAGCTAAAAAAAATCACAAAACTGCTAAAGGACCAACTTGTGATTTCTTTCACTGAACAGCCCTGTAGTCTGGATATTCAGCTTGGACAAGGTCATCCAGGTTCAATTCTCTCCTCAGTGGGTAAGAGCTCAAAACAATTTCCAGTCTCTTACAGGAGGTTTCCAAATCATCATGATCTGAAGTTTTCTGACAGAATGAAACTCTCAGGACTGCCCATGGAGGCTGCTCACTGTGTAAGAAACTGAAATATCAACCATCAGGAACCAAGCATATCCTGAGTCAAATGAGTCAAGTTCAAGCAAATGTTGCTTCTAATGCCTTTCATTTGCAAGGAAACCAAATAGATTCACTGTATTCAAGCCTTTCAAGAAGAATTTTGATGTAACTTAAGTCATGAGGGTCATGAATCTGCTCTTTAACCTTGACCAAGTCTGTTCACCCTTCAGATCTCCCTTTTCCTCTCACAGACTTCATGGAGTTTGCCTTTATATACGGTAAGATTTTCAGAGCAGGAGTTAATCTCCTTTCAGGTACTTAAATGTGACGAAATTCAAACATCTGGTTTGGACCATTACACTGTGTCATTGATAAAAATAATAATAGGCATTTCTGTGGGTGGCTTCTTCATTTTGTAACAGGGCTGAAGAGAGAGGCAGAAAGAATATGCCCTGCTGGTATAATACAAAAAATTGAAAACATAAATGCAGAATGTTACACAGTTTTCTACTCCATAGTGTGGAATGACAAGCATCCACAATTCATGGAACATGAGCGCACACACACGGGGTTTTCTGGTTTCATGCATTTGTATTCCCCTTTAACACTAATAGCTGTAGAACAGTATTAGCTGTAGACGTATTACAGAAACAGATATAGCTACAGCTTTTAGCGGCAAGTGGCACGCTGAAGTAGAGCAGTGTCTGTTCTTGCCAAGCAAACACAGGAGCCATTACATACTCAGCAACCTGACCTACAACTGTGAAAGTCAGCATTGCTGGTTTATCAGAGTATTAAGTGATAGAGAGGCTGTTAGCCAGAACTTCTTTATCTGCTCTTGTTCTGAACCCTGTCACGTTATCTTTCAAATTTATCTAAACTACCATGACAAACAAGCAGACAGGCTCTCAGTTTTCAGCTGCACTTCAAGCAGCTTAACCCAGAACGTTGCACTGTTCATTGCCAGACACAAGATGAAGGGTACATGTGGCTGTCATCTGCAAGCACACAAGGCAGGTTAGGAACAGCAAAACACAATTTTTCACTCATTTTTTTTTTATGACATGCCGTGTTACACACCCCAGATTTTAAGTACACTTCGAGCACAAGCAATCATGCTGACCAATACTCTCCCATTGGTCTTGGTACTTTGTAAATTTATGTTTAGCTGTTCCCTCTTGCATTGTGTATTCCCAAGCAGGTGGTGGTGGTAGGAAATAGCTGTGATTTTGCATCACATAGCACAGTATATGGTCTGTAACGTGCAATCCCAACTTTTACAGCAAGAACTACAACTATATTCAACTAATTTTTCATATCTAGCAGAAAATCAACATCATGATAGTGTGTATCAAGTACTACATGCTATTTGGTCCTCTTTTGGGTATGGATTTCCCACTTCAATTCATATCTAGGTTAGCTGAGAAGCAACAATATTTTTTTCACAATCAACTGTATAATATACGAGTCTTCTGTGTAAAACATCCAAAACAGTTCTAGATATTAATCATCAATCCCTTTTTCTGATGGATGCTTTAAGGAGAATGGAACAGGATACACTTTCACATTCATAAATATATATTAACATATGTTCCCATAAATTCCTTTTTTAGGGTTCGACACACTGAATGACTTTTTCCTGTAACAGAACTGGCAGTCTCAAAAGTACAATATTACATGTTTCTCCTGCCAGCATGCCTGGCAGATTGGCCTAACAGACTGTTAATACAAAACCTCATTTTTTGTAATAGGTGGAATTCTCTTTTACTGTCTTCTGTCTACAGGCAAGACAAAACCCTAACTTCACCTTTTTAAAAGAAATTCAATAATTTTTGCAAATCAGTAAATGAGTAAAACCACCTGCAAATTTCTGTGTTTTCAAACAGTATTATGCTTAACTTTGCTGCACAAAAATAAATAAATAAATTATGAAGTGATTCAATGCTCTGTGCAGACCTCAGTCCTCTTTGGAAAACTTGTGCTGTTGACTGCAATAGATTTTTCAACAGAACAGTCAAACAACACAGGTGATTTGCAACATTGCAGAACCCAGTAATTCCCACTATTCATCTTTTCAGAAGAGCTATGAATCCAATTGAAGATTTATAAGCAGAAAGTCACTTTCATTCTCAAATAATGTACAACTGGCAATATAATGCACGCACTTTTAGCAGGCTCTGTTTATAACATGCTGCATCACTTTGTGTTATGACGTGCCGTAAAGTCTGACCTAATTTGACACGACAGCTAAAATTTAAAGGACAACATTTCCCACTTCGCTTCCAAATGGGATAACTGCAATGTTCCAACAAAAGCTGGCCAGCAGAAGAAGGGCAGACGGCAAAGTGTCCATGGTCTGCCAATTTCTAATCACTGCTGAGTCATTCAGCATATCTCTAGAAAAAATCCCTTAAAAGAGTAATTAATCATCATTTAGGAAAGGTCTTCAGTAAAGCATTTATTGTCTTCAGTTCATGCGTATCACTTTATTAGGAAACACTGAACTTCTGCATTCATGTACCTGTATTTATGTCAATTCAGAAGAATATTGTCACTACAAAAACCAAAGCAAAGTATGCTTAGTGGTATCTTATTATTCTCCAGTTCATACTTTGTTATAGAAATGTTTGAATCTAGAGCAATTCCAGTGTCTAGTGATTTGGACACTTCTCCACTATCAATGCAGCACCTGGGAGAGTATCACTTTCAAAGTGAATGTTAAAGTCTCTTTGAAACTGTATTTGCTGTATTTCTTGTATTGTATTGAACCAATATACTGTATTTAGACATAAATAAAAAATCTGATCTTAATGGATTGCAAGAAAACAGCTTACTGATTCGGAACATCAGAAGAATAAATTAAGGATAAATATATATTATACACACGCACACAAACCAGTCAAAATCTTCCACAGTATGAACATAATCTGCAGCTGTGTACCACAAGCAAGATACTGAGTGATTTATCCTTCCTACCAGGATATGCCCAGGACCCAACATCTCCTTGCTGTATGCAAGAAAATTATCAAATCTGCTTTAACTTGTTAAATGCACTTTAATTTCTTTCTCTACTAAAATATTCACACTTTGGAATAATTTACCCATCCAGTTTGGATCAACCCATAGAAAATAAATGAAAACGACACCTCAAACCTCTATTTAGCTTTATTAAGCCAACATACAAACCCTTGCATTGTAGAAGTTAAAGAATATTTAAAAATAAAATAAAATAAAATAAAATAAAATAAAATTAAAATAAAATAAAATAAAATAAAATAAAATAAAACAACTCTGTAAACCAAAAACTTCAACCCAGCAACTGCAGCCTGCACTGTACTTCAATCCCCAGTCAAGCAGACATTACAGTTCAGAACACAGTCAAAGCCTAAGAAAAATGCCATTCAATCAAAGCAAATCCTAATCTTTTGTGCATTTCATGATGGTGTGACTTTTAGAAAATGGGATAATTTTCCCAAATCATCTTAATGTGTGGAAGCCATATGAAAATCTCCATTTTCCATCACCTCTGTACTTCCTTCCCTGAATAAATGCCTGAGACAATCATTTTAAAATGCTAGGGGAAAAGAAAAAAAAAATGCTGGGGCAGTAGAACTGGCAATGGTTGCCTTTGTCTGCTTCAAAATTAGTAGTGACTGTGGAAGACCTTATAAAACACTGGTAAATTCATTTTTGCTCCTTAGTGGCAGGTTTCTTCAAATTCTTGGGGGAAGTGAACTCTTGCTTGTGCTATCTAGCATTAGTCTTAATGAACAACTTAGAGCAGTGCAAAGGCACTACTTTTTCTGAGAGAGATAAAATAATAATTTTTACAGTAACTCTCATTTCTTCAGTGAATTAATAACATTTCAGAGAAGACTTCTGACCTATCCCTTCAACCTAAATTATCTACTTATAATTACCTGGTAAAATATTATGGCATTTCTATATGCGTGGCTAAACCTGGCCTTCTCATGACTAAGTTTGATTATATTCCAGAACTGTAAGTTACATATTTCTGATATCCTTGGAGAATTAAAATATATTAAAAAATAAATCAAGACGTGAATCAAATTAGAGAATCATCTGTAGTAGGTTCAAGCAAATGTCTCATTTATAAGTTATAACCAGCTTGATTTTTTATGCCATTGGCACAACCTTAGAAGTTTTGCACAGTGACATTTCCTATTGATCTCTTGTGAATTTAGAAAAAAAGCTTCTCTCTTCATTAAAAAAAATTCCCCATTTAAGATGGCAGAGGCTATGGATCTATTCTAATTATCCATCTCTACCTTCCATCTTGATTTATTCCTATATGTTCTCATCTTACAAATACTAAAATAAAGCAAAGGCAAGTGAGAATCATTTGAATGATTTTGCAGCCAGCATGCTATTATTTGTTTGCTTGTTTTAAATAGAGGTACCTAAAGCTGTAATGCTAACTCTTGCGGGTCAACAGAAATGGCATTATTTATACCACTTTTAAGGTGTGGGATGAAAATGTGCCAGGTTGGCTCTGTTCCACCATCTATCAGTCCAGGATGTGACTTGAATTGATGACCCCCACCAGATGTTTCACAGGGAAGAGTAAGAACTACTGCCACCTGCTGAAACAAGAGAGCTGACATTCTCCAGTGAAGACATCAGACATTCTCAGCAGTTCAAGATGGAGTGAGTTTAAGCACTGAAATGGGAGCCTTTTCTATCTTGCAGTCTCCTCCTTGAGTTATAAATAATTCTGACTACACTTGTTATTCTTTTAAATATATAGTCTTCCTAAGTAATTTGCTTTAACAACATCTAGTGTAAAGTCCATATTCACCACATGACAGAATTAATGAAATAATCTCCAAACACTTGTGAGACATAAAAAGCACCATCACTATTTTCAGTTGGAAAACATGGGTGGAGACTTGCCCAGCTGTGGTCTGTGGCGAATCAGACAGTTTCTTATTGCACGTATTGCAGCTCCCTCTCACAAGACCCTTCTTATTCTCTCAGGGAAATGCTTCCCACATTTCAGAGCCCTCAGATTCAGCAGCTGGAATACTTCTTTCAGAGATGACTTCAAATAACATAAGATTTTATATATATATATATATATATATATATATATAATTCAGTTCCGCTATTTCCATCAAAGACCAGGCAAAGTGAGGCCTAAACCAACCATGATGCTTCAGAGTATACTACTGAAGTTAAATATATATATTATACTGCAACCAGATTAAAAAAAATAAATTCTAGTGTATATAATTTATAGTTCATGATGTTCTTTGAAGCTCTTTGACTGAATCTAAATCTAAATGATTCCCAGTCTGCCTACAAAGTGAACTATTTTGGTCATGAAACATTACCTTCCCAGCATGTGGTATGCCTATCAGCAGAAAAGTGGTAAAAAAAAAAAAGAACTGACTAACTTTATTTATTACATTTGTATTGCTTACAAAACCATTTACTTAATGGATGAGTATCATTAGCAGTCCAACCACGAAAAAAGAATACAATGATGTGTTTCATAGGTTCATTAAAATAATATTTCAAAGCAATCATTAGAACAAGAAGCTAAAGATCCAAGAGACAGTAAGTTATCTGCAAATAAATGAGGCAGAACAAACATGTTTTGAAGTAAGTTAAGAAACATGTTTACAAATATATTACACCCATAACAAAAGCAGGACATGAAGCTTAGAGAATGCCACTCATGCAACTTATCAAAAAGAAAAAAAAAAAGAAAAAAAAAGGCATCTGTAACTAGCTTTGATTCAAGGGTCCTCAGACTTGCGGTCAGCATGCTGTTCTAAAAGATATATGCCTGAGCACATTGCATATGGAACTTTGTAACAGAGTAAAGATAATGTTATGCTTAAGTGTGCCTTAGATTAAGGGTAGAATCCTATGGACATTTCCATCGCCTGTTGTGAAAAGAGAAAACAAACAAAAAAAAAAAAAAAGAGGGAGAGAGAAAATAAAAAAAAAACAAACAAAAACCAACAAACCATTGCAGAAGCAAACAGCATTTTTCTGCTCACAGACTTCCATGGTGGAATAGAAGTGTTTCCAGTAGGCCAGACAAAGGCTGCAGGAACGTGTTGCTGTGACACCTGCAGAGTGGTAAGTCTCCCTACATGGTAAAATCAATCATAGAAACATGGGTGAAGGTTCTTGAGCTTTATACTTACTTTCTGCAATGGCTATTAACAGAAAAATGGAGAACAGGAATAAAGGAAAAATTGATTTATCCAAGCGTATAAGATCAAGGCAACCAAGATAGAGTTAAACTGGAGAAAGTTTACAGATGAGCAAAGCACAAAGGTATAAAATCTTTTTCTTATGAAGAATGGTTAAATAAGATTAGAACTCTTCAGCTTAGAAAAAGACAACTGGGGGAAGATACATCAGGCATCTATGAACTCAACTGGTGTGGAAAAAGTGAGTAATAATCAACTGTTTTCCATATCTTCTAGCACAAGAGCTGGGGAGATGCCAGCCTAAACTATCAGGTAGCATTTTTACAAAGGAGACACATCATCATGCAGTGCACGGTTGAGCTGCGGGTAGCCTTGTCATGCAAAACGGACGATTGTAAAAGTTACGGTGTGTTAAAGGAGTGGCTGAACGCAGGAGTGAAATTCATCATCAACTTTAACATACACAGACCTATTAAGGCTCAGAAAGCAGAAAGGCCCTAGACTGCAAATTGTGGGGTGTTAGGAGAGTACTGCAAGTGACGTACCACCAGGTTTTCCATCTGTTATAGCTTCACCCTTCCACATACATCTGTTCTGGCAGTTGTCAAAGACAGTTTCCTGGCCTGGATGGACACGAGATCTCAGCTGTTTTAGCCATCCTTACATTCAGAGATGAAAATAATGTATCAGAAATCAGACCTAAACAACTTGACCAGGAAATGAGCCTCTTCACCCCTCAGATGGGCCATTCTGAGATCTCTAAACTGTCTTTTGTGGACCAGTGGAGAACTGGAAGACTGAAAAAAAAAAAAAAAAAAAGTATGCTCTATTGTCCTGACTGTTTGTTCTACTTCGGATGGCATCACTAGGTCTACTAGGTCTTCACCATCCTCATATTTACAGGTGTCCTGGCCACTTCTACCTATTTCAGATAAACCCTAGGTCTATCCATAGTGCAAACCATCAGTTTCTGTTGTGATTTCCCTTCCCTGTTGCATCCCTTGCTACCTTCCTTTTCCATAATCTGTTTTCTTTTCCCATGTTTAAGCAGCAAAGAGAACATCTTTTGCAAGCTCTATTAAAATAGAGAAAAAAAAAAAAAGAGAGAGAGAGAGATTGAGAGAGAGAGAGAGAGAGAAAGGCAGCTAAAAGCAGTGCCTTAATTAGTCCAACTTCTATACAAATTCATCAGGTCTCAGAGTGGCTGATCAGACAGTGCCTCTCCATCAGTGAGACAACAAGAAATAATCAGCACATGAGCCTGTCCTTCTGGTGTCTGCTGGTCCTTTCTGTTCTCTTGTATTTTCTTGTCTTCAAAGAATCAGAATCAGATGTGCAAAACATACTGCTAATAGTTCTGCTCCATCTTGACATATTCCTTCTCTCTCTAAGAAGGGACTGCAAATATTGCTTTGGGTGATGATTTTTAAACATAATTTAGTCTAACTAGAGAGAAAGGAATAAAGAACGCTATTAGCATAAAATCTTTCCTCGTTTCATTATCTATTAAATGCTCTACCTGGGTTTTCATTGTTTTTTTTCTGAATCTTTAATCTTTAAAAAATGTAAACAATTGTTGCTGTCATGAAACTACAAGAACTAATAACTCTAGCCTATAATCAGCTGCTTAGAACTGTCAGCACCTTTAATTTTCTAGACCACCTCCTATCTAATGAAATTAGGAAAGCTGCCTTCCAGACATCAAAACATAGAGCAGCTGATTGTCTGAGAGGAACTCTTGTGCTCCCCAAACCACCTGTGCCACAACTGTTTTGTTATGGGCCAGCAGTTGTTCAACTGTGCCTGCGTCAAACGAAGAGCATGATAGAATGATCTAATAAAGAGTATACTGAAGAAAGGAGCAAAGAACATTAGGGAGAGGAAGTAACAGCTCTGGAGTTAAAGCCACAATCAATTCCTATTACAAAGTTCTCTTTCAGTAGTTGTATAATCAGAGCTAGAGTGGAAGAGGTGTTCAGGTCCAAAACTGTCACGTTTACTTTGAAAGCAAAAGGGAAAATTTAAATAGCTTTCAGTTCCATCCTGTTAAAATATTGCCATGACTCAAAAATGCTTGTCACATTTCTTAGTCCCATTCTCTCTTTAAAAATATCTGACCTTTCTCCTACACCTTCACGATACCTAGCATTCCTTGAGTAGATGAGTACTCATTACATAGTGTAATGAATGTATAATGTCCAATTAAAGCAACAACAATCAATTAGAAGTCTATATATTATTGCTGCGGATAGTTTTGGTCAAATCTGATACACCTGGGAGTCTTGCCATTTATTTTGGTAAGATTTTCTGCATGCCTGAGTATACACCAACTAGTTAAAAAGAAAGACAAGGAAAAAAAGGGAGAGAGAGAGAGAGAGAGAGAAATTAAAACAAATAAATAAACAAAACACCCAAACCAGAAAAACGCTTCAACAAGTGACGGAGATCTTCCTGCAGAGTAAGCCTAGAAATCCATTTGGAGAGGTAGATTGAGTGTTCCCAAGACATAACTGTGTACTGTTATAGGGGATTAAGTGACAGGTTTTTCTGCAAGAAGCAGAACAATCTGGATTCACTTAATAATAATAATAATAATAATAATAATAATAAATATTATATGACTTCACAGAATCGATGTTTTCAAGTTTAAACAAGAGATTTCCAGAGTGGAAGAGTCTTGTAGCTAAGTTCGAGCAACTAGAATGCTTTCCAAGCAGTGTATAGAAAGATGAAGCTTGAGTTTAAGACATGAAATTCACCACTTTCTGAAATTTTCATGACATGTATAAAGGTTTCTTATGAACCTATGTTAGCCCAGTAAATCAAACACTGATTTCAACACCACTTAAGGAACAGACAGGTTTTTTTGTGGCCAGATACAACATATTACTTTGATTTCAAATCAAGGCACATCTGCACATCTTCAGGGCAGATGCAAGCACACCATCAAATTGTATGACAAGCACAGCAGTGGACGATGCTGATGCACATACAAAAAAGCCAGATCTTATTTTCCACCAATGAATCGCAGAATGGTTGGGGTTGGAAAGCATCTCTGGAGGTCGTCTTATCCATCCCTTCTCAGTTCAAGCAGGTTCACATACAGCAGGTAACCCAGGATCATGTTCAGGCAGTTTTTGAATATCTCCATGGATGGAGATTCCACAACCAATCTGGGCAGCCTGATCCAGTGCTCGTTCACCCTGAAAAGTCTTTCTTCTAAGAAATGAAAATTCTAATGAATTCTCTTTCTTCTAAGAAATGAATTTTCTTCTAAGAAACAAAAGAATTCTAAGAACTCAACAAGGAAAAAAACAAAGCACGTTGACCCCAAGTTACCCTCTATCACCAGCTTCTAAATGAGGGTAGAACCTTACCCAAAAAATTCCACAACTTGGAAACTTGTGTTTCCATTTTATTGCATACCAGAACATCTGCTTAATGAATTAAGCAATGTTATGTCTCTCTTTTAAAGGAAGAAAGCAATGAGAGAACATGTTACAGGATTAAAATTTAGAATTTAAGTGAGTTTAAGTGACTTAACAACATTTATGCAGGGCAATATTAAATGTGGACTAGAGAAAAGTCTGATTTTTTTTTTAGTATATTGCCATATACTTTATTTATTCAATATGTATGTGCACTTTCGAAACTCTTACAGGGGAAAAAAAAAAAAAAAAAAAAAGAGAGAGAGAGAGAGAGATCACTTTAGAGAGATTTGTTTATACCATTCTTTTTTCTTGATGATAAATTTGAAGGATTATGAAGGGTAAAAAATATGACTATTGCCAGTTTTGCAGGATTGTCTGGAGGTGTCAGGTCCCACTCTGCTACAGATTATGTAACCCTATTCTCTTCACCCTCCATCCAGCCATAAACCCAAAGAGTATGAAGTGGGTTTTTTTGTTTGTTTAGTATTAAGGTATAAGAAATAAACCCAGCCATGAATATGCTATCTTCAGAAAACAGTCATACCCATGAAAATAGAAGAAAGTGTTACCTCATGATGCAACTGTTTGGCTAGGTGGGGGCAGGATGTGCCTGGGGCAAGGAAAGCCTTGCTCAGAGCATCCAGGTTTGTGTACAGCTCCCTGAGGCAATCCCTGTCAGGTTTTGGTCCTGATGTTCCTTGTCTTAGGACAACTTGTGGGTACAGCTGGGTCCTCAGCCTGTGCAAGAATTCCCAAGAGTTTTTGGACCCTAGAATAAACTAGGAAAGTAGCAAAGAGGCAAGCAGGCAACCAATTTTGACCACACCATTTTCAGTGAGTTTGCCCTCAGGCCAGCTCAGATTAATCTTTTCCTCTGAATAACATAATTAAAGAAAAAGTTCTGAAGGTTGTGTGGCGTGTCAGTACCTGCATACGTGCACAAATGTCACCGTCTAGAGTGAGCAGATCTAGGGCAGGATGCAGCATGTACTGTCTACTGGTGCCAGCAAGTATCATTTCCATTTTTAGTACCGTAAATATGACTGGATATAACTAAGTAACATTTTTTAAAAAAAGTGTTGGAACCCACCAGTATTATATAAATTAATTTATGGATCATACAGATTTTGAATTCAGACCAGATTATCAAATCAGGTCAATCAATCAAGCTAATTAATTCTATCACTGATAGGGTGCAGATTTCTCAAGAAATAAAATGTTTTTGTTTTGGTTTGGTTTTGTTTGTTTTTGTTTTTTGTTTTAAAACACAGTTGTCATCTTGCAAAACTCATTATACATTCAAATATACTTTAGGTAATAGGTCAATCTTGCTTACAAAACATCAAAAAAGAAATATAAAAGTCATTTCTCTCACAGCCACTGCTAAAGTTTAGGCATGAAAGGAAAGAAAAAAAAAACTTTTACTGAGCACCCAAATTGAAGACATGTATATAAATTAAATTTATAATTCTGTAATTCTTTTAAAAGTATATTTCAAATAATGCAAAGTCCAAAGTTTTTCATCGCTACACAAAATTAGTCAATTAATCTTATCTTGGAAAACTATTGAACATATTTGTTGAAAGTTGACAGAAATTCCTGAAAACAATCCCTAAACAGTTTAGACTTCTGTCTTCAATATAATGGCAGTTATTATTATTATTTTTTTTTTTTTATCATAAAATAACATTGTTTATCACTTTGTTTTTTGTCATTGGAGTTTCGGAGAGATGTTTGCATAACAGAGAAAAGGAAAGTACCAATATGGTGAAAGTTACAAAAAGATTTACATTGACTTATCTAAGTAGCTTGAAATTCCTAACATGATTATACAAAATTGTTTAAATTTAAGGTTGAGGAAATTAGGTATTTCTTCAAAGGACAGAATATCACAGGAACTTATGAAACTTCTTCAACTCAGATAAAAAAAAAAAAAAAAAAAAAAGTGATATGACATTCTCATATATCTGAAGTCACATATTTGTAAGTGCTATAAATGGTCTTACCCTAGGCAGAGACTGTACACAATACCATAACATAGGTAAGGGCAACCAATTTCATCACCCCTACCATGGGAAGTAACTGGAATTCAGCTGCGCTTATCTGTACAACAGAGTGTGTCTTATAAACTATTAAAAGTCTGATATATAAAAGTGAAACTACTAAAAATCACAGCATCACTGACTCTAAAAGTGTCAATAAGACAAGAGGACTGTGACACTGCAGAAAACCAATTTGAAGAAGTGAAACATTCGATTTCCAGTTTAAGGGGTTTTACTTGGTTGTGCATGGAACAGAAAACATAAAAAGCACGAAGAAAAAGTCTATTCTCCTTGAAGACTCTGCCCTCTGCCCCACCAAATGAATCAAGGTTTGCTTTCTTTATATTGTAGGGCTAGAACTATTTGATCTGAGGTATTTTTCCTTTATTAAGCTTATTTCCCATAAAGAGGGGTGTTGCTTAATTCAAATGGACTTCTGAACTGCATAAATTAGAGCTTTGTGGTTTGGTAGAATTGCAGTATTTGAGAAATATTAAGGAACTTTATTTCAGAAGTAAAGAGTACACTCAGTAGCAAGAATGGACAGGGTGAAGTACTTTTTCACATGGAAACATACACACACCCATACATACATGGACATACACATGCTTTAGGTATTCACTATTTTTTCCCAGATTCACCTCTGCTTTACATTTGAGAATGAACTAGAAAAAGAATTTTTTAGGCAAGAATTATTAAACATGAACACACTCTGCTTGTTCTTTAATATAAACAGTAAGCCTCTTTCACAATAGAAAGATAACCTTCAAAGGCCCTATTCATCCTTACCTTTCCACACACTTTGGCATTTTAGGCTATTTTGTTTGAAAAACAGGAGGGTGCTACACACCAGGACAAGCAAGTAGGATCTGATTAGCTGTACCACTTAGTCGTGATGTTAACTCATTGTTTCAGAAGTCAGGCAAAAGTTTTGGCCACAGCCTTCCTTGTGTACACTACATGCGATTAATAAAATCCACTGCTCCTTGGCACAGTCCTCCAGTTCCATAGCCTCAAAGCTCTTCAACAAGGAGAAAAAGCCCAGGAGGAAAAAATAATAACAATTTTTAAAAAATGAGAAAAAAGAAAAAAACTTTCAAGGAGCTCTTTTAGCATTGCTGACTCTCCAAGACACATCTCAGGGCATATAAAGAATTAATTACTCCATGAGGTACACAACTACAACATCACTTGAAACTATGTGACATTTTTGGATAGTTCCCAGGCATTTGTAGCCAACAGGTGCCTAGTAGTTGCACAATTTTCTAATTAGTTCATGTGCTATACTTCAAAACTAATTACTAAAATAGCTGGATTATAATGTTGCAGAGAGTCATTCATGTGCCACCTACCATTAAGGGGAGGGAAGTTTTGTGAAGGTTAATTAGCATTTTTAAAGTACTTTGGAGATGAAAAGCTTAACTATATGCCTAATAAAAGAAGTAAAGGTAATAGTTTCCATTCAGTGAATTCTTTTTTTTTTTTTTTTCTATTGAAAGAGAATTGTAAGGGTTGCTTTAAGAACATACATTTTCATCTACAAGGAATGAAATCAACTCCCAACAGGATCAATCAAGCCCCAGTGAAATGCAAATCAACCACAGTGACCTCCCCATCCTGGTGCAGGAGAGGCTGGTGTGGGCCCCCAGGCAAAGGTTCTGTGCAACTGAAAGTAGATGCTCCCTGTGCCCTTGAAGAGATCAAATAATCAAACCATTATATATGATACCCTTTTAATTAAAGTAGCACACAGATATTTGTCTCTTGGGTTATCTGCTGGCCATTCTCTGTTCAGAAAATACCCACTGGCCTCTCTGAGAAGGGATCTTTGTGCATCTGAATCTCTACCTGAAATTGTGCCCTCAGCATTTTGGAGTCTGCTTATCTACTGTTAAGATTTTCAGAGTAACAAGAAGCATTAGGCACATTCTCTATAAACATTAAATTATTTTTCCCAGACTTAGAGTTACATATAATTTTTTAATAAACTTTTTGTGGGCTTGGGAAATAATATGCAAGTCAATTTTAAATATCCACACATATGTATTTCTATAAATTCTGTTTCTTCACAAAGGTAACAGCAGAAAAAAAGAGTACTCACTAATTACAAAAAATAAATTATTTGGCTCATATGATTACTATTTACGCTGTAAATCCAGAATTGTCTCTGACAGAAATTTATTACTGTCATCAATAGAAAGATTATTTTAGTGCTGCAGATGGTTGTCCTTTTATAGGCCATTTTAATGACTTGTTCTTATCTAATCTGTCATGCGTTATTTTGTTGTCGTTATGAACTTTCTAAGTTTCATATCAATCAATTTCTGATGTTTACTAAACAGATGGTGTTATATAAGAAAAAAAGGGAAAGCATAATAATGACATTTAGTTCTCAAAAATACTCCAACAGCTACACATTTTGTCAAATATGAAAACTATATAATTTGTTTAAAAAAATGTATCCAAAACAAAATTATTCATAAGTTATAAACTCAAAGAGCTTATGAAGCAGAGTATGAAATCACCACATTTCTGAAAGGATGTTATTGAACTTCAGGAATGTTTGTCAATTAAGATACATTAGAAACCTATTTGCTGGAGTTCTCAGCATTCCTTTTGTACAAAGCACTACCAGCAAATAGTTGCAGTAATTGCTAAGTGATGTAGATAATTATTTAATACATAAGTGTGACTCATGTCTGTTGCTTGAAATCTACTTGTGAGTTGTGGTAATTATTTGTGCACCTCAATTTACTGAAAATTTTGCCTCATCTTTGTAATCTTTATTATTCTTTTGTTTAATCATTGCACTATCATCAAATAGGCACAAAGACTTGGAGAGACAAGCTTTACAATAAACGAAATTACTCACACCTAAATGAATTAGAGAGTTGAAAAACTGTAAATAACATTCTACATGAGAACAATTACACGTTTTTCATCTTATACCAGTAAAATAAGATTGAACTTTCCCACCATAACTTCTAAGAATATACAGAAAACTACCTCAAAGCATGAGGAAGACACCGTGAAACACTCTTAGATGAAGAAATAACAGAGTTCAAGACCTCTTTACTGTGCATCTTCCATACATACATTGCAAAACAGGCTTGAATTACGGGATTACCTTCCCCACACAAAGAATATTTACATTCCTCCTAATTTCGTGCATTAACTAAAACCGTTCATGGAGTTCAACTGATTAATCTGGTTCTAGCAAATATTACAGTGGCTAAAAGGGAAACATAAATACTAGATCAAGGCTCAGAGATTGCCCAAGTACTGAATATCTACAAGGACGGAGATCTCTAAGGACTATCTCTGGTCTCTGCCACCGAGAAGGATGTTTCCCTCCCCCCTTCAAATCAAAATTCATTTTACTTCAACTTGTGCCTTTTGCCCCTTGTGTCCTTTCACTCTGTTCCTCTGAGAAGAACGTGACTCCACCTTCTCTTGAGCCCCATACAGACAGGGGAGGAGAGCAACTGGATACCCATCTTAAACTGCTTCACTCCTCCAGACTGAATAAACCCCACCTCCATCTCTCCTTCATTCAATATATTATTTCTAAAGAGTTCTGACAGTGATGTATCAGATATCTAGTAAGTGTATTCAGTCCCCCTCTTACCCACCAGGGATCAATCATCTTCAGGTGACAAAAATTATTTGATGGAGCTAGAGCAGTAATACCATAATAGCTAGTTCCAGCTGGTGAATCTTACCTTGCTTCTAGATGGCCAAGGAAATATTTTCTTCCTGTTTCACAGAGCAGGAAACGGAGGAAGAGATTTATTTATTTATTTTTTTTTAAGATATTCTTTGTTCCAAGTATTCTCTCTTAATAAGGTTGTTACTGAGCTTTTGATAATTTTATTTTTTTATGCTTTGTGATAACATATCATGAGTTAGATGCAACTAATTAGCCTTTGTTAGTTGTTACCTGTTTACAGTATGCTGCAGTAGAATAGGTAACACTGTATATCTGCTTTCTTATTTACCCAACAGATGTGTCCCCAGCAGGACATTCTTTCTACAATATACACGTAGCATGGTGATGGTTCCTGCAAAATGCAGATTTCTCCTGGTATAAGGAAAACACTTAAAAGGAGGTAACAGAGGCATGTTCTTGATATACTACTTTTTTTTTTTTTTTTTTCTAGGGAAATTAGTAAAACTTGACAATTTGTCCAATTGTTTCTAGGAGAAAAAGAACAAAGCTACAAAAATCCCATTGCTCTAACAAGAATAAACATCTGTTAGTGGAGGCAGCGGCTCAATGGACATGACTTGGGTATTCTTGATATATAAACTGGGCAGAATTTATCTGGTATGGCTCTATATAAGTCACTGAAATTCCAGCAATAAAGAAATGTTAGCAAGGCCAATCCTTGCCTTTCATCAGTCTTCTACAGGGAGAAATTAAAGCTGACTTGAACTCAGGGTGGGTTCAGAAAATATATATATATATTAATTAAAAATAAACAACAACAAAGGGAACAGCAAAATAGCAGTTTCTCATTAAACTAAACTCATTCAAGTCAGTGATTGCAGTGAATAAAAATAATTTGAAAGACTTCCACCTTCATTGAATGCGTATTTTTAAAGCAGTGAAGACAATCTCAGTCATTACAGAATCACAGCTCCAAGACATCTGCAAGCACACTCGTATAGAAATGAATTGAAGACACAGTACCTCTGGCTACAGCCTTGTGTTTAGTGAATAGAATGTAGTTTCTTAAACGGACAAAATCAATTTGTTAACTGATCGGCTACTCCCTATTTCATCTCCAAAGTTTTTCTCCATTTGCATGTCTGGTGTGCCAACTGCTGTTCTTTAAATTAAGGCAATCATCTGTTCGCCAGGAAAAAAACACACTATATTTAACAAGATGAAAGGGCTGGATAAAAGATATCTCAGAGGCAAGCTTTATCTCATGTCAATGACAAGTTTCACCTCAAATAATACTGGCTGTAAACATATTTGTTTTAAAATGCACTCATTGTTCCTGTATTTTATCTGGGCTGCAATGAGTGGCATGGTACAGTGCATTGTACTTTGAGCCATAGTGGGAGACTAGAACAAGACTTATATTCCCTCGTCTACAGGCTGGCAGAGGCTGAATATGTCACAGTCAAAGAAATACAAATGCTGTTTATCAGAATAGACACATCTTTAGGCTGCCACATGCAATAGTTATCTCTTGAAAACTAGCCAAGCAGCAGTCAAAAATCACATCCCCAGCATTAGACTAGATGCTTATGAGAAGCAAAGGCTTACTGTGTACTAAAACCCCATTACTTTTTCACAAGTCTCAGTCCCCCAGAGGCTTGAGAAATGCCTTAACCTTAAAAGTAGTCACATTCCCTGTCTTTGATTCTGCTTTTTAGATTGGGTTTTCACATTCACACTGTGCATTTCACCAGAGATGGATCTCTCCCTAGGGCTCTCAGTCTGGCCTTCTCCACCACCCTGGAGTCTCAGGACCGACTGTCCCTAAACACCTGAAGATGATCATTAGAGGCAAGCAAACATGAGTGAGCCTTCAAAAATAAATAAATGAATGAATGAATGAATGAAAAGACACAGACCCAGCAGCTTGCCAGGTCTTCCCAGAGAGCCTGCAGGTTTCCTGGCTTCAGCTTAAAAACAACTGAAGTCCAAAAGATGGCACCTACCTATTTCTCCCTAAAAACAGGCAGAATGGCTCTCTGCTCAAGGCCACTCCTAATTTCAAGGTCTGCATCTCCTCTTCTCCTTCCAAGGAGATGGTACAGCTTGGCTCTGACCAGACTTCCCAGCATGACAAAGCTAGTCATGGATAATGATTCTCCCATAAACTGGGAACTGACTTACAAAAGTTTTGCTGCACCAAAAAGGAGACAGCCACTAACTAACAGCCTTCTTTTCTCTATTCCTCTGCAAAAAAGAATGCTTGCTCAGTTGCAGTACTAAGGAGATAATTTCTGTATCAGTAGGTCTCACGTAAGAGAAGTAGGAAGAGAAAGTTTAATTCAAATTTTTATACATGTTGGTTGTTCATTTAAATAATAGTATTTGCAGTCTGCATGAAACTTCACCAATAACTTGGTGAACTAGGTAATAAAAAACAGGGTCTGAAGAGTTGTTGCTGCTGTCTGAAGCAATGCAGTATGATTTCATGGAAAGGTTAAACAAATTCTGCCGGATGCTTGATTTAATTCTGTACCAAAGATAATGAGACTGCCTTGCTGTCTGTAATTTTCCATTATTATTTAACAAATTCTCTGGCAGGTCTGTCTATAAATATTCCTGTTTTCCATAATTCTGTGACTTTCACAGCCAAATCCATTAACCAGCTGCCTTTTTTTATTTTTTAAACCTCTCTCTCTTTAATGACTGTACATAGAAGCATCACTCTGGTTCTGAAATTTAGTTCATAAGGAGATGTTAAAAACAAACAGAAAGTGCTGAGAAATACAAAAGAAAAGAAACAAAACCAAAAACCTAGGACAGCCTGAAAATTCAAACAGCTTTCTGATGTACTTTTTGCTACTCTAGCACTTCCATCAGTGAGAAAAGTTCCTTTGGCCTACAAGACCAAAGGCATGGAGTCAAGCACAGACTGGGTTTTCAATTCCTCTTGTACCTCATGGTTTCAGTGCTCTGTCTTTTTCTCCCTCTTTTTGTATCTTTAATTTCAAACAGAATGAAGGGTGCAAATGCTTGAAGTTGAGACTGGTCTGAAACACTGGTCCTTTAGGAGATGTTGATATGGCTCAGTAACAGAATTCCACCAAGCCTAGAAAAATTTTCCAAAGGAAAGGTCACTTGAACATTTTCAAAAGAAAAAATAAATCACTAAATTTTGCAATCTAATCAACCAAAAGGCCAAAAATACAATAAAACCATTCAGCCTTCATTGTACGTGTCTTCATCGTACCTGAAAGGATCTAGCTCTGAAGATGCTATCCTGAAAATCTACAAGCAAAAGAAAACAAGATGTCTGAATGGGATGATTTGGATATCTCAACATTGCTGCCATGTATAAAAATGGCACTTTGTAATTTTAGAACAATTTGGAATGATATTTGCAGAGCTGGGAACCCATCATGTGAAGCTGCCCACAAGTATCTGTTTAATAAACATGGAGCTCCTACTCCATGTGGATTTTTGCTACCTCAAAGCAATTTTAAAATACATCAATCAAATCCCTGTGAATCAGCAAAATCAAATGCTGCTAACTGTTACAGGCAATATCACTTGGAGTTTCATTTTCTGCAATGCCTATTTAATGGAAAATGCATATAGAGTCCTTGGAGAGGAGACTGAATCCTGGGTCTACAACTATAACCCAAATCTCCTGACTACAGTGTCAGGCTCCCCTTTTCTCTCTCCAGTTTACGTAAGCTTGCAGATATTCATAAATGTATAAACACATCCTTGCTTCTTTTTTTTCCTTTGCAGAAGAGACACATTCACCTGAAAGGGTGAAGCATGCCTTCGAGGCAGAACAGGGGCTGTCCTAGTAGACAAAGAACTTTCCTGAGAGCTGGGATCAGATCAGCTTGACAAAACCTGACATCCCCAGAGAGCCCTTTCCTCATCATCTGTGGTGTGGAGGAGGCACTGTCACCATCTCCTTCAAGTTACCTTCTAAGAAAGGAACATTTCCCTTTTTGCTTTTGATGACATGGGAACCGAACTTCAGGAGGTTTTGGTCTGTGATTCTCTATAAGAAATACTGCATACCTGAGAAAATGTATAAGCTCCCAGAGCAGGATTTGAACAGCACTTTTATTCCGTGTTCAGTATGAATAAGCTCTGGTCATGAAGGCGGTGGCTGTTATATCCTACTCTCCAACACATTACACTGTAGAGGCCCAAACATTAGCTTAGCATCAAGTACAAAGGCCAATTAGGCACTGTGACCACTCAGCATCACAAGGTCCAGGTCATTCTGTAGATTTGGTCAACAGGGCACTATAACAGCAGCTATTCTGCTTTCCTGAATGTTTTGAAGAACTATTATGGGAAATAAATGAATAACCTATGTACTATGAATATGTAAATTAAATGTTAAGTGGCAGAATTATATTGTGCCTTTAAGGCACAAAATAACTATGGGCCATAAACTGCTGTTGGCTCACACACAGATCTCCCACTGCTGTCAGTGGGAATCTCAAATGCAGACTGAGATCTGTATATGCCCCCAAGTGTCTTTATTCAAATAAGAAATCTAAACGACTGGTAGGGCTATAGGAAAAAAAAAAAAATGTCCAAACCAAATCCTAATGCCTTTAAAACTGGTAAATGAAAATCACGTTTTGTGCCAATTTTACCTCATATTTCTTTTTTGATTTCATGAAAACACAGGCTAATTGTTTCCAGCTTTTCCAGCTTCCCTTTCTCTCCCCCAGATGCCATGCTCTGTGAAAGTGATGAAGAGTCTCCCTGAAAATAGCAAAATTCTACTTTGGGACAAGTGTCTGATTTTGCCTACAGTATAACTTTGCTTCTAATTTAACACTAAGAACAATGTTCATTGGCAGATTTGGCTACTTTTTAAATGAGATCAAGCTCAATAAATTTTATCAATTCTTAGTATTGTCAGGAAGATTTGTTTTACCTCCCAGTGCAAGGAAAAAAAAAAAAAGGAAAAAGAAAAAACTCAAATCAAAACAAAAAGTACCAAAAACTACAGCAGATATATCTCCTATTAAAGTCAGTTTTACATGTATCACAGTTAAAAATGTTACTTTCATCAAAGGCAGTTTTCTCTTTCATGCAATGGGAATTCATGGTCTGAACTTTTGTGCGGTGTCGAGAGTTGGACTTGATGATCCTTAAGGGTCCCTTCCAACTCAGGATATTCTATGATTCTATGATTCTAAGCAATTTGCCAGCTAGTACTGCCACCTAGAAAAGTGAATGATTTCTACCAGGATAAAACCTTCTACAATGTAGACTTGGGGACTATGAGCCAATCAATTAGACCTTAGTGGGGAATTACTGAGATAGTAATAAGTATTTGCTTTCTGTAAGGAAGTCTTTAAAAGTAGATGTGATCCAGAAAATGTAAGCCAACAGCAAACTAATTGCTCTGTATGTGTGTGTGTATCTAAGTAAAATGTGGATAAACCTAAAGCTAATGGGTATTTAAGAAAGTCCAACTCTGTGTTGCCAAGACAAATCCACCCTATTCTTCAATAGCAGGTCAAGGATTAATTCTGGGAATTCAAAATCTCTCTCAGCTAAATGACTTGAGTCAATAGGAGTAAATGTAGAAACAAGTTAAGTACTGACCACAGCATGCGCAGTAAGACTTCGGTCTACCAAATTTTAGCTTTAATTTATACAAGATATTAGGAAATTTGCTGTGAGCCTGATCAATATGATCCATAGTAGCAATAAAGTATTAATGAAAACACATCGTTACATTAAGTTCAAAATATTGTTCCTTTGTTTATATTAGTGTAGTGGGTTTTGTCTATGCTACATCTGCCACTTTGAGGAGGAAGGATATAATTATCAAAGAAATAATATTTTAGTAAGAAAACTGTTTTTCAAAAGCACACAAATAAACTACAAAAGCCTAACTTATTCTATTAACTGCTGAAATTATTTCCAGTATATATGTATATATATATATATATGCTTTTTTTTTTTTTCTTCTTGTCTAAAATGCATACACAGAAAGAATGATCTAGTGTTAGAAACATCTGGTCAGCAAGCAGTCATGTCAAATACTCTGACAGTGATGGAAAAGCTTATATTGAAAGCTAGGCCCATATTATAGATTTAGGAAACACAGAAATTTATAATCCATATTTTGAACCTGAAAATAAGTTCCGTTTCCAGCAGTTTCAGTTTGGACTTATTCTTACCCCTTATTTTGTGCACCTCACCGAAGAGATAAAAAGGTAACAACATTCTTCCACCCCTATTCCTACAGTTAACTTCAGAGACCTGAAAACCTAGGGTGTTATCTTTTATCCCAGGATCAATTTTTGCCTTTCAATTTAGGAGTTAGAGACTGCTTCAGATGGCAGAGAATTTGAAGGAAAAGCCCGTTCTTCCTTGCAACAATTGAAGAAGTACTGCATAAAACAGGCAAACACAAGTCTGAACGGAACAAGTCATAATTTAAAATTTATATTTATGAAAGTCGTACTATGGAGGCAATCACACCCATTTATCAACTTACAGTTAGTCCCATGTTAGGAAAAAAAAAAAGCTTCTAAGAAACATACTGCTAGCATGCTGTCTTTAAAAGACAGCTACTAGCATGAAGCAACATGGATTGAAATAATTGTTAGAAAATATATTTGTTCCTCAAAGTGCTATATAAATGACTATTAAGAACAATAAGTACTGAGAGATGAGAAGTGTGATCTTGGTCAAAATTGTCAAAAATAGTACAGACATCAATTAAGATAACACTAATTAAGATGAAAGTGAGAGGTAATAAAATGTAGCTCAGATAATGTTAGTGCATTCTTCTTATTAAAAAATAATTTATAATTTGTTAGAAGATAACTTCTTCAGACACCGACTCCCTATCCCTACCCCATGGCATCAGACACCCATAGAAAACTGTCTCAAAATGTTGACACAGCACCTTTATAGAATAAAAACTGGACAAGTTAAAGCATACCTGAAAAAAAAAAAACAGTAAGAAAGTGAACTGTATGCACACACATTTTGACGGTATAAGCTACCAACAATGTTAGAATTTTTCTTACCAAGCTCTACCGAGGAGCTTGTTACTCCATAATACTAAAGTAAGCAGATTGTTTAATTTTCCTTTCAGCATTTGATTTTAAGCACTGGTATAGAAACAGGATAATGGACAAGATAGATCACTAGAGAGATACTGTAAAGTAATTCTTACCTTCTCAAGATATATTGAAAGGATCTGTTAGTTTTTCACTGAAGCAATAAAAGTGTAATTTGTTTATCAGACTTCACACTACTGTTTCCGATTAACAATTAACACATGCAAGAGAAATGAGACAACACTACACACAGGAAAGCTGTTTCTGATACCAGTTTGGCATCTCGGTATCTTTCATTTCTAATAAGTAGTGAGAAATATGATAAGCCTTTGGAATTGAGGATATATTATTTTAGGACCAGAAACTTTTTAAAAGAAATAAAAATGCTTAAATTTAATGTATATAGGAAGAGGATTAACCCTCAATAGAAATTAATGTTGTTGTCAGGATTTATCACTGAGGTGACAGGCACATTGGCACATCCATCAAACTAGGACAGTATATTGCAATATGGCAGTAACTGCATTAAATCTTTGCAGAGTTCCCAAAATTTTGAACACGTGAACATTATGCAAGTGTTGTACCACATTGCGTTGTACTTTGTAACATTCATTGTCATTACATTGTACTGTATTGTATTACACACAGCATATTTCAAGCTTGATGAAAAACACTAAAAATCATTTAGGGATCCTTAACAAAGTTCAATCTTCACACATTATCAATCTTTTACAGCGAAGCTGAGTTGAATACCAGCAGAACGTTATTACCCTGGATGGCAGGTAGAAGAAAGAGAAAAGAATGGAAAATGAAGTGGCCATCTAACTTTTCTGTGCCTATACACACCTGCTAGTAATGGAAAAAGAAAATAAAATTACATCCAAAAAGTGAACATAAAATTAGTTCAAAATTTTCAGCTCTTCCTGTGGGGGTCTTCATGAATATAAATCTGTCTATTACCTCCCGCAGACAAGGCTCTTAAAATGCTGAAGTCATCTAAGTAAAACACGTTTAAATTCTGTATATAGGTATATATATATTAATTTTCATACCTGAGACTCCTAGAACACTGTGAAATGTTACACGTCCAGTGATTTCATGAGCCCTGGACATGCCTCGAAGTATTTACATTTCATTGAAAGGCCTCCCTGAGTACAAGGATAATCTATCTAAGCATCTATCAAGGGAAGATAAAACACATTGACTGCTTTTCATGCATACTTGTTGCTTCACATAAACCCTTGCTTTCCTGAGACTGTTTGTAATAGTCCAACTACATTTCTTACTTACACACTTTTCCAGAAAACAAAATAATATAAAATAGAATAAAACAAAACAAAACAAGACCTCTGAAAGACAGATGATGCAAATAGGTTGCAATAACTATTCTGGCCATAGGAAATCTAATTTATGCAAAAGAACATATTGTTTGAAGGTTCATGTACTTTTCATGACTTAACCATGTCTTCAATTAGAATAGTTAAAGATACTTTATTTAAAAACAGAAACAAAACAATCATGCTAAAAGCACAGAAGAGTTCCACGTACAAACCACCGGAACCATCAAAAGTAAACAAATAAGACAGAACCACAAGTGACCTATCAGCTCACCTACAAGAGCAAATTATTTACCGCTTGGCATAAGTATCATTTTTATGTACATAGTCTGGATCGTAATGAGGTCTTTACTATGCAACCATATTTCATGTAATTGTCATCTTAAGTAAACATGTTTTAATTACTGTCACTTTTTTCATTATTCATACTCAAGCCTACAATACCTGTCAGGATTTAATGGATTGTCATCTCCTGCTACTTTCCCGTGGCAACATATGTCCCCATTTATTTCACCAGCAAACTAATTAAAATATCTAGAATATACAATGAATTCAGGGTGATTTTGATGGTGATGGTGTCATAGTTGTCCATCCTAACAAGGCTTCAGAGCTTTTTATCTGCTTCTCTGAACACTTTCACAGTGCTTTTTAACTGGAAATATGGTGCTGTGTGACTGTTGTTGATAAAGTGACATTTGCCACAAGCACTGTCACTTTGAAGAATATTCAAGGAACAAAAAGAAAATCAATGTAATTGCAAGTTATCAACTTTAAATTTTCACTCAATTACATGATACAGAACATCAAATTGAAAATAATTTCAATTTACCTGGTGCAGGGAAATAAATACACATTCTAGAAAAAAAAATACTGCCTTTCTTTATTTCTTATCTAATTCTTAAATATCCTTAAAAGTAATGTAAACAAATAACTTCTTCAGCTAATTATAATGCAAGCCATCTACTTACATGTTGAGACATTTTAATTTTAATGGTTTTCACTTTCAGCGTTGGTCTACTGACAACCTGAAGGTCAGTTCATTCTGCCACTTGAGGATGATCCTATAGTGTTTATTGCTTGCATTACAAATGAGGTGTTTCAAATGTTACTCTAGCATATTCATACCAAATGCTTGTTGGATCTACTTGGTCCAACCATTCTTCATCAAAAGTCAATTCCTTCCAGATACTTTTCTGGAACCCTGAAGCAACTGGCAAGCAGCAACTGGGGACTGGTATTCAGTCCTGTGCCAGACCTCAAACTTTTGTCTAAACAGTGAAATAATTCCAAATAAAGCTGCCTCAGAACATGTGTAAAACACATATTAAAACAAACTGTAAAAGGAAAAATAGCAGGAGTGAGAGAAGGAAAACAGGAAAAAGATGCAGTAGCCTGGATTATGTGTACTTTAACTCCACTGCCTATTGTGTCTTTACATAGAAGATGATACCAGATAGCACTAATGGCTCTGGAAGCAGGATGTATTTCAAAGATAGTCATGTGTACAGCAAATCACATTTGACTCATTTCCAGTATTTCTGTTCTGAAGGGAGACAGTAAAATTGCTATGCCTGCAAAAAATAAATGCATGTGCTTTATAGGTAGAAACTCTGACCAGCACTATGAAGTGAAAGATTAATTTAATCCTTTTAATCACATAAAAACTCAGTGACTTGTTTCTGTAAGCCACATACAACTTTCATTTCCTTAATCTGACATACAGAGAAGTGTCTACTTGAAAGCCAAGTTTTGAAATTAGCATCTGTCTGTTTTTCCCTATCAAACACAATCACACTGGGTATGGCTGAAACTTTTATTGCTCTCCTGACAGACACCTGGAGCCAGTGCTGTCATTGCTCCTTTTTGTAAGCTGCGAGAAAGTGAATGAGACGGGCAGTTCTTCAAAGAAATGTTTAACAAAAAGCAGACTGAAGCCTTTTACAAGGATGTCACCTTTTGCAATTCAAAAAGGTTCTTTTTGTTTGACTTTCTAGCACTGTCATATTTAGCCATTTGCCTTCTCTCTTCTCAGGCAATTTTTCCCTCTGATGAACCTACATTGTGAAGAAGACTAAGATAATCACCAAAAAGCAGACAGAGGAATTCAGGTCACAGTGTGAAGGAGAGATATGGAGAAGACTGTGATTCAAGCAGAGCCCTGCACAAGCATTAACAGGTCCTGGAGCAGGAGCAGAAACCCTGCTGTACTTCTGAGGAGTGCACATGAGCTTCTCCTTCAGTTCCAGGGTCACTGGGGCAGGCTGTGGCATTGGTCAAGGCTCCCACTTCACCTTTTGGTCTTTGTGGGACAAGAACTAGCCAAGAATGACTTTGAGCAAGTCCCGTGTGAGTACAGAAAGCTCTTAAAATATTCCTCTTTGTCCTTCTGACCCTATAGAAACTGGACTCTATTCATTCTTGATAAAAGTACACTGATACCACTTCTTGGCTAGTGGGCAGCTATATGAGCTGGGGAGTTAATACTAATTCTGCTCCTGTTTGAATGCCCTTCCTCTGTGTCAAATATACTATGCTGACTGCTGTGATGATGCTGCAAACATGCCTGTACCACTTCAGAACCCTTTAAAAGGGTTCATTCAAGCCTCTATTAGTTGATGCACTTGAGAGTTACTGCCAGAAATGTCCCAGCACAAGGAGGATCATGATGCCTTAGTAAAATATCAGCACACTACTAAATAAATAGAAAAATAGCCATTAATATTTTGAAGCTGCCCAGAGGAAGAATACTTGATTCCTAACTATAGCCTATTTCTAATTATTGCTGCCTCTCCAAGTGATATTTGCTTTTCTTCATCAGAAAGCAATAGTAGTTGCTGAAGCCATGGTGAATTATTTCTTTCATATCCTTGGAAACATATTATACAGCCTTAATTAAAAGAGATTTCTGAAAGAATAGCAAAACACTCTTAATGGAAAAAGGACATTCTATCAATAACAAGGAAAAGGGAACACATTTGCTTACTTTCTTCGATATTTTATAAGCCAGGAAAGTCCTTCTGTCCATTTCTCACCTCCCAAAACTTTGTTTTGGTCTATTCTTAACTATTTCATTTCCAGCAAAGATCAGGGGCTACAGTGGGCCAGATTACTCTTCCAACAATTTTATTTCTCCTCTGTACCTACATTTAATATGAGGCATTATTTAGAGAGAAGAAGAAAAAAAACATCAAGAAAATGGCCATAGGATCCAGAATGGTAGACATCAAACCTCCTTCAGGAGACCAAGAACATGCCAGTGATTGCATGTTATATGCTAATTTCAAAAACTCTAACGAGTCCTTTGGGAATCCTCCAAGCAAAGCAGGCAGAAGCAAGGTATAGAATGGTGTAAGTTACACATCACTGGATAAGTCAACAAAGTGGCATCCAAAAAATAGTCTCATCTGGGTGAGAAGGGAGGTAAGAAATCATTATGAATATAGGGCCAGTAAAGCAAGAAAGCTGACAATTAGAAATAATTAGGAGGAAAAGCTGCCAATTAGAAGTAATTACTCAAACAAGGCTCATGGACCAGCTATGTATCAAACAAAAGACGCAACTAGACAGCCTGTAGTCTGTGATCTTTGTCAGGCAAAGGTTTTAAGAGAGAGAACTGATTCTTTCAGGTGTGAAAGTAATTGATCCTAGCTCAGCCAAGAGAAGTGTCCAGCATTTCATTGTTCTGAGAGTACATTTTCTTCTCTTTAAAACTGCAATTTCCAAAGATCTTTTATTTTTAATAGTAAAAAAGACTTTGAACAAACATTTAGGAAAACTGTACGAGACTTAATTTTCTTCTACTATTCAAATGATACAGCTCAGAATTAGAACATAGTTACATTTCTTCCATTGCCTAATGGAAGAACATTCCAGCATCAAAGATCATCTCTTCACTCAGTACATGGACAAAAAACACCTGTGAAAAAAAAAGTGATTTGCAGGGAAAAAGGGTAAGGACATTACGTTGTCATCAATGCTTTCCTTAATCAGAGAAACACAGTGATTGCCCTCTCCTCCATCCTTCTATTTCAATCTGAAACACACTTGCCTCAAAAAATTAGTAAGCAAACTCTTCAAGAAAACTACCTCCATTGAAGCAAGTCTATGAAATCTTGCTTTCTATTTTTTCTAACATATTTAAAGACTTAGCTTCCACTCTATATTCTCCATCAAGGCAAATCCACACATACCTCCCAATATCTTACCATGAGATCTTACCCATAAGATCTCATTAGCAACTTATTTCTATTTTTTTTCCTACATTTGACTGAATTTCTGCTGAAAACTGAATAAAGGACAAATACAATGAGCCACCTTGTGAGGAACTCACAGTAATGGAAAAATACAGCTGATCCTCTTAATGCCAAGATACAAATCCTAGGACGATGATGATGATGATTCAAACAAACAAGAAAATGTAGCCACTGGACAGTAGGAATAGTGTTTCCTGAAATTCATTCTATTTGCTACAATTAAATGTGGCACATAAGCCACGAACACAGAATTAGTTACATTATCATTATACTTGACAGACATTAAGAAACTTAACCTTAAAAGCATTTAGAAGAAATTATTCCTTTGCATAATCAAGATTGGTGAGGTTAGACAATTTCTGCTGTGAATGTGCTTTCTTTAAAAAGGTATCACAGGTGGAATCCTTTGCAGTTTTTTGTGTTTTTTTTTGTTTTTTTTTTTTTCTCTACCAAGTGCTTTGAAGGATGTTGCCAGGAAGGAAAACACACACACTTGCGTAATGCTGTACAAATTTCTCAATGTGGAAATTGTATGTCTTGAATTTTCTCAACAGGGTATATCCTCCCCAGTAATCAACAGTGAGACAGTAGTCATGCAGTGTTCAAACCTCCACCTGAAACCAATATTTTATCTCATGTGGAGCTGTCCCTCCATTACCATTCACCTGAATGTAATTTTTTAACAATTTATCTGAAACTACTATGTTTGCCTTATCATTCTTCTGAGTCATTTATTCTGCCTCCTACTGCATGTAAAGCATAGAAATGCATCCTCATGAAAACACAATTGTTTTATCCTGAAACTGAAGTATTGACAAACAGAGAAGGAAAGGTTAATCCTCTCTTCTCCAGACCTGCACACAAGTAGGAACAGTGGTTCAAACACTTTTCCCGATCTTTACATGCACAGAAAGTGACAATATTACAGAAAAAGAGCTTTTAGGTCAAGTGGAAAAATTTTCGAACAACATGTAATTAGGTTGTAGAATACACCTCTACTAAACAACATACAGGATAAGTGCATAAATGGATTCAAAGATAAATTAAACAAAATTCATAGAGAATAAGTAATTTGTGATTACCAACAATGATGTAGAATGATGTAGTTATTCACATACTCATGAAGTCTGTAAATCACTGGTTGTTGAAGATGGAATACACACTAAGAAGAAAACATCACCCCATTGACCTCTTGTAGCCACCCCAAGTATTGATCTCTTGTAGCCCACCCAAGAACAACCACTATTGGGTACTACATTCTTACATTCTGTTTCAAGTATGCATGCATATTTTGAACCGCACCACTGCAGCTGACAAATAAATATATATCCCAAAAGACTTTTTAGTGTTTCCAGAAAAACACTGTACAAACTTGAATGAAAATATGACATGGGAGCACTTTAACTTTTGGCCTTGAGTGTTTCCTGCTGTAATTAAATATTTGAGGATAATTCCAAGAAAGGTGAGTGCAATTGTCCAAGTCCACAAGATCTGTATCCGTAAACATGGCCAAGCCCACCAAATAAGTATTTCATGCTGAAAATATTTACTGTATGTCAGCAAAGCAACAGAGCTCTTAAGAAATATGTTTGGAACAGATAGCTCTTTAGGCCACGGACTTCAGAACAGATTCTTGCTCAATGCTATATTGCCTCAGCATTTGCAGTAAAGAAGATAAAACTAAAGAGATGTTAACTAGGATGTGCTGCAGAAAAACAACACTGCTTGTGCTTACTGCAAATATGCTGAAACTACTGCAGACAGAGAGATTGGTTAATTCTAATTCAGAAAAGTCCTCCTTCCTTGTGGGGATGCTCTCAGGAGCTAAGCATTATTGCAAAGACAAAGCTTATTCCATTCTTCCCCCAGACATGCAATCAAACAGGGACTTTCTGAAACATATTATAGCTTGTCTCTCAGACATCTGGAGCCAGAGCTGCCACAGACTCTCAGATATTCAGAACAAAAGTGAAAAAGACAGACAGCAATTCAAATAAATCAGTGGCATTTATTAGCCCCTATTGCTGATGTTTTGGGGAGGGAAGGAAGAAAAGAAGGAAGGAAGGCAAAGAAGAAAACAGGCAGAGGTTTTCAGCATTAAAGGTCTTGTTTTCTTTCCTATTTAAAACTCCTGTTAGTTCTAGTCAGATCAATGGCATTTTCCAATAATTTGTCTGAGATAAAACTAGAGCTATAAAAGCTTCAGGATTTACCAAGGTCATCTGTTTCTGTTCTAAAAGCTAAATAAAACCGGAAAGAGAAATAGATCAATTTGAGCCCGACACAGTAGGATAAATACTTCCATTTCCACATACAGAAACCTTGTATGACTCCCAAATTTGCCTTGAAGAAGGTCAAAAGTCAAAACTTTTGCTTGCACAGATTTTAAGTTTATTTGTAAGAGTTCACACATTGCTCCATATTGTCACCTTAGAAGCACAACTGATATTCACACATCTTAGGAAACCTAGTACAGCAGCTGCAACATGCTAGAAAGTAGATTTTCTCCATTTATAACAAAAACTTGAGTGTTTTATAAATCCATAAGGAGTTGGCCATCAAAGAGTACAAATACAAAATGGGGACTAAACTCACATATTACTACTTTCTGGAGCCTATATTCCTTCCAGTATTGCATACAATGCCACCTAAATTTAAAGAAACCGTATGTTTTCTGTATGAAATAAGATGGAAAATATACACTGACTCTCCTTCCAAAAGCAATTTCAATATGCAGACACAGACAGACGAAGTCACATAATCCTCTGTCACTATCTGTTTTTAAAGCACTCAGAGAACAACGGAAATCTGAAGTGCAACAAAAATGAAAAGCAAAAGAAAACAGCATTGGTGACTAATCATTTAAGAATAACTAAAGAATCGTAGATCTTTTAATTGCTAAAACCTACTTTACTTAACAAAAGCACTCGTACAAATACATCACTGTGGGGAAGAATAAAATAAAATAAAATAAAATAAAATAAAATAAAATAAAATAAAATAAAATAAAATAAAATAAAATAAAATAAAATAAAATAAAATAAAATAAAATAAAATAAAATAAAATAAAATAAAATAATTCAAAACCTTTTCAGTCATTTACCAGGAAGTGATTTATATGTTGGAGCAAAGGTTAAAGACTCAGAAGAGTAGCCAACTTAATTTTGAATGCAGGAAAGAAGTATGCAGAGCCATACTATATATGTACATAAAATAACGTCAAGAAAAATAGATCCCATGTTTTGACATCTATTCAAAATTTATTTTTATTCAGATGAGAGACAAAATGCAAAAATTTTTGTTTTTCCTGACTATTAAAGGTGGCCTGGGTCTTACTAGCAAAATGAAAGAAATGCACGGTTATCCAGAATTTTTAAGATGGCAAAGAGTTATTTAGAACCATCATCCTCCCTGACCTTAAACAGGGCAATGCAGAAGAGAGGAACTAGGTGTCTTGATAAACTGGAAAAAGGAGGCGGAAAAAAAATAATTAAATAAATAACATCTAGCAGCTCTAGAAACTGTTACTTGTGATAATGACACAGGTTAATAACACACCTGTCATGAGATTACATGCAATTTCCCACAGGGTCTCGTAGTAGATCATGGCATTGAAAATGAGGATTTTTTAAATGAAATTTGGCAAGCAATAAATCCGTAATAACACCTAATCACTTTTCATGCTTTGGAGGGCAGTTGAAAAAAAATCTCAAACATCCATCTTTGAGTTTTGGCTACTTTGACTTATGGCTAGTTTGCATGTATATCAGGAGCTTTCCCAAGGAATTTTACCATAGCTTTTAATACAAATAATAGACAGAAATGGTTCCCATCAGGAAAAAATCCTCTTAATAAATATATATAGCAAGGTAACAGCCAAGTACCACTTGATATCGCAGCCTTTCAGAAGACAATAGTACACATCAGATATCATGCAAACCTGCAATGCAAACTGGAAGAAAAGCAGCAAACTGTATATTCGCTCGATTTTTGGCTCTGCAGCTGCATCTCCATCACCCCCACTAGAGCTGCCTTCTCACCACCACAGGTTACAAGCTGGTCTACTCTCCTTCTCCAGGATATGCTTTCCTACAGTTTGCAATCTGTGCGATCCTCCTTCTCTTCCTCACAATTTCTGATTGTACCCAATTTTCTTCTTACTCTCACTGTACCTGTGAGATACCTTCATCTTTTTAATTCTGAATTCTCACATTCTTATTCTGGGCTTTTTTTTTTTTTTTTCCTATCCTCATTCATTTTTTACATATGTTATATAAATTAGTTTCTGATTTTTTCCTGGTTTCTGGGAGATATCCTACATCTCCTAAGGTCAGTGGGAACTGGCTGCTGACTCCATTGGGTCAAAACTTTACTTTCTCTGTAAGGAAATATTGTGGGGGGGTTTCTAATCCCTGTGATCCCATCAGGGATCTGTGAACAATAGCTTAGAGTTTCAGCCCTATGTAAATGAGGACACTTTCACACTACCCAAAAGATACTTGCCAACCACCAACAGTCTTCCTCCAGAAATATTGGCTACACAGTTTGAATCATCCAGCTGCAATAAACATACTTATTCTTTGCATAATGCTAATTATTATTGGATAAACAAGTCCACCTTCTGCTAACAAATTAATAGCTGTAAATGCTTCCAGCATTTGATCACATAACCACAACAATAAAACATCTTATACAAGACCCTTGGAGCAAAACAGCCACAGGCACAACCTCACTTAGTGGACAAAAATAATAAAACACGAGCCAGATTTAACTCCTGCTTGGAGCATCTCGGATTAACCAATGTATGAGAAATGAATTACAGTTTTTGTTAAGTTTTCCTTTTGGGCAGAGGTTGGAAATGATGCAAAGGCTACAACAACTACATCTGAAAAAGTGCTATCAAAACATGAAACCATGGGAATGAATTCCCTATTCAGACAGCACACACATCTCATTCACGTGTACAGCAGCCCTTGTCAGTGCTTGTCCAGGAAGGACACTGGGGCTTCTTGTCTATCTCACATCAGTCAGGAGACAATTGTAAGGGCAGAGGTAGATATGACAGAGTATCAGGTCACACACACACATGCAGACAGGCACCTTGGACAGACACAGCATGCTGGGACCTATCCATATTGCACATTTCTCTCAGAGCTCACTCAGCAGCGCTGGATCCCTGTCCTCTGTAAACTGATTGACCCAAGCAAGTCCCCAGAGGGTATTCCGACAAGCAATCCTGTTAGTCAGCACAAACCTGGCATTAAGCTCAGAGTTAGATCTATCTTTAAGAATTCACACCTCCCATTTTGCTAACAGATTGTTGGGAAAACCATGCAGCATAACAGTCAAGGTAACCAATTGAGTTTTATACAATGGTGGAAGTGCCAAAAATGCTACTTGGTGACAATGAATTGCAAGGCCTGGATCTCTTAGATAGGTAAAAACATTTGACATCGAACATAATACAAAATTACAATGTTCCGATTGCAACAGGGTCTTGGAAATTACACACAAAATGTAGCTTTACATTTATTTTCACAAATGTATTCTATACGAGATTCTGGTTATGTGATACTCAAAAAAAAAAAAAAAAAAAAAAAGGAATGAAATACATTTTAAAGGCAAATAGATATAAACTTAACCAAAGGGAATCTATCAAATCTAAGACTTTGATATAGCATTCTAAGAAGCTTCATAGAACATGTATTCATTAATAGCTTCCACTTTGGGAATTTTGGCCTGATTCTGTATGTATTCTTGTTGCAAATATCACCCTTCTTCGATGATCACAAGACTGATGAAAGCATCAGGAAAATGCACTGTTGGATCTCACTGTAAAGCATTCTGGGCTCCAACTGGCATTGGGTTCCCTAACCAGATTAGAGTGAGAGGCCGGTCACAGCAGATGCCCTGTCTCGGTTCATTACTCAACACCTGCTAAACTTGATTAACAGCCCCAGCTAATTATCTGTTAAGAGTAACTCATGCTGTAACAGATCCCAGAGGTCTGAGAAGTTGACTTCATTTACGTTTGTCTTCTTTCACAAGGTCTCAGTTTAGCATTACCAAAAATGCCTTCCAGGAAATAATAAACCCCCCTTCAACTAAAATAACATTGGCACCCATTTGACCTACTTCATACTTTCAAGATGTACACCTGCACGGAATGCTTTACAACAGGACTTGAAATGTGCAGAATACACACCTGCCCTGCAATTTAAAATTGTCTCCAAACAACATGCAATAAAGTATTGCCATGCGCACTTCAGTAGCTGAAACAGATGTCATGGCAGCCAAACAAACAAAAAATGTTCTAATTTCAAAATCAAAATTCTGTGTTTGGGCAAGGACCATTTCTCCAGTAGAATCCAAAACAAGTGATATTTCTTGGTGCTGAATGCAGTAGAGATATCTATTATAAATTCTTCTGCTTAGCAAGGTAGAATCTACCACTCTATTTAGATTAACATTTTCTGCACCTCTTCTAGTACTTTCCTAAAACTAAAAATAATCCTATATCAGGCTCTGCTACCAGTAACTCCTACAGTCTATGAATTAAGCAATTCAGTTTTTAGTAGTTTCAGTATTTTTTAGGACACCAGTATCTAACTTAAAATATATATATATATATATATATATATATATATATATATATATATGATTTACAGTGTCTGAGTAGGTTGGAGATTTGATCCCATGACAGTCACTACTTTTGTAACTTTTTTTTTTTTTTTTCTTAAAGCTTCACAACTTCTGTTAGTCTGTTTGGTAGAAACAAATCATGCTGTGACAGTCATTTTAATCCTCTTTGCAGATGTGTAACAACACATGATACAGGAAGTTATATTGATACAGGAAGTTATATTCTCTTCTTCATTAAATATGTATTGCTTCCATAAAACAGTAAAAGTATAGAACATATTAGCAGTTTCCTTTCTCTCCTAAGCAGGCCTTTCCTTTCTGTCCGAAGACCAATTCCCTTTGTCCTTGGAATAGCTCCAGCATGCTCTTCTTGGCTGCTTTCACTTGCTTCTTACAGGCTTCCCATCCTTTATGCACCCAAGGTGACCGGGGACTTTGGAGTAAGAGCATCAAGTCTTTTGCCTGGTATTGGTGTCCCCAGCACATAGACTGGTGTGCATCAGCAGCACCCTTGCTCTTCTCAAACATCTCAATCCCAGAGCACCCCCTCAGCTGTGCAGGTGCAGTTGTACAGTGAGATCCACTGATGTTATTTACATCATTCTACTGTATGTTGTAAATGTCGAATGAGAACACCTCAAAGGCATGTATCTCCTCACAGCATGCATAAATGCCTGTATCTATCAAACAGCAGGATGATTTTGCTTAAAGTTTAGATCCAAACTCAAAAAAGGTATCTGGATACCACTTTTATGCATGTAGGTGCCTGATTTCAAATGCAAATCTACCGTGGCTGCATTTTTAAAAATAGTGGGTCACTATGCACTAAAATCACTGGAGACAGACTAAGTATAAAGCTGACTAACAGCAATGTGCATCTTTCTCTTTTTGGCAACTTAATGACACTCTTCAAATAAAACCCCTGCAAATAGATTAGATTATCCTGACCCGCTGTATCTCTTGCAACTTTTCCCTTATAACTTTACTAAACCTTACAGTGACTTGGCAGGAGTGCTGTTTAGTGCGTTCTCTTTATTCAGTCCATCAGCACAGAAAACATTATTTTTTAGTCATTTTATCATCTATACAATTCACTAACTGAAAGCAGATATGGCAATTTTAGATCATACAACAATGAAAAAAGCAGTAATTTTCAGAAGTTCCAATATTCCCCCATGCTGTTTAACAGTCACTGTCTTTTAGAGAAACCAACACGCTGCAGTACTGATGTCACAGTAGCAAGCTCTACAACCATACCTCATATGGAAATGAGAGGTTTAAAACTACATTATTAATATCATTTAGGTTTAAATGGCCACAAAATCTCCAAAGAGAAAACACCTTAGCTCATCCCAATGAGGAATTAAATTTCTGCATGTACCTTCTCAATCTGTTGATGTGAATTTTAAGGCAAGACATGCAAAGTTTATTGCAAAAAAAAAAAAAAAAATAAATAAAGTTTATTGAAAAAAATATATCTATGAAATCCAGCACCAAAAAGCTACGTCAGTTTGTAATTAGGTATTTATTCCAAAGACTGAATTCAAAGAAGAGTCTCCAGCAAAACTAAAAGATGAAAGATACTGTGCACAATATTATGGAGAACAGCAAACTTAGAAGATCAGGACATATATATGTAAGTAGACCACAACTAAAGAGTGGAAAGAATGCTTTTGTCTCAAAATATATCTGTTGTTCCCCCCACCCCCCCAGCAATAACAGCTGATCTAATGAAAGACCTTACTTCTTTCTACCATTTTATTGCTTATTATTATCCTAGTATTTCTTTAGTATCCTAAATGTCACATCCAACCACTTTTATCTGTTCTTACTCCTTTTATGTATTCCATCCCCCAATGCTATTGGAATCGACCCAGCTACAATCAGGACTCTTCCGTTCTTCCTTTCTTTGTGCCTTGTGTGCAGTTTTCAAGGCATGAAATAAATGGTTAAGATGGTTTGTAGAAAGGGGAAAAAAACGTAGCTATATGTAGAATTATTTTTGTTTGTATTAATGAAAAAATATGATGAATTTCTGAAATTATATATACATATATATATTGTTGTTGTTGTCTTTGGTTTTTGCTTTTTAAATACTGGCTAAGTTGATTGAGAATCATTAAAGTACCAGGATTTTTTCCCATAATTGAAAACCATTGTTTCATTAGCATTCGATTTTTTTTTTCCTTTTCTGAAAGAACTGCATATGAAAGGACATAACACAGGAAACAAAATAAATCATACTACTATCAGAAAGTCACACATTTTTGTATTTCTTGTAGATTTATTAATAGCAGCCACTATTAAAGTCACCGAAATATTTTTCTCTTTTTCTTCAGTCTATCATTTTCAGTTTAATTTTTTTCCATAGCAACTTATATATAAATAAATTTACTAAAACTCTTTGAAATCAATTCTGTCCCTCATTGTCTATAATTATCCTTTTTCTTTATAAGCAGCATCTTTACTTCAATACATTTCTAATTTTCCCTTTCTCATACCACATCAAAATGTAGATGGTGATTTAATGTTTCAATCCAGATTTTGTCAAATATTAGCTATCTCAATTATAGAATATTTGCTGCCCCTTCAGAAACTAAGCAATTTTTCTACTGCTTCCAGCCTGTAGTTAGAAAAAGATTGGTTTATGGCACTTCTGTAAATACAGACATAACACACATGCATTTCACACCTACAGCAAGATTTTCCTGACAGAGTATGATACTCTAAGACATGTGTTTATTTCAGAAATATCAGATCATAGATACATAAAAGAATGCAACTTCACCCTCTAGAGACAGGAGTGTAATTATCATGTCACCATTCTAAATGTCACCTTTTATTTTACCTCCTACGACCAGGTTCACTTTCAAAATGCATATGTTAGCTACCTTGATAAAGACATTATCACATTCATTATCTTCTTTCCTTCATTTGTTTCTTTAAAAGTAAACAAATAAATATTAAAAAAAAAAAAAAAAAAGTTGACAGACATTCAGTTATTATCCTTGCTTCTGAATCATGGCAAACACTTCTATTACCCTCGTGTTTATGGAAACATTTATTGTTGCACAGCACACATATCTCTATAAATACAGAGGTGTGAAATAGTCTATATTAGTGAAAATCAAGAGAGCTCTTTCTGCTCATTAGAACATCTCTGTGAAAATAAATAAATAAATAAATAAATAAATAAATAAATAAGGCAGAAATAAGGCAGAGAGCAATTCTACGGTCAATCTCATACCTGAATCCATAGCAAATATAAGTGAGATTTGGTCACAGCATAAAAGTTGTCTCATAACCTTCGAGTTTACCTTACCAATTTACAAAAGATGGAGATACTTGAATTTTTAATTTATTTTTTTTTTAAAGAGAGAGAGAGGAATTTATTTCCCACCAAATGAAAAATGTTTCCAATTTGTTTTTGATTAGGGAACACAAGAAGTTTCTGCACTTGTAGATGTGACACAACAAAGGGAATATAGGAAACTGGAGTAAAGATGTTGCTTACAAAGAAATAACAAAGACCATGATGATTTAGTTAGAGGACAGAACTAGCAGAATGAAAAAAAAAAAAAAAGCTCATTAGTAAATGCATATATTCATAAAGCAGGATGACAATAGAAAAAAGAAGTTATACATATATATATATATATATTAACTGTCAAGGATGGTCTGAAAAATAATTTAATCATAGAACGATTTTTTTTATTATTTTTTTTATTTCCCCCCCTCCAGAAAAAGAGCTCTGGTTTCCTTTCACAACTTTGAAAATCTTCATTTATGGAGTATCAGATCTATCACTTTGGCAGGAAAAGGAACACCAATAGTTGTTCAGAGCACAGTTCATCTAACATCTCAGCTTTGCAATGGGATAGGAACCCTGAAGTTCTACGGTAACATATTGGAGAGACTGATTCAGCCTTACAGGAAATAGAACAAAGAAAAAGTGGAAGAAAAATAAGAATAAAATGGGCTGCAAGCAACACTGCAGGGAAAAAAAAAAATGGAAACCAAATGGATTATACAGTTAGAAAAATCACAGACAGAATGAAGGTGGCAGAACTGCATATGAAGATAAAAGAAAAAACAAGTAACTAAGGTATGAAATAAGGTAAGAAACACAAAATCTGGTTACCCTGCTGCATTTATCTCCAAAATAGGACCAAAATAATCAACTAATGAATATAATCCAGCCTGCGCACTTCAAACTTTTTGCAATTTTTCAAGATGTATCTGTTCATCTTAACAGCATCTTCATTTTTCAGTTGCAATTTACACTACACAAGCAACAAGAGAGAAATCAAGCTGAAAAATACAAAATGTACTTTTTGCCCAGAAACATCCATAGGACATGAAAACAAGTAATTTATAGCTATCCTAACCTCTGAGCATACTCTTAATCAATGGCATTTCTGGAAAAGTGTAATGATTAGAAATATCACCACTTATCACTTGTTTTCCGTATGGAGAAACTGCTTGTGCAGACAGAGGCATTTTTGTTTAATTTTGATTCTATCACTTCCATTGATGTTCAGGATGCATCAGCTTGTATGTGGCTTCTTGCCAGGCCCACAAGAGATTGACACATAAACCACAAACACCTCCTGCTACTTAACACCAAGCTTAACATACAGAATATAAAAATGTGTCCAAAAGAATTGAAAACCCTTTCCTTACATTTTGATGGATGTTAGGGTAAGACTGATAGGTTAAACAATTTCAGGAAAACTGCACTCATACTTAACATTCTGCATAGCTCCAGAGATCATCTCCAATACATCCAGTCTTGCTTTGAAAAACTTGCTGCTTGAGACAAGCTCTTTTCTTTCACAACTGAAGTGTCAGATGACATAAATACTTCAAGGTTAATGGAAGCACAATCGTTTATACCAGTATACTCTGGATACTGATTTTACTAAATATACTTTCTTAAATTGTGCAAATTATTTAAAAGCTGTATATGCATCCTTTTCTACTGCTGCACTCTTGTGCACAGAGGCACAGAGCACTACTATTCTGTATTTAATGTGCCATGTCCAATATTTGATTTTTCCCCTTTACCCCAGTCTTTTTATACAAAACTTTCATTTATGCTTGATGCATTTTATTTTTAGTTTAAAAAACTACACCCATATTTTGTCACTTAAACTTTTATGAAGAATAATGCACATGTACAACTCAAAATATCAAAGTAAACAAACATTTTAATTTACATGGGTAAGGATGCATGAAGGCAAATGCCTTTTGTAACTTGATAAAGGTAAATTCACTCTTTTGGAAATGCTTTATAATGATGATAAATGAAGATGTAGAGAACAGTTCTGAAGTCCATTGGGTAACTACATCCTCATACATTGAAGTAATTATGTTTTCCTTTTGTTTTTCTGATAGCAACAGATTTTATTATGGTCAATGTATGAGTCCCACCTCCCACGCACCACCTCTTTTTGTTTTTGATGTCTTCAATATCATCTGGCATACAATCTAGAAAAAAGTAGTTGTGAACTGGTTCTGATACCATCTTTGATTTTAGCATTGCAACTTACAGGTTTGAATAAGCACACTCAGGGTACTACTATTTTGCTTGCTTTAAAAAGAGGGGAAGGGGAAGATTCCCTGTTCCCCTCACAAAATATACAAACACTACATTAAATTAAAGACAAGAGTTATGTGTGGCCTGTTTTCTCTCCCATACTGTTACTTATGGCACAAGCAATTCAGAGCAGGTTGCTGTGCAGCATACCACTGTGAATGGATTCCTCATAAGCAGGGTGGGTCATGAACCTGATTTGATAGTAAGAGGAATAGCGTGAATAGATTATCTGGTTGAACACTGAATCTAGGAAGGAAAAAACAAAACAAACAAGATAAAGAATCCCAAACTGGTTTTGATTAAGCTATTCCATTATTTATCTTGTTTTTCCCCATCAGACTGCAATGAAACAGCACAAGATTTTCTCAGTTCAGCACAAGGCGGTTAATTCAACCTGGCATAAAATATTTATTGTGGGTATCTGTAAGAAAAGCAAAGGGAAAACAAGAGCACGCTTCATAAAACTTGAAGGTAGAGCCAGTTCCCTTTTAATGGTACAGTTCATAACTTAAAATGCTCTTCCATGAGCCTAGAAATCTATGCTCATTTTCTTCCTATTTTTGTGTGTTACAATCCACATATCCCACTTCACCTCCCTGGAGATATATTATGGACTACTCTGCTGGTAGAGTATTTTCAGCCTCACAGTTAATGCTGTTCTACTGTGTTCATTGAAGCAGAACCTGGTACTCTAGGAATCCTCTGCAGATTAAGGATTTATTCTTTCTCCTTAAATTATGACTTCCATATTTAATGCCAAAGAAAACACTTCCAGAAGGAACCAAAGATGCTCAAATAGTTAGTGTTTACCTAAGCAGAAGAAAATTTTAGCTTAATCATTATTGTACTCAGACCAAGGAAGGGACTTGGGTTCTTCCAGGAGTCTTTAGAAGTGTTCTCAGAAATGATCTGAAACACTTGCAGCTACACAACACTCCAAATTTATCCTATAGGGATTTTCAAAAAGACTGTATGCTATCTTATTAAAGCAAATGAAGAAAGTAAAACATTGTTTTCTATAGATTTATTTAGTAGTAATGTTTTTCTGCGAAGATTGGAGAACTTGAGAATCAGCAAGATCTTATAAATATGTATCTTCATACACACAAAAACAAGTAATGAGAAAAATATACATATTTATACGGACTGAAAAGACCAAACTTAGAAAGCGTAAGGAAGGAAAATGTTAAAACATATAGACACCATTTAACTGCTTTGTTTTTTTGGTTTGGTTTGTGGTTTTTTGTTGTTGTTGTTTTGATTGTTTGTTTTTTTGTTTAGCTAAATCAAGGTCTAGAACCAGGAGGCTAATGTCTGGCTTGCATCTATTCATTTGTTAAAATGAAGGTAAATTTAGTAACTGACCATTTTTTAAATTAATATTTTAATGCATAGCATTTTAGAGTTATGAGCACTCAGAAACAGCAGAACTTTAAAATACTCCTGCAACAATTTTGCAAATACAGTTAAGACTGTCTCTTAACATTCCTCAAGACAGAGTAATTTTATTTAGCTTGTCCTGTTTGAACCTCACAAAAAATATAACAATACAGCTTGACAAGTAGCATCATATGTTATTGTATTTTTAGAGGGGAAAAAAAAGTTGTTTATATGCAAAAACTATAGCAGTAGATAAAATTTGCGAATAGCAATTTGTAGGAAATAAATGCAGAAGCTCTTCTCAAAGACAATCTCATCTGCAGGAATGGTAAAAACAATCCTACTTCATTTAAAGATAAAAAAGGCACACAGAATCACTTAGAACAATGGGCTGGAGGACACAATATGAGCATTCAACTAATTTATCATCTAAATTTGCTCCCCAATGCTGTTACTCCTTCAGTATTCCCACCATGGAGAACAGTCAATTACAAAAATATTTGATTAATATTCCATTAGTTATACCAGATATAACAAAGATACTTGTACAAATGCAACACAGACAACAATGTCCCAGTTACTGCCTAAAGAAATACTCTCTAGATGAGTCCTTTGGTCAATTGTTTTAAAAATTAGGTAAGGACATGAGAAACAGGCCAGATTGAAATGCAGAACAGTTTTTTGAGTAAAAACGTCTTTGCATTGTCAATGAAGCTATAAACTTTACATCTTGCTTACACAGTACTGCCTTGTAACTTAATTTTACTAGATATTTTGCACTCAAGATTCTTGATTGCACTTACACCACTGGTTTTTTAGGCAAGGAAAGATGAGGCAAATATACAAAACTTACTCCTATATTACAGACAGAAAAAAGATAAGCACAAAATTAAGTAAAATAATCCAAGGTCACACAAGCGTACAACCAAACCAAGTATTGTTCTGGTATTTTTCCAGATTTTTTTCCCTCCCTCAAAATAATACTGCTCATTTACTGTATGGTGTTTTGAAAATTTCCTGCATGTGTTCTCTTCCTCTACCCACCCCCTTTTTTTCTCTCCCATGTACATACACACAGATGTCTATGAACACATAAGCTTGAACTGAAGCTCACAGAGGGCTACAGGGGAAGTTAGCAGATGCCCAAATCCGATTACTCTGGCTGTCTGCTTTCCCCACATTGAGTGTTAAATATCACAGTGACGGCAGGAACTTACTGGGGAAAAAAGTCCTAAGCAGATCTTTGCTGAAGATTGATTTACTGTCCAATATATACAGACAAACTAGAATGTGCTTTCTGCAACCAATAGATTAAAACCAAGTTTCATTGTTGCATATACTCAATTTTGCAAAATGGACTATTTGTATACATTTACTAAGTGAATTCATATTATTCCACTAGTAAATATGATTCACATACCAATTCTAAAGGAGCATGTACAATTACAGTATTACACAATGCACTCAGCAGAACTGCTTACAAAAAAAAAGCTATCACCTTTTAATAATTAATGTTTGTAATAGTAAACCTACACATAAAAAAAAAAAAAAAAAAAAAAAACACAAAATGCTCAAGACTTAGTCACATTCCTTGAACTACCAATTTCTAGATTTTACACTACAATGGAATATGTAACTGTGCAATTCTAATACCTCACCAGAAACACGGGCATTTGTGATTTCATGAGTTCCAGAGTTAGTGGCCCAAGATTTTTCCAGTCTCAACCCCAAAGGAGTTGGCCATCCCCTCCAGCTCCACTGTGAAAAAGAGAGTTTAAAAGCATCTGAGCATTGGCTCTTCAGTGAAGGGTTGTTAGAAACACATTGCAATTTTGCATGGGGACCATTATCCAGCTAAATTCTTATTTAGTTCCTAACCCCATTGTTTCCAAGTAGCTGGCATTTAACCAACCTTTTCAGCTATGTTGGTGAATAATCTTTGTGGCGGATAAGTTTCTTTTACCTATTATAAGTTTGGTGACCTTTTCCTTGATCAGCCTCCTGCACTTTCTGTGTAAGCAGTGGGAAGGAGCAGCCCATTAGGTATCTTTGTCCCTCTACGTTAGGATGTGCAATAAAGCCAACTAAAGTGAATTTTCAACATTCTCAATCAAATAACTAAAATCACCGTACAGCCCCCATACACTGAGATTTGAAGATTCCACAGCCCCTAGCACTAATGGGAAAGGGCCCACTGCTCTGCTCTTATAAACCACTCACAGGTGTTTTTTTCACCTCACATCTCTCATGAGACACAAACATTCGTACACTACCTGGACCATACATCCTCACAGGATGGGAACTCCAAAGTACTACCGCTGCTGCTAACAACCAGCCCAAAACAGGGGGGAGGAATTAAAGTTGATAGAAGTGTACCTCGTGGTAAGGACTGCATGCAAAAAATAAAACATTTCAGCTTCTTTGTCCTGTTAAGAGCTCAATGACAAATACAGTGGAAGAGAAAAAGGAAAAGAGGGACTACAAAGTAGTTAAGCATGAAGATTTTCATAGGCATTGCATGAGGAAAACAAATTTGGTCAGGGAGCCATCTGGTCACAAAATAAAAGGATGGAGATTATCTAAAGTGAATGGAACAGGAGGATTGTGGATTATCTAGAAAGGGGCAATGGAAATTGGACCCACAGGGTGTGATACAAAGTAAGTTTCTTCATTTTTTTGCTAGTTCAATATCCCTCAGTTTGGTGGATGTCCAATCTGTGGTCCTGATTTGCAAAACTATTCTTTTCTCATAGCTGCAAATAAAAGAAGAAGTAAACTTTACATCTTACAAGGCTACGTAAAGCAGAGCTCTGAAAAATCACATCCCAGTCAGCTCACATTGGGCTCCCCAAATTAGCAGATGCTTACTCTCACTGTTCCTCTGTTCCACCTGCATAAATGAGGATAAATACTGTTACATCAGCTCCCAGCAGAGATAGTATGAACAGAAGTTCACTACCGTTGTAAAGCTCATACATACAGGTATTATAAGTGTCACAGGGAAGACCACAAAGGAAGAAAATCTTGAGCATAAGGAACAGCATATAAAAACTGGGGCAATACACTGAACCACACAAAGAAGAAAGGCTCTCAGCAGCTGCTCCTGAAGCTAGCACCACTCTTCCTGCATTCCAAATGATTCAGAGACCTTAAAGAAAAAAGTGTGATCATGTAATTAGAATGGCATGTTTTCTAATCATGCAGGAAAAAGAGAAAAAAACGTACATTCATGTTAATTATGGTATTTCCTAGCTCCTGGCTGGCTTTGTAACATCTTGTACGTCTGTTTTCTCTATTTGTAAAAATGATATTGAAGGAGAAAATTTCTCTCCCTTACAGACTTCCAGTTGTGGTTGGATTCCACATGGTATGACAAGCTGCATCCAGCAAATGAGAGCTGTGTTATTTGTTTATTCTAAACAAACCAAAAAAAGCCACTGTTACTGAAGTTATTTACAGGACGATAGACATGCTTGCATTGACTGTATTAGAATAAGATTTTTGCTGTTGAGATTATCATTAAAGCTTTCAAAGTTGACTTGGGAATCAGAGGAATTCAAAGCAGGTGTGGTTTGGGGAAAATAATGATAGGATTGTAATATTTAAATAAAACACTTTTAAATACCAGAGTGATTGCTGGAAACACTGCATGTGTGTGTTACATTTTAAAGTACTTCCTGTATTTCATGTGAAGTAGAAATAGTAATGGCAAGAAAGGAAAAAAAAGTTGAAAACAAACTCAGACATGCTCAAGTGAATTGCAGCTGACCCTGAGGGAAGGCGTCTTGGTGATGTGACACATGCTTTTCCAGCATGTGCTGTCTGTGGCTACAAAACTAACAAAGCAAGGGAATGTTGGTATGTTGGTACCTGACAGCAAGCTTGCTGCTCTTGATAAGTTTTGCAGAGAGCAACTGCTGGGAGAATGGGGAGACTACCACTGGAACTATATGATTTTGGACCTTTTGTAAAAGATTTTGCCATGGGTGTTACCTGGAAGAACAGAAATCAAAGGGTAATGAGGAGGGAGGAAAAAATAGAGGGGAAAAAAAAAAAAAAAAAAAAAAGATACTGTAGATTTATTTATGATCTGAAATGCTGTTTAGGGATAACTTCCAGGAACTAATAATAGCACTCAGGTTCAGTTCTAGAGGAAAGGCTGTGCATGTAGGTATTCTGCAAGAAGTGAACTGAACAGAATCTGTATTTTTAACTTTATTACTTTTTTTTTTTTTTTTTTTTGTACATACATGTAAGAAGCACTGCAACTGCTGTGCTTCTTATGAACTTTGTAAATCATCACGTTCCCCTCAGCTGCCTCCTCTCCAGGATGCAATGTCCCATCCTTTTTGGGCACTCAGTGCTAGGCAGCTCCATTACCATCTTGATCATTTCAATCACCCTTCTCAATTTTATATGAATGTTTACATTTTGAGAATTGAAAAAATAAATTGGAAAAAGACTTAGCTGTTAACTGTACCACACAACTGAAACTACATTCTTACAACTGCTCTTCACATCTTCCCCACAGCCATGTAAGAAAAATTTTGACATTATGAATAGTAATGTAAATCTTGGCTTTGAGGTCAAAGCCCTAATATATATTTGGACGCATCACACCAGAATCTGTTTCTGGAAGTGGCACAGGGGGATTGGAATTGCATTTGTATTGTTAACTTGTTCTTCAAGCGAATAATGAGCTTCTGTATGAGAGAACTGACAGTACGTATTTCATTAAGCACAGTTTGAAAAGCATAAAGTTGTCATCATCCGCCCCCCTCCCCTACTCTGTGGCTACCAGGTAATATTGCTGTAAATAGTCTCTTCTCTTACAGACAATTTCTACATTTTACAAAGTGCATTCTTGAAGTAACTGCACGTGATTATGGTGTTTGTCTAACCACAAAATTCTCTTTCTTCATACATACAGTATCAGCATCCTGAAGAATTTGTCTGTTGAAATACGTAATTCCTAATGAGTGGCACCTTTGGTACGAATTTATCTTTGATTCTTCTGCCAGTGAGATATAGTTTCTGTTTGTTCAAAACAGAACACCACACACTGCCTGGATACAAGCTGCTGCTTAAGATAAGCTGACTGTAATTTCAGTATACAGTGGTATATTGCTTACCCTAGAATAACCTGACTTTACAGCAGCTGGATGTATGCCCATTTCTAATTGTTTGTCTTTCGACTGCTGGCTTTCTTCTAATTATTCTCATCCTGGGATACTTGGCTCATCTACTCCACATTTTCTGCTAAATATTCCTCATAAAGTCTTTATAAGCTTCCATACCTTCTCGTATGACTAGTATTTTCACTGTGAAATAGTCTTTGGTTATTCTAAGCCTGGTAGTCAAAACCTTTCCAAGTTTTAAAAGCCTGTGCTATCTCATTTTCCTTCCTTTTAGCCAATAGTCATTTCAGTGACTTCGTGGCACTTGAAACCTGCAGTCCTCTGTCATCTAACTTACCAGGACATTTTACACTATGTTTACCAGGAATCTGGGAAGCCTTGATTTTCCTGTAGTATTTTTTGTCTATTTTGATGCCATCTGCTAGTAAATGTAGTTATCTTCCTGGCATTTAGATTATAAATTGTCCTTCCACAAGCACTGGTCTGTCTCTACTTTTCAAATCTGGTAGTATAAAGTCATGTTCTTTCCATCCCTTTCTTGATATGGGCTAAGCTCCATATAAAGAAAGGTCAAGGGACAATAGGAATTTGCTGTCCATCTGCACCACTATTAAAGGAACTACATATAATTTGCAAATAATTTGCACTCTCATTTTCTCGGGGCAGTAACATCTTTTATTATGTGCCTACATTGTAACTACTGTAATAAAACTCCTGATTTCAAGGCTGGATCCCTAGGAGCTAACATACAATGAACACATTTTATTATTAAGAATGTGAAAAGGATCAAGCTTTTTTTAAAATGCTATTAGTCTGTTGACTGTCTCCACTTGTTTATACTTTGTCAGCACGTTCCCATTGTCCACTACAGAAACAACAAAAAAGAAATCCCAAGAGGTCAATTACAGACAGTTATGGCTAGCTACCAGCATTCTTGAACGAATCAACTAATAAGCCAAAGTACCAGTTAGCTTTAACTTTTCTTTTTGATGAGATAACTGCAACCAATATTTTATGCACTTCAAAACATAAAACCTTTGCATACAAATTTTAAACCATCTCTCTGGCTTCCGGAGTAAGCATGAGTCTGCTAAAGAAATTAACAAGTTTTATCCATCTTTTAAAACCAGATTATTTATTTATACTAAAAATAGCTCCTTGAGGATGCCTTTGTGTTTCATGCATAATAAGGGGGAATCTGTCTCAAAAAGGTTACAATTTAATGAGTACGTTCTTAAAAAACATGGGAGGGAAGCAAAACAATTATTCTGCCCTGGTGTATGGAGAAACTGAGACACAGAGGTTTAGATTCAGCCTAATTAGCAATCCTGCTGCTTTAGGCTCACTCTATCATCAATGGAAAAATTGGCACTTTTTCCACTGCATCATTTCAGTACCTAAGTGAAATTGGAGTTCTTGGAACTTCTACCAACTATGATTCTAGTTTTACTATTGATAAAACAGAGAAAATGAGGCAGGAAGAGGTGAAACCCTTTCAAGGTCAAAGGCTGTTGGTAGGAAACCTCATACTCTACTTTGTGTCTGGTATGAAGCTTTTAAGCCTCTTTTACATCCCAGTTCAAGTCCTACTGAATGCAATGTCCAGAGTCTTGTGAGTAACAAAGATGAAATCTGCTATTAGAAAAAAAAAAAGCAAACATGCATGGAGACTCATGTCATATGACATACAACTATAAGAAACAGTATCTTTAAGTATCTTAAGATTCAATGATTGCACAGCAGTAGTTAATCACAAACCTTCAAAATTATCATCCCAGGAATATAATTACTTTTAAAAACATTCCTACAAAATGAAAAAAAACATATAAGGAAGAACCCATATGTATATTCACAGATACTAAGGCACATCATCATTTTTCTTAAAATACCCCCAGGTGTGCTTTTTTGTTTGTTTTTTTTTTGTTGTTGTTGTTATTGTTTTAAGTCTGAACAAACAAAAGCATAGCATGGACAATAAAAGCCATATTAGAGTGTTTTGTAGACTTAAATAGTCAAATGGCTCTTCCCAGAATGTATTTCAAAGGAAAAGATCACACCAACACATAAAATTTCTGCGTACTGACTACAAATTATAAGAGTCAAAGCACGTATTCATGGGAAAAAACTTCATCCCATATTTAGTTTCCTAAGTGTACTAAGAAAATCTAAAAGAACTAGGTTAACTGTAACTTCTGCATGTTTTTTTAGAATCAAAGAGAGAGATAAAAAGGAAAGGCAAACTAATGATTGCATTATCAAACTCATTTAGAATGGTTGTAACTTACATAGTTCACCCAAACTTCAAGTGATTTTTTAAGTTTTGTGGTCTGAAAATGAACTCAAAGCAATTCCTCTAGGAAATGTTAAAATGGAATTAAACATAATTACAGAGATTTTGACACTTTGCCCTCCAATGATCCAAATTACAGAAACAGGACTGTGTACATAATGATGTAATTACATGCAGTCATGAACAGTTTAATTACTGTATGCCTAAGCAAGCTATTTTTATTTATTTTTTTTAATCTGAGGGCACTGTTGGAATTTTCTTACTTTTATACCTAGCTGATTTTAAGTACACTAGAGTCCTAGATTACAATGTCAGCATATAGAAATTAATTCCCTTCCTAAGAAGTACAATACACAAAAGACAAGTACACATCAGTAAATTTAAATGTCACTAATTGGCATTAAATGATACTTCTTTTTCTTCTTAGAAGATATTTCCTGTGGTCAAACCAAATTATGAATGATCTTCATTAAAAACTAATGGAGACCAAAGTACTTTTGAAGTTCTTAATGGACAGTTGCATCTTTAGTTCCTAAACAATTCTTAAAGCCTACCCTTAGCACCCATACTGCTTTACAGAAAAAATAAAAATAATTAAAAAAAATGTTTCTGACACACAAAACATGCTTCCTTGTGGACTGTACATTAGTGCAAAGAATGCTTCCCAGCTCCATTTTGAGACACACTGATGCAATACTGCTTGTTGAATGACTAAGCTGTAAAATCATTTATTTATGCTAAAGAAAAAATGTGCATCATTTCAATAAAGGGCTCCACACAGCATCATGTGGTGGTTCTACTGACAAGCTAGAGGTTGTTGTAAGTGTACAATTCTAAGAGTATATAATCTGGACCTCATTTTTAGAGTAGGGCATTAACATTTTTTTTCTTGGAATTTGCCTGCATTTCAGTAGTCACACGTGATCTATAAATGACCTTGAGAGAAAAATTAAAAGAAAGACAAAAAACAAATGAAATAATATTAAAAAAAAATCTCATCAGTGCTTCCACGGGATTAACCAAGCCCAGTGAGGGACATATTTCATAAAATTGCCTAAGTACATGAAACAGCAAGGAACCAACTGTATGACATTATGTAGCTGGGAGGGAGCACTAAAACTGGCTGTCCTTTATGATGAAAAGGCAGGGGTGTCTGTTGATGAGAACTGGAAACCAAAAATACTCTTCGGTTTTCTATTTAAAAGAAAGCAGACAGAATGCCTTCATATGTTTGTACCCTCGAATTCCGCATTAAAACGGAATCATGACAAGTGTTGTTCGTCCTAAATATTTTCCAGCACTGCAAGCTACAATTAAGTTAAATCTCCAGTATGCATAACTCATTAATTCATTAGAATTCACAACAATGTTTCATACACTAAAAATAAATCCTTGCTCATCTGTATGAAAAGTTCTCATAAATATGTTAACAATTTACAAATATAGTGGGGATCCCATGTTTCTCCACCTACAGAGTTTTAAAATCTACTCCTTTGGCAGCGAACTGTCTCACCCACTAGGTCGGCATCTGCAGCCACACACAACGCCCCCCTCTGTTCACATGAACTCTACTGGCTTGACAGTAGCTATCCCAAATCCTACAGGTGATAGCAGGAGGACAAACAAAATGAGAAGAGATGCATTGGAACAGAGATAGAGAGCAGGTAGAGGACAATTTAAACTCTAACTCAATAAGACTTTTTTTTTTTTTTTTTTGATTCTAAATTTGGCTTTGCCTCAAGCCAATTCTCATTATTAAATGAAATACTTTCATCATTCCACAAGTGGGAATGTATTGCAAAAAGGGAAAGTGCCCAAGTTTGCTGACCAGTAAATTGCTCGAGAACTTTTACAGTTCTACAGATTTCTTAAAAAAAAAAAAAAAAAAAAAAAAAAAAAAAAAAAAAAGCATTAATTTTCTGATCTTGATTAAAACCTTATACCTCCATTGCTAAAGCCATGTGTGCTAATATTAATATCAAAAGTAAACTATCTTAAGAATGAAAGGAAGGCAATTCTGTATGCTTTGAGAAGCACCACAACATTAAAATTCAGAAATGTTTCTCAAGCTGGAATCACTTCAGACTTGCACAGTTAAGAGTACTTTCTGTTTAACATAAGTCCTTTTTCCTCCATATCATCAGTTCTCAGTTCTTTACATACCACTAATTATTTAAGCATTGCCCTGTCCAGTAATTAGATTTAAATGTAATTAAAAGTGCAGCAGCACATTGAAGATACATTATTGGGTGGAAAAATATCTCAAAACTCAAAGTATGGTTTTAAAGAAGAAGGATGGCAGCAGCAAGGCAGGCGATTGAATGACCATCTTCAACCCGATGCACTTGTGACACAAGGTTTCCCCCAGCATTCCCTTTGGTAGTTTCAACCCATTCACTGGAGTTACTGCAGGACATGTTGGAATAACTAGTGGTACGTTACATGGAAATGCAGATGATAACTCATGTCAGCTCCACTGGGGTCTGCTTTTAAAACATATTTTAAGACAACACTAATTGCGGAGAAAACCCTGTTTGCCTTAGATTTTTTTTTCCAAGGGTTCAGCTGTTTATATCCCTGCAGATCCAAACATTTACTGTACTCTGAGAGTTCACTGTACTCTAGCAATTAAATTAATGGCTGCAGCAACAGCAAGAAATCCTTTAAACCCCTGTGGGCTTGTTCCTTTGATTAGACTAGATCAGTGAAGCTACAGCTATTTGCAGGCAGATTAGATAGGCTAGGTTTTTATTGCCATTTGCACTAGAGATTGAAAGGTCATGTTTGTTGACATCTTACCAAAACCCATCTGTGAAAGTTTACTTTAAAAGTTATTCTTCGGGAATATTTTTAATATTTAAAGAGTACCATATGGATCTAAGAATAAGAGATGACCTAACCATACCAACAGAAAGCTGAGCACTCCAATTTTCCAGTGAACAACAGAACATATCTAACACCCGCACACACATTTCCTCATCTCTCAAAGCAAACTTTGAATGAATTGTGAAACATAGGCACTACTAAAGTTAGACTTTGGGGATGATTCATAAGGTAGTTCGTGCTCTGCTTCCTTCTCTGACTTGGTTTTGGCTAAAAAATGGATTCAAGGCATGTTTGTTTTTCCTGTTTAACTGTGCCATGCTATTTTTAAATGGATAGTCTATTTTGTTGTTGTTGTTGTCTGTTGGTTTTTGTTTTGTTTTGTTTTCCAGTAATGAAGGATACTTATAATAACAGTGTCATAGGTAGGAAAGAGCATCTCAGAACATCTAATAAAGCATTAATGTTTCTGTGTTATTTGAGATATCAAATGACAAACATTCTGGCATCAGAAAATATCTGCACAACCTTGTGAGAACAGCATTGAAATTCCTGGTTTCCTGAGACAAAGATAAAACAACATGAAAGTTAGTGGTAGAGCCGGGAAGTGAATCCAGCCTTCTGAAGACCTTATCATTTGCCTTAGCAATGAGACCATCATTTTCTCCAATGATTTGTTTCTCTGCAGTAATGCAACAGTTGTACTTTGAATGGCAATAATGCTTTAAGAACTTCCCCAATAAACAGCAAGATGACAACAGAAGCTAAACAGCAATCTATAAAAAAGTGAGATCCATCCTCATATTTCCCCTGTAGGGAAACTAGTTAATAGTAAACTAATGGTGTTTATACAAAAATGTGTTACCTTCCATACAATTAACAAAACCAACACTTTTCCCAATACCTATTCATTCTATAAGCACTACAATTCACAGGCCAACTAAGCATTAATGCTCAATCTGCTAACCTGTTTGCTTTAATTTCATTATTAAAGACAATAGTATTTATCAAAAAGAACATGGATGAAAAATGAAGTTCTGGATATTTTGGTAACAGATTATTAGTATCACTAAAATATTTATTTTCTTTTGATCAGTTCTAAGCTCATATCCAAAGCAATGCATGAAAATAAGCATTGTCAGATATGCGATTACCATCCCCCAAATGAGATACTCATAATTTGTGTCATTTGTTTCATTTGTTATTGTTGTTTTAAAAAGATTTGGTACACTTAAAGAGTTTATGAGTTCCCAATATTTATTTATTATTAAGGTCATATTTGTTCAAATGTAAAAAGAAAAACTCACCCAATTGTACTTTTTTGAAGTAAATTATTTTGTACTTTGTAACATACAAGTTTCATACCAACTTACTCTATTCCTGCGGTTGTTCTGCCAGTAGTACGACTCTCTCAAGGAAATAAAACTTTTAAAGAAACATTTATGAGAAGATTAAAAGAAATTACAATTTAGTGTTCTTTATTTTTAGTGATATTACAATAGTCCACTGTATTATAACGGTGTAATCCGACTCAATGTTTGTGCTTCTAGAGAGGGAAGCAGATGTCTTCAACTTTTCTCACAAAGGGACAACTCCTTGTACAGAATTACATCTCCCTTAGGAGATAAAAAGTTTCTACATTTAATTTTGAAGTACATTAATTCACCTTAATTTTTTTATTACATTTTCAGTACATTAATTCACCATTTTTTTTTTCTGATTTAAGACTACTTGTAAATGCAAGGTATTTGTTCCTCCTTGCAAAGTCTAGTCATTTTCTACTCTTAATTTATAGCACATGGAATTAAGCTAGTGCCGCAGACTAAAAAATGGAAAGAAAAAAGACTCAAAAAAGATAAAATATCATGTATGTGGATGACTAAAGAAATACATAACCATTTTCCAATAGTTTGAAAATTATTTAGAACAATGGTCTTCTAAGACCGATCTATCAAAATGTAACTGGAAACAACACCTCTTCTTTGGCCCAATAGCTTTTGAAAAATTCAATTTTTGCTGATAAAAATATATTTTGCTGCTTAAAAATCCTGGGGGGAGGGGAATGTTAGAGAATGCCATTAAGAATGAAGATCATACATGCAAATCAAAAAATGAAGATCCCAAGTCATGCAAATAAAAAAAAAAAAAAAATCTTTCAAAACCTCAAATGGCTAGATTTCCAGACTGTTACCTACATACAGCTATAAAAGAAAGCCCACTTTGTGAATATATATGAGAACTGTAATCCATGAAAGTTATGTGAAAGATTAAGGGAAATTAAAATATGAATATATTTACAAGAATTCAATAATTATTTTTTGTGTGTTTTTCATTAAAAAAAAAAAAAAAAAAAAGTAGTAGTACATTTGAAATAGCCGGGAAAGAAACTGGACAGGGGTTGCATCAACTTCCTGAGAGCAGGAATCAACATTAGACCATGAATAAGTCTGAGACCACAAGCTGTTACGTATTATCTTGCCCCCCCTCCCCTTAATGAACACTGTGAATTCCAATGCAGAGCTTCAGGGACTAATTCTCACACTGAATTTGGCATGAGTCTTCCATGCAGTCACAGCTCACACACCCTTACTTCCACATGCATGGTAGGGAACCTAAGATTTTGGAGGAACGTAATTCAGTTCATAATATAGAACAGTTACTTTCAACTTCTAGAAACTACACTGTATTAAAATCAAGTACAAGTACTTCTTCGTTCGTACATGATATTCTTCACATATTTATATGGGACTACAGAAATGTGTTCTAACTGAAATACAGAACACGATAAAACTGGTTTTTCTTACCTCATATAAATGTTTTTCTATTTCAAAAACTACACAAAGTATGATACAGTTTTTCAGTTCAATATCTGTGCAGGAATCCACTGACAATAAGCATGCAAGAAAACTACCAGGCAGCGAGAAATCTAGGTTGCAACTTACCTCCAGATATCATCACTCCTTCATTTCTTCACACCCTGCAGCACAGCCTCTACTTGATCACACGTTTGTTAAAGAGCCTTAGGAAAGGTGTTGTTATTTCATATTTTTGTTGTTACTGCCTATATATCTCCTAGACTTAATTTTTATACTTTATAGCTGTGCATTCTTAAGGGGGACAGAAAGCAAGAAACCTACTGGGTAAAGTTTCTGGGTTGTTTTTTAAAGAACTGCTATCCTATAACAGAGAATAAAAATCTTTGCACTCAAGTGGAACACTTCAATCATTTCCAAAATTCCCCACTACAACAGTAAAGAAACAGTTTTTTATCTCAACAATAGAGTTCACAACAGACAAAAATGAGGAAATACATAAACACATTGATATCTTTAGTTTTTTATTTGTCATATTACCTTTATGCCGTGCTCCGGTAATAAAAAAAGAGAGGTAAATCCCTCAGTGAACTGATACAATTCAGCAAACCACACAACTTGACCACTTATCTTGGGGTAATAGCAGTTTACTAGTTGCATGTTCTGCACGGTTCTTTGGAAAGAATCCAGTTATCAAAACCAGATTTTTTCTGCCTTTCTTCTAGTCTCTATTCTCACTCACTGCTGATTTTATAGTAAAAAACAAAAACAAAAACAAACAAACAAACAAACAAAAAACACCAACTACAGAACAAGTTGATTCACTTTTAGAGACAGTGGAGTACGAGTAAAAGAGTAAAAGTCAACCATATGTACCCATCTTAACTCAGAGTGACTAAGGAAACATGGACAAGTAACATTAGTTTACAAAACATAAATATGATGGATGCATGAAATAAGTATGACATACAGAAAAGGAACAAAAATATGTTCTTGAAATCGTTGCATGTGGTCCAGGAAAAAAAAAAAAAAAAAAAAAGGTATTATATACCAGCAACAATACCTAGATGTATTTTGTGGAAAGTTAACCTATTCCTTCCTGTGAGTTTCTACACTGACCAAGTTTTAAACCTTGCCAATTGTTCTTTTTTCTTCAGTTTGGAGTGCAAGGTTTTATCCCAGGCTGGAAAGGAAGTTCTTACACTTACGAAATGCCCATTTGTCATTGCTTTGCAGTGACACAGCTCCCTAGAAAATTCATCAAAAACATGACACCTAACAGATGTTGCTTCTCTGTAGGAAGCCTCTCCAATTGCTTAGCAAATATGTTTCCCTTCCTTCTTTTGTTGTTTTTTTTTTTTTTTTTTGGTTGTTTGTTTTTCCAGGATCTTCTCCCTTGACTTTATGGTATCAAAAGATGCTTCAATTATATGCAGAAAGTAAAACCATGCATAGTGAAATATTTTGGTGCCACTTCATAAAATTATTGAGCTCCTACGCTATAATTAATCTGGGAGGCGAATTTTTGTGATGTTTTCTCTCCCAGTCTAGCCCTGGTTAAATTTTCTAATGTTCTTCAGCCTAGAAGACCTTTTCATGTTTTATCACCACTAATTAAGGACTCTCTTTTCACAGGAAAGATGAATGGCATCTGAATTCTGTATTCTTCCTGCTTAAGGACACCAGAAAATTACAGTAAAGTTTCATACAATTGATATTTTAATATACTGGCAAATAGGCATATGGGAATGAGGTAATACTCCGGAAAATTTGTAGTTAACTGCAATCAACAAATGGGTTATAAATTTAGGTTGCTAATTTGTCATGTTTGAACTTGCTCAGTTTGTGAACTACTGCAGTATCAGCTAAAGAAGCATTCCTGCAGGAGGACTTGGATGCACAAGCTTTCACTCTTGTCTGATTATAGCTTATTGCTTTAATCTATAATCTAGTTGTGCTGAGTAGGGCTCATTTTCTAGATATTTAATCATGATCAAGCACTAACAGGCATGACATCTAGGAAAACAGTCTATGCACCTAATCCATAATGAAATCACTTCCTAGGGGAAGCATTATCAACTGTCCATTGCTTAACCTCAGTGATTTTTGTTGGATATTTAAAAAAAAAAAAAAAAAACTGTAAGGAAAAAAAAGAAGATGCATAAGATTATACGCATTAAAACCTTATCACATGACTGTGTTGAACATAGGGCAAAGTATATGGTCCACAACAGCCTGAAGCATGGAGCCCAGCCCTGACCATATCACCTCAGCGAGTCTGAGTCTGTTCACTGGTCATACTGCAGAAATTTCCATTTCACCCAGTAGCTGGTGTGAGGAAGTCACACAATGCTGATCAAGATAGGGACCCTAAAGGGTCTATTTGCTTTGTCCTAATAGTACGACTGAGGAACAGATCTCATGGCAAGCTACTACCAAAGAGAAGAAGGGATCAATCACAGAATAAAATTTCTTTCAGGAAGGATATGAAGGAGGATGCACTGAGCAGCTAGCAATAAGTAAGCTATCCTGAGCCACAAGTCACAGCTTGATAAAACTTCAGAACCAGCTAGAGGAGGAAGCATTTTTCACTGTTATTGTCACCAAACCAGACAGTCTAAGTGTGACCAGCATGCCCTCATCCAGTCTCCCTACGTGGCCTTACAAGGAACAGCAACTTACCCAGGGAAAAGCTGCAAACACCTCTCCAGTGCTGCAGAAAAAAACATCATGCCTTCTCTGCCTTGCAGGATATAGCAACAGGATGTCTGTATGACACTCGCAATGAAGAGGCATTTTAAAAAGCACATTCTTGAAAACATGAAGATTAAAGTACAGCCCTACTGCTGACTGCAGTTATTTCTAGTTCATGGATACCACTTTAGGAATATTCTTTTCATACCTTTTTTTTTTTATTATTTTTTATTTTCCATTTCAATGAAGCAGCATTACCAGCATGTTAAAGAGTTCATTCATTAGAATTAGAAACTTTCTTTTCATATTATTATCAGTTTTCTTTTTATAACAGCTTTTTTAATCTCTAAATTGAAATATATATACATATTTGTAAATGTATACATATCCTATTCATTTTAGAGGCATGATAGTGAAATCCCATAGGTATTTTTATTCCAGTATTGGCAACTGATGGATTTCCAGTGTGTTGATTCTCCCCTACTGACTAAACTCTCCATGATATTCATTTCACACAGAGAGACATCATATTTCATGCACTCCTTCAAACATTTAACAAAAAACGGGGACTTTTTTAAGCCTTTGTACATTTTGGATTAATAGAATGTCCCAAAATCCCAAAAGACATTAGTGTTCAAATGAATAGGAATGGCTTTTTGATCTTCAAATTGCAGCAATTATTGTATTCCATAAATTGCAGGAAAATCAAGTGGTCTGAATAAAAATTATTTGCTTCAGAAAGAAAAAGAAAAAAAACAACTAGGTAACATTTAGCACCTGTCTCACTGAATGCCACAGTATACATGAGAAAAGGCTGTTTTCTTTTGTCCTTAATGTTATCTTATGTAGGTCAAGTATTATTAATATGTGCATATATATATATATATAAAAAAAAAAAAAAAAAAAAAAAAAAAAAAAAACATTCAGTTAACAGTCTTGCATTTTGGAGAAAAGTAGATAAATCAGGATTATTATTATTTTTTTTAATCATAGGCCAAATAAAAAATGCTGCATAGAAGCCGAATACTTCTTAAAATTGAAGATTTCAGGAATGAGATCCTTCAGCCTTTAATTTCCCAGACGTCAAAGACTCTCAGGAATTTTAAAAGTGCTTATTAAATCATCTAATATAACTTCTCCACAAGTGCAGAACTCTTTTCCTATTACGTCTCAGTGGTGTTTTTAACCCCTAACTCTGAAACCTAAAAAGCACAACAGACTATAATGACATCTTACTCTCAGAAACTTTTGTGATATTCTAGATTTCTGCTTATTCTTTTTCTTCCTTCTCATTGTGTCTTATTTTTAACTGCCATATTGCTCTTTATGTTTTGATAAAACTCTCTTTTTATTCAAGACTTCCATAGCAATCCATCAGGTTCTCAATCAGTAGGATTGTAATATACATTGCCCTTCAAAGAAAAACTTCATTGCCTTCTTGGCCAGTGGCTTTGGCTTGGACATTCTTCATGACAGTATTTATGACAATTAAGCATCTAAACCTGAACAGCGTTCTCCTCTGAAATGAATGCTGAAGTAGAAGAAGTTACACACTGGAGATTGAGTCAATATGCCAGGTATTCTAAAAAAAAAAAAAAAAAAAAAAAAAAGCACCAAATATAGATTATTGTTGGCTTGGTGTCACTGCACTATGCTGTCCAAAACCATAATTAGTTGATCAAATCACATGACAAGTTTGTTTATTAACCACCTGTAATTACCTCTAGGTGGTCACCTTCTTCCAGAAGAACATCTATGCCTGTATCCTTGCTTTCCCAGATGTTATGGTGATTTTTCCTACCTGTATCCTATCCATCAAAGCCATGTAACAACCTGCTGGAAGCATACACAGCAATGTTGGACAAATTTACTGCAAAGCCTTTTCCTCTCTGCCGGGAGGCAACAACAGATTTAGCACAATTCAGCTTAATGATACTCAAACATGCTCCTCCAGCTGGAAGGCTGAAAGATGCACTCTGAGAATTATGAATTGGTTGAGAAGGCTGAACACAACTTGAAGATTCTCATTCCTGGAATTCTGCTGTTCTAGAGACAAACTGCCTTTCCAATGTCTAAAAAACACCTCTCTCTTCCATTTACGAGCCTGAAAATAGATAATGGAGAATACAGCTCCTGTGTGGGAAAGAGTTCTTATCCCTCCCTCCTCCCCCATTCCAAAAGGACAAATGTATAGTATTTTATTTTTCTTTTCCCCTCCTGTATTTATGGGTGTACATGGACAAACATTCTTACAGTTCCTCCAGAACAGATGCAACAGCAATAAGAATGAAGACAGATGTTTATAGACATGAATGCTAAAAACAAGAGAACACAGATTTAACAGAAATTCATCCCAGATGAATGGCTGGAGAAGTATGTCAAAGGAGAGAGGTGAAAGCTTTCCCTTGAAAAAGGAAAATCAGTTGGAAGCATTCCTGAAAAAAATACTAAAATATTTTTTACAAATAAAACAAAGTATTTATGAATTTTCAGAAATACTTGTTTTGATGACTGTTTTTTTTTTATTATTATTTTTAAATTATATATTTGTTAATCCTTTAAACATTCTTTTATGTTCAAGAACAGACCTTTTTGATGGAATAGAAACAAAGATGTTTGGAAAATACTGCCTTATGAAAAATTTAAACTTACATTTATTAGTTTTCATTCTGTTCTCAACAGGAAACAAATTCAATTAAATATGAAAAGGAAAATGTAGTTTCTAGTCAACTATTTTAAGCTGCTCTGGACAGCTACCATTGTTAAAACCACTATCCAATACTACTTTCTAAGGTCTGACCATGATTTTTCGCTAGTATTTGCCAAGGTATTTTACTACGTCCCTTTTCACATTCAACATCTCCTGCCTTTTTGGTCTTAGCTTACCAAATGGCTACAAGGAGTGTCAAAGGGCTGGCTGAACTAGGAAAAATAATAAGCAGGTGAATAACCCACACTAAGTAACAGGCTACCAAATATTTTCATGCATTCATATTTAGAATTGCAATTAAACATACGGAGAAGAAAAAAAAGTTAAAAATTGAAAAACAAAATAATATTTTCTTTGTGACAACAATATGGTTTGTTTATGATAAAAAACTGAAGGCAAGCATCAATCTGTTTTACAAAAGCGTGATTTCTTGTTAACAAGTTAGCTTTGTTCTTGTTTTTAAGAGGGTATAAAAAGGTATTTTGAATTAAAATTCAGTGTTTCTACTTGCAAAGTTCAACAAAAAGATTAGGCCAAAGACTAATATCAGTTCAATGTATCAAAAGTAACTTGTATGGCAGGAAGCATTCTGGTACATCAAAGAGGAATGAAAAGTTAAAGGCCTCTTGTATTATTTATCAATTTAATCCGATGTACTCAATACATACATATCTCCTGCAGTATTTGGAAACCTTCATGATTCACCCATTGCTTGCTTAACATTCAGCAATGCAAAAAGGAGAGTGATTCACATCCCAGGCACACCTGGATAACGTACCCTGTACTATTCATGCAACACTCCAAAGCATACCTTTTGATATTGCTGCACTTAGTTCTCTTAGCCATTAAAATAAAGGGAGTAAAACAGGTCTGAAAGCTGCATTTTTGTCTGATTACAATCAAAGTAGCATAATCTAAACCCCTCCTTTTCACTGAAGCTGCTACAACAAACATGCACACCAACCCTGGGAAAAATATCTATATTACACACAGTGTAATATAGACTCAAGTACTGACTAACCTCATTGTGTTCAGTGGGACTTACAGGTACAACATTTGTGAAGTATGTATTTGTTGTTTTTTTTTTTTTTTTTTTTTTTTTTTTATAGGAAACAGAAGCATCAGGAAAGGTATGAAAGAAAGACTACAGGTGAAGGAAAGAAAACTGCAACACCCAACCGAGGTTTATTAGGACAAGGCAGTTTTTTCTTATATTCATATTGTTAAAAGTTACTCACATTTTCCTCTTTTTATTTGTACCACTTACTATAGTAGATGCTCTAGATGTTTTAGTTTGATACAAACTCCCAAGTCTCAGTTGCTTAGCCCACTTCTTAGTTTTAGAACACTAGAAATAGCAAGTCTTCATCAACAAGCAATAAATATTCCTAGGGCAAATTTAAAAATCCCTGCCTATTGTAGAACCCTATTGCTGAATAAACACATCCCTTTGAGATTTCTGTCTGCATCCATCCTCCCTGCAAGCCTGGAAATGCTGTCAGTTGCAACATTTGTATTTTCAAAGTTCATTTACTCTCCTGCCAGGACTACTGGAGAAACACAGACCAGACCCTGTGGAAAGCACAGAATTCTTGTATGCTACTCACACTAGACTACGAAACAGCTCCAGCACCATACTTTTTCCATCAATATGCAAGAAGAACATGCTTTAGCAATTGTCATATAATCAACGATTAAATACCTTAACCTTAGCAAGCTGATGCAGCATCTGTCAGATGAAAAATGTATAGAAGCATATGAGTGGGGGGAACAAGTTCCCAAGCATTTTTGATGTACTTGACTTTGTGAATAAGGATAAATGTTTGGGTCTTATGTTTTGATTTTTAACTTTAAGCACTTCTCATTGACTTTCAGCTACATTTTGTTTGCTGAAATATGAATTCAAACAGTCTCTGTTAGTTTCTTATCTACAACTCACTAAATCATTGCAATTTAATGCATTGTTAATTAAAAGTCAGAAGGTACACTAGTACCTCAGAGTCCAACAGATTCTTACATCATCACTATGACACACAAATTAGCTGCCAAACATATGCTTTGAGAGAAATTGCCTTTTACTTATCAATTTATTTATTTCCAATACTACTGTGAAAGAGCTGGACAGAAAAGCAGCAACAAGTCAGTTGAGAGGTGACTTCAGGGTTGCCATGGAAATTTGCCTGTGAGCATTCCTCTGCGTGTACTTGGGTGTCAGGAAATTCTGTATTGAGCAAAGCGAGCAGATAAGGAGGTTTAGGCTATTCTACACTAAAGAAGCTTGAAGAAAAAGCCTGCAGCCCAGTCAAATTATACAAAGCAGTTTGGTACTGGTGATTTATTTATATATATATTTTTTTAATTTCTGTAAGCATCTTATGACTATGAATAATTGATGTATAAAGTCAAGAGCACCATATCACCCTCATTCAGTCAGAGCACCTAATGACGTCTTCAGCCTCTAGCTGAGTTGCATCTGCTAAGTACCAACCAATACAAAGTGGTGCTACAGTGATCAGATCAGTCATTGGCAACATAGAGATCAGTCTTTAATATTAATGCAAGAAGTCCTAAACTGAAAAAATAACTAGAAACTGCTACTTTTAAATACCTTACATGTATAAAGTTTCCTTTTCTATATTACTGTAGTTTTTGTTTACATCCTTCAAAATGGCCCTGTTTTGTATCATAATTCTGAGTAGAAATACACATTTACATATAACCTGTGTGTCTGGATAAGGAAACACCGCCTTGAAAGTTGCAAGTTTTTCCTGTAACAAGCCTCTACTTCTAAATAATTCAGACTTCTAGACGAACATCTGATAAAAAAAATTTCCAAACACACACATTGAACAAATGGCCTTTTGACAAAGACTGGAGCTTCCTCACCAACTTTCAGGCAACCTGCTATTTCTAAGCAAACCTGGGCAATTCTATTATTTTTCTGAAAAAACTTATTATCCATTTTTTTAAAAAAAGGAGCTGTATTAAAATGGAAACATTTTACAGGAACAGGTTGGTTTGAGTAACATTTGCTATAACTTAAAGTTCAAATGAATTCTTACCTTATTATAAGCTTTACACTCTTCAGCTTTATCATTTTGATTCCTTTTATTTTGGTTCTTCTAAAAACTAAACCATATTACAGCTGAACAACATTGATACTTTATATGAAGGATGAACTTCATCACCAGAAGATATTTTCATAACAGGAAAACTAGAGTTTGTGTTGCGGCCATTTCAGATTTGTGTTTTTCATTCTGATTTATTTCCTATTAACTTTTTGTTGCTAAATAAGAAGAAAAGCTTTCTATAGCATAGTATTTCTACCTCCCCTGAAGATTTCTCTCTAAGCTGTGTTAATAGCATTCTACACTAATATTATCATACTGTAAAGACACTTCCTATTTTATAAATTTTATTTGCTTTTAAATCCAATACAAGCAAATAGTGTCACTGAAGACCTGACTACACTGCGTAAAACAAGTTCTCTGAATAATAAGGGTGTGTTCTTTTGTATCCATATGTGCATGAGCTCACACGTGCATGTGGATTTTTGTTTTAGAACATATCCAACAATTTGAAAAACAAACAAACAAACAAACTGAAGAAAAGGTTCAGAAATACTTTCCCTAAATAAATAAATAAAATTTGTCACAGTGAACCCACTGCTATCAGCTGCATTACTGAAAAACCCACCATGCCTACAACATAGCTTTGAAAGGACACAGAGCCAGGTAGAACAGAAGACGCACCAAAAATAAAATTTCTGCATGTCTGCCAGAAGAAGGTAAAACATGCAATCATGACCATAAAAAGGGTACAATTTTCTTTCACATGTTTCATTCTTCTGTTCACAATGGAAAGGTTGTCTTCTTTCTTGATGCTTCTGCTTGAGATAACTTTTTAACAAATGCCTTTCTGTTATACCACTAAGTGGTATAACATGTCCTTTTCAGATCTATGTTTTCTGGAACATAATGTTTCCTGTCTAATTACAAAATTCATAGGAAATCCTGATACTACCTAAGGCAATAAAGTTCTCGCTAATAGAAATGGCTTCTCTATTTATTTTCAGAGCGTGAGAGTCAATAATTAAAGCCTGGAGCTTACCCACTTCTCTGAGCAGCTGTAATAACCAAAGGAAAGCTCATTTTGTTGGAAGCAGCATGGTGAGATAGGCGTTTTAACAATAGGCAGAAAAAAGAAGTGGGTATGGTAGTCCTATTTTCAGCTTTTAATTCATATTTCTCTTGTGAAAAGGTCAAGCATGGGCAGCAGCATGCAACTCTTTAATGAACAAAGCCCTTAGTGTTTTCTCAGCTTTCTTTTTATTCCAAAATGTGAAACATCCTTACTTTTATCTACATGAAGTCTAAAACATATTCTGTGTTCCAAAAGTCTCTCAATTTCTTCCCCAAATTTGCTGATCTTATTATCTCAAAACCACTGATATGAATTATGGTTAAGATTTTCATAATTACTTATGCTATAGCAAAGCTGCTTTGTGCATATTATTAAAGAAAGCTAAATTGCACCCTCAGAATAAACGTTGACAAATCACTTTTCATTATATTACATTCAATATTGTACTTCTGGTTAAAAGTCTAAATAATTCACTTTGAAAAACTTGGAGGTTTTCTTGTTAATGGATAGTGAATGTTTTATAATTTTCAGTTCTTATCAAAACACAAGAGCTCCCACCAAAAGCAAAATATATCTAACAATAACGTTAATAATAAACTGGCATAGAATATATATTTTCAGATGCATTCTTATCCAACCCTTGTCATACTCCAGTTTTTCAAATAAATAGACTTTTGCAAGAAATCTATGGGATCATTAGTTTGCTGAGAATTTACCATTATCATTTACCATTACCATTTACCATTATCACAGAAGGACCTGTTTGGGCATACATTAAGTTATGGTTAAGCTTACAGGCCTATTTTTACAAAGATAATTCAACTCTAGTTATAAACAGACAAGCACCAGAAATTACCTTTTTGCTGGTAAAAATCAAGCATTTATGGTTGCAGATATCATTACTATAATTCCTATTTTAAGGCATATTTTTAAGAGAATTAAGTCTTAACACTTTAGAAAGGAAACCTCTTGTACTTTTACTTACAAGGACATCCTTTACATTTCTATTATCTAAATGGCAACCAGAATAGAAAGGTTTGTATGATAATTACTTCATTTAAATAACAGTGATTATATTTATTTTTGAATGTAAATGATGATGAAATAAAGACATCAGACTTAAGCTCATAAAAGATTTTATTATCTAAGATGTTCTGCAGATTAAAAATGAATACAGGGGATTCTGGTTAGACATTAAAAAGCTCTTTGCCTTGGGAAATACTGAGTTATCTTTAGACTGACAAGATTTTGAAGTCACACGGCTCTAAAATTTTTAAGTCCATTCCAAACAACAGGTAAAGAAAAAATGCAGATGTTTAAGAGATCATTTCAGTATTTATTCATACACCATATAGCACAATATTCAGTGCTTCTCAGGAATACTTCATTAGGAACTTAAAAACTGAACTACACACCAACTAAGTATACACATAGTTTTATCCAAGACTGGGGACTTGCTTTTGTATTTCCATTTTTTTTGGACCATAGATTCCTAAACTGTGAACTACCAACTAATAATTCTCTACCTCTCATCCCTCTAGCTAACTTGACTTTCCAAAAAAAAATTAGATGATTTGGTACAGTAAGCACTGAGTATTTGTATAAAAAAGTCATGGAACCTACACTATGCCCATTTGCTTTATTCCCCTTGAGTCCCCCTTAGTAAAATTACAAGAACACAAGATTTCTCAAGTTTTATATCCACAGTCATACTCCACTTTTGTCAGCCCACCCAAGTTATTTCTTTAAGTAATTAATCCCTATAAAATCTAACTTGTTTTCTCATGCTCTTCCATAGAACATATCAGCTATTAAATAGCAATACACAGGAGAGTGACATTCTAAAATGCAAGGATTTTAGTTTTCTATTTTATCAATAAAGGGGCTGATAGGCTAATGTTTTAATTAATAAATAATACATACAGAATGAAATCCTGTATTTCAATTAGAAAAGGAAAGAGTGAAGAGAAGAAAATTAATTACCAGGTTAAAAACATTGTAACAGTAATTGTCAGGTCTAAGCACATTTTTATGTCCAAGTTATAAGCCTTGGAAAAAAGGAGTTTCTGACAAAAATGCTTACATAAGACTATGACCATTCCAAACACAACACTGTAATTATATTTTTTGATTGCCAACTAGTTGAAGGAATTGCCATCCAGAACAAAAATGTAATTTCTAGCTAGAAACAGTTAATCAGAATTGCTGGATTATAGTAAACTCATACAAGACTATTATCTATACAGCCACAGCCAGAAGATGTCAGGGAATCAATCCATACAACATGCCAGCTTAATAAAATCTGCATACAAAATTTATGAATACAGTAATATTCCTTTATATCGCAAGTTATTAATGGTCAATTTAATGAATATCTACAGCTGAAGTGCTTTGGTCCTGTATGATATTTTAATCATCTGAAGCAATGTATTTAAATGCATTTCATTTTATAGCCATCAGCTCCTTACTGATAAGGCAGCCTTTACATTCACATGGAGACATTTGAGGTAGCTACTAATTCTGTCTTTATGCTGTTATTGATTTCCTTAAAATTTACTACATCAGGAACAGAACTGCATGTGCCATTACAACAGTATTTGCTTTAAAGCTGAAACTAGACAAAAAAAAACAGTGTTTATAAGTACTACATGCATATTTTTTTTCTAACACTTCTTTATGATTACAATGAACAGTCCTACATTGCTGGGAAATCAATATTCCCTTAATACAAAATAAAAAAAAAAAAAAATCAAACATCAGTATCCTCAAGATGAAAGTGTTCTTGTTATCCCACAATTACATCAAAACAATGAACTACTGAACTCACTTAAATTTTATTTTTACTTTATTTGAATGAAGTTATTATTCAAAAGTTCATTTGACATAATATGAAAAATTCAGGTTCAAAGAAAAGTCTGGATGCAGATGAACATAGGAGGCACGGTCTTTACAAAAAGATCCAACTGCTGAAATGTAATAGCCTTAAGGAGAAAGTCTCATTGAATTTGCCACACAAAAGTGACATCAAGACATACTGGTCCCCATCAATCCTGTTTTAAACATACACATCTGAATTGTCTTTGTGCAACAAGAACTCTTTTGAAATAGGGTACTATTGTGAAACCAAACAACAGTTGTGTTTCAGTAATAGATAACAAATCTCATTCTAATCAAGTTTTTTACTAACCTTAAAAAGAACTTTTCAACCATAAACACATTTTTCTGATAAGCATATGTTGTGGTGGGAAATACATGTCCTACTCATAAGCATGTATAACCTAAAAACTTTCTAATTTCTACAGTTGCTAAGAATTGAAGTACAAAGTACATGCTGAACACATGGCCTGACTCCAATAACATCTGGAAAAAATGATGAGATGCCATTTCCATTCTTGTTATTGAGGAAAGCATGTCATCTTAAGGTCAAGGCAATTCCTTTTTTTTTTTTTTTTCCCTCTCCTGTGTCAATTTAATGCATGTATAGCCAAAGGAAAAGACAACCATACAAAAAAGAAACAAAGGACACCAAGTAGAACACTTGGGCATGATTCATTTTCTTCCAAGTAAAGTCTTCAGGAAATGCATGCTCATATGAAAAACCTGAGTCACTCGCACTTGAAAGGAGAAAAGACTAAACCAAATCTCATCCTTATTTGCCATATCACCACATACTTCCTCTTATCATTCAGCTTGAGCTAAATACAGATCTTTGCACCCTTATAAAATTCAGATCTCCTAATATTAACTCTAATGGCTCACAAAGCTATTTCTATTTCAATATATGTTATGAATACAGGTAATTATAATTCATTAAAATTCATTTTAATCCATTTCAATTTTCCCCATCTCATCAAGCAAGATAACATATGCACAAGCTATTGGACTACAGCAACAAACTAACCTGAGAATAGAATCAGCTAAATTAAATTATATGAGAGCATTTGTTCTATTTCTGGTAATCTGCAGCAGTAATATACGTTCCTGATAAGCAATACCAGGACTATACAAATATATGAATCACACTCTCATACATGTATATTTTAAGCTATAATGCAATGATGATATTATATAAATATTATTAAAGCATTTCAAAGACTTAAGAGAAATACTATTCTTATATGAGAACACACTTTCTTTATTTCCATAGCACTAAGGATCCTACAAACATACAGTTGTATTAGCAGTGAAAAGTAATAAATAAATGCTGATTTGTTCTTCAAGTACTCTGTTTATTAAGGTTTCTTTGCTGCCTAATAAATGGTAAGACCCTATAAAATCTTCACATTGATTGGGTCACCATTAGTATCTCTCCTCCAGCCTACTACCTACTTATATTTGACATACAGTCTGCCCCATGCCAGATTTGATTAAAACTGAGGAAAGAACTGTCCCAGACTGAAGATAAATGGCAACATTTAAGTACTATCATGACGTATGATAAATACTTACTGTTGTTCACACATGTACGCATACAAACACAAAATCCTTTCTTCTACTTTACTTGCAAATTTAGTCAAAGCTGATAACCTCACTTAGGAAAGACAGTTGAATCTCTAAGACAGTAACATATTGACCCTACACATATATCATTCCTGTTATTTAGAATAAATTACATACATGTAACCAAACACGGTAGTATATAATCATGTCTTTGGTTGTTCTATCAAGATTTCATAAAACTTTTAAATGGTATTCTTGTTGTACAAATTCTGCATCTGCTCCAACAAAGTCGTGTTCAAAGTTAGTTTTATTAAAGTGACCTCATATAAATCACTAGTAAGAGTTTAGATTAACAAGGACTATTCACAGCACTACATGAGGGTCAAATCAGCATCACCTTTATTGCTCTTTTTTGTTTGTTTTATTCTGCTCTGTGAGATAACAGCAGTAAGATAACAGAACATGATGTTGAATATCACACAGGAATTTGTTTACATTGTGTAGTTGGCCAGGGTCTGCACTCTGACCTCCAGTTTACTGGCACAGGAATTTTTCTTCTAGAACTGTGTTATAAGCCAGGGTGCTCTATATAGAGAGGAGCAACACGCTGTGTATATGCACATTATAACTTGCAAGCATCTGATAAACACTTAGCATTCTGTCACAAAGCCAAGGCATTGTTTTGCATTTGTTTGGGTAGGTAAATTCAGGGATTGTCCATTCAGTAGATAGAGGAACAAGCAACTGTTAAACTCTATCAAAGCTTTGTAATACTATTCCAGTGCTTTAAAAAAGTTAAATGGCAACAATAACATCCCTCTTTCACATTGCCAGACTTTCATAATGAGTAAAGGAAAGGATTATGTCTCAAAATCTTTTGCATAGTAAAGGACAGGATAGTTTCCAGCTTGCTGTTAATAACATACTTAACATCATAGACTCCCCATGTTTGATGTTTCCCTTTACTACTTGAGCAGTCTTTTGACAATTTGTGAAGTGGGAGTTCTGGGGAAACTGAAAACCTGTTGACTGTAGAAGCCCAGAGCAACAGAGAGTAAAAATGACCCAGAAGTTTTTAACACCCTGAAAATAAGCATTGGAAGTCACCTAGCCTTCCGTTAGCCCATTCAAGCACATTGATGTTGCACAGGGATTCAAGGAAAAACATTCTTTCACATAAAATCCCAAGCTGCAAGGTCAGGAGGAGGCAGCACTTAAAGTTTTAGGACTTTAAGTATCTCTAGCAAAAAGCAAAACAGTGAAGTCAGACAAAAGCCAATCTTACTAAACTTAATGCTGTATACAGTTAAATTGAGAGAATACTTACTAATACAATAGTTTTGTAATCCTTAGATGGAATGTACTTGCTTATGTGGCTAAAGGGAATGGATGTTAGTCTTAGCCATCTGTCATGGTCCATTATGTCATTTTTTTAATGCTCCAAAGCACAGGAATAGTAATTGTACTAGGAATTCAGTAGGAAAAATGTACCTGTCCCTAGCTAAAGCTAGGAACAGAAAACAACGCCAAGGCACAACCCCGTCTCAACATAATGTGGCATAAAGGTATGAGATCCCACAACAGAGGAGGCAATTGCAGTTGCACAGATCTCCACTTTACCTGCTCTACCCTTGACCGTACCATGCTGCATACAAGCATGCTGCATGACAACTCTTATTAACACAAGCCAACTTGCATATCAAATATCCATTACTGACTCCCCAAATCTACCAATTCTAAGAAAACTGTCTGTTTTGTGCAGTCAGATAAATAATTTGCAGCAGCATCCTCTGTTTTTACTGTGAACATAGCTGATCCTTCAGCCACTTCTCAAGCATGCCTCCCACTGATGAAAGAGATGTGGCTGGCATCTGCAGGTCAATGCCTCAAAATTACTTTTAGGCATGACTCAGACCCAGCAGAAGGCACATTATAAAGCACTACTTCAGTTGTTTGTCCTGACAGGGAAAATTAATTTTCACATCTCATTCATGTCTCAGGTGTAAGATCTTAATTATCCAAATCAAAAACAAATGATAATTCATCTTACATTTCTGTGGGCCGTAATTCAACAAACTGCATAGTCATGTGCTCAGCTTTAAACATCTGGATAGCCTCCCGGTTTAAATGCACATATTAGTTTTTGATTCAAGCTATAAACTATCTGTGGATTTAGATGAAGAGAAAATATCTAGTTATGGTTTCAGTTTACCATCTAAACAACTGCCCTTTGTAACAAAAGTTTGCATTCTGCATTTAAGCTACCAAGAACAGAAAAAAATAGTGAAATTACAGTTCTACTGCACACAGCCTAAAGTGTACCTCTTGTTTGTCCTTTCTGCTATTAAAAAACTCACACAGAAAACAGACTTTATATATCCTTATGCTGCAAATCCCTGCAATCTAAAGATGTTTTCAATATTTAGCAGAAGTAAAAGTAGAATTCAAGTTGAAATATTATCACTAGTAGTTACTCTTAGGCATTTCATACATGACCTGACCTACTGAAAACACTTTTCTGATATTATTGACATTTGTTTAACCTATGACATTAATTCTTTGTAGCTCAATAAATCTGAGTATCTTCCCCCTGTATCATCAAGCGACTGGCACTGACAAAGAAAGTCAATCTGCAGCCCACACGCAAATAATAGCTTTCCATTACATTTGCCATTTCACCTGAATAATTCCTGATAATCATGAATAATGATGTTATTTGACATTCTAATGATATCATGCTATGCAACTTCAATCCATCAGTCACTGTCAAGAAGGTCAAATATTTGTATTCTATTACATTATGCAGAGTTCATTAAACAGTTAAATGACATTATACACCTTAATTATACTTCCAAATGAAACTAGCACATATCATTTAGATTTTAGAGTCTATGTGATGCATCTCCATTTAAAAGAAGGATCATGATTTTGAATATTCATTGGTGACAATGAAATATACTAAAACTTCTAACAATCATTTTAAAGCGCTATCAAATCCTGATGTAATGATGAGTTTACTTGATACACCTAAACACAATGTTCTTCACAGTCTAAGAAAGTTTATCTTACTTCCTACTGTGTTACTTGTTGCAGTCCTAACAAGGGTTCAAATACTGAGCCATAACTGATATAGTAAATGATTACTGACTAGAGCTAACTAAACAGATGATAATATATTTATGTAAAATATACAGGCAGGAAAAAAATGAAGGGAATTTTTTTGTCAGCTATCTTTTCTTCCATATTATCTTTGGAAGTATATCTCAACACAACAACTCAAAACCTACTGTGGTAACCAAAACCATCATAAGAAACATGCTCACCTGTTGCTGTAAAGAGTGCTGCTTTAGTAATACTTAATATTCAAAACCACTAAGCTCATGAAAAGCTATAAGTGTAATTATTTACTAACAAACTACTATCACAAGTAATCTAAAAGACTTGTTTTGCATGAATACATTTTCCTCTTCCCCATCAAAACCATTTTCCTTGACAAGAAAAACAAAAAGCGGCTCCAAGACAGCCATTAAGTAGCCATCAGAAGCTGTGTATTGATTTAAGTATACTTTTAAAGAAATCATAGCCTTTGTGATTGTACTGAGCATCTCTAGTCTCCAACAATTTTCTAAACGAGACATACACAACAGCTGCAGAAATGGAAAGATTAATACAAGGCAAAATATTTTTAAAATCCACCAAAAATATAAGTAGGGACAAGACCTTCATTAACGTAGTTTACAAGCTTACAAAAATCTTATTAAAATGCTGCTTTCCTCTTAGCTACAAAACAGTTGCAGCCTAAAGCATCATAAGTATTTGAGTCTAATAATAATAGAACAAATCAAGCTCTTCAACAGATTTTCTTTAATTCATTATCTTATTTTACATATGAAAAAAAAAAGTTTGTTAGATTACAGCAGACACTAGTTGAGATCTTCAGTTCTTTATCTGTCTTGAACCACTGATAAGCAGTATGATTTCAAGCAATCAGAATCAACTCAGTCATGTATGAAACTCAAGAAAAAGCGACCATAGGAAGAAAAGATTTTCACCACAACCACACCTTCCTCTACACAGTACATTCATAACCTAAGTCTGATGGCTACAGAGATGAAAATCAGATTAGAAAGGTCTGTTCAAAAAAGCAATTAATTCTTGCTTATTCTTAAAAAATGGTTTTGCTTGAGTCATTAGTTCAGCAGGATTTCAAGAATTCTCTTGAACAGAACCTAAGGAAATAATAAGGTTTGCTTTTTAATAATGTCTTAGTCTTGCTTATAGGGCAATATATTTATGTTGGCACCTCTAATTTACAGAAATATAGTTGAAACAACCTAACTAATATAGTTTTGGAGAACAAATTCAGGCATGCTAATTGGTAAGTAACTGCTGTCATATAGACCTAGATGATTTTAGGAGTAATGGGAATTAAAATTATCTTTCTTTCATTAAGCTATCTTTCTTTCTTTGCTTTCTGAAGAACTGGGGAAAATATTGCTTTCATTTAGGTTATCTTTCACTATTCTACTTCTCTCGTAGCTGCCAAAAGGTATTGGAAGGAACTGAGAAATAAGCAATAACACCCCTCCAGTTTTGGAGTTATTCCTTACTGCTTCAATAAAAGACATTTTCAAGTTATTGGAAACGACTTCCAGATGTCCATCATTTGTGGTATTTTTATATTCTGAAGTGAGCTGAGATACACTGTCATCTGCAGAGTCAAACCCAATTAATTACTTTTCTACTTCCTTTTGTCAGTGTCAAATGCACTATCACATCCTTATTACCAAATACTGCACAGTGGCGAAAAAACAGACCTTGGGCATCGGTTTTTAACAGAGCAGATTCAAGACACTGTAGTCTGCAGATGTCTCTAAAGGAGAAAACTGCATACAATGTTACAACTCCAGTTTTTGCTGTAGCTAGCACAACTAATTTCAATAAGCGTGACAGAAAGATAATATGACTGCCTTTTTCTTTTTATTGGATGGATATCTTAAACTTAATTTTCAACTGAATCTGCATAGAAAGTTTTGGAATTCAATTAAGCTTCAATAATATAAAAAGAAAAAACATTTTTTACATCAAGAATCACAAAACAACTAATAGCATAAGATAAAACATACCTCTGAAATCAATCTTAAACTTTGCTAATTGGGCAAATTAAATTGCTTTCAGTATATGCAATACACTTCTGCTTCCCTTTACTTAGGAGGCAAAATACAGAGAATCCAGTAGTAACTAAAGGTAATGATATTTAATTGCTCAGTGTGAATGGCAATTTTTCAAGGTTTATCACTGTGTTGCATATATTTTGTTTCTATTAATATGAAATTTGAAAGTTTTCCATTTCATTGTTATTCCAAAGAAAGCAGGACTGTCATGAAATATAATTAGAAAGTCACAAAGGATTTTCTTAAACAGATACTCAGAATTTGGTGGCTCTGACAGCAAATACTTTGCAGAGTGCAGCAGCTCAACTGACAATGAACAAAAATTAGATTCAAGATGTGGAATAACATTAGATTTATATGAGTCTGCTGGCTTTCATTGCACTCCAATACTGTGGGACCAGGAAACCCCAGGGAACATTCTCAGCCCTATAGTATCGGCAGCAGTGCTCCTACTGCTTTGGCTTCTTCCATCTTAACTCTTCAGGCACATTTTAATGATGGCTCATTAATGGAAAACCATTACTGTTATGATCTAGGAAGGCTGCCCAAGAGCCTTCCAAAAAGAAAATGAAAGACAGGTCAGAACTTCTACCATTTTTCTCCAGGTTCTGGAAATATTTCTTGTCAAGCTGAAAGTTTCAAATCTATGGCAAAATGTGTGGTCCATCATTGCCAAAGCAGTGTGCTTAATTAAAATAAAAATGCAATCACACTGTATGTAACTACATAGTTCCATTATGAACAGTGCATTGCAGTTGATGGAGAGTACATTAGCATTATAGTTAGTTCTGCCGTCCTCTTCAGAATGAACCAAATGTTTAATATATTAAAACATATTTTTTTCTCTCATCAGTTTATTATTATGTAAAGAAAAGAATAACGTTCAACATTTAGTTTTTATAAGGGTATGAACAACTCAATTTGCAACTATGAGCTATTCAATAAATTATTTTTATTTTTTTTTATTATTCTGCTTTCTGCTTCCATTCTGTGCATAAGATGATACCAAACAGTTGTCTTCAAGATATTTCTATTCAAAGAATAGTATTTTTTAACCTTCAACACACAGAATAATGTATATGGAAAATAAAAGAAATCAGCAGATGTTAACTTGGCTTCTCAATTTGGAATTACTTTCATTCTTTCTTCAGGGATGGTATTTACAAATTAAAGTAATTTGAAACTATCAGCACAGAGCACTGTGATCCAAAGTCATTAAAAACAGGTAGACTTTCTTCCAGTGTGCATCTCACACTCAACCAGCTCTGAAGATAGTTTTGATACATGGATAATAATATAATGCAGCATTATTTAGTAAAAAATATGTTATTTTTTCAGTCCTTCTTTTCCTCAATGATTAGGCTGTGAGATTTTTAAGTGATTTAACAATTTGACAAGAGTCAAGCAGCTCTCTCTCTCGTAAGGAAAAAAAAAAATATATATATTATGCCATTATACCTTTCTCTTCCTTTTCTGTCCAGTATTTATATTGATATTTTTAGTTTTTAAATGAAGCATTTTTAAATACATGTCTTTAAGAGTCATCTGTTTCCAAATATCTATATAAAACCTTAGCCTTCATTTTAAACAACCACATGAACTAAAAACATAGTTAGATTGAGTAAGTCACCTTCTCCTCAAACCTCCAGAGGTAAGGAACATAGTAGGTTTCTATGACAATTGAGAATGATATAATCTCCTCACCAATTCAGTGAGAGATTTTAAGGGCAAGCATGCGTCCCGAAGTTGTGCAGTAAACATGCACCGCAGCTTACAATTGTTCATGCAAAAATTAAAAAGTTTCTATAGGGACAGGGAAGTAATAAGATGGAAGATAGATATTGCTGTTGAATCCCCTGACAAATCAGATTCAACTTTTATTATTTAAAAAGACAAACAGAGCATCTGTGTCTTCAGTTGTAAGAAAACACAATCATCAAATCACATTATACTCTTTATTTTGAAATCTTTTAAGTAATTTAAAATGATCTCTTTTGACCAGCACTTTAGCTGTTGTACAAAGTTAATTTCATTCAGGTACTATCAATGTGATTGTTTAAGACCAAGGAAGGTGTGAGAAAATACACAAAGCTGGACTGCACAGTCTTACCCCTGAGCACTCACATGATGTTGAGAAAAGTGGAAGAACAAAAGCAGTAGATTTTTGGAATATATAGGCACAATAGCAATCCAAGCATTGCGTGGAAGGATCCTTACATTTCTACTGGTTGGTTAAATTATGAATTTATTCAGTTTTGTTTATCAGTGCCAGACTCTTTGCATTCATTTCATGTCAAAATACTCAGTGTTATGCAACCTGTTATTTAATTTAGGAGGATTAAAAGCCATTACATTTCCAAATACATCCTACAAATAATCCTCCTAATTCTGAACTAAGGTGGCTACCTAAGTATCATGAATTTGATTTGCACATGAGAACATCTAGTTCTAGCAGTCAGTTTAACTTCTCCATGCACTCTAATATATACAAATGAGCAGATAAATCTGTGGGCTTCTAGTGGACCAATGAATGTTGAAGAAAAATGCAGTCATACACTACAAAAAAGAATCCACACTAAGAATCAGGGTTAGGCCAAAACAAACAATGGTGCTGTGAATGCCATTGAAATGGGTCTGATGTTTCTTGTTTAGACGGTGAATAAAGCCTGACCTGGAGTCTCAATAGAGTTTTGGATTAAATATGTAACTCACATATACAGGAAAACAAAAAAAAAAATAATAAATTTAATAAAAATAAAATTAATATTGTTAATAACAACTGGCCATTATAACCAAAATAAAATATTTCTTCCAATTGTCTGCTGTGTTAAATTTAAGAAAATTATACAATGAGTGACTACCCAATCACAATGGGTGATCTACATGATAAAAACTAAGATAAATGTCGCAAGCATTAAGGGAAGCAGTTCAGTTTAGTTGAAAATGTCTCCCCCCCCACCTTTTTTTTTTAACTGAAATGCTAGTGCAAGGTGTTTCTGAGGTTTTTCTTTCTGCAAACATCTGTTTTTATCAGATCCTTTCAATTCACCTTCATGTAAGAAATGTGTTTCTCTACATGCAAAAAAAGATGATTCAATATCATTGAAATTATATGTGTATATATATGTATTTATAAGCAAGTTACAATCAATATTAAATGCATTTAGTTTTATTTTGTTAAGGAATTGAAGAGGAAAAAAGGATATTTTCATTGTTTTCCAGAAGAAACCTCGGCACAATATTATGCTCAGTCAGCAGTGTTTCATTAATGCTGCTGTTTTCTGATTAAGGTAAAAATAGAATTATCCAACTCCACAATATTTTTATGAAGAACTTGACTGAGAGAGGTGTTGGTTTTTTTTTGTTGTTGTTGTTTTAAAGACAAAGAAAGTACAAGTTATTTCCTTAATATTGATAGTGTCATAGTAGAGAAACATTAATTGAGCATAGATGCCATTACCATCCTTCCGCATGACTAGATACTAATTAGGTATTTTTTTTGTTGTTGTTGTTGTTTTTTGGTTTTTAAGCCTTCCTGCTAACTAAGAATGGCAAATCCATGTTTTATATGCATTCAAAATAACCAAAGGGAGAGAAAAAAAAAATCAGTCAAGCCTTCTTTAAGTACTCTAGTTCTTTAGCAGCTCAGCAGAAGCAGCCATATCTGAAGTCTCCCACTAAAATTTTTTAAGGAGAATCATTTGACAAACATATTAATCTTATTTCAAAGTGTTTTTTGTTTGTTTGTTTTCATTTTGTCTTTTATTTGCGCTAAGGGGGACTTATGCTAATAATTTCAATAGAACACTGAAACACACAGCTTTTGGCTCTAGTTAGAAAGTGTTAGACTGCTTTCAGTATCAATGACAGTCCATGAACCCGAACATTCTCCAGTTAGGAAGCGGTTAGCAGAGGTATCCTGCTAAATCCTCATGAACAGACAAAATGAAAATCTTAAAACATCAGCATTTTTCAGGAGCAGTTCGAAATAATTCAGTTTTACAATATATTGAATGCAATTCACAGACATTAAATGTTTAGACTTAAAGAAATCAATCAATCAACAATACCTAAGTTAAACAGCATTTTAACAAATTCTGAATTAGCTATTAATAGATGCTTAGCAGTGGGGTGACTTTATGTTCCCTTTCAAGCTCTTTGAAGGAATAACAAATCGTAGATCAATGATGCTCCTTTGTATAAAATACTCCATTACTATTTTCAAAGTTTAATGACATTCCCTTTGAAAATAAGACCCCCCTCCCTCTGTTTTGAAAGGTTATGCAATTATCTTGACCTTACTTCCTAATGTACATTTATTCCTTCCTTTTTGTATCAATCTTCCTTCTAAAGATGATAAGATTTCATTTTGCAGACTTAAGAAAAGCAAAAAATGTCACAGCTCATTGTTGTCCCACTGACAGTCCTTATTCAGACAGTGAAAGAAAAGGAGATCAACTATTCTGATTTCCTCCATGCAAACCAACAGATACCATCATTATCACTCCTCCATCAAGACAGTAACTTCCTACACACCTTAAAGAGAAGTCCAGTCTTGATTTCAAGGTACCAAATAATGACAAATGCTCCTAGAAATTTGTTTCATTCACTAAGTTGCTCTCAATATGAAAAAATAAATGAACAAACAACAACAAAAACACCACTCCATCACCACCACCACCAAACATTTTGCTTAGAATTCATGCATCTTCAGCTTCAAATTTACAGCTACTGCTCTTATTAAAATCTTTGTTAGTCTAATATTTTTATTCCTGGAAACTGTGTTTCCATATAGGCAGGTATGACTGAATCATTGTTCAACTTTCTCTGGCAAAACCTTACACTCTGGCAACTTCTTTTATATTCGTGCAATGTTATCGCAAGTCTCACTAAATTTTGAGCTCTTAAAGCTTCTTCAAGGCACTACATGAAGTACTTAAACTCTACCCTCACACTCCCACCCTAAAATAAATAAATAAATAAATAAATAAATAAATAAATAAAGTGTTATAGTTCTGCAAAATAACTATATCCTGACAATGCATTTTCTCAACTATCTTGGGAGCATGAATGTAGTAAAGGGACCTACGTGTCAAATAAGGAAGGTTCTGTTTGGACCAAATCATCATTAACAAAACTGAGTCTAAGAAAGAATTGCTGAAACGTATGCTTTCAGTGACTAAACTGCAGTGAATGAATTCTGGCAACATTAATTTCTATGGCATAATATAAATATGTAACATGCCATAAAACATATCAGGGCAACCTGATCTAATGGGTGGCATCCTTGCCCATGGCAAGGGGCTGAAACTAGGAGACTTTCCAGACCCCCTCCAGCCCAAGCTGTCCTATGATTCTGTGGTATCTTCTTTCCTTGCAACCAGGCAGATTTTACCTGGGAGCAACAGAAAAAGAAATACAGAACCATACAATGACACATTTGCAAAACTACATTTATAGTTACATCTTTACTTGCACATCAAAGCAAAACCTTGTATTCACCTACGTTGAGGCCATCAGACCAGACTGCATAAAAAAGTAGTATTTTCAAATTCATCTATTTAAATTCGAACTTGTTACACACAATTTTCATTTTTATGATTTAAACAGCAATATCATATCAATGCACTTTCAATTATTAACAGGTGAAGATAGCAAATCCTGAACTGAAACCTTGAAATTCAAAGATGTCCTGATAACCACAACCATGCCAAAACATATAATTATATTTAAAAAAAAAAAAAAAAAAAAGTGAGATAAAATGAGTATTGATAAAAAATTAACTACTTTTCGGTAGTTTCTGTAGAGGTCACTCCTCTGAATGCAGTATGTTGTTAAAATGAAGACTATCAATAGGGGAATTTTCAACTTCTATTGCATTATATGAACATCTGCTCTAGCTAGCTAACTTGGAGAGTGCTAAGGTTTATGTTTTGATCAGAAACCCATTAGAAGTCAGCAGGTTATAAGAAACAGCAAAATACATATAAAATAATAATGATAAAAAAATACATTAGCAGGCAAATAGCAGACTACATATTTGTGCAACTTTAGAAACATAGATATTGTATGAGTGAGAGAGTGAAATACATCCATATCAATGAATCGGGCACTCAATTTTCTACTGTAACCTCATGTTATAGCAAAGCCTCCATTGCGTGTTATGTTCATACCAAACTTTGTACAACTTATTAAAACATAATTCACCCAATTATCTTGCTCAGAGAAGGTGCTTGACCTGCAGCTGAAGCTCTGTGAAGCAATTATAGGGCCATTTGGAATCACTGTTTTGATAGTCTCACCTGCCAGTTCAAACCAACAGAAGAAAGCATTTCCTAAACTAACAAAGCAGCACTCCTGAGCAGTTTTGGGCACACAGTAGAGCAGGAGAGACCATCTGTGCTGCCTTCCAGAGCAGGCAGCGGGGGAAAGCACACCGCTGGGCAGGAGTTAACTGTGCTACAGGGGTGGCACAATAGAAGAAAGGGAGGAAAGGACTTTGTCCTACCCAAGAAACAACAGGTGCCAGACGGCGCTGAAGCCCAATAGAGCTGGGGCCTTCCTTGCATCTCAAAAGTCATTTATTTTGCACAGGTATCCAGAAGCATAGTACTGCTTTACAGTAAAGCAACTGTGCTCAAAATACTCATTTTGTAAACTGTATTCCTTGAATTGCCTCTAAAAGAATCAGGATACAGTAAGGATTTACCCTCAAAGGACTGACATCTACACCAGGTAGTCCAAAGAGATTAGGCATTAGGAGATTATGGCATTTTTTATTACTCCTTTTGCCCTGGAGAAAGTACTCAGATCATACACCACAAAGCACTACTCCTTCATTTCTGCCTGTTTAGAGAATATTCCTGACTATTTTTCATCTACATGGCATGCCTTTTTTTCCCCTTCCTCACTGTTGGAGGTCCTTAAGTATATGTAAAAGATTATTACTGGTGATTTTATGAACTATCTACTTTAGATTGTAATTATGATCCATCAAAGAATATTTCACAGCAAAAAATGAGCAGAAAAGGGATGACAGTTTAGCATGTATCACTAGATCTCCTCTTCGGAGTTGCAACAGGAAATTCATGTCAGATGCCTCTCAAAAAGATCATCAAAAAGATGTACTCAAGGAAAACACTGAGTGTTGTATCACATTGAATAGCACAAAATATTCCAATATGCTAGAAACAATAAGGAATAAATGAAATTTTCAATTGACTTTCCAGCAAATCTATTTTCATTGCAAATGGAGATTTTGCATGTATTGCATTACATATGGTAATTGTGTGACATCTATTATGAATAACCATGTATTCCAATCATCTCTTTTAATTCTATTCCACCACAAGAGCAAGCCATGCAATACCTTGCCCAGACTCAGTTAACTGTGTGTGTGCTGCATATCACATTCTCATGGCTACGTTGAGGGCTAAAGGTGCTAGATGTGCACAAACTGCAACAGGAACGTTTTTCTAACTGTCATCACCTTCATTATTCAGAAACTACTTTAAAAAAATAAATAAATAAAAATAAAAATAAAAAAGTTGAATTCAAGTCCAGCTATGTGATGAGAAAAAAAAAATAAATCTTTTATTCCTTTCTTTTATAAAGTTTCTGGTAATTGGTACCCAAATGTAAAGAACATGGATATCTGCTATTGATAGAGGGACACAAGTTTCTGTAGTGACAAAATTGCAATGACAGCACACTAACCTTTTGTGTTTGTTATCTATTGTCCATTTATGGCTGTTGAATTTGTTTGGGTTTACTGATGTGATAAAAAGTATAAAATTACAGGTTTGTTCAATAACCACTCCAATTACAAATTTGCTCTCTACTAGACTAGAAAATAACTGCTGGACTAAAAGTATTCATTATCTATGAACAGAACTTCGCAGCTTCTTCAACAACAGGAATGCCAATTATGGGTTAAAACTCAAAGGAAATACTCAAAAATTATATTTTCTGAATCCAACATCAGTTTCCCTGCCATTTTTCATATAAAACTTTTCTACCTCTTAATTTTACTTCATTTTGTAAAGCTTTGCTTCTCTTTTAAACTTGACATCTTACAGCTCCTTAGAAGGAGGATTTTCTTAATGAACATTGAGCCTGGTTTCTTGCTATACTAAAACAGGAGTGGGTAAACTTTTTTTTTTCCATGTGATCTCTGCTATCCCCATGACAGGAGTCTCATAGTACATCTATAGATACAAATTGATGTGAAAAATCTTAACATGCTCTGCAAATTGTGAATGATGTTAAAGAGAAAATGTGGGGCTGTAACTAACCAAAAAGTTAAATAGTTTTACATATGAATGTGAATTCAATTAAATACTTTCAGCCCTCAAAAATACATGCCTTCATATAAAATTGGCTCTTAAAAATTATGTAAAAATGAAAAAAAAAATCATAACATGGGGAAGACACTCGGTAGCAACTATGAAATGTGACCTTCCATAGCAATCAGCAGCCAACTGATCTAAGAATTTTTACATTTTTTCATGATGACAAGAACAGACTTTTCGTACTGTTCTTTACTTTACTGGCATAGTGTAAGTATGCGTAACAGGCACCACAATGGTGAGGACTCGTGGGCTATGCTTCAGAAATTCTTCTGCATGTATCTGGAGCTTATAAGGACAAACAAGTCCACTTTTAGAGGACACACATTAATAAAACGCCTTCAAAACTATATAGTGAGTGCCACTGAAATACATAAAGCAGGTTCATGCATAATGTGGTGGTGGGTTTGTTTTTGTTATTGTTTTGTTTTTAGTTCATTTATGAGTTTCAAACAACAATGATAATGAACAGGTAAATAAGAGATTAGACGAGAATGGTACTATTTTAGTTGGATATCAGCACATGTTACCAATGTAGCCAAGAAATTTAATTACACAGATCCAACCTATTATGACACACATATTTTTTTCTTTCCCTTTTTTATATATTTTTTTTTCCTGAGATAGATCACATTTTATATAGTGAGATTTGAAGGTCAGTTGAACACATCACTAATAAGAGACTGCCAATCCCTCTATGGCATTTGGTAAGATGGATTTTATATGAAGCACTAGGTTCTACCTTGGGAGCTACTGCTGCTCCCAGACGTGGCCTTAAAACAGCTTTGTTAATAATTCTTCCGAAGTACGTTGTGCTACATCCTGAGAAATTCTTATCGTTATTCTGCTGAATGTACATAAATGAGTAATTTAGTTAGTAACTTACTCCATTTGCAAATTAGCAAAATATGTTTGATTTCATTACTTTCAGTTTTTCTTTCTTCCTGAAATGCTGGCACAAAGCATTTAGAATGGGATATTCATCAACACCATCATATTAATGCTACCTTAACCATGCAAACAGAATAGATAAATCCTTATCATGAAGTATGTCTCCTTCAACAATGAGCACCTTTCAAGTGAGGCAAGATTTGAAGGGAGAGAAAGTGTTTTTATTAGACCAAATGATACAGTTACATATTGAAAAATAAACAATCAAAAATACAAAGAGACAGACTGACAGACAAGCTTTTGTGCATACAACCCTGAATCTATTATCTTCTGAAGCAGCATTCCCTAATGCGAGTCAAACACTATTGCTTTGTTTGTAGACTGCAAACAAAATGACTCCAGCCCTGAGATAATTAACTGGCCTCTCTATCACCACTAAATTCAAGTGGTTTGCATACACAGAGCTGAGCAGTCATTCTTCGGGCTGTCTGAGCTGTACATTTTTTTCCCAGACGGTAGTTCAAGAATACAATGAAGCTGACCTACTGGTTTGCTGTAGCTAGGGGTGCACTCTCACTTCTTACCTTCTGTGCAAGGTAGTTCATACTATACTAAAAAAAAATACTAAGGATAGGAATTGTTTTTCCTACTCGTGTGCATGCAAACACTACAGCATTAGTAAGTCCTACTTAAGGGATCAAGGCTGCTCATATATAAGGAAGAGTCGTGGAACAGCTTTATCTGGGAGTTGACTGAGAAAAAAAACAGTCATTTTGTACTGATGCTGAACAGCTTCAGCCTGGGATCTCAAAAAGAAATTATCAGACACTGCAAATATAGAAAGTCTCAATCTATTCTGCATTCCTGCTGAAGAAATATACTATTTCCCTCACATTTTCACACCATATTCATCACATATCTATTCTCACACTGATAGTTCTTTCTACACCAGTAAAGCTACTGCATCCCTGTTCCTCGTGCTCTCTTCTTTTCTGAGAAATTTTGAGAAAATTTTTTGAGAATTTTTTTGAGAAATTCAAGTAAAAAGTTCAGTCCTCATTGCACCAAGCAACATTTTCTGTCTTTATGTGATTTCATTGCTATCCCCAATGCCCTACTTAGGTAACAAAGTCTTCACAGAAAACAGCTATTTTTAGCTCTTTTCTTGAAAGGCAACTGACACACTGTGGCACCGCTTCACAACTGCTCCTTAACATTGCGCTAATGCAAACTAATAACAAAAGTAATGTATATGAAGCTCCAGCAACCAGCGCTAAAGAATACTTTCCCACAGGGCTGGATATGTATCATGTGTAGTTGTAACAGCGCAGTGTATATTATCTCAATATGTAAATGCAATTATTTACATTCTGCAATAACTGATTTTTATTTTCTAAAGCCTCATTTTATGGCAAATATTAACACTTGTTTGGGCTTAAATACATAAAGTTCATAATTATGTAACATAAATACTGATGTGATATATGTTCAATGTACGAGCTAACTAAATGACAATAAACAGCAGCTCTGTAACTTTAGGAAGGATTAAAAGTTTATATTCATGCTAAGCACCTTTTTTTTCACCAAACTTGTGAGAGAACTTGTCTTTCCAGAACCAATGTCCAATCTTCAATGGAAAAATCTATCAGGACTGTAACTAAATTAATTACTTTTAATTATTTTAACACACCACGCTAATTAAAATGATTTAACTGCAAATATTTTGTCACAATAAAGACTATGTCAGTCTCAAGTAATGCAACAATTCTGATAATACTTGAGAGCTCACAGATAGGTACATTGTACAGCAAACCAGATGCTATTCTTATATTGGATGACCTAGATTGCATCCCCCCCATGCAACAGATCCAGAACAATTACACTGCAGCTTAGGCTGTTATCAAATCTTTGAAGGAACATCTGGTCCAACAAATGTTTTCTCTACTCTATAAGAAAGGAACAAGTCACGGTCACTCACAAAACAGCACAATGCAATGCCTCAGCAACAAAGAATGACCACTAACTTCATATAGTGGTGAAATTGACAGAAAAAATATGTTGGTTCTTATACATACGCAATTTCCCTATAATCGGAATACTTTGTGGTGGAAGACAGCAGATCTCAATGGAATAGAGTAACACCAAATAGTCCGGCAACACTTAATATATAACAGCTGAACGGTTTGTTGTTTTTTTCTTTGCTTGATTTTTTTTATTATTTATTTATTTATATATATATTTTTTTAAGTTGAATGCCCTTTTTGTAATCAATCCTGGATGATTTTTTTTTTATGTAAAGGATTTATTCTAATTTATTATATGTGCATACATGTGCGCTTATTGGAAGTGCTGCACTGTCTACCATGAATTACTATAAAATTGCTTAGTCCTGATAGCCCTCAGCTCATCATTCCCGGATGGAAAGCATGTTGTGTTTTTTTTTTTTCTTTTAATAACCAATTCAATAAACTGTTGAAAAATGCTTTGTATAATATAGTACTGCCATAGATCTGATGTTTGTCTGTCATTACATATTGCATTCAATCAATTTACAAATGTTGCTGTGTTCCTGTTGTGCTAGTTCTCCTTATGGCATCCTGAACAGAAATCCAAAGATCAATATCTTGTCTGCTGGAAAAAAAAAAAAAAAAAAAAAAAAAAAAAAGTAGGACATAACAAATGAATAATTTTATTTACAAAAAAAAACTTCTAGTTCCCAAATGGATTCTACTAATGTTCAAATTCATTTTTCATGTTTAACACCAGATGAAAGCAAGCATCCTGCACAATACAGTGAGAAAGTGATAAAAAACACAGTTCATATTTATTGAAGATGTGAGCAAAACCATGTAAAGCCATGCCATATGGCTAGGAAAACATCAATAAAATGGTAGTATGGCTACAAAGTATTTGTAGCCATATTAAAGAGCAAAAAGTCCACATCAAGGAGCAGATGGATTTTCTTAAAAACACACTACAGTTCTGCTGTGAACTATGGAAGCAGCAAGACTACGAATGAAATGATTTGAGAAGACAAGCAGAAACATAGCTACTAGAGCTCATTCACTTCTTGCCTTGTGCATTCTGAGCGAAGGAAGGGCTGCATCCAGTGAGTATCAACACCCCTTGCAGTATTGCAGCTAGTGAATAGCTACCTTCTCTAATACAATTAGTAGTTTTTCAAGACAGCAACAGACTACTTTCACAATCTCTCTTCACAGAGCAGCAAGTTACCAGCACTTAGAGGAAACAGGGACTCCACTTTTCATGAAACATGGTATTTGTACCTGTGTAAGCTTGCTGGGAAACGTACAGTGTGTGGCTCACCTCCTCCCTGCTCCCAAACTAACTTCTAAGATTTTCACTGCACACAGTACTCCCATCTAGACTCTTGTCTCTATAAGAATCCACAGGGATTGCTGAAACAGCATCACAACATTTCTGTACAAAACGGGGGAAAAAGCACCCCCTAAAACAATATGTCACTAATCAAGACCTCTTGAGCCCCCTGGGTGGGGAGTGGAAGGCAAACACTAATTCTGTACACTGGCCGTGCATAGCTCTCCATCTCGGTTTGGTTACGCCAAAAGAAGTGAATGAGTTTGTTAGTAGTGTCAACCAAATGAGCACGTTTTTGCTTGGACAGCAGAGATTCCAGTTCAATGTCACATACCACCTGCTCCATACTAAGGTACCAGCTATTTCTTATTCCACAATTTGCAATAACCACTACATCTTCCCTCAAGGGGTTCCAATTGCAAAAAAGTTCATCACCCATTAGACAGAAGTCTAATGCTGAGTCAGATAAGGCATTCTCTCCAGGAACAGGACAGCTTTTCCCTTGCCAGGAATACTATGTTCTTGCTATTCCTACTCTTGGTTACTACAAGCACAGTTTGACTTTCAAGTGTCAAGCTGAATTCACAGGACCAACAGATAGAAATAAACAAAACTTTTAATGTGTTAACTGAGTAAACATGCTTTAGGATTGCTCAAATCACAAAACAGCGATTTCCATGAGACTGTTTTTACTGAAATTTCTCAGAGCACAACTGTATTTTAAAACTATTACAACAAATTCACAACTCCAATCCTATGTTCTGTTTCAAGATGGAATTTCAACCTTACAAGTTAATTAAAGCCACCACCTGGAGTGAGCTGGCTTTCAAACTGATTTCCTTTGTCTCTCTAATTCACATGCATTAATATTTTATTTTCTACAGGCAAAAAAAAAAAAGAAAAAAAGAAAAAAAAAAAAAAGGAATGTCATAAGTGTGCCAAAGACAAGGCAGATAAAATTATTGCAATAAAACAAAGAAAATACACTTGTTACTGCCAGGTCTTGAGACAAATGCTGCATTATACAGACATTTTAAAAGCTTACAACTGCAAATTGCTCTATTTTACATACTGTGTTCCAGCCTTTGCATTAAGATCTTTTCTAATTTTTTTTTCTTAGTGTAATGAGAGAGGGAAAGTGTTGGAGTTTTATTATCTGAACATTTATTCAACAGAGAAACAAAGACTATATTATATATTACAACACATGAGCTATTAAAACAATGTGACACTATAAAATATGCTGCAATACTCATTACATGGATAACAAAGCTAAACCTGAGCAAATAAATGTATCTGCCAAACAGTCAGCAATAACTATGCAACTAGAGTTTATAATCTTTAATTATTTAAGAAGGAAAGAAACTTGTAATAATTAAGTTTTATAGGATCCTTAAACTGTCACTTCTAGATGCTAACAAAACTTTAAAACAACTCTTTCATCTGAAATACCTCTTCATTGTTTAATAACAGATGCCATTGTTCACTTAACTAACCAACAGAATTGAACTCTTGTTTTAGAACTATGTACATACAATGTAACTATTGTATATAACTATATATATATAATAGCAATATAATAATAAAATATAACTATTGCATACAACTATAACAATAGAACTATTGTTTTAAAAACTTCCACATACAGTACAGAAAACATTTTATTTACTCTCTTTTACTCTAATTTACTTATTTACCTCCACAATGCATAAACCTACATACTGGTCAAGAATTTACAAGCTCCTCAACTCACAATGACTAATGGGATAGTGTCTTTAGATATCTTTGAACATATTTTGCCATTTTTTGCCTAAAAGCATGACGGCTCTGTAAGCCATGTCAATTTACATCAGATAGCTTAGAAACTTTTACTGGAGAAAAATAATTAGTTTAATTCATTGAAACATATTGATGGTAACATGTTTAGTTTCTATAAAGTCTGTGCATATTTGTCATACATTTATAACTTTTATTATAACATTATAACAACAATTACAATAACAATATAACAATTATAACAATAACAATTATAATAACATTTATTATTGATCTGATTTCTGGAATGAATAGAAACATTCAAAACAGGTACACCAAGAAGTTCTACACTGAACAGTTATAATATACAGAAGTAATGAGAAGAGAGGGACATTCAAAATTTCAGAGGAATAAAATACTTTTATAGATATAAAATTATATTAAAAGCTACTAAATTTAAAAGTATATATTAAATTATGAGAAACAAAAGAAAAGTACAGAAAAGCTTTCAATGAACTCCAGACTTTTTTTCCCCCCAACATGCATTCAGCCATTTCTTAACAGTTCTTACTAAAATTTTACCATAAACCTCTGTGGAAATGATCAGTCTTGAATATTTCTGAAAAGTTCAACCTCCAGCCACTGAAATCAGCACAAGTTACGTAGCACCAGAGTTCTATGAAATAATACACAACATTATAAAATAAACTGAATAGATGCATTTAGCATCTTGCACAATCAAGTTCCCTTAAAACTTCTAAAAACTAAGTTTTGCTTACAACATGGGGATTCATTTTTCCTCAGAAAGTGTGTTTGCTATACAGATGGCTTATTTAATCCATTCCTACCTAAATTAATCAAAGCAATCTGTTCCCCCCCAAAAAATAATAGTCTTCATAGAGCATTCTGCTGCCATTTGACAAATTGTGTACATTTAGCTACAAGAAGTTGCAAATCCTCCATAAAGAAGTTACCACATCTAAAAATAAGTGACGTTATTAAAAGGGAAGCAGTATGTGTTATTTAGCATAATATGAAATTTAAACAGTATCCTCTCAGATACACTTTAAAATGCTTTTAGTAGCACCTGTTGTTTATACATCTTCTGTGGTGAAAAGGTCAATAGAAATTCACCTGTAAGGTCACAGTTGCTAAGCAACCCTTTTCGGCAGTTCTGCAACACCAATCAAGCGTATTACGTTCCACCGCCTGGTTTCAGAATAAATCCGCGCAACATCCTACCTGGCCTTCAGAGCATGCCAACCTTCCTCAGCTTCTCCACAGAACACAGGCACCCATGGCCAAGGCACTGCTCAAAAGGATACGGCCTGGGACCACCGGCTTGCGGTTCACAAGAGCAAAGGAGAGCTCAGTCTTCAGGAAGACCACGGACGGCTTGATGATGTGCTGCCCGAATCTCAGCATGATAAATGTTAATCTCTGGGTTCTGAAAGAGACAACAGTTAAGATAATTATGAGACTGACTTTGTTTTTCTGAGCAATAGGAATAAGTTGGACAAGTTGTCTGGGTTGCTTCTGAAAGAAAGTGCCTCCTGGGCTTACCAAGGTATCACCAACCTTTCCAAAAATATCACTGATGTGAAGGGGTGACTTCTTTCCAAAGCGTGATTTTTACATTGATTTCTAAAACCAATCATCTTGGTTGGGCTACAAAATTTGGGACAGAGAGTTAATTTCTTCCTCCCGTTTTCATTCGTTGTGTATTATATACATTTTGAGTCATACGTGCTTAGAAAAGCACAAATAATATTTCACATGCCCTTTGTGAATTAATGCACATAGAGGCTTCCAAAATAAAGAAACTACATTTTCTAAATCAACCTGTCCACTAAATACCTCAACTGAAGAAATACCAGTTAACTAAGAAAAACAAATTAGTTGGTCATTTTCTGTCCATGCTTTCCAATTTGAGCAACTGATGTGAAGATCAATAGCTGTATGCAATGTTTTCTCTTAATCATAGAACCAAAGATTCCCACTTTCATTCACTAAAATTTTCTTGTCTTTTGGAGACAATGAAAATCCTGCTTAAATAACTAAGGCACAATCCTAACAGTATCTATTTTAGGTCTTTAAGCCCTAAATTATTTAACATATTTAATTCAATCAGAAATATCCAAGATGCTGCAGATTAAAATATGAAGTTATGAAAAATTTCATGTGACACAGTATTTCAGACACATCAAAAGCATTACAATAGTATTACCTTACTTGAACCACGTGACTCATCAGAAAATTCAGTTTTATAAGTTACTTTGATGGAGGAAAAGACACTATTAGAGTCTAATGGGGTCTTTTGATGCAGTTTTTTTCTTGCAAGCCTACGGTGTTTAGTAATACTCAAACGCCTGGATACCTACATTTCAAGTCCTTGGCATGGATTCCATTTTCACATGGTTCTTAATCTAAACATTTTTTTGTAACTTAGCATCCCACTCCGTCTATCTGTTCAAGCAAACACTTCCACTACTCCTTCTTGGTCACTTTCATCCCCTGTGCCGTGGGGTCCCTCCAACGGGATGCCATCCTCCTTGAACTGATTGATCCTGCTTGGGCTTCCAACAGGCAGCAGCTCTTCAAGAACTGCTCCCACACGGCTCCGTACCATGGAGTCCATCCATCAGGAGCAAACTGCTCCAACCCGGGTCTCCCATGGGCAGCAGCTCCTGCCAGGTCACCTGCTCCTGTGTGGGTTCCTCTCCACAGGCTACAGGTCTGGCTGGGTGCCTGCTCTGGCACTGGCCCTCCACAGGCCACAGCCTCCATCAGTGCAGGTCCACCTGCTCCACTGTGGTCTCCTCCATGGCTGCAGCATGGAATCCTTTATATATAAATATTATATATTTATATATAATTATATATAATTATATATATATATATATATATACACACACATATACATATATATATTTATTTATATATATATATATTTATATGTTTATATATATTATATATTTTTTATATATATAAATATATATTTTTAAATATATATATTTTTTATATATATATATATAAATATATATATTTTTAATCATATATTCTTCTTTATTTTTGGAGAGATACTCAAAAAAGATTTTGTCAGCTGAGCTGACAACCTGCATAAATACACTCAACATATTTGCCAAAATAAACATACACAGCACTATTTGGGATAGAGTTTGGATCACCACTGCTCTTTTTCTAATCTTAATGAATATTTTAAATTCTTTAAAAGCAATAAAAAAATTCATTTTCTGAAAATTCGAAATGGATCCACGCACAGTAACCGCAGCCTGGGAAATTTAGATCAACCGTGCCACATGGTCTTAATATACCTACTGCATGCATCCAGGAAGAGTGAGTGCAATAAAAACACTGGCCTCACACCTCCCTAAGCAAGAGTCTGAAAAATCAGGTTACAGCACAATTGGTCTGACCCAGAATCTAGAACTGAAATAATCATTAGAACATTTTGAAATTTCATGCATAAAATTAATGTATCAAATGCTTTCATATTTGCTTACTATATAATAATATGCCTGAATAGTGTATTTCTTTCTCTCATTTCAGACTAAATAACTAACGCATGTGTTTCAAATGTGCGATGGTTGTATTGGTTGCACTATGAAACACTGCAGACCCCAGTATTCTCCTCTCTAATTATGAAAGGGGATTATTTTTTATTTTTTTTTTTCTTAAACAATTATCTATTAGATATTACTTAAGCTGTTTTCTGTCCTAGTGATCCTTTGTGTTTTTTCTGTAAAGTGTTATCATCTATGCTTAGCACCAATACAAATGCTAAAAAATACATTAGGAAAATGAGTAATGGTTGTAACTGAAAAACTCATGGCTATGTAGCAGCACACTGCAGCAAGGCTGGAATATTCCAGAGTGCAGTGAGGCAGGAAACTGCTACCAGCAGAGCAGGTTCTCAGTCATCCGAATTCTACCTGCTTATTGCTTGAATGACCTGTAAACAAGCAGAAATTGATACAGTACAGGTGTATGCATGCAGGTCATGAGATGCAAATGGTGTGTGCACAGGGCTTCCCAGCTGATAGCAATCACCTCACTAAGTCTGTTCCCCTGGGGATCTCCATTTTTCACATAATGAGAAGGTCATTGCCAGCTAAAACCATAATCTAAATATAATTTGTGAAAGATGTTTCTTCTTTAATGATAGTAGTCTTTTTAATCCCAGTAATAAGGAGGGCAATTAGGTAGTAATGTTAAAAAATGAAAGAAATCCATTTCTAATAAAAGAAAATTTCATCTCAGTTTAACACAGTTTCTATTCTGACTATTCAGATAAAAAGTGTATTTACTCTTCTTCATATTGCGCGTATATATTACATGGCCTTTTTCATCTCCCTCATTTTCCTAATTAAATTTCCTTCAAGCTGTGTTCCTGTAGTTGTAGGTGGGAGTATAGTGTTAAAGGCTAATATAACAAGTGGACTAATTTTACAGTCACAACAGATCTCAAATCTGTATAACCTCTACTAGAGGGGAAGAAACAAACAAACAACAAAAAACAAACAAACAAACAAAACAAACCCTCACATTGGCACTCTACATTATACCCTTAAAAGTAAGAGTGCTAAAATTAATAAAAATGTTGAGATCATAGAATCATAGAATCATAGAATATCCTGAGTTGGAAGGGACCCTTAAGGATCATCAAGTCCAACTCTTGACACCGCACAGGTCTACCCAAAAGTTCAGACCATGTGCCTTAGTTCACAGTCCAATCTCTTCTTAAATTCAGACAGGCTCGGTGCAGTGACCACTTCCCTGGGGAGCCTGTTCCAGTGTGCAACCACCCTCTCTGTGAAGAACACCCTCCTGACGTCCAGCCTAAATTTCCCCTGCCTCAGCTTAACCCCGTTCCCGCGGGTCCTGTCACTGGTGTTAATGGAGAAAACGTCTCCTGCCTCTCGACACCCCCTTACGAGGAAGTTGTAGACTGGAGATATACTGACATATTTTTAAATATTACCAGTTTTGTAAAATTTCAAGAACAGTCATATTTACCCAGCCACTAGAAATGCTACTCATACATTTAATGTAATTTTGAGAAGAAATCTAAACTTAGGTGTCAATTCTCCCAATGTACTTGGTTTGGGGTGCTGAGGGTTTAGTTTTGTGCTTTATATTTTTAGATCATAGAATGGTTTCAGTTAGAAGGGAGCTTTAAAGATCACCTACTTCAAACAACCTGCCATGATACAGTCCACTAGATCAGTTTTCTTGAGGTCCAATCCAACCTAGCCTTGAATAGTGGATGCTGTAAAAATGTTGGCTTCAAATACACAAAATAAGTGTATACTTGTCATGTGTCATCACCACAGACCAATAGTCTAGAATACCTTTGGAAATGACTTTCCCTGTAGTGCCCATAAGGAGAGATTGCACTAATTCTTCCTGCCTTTACAGACCTCCCACCTGGATGTTTACTTGAGGCAGTGCTGGTACTCCATAACACCCTTTTATTTTATCGTACATTTAATTGTCCTTAGCTAGGAGGTGTTGAGGTCACCACCTGCTGGGAACAAAGCTCAGGACTTGTACTGGACAGTTGCATTAGTAGTGTTCTAGAGAAACTACAAATTTGCTTGTGAGGACAGAACATAAGATAATGCAAAACGGGCTGCTCACTTAAAATGTGTATATTGAAAAAAGCCAATTATAATACAATTATCTCTCTGTTCTAATGATTAGGAATATTTCAGAAACAAGGAGAGAAGTATTTTTAATTTAAAGTTTTCCATATTACTGTATTAAGGTTACCTGTTCGTTAATTTTGACAATCCTTATTCCGCTACTCAGTTTCTATGTTAAAACACAGCAAAATGGCATAAGTAGTTGTTGTTTGTTTGTTTTACAAAAAAACATTTTTTTGTTTTTGTTTTACTTTTTTTTTTTTTTAATCTACAAGATAAGACAACTTGTGTAACACAGAGTGGTTAAATGATGCATATCATCTACAGTTAATGATGCTTGTGGCTAACTTCAGATTTTCCTATGGCATTTCCTAAACTGCCCTTTATCCCCCACAATTATATACTTAATGTATATTTGGATGTTTTCCCTCTAAAAGGTGTTATTGTGCAGAGAGAGATATTTCTACTTAGACATCTGAACTCATCACATTCAATGAATGTCGTACTATGAAGAACTGCCCTGCATGCTGTCTCCTCTCTTGTCGTGCTTTACCATTTTTTAAATTATTCCCTCCCATTGCTGCTACTTTGTGAAGATGAAATCCACACAGTTCAGACTATTACTTATTTAACCCAAGCACATAGCAATGAATTTTCTTGTTCCTAATAGTGAGGATTTGCCACTTTGATCAAAGAGAACTTAAAAACACTAACAAAAAATATTATAAAATTACTAATTTTTTCTACTATCCCTTTCTTCCTACAGGGGCTATGTCTCAGCATCCTCCACTCTTGCCCTTGTACAAGATTTAACTAGATATTTTGAATTCTTACAATTTCAGAAAAAGACCTCTAATTAAAATAAAACAACGAAAAACGACCGTCTCTGACAGACAAAATATAGCATCCCATTGCTATTTCTGTTCTGAAAAAGCCAGAAATTATTATAAAACTAGGAAAGGTGCTCAAGCATCTGACAGCCAAAGCTTAGTTTCTCTCAATGGGGTTGGTATTTAATGCTCTACATGGCACTGAAGGGAGAAGATTGTGCAGATTGTTTTCCATTTTCACCGCCCACAGAAGCTACTGAACAGAAAGCCCATTAAATGTGATGCATGCAACCAGTCTTGGTATTGTTGACAGGGAGTGATTTCTTACATCATACACAGATTATGATAGACTTGAATCCAGTACAAGTGGCTTCACCTGCTTAATCTAGCAGCAAATAAAACATCAAAATTATTACTATTTAAACATCGTATTGTTTTCTTAGCATAGTCAAACAAGCTAAATTATCTGATCCCTTTCACCCACACTGCAGCAGTACTGTTTCCCAGCCCCCCAAGGGCTGTGTTTTTCCATTCTGCTCTCACACTGTTATCCTCACAGTCTTGCACCTGCAAGCTCCAGTACTGCTGCTACAGCAGATTTGCCTAGGGAGTGACCATGACAAGAACGGCCCCTTTCTCCTCTTCTCCAACTGCTTGTCTGTAGCTCTTGGTTTACACCAGGAGACCCAAGAACATGTCTACACAAAGTTTACTGACCAAGTAGCACCCTGCCCTGAGTACAGCACAATCCAGGTAACACTAATAGCATCATGAACAGCAACCTGATGGAGGCCTCGTGAATGGATCCTGATGAAAATTACCTAGTTTCTAATCATACTGATCTGACTGGGATAGGGTTAACTTTCTTCATAGTAGCTTGCATGGCACTGCATTTTGAATTTGTGACTAAAACAATACCGATGACAGATGTTTTAGCTATAACTGAACAAGGCTTTCTCTTTTTCTCCCATTCTTCCTACTCATAGTGAGTAGCCTGGGTGTGGGCAAGAAACTGGGAGTGGACACAGCCAGGACATACAAGCTTAACTGGCCAGGGAGACATTCCATACCATGTAACATCATGCTCAGCAGAGAAAGATGGAACAATTTTTCAAATTTGTTCCTCTTCAGGCATTAAACTGCTTGTCTATAGCTCACACTTCCCTCCCAGTTATCTGGTCTGTCATTCCTATGACATTTACAGTCTTCATTAAATAAATAAATAAATAGGAAATTCAAACTTCCAGACACATACATCGTTGTTGACTGAGAAGGATACAGACACCTAAAAGGAAGCGAACAGCTCTGTAGCAACATTGTACAGCAATCACAACATTGACAAGGTAATCAACAAACACAGAATCAAGCTAGACAGCAAGAGCAATATACCACCTATAATATGCATAGAGGGCATAAATATTTTTAAATTATGTAGAATTATTTGTCAAATTCATTTCTACAACAAGTATTTTGGAATACAAATTAGGCCAACTTGTTTGTTCCTTATAATTCAGGTAACGAGTGCAAAGTTATACACAATAAATGAAAAGATTTGTGGAGTCAGAAGAACTGTATAATCCATTAAACAAAGAAAAATGAGGTCTGAGAACAGTCATGAAAAAGCTAAGCACGCTTTACATACTTCAACTGTCTATTTGTATATTGTGTTTATTAGAAGATGACTCATACAGCGTCTAACCATCCTGAGAAATAATTCTGGCAGTGGAAGCTCAATGTCTGTCTGTGTGATCAGATAACAGCTTGATTTTTCCTTACATTAGGACTTGTTTCTAAATATCACATTAAAACATCCTTGCTATTTTGACACCCTAGAAATACATGAAACTTTGCTTTTTCCAAACAAACATTTATTATGACTAACATGAAATAAAATTCCTGTCTTGCATTATACCGGAGCAGGTTTATGTCCATTTTATGCCAAAACACACAGCCATGAACTTAACACACAGCGATGTTCCAAGCGATAATCCTTTAAACAGAATCCCAGTGCAAGACTGTTGATCTAGATCTTCACAAACTTCTTCACCAGACATTTCTATTTTTATCAGGGAAAAAATATTAATACTGATCATGCCGTTTTCTAAAGCAGAAAGTTGAAAGGCAGAAAAGGAAAAATTCAAGGGAATGCTACACACTGTGCAACAACTGACGGAAATTATACTGTGAAAATCCCTTCTTCCAGGGTGGCTACCTAGGGCTACCTTACGTGCTAGAGGAACAATGGAAGATTGGGACATTGCTTGAGATACGTAAGTGTAAGGAACTCTACCCTAGGGAAGGTAGAGATGGGGGAAGAAGGTTGCTACTGAGACTAGCACCCTGCACTCTGAAAAACAGGAGTTTAAACTCATCTCTTCTGAGGCTACAAACTACGAGCTAATGCGGTGGAACAGCTAGGAATATTTTTTTGCTTTACCCTTCAGTAGAAAAAGATGGCTTTAAAAATGCAGAGAGAAGAAAAGCTGTCATGTTTTAGCATTCTTATTTATTACTTATATAGCACTATATAAAGTCACTTTATAGGCTTTAGTAACACATACCAAGACTAAGTCTTCCCCTGAAGTGTCTTACTGTTTCCTTCGAGTGAATGTGATTTAGACATCTATAGTATTGGATAGAAGAGATGCAGTAAATAGAGTTGCAGAAGACAAGCTGCTTGCAGTTAAGTGAAAAGATTCAAGGAGTAAGAGTCCATGGGGAGGAGAGAGAAATGGCTCTTACCAAAATTCTATGATGGTATTAAACAATTAGAAAGAGAGAATCAGATCAAGTCTGTGCCATGGCAAAAGGATGGGCCACACAACTCAGGGCCAGCACAAGAAATTGCATAAATACAAAAATCATGACAAAAATAAGTGTGCAATGAGCAATAGATGTTACATGGTATTATTTTTTTTTTTTCTTTTTTCTTTTTTAAACTTAAAACATCGTGCTACATGATCTCATGTGGCTCCAGGGATGGGCAAATATAAGATAGGTCAACATGATCACTGAGAGCATTAAAAAAATGTTAGAGAGGTTTTCCCAGCAGTGTGATTTTTTTTAGAGCATTCCCATATGTGGTATTAGAGCTTTAACTATACTGCATTTTTGAACATTCATCAGAACCAGCAAGAGGCGGGAGTGATGCACTGTCACGATGTACATTATGGCACTAAGAAACCAGTATTGTCACTTAAAAAAAAAAAAAAAAAAAAAAAAGAAACTATTGGATTCAGTACATACCTTAAAGATTGCTCTACTGTATTTTATTCTTTTGTCCTGATTGTATTTTGTACTTTAAGCTTTTTGATACTTACCACCAGAGAAACTGAAAGATCCCAAAAGTTTCACTCTCTTCAGGCGAAACTACTTTAACTAAAGGACTGCAGAGTCAAAGTAAATCCAGACTTACTAAAAAGAAAATTATCAACAGAAAGAATGAAACAGCCAGGACTTCCGGATATTCAAAAAAAAGAAAAAGTCCACACACACAGCAGCTCCTGACCACACTTTTTGCCCATGTGAAGTAAAAATAATACTTGAATAATAAAACTATGGAATGATTCAAATTAAATCACATTTAATTTCATTCTGAATGCAACATATTAATATTACAGCATGGTTTTCCCTCTGTAATACTATGGATTTGCTATACTTGGAGCAATTCCTTCAATATCCAAGTTTCTCCACAAGCGTTTCATCTGAGTTAATAAATGTAACACAAATATTTAAAGGACTGCACTTGTTGGTGAACTATTGTAAAGAATGGGGGTTATGAGTAAAGAAATCAGTCTGAAAAAGGCTGTACACTGCTCTAGGTTTTACTTTCCCTCTCTGTACATTCCCCCTGATTTTCAACAATTCACATTCTGTATATACATAGTAACTATAGGTAATATACACATAAGTAACGAACTATAGGTTATAGTATGGTGTCCTGATACAGCATCTGTGAAACTACGGCTCTTAAATTGGAACAACAGAGAATGGAGAAATAGGATAGGATAGATGCACAACACCTTCTTGCAGCAGTAAGCTTTATCTAGAGTAAAATGATGAACACTGCACTACCTGCTGAAATAGGAATCACTGCTGCATACATCTCCCAAGACACTTTCTATTTCAATATTTTCACCTGAAATTACTTTATGAGCCTTTTTCCACAGTAGATGTGAGATCTTAGTAAGTTAACCACTAAAAGGTATCATTCAGTTTTCTAGCTTCAGTAGGTGACTCTGAGAAGTCAGAAAGTATAACCAGGATGCAGCAACTCCAGCATTTCCTCTTTAGTTAATTTTCTCAAGCAAGAGAAGTCAAAGACAGTCTTGTCCATATCTTTTAAGTCAAATTTCAAAAGTATGCACGTAGGAAGGTATTTCTGCCTAACACTGTGCAGCATAAATACTGCAGGTAAGTCAAGATCAGAGAGGAATGTATTACGGTAAATAGCCTTGACCTGCATTTTCAAAATGCTGGCCTGCACCTTTGGTAAGGTTGAAGAACTCTTAAACTGTTTCTTTAAACATAGGAAAAGTTTTAATTATGCATGATTTCTACAATTGTATGATAATAATGGTCTTATGACATAAGTATGTCATAGCATTTACTAATTATAACTGTAACTGTACGTGCACATCATTCTCCAGCTTGTTTTTTATTTTATTTTTGCCAAATATCCTGAAAAGCATGCAATTTAATCCATCTGTGACTACCCCAAGGTTCCTGAATTTGTTTCCTTTTAGGCAGTTTCAATGATTATCCCTGGACCTAGTCTTACCGTACAGAATTGCATGAGTCACATAATCAAGCTATAAACCAAGCAAATAATTCTGTACGTTTCTGCTGCATTTCTGGCTTTCTTTCCAACTCCACATCACTTCAGGCATCAACAAAAATGTTTTAGTGTTATTCTTTTTAACTTTTCAAGATTAAAAAAAAACATTTATGGTCACATGGTGAATTGGAGTAACTGAGACAGTATTATATTCTCATTTGTCAGTAAACTTGATAACATTTTAAACAAGAATTGGGTGCCAGATGACTGCTCTGCAACTAATTCTGGAACAAATTTCTGTATAATTTACTGAAAGTGCTTTGGAGTTCCTTGCCAGCAAGGCTTTCTAATAAGATATTCATGAGTAATTAGAAATCTATAGACATGATTAAATCTTAATCTACAATCTGCAGGATGAATGTTTAGGCTGAAGCTCAGCAAACTGGCAGAGAACTAAGCTGGAGGTCCCTCTGTAGGTTCAAGAATTTGGCTGGCATTTGTCAAAGCTGAAACTCTGATTTATTTGTGAATTCCTCAGACTGCACTGGTTTCCACTGGACAGATAACTTGTAAAACAGATTGCTAGCTCATTTCCACAGCCATGCACTACAGCCTTAACTACTTGAGTACCAGGATCAAATATTTTACAGAAAGTGGGAACAAATCAGTTATTTAAAATTAAAAATTTGGACTACTATCACAGCTGTTAAATAATGGATTTAATTTGCCTTCCCTTTATTATTTAGAAGAATATTTCCATGATCCATATGTACTACACAAGCTGCCCAGTTGGTAGTTCTACTTAGACAAGCAAAGTTCTCGCTAACTTTCATTTTTCCCCCAAAGCAAGAAGTTGTTCTGTAATAATGTCACAGCAATACCATAAAGCTCTGGGAATAGCTGTTTCAGAGCAGCCCGGAAATGGTTACAGCTGTTAGCACAAGGGACCCTGACTGAAGCTACTGAAAATTTCATTTTCTCTTGTTATAAGAAATTTATTTGCTTATGCAAGTCCATTTCATAGCGAGGACAAAGCCTCCCAACTTTCTACATGTATAGTAGCCTTCCAGTTCCACAAAATCTATGCACTTGGCACAACAGCAGGAATGTAGTCTAATAACAAGCTACATGTAGGTTAACACTAAAAAAGCATTTAAAGAAACTGCTTCTGCAAATAGCTAGGCAATTGTAACATACATGGCCACTGCTCTCATAAGCAGAGCCACACTGAAAAACATCTCACTTCTGTAATAATTGTCAGCTAAAGATTTCAAAGAGCTTTGGGAAAATATACAAATATACCCATCTTGGTTGAGAGACTCCCAATCACTGTATTTATCACAGAATCACTTTGGTTGGAAAAGCCCCTTAAGATCATCAAATCCAACCATTAACCTAGCACTGCCAAGTCTACCATTAAACTGTGTCTGTAAGCACCACATCCACACTTACTTTAAATAACTCCAGGGATGGTGACTCAACTACTTCTCTGGACAGCTCGTTCGTTCCAATGCTTCACAATCTCTTCAATGAATAATTTTTTCCTGATATCCAACCTAAACCTCCCCTGGCACAACTTGAGGCCATCTCCTCGTCCTACTGCTTGCTGCATGGGAGAAGAGACTGACCCACACTCTACTACAGGCTCCTTTCAGGTACTTGTAGAGAGCCATTAGGTGACCCCTGCCCACCTTATATACTTACTATATAAAATGTGGATATAACACGTATAAACAGCCAATTAAAGTTTTCCTAAACAAAGGAAAATTATTTTGCTAGATTAACTCATGAATCTTTTGGGATGTAGAATGTCTTCACAGAGGAAATAAATCTGAATATACTAAGAAAGTAAATGAATGTAAATTTGTGAAGATCCTCCTAATATGTATAATAGAAAAAAATAGCCAGCAAATTTTAATCAACATGGTTTCTCAATTAATATTCATTCCCCAAATTAACTGGATCACAAATTTCAATATTCCCAATTAGTCTTTCTCCATTGCAAATGTCAAGCAATCAAAAATTGACAAATATAAGAATTCAGATGGATTGTGTACCCCCAATTTATGTACAACCATTAAGAAACAGTCTAATAATAAAATCATACAGTAGAGCTTTCAACAGGAGCCACTGTCTCTTCAGCTCTGCAAGTGACTCACTGAAACTCTTTCCGAGAAAGCTCAGAGATCCTCTGTGATGCTACATGAGGTAGCAAACATGAACTTCTTGTTAGCGATGAGTAATGCCATTTAAATTTCCTGTTTATACACTGGGGATGTGGGGGTACATTTCTAGACATGAGGAAAGCACACCTGAAGCTGAAGTAGTAAGTGCAGTTTTCTGAACACAATAAGCACTACACAATCTGAATTGCACTATAAACCCAAACTTATGTCTTAAAATGTGCAACCAAATTTGGTGATTTTTTTCTGACCTTAATCTCTGTCAGTTCCCCATCTGTAAAACAGAGATAATACCACTTCCCTCACTGGAGCTTTGTGGAGATAAATTTAATTTAAAACCTGTGAAGCACTTGGATACTGTAGTGATGAGCATCATAGAAAAGCCTATGAGGAAATTAATAATTCTGACTTCTGAGCCGGGTCTGAATGATGTGATGTAAATAATGCTTAAGGCCACACATCAAACAGTAAGGACAAAACAACATCTTAAATAGCCGCTCATTAATTGAGTACTGTCCATATCATGTACTGAGTAAGGAAGAAGTCTCCTGGAAAAGTACTATAAGATTTTGCAGTTAAAGAGTTTATCATAATGCATATGCATAACAGAAGCTGAATTTAGGTTGCAATGCCAACTTTAATGCTAACACTCTCTTCTCTCAACTACTTGCTTTTGCATTCTTAATCATATTCTTTCTGTGCAGTTTGTATGTGTAACATTTATATACAAAGAAAGAAATATGATCTCATTGTGAATCTCTCTGATTTACATGCAGAAGTGGTAATGAACAAAGCTTGGTTAAAAACATTTCCATTAGAAAAATAAAATACCGAGCTTGCCTAGGCTTGGTAAATTCAGCAAGGCTTTCTCTGAGCTTTCTCTTGAATTGCTTGGAATGGTCCAAGTGCTGCTTCTGTTAACACCTATTATGTATTAGCATAAGAGACCGGGGAGAGGAAGACATGTTGGGGGACTGTCCTTTCAATTTTTATCAAAGGCATTCCATTTTTAATCTCAACAACAACAGTAACTGACATGTTCCCTTTGCTAGTTCCTGTGAACATAGGCAGATATTAAGCCAGAAGCATACATGGGAGTCAAGGAAAAATGCTATTGCTCCAGTATGCTCTGCAGTGCCTTCTTTCTCCCTCTAGAAATCCCCTTGCACCTTGCAGGTGAAAGGTGATAAAGACTTTTAAGATGTATATGCAAGTTTGATAGTTGGACCAGATGATCTTGAAGGTCTTTTCCAACCTTAATGATTCTATGGTTCTAAGTCCCTTTCCAATGGCAACCCTCTTTCAGTGCCTCCCTCTCCAGACTGCACATGCATGCTCTCAAGGCATCAAAAAGAATTGCAACAGCACCCTGACATCACTTGTGTGGAAGTTCTACACAAACAGTCCTGTCATCTGAGTCATGACAGTAGATTCTAGAAAGCTGGATAGTTTCCAGTCCTAATTTCTTTGAGATGACATGCAAGTTGCTCATCAAAAGTGAGAAGAGTTACACCCAGAAGACAGAAGACCAGAACCAGATCCTACATCAGTTTAAGGAGTACTTGAGCTCTAAAACAGCATAATGTGCTTCAAATTACAATGAATTTTGTGGATATTCAATAATTTGAAAGTCATCACATATTTACTGTTCATTTGACAAGAAAAATAAAATGTGCAAAAAACAGATTTCTCAGAGACTATTTGTCCAAATATTTAAGAAAATAATTAAGAAAATAACATTCTCATTTACTAACCTCATGTGTAAAACTGTCAGCGGTCTTGAATATCTGCTGGACCAAAGAAGTGAAATCTATTATATTCTAGCTAGAATATGTCTTCAGAGAATACTTGGAAGACATTCTTTGTTCAAATCAACAATGTTTCACTACACTTTGTCAACAGATCTTACATATATAAAGCAATGTTTACAGTAATATCAAACCATAAGATGTTGTACCTGGAATATTCTATCTTCTCAAAAGGCCAACAGAAAGCTAAGGTTTTTTTTAAATATTTAATTAGGAGTAAAATCAAATTTACATAGTGATATGCCACATTTTCAGCTAGTGATGAAGACAAACATCTCTGCATATTATCAGTACTTGAAAGTGTAGTCATTTCTATTTCACTTTGCTTACAGAATGTCTCAAGAGATTTTCACACTATTGTGCGTCATTTCAGATGCTTCTGCTAGTTTTTTTATTTAACTGGTTCATTGTTGATGTAAGTTGGGACATTACAGTTTCGGCAGTAAAATATTTGGTGCTTGACCAAAGTTTGAGATATGCTCTAAAATAATTGTATTTGCCTTTAGCAAACATTTTATTTGAGTTTTGAACAAAACTGCTGATGGTAGCTGATGAAAATTACTCCAGCTTGAAATGCACTGACAGATGTGCTATCTAGCAAGGGATTTCCCTGGAAATTTTCTAATTTTCTTTCACTAATTTAGAAAACGTTCATTTAAAATCTGTTAGAATGTACTGAAGTACGGTGTCACACAATATCTAGTCATGGGAAGAGAGATAAAATGTAGCTAAGAAAACTAAGCTCCAGCAGCTTGAAATTCATCCAGAAACCAGGAGTCTTTTTAATGATTTTACATTTTCTAGCAAACAAAATGTAAAACCTACAATTTAATCACAGAATTAATAAAATGCACATGCATTCTTCACTTTATGAGCTTCTGGAAAACAAAGGAAAGGAAAAAAATCCACAGAAAGCTTTCTCATTTTTTCTGTTGAAGATGTACTTAATTGCTAAGAAACAAATTAAAGCAAACGGCAACAAAAACACGAGCACACAAACACTGCATAAAAAAAAGCACTACAAAGATATTAACATCTCCAATCTGTTATATTAAACCAAACAACATATTTCAAGGTTATGACTTGCAGGAACTTTAAAAGTTCCCACACTGATATAGTTGCTTGTCAGGCATTCTGGTTTCTATAAAGTCAAAATGGTATCTCATATATATATATATATATATGTATATATATATATATATACACACATATATGTAAATAAATTATGAAAACTAAGTTGATATCATGGGAAGAAAAAAAAAAAAAAAAAGCCACCAAAAATCCCTCTCTTTCAATGTTTGGTCAGCTACTAATTTTTTTTATTTTTATTTTTTTTTTATTTCCCAACAGCAATATAACCAACTGGCCTGTGCATTTCCTTCTGCCTCCCCAGCATTAGAAGATCAGCAAGTCAAAGGTGCAGAGGGAAGTAGTAATTATTTTTATTAGACCAACGGCTATAAAAACTTGAAATGCAGGCCAGAGAGGATCCCTGTCCAGCCTCAGGACAAAAGTGACACTCAAACATGCTAGCCATGACTTTGGACAGCTGAAGCTCCAGGGATGACAATTCCACAACCAGTCCTGGCAATCTATTCTTCAGCATGAAAAAAAGGTAGGTTATGAGTGAGGAAAAAAATATCGTTAGGTTTCTACCAATAACATCACGAGCCTTATATGGAGCCACAGGCTCTTACATTAGATAAATATTACTCTCTCAACTTGTTAGATGGCATCTCACCACAGAAATGCTTCCTAAGAATCATCAGAAACATGGAAGGCTGCATTTTTCCCATCCTTCTCCCATCTCTCTGCATTGCTTCAATGCATGATTAGCACAAGCAAAGCATATTCCAACAAGTGTGCTGAGGAAAGTTCCTTTCATAAAGTTGTACTAAAATTTTCCCAGCTTGCCTATTACAATAATGTTAGAAACCTTTCTTTGAAGTAGAAACAGGTAAACGAGCTCTTATTTTACTATATGAGTAAACTAGATGCTTGTACACATGGACATATATCAATACATGCTGATTTCCAGACACATCATTCTGTTTCCTATATCAGTTATATCTTCAAAATTGTAAGCTTTGCAAATTAATGAAGTTTAATAAGTGATCACTTCCAAGAAAAAACTTACCTTATCAAAGGAAAACTTATCAAATTATTCTTATTCTTGTGTTATCTGAAGCAATTCTACTATCAAGCCTGAGTTAATCCAGGTTACTTAGTATTAATCTTGATAATTGATTTTTATTTTAATATATGCTTATTAACTTTTCATTGCAAAAGTTGAGTGAAGCAACCTTCTAGCAACCCAACATGCTCTCTATGCAATCCCTTTTGATCTGTTCAACAGCCCTCAAATGAATGATACAACATACAAATTCACTTTCCAGTATCTTACTGGAACAGCATCAAAGCACAGAAGCCCACATCCACAAAACTGAATATTTCCAGAATACAACAGAAAAAATGATTGAAATACTTGGAGATTTTGCTTTGTTGTTCTTGCTTGCACATAAAATCCTCTTTTAATGCATCTCAGTAAATGGAAAGAGAAACAAATACTACCTAGCAACATGCAGGAAAAGATCCTCAGTCTACATGCAGCAGGTATGTTCCAGACTGTGACTGACCCATATGGTAACTTTAAAGAATGAATCTTTGGTCTTTATCCTTTAAGATGTAGAACTGATATTTTGTAATTCCTTGTTTTAACTGAAGAGAATATACAGGTTGCTATAGCAATGGCTAATCTGTATTCCTGCATTTGAATATTTTACTCAGAATGCTCACTTCTGCAAAGTACTTTTATATACATCTCTGTAGAACGTAGAGCACTGGATACTACATCTCTAGATTTGCTCAGGTGCAGCTCCCCAGTTTGTGCCTGTGCCCTCACATTTTCAGGGAAGTATGCTTTTGGAATCTTTGCATTACAGATAAAGAAGCTACTCTGCAGAATTAGCAATTTGGGATGAGAAAGATAAGATGAAAGAGTCGCATCATCTCACAAGAAGTCCCTGAAGCTATTGCATCTCTTGAAATGTGATTTGAAACTCAAAATCAGTGCAGGGAGCAGCTACTTCTGCTGTGCGGCCACATCCCCCTACTTGCAGTTCTGTGCATAGGGGCAACAGGACCAAAGAACACAATACCTCCACGTGGGGAGAGTTCATCCTGAAAGGCACAGTGAGGGAACCGCGATGGAGTCTGCTCTCTTCAGTTGGATGGGGTGGTTAATATTGGGCATGGTATTTTTTTTCCCCCACTTGCTACATGTCCATAAAGAAAGTCCGGCTAAAATTTGTAGAAGAGCTTTTTATTTAAAGAAGTAGTATGTATGATGAATTATCTGGAGAACAGTACTTTATGGGAGAATTCTGAAGACAGAAACCAGAGCACATTATTAGTATGGCATTCATTTTGCTAACATTAGATGCACATATATATATAATATATATATATACACACACACACACATATATATACACATGTATACACACACACACACACCTATGACCCACTCAACAACAGAAAGAAAAGTAGTTTTATTGCCCAGATTTTGCCATTCTTTCTATGTTGTATGAAAAATCAGCAGAACTTGTCTCCCCTGCTAGTTACACTCCCCCTTATCTTTTCCATACATTTATATTCCCTATCCCTACTGAACATAAACACACAAATACTCAAACATTTATTGGGTACATAGGAAGCAAGCCAAGGCACCAGAAGCCAGAGCTATTATTTTCTCAAGTTCAGAATGTAGAATTTACCCACCCTGATGCAGGGTGTTCAGGGAAAAGACAGGAGAGAGCAGGATGATAGATGAATCTGGACTGAGCAATCCTTTATTCTGCAAATAGATCTTGCTAATACAGTAGCATATGAACGATCAGCTCTTCCCCAGGGGCAACCCTGTCCCTCAATGGGTATGGAATCTAACATGACAAATATTGATTTCCCCAGAAGAATTTGTTTTCCAAACACAAGTGAACTATTATCTCAAATCAACAATCAAACCTCAGCAGCAGTTTGCATTTAAAGATGTTTAAAATATAACTGTAGTGTACATAATGTAACCAGGTAAGCCTAAATGCAATATGTATTTGCATACAATTCTTGTAAGTATAAGAGATAAGTATTGCAATACTTAATTATTTGTGAATCAACACTGTTTTTAAATTAACTGCTAGGTGTATTTTGGTGTCATTTATTAAATGCACAGTCCAGCGCCTTTTCAACTTGAAGGAAAATTCCAATAACACCGGAATCAACAGACGTGTTCTAATAAATCCTGTTTATCCATCAATATAGCAGACCTAGTCTCTTCTGCTGTAGTTTAGTGCCGCTTCAGTTATACAAATTTAAACTATGTAAATTATACATAATTTATTTTACTATTTGAGATAATTTAGAGTCTCTCTGCAGTCATTGGTATGGCTTCACTGGATGTGAGACTACTATTTGACTCCTATTTAACTGATATTTGTAAAATAAATTTCCCCAAACTTCAAGAGGAAAATAGTGGATTATAAATGGATATACTTATTCCATTCAAGAATACCTATTTGAGATTTATCTTATTCTTTTACCATGAGCATATCAACACAATAACATGAAATGACATGGAAACTGGAAAATTAAATTCTTATGTGGTATATATAGCTTTCTCACATTCCTCATATGAATAAAGGGCATCAATTAATCCCCTTTTAATTTAGTCTATTAACTCATTGTCTATTTGCACAGTTTGTCTGAACTGCCTATTCAGTAGTACCCTTAAGATGATACTAATTAATTTTCTATATCATCTGATGCACCTTCAGCAGTATATATACTACATGCTCACTGCTGGAGCTATCACATTATTTCTGCTATAAAACTAATGTATAATGTAAGAAAACCAAGACCAAACCAAAACTATTTTTTCTGTTCATAAGTATCAGTTGCGGAAAAAAAAAAAAAAATGAAACAAATGCTTAATGTCATCAAACGTCCTTTTGTACCATGAAGACCCAAGAACAGTTTCTTCTCAGGCAATTCAAGTAAGATTAGTATGATGGTGATGTCATGCTTATCAAGTTTACATCAAACTCATAATCTGGGGATAGTACTTTTTCAATATTTAACCTGTCTATCAAATTCTACCTCAAAAATATCTATTCCAGACTGATTTATTTTTTTTTAATCTAACACAAGAAACATTAATTAGTGTTTATCACATGAATCAGGTATTACATTCTTCTGTCTTCTGAAAAATTATAAATAAATTACTGGATTTATCTATAGTGTCAAAAATACTTCAGACAAATTATAATACTTTCCTTAAACTATACATCCTCAAAGTAAACTCCATTCATCTATCATAATCAAATATAGACTCTAAAGCAGAAACAAGCTAGATTAATTTCCCTGGCCAATAAAATCTGCTTTTCCTGTGGAATACAAATGGATATTTTCTCTAAGCATTGGAAAATCTTTCCACCAGGGCAAATATTATACAAATTTTCATATGGTTGTTTCTGAACTATGAACATGGAGATTCAGCATCCATCTCAGCTCCACTGAGCATAATTTCTGTTTCAAAGACTGAAACCATTTATGGAATTCTACGATATTCTAGTACTTAACAATACCAACATGTAGCAACCCCAGTGGGGAAAAGAACAAGGACAGGAAGAAGACAGGAAGAGAAGAAAAAGGAATAAAAAGAAAATGAGAGGAGAAAAGAGAGAAGGAAAATAAATGACAAAAAAAAAAAAAAAAAAAAAAAAAAAAAGGGAATAGCACAGTTCTTGAAAGATCATTTAGAAAATATTGCCTATTTTTCCTTTCCCAGCACTGTAAGTAAAAATTCAGATGATAGAAACAGAACTACCCATGAAACAAAGGAACAAAAGCTGAGAATAAGTCACTAAATTAAGCAATTATGTAAACTTGAATGACTAAAGTGTGAACTGTTCATCATAAAAGTCAGTTGAGAACAGGTGATTCAGAGAGTGGAAAGTTGGAGATTATTTAAGAATATCTTGCAAGCTAACAAAGCTAACTCAGCATATGGAAATTTGGCCAAACTGATTTAAATAAATAAATAAATAAATAAGCTAACTTAGTTTAGATAAGCAGTGAAAGATACATAATGAATGGAAGAAAGTAAAGCATTTCCAGCAATATCAGGACTAAGAAACTGCATAGTTGATCAGGGAAAAAAATGAAAATTTGGAGAAAAAAATGTCTAGCAGATTTAAGTACTAAAAAAGATCACATCAAAAACACAGCATTTATAAATACGTTCTGTATATCTACACAGTTTATGGAAAATATATTAAGATCAATAATAATATAGGAAAAGCAGAAATATTGAAAAAAATTAGTCTTCAGTCAAAAGCTAGCTGATAGAGTGTGAAGTGCTTTCTACAGCAACAATAGTTAGAGAGGGGCGACTAAATAACAGCTGCTGAAATTAAACAGATCTGATTAACCTGCACCCTAAAATTTTGACACAAAAATTGGTCTCAAATTTGTGGTGCTTGGTGCTAGCCAAGCAGCATCAAAACTGTCCAAAAATAAGATTACACTGCTAAACTTTGAAAAACAGACAAACCAATAAAATCCACAAAGTGGAAGTCAGGTAATGACAGGTAATGATGCTCTTGTTGGCCTGACATCAGCTAATGGCAAAATACTTAAATCACTGACATACGACTTAGCTAACTTTATTTCCCATAAATACATATTGACCAGCATTAATTGTACTTTATTTTAATTTCTTATTAGCAATCTGGAACTTAGCTTTCATTTCGTTTGTTTTGTTGTTTTAAATGTATTTGAAAGCTTGACTGATAAAAAGGCTGCATCTTCAAAATAATACTTTTCTACAGAACAAAATTTTCAATGAGAAATTAGACTTAAATGAAGTTACCATGAAATTTACAGAATTAACTCAAAAAAAAAAAAAAAAAAAAAAAAAAAAAAAGAATGAAAAAACAGTAAAAAACAAAATTAAATGATGGTAAATAAGAAACATCTGGTTTTAGCTGAACACTGCAGAACTTGGCTCTTAATTCCATAATTAACATTTCTACTGGTAATTTGAAATAAAATTTAAATAATTACAGAATTACAGATAAGGTTTGTATACAACAGACATGAAGAATGCTCTAAAATACAGGAAGACACAAATACTAAGTGGGGTCCACTGGGAAAGCTGAGCAAAGAGGAGTAGAGGCTGGACTCAACATCAAGTTCAACAGAAGTATGCTGTTGTATTTATGTATTAGGAAACTATGTTGAGAATCAGTAGCTTAGAGGAAGCCTAGAGTCAAGAGAATTAATCACACAGATGCTGCAGCAAAGATCAACATCATCACTGGATGTACATACAGGGAAATCCCAAGCAAACAATCAGATGTTAAACTGCTTTCTGTACTTGGCTCCGGTACAGCAACAGCTGGAGCAGTGCCCCATTCCAGGATTTATAATTTTTTTAATCAGGTGGATATGTTAGAAAACATTCAGGGCAGAGACAAATACAACCAATCAATTAGAAAACATTGCATTGCAAAAGGCCACAGAACTCCATCTATCTCGCTTATTGAAGAGAAGCTTGAGGAGTGACTTGAGTGTAAAAGCAGCTACAAGCTGCATACAATTCCTAATATACAACTCCAAAATCTAGGAAGACCTATGTATAAAAACTTCTAATAATGGAATTTTATTAGTAAGATCAGATTAGAAATTAGGTACATTTTGTTTGCTGTTACTTAAGAATAATTTATTACTTGAATAAATTACTAAGACCAGTATCCAGAGTCACTTTCAACAAATCAAGTTAAGATGTTCTTCTGAAAGATGTAATTCAACTGAATTAATTTGGGAAAGTCATTTGGCCTTGTCCCATGATTGTGGAAGCCAGGCTAGGCTGACCAAACTGGTGCCAGCCTCTCTGAACTGGAAAACAGTGCCTTTAAGCATTCTTTCAGCAGTATATGCCAGGTACACCAATGTTTTGGTGCTTTTTATAGCATGTTAATGATCATTGGGCAAACAGGTATGGTAAGGGACTATGATTAAATGAAGTAATTTGTAATTAAAATTAAATGCAAGTTGAATTTCTGTTACACCTTTGATTCTGTTATGAATGCTAGTCCAGTATTTCCATAATAACTCACATTAATCAACATTATCTCTGCAGCTTTTTAAAATCTTTGTATGCAGCCACTTTTCTCAGTACAAGAAGTCCGCCACCACAAGGAGAAAAACAACAATGTATGTTTACTTATAAAATATAACTTAAAGAGCTTAGGATGACTGTTGGAAGGTTGGTTGGTTGTAATTATACATATGTCTTAATTTGTAATCAGGTATAAAAGTAAATTTTAAAAGCTGATTACAGTGTAAACAGTACATAAAAGTAACTATTTTGTTTTGTAAATAAGAAAACAAAAGTTTGGCTTTTTCCTCTCTTCAGTCTCTTCTTCCAACATTATTTTTTGGAACTGGGCAGAGCATATACCAGAGAAAATAAATAAGGCAGATGGTTTAACGTCTGTATTATCTGGAATTCCATCAATTTACCAACTACTGAATTATTGCTAGGTATGTTACTCACAACCAGTACCAAAAAAAATTAATTAATCCTTAGAGGGTTGTATAAGCTAGCACATAAAGCAGTGGTCTTTCATCCCCAGTAATATCCATACAACATAGTTCTTCTAAAATTTTGCAAAGATTCAGCTGCTGCTACCAGAGCAAAGCAATGTTTCTGGAGTATGGAGATTGATTCAGAAAGGTACTTACACACCTTTTGTTTGTTGAAAGACCGTTCCTATTTAAAGACCATTCCTATTTCAGACAACACTTAGATGTGTTGAAACTTCAGATGAATTTCTGAGATAGGTGAAATAGGAACAGACTAGTGACTCCTAACACACACACAAGCCATCAAAAAAAAATACCACACTAAAAGACTCCTTCAGAATTTAAAACTGAGCTAATTCTAATCATCACAGAGTTTTGAATAAGAAAATAACTCATAAAATGTCTCACTGACTGAAGTGAACCATTATAATGATCACTCTGTTGTATAAATACTTTTGCTCAGGGTACATCTTCATTTGTTTAAAAACAGAACTCTTGTTAAAATGCAGCTTACTTTTTAGTACTTTTAAGAGTATAAAAAGGGCTGTCTTGGAGGAGGCTCTGTATTCTTTAGGGATTCAGAAGCAAGTTAAAAAACAATCTCATAGTCATCATCTGGACTCCTGGAAGCAGTCATGTAGACGAAGAGCAGATAGATTAGCAGCCCTTTAGGCAAGGCTTGAAACTTGACCTTATCTATCACAAAGCAGAAATCAAAAACAATAAGAAAAGCTTATGAGTGAGCTCTGTTTAATTTTCTATTTCCACATTACTAACAATTAGAATGATACAATGTTTCCTAAGGGAATATATACATTTCTAATCTATGAACTAAAATATTTTTAAATTTAAGCACATCAGACCTGAACTTTGCATCCAGAACTGCATGAGTCCAACCATCAAACGTATTAATTCCCTGTTCATATCATTTATGCATACATTTATCTTTCACCCAAGTTATCCTGAGTCATGTTTGAATTCTTTTTCTATAACGCAGGAAATAGTTATCAACAGATACAGCATTCATCACATATGTTGTGTTTCTTTTTTTTTTTTTTTCTCCTGTATTTCAAGTGTTATGAGGTGGTGTGTTTTTTTTTTTTTTGGTTGCTTGCTTGCCTGATTTTTCTCTTTATGTTTTAAGATTTGTGCTCCTGTAAGGAAGGGTAAGTAGACAACACTAACACTGGGAAGTCCTATCTTCCTCAGTAACCTATTAAAAATAGTAATAAAAATTAAGATTAAACCTCCTATGTACGCCTACAAGCAGAATGTAATTTTCAGCAGTGTTTAGTATCCAGTAATTCTCATTAATGATCCTACAGGTGCCCCCCCCCCAAAAAAAAAAAAAAGTATGGGAATATGATCTGTATTTTAGAGTAGAGCAAGCTAGCAACATAATAGATTTTTAGTATGTTCTTTATGGAAGAGATACACTTGTTTTTATCAAAATAAGCAAAACAGAAGCATAAATAGAGGCATGGCTCTTAAAAGAAACCACAGGTCTGCCCAATAATAAAGAACGGCTGAAGAGCAGTTCATCCTTGGCAAACAATTTACCTCTGTCATCCAACCAAGGTCAGTGGCACATCCAGTTAATAGCTACATCAAAGACAGAAGCATAAATTACGGGAATACTATAACTTCAAGTCAGTTTGGGCAGAAAATGGATGAAGTTTGGAATTTGTAAGTCTCCCCTCAGCCTTTTCAGTTTTTGCATAAAGTTATGTGGTCTTTCAATGTGATAATTTTAATTTTTAGTAATAATTCTCTCAGATTGCTAAGAGAAGAGCCCAGGAAATTTTTCTTTCAATTGTATTTTGTTAATCCCAAAATACTGTAGCCAGTAGACCAAGGTCTGTTTTCCTGAACACAGTTAGTATGTTTAACTTTAAGCCTGGAAGTATTCCCACTGAAGTTAATTTGACTACTAATAGTTGTTACTAAATAATAGAGGAATTCGTGTTTTTTGTCCTCACAAGCAGATCATTTCCAGTGCTGGAAATATGTGCATGCCCACACACACCCCTGAAGTTTGACTATTACAACTAGTTCTACCAAACCTGATGTTTATACATACATGAAAGTGGTAATTTTATTTGTGTCTTAAATACAAATATTTTTTAAAGCCTCTAGTTTTCTTGGTGGTAGCTGAGCAATGGAAAAGTCATTTAGGAGGGAAGTTCTTCTGAAATTAAACATCCACTTAAAGAATTTAAATGATCTCTTGTACCCAATGGTCAACCTGAAACCCTTAGCGCTGATTTTCTGGCAGCTTGATTTATACATTAGAAGTATTTCTTCTTGGTGGCTTTTGCTGACTTTCAGGAGCCTAACATATGAGCCTTAAGACTATATACTATGGTTCTGTACTGCTACAGCGGCGAACAATTGGCTGAGACAAGGTAATGTGATTTTAAAGCGGTTTGCTCTTGCCTACCTTAATAAAATGAAATGTAGTGACAGAAAAATGTGACTGGAATAATATTGAATAATCCTATAGTAAGATGATACTCCTGCCACATGACAAACCTTGTTTCACATCACTTTAGGCTATTGGTTATGCTGTTTGTATACAATTATGGTGACGACGTTTGGTGTTCCCTTCCACATGCCTATGTGCATTTCTCCTGCCTATCTATTCAGATTGGAAACTGACTGGGATCATGCTGCTTTTTCTGTCTGTTTGGGTGAAATGTTGTGACTGTAGGTACCTGTTCAAGTACTTACTACAAGAAAGGTATTTTAAGTAATGTTTAATAGACAACAGAGACAAGGGCTTCTTCCTAGATGTAGAACCAACCAATTTCTGTAGCTTGACTTGCAGATAATAAAATTTTTGGTGTAGTTTTTAGTTACCAAAATACATGGCACTTTCCTCAAATAGATGTTTTTAGAAGTTCTGTGAATGGTATGGAATTGAATGAGGTTTCATTTATTTATTTATTTAAATGACAATGGATATGATATAGGAACAGGAAGAAAATGTTGCTACGTTAATCAAAGTTGTCAGCTCTCGTTACTGGAGCACTCTTTGTATCAATTTTTAAAGGGTTTAATAAAACATGGGGACTGTTTCTCCTTTTTCTAGTCTGTAGTCATCTGGCTTCACTGAAGTTAAGAAAGCTCCTTTGCATGTAGACCACAATAATGAGAAGAGAACTAAAGATTCTCTCCTGCTGAAGGATTCAGCACCTGGTAAGCCATTTTTTCCTGGGTTGAAAAAGAAATCAGCGGTAGGTAACAGCCTCTGCTTAAACTTCTTGATGCACCCTTTGCAGCTTCTACTGACTACTGGGCAGCGGTAATCTTCAGTATGAATTTTGGGCCGAATTCCATGTTCATTTATTTTTGTGGATCAGATACAGCTCTAATCTGATTTGCTTGCTTAAGGACTGAGAGGCTAATTTAGTCTCTTGGGTATATTACATATTTTCATTTTGCTATTCTGTACATGCATATTAAAAAGAAGCAGGACTGCTTGATTTTTCATGAAGCTAGGAAATGCAGTGCCGTCCTTTTAAAGCTCTGAAGTTTATGTTGTGTACTAAACACATAAGTAGTTCTGCTGGGTTTCCAAGATGCAGTTCTTCCTGGGGTAGGCTGTGGCAACTGCGTAATTAAGACAGCCACACAGTGCAGCAGTTGAGCTTGGGAAACAAGAGTATTGCACTGAATTGAAATGGAAATGATGAAGGTCCACCTTAGCCAACTCAGGCTGTCTGACTACTGTAACTTCAATAAGGAAGGGAACTCAGCAGTTACCATGGAGGAAAACTAAAACTTGTTTTGCTGTGCTTCTGTAAGGGAAGATGTTGAATACAGTCACCCCTGTAAAAATTAGTGCTGACAACTTTGCAGGAAGAAATAGAAAAGTGTTTACAAGAAACATTTTAAAACTAATTAGAATGGAAAGCAGTTTCTAGGTCTGACACAGAAAAGTGGTCTGCTGGACTTTTTTTTTTTTTTTTCCCTTTTCCCATTTATCAAAGAGATTTTTCATCATATTGCACATCTGCAGCCTTCAGAACAAATTCTGGCAAGAGTACTCAGCGTCACCATGAGAAAGAGCCTTAGATATTTCCCCAGGATAGAAAAAAGCCAACCCCTATCAATTCCCATTTCTCAAACAGAATGATGCCTTTAACACTCTGTAATGAAAGTTTTTATGTGTGAGAGGGATTACCAACATCAGCCTGTATTGTTCTTTGATGTGCCCCAGAAATATTACAGCAGAAGTTACTAAAGAATAAATTGGAGGGACTGAGTAGCCCCACCAGCACAGTTTGTCTCTTCACCATTAGCCAATTTATATCAGGGTGAATTCCTTCCTTCAACAGGCTTGTTGAGTTTCTTTATGCTTTTCTGTGTTGTCTTTAAAATTCATACGTTAGTGTCACGTACATCGGTGACTTTTTGTTTTACATTCGTGTTTATTATTTCACAATATAATGGTAAGAAGTAAATCAGTAACAAACCGGTATTAGATGCCTCTGTACTGCAGAAGAAAACCTTCTCAGTCCTTTAGATGCAAAGGAATGGAAGCTGCATTTCTGAATGCCTCCAAACTGGTATTTGTACAAAAACCACTAGGTCTAAACCTTTTGGTAGCACCTATTGCCAGTTTCTAGAAACATTTGCTATGAATTATGGTTAGATCAGGCACAAGGAAGCCAAGAATTCCACACATTGCAGCGCACATCACTCCCCTGTCCACAGAATTATATATCCATATATACCTATATATCTTAAAAAAAAAAAAAAAAAAAAAAAAAAACACATACTGGGCTGAACATACAGATCTGTAATTTCTCTGATTTACTTTAGCAACTTACGTCTCAGGATGGATACATCTAGACCCTTACTCTAAGAAAATAATTATTAACTTGTTCTTTCTTGTCCATCAACCAGCATGCTACTTTTCAATATCACTGTCAAGGTCCCGAGTGGTTCTATGTGAAATTTCTGAAATCCAGACCTGTTCCTTGCATTGCTTACTTTTTACCACCTACTCTGTTCTTGTATTGGAAAATACTGCCATGTTGGTTGACATACATTTTACAAATCTGCTTACCTGCAATGTAGCAAATCCTATTATTGTATATGAGCACAAATTAACTGTGCTACTCCATGCACCGTGACTTCACATACATCAAATATCCTTCTTTCAAGGGACAATGTTGCCCTAGGTCTTTTGCACACTTGAGGTTAAAAACAACAGCCTTTCCCTCCCCCTCCCTTCCCCTCCCCCCCCCCAAAAAAAGACCAAACAACAACAACAAACACTATTTAGCTATTAGCTACTATTTAACTAGTAACTATTTTAGCTATTATCTCTAAGTAGTCATTCACCAGTGCCCTTAAGAAGAATATTAGTCTTACAGGACAGTTTTCTAATCTGTGTGAAGCACATCTTTTATGTAAGGACCCCAAGACATTCTCTCTCAATTCAAGATAACAGTATTCCAGTGAGGAATCTGGACTTCTATTTATTCACTCTTCATCAGATTTTCAACTCTGCATCCTTTCTTGCCTCTTTCAATGTACAATTAAAAAAAAATAAAAAAATAAAAACCTTTTAAAGCAGCACGGTTGTTCTAATTTATCTGTTGCCATCTCTCCTTTTTAGGATCTAAGCTGCTTTTTTCCCATCCCTATTATTTGATATTCCTCTCCCCCAACATTTAGTGTTATCAAGGCAGGGGAGAAATACTTCATATTACCCTTCTGAATTCTAGTACAAAAGTTGCTCAATATTATATGCAAATACTTCATAATATATCTATATACTTCCTTTCAAGCTCCCTAGTCTCAGAGGGAGCAAGGCAAGAGGCTCTCTAAAAACAGTGCATGATACATTGCCATTTCTTGGTGTTCCAAGTAAAACAATGGAAAGGAGAAAGATTTTCACCGTTGTTCATTTTACTGCCAGATCGATACCCATAAGCCCTCAACAGGCTCATCACCTATGACAAAGCAGAGCTCCATGCATTTACACCCCTTCTCTCCATAGGGCACGCTCCCCCTTCCCCACCTCTCCATCCTGTATCCAGACATCTCTGCACTGCAGCCAGAAGACTACTCCACTACATCTCTTTTCTTACAGTGACACCAGAATCCTGCCACTCTGTGCGGATCACCCATTCTTCTGGCTTGCTTTCCTTTGCTGTGTGCTTTCATGTATCAGTAATTAGAACTGAATTCTTATTGACAACTGCTTTAAAACATGTAGTGGCTCAGGCATCCACATCAAACTTCCTGAACCAAAAGTTACTTAGTTTAAAACCGGAAGATTCTTATTCCGCAAACTTGTGGTGTCACGGTCAATTGATGACTATTGTAGAACATTACAGTAAAGCATTTATTTTATAAGACAACACCTGCTACACAGATAGCTTGATAGTGCCTAATACAAGAAGCAATAATCAAGAACACGAATAGGCAATTTATTTTAAATTGTCATTACTTAAACAGTAGACACAGTTCTCCACTGTATATAAAAACTTGCAAGCACAACTGTTTGTATTACAGTAATTTTAGGAGGATATTGGATGCAATTTGTCCATCTCTTAATGAAATTTAACTGCTTGAAATAAGGCCGTACAAGCTGACTCAAGGTTTCTACAAAGCCCAAGCCTGCACACCCCAGTTCACATCAGCTGCTCTGTGATACGTGGTTAGCATTGAGGCACCAAAATGGATAGGGAGGAAAGGGAGGGAACTGACCCCTTAGCAGTGAATCATTTTCAGACCTGAGAGTCTAAGAATAAGAATTTACCTCCATGACAAACAATTTCTGTTACTGTAAACTCCCAAGCCAGGAAGATACCAATCTTGATTATAAGCTTGCTTGTTTGGGGAAAGAGTTACTATCACCTCCTCTTTAGAAATGGATGAAAAGAAAACAAAGAATCAAGTACTAAACCAAAAACTAGCAGGAAGTCCTTGCCGCATTTTAGAAGTATTCAGATTTTTTTATTTTTATTTATTTTTTTTTTTTTGAAGAAATCCAATTCTTCAGACTGAGGATTCAGTATTAAATCATTACCAGTATTTTGTAACTGGGGCTACAATTTTTGCTGTAAATAAAACAGATTGCTTCAACTTCCCCTGTTTTCTGAGACTATAATTTAAGAATAAAGTCATTATTTAGAGCGTATTATGAGGTAAATTTTTTAAAATTACAACTCAGAGAGGAACAGATGCTCAGCACTTTATTAATATGGATTAAATGTTTTCACTTCTAAGATAGCTTAGGGTTACTCTTCCGCTCAGCCCCATAACAGAATCGGGTCACCTACTGCATCTCCCAATTTCTTGTTTCCAGAAATATGACAGTCTTACCAATGTGAGTAGACTTGGGTACCACAAAAAGTCTTTTATATTTCACTGTGTGTGTGATGGCCAAGTCATATTAATGTGAAGATAAAATATCACGTGACTGTGTGGGGAACAAAACAAACAAAAACAAAAACCAGCAAATGGGAATGTTAGAATAAGAATATTAACCTGCCTTTTGCAATTTCTATATATTTTCAAGACTGAAGAAAAACTGCAATAAAATTTTCTAGAAATACATTTTTAGAGGACATTAAAGATGGTAGATTTCAACATATAGGGTAAAACTCCTTGAAAAATTAAGAGCAAATTAAAAGATTAATAATAATTCTAGAACATTTACTTTAATGGCAACTTTCATCCATATTACAATGTCAAAACCATTCTCTGGAATTGAAGTTAAATCTTGGAGATTTACTGTGAGTAGCCCAAGTAAAAATACCAGACTATCTGGATATTGGAGTACTTCAGTTAATAAATGTTTAATATTAATAATTTCTGGTGTGTCCATTTTAAACTTATATTTCAAAATCTCATTTCTTAAAGATAGCCTAATGCAGGACAGCTCTGATGAAACTCAAAAAGCTCTTACATTACAAGTTGGTCGTGTCTATTTCCAAACCAAATCCTCAAAAAAAAAAAAAAAAAAAAGTTAGGAGTTAGGTAAAGTAGTTAGGTAAAATTGCCTTTGATGTCTGCTGAAGGAAAAGTAAGTTTTGTCTGAGTAATTATCATGGTACCAATATACCATGACCCTTTCAGGGACCCTGAAAGGAGTCAGTCCCCAGGAAAAGCTGTTTCTAAGTTCTCCAGAGAACAGAACTACTGAACCAGGAGTCTTTCAACATGAAGGTTCATATTCCCTAGGAAACCACGTGCAAAACCACACAATGTAAATGAAATGCTAAAATGGAATACCAAGTAGTTAGATGTAACTAACATTGATCTTTCTCCTATATCAGATATGGTTGTGTTGTTCCAAAAGAGTACTTCCCAAGTCCTTCTTCTTATATACAAATATTAGTGTCTGATTTGCAAAGTGAAAAAAAATAATATTATACAAGCAATCTAAGTAATTAACACTCATGTTGTTGCAACCTCAAGCTAAAAATAAACCTCCCATCTCACCCCAGGCCCTATTCACAAAAAGGGACTGTGTAGATGCCGTATCATTCATTCATGGTATCCAGCACGAAGTATGGATGAAGCAATTTTGCTTTCCACTACAATTTGCTTGAAAAATTAGGAAAACAATTTCCTAAAACTGAACTGTGCACTTCTGGAAACAGGGAAAAAATAAAACTGCAAAGCTTAACTTGCTATAGGAAAACAACGATTTATCAATTTAAATATGAATTGTTGCTTTTGCAGAAAATAGCTTACACCATGAATGCTAAGAGGCAGCAGCTAATTGAGTGTATATGTTTGTGGGGGGTGAATGTCCAAAATTGAACTTGTAAACTGCCAAGCAGAAGTGTGCTACTTCCTGGTGGTAACTTGTATGAATGACTCACGTAAGTGTCAGTAAGACCCAGACTAAACTGGCATCCAGATCCAGTACAGGGTACTCTGTCTGGACCATGACAGGAACTTCTCCTTCAAGAGAAACCTTTCATCACAAAATGTTAATCATACCAGTATTTTTTGAACAAAATATAGGCACACCAGGAAAACAAACAAAACAACACGCCAACAGAGTAACTAAGGCAAAGGAATAAAATGATAAAATCAAATATTTGCTGAAGGTAACAAAAGCAAATTACGACTTCTGAAAAACCTATTAGGATTCCACACCAGGTTTCTTCTTTAAATGGTTGGAACAATATATTATTATTTTTGTGATGTATTTGCAAGCACATGTATATACACACTTATATGTACACTCCTATATGTATTTGGGCCAAGCAGAACATACATGATGGACTGAAAATGAGATACTGGTACTGCTAAGCGAAAGACATGAAAACATTTATAGCAACATCTTAGAAAATCCAGATTAAACTAGTAAACTGAAAACAGACCATTTTCTTGGCTAATGCATATATCCTTTGAGTCTACAGCTACAGCTGATAAAAACAAATTGCAGCACCTATTTCCAAAGAAGCAGACATGAAATCTAATAAGCCTAACCATGAAACTGAATTGGATAAACTTTCTGTTGATCAGCCAGTACCTTCTTTTTGATTTTCCCCATTGTCTGGCTTCTCAAATCTTAGCAAAAATATTTGTGGGTTCATGTGGCTTAACAGAAAGTGCACATATTTCAAAAACATCACTTCTCATTTTTGCTTATTGGAATGCAAGAAGCAGGGTGGAATAATTTCAGCCAAGTTAACTAAATTTTGAGTCAAGTTAACTACAATTTCAGCACGATTACATGTTAGATTTGGTAAGAATCAGGAACAAAGTGGAGAGACAGTTTTCAGCATCTTGTTCACCTCCCCTTCAAATATATGTTTTCATGTGTAGAAATTAAAATCCCCAAGCCACTGCAACTCTTTTTTAAGATGACACACAAGGATAAAAATGATCGGTAAATGAGCAAGGAGCAAAAAGGCAGATAAACAATCAAAATGTCTGAGGTCATTGCTTATTAACTCCTTTGAGAGGGAGCCAAGTCCAGGAGCAAACTTATGACTGATGCTAGGAAAATAACTTTTAAGATTAAGGGTTCTTTCCTGTACTACTGCATATTTTTCCTGAAAGAGGTAAGGCTTTATGGACAGTATATGTATTATGACTCCAAGCAAAACACGGGTGCAAACTCATCTATTACCTTACAAAAATTTAAGGCATAAAATTTAGGATCATTGACTGATAATCTTTAAGATCTCCAACCAAAAATACAATTTAGCACAAAACAAAGGAAAGGAGAAGCCTTAGATCAGAAAAGTTGTTCAATTTTAGAAAAGCTCAAGTGCAGGTAGCAATAGCTAAGGTAATCTGCACTTGTCCCTTGAGAAGAAGTTGATGCATGCTGGCTTTTTATCTACAATTTTTTCCTCTTAATTCCACTACCAGGCTATGTGCTTTGTTGTTGTTGTTTTTGTTTGTTTATTTTTTCTACTCTCTTTTCTAGCTATTAAAAGAAAGAACAGTTGAGAGCAATTCCCCATCAGTCCAGTTAAGTAATCTAAATTCCGAATTCTAATTCTAAAATTTCTGTATCCCTAGGAGCTGCCAGAAGAATCAAACAATACCTCTTGAGGCCAGAACAGGTAGAAATGGAAGACTTAATAACTGCAAGTGTTCAATACAGAGAAAAGAGGAGTGAAAGAAATGCAAGTAGCCCAGACATACACCATGAAACTTCAGAAGTCTCGTTATTTAGTGAGCAATGAAGAGACAGATGTGTAAGTAGCTAGATAGTTTAGGCACTCAGATTCTTCTAAGCAAGCTATTATTTGGGTTATCGGCTATCGTCGACACAATCTAGTTTTAAAATAGTAAGATACAGAACCACTTAAAGGTAAAAGATGAGAAGAAAATTCCCTTGTTGCACTTACAGTCTTACTGAAGCTTACTGAAGATGACCATCAGCATGCTTAATAAAAAAAAATGACAACAATGGGAATTTTGAGGTTATAGTCGAAGTGATATCTACTCAAATACAGACAAAAGCATGTGTCAGAGAGAGGATTTACCATTTGTTTTCAAGAGACACACCTGAACTTCAACCTTAAAAGTAACTTTTTTTTTCCCCCTATGGTTAGCAAGAATTTTTTTCCTTTGATCCAAAGAACTAATAAGCGATGCTCTTCCTTAACACAATAACATCTGGCAATAACAATTATATTGATTATCTGATTCCAGCTACATTTGCAGAACAAAGTCACAGGCATGAGTGAATAACTCTCACCTCTCTATCACGGTTTATTATGTACTAAGACAATGACCAAACTGAGGGAGGAAGCTTTTTACTGCTAGTCTTTCAGATATATTTAAATACCACCTAGCTGCTTTTTCTAATAAATGCAGAGTGACTGGATAATTAAGCCTCTCGTTAAATCAGCCTACTGTTTGGGATTTCAGGTCCCGTTTACATTTTGCCCCTCCCACAAAAGCAGACATAAAAACAAGCTTACTTGAGTAAACTGCTGAATTGCTGCACTGCCAGAAACACTGTGCCTTTTATGACAGCAAAATTCTTCTTAAGGAGACACAAGAGAAATGAGCTTTGATAAATCACCATATTTCAGACCTAATCTGTTTTATAGCTAGAAAGTAGATGAAAAAATGTTTCCAATGCATAAGAAAAAGCAACCTCCCATTTTTGCTCTTCCACCTTCTTCTCTTCTCGTTTTTTTTTTTTTCCTTAATGTGTAAGAAAAGAAATAGAAAAGGAACACACACACAGAGGAATATCTGTAACACCTCTACCTCTCTATAGTTTAGTGCAGGCTCCCAAAGAAAGCAGATCTTTCAGGCAAAATCTAGATAGTTTGACAGTAGCCTACTGGCATGTTGCACTCTAAGAAACTCTACACAGTAAAATTATAATCAATATCAACAAATAAATTCAGCAGCCACATAGGAAAATATGCAAATTGTGTTTGTAATTATCCACTTTTTTCTGAAAAAACAAACATCATTCTATTTTGTAGATTCATTAATGGCAAATTAAACAGATTATTTTTATTACTGTACCACAGTCTGGGCTGTGTGCATTATGCAGCTAAATAACATTGACGAAACTACTACACTGTTAAACAGAAATGCAGAATGTAATTAGTATTCCACTTAGCATATGTAATTACTGGCATACTATAACAAAGAATGAACTGATAAACAAGATTCAGGATATCACCATTTGCCCTCATTTCAATCATTGTATTTCCTAAAAGAAATGGCATCGCTCAAACCAGTTTCTAAATATCTTAACAGAGAAAAATAAACTTGAGATGTTCTGGAAAGAAGGCCGGGGAATGCCACATTGATAACAGCATTGTGTTCCCATGATGCGAATGAATTATTGAAGTCTAGGACATGAGAATGTTCATTGTGTGATGAGGATAGTATTGTGCTTCTAGTAAATTAAGTTGGTTTGTTCTCCTTTCTGTGCATGTGCCTTTTGATTTCAATATATTGTAGCTGAGTATTTAGGTTTTACTTAATTGTTCCACAATGTCATAAAGTGAGGAAAAACAACAAACGTGAACTGTACTGAAAAACAACTCGTGATTGAGTTCCTGTTTTATAATATTCTTACTGACTCTAGTAATGTTTTGCCTTGTCTGGCTTTCAAGACAAGTACAAATACTGTACAACAGCGAAGTTTTCAAAACTTTGGTAGTTGGACACAACTCCATTTTTAGTATAACAACAACAAAAGTACTAACTAGGAGGAACAGCTCTGGAGATGTCCATTGCCTCTTATGTCCCGGACTTTGAGAATGCCCAGTTGAAAATTAAGTTATAATACTGAAGCTAGTAACATGAAGTATAAAATAAAACAGGTTACTCAGAGGATACACTATCCAAAATAGCACTACATGAATTCTACTGTCTTAAATAATGAATAAAAAATAATAATTAAATCCCTACATCAATACACTTACTTGGATTCCATTTTTACCCCTTTGGGAATATAGAAAAGTGCTACACCACATCCACTGCCCTCTCACAGCCAAGTATTAATATATAGTAAATGAAGATATCATTTTGTAGTGGCTATGTCTTTTCTTTAAACAAAAACAAACAAACAAAGGGACAACTTTTTTGTTGTTGTTCTGATAATGTTAGAGACGTTTTACAGAATTCTGCTAATGCTACCATGACACACACCAAATATATTTATGTTTCCTGGTTATATTTTATTCTCTGCTAAAAGTATTTCCTTAAGCAACACATGTGACAGAAAAGACATGTAACTGAACACTTAAACAAGTGAGTACTTTAATGGCTGAAAGACTGCAAATGCATAGAGTTCTGCTATCTTATGTCATAACTGTCTTCAACACAACTCCAAGGGTCAGAATATCAGAATCTAGAAAACCAATGAGCAAGCATTTCAGTATTTTTTTAATGGAATCAAACCATATGTATTCAGATGTTGCTGTTAAATTGGAACCAACAGTTATTGCGAATAAGTACCATCTACCCAATCTCTTCTCTTCATGGGTAAAGCATTTCTCTAAATGTGTGTAAACACATCCCTGAAATAAAGTGACACCCCATTTCCAGAATGCACCACTTAGCATTAAAAATAAAAGCTTTTATCACTGAATAGAAAGCAGAATAAGGTATCACTAAATGAGGAAGCAGAATGGTATAGACAAATACAAGCTAGGCAGTAACCAGAAACATCTACCTTCAGCTACATTCAAAGTGTTTTATTTTCTCCTTAAACAAACTAAAGCCCTACATGATGAATTAATGCCAGGTTTTCCAATTTGAATAACTCAATGTAAAATTAGTTAGAAATTTAGAATCTTTAACCCATCACTAAAAAACTTTGTATGCAGAATACAGATTTGGGAATGTTCTCTTCCAAAAGGTCAAAGTTGTTTTCAGAACTGGAGTTTACCAGTAACACATTTAGAAACGTGGTGGCACAACATTATTAAGCATCACAACACTTTACAACACTAAAGAGGTGTCATGATCCCTTTTTACTGAACAAGGCACAAAAGGATAAATAACATGTCAAAAGTCTTAACAGTGACAAAGCTGGAGACAAAATTTAGATATGACACCCATTTCCTTACCTACTTCTAAGGCAACGCAGTTTCACTTTTATCTTATTTATTTACATGAAAATACAAAGCCTTAGTTTATCTTTGTGCCAAGGAAAATTAAAATATATTAGGAGTATTATGACAGCAGTCTGAAAAATCTTCACTGAACAAGTTCTAGTACACATCAGGCTGGCCCATGAAACTAACTCTTTGTTCTTCTTACAGAAATGTATATGGAACCAGAGCTCAGATTATTATATTTGAAAAGGGGAACTGCAGTGTCCTAGTTTATATTTCATCTAACACCAACTTTGTGCTGCATATAAACTTCAAATATTGTCTAGGTCACAGTGTGGAAGTTTGTAACACCTAAATACTAGATGCCTTTGAAATATTCCAGAAGGAAAACAGATGTATTTTCCAAGAGAAGTAGAACAGCAATTGTTTTGCCTAGAACTTTCATTTTACAACAAAATAGATTAATCTCTGGAGTAATTTCACTCATTAAAGTGGTTTTACATAAATGATGGATTTGTCTGATTACGTTTCACCCAAGCTCTATGACTACCACAATAGTGCTTGTTGACTTTTTAATTAAAAATGCAGGTCCATCAAGCTAGTCAGAAAATGGAAAACCTCCTCAGAAATAATAGTCTCTACAGCTGCTATTTCTTGCAAACCTAAAGCCTGTTTACTACACAGGAGAGCAAACTATAAAAGATTTTTTTCTTTATGCAAGAGCAATGAACAACGAGTAATAAAAGGTATCAATTATTCACATTGCTTCCCAGCAGTTTAGAATTTCAAGAGGGAAAAAAAAAAAAAAAAAAAGAAAGAAAGAAACTAGACTGCTTTTGAGTAAAGAGTAAAAATTATTTGGTGAAATGCAGACATCTCTGAACGGAAAAAAAAAAAAATGCATAAATTTACGATTATTGATTTGGAACCAATTAAAACATAACCAGCTTGTTTTTTTCTAAATTTAAAAATACAGAATTTTTGACGAAGTGTAATTTCCACAATTTAAAACTAAGACCAGAGAAGCTACTAAATGGTAACACCAAGAATGAACTAAACCAGAAACAATTGCCAGAGAGTGAACAGAATGCTAGTGAATCCAATGATACAGGATCACACAAATACCTCCTAAGACAACAGCTGATGGCAGGATACAAGGACAGACCTAACTGTGTCCAACCCAAAACACTGAAATCACATTTCACATAACATATTTTAGAATCAGTATTAAAACCAAACAATTTGGGAAAGAAAACAGAGAATAAAAATAGTGGGTGCCGTCTATTACATTCGAGCAACTGCCATGCCCATGGTAACAGTAGTACACAGATCCCAAATAGGAAAGATGCATTAGCTTTCTAAGCTTCAGAAAGGTAGCCACCCTATCCATCAGGCATTTGATGGATTTCTGTCCATTTTCTCTCTTCTTAATAGAATGGACTGAAAAAAATAACCTCCGTTTTTTTCTCTCCCCAAAGTCCTTAAATTATTACATTACAGTGGTTTAGAATATTAACATAACAATGCATTTTCCTAAATAATAAAATATGAAGAAAAGAGAATGCAAGCTTTTCTTTATGGTATTTTCTTAATGAATTCAAGAGGGGAGAAAAGGATATCAAGAGTTTATGAACTGTTTAAACGTAAAGCTAAAGAATTATAGATAAAGTTCCAAACCATTAATCCATTATATACTGTGAATTGGACAACCCCAGTGAGATATCATTTCCAAAAATGAATCAAGCAAAGCCATCAGCAAATAGTTAACACTCTGAACCTCTGAAACTCTCTTTGATTCAATTCAAGCTGCAAACCTCTATGTTTAGAAGCTAATTTACACTGGAATCTGGAATTTAATCATCTCTTCTCATGCATTTGAAAATGGATGACTTTACTTCGCGTAGTCTAAATTAACTTTGAAATTTTGCTACACATAGTAATATAATACCTAGTCAGATATGCTGATTTTACCTAGAAAGAAATTAATTGCTTGATTCTTCCTCTTAATATTATCCTGATGCTGATAAAATTTCCCTAGGCAGTGCTAAGAGATGCTCTGGACTTTGCGCAAATAGGGTAGGACATATATAAAATTAGAGAATGATCATCAAGAATAGAGGAGAGAAACAATTTTTAGACAGGAAAAAAGATGACATGGAAGGAAATAATGTTTTGTTTGAACTCAAGTCTACTGATTTCAAATTAAATCAACTAAAGGCCACTAAAAAAAAAAAAAGTTGCATTTGGGAAGAGAATGTAATGTTGAATTATTATTTTTTTTTTAATTATTTTTAAGTCAATAAAATTTCTACCTGTGCCATTATTCGCATCACACTTACTGCAAGAACACTACCAAAGTGATTAGTTATGGATTTCCAAAAGCACTCTGACGAATCATCCAGAAGAGGAAATTCTGGGAAGTCTAGATATCTGGGTGGTAAGCAAAGAGGAATGTTTATGATTTCCTCTTCCTCAAGAAAAAAAAAAAAATCCACAATCAGTAACAAAGAAAAAAAACTAATCAATATGAAGAGAGTACTCCCATGCTTCAGACTGTATGAAGGCAGATGTGTTTTCTGATAAGAGTCCTCTAGCTCAGGAAGAAAAATGTCAAGTATTAGGCATGATCTAGTTCATTTATTCTTGGTCAGCTTTTGAAGAGAACAGCAAGTTCTTTGATCCTTCTAAGCCACAGTTCTGTCTTTCATAAAATCACTATCCCATCAATACCTCTCTTAATAAAGTTAATAAGTTTGATATTAAAATTAGTTATTTCTAATTAGTATATTAATCATTTAAACTGGCTTATTATCCCCATGTACAGCTCTACCTCTACACAGGAGTATCTTTCCACAGATCAGGATCTCACAGCAGTGATTTTTAAGGAGAAATTCCCTGAAAGGAAATTCTATACATTTTTTTAAAATCTAATCTTTTTTCTAGATTAAAAAAAAAAAAAAAAAAAAAAAAAGCTGTATAGGGATGGAATTCTTAATTTAATTCTTTGTGACTCTAAGACTCTAAAGTGAGAATTTTTCCAAGTAGTTGAATTACTTGAAATGAGAAAGCAGCTTTCCATATTTTTTTGTCATACTGGAATAACTAAGATGCCGTATCTCCATAAAACGGACTGGTCCACGGACTGAAGCAAAGCTTTTCTAACTATTTCTACAGGATACTGGCTTTTTCATCTAAATAGTAAGGACATACCTTGAGGCAAATGCAATGAGCTATGCATTTATTTACAGCATATTCATATTAATATTATCCTCTTCTCACAAATTTCTCAGAAATTTGTAATTGAAATTCTGAAGTCTGATAGTGGATTCTTGAATATACATCCCACAAATCACAGCTATGCATTCATACTATCTCCATATAATTTTGATCAATTTTAAACAAAACAACATCTTCACTTTTCCCCTTTCACAAAAAGAACATATTGTTATTTACAGTTCTATAATATTTCCTACTCTTCACAATGCAAAGTACATTAGGCATAACATGCCTTTATTTACAATGGAATAAAAAATGGTAACTAAGCATATCAGATCCTTTGTGATGCAGTTATGTACTCAGTAAGTGAAACAGTAATATCATCTGTACATGAAGAAAACTGCCTAATATTACCATCTTTACAACACAAATTAGTGATTATCTACTACACTAAGATGCTAATCCACTCAAAAACAAAGCACTAAAGAGTATTCCTTACACCTTCATCTTCTCTTTAAATTGCCACAATAAATTGCCATTGCTTACCTATACAACCACTTCTCTTCTGCTTCTTGTGTTTGGCAAACTTGTAGTCAGCACTCAGTTGTTAACAGATCTTGAAAAAAGTGTATTAGGATTTTTTCACAAGCAATTAAGGTCAATTAATGTGCAATACATTTACTCTCGTATACATACTCTATATTTGGTAGCTCAAACTATAGCAAATATTTATCTCACAACCACTTACTACATTTCCTGCTTACTAAGCTAGGCTGAAGACTTCCAGCTGACTATTTGTGTGTTGGGATTTTTATTTTCTAAATTATAGGAAAAACTTAAATGTAATACATTATTCTCATGGATGTATTTATTTAACACATGCAAGCACTTATTTAAAAACAAGCTTCCCTTTTTTTTTTTTGGCCCCAAGCTGCTGTCAAACTGCAAGGTACCAACTTTTCTATGCAAAGAAGACTCAATGGCTCTGAGAAGACAATCTCAGTACACATCCCTCCTGAGTTCCAGCACTGAGATAAATCAGAAGGTTCAACACTCCACAGGAGCAATGCTCCAAGTTGACAACCAAACAGCTGTGCTGATTAAACTTCTGCTCTTCACTCAAAACATTTTATTGAATCATCATTATTCTGCTAACAAGGAAATTACAATCAATTCACTCTGAGCCACGGCCACCAGCAGTTAAGCAGGACAATAAATAACTGAAAAAAAAGTCAAGTTAACCTTTATCATAGAACCATAGAATCATCTCAGTTGGAAAAGACCTTCAAGATTATTAAATCCAGCTATGAACCTGACCTACCAAGTCCCATCACTAAATCACATCCCCTAGTGCCACATTCTATAACAGCAGCATGTAGGAGGAATCCTCAGCACTTGGTTCCAGCCAACATCAGATGTATTAAAGATCACCCTGAACCTTTCTTAAGAAAAGCAGAGTTAATTAGCTTTAACATTACTCAAAACATCAAAATCTATAACCATTCATGTCATTGACAAATTGACCTCTGATTTTGTTATTATTAATAATACAGTAATTATGGTTTTCATGCATACTGCTCTTTTTAGCCATTAACTAAGTAACGTCTAACTTCATTTTAGTACAAATACATTCCTGCCTTCATAAAAAAAAAAAAAAAGGCAATCTAATGAATCCAAATAAGCCGGTATATGCATATCTAGTTTACAATTAAACAAAAAATGCTTTTAAGGTAATTCTCCAGGAAAAGATTTGCAAACAGAAAATTAAAGAAAGAAAGTTTAAAAGAACAAAGACTGAAAAAAAAATAAAAGGAATATAATTTGTGGAAGAAGTTAGTGACAACATAAGTTCAAAAAAAAAAAAAAAAAAAAAACACCTATGGATATAAGATGCAAAAAAACTCAAAAATGAGAACTACTTTGGCTTGGCATTTTTTTCAATTTGTAGTTGGCAACTCACATAAAATGAAAGGGTAATCTGAAAGATTTATTTCCAAAATGGATACCTACCCCACAGCCTCTTCAGTATGCAGAAAATGAGCTTTGTAAGTATAACAACAAAAATGATTAATGACCCTTGACATTAGAATTTAAAATGTCCTTCATGCAAATACATTGGTTCCTCGATTCTGTTGTAACACAATAGCAAGGAGATATTAGAATTGCAAAACTGTACGGGAAAAAAAAAAAAAAAAAAAAAAAAAAAGAAGATGCACCGAAGTTACACAATGAAGTAGTTTCATTGTGGTACTGAGAGGATTATGAAATGAATACAAGATAACACTGATAGACAAGTCTAGCAAGCCTTTTCCCTTCAAAGTATCCATTCACTTAAATTGCCCTCACTGGAAAAATAAAAAAATAAAAATAAATTAAAAAAAAAAAAAAAAGTGAAATGATTTTAACTGGTCAATAACAGCTTAAGTAGCAGGAAATAAACATTAATTTTATTGAGCAAATTAGAGGTTTCTTCTTAAAGGGAAGTTGTCTTAAGTTGTCAAAGGAAAATGACAACTTTCATAAATCCAATTAGATTTTTGAAAACCTGAGCAACAGAATTCCCATATATATATTAAAAAAAAAAAAAAAATAGATGTGAACATTTAATCTGAAAAGTTCTTTGCCCTTCAGTATTTTTAGAAAAAATGTGGCTGTACTCCATTACTATAGCACAAGTGAAAGTTGAAAATAATTAACTAGAGATATAAACATGAAACAAGTATTCCCTTTTGCTTCATTTCCACAAAGAAAAATGAAACTGAGCTTAAGAATCAGATAACAATATGTCTCATACTTAAAGCTATGTACATACTGAGAACTAGCCCAAAATTAGCTAGTATATCTAAACCATGAAATAGGCTGCATAGGGGAAGATCAAATGACCCTTAAACTTCGGTTTAACTGTATTTTACACAAGACAAATGGCAAAAGCAAAACAATTTGCTTTGTAGAATTCACACAAGGAAATTCTATTTGCATAAGGATAAAATGTGTTCTTATAATACTTTGTGGTATTTGCGTTAACTGTTATATCAAGAGGCCAAAATGAAAGAAAAAAAATAAACACAAACACTGAAACATCTTGAAAATCAGGACCTACTGTCGTAAAAAATTTTTCTGAAGAACAATAAAAGAGGTTCCAAATTGAACTTCATCAAAAAAGAATGCAATTGTTATTTCCTCTAGTGCTAAAATGTAAATGGCCAAAGAAATGCGACATAAAGCTTCTGAAATTACTACTTGTAAATCAGAGAGATAACCTTTAATGTGTTCTTTGCTGAATATTTGCCTACAGCAAGTACCAGAACACCAGTCACCTTCTAATTTTTTAGAAATTTAGGAATTAGGGTTTGGAAAATACTGTTAAAATTCCTAGCTATGATCTGCAATTCCCTTTGAACAGAAAAAGAAATCTGAAGAAATTAAGAACTGGATAAAACAAAGTCAATATTGAAAAGCCTGAAAGCTGTAAAAGAAGAAAATTCCAGACAGGGATATTCTCAATATAAATAAAGTGAAACAAATAGCAGGAAGAGGTAAAAAAAAAAAAAAAAAAAATCACAGATAAAGCTTTCACAGTCCTCACAACAAAATTTTCATAGTCAAAGCTTGCTGTCATATTTCTGGACTACGTGCAGAGAGCTTTAAGGTCTGAAAATGCTCAGACCTCAGAAAAATATTATTTTACATAGGACAGAAAAGGTACTTCCACAGAAGACGACAACCTGAAGAAGCTATGGGCCAGCTAAATTACACATTCCCATCTCTTATTGACTTTTCACTGGTATGCAATCAAAACTGATGCAAAAAATGGGAATATCACAAGAGACTTCCCCTCTGCCGGAAGAGTTGTCTTCAGTTGACGCTTACCTCAGTTCATTTATTTATTGCTACTGAAATGGATGTAGAAAATCATGGAATTCAGTGTCCAGAGCCCACCTAGATGAGATAGTTTTTTGTTGTTCAAAAATTTCAGGCAAAAATCCAAGCTAAAGGTCCCAAGCATGTTGCCTTGCTGCACAGCTGCTCTCTGTATCAGCCAGAGTATTCTAAAAATCTATTCAAAAAGGACAGAAATGCCAGTACAATAGATGTTTACAGACAAATCACACTTTGTATGGATTTGTTAATTTATACAACCTGAAGATCACTCTTTGATTAAGACCACTTCAAATGCTTGACTGCGTTCCCTTTGTCCCCATATTCCCGTGTTCCTTCTCATGGTTCAAGCTTGGTTATCCAACAGCACTGTTCATCTCACGTGCCAGAATTTAGCCAGACATAATCTTCGATACACTTATTTACTGTATGGCTCTTTGTTGGTCCTCTGAAACAGCGTAAGTCAGGCAGAACACTTTACAGAGTCTTGAGCCCTTTGTTTCAAAAGCTCACAGGAGGCACAGATACTTCATTTACTAGATGACTGGAGAGCGCAGTGAACCCATCATTGAACAGCTAACATGTACGTCAAGAGACCATACCACTAAAAGCCTAGTTGAGGAAGAAGGATGCGATCTCTACCTTTCTCCAAAAGGAAAAATGTATTTCCTACTTTATTTGTGTATCATTACTGCAATGAGATGCATCTCCAGCCATTGAAATTATAGTAAGTATAGTAAGGAGAGTCACTATCTGTCTTTATAGAAAGGGCCCCAATTCTCCTTTTAACCACACATAACTCTAATAAAACCTGAGTGCACTAACACAGCACATAAAACTTGTCTAACTGGAACATCTTTTATGAAGGTAAGTCCAGTTATCTGTTTGGTGTTCAGTAAGTCATGCCGTCATGAATGAACACAACACAGTCACAGAAAAAAGCTGTCTCCATAGCACTAAAAAGTTAATGCAGCCCTTTTCTGGCCTGCAACACTGAGGGTATCTCTACAGTAGTCCTTCTAAGAAAAAAATGGAAAGGAGCAGAGTACATAACCTCACACACTCCTTTACATGCCACTTTTTTTTCCCCCCTCTAATGTTTACATCCTGTTGAAGAATACTTCAGCCCTAATACAGCAACCAAACGCTCTCCTTGACACACGACTTCACGGGCTTTCCAAGGTGTGTCCACTGAATCATGTCAGAGTTAAGTCATTGAGTGCCAGTTGCATCGCTTTTTGTTAATCCCTTTGTTCCTTTAGCCCAAGGCTAGTATTTCTTTTGATCAATATAAATCTTTTCTGTCATCTTATTTTTGCTGTCATTCCATGAAGTATTATCTTGCTGAACCAAGATCTTCATTTATTCCTGGTACTGCAGTCCTGTCCCTCATGACAGTTACCCTGTGAATATATCATTATCAATCTCCTTGATCCTCCCACGTTTGTACATAAATTCATCTCTCAGGTATTGACTTCCATAAAGTTGTAAGTCCCACCCCATTAAATGACACCTGCTGCAGCAGAGGCTAACTTAAAGTAGCTCTGTTGAGAGAGATGCTTGTTGTTTACTGTGGTGAAGAGAGTCATCAAGCAACGGTCAAGTGGGGATGCAAGGAGTACAAATCATGGATCCTGGAAGCTCCGGCTAATATTTCATACGTATGCCAAGTTCTAATACCTAATTCAGCATCATTCTACCCTGGAACACCTCTTACACTTAAATAGAAATACAAATCTTTTGAAGAAAAAACAGATTAAGTTCTTAATTTTATATACGTAGCACACAGTAAACACAAGGATGAATTTATATGTACAGATATTAAACATTACACACATTTGTATGCACACAAACATGAAGCTGAATCATTTCAACCTGAAACATCTGAAAATTCAAGTATTTTCTCTGCACTAGTACCCAATATTGAAGTTCTTCACCATTTTTTGATATCAGCTAAACAGAACCCCAGTACGGGGCTTTGGGAGAGTAATGGGCATGACTTTCTGCAAGGGTGTAGTCACCAAGGCAGACTCTTTGCAGTAATAAACTGTAGCAAGGCAACAAGCAAGTTTTATCACTCTTAATAGTTCACATATTTTTCACTAATTCAAAACACACTCAATATTTGATGACTTCTTCCTTTTCCTTCATTCTTCTCACATAACTCCAAGGAGGTGACAAAAGGACCAGAGGGAACAGCATGGACCTGCAACAGGATAGTCAGGCTGGATGTCAGGAAAAGGTTCTTCAGCGAGAGGGTGGTTGGGCACTGGACCAGGCTCCCCCAGGGCAGCGGTCATGGCACTGAGCCTGCCAGAGTTCAAGAAGTGTTTGGACAATACTCTCAGACATAGGGTTTGATTTTTGGTGGTCCTGTGTGAAGCCAGCATTTGGACATGTGGGTCCCTTCCAACTCAGGATGTTCTATCATTCTTATTTACCACTCAGTTATCAAGACAGGGGAAATAGATATTGAGGGTATTTAAATACTAACACTAACCAAAGCGTTCTTTTCTCATGTTACTTTTATTCACTTGTTAATACCACTACGCTTGCATTCTGTTGTCTGCATAACAGGAGCATATATATAAACAAATACATAACCATATTTATGTCTGTATTTACACCAGTGCAAGACAAACTGAAGTATTTATTTCCTTTCATCTCTACCCCAAAGCTGACATTCTGTAACAGTAAACAACATCCTACTCTTTATCATACCATGCTGTGATAACAGCAAAGCAAAGTAACCTCTACAAGGACACCACCTTCTGGGTTTGATAATGAAATCCAATACTACCATTTCAAGCTTTTCATGAGTACCTTCAAACCCAGAATATTCATAATTATCAATCTCACATTAGACTGCTCAGTTCTTGGCCTTGGCTCAGCAACAAACACCACATTGTTGGCATGTACAGCTTATTTTTGGTAGCTTTTCCTACATTTATTCCTTTTATCTCCCAATTATCTCTAATTTTTAAGCAGATAACTGTATTGCCATACCAAATAATAAGGGTAATCACAAGCATAAGCAAACTATACAAGGATACTAACATATGCCCTTATGTATGTGATTTGAACAGCTACAGCCATTCAGTCCAGCTCTTCCTCAGGCCTTCAAGACAACATCAGATAATTGGGACCTCTTCCCACCATCCATATTCTTTTCCCTCACATTTTGAATATACATATCTGTTCAATCCTAATCAAATTTCTTTCTTTCATTATATTATCTTTTTTCATTATTATTATATAAAACCCCTTTTGATCCTTACATGCAGAGAACTCTATTAACTCCAGGTAATTAAGTACTTAGTCATTGTTTCAGAAGGAAAAGAAACAGTCTGCATCCAGTAGTGATGTAGAGTTTATTAATGGTAAGAAAGCTCCACAGTTTGATTTAGGATATAACAACTATAACAACTCTATAACAACTTATAGCTAAATTAGCAGGTAACTGGACAGCTGAACTATTAAACCTCACTTTCAGAAGTATCTCCTTCACAGTATCAATATTTCTTGTGTGGTTTTATCATATCTCCCATAATTACATTAACTACTACTGAATTATTCTTCATTTTAAACTACATTAGGTCTTCAAATGTTAAAACAATTTATAATTTCCTGCAAATAATGATTGCTAGGTGGTTTTCTTAATTTCCCCCACAACAAATGACAAAACACCACTTCTGATTCTACCTTGTTCTCATTCTTCTGAAATCTCCTTAGTCAAAAGAGATTAGACAGGCCTGTCCTCCCACAAAGACCATTAAGACTAATTTATCCTGACATGACTGAAAAAATGAGATATAGACACAGACCATACTCTCCCCTCTTTTTTGCTTCTATTACTACAAATTTGTGCATATTTTTCTCATCTTTCCCACAACTGCATGTAACTTGGCAAATTGTTACTCCTTTATTATAATTCACAGTGTAAAGTATTTTATGTCTTCTTATATGAAGCATACAACACAAAAATAATCTTTGCTTATTGTATAATAATAATGTAAAAATGCACTGTCTGGTACGCTTCATTGCCTAAATGGATTTTAAAAGGCAGATTTTGTTTTTCCTTAGTACAAAAAAAGTCATCATAACTAAACCAAAAATATGTAACGAGAATATCACATCGTTTGTCATCTCATTGATGAACATGGAAGTACCTAACAACCTTTAACACTAAATATTTGTTGTGTTTCTTCTGAAGCTTTAACTGATAAAAAAAAATGAAGTTCACTTGTAAAGAGAGACAAAATGGGATTTATTCTATTCAATACTATATATTAGCAAAAAGAAACTGCTGCAGTTCAACAGAATTAGTATGCAAATTCCCAGTAATAACCTGCCACACTGAGAAAATAGTGAATTATGCTGTCCACCAAGCCACATGATTCTTCAGTCTTTGCAGCAAAATTTACACTACAGCATACGTTCAAGAGATACTTTCAGGACAGTGAGTGGACAAAAATATAATTTTATAATTCCTAACATATCATAATTCAATTTTGTCCAATATCTTGTGAAAAGGGAATGTTTCACCTTTATTAAAGGAAATAGTAAAGTCAAACAGTATATTTGTTCTATCAACTGTTGTGGTGCCATGATATTCTGGACAACAATAAATATTGAATTTTTTATTTTATTTTATTTATTTTATTTATTTATTTGAAATTTACAGTTTATTGAGACTGTCATTTAAAAGCTACACTATCCTATTTGTTACTCAAAGGGCATAATCAGGAGATACCTTAATTATGTTTGACATCTAAACTAAGCAGGAAAACCAACATAAAAGTAATCACTGGTTTAAATGGGAGTTATTTTAACTATAACAGTAACCAAGACAGTTAAGTTATAGTGTTAATAATTCAATGTCGTTTGAAAACCACTCACAGCTGATTTATACAGACTGAAGTAGGAATATGTTATGCTACAGGTGGATGTGAGGTCATAAGAAACCACTTTACAGTCTCCCCAGAAGTACAGTGTCAAAAAGGTCACCTGTGGTAAAGGATCTTTTGGATTAGTCTTTCAAATCAACGCATGAATTAAAGGCAATTTACATATAAATGGGCTAATACTCTGGCTTTGAAATTAGATGAATTTTTAAGAGATTTAAGAAACAGCAGAAAAGGTCAGTTAGGCATTAAGTATACATAATGTGATTTTTTAAAATTGCTTGTCTTGGAACTATATGTTTCTGGTTTATTAATATTTTGTATGCACAGACTGTTCAGCTCAGAAAGGCTACAAGCTAGCTATCTGTGAGGAAATGCAGAAAAGTGATCCAATACTAGGGACATTGAAATTGAAGAAATTATGGTCTAAAACCTAGAAAGTGAGATTTTCTGCATATTAACATATCTTAATGTGTTAATTTTGGTTTTATAAGGCAAAACTAGGATGTTTTATTCAGTGAAAATTATTACAGACTCATAACAAACAGAATCTTAGGGGACTTTTCACTAGCTCTCTCAAACAAATCAAGGTTCCACTATGGAACTATTCCTCCCTCTTTAGACCCTTATGACAAGAATGTTTTACTCATCCGTATATAGGGGATCAGATCCTGCACTGGATTTTAATGGGCCAAACAGCCCAATCACATGCCACAGACAAAGGCAGGGGCTACAAATTAGCCTTTGTTTTAGTGTGAGCATGCTTTTGCATGTAAACACGCTTTCAGAGTCAGGATTTATTTTTCCTCATCTTCAGAGAAAATCCTTAAATCTACTGTATTATTTAACAAGGACTCTTTATCCTGAGATATTTCTTTATCCTCCTGTCTCTTTCTGTAAAGAAGTCATTACTAACCCCTACTTGCTGCTGTTTTCTCACCATAGTACACCTTGGTGATAATCCTTTACTTTGCAGAATCAGGAAATGACAGTGATATGGGATCCAATGTTACATACAATAAATAATAATAATAACCACCACCTCACTTTTGGATGCATCTATATAGTTGAACAGTGTGTTCAAATTTGCATTCTTGGGATAGCACAGAACTCAAATATATAGTTAAACAATAGATGCTGAAATAAAGTACCTCCAAGACTTGGGCTAGATAGACAAACCATTGCCCTAAAATTCAGTACCACACAGATAGAAACAAACAATATGGTTCAGTCCTGAAGCCCTTTTACTAAAGGAGAACTTCTGCATTCTCAGTATCCATGCCACAGACCTGATACTTTGCACAACTGCCCTTGAGATAGGAAAGGGAAGGATTATTACCGATTATTACCAGGATTTAAAAAAAATATATAGTGTCCAGAAAAAGAAGTAGTTAAAATGTGATAGCAAGTAATGACAAGTGACACTGCTGTCCAGGACGGGCTTTTGATGGGACATGAAAAATAGCCAAAGAACTTCCCTACAACAAAAAGTAAAACAAAACAAAACAAACAAACACACAAAAGGATTTCTTAGTATTAAAAAAACAAAAAAAAACAAAAAAAAAAAGTGAAGAATTATAGCTTATGTTGCACCACAATAATATTCCTTTAGATATCTTATAGTCCTTAATAGAGATAAAAAAAACATGTGTCACAGACATCAACAGTATCGTTCTAAGGAAAGCTTCAAATCCATTTATAGTAAAATTCATAATCCTTCTATACAGTTAAAGAACCACACAATTCTGAAGAGAATATGATTATCTAACTAACCTTTACGGTAGTTTCTTTACAACACCTGGTCTCTATCATTCCATGCAGCACAAAAATGAATTTTATGTGATATTTTTTTTTTTTTTTCATTTAAATTGGCCCCTTCCTTTACAAGAAGGAAAAGGAAGTCAGAAGAAGTTTCAACAAATGAGTCTTGCAGCATGTCACAATCAAAACCAAGAAAATTTTGTAGTTTGAGTTGATTTCAGAAGATAAAGTTGTATAGATACAATTATCAGGTGCATAAAAGCAATAATGAAGTAATACTTGGAAAATGGCACAAAAACATATTCACAGTTCATTAATCGTAGTGTAAGCAGTAACAATGCTACTAAGGTAACTATTTAGTTAAGTGTCTAAGTAGCCAGTAAAGCAGGTGCCAGATGACTCACGTCTACTTTACCAGAATCAGATCTGTTTTAGCTTATACCACATAACACTGCCTTCTCAAGACTCCAAGGCAGCTTTGTGGGAAGAAAAAAAAAAAAAAAAAAAAAGGAAAAAAGGAAAGATTTTATTAAAAGATACTCAAGGGACTCAGAATGGAAAAGCATTTACCAATAATTTGATAAACAATTCTGATATTACAGAAAGCACTGACCATAAAGGAACAAGGGACACTATTTATCTTTACTTCTAGTTCTTATGAATGTAGTATTGTAAGAGATACTCCTTATCAGCTAACTGGACTCTCAAATATAAAAGACAATTTAGATAAAGTGGTATTTAGCAACCATTCTAACAAAGAATTTAAAGATTTTTTTCCCTATTATAAATGTATTCCTACAGAACCAAAAAAAAGCTTAAATCACTACTGCAAAGTTGAGAGAAAATACTCACAGATTAAGCTTGACAAATTACCATTCTGTGCAGATGCTCTACAAGCAGGTAGATGAACTTGTACAGAAATTGATTTGATAAAAAGCAATTGCTTCTGGTACCTGAACTGACTTTTTAAAGTGCAGATTATGCCAATAAATGAGATCATTTCTTTAGTTGCCAATTATAAAGAAACATCTTTTAAATAAAACTACCAGGGGAAAAAAGAAAATAAATAAAATAATAAAATAAAAGTTTAATCCTATATTACTGCTGATTCAAATGCAACTACTCCTTATTTAAACATTTTTGAATAGCTGGATGTATGAACCCATTGCAATAGATAAAGTTCTTCTGACTTACATACTTGAGGCTCAGAGCATATTTGGAACACTGTTTATATTTCCTAACACTGCTTTGGGAAAAGTATGCAAAAATATACAGACATCATTCATTCATACAGGTACTGAAAAATCTAGGATTTTTTATTTATTTTTTTTTTTTTTAAAGAGAAATGAGGTCTAGTCTTTGGAAAAAGAAATTAACAATGCCAAGTTATATAAGAAACTTAACTTATAATTTATGCCAAGTTATATAAGAATTTTAAATATATAAAAAACAGTTATGGCTATAGGAGCCTGTGTCAAATATAACAATAAACCTAATGAACTTAAACATGAATTTAAGATAAGGAAAGGCCAGTGTTATCTGAACAGCACCTTGAACCCCATGACATTACATATCAGAACTTTCATTTATTTAATTTATTTTAACAGAAGTCCTGACCAACTGCAGAACAGGGAAGAGGAACCATCATAATGCAGAAAAGACTAGGAAAGTTCAAATTACATTAGAATCCTAACCTTGGGAAGGTTCAAAAAGAAGCTTGACGTCATCTTTGTTCCCCATTCATCTATATATGTGATTTCAAAAGTGAAAAATAACTCTCACCATAAGAAGTCTTATTGAAACAAGTGAAATGAATTCAGGACAACTTCAGATAATTGGTACTTCAGCAAAAGGGATCACAATAAAACAGTTTAAATTACAGGATTCCAAGAAAAATCAACTCTGCTGTATCCTATCAACAGAAAAACTCTTCTAACCACAGCCACCTGCATGCTTAAGAGACAAGTTACTTGTGGAAAAAAAAAAACATTTTTTATCAGTGCTAACATATTCTTCTAAAATGTTGGTCTCAGGTTATCAGCTTTCAATCATGTTGGTAAAAAGAACAATTTTTACCATAATTAACGTTCTTTAGAAAGCATACAGGAGTTGAGTGGCTCTCAAAATGTTTAATCTTTCAGCATAAAGTTGGCAGTATGTTTGTTTACTACACTGATGTCAAATGCCATATAGTAAAGACAAAAACGTTCATTTATAACTTGTATCAAACACTGTACACTATCCTGCAAAGATCTAAAATGATACAATCACTATTTTAAAAGATTTCAGAAAATTAATAGCTTATTAGAAGAAAAAAATTAAATGTATTTCAATGAACTATTAAGTGGGGAAAAAATGATGTTACACATCTATTCCAATTGTTCTTCAGAGGTGATCTGATTATAAGATGTGGAACAGCACATTTCTTACCCATCAGGAGTACTCATAAGGTAAGAGAGCTGAAGAAAGTAACTTGAATAGACTAATAACTAAGTCACTGCATTTGAACAATCATATCTACACGGATGAAATAGAGACTAAAAACAATATACTTTGCTGTCTGGAATTTGTTGAGTGTTTTATGAAAGACAATATTGATGCTCCCTGGCAATCAGCTACTGCTTGTTTTCTAGATAAGCACCTGGCCCTTGTACATCTCCAACGTTAGTGCAGAGCTAGTGGTTATCAGTTGCACGTCACTAGCTAAACAAAGCAAAAGTAGGATTTGTGTCACCTTCCAGCCTCTTTCCAAGCTAAAGGGAGAGGGAAAAGAGGAAGACATAAAAACAAGTCTTAGCATTCAAATCTCTCTTTTCATCTCCTTTGGGGAGCTAGCTAAGTCCAACAGACTCAGTTTCTAACACCTGCCTCTTTCTCACCGTAACTGTAAAGCTGGGACTGGGGAAGACACACTTGTTTGCTCCTCTGTCAGCAAAATGAAAAGGCCTCCTGTTACTTTGTCACCTTGGAGTATCCCTCCACTATACAAGACCTCACTTCTCTAGAGTAAAGCCTGGTTTATGGGAGCAAAACAAGAAGAAATTACAACTAACAATAAGGGGTACAACTTTTGATTTTGTTTCACCTTTGCAAGTGACCTTCTAAAAAAATAAAAATAAAAATAAAAAAATAAAAAGGCAACAATTCTCAGTCACATTTAATAAAGGAGAAAATCCTTGAATAAAGCACAAAATGAAAAATAAACTTCTCCCAACACCAAAAAAAAGGAGTAGTTACTTCCAAGAAGCGTTGATAATAGATTATCTTCTGCATTATACAAAGAAAAGGGATAATTATCAACATATGTGATAACTACTGGTAATCAAAGTGAATAATTTAGAACTCATTTGCTAGGTATGCGTCTGCCAATACATCAACTGCTTGAGTTGTTCATTCCACATCTAAACTGCTGTATAAGAGACAATTTTAAAAAAGAATTTTTATGTAATGCTTAACAATTAATCAAAATGTATCCATCGCTTTACAAATAAACCATTTTTCCTTTCACATGACACAACTAATAATGTTTTTTTTCTTGAAGTTGTTGATGGCAATTCTTTGTCTTCACAAAAATACAAACGAGAGAGAGGGGTTTTATAACCCACTCTGCTGCAGCATGTTCTTGTTATGTCATTCAGTGAACAAAAGGGCAAGCAGGTATCTCAGGATATCATGTAGTTCATATGTCCACCCTATGGCAGGATAAACCTATTTTTATATTAGCTAATTCACTCATCCAAGATGATCAAGAACCTGAGAGGTAGCCTGACAAATGTTTTATCTTTACCTGTTCGTATTCATAATAGGAAGATTATTGAATTTCTGATCCGTTTGCATGCTTAACAAGCCTTAATGTGTTTGTTATCTAGCTTGAAACTTTAAGTTTCAGTCTGTCCTGTTTTAGCTGGTGGGCCTAGAAAACAGCATTTTATCACTTTGAAATCATTCTGTCTCCCTCATGCCCTCTTTCATTCCCTTTTCAGCTAAACTACAGGCAATCCTCATGACTTCAGAGTCTGAGAAGTACTCCAGAAATGACAAATAAAGCGACACTGACTAGATCGGTTCTGTATTAGCTAAGAAATTTGTTTAAAGAATGGAAGCATAGTCCACTTCCCCATCCTCAATAGCTGAGAACACTAACAATTAATCGGTCATATACCCAAGGCTTTGACACTTCAAAACATTGCACTGCCAACCACATACTCTAACTCTTGGATCATTTGCATTGTACTCTACTGCAGTTTACCAAAGCAAGCCCACAGTCCTATTAAGGATGAACAACACTGATGAAATCCAAATATAAGAACTTTCTTTGCTTCCCAAATCAGGGAAGATGAACTGTTCATTATTGAAAGGTCTTGATTTCACAATGCAACTTCTTTAAGGAGTTATCAGTTACATAATGGGATTGCTTCAGGTCCCATTATGGCCACACACATTTGAATGGAAAAAGCTTAAGGCTTTAATGTCTTGATATTCTCTGATTTGTCTAAACATCAATTTTAGAAAATACATAGGTACATCAACCACACAGTTCAGCTGCCCATTAAATAACATTAGCCTGGTAGAGGATTAGAAGATGCAGAAGACTGCAGACAGAGTAGCAGGGAAAGAACAAAGGAAAATTCAGAAAGATTTAGGAAAATTTGGTGGGAGGTATTTTTGTATAAAATATTGAAGCACATATTAGCACACTTTCACACTGCAAGATTATATACCCTAAGGTCTATTTAATATCAGGTAAGCAGAAGAGAGCGGCAGAAGGTTTGAGTTTGAGCGCACATCACAATAGATTTTACCAGAAAGGCAATCTCTCTTCAGAGGTTAGGGTGTGCAGCTGGGTACACTGTTTTTACCAATGCCAAGCCTCTTGGCTTCATATAATCTGCTGTTGTGATCCGATTAAAATGTTTTTGGAAGAGATAGAGGAATAAGCTCTATCACAGATCACGAAATAACCCTCACCCCAGACCTGTCCACGGGGGGGTTGGACTCTCAAGCCTAATCACTTCTTCAAACACAGAGTCTTATATACAGCCTGTGTCCTGAGTACCTAAAGCTGTTTTGCATTACTGGCTCTATTGTAATCCCTCTGTTTCTTTTTAAGACATTCTGATGCACACGATTGTGCTCCTAGTTCAAAGGGGAAACTTACAGATTTAGAGATACATGGAGGTTCCAGTTACGTGACTTAAATTTTATTTTTCAAGGCATTTCCAAACACTGTTTAGCTAGGTACTGAAAATGGATATGTTAGCCATATGGATTTTGTTATTAATTTCTTTGTTCATTGCTGTCAGGACCACATGAAGAAATCACTGATGGGTCCCACGTCCCAGTGAACAGACAAGTATGTTCACATGAGAAATAGGCTCTCAGGCTCTCTTCTGTGTGTTACTCTGTCTTTTATCTGGAAGAAGAAAATGCAATTTAGATGTATTTAATAGGAGAGTCACAAATTATTTCAAAGAAAAATTCATCCATAAATGCTCATTGGGTGGGAAAATGTGTGTTCTCCATGAGAATCTTACTGAACCCATCAGAATAGAGTGGTTTAGTTTGGGGAACATTTTTTTTCCTCCTACATGCAGTTACAGAAGTATACATTGCTTTATAGTATATATTTCCACTACATGAAATCATCAAAAACAATTTTTTAATGATCAATGACACTTAGACCATCAATAATTAGCTACCTGCCAAAGCACCAGTTGCTAAATTGTCTATTTAGTAAACAGTATGATTGGAAAGCATTACCATCAATACTGTGTGTTTAGGATAATCACTAAACACACATTTTGCTCTAAAGCAATACCTTCACAGATTTAATATTTCTTTGGTGAGAACCTTCAACATTACAATTCTTCATTCAGATTTTCTTTTAAACTTCAGAATATCCTAAAGATCATGAGTTTTAATTAGATCCACCCTTTCAAATAAGTCACAATTCTTTATGCTTACAGATAGCAGAGCTTGAGATAATCTTCTGAACCAGTTACGTGAAATTAAAACATTAACTTCCAACTACTACATAGTAAACCACACTGCATTGTCCAAAAAACATGAAAGCAAAAGAATATTTCTCATTTTTACGTAATAATAGGAGCTCCCTGTTAAGACCTATTTTAACTACACGACTATTTTAGTTACAAGGAAATGGGAAAAAAAATCGAAACCATATAGTTCTCTGTGAGGATGATTAGGGTGATTTTGTAGTGTGCAGGGAAGGGACAACATGACCCTATGCATTGCACTTACATTACACTAGCATATTACTGGAGAACAACGATTAAACATTCCTGTCATGCACAAGATGGATGCAGCAGCCTCTTATTGTTTGGTGAAGGTCATGAGTAATACCAAACTTATTTCTGCATTCTTACATAAGTAATTCCAAATGTGATTTCATAATGAGTTATTGGGAAACATGAACCTGAGGTAAAAAATCTACCACTACTTAGGAAACAGGTATATGTGATAATCCACATTACTGTAAAAATTAGTAACATCATTTCTCTAAGCACGCATACAAAAATCATCATGAAGAGACTTTATATAATGTGGCATTTTGTCAGTCCACAGAGTATTTAACAACACCAAAAAGCACTCTAAGAGGTAGTTGGTTGATTCTGTTAAATCCTTCTACCAAGGTGCACATTTTGTGAGACAGTTTTTTCTGTCAGCACTTTGTCTATTGTTCTGTTGACATCAATATGATTTACTGTCCTCCAATAAAATCCTTTTGGTTTCACACAGGTAACATACACAGCTACGAATAGGATTTTTTTTTCTTCATAGTGCTTGAGAAAGACAACTAATAAATCAGAATAAAGGAGAAATACATACTTTACTTGATTTTGTATTCTGTCAAAACACCTTTCTGAAACGCATAAAATTTTAACAACAATATATACTGCATTAAGTGTAATGAACAATTTAATTAATGGGGAAGAAAGTTCTGAAAAATTAAAAAGCTCCAGTTGGTAGTGACACCATATTTTAAAACATAGGACATCAGAAAGGTATACTTTACTGCTAATGATGATCCTAGGATTTTCATTCCACTACTACTATTTCCATAAGAATTGGTAGATGGCAGAGTTGACACCTAGGAGTATATGTTTGAAGACCTAAATGAAAATGCCTCCAGTAAAACCTCAGTACACTAAAAGTAAGACCACTTGGGACTGCTCTAATTTCAGCTGCTGAGAGCATCGCCTGAGCATCATACTCAGGATCTGCACTAAATCTCCCTGAGACTGAGAAGGTAATGAAAGTATCTCCAAGGAAAAATGGGAATAAACTAATTCATGGATAATTGAATTCTAATCACTAAAAATTCTGTAAAACCAAGTCTGGAGAAAAGCAGCAATAACCAATCATTCCAGTAGCAACCCCTGCAGGAAGGTTATACCACAGGGACAGACTCCTTGAGACTGAGAGGGGCTGCTCAGGAGCTCAGCTTTAACATTACCTTAGATAACATTAACCGTTTGAGCAATTGTTTGCTTGCCTTTGACTCCTACTGCTGCTTCTTAGTAATTAATGCTGTTTATTATATTAGTGACTATGGATGAAGTGAGAATGAATCCTCCCGTCTCGAATATTCTATAAGCACAGAACAGTCCGTATTCCTGGTCCTAAAAGTCCCCATGGCCCAACACTAGGGACCAATGCTGAGTCACGTGTAGCTATTAGCACACACATAACCAAGAACACGGAAAGGAAAATAAAAAAAGACTACCTTTACTAAAAAAATTAGAGCCCCTAGCTGATAGAACAGGGAAGGATAAAATCGGTGGCCACAAGCATTCAGAACAACTTCACTTGAGCAATGAAGTATCCATGGGTGCTTTCACTAGTGTTCCAGGAATTAATAGTTTACTTTTTTTTTTTTCCTTTCCATTCACAGCTAGCTCATTTAATGTTGCCCTTTTGAAAGCCATTATAATTATAGAACTCGAACTATTAAAAGAAATATTAATAAAAAAAAAATAAATCCTCCTCAGCACATAAAAGGAAACATCAAAATATTTCATCTTCCTTATTAATCCCATTAAAACTTCTATTTGTTATCCTGCAAAAAAGCACTCCCATATTTTTCCAGCTAAGCAATTTGACAGCATATAGATAACTTTAGAGACCTGCCATTTTATATATATACACACACACAACACATATATATAAATACATATATATACACACATACATATATACACACACACATATATATACAGATATATATATATACACACACACTAGTTTTCAAGCCAACACTTTGAAGAGATTGACAGAGACATATATTAAAAAAAAGCCTACCCATATATTAATTACAAAGCTTTATACTAGAAAATATTTCAGGTATGTTTTAGAGCAATACTGATATTTCTTTCTATTTTGCATTCTTTGACATCATATATATTTGCTCCTCAGTATAAGTCTCAGAATCATTATTTAAAACTAAAACAGATAGATGCATGAAAGGTACTTAAAAATACTGTCAGAGGTAACAGGCAGACTTTAAGTTCATGATATTAAAACTCCATTCATTCTCAGTTTCATGCATTTTTATTCTGTGGTGTAGCTTCAAGGCACAGCATTTTGTTTTTTTTGGAGTAAAGAACACAGAATACAAAACCCAGTCAAAGCTATAGGCTCAGGTTGCTTTGATCCCTCTGCAGAACAAAGCCCAGGACATCCTTATTTATAAGGAGCACTAAGAAACTTGTTTTATTTTGGTGTATTCTTACTTACAAACTAAAGCAATAAGTTACTAATTTCTATTAATTACTGTGTCTCTTTAGGAAATGTGCTCAAAGAAAAAAATACAGAAAACCAAAGCAGAAAGTAAAGTTTTATGCATCTATCAAGAGATTTTCATGTGAATTTGGCATTTGAAATGTTAAAGAGAGAAGGACAAATTCATTTATTAGGGCCTATATTTTTTTCCTAAATTTGTCATCTCAGCAAGTTACTAAAACCACTGGAATAAAGACTGTATCTTTTCTAACGAGAGTTTCATATATATTTATAAGCTGTTACATTAGCACATCCACATAATGGAACTAGTCATTTTCCATTTATTTTTTTTAAAAAAGGAATAACAAGAAGGATTTATATATATATATATAAAGCACTGTACATTTGAAAAATTAAGATCTGTACTTTCATCCTGAGTCATATCTTTAAGATTCTACTGCCAGTGATTCATAGTAAGACACATGAAATAGCTAGGATATCTGAATTTCAGTGTGGACTAACTTTCATTAATATTGATGCGGGGGCATCCTTTTTCATTAAGTCCCAGAAGGAATGAATGAAGCAGCTCCACAACACTAAGAAACATGTGCAAAAGTATCCAAGACAAGAGTCTAAAGGCTAAACCCTTCTGAAAGCCTGTCATGCTTCTTTCCATAGATGATTTTTTTTCTGATTTATGAAGCATTTCATAACACATTCCTGTCTTTTGAACTTGTCACTAATTTAGCACTACATACTGCATCAAAAATCTCAACCAACTTACTGCCAAGTACCTAGAACATAACCTTCTCCCCACCCCAGTCAGACATTCCCATCTGGGGCGGTGGGGGCAAATATAACTTATCAAACTCTTCTGGGATGTCTATTCAGTTCATCGACTATATGCACAGCAAAGATGTCATCCAGAAGGTTTCAATTTAGCCACTGAGATCTTTCAGTTTTTCATTCCTGAGAAAGCTACAATTGTCAGCCCTTACTCTACAAAAATCAAAATCCAAGTATGACTTACAGAGGCAGTTTTACTGTATGCTTTACTCATTCTATTAATCACAGAGCTTGCTTTTTTATAGATATGCAAAACTAGATTCTTCTAAAGAAACACTAGCAGGCAGACAACTCTTGAAAGACATCTTAAATTACTTTTATTCTGTAAAGTCAAATGGGACTATTTAACATTTTTTTGTAATCACTAAACTGAGGCTAATCATAGAAAGCTGTGACAGCTAATAGGTCTGTATTAGTTAAGCTAGTCAGAACGGATCTAACTTTCATTTCTGTTGAGGTGATGTCCACAAGTCATTAAAAGGAGAGAATTAGCTGTCCAGTGTCCAAGCAATACAGTGCAGTTCAGCAATAAGAGTTGTTTAATAGCAGCTGAAAAACAAACAAACAAAAAAAATCAAACAAAAAAAGAAAAAGCAATCTGGCCAACGCCCATTTCTATGCTTTTATACTCCCACTTATTTGTCTATGCTGTTTGCAGCCTTCCACATAGAGCTCTCAAGCATTCTGGATAAGGGAACTTTTTCCCCTCTGGGTTTCTAAGGCAGTTTTCAAAGTGGGTCCTGTTTTGCAGCTTGCTTTCTCAGCACTGCATTTCTTCAGTTTGTAAGAATGAGGCTATCATACTATTACATCTACCATATTTTTAAAAATCAAAGTGTGTTGAGAAACTCAAATATTTTTAAAGTTTCTACCATTGAGTGGGAGTGAGATGACCTTATACTGAGTTAAAAGCACAGAGCGATTGTTTAAAAACTGAAATTCTTAGTTACTTGAAATATTTATTCACTGACCTTAAAGTGGCAGCAGCTAATAGCAGACAATTAAATGCAGCTTCTAATACAGCATTTAGGACAGATACTTTATTGAACAGCTATTGACGTGGTTTGGTGACATTAAAAAACTATAATACACAATCAAGTGAGAAAATCATAAATAAAATGGCAATTAATTTTAATAATATTAAAAGTTTCTTTTGCACTGATTGATATTTTTTTTTTTTAATATCACATGCAGCTAATTGCAGCCCACTAGTAAATGGGAGTCACTGAGGTAACGAAGTCTGCTGATCCTACAGGAGGAGAAAAAGTGCCAAAAGAATACTTAAACACACACAGTACAATTTACATTCTGCTGAATTTAATGCCTGCAAAGCCTAGGATACTGCTTGATATGCTTACCAGACAGTGGCGTAAAATTTAGAAAAGGTGAGAGAGAAGTTTCAAAACCATTCAGAAGAATGTAATAATAGTTTATTGTTTTGCTTCAAGATAGGTCTGTTTATAACATGCTCACCGTATCGTCACTATGAAACTCCTGAAATTCTGATTTATGAAGATAATACTAAAAACTTTTAGAATACACTGTTTAGGGAGGGTAAAAAGGATGGGAATATCAAAATATTAAGTTTTGGAAGACAACGCGTCCAGAACCTTTACATTAAAGATTCATAGATGTCTATAGGTCAAAAGCTAAAAATGTGTCTTTTGTGGTTTTGGTGTTGGTGTTTTTTGTTTGTTTGTTTGTTTTGGTGTGTTGTTTGTGTGTGTGTGTGTGTGTGTGTGTGTTGTTTTTTTTCCCCAGTATTGCCAATTTTTCAAGCAATATTTAAGTCTTCCACAGGAAATATGATAAAGATTTCTTGAAAAACGTTGAACAAAAATGTGAGAGTTGCTACAATATCTAACAGTGCACTGTTTGAGGTGCTCAAAGCAGAAATTCTGAACAAAACCACAGCAAATTTGGAAAACTGTCACCACAAATTAGAAGGACATTGAACTGGTCTAATTCTTCTCTTGATCATGGCACATCTAAAATTCTTCTATTTCAAAAGTTTCAGTAGAGAAAACCAGCAACACTAGGGAAAGAAAAAAAAAAAAAAAAAGAGCCCATTGAATTTTTAACATTTGTTTATAAGAAAGATGCTGTAGACCTTTAAAAACAGTCAGAGCTTCCCTCTTGTTTATAGGAAAGTAGGACTAAGAGCTGACACTTCCCAAACCATTATATTCCTAGTAGGCAGGATATCAAACCACAGGATTCACAAGACTGTACTTGGGAAGAGTATTTTCTCCAGAAAATAGATAGATAACAAAATGTGACATACATACTTGTATTCCCAGATTTGCTGCAAGACAAATAGCCAGGGAACATATTAAAAAAAAAATAAAAATGAAAAGTTCATCACCTTGAGAATACTCATGCCCCATTTGCTAATCTTCCCCCAGTTTTGGGGACATGCCTCACTTCTGATGTGAAAGACCTAGAATTCCATTCATTCTCTTTAAAACAGTTCCTCTGCCAGTTCTCTCAGCAGCATACATGCCCCCTTTTCTTCTTAATGTATATTGACAATAAAACAGCAACTAAAAAAACACATAATATATCCCTGAGCATATGATGTCAGCTCAGGAACCAGCTTCCAGCCCACAACTCTGTAGGCTGAAATTTGAATCTGTAGCTCCCAAAAGCCCTGCTAAGTCTCTCAGTAGGATGAATGAGTACCTCCTATACCTCAACTAGCAGAGAAAAATGGGTGTTTTGAACAAGATTAATGCTCTGAATCCTGGTCAAATAAGGAAAAACCTTTAACAAGTCACTTTTTCCTGTATCTAGGATGGTTGCCAGTAACTCCAGATGTGCAGATAAAAACACCTGAAAATGTTCACGACTTGCATTCTTTGGAAGAGAAACGGGGATTACAAACAGCTAAAAGGAACCAGACTAAGTCCAACAAAATCTTTGTATTTGAATAAATATTTGCCCAAAGACTACAACTGAAGTGCCCAATTAAGTAATTGAGTTGATTGTTTCAAACATATAGCTTATGTCAGCATGTGCTCCCATATTTATTACTCTAACTCCACTCCTGGAACTGGATTTTGACTTCCTTGCACTTTTTTGTTTGTTTCTCCTGAATACACTTTTCTCTAGCTAAGTGCATGTTTTGACCACGCTGTAGGTTTCAGCTTGTGTTTTGCTGCATGCTATAAAGTAGCGAACACTCTTTTGGCCTGTATGTGAAATTTAAGGCCGCACAGAAACCCCGAAGTCTCAAATAGACATCACTCAGACAAGTTGTGTTCCAAAGCAGGCTGCTGCCACCCCAATGGTTCTCAATGTCACTTGGGAGGAAGTCATAAAATGTTCAGGAAAGAAATATCTAGACGCATCTATTATATTTTTCATGCTTATCTGGGGAGGTTTCTTCTCTGGTTAAGAGAATATTTTAAAGCAAAGGTTAATTATGCACTAGCTTTCTAAGAGCCTATAAAGGATTTACAACAGGTTGTTGGCAGCATGTGGTAGCACTGATCACCTCCCTGCACGCCTGCAGAAACCAGATTGATAGCTGCCTTTTGCAGAATTGGTTTAACTACTTTTTCTTTAGTCCCCTTATAATTGGAAAAAAAAAAAAAAAAAAAAAAAAAGGAAAGAAAAGACTGTTCTGCAATCTAAATTCATGAACTAACCCATACATAGCAATGAATTGCCGATCTCCTAGAATCACTGACAAAGCTGCTGTTAACTTCAAAGCAGCCCAAATTTGTCCAAAAGGAATGGAATAAAAGAATGACATCTGAGGTTCTCAAGGTTAGGCAGAAAATATGAACAAAGGGGAAAGTTCTTTTACCAGCAGCTCTCTGCAGCTTTCCTTCAGAACTGTTGTTAAAGCTCATGTTCATTCACTGAAGGAGCCTGAGGCAGTGACCTGCTGGCAGCCATACACAGAATTAACTTCGATCCTAGAAGCAACTTCACCAAACTTGACTAGTCTAGTCATTACCCCTATAAGTTACTGATGTATACAGGTAAATACCTTCTTATTTCTTTTCACAATAAATTTATGAATTTTTGATATTTTAGAACAAATATTACCTAAAGGTTGTCAAAAGGCTGTTTTCATTACTGAGAATAGGCTAATTTTTTTCCAAGGAATAAATTATTCTTGTTTACGAATAGTAACAACGACAGAAGAAACAGACAAAAATAAGTCACTGACAAACTGAATACACCAAGGTTATCTTCCAGGTACCATATGCACAATGTATGTATTTCAAAATGTCATACATATATAATGATGTTAAAAACAGCAATGGCACTAAAGAAGCAGTTACATAAATACCACAGATAAAATCCTTGTTTAAAACTGCATCAATACACGTATTGCTCCAGCAGAGCTCACAGTAACTTCTACATAAAAGAGAAGGTCAGAACAGAGTAAGAAGGTAAATATCGGCATGTGTACTAAAAATCTGTAACATTAGTTAAGCATTTATGAGCTAAACAAACAGGTCCGTGTTTTGGCTTCGGATTGACATTTAACAATAAAGCGAACCAAATGCAAAATAAACATTACCAAAAAAGCAGCCAATGTAAAATTCCTGTTTTGTCGTCTTGCCAGATGATAAAAATGATGCCCCACATGGAAATTAGATTTTTCAAAGCTACCATACTGAATCATTTAATTTGTCTAAGTACTCTTAATGCAGTTGCACACTGCAACAAGCATTTGAATTTTAGATTAAGCAAATGAAGGCCAAGGTATTTCTTCATGCACACAGTTACAAAGAATACTTAATAGCAGATGCCACATAGCTTATAGGGACAGGCAGTAACCCAGTGCCATTTCATCTAGCCATCAGAAGGATGGGTGCATCTTTTACCAATATTATTTGTGCTTAATATTGAAATTACGTTCCTTTCTACCCCTTCTATATGTAACTGTCCCATAGGTCTCATATGTAACTGCATCTCATGGAACTAACCTTGTGTAGGATAACTATTTGCTGACATTACCACCCTACAATTTAGCACCCTACAACTTTCAAAAGTGTTTAAATAAAATTGTTTTGTTGATTAAAAACAAAGTCAGGGTGGGCATTCAAACTGTAAAGTCCGAAGTTTGAACACAGAGCGATTAGAGAAGTTAAGTCATCTTAAAGTCTCTTTGTGCTCTCTCTACTGATCACACCTACCAACCCTTTTCTGTCTCCCTCAACAACCTCTCACAAACCCAGTAAAGGTAATCCAGATCATCTCACGTTGCCAGCCCAAAACTCTAAACTATTTCTTTCATATTTTCTAAGCCTAGAGAGCTCAGACCTAGCTGAAATATTTACTTATGCCTTGCGATCCATTAACAAAAAATAAATAAATAAATAGAAGAGACGAAGTAAAGTCTAGGGAAAAGGTTTCTAAGTTATAACAAAACATTTATGAATAGTTTGAGTTCTCGTTACCCTTTTTTGCCAACAATTAAAAGAGTCCATTAATGCTACGAATCATAGATCAAGCAGGCACTCATCTCAGACCTAGAGACATAATAATACTACAAAAAAGTAGTGCTACCTTCAGTACTCCACGTAATTAAGAGTGAATGAAGGCATCAGTTACTGTGAGAAATGAGTACTCCATCTCTTCCTGGGGAAAAAGAGATCACGTATCAGATTTAAATGGCCAGAAATACTGTGTCAGCAGAAGGAAACAGATTGAAAACATCAGACACCTGAAAGGGCGATACAAGGTGGAAGAATATACTATCAGTTGCTGCGTTTCAAGTGGTTTTAACATATAATGGTCATGCTCATGTTGCCATAAGCATGATCTTACTAATTTTAAGCAAAGAACTCAGTCCTGGGTTAATTATTTGCAGCCTGACAGTCTGTAGGCACCTTGTGATCCTTACATAACAACATACAATTATGTGTTCAGTAATGTCAGACCAATTAGTAGGCAGATGGGTGGCATCAGAAGCACGCATTTTGTTATTACAGAGATCCAACTCTACAGTCCTACAGTGCAGAGTAGAACACCTCTAATCCATGGAACGGATGGGAAACAACTAAACAGATTAGACATCTGCACACTGTCCAAGTGCACTTTCTCCCTGGTGCAATTACATGCCTTGTAAAAGACACAGTAGATAGACTTAGCTAGCATTAACCATTTCAGTACTAATTCTTTCAGAAGCGGTTGACTGTTTGACTGTGTTTCTTGCCCTACTGCCCTATTTTAAAACTGTGTAGGCCAAGTCATCAAATTGATTGGTTTCCTGACAACTAACACAGAACAGTTAACTGCCACTATAAATATTGTATGGGAGAGAATTTTTAAGAATCTCAATGTACCTGAGGGGTCCAAACCTATCTAATAATAAAAGGCTTCAAATTTTTAATACCAGTAACTTTCAAGCAGAGAAAACTGAAGTTATATTTTGCTAGCACTGTAAGATAAGCTGTCACTTTGTCAAATGATTTCTTACTAAACCTGACTGCAAGCATAAAGCATTAGCATAACTTATTAGAACAATTAGAATGCATCCTTGTTGTCTTCTAATGAGATTATTTCTTGTACTGGTAATTACATTAGACAAGAAAAGAATAATAGTTTCAGATTTCTAAAATCATCTGTAGAGTATGTGAGGAGAGGATGATCAATAATGCTAATCTACTGGAACACAAATTCCCAGAAGGAGATATTTTATCATGAGTGATTCTTTAAATAATCAGTGTTCTTTCTCAAAGTCCATGTTAATTTCACTCACACTAAAAGAAGAAAAAAAAAAAAAAAAAAAAAAGGATTTCTAGGGAAATGTTGCATTGTTGTTTTTCTCACTGACCACAAACCCAGAAATAAGAGCTGGCATTATCCTTATGAAGGTAACTGGAATAACAAACTTCCACAGAGCATCCCCCCTACATACCTGCCATACCTTCTGATACCAGAGATATTCCAAAACATCTGATTACCTGTAACACCTAGAGTTAACACAAAAATATCTTTTTCATTGGGGAATGCCATCGATTGCTATTTTGTGACAGACTAGGTAAAGAAATCTCAGATTAAAAAATGTTCCCTAAAGCCAACATCATCAAAATATCATTGTATATTATCAAAAATAAATGCCTTCAGCAGCTCTCATTAACATTTCAGCAAAGGAGATCTGTGGAGAAATATGCAACTTTTTTTTCAGTGCTCACTCTGGAACAACTGCAGCTGTTAAATTCAAGTAGAAAACTCAGCCTAGTGTACTCTTTACTGTCAAGGACACCTCAGATGAGCAAAGACCTGACTTATCTATTGATAGCTCAGCCAGCTTCCTTAAATAGACTGCAAATAATTTTCTGAGAGCTTTGTAAAAGTCTAGATAATTTTCAACGAAGCAAAAAGGCAACAATCTTGAATTTCTTTTCCATCATACATTTCCACATCAGTGCAACTATGCAGCAATAGGCAAATAAGAGATGATATGCTACAGGTGATTGCACGTATCTTCAAAAGAAGATACTGAAAGTAACTCCTTACATTGCATGATTCTTAAATTCCATAGTAATGTTATCCTCTAGAGAGTTTAGAGTTTGTTTTGGGTGGGTGGTTTTCAGAATGGGAATTGGAAATAAGAAAGTTACACTTATTTCAGAATGCAACCAAAAAAATAATCATACCACTAATTGAATCCTATGCTTTTAACAGAGATGTGAAATTAAATACATGAATAAGCTGCAAAGAGTTACTAACCATTTAGAAAATAGACCTAAATCTAATCCTAATAAACTCTTCCCAGCCTACTAACAGGAAAGCATCCCACAGTGATCCAGCAAGGTTAATTGCTGAGGAAGAGTTCACATTTTATGAATCCAATGGATCTGTAACTGAAGCAAATAAATACACTGGAGTTTATACCTGCAGGGAGGGGGGGGAAGAAAAAAGGAAATATATATAAATATATAATTATATTATATGTATATGTTTATCTATTTATATTATATTATATTATATATAGCTGAGATTTATATATATAGCTTTCTATATATAGCTTGGAGACAGAAGTATGAGAGAACTTTGTTGCACAAATTTTAAATAATGATTGGTTTTAAGTATTCAAAGTTTACAAAGTTAGTATGTTCCTATAGGCCTGAATGCTAACTAAGCAGAGATACAGGTATGCTACCATTTGGTTCATTCATAAATTATTTATAAATATTATTTATAAATAGCTTTAAAAATCTTGTATTAAAGGCTACAACCAATAAACTCAATGAAGTAGCTGTCATCAGCAGTCAGTAGGTAGTCTGAGAAAACATGCAGTGGCATGTAATCTTTGAAAAAGTCTTTTATCACCTTCCACAATTATCTTAAATATAAATGACAGGCTCCCCAGTGACTGTTACTAGGCTTTTATAATTTCTGTATGTAATGCCAAAAAGTAAAGATCTAGATTTTCCAAAAACAGTACAGAGGAGGAAAAAAAAAAAAAAAAAACACAGAAAAAAAACATAAACCCTGGGATGTTCCCACTTCACTCGTATTTGGGGACATTTCAGCAGTTTGAAAACCCAGACCATGATTGCAAATGATCAATCACAAACACAAAGCAAAATATTAATTTGCAGTATGAGTACAGACCTAGAGATTTTCAAAAAAATAACGCTTGAGTAAGTGCTTGAGAACTTACAGAGAACAAAAAAAAAAAAAAAAAAAAAGAAAAGAAACATTATTTGTAATATTAAAGACAAGCAAAAGCCCATACAAACATTCAAATAATTTTGTGACTACTGAAGTGGGAACTCACTCATTGCAATGCATCAAAAGCTGAATTTTAATATTTCACTGAAGTAAACTGAAACAAATGTTACAAAAAGAAAAAGTAATACCACAGTTTAAATTGCACAGATTATATGAAAAAAAGATTTGTTAGCGTTTGTTGCATATGTCATGGCAAAACAGAAGCACAAATTTAAATGGAAACCAATTTCTGAATGCATTTTTAAGCTGGTCATTGTTGTGAATCAATGTTGCAGAAATTGTAAGCTTCTTGTATTTTATAAGATACATTATTTTTTAGCATTGTTGCTTTTTCGCTTAATCTCATTATGGCAATAATATCATGCATTAAAAAATAAGCATCCATTGTCAGAACAAGATGTTGAGAGCTCATATGAAGGTCATTAATTTACGTTGATTTTTTTTTTTAATCATTATAGCAACAATAGTTGGGTTTACATGCAGCAAAAAGGATCAGTGAGCAAAAAGCAGTATTATCACATACTGAGCAAGACAATATTTGCACACAGAAAAGGCATTCTACTCAACTACTTGAACTACATTGGCACCACCTCTGAATTATTTGTCACTTATTTTAGAAATAGATTCAGAAATGTCCAGTGGTATAATACCTCTGAATCAGTACTTTGAGCATCTGGAGCAGAACATCATATTAGTTATATTTTTTCCCCACATGAAAACGCATAGTCACAGAGAAGAGCAGGTCCATTTACCTCACTAAGATAACCTTGAGTTCCAACCTTCCTTTTAATAACCACCTCACACAGAGGCCAACTTACCACAATAAAAACAGAAAACCACTAATATATATATGTATATAAAAAGAAGCTTTTTGTTGTAAGAGTCAGGACAATGGTCTGATTCCAGCAGTCTTCACAGATACAGATGATGTACTTGAGCAGCCACTGAAAGCAGAACTTCGCTTTCAGCGCCCTTCGTACATTTTTCCCCCCTTACCCAGATGTGTTGTAGTTTACTACTAATCACCGCATCCATACTTCGCATAGAACAGAGGCTGCTGGCTTGTTTCCCCACGCACGGAAGGGTTTCTAACTCTTCACACCCCTTTCCCCACTACATCAACTAAAGCCACCACTCTTCCTCACAACATGCTTCCACAGCAGACAACACTGCAGCCAACCTTAAACACCACACTAACTTTATCCAGACACCTGATGGTTATTTCTGCATCACATATTTGCCACTTATCCCACTCCAGTAGTGAGGAGTGGATGCATCTCATTATCTCTGCACAAAGGCAATGCAGAATTGGCCATGCTTATTCTTTTGGTCCTCAGTCTGGGTCTCACTTATAACACACTCGTGTCTTTGTAGTGTGGCATATCTCACCAGCAGAAGCACAAAACCTTTCCTACGTTACAAATCGAAGGCCAACACATGATTAAAAATACCAAAATATTTCAGAAGAAGTCTATTACTCATGAGTAACAGAATGAAAATGAGCACATTAAAAGCTTGTTCCTAAGGCAGACATCCTGTGAAGGACGGAGCTCCTTTACCAACAGCACAGTGTATAAAAGGGGTCATTTCGTGGCAAAGCCATGGTGAGACACATTAAATACGGAGCATATTAATTAAAATACAGAAGAAAATTTTGTAATTTACTCAAGACTCCTAGCTAGTTTTAGATGAAAATGACATCCTGTGGGTAGCAAGTCAGCAGGATCTGGTATTATGCATTTTCAAGCTATTTAATGAGCCTTTTTGTTGCTGTTATTTGTAGTTTGAAAAATAATTCAAAAAGAAAGAAGTGTTTGAAAGCATGATATTTAGCCAAAATAAGCATAAAGCCCAGCAATAACTCTCAACTCCTTGCACATCCATCACACCAGTCATCCCAAAGATGAGTAACAGCATAGATCATACGATAAGCAAAGATGAGCTGAAAGGAGATTGGGGGAGCAGGAATGACATGGGATTTTTCCTATAAATTGCTAACAAAGTGCTGTAGGAACAACTGCTCTTCAGTAACTGGATTCTATGCAATGCACTACAAACTGTTTCAATTTCCCGATATACATGTATATACATATGAAACTTTACTAAGCTCTGCCTTACTCTTACACCAGAAATGCATTACACTAAGAACACTGAACAAAGGGGAAATATAGGTCTTCCAGTTCACATAAGCAAGCTAATAAGCCAGGAGAATGTCGTGAAGAAGCGATAGCTATTTTAAGTCTTCTACCTGTACTAAGTCTTCTACCTTCTTTCCCCCTGTACTCAGCTCTGGTGAGGCCGCACCTCGAGTACTGTGTTCAGTTTTGGGCCCCTCGCTACAAGAAGGACATTGAGGTGCTTGAGCGGGTGCAGAGAAGGGCAACGAAGCTGGTGAGGGGCCTGGAGAACAAGTCCTACGAGGAGCGGCTGAGGGAGCTGGGCTTGTTCAGCCTGGAGAAAAGGAGGCTCAGGGGCGACCTTATCGCTCTCTATAGGTACCTCAAGGGAGGCTGTAGCGAGGTGGGGGTTGGCCTGTTCTCCCACGTGCCTGGTGACAGGACGAGGGGGAATGGGCTTAAGTTGAGCCAGGGGAGTTTTAGGTTAGATGTTAGGAAGAACTTCTTTACTGAAAGGGTTGTGAGGCATTGGAACAGGCTGCCCAGGGAAGTGGTGGAGTCACCATCCCTGGAAGTCTTCAAAAGACGTTTAGATGTAGAGCTTAGGTATATGGTTTAGTGGGGACTGCTAGCGTTAGGTCAGAGGTTGGACTCGATGATCTTGAGGTCTCTTCCAACCTAGAAATTCTGTGATTCTGTGATACCTGAACTGGCTTTTGGAAGCTAACAGGAGATCAAGAAATCAACTCAACTTTCCTAATGCAGGTTTGAATCAGGATCTTCCCTAGGAACACCAATCCACTCCAAAACTGAAAGCAATCAAAACCCCTCTTGAAACAGCTGAATCTCTTCATTTGAAGAAGTACAGCACCTAAAACTCAAACCTCATGATTTTCCTCTGTAAAATACACAGAATAAGATTCCTTTCTTTTATATGTATATGTATTTTTAACTGCTGTGCTTGTTCATCGTGCTTGCTGTAACTTCTATGGAAATAGAACAGCAGGTGAAAGTGTTTATGACTTTTGCTAGACTTCTGTTTTCATGTCATGTAGACTTAAACTAACATCTGATTAGCTTTTCTCAGAAACTGTGCAAGAGTTACAGCGTCAAGGTTGAAGGAAGGTTGATTTTGCCTTTATTTTTTTTTTGACCTCTACTATTTGTATTTTCCACAAAATATGCCAAAAATGAAGATCAGACACTTAAATGATATTTTTGAAGAGAAGTATGGATATCTTATAACATTTCATATGTGAATTCATAGCAAAAACTTGAGAAGCCTGTGCGAATCAGTTTCATGAGATCAATATGACACCTAAAACACCACATGGTACTCAACACCATTAAATACACAAATGTCTAAATTATTTATCAGAATTTCTACAATCTAAAGAGCAGCGTGCTCATTTGAAAAAATGGAAGCTTGATAATTCTCCAAAGCTAACCCATTTGGTTGGCATTCTTAAAAAATAAATCAATTCTTCAAAAGCCTACTTTCAAAATTTCTCTCTCAAGTTGGTAAGAAGGAAACACACTACTGTTAATTAAGATGAGACAAAAATATTTTATCCATTTGGCATGGAAGTATCCACACTGACAGACATTCAGTGAAATGTTACACCATCTATGTCATTTACTGTAGTTTGCTGTCAAGATCTTCAGCAAACCTCATTACCTCTTCTGGCAGTTCTGCTACTGTACTGAAAGCTTATCCGAACAGCACATAACATCATCTTCTGCAGTGTGGCTGGGTGATGTAAGGCGAGCACTGAAGCCTTCGTGTTCTTTTTCTGTGCTTTAATTAGCATGCCTCTCAGTCCAAATGCTTCAGAGATGATTATTACATAATTATTACATCATGGTTTTTAAGCAGATACCTAAGCACTTAAACAGTTTTACAGGTCTATGGCTGGTATGCTTACAACAGTCTGATAGTTGCAGTTGAAGTGTCCCAGGAAATTATCCTGGGTTGATCTCAGTTTTTCCTGGAAAACAACAGACGCCTGTTCTAGTACTCCTCCAGCTCTTAAAGATCCTGTCAAAAATAGCATCCTGACCTTCAGAACTTTGGAGCAAATGCTCCTATAATCTTTTCATATAACCTCCCATAAATTCCAATAATTTTTCACAAAATCCACAATCCATATTAGGCATTAATATATTATTATAGGAATAATACATGCAGGTTTGGCAGAGCCAAAGCCAAGCCAAGTAAGAATGAAATGCCAGGCATTTCACACAAGCTAGAATGACTTCACAAATATTTAAAATATATATATATATATACCTTTTCATAGTGCATAGTGCATGGATAGAGAAAACTTTTAAGTAGCTTTCCAAAATTAATCAAACTCATCCAATGCTGAGTATGAGTTTTCCTAAATGCTTATTAACTTTCAGGGCCAAACTCAGTTTCCCTCTTTTACCTGAAATATTTTCCTTTATCATTAAAGATGTGGTACCAGCATGACTAGGCTTAGAAGCCTGGCTTAAGAAGATGAATTGATTTCAACTGCGATTTCGGCCACAATCCAATGTCCAGATAATTCATACAATCTGTATGTACATAGAACAAGGTCTGCACAGTCCAACCACATCAGCCTTGTGAGAAACAGGGTGCAAACGATAATCATACTTCTGAGCACAGGGACCATTTTTTAAAGGTAAAATTATCTTTACACAAACAGCACACTTTACAAGCAGTGGCCAGAATAAACTGCAGGAAAAACAGAATGGTTCTTAGATGTATTCATCCTAACAGTACTATTACAGCAAACTTCCCCTTATCCAGAACTGCCAACAGAATTGCAAATGCTTTAAATTTATTTTTTACACTGAATTATGTTATCCTGTGCTGTCATATTAATTCAAAACTACCAATAAAAATAGAGGTTTTTTTAGTGATATAAATCAGCGTTACACAAAAGTAATTCCTGAGGAGGAATAATTATGCCAAAGCAAGAAGTTTCAGTGGTGTAGATGCATTTAGAAGAAGCAAGCAAAACATTTTTGTAATATAAATATGCTGTCATAAGAAAAGCATAAAGTAGTAAAAATGTGCATTTCAATACAGTGGAAGTAATTCCCCATATAATTCCATGCTTTAGTTTTCTCAAAGGGAGTTGTTTGCCTGTACACAAAATTCTATGGCTTTGTGTTTCCATGATGTCATACATCAGATGTCTTTCAGAAATAATTGTTTTGCAAATATCTATTTTATTGTTCATTGAATTTTCATTATACGTTCCTTTATGTTGCTATTCTTCTTCCCTAGTACACTTAACACTTACTACATTTTTTGCATCTTCTAAAGACGGTATGTATTTAAATTCACAAACAAAATAATCCCATAGCTGGCCATCTTGCCTGGTGAGCCTTTTCACCAATAATTAGCATGTACCTTGTTCAAGGATAAATGAATTATTCACAAATTGCATCTACATTGGTAAGGCTTTTTGTTTGTTTGTTTTTGTTTCATTTTGTTTGTTTTTAGAACATAGATAGTTTTTTGTTTTTTGTTTTTTTTTTTGAAAGAATGATAAAAATTTTTAGCCCAGGGCATGGCAATGGAAATCAGCCAAACTCTTAACCTGGAATCGCTTACACACCTTCACCCAAAGCAGCGCAATCGATTTACCAAATAGGATTTTAACATATCTGTAGCCATAGGCAGAGTCTAGAAGTTATTTCCATTCATTTTAAAAAACAAACCTCCAAGCCAGTAATCTTATGAGATACATAAACCCACTACATTAAAATTCAAAGGTGCATCTTTTAGGCCTTTAGAATACATCTTATCTCTTACCTTTGGATAGCTTTTACTCCTGCACACATTTCAAATTGTTATATATGGAAGAAACAGTTTGAATTTCTTTAAATATTGCTCTGCTTTTCAAACCCCTATAGTGATCTTGTTCAAGCTGATGCTGGAAATTTAGAATTGAAAACCAGTCCTGAAACGATCACAACAGTGCCTTGCATCCCATCTTCAGTCTAAGGAAAACTTTCTTGAGAGGAAAAGCAGCAATGGACTAAATCCATCTCTCAAATGGGAGTGATTTCTTTACCATTTGAAATTCCAAAAATAAGGGTTTCACAGAAATAATAGCCTAAAAGCATTTTCTATATTCTTTTAGGAAGGTGAAGAGACTGTCTCAAAAATAAGCTTCAAATAGCTTCTCATTCTCTTGTGGAACAAGGCAAAACAACAAAAAAATATAGTATTGACTAATGCATTTTTCAATACTATTCAAGAACATCCTGTATCACAAAGGCCTGAGAACCACAATAAAATAATTTATTGGTACAAAGTGTAAAGTTTATTACTGATGTTTTTAATGCCTTTAGTCCTTTTGAATCATGATTTTCCCATTCTTTTTCACATACACACAAATGTTGATAAAGCTCATTAAATCCTTCCTGATGGCCTTTCAAGGGGAGACTAATTTTAAAATTAATACGTATAAGGAAATCAATCTTCCTTTAAATAATATATCTAAGACTAGTCTAAGTAGCATTACCTTCTCATTTATCTTAAAAATGCAGTAGGTCTGTCGTTACTGCTGCTGATGTTCCTGTCATCTTATTAAAATTATGTCAAAGAAAATTTTTCACAAAGATTCCGATGGAGGTTTCTCAAGGTGACATCACAAAAGGTCAAGAACAACTCATTTCTATAAAATTTGGAAGACTATTTCAGATTAATACGCATTTGTAAGTGATCAGATTTCAGGAGATTAATTTTATATGTACAAGTTTGTCAAGACATCTGTCTCACTTGATAAATATCTACTGTTCCCAAAACAGATGCTTGTAAGAGTCCACGAATTATTACAAGAGGCTGTATTTAGTTCTGTTCTGTGTTCCTCCTTTCAAGCCTGCTGAAGTATGGAAGCCTTGAGAGAATACTTTTTTTTGGTTCTGTTGGAAAAAGTAGCAATACTGACACTCTTTGTAACCCTGTACAAAATAAACCAAGTAGAAGTGTCACAAAAGAGAAAGAGATATATTCCTTCAAGGAATCACTTTAACCAAGAAAAACACAAGTACATGGATTCTTTGCATGGAACATAGGGAGCTGCACGAAGAAAATACGCAAAGAACTTGAAAGTTCAGTGATATTCTTTGTCCTATAAGGAAATGGCTGCTACAAGTATATATATATATATATACACACATATATATATATACACACATATATATATATATGTGTATATATATATATACACACACACAGGCTCGATGGAGCTTGTACGTTGGTTAGAATTAATTAGCAGAACTCATCTGCCCACATATTGTAAACTTCTACTTAGAGGCTAACATGCTCTTATCATCAATTAAAAACATCTGTTTTAACTGACATACCACACTGTTCATGTGCTCACTTCAGATTAGGAAAGAAAATAAGAATCACAGAAATCACATAGCAAATCAAGATTGCTTATAGCTTAGTAAACAAGATACTCAAAGCATTCCAAAATGATGTGAAAATCACAACAGGAAGGCAAGGGGAGAAAAGACACATACTGCTGAGGATATATACCGAAGAATGCAGGATCAGTCACAATCAGAGCAAAAGTTCATACCCATAGAGGATTGAGTAAAAGCCTACTAAAATTAGAGAAAGGACAAATCCAGGCTATGTCAGATACTGAGAAATTGCTCAAGAGTTGCATGTTATGATTTCATTACAAATGCAAGCTGAAGAAGAAACAAGACTAAGAACAGCTCTAGACAGCAAGTGCAAACAACCAGTAACCACCAGCAGCAGAGCAGAGGCCAGCAGCCTCTCCCACCAGTCAACCCTAAAAGAGGACTTCAGTCCACAGCCCCCAAAATCACCTGTTTTCTATAACATTTTAGTGCAAACCACAGCAACAGAAGACATTCTCTTTCCAGCTAAGAGTTGAAGGTCTCCCTCCCATCTAAGGAAGCCTACCACATTCTTTCTGAACAGCAAAGAAATCACACTCTCTAGTCATGCATGACATGCAGCATTAAGTATGTTTTTTTCTGAGTGGTCTTTTTTCTTCAATATCTTTTTCAAAAAACATGCTCTGCTAAGTTCTTTAGATGCTCAATCAGCAGATAATACAGAGAAAAATTCTGGTTAGGGTAAGAAACTAAAGGAGAGAAGGGTAGGATAGGGATTTAATTAGAAGTCATCATTATGTCACATTGGCACATTTAATAATACCTGTTACTTGTGCTGAATGAAGTAATTTTTCTGCAGAGAAAAAAAAAAAAGTTAAGTTCTATATCACAGAGTATTGAATACCGAAGGTATACGTGTATATCAAGGAGAAGAGACTACAGAGTTCAGTTAGGAAAAAATAGAGTAAGTTTGACAACTTGGGGCAGGTATGAACTGCATTTCTGATTTGTTTATAGCAAGTGCATATTTACTTTGGTAGAAATTGGATGCACATTTGTCTTATTTGCAAGCATCTGCTGTGCAACAGTGCTACTTGCACTAAATATCATCAGAAGTTACTTTTAGTAAGTTTTTCATGTTTGAATTCTCTCTTAATTTGCTTTTATAGCAATACTTTCTGGTTTTGCAACTTTGATAGCCAACACTGTAAATGCCTTAAGAAAATTCCACACACATTGTTAGTATTTGCAATCCATTAGTATTATACATGTATGTACGAATATTCTTACTCCAGTTAAAGTACTCAAAATTATTTGATACAAGGTGGAAAGGAAAAATCACTAATGGAGAGTAATGATACACTGAAAACGGTAGGTGAGGCAACTACACTGGCACCAAAGCAACATTAAGAGAAGCTGAAGATTTTATTGCACAGTACAAGATGAGGAAAGTCTTAAATGCTTTGGCATTGTTACTAGCAAGACATAGAAAAGTTACTCTAACCATTTCTTCCTGTGCAACCAACATAACTGTATCCGAAAGAAAAAGAAGTCAATGAAAAAGGATATGCTTGAAACTATTTGACTATAATGATCAAAGTATGATATAAACAAGAGAACAGCAGTTTTGAAAGAAAAAATAATCTATATTTGATCTAGCTCAGGCTTCCTTTGTGTCAGCACTTTAACACAGCAAAGGTGCTGACAATAGTTCTGTTAACTGTGAAAACTACTAAAACTAAATGAGGTTTTAAAGACTGCTTACCTTTAACTGACGGACTGAATTTCAAACCTCCAAACAAGGCAAAACCCAACATATACCACTTTTCAGTGTATTTTGTGCATGTAGAAACAAAGCAAACTGAAGAGAAACAATGTTTTTTCTTGATGCAAGTAAAAAACAAAACAAAACAAAACATTGATTTCCAATCCCGCCTAGTTTCTCATTCTAAATTCTAAATTATATTCAGAATATCCCCAATTTACCCAATTAAATTGTAGCTATTATTATTTCAAACACTTTTTCCTCTTCATAAATACTGAAGTTTCTTTAGTATGGCATGGTGCAATCTGTATTATCATAATTGTTATAAAAGCAAATAACTGATGAAAATATCCTTCCAGAAGTTATTGTTAATGTACTTACAAAACAAAGTGAACATAAAAATTATTTATTTTCATAACCAGACAGAAAACAGTAATAGTAAATAAAACATCCAGCAAACTAAAAATACTGAACTGTGTAAACAGTCATGTGCAAATTAACTCTTGCAGCCTTGTGGACTCATTTTGTTTCCACTTAACTTCACTTGCAACCACTGCAGTGGAAAATATGGCTCCCACTACTCCTGCTGAATTACAGACTTAGTCCAGAAGGCCTGAGAAAAGTCTCAGAAGTCTAGATCTCATTTCAAAGTACAAGAAATAATTGACACAAGAAATAGAATATATAGCATCCTCGGCATAATATTTCAATACATGTATCAACAGCTAGAGTACCTAAGCCCCATCAAATAAACCCCAGCAATGCCACCCATTTTCACGTCTCCTACCATGACTTTTCCTACAACATGCATTTATAATACGTTCTCTACATCATCACAGTCAGAAACGCTGGACTGCACTCACTGTATAAGACTTTTACTATTATACATGCTCCTGGAAGGCAAAAATGGTGCCATAATCTTTACTGCTAACAGCCACATCCAAATTTCACAATTCATTATAAAGAAACTTAATACAGATGGTATTAAGCAGGAATTTATAAACGTTGCTTTAACTTTGAAAATGAAAAGCACAGAGAAGCAACATTTAGCAGTAACTTGTAAATGTAATCTTCTGGTCTAAGAAAATTATCTCTGATTACCCTACATAGTTCATACAATCTGTCAAGTACTTGTTTTATACCTGAAGATATGATGGAGATGCTTTTCTTATGCAGGAAATAAAAGAAAAAAAAAAAGTACAAGGTGTTTCTAATGTTACTTTATGTTACTTTTTGGTACTATCTCTATATAAGAAATTTACACTGTTTCTGAATGCTAACACTTCTAATTCTGTATTGGAAGGCAAAACATCTCTAAGTTTACCCATAGGTTTCACATGATCTTGTCTGATTCTGTAAGATTATTTTCCCTTCCAGAATGCTTCAAAATGTGTTTTTCTTTCTTCTGAATATTTAATCTGACATTTTATGCTTTCTGTTGATAAAGAGATTGAGTACTAGAAACCCTGGTACTTTCATTCACTGTAATTAATCAAATTACACCAAATGAATGTAACTTGTTACAAAACACAGTGAAGTCACTGCTCTTGAAATACCCTGAAGGCCAATGATTGGATAAAACTAGTACAAAACCCAAATGGTGATACTTTCTCTGAACTAGAAGAAATATTTTAATTTTAAAAATGCTAAATAAGACCTTATAGTATCTCAGTAAAATGCATATGGCTAAAAAAAGTCATAAAATAAGAAGCATAAAACTCCCATCTTTCAATACCAGAGAAAGCAAGTCAGAAATAACAGCTACAATACAGTGAAAGATGAACTTTTAGCCGAGAAATAAAGCACATCTTTAGCTGCTCTTCCTCCTAGAAGGAAATTCTTAAGCAATAAATGCTTATTATCTGGAAATAAAATACATAAGAGAATTCCACCCAGCAGTCACATGAATATGACTAAAACCACCAAAATATTTTCTCTTAACCACAAGTAGATTATAATTGACAGTGCAGGAGATTAAAGACAACTTCATTAGTTTTCAGTGCCAATCTGTCCTTACAATGCCATAATTATGACTGGTCAAGTTGATGTTTAATTTGAACACCTCTTCAGAATACTGATTATCTGTGTTTTGCAGACACCAGCAAATACATACATCAAAGCTTCACACTTCCACAGAATATTAACCATGATCCATTGTTCTTATATACTTTTTCAGTTGCAACTGAATGCAGTAGGACAGTAAACAAGTCTACTTAGTCATTTTCTTACAAGCTATTAGTGTAGAAACTATAACATTCTATTCTCCCAAGAAGCTTAATACATCATATGAATAAAAGAATTTGAAAAGATTAAGCATGAAATACATGAAAAAAAAAAATCGAAGTATAGCTGGGTCATGATTGGAGAAATTCCATTATTTCTTTGAGAGTAGATAGGAATGTATGAAAAACAAATTAAACAAAACAAAACCAAAAAACAATGCAAGTTTTAAAGAACAGACACATGGAAGCACTGTGCATGCATACAGCCTTCTCCACTGGGCACTTAGATTTTTTCTTAAAGATCATTCCATAAAATATTTTTGTATGTCAGAGAATTTTTTATTCAGAAATAAATTCCATTTACTAGTCATAAATAGTATTACCTCAAATAAACACGCACTAAGATAGTTAAAGGAAAAACAGTGTCTCTATTCACTGAATAAAAAGCAACATTTCTACATATCAAAACAAGTTGTTTAAGCATTTGAAATATATGAACCAACCTCAGATACAAACAGTATGACACAAAGAATTTGCCTCATATAGAACTAATATATCATAAATCTCAACAGAAGTCTACCAGTGCAAAGCACTCGTGCAATGAAAGCATTTGGAGAAGACTTCCCACCAGCTTTGGACCCTGAAACTAGGAAGTCCTTTTCTAACAACTAGAACATTTATGAACTAGAACATTTTCCGAGAGGTGGGAAAATTTCCCAAGCAACATGAGAATTTCATCACTGGAGGTTTTTTTTGTTTTGTTTTGTTTTTTTTTTAAGTAAGTTCAAAGATAGTAGAGGCAATGGCTACATATTTTATTTTGGGAGACTCACCTGGGCATTAAGAGTGGAAGCAGAAACTTAACTGCACAAAGATGTGTTTGACTTGATCAAACAGTTGATTGCAGTAGCTGGCAACTAGTCTAGCTGTGGACTAGCTTACTTCAAAAATCCCCTCCAAGCAACAAGCTGCCCATCCAGGCTGCAGAACATCTCAGTCCTGGAGATTTGAAGTCAAACTCACAGAATCGTACAAAGGTTTGGGTTGGAAGGGACCTTAAAAATCAGCTAATTCCACCCTCCCTGCTATGGGGAGGGACACCTTCCACTAGACCAGGTTGCTCAAAGCCCCATCCAACCTGGCTCCATCCAATCTGGCCATCCACTTCTCCAGATGCCTACCCATACTCTACCTTGAACAGAAGTTGGACTAAGATCACACAAAGACCCTTCCAACCTTAATTGTTCTATAATTTTGCTTTAAGTATAAAATGAATCTCATCAGTTATATCTTCACTATACCTGCTTTGTCTCTGGCCATGCTTGTGGTTAACCCAGTTCAATAACTATTATTCACACAAATCACGAAGTTTGATGTCACAGATGAGGTTTGGCATAAAGACAGTGTGAACTTTATGCCTCAAGTTACACAGCAATTCAGTGTTGAAGCTCAGAAACAAGACATCTTCCAATGCCCTAAATCTACTTTATTATATAGTACACTAATATAGATTTAGTAAATATAATATTAAAATATTAATTTGTTACTTTGTTGGTTGAGAAAATGTAGGAATAGATCGTAGCAACTTTTAAAATTTCTGTGATCACTTTGTAAAACGAGAAATTGGAAAACCAAAATTTCACCCTACTTATATCACAGTAAACTCAGAACTTCAGACATAGTTCAGAACTTTTTTTTTTTTTTTTTTTTTTTTACCTCAGAAGTCACTCTTTAAGCAAGCAGGGATTAGTAGCAATACAATGACTTACACTTACAATTAACTCTAATATCTTGCCAATTAACTAAACAGAGTTACATTGGTGCCAGTATCTAAAGAGAAAGCATTCTCATTGATCAACACCTCTGACAGAGCTTCTCATCATGCCAGGATACTGAGCAATAACAGTAATTTAATAATGCTGTCTGCAGTGCCCAGCCAGCAGCTGCAAGCATAGGAGAATAAATAAGACTTTCAATACAATCAAAATTACAACATTTCTGGTACAGTAGGAACGGTTGATGACAAAGCCTCCACAGATAACAAGACCTGGTTATAAAGTCCTTGAAAAGGAGCAGTACAATTAAAAACACTAAGCACAAAAACTTCGTACTTTCTGTTCACCTGGCTTTTTTAAATAAATCAGTTCAAAAACCACAACAAAACACATGCAGGTCACTTCACACAGCAAGTTAACAAGACATTGAACACGACTCCTTTTAGTATAGAAAAAAACAGAAGTATTCATAAGCTGTCAATACACAAATAAACATTGCTCAAACAACTGGGTACAGAATTCACTGCATCCAAAACCTGAGAAAATGAGAAAATGGTTACAGAGAAAATATGTGCCTCCTTTTCAGTTTTTATATGCACCCTATGCTCCAAATGCAGTGTATAATCTTTTTGGTTTTTTAACCTTTTTTTTCTTGTTGTTCTTTTAAAATATGAAATAGTGTTAAAGGTTCCATTAAAATGGATCTTATTGTCTTCGTTGGAGAACATCAACATCATGCTGAATCAAACCTCTAAAATTTCTGAACTTTCAGTATCTGCGTAAGTAATGACATAAACATTAAACTTGTTCAATTAAATGTACCGTAACAGGAGATAGTTTTCTAAAATTGGTACTGAATTTTTGTGTATGTAGTTGTTTTAGATGAGCAAATGTATTTTAAAGAAATTACCTCTTTTCCGATCAAGTTAACCATTATCTCTTTTGACACCCATTTAATTGGCAAGGATTCAGCCGCTCTTTCTAAATAATTCCATTTCCTAAGTACTAATCATTTAAATAGTTTTTGCTGTCTCCTGTCTGAGAATCTCCAAGATAACCTCTGTTGTTTTTCCCATTTATACCTGATTTACAAAAAAAATAAAATAAAAAATGATTAGATGAATGAAGGACCTCACAGCTTCCAGCCTCAAAGCACAAAGCAGAAGCAATTAGTTTATACACAAATGCTTTATCAAAAGTATATTAATATTTGAATCAGAGGTAATCTCTAGTTTTACAACACCTATAGTTCTCAGGTTCTATAGGTTATAGTTCTCAGTTTAAGGTGAACTATATACATATAAAAAACAACCAACTAACTAATATACATTGTTTAAGTATATTTTCTGCTTGTTTGTGTCTTTCCCCTTCCTCCCCATTTCCTTTATTTTTCCTTAGTGGGGATTGGCAAACAGAGCTTCCCCTTCCATCAGTTTTCTTGGTAATTTATAACCCAGAAGTAACATGTTATCATAGAAGTTTCCACACATTATTTCCTCTGTTAAAATCAATCTGCATTATGTTTCATTACCTTGGTTTTGATAATGCAAAATACTTCGGTAGTTAAGAGCACTGCTGATGGTGGGGATAATCATTTTGCACAAAATTAATCTCAAGGGTCCTCAGAGTAATGCAGATTTACCAGAGAAAACACCTATCCTATTACGCTTAGCAGTGCTAATTTAAACACTTACAGACAGAAAGATTTTGTTTGTGACAGGTATTTTAAGTTTGGCATCTTTTCAGAAATTAGAAGAAACCACACTCAAGCACTGTTTTCAGGTAAAGATAACAGCACAAAACTTAAATATCTATGTATTTGATAGCTTCATAAGTATTTAGAGTTCATATGGGTATGAGTTAGACAGTGCAAAAGCAAAACAGCCTTTAGAAGTGTTTCTTTATAAAAAGAAAGTAGTTCTCACAGACGTACAGAATGGTTGAGATCAGAAGGGACCTCTGTTGGTCCTCTTTTCCAATGCCCCTTGCTTAAACAGGGTTTTGAGTCATTCCTTTTCATTCCTTCTATTTATTGTTTTTCAGCACTCAAACTCAGCCTTGGCTTCTTCAATGGGATCTAGCATTCCAATGTGTCTGTGTTATGACCTCTAGGTTCTAGCCATTACAGAACCAACTGTATTGATATATGAAAGACAACCTATTTGACAAAAGACATTTGTTTAAAGTAAAGCATACTTAACTTGCCAAAACCAGATTTTTTTTGCACTCTGTCATACCTACAGTTACTGATTTGCCTAAACTCTTGAGCAATTTTGTTTTCATATTCTGTGTTCCACCAGTACCAAGTCTCAACCATATTGCTTCAGAATATAGATACTGCCAGAAAGCTATAGTACCCATAATACTAGTTCTTGGTTACTTGCTACACCCCGTAACTTGACTTTCACCTTGAGACACCAACTCTTGCTACAAAAGAAATAGATTGTTCCTTCCTTAATATGCAATGAAGTTAGAGTCTTTTCTACTTTGTCAGAGTTACTCCTGTTTTCCTTTGTTATTCTCCAAATTAGTAGGAAAAAAAATGATTATCACTTCAGGATCTAGCTGCTGGTGCTGTGATATTTTAACTATCACCCTTGCTGCTATAGCTGAGTGTGTTCCATATTAAAATCAATAGCAAAAGTCAAGCCACTAATATGAAAATGCAACTTCTGTTTTCAGTTAAAAACATGAATTCTCGTTTCCCGTAGCAGTTCCAGAATCTGCAGTTGCCATTCTTATCACTTTCACAAAGCTTTTAAACATTAATTGCATTAAATAATTAATTTGACATTAGCTAAGTAATCCACTGACCAAAGAGAGAGAAACTGGCACTGGAAAATGATTCATTTGGAGGTTAAATTAATTAAAAATAGTACAGTAGTGACAGAATTTAATCTCATACTTCTCATGAGTATGGAATCACTCACAGCTGCAGCAATTTGTGATAAATCCATGGAGAAATTTCATGATAGAAGAGGAATTAATTTGAGTCACCCCTAAGAGTATGTGTGTTCACTCAACAGTGCCTACACATTAAACAATATTAAAAATAAACAAATTGAATAAACCAAAAGAATCTATCATTTGAGCTAGCATGTGATATATATCATCCAATATAAAGATGAAATTATTTGCATCAATAAAATTTAGAGGATCACAGCAGTGACTGGGAGGATCGGAATATTCTTTACTGTCTTTATCTGTGTATCTGCTTCCTTGAACAGGTAAAGCTCAATCTTTATATTCTACTTTTATCAGGATGCCTCAAACTTCAAAAACTTGAAAAAAAAAAAAAAAGGGGGGGGGGGGGGGGAGGGGATGACTTTAAAACATGTCCCAGACAAGAATCTGTATGTATTTTAGAGTCAGGTGGAAAAAGAGAGAAAGATACAGAGCTGGAGACAACCATAAAGAAACAGACTACTGTGCTAAGTAATCTCAAAAATACAACCACTAAGCAGCAGAGCCTTAGTTACCCAACTCAACAAGGACGATGTACATTGTAAGATCATGCTTAGTATATACACATGTATGTATGCATACAGTGAAGCATATAAGCTACACGTTATACTCATTCCAAACTATTTTTGACGCTGATGAATGAAAAAGCCAGTCAAGTATTTTCTGATCAATGAAGGAGCTCTTAACTTAACAGACTGATTATCCTTTGATAGGAGCTTGATCATATTAACAAACTCCCATTATATTACCTGAATAGTCATAGCTCGAGCTCTAGCCCCCTGATGAATGAGTATAAGAAAGGCCAATATTCAATATCCAATCTTCAAAAAAAATTTTTTTTAAATCTTAAAGACTGCTTTATGTGACTCAGCTGCAACCACCACTCAGACAAGAGCAGAAGCAAAGCAGGCTGAACTGGAATAATCTTGCCAGGTTCTAGGCTGCTCATGGGATGGCTGAATGAGGAAAGACTGCCTTTTGTAGGAAAGAAGAAAGAAACAAACCAGTTCCACAAGGAGGAGTTCAAAATATGTTTAAAACGGAACTCCATTTGCTATCTTTATATTTGTGTCCAAGCAAGCCTATGTGAAATTGGAAGAATGAATGAGATAGAATGGTAGAACGCTGCTCATATCCTGAATACTGAGATATATAGATAGATAGATCAGTATGTTTATTCATATACTGAAATTACTACCAACTCAGAAGTCTAAAAGGATAGAGAGGGATCTCTGGGCCTGAATAAAAAGAGGAGCAACTGGATTCACAAACAAATTCAGTAGGAAAGAAACATCAGAAATAAGCACATGATGGAAATACAAGATATTCCAACTACAAGGACTGAGGCTTCTGCTCTAGCTATTGACCAATCCACACAATTCTTCTCTGCAGTTTAATACAAGAGCTCCTGAATACATGAACCTTCTAAAGTAAGGTTCTAACTATCCAAGTACACAGTGTATTTTGAGTGGAGAGTTGGGGGGAAAAATAAAGAAAGATATATAACTTGGAAGATTCTTTCCTCCTCACCTCTTAATAACATAAGGCTGATGACAGAACCTGTTATACCTTAGAGGCATATTGTAATAGAATACATCTACAACTGAAAGCCAAAGATGTTTTTGCAGCTTACACATATATAATCTAAATGGTTCCAAATTTACTAATGCAAGTCCTAATGACAGCATAGGCTGCAGCATGAATTGTACAATTCTGCCCAGAAGCCAAGGTAAATACTCATGTTAAGCATGCCATCTGTAGAAAAGAGATAATATTTTGTCCTGCTGTTGGTATTACTGGCAGAGTATGTTACATGTGTGAAGAGAAACTTTGACTACAGCTTATGGCAACAGCCACATTCGCTAGGTGGTACTGTCAGACAAATAATAGTAATGCTAATAACTAGAAGGAACTATTAAGATGAATCAATATATAATGAAATTATAATGCATATGTAAAACATTTTTGTCTATCCATTGAACAATTATGAACCACAGAATACAACTGATCTGGCAACATAGCTAAATTGTTATTGATTTGCACTGACATTTTTTTCTCCCCTCTTCTTGACAACATTTCTAGAACTTTTAGCTAACCAGATATTATGGCTCATAGCAAAGATGAAATCTATTATAAATTCTGCACATCTGCTGAGATATGCCATTCTGAAATTAACTGTCTTGAAACCTACATTTGAAGCACATGAAAGGCATTCAATTTCCTGATATGAACTCCTCTTATATCAATACCTAAATTTAAGATAGTTTGCATTCTTCTTCATGCTGCAAAACAACTAAAAAAAAAGTCTCTTTCCTCTGGGATCACAAGAAATCAAGACTAGTATTTTTGAACAGTTGCTCAAAGAGGAAGTCTTCATCTGAGAAGACTAACATTTAAGTGTCTGAATAAATAAGTGACATAAGTTCTAAATAAACATATGACACAATCAAGGCTTTTGAAGTCGAAGTCATGAAAATCCAACAATTAAATCTAAGTTTTATTAGTGTTAACGTAATTCCCCACATTTTTTAATAAGCAATTTAAATCTGCTTTAACAAGGATTTTGGCATACATTATAGACTTCTAACATCTAGTATAGACTAATGAGCTTAGACATAGATACTCGGGAACCACAAGTACTGCAGTTACCGATTAGAGATGGAGGCTAGCATCTCTGAAAATGATATCTCTAACACGGATTTCAAGCGTGTAAACAGGCGAATACACACTGACAAAGTTATAGTAACAAGGAGAATCTGGTGAATTATCCTTGCACCCAGTTACGATGCAAATATTATTGTTTCAAACAACATTCATTCTAGGATGTTAAAATCTCTCATCCCCACCCCCCACGCTGTTGGAGGTTCCTGTTGGGGAAAAAACATTGCATTTGTCTCACAGGCACTGAATTTATCTCTATGTTAACTATTCTTAAACTCAGCAGAGATATAGAGATATCAGATACGAGCATCACTAATACTAGTTTTGATGAGGGATGTAACATTTAAACTTCTTAAATTGGCATACTACTGCCTGATTAGTCTCCCTCAATCCTTATCACTAAATTATTTTTGTCCTCCGCTGTTAAAGTCATACTCCCAAATTTATCAGTCCACAATAAACCAATACCTTGTAACTTCAATAACACATTTCCTCATTAACTAGAAAAATCTATTTATCAAAGTTCCAGTCTCAGGCTTTGGCAAGATTTACACACAGCTAATAGACAGGACAGTACTGGGTCCCACTTCAAAAAGAAAACCACAATAACAGGGTTAGAAAAATGGTTCCTTTAGCCATTATCTATTCATCTGGCTCATCTGGAGAATTTTAGCCTTGGACTACCGCCAGTTTTGCCTCACCACCTGCTCATTAATACTCCCCCTTCTGTAAAACTTATGTGTTCAGGTGTTGAAGCTGGAAACATCTGATTAGGAAAACACCCAATACAATGAAAAGGTGAGTTAATATGCACTACACAAGCACAGAGGCAGAGGTCTAGTGCAGACAGGCCAAGACAGAAGTATGAGATTAACGTTACAGAACAAGAGTACAAAATAGGTCAAAGCCAGCAAGTCATTCAGGGGACAGAATTAACTTTAAGGAAAAAAAAAAAAAAAAAAAAAAAAAAAGCAGTTGGGCTTTGCTGAGAATGTTGTTTTGCTTTTTCCCTAACTCAGTACTTTTGGTTAAAATTAAAGTCTTTTCCTCTGAATTGTTTTTAACATGAAAGTCAGAATAGTTTTCTAGTATGTTATGACTTTGCTCGTACCCACCTCTGCACCTACCTAAAGTTAAAAGATAGAAATAATTGTTCTAATATGCTGCAAAGGACTTACATTTTTATCTGATACTTCACTTGATACTCAGGAAGAAAAGTATGTGTTTCATTGAAGATGCTCCTAAATTAAGTTTCCTTGTACAAATTAGAAACTTTGACATTTAAAATGAATTTTAATAGGGTAATAAACTCAGAAAATTTCATAACTCCATCCAAGATATGAGGCATCTCTGACCTACCCAACAGCTTACACTGAATGAAAATCATCATTAAATTTTCACGAGGCAGCAAACCATTAGATATTTTAGAGTTACTTGAGTGATAAAAACAAATATGAAGAAAAACAGTATCATCCATTTTTCAGTGTCTTTGCAAGGACTTCAGAAGAACTTCACAATATTGTGAATATTTGCATTAAAAAAAAAATCTACTTTTTATCTTCCTTATTCCAGAGTAAAACGTTACAGTTGAAACCAACCAGATTAAGTGCTCAGAACAGGAAGTAAATAACAAGAATGTCAATACTTACATATTTCCACCTAACAGTTCCTTGAGGCTTGACTTCTTAAAATGTGTTATTTGTATAGGTAACCTGAAAAATAGGAAACACCATACTCAGTACTTCTTGGCAACCAACACAACATAAAGATTTAACATTATTTCTTTAAAAAAAAAAAAAGTTACAATCTGGTATTCCATCAATTATGATGTTCTGAATATACATATTTAGATGAAATTCCCTTCTTAGATAATCTTTTCCTCAATTACTTGACTTATCCATCTAATTTAAGCAATCGCTCCACTCCTTTTATTGTGGTGACAGTTACACCTACAGTGATGATTATGTTTATATAGTTGCAGTTTTAAGAAATATTAAAAATTGGTCCAAAACAACAAATAATGCTGATTTTCTGGCCATGTTCATTTAAAGTGCTCCTCCTGGAAATATGACAATTTTATGGAAGAGAACCAGACTTGTTACAACAGCTAAGGACAAAAAAAAAAAAAAAAGGTAATAAAAATATTTTTTTTTTACTACAAGAAATTTAAAAGTTCCTCTTCTAAAAACTAGTAGACAAATTGGAGCTTATTACACTGAAAGATGGAAAATATGAATTGTGGAACAGAATGTTCGTGGTTTGCATCTGCAAAGAGCTTCATAAAGGATGCCTCAACACGTTTCCAAAAACACTGATTTAAAAAAAAATAAAAAAAAGGTAAGGGTGGAATAAGTGAATGAACATTATTAGAAGACTAAAACGTTCTTTATGTGACTAGAACAGACCTTCATTAGTAACAGGTTTCCTTTGCAAAAAAAGCTCAAAGCAACAACAGACTAATTATGTAAATCTGACTGCATACCTTGACAAGAATAGATATTAATTTAACATTACCAATGCCATACAAGGAAGTGAGACGCGTACCCAGTGCATAATGCACGCTATATTTAACAGTAAGACATAAAAGAATAGGTTTTCATTAATAAAAAATATTCAGTACTGGTTAAAGCTGATTCACCTTGTATACCTTAATCCATATTATGAAAGAAAATAAATGGAGTATTTACACAAAAGGAAAAAAAAAAAAGTCATTTGTCATATAACATCTTTTTTCAGTTTTTTTTTTGGCCACCAAGCCAAAACATTCATTGCTTATTCCACTGTCATGGAAGTGAATCCTGCAGAAACTTGTATGTAAGGATTTTCAGGGAAGAGGCAGTATTACTACCTTTTATCTTTGTGAAATTAAAACTATTACCAGGCTAGTCAATCTACTGCTGCAGGATTCTGTAAGTTCATTAACAGCATTGCTCAAATGATCAGTAATATGAAGAGCACTTACAAGATGCAAGAGAAATTCATGTACCACTACATCTTAGGTTATTCCACAATTCCACACACACCCTTATACACAATGATTTTTGCCATATTTCTCTGCAATAGGCTGTTGTTAAAAAATAAATAAATAAAACATAAAAATAAAATTAAAAAATCATGTTATAAAACTCTGTTGAAGAAAGGGCTTCCTAAAAGGCAGTCAAATGAGTTGCACATAACAAACTTGAATAGAGCCTAAGAAGTCAGAGTTGGGTGAGGAGTCAACACATACTATTTTCAATCAAGTAATTTTCACTATTCATTAAGACCTCAATGATTGGGTTCCCACTCTCCTCCCCATTAAGAACCATCAGGTACATCATCAATTAACATGGGGGTTTTTTGTTCCCTCTCCCTCTCCACAGATGCTATTTTTAGCGTTTTCCCCAAGTCTCCTTGGACTTCTTTCCCAACTTACTCAGAATCACTTAGATGAGCTCAGAATGGAAAACCTTTTTTTTTCCATTATTTTTAAGTATATATGTCATCTGACACCATCTATGTTTTGTAGCAGGTTAATGACCAAATTCTCTCATATTTATTCTGCATAAAATGCCAGGCATTATCCTCCTTCTTGTTGTATATATTTAATAAAATTAGAAACGCAGTTATGAAAACTGTTCCACATCCTCACACTTCATTATTTCACTGCTCTCACTCATCTTATTAAAAGATTGCTTTATAGATGCCTTATAATCAGTGTTTGTAGCTTGCTTTTTCTTTTTCTTTTTTTTTTTTTTAGCATTATGAAAGAGTAAGATTTATTAAAAAAAAATACTTTATTACATGTGAGATAGGCTTCGCTTGCAATTAAACACCTTCTGTTAATCCAACAAATATCCAGTAGGAAGCATAGAAATATTAGGAGACGCTACTCGTTTTGAACATAAAATCAGAAATGTGAAATGTGGAGCATGATACAGATACTGGCGCAACAATAATAAATACTATTCACAGAATCAGAGCCTTTCCCAAATTTTACATTGCATAAGTGAAATATGTTTTTAATGAAAAGTTATTTCTCAATTTTTCATCTTTAACTGATCATTAACACTCCTAAGATATCGATAATGATGACACTGCAGTGTAGCTTTTTTCTCTTTATTTGACAACAAAGCAGAACAATGTGAAAAGAGATACACATGAATACAAAACAAATATCTAAAAATAGCACTAAGAAGTTTTAGAATTAATGCCCTCAATTCTTGCACATCATGGAAGTTGATTTTAAGCAAATTACATCAATTTGAAGAGACAAAGAGCAGTAATAAAGCTGCAAGTTTCCTACTGCACTAAACAATGATAATGACCCAGGGAGCAGAACACCATAACCACACTTGGGTAAGGTCTTTCAAAAGAAACAGGATGATTTAAAAATTAGCATTACAGTATAGTCTTTCCACAAAGGAAACAAGATTCAGTATTTATTCTTAAAATAAGGAGACAACAACCTTTTTTTAAAACAAAAAATCTGTACACTTACTCAAGAAAATGAAATTAGAATATTTATATTCATAGATGTTAAACTGGGAAACAAACAAGTAAAGACATGACCCCTGATATTTGTTTCTGCTCCATTTATCCACCTGTTTTGACAAGCATCTAATTGAAAGCTGAAATATGAAGGAGACAAAAGTAGCACTGGCTACTTTAGATGTAAAGAAAAGCAGCACATATATACAGTATTATTTTACAAGATATTTCTCTTGTTCTGATTTATATAGGGAAATTATGATTTTTATCATTGGTACTTCCATTGGTTATTGCCAAATACTGTCTGGATTTCAAGATCTAAACTAAACTTTTTTTTTCTGTTTTTTTTTTTTTTAATAAGCCATGCCTATGAGGGGAAAACAAATTCTAGATTTTCATAATTCTCAACTTTTTTTCTCCTACTGTTTTTCATGTTCCTTGAAAACTTCTAATAAGAAAAATTGTCAATTAAGGAAACTGTCGTTTTGGTTAAAGCTTACCTTTGGAATGCCATATTATCATTTTTAGTATTCTAAGCCTAATCAGGGACTAAACCTGCTATATCAGATTATTTGTAAACACAAAACCAAACAGGATAGCTTAGTCAAGAAACGGCAAAAGGCAGATGAGAAGTTTAATAGAAACTGAAAAAAAAAAAAACATCCTTGCTACAGAGATGCAGTTGTTTTCACAAAGCTGAAGCCTACACAGGGTTAAGACCTCCAAGATACCACTGTTAAAGAGATGCAGACAAATTTCAATACAGACAGTTCCATAACTGTAGATGCATTTACCATTCTGAAGTATAAATGGCAGCACGACATAAAATCACAAAAGGTGCTTACCAGTATATTTAATTCTATACTACCGTATACACGTAAGTAATACTACTGGATGTAAGAGCTGAGCTGACACCTAAGACCAATGAATTATGTACCTTGTGTACAGACTGAGTTATGGGTCACCACCCATTACCCACAGTTGCACCTCAGGACCATAAAGAAGCTATACCACCAACATTCATACAATTTCTTGGGGATGTCAGTAGGTGCAAGTATAGTTTTTATTTATTGAGTCATGTTCAAGTTTATGTTTCAGTGAAACAAAAACACACACTGACAAAACCCAAGAACAGAACCAGAGTAAGTGCCGAAAGGAGTATTCTGAGAGCAGTTACTTGATGGGTTTTCAGACTAAGAGGTGACTAGAGAGTTGTTTGCACCTGAGTGAAAATCACAGTCCTTTGTTCAATTCCTAGTGCATTAAGAGAAACAAATTTATTTAGCCTTGCAAATAAATACACTCCTAATAACTGTAACATCCATTTCTTCAGGTAACTTCTGAACTGGATAATTGGTTAGGTTAAAAGAATAGTATTAAGCAAGTGCAGGACAGAAGTTGCCATCATCAGGGACAACATTAGCATAGGAAATGAGATGTGGGTAGTAATATATGGACAGACAGGATATCCTAAAATATAATGCAGTTTTCAAGGACAAGACTAGATCTCTATTGGAACAGAAGTTCAAAGGGCTTTTCTGAAAAGACAAGTTTTTCTTAGAAGGAAAACTGATTGTATTCTTAAAACCGTTACTTCCTTTGATCTCAACATTTCCAGGAATTTTATAATTACTGAACTGGTTAGTGGGAACTGTACAGAGAAGTTCATGTGTGGGAAACAGTTTGCTCCTATGCTTGCTGTATCTTATTTTTGCCCTCTGATCCACAGTGCATTCTCTTGTTGAAAAAGTAGGTATAGTATCTGCACTTAATCCACGACAAGAGAATTGCATAACATCAGCTATTCTATATGATGGGAGATGGGCTCATTGGTAGCATTCGGTAGCATGATCCCTGTTAGGACAGCATCATCGTATCCTACCACTAAAATGCATGCATTGCCTTATCTTGTTCTGGATCAAAAATACTTGTAAATACACAGAACAGGATTCAACCACATGAAAGAAACCACAAGATTTCTGCCTTTTCACAGAAGTGTAAAAATAAACAATTTCCTTCCTCTTTCCTCAGAGTAAAGGATAAAAATAATTTGATAATAACCTAGCGATGAAGAACTCAGTATACAACATAATTTTTTTTCCTCCTTTCCATTCAGTGCTAGATTAAACCCTTTAATTACATCCAAATTCCATTGTAAAGATATTCAAAAGTATCATGTTGTTCAGTTTGCTCTTTTTTCCCCATGCCTTTCCGATTGGAAGTACTAATATCTTTATTGTAGGAATGGTCCTTTAGGTGTAGCTCCAGTGTGACTCCTATTTTTACCTTTTTTCCTCATTCCTCTTTCTCACAGATATTCTCCATTACTTAAACTGGAACCTTTCTCCCTGACTTTTTCCTTTTAGAGCAACAATGAATTAAGAGGCTGTCAGAAGGATTTGATGGTCAGGGACCAACAAAGACATGAAGACAAAAATAACAGAGGGAGGGATGATATGGGATTCATGGCAGACAACCAAGCTAACTTTAGGGCAAGGAGATGTGAGGAAGAGGTTGCAGCAGAGGGATAAGGTCAAGAAACAACTGAAATGCAAGGACAAAGATCATAGAAAAAAGCATAGTAGGAACATGACTATAAACAAACTTTCATAGCTACGACCCTTGCTGTATGATGATGAGGCATTGTGAAGCCAGGTCCCGTTTGTTTTGTTATTATGGGGACTTGCGAGACTGTTACGGGTTTGTTTTAAATTAAAAAAAAAAAAAAAAAAAAAAAAAAAAAACACATGTAACCATGTAACAGAAAACTTATCCTTAAAAAGTGAAATGTGTTCAGAGATTTTAAATGGGTGATAGAGAAAAAATAATTCATTTCTGAACATGGTTCTACTTGCAGTGGAACAATACTTACTAGAATTTAATAAAGATCTTTTAAAAATAATTCTTTTAATTGCAGTATTATGAAATGTACAGAAGTAGCACAAACATTAAGTGATCTCCATTTAACTGATCAGTCCTTGTTACAAACCACTCTTTTTCTCATGAGAACGGAGAAAAGAGCGTTAGTTACTCTGGACAAATAACAGCACAGTATTAGAGCATTTTGAGGATTCTAAAGCTTTTAGAGATGTTATAATTATTTGGAAACTTTCCAGTAAGCACTAAATATCCAAAATAGCACCTGCAGTCAGCTAAGTTGAATTACCTGTTTACCACTTCTGAAAGTTAAAATATTACGTGAAGTTCACTGAAAAACTCAGTACAAGAAACCAAACATCCAGAGACCTTTTATATTTTTACAAAGTATTAATTTGATACACAGTGTTGAGAAAAAGGGTTAAGAAAGATGCAGATAGTTCTATCAGCTGGGAAAAGAAGTTTGTGTTAAATTTTTACTGAAGGAATTAGACTTTAATGGCCAACCTATGTAATATTCCATAAATCATCAGCAGAGTCTGGCCAAAAGAGCATAATAGTGAGGGATTTAACACCATCATCTTGCTAATTGAAAGGACCTGGCCTCATTAGGGTCATGCACTGCAAGTGAGAATGATAACACTGCAAATTATCACTGCTTTGCAGATGCCAGCATGTCCTACCTGTAAAGGGAATATGACCAAGCACACTGAATTCTATTAATTAAAATTTAGTTGTCTGTCATATCACATACCTCTCCCTCTCCCCTCCCTCCCCCAGCATACATGGTTTGTAGAAGGCTTAGAAACAGATGGGGGGAAAAAAAAAAAAAAAAAAAAAAAAAAAAAAAAAGTAACAATGTCAGCACACACCATGTTTTTCCTCAAAAATTAGAATCACAGAATGGTTGGGTTGGAAGGAACCTTAAAGATCACCAAGTTCCACCTCCCAGCCACCACATCAGGTTGCCTCATAGTGAAGAGTTTCTTCCTAATATCTGAATTAAACCTACCCTCTTCTAGTTCTAAAATGTTACCCCTTATCTACATCACTACACTCCCTGACACAGAGTCCCCTCCTCTCCAGATTCCCTTTAGGTACTGGCAGGCTGCTATAAGGTCTCCCCAGAGCCTTCTTCAGGCTGAACAACCCCAACTCTCTCAGCCTGTCTTCACTGGAGAGGTGCTCCAGACCCTTGATCATCCTCATAGCCCTCCCCAGGATCTGCTCCAACAGGTCCGTGTTCTGAGGGCTCAAGAGCTGAATGAACACAGTGCCCCAGGTGAGGTCTCACAAGAGCAGAGAATCACAGAGGAAAGGTGGAGAATCACATCCCTCAAACTGCCAGCTACACTTCTGCAGAGGTCTCAGTCATTTAGAAAAATGAATAAGCTGTTCCACATAGCATTCATATTGATATTCAAGTTAGTCCTATAGTGTTCTGGGAGATGACAAATGCGAGGTTTGTAAGCAGTGATGTATATACACAGTATCGACCCAACCTCACGAACTGTACTCATGGAGTTCTCCTTTACTTATACAAATAGTACCACTGAAGTCAATAAGACAACTTAAGCCAAAAACCTGAGTCGTACAAGAAAGAGTTAGAAAAGAATCATAGGGACTTCACAATGTAGTTTTAAGGAGACTCAGTTACCAAGATTTCTTCCACTATTTTTGAAGAACAGCATTCCAAATACACACAAGCAAGAGGATGCAACTGCTGGAAACAAGTTTCAGTTCCCTGTGGGTTATTCTCCCTTCGATAAAGGTATATTCAGCATATGCATACAAGAAGAATTCCACATTGCTGTTCTTGGCATTTAATTAGGGGGTAAAGGAAAACGTGCAGGACTAGAATTTTAAGTGTTGGTTTAATAACCTTTATCCAGCTCATTTCTGAATGATTTTCTTCCTCTCTAGAGAGGCTTCTAATGTCAAACACTGGTATTAAGGTGAGTCATGGTTACTGAAGAGGCACACAGAAGGCACATGACAAAATTATTAATTATGGGAAGGAATCAGAGTATTCATTTCACTCCATAAATGTTCTTCTAAAACAGAATATTTAATATTGAACTCAAATACTCTTCCAGTAGCCAATAATCTTACTGTTGTTAATAAAAGTTGGGGATTCAGGATACCACTTAAAACTGTTTCAAATTAGATTTTTAGAACATACAAGAGACTGAGAAGGCATAAACATTTATTATTTTTTTAAAGTACAATAAAATAAATTGGGCATCTTTGTGTCTAAGATAAGTTAAGCCACCTCAATACAGTAATTTTAAATACACTCATTCATATGAGTTTGCTAATGTTCATTTTTCAGATTCCTTACTTTCACATCAAATATTAAGAATGGGTCAGTAATATTTTCTGCTGATATCTGATATCCAGCACCGCATATTCGTAGACCGAAAGGTATATTAGAATGCATTTTATACTTAAAAGCAACACTAAAGGTTTGTTTTTTTTGTTGTTCTTGGGTTTTGTTTGTTTTGTTTTTGATGTTTTTTAATACACTAAAGAAGAAAAACAGTATGGAAGAGAGAGGTATAATTAAAAAATTTTCTTCCTATCTATAATTTTACATAAAATTAAGTCACAGTTATTATTTTCAAAATCTCACATAAAAGTAGTCTAAGCCACTGCAGCAGTATTTTGAAATCCAATAAATCCTGTAGACTTGGCCTGAAAATCTGAGACACCAACACAGTGTATATATCAATAAGCACAGTACCAAATCAAAAGACAGTTTTTCTAAGCATTCTAGCTTAGAGAAATTTAGGAGAACCTGAACAGACAAGAACACTTCCAGTCAAAACATCCTATGGAAATGAATTCAGTAGGCTAAATAAATAGAATCTATAAAGCCTGTGGAATTCAGTGCCATTGGCTGATATTTCTTTCAAATACATCTTTTCATATAGTTGTACTTCATTTGGAGCCCAAACACCTCATTGAATTCAACATGAAACTGTGGAAACAAGTAAAATCTTTCCCAGGTTTAAGTCTTATTTCTGGAAGCTACTACTAACAACACAGCATAATCACAAGTACATGCTATTAATCAAAAGTTTACATGTAAATACCAATTATAGTGTAGGGTAAGCAGATGCTTGATTTATTTTGCCCTGAAGGCAACTATTGTAACATACTACTTGTCAGTAAGTTTGTGAGCACAAAACCTGCTTCTGACTGCTTTCTGCTTCCACTAAAGCCAGGCATCAGCTCAGGAAAAATAAACATCAGCAGTTGGCAATTAAAGAAATTCATATTAATATATTGTAGCCACTGTCTTGTGAAATAAAACTCCCAGTTTCTGTCAAATTGGAATTTTCATGAGATTTGTGTTCTTACTTTAACCCATTTTATTTCTACTAAACTACCAATTATTGAAACTTAGAAATATGCGTTTTATGTTCTGTATCTCGCCCACAACTCGCTTCCCATGTGATAAAATAAGCACAAAGCAACTCCTCTATAAAGGTATTCTTACATATAACATTAAATTATTATGCAGTAGTTTATAATGACGACGCTATACTGGTAATCAAAGCTAATACAAATAACAGCTGTTAAAGAACATCAAATCCATAAGCACCATCTAGGCTAAAGACATTGCAGCCATTTCTTTCCCATGAAAGCTTTTTAATATCAAGCAGTCTATGTTTGTGTTTATAAAGCCAGTAGAACATGAGCAGAAGAAAAAAGTGTTTAAAATAATGACCTCTGCAAAACAATCTAATACTTTTTACATCCCAGAACAACAGCTATAATCGCACCAATTATCTGCTTTAATTCAAAAAAAAAAATAAAAAAAATCAGAGTTGAAAGATTCCTAAATGAACATTGAAAACCCTTTCTACTCTTTTTTCTCCATTCTCCCTCCCAAAGATTAACAAAGTCTGACATTTATCTCAATGCTATCTCATGTACATACCGATATTTAGTAGGAGCAGCAGGATTTCAAAAGTAAATGGAAAAAAAAGTTTTAAAAAAAGATGAATACATCAGCAGATTTGGTGCTTGATTTGTTTTCCTTAAAGCTGCAATACCCATGTTTTTAGTAATCAGAAAAAAAGAAAGAAAAAAAAAAAAAGCGCATCTGGTCCTATAAAGCTTTCCAAAAAAGGAGAAAGCTTTCTACAAAACCTTCAGAGAACTGTACATCGCCTCTCCACTGCAAAACCATAACGAGTCAATATTATACAAATTCACATTCAGGATGAAATCTGGTTAAGCAAATGAAATGCCATATAAACACTGAAACAACTAAGATATTCATCTCCACACCACTCCCAGTCACATCTTTTAACAGAAGTTTCAGATGCAATTAAAGCAGTGCTACTATCAGGAATGTAGTTTCATTAAATGTAATTTCAGGAAGCTATCACACTGCCATAATTAACAGAATGTGAACTAAAACAAAGCAACAAACAAGCACAGGCTTTAGCCAGGGACTTGCACATCAACATTGGCTATCACCAAAACTTTAATTAACCCTTTAGATACAATTAATAAATTGCAATCCTGCAACGAAACCTAGAACAGAATTCCAATACAAAATGTAATTCATTAACATTAGACAACAATCTAAATAAATCTAATTATATGACCTCTCACAAAATTTAATCATATTGTATGCTTTGTGTACTTCATATCAAGCAGTGCATACTAAATCAAAGACAATATCTTATTTCATAAGTTGCCTTACTACGTGTTGCAAAAAGGCACACACGGTTGTTATCCTTAGATTATATTTTTATCTTAGCATGACAGTTCTTTGAAAAAAAAATGTTAAGACTTCTTGACTAGTGAATTTTATCACTGCAAAATTTCTGTTTTAAAATTGAGCTCACCTTTAGTTCATAAAATGTACAAGAGTAAGCTGTGCTACCAGTCACACAATTGCTAATCATTATAATCTAAACAAGCATCTCCTATCATATAGCAGCCTGTACCTCCGGTCCACACCTCTAAGTTCATCCTGCCTGCCCTCCTGCTTGGTATTTCCTTGTCCTTTCCTCTTCCGTGTCCTGTGTGCCTTCTATTTTCTAACTGTTATTGATCATCCATATGTTTTCCTTTGTTTTGCAGTTCCTTTCTTTGGAACAGAGCTGGCTGTGCCTTCTCTTCCCTAATTCTCAAAGGCATTAAACAAACTCTTGAGCATCATCATATCGTCACTTGTCACAGTTACTACATTTGCGTTTGATTCTCTCTCACCTGGTGAAAACACATGTGCAGAACACTGGTTTTATTATTTAAATCCTGAGAGAAATCACCATTCTCCACACTACTGGAATTCCACCCCAAAAAGAGTTAAATGCCCCCTATTTTATGCAGCCTAATCAGCAGGGACAACAATCTCCCCCTAGACTACAGAATGATTACTTGCAAGGCAATGTTTTATATCTCATGTAGAATATTTAACAGGATTCAAAAAATCACACTGAGTCAAGAAGGAAGCATAACCATTTTTAATTAACAAATAAACTTTCTAAAATATCCCCGTGGATATCTCGTGCTTCCCTCACCCATGGTCACAAAAGAAACACACAGTAAGGAACTCTCCCTATTTTCCACTGTCCTTTCTGCATTATTCCAGTAACTTAAAATACATTATTTTCAATGTGCACATCTCAAGTTCACTATGACAGATATCTAATGCTTCATTGGAATATTTGTATTGCCAATATTTACTCTAAACTTGATTGCAGACCTACACAAAATACAGATTCTTAAACATAACACATATTGCGGCCCTTGATTTTAATACCTTTAATGAAAGCTATATACCAACTCTAATCCTAAAATGCTGGTAGCAACGAGTAATAGCCACAGTGTCTCTTACAGTTGCTTGTATATTATTAGTGAACAAAGCACATGCATATAATATATTCCTGTGGAATAATTTATGACCGTATCCTATGGTAATTTAATATTTTTTAAAAGCTATAACAATGTATTTATAATTAATCTGCTATAGTCTGTAAATACCTAAATCTGTGTAATAATTTCTTACAAATATCAGTTACTGCAGTTTAAAAACAAACCAAGTCTTTTGCTGAATTAAAGCCAAGGGGCATTTTAGACTTCCAAATATGCTGAGCAGGCTTCATTATGAATTGCACCTTTTCACCTTTGAACTAACACCTTAATCATAATTTCAGCAGGAAATTCCTGTAGAAGAAAGCACAAAATAATGCTAGCCTATCAAATATTATTTAGACTTCCAAAATGAAATATTTCCATTGTCAGATTTTTTTTTCTTTCAACATTTTTGTCTAGAAAACACTTTATTTGTATTACAGAAAGTCTGTAGCATTCTGTGTTCAAGTTAGTTTGCCCAGTACTGTCCTACTTCTCACAAAGATCAGAACATTTAATTTTGCCAATGAATTACATTCATGGAAAGCACAAGTTGTGAATGCCAAAGGCTGTGTTTGTCAAAAATAAGACAAACAATACATTCTTTAAAACATGACAAGTAGTTTTTATGAAAGCCATTTGTGCTCTTTCCATTACAGGAAAAGAAATCACAGTGGGAATACTAAGCTCAGCACCTATTTGGCAGTTCGCTGACCAGACATGCTATTAACTATAGAAAAGGTTATTTCTGATTTTTTTCTGTTAAGTTTTGATTTTTTTGAGGATTACAAATCCAATGATGAATGCAATTGCAAACTACTTATTAGAAATAACATGAGTATATTGTCATCCCTGCACTCTATTATTTTATCATATCATTTTATCATCAAATGTCTTACTTCCATAGCTTCCATTATGCTCCTTTAGCATAGAACTTACTCTGTGTTATCCCTTTCTCATTTTCTACAGGTTCCCTTCACCTAGCTAATTACTCTTCCTCTAGGTTTACCTTTAAAACCTTTTCTTTGATCCCCCCAAAAAACTTGGCAGATCTCCTTCATTGCTCCCTGTTACAAGCAAGATCTAACTTGCAGAATCATTACCTAAAGTTCTTTTTCTGTCTCCCTTCAACAGTATTCAAGCTCTTCTTTTGTGTGATAATAATCATTTCTGACCTTATCACCATGAGCCAGACAGTTGATTTTTATTTTTTTTTTAATACAAATAAAAAATACAAGAGTGAGAAAGGTTTTGTAAAAATAACAAAAAAATTGCCTTGGTATTTATGGCAAACTACTACTGGTCAATGGCCAGCAGAAAAAGGTCAATAATGATCATAATTTTGGACATAAAGTCTTTTGAATATTAAAATCCAGACTCACACATGAGACTACAAAACAGGACACACAGTAAACTACTCTTAGAGGAAGCAGAGAAGAGAAATGCTGATTGAGGTTTCAGGTACCTAATAATCTCTGCTGTTGAGACAGCTGGTTGCTGTGTTCAGCACTTTGCAGGACTCCCCTTCACACCTAAGTGCAAAAATTATGAAAGCAAAGACCAGATGTTACAAGGTTAGGGATCACCACCAGATCTGAGTGCACAGTATTTGCATATTATCTCATGGTCGCATACAAATGACTGAGTATTTCTCGAGTTTGAATTTCCAAGCAAATGTAGAATTGAAGAATAATACTTGCCTGCAGGTCATTTTTACCAATCCAGTAACAGATTTTAAGATGTATGAGGTTGTTCTGAGAGTATTTAAAAAGGGGAAAACAGAAAAATATGCTGTAAAATAATCTGTATTTTAGCTGAATTTGTCCACATAATAGGTTTAGAGACAACTACTTGCTTTTTATTTAAGCCTGCTTTTACTGCTGAAAGAACACATCACAAGTCAAGTACCAGCATTTAAGCTTTCCTTAAGTAAAACATCCATGAGTTCAGAAAACAGGAAGTATGACATTGTCTCCAGATGAAGTCCCACATTCCTCACCCTGTTTCAGTGAAATTCTTTACACATTTATTATGTAGTCCCTGGTCAAAATAAATTTGAAACAAAGAAGGTGCCCTCCAGCAAAGCAGAGAATGATTAGTGTTTAGCTAAGCCAGGAAGAATTAGAGGTCACCACTACTTTTAAATGAGACAGCCGAGGTGATATGGTGGCCTCAGCCCTCCTCTTCTCCTATTACTCTTTGTACCATACACTCTCTTCAGCTAGAATAAAGAAAAAAAAAAAAGTATACAACCTATTTCTGTTAGCAGACTGTTTTGCCTCATAGGGAACTCAAAAATTTTGAAAGCATTAATTACTGATCAATTTTTACATGTTTTGATCATAACTTTGCAGCTCTCTCCCAGATTCTGTAGAAAGAATAGGCTCTGGAGGACACAAGGAAAACACTAGGATTAGAAATGTAGGCAAAATGTTGACCTTATTGTAATACAAAACTGATTTGAGCAAAAGTGAGCTATCCGCACCAAGCAAGGTGGAAGAGAAAGGAGGGATAAGAGAAAGAACTAAGAACAACTTCACCAGCACTGTTCAAATTGCCAGGACTTCAGGTATTTCAGCCATTATGTTTATCACAATAAAAGTAACGTAAAAGAACAGTTCTATATGCGATGCTTCTAATGAGCAGTGAAAATTGGTAATAGAAATAATCATCTCAAGTTTTTAATATTCTCATAGTAATTCCCAACACTGAGTCATATTTGATAGCACTATAAAAGGGGTTACTGAACTGAGGAGATGAACACAAATTCCAAGTGACAGAAGAGTACTGTGCATGACTTCGTTATAAGAGTTCGGCATTTCAAAAAAAGTCACCCCAGTTTGTCAGAAGCACACAACACATAAAAGATCACCTAAGATCTGTATTTTTAAGAGATTGTCTGTTATTATTTAAATCTAATTAATTTGCTTTTTTGTTTTGCAGGGATGGGGAAGGGGGCTAAGGGGTCTTTTCTTTATTTCACTAAATAAAATCCCATATGTCATTTCTTTCTTCTTGCTATTTGTGCTGTGTTCAGGCAGTCAAGGGACTGAACTAGCACTTTCACTGGAGAGAGAAAGAACTGGTAAAACAGTAGATCCTTTATATTCTCCTCACCCATCTCTGTCTCTCCACGGACGCAGCAGTGAAAGTTTAGCCCACTCCACTCCGCTCAACACTGTCACCAATAACAATGAACTGCTATGCAGTTTTCTAAGAGGTTACTCTATTCTAAGAGGTTACTCTTAGAATAAAATTTGATTGGTTTGGAGTCCTCATTAGTTTCTCTCCCACCCCACCATGACACCATCACTGAATGCAAATGTTAAAATACATGTATTTAAAACCTGGTATCCCTCTCCTTTCTAAAAATATAGTTATAACCACACAGTATTGTCATTTTATAGATTTTATAGACAAGCAGCACTTTAACATATCTTAAACGGAAATACAGAGGCAATTCTGAAGAAGCTACCACTGTTCATAAATATATTTATGTTGGTGACCAAGAGAAAGCAGCCTCTTGGGTTTGATAGGTTTGCATAGGTTTAAAGGACACAACCAGACACTCCATTTAATGAAGTGTTTCCACTAATTATGATTACTGTCCAAAGCAATTTGCTTCAGAAGTGGAACTTTCATCAGTAATTAAAAGATAATTGGAGTGTGATAAACTCCACCCACAAAAAAAGAACAGCTTGACTAATGCAAAGCTTCTTCCACTTCAGACTGCCATAATATTGAGTTTTAGTCTCAAAATATGTGTCAGCATCCATAGTATTTAAGAAATTAAAAGCAAGAGCAAACCTTTCTACCACAACATCCTTTTTTTGAAAAATCATGTCATACTGAATGTAATGCTCTGTGTGGAGTGATACTATACAAGTGATAATATATTTGAATTATAACAAAACTAATGGAAGATTGTTGTTCTATATTTTATTGCTTTTGATATTTCTTTAGCAATCATCATTGCAGTCTGTCTAAACAATTCTCTGTGCACTGACATTCACAATAATGTGTTTTCATCAGAAAGTTAGACACTGTCATTAGATTTAGCAAAAGGCTGTACTTTACAGTTCCTAGCCAGTTTTTTTTTTTTTACACCTCACTACTCCATTGGGATGTGAACGTAACAGTTTTTACATCTGTCATCTCTAGTTATATTTACGTGAATACACCTATTAATAACAGATTACTGGAAATCAGTATAGGGATAACGAATTAGTTATGTTCTTCTTCTTGTCCCCACACTGGAATGTGACCAAGAGAGAAGTGTTTATCACATTCTCTACTAAGGAAAAAAAAACACCCATCCACAGCCCATCTTTTAAACTTTTACACTTGGAAGCTGTTGTTTATTCCAGAAACTTCTTAATAGAGGAAAGCCATCAAACTAGGAGACATTCAGTGCAGCTTAACTTTCTCCTGAGAATGCAGAAAAGTAACTTGATCAATATAAAGCATGAGAAATGAGTACTTGGAGCGCACAGAAAACAAAGATCAACCTTCAGTGAAGGAACACCAGAAGGACTAGGTTTGATTGTCTTTCAAAATCATTTCCTTTCAAAATAAGTTTATGTCCATACAGTGAGGAGGAAAATTGTATGCTGACTATTCAGAAAAACCAACCCAGAATATATCTTAGTGAAGCAAAACATATCTCAGACCAAAAAACTGCACGAAGTCCTCCCCACCATTTACTGTCCCCATCCTCTCTCCCCGCACAAAAAAAAAAAAAAAAAAAAAAAAAAAAAAAAAAAAAAAGATTTATGAGGATCTTTTCCTCATAAAGTTCTATATAGAGGAAATGGCATCACCAGAAACGACCTGACTGGCAAGCAAAACAAATCTCCCAAGGCTCCAATAAAGAGTGGAGAAAAAAAAAAAAAAAAAAAAAAGGCACGTTCTAACAGACTGGTATGGTCCCAACTATAAAAATAAAAATATACATAATATACATACATAGAAAGGAAAATAAAAATCTATGAAGAAGATTAGCAGTTATGACTATGAGAGATAATAGCCTCTGAATTCTTGAGTTCAGCTGGACTCAAGCCCTCAGCTGCCCCCTTCTACAACCTCAAAAGATCCAGATTTTTGAACAAACTTAATTCTCTCCCTTTTGTTAGATTTCATTAACGCAAGGAATCTTTTTTGCTTGTTTTCTTGTATATGCATACATACAGCCATGTATTTCAGAACTTTAGTTTGTTAATGCCAGAAAATTCCCAGGTAAGAAAAAAACAGGGAAGAAAAACCTCGAATAAGTGTTGTCTTAAGGTTCTTTAAATCTCAACCAATTAAGCATCGATTGTCAGAGAGTGCAAACTGCTTTGTAAGCTTCTCACAGATATGAAAAGCCTCCTCATTTATTCATGTCCTCAGTGAGTTCTACTCTAGGGATGGCTGCAGTTAGGTACCCCCACCTTCAGCAGCAAGTGTCATTTCTATGTAGCCTAATTCCTGAAATGTTCAAAAGAACAAAGGAAGATTTTGACCCAATGAGAAAAAAGGCATGACAAGTTGAACATCAAACCAAGAAACATTTCTTTAATGTCTACCTGATAGCTGTGGCTTTTTCCTCTGCAGTTGCACTGCTGATTGGAATAGCAAAAGAAATGGTTATCGTTTAGTCTACACAGACAGTAATAAGGCAAATCAAAACCAAGCATGAATATACCTGACTGACAAAGGTTTTAAAGCCATAAAACTAAATCATTTGAAAGATCAAAACTGTGATAATTGCATTCTACACACAGCCTGAACAGTATCATGAGAAAAGACAGCTTCCTTCTTCAAATTTATCTTTCAGTTCGGCCTTACAATACGAACACCTCCGACACTGCTGATGAGCTTTGCAAGGCCATGTTCATTCCCAAGAAACTCCTGCTGGGACTGCAGCACAGGGGTGCTCTAAGACAGGCTCACTGCCCACCCAGGAGCAGAGAACAACAATCTATTGAGACAGAAGGACAAAAGACAGTTGAGACCTCCTATCATACTCCTTACTGATATAAGGAGCTTTGCACACATCAGAGAGCCAGAGAACCCACATTCTGTATCACTTGCCCAAAAGAGCTATGAGAAGAAAAGCATCTCCAGAAAAGAAATCTGCTTCTTATTTGCATCATCTGTCCATTTGAGAATCGGGCAGCATTCAAGAGGAATGTGATCTTACTCCAGGCTAGTTAAAAATCAATCCAAAGGAGCAATTAGCACAGGTTGTCTGTAACTGAGATCCTACTCCAACAACCAAAGCTTTTAATCTGAAAGCTTCTCTTTATACAACGATACCTCTTTGAAAACAGACTCAAGAGAACAGATGTTATATCTGCTATGGAAACGATAACATCAGGTGCTTTCTGCAAGGCCAACATAATAGTTCTGCGAAGAAAGGTCCAGATTCAGGCCTAGGCTCAAACTGTTGCTAATCCTTCATCTAGTGAAGACGTCTAGATTTGAAGTAAATTCTGCATTAGAAGTATGTTAACCTGTACAAAGGGAATCCTTGAACAATTTATGTTTCAGAGACAAGGAATATGGGGGAAAACTCAGGACATAGATCAGATAAATAGTGTCTTCCTTCATAAGTATAAACGTGCTATCAAGACAAATTTATTGGCTAATTAAGTTCAGTGCCCTATACAACTAAATTCTTCGTCACGTTTACTAGACATATCACTATCAGTGCAACAGAAACCACATCAGCTCCAGAATAGCAGTGATATATGGTATCTGACAACCTGAAGTAATACTGCAACAATAGCTAAGAATTATTTTTATTAATAGTTCAATAGAGGGGCTTAAGAAATACATTTCCTAGTGCTCGCATTTCCTCATCAGCATTACACGAACATCATTTAACATGGAAATTCACAAGCCTGTAACTCACAGACTAAATACTACCGTATATTTTAAAACATGCAGATCAGACATTGCACATTTTACTCTATGATCTTGCAAGTGTTTTTGTATGTACTTACACAATTAACAGTAGGCATTTCTAGTCAAATGCCTAAAGGGAAAACTGGAACTTGAAGTGTCTTTCAAAGACTGATTTGAAGACAGTTAAATAAAGACCATGCTTGAGGTCTTCATTATTTTACTTGATATTGCTCATGTTATTCTGAATGCAAAAAGACTAGATATTGTTTTTTGCTTCCCAACGTAAAGAAAGAAAACGTATTTTTTGAATCAGTGAAATTTGTTCATTTCTCAATGCCATTCTAAATGCAAAGGTCTAGACAATTCATATTCAGAAAGTTAAATGGAGACAACTGTTGCTACATTAAATCAAGTTTCTGTAATTATGTCACACTGTCTTCAGAGACCTGGTATTTCTTACATCTGCAAAATTAGAGTACCTCATAGTAAGTGAATAGACAATTTTTATCTGAAGATTTCAGCATCAGTACATCTCATCTTTTCTCCATGCATCAGAAACTTTTCCTACAACTATGCTCTACCCAGACAAGAGTCATCCTATATGTTTTAAACAACTCATCTCTTCTGTTAAGAAGGAAACAGTCAGTTAAAATGTGTGAGTGAAACAGAATAGAGAGAGAAGAAAAAACAGAAACTACTTTATTTTTAAATCTAGAGATAAGAGGTGTTAGTCTTGCTATTTTCAAGCATCTCTTTTTCCTGGGAAGTATATACCTATTTATTCCTCTATCTGGGAGAGGAAAGGAAAAAAAAAAAAAAAAAGAAAAAAAGCGAAGAAAAAGAAAAGAATCTTTAGGGACATGCTGCCAAGAAGCTGAGAATCTCAAAGGCTACATTAATCAAGGAAAATCTATGCTTTCAACACTTCAGAACTTCCACACTGAAAGAAAAAATGTCAAGAGAATGGCAAAAAAGCACTCTTCCCAAGAATCTTGAAGCCTGTTAAAGCATATTTTTAAGAACAAAAAAAATCTGCAAGGAATAATATTCACAGATAAACCATTTTTCTCATGTCACATTCACTCTAAGAACAAAATAGTTCCGAGAAGAGTGACTTGGTGGTCAGCTGTCAGAATGAAATTTAATTTAGCAGTAACAATAGACAAGGTATGTCAGTCTAAGCATTCAATAAAAACCACGGAGAACTCCTTGAATGAAATGCTTTTAACATAAGTTGTATCCATAATAAAGTTTTAGATCTTCGTCTCTGCAAAAATGAAACTACTATAGAATAATTTACTCTTAATATAAATCTTAAAATAAATTATGAAAATTACCATTTTGATTTCCTGCTGAAAATTATGTTTTCTTCCTCTCTCTCTCTCCATATAACCTCGTAAAATGTAGAGATGCTTTTTCCAAAAATAGACCAATTGCCTAGACAGTCCTGAGTATGTTAGGTTCTCTGAAGCCAGCAACTCCTTTGTTTCTATTTGCAAAAGTGCAGCACAAAAAGGTGCTAGCTAGGCTCTCAAAGTAGCTCATGTAATTTGCTGACTTAAACTTGATTATTTTTATATTAATTTACTAAACCACCTTTTTTGGCTAAAAGGTATAAGCACTTAAGCTCCTTAATACACTCATGTAGCTGAAACAGCAGAAGCTGCTTAGCAAGTCACTGAATCATTTATAAAAGCCTATGGTAGAAGTTACTCATGGAAAATACTTAAGATTTAAATGACAGAATTTATTTATTTATTAAAACCTGTGGCATTTTACTAATTTAGCAATGCTCTCTACCCCCTTTATGCAGGTAACAGAGGCAACAAGCTCAAAAAGGCCAGAAAGGAATTATGAGTTTCATCCTGAGAGAGCAGAAAACAGGACCTAGAGATGGTGAGCAAGGATTCTTTTACTGAAGCTATTGCACTCGTGGCTAGAAAATGAAAAATACATATTTTATTAGAAAGAGACCAGAACCAAAGAGTGAGCTGACTGGTGTCATCACCTTCTCCTGGCAGAATACTTTCAGGCCAGAACATCAGCTACCTGAGGCGTCAGCAGACAGTACGCTAGCTTCAGAACACCACAACTCCTAACCTAGGAGTACCTAAGGATTTCTAGAAGCTGAACAGTAACCTTCCCGAGAGGAAAAGCAAGATCTCTCTCATTCTGGTCCTTATTGCGCATACAGTACAAAAACATGTTGTTGTTGTTTTTAAACAAAAAAAACAGGTCTCCTGCAGTAAGCAGTACTAATAAGATCTAAAAAAAACTCTGTCAGGAGTTAAAAAGGTTTTACTTGACATGTTATTTAAGATGCTATTATAGTCTAAAGAATTTCAGATTTAAGGGAATAGTGAGACAAGGATAACAGCTTGTCAAACATGCTTCCTCTTCAATTAAACTGGAGAAGACGACATACCTCTCCTGAATAAGATACAGCTCTCATGCCTACTTTTTGCCACGTTTCCAAAGGCTTGTTTTCAGATAACTAAGTAATTCAACCTTACTGGAGCACTTCACTAACTTCTAAAAGCACTCATTTGAAAATATATTACATTAACTAAGGTGACTACTCTCCATGCTATAACGTATGAAGACTGAACAATTTGATGGACAATAATTGTTTAGTTTATTTCTAACTTTTGAAGAGCCTCCAATGTCAACTGCAATCAGTTCAATAAAAACTGAAAAAAAAAATCCAGAAATTACAAAATGTCTATGAATAACATCAGCAATTTACCAGGGGGGGGGGGGGGGGGAGGATGTCAAAATCTTGTAGCATTGCAAATCATACCAAAACACTTTTCCACCAATACATTTCCCATGCTCCCATGCTACCTTCTGTCATTTTTTAAATCACAATGAAAAAGCCTCCCAAATTTTTCAGTACAATCCTCTTACCCTTCACTTCCATGAAAGGAGACACCTCCTATTTAGTAAGAAACATTCTGCCCTCCACTCTATTCACAACTTTCACTACAGGAGCTGCTTTTGTTCTGACTCCAAAAACGTAATTTGTTAATTGATTCAAGACCAGCACTGTTTTATGATAGATATTTGAAGAACCAGACTATTGATTTATGGCACATAACCATTGACTACTTCCGCAACACCACCCACAGAAAAGAACTTCAAAATGATTGAATTGATGAAATCACCAAATGCAAGAGGTAGCACACTTCATTTACTACAGCTGAGCATAAGTATTAAGGTAGTATTTAAATGTCTCTCATAGCATCATCCATTTGAACAGTCACAAAATCTAAATCTATATGATTTCATTTCATATAAACAAATGCATAAATCCAACATCACATTTTTAAAAAACTACACTTGAAAACATTGGCATATTATTTACTCAGTAATCCTAGACATACAGGAAAGATAGGAGACCGCAAGATGAATAAATGATTGTTGCCCCATTTATTTTAAATTATATAAGACTCACTATTTTTAAAGTGAATATTATTTCAATGTTACCCACTCAGTTGTTTCTAGAACATACATCCTGAGACAGCCCCACATATTTCCAGCCTTAGCAACTGATGCAAGATCCCATTCTGATCCACAGTTGTCTTCATATTACACTTGGAATCACACAGGTAAGATAATTGAGATTTAGCAAAGATACAGCTGAGTGTACAGGTACTAGAAAAAATAAATAATAATAATAAAAAAAAAAAAACACTCTTCCTTCAAGAGTCAACTTGCTGGCTGTTCTAAACAATCATTTGGGATTTTCTTTGTGTGACAAAGAAGAAAATCCATGAGGTGGGAAAACTTTTGGCTTGAGGAATTTCCATAATATTGAAGAAGGTGCTGCTGCTGAGAACAGCTGTACCCATTGTTTGAAAGAAATACTATGAGGAGTGTCATTTTGCAGAGGTTCACAGTTCCAGCCAGTCTATCTTTCACTTTTCTCCCCTAGGGTCACTTCCATTCCTTACAGTCATTTCTATTTTAGGTGGATTTGAAGGAGATTAAACCCTATTTACAGCTGTTCATGTGAACTTGCACTATAATCCTTATTCTTCACAGGAAAAAAAAAAATGTAGTATTCTATAGGCTGAGGAGCAAGCAGACATCATGAATAATCTTTTCAGGAACTGAAAAAAAAAATGGATAATGTTTCATATTCACTCCCATTTTAAATATTAGCACAAACTTAAAAAACACAATAAAGGTACAAAACAAATTAACACAGATGATAGAGCTCACCTAGAGATGGCCTATACTAAAGAAGAGTTAATACCATAAATCTGCTGCACATAGAAGTGCAAACAAAACTTTAAACTCAAGAGAATAATTGTTGTTGTTTGTTTTCTACAGGTAGATTTTGTGGGTACAACATGCACAGCAACTTTCCAAAACTTTACATATGGTATTTTCCACTGCTTCTTGGGCATTTTTGGCAAGACACACATATAAGCACTATAAAAACAGTTCTCCAGAAGTTACAAGAGAGCTGCTTTTACACTTCATTTTTTCACTTGAAGATGTCTATTTGCAATAAGACAAAATTCTACATAACTATATCACTGTGTAAACAAAAGCAGCTCCTCAAATTTTCCATAATACCTAAATATAATAATACAGGGGTCTTAATGTTATAAAACACACAGAAAAAAAAAAAAAGTTTTTATTTAAGGATAAAACAAAGAGCTGAAGTCATTATGAACAGAAAAAGACAATCTTTTCTCCAACAGGTTTATTTTGTCTATGAGTTTTGATACCACCAGATGTTTTCTAATGCTGTATAAACATCGTTAAAATTTATTGCTATGAAAACCAGATACCTTTCCAGAATGCTTACTAATATGCAAAGACACAACATTCAACTTGTGTCTAAATATTAAATTATAGTCAAACTTCTACAGGAAAGCTGAAATATGTCAATTAGATTGAATTTGAACAAAAAATTAGAGCTGAACATAGAAAAAAATTACTGCTACTCTCTGGCATCTTGATTGGAAACAAAAAACAGAAGCAGAATGATAATATTATTTCACGCTAGATGTCTGGATTTATTTTTGGCAGTTAGTAATATGAGAAAAAGCAACTCAGTTTTACTGAGTAAGACAACACAAGTAAGACAGACTTCTTATGTCCTGCAAGTTCCAGGAAGGACAAAGAAAACCTAGAGCTAGACTAATGATCTGCCCACATGAAAGTCATATCAGTCATCATTTTTCTTTAACATCCTTTCATATGACAGATGGGTGGAGGACAAAAAGAGAGAAGCCTTTTCCTCTGACTAAGAAATACCTAAGTATCCATCACATGGGGAGGTATCTGGATGGGTCAGTTCCCAGGACTTCTGAGAGACACCAGATTGGCAAAAGATGACTACAAACAGCATCGTCACCCCAAAATTAAATAAAGGAAAAGGCACAGATACAACTAACAATCTCTACTCCTGTGTTCAAAGGGCTCACTTGCAGCACTATGGGAACTATCCAGAGGGTCAGTTCTTTCTTGAATTTACCCAGAATGCACTCAAAGAGAATGCTTCTTGCAAGTCATCATTCCTCTATAATATTTCTCCTGAGAGGATAGGTTTCACATTATCTATTCATCAAAGCTATGAATATATATCAAAAACTAATTTCTCTGTAGCTCAGAGACTCAAAGAAACACCAGTATTGCAATACTGCCTCGCTGCCCTGCATCCTCACCAACTTGCAGTCCAAAAGGTTTTTGTACTGTGCTAAAGCAGCTGTTAACTAAGGTGACCACTTTAGGCGTAATGGAAAAAAACATTCTTGAGAAATAAGAATTTAGTCAAGTCCCTAAAATAAGTGACTCTGATTAGCAAGTGACAATAGTGCCAAGTCAGGTACATAAGTGTTCAAAAAAAAAAAAAAAAAAAACAGTCATATAATGTCATGTGAGTACAATTCTCATGTCTATTTTACCATGGGAATTTCCAACATAACTGTGGCTAATCAGACCCAGCAAGTTTTTTCTCTCTGTAGTGAAACACGAAAAGGTCACCTTTAGTGAATTAAGTTAAGAGAGCAATAAATCAGGCAGCAAAGCTGCACATCTCCTGCAACTTAACTGTCCACTGTATATGCAATTAAGGGTTGGGGGAGCGAGGGAATCTATGTGCAGTATTTTAGCAGAATTCTAGGCTAATCACACACATACACACCAGCCTCCAGTTTCTTTATGAGTCATACAGGAGCATTTTGATTTGAACCTATCAGTCTTCTGAAGACACCAAATACATTTCCATATGACTGGAGGAGTCATGATGTCTCAGGGAAGCACACTATTGCCTGGAATTCTTGACATACCAAGGAAACAGGGTTATTAGTCTTATTGTACCTTGCTGAGGGCTTTTATTATCAGTTCTGCCATTAATTTAGACTGAAATCCAGTTCTGGCTAGCTCCTTGACAGAACATTTATGACAACCAAGCACTTCCAAAAACTCCTCTTTGAACTTTGTGCATCCACAGTTGAGTTCTTGTTGCTGGTTTGTACTTCATTGTTTTAATTTTCTACTAAACAGCTAAACCAAAACCTTCCTTCATGAAATTTTCACATGGAGACTGCAGTTACCAGGAAAAAATAAATAAATTGCAAGGAAATTCTGCATAAAAATGTGTATATACTCATCAAAATCTTTATTACATTCTTTGTTGTTTTTTCCAACTAGACTATTATTTGGGATACCTTTAAGAACTCTGTTGACAATTTTTACTACACATCTGTACCAATATACTTAATAACAATAATAATCAAATGCCTTTCATTTGCAGTTTTCAAGATCTCAAAACACTTTTTAGTGTAACAGTGAACTTCCTGTTTGCCCTTATAGCCTTCTCTAAACTCTGTAAGTTTCAAACTATCAAAGCACAATGGCCAATGCTCACACACAACAGTAGTGTTCTTCTCTCCAGTTAGCATAATGTAAATTAAAAAAGGAGGTCATGGAATTAGCATCATCTGTCTCATAAAAGGGAACTGAGAATGAAAGGTAAGATTTTCAATCTACTTCCACGTCCAAATTCCTTTGACTTTGAAAGTAGCATGAACAGTATGAACATAAAATCCTCAAAATACTGGACAAAACTGAAATGATTTTTTTCAGTGCCAAGCAGGAAGTCAATAAGGAACAGGAGCCAGGAACTGAGCTCATATCTGCTGAACTTAAATCTATTACTTTCACCCCAACCTTTCCTTTATTCTTCAGAACCACAGAGGTATTTGCAGCTCCAGGGCTACTTTAAAGTCTAGAAATAATCCTAATTCTAAAACAGCTGTCTGTCACATTTGATTAGAGAAATGCACTATAGAATACAGGTTAGACTTAATCAAAGAAGAAACTTCTCTACAGCTGAGTTAAAACCTCTATGAAAAGACTTATAGTGGGAAAAAAATAACTTCAATATCCAATAATGCTAATGGGTAAGCCATACTATGAAAGACACTTGTTTAATTTATAGCAGTACTGTTTAAATCTCTGGTTGAAATGGTTGAAAATTCTATCTGAGCAAGGAGGTTCCTTACCCACAGAACAAGGCTATCAAAATCAAAAAATCCATTCAACCAAGACACCTAGAACAAAATCAGCATGAAATAAGGGGGAAAAAAATAACAAACTGTGCTTAACGTAAACCAGATTTGTACAAACTATTTAACATTTTTATTCTAAACCGTATATGTAGTATACATATATATACCTCAAATACATACAGAACATATATATATGAAATATGACAAATCTCCTGCTTCTTAGTACATATAAATTTAATTATGTGTAAATAATGCACTAGTATATTACTAATAAGTAACTATAGCACTAGTAAGTGCTTACATCTACTATGACTTCTGGTGATATAACTCTAGGAAGAACAGAAATATGCATGATTTTTTTTTTCTAGTAAGTAATTTCTTAAACATATTTTCTGAAAGAAAAGTTTATATATGAGTACAAATAAGGTGATTTTGGTTGAACCAAAGTGCAGCATTGAAAGTGAAAAAGCCTACACATATACATCCTCACACCTTTTAAAACTGATTTCATGCATTTATCTACCATAATATAGTCTGTTTTCTAGAACAGTGTATTGCATATTTTTTAATTATATATATATATGCAATTCCTAAAATGCATTAAAAATACATTCTCTGTTTTGGTCTAAGTTTCATGGTCTGTACAGCATGGTATACCTTGCATATTATGATATTCTTATTGGAAAACAAAGACAAATTTTCTGTTAATAATTCAGAATAACAAATAAATCAGAAGTAAACCAATGGAAAACAAAATGAAAACAGAAATAGTTTAATTGCATAAACAAAAATAAAATAAATTAGAGGGATTGGTGGAAAGCAGTTTGTTTAACTTTGAGGACAGGGTGATGAGAAAAGAAGTACCCAGAACAAAAAATAACTGAAAGTTCCTCCAGGGAAAAAAGCTGCATAAATATGTCCAGAGGAGTGAGGGTCTGTTAGATTGAAAAAGAAAACAGCATGCAAAGGGATTCAGATGTGAAGTGACATACAGAATAATTCCATCTGGCATAGATACCAAAGATGTTTAAAACACATGTCACACCTACATCATAGCTATATAGACTAAGATGTAAAAAAATTGTAAAAAGAATAAAACTGCCAGTAACAGGAAAGTAGTTGTGAAACGTTTGAAGTATGAAAGACAGAAGTCTGTTGGTAGGACAAAAACTAGGACTGATCAAATACACAGCCTCTCCAACCACTCAGGGAGATTGGCAAAATACAGCAAAGAACAGCACAGTCTGAAGGGTAAGAATTGCTAGAATGGAGTCAGCACTCTGAACAAATGCTGTTTGAAAGAAACAGTTAGGAACTGGCATACTTCCCAAATCAATAAATGCAGGTAACTCTAGGGCAGAGTATAATGGTCACGTAAGAGAATCTAAAATGCAGGTAATTTAGCACTGAAAACATAGCGCTGAATGCACAGATGTTTTAGATGCTCTACAGCTTTAGAAATTTTACCCACCAAATGCCAAGGCATACCTTTTAATCTATTATCACTCATCCAATAACGTACATACCCAACTACATTATCCTTTCAGGAAAAAAGAAAAAAATCATGTTGTTATATAAAAAAGTAGAATAAATAATAAAGCCAGTAGAATTTGATGTAAAGACACTGTTGCCTTTGAGATGATTTGGGCTCAGACCTATAACAGTAGTTCTCTGTATATGAAGTTAAACCAAGTCTGAACAATTCCTTTCTTTGGGGCTGCTAACTTTGACTCAAATAACTTTAGAAGTAAAAAAATAAAAAATAATACTAATAAAATAAATAAATAAAAAAGAAAAACGCACCACTTAACCATAATCAGCGACATACGATGTGTATCAAACATACAATTCTCATTAAGGTAGTGTTAGGACCATATTTTGAATACATCACCAGGAGGCTGATTAACAACAACTGATGTAAAACTTAGAAGCATCAATAGATATTTGATCCTTTATTATAAACTATTTCCCATTATATTCAAGTATACTGTTTCCAGATACCAAGTACAACGTCCATTTCCTGTTAAGTAACACGTTTGTTAATCAGGAAAGGTGTTTGTTTCTCTTTTGTTTGTTTGTTTTAAATTGACAAATTCTAAACCAAAGAGTATTTTGAAGCTTACCCTAGTTCCTCCCTTCTTCCCTTATTGTCACTTACATGCCTGGAAGACCCAAGACACCATTCCATTTATACCTAAGGATGCAAAGATGCAGTGGCAGTGACCAAGAGCACAGAGGGAACAATGTGTCACCTTGTTCTAGGGTGAGCGGAGTACTACAGTGAGGTGCCAAATCAGGTGAGCACTCTACAGAGAAATGTTTTGAGGTAACTTTGAATAACTCATTAATTCATTCAACTTTTTTTTCCCCCATTGATGCTTTTAAGTCATCCAAGGGTTGCTTTGAGATTTAATGATTTCTCTTTTTAATATAAAAGACTTTAGTAACAATGGTTGCTAAGGCAGTATTGATTTATCAATATTCTACTTCGATATATTAACACTCAACTATTTTTGCACAATTTTATACTATTACAGGCAAGTCCCCTTGACGGAGACTAAAAGCGATCAAGACTTAGGATGATAAGAACAAAACAGAACTAAAAGGTTGGTCTCAAATCTCTGTGCAACTGGGAAGAGCTGCAGGACTTCTGCTGCGAGGCTGCCAACAAAGAGGGCAGATGAGGATGGTTCAAAATCTTCACTCGTAACTTCATTAATGAGCTGTAGACCTCAGCCGGTTGCACAGACAACTGCACATTGTTGGGATGAAATTATTTTATTTTATTTTTATGATTTTAGGCAGAAGATGCTTGGTCAGTGCATACTCTGAGAAATTCATGGGACCTTACTTATATGAGATTTTTATTCCCCTTTCAAATTTGTTTGACATTTATCTGTGAGTTTGAACAGAGCTGGACTTACAGAAACAAAGGATGATTAAGTAAGGTATTTGGTTTAGGAAAGGATGCCAAAACAAGTTAACAATGAAAGGGGAGGGAGGGACCAATTTACACAACTCAATATCATAAAGGACCTCCTGGATAGCTGAACTGAATCCGCTCTCTTTAACATCTATTTATATAATCTCTTTTGTTCATGTAAAAAGTGTTATCTAAATGAAGACACGTCCCATGGTTCTTAGTGAAAGATTCCTCTTAAATTTCACAAATTGTAATTTAACCAAAAAGGTAACTAATAAGAAAAATGGCAATACAGTTTGCTGGAGACAGTTACTTGATTTAACTAACTAATGTTCTAGGTGTTTTCCAAGACAGATTTACAGCTATCCCATTTAATGGTATACTGAAAAAGTAATGCAGAGACAAGCTTGTGGATGACCAAACAGAATCATGCCTTCAAAAGAATGCTGAGCTGGGAAACTGGAGAGGAAGCAACAGTTTCATTTTACAGTTGCATTTTGCCTACACCTGAATTAAACCAAATCAAAAAAGAGGATGCGCTTTCTGGGAAGTCCAAGCAAGACAGAATATTGAATCTGGTATTAATCAAATAACAAATGCTATCTTAAAGTCATTGTTACATATGAGAAGTCTAGGTTCAGAAAAGCAGCAAGTTGCTTCTTGAAGATAAAATGTAGAGAATTGTTATAATGGCTATGGGGCTTCAAAAAACTAATTAGGGCAGTAAAATGCTTTAACCTAGGACTGAGTCCATCTTGTAACTGTGTCTCCATGTAGCCTAACTGCACAGAAAAACTGCTGTAATTCAGACACCTACCTCTTTATTGAAGTTTTGTGACTATATGTAGTAATTTTAACATGCACACACTTAAAAACAATATTAAAGGGTATATTGAAAAGCATTTAAAATATGTTTTAGTTATAAGACTGATGCCACTTCATTCTATTTTGCAATTAGAACTTTCTCCTAGGTAGACTATACAGAATACCCCAGATGTAGTATCATCACCATTATTTCTACTGCAAATGCAAAAAATAAAATGAAATTTTTAAAAAAGATCTAAGCAAAAGAGGAAGATTCAAAAATTTATGTGAATGTTTCATCTCAAAAAGCACATCTATTTCTATTTCCAAAACTTCATTTCAGCTTTTTTTTAATCACTGTACTCTTCATTTCATTTATACTTTGGTAAATTAATAACCTAAAATGTCTATTACCACATATTAAACAGCATAGAAATAGATGGATTTGGCCTCTATGTCAAGGTTACATGAAACATGAATACTGAATTCAGTTCCTGGTTGAGGTTTAATTCTGTGCTGCTGAAGGAAGCTTGATTCCTGTTTTGTAAAGAGAACAGACATTTCAAGCCATTTCAGATATTACTTGCTACAAAGGTTTCTCTCTCTGCTTTTATAAATCTAAGCCTGTATACCCTAAAAAGAGATGAAGTACCCAGACTCGCCCTCTTCGTTTGTATGATACCACTGCACTTCCAGATAGCAGTGTAAATCTAATAAGCAATTTAAATAAAAGAGGTTGAAGTAAAAGAAGTTCAAAGGACACAAGGTAGAAATTGCTACAGTTTACCAACATCCCCTGCAAAGTGTTCTTACATAATTCTTTGCAGGGTTAAAATATCACTGGTATGCCAGAAAATTCAAAATCTTTTGCAAAAAATTGAGATAAGTTTTAATGAGACGGATTGCACTACATACTTCCAACTGTTTCTTCACTCTTTTTTTAAATGAAAATAAAAGCAGGAATTCCAGGACTTCCAACTTATTCCAGTACCTGCATTCAAACTGCAAGACAGATTTTAGAAGTTAGTATGCATTACAGATTTAGCATATTTACAGTGATTTCAAATCCTGAATTTGTTTTCCACTTGTAGATTTTTAATTTCTGATATTAGATTAGAATGAATTCATAACACTAGTCACAACTGTAGTCCTCCTCTCCATTGTTTCCTTAAAGTAATCCCTGTAAGCGCCAACAAGAAAATAGCAAAAATAGCCAAGGGTAGATCAACAAAAAAAAATAGGTACAAGCCAACTCTGAGCTCAGTTCAAACCCCTGCACACTAATTTTCTATACAGAAGACAGCAAAGCTTCCTGCTAGCTGTGATTATATACATTTAATCCTATCAAACCACAGCTGATGACTATCTCAGTATCTCACACATGCATTTCTAAAGAGGACGAATACAGCTGAAAAAGTAAAAAAAAATTAAAAGCTGGAAGAGACAGTCCCATTTATATTGATATCTTAAAACATTAAAGAAACACTTTTGTAGAAGACATTCATTCTTTTACTGGATATCTACTCCAGAACATTAGTATTGTACAAGCAAATTCAATATCCTACAGCTGCAAAAACCAAAAGTTCCTAAAAAAAACAGCTAGGTTATGGATGCCATTTGCATGCAGTTTTACATCCTGAGCTACTCAGACATGTTCTTCCCCCAAGCTTTACTTTAAAAAAATAAAAATAAATAAACGAAAACTATAGCAGAGTAATAGTAAAAGTAAGTACTGTTATTTCTGTACAACCATTTCTCTTAAACCATATCCATGAAATAATTAAAAATGAACAAAATGAACTTATTATATGCCAAGTACAGATTTCCAAGTATACCAAGATTTTATTGTTGAAGCAGCAACAGAAAAATAACATTTAAAATGAAGGTAAGGAACTCAGATATATTATGAGCAAATTTATTCTAATAGTGCAGCATCACATAAAATACCATATTTGCCACTTCGCTGCCAATTCCACAAATACTTATGCACAGGTTACCTTTAGACACCCAAGTAGTTCCCTTGGGTTCAGTCAAAAAATTCTATGGTACCAGCACCTGGGACATATACTTTCCATCCTCTGCATGTCCATATAGAATGTTTTTCTCTCTGCGCTAGCCTTACTTAGAAAAAAAATAAAATCTTCCTTATGTCGCTTTCTATACAAGACTTAAATAAGAGAAATAATATTACATTTTAAGAAAAATTACTTTAAAAAAATATATATGCATATATACAGCAATGGCATTCTGTGCTTTGAAAAATTCAAACTATCCCAGGGCCAAAATAGGAGTTCAATATGACCGTGCACTAATGAGTTCATTTACATACACCTTCAAAAATTTATTGTACCACAACTTCAAGTAAAAGTTAGTCCCAACAGATTTTAATGAAAACAATTTTCTTTTATCAAAATAAATACTTAGTGGATTCTGTCGTCTGTAATCCATCCGTTGCACAAAGAAGTTAAAAAATTTAGACTTGCATTTAAAAAAAAAAAAAAAAAACATTATGACAGATCAAAGCATTTCCTACCAACCAAAGGAATTGCTATCTAATATCATTTATTCGATTTAAGGTTTGGAGAAGTTTTATCCTTGCTTTGGACCAACAACTCCAGTGACAGGAGAGGTGCTTTGCCATTTGCCACTATACTTTAGGGGGTAGCTGGTCTGTCCGAGCAGACTTCTACTGTTTTTCAACACAATCAGGTAAAACGCTGAACTATACAAACACTTTAAAAAAAAAAAAAAAAACTCTAAATTTTCTAACATTCTCAGGTATACAGAACTTGATACAATACAATGCTTACATCATGAATACATAAAACTGAGACATGCTTGAAATCTGGGCCCAGTTAAATTCAAACACCAAAACTCATAAGTAGTTTCTCTAAATAGAGAAAACATTTTACAAAACAAGAACCATATCACTTTAAAAACCTCTAGGAGTTTGAGTCTGGTCCTAAAAATCTCGCTTGACTTGCTTTCTAACAAAAAAATAAATTTGAGACATTAAATGTCTTGAATAAAACTGCCATTTAAGCACTCTCTTATGTGCCATTTGAAGGCAGAAGAGACAGGCCAGAAACAGATTTACTGAAACAAAGTAGTTGCATAGCTCATCTGAGCACTTGGGCTTGGAAAAGCCAATACCAAGGGAACAAGCATCAGAAGAGACTATTGATTAATGCTGGCTTTGAATTATTTTTAATCTTTTTTTTTTTTTTCAGTTAATCTTATTTTGTAACACATGCCAGTGGAGCATCAATAGCTTAAGAATTCTTTTCTTCAAAATCTTCACATATAATATAGGGATTTGTTTTATTAATACTCAAATTTGCTGTGGTTCTTCTACGTAAGACTGAGATGATTTTGTGGCAGGAATTGTAAAACAAAAGTCTACTCAAAAACAGATCTACAAAACTGAAAGTTTTGGAGGAAAACCAAGACACTTTATAGATTAGAAGGGTCTAGGGAAAATAGCCTAGCTAGTCCTGTAACTTAAAGGCAGAATAAGAAGCTTCTCCAAAGGTGTGATTGCTCAAATGGCTCTTGAAAACAGGAATTTTATGAGCAAACATGTTTAGAAGATATTTCTCTAGGTTCCTTTGAATATAATTCCTTACCAAAAACCATAATATAAAATGGAGAATATTCTATTACCTGAATTTAGCATGGAGAAGAACAAAAAGTAAGTTTTAGCAAAAGGGTTTTATTGTTCTCCTTTTTCATCATCCTTCCTCACTTCTCTGGTGTGCATTCCCACAAGCACTTGAACATGCTGAGAGCTGAAGGGAAAAACCCTAGAGCAAGGACTAAATAAGTAAGTACTAAGAAACATCTGATTCCTATTTATGTTTATTCTTGGATGATAAGAATCAAGCATATCAGTGACAAATCTCAAAAGTAAAAATGAAGAAAAGAAGATTCATTCCTCTAGTTTGGCAGCACATCGAATAACTTAGGAGCTATTTTGTGTTAATAAGAATGTATTTCATGCCTAAAACTGATGTTAAACACAAATGAAAATCCTTTCTAAATACTACAACAACCATGTGCTTCAAATTAATGGAGCCTTATACCAGCTGTTACCGCCTCTGCGTAACAGCCTTCACCATGGAATACTTCACCTGTATCAAGTTAAGTATTTGCATAAATCTTTGCATGACTGGAGCTGTAGCCTTCATTAAATGCAAAATGGTAAACTTTTACACACCTACACTTAATGTTTTTGTAAACTAATCTATAAATTCATTATAGAGAGGGAAAATTGTCTGAGCTTTATGATAAAATGACTAACAATGACATTTCCTAAATCTTTTTGAAGAGCAGAGATAAAATAAATTGGGCTTTTGCTAGTACTGAACTGTATCCGTTGTGGTGTGTTTTTTTGTTTGTTTGTTTGTTTGTTTTAAACAGAGCTGCATATATCCGTGCATACCCCATAATATGAGAATGTTTGTTTTAAAGGATCTTGTGTTTTTTGTTGTTTCTTCTCTCTTTATTTCTAGTTCAAATGAGAAAAGCTTTGCTTTTCTTCCCTATGCTGTTGCCTATTTAGTACAGGGTGAAAAACAGTAATTACACATTTCCTATCGTTGTTCTTATCTTGTTTGCTATACGGCTGTTTTGGTAGTCTCATCTGTCATGTCTCGTCTTCCAACTAACATTTTCTCCTCTTCCTAAGCACATAATGTTAGCAGGTGAGTTGAGTAATTGGCCTTGGCTGCCTCCACAGTGAGAGGAGGGGAAAAGCTGCTGCAGTGTGTGACTTCTAGCGTGTGAGCTCTAGTATACATAGCAGCAGAGACAGGTCAGATCCTCTGGAGTTGCTCTATCTGTAATAGTATTGCTCCCTATATTCAGCTATGCTGTTGTTCTGTCTTCATTAAGTTTAGCACTATTTTGAAAACACCAGCTCTTACAGGTTAAAAAAAGGGTCACTTTTACCTAATTCACTAAGTGCAATGAATGAAGGTACTGTCTTGATTAATATCAATGTCATTTGCACTTTCTACTGTTTACTAACTTTTATTAATATTTTTCAATGGCAAAATAAAGGAAAGTTGGTAAAACTCTCTAGAGATTTTAGACATAGCCAAGAAAATAGCATGTTGAGCATACTGCAGTATGCAGTTCATACCAAGAAAGGTTAGGTTAGAGATAAAACTTGAATGCATGAGATAACTGGCAGTAATCATAAGAGGTTACCAAAGTCACTCAGAAAGAATGGGGATTTTGGAAAATCCAGGAAACATTACCAGGACCAGCATTCTTTTTTCCAATGATCATGGCTGGCTAATTCTTGGCAGCGTGCTTGAACTTTCAGTGGTAAGGCATCTCAGATAGAGATTAGTTTTATATCATAAAAAACTATGCAAAATGCTAAAAGAAAGTTCCAAGGTTTTTCTTCAACTCCACCCCACCACCCCTCAAAATAAACTGTACATCATTCCAGTTAGGCTGCTTGCTCCCTTTATTTCTATTAAAGGGAAATAGAAGCATGCTCTTGTATTTCTGAAGTCATTAATGCCTGCACTTACTTTCAATTTGGTTTGTTTCTTTTTATAATCCCAGTTAAGTACAATGATCTTTATCTCCTTTACGGCGTAACAACAAGCTGCTGCTGCATAACAGTTTACATCTCAACAACTTCAGTGTTCTGCTCAGCCTTAACAATCTCTAGCATAGTTAAGGCCTGGAAAAATGTCTATAATGCAGTATGCCTTCTTTTTCCCCCTGAACAGAGTTGCTAATACAAATATTGCATGTGGATCATTCAGTGCATCTTTAATACTTAATTTGACGTCCTTACCAGAGGTAATTTAATGGAAGGTGGCTTCACCTAAAGAAGAGAACACCTAGAATGATCCACTATTTAATTTGGAAAAAAAAAAAAATCTTTCCAAAAGGAAATGGGAACTTCATGATTTAGCCTCTGCTAAGAATTTAAGTCTTATAATAATTCCATCTATTCAAAGTTTCAATGACAACAATAATATTGCTCATGGCAATACTTTGCTACATGTATGTGGAAAAATTTGTTAACCAAATTAAGAGCAACAACACTCCAATGGTTTAAATAAAGCACTAAATAAATCTTGCAGAAAATTGGTACAAAACCCACAGATGCAACACTTCTGGTAAAAATAGGAATATTTAACATACATTGCTAATATCATATTTTCAGTTTAAGGCTCTAGCTTTGCATAGAGTTATCCTTTACACTACAACATACACTGTTGTGTTTTGTTTTGTTTTGTTTTTTTTCCTAGTGCTTTTCAGCAAGTTTTCTTTACGGTATTTCAAATCAGCTGTTGAATGCATGTATTCTCATTTGGGAACACTTTCAACCATTTTTGTGATATCTTCTAGGAAGTGTTTTACTGCTTATGTTTCAGCTGCTATAACAGAAAACCTGAGACTAAGTAACTGAGGCCACAAAAGCATTAGGAAATTCTTCTAACTCACAGATGTTCAACTGCAGGATTTGTATCCAAAAATGGCAGATATATGAATTCTTTGTTCCAACACCCTTAGACCCAATCACTAAGACCACAATAGAAGATTAATAAATAAATTACCAGAGCAGCAGATACAGCTTTACTACAATGAGGAGTATAAGTTCTTAAATACTAAGCAGCAGCTTGGCTTTATAGATAGGCCTGTTAGATATTTGCTCTACTATTTAGTATCACAAAGCTCATCTTAGCAAATATATTTTCTATATAACATACATTAAAATATATTTTTATTATACTTTAATGGGACTGTTATAGGAAATGGCACTAGCATCTTAAAAGTTGCAGTTTATAAATAATTTATGCCATATAAATCTAAAGGTAAAACTGCAGAAAAACAGAATGGCTGCAACAATGCTGTTACTTCAGTTCAAATTTCTCTTTGGTAGTACGTACTTGGCATACATACATACGGAACATTTCCAAATACACGGAAAAGCATCCTCTTTTCTATTTTGGTAAAATTTACAGGAAATATCATTATAACATAATGTACAGATTATGACAAACTACACTGCTCTGCAGTTCCTTCAAAATGTCACAAGTATCCATGACTGAATGTATCTTCATAACATTTAAGAGGTTAAAACATTTAGATAAAAGTGTTCATCTTAGAAGTGCAAGAAATTTCACTTCTGAATTTTTTGTGCATATCTTTTCCTGAAGAACATTATCCTTCAGAATTATTTTTTATAGTAAGTGCTTATACCATATATATTAACTATGCTGATGATAGCCTCCTTTCCTTACCCACCTGCCTCCCCGCAAGTGTGGAAGACAACAAATAACTTCGTGTAACTCTTATGCTCAATAAAAATCATCTAGTACCAATTTACAACCTTTAACTCCCCCTGCCTCTTCCCCAACACACACATGGAGTGTGCCTGGATACCTGGAGACCTTTTCTGCAACTACTTTCAAGCAAGTTTAAACAGTAATTGAAAAAGATTTTAGGAGAAACTAACTACTTATTTCAGTAATTTAACAAACTTCTGGTATACATGTTAGCATAAATCCAATTTATTAGTACCATACTACTTAAGTAATCTGAAATTAATCTGACTTTCTTAAAATCAAGTCATATAATATTAAAATCCTCGGATTAATAAACGTAACAACATTTGTCACTTTCACTGTACTCTACAATTTTCTTGTACTCTTGACCAACATGTAAACAACTCTCAGTATAAAAAGTAGGATTTCAAACTCCCAAACCCGCTAGTACTAGTAAATGAAGCATATGTTTAGCTACAAAAAAAATTACTCTGCTAGAATTACCTTTCTGAAATAAGTCAAATAAAAACATAACAAAAAGTGGATTTTGACATTTTATATTTTGTTGAATACCATTACTGCACAGGCAATCACTGTCTCTTACATATAAATTAACAGCCTACCATCTGTCAAGTGTTCAGATAATCACAGGGTTTAATGCACAATATGGTTATTAGAATGTGACCTGACAAAAGAAGGAGAATGCAACCTAATTTGGACAACGAAATCTATGATCTCACTTGCAAATGACAGTTTGACAAGCTATTATTCTGCATTTTGGCTTCTACAGTAAAAGCAATTTTACGCATACGTAATTCTATTAGTCATACAGCCAACTGCCTGTGGAAGATTACTTCAAACTATAAAATTTGCTTGGTCATTCAGGATTTTGAACTTAATTCTTACACAAATATTTGCAACATGAATAGGAGTTTAATGATCTGTACATACGCACCTAGGAATAAAATACAAATCACTAGGCAAAAATAATCCTCTGTGATGCTACCATTAACTGTAACTACAGACTTCCCCTGTGAATTTTCAAGTAAGCATGCAAAAAGTCATTAAATCCATTAATTACCTATATATCAACTGATGTCTGCTTTTTCAAGAGTATAAGCATACAGGACAGCTCTGTATGGAATCTGTTTCCCATCTTTGGTATCTGCTAATGAGCACCATTAATGATTATTTTTATTCAAAATAATACTTACATTCCACTTTTATGGCATATTCCATGTGCAATACCTTGTTTTTGCCAAGGTAAAGATTAATGACAGTTGTTTCTACTCAAGACTACTAAAAAATCCTATTATTCTCTACTAAAAGAAAACTGTAACCTGGCAAGCCTCATGCGCCCACGGCTCCCACATTTTTCAAAGCCTCAACTGCATTGTTAATGCTCCAATAAAATATATTTCCAAAGGATATACTCTAAAGATTACTTCAAAGTGTAAAATAAATGCTTGCGAAAGATGAAGTTATGTCTTCAGAAAAAAAGAAAAAGCATTCTAAGACGGTGACAAAACAAAAGAGTTCAACATAAGCTGTTACATTACCTGCAGGACTTCAGTAGGATAATAACTATGTAATTAGTAAAACCAACAAGTGAGGAAATCTTATTTCTTTATTTTTGACTCCACTGAGCCTCTATTCTTTTAACTTTCATTTTTTCTTTAGTTATGACAAATTCTATGTTTTTATACCATGTTGGCTTGGTGCATTTGTGAGTCAGTGAACCTCTGCAGCAGAGAATCATGCGATCAGCCTGACACCATCAAACACATGGACATGAAATTTAAGAATAATGTGATGGAATGATCACAAAAATCTCCAGAAGGAGGTGGAAAAAAAAATAAAAATCAGATCATGGTTTACGCGAGGCCTATCAGCACTTCAGCATACTTACAGCTATATAAAACAGAGGTTACCAGACAAGAGTCTGCTATTCAGATTACCAGAAAAGAGAAATAAGAAAAATAAGAGCAAACCACAAGGAAGAAACATTTAGGAACTGAATCATTTAGATTCAGTTTTACATATTGTAAAAATTAAAAAAAAAAAAAAAAAAATCCCTATTAAATGACAGAAGATATCAGTTGTACAACATAAACATCACAAACTAGCATTTTCCAAAGCACCTGAGTGACCTATGAGCCACATCCTTGTTTTGAAGATCCCACAATCTAATTAACATGCAGGACACCAGGCTCTCAAATACCTTATAATGCACATGGTAGGATTTATAAAACATACTTAGCTGCGTCATCAGAACCTGTAATTGCTTTGTGAAACTGGCTTCTGTGTACTGATGAGCCTTCACGTAGCTCATGGGGAAGTTACTCTGTGATAAAGGTGAGAATAATCATTACACAGACAACTAATTCTCTGGAAGTCTCTTAGTGTGTAGTAAGCGCAAGGTGGTACATCAAACAAAAGCATCTTAGATTAGTGTGAACTACAAATGTTTACCTAGGGAATGACTGTAGAGAAACCACTAAGCAGTAAATTCAGTCAAATTCAAATTCATTGAATTCACGGGGTGAAAAAAGCATTAACCTTACTGAAAGTCAAGCCTCTTGCAAAACTTGGATTTAGGTTCTCCAGTCAGTTGGGTACATCTGAAAAAATTACCCTTAAATTTAACCACTCAGAACATTATCCCTTACAGTAACTGACAACTTCTAACTGACTTACTGACTTCAAGCTTTTCCTAGAAAACATTGCATGTCAAATCCAGATTATGAAAGTTAGAGAATTACACAGAACTGTATTTGCCTAGTTAATAGCTATTAAGGGCTATATTCAGGGCAGGCTTGAAGTGAGACTAACAGAGAAGTTAACCTTCTGTGATGGCTGCTAATTGCCAGCTACTCCAGTGATTGCGGAAGCAGGTTCTCTGTGACCACAGCTGCTAAGTGACACCCGGTCAGCTTTACTGCTGTACATGGCACTTCAAACAGAACAGAGTTGGTCAGCCTTAAATAATGGTGCCAGTGATGATTTCAAGTTACAATATCTGTAGCAAGCTGTGAAAATAACTTGGCCCCATCAGGATGTTCTAGAAGCTCCGCATCTCACTTCGGGCAAAATGCTTCTGAATACAGCCTCTGCTGCACTTTTAGAATTTACAGCTTGTGCTGGCAGAAGTAGGGCTGGAAAACAAAGACTTCTGAGTCAAAGCCTGCCAGAGTGGTGAAAGGAAAGCTTCCCACAGATGGTGTGGCTCTCAGGTGGAAGAACAGAACAGCGGGGCTTGCCAAAGGTGGTTTACAGCAGACAGGTAATTTGCCTGGCTCTGAACAGTCAATTCTACTGAATTGCAAGGGACCTCCTCCAGCACCACCACCAGACCAGCTGCTTACGAAAGCACCAGCATGGCACAGGCTGCACACTTCAAGAGGGACCAGCACAAAATCTGAAAGCATGCTGATGATGCAGTAACACCTTCCAGCATCCTCTGCTCAGAGCTGACAAAGAATCTCTCTATGTATACTAAACATATCTCCTCTTCTTTTCTGCGTAAAGACAGAACTATTAACAGAGTTCTGTGCGTGAAATTCTATGGATAAAGCCTAGTCATTTATTTTCTTGTATCTGTACATCCCCATGAAGAAATTATACAAAGGAAAGGGGGAAAAAGGTGTATGAAAACACCTTAAAATCCACTGTTTTCAGGGTGTAATTTTTACTCCTTAAATCCTGAAAATGAGGCTAAGAAAAAAAAAAAAAAAAGTATAGGCTTCTAGAATACTGTTTTCACAAACTTTTTTTCCTCTCCCCAAGATAGAATACATTTACAGATGTTGTGTGTTAGGTTTGCCACTTCTTTTCTAAACAACTGGCACACATCAAAATGCATTTTGTTTACCTACAGAAAAGTTTCATTCTGAAGATTCAGTGCATCATATTTTGAGTTTCTTTTGCTCAAGGAGGAAAAAGTGACTTCATGGGAAGCTGATCAAACTTTTGCATTTTAGGGCTAATTTGCAAGTTCTCTGGCCTATGCTGTTAGAAAAGGCATTTATATAACCATGATTCACCCCTCTCACCTGTCTTCCTTATTCTCTCATGGGAACATGAAATTAAATACATAACTATCAGCTTTTAAATAGTCAGAAAGACAAAGCGGCTTTTCTAACCAAAACATTTAAAATAATTTCTCACCAAGTCAAAGGAAGGGAAAGATGAAGATTGATGTCTGATTATTCCAAATCAGCCAAAATGCAAGAGAAGGAGCTCACCTAAAGTAGCCTATTACAGTTACCAAAACAAATGGCAATGAGAATAGCTTCATACGTTGTGTAAGGAATATACTGTAGGTGAAAGGAAGAAAAAAAAAAAAAAAAAAAAAAAAAAAACCAGAACTTTAAAAGGAGTAACTTTTGTAATCAAAGAAGCTCATACTTTTCACTTCTTTTTAGAATATTCTGGCATTAGCACTGCCTGTACATTTGCTTCTCTATAATAATTTCATTGCTAACAAGATCAGAGGAAATGATTTATTCCACCCCCAGTCTTCCTACATTTGTACGTCATCCTATGGGACATTGGCTTTCTGAATTGCTTTTGGCCATCTGATATTATATTACTGCAGCCTTCCTCAGAAGGAGCCAGAAAAAAAAAATCAAAATAATTACATTAATTCTGGGAATCAAAGCTTATTGACTTTCCCTTGAGCTATAATACCAAAAAGCCAGTTACAGAAGTTGCCAACTTATTTAATGATACCACCAACTCCTCCCTGAACTCATCAAAATATCTCTGAAAACATTCTCAAAAACATTTTTGATGTATAGCAATACATTATTAACTCTAGTTCATCTCAGTGCTGAAGATAGTAACTATATTGGCCTCTGTTCCTTCCACCTGTTTGTGTCTAGCATAACACTGAAAAACATTGTCATTGCAAGGAAAAAACCTTCAAGGGTGCTCTGAATTGTCACATTCACAAGGAAACCAACATCTCATTTTCACATTCCAAGTACATCTTATTTATTCCATAAAACTCATTAAAAGCTTTTATTAGAATACAGCTCTAATAAAAATAAGCATCCTATACCCACACAGTAGTTTATTCTGAGAACATAAATTTGTAACATATTCTGCTGTATGAATGCTGCACTGGGCGCAGTACCTATGTACCATTGCCATTTTTTAGGGATCAGTCTGAGTGAGCACTACCACACACAAAAAAGGGCTACCTACACATGTATTTGTCCCAAAAATTCTCTTTGAAACTGTTGATACTTCTTTCCCAGATGTCTTCCTTTAGAGAGGAGACTTCCTTCCCCAACCCTTTTTCTCCTACAGCAATAGTGTCGATAGCATTGGTTTAGAAGCAGGTATTCAGCAATAAGCCTTTGTTGTTGTTATTAGTATTCAAAAAGATAAGAAAAGGACAAATCCTTCTTAGGTTCTTTCAGTGTTGCCCAGACTTGGAAGTCAGCAAAGACTTTCCTGCCAAAAATCTAGCTTGTAAAACTAGCAATAATAATAATAATAATAATAATAAAGGAAAAAAAAAAAAAGTACCAATGTAGTAAAAAATAATAAAAATGGAAGTGAGATTTTGTTTGCACCCTGACTCCTAAATAGTGAAAACATTTTAATAAAGCTCCAGAATGTATTCAGTATTATCTGATATAGACCTGAATTCTTACCAATCTTTCAAACAAAAGGTATTTACCTTCAGTTAGTATTGACTTGCAGCTTCATTTCAAGAAGTGCAAATAAACCTGAAGTGAAAATAAAAACTATAAACAAGTTAAGATAGAAATGCTGCTTTATGTTGAAGGAATTTAAGTGTATTCTAAAAATCACTGAAATAGTCTGGCATGACTTACTGGTTTAAGAGTAAAAAGAAAAAAAAATCTCCTCCAAAACCCAAATAAAAGAAGGTTGGACTTGATTTGTTTGTACAAATTTATGTCCACAATATGGCATATTTAACTAAAATAAATGTTTGTAAAACCTGACTTAAGTTAAATAAAATATATTCATAAGCTGAGTAAAATAATGGTAATATAAACATGTTATTTTAGGGTAATAAAAATAAGCATATTTACCTATATTTTATATCACAGGTGAATTAGGGTAGGAATTTATACTCCTTCATGCAGAGTACCAAACACTGAGATTAGGAAAAAGAAGACTCAATTAGCTACCGCAGCTTCCTAGTTCTAACCATTAGAAACAGAACATTTGAGAGGTAAAAGACTATGACATTTCAAAACAAGGACATGGCAAAAAGCCATCCTCTCCTTTTAGCACTAAATCCAAGTTGGAGTTTCTTAGCAATGAAGCCACTCCTAAACACTCAGCCTCACAGCCCAGTTTGCCTCCGGTAGCTCCTCTGGGCAAGGAGGGACAGCTACCAGACAGGGTCTTCTGGGAGAGCAGCTGGAACAAACTGTTTAGCTTCTATTTTCTTTGCTGGTCTGTCTATTGAGAAAATTAGCATAGATTCCAACAAACTCTCCTTTCATTTGAAAACATAGTGGGAGGACAGTAGTTTGAGACACAAAAATCTGGTGTAGGCTTAAAGATGCTAATAGGAGATTTTCAGAAAAATGTTTAAAGAAAAATAATTTATTAGAGAGCTGCATTGCAGTAGAGTTATACAGCAGTCACTGAATTATTAGGGATAACAAAATACTGCAACTTTGATCTAAATGGTTATAATTTTCTATTTTTAAACTGAAATACTATAACTTACTATACTGCAGCAGTATGATTATTTAGATATTAAAATTTGTCATTGTACAAAAATGGCATTACTCATAGCTAGAATGGATAAGCAGGAATAATGGTGAAGCAGCATAGAAGTAAGGAAAATTACAATTTATATATAAATTGGAATTCTCATTGAATTAAGTCAGCTTTTTATGTTGACAGTATATAGCATGAGACAAAATTAGAATATTTATTTAATTTCTACTAAGAGTTCAAAACTGCAATTTCAGAAGTGCTTGATAAAGAATGTCCTTTTTGAAAATTGATTTGCATTAACCTCTTGACAGTCTACCTAATTGAATTAGTTTAAAGGGTGTCTAACATCTGCAGTGACATGTGCTATCTCTGTTCCATTCCTAACAGAATTCCCTTGCTGGGTTGATGATGTATTTCAGTGGCTATTCCTTCCAGAATATTTTAAATGTAAAAAATAAAAGAATAATAATTTTGAAAGTAAAAAAAAAAAAAAAAGTTAAAAAAAAAAAAAAAATCATGCTGGAGAGGGAAGGCATAGTTGAAGGAAACAAGTCCCTCCTTAAATGAAAAGTTTATTTTCTCATACTAAATGGCAAATAACGGCCCTGCAATGCCCAGGATTTTGACTCCAGATTTGGATTTGGATCTGTTTAAATGACAACTGAATGCTTTCACACATCATCTTCATCTTTATCCTGTGGGTACCATGTAGGGAGGGGCTTGAATGTGTCAGGTTTCCCTATAAAATATTTAAAGCCCTTTGCTAACCCTTAGCATCAGAACAGGTTCCTGGTGACTTCAGTACTCTCCAACTGGCTTTGTGAGCCCTTAAATAAGCAATTTCCTGATAACATATTTCAGTCTTGCTGCTATCACACAATATTACCTAAGTTACATTAATACACTTACCTTTTTAATAGGAAAATGTGTACAGCAGTTTCTATTGGATGAAGCCTTGATAATACAGGTTTCATAAGTGGACACACAAAATTACAACTACTGTGTTATTTCTTCAACTACCTTATTAAACACAAACAATTCCTTTACAAAATATTCAATATGCTGGTGCTAAGAGCATACTCTTTTGCAGTGTCAGTGGTACAACCTAATCAGACCAAGGTGTTTTGCTGCTGATCTTTAAGTGTTAAAAAAAAAAAAAAAAAAAAAAGGTCAGAAGATTTAACTATTTAACTGAGTGATTATAGTTTAATCTCTTGCCAACTATGAGTAAGAGGAATCCCTTTAATTGTAATCTGCACATCTTTTTGCCCAGAAGCTAGAGCTTCAAGAGATATGGTATAAAGAATTCTGTTGCACATAATACTTTCACCAGGAAATCAGGCATGACTGATGGACTGTCAACTGAAATGGTTTTGGTTTGAGTTTTCTTTTGTTGTTTTGGGGCATGTTTTTGTTGTTTTTGTTGTTGTTTTGGTTTTGTTTTTCTTTCTTAAGAATTGCTAACATTTGAAAGAAAAATTATTTTAACTTAAGAATTACCTGACTTATTTCAGTCACCTTTCCTAACAGAATGATTCAACATCTGGTTAGATTCGGAATTTCAACTTTACAACTAAGTAGTTGTAAATTAATTTTTTTTTATGAGGAAAGCAAGACTTGTTAATAAGACACAAGGTACCAGCTACACATCTGTAATACTTGAGGAAAACATTATTATTTAATTTCTCTTTGTAAATTAACCTGATTACAGGTTCATAGCATCAGTAAGCTACCTTCAGGAAAGTAAACCACCTTCAGGATGTTTCCAACAAATAACAGTTCATGAAGGTTAACTGCTTTGTTTCACTTAGAAAAAACACCCCTGATTACAACAAATTTCCATTTTACCCAAGAAATACTAGTATAACAACGATGACTAATAACTAATCCTGAGACAGCTGCAAATTTCTAATATCCTTTGAACCTCCTATATCATAAAGAAGTGTTATGGAATCGAAATCTTGGTAAAAGTTCACATTTCAGGTTGTATGAAGCCACTGCAGCTTAGCCATACCATGATATATAGAATTTTAACACCATATGATGCAGTCACCTGGAAAACACATTACCACTGCTGTTACCTCACTCTCCATCCATACTTAAATTCTAACATAAATTTGGCAGCTACTATGTAGAAAACTTTTCAAGTTAGAAATCAATGTGGCATACAGGCTGAAAGGTGTAATCCTAATTTTCAAGGTGTGGAAAACAATCTTCAAAAGCTTGGAGGACAATGCCTGATAAACTCATGCAGTAAATACACTGGCAAAGATGAGGAATCAGAAAATCCTTCCAAACACTGCTTCTGTACCAACATTCAGAAATAAGAAAAAAAAATCCCTCATATAAGAGGATAAAACCGACCAGTTTGCATGGATTTTTTTTTTTTAAATCACACTATGTATTTAAAATCACTATGATGTATGTGAAATATAAAGAAATATTTCTACAAATTTTATATACCTATATTCCATACTTGGTAAAAATCCTTTTCCTGTTCAGTAAAGGAACAACATGCATAATATTACTATTGTCCTTCACAAAAAGACATTTTTCCATGCTATCTGCAACTGAGGAAGTGACTCAGAACTCACCAGTCCTGATTTGTGAACAAGGAATTAAAATTTATGTGACTGCAATATCACCTTGGCTGTATCTGAAATCTTTAAGACAACATGACATAGGAGAACAATTATAAAAACTAGTAACGAGAAAAATTACTCCATTCAGCTCTTCAGTTTACACAGACAAAAAGATGTGGTATCAACACATGCACTACACTTTACCCACTTCATTTTTCCTTCCTTTCTCAACAATCCATCCTACTGATGTTCAAAAAAACACCAACTGCAAAGTGGCTGCTGCTAAGATAGTTTGTTTTGAGCTACAAAGCCATGACAAAAACTTTATGATAGAAACATCATGGCACAATATGTGTGGGGTTTTTGTGTGTGTGTTTTTTTGTTTGTTTATTTGTTTGTTTCCTCTGAAGGGCCCCTGTTTGCAGTGTGAAAACCTCCTTCTCTCTCAAGTGCTCTATTTCAGAATAATCTGTTTATTTCCTGTCCAAGTTATTTAAAACTACGTACTTGTCATCAATGCTTAGCAAAACTCCCATTGATGCCATTTCTAATGCTTCTGTAAACTAGTTACCATATTGAGGCTTTATATGAAGCATTACTTTGTTTCATCTACTAAATGCTGTGCTACCAATTGAGTACTTTATCCTGAAAACCAAAAGCTTCAGAAAAGTCATTTAACAGCTACTACATAAACAAGTACAAAAAAAAAAAAAAAAAAAAAAAAAGTGAAGAAATTTTAATGCAGCATGCTACTCTAATTCAATACAGTAAAAGAAAGATTCTTTTACTGACTCATTTCAGAGACAATATATCAAAGGCAACAAATGTTTTTATAGCCTCTGAAAATATGAAAGACAATTCTTGATTCTAAGCATAACATCCAATCCTCATATTTACTGAGACTTGAGAAATAAAAAAGAATAAAAAGATTTTCCCCCCTTCCCAGAAAATAGATTAGGTAGGCATGACATTTTTCTACTTCACTGTTGCATGCATTTATAAGCTTTCCTTTTGTAGCATTTATGAATTCAAATGATGCTAGGGTTAAGTTGGAGGAAAGCAATTTGGCATGCGTGCACTGAATTTTATCAAAGAAAGCAAAAGCAGTCCATGAGGTCTGGACTGACCTTAGAGCATAAGTATTTATTTGGAGATTCTAAGGGCTTATCAACTGTGTCTCGTAAGAGGGAGCCTAAATTCAATCACACTTGCACACACTGTCACTTTAATTCAAAGAATCACCTTTCAGTTCTATTGGTGTGTCAATAATATAGTTGTTATTCTATTACTATAAATATTATCTAAATAAATAAATTCTATGTATAACTAAAAAGGACATATTAGTCCTACATTTTACAGGATATAGAAGCAGGTTTCCAAAGCCAGCTACTTCCAAATCCAGATAATTTACTAAAAAAATTCAACCTATGCTGTTCAATGCAATTATATTTCCAAAGTGTGTGTATATATAACGGTGATGCCTTCTGTAAACAGCTATCCCACAGAAAATATTAAAATAATCTTACAAGCAAATAGTTACCACAGAAAATTGTCTTAGAAATTTCAGGTACACAAAGGAGGTAATTTGGAAAAAAAGATCTTTAAAGTACTGCTGTTTTCACTAAGTAAGCTATTCGTAAATTATTCTGCTGAAATACAAATGCATTCCTGTTCTCCAGGAACAGGACACTACTGTATTATTTCAAGGTAGGATTCCTTCCATTTGTTTGTGGAAGTTGAGCAGTCAGTGTTTCCAACTCTCAAGTCCGCAATAAATTAAAGAAATGCATTAGAAACAATTAGTGGGGAAACGTTTACAAGAAATGTGCCTCTTAATGACAAAGGCACTTGACCAAAAGCAGACCTACTGCAGCACAAGCTCTGAAACAACGTGCAAGTGGACTGCATTTCCTGAGCACTTCCATCTTTCTGCCAATTAAGCATTACCATTATTTCCAGGTTCTGACGTGCCAGTGATTAAGATTCTATTATTATTTTTTTCTACTTTAATCACTCTCCCTCCATTCTTTTCTGTCCTTTCCTGGTTATTTCTTTTAATTGTTGGAAAATCTGAGACTATTTTAAAACCAGCAGCACACAGAAGCTATCGTGTCACTGACACTGAACTCAAGTCCCATGTCTCATACATTCCAGGTATGCCTACATCTTTTATTCTAATACAATGTTTTATTCTAATACAATTATTTATTCCTGCAGCCCTGACTAATATTGCCTTTTTTTCCTACTAGAGTAATAAAAAATATTCAGGATTATTTATTTCCAGATGGCATTTCAGTAGTATATTCAAACTTAAATGTGTTAATTTTAGGTTTCGAAGTTTTGGATGATCAGCTATCTGATCTTACATCTTTGGCAATTCACATGTCACAGACATAATACAAGAGAATATGTTCACAAAAAGCCTGGTGGTCTCAGGATGCCAGCTTTCTTCCTGAATTCAGGATGACAACTGGTTGATGGATATGTAGTGTCAAGCCTACTTTTTCCATTCTGTCCACATGATGAATTCCTTTCTTGGGTCAGATATGCAGATGTTTCTTAGTTCTGGTTGTAAAAAAAAAAATCTCTGATTTTGCTGCATCTCTAATCTGTTTCTTGAAACTATTGACCCCCCCTGCCTACATATACCTACATATCACTTTATATAAAGAAAATGACCACTGAACTCCAACAGGAAAGAGAACTGTTGCAGCTCTTAACCCAAATAAAAACAGGAGAGAGGAAACTGGGGTCAGCGAAATTTAAGCCAAAACTTGAAGATAAATCGAAGGTAAATATAGTAAAGATTAAAGCATGCATATTTCACTTACTGGTCACCTATCACATACAACAGGAACCAAAATAACTACAATCAAATAGAAGATAAAGCAGGTACAAACAACTATAAAAGTACAAATCACTGTTGTCATGTTTAAATAAACTTTATTGCTTCTGAAGTTTTCCTTTGAAAATACACATCTGAATTATTTGTTCCCCTTTCCTTTTGTGTGTGTGTGTGTTCAGCTAACTATAAACAGCTTAAACTGTGCATATAAACATTAAAAATCAATTTACTATGTCATAAAACACAAACATCCAACAACAACAACAAAAAAATCAAGTCCATACCACACATTCATCTCTTCTGCATTACACAAATATGTTTAACAAATGTTTCAACAATTGATCACAATGAGCTAGAACTGATGACACACAAATCTATACTGGTTTAAATTTCACTGCATAATGCGACAATCTTGAATTTCTAAATCTTTGTTTTATGTTGCATACTGCTTTAATTATCACAATTATTTTCTGTGATATCAGAAGTGATATCCCTGAACTACGATATCAAAGTTCAACTTTTCCAAAACTGATGGTAGAAAATCTCAAAATGAAGAGAAAGAATTTTTTGAAAACAAAAGTAAGATTATGGGATGAAAATGAGTAATTTTCATGGTGCCTGATGCATTAACCGATCTCTTTTTAGGGGGGAAAAATGAAAAAAAAAAAACAAACAAACAAACAAAAAAAAAAAAAAAAAAAAAAAAAACATATTTCAACTTTAAATATGAATCAAATAATTCTTTTGAATTTTGAAAGAATGTTCTTTGCAGAATGCTGGATTACTTTCAAAGGCTAAAAGGCTAAAGTTACTATGATGCTTTATACACATTCAACTATTATGCTCAGTTACTTAAAGTTCAGGGATTTATCTACTGAAACTATCCAATGCACAGTGGGAGGAAAAAAAATTATCAGATCCCTGCAACATTACATATCTTATTACATTGTTTCTGTACAACTCATTGATGCATACATAAGAAAGCCTCATGTAAATTCAGAAGAAACGTAAAAAAATACCACTTTTAACATTTTTCCCCACCTCGCACTATTGAGGTAGTGACCAGAAGCAATACCTGTGCATTTATTTTTAAATACACCTAGCATTAATCTTTGCAAACATAACTGCATCAGAATAACTTAACCACTGTGAACAAAGCAGAAGTCAGCAATCATTCTATAAAATTTGGCCACCCTCAGCATATCAACTTTCTTTACATTTTCCCTCTAACTACTGCTCAGCATTTCTGTGTGATAGGAAAGCCAGGTGGCTAAAGAAGTTGTCCTGTCAGCTTTATCTTTAATCCATGAATTTAGATCTGTGAGTATAACAGCAAAGGATGGGTGGCAATGTTTGTCAACGCAGTGTAATAAATACCCTTAACTTTGCAGTATCTTCTTCTTCCTGTACTTCAAGGCTACAAAGGGATAATAAATAAATATAGTAAGTAATGACCTACGTGCCAGTAAAAAGAAACGGTTTGGCCTATATATTAATAATCATGTTTACTTTGTTCAGCTACTACTGTGTGAAAGAAGCCTGTAGTAGAAAGATATTGCCTCTCTCTACTGCTTTAATGGCACCATAGTTTAGGCTATAGCACTGAAGTCACACACCAGATGTGATAGAAAGAAATTATTCTGTGGCATATTATTATGTGGCAGAAATTATTTTGGCTGGTACTTAGTTCCTCTGAAGTTACAGGGGAACTACCCTGCATGTTTAATACATCAGGCCCTTGGTCTTACCTTACATGCAATGAGCCTGAAGTACAGACAGGCTGATGCAAGCCTCACTGAAATGACAGCTTGCTGAGCATTACTGCACCACTGAGAAAAGACATTTACATCCTCTTCCTCTCTCTTAGGACATACTTTTAATTTTATGATTGCATCTAAATGATGACTCTTCCAAATATTTAGACTAGTAAGATGTGGCTAACAATGGAGCAAGAAACCCACTCCAACAAAAACAGATGCGTCAGGGGACAAAGTTGCACATGCATCAGTTAGCTAGGGATTTAGGAAATAGAACTTAGATTTCAGTATGTGTATCTTTGCTATTACTAAGAAGACTGGAAAGACTATGTATGCACATATAAATTGTATTATTATTAACACGCATTTGGTTTATCCACTCATAAATCTCTGGTTCTTGTTCACAGAAAAAGTCATTCAGGTTTCACTAGCTTTTACTGAAAAAAACTTACAAAATACATTTTTGCCATTGTACATGTATGTTGTAGATCACACTACTACAGAAGCTGCCTTTTGCTGGCTTTTTAAAATCTACCTGTTAGCTTACATTTTAATTTTAAACTGGTTTTGAATATTCTGTATATATCTGTGGCAATGCCATTGATTCATAATAGCTTTTACTTCTTTTGAGAAAACCAGTAGGCCTTCAAAATATATATATATATATAGTTTTATTTATTTATTTTTAAGTAGGCTAACAACTGACAGTTTCACGAATAAACTGCACCATGGGTAGTTCATTACATTCTCAGTCTTCAAGATCACCAAAAGTCATTCTGGTTCTTTGTTAGGCTTTCTCTTGTGTGATTGAGTGCAGATGCTGTCTGTAATGACCAGGTGAACAGAAATCAGTTGAATGCCTTTATCTCATTTTTCAAACCTAGAACATTATGTCCCATTTCATTTTTATGAGCCCTATTTCCAACATTTTCAACACAGGTCCTAGGTACAGAGAAGGTATTTTTCTTGGTGTTTTATCATAGCTCTCTCTAAGCCATCCACAGAACTCATCAGCTGAATTGTCATCAGAGCTGTTGAGCTCTATGATAGTCATATTGATTGGTATCTCCCAAAGGCATATTGTAATCGTTTTATCACTGATAGGGTTATAGGCAGACACACACTTTGACATTCCCCTTAGATATGATAAATGCAATCCTCATTTTCTCAGATCTTGTGCAATTCACCACATATCCATCTATCACCATAGAATGACCATTTCTATTCCTCTAAAGTTATAAAGCCCAGGTATTTATATCTTGCTAATTCATACACATGCCATACATTTCATAGTCCTATTTTTTTATTAGTTTGTGATGGTTCAGCTTATAATTTCCTCAAAAAGATATCAGCTGATGTATTCCTTTTGAATGATTTTGTACAGCATCACTCTGAATAAAGCTCAATATTAAAAACAGGCTTCTTCCCCCAGTGTAATCTATCACATTCTTAAATAGCAGAGGGTATTTCTGACATGTGCCATATACGGATTATTTAGGTTGTAGCCTGCCACAATCATTACTATTAAAAAAAAAAAAAAAAAAAAAAAAAAAAAAAAAAAAACAACTTTGTGAAGTTTGTGCTTGCTCCTAGCTAAAGTTAGAATTCGATCAGTCTGCATCCACCACCAATGAAGCTTGTAACTGCTGTGACAGAGGAAGCTTGTTTCTACCCACTTAGGGATGTTTTAAGACGTGCACCATGTCTTACATCACTAAGGTACTACATTAACAGCAGCAATAGATAAGCATGTAATCAGCATAATCTTTAAATAGTGTTCATAAAACAATTCCAATAGTTCTTTCACTAAATACATGTTGTGCATCTGTAAATATTACATCCAGTAACAGCACTTCATATAGCTAGTTTTGTGAGACAACTAACTGACCCAAAGAAACTTAACTCTCTTTAAGAGGAAAAAAAAAAATCCATGTCAGTATAGAAAGATTACTTCTCTGTATTAAAATTGCAGTCAGCTTTGCAGTTAAACTAATATAAATTATTTTTAAATACCAGGCAAGTGCACATGCAATTAGATGCAAGTTTATATAAATTTGAATAGGTAATTCAGTGGTATTAAAAAAAGAAATGTAAAATAACCTAAGGACACATTTCTCTTTAAAAATTCACAATCTTGCAAGCCTACTGTCAAATGTGATCATTCCTATTGCAGTTACCAATATTAGCAGTACCAAGGAGCTACATATTTTTGTATGCATTAGCAGGAATGATGCCTTAATGCAGGAGAAAACTAGGCCAAACCAGAAAGTTTTATTATTAAAAAGAAAAAAAAAAAATGTGACTGTGAATCATCTCATTACTGAAAGACCTGTAATGATTTAAAAAAAAAAAAAAAAAGTTAAGTTTTACAGTATTTGTAAGTATTACAAGTCTATTACACCTTGGTTCAATTTATTTTAAAATTTGACCCAACATAATTATCCACAAAGACTTAACTTCATCAATTACCTTGATCTATTATTACTACTTTTTGTATATATTTGAGAGCTATAAAATAGTTCATAAAGATACAAATATTTATATATTTAAAGTAATTTATAGTTTACCCTCAGTGTTCTTAGAGGAAAAAGTACTATCAAAACAGAGACAGTACTTTAAATATTTTTTAAAAAATTGTGAAGTCAGGACCAAAAAACATGTCTAGATAAATATTAAGTGGTCACTGCAGATAAAATCAAGGATGAATGAAACACTCACTTTTCAAATTTTACTCAGATAAGAGTTAAATGGTGTGCTATTGTAAAAAGAAATATTTGGGTAAATGGAATTCCCATCAAAGCTTAATTACCAGATTCAAGTGCACATAAATTGAAGTGTTCTGTACTTTCTGTGGTCCCTATAATGTTTAATTCAATTACCCAACATGGAGCGTTACTGCTGATTACTGTCTCTCAAGCTGGATAAGACAATTTGACAGTTTACTTTGAAATTTTACTCTACTAAAAGCATTTAAAAAACTAGATGTATCATAACTTGAAGGGCTACAAAAACTTTTTCCTTTGTTTGATGTGGGGAAAAACTCTCATCAACATTTACTAAGCATCATGCTTAGTGCTTCTTTTGGTAATAATACCCTTAAAATGAGGAAATACTAATCAGTCGCTACAAGAATACAGCAGTCAGACTGTAAAAAGCCTCAGCATATAAACTTCAAAGAGCAGCCTGCACAAAATCAGTGCCATAACATTGCTCTCAAATGAGAACTTCAAAGAGGTTTGTGTTGAGATTATGGCAAGATTTTTTGGCCTACAGTGTACAAAATTCCCAGCTGCGCTATTTTGGAAAAATATAATAAAATCACCACAGAAGTTCACACATTTCAAACTCTAAGAAAGTGCTCAGCATGAAGATTTTAAAGATGCAACTCAAAGCATTTCGGTTTTGTTTTCAGATAAGGTAACCACAAGCCTCCTTTGGAAATTAACTTTCCATGTAATCCAAGCTGTTCTATCTAGTACAGGAGTTTATTTCAGTTTTTTTGTTTTGTTTTGATTTGTTTTGTTTTAATAACAAGCCTTTTAATTATTAAATGTGGCTTACATTTGCATCTCTGGAAATATTTGAACCCCTATTCCTCCAGCATTTCACTTTGCTCTGTTAGTGGGGTGTGAGTGGCTGCCCAGGATGCGGATAAGCGGGGAGCGGGGAGAGAACTCTCTCCACATTTCATTCAGATAATAGAAATCTGCGAGCTGCTCAGTGTGACAGATGAGCTGGATGAGCTAAAGCAACTTGTTCCGCTTGTCAGCCTCCAAGAGCCTACAGCAGCGAGATACGATTGTGATGACACCACGATTGCAGAACTGGGTCAAACATACGGTCACTTTAAAACAGAATGTCAAATGTTCTTTCTACTTGAGAAATTTGATTCAGTGACACTAAAAGCTGTTAGAAACCATTAGCTTTATATCTAGGTCCAAAATGAAACTGTTACTTTGACAGTATTTGAAGAAGCCTCTTGTGAGCCCTATGTTGCCATTAAAGTTTGTAGGAATCACAAACTGTCAAATAACATCACTATTGCCCATAGGGACTGAGTACTTTATGGCCAGAACACTCCCCTGTGTTGCACTAGGAGCTTTGTGCCTTTGGAGTAATATTTTCATTATGACTTAGTGGATTAAACAGATTAAAATCCTCACTGAATTTTAAAGAAGATCATGCAGAGATATTAATAAATAAATAAATCCAGAAGTAAAATATAAAAAGTATCTTAACCCATACCTAGACCTATTATTTTGTTCAAGTCATCTCACACAGAACAGATTTTTATTTAGTTCAGTGGAATAGAAGATTTACTAATTAAACAATAGTAGACATTTAAAGAGAACTGGCAAGTAGTACTTAATCTATTAAAATTGCTTCCATAAATATTTTAACTTAAATTTGCATTATGTTGTGATGATGAAATATTTACTCCCTGCAATACTACTAGCATGCACAGTTCAAAGTATGGAGATCATGCCACATGGTACACACTTGGAAAAGTAAATGTTAAGATGAAGATAGTTCTGGATATTATCTTCCATGTGATCATCAGAATCTTTAAGAATTCACATATAAGCTGTTTTTTTGTGTTTTTTTTTTGTTTTTTTTTTTTTTAACTGGAACACCTACATACTGTGACCTTTGTCCAAAACCACTAAACTGTAGAAGGGAACAGCAGGAGTCTGAGACAACAGAAGTAATTTCCTTCTTGATATTTCACAAATTTGTGCTGGCAGCCTAAGTCAAGCTCAAGATGGGTTCTGTTCAAGATCAAATTCCCAGCCTAATAAGTCTGCAGCTGAATTCATAGTTGTTTAAATATACTATATTCAAAACATATTTATATATATTTTGGATTACGATGTATATTCTTTTGGTTTGTTTACATTACATAATTGCCCTTCAGCATAAAAAATTTTCAGGAAAAATATTTTCAAGAAAAACTTCTCATAAAGCTATTCAGTTAAGAAGATGCATATTTCTGTGTAGTTAAAAACTTACATAATTCTTAAAAATAATTGTTGTTTACTTGCTTTGATTTTTAAATATGTCTTTGATCTCGTTCATTAATATTCATTAGTCTTCTGATGTTGGACTAATGAGAATCTTACGCATTTATGAGAAGCTATTTAAACAAAGCTATCAGATAGATTTTCTTCTGATTTACATTTTTCATCAATGCTGACAATACTTAATTCTTTGTATTCTCCAGCCTTTTCTTCAAGCTTCCTGAAATCATGGTCTGCATGCTTCAAAACAAAGTGGAGCTCAAGAAATGTGTATCTGTTTCAGTCAATTATAAGCATGGAATCCTAAATGGATAACAGCATAAACACTTAATACATATGGACAGAATGAATAATGCTCATACTCAGCATCTAATTTACTTCCATGTTTTACATGTATTATTTATGTTTATGATAGAACATCTCTGAAGGAAAAAAAAACAAACAACAACAACAACAACAACAAAAAAACATTGCCATGACTTTTCAGTTTAAAGAATTTGCATGAAAGTGGGCACAAAACCAGCAGAAAAGTACTGTTGCCAGAACACAATGCCAGCCACTGATATTCAGCATCATGGGTGCACACACAATAACATGCGCATAAAGTAATTTGTATTCTTTGCAGTTAGAAAAGAAAAAGAAAAAAGAAAAAAAAAAAAAGTTGTTTTCCTGTTGAGTTGTTTAGTTTCCCTTGTTAGTACTGCATATCCACCCAAAGTTGCAAGCAGTTTCCTAGCGTATGCTGCACAACCACAACGTAGTAGATACACTGCTTGTTAGAAGCACCCAGGGAAAATAATGCAAGTTTACAGGTTGAGGCAAATCAGTCACAACACAACAAATAGTCCAGGTTAAACATCCACTGCTCATTAAACGTACTTCTACACTGTTACAGTTTTGCCAATTATTTCCCAATCAAATGCAGATTTACAGAAGTAACTTCAGCAAAGCAGTCCTGTCCTACTACATCTAATATGTATGCAAGGATAATTAACATATGCAATAACTTCCAAAGAAATATTACTACTCCAGAAGTAAGCAACTATGAAGTCAGCTCCACTGACTCTTATTTCTCTGAGGAACTGAAAAGCTCTTTTGCTGAAACATCATTGTGGTTGAAGAAGCATAGAAATGACCTGGCATAAACCTCAGTGCTAATCAAGCAATGCTACACATTCATATTTGCTTCACTGGCATGTGGATTTATTTTCTAGTAAAACCAGTTGATTACTCTGTCTGTCACTATTCTTACATGCTGGGTTCACTGTTATTTCCAACTTAAATCTTAAAGATCAATTACAACGTAATATATTTTTTTTAATTTTTAGATAAAGCAACACCAATTTGAAACCATATACTAGAAATTTTCATATGCAGAGAAAGCAGTTGCTCTAGTGTCGGTACCAAATATCAAAAAAAAAATTTCAAAGGACTAAGTATCCATAATTACAGGACTTCTAGTATGTCTCACAGGATGTTCAGAGCCTGATAGTATTGGAATCCACCACCAAGCCCAAGTATTTCAATAGAGTTGTTTTATGTATATCAAAGTTTGAAAAATTTTCACTAATAATGTTTGATTTTCTATAAAGCTATGGATGTTCATGTTCTACAGTACAGTAGAACTCTAAAAAAGATAAGGAAGTAAGTATTCAATTTTAGAGGCTCTGAAAGTTATTCACGGTATTTCTATAAACAAGGTGCTGTGGATTAGCATCCATTTCTAATTCTATATACAACATCAGGCCTTATATATAATCCTCATCAAAGGTATTATTAAATCTCCTTCCAAATAAAAATATTTTCTCACTCTACCTTTTCTCAATTTCTATTCCTCTTCTTCCACGTGAATTAGTACAAGACTCAGTTGAGACTAATACTCACTCAGTCCTTAATTCTGATACTTAAACTTACTGCTCAGAGATGCACCATTACAGCATGCATCATATGGAGATTTTATCCTAGCTAATCAAGCCTTTAAAAATAAGTCACTCATCAGAATTAATGCAACATAAAAAGCACTAATGTCACAATATGAGAACAGAAGTGGTTTTCTGATCCCTAGGAGAATGAGTAACAGGATAGAACATCATTCAAATAGTTGTCCTCAGTAGTCAAATATATAAAATAGCTTTTTGTGGTTTATGTGTAAACTTGTATTCTAAGTTGTACTTCAAATATCTGAGAAGTTTCCAGGTTGTTTTTGTTTTTTTGATTTATAAGTTTTCTTAAATCACACTGTCAGTTACAGCTTCAGCTGCAGCACTGGGAAGGTATAAACATTAGAGCTCTTTAACGGACTAGGATTCAAACAACAAAATCACGGAAAAGCTGACACAGAAATCTCTCTCATTGAAGACACTTAGGTTAAAAAAAAAAAAAAAAAAAAGACAGTGAGACAGTGCCTGCTACTAGCAGTAACGAATCAATGATGGAAAGCTTACAAATTAGACTAGTAAAAAGCAGGCAAGAAATTTGAGAACCTCCAAACAGGAGCAACATCTTGGCAAAGCTCCCACAAGCAAAAGCACTGCCAGGCTAGGCCTCCCCTTCTGTGTCTTTAAAAGCACATGTACGTAGCAGTCTGCCATCTGAAATTAGTCAGCCCAGTACAGAAGCCAAAGCAGCACCTGGCCAATTACCCAAACGACCAAAGCATCTTTATTTATTCATAACTTAAATATATCTATATCTATATATCTGTGCAACAATCAATCTGTTGCTACTAATACCCAAGCTTGGTTACATCCACGAGCTGTAAACTGAGCAACTGCAGATTAAACACATGCTAAACTGATCTTTGGGAAGGTAAATTAGCCCTCTACTGTTTACTACTTGATGACATGTCTGTTTTACCCATAAAAAAAGAGACTCAGAACAGTTTTCTAAACATTCATATAATTGGAAAACATGTCCATCCTTTCCATGGAATGTGCACTAGAACACAGCATTCGCTTAAGTTTTGCTATTATGTTCTTTCTATAAGCAAGTTCTGCCCTCTTTTATCTCCCAAGGTCAGAAAAGAAAATGTCAGAATAATTTTCACAAAGAAAAGTTGGATTTGGTTAAACAGCTCCGGACTTTCAAAGTGAACGTAAACTTCGACAAAGGTACTCATGTTTGGGTGCAAAATCATTATTACCATTTCATAAAACTTGGTCTTCCTGTGAGTTATTGTTAAGGAAGTCACCAAAAATATTTCTACATTCTACATTTTTACCATTCTACAGTCAAAAAAACATCATAGGAGAATTTACATTAGAGGACAAAATTTAGGCACGTTACAAATACATTTTCTTTGTCCTCTAAATATCTAGAAATACATATTTAATAGAGGCCCACTTCCTTACTGATTTTTTTTAGTCCTTTGACTGAAAACTGCAATTAGTTACGCATTGCTGACTCATATATGAATCCTTCTGTCATTATATTATTCAACATGACCGTTAATAAGCAGGACATGCAAAGTCTAAGGAACTGCACAATCACCCTGTTTTATTAAACCATTTGTAGCAAGAGACAGTTAAATATTATATATCCTATAAATATGTTACTCCAGCAATGAAAATGCTAGTCTGTCACATGAAATAAGCCAAGAAACCAAAACCAAACAGAAATACAGTTTAATTCATGCAAACAGTATTTATTTTTTAAGTTTGAATATGATAAATGCACTACTAATAGTTTTATTTTTAAATGGACCTCACAAATGAGCTTTGCTGTAGATATATATATATATATATAAAATAAAAAATAAAAAAAAAATAAAAAAAAAAAAGGAAATGAAACTAAAAAGGGTGACCAGCATTAAAAAACTTCTTTAAATTCCAAAATGAATCTCTTCTCCTGACCTTTATAGAGCTCAGGATGCATACGTACACAGAATAAACAAAATAATTTGAAAGCAAATTCACTGAATGCACCTGACCTTTGAAACAGCACAGATAATTTTAGTCAGATTAGCACAACGGTAGTCTCAGTTTTTATGTAGCAACACAGATATGACAAAACTACATAAGGAACAAAGATAACATTTTACCAAAACAAAAATATCTTTAAATATTTTTGGACATTTTTAGGAATCTCAGGTTCAGGAAAGGTTCCTCTGCACTTCCATTAGCTAAAGACAATTCAGCTCTAGAGAGAAAAGCCCATTCTCTCGGTTATGCTGATGAACTGACAAATAATTCATATGTGAAAGAAGAAATTTAAGTTATACAATCACATAAAAAATTGTTTTGAAAGGAGTGACCATTAGTTTTCTCCTTGCTCACCTAGTATACAGTAGGCTATTTAAAGCATCTCTGGCTGATTAGCTTCGATTTTCAGAGCTGAGGAGCAAAATCAAGACCCACAGTATAAATAATTGTGCTGACATGTAAAAAAAAAAAAAAAAAAAAAAAAAACCCTCTGGTTACAAAGACCAGATGTTCTCAAATCTAAGCACAAGTTAGCCTTAGCTAGAGCTAGTTGACAATACCTTCCTTTTGTGAAGGACAGATGTCACAAGAGTTAAAACGACTAACTTAGCATCATTTGGAACAAAAACAAAGAACCACAATACTTTATTTAAACCCCAAACCAGTTTACTGCAAATTAGTTGTATTCTGCCCGATGAAATGAAAATTAATGTGAAGGGCTAAGAAGTTCTGCTTAGATTCAGAATGTTGCTAGCTCCATCAGCTTCATCGTTCCACATTGATGGTGACAACAGGAATCTGCCTCCACCAGAAAAATTTTTTTGTTGTGTTTGTTTGTTTTTCCAATATCTATGGGAAAACCGACTGAAGAAATCCCAGCCTTGATCTGATTAGTATTTTAGTAGCTAAAATTCTTCCCTCCAACCTCCAATTACAGCTTTCAAGATTTTTCCTAACATACTTAAAAATCAATATGGACAATCACATATATGTCGTTGTTTTCAATAGGAAACAACATTGACAGTAATATCTGTAAAGCTATAATGCCTATTTTAAGGAAAAAAAAAAAAAAGATAGGCATACAGGGAAAAATAATTCAGAAAGTACATCCAAGAAAAACTGTTCATTCTTACGGGCCCTGGATCTCTCCATGTTCTATTTAACTAGTTAAGTTCACAATGCAGAAATTGTATGGCATATTGGTAATAAACATTAATAAAATATTTTTATTCTGAACTTCAGTATTTGCAAATATCAGTGCTTAGTCATTCTTATAGCAAGCATCAAGCAGTAACAACCTCAGTTGTTGGCCAGCGCATAACCACTGAGTAGATTGCTTTTTCAGGTCAATATGCACACTTCTAGTATATGGACAAACAACTGAAGGCTGAGATCTTACCAGACCAAAAATTTTCTGTTAAACACTTTTACAAAACAAATAGGAATGTTGACTGTGCCTCTTCTCCTCCATTTTAAAGATGCATTATTCTGAACCTTTCTGGATTGAAAGCATTGATGGGATCAGAACTGCAAAGGGCAGGGAAATGTTACACTGACCTGTACCAGTGGGAATTGTAAACCAATGCATAGTAAAGCAAGACAACTGTTGATCCTTTACAACCTGACCAGATCCTAGTTTGATGCTAGTATTGAATAAATCTGGTTCTGATGCAGTTCCCATATGGTGGTAAGTCTCTACGAGTATCTACAAAGAAATTACAGCATTTCAGCTTATCTCCAAAATGGACTGTGAGCACTGTATCTGTCATTAAGAGCTAAGAAGCTGCCACCTCTCAACAAAGCAGACCAGTATTAGATTGAATTAGTATCTAGTCCACTTTGGATCACAGTCATATAAATGAACCTGCTTTAACTTACGGAAGCATTTCTACAGATATGGTTAGAGCCGAAAGGCTGTTTAGAAGTTGTTCCTTACCACCTCAGCTGGAACAATGCCTGAGCAAAGCAGAACTTTGTACTACTGCAGTGGAAATCTGATTCAGAGGTTAAGAGACACTCATGGTTTTCTCATGTTTCCAAGAACAATTTTCTGAGTTGTAAGGCTATCAATTCTTCCACCTAAAGCAAATCCCACTTCTCTCTCCAGTTCTTGTAAAAGCTCATGCGAGCAACCGTACTGTCTGTACAGTAAATTCAAACAATGAACTTTTCAGGATTATCAAGGCTGAAAACAACCCTTTTCTGTATAGTCAGCTCACTCAAATGTCTTTACTGCTGTGATTCACGTGATCCCAGAAAAAGCTTTAACAGGTAACAGGTTAACACACGGGAAAGGGAACCAGCAGCTGAAATGGAGTTACCTGATCTGGAATTCCCTGAGGTGGTTATGCTATTAAAAAAAAAAAAAAAAAAAAAAAAAAAAAAAAAAAAAAAGCCTAAAGTGTCAAGTAGTAGGCAGTTCAGACACCGGCTTTTTATTCACTTCTCAATTAAATGATTACAAGTATCTCTAGATCCTTGCATCCAGATTCAAACACTAGCTCAGTATTTCTGTGACTACATAGTAAGAAATTAATCTTACAAATACAGACATAGTTCACTTCCACTATCAAGCTGATTTTCTCATCCTTGACTTCAAACATTTCCAGTGGTTTCTGCATGGGCTCAACCCATGCTAGCACAGCTTTGAAACCACCAGTCACTTCAGTTGCCTGCATGACTATTCCTTCTAGATGTTATTAAGATAACTGCAATGCATTTGGTCTGGCAATTGTTAAGCATGCGTGTGTTTTTGACCTCTGCTGTTTACAGGAAAAGAAGACTGGTCATCTGGTCATCATTAGAACCAAAGTACCCAAGTTTCCATCATATGCTTTAAAACATAGTATAGTACAAAAATATTTCTGAATTAGAAGCTCTCCAATACATGTTCTCTTACAACATTGTAAAATTATTGGCAGTTGCATCATACAGTCTCAATATACAAAACTGAAAACTAGTTAAAATATGGGTCTCATAATAAACAGAAAACACTGAAGGATTAATACAGGGTACTTTTATCTTTTCTAATGCTGTCTTCACATTCATATTTTCAATGTACCGACAAAGAATGCTTACATACATGCTAAGTACATCTCAAAAACAAACATCACACTAGAAAAAAATACAGGAAAAAACAGCTGCCAAATTCACAGAATAAAACCTCTTTCTACTTTAATATTTTATTTTCCAATTTTAAAACACCTGTCTACATCTTTTGGCATACAAGTACTTTAAAAATATTTGTTTTACTAAGAAAGCTCTTTCGCTTTATTTGACTACTCACATAAAAATATCTATACTAAAACACACTACTTAGTCTAATGTTAGAGTACAGTGACTTGTATCTTGACTTCAGAAAAGAAAACACAGGAAGATTATTTGCACTGTGCTGCATGAACATTCAACCACAGTTAAATGTTTCCTGTTTTAAATCCAGCATCTGGTATCCTCTTATACAACAACTGAAAAGACTAATCTTGACTTTTGGTACATAGGTACAAACCAGTAACTACTTCCCATCACACAACTAACAGTTTAATTGCAACAATCCAATTGCTGAAAAAACTCCTTTCCAAATTCAGTACTTAGCAAGACAATTTATAACACATTTATATTTGTTATATAAATACTAGTTAATATTTAATATATAATACAGTTAATATTTATTATAATACTTGATAGGCTTCTTATATTTATTAGTGGTATTATAAATACAAAGTTTTTAATAACCAAATGGATACTCTTACACAAATTTTTAAGGATAACTGAACCAAAAATATTAGTCAATGATCAGCATCCAACAACACTCAATAAAAAGCAATTAGTTCACAAAATAACATCACTGTAGTTTCAGGATAAATTAAGTAGCTCTTCTATGAAAGCTCGCATAGCAACAGAGGCTGAAGTCCAGGGTCATAACATTTTCTAGTGAAATAATGTGTAGGCTATTAGCTCTTCATCGATTTGAGATGTGCTCATCTGTATTTTGATTTCTCCATAAACACATGCACCTAATCACGTTTCAAACACGCGTACACATTTTCCTCAGCAAAGCACCTGCCTAAACAAAAATGATGGAAGAGATTTATAAACCTTACATATAGGCAAGCTCCCTTCTATCCTCTCCCCCTCCCCTCATTTCCTTCCAAAATCGAATGTTTTAAAGTCAAACTTGACCTGAAAACTTCTGTAATGAATAAAATTCTGCTATTCTGAAACAGTACTCATCAGAACCCTATCATTCTTAAATATTTAATAACAAAACATACACTAAAAAGAGACTGAAAGCCTGAAATCATTAGGAGATGTCCTAGTACAAGAAATAAAAAGGAGACATACATTTCTCTGCAAGTGTAATTTCAAAGTCCTTTCACATCGGGATCTAAAGACTGTCAGCTTGGTTGCTCTGCTACTGTATATTAAATAAGCATGTAATGAAGCTACTGGTTTTGATTCATTGAGATGCCAAAGATCATGGGTAAAGTATATAAAATTAATGAATGTTTTTGAAGTGGAAGGTGGTAAGAATCAGGTACAGCATCAAAAAGAACAAAATACTGACAAAAAGAAACCACGGAAAATCCAGCACCACTTCATTTTAGTGACCATTCAGAACAATAATAAAGCATGAATGCCATTTCAAACTCATTTGCACATCCAAACAGATTATGAAATACTTTACATACCATCAGTTCAGGGAATCACTATACTGTTATTAACAGAACACTGATTTCCAGTCTTAATACAACCTGAATGCAAATTTGAGCCTTGTATATTACCTACTGCTTTCTAACATGCCTTCATTATCTCTTAGTTTTCAGCTAAGGCTTGCACACAAATCCACCAGAACAGTTTAGAAGGTGCTTAATTTTCAGTATTTGCATAATTCCACTGAAGTGAACAGGACAAATAATATGAATACTTAGTGGCAAATGTCAGCACTATGCCAACTTTAAGCCTTACTTTTCAACATTTCAGAAACAATTTTGAAAACTAATTAAATGACATATGTAAACTATTCTAACAAGTCAGTGTGCAATGACTTCCTAACAACAGGATACATTCCGAGGCTAATATCTATCAGATTTTTAGAAACTTAAAGCCTTGCCAAATTTGAACAAATGCTAATGCTAAAAAAAATATTTATCTTCAGAAGAATTCATTTAAATGCTTTTGACTATTGATGCACTAAGCCACAGTATTATTTTGATGAAGTAACAGCATTACAGTGCCAATACAGAAAATCTGTACTTTGGTGCATCTATAAACATGAAGCTCATAAATATAGTTCCTGAGTTAGCTGCATTAAACTGCAAGTCTGATGAGCTATACTGGGAATATTAGGTAGTGCTCTGAAAACTGATGGGAGAAAAACACATGTTCTGATTAAAATCAAAAGGTTTATTTATACCTTGCAATTAGAACATTTTCTTTAATTTTGCCCACAAGATTATAAACAGCTCTTTCCCCTAGTTGTTGGTGTGTTTTTTTAATAACTTTTCAAGCTTACTACTTGAATAACCATACCACTTCTAAAAAACAGAACACCTTTAGAAGCATTATATCATTTTGAATTTTCAATGATGCTTTTGCAAGTTTGAAAATGAAGGTTCATTTTTGAAGGTTTTGGAATAAAACGTGGAATCACCCAAACCTCTCTACCATCCAAGGATACTCTTGTTTCTCACAGCATAAAGGAATAACACTGCTCATCCAGTAAGAAATACAGTGTACAGCATACCTGTTTTTTAACATAGGAAAAACAGATAGTAGTTGTATGATCTGGGAAGAAGTAGGATAGGAAAGTTCCAGTATCAGCAGCTGGCTTTATGAAGGTGTTAACTGTTTTGTCTGTTCATCATGAAAGCTTGCTTTTTTGAACTCTATTTGGTCATGACACCATCTATATGTAAGAAAGAAGATAGGAAGGAAAACAATTTACTGCAGTAAATAAGAGTCTGGTTAACAAAGAATTTCTCTAGAAATGTCAGTAGCATCCTGCCCATAATTATAAAAATGTGATTATCACAAGATGAGAACGGCAGTTTTCCTGTATTTGAATAATTCCTATGCTGATCAAGCACCTCTTCAGCACCCCCTCAAGTTCACCTTTATCTACACTAAGAATCAAGGATTACTCCTTAACATTTCATTTGCCGATCAAAGCAAATTCTCTGAGTATAGATAAAGTGTGTTAAAAAGTAGCTAACAATCTAATTAGTGTCCCATTCCTCGAAATGCAGCACTCAACTCCACTTCTGGTGGAGTAGCTTAATAGTAATAAAAAACCAATGTAGGTAAAATTGAATGTCTGTTTTACCAGAACATCTGCAGGAACCACCACGTTCTTTCTGAAGGTAACCTCAGCCCTCCTGGTGTGATACATCTCCCTGAAGGTTTACATTTTATTGAGCATGGATTTGGGGTCCTTTTATAACACTGGATTAATCTTAATAATTCAAGCACTTGTAGAAGAGCCCTCTTTTTAGCAGAAACTCTCCAAACTGTTCTTTGTAGGCATATAGTCAATATCATCTGTTGTCAAGAAATTTAAATGCATGCACCCCATCCCATCCCCCCTCAATTAATGACTTCTGCAAAAACTCTTTCAGCAGCTGAGTCATTAATTTATTGGCTTCTGAGACAGCAAGCAAACTGCTATTACTCACCAGTAGGACCACACCTGGGAAGTCATAAACAGGACTAGATCCAACTTACAGAGACAACCAGTAAAAAGCATGGGAATCAAGTTCAACTAATGCAACTTTCATTTTTACTAGTAAAACTTCTAAACATTGAATGTTATGAAGCTGCTTCTTAAATATCCCAATTTTATCTTTGTGTGTTCTACTCCGTAAAGAGGTAACTGCCACACTATCATTCAGAATTGAAAGGCACTAAATTCTGATAGTAAGTATTTATGAAGGATGTTCAGAATTACACTGGAGTTTTAGAGACAAGCATATTTCCTTCATGTAACCTGTACCACTCAAAGAAACTCAATAAGCTTTTTAATAACAAATAAATCAAACCCAGATTTGGTCTGGCCCTTTGGTGGGTTGTGATTTTGTTGTGCTTTTTTTAAAGAAATCTCATTAAATTTTAAGTTTAATGTTGCACACAGAAAAAAACAGGCGTTATAAAATACAATGATGCACAAAGAACACATTGCACCAAACAAATTCAACACTTATTTGATAAATTACTGATGTAATGGAAAAAGACAAGAATTAACATAATTTGTTAAGACCTTCTTTAAAGCATCCATCTTCTCCTAAAGCTTATGGAAATAACAAAGCAACAAAAATATTCAGCCCTGTATGAATAAATGAAACGTAAGTGCAGAGAATCCATAGTAAGGCAAACAAGACGTTTAAGCTACTATTGAAAAAAAAGAGAGACAATATGGATAATACAGGGCAATGCAAGTTCCACACAAAAGTAATTAATCATAATGCACAAAATAAAAACACTGCTCGCATAGCACTAAATTCTTTGTGAATAATAAGCTTGCATTTCAGAATAACCGTAATACTAGAGTTTGAGCAGTAGAAGTCAACAACAGTTTTGTTTCAGACTTAAGAGATCAATATTTGGGCCAGTGAATAGTAAACATTACTGATTTGTTTAAAGCTGTTTATATACACACATTCTGTACACAAATCAGATGACAAAGTTGAAAAGTGACATTATTTTTTACTTTATAAGAAAGTCAAAATTACCAACATATAGAATTATATGAATAAATGTAATTAACATAAATGAAGCTGCAGTCACACCAAAGAATGACATTTGTAAAACTAAGTAATTCTATTTACTGCACATTCACAAAAGGATTCGCGTGACAGATGACAAAATGAATATGAGAGGATTATACATTGTAACTATGAAATTGCAAATCCTATAAAGTACATACACAGTTGTAATATGCAAGACAAGAGGATAATCCTAGTCTCACCCTGAAGTTATAAGAGTTGACCCAAACCATTGTTTCCTCTATCACTCCTACATCCTCCAGTTTTCCCCAAACATAAAAATATTAACTTGGTCACTAATAAAGTCATGTGAAACTGCAAGCATACAACTCAAAGGCTATGAAACTAAAAATATTTGATTATCATTACAGCCTTAGTTTCACACACTCTTCTCACATATTAGTCAAGACTATAATACCAGCTAAAATAGCTAGTTACAAACAGCATGTTTTGAAGAGATTTAATTAGAACTTGCATCAGAAGTGCTATACTTGGAAACATAACAGCTCACGTTAAATGAAACTAAAAACATTTTTGCCCAAATGGTACTAAGTGATCGTACAATGCTTGGGGGGAAATACACAAGCTGAAAAAAATGCAACTGAAGGTTTCATAGTAAGTAGCAGAATTGACAAGTGAACTAAATTCAGCTTTTAGGAGTACTCCACACCTAGCACTCAAAGGGAAAAAGCAATGCGTGTGCAGAATTTCTTTTCAGCACATAGAATGTAACTTTTAAAGACAGGAACGGTTCTCTGCTGTCATTCAAAGATTTAAGACTACTCAGAATATCTAAAAATGCATTTGAGGGGAAATATGAAAGCAGGTTATGAAATCAAGGCACCTACTATTTTTTGGAGATAACAGACATCCTGCCCTGAGGAAAAAGGTTAAGTATTTCATGCACTTTTTCCATTAGACATTTCTATGACTCAATTTAAAATTAAGTAGCCAAGATCTTAGCACATGTTCTGGAATGTCTTATTTGAATCACCAACATCCAGTATTTGAAAATAAATTACTCTGAAACCTGCCTACAGATGACATATTGTGTGCAATTATTCTTTGAATTCAATTTTGTATTCTCCTCTTGTTAAGAACGTTATCATTTAAGATTTTTAATACATTAAACCCCAGAAAAATAATTTAAGCCGTTTTTTTAAAGCAACTGCAAGTTTCGCCCGAATGTCTCAGAGCTCACACAACAGTGCTTTTTCCTTCCTTTCTCCACCTTGATTTTACTCATTTCTTAAGTGATTTATTAAGAACTTGCAGAATGAATCTGCACCTCAGACACGTGTCTTCCTTACCAGCACCCCATTGCCTTTGCTTTAGCCACTTTATTGTCATTTAGGCTACCCGGGTTTGGCTACAGTTCTTTATTAACTGCTGTAAAAGGAGCAGATTGATCCCTTGGACAAAGTGTAGGAAGCACCTAAAATTATTTGAAGCATTGTCACCCCAAACACCAAGTTGAATTCAAGGGGCTGGCCAGACTCCGTGATTCTAACATCACCAAGCTGCTGCAATGACGGGGTGTGCTTTGCTGGGGAGCGAGGATGCATTAAATCTGCCTCAGCCCACTGCATTTGTCAGAAAGCGAGCTTCCTCTCCCGGCGGTCAAAAGCAAGCAGGGGAAGAGAGGAGAAGCTGCGGGCTGCCACCGCCGGCACCCAGCGCACGGCTGTCTCCACAGACAGTGAAGGGAGATGCCCAGCACATAAAAGCCGTGCCAAGGGCTTCCCAAGGGGCTCCCTGAGCATCCCGCATGAGGGAAGAGGGAGGAGGGCGGGCAGCCGAGCGCTGAGGGGACGGGGACAGGGAGAGGAGAGGGCGGCGGTAGCCACCTCAGGGAGCCCGGGGCTGAAAGGGAAGGCTCTGCCCGCTCCACCAGCAGCAGCAGCCGCCGCCTCCTCCCCGCTGGAAGCAGCGCAAGGAAGGTGAGGGAAGGAAATTGACACAAAATGGAGACTTACGCTCCCCCTCCTACAACACATGCGCAGGGCCGGCAGTGAGAGGCCGGGGAGGCGGGCTGGGCGCTCAGCGAATGGCGGCCCGCGGGGGTAAAGCGGGGGGGGGGGGGGGGGGGAGCAGTGTGCATGCGTGCTCGGGGCGCGCCGCGCTGTAACGGCCGCTGCCTCAGGAGCCCGCGGGCGGTGCTGCCTTTCACAGAATCACAGAATCACAGAATTTCTAGGTTGGAAGAGACCTCAAGATCATCGAGTCCAACGGTGGCCGCCGCCCTCAGCCTGCCCCGGGGGCAGCCTCTAACTGGGGACTGGAAAAGCTGTGCCTGAAGCAGCTGGTGTAAAGTCTTAAAAAGTGTGCGGACACAGCTCTGAGCGCTCACGTTGCAAGCAGGGAAAAGCAGTGTCGTTGTGCGCGTCTTGTGTTTGTAAGGCACCTGCTTCTGGCTCGCACTGGAGACAGATCATATCACATGGAATCACTGTCATCAACTTTCACAGCTTCAATTACTAGTTTCTCAATAGTGCAGCAGTGATGTCCCTATTGAATTCTATTGGTACAGTTGTGGCCACCATTGCTCCTGGGCGGTGTACCAGAGCCACAGAAGGCAGTCTGCAGCAAGAGGCACCCTCCAGAGCAGGCCGTATGGTGCCACCGTTGGCTTCTGCAGTGAAGGAGTTCTCCCTCCACCTTTTTCCTAAAGGGATCCTAAAGAGATAAACCCTGGTTAGTAGCTTGCTTCAGTTCACCTGGACGGGGTTTTTTAGTGAAGACAAGGCCGTATAATATAAAGGAAGTTTGTAGGAAAATTTGTTTTCAGCCTGGTATCTAAGAAAGCTGTCTTTCCTACAAAGATACTCTTACATATATGCATCGTAGACGGGTGAAGATACTGAACATTACTGTCAAGTGACAATGCTTTAGGCAGTCAGACGTGCTGCTCTCAAGCCCAAAGCCTTGACCTTCCTACTCATTTCCTTTAGAATATAAAATAACTAATGGAAGACAAGTGGGATGTATTTGCTGGAGACAATACTGTATTAATCAACACTGCCACAATGACCAACATTCCAAGTATCAGCTTCTTCTTATACTTGCGTTGAAGACATTGTCACCTATACATAAAGGTGATACCAAGTATCCTTAATACTTAATGCAAACAGTTAGTCAAGATTCCCCTTTGATAGCACTGCCATGGAGGATACCTCAGTATCTACACGTCCAAACAGCAGAGTTCTGTGCCAGATTCCCAAAATCACTCCATACAGAAATGACATTATTAATTCCCCTGCTGTTACATATTTTGCTAGCCCTTCATGAACTGCACAGCAGCAACTCCCTTGCATCAACTGCCTGCAAATCTACCTCAGATATGCCTCCTTTATATTGCATACACCTGCCTTCTAGGATTATGCAACTAATAATCCACTACTGGCAGCATTTCCTGTATACCCACCCCATTCTGAGAAACTTAGTAAGTACTCATGTTGTTTACAAAAGCAAATATTGTGTATACGATTCCAGTAACTAGTACAGTTAAAATGTTTTGTCATTACAGTGTTGCTTTTCAGTAATTCTCAGTGATTATCTTCTGCATTTACAGCCTGGATGGCACGCAGACCTTTCATCCAAATTACCAGGTTATCATGAATTCTAATTTCTGTGTAGTAACTTTTGACTTGGGAAAGGTTACTCTGTACTTTCCAAGAGTCCTAGCATGGGTTCCCAGTGTTTCTAATGACATTACAGTTGTGCATTGATTTTATTACCTTGCACCGATTTGGAAGTTTACCTCATGTCTTACTGATCTCACTGAACTAAGTTAATATATAAAAATACAGCAGGCAAATAGCAGTGATTCTGTTTCCCCCAAATTGACTCAATTTGTAATCAAGAAACATAAAGACAGTGAAGTCAGTCTCTTCACTTCAAAGGCTTAATCTGAATCACCTCACGGCCCTTAAGTTATTTGAATTTTCTGGTCATCCTATCCTGCAATGGTCTTAAGTTTCTCTTGGTGACATTCTTTACTGCCATTAATTGTTAAGGAGACTGTATCATTGGTAAAAACAAACACCATCAGACTTAACCTCTATGTAGATGGTATCACTGCCATCACCAGGTTGAACTCCATTCAAATAAAAGGATAGTGTGTGAGCTGATGGGCTCATCACACCCCAATGAAAATACGCTCATTTATATGTCTGTATGTGTAGCTTCTCATTTTCTACTCAATATCTTAAAATAGTCAAAAAAACTTCTATCTTTTGAGGACTGCAATCAGGTAAATGTAAACATTTAAGACTGTTTTGTTGTCCCAGGCATACACTTGTGATACTGTGAAAAAAAAATAAAAATTAAAAAAAAAAAAAAAAGAGAAAAAGAAGAAAGAAACAGTGTACTGAAGTATATGCTGAAAATAATTTAAACTTCAGTAAAGCAGCACATCAGAAAATCAGATTAAACACATCAGAAAGTTTTAAAACTAACAAAAAAAAAAAAACTGAATATTTTCAACAATGTTGAAAACAAGCTGTAAATCCTAATCTCTTCAAAGAGCTCTCGTCATAATTCTCCATTTCTACCGCTGCAATCTCTGCCTGTAACCAGAGATTATGTGTTACATAAATACGTGCAACTGCTAAAATATGTACAAAGCAGATGAAGAGGTGGGTTACTGCTAAAGCAGAAGCTTTTGCTTACTAAAAAAGTAGCTTTAATATTCTGCTATCAACAGAAAAAAACAAATGCAAAACATAAGCAAAAGTGAGGTGTGTTTCTAGATAATCTGCTTCTAACATTCAGTGGAGCATGAAATCACCTGCTGAATAAAAAACAAGTTTTATACATGCTTTATACTTATGCAGAAACAAAACTTTTTCTCCTTCTAATCCTTAGCAGGAGCCTGGAATATCTTTTCCTTGTCAATCTCAGTTTCAGTAAATCAACTTCTTATAAAAGCTGTTTTACCTGCAAAGTAATACAGGAGGGTCTACCTGGTTCTGTGCTGCACAGAAATTGTAGTTTATTTTTCAGTGAATTCTGTGGTTTCCACTATGAAACTGCTTTTATCTTAAACCACAAGTCCTAGAGCTATGTTGTTATGTATCATGTATTTTCAAACAAACTTTCTTATATCTTTTGCCTTGATATTTGTTGTGTATCCAAGAAGAAGGAACGTGGTAGTTCTGAAGAAGTAACAATGTCATTAGTAATTAAAATTAGTAAAGCAAAATCTTGCAGTTTTGTCATCCTTTGTATAACAAAGTGATTCTTCTTAGGGCCTGTTTTTGTTGAGTTTGGAAATTTACAGTGTTTGTCTAGTTATTCTTTTTAAGTGAAATTATGTTATTCACCATCCTCAAATATCTGTGAGAAGAGACCGTGTATTGACATCTGAAAAGCAATAAAGCATCACAGGACTTTTTATGAAGTTTATGGTTTTTTCTTCCTTGGTACTCAAACATAAAAATATATTTTGTCGGTTTTGTTTAGATGGCATCCACAGAATATTCTGTGCTGGATTACAGATATTTTGAGGAGGTGGTCTTTAGGCATACAGTATCACTCTGCTGGCTATCTTATTGCTGTGATGCAGATTTGCTCTCCGTATTTTCTTGAAGCCAGAAAATGTTATCCAGTGGTCAACGCAACAGCTAATTCTTTAAGACCATTTGGCCATTTCTTCTAACTCACTGTTAGTCATTTCTCTTTTACTCAAAAATGGGAGCAGTATTCATGTATTTGGCAGAGTAACAATGATACTGCATCTAACCAAAACAGCCCCTTCTGTGAAACCAGTCATTAATTCCTCTCTGGTAGCTTGTCATCACCAGATGTCTGCTGAGTTTACACCCTGTGCATTTCCCGTGACTGCACCCACAAGACATCTACAAATGATTCTGTATTTTCAATAGGAGCACCACATCCTTTCATGAACTTTCCTCTTCAGTACCTCAGCAGCTGCAGCTGCTGACCACAGAACTGCAACCTCTCTTTAAGTTACATCTTTCACCCCTCTCTTGACAGAAGGAGTCTACAAACAGCATAAGAATATAATGCCACTTTTATTTAAAGGTTAGAATTTCATCACTTAAGATTTCAGCAAGTGGGTTTTGTACAAAATGTAATGAGAAGTATTCTACATCCAACACAGAAAAACATTTCCAGGCTTATATCAACAAGTAGAGTACAAAATGTTTTTGTTTCTCATAAGAAATGCTGGCAATGAAGTCTAACCCTGCCAATAATAAAGCATATCCGAAGGAGGACTCACAGTTATATCTAAGCATGAGGAGAAGCGTAGGCACATTTCCCTCCAGAAATCTGCACTCACTGAACATGATCACCAGCAGTAGATGCAATTAGCTATGTCCAATTTACATTTTGAGCACAAGGGACAAGCTTTCACAGCATGCATAATACTGTGAACACAACAAACTGTTTTTTTGTGAATACAATGCACAGTTTCTCAGTTCAATGGGAAACATTACAAAATATACATGCAAGGTATAATTACAGCGTGCCACATATAAAATTTCAATAGGATAATTGAAACAACACTCATATCTTGAAAAAGAAACTGGTTTATTGATGCAGGGTCATAGACACATGTCATAGTATATAATACAGTAAATAAAATGTAAACACCAATTTTCAAATCAACGCAGCTGGATAACTTGAATTCAAATTTTAGGAACAACAAAAAAATGAATACCACAAAATAAGCTCTAAATTGCAATCACTCAGGTAACTGGTAAAGAAAAGGGGAAAAAATGTGGAACTGTTAATATTTTTCTAACTCATAAGAGGTCTTTCTTTCATTTTTTTTCTTGTTCTCTGTGGCCATTGAGGCTAGTAGGAAACCAGGCAGAAAACTGCCGCATAGCAGGGAGTCTAGTTTGTCATCACATGCAGTAGCAGCTGCCTGCATCAAGAATGAAGTTAATCAGTACAGACTAAATAAAGTATGTAATTCTTTAGATGGCTAACAGTGGATTTTGAATGAGCAAAGACCAATCCTTGCTTCCTGATACTTGGAAACTTCTCTTTCAAATATGCCAATTTTGTGGTTTGAAACTAAAGAACAATGATGTTCCTTAATGTATGATTGTTTTACACAAAACATCTGGATTTGGGTGAAAATATGTGATATTCATAATGAGCTGGCATGTGTCAGCGTTCAATTTTGAGAAGAAAGCACACCTCAGAAAACTAACTGGTTTGTGATTCCAAAGATCATACAAAAAACGGGGGAAAAAAATATTCACTAGCTTAAGAGAAAACCTATCAATTGTTCATACTATCAAATGACCTTACTAACTACATGACTGAGCCTATGTTGCAATTCCATGCTACTGGAAAAGGACACATTGAGTGACCTAAATCATGGGTATATGGAATACATGTATATATACTGCAGGCATGATGGTTCTTCAGAATACTACTTGCCTGAGTGGGCAGAGAGGCTAATCCAAAAAAAAAAAAAATGTGGTATCACAGATATGTGATTAATACCCTCAGTGACTGCTAACAGATTATGTATAGAAGATCAGTGTAAAAAGCAGAAAAGGAAAGAGGTTTGTACAGAAAGAATTTAGTATTTACCTTGCTTTTCTGGTAACAGTTCATGATCATTTCTTGAAAGCAACAGTGAAGATTTTCCATTTATTTCATAATTTAATTCTCTCGGCAAGGCTTGAAAAAGAAATAAAAATGTACATAGTGCCTGTGTAAGTCATGGGGCAACTGCAAATTTAAGCAAGATCATTTTAATACAAAACAAACTGGAACCTTATCACAAAAAGGAAAGCAAGGAAGCTCTCATATGCTACAGAAAACTCATTTAACCTTCAAAATCTGCTAGACAGTTTTGCAAGGAACCACAGCAACTAAAACACATATTAGGATAATTAAATATAGAAGTAAAGGCTGGGCAGCACATATGTTAACTTCAAAAAGCTGGTAAACAATAGATGGGAATATTAATGCAAAGACTATTCATATTTTGATGCTATCCAGGGCATACACCAAAGTAGAGTACTTCTTGCAAAACTGAGGGAAAATTACTTTTGTTTTGGCACATGGCATGATACAGCATGTCAAAAGAATTTAGGTAAGGTTTTCAAAATTTATAAAGTATATTATTAATGAAGTTCTGTACTTTACTAGGGAGGAAGAAACAAGAGGCAGAAAAATTGTAGGATACTGAGCACTTAAAGCAGCATAGGTAAGGATTGTTACAATCTTTGCTCTTTTGCTCACTAGCTCTAGTCTTCACACACAAGCCTTGTGTGAGGAATATGGCTCATATGGACTTTGATAAAATCTGATGTTTCTTGTATGGTTTCATCTTGACATGCTTTAAATTATCTTTTCCTCTTGAAGGTTTCAGAAGGTAAATTGGCTTATATCTCTGTTTTACATAGAAAAAATGCACAACATTTCTCTTGTAAACTTCTCACTGGAAGCGACAAAATTGATCACAGGGTTGTTTAAATTGGCTGGTGAACTAATGTCACAGGGCTACTTATTGGGATGGATTCACTTTCAGTGCACTGTTTTTATTAAATTTCCATATGTCAGCTACACAATCTCATTTAAGGACATTTTTCTAAATAATGTAAAACTGATTTAAATCTTTTTTTTTTTTTTTTTTTTTTTTTTTTTTTTTAAATCACATTCATTGTCCTTTGAATCTGTAAGTCACTTGAAAAAGATTTATCTTGAGAACTGTATGACAAAATATTAGCAAACATATAATTCAGCCTTTGACAATTCTCAGTTCTTGTGAAAAAAATTCTGTGGTGAAAACAGCTGTACCAGCAGCTGTTTAAATGCAGTTTCAGTCATTTGACCACAGCACAGAAAACTCAGAAAGCTGGAGAATTTCCACTCCCCTAATAGCTTAAATGTTACACGTTTCCCTATTTTATTTTGCAATTTTAGTAGATAAGGGATATTCTAATATTTTTAGATTTCTTTTTCCTTTGTTTCCTCTGGTAATTGATTTTTGCATGGGAGGAGGGGATTTGGAAACAACTGTAGGTTTTGTAAACTATATACGCACATACTTCTGTGAGCAGTCAACAAAGGAAAGATTCTAAAAAAAAAAAAAAAAAAAAAAACACGAAGGTTTTAAACAGTACTAAAACACTATCTCATAGTCATTTTTATTACAGCTTGTTCTGACCTTTAAAGTCTTAAAGAACTGATATTATTACTGTAATTTTTGGTAAATGGGAATCATCAAACTACTCTTTCTCAAGATTGTTCTGTGCAGTTGGAAGATAGTTGTATCTATGGGGTGGATGGTGGGGACAAGGGATTCTGCACAGTAGTACAGCCTCTTCTCATCATACTACTTGTACTAGATAAGACAATGTCAAACTGGGAGCAGTAACGCTCCCCTTTCCATCGACAAAATTGTTTCTGTAATCTGCATCACAGGATCACTGCTGGGAGGGAAGAGTAAGCCTCCACACTAAAAGTATGTCCCACAATGCAGACACACGATATGAGTACAAACTTAGTACAAGCTCAATTCTACAAGAGGAAGCTTAACATCTGGTGTCAGGATTATGATTCAGACATTAAGAAACTTGAGTTTGGTGCCATTCCTTAACCAGTACAAATCACTGATATGACTCACCTAGTAAATTATTTATTTGGCATCTATAATGAAACAGTCATCTTTCTCTAACTCCTGTTCAGGATGTATAAGAATTATCACTTTAAGCATTAATTAACTGATTAATTGAACTCCAGCCCAACAGTCATTTGTTGAGTGGTTGCTTTGATATCACTTTGCTTTTGATTTGATTATTAAGATTTCAGTTAGTTTTAATTATATTAAAAATAGTTTATTGTTAATAATAGTTTTGGTAATATGTCGTGTAGGATATGCTTCTGTGTTTTAATAAGGCACATAAGACTGTCTTACATTTCCTTCAATAAGAAACCTGCGTAGTTCAAAATCGATGTTCTGTGATTAACAGAAGACCATGATGAGTTTTCTCTAATGTATTGTTTTCACATCCGACATTAATCTGAGAATATAGTCTGCAAAAAAAAAAAAAAAAAAGGCAGTGTTAGAAGAAGCATAGCCCTGTGCAAAGAGTGAACTCCATAACAAAAATTTGCAGCACTCAATGTCTTGTCACACTGTTCCCACCTACACAACTCCTCTGGAACTCAAACTGGGATATCAGCAGACGTTGTCCTTGCTGCTAAAGGTATATTGTTTTATGGATAATTTACAGTAATTAACCATAGCTGCCACTGTGCTCTGATCTTTGTCAGTACTCTTTGGCTGTGTATTCTGTGTGCTCCCTGGCAATTGTGCAGAAGTAAGACAAACCAAATGAAAATTAACATTACTAAAAATCCAATCTGCATAAATAAATCAAAAACTATATTGCTGAATTCAAGAGGAAAGACACGACGTGTAAGGTTTAGATTCAGTCTTTTAGAAACCTCCCAACTGGATTCACTAGGAAGTCACTCACCTTCTAGAACACGGTGATTTAGTAGTGAAATTCACAAGTCTTTAATGTAAATTGTGCTTTTGCTTTCATACATTTTGTGCCAAAAAAAAAAAAAAAAAAAAAAAAAAAAAAAAAAGCAAAACTGCCTATCTTTCACAAGAAGCTTCTAAGCAATGCAAATTTAACATGGGATGGAAGTAGAGAATTACAGAGAAAAATGGTACTACTCAAGAAACAGATAGTACTTTTAAGATCACTTACTTGGCAAGACAGCAAGACTTGCTAGACTGGTTGCCAACAGAATGGCAACAAAAACATTCAGCTGAATTTGAGTCTCACAAACATTAGGCCACATGGGAACTTTTAAATGCAATGTAGTATTCTGGCCTAAATAGGATTTGCAAAACACTTTTGTTGTTTTAGTAGAATCCTGTCCAGTCTGCCACTAGAAAAAAATGGCTAAAAGCTATAGGCTTTTTTAGCCTGAACTGGCATTCCACTCAGGTAGTGAGCAAGCAGGCAAAAATCTTGTCCTAGCTGATATATTTTATGATTCCTGTAAGACGGTGAAGGATTCTCTATTTCCCACTAAATCTCTAAAATGCACAGCTAGTTAGTCTTTACTTCAAAGAGAAGGAGCTTGCAGCTTGATCTGGTAACACCATAACATAACACATTGGGTAGCTGGGCAATAGGATTTAGAGAATCTCAACTCGCTAAAAGACTACTTATTCTGTTTTGAAGCTAGTGTTCAAACAAGTGCATCCCTATCCTTGGGCACTGAGGAGGAATCATAACCAACTTCTTGTGCTGAAAAAGAAAGTCCCTGTGTTTTTTCTTGATGCCTACTTTCTCATGTCTACCTTCATTATGATCTTTCTCTACAAGAAGTAGAATCTAGCCCTAACTGCTCTAAATTTTTATGGGATGTTTAATAAACTGCTCCTGGTTTCAGTCTCTTTGCCCCAAGCTGTAATCTGAATTTTAATATACATGTATTTAGCATAAAATGTAAGGCCTATCCATACATTCCCCATAACAAAACCCCCAGACATTCTACTTGGATGCCGTGAATGATTATACCTGGAGAATACCAAGGTATATAAATATCTATTTTTAAATTACACCATTTTAAAATGAAGTTGGAATGACCAATGCTGATTTTTATGAAAGAATTCCTTATTTAATTTTTTATATATATTGAGCAAGATTAGAATGATAGGTTAGAAAAGACTAGCTGTGCTGGACATTCTTTCTACAGTGTGAATCCCTATGTGGTAGCTGAGTTGGTTGTTTTATATTTTGTATTTAATGGTTGGAACCAATCAAATTTGTTTTTATTTTTATTTTCCTTTAGTATGGCTTTTGACTGAGTGTCATGCCTTGGGAATAATGGCATTCATTTATTATTACAAATCAATTGAAAAAATAGCTCTACAGAAAATAAAAAAATCTACTCATTGACAAGTTATCCATCACAAGAAGTTTTGACTTAAAACAAATGCTAGTTGTGTTTCACCACTCTCCTTTCCAAATAATATGCTTGTCATAGACACCTTTACCAAAATAGCAGCATAAGTCTGCAGAGTGCTGTTCATTATGTTACTAAAATCAGAGCAGTTCTTGTTTTCTAGATAAATTGATCGAAGTGTATATTCAAAGATTGTAGAAAATAAAAAGATACAGCAAATGTGTAGAAAAATATATAGAAAAATCATAATTGAACCCATATACCCTGACATCAGCTTTATTCCCCAGAATGACAATAGTTCTTTCACAAACTTGGTACCAAGTAGTGCATGGCAGACTTGATGAAGTCAAATAGAATCTGATGAAAAATTTTAAGATTCAGCTTAAGTTCAATTACTTGTACCCCATCTTCAGAAAAAGAGTTCAGTGAAAAAGATATCACTAGAGGCTGAGTGATAAATTGAACCTAAGATCTTCGGGTTAGATTTTTTGTTTGTTTGTTTTGTTTTGTTTTGTTTCTAGATTTGTTTTGTACTTAGAATATCTTGGAGCCTTTTAAAGTATAAATTACGACTCACTTTGGATAATCTCCTTATTCTGAAATATCCAATGAGATCACCCATGACTTAGAAAAACCTGAAGAAGTTCATGCAGAAAAGGAGATTTTCATAATCTTGCACAGCAGGAAATGTGTTGCATACAGTATTGCTGTAATGAGCTGGGCATAACAACCCAAATGCAGAGGGGTTTTTAACTCTGAAGTCAATACACTGTTTATGTAATCAAACGCAAATAGTATTAAATAATAGAGAACTGTTATCATGGTGAAATATTCCATTTCCAAACAAACATAAAACAAGTTTTATGTCCGTTATGGTGGGTGGTGCATTTTTGCTGCACAACATAAATTGTATCTGCTTTGTATTTAATATTCAGTAAGATACAATATGGGTCTGCAAGAGATGATTTGTAAGAATTAACCTACATCAGGTTCTTCCCTCTTTGCATAACAATGAGCCGTCCCACTTTCCAGAGATGTGGAGGGAAATGCAGTGAAAAAACAATGGCCCAGAACAAGGACACAGTATTTGATTGGAAGCTTTAAATATTGTGCTCTAACAAAGAAGCTGGGGTAGAGGCAGAATGGTACCCAGTAATTACAAGCATCATTCCCTTTGCACTCCCTCCTCTTATACATGTAGGAAAAGAGAACCTCTGGCAGCTGGTGGGCTTGAACTTCCATCTCACTCTACCTTGCACAGATTATTTTTCTCTCAGTGGAGTTGCACTAGCATAAAAACAGTGAAAGGAAGCTGTGAAGCAAGCTTTTTTATGGTATGATAGCAGGTTTAATATATGACCTTTAGCTGATACATTCATATGGTTAATGGTATTTGGTGACTGTGCAATATAAAAATCTGGTAGAAGGATCTATACAATAAGCTCTAAGCCATTACTGTATTTACTTCAGTATTATACCAAGCAGGTTGCACTAAGTCTTTGCTGTAATAGAGACATTGCTGAAGTTACAGCTGCACAACAGTGGAGGAGTAGCAGTGACTCCGTTCATTTTTCATGTGGTTATTTGTTAATGGTGGCAGCCATATTTGTTGATTTACTTAAATATCACTGGCATTTTGCAACAATCCTTTCATAAATATTTAGGAATCTTCATTTTATATTTAGTTAGGCCCCAATAATCTGTCTATTACTTTAATTGTTCTTGGTAGATAAGGGCTTTTATGTACTTAAGAAAGACGACATGCAAATTGGAAAGTGTCCTGCTGGCACACCAACATTTGGGAAAGGATACAGACAGTACATCCACAGACATTTATATTTATTTCCATGCTGCAGACTGGCTAAGATATTTTATTCTATGCAAACACTGGCAAGAGATCAATATAAACAAAATGATCCCAGATGAACAGCTCCAGCTCATTGTTATGGCCATTTCTCATGTAACTGCCTGTTTTAGCTATTGAACAATTGCTGATATTCCTGGCTTGAAAGTATCAGTTACTACTCCATGAAGAATCTCACAAGTGAGGAGTAAGTGACAGTGGAAAATTGTATACTATGATGATATAAACTATATAAAAAATGATGGTTTTGATAATAAATCTTTTATTCATAAGCATAATTTTCATGCTATTGCATCTCTACTTATCAGCCTTCATAGAATGTCAGTTTTCACATTCTTTTGGCACTATAGTTTCTGGCAGCTTAGCCAGTAAGACAGATATTGAAGATCTCTCTTGAAACATGCATTTTCTAGAATGTAAGGTAAATACAGATGGAAACTGCATTACAAAAGTACAGTAATAGCAATCCATATCAATAACTTGTAAGAGTAGACTGAGTCTTTGAAATGTAGTCTACATATAGTCCTTTTATGTAGTGTCTGAAGGTCTTGTTTCATTTATCATTATTGATTCTGAATTAAATAGTTAAGAAAATAGTTGTTATAATAAAAAAGCTACATCTGTACTCATGACATTTCCAAAAAAAAAAAAAAAAAAATGGCTTCTGTGCAGTTAATATCGTGTCTGTTTTTTCCATGTTATCTTTAATTTTTAGGGAATTCAAAATTCTGGTATTTATCAAGTTGGCAATCAGAAATGGTACAAAAGACTAGAAAGAATTAGTCCCTTTTCGTCCTCTGTATAGAGAGACTTCTAGTCACACAACATAAGAAAACAACTTACTTAAAAATTCAGGATGAAGTTCAAAGAACTACTCCGAACTGTAAAATTTATCATACCAGAAAAAGATGCTGTATTTTTGGACTAGCCTTAACTGACAAGTCTGCAAACAAGTAATGTGGCATTGTTCCACCTTAGCTTTAGCCACACTTGTAGAGAAATAAATTGCATGACTTTCTGAAGAATGCCTTAAAATCAACAAATCTCTCTGGATCCTACATTTAGATCACACTCTGCTAAGTTCTTGGGACTAGTTCTGGAAATCAGAAAAAAATCCCAACCCAAGTGAAGCCAACTGCAAAATTCTCATAGGCTTCAGTGATACCAGCATTTAATCACACAGTGTTTATATTCAAACACCTGCATCTAACAACCCTCCTTAAATTACTCTTTCAAATTCCATTATTTTAGATTAGCCAAATCAAACAGACTTTATTCTTATATAGCTGTATGTATGAAAAATATATCAAGTACATACATTAATATTTTTATGAAACCACCACATTTTAATATATATGAGTTCTACATATAAATGCCCCTTAGTTATAAATATGGCAACACAGTCTGTTTTCAAAAAGGAAAAGATGAAAAGAACACACAGTAGATGAGAACTAAAAGTGCAAGCAGCTACTTCTGTAATACAGAACAATAAAAATAATAAGGAATAAAGAGGGCAAAATCAAATTTAAGTTAAGGGCATAAACTGGAAGAAAAGATGAATAAAATAAATACACTGTGGATAAAAGAAAGCAAAGATTATCCTAAATCAAAAGAAAGGTCAACTGATATTGGCCAGAGAGAAAAAAAGAATTGCTCAACATCTACATTTTTTTCAGTCTTTAATATAAAAGAAAGAAGCATGGAGTTCAGTGAGATAAATATTAATGGGGCTTTGGGAATATCTACCAGAAGAATTAATAAAAAGCAGGTAAAAGAATATTTAGATAATTTAAATATTTATGATTCAGAAGGTCCAAATCGTATTCAACCAAAGGATCTGAAGGAATTGGCTGCAAAGGTTCTGACAGACATCTTTCAGACCTCATGGAAAAGGTTAGGTACCAAAGGATTGAAGAAGGATGAATCTTAGGAAGGAGAGAAAGATAAAAAAAAAAAAAATGGAGAATTTCAAGCAAGGTAATACTATTCCCTACCAAGCAAAATACAACAGTAAATATATAATTAATAGCGTATCATTTAATGCATAGTAGCAATAAAATATTCTTTTAAGACTGTAAATTCTCTGTCTCTGTCCATCTCTTTTTCAGTAATGTCATTCAATCTTAATCATTTCTGAACAAATTTGCTAGCCAAACATGTCAAATTCTTTACATTTTCTCTAATCATGTTAGTAATCATGTTCTTTCAGGCTATGTCACTATGAATTAATCTTTATTGGTGCCCAGAATTGTCTGCCATAGTAAAGATCCAGTTTTACAGCACTGTCTAAATGCAGTGCTATTTCCCTCACTCTGCCCGTATCTTTCTGATACACCCAAACACGATGTGTTCCTCTCTCACTACTATTTTACATTTCTCCTTAGAGTTATCTTGAAATTGATTAAGACTCCTAGATCTCCTTTTGTGGGCTTCAACAAGCTAAAAGTAAAAATTCTTCCATTTGCCTTTGAACCCATGACTTTGCAGTATGCAATATTAAATGCCATTCTATTTGTATTTCTGAGATCATCAAATTGTCTAAATTGTCCCACATGATGTTCCGGTCCTATTCAGTATTGATGATATCTCCCAATTTTCTGTTTTCAGGAAATTTCATTACCACATTTTTCCTTTCTATGTCATGTTCATTAATGAAAATATTAAATCAGTCTTTGAAGAACTCCATTAGCATGCTCCTTCCATTGCAATATTTTCCCTTTAAATTGTAATCTCTTCTTTAGATATTTCCTTGCCTACTTTAGATTTCTTGTACTATTCCCCAACTTCTCTTGCTTAACCAGTAATTTCCCAAATGGTATTATATCAAAAACCTTTATGAAGTCCAGATAAATGAGACCTACTTCATTTCCTTTGTCAAAAATCAGTTATGTTATCTGAGAAAAAATATCGGGTGGTACTAAAGTTACGTCTTACTGGCGGATATATTTTAGTTTAATTTTTCTTCTGCATTTTGATGAAACATAGTACTGTGTTCTCAATTTTAAAGACAACTACATGCTGCACTTACCCACTATCTACATGTTGTTAAAATTTTCATGAGGATTTTTAGTATGCAGAGACAGTACTCAAGCTCATCGGCTACATTAACACAATGGCTCTTTTGGAGCCACTACAGTTGATCGTGCCAATGATCCATGGATTATATACTTTTATAAGGTCTGATGCACTTGCAAACAAAAGATTTTTTTTCCTTTGCATCTCTGTTTCTCAAGAGACATTCCTTCTCCTCTCCCAAAACCATCCTTTAATATTAATGCAAAGCAACCAAACAAAGGAAACCAAGCCACAAAAATTCTAGCTATGATGATGTGATGAATACACTTAATCCTGGAACAGGAAAGTAATTTCTGTCTCTTATGTAGGCTCTTTGTGGCTGCTTTTCTCTTCAGTGCTTCTGTAGTACAGAAAGGCCCTGAGCCACTCTTGGGATCATAAGCACACACGCAAATTTAGTCCCATTTTTAACCATGACTCGAGGACAAAAAACGTTCCCCGAGAAGAGCACAGCTGCAAGTACTTTTGTGTCTTTCCTATCATGTGTTGCCACATATCCCTGCTTCTCACCATTCCCAAATAAAATTGTGCTCTGAATCAGGTCCATCCAAATATGCTCATCCTCGTAGTCATGGTTTCTGGAATCCCAGGAGACTTAGATGATATCCAACAATGTAAATTGCCTAAGTCACCTTATTCCCTGAATGTTTGTTTGGGATTTTTTTTTGTCCTGCCTAATGTTAGTATTCTGGCCATGCTTCGAAGCTGAGGAAGATCAAGACAGGAATGCAAGAGGAATGGTTCCATCAGACAGGTTTCCACGCTTGTCCTCTACTTATTCTTCCTGCTGACAAGACATTTGTAAGGATCTAAGGGAAAAGGCCATGATAGCATCAACCATAAGTAGACCCTGTGCTGAGTGGAAAGACTCAATGAGTGTAGCTCATTGCTACACATCTGCGTTGATTAACTTATTTCTCTCTAGGCCAAAGCCTCCCAGCTGTCCCTACTGTATACATGCTAGTTTCTTGCCTGACCCCATTCTGGACTAAACCAACATATTCCCTGGACAGAGAGACCCCATGATATATAAATGGGTAGTGTTACACTCTATAGACACAATACAGCCTGAGACAAGTTTTTATCCTTCTACATGACACAGAGTTCCAGTGGTAACTCAGCAAGCTTCACACTCTCTCTTTATCGCAGATTTAGTGCAGATACAACCAGTCTGCACTAGAAGCCAAGCTGGTTACTTGTCCCAGACACCTGCTGCTCATGTAAAAAAGATGGTATTAGTGTAACCAAGGATATTGGCCAGCAAGTGGAGGACAGTGAAATTTGATGTAAACAAAGCAAAGCACCTCGTGGAATCTGAGTAGGGTTTCATCATACACAAAAACAAAAGAACCAGCAAAATTCCAGCTCCATGAAGATGATTAGAACATCACAGAAGATTCCCCTAGAAAGCCCTGCTGTAAGCTGCTTGAAAGAGGGAGAAGAAAAAGAAAAAAAAAAAAATCAAAAAGAACTTTATCTCTTGCATCTCACAGTGCACAGAGTCCTCACCAAAGAGTGAAGGCTTTGTTTGGAACATGCATGTGCCAAAGACCTCCTGTGTGACCACAGGAGTGTATTTTACTTTCCCTTTACTTGTGTTACTTTTCTATAAAATGGGTAATATATTCTTCCTTTCTCCATACTTTATCTCATCTGTTTAAATTTTAGTTTCTTTAAAGAAAAAGTCACCCCTCACAGCAAGGGAGAAAGTGAAGGTTCAGTAATAATAACACTGAGACCTAGACGTTATCTTACAAAGAAAGATGATTTCCTCTTTGTCTCCATGCTCATCAACCAGGGGTATCAGGACATGATTCTTATGAGTCAGTGGGTATATAATAGAAGGCTACATATCTGGGTAACCACAGGGGCATTCTGTGGCTTTTACTAAGGGATATAAACTGTATTTGAATTAGGAGCAACTGACATTCAGGGTCTCCAAAAGTACAAGTAATTTGTGTTTGTGGAAGGGAGTAGGAAGTACTTATTAAATAGAAAAGTTGCATAGAGTACTAAGCAGAAAAATAATACATAAGGGCTATTGTCAATAAGTCCTTGAAGTCATCATCCTAGTGAATTGGGAAAAAAAATTACAGGCTTTCTGAAATGCATCAGCAGAAAGAGGAAAATGTGGAGACAGAGAATACTAATGAAAAGATGTAGTGTTGTTAAAGTATAAAATCTAGTTCCATCTGTCGTACTGAAGTCAGCTTTGATTACCATATCATATATGGAATGCCATCAGTCCTGGAAGGGTGCAGTGCAGGGAGACAGGGTGGTTCCAGCTTCTGAGAGTCTTTGACACAAAGCAATTATGAGGAGTTAGGCTTCTTTTCTCTGGGAGATTTCAAGGACACTATAATAGAATAGAATTCAAGGTGACAAAAAAGTATTGAAGTTACCTATGTAGTCAGCTAGAGAGAACCAGATGCCTCAGGGAAGCACATAGCTAAAGATCACTGTCCAAAAGAAGGACTGAAGGGGAAATAAACTTATTCAGGAGAGCAACTTACTCATTTGCACAGGAAATCTTTCTCAGTTTTGGGGATCCAGGTTTTTGTTTGGTCTTCCTTTTGCCATGTAGCTCTGTTTGCCTCTCTTCTGATGAAAGGAGCTCTTAAAGAGCATTAAAGTCACTCAGAAGTAATTCCCATTGTAGGAAGAGCACACTGTTACGATATAAACTTCTATATTACCTTTTTTCATTGGGAATCCCATATAGCAGCAAGACTGGGTGATTGAAGTGTCACAGAGGGAGATATATATATATCATATATCTTCATATATATATATAGGAAGAGGGTTATCTGAGCAATAAGCAAGAGTTCTTTTCCTCCGCTAAACAAATAGATTCTTCCTTTGTCTAAGTAAACAGGTTCTGTTAGGGCAATCTTCTCGTTTGAACGTTAGAAGATCTCTGTTGGCCTATTTTTATATCTTTACAACATCCCTCAGCCCAGTAGACTTTTTGTACAGTCATTTCCCAAGCTAACAAATTTTTCATTTACTGTTCCAGTCCTCTTTGGCTACATATGCATCTCGTCTTGCACAGTTCTGCAATCTGGTCTCAATTTCCTAATTATGGGTCATTTAGTGATGTAATGAGACAAGTCTCCTCAATCCAAAGACCAGCCATACTCTTATCTATCTTAAAATACAGTAGATTGCTACATCCGGTGCACTATGGAAATGCAATTACAAGATTCAGAACTGTGCATTTTAAACATCTGATTTCAGTTACCTGGAGATATAAAAGCTGTTCCTCTGGGCATAATGGGAGACAGGGACTTACACATAGAGAGTAGACAATTTTATGTTCTGACACTGTCCTGCATTAAGAAAAAAAAAATGGCACTTGAAAAAGCTATTAACACAGAAATTCCTATTAGAGGAGATATTCCAATAAGGTCCATTGTTCCTAATTTTTCAGGAGGTCATTTCTTTTTTTGCACTACAATGATAGCACTCTCAGTTTAACTCCTCTTTGCTCAGTCACCTCAGGAGATAATATTTTAAACAAGTAGTTATAAAGTGAGCAGATAGATAGTTGTTTTCAGCTAGAAATAAGTGCAGTGACTAACATGAAGGGTCTTCTGTGAGAGAACTAAAAGATGAGTCTCTCCATTCTAGATACTGAGAAAGAAGCAGGCTTGTTGTATGTGGACGCATGAGTCCTCCCAAATATGCAACCAAGCCACTTCATGTATTCAATGGTCGTCATGAGATTGGTATAAAATAGTAGAAAAAATATGTATTGCATCTTTCTAGTCTTTTAGAGACTGTGGAAATGAACATGTTTTGTTCAGACTGATTTGTCTGGCAGTCTGAAAAACTGTTCTGGCATGCTCAAATCCAGCACTTACACGGTTGCTTAGCCACTATTTCACCAGTAATCCAAAAAAAATACTAATTTCAAACCTCTTGGAAGGAGGTATACACTTCAATGTTACTTATAGCTGCAAAGGTCTATCCTGGAAACTTATATATTATGGAGTGAAAAAAAAAAAGGTGAAATGCTGCAGGGCTAGATTTGCTGATCACTACTTTATCATTCCAGTTGCATATATGTTTTTACTCAGATAGCTATAAAAGAAAGAATTTTGTGTAGTTAGTTGTAACATACTAAAGAATTTCACTGTTCATTAAAAAGATTATATTTTTTCAGTCGTTGTTATAATCATAATATAAAATATTTAAAAAGTAAGTAAGTTATCATTCACATGCTGTAGAGCTGAAATGAAGGTCTCCCTCTTTTGTCAACTGGTACAACTAAAATTACTGAAGTTACTCATAGACAAGAGTATGAAAAGCACAGAATTACACCTTTTTACAGCCTTCATTATTCACCTGATAGAAATTCAATAAAAGCAAGATCTTCTGAAGCACTTACCTGGACTTCAGTATCTAATAGCAACTTTAGACACTCATACCATATTTAATCCTCAGATTCACTATTTGGTTACCATCTGAAGTCTATAAATATAAAACTTGTCCACCAGTAATCGAGCATGATAAGAAATATCTTTTTCCAGTGATGAACAGTTCAGTGTCAGTCTCAAGTTTACTGAAATTTAAAACTGAAATGTTTGAACGCACAAATTGATATGGCCAATGCACACTGATTTTCTTAAGATCTTGACCCTGCAGATTCCATCGCATTGTCCTCAAAATCCAATTATTGATTATTCTAAGAGAGATTACTCATCTCTCAAAATTGTAGTACTTTGCATGACAAAACTGAATATTAAGGAAAAATGCAAAATATATATAAAAAGAGAGTGTGAAATACTGAGTCCAACTAACATATCTTTCTTCACTTGGGAAAAGAGGAGTCCTGTGTTCTTCCTCCAATTACTGTTTATATTTACAAATTAAGTGTTATTTCAGATAGGTCATTTCAAATGAAGATGATAGCAGTTAAAACTGAGAGCACTTCTCAAAATCAACCAACGTGATGGCAAAAAGATTTTTCTGGAAGGATAAAGGTGTATCTTAAAATACACTGCATCTAAAAAGAGAAATGAGTCTGAAATTTTCATATCCCATGAACTCTAACCCATGAGCACCTAACTAAAAGGTGGTGGCAACACCACCACTTCCGGTTGTATTTTGTCAAAAAGGATCTGAAGTAGAAATCCAGTCCTTTACATCTGTAAATTTCTGAGGAACCAATAAGCCAGAAAGGAGTGGAGATTAGGAAATAATTTTTGTCTCACTGAGATTAACTATCAGTTATGTTAGGCAGCATCTTATTCAACCACCTAGCTTTGAAAGATGCCTAGCTCTTCTCCGGCATTGGCACAGGGTGACTAGTTACCTGTTCTAGCAGAGAACAGGGAACTCCAGTGGTAAGCCAAAAAATAGGTATAGCATGCTGAGCCTAGGTCACCTTTGTAGAAGAGTTATTAATTATTTAGTGATTCTGAGGGATTCTGCCAGCTTCAGTTGTTCTAATGAATTTTTAATAAATCACTATTAACATAAATGGGAAGTATAAATTGCTTGCATTACGCTATATGCAGTAGTAGCAAAGAGAGACTTCTGCTCCAAGGTCCAAGATCTGCTGCTTGCCTAACAGAAACTGACAGCTGAATGATCCTTTTCTCCTGGGAATGTCCTGAAAAAATAAAATCTTTTCACCATAAAGGAGTTTTATTTTGCAGTTGCCAAAAAGCACCTGAAGCAGTTGGTCTGTTTCTGAGGAACTGACAGAAATAAACACCATTCTAGTGATCCGCTCTGAAGACTTACCTGGAGATGAAACTATGCACTAAGAGAAAATTCAATTAAGCCAAAGGAACTCGCCTTCCTAAAAACATCTAGCAAAAATTATCCCCTATTAGGAGAGTATAAGTCTTCCTGAAGCACAATACTTACTGAAAATACTTTTCTAAATAAAATCTGTGGTTCCTGAACAACAGTTTAAGGACCAAAATAATAGTTTATGGATTCATGACCACTAGAGGAATTCCAGTACTTTCTGTTTTTATAGAAAGTTAGAAAATATTTAATAAATTTTTGCATTAAAATAGATTGTTAACATTTTTATATTTTGACTTCTGCCAGGACAGTGAATCAACTACAGCACTGAGTTTGATGTGCCTCACCCTTAGCAAACACAAAGGTTTTCAATTCCGGGGGAGGGGGGGGGGGGGGAGAGAGGAGAGCAAACAAACAAACAAAAAGAAACACACACTTTGAATAAAAACTGGAAGTGAAACTTTTAAAATAAATACAACTTAAAACAGCTGGGAAGGATAGAACTGCATTTTAATGTTTTGTATACAGATATCCCATGTTCCCTCTGTCCTTGCAGGATTGCTTCCAGCCAATTCAACGATGTCCTAAATCATTGGGAAAATTCTTTTCCCCTTTTGTCCCTGGGAAGGTCTCTTCATTTTTCCTGAGATTTGCCTGACTGTACCCTTCCAATCCCTGCTGTGTCTTTGCGTGAACTTCAAGCCATCATCTTCATTCTGTGTCTCTCCTTCCTACCTCGTGAAGCCTGGAATCATTTCTGCCTGAACATACTCAACAGCTTCCCGAGGAAGGAGTCTCCTCACCCTCTCTGCAAGGCTCCACCCAGACAAGCTTCTTAAAAGAACACAAACACAGTTGTGAAGACATAAATAAAACAAATACCATCTGCCATGCTAGCATTGGCCCATATGTGTAACCACCTTTTCTAAGTCCTTTCAACTGATATTCCACCATACCCAAACACACATTTGGCTTATTAAAAAATTTTAGCACCTTATGGATGCCATTCCCAAACATTTTATGTGCAATCCTTGCAAGTACCCAAATAAGTCTGGATTTTTCTCATCCAACTACAGCCATTTCTACTTCTTAATCAGCTGTAGACCAGCAGTACCATCTCAATTCCTTTTATCTGAATTATCTGTGTTTGTTTCCTTTCAGTCTGTCTTATTCTGAACACCCCTACCTCTCAAATGAAGAAAAATTGGTTGAACGGTTTGAACAGTTCAAATTTATTTGGAACAATGTGCCTGAAATCAGTGGTGTTATAGCATACGTGACTTTATGGAAATCTTTGTGCTTAATCAAGCTGAAAAGATTGTTGACTTCTGTTGAATGGCAGTGGAATCACAGAAATGACACATTTGCACCGATAGGTTGAAAAGCCAGGGAGAATGCAATAAGATGCTCAGGGGGTAAACTGATGTACCACGATTTTGCTGCAGCTCAGGTGAACACAATTATGATGGATCCTGAATCGGAAAACCAAGTTGCTCAGTATTTCCCAAGTTTGAGAAGTATTCTAAAAGCCATCTAACTTCCTCACTGCTGAATTTTTCTGTTGCAAGCTGGCTTTATTGTTGATCCAAAAGAGACATAATCACTGAGCAAGGTAAACTTGTTCTACTTACTGAGATTAAATGAAGCATCAAGTTAGCACTGGCATTTCACATAGTGCAGAACATTTCATTTCGTATAACTTATTAGCATATGTGATACAGGCTGCTGGAGCATCATACTGTTGCTTTGAGACTGACAGTTGGAAACCAAGTGTGCAATAGCTGTCCAGATTTCCCATGATGGAAGAAAAAAAAATCTGACCATAGATGCCAATTTGAACTTAAAATTAACCATGCATACATAATGATATGCATCTCAGCTAATGAATTCACTTTTTAAAAGATTCATTCTTCAGTTAAAGCTGTATTATTAAAAATAGGGGAAATGTAGCATAGAGTGTGTATATATATATGTATATATAAACTGTGGAAATTTGACTATTCGTTGTTTGAAGATCAAACCTTATTGAGACTAAAGACATTTTGTCAACTGGTCTCATTTTAGAGAACACTTAAAATTATTTTCCTGCATAGGGCAGGAATTAAAGAAGAATTTGTTCTATGGTGAATCCATCCAAAAGAATGACAATGGCTATATATAATGCTAAGGAGTTCTTAAAATTTCTGCTTGCTTGTACTCTTGGCTTTATTTGGAACCATAAGATCACAGTAGGAAAGACAGGTCAGAAGGCAACTTGAAAATGTGCTGACTGCTTATCACAGAAGTTTATAAAAGGCTGTATGAAATATGGAAAATTGGCACTGCCACAAACTGTTTGTGTGGCATTGGGCAGATCATTTACTCTCACAGGGACCCAGAGGGTCTGTCTGTGAGGAACAATAATTCTGATTTTTTCCTATCTTTTGTCTGTCCTGCCTATTTAGATTGCAAGCTGTTCTTCTGAGGAGTGCAGTAGAGTCTCTCAGCAGTGATGTAATGCAAATCCATGAATGAATAAATAAGAGGAAAGCTGCACTGTCTAACAGCATGGGTCCCATGGCGTTAGAATTTGTCATGCCTAGATAACATTTTTCTTACCATAGTCTTATTAACATGATAAACTTCTGATTCTTATGATAGAAGACTGCAAGTGAAAATGGTAAAATAAAATCTCTCTGCATTTTGGCCCTATGGGACCATAACTGGGACAATATCACTCTTGAAACTGACTAATAGCTGTAAATGCAAGATCAACAGCAACCTCACATTGAGTGTTCTGCCCTAGAAGGACAAGGAGCCTCCTAAAAACTCTGGCTACAGGCAGAGGAAAGGTAGGGACCATGAGGAAAAGAAGTTGATCTGCATGATATGCAGTCAGAAGAGGCTTAATTTTTCCCTCACCCATACCAGTGCCAGTAAGCCATAATTCCGCAGCGTAGCTGTATCAGTGTTAAACCATCCAAGTGATGGAAAAATGAAGTTCAGAGTCAGTTGCCACAGGCAGGCATATGATCAAGAGAAGTGCTCACCTCAGCCCCAATTACCATTTAGCAGATATGAAATAGTTCCCTTTCTGCCATCATTCATGTGGTTGGTTTTTTTTCCTATCATATACCGATATCTTGTATTATAGGCACTTAATTTTCTCATTTGTTATTGCAATATCAGAACACATTACAGTGTCAGATTGTAACGTGAGCAAATGTTTATGTCTCTCTGCAAGCACAGCTGTATTGGTTGCTTGGTACTTTGTGTGTGGGAGGGGGAATGACAGTAAATAATAAGTAAGGAAAATAAAAACAGATTTAAAAGAACATAACATTTTGGTGAGGATTTTTTTTTTTTATAGTCATGGCTTTGGGGAAAATTACTTTTATGGCCAGATTTTCAACAGGCCTGAACAAATGTGCCTATAGTGTTTGCAGGTGCAGCCATTTGTATGCAAGGCATGACTGTCTGAAGAAAAAGCTTTCAGCAAGCTGAGGGAGTTTCTTTTTCTTCCCACTTGCTTTTAAAACACAGGTCTTCTAGGTAAGAAATAACAACCTCCAGCTGAGCTCCTTAAGCTATGTGGTTGGAAAGAGTAGGAAAGGCTCAGGATCTTGGGTGTTAAACTTTCCTGAGAAATCTAGTGCTGAAATCTTGTGAGTGTCACAGTGGATGCAACTGGGTGCAGATGCTTGAAAAATATAGCCTTAACATCTTGATGATTCTGTCCAGCTTGGCTTTGGTTTTTCTATTCCTTGCTCTTTTCCTACTTCTCTCCAACACCCCAGACAAGGACACACATCCACACACACATAAATATGTGTGTACATGTGTGTAACTTATATGAGTGCATGTATGTACATAGCTGCACCTTCAGAACAAGAAACACAGACTGTATTTCAGAAAATGTGAATCTTTCCTACTCAGTCACAATCTGCCTGCAAACACTAGGTTTAATCATGTTAGAAAAGATACAAGTTGATACTTTCATTCAAATAAAGGAATTGAACAGAATTTGAAGATTATAAATCCTGAAAGCTGATTGCTAGGATTGAGAGCATATATTTATAAGCAATTAATGGCATGCTTGTTTTTGTTTTTTTTTTTTTTTTTTTTTTTTTTTTTTTTTCCTTCTCCTTTTTTCTCCTACACATTCTTTGCCAGTGTTAAAGTACTCCCCGTATGGTATCCACCAGCTGTATTATCAAATAGAAAGAAATAGATGAAAGGAAAAGCCACAAAATCCTGGAATATACTTATTCTCTGCCTACACACAGCTATTCTCTCCTCCTTTTCTCAGTGGGCTGTAATTTCTCCTTGCCCTTTGAAAGAAAGTAGAATTATGAAGAAAATTGTAAACATGTTTAAGAATTGGTCACAAAATGCTAATATATTACAGTCCTGTTGTGTCACAACCTGTATGTGGCGAATACATACACATATGCAGTAGCACTAATTATCAGGAACGTTGACTGAAAGTGGAGGTAAGCAAGAGCAAATACTATTTTCATTGAGTATTAGACACATCTTTAAGAAAGGACAGATAAGGAGGATAAATATATTTTTAATCAAGGTTTTAGTGTGTTACATTCAAATTGAATCCATAGTTCTTTTTAGTGCCACGAAGAAAACCAGCTGTTGATTAGAAAAGATTTGAAAACAAAACAGTGTTTCTTGGAAAGCTGTGCTTTGTCAAAAGTGAAAGTTTTCACAGGAATGTACCATATTTATTGATAAACGAAACAAACTATCTTGCGCTCACAAATTTTAGGGAAGCAGATGGAGGGAAGGAAAGAGACCGTGAGTGACTGCACAGTATCTCAGAGGTAGGATGCTTGCACAGGTGTAGGAGACCAATCCAAGGTTTTGCTTAAAGGAACAATTAATTACTTCTAGATTATTCCACCATGATAGACCATTCTCATTATGTTCTGGTGTTGAGCCCTGTTTTGTGATATGGGGTTTGTGTTATGTGATATGGGAAGACTAATTCTTCAATCATCCTTTGGGAGTGAAGGATTAACATAGCTAAATATTGAATTAATCCAAACTCTAAAACTCCAAAGACTTAAGAAAGAAAAACAGGATTGGAAAGGACCTCAGCAGAGGTCTACATTCCACCCCATGGACTGATCACACAGTGAGGAGACTGGATTATAGCAGTTCGGAAAATGGACCTGTTCATGTGGTTGCTCTCTCCTTTCCCTTGTTGGAAACTACCACCACTTATTTTGGAAGAAGGGAGGGCATAACTTGGAATGGGGGAAAAGAGAATAAAGAAAGACATTTAACTGGGTAAACTCTGCAAAACTACAGTCATGACATTGAACCCATGGATTTTTCCTTTCACCTTCTTTATTTCTCCTCAGACAACTGACAGAAGTTAAGTATTTTATCAAAAGTGCTAAGTGTGTCAAGAAGCGTGCATGAAATAATGGCAGAATAATTGTTTTCCATTCAAAAGCATCCATCAGTAACAGAGTTCTTTATTCTTTCAGTATGTAGACAAGAAGTCTACTGTATCATTAGAGTCATCAGAACTGCACTGGGAAAAGACTTATTAAATTAGCACATCGTAAGTCATCTTATCTTTTCACATCATTTCTTCTCATATTAATTACCTCCCTCAGTCATATGAATTTGGTAGACATGTTTATGTTTTGGCATTGAGAGTAGCTAGCCATCACACTCTCATACTTGCCACTTTATTTATACAAACTTAAGGAACTGCCAGATGCAGAGCTTTCAGTTGTGCATGAGGCTTTTTGTCCTGCTCAGCAGCACAGAATTCTTACAGCTCAAGCCAGTTCCTTCTCAAGCCAATTCTTTCTCAAGTTTACATTGGATGATGAAGTCTAAAGACTCTGTAGGGCATAGAAATTTCATGTCTTCTCTTCTTGCCATGGGGCTAATCCTAAAATTCCTGAAACCTGTTTCTCCAGGAATTCTTACCCATAGCAAAATACTGGTTTCTTTATAGATGTGTGTTGCTGTGCTGTCATCTAGTGGCAAGGATGAATTACACGTCATTCAGTGTCATTCAGCGAAAGTGGCTGACAAGGTGCCCCTTGGCTGGAAATAGACACGTGCTGTTCAAAAGCGCTCATCTTTGCTTCATGCAGCATCACCATGAAGGTCTCTCTGCAGAAAGTCACTCTTGCTTGGACCCAACTGAATGGGAAACTCTGGCTGCAAACAACAGGCTCTACAGGACCACGTGGTCTTCCTCTCTGTCTTCTGTCATCCATCTTGTCTGTTAAATATTTACCGAAAAATACTCTAAGCTGGATTTTAAACAGGGATTGATATCTTTTCAACTATTGGCATTTGGAGCAATGTCAACTAATGAAATGGATAATTAAATCTATAAACCTCTAAGATCAAGATGGTACTTTTCTCTCGATGTAAAGCTTTGAGCAAGAAGTCCTTCCACCTGTATTCATTTTTAATTGACCCTTGGGGAAAAATTAAAAGTGCCACAAAACAATTTTCCAGCAGAAAATGGACAAAAGCACTTTCCAGACTAAATGCATTTTTTCAATATGCAGCAAAATTGACAGATGTCAGTGAACAGACTTACTGACATTGATTTCTAAGGACTTTGGCCCATACCTGTAATACCATGCGCAAGTAACATTACACTTGTTTGTCTTTATTTTACAGTGGTGATGATTTTATTAATACATATAAACTTTTACAATCCTGAGTCCAAGTTCAATTTGCAAGGGCAGTGCTTAAATTAGTCTTGTGTTGCTTTTCGTAAACTCTAAATTACGTAGAAAGTAATAGAGCCCTAACAATTAAACTGGTCACACCTCTTTGGTTTCACCTACTGAACAGTGCTGGGCTTGGCTGGATTAGATAACAATTTGTACCATATTATTTGTTCTCTAAAATGCTGAACTCATTAATGTTTTGTTAGAAGCCTGGAAGCTACTTTCCAAAATTCACCACTAAAAATTTCAGCTTTATAAATGGAGCTTACTGTATGAATGGAGTGTCTGGAGGACAGTCATCAGACAAAGGCGGACATTTCAAAGTTGTCAGACTCTGAAAAGGAAACATCAGTGAGCAATCCTCACTGCAAAGCATCACTATTGAAGAAGCATTTTGCAAATTTGTATAAATGTTTTTATTTCCATCCCTGCTAAATGAAGTCAACAAATAACTAATAAGTTTCCTTTTCTGAAGAAACTAGAATTTGTGTTTATATTTCTCTTTTCTTACAGTACAACTGTGCTCTCTCTCTGAATTTAGAAAGACTCCTCGGTTCAACCAGGCACAGTAAAAAGATACATAAATATCCAAGCAAAGAGAAGATTGTGCTGAGTTGCTTCCTGACAGGGAGACATTTAAGCACATTCTTAAATACCTTATCTCTCTGAGGACTTCAGTAGATTTTCAAACGAGAAAAGGAATGATGCTCTACATTTATGACCTTTCTTGTTTTGTCCAAGTGGCAGACCTATATCCCAACAGTAATAGAAAATATTAATGAGGGTAAGAAAAATTCTGTTTCCCAAATTAATTATAATTAATCAGAGGCAGTGAATCAATGACCTTTCACACTAGAATATGATAAGAGATTTGTTTTTAAATAATTTCCACGAGAGATTTAGTTTATTTTTGGCTCAGAATTTCATCTTCCTTAGGTGCTTTATAGAAACAAAATTGCATCTTTTTAATTAAGAAATTGAAAGACAAGCTGTAACAAGGTCAATCAGGTTGAAATAGCTGCATCCTCATTATAATTTAAATGTTTATTCTATTAACTTATAATATCTTGATAGAGCAAATGCCTATGCATAAATAAAGTGTTAAATAAAAATAGAAAGGTTTTGGTCAAATGCTATGAGTAAAGGTATATATGCCTATATTAAAAAAAAAAAAAAAAAAAAAAAGAGAGAGAGAGAGAGAGAGAGATCTAAGCTTTTATGCAGCAATCAAAAAATACAAGTTCTTTGTTAGCAAGAGTTTAGAATGACTTAACATGCATACATCAAAAAGAGGTGGATAAGATAGCCAAAATGTTCCAGTGTCACCTACAAATATTTGGTCAGAGCTTTATTGGGAACTGGTATTTGAAACAAAGATTGGGTTAAAGCAGTATTTTGGAGAAAGGTGAGAGTTGCAATGTTCACTGTCACAGTAACTACAATGCTGTTTTCATCACTGAATGCTGCCTTTATGAATGACCATTGGTACATATGTTTTATCCTTTTTGCAGCCATTCTTTATATATTTTGCTTTCTTGAAGTAGGGGTTCTTTATGTCTGCTCACAAATACAGACTCTGCTCAGGATCCTTGCTCCAAATGTTCACAAAACCTGCATAAATAAACGGTATAGCCTTTCTGTGTAGAAGTTCTGCAACTGAATTCGAAAATAACTCATGTATTATTATTTTAATCACTTTTAAATTTGTAATTTCCTCATCAGAGCAACAGACAAAAGGAAAAAGAAGCAAGAATTTCTTGAGTTTGACTTGATTCTGTTTCTCCATTTGATTACATGTGGAAATAAAAGCATAATTATTCCATTTAGTGTCATCATCTTCTCTTAGCCTCCCACTTAGAAGTTTATTTGCCTTTGTCTAAGCATGGAAGGAGGCCCATGAAACTCTGTCCTCACTGATGATTCTTTTGTATTATTAATCCTTGTTTTGACTTGGTTCTTTCTGAAGATGCTCTTACAGTGTAGATCACAGCTAGTGTTACTGAGCATACAGGAGGTTTTTCCAATTCTCATTTCATCTCCAGCGGAGACATTAAAATGCTCCTCTGTTTCAGTATCATGTTCAGTTTTGGCTTTACATACATTTGTCTTTTTATCATACAAGAAAAACACCATCCAGGTTTTCATACAAGTTATGCATTTTTGCTACTATTTAACTCATATAATGGAGCTCTTAAGATGAGCTTTTGAAAAGGTTTGATAATTTTTGTACTTGGAAGGAAAAAAAATCATATATGTATATATATATATGAAAATACTGTCTACTTCATAGAGATCAATTTGGCTAAATTCCAAGTAAACAAAATTTGAATTTGTATAGTTTCCTTTATTAGATGAGTGTGTAACTCCTGTGCCCACAGAGTCTGTATAAATTCATCTTACTTCCCTCGAGTGTGCAAACAATACCAAAAACGGTCGAAGTTAGCATATTTTATATAAAACACATTTGCATTTGCTGTGTACAGCTTCCTAAGCAATTCATCTTTAAATTACAGATGGTTGGCTGATGAAAACATTGAATCTTAGGAATGTGCTCAGGTCAGGGTCTAAAGCTTTATACTCTATCCAAATACTGTTTAAGTTTGGCCCTTTTTACTGAGATGCAATCCACCATGATACAGAAGATTTAAGTGGGCACCACCAATAAATCAAACAGAAATGAATGATCTACTACAGATTTTTTTTTGCAGCCAGCTGCAAATGCTACGTGATCAACTTTTTTTTCTAAGTATGAGACCAAATCATTAGATTAAGGTCTGAGCTAAGATTTCTGGCTGGAGAAAGGGATCCAAAAATAGCTTGGATTTTATTCCTTGGGAAGGCTGATGAAGTTATAGACAAAGATTTTTTCCTCAGAGTAGTTAAGTGTAGCAGTACTGACTTTAGGAAAGCTGTTCTGAGCTACCACAGATAGAAGTATGCCCAGCGTTCCATCACATTGTTTTTAGAGTCATTGGAGAAAGGTAAAAGTATCTAGCATTTCTTATGAAAGTTTAGAAAGTGAAAATGTATGCCAGAGCATCAAAAAGCCCAGGTAGACATAATGAATTTAAACAAACACCTAATTTATTCCAGAGTGTCCCGGAAATGCCTTAGGATGCTAATTTCTCCTGGAGTTTTTATTGGGATACAGGATTTTCCCCATCTCCCCTCTCAAGTCAGGAAGCTGAAAGTAGGGATTTCCATTGCTGCAGCAATAAATAAATAAATAAATAAATAAATAAGTACAAAGGGATTCCAGCCCTTTATATCGTTACCTGGTGCAGGCGTCACTGTCAAATAGACCATGGCTTTATATTATCAACTGGGAGTCATTAATCATTACTATAGGGAACCTCATAGCATGCCAAGAGGTGGAGTTGAAGACTGTAAACAGGACAATAAGTTGTTCCACTTTTAAATTTTCAATACAGAGATCCTAACTCAGGAAAACACTTAAGTTTGGAACTTGGAGGTGTGTGCTTGAAGATAAAGAGGAGATAATATTAGAAATATAAGTCCCTTGAACATTTCCCCTTTGGACATGAAATTATTACAAGAAAATTTATTCTTTCTCCCAGTGTTTTGTTTGTTTGTTTGTTTGCTTGTTTTGTTTTGTTTGTTAATAGGAATTACAACTCAAAATGGGATGTAAAACCACATATTGAAATGCAGGTCAGTAGACTAGGTAACCAGGCTGTAAAACCAGAAATAAAATATGGAAAAGATAAACCCACAAACCACTCAGAATTAGATCAGCTATCATTTGTCTGTTAAGACACAGTAGTGAATTTCAACATTAGTCAAAATTTGCATTTTTCTGCACTGCAACAGACAACCACTTAGTAGATATTTGCTACCAAGTGTAAGATTCCTATATTAATTTAATGGGAATGTAATTGTGTTGTAAAATACATAATCTCAGATAACCTACTATGGCATTTACATTTGATTACCATATCAATGGCTATTCCTTTGCATTACAGATACCTTTGCTGGTGTTCTTTAAAAAGTGCAGAGATATAATACACTACACAGTATTTCAAGCAAAAAAAAAAAAAATCCATTAGGAAGGAGTTATAGTGGTAAATGTCTCTACAGTACTTCAGAACCTTAATTGGGTTGCTTCACTATTTTTCTTTTCCTTTCCTAAATGAAGAATACAGATAATGCTTCACAAAAAATTGTACTTGTTTTCTGCTGCTAATGTCACAGACGTCAGAGAGAGTGCCGGAGCAGGCAGCCAGACTGTTCCATGCTAACGGGGTTCCACAGTTTGTAAGTGCATTATGACCCTGTAGCATGTATTTTTAATATTCTTATGGCTTGTGCCATGAGAAATACAGTAAGAAAAAAGAACACAGCAGGCAATGTGCAGCTGCAAGGGAATGCTTTTCATTAACCTAGAACACTAGTAATAAAGCTAAATTAGACTTAAATATTTCCTGAAGCACCCTGTAATCATTATTTTGAGGAACAATTTCATTAAGAGACAGATGTTTCATATCAAATACATCAAGTGAATCATCAGAGAAGATATCACTTGCCATGTTTCCTATAAACTACACATTTCATCCTTCACCTTAATATTGTCCAGAAAGAGCTTCCAGAAATCTTCAAATCAATCAATTCACTTTAATTAAATAGTTTATTTTTCCTCAGTAGAACAATACACTGAATTTAGTGATATTTCCTGTTCTTCTTGTTGTTTCAGTCAGAAATGCAGTGTGCAACACTGGGATGTATTGTCTGCAAATTAGCTGTAAATATATTTGCAACACTTAGCCATTTCAACAATATTTTAACTCTGTGTCTTTTATTTCATTGTTAGGGTTCAGAATACCTTGAGTCTCTGAACAGCTACATGTATAAAACCTTAATAATATATCTCTGTCAATGGCAATAACATTGAATACCACCTTGAAGTGACAGATGTGCTAAAGAACAACCAACTAGTGTTATGAGCAACCTCAGGTTACCCTCTAGCAAGTTGTAGTTCCCCTGGCTGCAGGACTTAGTCTTTCCCTGTCTGAGGATTTCAGAGGGATTTTGTGTTACTTGCTGAAATAGGAGCAATTGCCCATTTTTATAACAAGCTTCTTGGGATCACAAAAATACGACAAAAAATGTTGGGATTGGCCTAGGTCTGTTGTTGAAGGTATTCTAAGTGATGCAGGAGACCTAATAACTGCTGTAAAATTATTTTTGTTTCTGTTTGTTGTTGTTGTTGTTGTTGTTTTTTGTGGTGGATTTCTTCCAGTCCAGGCAGACCCACATAAACCCATTAAACTAAAGTCTAATACCTTGAAGGACATGAACACTGAAGATTGGCTCACATCTGACTTTCCCAATATGTCAGCTTCTTTAGAGTGATCTGTTTCTCTTATAAAAAAAAACAAACAGGACTGTTGAGTGGATGAATCCCATTGGCAGAGAAGTGCCCACCTTGATCTTTCTGTGCTTTCCAAACACTTCCTGTAGGCGCACAGCCAACATAGGCTTGTTACTTGCCTCACCAAGGCTTTGAAGATCCCAGGCATTTAATCTAATTGACCTGAACTACAGGTCCACCGCAGTGTAACCACAAAGCATCTCGTAGATATCTTGTGTCTGCAGGATTTGTCCCAAACAGCCAGGCAGCTTCATTAGCTCTGGCTCTACTTCTATTTCTCTCTTTTTGTTATCTCAGAGTGAATGTAACTCAAAATCACCATCGCTCTGCATCTACGCAGTTGTATTGCTGCATCTCTCAAGACTCAAGGGACTGAGTCTATGAAAACATTCACCTAACAAGGAGCAACAACGGCAACAACAAAAAGGTAGTGAACTGTCCTTGGAAGACATGATGAATGTCTTGGTTTATGCTATGAATTTCTTCACTGGGATTTGTACTTATGTAGTACTCTGGAAGATAATTTTGGAAATCTGATATTTAAATGAATTGGTATGACATTTTTAGGGTCTCTTTTCCAGGGTTTTCACCTCAGGTTTTTACCAAGTGAACAGACTAAGAACTCAGAAATACAAAGTCCTTTAATGAGTTTTCTAAGTAAATGATCTTTGCATTTAAAATTCATCTCATGTAATGAAGATTTTTCTTTTTCAAAGTGAACTGAAATTAGTTGCCAGCCCAAATGGTACTTTTTTTTAGGCAAGCAGTTATGCAGTTAAATGCATGTAACCTCAGGTGTTTCTGACTTGCATCTTTCCCTATACCCAAATTGCCATTAAGTCTTAAGGTCGGCAACATAAATTTTGTTGCAAATTCATATTAGTAGAGAAGGAGGCAATCAGCTTTGCAAAGACTGAGACTGCAGGGCTGTCAGAAGAACCAGTGTACTACATGGTTAATTATTACTTCAGAGCTGAAACACTTTGACCAGCTATAATTACCCAATTCTAAAACTGGAGCAATTAAATCTCTTTAGACTTCTTGCTGTGGAAGCATGGTATCTGTCTGCTTGCAGTTCTGTGGTTTGGAGGGACAGTTATGTGTGATAACTTTGTACAGTTATGTGTGGTCAGCCTCGCTCACCAGCACAGTCCTATCTCACTCTGTTCCATGCATGTTCTACCCAGCATAAGGTCCCTGGACTGGAACTCCCCTGTGGCTCATGCTGCCCCCAGACAGGCTGCATCTTGTATTCAAGCCCCTATTCCCTAGTCCACAGTGCTTTATTAATATGAAGCCTTGCTGTTAATGCAGAGTTTTACTATACATATAACTACTTTCATCCAAGCATATAAAAGTACTTACAAATATTAATGCATTAAACCTCCTAACACCCCTAGGAGGTAGATAAGAATTTCAGCATATACATTACTGATATGTAAACATATAAAGAATCAACTTCAGACAGTAGTAAAAGGCTAAGGCATTGAACAGAGTACCACTAGGAGTGAGTCTGGATCAGAGAGGCATCATGGCTTGCCTGTATCTTACACCAGGCTGATAACTAGAGTTAAAAGCAAAATCCAGGAGAATTAGTTTCTACCAGTCATTATTTCTATTTCTTTTTTACAATTATAGCAGTACAGGCATAACAATTAAAATTCAAGGCCCGTAGTTTTAGTTACTGCACTGGTCTATGGTAGAGCCCATATCCTAAAGAACTTAAAGCCTAAGTAGATGAGATAGAGAAAGCTTAGAAGAGAAAACAGAGCAGAATTTCACACAGTGGAGACAGGAAGACAATCCCTGAGTCCCAGTCCAGGGACCTTGCCTCTAGACATAATTCTTTTCCTTTGTGTTAGTCAGCTGATAACTTCCCCGCCTTCAAATTAAACACTTCCATTACTCAGGCAGACAACTCTCCTGATATCTTGTAACATTAGGAAAAGGTTACTTTTAATGTTTTCTGAATTTCAACATGACAAGGAGCAACACAGAAGAATAAAAGGCAAAGTTGAAAGCGATAGTTGAAAGGTAAGAATTACATGAAATCACTTAAACTTAATTCCAAAAATTCAGAGGTGTTTCTTGCTGCAGATACTTTCTGAAATTATTATCTTTGAGATTAATAGTTAAGATTTTGCTATACCCAGAGTACAGCTATGTGAAATGAGAAGAAACTGATGACAACCTCTGTCATCAGCTGGTGGATGAACACGGTGGGGACCATTACGAATAAAAGTGTGCATGGCATGCAGCTGGTCTAGAGGACAGCAGGCGATCACAGCCTTCAAGCTCACCCTGCCTGGACAGGGTGAAAAGTCTTTAATGTCTTTAATGAAAAGTCTTTAATATATCTTCAGCACTTGCTACCCATTGCACAGAGAATCAGGGGCAAATCTACTACACTCCCATGAAGGGAAGAGCCACAGCATGGTATGGGTGAAGGTAGCTGGTATAGGCATGTGCTAGGAATAATTAGGCACACTGGAGGGCAGCCCAAATGAAACCTGTAGAGGTCACAAGGACTAGGATGCTTGAGCAATAGCATTTCCCAGTCTGCACCCAATAACTCATATGTCTGTGATGCACAAGGAGTCAAATACTCTCTCCCTTTTGCACCAGGGTATTCCACAGCACAGCTGGAAGAATGGCTGCAGCCCAGCTACCACTTAGCACAACGTATCCATATAACATTCACACATGAATCAAGATCTGTAAAGCAGATGTCTGGTAAATAAGAGAGGGAGACCCCACTATTGATGTGGTTGGGGTTTGAATGCAACCCGGAGGAAAGGTTGTTACCCTTTTACCTTTTGATTGATGGCTTTTGGGTTAGAAATATCACCACAGAGGAGAAGCTGAGGCCAACTGCACCTGCCATCTGAGTGCTGCTGAGTCATTCCCCAGCTTCAGTCTATGCACAGATGTACAGTGGTAACAAGACAGCACTCTGGAGCCTAATGGTCTTGTTTCTTCCAGGATAAGAACAATTAATAATAATTGAGAAGTCCTGTATTAAGGGAATTTATAACCAATTAATACAAAATTGGCTGTTGCAGTTAAACACAATAAAAATTACTCTTTATGTACTAAAGGAAAGACACATACACTTATATAATCGTGTCCCTGTCATCACTGTTTAATGTATAAACAGCTTTGTGTATATGTAGCTACATTTACTGATAAAGAAGTAATTACTAATCAGGCTTTGTACGGAGTTACACTAAGTATAAAATGCACCTTTTATTGAAGAATGTGCTTTTATGATGCTCAAAATCAAACCTTAGGAAAGCTGCTGAGTTGTACCTGTGTCATGGATATCTGCCTGGGGTGGCTGCCAGCCCTCACCTGTCCAGCTCACTCAGGCTTGCAAGCCTGAACGAATCCATTAGCTCTGTGATGAGAAGTGAACCTAAACTAAACTACAAATAATGAGATGTAGTACCTTTGTCAAAATGAAAGACTTCAGACAGCTGATACCAAAGCAAAAGGATATGATGTGGCATCACTTTATATTATTTCATTATTTTGGTGGTGAAATAACTAAACTCCAAGAATCTAAAATATATGGACTAGCAGAAATCTCTTGGGAGACCCTCTAGTGGCACATTATTGGAAATGGGAGAAATACCTTTAATTTCCATTTTATCCAGAGAATTTTATCCATCTTCTTCACCTGCATCTGTGTTTCTTAACAAATAGAGGCCATTTTTCTCATCTAAGACCTGATCAGTTTCTCATCACATTAGCATCTTTACAGATTTAGTATGATTTTCACTTGGAGTTATCTGATTTCTTTCCAATAGTCAGAAAAGCAGGATTTGCTTGCATGCTCACAGTAACATCACAGAAATAAAGCACCTGGCACTACAAACCTGCAGTTATTAAACACTGGGCATAACTCTGAAAACCAAAAGTTCATTTCTGATTTGCGTGCTATTAGATTACAAATACAGCACTTGCAGAGGATGATTCCCTGGCAGAGAAGCAATAGATTGAACAGTGGGAAGTCTGTGGTTAGCTTTTAGCTTAAATTTGAATAGGAAAGAAAATAGAAAATCAGTACAGCATAAGAAGGGCTTGTTGGCATTGTCTTTTAAGGGTAATGGTAAAATAATCTATGGAAATGATGCTTAAAGTACAGACAATATGCATTTCAGTTTAGTTTGGGTAAATATAGAATTTTTAGAATAGCAATTTATGAGGAACCACCTCATCTTGCATTTCTTTTCTTTGAGTGTCAGGAAAGGAACTCTCAAAAGTAGAATCCTAATATTTTAATCTGATTGCTGTCAGAGAGCAGACGATTCAAATCATGACAAAGCCTGAGCAATCAGAATGAAAGGGGGTTAGAGGAGTGTTAGGAAAGGTGTTGAAAAGACAATGCTTCGGTCTGATGACACCAGGAAAAAAGCTCTGGTTTCTCAGAAGTGTGGGCAAAACTGAGTTTTGCTCTTCTGAGAAAAACAACTGGGACCAAGGAGCAGGGAGAGATTTATGGAGAGGAAGGCTGCAGCTTCTGCTTTTGTGGGAGGAGCAGGGTGCATTGTGCAGCCTTTAAATAGGGAAAGTTAAAATCTCAGTTCCATATTCATAGCAAGTAGTTCTCTGAGCAGCTGGAAATAACATCTGGTTTTCTGTGGATTACACTCATAACACCTCTTTGTAGTTCCCAATATCTAACTGGGGTGAGATGTGGTGGAATATCAAGAAAAGGATAATATTTAAGAGAAATCTGTCGTCACACTTCAGAATCTACAGGAATTTCATTTTACTTTTTGGTATGCCCATCTTTTTCTATTTTATTTTTCTAAATGTTTTCATTGATTTCTTTTTCATTTTATGCACAAACTGAACACAGCTAATGAGCAGAGACAGAATGAGTCCTGCAATGTTGCCAGTAGCCTAACATAAGGGGATTCAATTGCTGAATTGTCCTAAGATTAGGCCTAAGCCACAGTATAAGCTTCATTGATCCAAGCACAGCAAGGTATCCATTCAATAATATGTGTTTTAGCAAGGTTTTCCACTTGTAAAGACTTCCTGCAAATTAGGGCTCATCCAATATGTGCTATAAACACAGTGGATCAAATTTTGCATCGGTTTAAAAAAGCTATCTCACTCCTTAGGAAAGAAGCAGTGTAACTGGGTGTATTGTGTAAGCAGAGACACACGTGTAATGAAGTTAGCTATCAAGAGAGCCATAGCTGTAGAGCTGCACGTTTATAGACATTTGCTTCCTGACAAGCTGTCTCTGAAAAGGCAAAGAAAGAAAGAACAGGTGATGTGCTGGTGTTCATAAATGCATATGTTCAGTAAAGCTGTTTTGTTACCAGATAAGCAGTTTGTGAATGTAACTGCTTGCAAAGGAGAGGTTACAAACATGTGCCTGTCTCTGGTCTTCGTGCAGTCCCATCCCTGTAGCATCGCACAGTCTCAGAGTGCAGTACTCACACCACCCTGCAGTGGGGCTATGCTGCTGTCCCATTGAGCAGAGGGGAGCTGTGACAGGAAGAAGCCAGAGGACTGTTCCAGCCCTCACAGTCTCCTCTGCAAACTGCCTGTCTCATCTCTCAGCCTGGGTCCCCACCTGTTGAGAAGAACATGAGATTTCAGTGGGAGGCAGGGCATAACACCACAAGAGGGAAATAACTGGGGGTTCCAAGTTGTGCTGGGGGAAGAACAGGGCTCTGGGGCACTGAGCAGTGTCGATAGCTGATATCACTGGCACCCATCTGTGAATGCTAATGACTCACGTGGCCTTCAGGATGCGGACTGGCTGATTAGCTTTGGTCTGGAGCAGAGACAGGTGCCAATGGATGATTAGTCTGGAAGAAACCCATCCTGGCATTTAAAGTTCAGAATTGTTGAGTTCTTCCATACAGAGATCTCTCTGTCAGCAAGATAGGCAAAAACCCAAATGGCAGAGGTGATCTTGACACATCCCAAGGGTTGTATGGCCATTTACAACATTCCTGACCTAGCACACAGCATGCAATGACATGGCTGTGATTAGATCTCAGATTAAAACCATGACACCTCCATCAGGAAGATAATGATTTTATAGCATTTGAGCCGCTTTTCCTTTAGAAGGTTTTCTTTCTTGGGTTTTGCCCAAATCACAACTCTTGTTTGGTCATCATTACATACCTAAGTGTAGATTCTTTTTTCCTTTATTCGTCCTAAAATCAACCTAAAAAAATATGCACAGACTTTAACATCAAAAAGGACATAATGGTTTTACAAATACGTGAGGCTTAAAATTACCACCAGTATGGTCTTATTCACTGGATGCTGCTCTTGAAAATAAATTTGAACACTGGTAAACATATCCCTGAATACAGTCACAGCTGGTACTAATACCTTATCATCTTTCCACGCAGACTAAGAAAGCTCTTTATTATATAAATGTCCCCATTTTTTCCAATTGGGAACTGATAGCTTATGTATACTTAATTGTTGGTGTTGCTTGAGGAATGAGTCATCCTTATTTCCACTGAGAATTTCCCTCAACTACTTTAGTTCCATGTAGGGAGCTGTATTATTTTGCTTAATTATATAAAGATTTCAGATCACTAAGATTTTATGTTATTAACACAAATGTCAAATGATTTAAGCAAGTTCCTAGAATACCTAAATTGAAAAATCAAAACAAGTGCCCTAGAGGTATTGCTTCTTAAGTTTTGAAAGGGTGGGCAAATGAAAAAATGAGTTAGTCAAGTATTTTGCTCACAGGGAAAACTAATAAACAGAAAGGCATGGATATCTCCCTTTGAAGGTGAAACCTCCTGTGGCTAATGTTCCACCTTCTTTTATTTAGCCTAAAACTCCACCCTGCAAAAGCATAAACAGATCTTAAAATTTATGAGCTTGAGAAGTCTACCCACATGAGCTTTTGCAGGATCAAGACCTGAGAGAATGATTTCTGTTCATAAAGCACTTTTAAAGTTTTATGTGCCAAATTTTGAGAACAATCTATTTTCACCCACCCACTCTGACCTTATTTGCTCAGCAGGCACTATTTCTAGAACTGCCAGAAACTTCAACGTGGCCATACATTTTGCTGTCGACTCTTGAGGAGATAAGGCTAGTGTTTTCAAATGCTTTATGCACTTAGTCAGCTGGTTGAATGGTTCCTTGTAGACGTGCTGGGTATGGGATTTCTCTGTGAATGCAGATTCTGGGAGGCCCTGCAAAGGTCTATTTATGCTGTGATTACAGTCCTGGGACAAGTTTTCTTTGAACATAAAGTATGACTTGCACAGAGTCAAAATGGGAAAAAATGGCCTTAGATAATCTTTAGTAGAGCAGAAACAGATGAAGAGCTCAGCTCTTCACTCAGCTAAGAAGGAGTCTGGTTCATCCTCCCTGTCCTCTCCCCTGCAGAACCAGGTGGCTTTTGTCACAGCAAAAATCAATCATACTGCTCCCTGCTCCCATCTAGTCACTGTGTGTGAAATAACTCTATTTCTAGGGTGTAAGTGGGATGCTGGGGGAAAATGTAGTTCTCTCCAGCCTATGGATAAGAATACACAAGGTAATAATCTAGTGTGAGATCTGGATTTAAGGGATAGATCCCAAATATATGTTTGTCCAAAGCTTCCTCCTTTTTCTAGGAGTTCCAAGTGTGTGAGACAAGACACTGCCCTTACGCCTGTTTAAGTTCTTCTAAGACTCCAGAGGGGTCAGTTATGCTTTACCCTTCAGTATCTTTGATTTTTATTAAATACTACCTTGCACTACATTATTAAAAATAATAGGAGATGAATAACTCTGCAAATGGTAATAGAGCTTCCAAGAATGTAGCTTTCTCCCCCACTGTTTTATTCTCTGCTTCATCTTCTGAAAGATCCTCTCAGTGTACAAGCTGCTAGGCACATGGATAGCTTCACTGAAAAAGACCGAAGTGTCTGTCAGTTTGAAATTTAGACTAGTAGCTAGTTATTAAATATAATAGCTTGTCTGAGCTTTTTGAGAAAAGAAAAACTTCCTAAAAAGCAACTGATAAATATAATAGTTTCCCTTGCCTCCTAGATCCAGGGCCTCTGAGTTGTCTTCTGTAGAAATTACATTTTAAACGGGTTTACTTACTTTTTCTAAAATTCTCAGAGATTTCAACTGTTGCCTTGATTATTCCCTGATAAACAGCCTGCAAAATCATTTCAATCCATCCAGAATCTTCCATGGAGGCTATACAAGACTGTAGTAGAATGAAATATCACACTCATAAGTGATAAAATTCAGTTCTTAAATTTCTCTTTATATATATATGATGCCAAATAAAACTTACATTTGAGCATGCAGTGTGGGGGGTTATTCCTACAAGAAATCACTACAGGACTTAACACATTTGCAGGGCATAATAGCAATTGCCATGACATATCTATGATACGTAACATTTTGGAAACATCTTTTGTAGACTTTGACCTGGTCACCGGATGCAGGACAGAAGGGGATGTCTTCTAAGAATTTGCTGGATCCTTCTGTTGTTGAAGCAGGGTTTAGGGAATACAAGGAGTGCTGCATGGGGCACAGCACATAACATGACTACAGGATGTATCACAAAAGATTCCCATTTTACAGATGAATCCCAATTATACATGCCAAAATTTGTGAGGCTCAGGAAGATCCCCTGTGGTGCCCACCCATCCAAATTCCCATTGTGTTTAGCAGCCTGAATTCTCAAAAGCAACTCAGCCCAGTTTCAGTTAGCTGAAGTCATTGCAAGAAGACACAAAACATTGCTGGCTAACCTGGAAAAAAAAATCAGACCATTCATATGTTACAAGTAAAATTACCTCCCATTGGATTATTCTACAGAAAGTGTGAGAGTTTGGGCTACAGCACAAATCTGAAAAAGGCAGCATAGAGGAGGATTAGACAAGCTCAGTTTCAAATTCCTGGCTATCTAATTCACCAGCACCAATTAATTTAAATATTTTAAAACCTGATTTCAAAGTAATATAAAATATTTATAGGCTGTAATTACAAATGACAGTGAAAAGAAGAGTTGGCTAGTTCAGACAAAAGTATCAACAGACTGAACTGGGGAGCAAACACCTCCTCTGGGGTTGTATAGCTTGCTAAAATATTTATATTTAAAACCCAGGAGCCTTCCCTTGTAAGTCCTAGGAAAAGGCTTTTTCCCAGGTGTATCCTACTAGAGGGATAGGGCACTACCTTAATGCATAAGTAGCTCATCAATAGACACTGTGCTTGAAATAGAAATATTGTTACACTCTCGCTGTAGGGCATGACAAAATAAAAGGTTCTAGGAGGTGTTGGAGCTATCACCTCCTGCCAGTCTAATCGCTAAGACAACTTGTGTTTTTCTCACGTGCATGCTTAGCCATCAGCACTGAGCTGTTGTCACAGAGCTGGCAGCAGAGAGGCAATGGGTAGCAATTTCTGGCTTGATGGCATGGTGTGCTGCTCTGAATCTCAGCACGGATGGCATAGGGAAAGATTGTACTAGTTAAGGCCAAGATACAGTGAGGAAGAAAAGGAGAGCAATATCTTTCTCTTCATCATTCCTCAGCTGAGGAATAGTTTGTTTGTTTTTTTTGTTCATTTGTTTGTATGTTTGTTTTTTGTAATCAGAGAATTAATACATAGGAATCACTGCTGTCTAAAAAGAATCTACAACCTTCCTATGTAGTTGATGGCCTAAAAATAAACACCTACACAACGAGTTTTTAAAATGAAAATGCATCATTCAGAAAACCTGAGATTAAACTCCAATCTTCACCAGATACCACTGAAAACTCACTCTAGAAATGGTTATCTTCTGCTGTTACATGAAACTTCAATAATGTCTCTGGAATTACACTGGAGTACCAACAATTTAAAACTGCATGCTGAAAGCTTGTATCATAAAGGTGGGAATGGTGAACAAATTCTTAGCAGCAGCAACCAGTAGTTGTCCAAGTATCGTACGGTGGGCACCATATAAGAACATGGAAAAGAGGAATGTCTTTAATGGAGATATAAATAATGCAGACAGGCACAAACACATAGGCTCTGTGAGCTGAGACAGACTGCCTTTCAGGGCAAAACAGAAGTTATTTGCAAAAGGGCAGAGGGCTATGCATTATAAACTAAGTGTTGAAAAGCTGGTACCCCATAAATACAGTAAAAGTAATTTACCTGCAAGAGGATTCAAAGACCAAAAAGAATTTCATGTGCTTAGATGAATGTATTCCTGAAATTCTGCAACTCAACCGCATGTGCAAATGGAAAGCAGAGACTTGATTTATTGATAAACAAATTCACAGCATAATTGAACACACAGAAGAAAACAGTGCCTGAAGATAGTTGAAGCAATATTGAACTACCCCTCAATGCTTGCTGAATCTGCCACTTTTGTCCCTGCAAATTTTACTTTGTTAGAACACCACTGCATGGGGAATGGATTCTCTCAGTGTAGGGGAGAAATTGGCCTAAGATACTCTCTTGTTTTCCTCTGTTGCTACTCTACAGACTCTTTGAGCCCTCTGTGGATCTTCTATCTTGAATCATAGACTGTGGTGCTGGAAAAGAACACGGGCTTGATGGCCATGATGTTCAGACAGAACCCTTTGTGTGCCCCTTCCAGTTCCAACAAAGCTCTTGCTTAGGCACGTAATGATGCCTAATCCCTTCCTTGACTCTTCCTGGTCCCCAGGGAAAGGCAAAAGCAGAGAATTGAGAGCTTCCCAGCTTTTCCAGGAGACAAAGATACAGGGCAGGCTCTTGGAAAGTGAGTAACAGTACAGGTATTGCTTACTCCCCAGTTTTGCCTTCCCTACCTTCAGCATCTTTATTCCTTCTTTGTTAAAGGTCTATATCTCTGTTAAGACAGTGTACTCTGGAATCATCAGTCAGCAAAAAGATCCAGACTGGTTTTTGCTCTGATCTTTGAAATGCTAGGATTCACTTTTTCAGGTTTCTGTTTGATTTTTCCTTTGGCTTGTGTGTTTGTTTTTGATGAAAATTAGGGTGTACTAGGCTACTACAAATCAATGCAACTATAACATGTCAGGGGCTGAAGGTAGGGCTGGCAGGGAGCTAAAAAGATGTCCAGTGTAATTCTACCTCTGCTGAGGTATGCTGATCAACTGTACCCAACAAGCTTGACAGCTGTTTTATCTAATCTTTTCTTTAAAAGACCAAGTAATGGAGATTCTACAGCCACTCTAGCAGCCTGTTCCAGTGCTTACCTAGGCTTATAGTTAGAAAGATAACCTAAATCTCCTTTGTTGGAAATTAAAGCAATTTTTCCTGCCCTGTCCTCAACGGGTAATGGATTACTATCTTCTTTTAATAGCTTCTTACATGCTGGAAGTCTGTTATCGTGCTCCCTTCAATTGTGTAAATGAAATAACCTCAGTTTCTCCAAACTTTTCTCATAGTTTATGCCTTTATAGGTTTCTATTTATTCCTGTTCCTGTATGCTGCAACCAGTGGGCCTGAAGCTTTTATTTAAAAATATAGTACTTAAACCAGATTCAGTGTAAACTAAAAGACATTTAATAGTTCTGAGCACAGCAGAGTAACAATATTTGTCATGTTACAAGCAGTGGTACTGGTAGTATATTATCCAAGATCTGTTTTCTTACAAGAACAGATCACTTCTTATTTGCTGTGGATGTCAGCACCTGCAAATCTTCCAGGCTTCTGCTGCCTTTGTAGTACATGGAGATTTGACTTCTCTTGCCTACGTGTAGTTTGTTTGATTTCACTTGAGTGAACATGACGTTGCTGAATTGGGACCTTTTCTCTGGTTTAACATTAGCTCTAATCATGATCCTACAGTGTCTCCAGTCCCTTCCAAAATGGTGTAGTTCTCAAATGTTATAATCACTAATTTATTCTTACCAGTTAAGCTACAGCTTGCTTAAAGGCTTAAAGTTAAGCTGAGAAAGCCATGGTTTCTGAAGAACTTTTTTTTTTTTTCTTTTTTTTTTTTTTTTTCCAGTTTTCTGGGACTTGATTTATCCTCCACTGGTATTCAGAGATGGTCACTAATAATTATGGAATTGCATGGTTAAATATGCTTAATTCCTTAACTGCTATAGGGGCAGGTCTTGCTGTCTAGAATATATACAACTTAGTTAAATCATGTCTAACTCCTTCTCCATGCTAGTTCACACTCCTTAAAAGCTTCCTAAAGCAAGTTGTTATAAGGATCCAGTTACAATTAACCTTTGTTGAGGTAAGACTCTGAGATAGCTTTTCAAGGGTGAGCAACATTGCACCCTCCTGGCTCCCTTGCTGTCTCCAAAGAAACTCCTATGAACTTGTGAGAAGAACTAGACAAAAGCAGAGTAAGGGAATAGCAAAAGCTGTTATGGCAACTTGAACACTTCCTTATTTATCTCTTTGTATTGTCTGCTAGACTTCCCTCTTTGTTCTAATTAATTGGCAAACTACTGCTGAAGTCGTTAATTTCTCAAAACTTATTTATTTTTGCCTCACAACATTTATTTGCACAGTACTACTGTTATGTACAAAGATTACTCGTTAATGGAGTTCAGAACACCCTTTCACAGCATGCAGTTCTGTTCAGTCCAAAGAATACAATACACCATATACGTGAGTCTCTCACTTACACTAACCTTATTTGGTTTTACCCTGCTTGATTACTCTTTATGTGCTTTCTTAAAGTCATGCAATTTATACTCATTATTTTGGCTATTTTAATTACTTGTTTTCACAATATATTTAAAAGAATATTCTGCAGCTCTTCTAAAAATTATATTATCTAATGGAAATTGGTTTATTTTAACAAGAACAATTTTAAAAGAATAAAATCTGTTTATAGCTCAGGTGTATATTTAACTAAAAATATGTCAAAATGAGTAATTTCATCCTGAACTCTTTAAAATTTGGGACACTGGAGAAAATGCTGGCACTGTTTCAGCATGTCTGGACGAGAGTATACCCCATGTGAAGGTCTGTTTTTAAGGCTGGTTTGGCTACAGCCATGCAAATCACAGCAGGAAGACACATCTGCAAGAGGGTGGATACTTCTGGAGATCAAAGAAAGCTGTCTATTGGCACTGTTGATCTGAACCTCCACCCAATTTTGATCTTCAGTACTGGCATATAGACACAACAGGAAAAAATGCATGTGTGAGAGAAAGGGCTTTAACACAAAGGAGCATCAGTAGGGCTGAAATTTCTAACCTTTGCAGAGGAAGAGGACATCAATACCAAGCCACTCAGACCTGGTGCAGTCAGCCTTGGGAAGTCATGGAGGCAACACCCAGACCAATCTGTCTCGGTGGTTATCTGAAATAACCATGAAGATGGCCACATGCTGGGACTATAGAGCCTCCAACTGATCCTGACATTCATTTTAAGTCAGCTGCTATGCTGTCAATACTCAAACTAGCTAGATAAGGCAAGAGAAAATGCCTGCTTGCGAAGCAGGCTTGTTTCCAGATAGGGAGTGTCAGGGTAGCTCTGTATGGCAGCCCACAGCCACAAACTGTAAGCGTTGACTCAGCAAACTGTAACTGCCCGAGAAGCTGGCCCAGCCCTTCAAAAGTTCGTTGGTTTGAGCTCTGATTGCGCTCATAATGGCACCAACACCGGGGAGTCTGAGGGTTGTGTGGGTGCTGTGAATGCTCTATGGACTGTTGCCAGCCAGGAGAAATTCACTGTCAATGCTCTGACTATGCTGGTCATTTCCATGAGGACCCAGGGGAACAGGCCCAGACGGAGGAAATACCTGCTAAGAGTAGTCAGAAGGGGGAAGAAAAATGAAGCTGGTTTTTGTACTTTATCATGGTTATTTAAGTGACAAGTTAAGCCAAAGTCTGTAAGTGATAGATAGGCATAACACCTACCTGATCTGAAAACAGGAGCCTTGCTGACTTTCACATGTACTGCAGATAAGTAATATCTTGTCTGGTCATAGATGCATGTATAACACTGCTATTACTGCCAGTGCCTAAGAGGGCAGCTGCCCCGAACTGCACATCCCACAGGCACTCCTGGTACCTACCCTTGCTAGATAAACTGAGCCACTAATATCAGCAAACGCCAAGCTAGCTTTATCTCACTAGCATGGATACGAGCGACATGTGAGGGGCATGCGCGCCTGAGGAGTTGCCCTCACAGATACTGGCAGTAGTCCTGTCACAGGCCCAGTTAGGGGTGGAGATGGCTGCTGCCAAAGATTTTAAATGCAGAAAGAAAGCCAAGTTATTTATCTCATTTTATTTACAGTAATAGGGGACTGTTGAACAGCATGTAAGTGCACTACAATAAAATCAATACAGAATATTAAAAGCAGAAATAAAGATCAGCCAACCTGAGGAAACTACTAACTTGAATGAAAGGATCTAACAGGAAGGCAAATCAAACATCTCAGGGAAATCAACCCACCGAAACAAAGGGGGATGATTCCCAGGTTTGATTAGATAAATCCTGAGCCTTTCACTGAAGCAAACTGCCCTTGACATGATGGTTTCACTGAAGCCTTTAAAGACAAATTTGCTCAGCTAGTACTGAGATGGGACTTCAGGATTTAGCTCCCAAAACACAGAAGAAGTTATATATTGAAGAAGATATATTGAAGTATGCCAATGCACAACTACCAAAAGGATGAAGAGAAATTCTTGTGAAATTAATTAACTGTAAGTTATGCCCTAAAAGACTGAACCTTACATTTGCAAAAGTTTCATAATTAAGGACCTGAAAATATGTAATTTCCACTTGGTCAGATCTCAGATGAATATAATTTCAGGAGCTGATTCACCTACACTGGCACTGCAGGACTAGAAGCCAAGGAGAGCATCTACCAAGTCAGCAAGAAATTCTGTCTCCTCTGAAGCCAACATGAGTTTTGCCGTTGGCTTTAAAATAGCAGCAGAAATTCCACCCCCACCCCCTGTGTCCAGGGATGTTGGATCTCTGAGTATAGACTGAAACTCTCCTTTCAGATGTAAGCAATGGATGGCTGGTACTGTAAGTCAGCATGACTGAAAGTTTGCTCTGTGGCAAAGATATTCAGATTCTGAGACAAAGTTTAGCGGGCGAAGCTCAAGTCTGACTAGATAAGCTGTTATCTGGATCACTGGCCTAGGTTAGTCCAGTTTGTGAATGATTTATGACAACGTACCAAGAAATCTGTTTTTAAAGTGACTGAACTGTGTATCCTGTGAGGCTGATTTCTGCCTAGTTTAACCGAACTGTAAATGAGCTATCAGAGATAGCTACCCATTAGTGGAGTGATGGCAAAAAACACTTCTGTACTTCACTTAATGCCCTTAAATGGATGATCTGAGGGTTACATTTTTTACTTTTCAATTTTGCTGTTTCTCTATTATAATTTTTTGTTGCTCTGCAGATTTTGAAAACTTCAGTGTCTCTGGAAAAGTTACAGAATAGAAAGAAACTAAAACAAAGAACTCTGTCAGACTCATGTCCAGCAGCTGGAAGGTCCCAAAAACTTTTCAGCTGCACATCCCAGTTCCACTGATCCCAAATCATTGTCCAGATAATTGCATTGGAAGTGGCTCATATTCTGATTCAGAACTGCCTTATCCAAAGAAAAGAGCGAGTAACAAACAAGAACTGCAGGCACAGCTCATACTGAGAGCGGCCTGTACAGTGGAGAAGGAGGATTTGGAAGGGGGAAAGGTCCAATGGGGAAAAATGAAATGTCAACTTCAAAGAGTTTATGCTAAGGCTGTAAACTACTGTTTACATAAAGGCATGAAAGTTTTCAACTGTGAACACACACAAACACACGCACTTATGCATTTAATGGAGATGCTTATTCCAGATTTTATTTTGGCTAAAAACTCGGTGCCACAGAAAGCAGTAATTATTCCAGCTTTGCATATTGTAAACCTGGTCACTGTCATTCTTCCTTTGCCTCCACATGCCTCAATGCCACATTTTCTACAATCATGGGGAGATTGCCTTGGCTCTCACTCAGCTGGCTCAGCTAATGCAATTCACAGGCCTTCAAATGTAAGCTTGTAAACTATTTAGTTCTTTTTCTCTATAACAGCTTGTCTATTAACAGCTCATTCAATGGAAGAGGGAGAAGAAGCTAGTGAGACCTCTTTTGGTATTGTTCAGCAGTGACCCTGGCTTTCTCAGAGTGGTAGCCAATACACTAAACAGTGTTTGTCAGTACATGTTGTTTTGGTGGATAATAGTATATTGTGCTAGCAGCAGTCTATATTAGTAGCAGGTAACAATGAGCTGGCAAAGTCAGTCTTCTGTGTGGCATTGTAAGGACATAGAATGAGGTATGAAAATCCAGGAGAAAGCTCGTTAAGACGGTGTAATGCAGTCGAAGGTCACACTGCACCTCACAGTGAAAAATGGCCTAATCCTGCTCCTTCATTGCTGTTCCATTTTCACTGTGCTGAGATAAGGTGTTGCCATGCCTTGCAATGAACCTGCCACACCCTCTGCTTTCCTAAAAGGTTAAACAAAATCTGCAGAATTTTATTCACTGATGGCTGAGGTATCTTAATCTTTTCTTCATCTTCTATACAGAAATACCTGGCAAGTCGGCAAAAATTGTGCTTGACACATATTTCCCCACCAACAAAATCCTATTCACCCTTACTGACGAGGAATTCATTTATAGAAACACGGTGGTTTGGGCTTTGTTTTACCCTGCCAAGCGTTGCAGATCTTGCGTTATCTCTCCGACAAACTGACAAAGCTGCAGCACAGAGAAATCAGGTTTCAAAGCGAGTGATTTATGAAACAGATGAACTTTTCTGTGCATGCAGAGCGACTCCCCCGTGTGGTACGACTGCTTTGGCCAATGCCACTGACAGCGGCTCAACCAGCGGGGGCTGCTGGAGCTGGGCACGCTGACATGTCGGCAGTTAATATAATTAAATGTGGCCCAGCGAAGACTCCCATGTTCAGAAGTGGCCATCAGTTTGCAATTAATGTTGACCGCTAGAGAATAATGTTGTTCTGTTGTGTTTCTGCTGGAGAAAAAAAAGTGTAATATTTTACTAACTATGATGCTTTAGGAAGAATTATGAAGTCTCATATTTCTTTACCATGAATTAATCTTACAACTTTATTCTCAGTTTCCTTTTTCCCCAGCAACTTATCTTAAGATAATACCTTTAATATGTGCTAAAATCTATTTGTACATCATTAGCTATTTTAAAACCTGGAATTATAAGTTCATTTTGATTAACAGAACAGTTCAAGTTTCTAAACACCTTTTAATTGTACTCCTTTAAGGCATTTATGATAAACATTCCCCTTTTTGGCTCAGATCTGAGAGCCTAGTTTTCAGCCCTGAATGGAATAGTTTAAAAGCAATACCCACATTAAAAATAAAAAAGTTAATTAAAATTTCTTCTACTATCTATTGTATATTTTAAATATATTTTATTGGGCTTGAGCCAGAGGAAGCAATTGTGTTCTTCCATATTAAAGGGCTTGACTCTGCCCTATATCATACTGGCTTAAATCTACCTGTCAGCTGGATGAAGAGACGTTAGATTTACACCAGCTTAACCGAGGGGAGAATTTGGTCCAAAGTGTTTACTGTTCTCTGGAACTTGGCACCCTCTTCTGCCATTCTCCTCCTGAAATCAGTATAAAACAGATGCTGAAATTCTAAAATGTTTTAAACCCTCCTGTACAGTAGCTGTGAGCACAGTGCATTGTAACCACCAGACCTTGATGGCACAAAGATATGCGTCATGAACATGAAATCTGTGTAGAAAAGATAAGAGTACGTTCTTGCAACACTTCCAAAGTAGCAAAACTCAGTAGAAAGTAACATCAACAATTGCATTTTTGGGGTATTTGATCATATCCCCCCTTGCACTCGTAAAATTTCAACTCAGATCCAAGTTGGTGTAGTTCCAGCAAAGTGAATGACCGGTCATTTACATCGGTGGAGTTGAGCCCAGCTACAGTGGATATGTATTTGATGACAGTTGAAAAGATGAATGAAAATCATTTCAGTTGTATAAGGGATGTAAACTGACAGGGGTCTGGATTATTGCTTATTCAGCTTTTCGGACAGCATCTTTTCACTTCCAAGAAACCCTTTTTAGATGCACCAAGAGGAGACAGGATGAACTCCAGCAAAAAGCTGTTTGCAGACAGGTAGCTCATGCTCATGACAGTCATCTTTGGCAGGAGACTGAGGGAATGGAAAGCCATCTAGAGAAAACAAAAGATACTTTATTGGTGTGCTGTACTGCCAAATCTCGGTGGCCTAGATACGTTTTTGTTGTTTAGCTATTTCCATCAGTGCTTATTGGTATGTATTGATCTGACCAGCAGTGATGTCTATCGGGTCACTGTGGGTATTTGATTTTATCCCTTTCTTTGGAAGGTTTATTAATATTGACTCTTCTTCATTTAATTGGGGCACTAGCTATGGAATCCCTTTTTAATGGAATCATATTAGCTAATGTACTGCCTGTCCACACTCAAATCCAGAGTGCTTCACACAAGCCCATATTTGAGTAACTGATAATGTTGTACAAAAAATAAAAAATAGTAATAAAAAAAAAAAAATCTGTAAAGCCAGAGAGGAATGGCAAAGACAGAACTGAGCTGCAATCTGCAACCTGAATTTCTCAACACACAAGGCCCAAAATATAGTGAGAATTACTTGTCCCTGTAACACATAAATGTTATTTCTTTCCTTGTCCTGTCAAGGCCTCCCCCACTGCACCCTCCAGGTGCTGTATTCATTTCTGCAGTGAAATTATTCACATCTGCACAACCTGTTGTAAGTTACCAACTAAAAAAGGTAGCCAGGACATACAAGCTTGCACATTTTCTTACAGCTGCACACAGAACAATCTATCACCCAAAGAATAAAAGCTTGGCAAATGTTGCTCTTTCACTTCTTCTCTTAAACAGATTTGAAGACTAATTCTACCATTTATAGAACAGATTTATTTATTTATTTTGCCCTCAAGTACTCTCCTGGGATTGCCTAGGAAAGTATTTTTGCTTGATTGGTCTTCATTGTAGAGCAATTTCAGAGGCCTGGCTTTGGACACCATTTGCAATGGGTTCACAGTAGAAGGTCATGTCTTGTTACAGGGCCATTATTGCCTCTCCCCCTTGGGACTGTTGCAGGCCTATGATTTTCCCCTTCACAAGTAGATTCTGACACATCTTTTTTGACATCCATGTAGCACTAACTCCTTTGACAGAAAGCAGCATTGAAATGGAAGAGGGGAAAGGAACAGCAGAATTTCCCCCCTCACCAAATGTATTCATTCTCACTGATTTACCTACAGGGGAAAAGTTGAAGTCTGTTATTTTGGTTGTAATGCAGGAGACCTTTAAAAGAGTAGATATCCTGTTGTGATTTTGGCATTCTGGAGTCCTCAGAAACACAAGCGATCTGGAGGTTATTAGGGACGAGAAGATTGTTCATATTAACTGTGTCTAGAACCAGCAACCTGCAGCCACACCATTCCTTATAGCAGCTGCTGTTCAGCCCGAGCTCCCGCTGCCTGCAGACACTGCCTGTCCTCGAGTCAACTTTCAAGGAAGTTCCTCAGGTCCCCATTAAATTTAAATGATGAAAATATCCAAGCAGGGAAAACTTAAGGCCACACAGAGTGCATGGCTCATCCATCCATTCTATTTAGCAAGATAATTTTATATTTACTGTGTAAACATATTTAGGCCATTTTAAAAAATACAGATCCAACCAAACACTTTTTAAAGAGTGCTTTGATGATGAGAGGTGAACATGTTGTCCATACTCGAAGTAAGTGATGTCTTCACATCATGCCCGCAGGTTTTAAGTTGCTGCACAGCTCTTCAAACAAACAGTGAAAACTGGCCATTTGTGGAAACTATACATATTTTTATTTTATTTTATTTTATTTTATTTTATTTTATTTTATTTTATTTTATTTTATTTTATTTTATTTTATTTTATTTTATTTTATTTTATTTTATTTTATTTTACTGTGGACAGTTCTGTCTCTGCCTGCTGTAGCTTCAGGGCCCTCAGGACACTTCTCTGTGTGCACAGTACACAAGACCACGTCCAAATTCCTGCACACACCAAACTCAGCTGCTTATTGCCCTGGCAGAGTTCTGACACATCCCATGTCAAAGCTACCGTGTAGGAAAAAAACTGACAGTTGCAGTTATCTCACCAGCAAGCTGCATGATTGTGTTAAAAACATCTAGGCTGGCTAAAAGCCTTCCCAGTCAAAAGGATTTTCACTTCCCTACAACTGATGTTCCCAACACTTACACTGAACCCAAATATTATTGAAACCTTTAAACATTCATATGTATTTTTTATCAGTAAGAAAAGTCATTAAGTCTGTTGTCTCATTAGTTTCCACCTTAAATTCTGATGTAAGACAATGTATTCCTGGCGTTCTACTTACAGGGTAAGGGACGAGCAGGACAGCAGCTGGGTCTGCCATGTTCATCCCTCAGCTCCACTCATTAACATGCTTGCTCTGCTCACTGCTACACTGGTAGTAGATTTTTTTTCTTCTTCTTTTTCTTTTAACAAGAGAGGATTTGTGAATTAAACACACTTACAGCCCTAGCAAGGTCATACCGTAGGACTCTGAACTACAGTTGCTTTTCAAAGAAAGAAACTCATTGCTGATCAGCCTGGCCCTCCGCTGCGCCAGTCCCACACTTGTACCCAACGCAGTCATTCCAAGGCCATTTCAGGAGACAAAAGAGCTGTACGACATCAGGACTAGTATGCAGCTTTCAAGTAGGTATTTCAGCATGTGACTAACTGCCTGGTCTGAATGATTTAGCCTAAACGTACCCGGAGGTGGGGGTTCCTTTCATAAATTACAAGAAAATTAATGTATAGGTCTTCCAAAGAAACATGGGCAAACCCTGTGGAACACTGCCCAGCCCAGACATCCCAGAGCATCACTCAAGTCAGCGCTCAGATACTCTCATTCATATAATGCTGGTTGTGCCACCGATGTGCAGCCTGAAAACATCTGCAGTAATCTCTGACCTACAGTGTACATTTTTACCTAAAGTCTGCATCACCCATCAACATTTTTCATAGGTTTTGTTTTATCTGGCTCCCTGGGTTAATCTGTTTTTATGTCTTTATAAATCAAACAACACAGATGCTGTTATGCTTATATTGAAATAAAGCCCCTTTTTCCCTTGCAGATACTTTGCTTGCCCTTCACCTCTGTTTCTCAGCAGGTTCTCAGGTACCATATAAGACTTTCAAAGCCTCTCAGCACACTCAAAGAAGAATGCATCTGTCTTGAGGCTATGACAAAGTAACTCTGCAATAATATAATTTATGAAACTACAAGCTCAGCATCTTCTTTTTCCTTCCTATGCAAAGCCAGATAGGAACCAGGACTGCTGAATTAACCTGGAAGTTTATGCCTCACATGACTTGTAATCTGCACAGTAGTTGCTTTTCAGATAATTCACACTGATTTATCCTTTCAGGGCCAGATCCTTACCTGGTCTGTTCCTCACAGGTTAACCATTCCAGTCAGGCTGGATGGATCTGTGATAACTTATCCCTTTTTTTCTAGATATGGTGTAACTTTCTATATCTGATTTTTTTCTTTCATTTTTACTTCCCCAATCTTTTATATAGTCATTATACATGTTAAGAAGCCTGGTTTGGGAAAGATTAATGCTATTAATATTTTTCTAATTCAATAAACCCTCTCATCTTTGAACTTCTTGCAATATTTTTCTGCTTTCTCCAGCTTTCTGCTAATTCAAACACATGACAAATGCGAGTCTTCATTTCAGTTTTCTATTATTTCTCTTGTCTGATCAAATAAATTAACAGACTTTCATTCTTTTCCCAGGAGTGATGCCCATATGTTGATGAAGGCAGCATAAAAATATTACCTGTTCAAACAGGAGGTAAAAAAAAAAAAAAAAAAAAGAAAAAGATAAAAGTTAGTTTACGTTATTCACTGTTCCATGCAAACCAGGCAGACATGCCGATCCCATTCCTTTCACCTTGACAGCACCCACCATGTTTAACGGTAAATATTGCAGGATTTGCAGAAGACCCATCAGTCTGGTTTAACTGCACTGTATTATAATGTCCCTTTACAATCTCTTCATACAGTAGCAGTTATTTTAATCACATCACAGTACTTTAGGCACTGGGAAAGAATCAGCTGTCCTATCTAATGTACACTCTCCCCAGTCACGTGGCACTGGGCCGGCAGAGCAGCGTGCTGCTAATGCAGTTTTCTCTGTTTGGATAGTTAAAGCTACATCTCCAGGCCAATTTGTACCTGTGTATTGTTGATAGACGCTGTGCCACGGGCAAAGAGATACTGCAGGAAATGGATTCTCATTTGACCGTGTTTAATTTTGTTCTCTGGATCTCCATCATACATCTTTCCATTTCTCTGCCCACCCCAATTGGCAATGTGAAATAAAGCAACTTCCGTCACTGCAGCTCCTAAACTGATGTGTGACGATGCAGTGATTGATTTGCCACTCCAGGAAAAGTGGGTCGTTGTACAAGTTGTACCACAGCATGCTGAACCAAGCTGTTCGTGCCGACATCTGGGTTTTACAGATTTATTTTTAAAAGTTCGGACCTGAAGGGACTACTGTGAATATCCATCCTGAACACTTCTGGTTTTTGATGGGAACACTGCTGTTCTAAAATCTTTCTTAGCAGCTTAGAGGGGTCTGAAGTCATCTATTCTCCTCAGGAGACAGCCTCCTGCTTATGTATTCTATATCTTATTTGTATATTTGCTCAAGAATGGAAAACACATAATTCCTCCAATTCTAAGATATGGCGGCAGTTTCAGATTTGTAACTTTTCAGGACAGGAAACTGTAAACTAATGTAAAATTATATTTGAAATATAAAATTGTATAATTAATAGCTTTCACAAAGGATGTTAAATCAAGGAGAAAAATACTGATGCAAATTGCTCTTTGAAAAAAAAAAATCCATTACTTTTGTTCTTCTTTTGTGAGATTGCAATAATGTTTAATAACTTTTCACATTTAATGACACCTGTTGAAACTCACTGTAAGATTGCCTCTTACTTGCCAGGCAGACATCATTTGAAGAGCTAAGTCTGAGTACTGGAGGGGAGCTGCCTACTTAACTTGTATTCTACCAGTAAAGTCAGGAATAGATTGCTGAATGGGGAATATTTTGCAGGTTTTTCTAGAGCAGCCCAATGAGTAAACTGATGTTATTGGTGAGACTGTTTGTTTGTTTTTCGTTTTCCTTGTTTGCTTCATTTTGTTTCTCAGAGGAACAAAGATTGTGGGAAATTTAGCTCTTTAAATTTTATCTTTGCTTTTATTAGAGTTGAAGCCAACCTTCAAACTCCACCTGTTTTGGGAAATGATTTAATGAACAATGAGTTGGATAGGAACTTTCTTCAGGGCCTATAAATCTTTTGCTTTGTTTTCAATAGACCCTTAAGCAAGCACCTTCCTTCTTTGCACACCCCAAAGTGTGGTGCCTTCATGGGCAGAAAACATCTAATCGGGTCCTTAAATCCTTACATTGTTAAAATCCTTATTGGGATAAACACAGTTTTTCTTAGCAAGGACTGCATTCTTAACTTCCAACTGTGCTTTTTGGCAGGCACAACCTGGGATGTGGAGAGAAGGCAAAAGAAAGCCTATCAAAATGCGGCGCCTGCTAATTGGGGGCCCTTGGGCTGCAGTGTAATCCACTGATTTGGCTTCCTGTTCTGCGTGGGGCAAACCTGGACGGACACAAAGCCACCACCCCCTCCAGAAAGCGCAGGGCAAAGCAGTGGTAAGTGCTTGAGCCATGGAGGGCTCTGCTCCAGTGATCCCTTATGTTGGGGCAGGGGGAGGGAAAATCTTTGCCTTTCCACTGAATAAATAAATCTGCATTCCCTTCTGAAGTCCCTTACTTGGTTCCTCCTCTTGCCCCCATCCATTCTCCTTTGGAAACACCACGGATGTGGAAGGCTTTCAGGTAAGCAGAGAGGAGACGGTCACAGAAAATGACAGAGCCAGAGCTGAGCACAGCACGCACTGATAAACCCCTGCCAAACCCTTTCCATTCTGAAACAGAATCTCCGTAATGGAAATAATTACCAAAGAAACAGACAAAAACTACTTCTGAATGAAATTTAAGCTTCAGCAGACCACGGCACCGCCAGGAAATGCCAAGTACAAGTAAGCCATCCCTTCATCCTGAATTCACACCATTTTCTGTTTCTGTTTCCTGTGCAAAGTTATCAATCACTCAGAAACTGCTGCTGGGGGTGGGCTGCGGATCAAGCTTTGGATGCAAAGTGCCTTGGGACAGGCTTCACCTGACTGCAAAAAAAATCAGACAACTGCCTCCTTTTGAGGGGCCTCTGAAAATACCTAGTATGATGTGTGGTACTGGGAGGAAAAACAGTGATTTTGGGGGAACCTCTGACAGTTGTCAGAATGATGCATGTTGCTGGGAGAAAAAGAAAAGCATTTGTGTGGGGAGAAGGGGGCTCTGGCAATACCCAGCACAGTACTGGGGGAAAAAAAAAAGCTGTATGATTTTGTGGCTGGCCTCTGGCAATACCCAGAATGAGGCATAGTACTGAGGGAGGAAAAAAAAAAGCTGTGTGATTTTGGTGATGATTCCTGGCAATACACAGCACAGCATTAGATGAAAAAAGCTGTATGATTTCTGGGGGGCCTCTGGCAATACACAGCATGATACGCAGTACTGAGGGGGATGCGGGGAAAGCGTCTGATTTTTGGGGAGCCAGATACCCTTGGCAACACTTGGACTAATGGTGCTAGGGGGGTGTCATGGGAGGGGTGGGGGGTGCTGGCCAGGACACCCAACACCAAGCCCCAGCCTCCTTCAGTGAGGGCAGTGTAATGACACAAGTAACTTCCAAGCAGCCTCCATCTGCATAGGAGTGCAAAATGTGAAATTATGAAGGGCAGAGTCCCCTGGCTCCGTTCCAAGTGCCCCCTGCCCTCCACACTCACAGACACATATACACACACATACATATATAAACATACATACACATATAGGCACACATATACACACACATATCCATTCATACATACACATACACATGCTCACACATGTTTACATGCAGACATGTACACAGAGTGATGGTTGGACCAGATGATCTTGAAAGTCTTTTCTAACCTTAGTGATTCTATAATATGTACACACATACATACACACTCATATATGTACATATACATACACATACACACACACATACAAGCACACATATTCACACACACTCACACACACATATACAGACACATGTACATATATACACATATAATACACACATACATACATATACAAACAAATACATGTATTCACACACGTACAAATACATATATTCTCTCTCTCTCTCTTTCACACACTCACACTCACACACACACACATAAATACATTCACACACACACACACACACACACAGAGAGAGAGACCCAAGGCAGCCGCCGCCGCCCGGCAGTCCCAGCCCGGGCCGTGTGCGCGCACACACGCGGGTCCCCGCGGCACAAGCGCGCCCCCGCCCCACCACCGCGGCCGCTTTAAGGGCGGCGGGGGCGCGCCGCCGGGGCGCCCGGCGCGCCGCCGCCTCGCCTCTCCTCTCTCCCGTCTCTCCTCCTCTCCCCGCTCCTCTCCTCCTCTCTCCTCGCCGCCGCGCCGCGCTCCCTCTCCCTCGCCCCGCTTTAAAGTGCGGGCCAGGATCCGGGCTCGGCCGGCACTTCCTGTGGGGCGGGATGGAGCGCGCCGGGGCCCCGGCTGACCGCCGCCCGCCCGCCCGTGCGCGGAGGCGGCTCTGAGCGCCCGCTCCGCGGCATGCCCCGCGCCCCGCCGCCCGCCTGAGCCGCCCCGCACCGCCCCGCTCCGCTCCGCGCCCCAGCCGAGCGGTCCCCCCCCCCCGTTTTCTCCGGGGGCGCGGGGAGAAACTTGTTTTCAACAAGTTTTTTTTTTTTTTTTTAATTTTTAATTTTTCCTTTTTTTTTTTTTTTTTTTTTTTGGTTTTTCCCCTCTCCCCCCCCCCTCCCTCCCCTTTTCCCTCTCCGTTCTCTCCGCGCGTGAATTGTTTTAGCCCCCTCTCCCCCCTTTCGATGTGCGGCTTTGGACATGCGGAGGCTACTGCAACCGTGTTGGTGGATCTTTTTCTTGAAAATCACCAGCTCCGTGCTGCATGATGTGGTGTGCTTCCCCGGTGAGTGTGCCGCGAGGGGGAACCGGCGGGAGGAGGAATACGGGAGGGATCCCGGGGCCGCCGCCACGCGTGTCCGTTTTCCCCGTGGAGCTCAGGGGGGCCCCGAGTGCCCCCTTCCCACGCGTGGCCCCCACGCCGCTTCCCTGCAGGCTGCTGCGAGTGCGGCTCCGCCGTGTGTCCCCCCGGTGCCTCGCAGCCCCCCCCGGCGTGGGGCGGCCGCAGGGGGGTCCCCGGCTCCCTGCCCGCTGCCTTGGGGGGCTCCCGTTGTGCCGCGGGACCGGCGCCCCCATAGGAGCGCGGCTCGGTGCCTTGGTCCCTTCCTTGCAGCCCCCCCAAAAATCAAACTTACTTGTGCGCCGTGCTCAGCACCCCCCCAGCCCACTCGTGACCTTGCCGGGGCCGCTCCGCACCCGGGGGCCGGCTGGGTGCAGCCCCCCCGGCACCCAAACGAAGCGGAGCGACACCCTGAGCCCACCTTGCTTTTCCTCTTTCCCACCCCATAACTCGTCTCAGCTCCCCCCCATCCCCGCACCCCCACCCCAAAACGCCGCGGCCGCTCGCCCCGCACCGGGACCCGCGGCCCCAGCAGCGCCCCCGGCCCGGGGGAGCCCGCGGGGCTCCGGCCGCCCACCAGGGGCGCTGTGGCGCTGTGCGGACCCCCCGGGTCCCCCCGGCTCCGCGCCCCTCCGCTGCAAGCGGGCACGAAGCACGCCCGGCTGCTGGGGACCCCCCCAAGTCGAGGGCTCCTTGAAAATGACTTAACAGCCCCCCCTGCTTGAACACCCCTCTGCCCCAAAAGTCGTGGGTTTGTTGGTTTATCTGGTCCCCGCTTCGGGAGCCCACCCTGCAGGGGGGAGTTTTGGGGGTCCTGGCTAGGTCGAGCCCCCTGCCCCGTGGGGTCTCTGCCCTGCATCTCCTGCTGGGAGTCCCGGTGTGTTGCCCTGCTTGAGGGCTGTGTCCAGGTGTGCAGATGTGCAAAAGAAGTAAATTCTGGAAGCTTTATAGGAACTTCCACTTTTTTTTTTTTTAATGCACTTAAATTTTTTTTTCCTAACCCCAAGCACGGAGATGAGCAGGTAGACTTGTCATATCCCAGTCTTTCCAGCAGCTTCTGGGATGGTAAAATGATTTGAAGCAAAAAGAAAATAAGCTGGAGAGAGGGTTAATACCTCTGCAGCTCTTGAAGAAACATTTATCTTCTTTGTATTGATTTCTTCTCAATTTCAGCCCTCAGAGTGAAGCCTTTCTCTCTGGTTCTGATATATATTGTACAGTAATTACATCTAGAAGGCAGGCTGTAGGAACGCTTCAGGAAAACAAGCTATGATGTAGGTTTAATATGACAGTATTGTAAGGCGTGCTGATTTAGATCAGTTGTGTTTGAACCAGATAATATTTGCATTATGGTTTGAATATAAAGATGAATGCGAGCAGAAAGCAGTAGGTTTGTGGATGTTTCCGCATGTAGGTAAACTCTTTAATGCTGGAAGTAGGAGCTGTAAAACAGCTGGGTAATACTTAGCCACGAACAGCCCTGAAACATGCCTAAAGGTTTGCTCGGGAAGCAAACTGTTTTCCAGGAGGGCTTTTATGCATTTAGTCTCCGTACTGAGCTACCATGTTAGACCTCAGTGACTTCCTTACTCTTTTATGCCTTCTTCTGAAAAGCGGTAATGTCTGGTGTGTGTGCGTGCAGGGGGGCGGTAAGTGAGACGTCGTGATAAACAGGGACGCTCAGACTCTGATCTGGTACATCAGAGATGCCCGAGGCAGGAAAGCTGCAGGGAGGATCTCAGTGGACTATAACAGGACATTGGTGCTGACAACATCCAATGGCAGATCATTGGAATTTGTGTTGGCGGGGAATCCCGGCCGGTTATTAACCATTTAGTATCTACCGCAAGTATTTCAGTTCCTTTAATACTATTTTCTGGAGAGAGGATTAGAGAACTAAGGTGTCTGTGTGTTAAATAACAAGCATCATTCCTCCCTCCACTTCGTATCCACTTTTCTTTCAATGAAAGAGGTCACTATTTATTTTCTCTCCAGCAAGTCACCTTACTTTGTAAAGAAACATAAAGGCTGTTTTTCCTTTGTTCACCAACAATAAACGAACCATGCTGAAAATAAGTCTTTGCAGTTTTCTTTTGTTAGGAGGATTGTAACAGATTTTCACAGTTTAAGTAGGTATTTGTGTTGCTGTTCCTTTGGTTGCAATAAGATGAAGGAGTCGTTCTTGCATTAAAAAAAAATACATGGGTAAGGTTTTGCTCTTTCTGAAGTGTTAAGTTCAGTGTATTTCTCCGTGGGCTTGTCATTGGTGTTTGCTTAGTAAATCAGACTAAGACAAGGTGAAAGAGGATGTTTCCAGTGGGTCTGTTTGTTCATTTATCTGAATGCACAGTACCAAAAATCAGCAAGACACAAACATTAATGTTACTGTGCTATCTTTGCTACATAGTTTCTCAGTGCTCTGTTCAGAGACAAGTGTTTGTTTGTTTTTTGTTTTTTTTTTTTAAAGGAAAAAGCACACCTTTGTGCACTTTGCAGCTGTTGCTGTCCCTATCCTGTCATGTAAGGAGAGGTAATTTTTCACATTTTCTTAAGCTAGATGCATAAATTAAAGTAATTTTCTTAAATTTAGATTATCTCTCTCTTAATAAATCAAATTGTTGCCAATCTGGCATCTGTCTGTAAATAGGTTTTGTATTTTGAGTCTTCTCAGTTCTGAGCTGAGAGTTAATTTTGCATGTAACTGTTTTCTGCTTGGAGGAAAAAATATCCAAGGAGCTTTTCCCTATATACTAATCAAATGCTGCTCTGGATATTTTTTAAAGGTACCAAAAAGGCTAGCTCTGTTTATTTGAGGTTTTACAGAGGAAGGTGTGTTGTGCACGTAGAGAAATACGGAATGTACAGGAGAGGGCCCTCCAAGACTTTATTTAGTCCTGTGGCTTTTATGAAGATGACACTTCTTACATTTTAATTATCTCTTATTTTCAGTGCCTTTTTAAAATACAATTTACATTCCGGGAAGTCGCTAATGGTGTCCTTGCAGATAAAGAATGTTGAATGAGCTTTCCCAGGCTGTATGAGCTGAGCTTGCTAGTATGCTTCTTGGGGGGGAAACTCGGGGAGAGCTTTGCTATCTGTTAGCAGCTTTACAGGAGCTGATTCGTGGTTAGCAGAGCCAGGACACAGCTTTCAAAAGCCTTCAAGCAGCCCCAGGAGCTGTCTGCGCCAGAGGAAGAGGTTCCCTAAGTTAGGGAGGGAGGAGGAGGAGGTGTCATGCAGGGTAGGGATATACAAAATGACGAGAACAACAACAACAAAAAAGAAAACCATCTGAGGGTAGCTGGAAATTCCATCAGTCACATTAGGGCATTGAAGAGACTGAGGTTTGTGATGTCTGCAAAGCCTGTGCTCAGCATGGGGGTGCTGATCTGCTTGGGAGAGCAAGGGGAACTGATACCTGTGTTCTCTTGCTGTTCTCTCCTTCTACAATTCCTCTCCTTTTTCATTAGGAAATGGGGATGAAAGGGTTTTGATCCTATCCAAAAAATGGATGTTTCACTCAGAGCAGTGAGGAACTTAATGTGAGTCTAGCACAGGTGTCATATCGCTCACCTGCCCTCCTCCATCTGCACTGGGAACCTCTGCTGAACAAATGCGTTCTGCTGAGCACTGCCGTTGGGTTCCCCTTTCCACCTCTGCTCCCCTGCCTGATCCCTGTCACAGCTGAGCACTGGGAAACATCCATTGCAGTGCAGCTTAAAGGAGAGAGAACGGTGTCAAGCTCTGTATTAGCCCTGTAAACGTCCAACTGGAAGCATGGAGAGATCTTGATACCATAGAAATCACTGAAAAAACTATTGATTTCAGTAGCATGATGGCTTCCCTCACAGTTTCTTTTTTTTTTTTTTTTTTTTTTTTTTTGGCAGGGGAAATGGTTTGTCTGTAGTTACGTATGTGTGCTTAAAGCTGTTCTGTTATCAAGATGCTCAAGTTTAATAGTTGGGGTTTATATCCAATTATAGGAAATACAGATAACAATGGAGACCCTATCCAGCTTTTGATCAATGCTCAGGGACTAACTTGGAGTTTTCTGAAACAGTGTTGTTAAAAAGTTGGCTCTAGTTTCAGTGTTTGAGTTTCATGGTTGAATTAGAGAAATGGCTTCAAACTATTAATCTCAACTATCCTCAGAAAAAATGCTAATCATTTGATTGCTGCTTTTTAGCAGCCAAATGAACGTGTGGAATGATGTGCTCTAAAGCCTAAGGGTGTAGTAATAACACTGCTTTAGCTAAAATGTAACTTTAATCTGAGAAATTATGAAAAAATTAGGCTCGTTTCTGTTTGCCTGAGTTCCTGTCCTTCCATTTTTAAAGATCACGGTTGCTCCTGTGTGTTGACCAAGCTGTAACTATTTATGCTTGCATGCTATGCTGCTTAGTTTGGTTCTAGCCAACAGTTTTGAAGTACTTTAGGAAGCGGAATCTCACCAGTAGAGAAAAGAGTGCTTGAAAGACATTCAGCCATCTCAGGATGCAGATGTGCTCCAAAGGGGTTAATTTATGCTTTTTTATATATCCCTTCTGGGGACTGCTTGCTTCTTTAGGTATCTGAATATCTTGACAATTTTTTTCCCTTCTTCATGAGGTGTTTAAACTCCTGTCAATGTTTCTTCCAAGTGAAAATTGTAGACCTGCAACTTCTTGTACCAGGCTGTTGGGAGTGTCACTTCATCGATTGCCAGAGTAACTCCCAGGAAGAATTGGCCTGTATCAGCTTTGCAGAGACATGCAGGGTTTGGAAGCAAAGCAGAGAAGGAAGATGTAAAGGAACGTGCACTGCCATACTGAGCCGGGGAACCTGGGGTGGGACCAACTGGAGATGCCCAACTGGAGAATAACTTCTGATGAAAACAGCCAGTTTTTACATTTCTGTGTCAAAACATTTAGAGGGGAAAAACCAAACCAGAAAAGCCATCCTTGGATATAACTAACTTTGCCATTACTTGATATCTTGCGGTAATGCTGCTGATTGGGTTATCCGTGTTGCAGGCGAGACATCTGCATTATGTGACCTGTGGTAAGTCGGACTGGCTGCTTCTAATGCTGATACCACACGATAGAGCGCTGCAAAGCAATGTTACCGTTGCAGTGAGGACAGAGGTACTCATAGATGCAACAGGGCTACACTGGTCATGCCTTGAAATGCTTGCCTTTCAATGAACGGTCCTCTAGGCACAGCGGCCAGGATGCAGTGCTGGTTTTTTCCTTGAGCTGTCACGTACTTGTAGCCTGAGCAGAGTCTCTTCCAACCCAGAAAATGAACAGATGAAGGAGGGTGCAGAATGCAAGCAAAACAGGGAAGAAATATACTCTGTGGGTATTACTGTTTTGTTTTTCCTTTTATTTGGTTCTTCATAGTATTGCTGGGAAGCTGAGGGAAGCAGTGGTAGTGAATAAAATCTATACCTGATGGAGGGAGGACACAAGGCAGTAAAAAACGAAATAAAGATGTTCATGCAATCACTGTAAGATATGTTTTTATTGCACTGAATGGGCTCACCTTTTGGCAATTTAAATTATCTTTGAGAGAACTATGGTTAAGGTAAAATCAGTTAGTACATGGCCTTGTTTTTTTAATGTGGTTTTATTATGCATCTCGAAGTTTGCTTGGGAGGTGAAGTACTAGCGTTCTTAATTATCAAGTCATTTGAATAATGATGAACCATTTTCTAGAACTTAAAACTTGACCGCATCGTGCACCTGCCAGCAGAACTGACACGTAAAATCTCAATTGACGTGGGTGTTGCAGTTTTTCTATGCATAAATGCTGCAGTGATGCCTGAATCTGTTTATCCTGTGCCAGTGTCTGCTTTGAGGGACTTTGCATTCATAGCATGGAGGCCTTTCTAAAGAAAATCTAGGTGTTTTGAGACTTGGATGCTTAGTGTAGGAAAGCTGATTTGAAAAATCCTTGCCTTTGCTTGCAAATACGTAATGAATGAGACCTTGAGCCCTGAAGAGCTGCATTGGTATTTAGGAGCAAAATGTGAGATGTTATTTGGTCTTGTGGCAGCTGTTCTCTCTTTTTGGAAATAAAATGTGCCTGTCTCCCTGACAGAGTGCTGTTAAAGTTCTTCTGCTGGGAGTCGGTTTATTCTGCTGACAGTAAAAGAAAGCTATCTGATAACTCTTTGCAGGCGAAGCGGACAGTTGTTCAGTTTTCCCACATTTCACTTTTTCCATCCTTTGTCCTTGCGGGAGGCTTGTAGGAGGCATTGGAAACGCTATAATGCCTGCTTTAGTCTAAGCAATGCCTTGCCCTTTCTTTACTTCTACAAAAGCACCTGCAATTTGGATTATTGTTTTTTAGCAATCTGAAGTCTTAGACCTGGAGCTCAGTGCTTTGTTTGTGTGAGACGGGTTGAAAAGCAGTGTCTGTTGCTGCAGAGTGGCAGAGGCCCTCACTGTACGAAGTGGTGAGCAGGAAGCAAGCAAGATACGAAGGCAAAAGCAATTGTGCCCTATGCACCCGATGAGCCATTTTTCTACTGAAGGAAGTGGAAATGCTGCTTCTACCCTGACACTTGCTGATCCTAAATGGTGAGCAAACTACTTTCTCTGGACCTCATTCAGTTTCTTAAACATGGATGCCTGTGAAGAAACCCCTGCACTGAGGACCACTACTCTACTTTGTGGCACAATTTGGTGTCCATGGAAATGCTTCTATTAAATCTTTTTTGTTTTAAGGTGTAGTGGAGTTAAGGATACACATCTCATTTTAGACCAGGTTTAGCGATTGATTTATTTATTTTAATGGCTGGATGTCTATATAAGCCTCAGCTTTATGGACCTCAACATGCAACTGTACCCTCCAGCCAACCTCGTGCATCTCCATGCTCTGTGGATTGGATACCTTTCATATCCCCCCTGGCTCCTATGGGAAACCAAGTTGAGACAACAAAGATGCACAGTAGCTTTCAGATAATTAAGTACACATCCACATTGCTGTCTCAAGTGAGTTTAGGGATTAATTTTATTGTTGACTTTCATTGGGATTTAGATTCCTAACGTGCTTTGGCTCCTGGAGATTATGGATCCAGTCAAAGTAGGGATGAGGGCTTGTGTGGCATAACTGTCCCTTAAAAGTTGCATCCATTTAGCAGGTGGAATTAACAGAAATGGTGGAGTGTTTCTTCTTGTTGGCCTCTGTGCTACTCGTAACTAGTTTACTTATTATTCTTACACTGCCAGAGCTTGTGTATTTTGTATTTAAATCCGTGTTTAAAATACAACTAAAATTTGCCTGTTGACAGCAGTTGCATCATCTTTTAATTGGTGAGAATAGCTAATGGAGTATTCAGGTTCTAAAATTAGTTGTTTATTTTTCTTTTCTTCTTTGCCCAAGGGTTTTGCATCAGATTATATGGCTTCTGCATAACTGTTTGTGTTCCAAAGCAACACCTTTGTGTGGTTTTAGCTATTTAAGTAAGTGTTAAAAATACGGGCTCGGTGACAGCAGTTTCAGAAGCTGTGACTCTTTAAATTGTTTCTTACAAATTTGTTTATTCATTGTAAAGTGCTTCTCTTTTGTTTACTGTGAATTAATTCGTTGTTATCTTTGTAAACCTGGGGCGCAAAATGTGCAAGCTTACAGTGTTTTATCTTAGCATAATGACAGGTCCTCAGCTTTTGCAAATTGTCATAGCACCATTGATGCTACTGTTACTGTGGCAGTCTCCACCAGGTGAGGATTTGTACCCTAACTCCCATCATGTGATCCTTCTGAAAAATGACTGTGCATCTTCTTTTCAGTATTTCCATTTTGTCAGAGGTGCATGGTTTTGGTACCCTCTCTGTGGTTCATGGAGAGTTTTTCTTTTACTGCGTGATTCTCCTTGCTGTGGAGCAGGGATGTCTAGTCCTGTTTAAATGCTGGCTCTCTGGGGGGATGCTTGTCATGTGTATCAGTTCCTGGAATGGTACTCGTGGGCTGTGCTTAGTTTTTTGACCAAAGCTGTGGCTGTTGCAAAGGAAGGTGTTAAGTTTTCTGTCAACAGTTGAGTTGTTTTTTAAACAAGCAATTATTTGTTTGCCTATTTTGAAGCAAGGCCCAACTCTTCTCTGAGTAAAGCAGCTACCAAAATATATAAATTACCAAAAAAGTTATTGCAAATATTCTGTGATTATTTTTCTGCAATAATTCTGTAGTTATTGGCTGCAAAGCTCATACTGCAAATGTACAGCTGTATTAACAGCTGTCCTGTTTCTGTTTCACTTTTCTCTCTTAGTTTAAAGAGCCCTCTGATATTTTCTTCCCATGACAGTACTTGCAATTTGCAATCAATCCATATCGCGGTGTCCTTCTGATTAACTCAGTGACCTGAGCTGCACAAGCCTCTTGCTATCAGATTTTATCCAGTCCTTGAATAATTTTTGTAGCAATCTTTTTTGCCTTTTCTCCAATTTTTATGCAACTTATTTTTAGAAAGGTACACACTAGAACTAAATGCTGGTTTTATTCATATTGTATATGGACAATCCTATTGCCCTTTCTGTTTGTCTGAGGATTTTCAGTGACCTATTTTTCTGCCACAGAAAAAAAGCTCATGTTGATTGTTTGCCTAGCAAGACTTCGAGATTGTTATTGGAGTCAGTGCTGAACACAATACTCTGTTCTTCAGTGGACGTGGCCTTTATCATTAATTATTAGTGTTTTTAACTTTAAGAAATTATTTGAGTAGATTTTTTTTTTAGTGACTTGACTAAATCTGGGATGGCACCTTTACCAATATAAAGGCAGGCTTCTGCAGTTGTAATGTCTTCAATGCGTCTCTTGCTGTTTTTTCTTTGCCACCCCTGGCCATCAATTGCAGCACCGAGCAGTTTGTAAGGGAGTAGCAGTTAGTGTGTCCAGTGCATCCCATGATGGTCCAGGTGCACAGTGCATGCAATTGGGAAATTACTCGAAATGGTTAACTTAGGTTTGACTTCTGTATTACTGTGTTGCGAGCTGTGAAATCCTCACACATCTCCAGAACAAGGTTATGGCCTTCTGGTTGGTACTGAGCCCTCATGCTTGTCCCTGACTTGGCTAGCAGTTGAGCCTCACCTGAAACTCAGAGACTGGATTGCAGTTTTGATGTAAACCAAAGAAGGCAATAGATTCTTTTTTTAGGAGTGTTAAATGTTTTTTTTCCTTTGTTACCCCATTCTCTCACCCCCTTACTGTTACTCATGCTGCTATTTTTGGTAAAACTGCATTTCTTGTAGTGTCCTCACTTTCTCCTGCTGGATGCAGGTAGGAGGGAGTAGATACGGAGCAAACTGTAGGAATTTAGATCTGCTCTGCTGCTGTGACTGGTTCCATTAGGATGTCCTCCCTTGGAGGCATTTTTAGCTTGCACCTGTGACTGTTTTGAGTGAGCTTGTACCATGCACCAAATGAGGACAAATGATCCATTCTCCCCCTGCTTATGTGGCTCTGTCTGTGAAGGTGGAGAGATGCTTCCTTATGACTGAAGTAGAGAGGAAGTCTGATATTCCAAATGTGAGAGCCTTCAGCAAAAAGCACGCAGAAGATCTGATCCATTGCTGTAAGCTAATATTGGATCAAGTTCTGGCATGCTGAAAGGATCATAAACTTAATTGTGCTTGATTGTAGCTGATACCTCTCGTCTGCTTCAGGAGGACAGAGTGCAGGATGAGCCAGGTGGGTCCTGGCAGTGGGTGCTGCCTGAAGAGCTGGGAGGAGCTGCTAGGCAGCCTGCCAGGAAGGTTTTAACTAACACTAAAAGTGATGGACTGGGCGGTCATCAGCAGAAGGCCCTTCCAGCATCCTTCCTGTGTACCTGAAGCACCTGGTTGCTGCTGCTCAGTGTCCCTGCTTGCCCTGGAGGACTGCAGGAGCACCATGTACCTGTGACTACTGCAGCCTGGGAAAGGCTCGTGGCCAGAGACTCTGCTGTGCATGGAGGGGGGAGCGTGGTGCTGCCCGGTGTTGTTACTTGCTAAAGCGTGAAGCCTGCAAGTAATGGTAATACAAATGTATTTCAATTTGTAACCTGGCCTTCTGTATCAAGATTGGACTACTTCTATTCTGTTGCACATGTGCTTCACTTGGGGGAACATGCTGATAGTACTTAACATTTAATTGCTTTTCTTGATTTTATTTGTAAATTAGAATCTAGATGTTCTGTAAGAGGAGGAAAAAAACCTACAGCTTAATTGGACAACATTTTAGAGTTTTAAAAAAAAAAGACACAAAGCTCTCCAGCATTTGGTGCTGAGACAAATGCAAACTTATTTATTGATCCATAAATATGATATCATATTTTAACTACTGTCTAAACTGGAGGTCATCTCTAAACTAGATTACTTAAGAATCTGTCTATCTTATCGCATCTTGTACTCATTTATAGTTGTTTCCATTTCTGGCTTTGTCAGAGAGACAGCTAGTGTTTCAACCTAAATTAAAATCAATAAGAAGCAATTTCATTTGTTTTTTAACTACTAGAGCAGGCTTTTTTTTTTTTTCTAGCGAAAGTCTGTATGTTCAGCTAAGTCACTTGGTTCGTTCCATCAAGATAATTGCCAGACCTCATTAATTCCTAATTTTTGCATATGTAGGAATGGGTTTGTTTTCCAGTGTACCTAATAAAATGTCAAATATGATTTAAAAATAAACATTTATTTTAAATCATCATTGGGAAGTAAATGCGGTAAAGAATCCTTGGCAGTTAGAAGTAGTTTAAAAACAGTTGGAGAGGAAGCATATGCTTGGGGAGCTGTGAATGGGTGGCTGTTGGTGCAGGAGCCCTGCACTAGCAGGGCAGTCCAGGCTTCCCGTGGCATGTTTGGGCAGGGAGGACTTGCAGTGAAAAAGCCGGAGTCTAGTTCTTTGTGCCTTCAGCCCTTGGCTTGGATATGTCTGCATTTCACTAATTCATGTAAGAAGCTGCTGTCATGTTGTCAGCTGGCTCTTTTACACACAGCCAGCAGATTGCCAGCAATAACAATTAACCTGGGTCAAATTCAACATGGAATTCAGGCTGAAGCAATGTTGGTGCTTCCCAGATAAGGCAACGGTGAACCAGAACATAGAGTAAATATCTGCAGGTAATGCTGTGAAGGAGTGTCCAAAATAGGATGTGTTGCTGCTCTGGTGAGTTGATCACAGGGTGCACAAAATCATTCTCTTTAATTTGCAGTACAGGCTGCCCGAAATGGACAGAAATGGACATGTTACTGAGTAATGGTTGTCCTCGGTGTCACTTTATGAAGGTTCAATTTTCACTGGCAAGGCTTGCTGTCACTGGTGGTGATACCTAGCTGGAATTAGTTTGTCTTCAGAAACGGCATTTCCAAAAAGGGTAGACTAGCTGCTACAGAGAATAACCTGGCTTTTACGTGGAAGCTTTTGGTAAGGTGTTTGCTCCACCTCTTGTGTGTTAAGTGAAGTTTGGCATCCAGCATAGTAGGGCCCATGTCTCTGGAGCATTTTTATTCCTTTGTGTCTTGTATTTTAAATTGTACAAAGTGAAACTTTAATCCCTCCAGAAATTAATGTGTGTGTTTTTTTTTTCCTTAAGATGGATGGTTGGCTGCTGTAATACTGCTCACTGCTTCTCATAATTTCAGAGAAGTTGAAGAATTCTTGGAATTCTTAATTCTGAATACCAGAACCTCTCAGATGGTCTAAATCTAATTTCTTGCTTAACTGTCTTTCTTTGAAGCTCCCAAGTAGTATGAGCTACCAGTTATTTTAATCTGTTGTGTTCAGTTTTCTCTCACCTTTTCCTTTCTTCCCCCATTTTTTGATTGAGATATGTTAATGAATCAAGGAAGAGGGCAAACAAAAGGCATAGAGGTAGATCTGGTTACCCTGGTAATCAAAGCAAATGTCTATTCCTTGAAGTTGCTGCTAAAGCAATGCTTTATAGGAACAAAACATAATTAATAACTAGATGATACTGATGAAGAGCAAACTTCCTTCATCCTTGAAGGCAACTTCAGGTTAGTGCATGAACTGTTTAAATATGATATCAAAACAGCAAATGAGTTCTCTTTAACTAATCACTTAAAACCACATAGGAATTTGTGCTTGTGTGCCAAGAAGCCAGCTGTGTTTGAAGTGTGAGCAGACCTGGTATACACTGATCCAGGAAAGCAAGGTAAAAGTGAGTTGCCCCACGCTAGTGATGCCTACAGTAAGTGAATCCCAAGGAAAAGTTTATTACAAGGAATAATGCACAACAGCACAAACAGATTCTCTGTCAAAAAGGTAATTAATACCTCATGTCAAGCACTATCTGCATGTAGTGCTTTCTCTATTTCATGCTATTAAGTAGTGTGACCTTTTCTCTTTCAACAATTAGCTTTCAAGGTGAAAACCAACTTAGGAAGTAAATTAACTTTTTTTTTTTTCACTGGGTCTGAGGAGCCTTCTGGTTTCCCAGCAGTCCTGATTACACCTTCATGCTTTACAGTTTTGATAGCTATCTTGATCAATTACTCTTCATTTCTGTAGTTTGAGATTGCATTTCCCTATTTGCTTCTGTACTTGGGAGCCATCATCTGGCTCGTTGGGTGTAGGCTGTGCCTGCAGAGGCAGACACAGGTGAGGCTTATAAGATGCATGCTGTCAATGGATGACAACTCTAGCTTGTCTCATTTGCACTCTATTAGTAACAAGTTCACTTGCTAAATAATTCTGTTCTGATCTTTGGTTTTTAATTTATCTGACAGTTGTGCTTTCTGCTGAACTGATGAGGCTATGAGCACCCTTGGTAATAAAGGAGCGCTCACTTTCTTTGCAAAGCTGGATGCTTTTATATATGCTGAATATGAAAGATAGGGATTACATTTTGATTTGCCCTTTTGCTTTTATTTGTGAAATAGTGGCTATCCTGGAGTTTGCTGCATTTGATTACATTCCTTGGAGGTAATGTCAAAGCTCATAGGCCTTACTCAGAGTAGTCTGTCCCGATGAGTTGAAAATAAAATGCATTGTTTTTGTGAATACAGCTTCTGTTCTCGTTGACAGCCTGGGCCATGCAATACTGAGCAAAAAGAAGGATCAAAGCCAGTAGCACTGTCCTGTCTGCTAGGGAAAGCTGATGAACTGTTCGGTGCTTCCCTTGGTTCCTGTCAGTGACTTCTGCTGTGATTGATGTAAGCAGCATCAACAAAAATTGGACCTTACTGCTAGCTCTCGTGCTTGTAAGTAAAGTGGAGAGAGCTCAATTTCTTTTTCTGCTTAAGCCCTTGCTGTCCTTTCACATGTGCTATACAAGAGGCCTGCTTACCTGTTTGCACTGTATTACATGACTCTGTTGTCCTGCCTTCCAGGATGATAAGCTGTTTGTGAAGGTGTTAATGCTGTAGTTCTGTGTATATCAAAAGAAGAGCTTGAAAGGTCTTTCAGCTGGGCTACACGGACAGTACACTTTTTGAGTGTTTTTAATATTTGCAGTCGCTCTTCAGAAAGCTTAGGCTGAAGAAGTGGCTGTTATTTAGAACTGTCAATACCTTTAGAAAGCTGCTTTGCCGCCCTTTTGCTTGTTCATCTTGACTATCTTCCACGGATAAATTGTTCTGATGGTCATGGCCTTTGTGGTTATTCTGGTAGTCTTTGCCATGGGGCTTGCACAACCATCTTCCTTGCTGCAAAAGCAAAATCTAGCAAGAACTGAGGTGCAACCTTCCTGAGAACTGTCTTGTCCTGCTCTAAGTGTTTGCCTCTCACCTGCATGCATGCTTCCATCTGCAGGCTCCTTTCTCTGCCCCATCCCTTTCAGGAGTAACTGGACCCCTTGTGGTTATGCAGTGTTTGATATCTAGGGCTTGCTTGTGCTTCAGGCTGGGATCACCAGTGCCTGAATGCATGAGCATTCCTCTGACCATTGGGATTTCAGGTATTTTGCATCTCTTGTTACTCTAGGATCAATCTCCTGATTGCTCTGGTCTGTGGAGCACTTCTGAGGTGCTGTTTTGTATTCAAGTTGCTGTGTACTGCTGTGCAGAATCATAGAATGGCTTGGGTTGGAACGGACCGTAAAGATTGCCAAGTCCCACTCCCCAGCCATGGGCAGAATGTGTGTTTGCCCAAAGCCCCATCCAGCCTGGCCTTGGCCACTTCCAGGGACGGGGCATCCACAGCTTCTCTGGGCAGCCTGTGCCAAGTGCCTCCCCACCCTCTGAGTGAAGAATTTCCTCCTAATATCTAATTCTAATATTTATGTATGAATACTACTGCTTTTAAATACCTGGTATAATAATGATTAAGCTTCAGAATTCTAAACCTGAATAGGTTTCTTCCACTTGCAAAGCATTTAGTGGGTGTATCAGAAGAAATGTTCAGCAGATGTTCTAGTAATAGAGTAAAACTGACTTTGCATAGGGTATTCATAACGAATGTCTGAATCCATGCTTACAGACAGAAATGCAAGATGAGAGGGTTTTTCTGGGGGAAGAACAGTTCTGTCCAAACAACACACAAGGCTACTTTATAGGGTAGTAAAATTCTTTGGTAGTGATACTGACGTCAAGTAGCCTTGTGATTCCTTTGGCTGAAGTGTATTTAGCTAATGCTTTTATTGTAAACTTTGAAGCCAGTGTTGTGTGTAGGTGTATTAAAGCTGCTGGTGCCTGTTAATTTTGCACCAGAGTTTAACTAGTAAGGAGAAAAGCGTTTACATCCTACTATATAATCTAACCTATGGCGGACTGTTGGTTTTGGTCTGGAAAGAACCTTCCCTGTTAAATTCATTGGGGACTTCTACCTTTACTGTGATGGTGCAACGTCAGATGAAATCTGATTAGTGAGTGATTTATTGCAATGTTGACAAGAAAAAGCTATCGAGTACAGGATATGTTGATAAAGGGCAATGATACTTCATTGCAGTTTCTTCCCTGAAAAGCTACAGTGGCATTCACGTTTGATTGTTTACATGTTGTTTCATCAGTTTGGGCAGTGTGTGTCATTGAGGGGAAGTGTGTGGAGATTGCTTGTTTTCAAACACTAATGCCTATAGACACAGTTTTTTCAATGAGTAAAACTAGTGAAGAAGCAAGCTATTTGTGCGGTTGGGTTTGCAGTCAGATTGCTCCCTCTTCCTGTCTATGCTCTATTTTGCCAACTATATATTTTCTTTAGTGTTTTAAGAATAAGACTGAAAAAGCAATAGAAACTGTGGCAACAGAGTCTATAAAATACATACTGGTGTTCTAAAAATCAATTTAATTTCAGCATGCATTTTAACATAAACTTCAGCTATAATTTCCTTTGCCACTTCTTCCACATTTCAACTGTTTTCTGTGCAAGAAGTGTTTGTGAAGCCCAGAATTTTCACCATGCAACACGTGAGGAATCTGCAAGTGGTGATTAGAAGGTAATGGCACGGTATGATAAAACAGATCAGAGGTGATGTGCCAAAGGAATGAAATAAAAATAATTGAGGGAATCTGATGATAATCTTCAAGTAGAAGGGGGGGGAAAAAAAAAGACAACGCAACAAAACAACTGATTTTCTGGGGGACTGTGGTATGGGATTTTGGACTTGCTGCTTTCTGATGTCCTGGTTTGAACCTTACTCTGAAGAAATGTAGGACTCTAAGAGCTATGGGGTATGTTGCCCCTACAGACCCTGATGTCTCCTGATGTTCCAGTATCTCTGAGAAGGGCAGCGATGGACTGGGCCACAGCTATTTCTGAAATGACGAAGCTGGACAAACACACTAAAAATACCCTCCGAAGTTGGCTTGTGTGTAACCAGCACTTCTCAGCTGACAGTCTGCATTTTCATCACTTCCAGGATGTTGAACCAGGTTGAATTGCTCTAGCTTTTGTTATTGGAGTTGGATCTGACAGCTACAGAAAGGCTGAACCTGATACCCTGTCTGCCTCACAATGAAGGCCGGGGTAAACACATTGCACCTGTGACTGGCAAACTGAACTCCTTTGTTTTCCTTAGACCAAAGTTATTCTTGATTGAGAAGCATTTAAATCTAATTAGACTTGAACAGTTTGGACCACGTTGATCACAATGTACTCATACGTGGTCTGTCCTGGCTCCTTATGTTTCTGTATTGTGTGATACTTAAAACACTGCAGTGAAAGGGGACTCTAAGGAAGGCAGCCTGTTGTTTCCTTGCGTTCAGAGGTACTACTCTGGTCAGAAGCATGTCGTGAGATTCCTCATTGTGTTCTTCCAAAAGTGTGAGTGTGGCTTGCGGGTTTGGTTTTGGTTAATGTGGGAGCTTTGGTAACTGAAGATGCATGTCTGGATTAGAAGCCCTGAGGAGGAGGCTGTACTTTCTCCCTCACAGACTCTGACTCAGCCTGGTGCTAGCAGAAGTATTCGTGATGCCTTGGTGAGTTGCTACACGGGGTGAGGAGTTGCATGCCCTGGCATAGATGGTCAAGACTGAAGCAGCTTGCTGAAGCCAGGAGGCTCCTCTCACTGTTGTGGCAAAGGGGATGGTAAATTCCTGTGCTGCGGTTAGTTGGGCTTAGGTGAATTTGGGTATGAAATGGTGAGACTTCATCCTGCTTTAAGTAATCTGTGTGGAGACAAAGGGTGAGAGGGCAGCCAGGGTACTGTGGAGCTCTCTGCAGCTTGGGAGAGAGGAAGACTAGGATAGGAATTTGCATCTTGGTATAGGAAACTCCTAGATACTGGTGTTGGCACACCGTCAGTGAGATTTGGCTGCCAGACAGCTTTCTTGGCCTGCAAACTGTATGTGCAGGTACCAGTAGCACTGATTCTGCTTTCTTTGGGAATGAAGACAAGGAGAAGTGTACATTGCACTGCAGAAGATTGATCTGTTTGAGGGGGTCCGGGATGCTCCTGAGGCCTCAAAGGTATCTGTGTGGGCAGATATTGCCGTTCTGTGGCAGTGCTCATTCTGAGAACCTTGACAATGGGGAAGTCTGTATATATTCCCAGGAGACGTTGTTTTCCACTAATGGCTTGAATTCTTTTTGGATGCACCTGTCTACAAGCCCATCCTGCACTTCAGAAAGAAGCCTTTCCTCAGGGTTATCTTCATTTTCATGTGTTTCTGACCTAGGGGACATTACAGCTCTCTTTACCCTTTGAGCTTCTGGAGGGCTAGCTTCAGGATAAATCTGTCTTGCTCTTGAACTTCATAATCATGAAGTCAGTGTTGATATTGAGCTGAAAGAATTTTTGTAGCCTTCAAAGAGGACAAAGAGCATTAGTCTTTCCATTTTGCTTTAATTAGATAGCTCTTTTCTCTTAGAGGCTAGGAGCTGATAAACCAGTGTGCAGTAGCAGAGACAGATTAAAAAAATGATACATCCACTAATTACCAAATAGTTTCTGAAAAAGCAATTCTTTTTGGTGTGTGAAACATCATCTCTGATGGCGTTGGTATGCTGTTGATCATGCAACAACCATCTTTGCAAGCTTGAGTTTTCATTTAGAAAGGCATAATTGTTAAATATTTGGGCATTCATACTCCCCCTGGGTTGATCAACTATTTGAAATGAATTATCTCAGTGCTGTCACAATTAGAGAAAGGCAGGCTCAGGTGAAAGGGTTTGTCAGTTTTGTAGACTGGAGAGAGATGCTTTGTGAAAATGAACATCCTCCCAAGGTTAAATTATCTATTTAAAGCTCCTCCAATTACAATGCTGGATTGAAGGATTTTTTCTTTGCCTCTTTTTTTTTTTTTTTTAATGTGCATAAGAGTTAGCAGAAGACAAATGACATAATTGGAAGGGAGAGAGACTTTATATGTGCTTGCTTCTAAAACAATGAGGAGGATAAGAAGATGACAATGCCGGGGACAGCCTTCAGACATCCTAGTCCTTTTTGGTTGCCTTAATCTCAAGGAGCCTTTACAGGATGGGAAAGAAAGGAGGAGTTAGCACACCTGAGAGAATTCACAGGAAGCTTTTGCACAAATACTATGTGAGGCTTGCTGCCATCTGGCCTATTCTGTAAGAAAAGGTAAAAAAGCAACCATCATATCAGGATGTATAAGCAGTCTACTTTTTTCTCCTGTATAGCATAAAAGCGTGCATTACTGGTGAGCTGAACTGACATATTTCTTTGTGCACAAGATATAGCAACTTAAATGAAAATTATACTCCTAGCAAGAGAATGCACTCTGTTTAAATTAGATAAGGAGATTATGACAGAAAAAGATCATTGAATAAGGAGGTTTTAAACTAGCCAGTGAAATAAATGCATGAATTGAAACTTTGTCTTGCCAGGATTTATTAATAAAACACCGTGACGTTTTTGGAATACAACGAAGACCTTCCTTTGAAGGTTAAAATGTAATTTATGTAATTGTGTTTGTGTAATTTGACTTCAAGATATGTCTTTGTAATCTGGGAAACTGCAGATCTTGTTCTGATATAGTGTATTTTTCTTGTGCCTCGTATTGACACATCTAATTACCGTATAAATATATATTTGGTTTAAAGCCATTGCACTGCACTCTGGACCTTGAATTTCACTTTCCGGTCCATAACGATGATTTCTGTATGGATCTTATCTGTGAGGCAGCTGGCCACTCTTGCTTATTTCTTCAGAAGCACACGCATCTAATTGCTATAACATCACCTTGCTATCACAGCGCAGAAGAAATTGTACTGTGTGTTGCCTTAACTTTTCCCAACTGCAGGATGCCCTCTTTTGGCAGGGAGACCAGAACACAACAGTCACAGGCATCTTCTTGTCAGGGGCTGCCTGGGGCTTCCCCAAGACAATCCCTGGCATGTGCATGTACACTGCTTCAGCTGGTCCTTTACTGAAAGCCTGCTTCCTGCTGGACTGGGATAGATAAGTAGTTATAGGCAAGGCAGCAGTCATCTTTGGTAAGATGTCTATGCAATTATGAATATATTACTCTAATAATGCTTGCATATTAGATGGGGTTTTAAACTCTTGAGTTTTCTTAGTACAAAGCTGGAGCTGAAACTGTACTGCTGGAGCTCCAGCACTACAAAGCTGGAGGTGGACTAGGAAAAAATCACAATTTAGCGCTATGATGTTGCTAAATTCCTTTGAAATCCCCAGAAAAAGTGGGGCAAGCAATGATGCATATTTTTAAGGCATTAATGCTACGTGCTGAGTTTGTTCGTCTAGAGAATCTGAGACGAGACTGCTCTTGGCTGATGAAGCAGGGAGAGATTTTAAATCTGGGATGAGAGCTTCAAACATTGCAGAGAGAGGTAAATACATTGGCAAGAGATTCTTATGTGGGGTTGAGGGTACAGTGTCACACTGGAGAGTCAGGTCACCAGAAATCTAGGTGTCATCAGAGCAGACTTGAAGTTGGGTTATTATCGTGCTGCATTAACTTCTCCATTGTCAGGGCCTGAAGAAATGGCTGTTAAAAACACTTTATACTTCCAGTGGTTTTAAGTCTTAAAATTGCACAGATTTCTTCAAAATTATTTTTGAAATATACCTCTTCACATAGGTATTGATTCTTAAATGAATGCTATGAGGTTTGAAAAGAAATTGCACCGTTTACAACGTATTTCTTTGTCCTTGGATTGAAATATTATGTATAGAGTTCAGAGCAGAAGACGTTGAGTGAAGTTATACAAGCTTAATAAAAATAAACCTACACATGACTTTGCATAAAAGGGAGAGAAAATCAAAGGACTAACAAATTTGCATAGATAACATTTGAATTTTTAATTCATATTGCACTTCATTGCAAGGATGTCATTTTTAATTAAGAATAAAATGTGGTAGATATTTTAAATGGGAAATGATTATAATTGCAGATGGAAATTGAGCTAAACTGCTTTAATTAATTGTTAAAACTTAACATTTTCTTTTTTGTTTCTTGTTTATAAACTTGTGGTCTGTGGACACTGACATTTGTTTTGTGGATGCATGTGTTTAAGCATACAATGTTTAAGGTGTGAAATATTGGGAGCAAGCAGTTCGAGTCTGAGTTGTGTCAGTTACTTGAGACTGTATGGATGGACTTTTGAGCATCTTTGGTAGACAGACTTTGCTGTTTGCAGGATTGGTGTGAAATTGCAGTGTAAAAACTGCTCTCAAAACATCTTTTTTTAACCATATTTGTCTTTCGCTGCGGGTTTCACAGATGGTGGAAATACTTCACTGGAGGAAAATGAGGCGTTGTTTGTACCCAATGACAGTTGCCTTTGAGTTCTCCATTGATGAATATGACAATACCGTATTGATCTGAATTTAACCCTGCAGGATTTCGTTGATCTGTTGTGCTCTGGGTCTGTGTTTAGCTGATGTGGCCCCTCAGGATGCCGCAGGCAGCTCAGCAGGCCCCTGCCTGCGGAACTAAGGGAGGGTTGGGGGACACAGCTTCTGTCAAAAAAAAAAAAAAAAAAAAAAAGAAAGAAAAAAAAAAAACCTGCAGCAGCAAAAGCCTGCCTGGGTGGAAGGTGTTGGCATTGGAAGGAAAGGGCTCCAGGCCTATGCAGAAGCCAGGGCTGTTTTGCTGTGCCGCAAGGGTCTTCTGGGCATAGCTGTTTTGGATACTGCCCAGCTGGAGGACCAGGCCTTTGGCCCTGCATGAAGCACCAGTGCAGGCTTTGGAAGTGGGGAGCTGTGGGGTGACACGTAACTTCTCACTGCACACTTTGCTGTTTTTTCTTGATAAAACTTTGCTGAGGTTTCTTAAGACTGTACCTCACCTTGTATGTAGGGAAATGCAGCAGGAAAACCTACAGAACAAATGTCTCCTGTCCGGATAGGTATGGCACCTGAGGTAAAGTAAAACATTTTGAGAGAATTATTAAAAATGGAAGTTTCTGCTGCCACTTGAAAACGTGGAAGAGTTATTTACCGAGCTTAGAGCTTTGTGTCCAGAAAGGATTTTGAAGTGAACAAAATTAGTGTTGCCACTTATGTTAAGAGCCGTGTATGAAGTCTGTCATCTCTGGCTGCAGAGGGACTTGGAGAGAAGTACAATTAGCGCTAATTGGAGTTGTCTGAATCTGTCTGTTGGTGTGAGAACGGCCCCTCGAAGTGATTGGCAGGAATTACCTGTCTGCTCTAATTCCCTGTAGGGCTGGTCTGTTGCATTGCAGCACATCACCAATGAAATGAGTGTTTACCAGAAGAGACCAGCTAGCGCCCGAGTTATCCATGCAGCACAGATACTGAGATTTAATGTGAGTTATGCAGGCTGCTGGCTAGCTCGTACACGGGTTGTAATAAAGATGTACTAGAATTTTCTTCCGAGAAGACGAGAGTTTTGATTCCTGCAAGTTTCATTGCTCTGTGATACCCTGCTGCATGGGCAGTAAAGGAGGTTTGGCATACCAAAGAGTTGTGTAACCTTTTCAACATGTGTGGGATTCCTTTAATTTGTTTTTCCTTGTCATTTAGAAAGCAGCACTTTGGCTGAAATCTTGCTTGTGATACCTGTTTTGTTCTTGGGAAAAAAATTGCTAAAGTAGATAAAAACTATATATGTAGAAAGAAACATCTCCGCTTAGTTTTGTTGCCCCATGGGCAAATAAAATAGGAACCTGAGAAGTAAACTAACATTCGGTAAAATGACAAAAGAATTTACTTGAATGACAATGTGGTGTTTTTCCCTCTAAAGTACCCAACCAGAGATATGAAGTATGGTAATGTCACTAGGGTAATATACAGCTGATAGCAGTGCGTTCATTTGCATTTCTTCCCCTTACCTTGTGTTTCTTTTTTTCCCTGAAGCACATGTGTTGGGAATTGAAAATGCAGTTTGCCTATTATACACTGGCAGTAATCTTTCAATTTTTTTAATGTAAAAAATGAGGCCACAAACATGAGCAGCCACTGATGTATGGGGCTATTGATGGGAATTGAATTTGCAAAGGGAAAATGGGATTTGGTTGTAGTCTGAAATGATAATGATGTAGCCCAAATGGATTTGTAATGGTCATTCATTCATTTTTTTCTGCAATTTTGTGGCTTGACAAAACATATTTATGCAGGTGACTATGAAAGTAGCGTAGGTTCACTCTGAGTAGGAGTTAATAGCTAATGGCAAATAATAAGTATGCAAAGTCTGAGCTTGAGCCTATTCCCACAGACTTCATTAGGTGAATGAAGAGATGCTGTGATTTATTTCCCAAAGAGGGGAGAAATAGTTGAGGTAGCGAGTGCTTATTTTTGTGGGATTTAGGGAATAATAAAAAAAAGAATCTACCTTGACAGGGATTCTTAGAAACACATGGATTTGTTGTTTCAATCTTGTGAATACTTCATGCAGTGCAGCAAATGTACAAGACACTTAGCACAATGTCCAGGTAAAGAAAGACCTTGCCCTGAAGTGTTTGCATTCTGAGATGAAACTGATGTGTGGTCCATTGAGATGTTATGTTCCATATCTGTGTTCCTGTAAGCTGTAGGTGTACCTCAGGGCTTCCCAAAACCTATAGCCTGAATTTATAATTTGGGCTGCCAGGGGACTGCAGAACTTGCAATAAATCCCACGTGCAGTTTTATGCACCTGTGACTTCTGTCTTGGTCCGATTCCAGGGGAGCCCGTCGTTCTCATCCATCCTGTGAAAGTGAGTGAAGAAAGATTTTGCTGGTGGTTTTGTGGCCATAACAAACTGGTGACAGCAAAATGATGGATGAATGGTTGGCTGTGTTGTGTGGTGTTTTTTGTTTTGTTTTGTTTTTTGGACCAATGAATGTAACACTCAAACTGCTTTACATTTTAACTGGAGTATGATCCTTGTTGAACTTGGTATAATTCAAAAATATGAATAGGAGTAATTACGGAATGTAGGGGAAAAATGATTCTGGCTTTATAAATATATTTTTTTTCCATTTAAAATCAATACAGCCAGTGGTTCAGATGCAAAGGATGAATTGTAAAGGCCCATGTAAAGGAATCCGATCTCCAGCTGCAGAAGACAAGTGTGTGGGGAGAAACAGCACTGATTTACCTGCAGTTAATATTGCCCCTATTTTCTTCTTACCACTGATGAAAGCACGGGCTTTCTGGAAGATGAAAAAAAAGAGCTTGGCTTCATGCTCTGAAGCCAAGTTGTGATGCAGTCCTTGGGGGGCCTCCCCCGAGAGAACAGGCACCTAGAGGAATGCTAATGCTGGGCAGGAAACCGCCTATTGTGAGCAGAATAGCTTAAGTATTTCCTGCAATGTAACTTCAGCTATTTTGGCTACAGGCCTTACTGCTTTTGTGTTTTTTTTAAGCATTCCATGAATGGTCTTGATGCAGAAAGGCTGTGAGCATCATAAGTCTGTTTATTTTAATTGGCTTTGCTATCCTGATAAGCTAAAGGCAGAAAGTCAGGCGGCTCGGAGGGCTGCGGGTGGGGCTTCATTTGTTTAAATATCGGCATTTGGAAACTGCAGGGCTGTCAGATAACTGAGCGAGACTGACGTGGGCTGAGTTACTGACATCCCATTTGTGCGAACCGTTCTGGGCAGAGACTTTCCCTGTACGGTGCTGAGCGTGCTGCAGACCTCTGCAGAGCTTTCCAGTGCCATGTCCATGTAAGCAGCACAAAGGGATGGGGCTTTTCTGTCTCCTTCTGTTGTGAAGGATGGCGCTTTCCTCTCCTGTTCCATTTTTTTTTTTTTTTTTCTGGTCTGTTTTGCACAGTGATAAACAAAAAGCTGCAAATACCAATACATGTTGGTCACTTCTTAACAGTCACATTTGGTTCAAGAAAACCTGTGCTGGGTCTGCCCTTATAAGAGTGCTGAAAGACTCAGTGAACTTTGTTTTGGCTATGAAGTGGCAAAACATTGTCCCTAAAGTCTCAAATGCTGAAGTAAAGCTTGATTTTGCCACTGATAACTCTTAATGTATATATTATTATTGTACTATTGTTTATCAGTTCTAACAGAGTTTATTTTCTATGAGAGATTTAATCGTACTTTTTGTCCATCTGTGAAATTTACTGATTATTTAAGCTTATTTTTGGTGATAATTTTCTAGTCATTCATTTCAGGATTTATCTTACGAATTTGTATGGTAGTTTCAGGAATTCATGGGTACTTTTGCGGTATGAAAGCTTAGGCTGCTGACTTCCTTAGTCTAGATACCATGTCAGTGGTTTCCATGCCTGGAATCACCCAAGTGAAACACAATAGATTAAACCTAATCCAAACTGTTTTGCATATAAGATTTATTTCAGTCCTGTGCCCTATGAAGCCTGAAGATCGTTCATCTTACTTAAGAACTGCTATCAAATGGGTATGCTAGATGAGATGTAACTGGATGTAAGTTTAGCCTTCCTTCTGTGCAGGGCTCTCTTGTGTGTCAGAAGCTTGTATGTGATACAGGGCCAGCTTAGTTTCTCTTACCCTTTACAGAGCAACTGCAACCAAGTACTTAATTCTGAAGAAACCTTAATGGGACTGAAAGTTTCAGAGCTATTTAGGATTGGCTGTTAAACAAGGCAGCTCCTCATGATACAGTAATTAATGTTTGTGAAGTGGTGTTCTGGAATTATCGGGGCTGTCATGTAATTTGCACTTTAAACAAGCATAAGCTCAGGGGAAGGCGTGCACTAAAGTTATTTCTGAATTTTACCCCAGTGCAGCAAGTGTTGTAAAAGGCTTTTTACAGCTGCTGGCACCTGACCTGTCTGACACGTGGTTCATGGGTGTCTCTTGAGGAGCAGTGCAGTTGCAGGCATAGATGGCAAGAAACCCTAAGAGCTGTCAGATAACACAAACCCACAGTTAGGCAATGTGATGTTCTGGCTCTGTACTCAAGGCACAGCCAAATAAAGGTGGGTGGGACCATTATGTAGTTGACTGTTGCAGCAGGAGCTCTTAGCTAATGTAGTTGAGCCTTGTACTTTGTGACTTCAATCCTTGGGTTCATATTCTGTCCATCTAGGTGTGTTACGTTGCAACTGTCGGTGCCCTTGGTTATGATGCTATGTTCTGCCCTTGCGCATTGGCTCCACAGCCCGTTTTCACCTCTTGGTTTCTACTCAGGAACATGCTTAAACATGAGCTTAAGTCCTGAGGTTTTTTCAAGTATGTTACTGCATTGGTGCCAGAATAATGAAAGTGACTTGTTTCTCACTAAACAAGTAGATTATTATTCTTTTAAAAACAAAACAAAAACACAGTCTGAAGCCCTGTAGTAAACTTTTCCAGAAGTCCTGTGGTTCATTGTGCTACTTGGTGTTTCCCTTCTATTTTGGCAAAATATACATTTGTTGCTGTAATAATGTGCTGCTTGTACATCACAGACTCTCCTTTGCACATTGCAAAGGCTGGGGGAGGGAATCAGCATATCATTTAAACCACATTTGTTTGAGTAAAGATCTTGTCAAGTTTCTTTTCTGTTTTAATATGGGCTTTCTTCTGTCTTCGGTGTTCTGCAGTGCAATGCGGGTCCACAGTGCTGCAGCTCAAGTGTGAAGTGTTTTGATAAAGTTGTATTAATAAAACTGAATTCTCAAGTGTAACCCAGCAATGTTCTGGTTGATCGGTGAAACTTTTTTTAAAGTGTATCCGTATATGTGCAGACATTTGTTCTGAGCACTTTTATTCAGCAGCTCAGGGTTCAGTTATTTTACTGGAAGTAGCAAGTATTTTTTGTCTTTTCCTTACTTAGCACCCGCATAAAACATTATGCTCATGAAACATTTATGGTAGCAATCCATTAACAGGAAGACAAAGGTTTTCCTCTAAAGAGGATCGCCAAAATGTCTTGCTGAAATGAAACCTGTTCTCCAGCTGTTTTGTATGCATTATTGCTGCCTCTTACTGAAAGTTTAAAAGGTCCATGTGATGTAATGCAGTGATACCTTTGTGTGCAAAGCTGCTTGGAAGCAATCTGAGTCAACAGGAAAAGCAATATCTTCTTAAAGCTTGTGACTTATATTAGTTTTGTGATCTCAGGTATGAAGGAGATAAAAAGGGCAAGGGTTTACTGTAGATTCTCTTGAAGGCATGTAGAGTTCTTGAAGTAGTAATAAATGGCAGATTAAAATTGATCTTAGTGAGACTTCCAATGTTAACCAGTGTTATGAAAGTAAATGACTTCAGCTTTTTGGCTGCTTCATCAAAGGGCTGTGTTGTATTGTGCTGTCAAGAAACTGCTTTACCTGAAAATTTCAGCTTTGTAAAGAGCCTTTCTGGAGCATCTGTAGAATAATAAGCTTAAAATTATAATGAATGATTGAACGACTATTTGTGTGTATATACACACACATCATTTTAATGGAAGAGATAATGTTCTTGAGGATGAGATTAAGGATTCAGAGGAGCATTAAAAGCAGAAATATTATTTCTAAGTGATGGGGAGATGAGAATTTATTATTAAAATATGTTAAAATAGTAATTAATACTGCTAGGAAATGGTAGAAGGAAAAGCTGTCTGGTTCAGCTGGTATAGATGAGCAGTTTTAAAACTACTGTATTCCATGAATCACTTCCTCCAAGTGACAGGATCGCTTGGTGTGTTACTTCTCACCAGCAATGACTCTGGCTTGAGTGCATTAAGTAGAAGAAAGGGAGAAATATGTCTATAGGTTCCCTTACAGTGACAGACAACTGACTTCCAGCTGCTGGGTGAACATGGTGATAGACCTAAAACTTGCAGCTGTTCAAGTACAGAACCTGCATACAGAGCACTGATCAAATCTACCCCCCAGCCAAAGCAGGCACGCTTCTGCTGAAGGTGCTGCAGTTGTACCTCTCTTCACTGCCTGTGGAGCTGGTGGATGGTTTTCTCTTCATGTGAAGGTATGAGCCCACAGTGCTAAGTGTCTGCCTTTGTGTGGGGAATATGGGGGGAACCTCATGGTATTCTCTACTGCTGAAAAAAGGCTCTTGGTTGCACCACGGATTTGAGTAAAGCCATATGTACTGCAGTAGTTCAATGGTGAAGGGAAGTTTTTATGAAATAAACTGAATTTTTTTCCTAAGCTATTTTCTGTTTGTTTGTTTGTTTTTTGTTGTTGTTGTTGTTGTTGTTTTTTTATTGTGGTTGTTTTTAATTCCTTATGGGCATAGTCTGAGCCAGGCCTGGCACTACTACTAGAATCCTAGAATCCCAGAATGATTTGGGTTGGAAGGGACCTTAAAGACAGTCTGGTTCTAACCTCCTGCCATAGGCAGGGATGCCACCCACCAGATCAGGTTGTCTAGCATGGCATTGAACACCTCCAGTCATGGGACATCCACAGCTTCTCTGGGCAGCCTGTGCCAGTGCCTCACCATGCTCTGAGTGGAGAATTTCCTCCTACCATCTAACGTAAATCTACCCTCTTTTAGTTTACTTCAAGATCTCTTTCTAACACTTTTGTTCTGGGAGGAATGCTCAAAAGTTTAATCCTGTTGTCCGGGCAATTGCTCAGAGAGCCCTGAATTAAAGGTGTTTGTATTTTTTTTAGTGAAAAGTATGATACATTATGTAGGCTATGTATCTCGCTGAGCTCCGTCATTTCCAGAGGAAGTAATCGCAATTCTGCAATTTTCCAAGTGCTTAAATGTCCAAAATCTGATAGAGTACTGGTATGTTTTGTGGTGAAGGCTTAGTATATTTTCTTGCATGGAAGAATAAAGCTATTCTATTTTTGTTCTGCCACACTAGTGTTAAATTCATGAAATGCAAATCTGAAGTCTACATCCTGTGCATATTTGCCTTAACTCTGGAAAGAAATAGAAGTTTATTATTACTAAGCACAGAACAATTTTTCAAGGTGTCGGTTTACATTCCTTTTGCTTACTAATGAACTATGAAAATTGATTACTAATGAGGTATAGAAATGGAGATTTTGCCTTTTCCCAAGTACAAGGGTGTTCTCTTCACAGTAGGTAAAATGACTTCTTATAGCTTGTGGAGAATATGGCTGTTCAAGATACTGCCTTTACTTCCTGTGGGGCCACAGCTCCCAACTTCGTTATTCGTGCCTGCAGTTTTCTTCTGATAGCTCTGAAAAGAAAGGTTTGTCACCAATTCATAACTCTCCAACACTCTAAGCAGATTCAGTATCTCTTGGCTTATTAATTTTACATGCAAGAATCAGAACTGAGCTTAGAGGTGATTTAGGTTTGTGTGGTAATGCTGTATTTCTGGATGTTGAATGCTGTGTATTGATCCTTATGTGCTGCATGGTGTTTGAGAGCAGCTGAGGTACTCTGTCTAGTTTCTTTTTTTAGTACGTGAGCACAAAGACATGGGAGACAGGATCTATGAAATCCGTAGAAGGAGGCAGAATGCAGACTTCCAGCCATTTGAATATCTTGTGAATAATGTGTAAAGGCTTTGGAATGGTTGTTACTGCTAAAGAGCCACAAAGGGTTGACTGACTGGGAAGAAAATAATTATAAACAAATATAGTTGAATATTATTTAAATGCCTCTCTGGAAAGAACATTTGCTTTTGGAAGGTGTCTAACAAAGCAATGTGTTTAAAATTCCTGGTTAGATGGATTAGAAAGTACAAATGATTTTTTTTTAAAAAAGCAACTTATGGCAAAAACTATAAACAGAGCTGTAACAGTAAAAACAACTGATAAAAACACCTCAATGAGGAATTATTGGTCAACTGATTTATGAAGAAATATTTTGAATGAAGTGGGACAAACCAAATACGAAGCTGTGTGAACAATAGTGTGAGTAAAGATGGTAACACAATTCATACTGAGGATTGCTGGTTTATGGGAAGCAGTTAAGCTTTCTGCAATGGAGCTTCAAGTTTGATTGAAACACAATGATATGATATGCTTTGATTTCTGTAAGGCACTTGATTTAGTTGTGCGTGACAGTTTAACTTAAAGAGGATGGGGTGGAAAGGGAGCAATAGCTAAAACTAGGCAAATTCAGTCCTGAAATGAAGCAAAAATGCTTAACCTGTGTGTCCCCAGTGGGTTGTAACAGAGTTTGGGTGCTGGCCCAACAGCACTCCGTGGTATTCCTGTGACAGTACGATCACATTCTGTCTCTAGAAATGGCAATTGAACAGATGCTTTTTTCCTCTTACATGAGTAGAAACAGCTAGTGCCATGGGAAGCTATGTCCGATGCGAATACCATCGGTTTGTTTGTTTTGCCAGTGTAATACTGTCAAAGCTTTATTGAATGAGCTGACTTCAAGCTGTTGATATAGTTCAGACCTTGGCAGCTCTCTAATCTCCTTGAAGCTTTAGTGTTTGATTGCATTCGTTTGCCCTGCAAATAGTCAACTGTGTAAGTTATCTCGAAGTGAGAATATATCTAAAGCCTGTATTTATAATGGACAAGGTTCATAGGAGTGCAGAGACCTTGTAAAGCACACATGGACTCCTTTTTGAATATGCAGTGCGATCTTGAGTTCTGCTTCCTGAAACCTGTCAAACGGAATCTTTACAAGAGTCCTGTGGACACTTAGCTTTAATTATTTAATGGTATGTGAAATCACTGGCAGCCTGCTGTTTGCAGGTCACTGCTGGGGTTTTATGTTGATTTTACATAACAGGTTGGACACCATCATTTATACGGAAAACAACACTTTTCTTCATTATTGGAGGAAGGAGTGTTATGTGAAATGATACTTGTTTTTCTTTTTTGGCAGTAGATGGTTGATAGAATTTCGTTGTGATCACATTTTGTCATCCGTGTCCAACAAGCATTCCTTTCCATGTTTTGTTAGGGTAATGAGTTCAGGAAAAGAAATGCTTGTGGTCTGTTCCTTGTTGATAAACTGTTTGCTTTTATACCTGGCATGATAGCCCAGGTGTAAGACAACTACTACTGTCAAGGCTCTGTAAATAGTTTCCTTCTAAAATGATTTAAAAACAAACAAACCAAAACCTCCCCACAGATGTTGACTGTCCCTACGTCCTGAATTTGATTACCCAGCCTCTGATCAACACAGCCTCCAGTAGTTATGGCTGCAAATTGATTGTTTGGTGTCTTGAAGGAAAGAAGTGAATGGATGGATGGTCTTTCTGTAGTGGCTGTCAGCCTGTACGTCTGTGGTTTTGCTGGAGGCATTGCAGCTCTGACTAGCGCTAGCGATTTGCTCTTAGCCCTACGTGGAGTCTTCTGTGGTGCCTTAGCACAAGTAGTCTCCGTGTCAGGGCACTGATCGGCTTTTGGAAGGAAACGCCAAAATCTCCAGAAATACAAGCTTTTCCAGATGGATCTGTTCCTATCTGTCTGGTGCATTGCACAGCTGTTCAAACTGCTGTGCTAGAGCAGTGGGAACAGTAACTACTGGAGAGGCGGGGGAGGATGTCTGCTTCCAAAAGCCTAAATGTAGCTTGTAGGTGTTAAATTTCTGGGGTTGTTTCTCATTCAGCTGTAGTATGTTGTAGAAGTTGCTGATCAATAGTACAAGCAGGTGATTAGCAATTCGGTTTCTGAATGCGTCTCTTAATCTGGCTGATTCAGTATGCTGGAAATGGAAGGATGTGGTGAAAAGCTAGTGATGGAACAAACAAAGAAAGCAGGATTTGAGGTGTTTTCATATGAACTGAGGCTAATGCCAATGGCTTACAAGTCATCAGATCAGGATTTATGTTTTAGAAACAAAAGAAAATCACGTGGTTACTCAAGGTCATTGGATCTGCTAAGATCACTCAATGAGGCATAGAAGGAAACATTCGGTGTTTAAAAAGAGGTTCACTGTATCCGATTGTACAAAGGAATCATTTTCCAGACACAGTGCTCATCAAACAGTGGGCTTTTAAATTCCTCCTTCATGCCTCCTGATATATCCTTCAGAAATTTTGCCTTTTCAAGCAATATGCAAGTATGTCAAAATTCAACTTATAAGGTCATAAAACTAACCTGAAAAGCAGGAACTTGAGATCTGTCAAGGATGAGCTTTCTAAAATGCAGCACAACTTGAAAAAGCGTTGGAGTGCTCTGCTCAGAGTGTAGAATAATTGTTCCTACAGGTATAAAACCTGTAGGTAGTCTAGGGTGTGGTGGTATGTGCTTCCATTCCTCTTGTGCATTGGTTGGTGCATGGATCTTCTGAAAATACAACATTTGAGCATTCATTTCAAGACCATAGTATCATGCAAATATAGCAGGCTAAAAAGTCCCTTTTGTCCAAATTGCTTTAATGTTGCCACTTGAACACTTCAATCTGCAGCCCTAAAATAGCTTTCAAATACAGCTTTCTGAATGGAACATATAAATAAATGCACTCTTCCTTTCCCAGAGAGGCAGGAAGGGTGTGTATGAGTTTAACTGTTTCATAAATCTTTCTCATATGAGCTACTAACACAAGACAATACTTCCCCCCCCAAGTACCAGGTTTGAAAGCAAACACTTATTTCTTGGTGGAACATGTGGTGGTATCCTGATATGATTAAGGACTTATTTCAAAACTCCTGTTTTTCCCTCAAGCAAGTAGAAGTTCAAATTAACACAAAGTTAGAAATAGCAAGTATAGAAATGCAGAAAGCCCTTAGGAAATCTGTTATATATCTTAATCTAGTTTGGAATTGCAGTCCTGTCTTTAAGAGTTTTCAGTCAGTAGCTTGTGAGGCTTATATGCAGTGCTTTCTGCTGCATGACTTCTTTTCTCTCACTGCATTTTCAATACTTACATCTGCTGCAGTAAATTGGCTTCAGAACATGTGAACTTCTATTGCTTAGAAATCAGCTAAGCAAACATGAAACCTCGATTTCAGTTTTGCAACCCAGATTTACCTGGTAACTTTCTCCTTTCTTCCTTTTTTTTTTTTTTTTGTGGAGTATTCAAGGTTTGTTATTACAGACAATTTAAATTCCTTTTCCTCCTAATCATCTCTTGCTTGCACATACAAGATAAGTCGTATATATGGCTCTGCTGGATTACTAAATTGACAAAGCACCAGAATAAACAGCAGTGTGTTGTGAGTAGAATTAGCTGATGTTTAACCTCCTTTTTAATTTATTCAGGTTCTCTAACTCAGCTTGGCTTCTAGTAAAAGCTGCCCGATTGCTTGCCTCAGATCATTTTGTGGCATGCAAACTGATTACACTAACCTATCAAGATGAATGCTGGGTGTAACCGAGAGAGCCTAGAGCCAGAACATTTGCAGGATTTTTTTGGGCAGACATCCAGGAGGAACCTGCTCAATAATCTGTAAATGTGTAATCCTTTTAATGCGTCAACTTTGTTAGAACACATTAGTGTCAAATGTTAAGTGTAATATTTTAGTCTGTGAAGCAGATTGTTGAACAAAAATTAAACTGGAATTGTAATGTGGTGGTGGGGGGGGAGGAAACCTCTGACATCTCTTGGAGATGAACCTGGAGTAGCTTCATTAGGTGTTCTCCGTTGGTTTCCAGGTGCCAGTAGCATTACACTTTGTGTTTGGGTTGAAGGTGTGTGACCTGGAACTTAATGATTGCATTGTCTGGTCTGAAATAACTGGAGACAAGACAGGAAGTGTTGCCATCTAACTTACTATGATGGATGTTCATGTAAAACCATTAATTCATACTTGCACTGTATCCTGATATGTCTAGTGGAAATTTGACCAAATCGTGGAGGTGCTTTGTTGCCAAAGACTTCAGTTACAGGAATGTCCCTTTCCAGTGGGTTGAAAGGAAGCTTGTGGAGTTCAAGCTGTTATGAAACTTTTGAACTGTATACTTTCTTCTTTGTATGTGTTTTTTTTAGAAGGGGGAAAAACTGTTCTCAGTCTGCAGACCTTTCCTTCCTCTGTAATTTTAAACCCATTTCCTCCCCTTTCTCCAAGGACAATCCAAGATGCTGATTTTTTTTTTCTGCCTGGGGGAAAAAAAAAAAGCATGTGCAAAGCGGCAGTGTAAGACTAGTGCAACAGTAACCACCTGGGTAGTTGTTCTGCACTTCTTTTGTCCTTGTGTCTTTCTGCCCCTTCTTTGCTGTGGTTGATAGTGCCCAACCTGTATTTGGGCTGGTTTATTAATAGGCCCCACCATGACATCTTCCCAGTTTGTAGTGTATCCCTGGTGAGTCAGCCAGTTAGTGTACTGACAGGCATTAGGCGGGCACAGAACCTTTAAAATCAGAAGGAATTAATAAAAATCAAAGCTTTCTTGAATTTAAGTAGCACATTGGATTCATCCTACTTATTGTTAATGCCACGTCCTCCAGCTCTGTCCAGACACTGTAAATCTGTAACTTGCTCCGACTGCTTTATGCAGATACTGAAACATCCCAACCTTTTTTTCTTAAATTTATCAGTGTCTTGACATTAAATATTTCAAGTGGGTTTTGTTGAACAGTGTGGCTTTTTGTGGTGTTCTTCTTAAAGGTTACTTCTTGTTGGAATGAAATCGAAGGTTGGGAGTTCTTAGCAGATGTTATGATTAAATCTGACTGGTTGTAGGCTCCTTCCTCCCCCAGCTCCCAAATGTAGCATTTAGGATGATGAATAGCAGAATTTATAAGTGATGTCAGTAACTCTAATTGTTCAGATTTTGTGTGTGTGTGTATGTGTGAACTCTCTGCGGCACAGTTTTTGCTCACAGAAGAACTGATGTTTCTTATCTGGCTTTGTTACCATATTAAATATGTCACTAAGTCCCCTTCATATGGAGCTTCCTGAAGTTGTGAATGAATGGCTTGATGCATGACTTTGGTAGCCTCAGTTAAAGATAAATCACATAAAGGACTTGATGTGTGTGAAGTCTTTTTCCTTTCTATGTGTCTGGTAGACAAATTTTATGTGCTTGCACTCCTCAGGATTTTGTTCTTTTTAAGTGCAGGATCCAGATGTTACTAAATCTTACCTCCAAAGCAGCCCTCCCTATTTCTTTTTCTTACAGTGAAATTGCCCACTATCAGGCTAGTGTTGACCCAGTCGTCTAATATGTGCCTCTTTTGCCTCCAGCTCTTCAGTCTCCGATTTGTAAAAGCATTGTTAAATCGAGCTCACGCTGCTCATTCAGTTTTTCTCATTGTGTAGTTTGTCAGTTCTGTGCTTGCTGCCCTTGTGTAAGGACCTTTCTCAGCTTACCCCAAGGGAGGCTGTATGTTTTCCACAGATGCCTTTTGGGGATTATGTTGGGATTGTCTGGCAGAGAAAGGCCAGGCAGAGGAGTCTCTCGCAATCAGAGCACCAGAATTGAGTGCTGTTGTGGAGCACCCTGAGTACAAAGCCCTTGTTTTTCCGACTTGTTATTCAGGCGCTGAGTGGCAGCTCTTCTGCCAGCAGCAGAGGGATGCACCTCTAGCAGCTGAGCTGACCAAGAAACTCCTTTGCCAGTGTTAGCCTTCTGCACCAGACGGATATAATAAACCATGCACGTTATTCAGAACATTTTCTTTTTTGCTACTAATTACTTAATATCCTTTATTTTTGTCTTTAATATGGAGTACCAACGCTACTGCAGCATACTCAAACAGTTGCTTTATTTCCATAGCAAAGAGAACTGCCTGGTAACTGAGCAAAATCCCCCTCCTGCTTCAGTTTTTCCTTCCCTGCTCAAGCAATCTGTATCATGATGACAATGGGATGAAGGCAATGAAAGCAGATCTTTGTGCTAATAGTGTTGGTATGGAGGAGTCTGTTCTCTCACCCTCTGAATATCAAACCAGGATTTAGCTATCGGAGATGTGAGTATTGGAGATCTACTGAGGTAGAGTAACTAAGAACATCCCAAAAGCTCAGCTGTTCCTCAGCTTGTGCCTGATATTATTTCAGGTTCTGCTAGACAATTAACAATTAACAAATGTTTATTTGAAGAGCTTGACTTTGTGTTTCATTGCACCATAATTCATATATGCTTCACAAAAGATTGTGTAGCCCACTAACTGCTAATGAATTTGATCTTCTATATATGTAAACATGTCTAAACTTCGCAGGATATTGTGGAAAACATTTATCTTCTGTTAACATAGTTAACTTCAGATTTTGGTGGCAGTGCAGTGTAATAAAAATGAGATCAATGTCCCCACGTCTGAGTCCTAGAAGTAAATGTGCTAATACACTTGAAAATGGGACTTCATGCAATTAAATGTATATGTAGAGAAGTTTGCACATTCAAATTGGGTGAAAACTGGGTTGTTCTTCTAAGGAAGGTCCAGAACTTCCAAATTCAGATTCTCAAAACCGAGTCTCTTGGCCCTGTGTTCATAACATATCAACCTAAGTAGGTTTATTTGCCTCGAATATTTTTGTACTTTTTGTTCTTAGACTTCTAAGATTTATCTTCAGTGATGATTACATTTCTTCTGTGTGATGAGATCCTCCTAGTACTTCCCATATATGTGAGTGTGGTGTTCAGAGAGACGTGGAGCAGTCACAGAAGACAGTGAGCAAAGCATTTCTTCCTTCATGAGTTTGCTGACCTCCTCCTGCCATACACGTTGGGGAGGTGAGCAGGGTGACAAATATAATTATTATACCCCATCACAATTCTTTATTGATTTTTTTTTCTTTTATGTAGAACTAGCTAAGCTGTTTGCAGCAGCTGCAATGAGTTTCCAGTGCCAGCAGAGATTTCTTGTGTGATCTCTAACCCTTAGTTATGTTATATGTACAATACTGTACCCTCTCAATGAAAGGAATGATTTGGGGCAGAAGTCCATTATTTCTGGACCGGCTTCATTTAAAGTTACTAGCTCACCTTTGAACTGCCGTTCGTTCTATGGTGGCTTTACAAATGAGCAGCTAAGGCTTATTGAAACTTAAAAATCAATTAAAAAAGAAAAATCTGCATCTCTATATCCATTTGTGACCTCAGTGTGGAGAAGGCCCAGAGATGCCAGATGGATTCCATTTTCATCTTGGATAAATATTGATACTGAAGTATGTTTTACCAAGATCTGCTGAAATTCCTGGAAATAACATCTACCTACGAGGGATTGTTAGCGTCCTGACCTAGCTGAAGATAAAGTATATTAAAATATTATTAACATAGAAAAAATTAACTGGCTGAGTACAGTGGGTTCCAATGTCGTTTTGTCTAGAGGAACTCTGAGAAGGCTGCTAACGTGACTTAAATATTGCTGTTGAGCTTCAGCTGTGCACAGCTCTACGGTTTTGGGTCTGACAGAGCTAAGCAGGATGTTTTCAGTTGTCACAATGACGGTAGACTCAACATTTCATTGTCTCTGTGTACTAAATATAGGCTGCTCTATAATCTGGGATTCTAGCTAACAAGCAATACTCTTTAAAAGAAGGAACAAACAAACAAAACCAAGTCAGAATGCAGTAGGACATATTCCCACTGTCCTTCACTGAACTCTAGGACAAGACAGGTAGAGATGGAACAGGTAACAGACCTGATAGTCTGCTGTTTAGAGTTGAGGTGAAATGGGGAACAAAAGACGTTAAATAATAAAGCAGAGTTCCCAGCTAGGGTTGATCATAGTGCATAATGTTACCTTTACTTATTACTCAAATATGTCTTGCTTCTGATTATAAGGGTTCTAGGAAAGTTTTGTATTACTCCTAATAATGAAGAGTTTATTAGATGGAAGATGTAACAAAAATTCCTTTTAATATTACTGCATTTAATGTATCCAGGATTTCATTTGTTTCTTGGCACTTTACTTTGTTAAAAAGCCATAAAGAAAACAGTCCTTCACTTATAGATGTGAATCTCTCTCAAATCAGGCTACCATTTTTGTGAGAAAACCATTTGGTTCTTGGTAAAAGTATGACCAGGACCACTCTATATTAATGCTTCAGTGGGTGCTGTATAATAAGGCCGCGTTCTTTAGGATGCAAAGGATGTGTGCTTCTGGGAACATCTGTCTCTTTAGAAGACGCCAGTTATCTACAAATTTGAATGAGATGTCCTTTTGGGTAAATCTGTACTTGTTATTTCTTTAATATTAATAGAATGAGACAATGCATGAAATTCTGGCCCCATCAGACTGGATGGCAGAACTCCCACGGATTTCAGTATGGCTCCGGCTTGTTCCTTCTGTCTGAGTTGCTATTCCTTTTTTTCCTTCCTATCAATGTTGTAAGGAACTGTTTAAGCAAAGGAGAAGAACAAACAAACTCCACATAATTTGAACTGTCACCCAGCAATCGTCCTGCACAGAATCTGAAGGAATGTGACATTCTGGTAGTCATGGGCCTTGACGGTGAACTCGGACCCGGAGAGACCTCTCCAAGAATACGCTTAATCAGTGCTCCTCCTGAGAGTTTTGACATTCTCATTTGCCTTGTTGCTTATCCATCTCTAAATTAGAAGATTAACTCCTATTGAAGTTGGAGTAACTTCATCACCGTTACATGGGAATAGAATTAGGCTTGTGACTTTTGATTTAAAAATAAATAAAAATGTGAAAGCTTTTTGCTCTGTGATTCCTGGTGAAACCAATGGAAAAATCTGGGGGTTTAGTCAGGACAGGGACTTCAGGAGGAGACCTTCTAGGGGACTCTGTGAGCATCCTTACTCCACCACTGACCTTGTTAAGCATTTTGCAGGTGGATGCTGACCTGCTGTCTACTGTAGACCTCACTTTACTTACTTCTGGAAACTTAAAATTTTGTAATATCTTGCAATGAAGAAGTATGTAGAGGCTGTGTTAATGACAAAATATGCAAATACGCAGTGTTGGTTTTTTTTTTTTGTGATGACCACATGTGAAATATCTGTTTACACTTGAGAACTATAGCTCTGGATACAAAGCTATATAGTTTGAAGTCTTCAGTTTCATCTGTTGTGCTATTGAGTTCATGTACTCTTGGCTAGATGTGCTGGGCTCTTTTTGGAATTGCTTGTAGCTACGTAGAGTAAATATAAGCAGGCTTAAAATGGAAAAAAAAAAAAAGTAAAAATATCATTCACTTAGCACTGTTGGAAAATAACACAAGGTACAAAAATAATTTGACCCCTGATTTCTCTTGGAGCATAAATTCAGAAACCTGTACCATCTGCTGCTTTGTTCTTTGTGTAGGAACTTTAGACACTTAAATGTGCAGTCTTTGCTGTAAACTGTATTAAAATACCAGTATAAATGTTTAAAAACCCTATTCACATAAGAGCAGTGATTTCAGCAGTCTGAAGTTTCTGTATGTGTGTATAACATGGTTGCAATCACTCAATGGTAACACTCTAATGATGCAGATAAATTGTACTTGCTCATCTCTCTGTATATACATTTATATTTCTTCTCTGCTGTGCACAATTTTAGCGCCCAATTTATCAACCTCAATTACAGGGGTAGAACTTGATCTTTTCCTGCATCACTTCTGTATGCAGCCAGATGGGTGCATTGGCTGCCATGTTTTTTAAAAACTAAAAACACTCAGCAGCCCATCTGGAATCTTGGTTGGCGTTAGCTAAAGCCAGCATCGAGCAGAGATTCCAGATACGTGCCAGCAGCAACACATTTCCCACTTCGAATTTAAAAAAAAAAAAAAAGTAATTTTCAGTTCTTGAGTTAAAAGTTAAGACTGAATCAAAAACTGTTAGTTCCAGAAATACAAATGCTTTCTGAAATATCTGAGGATGTGCTGAAAACCCTGCAGCTACCACTGTTCTGAAGGTGTGCTCGTGCTGCACTTGAACTGGGTTGCAAGGTATGCAGGCATTTCACATTGTAGCTCTCATGTAGCTGGCACATGTGCCATGAAGCATGAACCTTGGTAATTTGGGCTCCCATATGGATCATATTAACCTGGCAGGAAATCTGGCTACAACTTTGGGTGGCTTTCCCAAAGCAAAAAGGATTATTTTCAAGTGAGGTGGAGTGTGCTTGCAAAATCTGACCTGCTCAAATTACTGAAAGCACATGCAGGAGTTGTTGAGTTGATGCAGTGTGTGCATGGAGAGTAGGAGTGTCAGGGGTGCAAGTGGGAATCCTCCCCAAATCAACCCCCACATTCCCAAATCAGCATCTTGCATTTAGTGTTGGTGTTATGTGATTATCTTGGACTCTGCCTGTATTAATGGGGAAAAAATAACTCATACCTGGATTAAAATAATAATAATAAATAATAGTACAATGTAAGGAATGCTATCTGGTTATAGTTAATTGCTGTAGAAAGACATGTGGCATGAGTGGGGAACACTCCAGAATCTAGTTCTAAATTTTTTTCTGCATGTCTTACTCTCGCTTCTTGTAGGAAATAAAATGGGAAGCTTTATTTTGTGACTCAGTGGAACAGAAGTGATCCACATAAGAAGGAACTCTAGTGATAGAGGAGCAATAGAGCAAGGAGATTCTGTCCTATCCAAAGTGCATTTACTTTTACTTCTCTTAGCCTTCAGCAGCATCTCATTGTACCTCAACATAATTGCACAATAGACAATTCAGATTCTTTAGTGTAGTTCTACCTTTAAAAACCACTGTTTTCTGTACTTGGAACTTAACCTTTGCTTTTGGATGTTAATACTTCTTTGCAGACAAAAAAAAAAAAAAATCAAAACAAAAATACCTGAACAAGAATGATGGTTTTCATTCCTCTTTAAAACTTGATGTTTAATTCTAAGTTCCAGCTTTATAACCTTTTTTTTTTTTTTTTTTTTTTTTTGACAAAGAACTCAAATGTGTGAGTATGTATTCTGGGAGTATGCCGCAAAGACTTATTATCATGTGCATGGGATTTTTAAGTTGTTTCCATTTTTGTCCATGATGAAGTATTCAGAGACTATATGCTAACACAAGAGCCAAAATAAAGTTAGCTTTATTTACATGCAAGTTATAGGGTATAAAATCTAACTTAATTCATACTGTTTTGGTGCGTTAACTTCTCTTCTTTCTTTTTAGATTACAAGAGTGGTTTTGTTTTCTTCAGTGGTTTTCGAGTCTAAGCACAGCATGTTGAAACTGCGGTCTTTCAGGTGGCAGGGAGTAGATGGAATTGGAGCAAAGCACTTAGTCTGCTTCATCTGTGCGCAGAGCCATGCTGACACCAGTGTTACATAACCTTGCCGGTAACTTTCTGTAAGCGATGGCTTCCAGCATATCAACTCTGAACGCTCCCCGGGGTGTTCTTCTACACGCTTCTCAATGAAAAGACATGTGTCTGGATGAAAACACAACAAATACCTTGTAACTTGGTTCTGTGGACCAGACTCCTGCATTTAGTGGGGTGGCTGGTGGAGACGAATGGAGGATGTCCTGCTCTGTTGTGGGACACCTTGGCCCCATACTGGGGAGCAGTGGGTTTCCTTGGCAGGTCAAGGAATGACTCCCATGAGTGGTTTCTCACCTGCCCCTTCTTTCCTCTCCTGTCCCTATGTAAAGGGGACACAACACATCATTTGATCACATAAGGCACTCATTAAGGGTGGAGGGGCTCGCTGTTGTATGGAAAGAGGGGATTTGATGTGTGGGAAGCTGAGATGCTGTGGACAGACAAGGGTCGTCTCATCTTCTGTTACCAGCTGCTTTTGAAAATGTTATGCTGTAGCAGACAGATGTGAAACGTGACACTTAAAAGTTCTGGTGTCCTGTGATCTGTGAAATAGGCTGGGCTGCTGGGTCAATTTGTAGTACAAGCGGTTGCTGCCTGGTTATTGCACGAAGGTAAAGCTCGTAGGATTATGGGCTGAACTTTTGAAACCTGTCTGGCTTGCTACCAAAGGGTGCCACTGCCATTAGCTTGTTCCTTAGTTGCAAAACATCATTTCTGTTTTTATCGTTATTATGATTAAAACAGTACTATGAAATGCAAGAGTCCTATATGACTATGATAAATGAGTGATCTCTTTCATTTAATGTTCGTCATAAACCGTCCATTTAGAGCAGTATTTGCATTTTGTCCAGCGGTGGACATCTGAAATTAGGCTGACATAACCATGAAACATGAGGACTGGCTGGGGCTGCAAAAGCACAAATAGCACAGGAATCTTCCATCTTGTTTTGAATTTTCCAGGTTGTGTTTCTTTAAAACTGGAATGGCTTTAAGAAGCCAGAAAATGCTAAAACTTTCACATAATGATGTGTGGGTGTGGTGTCAGGAACTGTTATTTCCCTTGAGAATATTTGTCAAGCTTTGAATAAGATCAGAAATAGATTTGAACACTTACTACTATGAGTTTTTCTTCTTGGTATTTATTTTTTTTCCTTTTGTTAGATGCTGTTCACCTTATTGTTTCCTCCTCCTCCCAATACCTCTTAACCCGTCTGCATGTTTAGTCTCCAGCTTGTCCTGTCCGCCTTGCGGGTTATGACCTGCCTTGGCCGGGAGTCAGTGGATTCCTGGAGGGGAAGTGGTGTCGCTTGTTTTTTCTCCTGCACCTGGCACAGCAGGGCTCTGGTTTGTGAGCGTGCTCCAAGGTAATCCTCTAATGCAAAGGTAAATATTCCTGCCTACTCTTGTACTGTACTTCCGATCTTCCAAAGATTATTCTAGCTAAAAAGAAAGAAAAACAAACACAAAAATCTTCATATGCTGAAAGTAGTAAATATCCCCCCAACATCCTTGCTGAACGTTGATCAAGCCCATTCAGCTGAGAAGCATCCTGAGGACCAAATGAGTTAACATTGGCTTCAGCATGCAGAGATGGGGAGGGTGTAGTCTCAGCTGGGAATCTGTGTCGTGACCTTTGAACCCTCCTCACCACCTGGGCTTGGCTCCCAACTTCTTGCTGAATTTTTGGCTGGAAGGAAAAAATGAGAGGGGCTGCTCTCAAATTTCTTCAAACTTGCTCTGGAAGGCTAGTCTTGAACTGTGTGCTCACTGTTTAATCTGCGTTCTGGGCATGATTTTGCTGCAAAAGTAAGGATACATATTTATTTCCCTTTCAAATGCTGTAGGGTATTTGAAGGAACAGCACGGGGTCAGCAGGTCTGGCACAGGACCCATGGGATACCCAGGTCCTTCTGGAGTAGCCTTTAGAGCCATATTGAGTTATCTTAGAGCATTTCAGATGGCCTGTGAATGAGGAACTACATGGTTTCATGTGTTTCTGCCCACATTAGACATGCAGGGTCTGGATTATGTGCTGATGGAGACAGGAAATGTCTTCATCTGTATTTTAGAATGAACCTGGCACAGCGTGGGTACCACATAAGCAAAATTGGATATCATCATCCATAGCTCATTTTTATTAACTTTCATACTGATATCAGCATTTCATAAATGAGAACAGCATCTTGTACCAAGCCAGCTTGCTTCTCTGATTCTCAGCTGATGGGTTCTGGGTGGCAACGGGCCACTAACTCAAGGCATAATTTTGGTTAAGACTCCAGCTATTTTCCCCTATTCAGGAAGTACTGTCAACATACATGTTTTTACTGGCCTTTTTTGTTTACATGGGTGCTTGATTCTTGCCTGTGGCAGGCTGCTCTTAGAACTTTCTCAAGTTATCTGTGCTTTCAGGGTCTCTTTCAACTTTGTCTTATTTTTCAGTTGTGGGGGAAGAATATTCTTCATCCTTTATTTCAAGTAGTGATTGTTAAAAGGGGCTGTGAGCTTAATATCTTGCTGGTAGTCAGTTTCTTGCTTTCCACCAGGGAAGAATTCCTTGTTCTTGCACATATCTTGTTTGCTCAGTGTCCCCAAGGAATTTAGAATATGCAGCAGTTCATCATATCCTCTTTTTCTATGCAATTGCAGCTTTGCAACTTGTCAATTTCTTTGTGCATGTAGACTCCTGATACATCTTTGTGTTGGTATTTTTAGAGAGGGCGTGTGTGTGCACTCATATTCAGCAGCAGGGATTTACAAGGCCTTATAAGAGGCTGTTTGATATGTCTCCTTTTCATGTTGGAGTGGGAATGATTCCTTGCATTAGGATGACTCCTTGCCTGAAGAAAACCTGGGGCAGTGGTGATAACTGTCATCCATAATGTATGGACAGGATCATGTGCTTTTGCTTAGAAATGTCCTCTGTTGTCTGCTCAATAATTAGGACATGGAAGAACAGCTCTAAAAGAGTTTTATTTAAATGTAAGAACTTGCAACAATCGATAGACACACTTCAGCACGAAAGTCAGATCTGCAATACACAGCAGATGTAGTTGTGTCCCAAGCAGGATAAAGATGCCTGATAAATAAGCTCAAATCCCTGAGAAAATTATGCTGTGTTTCAGGGGATGTGTGTTATCTCCCTTTATCAGGCTCTGAGCTGTTGTTGTTGTGCTCTCTACATGGGATCAGTAATAGTGGGATTAGTAATGACATACTGTAACTAGGCAAAGGGAAGGGAGAATCACATTATAAAGCTGGATGGTGCCTCCAGAAGGAAGGGTGCTTTCGGTGCTTAGAGGTCAGCTGTTCATGCTCTGTGTGGCATGGGGATATTTTTGAGGGCAGAGAGGGTAGTTTTAGTCATCTTCTGTTGTGCTTGATAGTACTAAGGATTTAGTTTTGCTAGTTAAATATGTTTTAATAGAAGTGTTCTGTTTTTTGAATGGCCAAGTGTTTGGTCCATGATGCTTTTCCTGCTGTAAGCTGTGAGATGCTGCCATTTTTAGCTGGTACTTTCACCACTGGTTTTGAAAGCAAAGAGGTTGTTCCTTAAGGCTTGGTTCTTGAGCACTTTGCTCTTCACCGTGATCTTCAGGTAACTGTGTTGTTTCATTACTGCATCAATGATAGCTGAAGCTGGGATATCTTTGCAGATGATTTGTCCTCTGCTGAACTGCTTTTCACTCTTGCACATTGGGATGTTTCTGTAAAATGCCATAGAAGTGCTTTCTTGGTGAAAGTGGAGTGTTAGTCTAACAGGACTCTCACCACCTCCTTTGGCTCGGGACCACACCAGGCAGGTTATTCTGAATTTCCTCCATTTCTCCAGGGTATTATCTTGTTCAGGCTTTTCTCAGCTGACCTGTTCTGATTAATGTTTATTAAATAAATGTGTTCTCAGTCTTACTCATTGCTCCTGTTGTTCCATTCAAACCACTTCCACTAACCTCTTTGCCTAGGAAACTTTCTCAGAACCCCCTTGTAAAGTTCTCATTGAGTTGTATCTGATGGATGCCTTTTGTCACTCTTGAAAGCTGTACATAACTCTGGCCCTCCATCTAGCTTCCCTTGCCAGGCTTTCCGAGGTCTCTTGTCATTTCTGCTCTGCAACTTGCTTGTCAGATGTCCTGTGATCCATCTTTGTAAATTCTTCTCTGTGGCTCCCTATACGTTAACCTGTGACCTCCCTGCCCTGTCTCTATCCTGTCTGCTTTGTCAGACCCTCTTGAAGACCCATGTGTACTGTGCTGTTCACTGAACTGAGCTGACAGGTGCACACATTTTTTGACTGTTCCCTGAATCAAGGTTCAGAAAAATTTTGGGGAAATGCCTCCCATCTATATTTGCTGGCAGCACCCACCAAGCAGTAATTCTTGAAGTGGAAATCAGTATGACTTCCTGGTGCAACTTCTCCACTTGTAACTCCTGGCATGGATGGCTGAATCATCATCGTCTAAATAGACAGTACTCTGAACAGATGGTAAATAATTTACGAAAAGTGAAGCTCTGAGCAGGCCTAAGATTGAACTTCATGTCATATCTTTCTTACTGTCATAGAAGTAGACTTGTGGCTCTGAATCACAGAAGACCATACTCCATTTATAAGATGGATTTTAAATCATTTAAGAGTAAATGAGACAAAGCTGAATTTCTTGAATTAGGCTAATAACAGGCAATGATCCCCCAGAACAAAGGGCTGTGAAAAGACTGAGAAGCATTGCCAGAAATTCATCTTCTGCCTTTACCCAGAAGTCCTGGTCCAAAGTAATGCCGGAGCTACTTGTCATTTTCACTTCAGCTGCTCCTCTGATGTGTTCGAGCCTAGCACTAGATGCTGTGTCAAAAAGTTTTTGATGTTTGAAGAAACAGCATTAACTGTGAGTTCGGATGGGTACTACAGGAGGCACCGCTTCAATCCCTTAGAAGCGAGAGGCTGTACTGGTAGCTGTGTGCTTTGGGAATGTTTACTGTCAGTGATACCTCCATAAAAGTGGAGTGATTTCAATAGCAGTTCCTGCTGTGGTCCAAGACCCCAGCATCTGCCAGCGTTGGAGTGAGAAATTCAGGGGTCTGCAGGCCCTGAGCAGGTTACAGACATGTTCCTCATGCTAGTAAAGGACTGACTGTGCTAAACAATATTCTCAATTTATTACAGCTAATTCTGTTTACATGTTGATGTTGTTTTTTTTTTTTTTATATATATATTTTTGTGTTGCAGAACGTATTTTTTGTGTACAGAACTGTGGCTCTCTCCAAACTGTCTTAGGGGAAACAGAATATTAGCACTCGTTTGATGTCATACTCCAGTATATAGAGTGCTAATTATCTTTCAGGCTTCATGTGATTGCTTTGAAAGCAAAACCAAGATAAAAATGAAGGGGTGCTTTGACAGTCAGCGACGCACATGTGCAAATACCCAATTGAAGGCTGCATTGTCTCAGTGCTTTATTCTCCCCATGCAGAACTGGCACTAGCTCTTGCAGGGGGGGAGATGATCTGGGCCAGTGTAACAGATCTTGGAGAAAAATGAAGGAAAACAAAGAGGTACAGTATGTTTTCCGCTGTCTTTTTGATCAGTCAAGTCTGTCCAGATGTTTTCTATCTCCCACAGCAGTTAAGGCATTGGCTGGGAATTGTTGCCCAGTTGCTCCCTGCAGCAGCTGTCTATCAAAGGCTGCGTTGGCTGCGGACTGCCTGATCTCTTCGTGTAAAAATGAGTATCTCTTTGCTAAGTCAGCGGGCTGAATATTGACTCTTACAGCTTGAAGAAGTAGTCACTGTTCTTTTGAATAACTCCCTGTTCTAGAAGAGACCATTATTGATTTTTGGATGATTCTGCCATTCCCTTTCTTCTGATGAAGACACTTTTTCCAGCTAAGGATCTCATTTTTGGCAATGCCTGTGGATGTATTGACAAGACTCTGGAACCACCGCTTAATTCAGCGGCTCGTAGTGCACAGGCTAGCTCGTAGTGCACATGCTGTCACTGTACCAGTACCTGCACCTGCCCTAAGTAAATGCAGTCTTGCTGACTGTTGGGTATGTGCACAACAGAGGCTGTTTAACCCCTTCAACAAGAGCTGTCTTATTTACAGAGGCACCAAAACTCCAGACAAAAATAACTTATAATCTTTGCAAGAAGTAAACAGCCCAAACGTTATCTTGTTACTATATAAGCAACAGTAGCTCTAAGATGTAAAAAAGGGAGTTTAATGAGGATCAATATGTGAGAAGTCTTAGATTCAGTTGTAGATTATACTTTAATAATAATAATAATAATTCTAAAATGATTTCCAAAGTATTCTATGAACTTGTGTTCCTTAGTCAAAAAAAAATCTCTGGTAAGGGTGTTCTGATGTAGTAACAACAGCATTCCTTGATAGTCATGAAGATAGGCTTAGATTTCAGTCAAATTGATGGGTGGAAATTTTCTTGGAAGTAGTGATAATGTAGAAGTTATATCACTGCAACAGGTGATTTTTTTCCTCCCTCTTTCATCAGCCTTGTGTCTAATAGTACAATTTAGATTATGGTTCCTGCACAAAGAGAAAAAGGGTGTAATTCTGCCAAATGAGAAGTTACATGATTCATTACAAGGACCCTTAATTTGCCTTATTAATTTTTTAGGAGTAATTTGTGAAATCTATTAAGCATGGTAGTCTTGCTCAAAATGTAGTGTGATCTCAAAATCGCAAAAATTCTCAGAATTATTTTTGAGATGAGTGGTATCCTGTGCTAAAAATATGTTGCGGTACTGCAATCATTTCTTAGCTGGATTCACTCCATCACACAAGCTCTTTATCTGAAATTGCTATAAGCCATAACATAAAGCTTTTTACTTGCACACATCTAATTGAGGGAATATTTATTTGGTGCATATTAAATTCAAACTGGCCTACTTCTGAAGGAATATATATATTACTTTAAATCTCAGTACTTTGAAGAGAGAAGTTTTAAAACAACTTACTCATATGACAAAGTTAATTAGAAACTTGTTTTTTAGTTCCTATAATATTTGAAAGGGAGTAGTATAATATGTTTGACAGATACAGTAAATCATGATTTGTTAACAACATTAAACTGTAAATGAAAATTTAACTTTTATTGGGCACGTTTTGAAACTGTTTACAGCATATGCGTGGAACTTCACAGACAAATTGGCTTGTTACAGTTCAGAGCTCGTAATGCAGCAATGTCTCTTCCAGCTTTTAGAGCCGGATCATGCCTTATGGATGTGGTGCAAAACGGGGGCATGTTCCTGCTGTTGGGCTGGGAAGTGGTGTGACTAACAATCCCAAAGTCTTTTTATAAACTCTTGTTTTTACACATACAAAACAATGTAAAGAAACCAAACTGGCAGAGCTATATCTGAGGTATGTATTGGAAGCCAAGCTGTAGCTCTTGCTATAGCCATGTAGTTGTGCCTCTAAATGTCAGAGATGCTGTAGCACAATACCTGGCTTGCTTCATCAGGAGTTGCCAGCTTGGTGCTGTCACAGCCACTCCTCTCCTCCCCCAGACACTCCTCTGGGGCAGAACCATGTGTGGGTTTCAAGAGGAATCTCCTGTTGGTAATAAAGATCAAACTTCTCTTCATTGCTGCTGATTTCTAGCACAGCAATTATTGGGGTGAGGCAGCTGTAGTTACACGAAGCTCATGTTTGAAAGTAGGTGAGAGAAATAATTGGCTGTGGCATAACGTGGCAAAATCTTTGATGTTGCAGGTCTCCTGCATCTGTGCAGTCTTGTAGAGAGCTATATATTTGTGCCTTAGACAGGGCTCTGCTTCTTAAAGCTATTTGCTCTGTAATTACAGCTCCTTTCCACCCACCTAAAAGAGCTTTCAGCCTGAAGCATATTCAGTCCCGAACAGTGTCCTCAGGATGTTACATGCTCATGGTGGGATGGATTTAAACTATGTAAACATAGCAGAAATGGATCTGCTGGTGAAATGGATAACCAGCTGCAAATTCAAGGTGCCGTTGGCTTTTGGCTATCTGTCATAATGTCATAGTTGAATTCAACCTGAGAATGTTATGGCGAAGGCGCAGTAAGTATGGTTCAGTGATCTCTTCAGGAGGGGAGAATAACTGAATGTATGGCCAGAGTAATAATGTAACACGGTCAACCTAAGCTGAGGAGTGAGCGATTCAAGAAAGACCCTAATTGTTGCAATAATGTCAGTACTAAATGTAAGGTTCACACTTTGATACAGTTTTCCAGAAGAGGAGATGTATCTTCTCTTTGACTAAGCGTTGGCCATTAGCTAGATGGGAAGGAAACATGGGAAGAGCAGGCCTGCTCTGAAAGGACAGAAGTAACATGGAGTTTCAGCTTAAGCAAAAAGAACTGCTTATATTCCTGAGAAAGTTAGAGACTGAGGATGCTGAATGAATGGAGTTCCCTGACCTTGTACTTTAACTACTTTGTTTTTCATTTTGTTGGAACGCGACCAGCTTTTTGTATGACTGGGTCCTTAAAGTTAACTGTAAAGTCAAGTTCGGTTTAAAAAAAAAAAAAGTAGTGAAAACACTTCTGATTCCAAATAAAGATCTGTCGCTGCTCGAAACAGTATGGGACTTCCAAGTGTGGCTGTGTGCCTGGAGCACTATGAAAAGAAATGTGACTGGGGTTCTGAAGTCGGTCATGTGGGGACTGTTCAATATTCTGCCTACAGCGGTAGTTATTTATTCTTTTAAACATTAGTGCCACTTGCAGAGAATTTTCTTCTCTACCAAGTTACAGAAGATAATTGAGGTGAAGGGAATGTTATACTGAATGTTATACCGATGTTATAGCGTGTTATGATTTTCAGCTGTCTTTTTTTATTTACTTCTTAGCAGACACACCAAGGGCATGGTTCAGGCATGGTTCAGCCCTTGAGAAAATCAGGACATTAAAAAAAAAAAAAGAAAAAAAGAAAAAAAAAAAACTAAAACTCTGCATCTGCTTGCTTCTCATGAAGCAGCTCTGTTTCTAGAAATTATTTCAGCCGTGGACTGAGAGAGTGTTTGCAGGCAGATGTGAATTCACGCTCTGCTTCAAACAGATGTAGCTACACAATGAGCTCTAAGAGGTAGCTATGAACATGCAGTTAACACAGCGGATTATTGGCCAAAGTGAATAAGCCCAGTTTGGCCAAAGTGACTGCACAGCCTCTGGCCTGGGCAAGCTTGTATGTGCCCGTGGAAAAACTATGTGAGCAACCGGTGGGGAAAAGCTGCTGCTGCTGCTTCATCGCCCTTCCTAAGGACCTGCTGCCTGTACCACTGCACGACAAAACCCAGCAACAGCACAGCAGGTCTTCCTGGGGCTGCATGCTTCTTTGCACAAAGAGAAGGAGCTCGGGAGGCTGGGTACTGGGACCTCTGCAGATTCAGAGGTAGTCTGCACTGCTAACAGCCAGCTTGAGATCTTGAGTCTCCTAGAAGTATACAGTACTTCAGAAATCTTGCCACGTTCAGTGGGATTATTTGTGATGTAAGGTACCATGTAACACAAGCAACGGACATTGCAATCTGTCTCTCTAAATTAGCAATCTGCTCCAAAGATGGAATTAAAATTAAGGTCGGATTTCCATTCTCCCGTGCACGTATTTGGCTGACATGAAAGTCAACAAGAGTTCTGTGTGCGACTCAAGATGCAATTTGGCCCTAAATTAATTTCATTAGTAAAACTGAAACTCAAACATGGTGTGAATGAGACATCTGTTAGTCTGCTGATTCATGTCTAAAGAGAAATGTCATAAGGATTTTTAGGATGCAATACTGCATATGAGGCAGCTGCACTGACGTTGCAGATCAGTCTGTTTCAAATGAAGCCTTAAACAATAAACCCTTCTGCAGTTCTTTTTGTTGTAAATGTACGTCTTTAAAAATGCAGAGAAATTAATGTGTAAAGGGAGTGATAATGAGATAGGAATGTATTGAAAAAGCTTGGAAGCTTCCCGTTAGTGCTGACCTGTCACGCTTAGGTAAATTATCGCTGTCCTCTTTAACTCCTCTTAAATCCTCCTGGTGCTTTCATTGTCTTCCCCCATGAAGCTAGGACTTCCGTGTGGCAGCACACAGTAGTAAAGAAATGATATGCATGGGAGTTAGTTGCTTTAAATGGCGGTCTGGTACCCTCCTGTCTGAGCTGGCATTTCATCTGCCTTTCCAATTTTGTTTCATTGGATGTATTTTGTGGTGGTGCTTTTTCTTGTTAGAAATGTATCTGCTCCTGTTGAGTTACTCACGTAATCACAAGCCTTCATGAATGGTGACAAAACATTATTTATTTATGTTTATTTGTTTTTATTAGCTTTTATAGCATCTGTTTCCTTTGGCACATGAGCTTCCCTGCTACTAAAACCAGGGTTTTAAGAACATGAGCTGCAATGGGGTGGCACCTAAAACTCCTTTTTTGTGGGGATAGAGAGGGGGTTAGGCTGGGTATGCAGGGTTGGCAGGGCTGATTCCCCAGGGTGGGTAGCGTGCCTCTTCCAGTGTGAAATAAGCAAGAGGAACACCAGAACTTCAGAGCAATAACAATCCTGTTCTCATGCAAATTTCCCAGGAGTAAGAGAGGCATATTGTGGATAACACATTAACAGGCTTGTCTTTAAATAGAATGTTTTTTCAAAGTCTTCCTTGGGGCACCAGCGACTGTTCAATGCAACATTAATGGATGCATTCTCTTGATAGAATAACAAGAATTTGGAGACTGAAAGAAAGACACACTTAACGTGTCTTCTGCCAGGTTTTGTTATCTCTTGCTTTTCTTTATGTACCTGGATTGAGGGCTACCTGTACCATACCAGGGGAGAATCCCCTGTCATCTGCAGTGCCAGTGACCTCTTTTGGAAGAGTCTTCTCCTGTGTAAGCTTGAGAGATTGTGAGTAACCAGAGCACTAAGTGCAGCTGCTCCCAATGGTTTAGTACAAGAGATGTGTGCTCCAGCAGCTGGAGTGCTTGGGGGATGTAGAGTGTCTTCTGAACATGGCTCTGGTGATGTACACCTTGGGATTACAGTGTAATAAATAACAAAGTGCTCATATAATAATAAAATAATATTGTTGATAGTGTCTGTATACTAATGCAAGCCCTCGTACCCACTGGTACTGTCCGTTGCACCTCACACAGAAGCCGTGTAGCTGCCTGAGCATTCAAGGGGCAGTGAGCAGCTGCACCACGAGTAGAGACAGGAACAGAAAGTGAACTCAAAGTACAATTTGGCCTTAATTTGAAGAGGGAAGTACATTTCCCTACCTGCCTAGTCCCCAAGGAAGTTGCCTCCTCCTTCATATGACTTGACAAGCCAAATGATTTAATTCTTTTCAAAATACTTTGTTAGTTCCTTTCCACTGAAGCTGTTCTCCTCTGCTTAATTTAGTTACTCATTTTAGCAGAACCTGGAACTCGAGTTCCTTCCTCTTCCCTATTTTCTGCCCCTGGCAAATTCTCTGAGCCACCAAGCAATTGAGCCTTTTTCTGATCCAATGAATATTTAAGTATTTTATACAAATATTTATTATGTAGTAATTGAGAACAAGTGAGCAAACAAGAATAACTCCGTATGTTGATGCTTACTGTAGTTTTCTGGTCGTGGTGAAACAGGATGATGTTGGAGCTCTAGCACATGCTTTTGCAAGCACTCATTAGGCAAAGTGAATAGCTTTGATGTGACAGGCTACCTTTTGAATATTCCTTGGCTCAGAAGTATAAGGGCAATTGCTTGGTGAGTAGGAGATCCAGATCTGCCAGAAACCAGTTTTGAACTGGTAGTCTCCAGGTGAATGTTATAATTGCTTACTTAAATTTGAGTTAAGTTCATTCACCGTCTTTCTTCCTTAAAACTACATCTTTGTATGCTTGATTCTTGGAGGGAGGAGGAGGCATGGCTCCAGTGCCAAAAAGTACCATGTTGGACCTTGCCAACTTATGCTACAAAGTCAGCTGTGCATCTGAGGCCTTTCTCACTTTACAATTCTGTAATTTTGGGGTTTTGCTTCCCTGCTTATGTAATGTTCCAATAAGCTTCAAGTGCTTCTTTTGAAGAACATGAAAAATGGAATGGAGTTTGTATGATAATTGAAGTTATGTTGCTTAATTCATGAATTGTAGTTCCTGATATTCTAGAAAACCTGTGCAGAGTCAAATGTCACCTCTTGGCCATAACACCTTTCTTTCTGAGGTATAAGTAGTAAGAGGGGAAATAAAATAACCTAAATTTAAAAAGAATGCCTAATCTTTTTCTATTGTTTTATATTTTTAGCTGATGCAAAAAATAATTAACGTTATTGCTGTATGTTCTACTGTGTAGGTGTGTTTTAATGTCAGCCTTTTGTTAAGCAACCACTTCTGGCTAGTAATGAACTGTTAACTTAGAGTGAAGAAAAAGACTTGTGAGAAAAAGCAAAGAACAAAGTTGTTGTTTCTTTTTCTTTTTTGGTCTTTTTTTTTTTTTTTTTCTGTGGGATTTGGTTTTACTTGTTTCTTCTATAAAGCCCTAAGATACCTGATGAAAGAGAACCGATGGCAGGAGCACACTGCAATAGGCCAGAGGCCTGGAAAACTCTATGGGTTATATAAGAAAATTGCTTGTCTTTGTTGCTAGCCGTAATTATTCTTCATTGGACGATAGGGTAGAGTCTTCTAATATTTTTTTCACTCTACTCCTGGACTTCCAGGATTGAAAGGATTGTCTTACCACCTATTAATTATTTCTGTTAATGGAGGTGAATATAGACAATTATCAACAAATAAGTGCATGCTGCCATGAACAAACAAGTTTTGGCAGTCATCTCGCTAACAATGCTGCAGGAAACAATAAAATGTACCAGTAAGCATATTACTTTCTGCATACCCTTGAACTGAAATCAGCAGCTCAGACACATCAGTCATAGCAAGAAGGTGCTGATACAATGCATATATCTTCTGTTAGATCAAAAAGACTCAAACTTTTTTCCTCCTGAAGACCATCTATTTGTCTTGGCTGAAACTAATAGAAATTCTGGATTGTTTGAGGGTTGGGTGTGGTGGTAGTGACAGTGGCAGGTACAGACAAAAAAACAAGTTTCTAATTCAGTAGATTTGGTTAAACTGGAAAAGATGTCAAAGCAAGCAAGTTCTGAAACACAGTCTTTTGAATTTAAACTAGTTTGCTTTAAAAGTAAATACTTATTCCCAAATCTGAAGTTAAACCTTGTCCTGAGCCAAAACCAGAATTCCAATAACATGCCCGTACAGGGCTGAAACAGTTGCCGTGGTAGAGGAGTGGGGGTTTTGTCCTTTATTTTCTACTCGAACATCCTCCAGGAAAGTAACCCAGAACATATATTGTATTCTACCTCCCTTAGATCACCAGTTAATTAGGGAGCCTATCCAGTAGGTAACCAATTTGTGGTGCAGTGTATTGTTAACCACAGTAGTTTCTTAGAGGATAATCACAGGGCTCCCCAATAGAAGTGGAAAGTGTTGCTTTTCTCTTCTCATTTTTTTTTTATTTTTCTTTTTTCAGATCCCTGATAGTGTTGCTTGACCTTAATGAATTTAAGTGAGTTTAATCAAGAACTGATTAGCATCTGTAAATGTTGAGCAACTTAGATTCAAGTGGTAAGGCTTTTTCATTTGAATAAAAAAATGGTAATTTTTCAGTAGTTTGTTTTAACAGAAGAGTGAATAATTTTTATGCCAATGCTTGTAGGAAAACTTGTTCAGCACAGAGGACTAGTAAACAAAAAGAATACTTAGACTGCTTTTTCCCTGTATTTAGCAGACTTATACAACAAATGAGAGTATTGCAGAAAGAGTTTTGAGGTATTGTCTTAATATTCAGCAGTATATCATGTACTCCCACAATTAAATTGATAAAACGGCTCTGCAAATAAGAAAGCTTTAATTTTCTCATCTCTGGTAACAGCCTTGAAGCTGCTGGCTCAACTCAATGTCAGAGCGGCAACTGGGCTATGAAACATCCACTGATACAGAGCAAGAATGGGAACCTTCAGCCTGTGGTTCAGATTTGTCTCAATTTTCTCATTAACATTTGATAGTCTATCAGAAGCAGCTTTCTGGTGAGTTTTCACACGCTTGGGTTTGTTTCATTTTTATTATTTTTTTTTAATTTGTTAAAAGCGATGGGTAAGCTAGTTGCCAAGAAGCTCAGGCCTTCCGGAAGGTAGGGATTCAGCTTTGCTCAGGACCTTGCCAGCTGCATGAGGCCAGCAGCACTTAGGGTTGGTTGGGCACAGGACCCACGGAGCCCGGAGGCAGGGCTGCTCCCAGCTGCTCGCTTCTCCTGCAGCCCCGGTGGATTTGTGCCGCTGGCTGCTAGTGCTCTGTGCTGCTGGTTAGAATTAGCCCAGAAAACCATGACGCTGAAGGGACTTTTTGAAGGGAATTTAAGCATAATTTTAAATTTGAGTAACCCAAGCGTTTGCTGGAGCGGTGATATAGCATATGCTCAGCTGATGGTCTTTGTACAGCTGATGGTCTTTGTACAGCTTATGGCTGATCCTCTTACCAAACAGGGGGAAGAAAGCAGAAGAGCCTTTGTATAGCAGGAGAGCATAGTTTATTACCCAGTAGGTGCAATTTAAAAAGATCTGAGGGAGAGATGACAGATGTGAGGAGAACTTATGTCCAAGTTGGGTCAGTTATATTTAGATGCCTTGGTATATTTGTGTTTTGAAATGGCTTTTTGAGAAATAGCAGTCCTAAAAAGCAGACCAAAGCAAAGCCAAACAACATGCTGTTTGATTTCACATCAAACCTTTAAGACAGGATAATATTCACTCCAGGGAGAAAGAATGGCTGAATAAATATGTAGAAACTTAAAGGTACTGAGATTTTGAGCAGTCAGTGTGCACTGTCCAGTGACATGTACTGAAATTTTATGGAACAGCTCTGTAAACTTAGAGTGGAATTTATTCTACACTGTAATTATGGAGCCAGGGTTTTTGCAGAAGCTGTTGCCTCAAACAGGTTTGTACCAAAATATGTTGAGGGTTTTTTTTTTTGGTGACCTATGACTCTGCCCTTTGTAATCTATCAGCTGTTGAATCTTAACCTCCAGCCAACACTGCCCCAAATTTTCAGCAAGTCTTTACCTTCTCCTCCTCCTCCCCTTCCCTTGACCTACACTGAACATTTAAATAACTGTATGATGTGGTCGTCTGTTCCTGCTCCCCTCTGGCATCCTCACGAATTACCTTTCTTTTTGAAGTAGCTTAATAGCTCCTGGGGCATCTGAGTGTCTCTGTGGCCATGTGAAACCAAGCCTGGTGGATTTCTGGTCTGGGGGCAGCGCCTGAGAGCTTTGATATTAAAAATATGTTTTATCCACTAATGAAATTACTAGTAGAAAACTGCTAGAACAAAAAATAGTGGCAAAGTCTTAGAAAAATACTACTAGGAGAGAAAACAGATAATCATCTGTGGTTTTTCATTGCAAACCTACTATTTTTCCATAGATTTTTTTCCCCTGTGATGAGGAATTCTTGGTGGTTGTATAATGAAGCATTATTTTAATGGTGTTTTTTGTTTGTTTCACTACTTTTTCTGATGTAGGATTAATTTATATATATATATACATATATATATATATTGTTTTTTCTTCCTTTTTAAGCACTATGCATCCTAAGTTAGACCTCGAGGGACTTGAATTTCAAGAACCCTTCCCTTCACTCTCACCTCTCTGGTACATCTTTACCTGCTGCCTTAATCTCTGGCTTGATGGAAGCCATTGCTGTTGGTTTTGTTTCTCTCCTTTTCTCCACTCCATCAATACTCCCCCAACTGCCTCTATCAAAAAGGCCTGGTGTGCAAGCAGCCAGCTGTGTGAGGAAGTAAACCAAGCTTTCCATCTTTTCTAGTGTAAGGTACCAGCAGGGAATCAATGCATTTCTGTCTTCCCCTGCACCACCCTCCTATGTCCAGCTAAGTCTCTGCTGGTTTTGTTTAGTTTTATTTAGCACGTATTGCTGCTGCTGCTTCACTCTCAGTCAAGGAAACAAGTTTGGGCCACCCTTGGTACCAAAACTGTTGCATGTTCTCCTGGGAATCATGTTTGTGGTGCCAGCTGTGCTTCTCCCATGGGTCAGTACAGAACGGTTCCTTGTAGGTGGACAGAGGGACATACAGGAAGCTGTTCCTGGTTTTAATGACCTACTGAGACTTGATTTCTTTGTACTGCTTTTGACAGTTCTTGTGACATTTAATCAGAATCCTATAGTACTGCTTCTCTGCTTCTGTGAAAGCCTTAGTTCCTGGAGACATGGGATTATATGAGAAGCTTTTCTGGGTCTTTTGTATTTGTGTGAGGTTTTTCTTTTTTACTTTTTTTTCTGATCATTTGAGCTTTGCAGAAAAGCTTTAAAAAAATGTCACCCAGTAAGATTCAAAACCTGAAGGGAAAAAATAAATAAAAATAGTGTATTATTTCTGTATAAAAATACACACCAACAAAAAAACCTCTTGTGACTGTTCTGCAGTGTTTGTGAAAAGTCTGGGTTGCCCTGTACAATGGGAGGTAAGTGTGGAGTGGACCCTGCAGATTTGCCAGTCTTTCTGTATTGCTTTATTCCTTTTCAGAAAAGAAAAAGGAGGGGAGAATAATGAAGAAACCTCTGTGGTGAAGTGTTGCTGAGGGGGGTACTGTGCACATCTTATGAAAAAACAAAACAACACCCCCCCCCCCCCCCCAATTCCTCTGTAAACAGCTGCTGCTTCTCTTTTTTAAGTAGCTTTAAAATCACGAGCTAGATAGGAAGGAGGGTGGAATCTTTGCCTGCCTCTAGCTCAGAAACGAATATTTAGTCATGTAGAAAGGGTTTATGAAAGCAGATTCCCTTTTCAAAGATGATTGTCACAGTAGCTTAAATTGTCTGCCAAGCATCGTAATGGAGTTTTACTTCTGTAGGGAAACAAAAGCAAAAGATAAGCTTAACTCACTGAAACAAAAAGAGAACAAAGGGGGAAAAACATCAGAACAGCGAAGAGTCTCACTGATGGCAAGGGAGCGCAGTGATTTCCATGCAAGTAACGACTTGAAAAGGGCTCCGGAAATAAGGTTAACACACTGAACAGATTCAGAGGTTTTTCCGTTCTGCAACAAGGCTCAGATCCTATGGTAGCAAGCACAGGGGGACAGGTTTGTGGACTCCAGAGCAAAGCCAGCCTCCATTCCCTAAGCTCTGAAAGATGCTCTGAAGGCAGCGTCTGGGCCTAAGTGCCCATCCAAAAATTTGGGTAGAGAAAGAAAGAGATTCCCAAGTGGAAGAGAAATCATGCTGTGTTTCAGACATAATCCAAACAAATTTGGGGTACTTAATTTCTTGCTATTTTTGTTCCTCTGCTGGAAATGGGATTAATTGGCTCATCTTGCTATTTCTCCATTTTTAGTTGGTACTGAAGGTATGCCTTAGGCCAAAAGACAAGACAAGGTGACTTGGTAAAGCAATAGTAGTAGAAACTGTTCCTTTCAAGGAGAGAGGAGATGTTTGCATTTGAGATAAGCAGCTATGAAGCACTAGTGCTGTCAGGAAACCAGAGCTTGCCACCAATCTGCAAATGTCATGTTTAGCCCCTGTCTATCCCATGCACCCTGTAAGAATTTGTATTTTGTTTCAAATTCTTACATTGTTTATACATATTCATTATTGAATATGAAAGAAAAAGATTACCTATGCTTTATATGAAGTAATGAGTGAATATCAACCAGGTAAATAGCCCCTAGGATTGTAGGAAATTCTGTCTACTGGGACATAGCAAGCTATCTGGATTTCCAGAAATCCAGCTCTGAACCTGCATATGCTTAGACATTTAGGCTTCCTGCATTGAATGTTTGTGTGTTTAGACTTGAATGCAGGACATGAATCTATATGTTTACCATATTATACTGAAATAAAGAAAGACTTGCCAGGACCTAACTTCAGTATTCCATTAAAAACCCTGTGAGCTCCACTTTCATTATGAAGTGGAAAAGAATATATCACATGAAACTTTAGAAGTAGGTTGCTGACAGCATTTTTCTTTAAATACTTCTTGTGGTGTGTTTTTTTTTTTTTTTTTTTTTTTTGGTTTGGTTTTTTTTTTTGGTCTTAAGTTTAAGTTCAAGTTCACAAGTTACTTATAGAAAGAAATGATGAGCAGCATCACAAATGCGTGAGGCTTGCATCAAGCTTTTCTGCCCTTGGAGTCAGGGGTGATGTTGCAGGTATGGGGATTAGAAGATTGAACTTCAGGTTTAGATTTACATAATGAATTCATCCCTTTCCCTTGAAAAGGGACCCTGACATTTATTCCAGAGCAGTGACAGTAAACCTTTTGGTACAGTCCTTCTCTGCCACTTGGTTGAAGAGCAAAAGATGAGAGGGTTGATTAGATGGCACCTCTATACAGCAAGCCAGCTGGGTGTGCTGAAGTGCCTGCACATGTCCCAGGCTGCTTGTGGGAGACTTCAGGATATGCTGTGACCTGGTTTGGGTTGACGTGACTTATTTTGGCCGTTTGTCTCCCCTAATTTTTCATCATATGAACTTAGCTTCATAACCAACTTACAGTCATCATTGTGCAATAGTACTGCCTTACATCAAGCCAGTCTAATTTTTTTTTTTACAGTTGGGTAATATCCTTTATGATTAAAGGAGAGAACTGCTATTACACATCTCGACTCTAGTGTCTTGCTGTGGAACTACTGGTGAGTGTCGGATGCAAACCTGGCTGGATAGCGGTGTTGAGGGATTACTTATCAGCCCTTTGTTTTCAAAAATGTACAGGGTAATGTACTGAGTGCAGCTTGGGAAAGGTCTGTTTTGATAGTGTTTCTTTCTGTTCGGAATTTTTGTTTTCGTGATGATTTGGATGATGCAGTAGGGAGAGTACTTATTAAGCCTGTGGATGACGTGAAGCTGGGACAAGTTATAAATATGTTGGAGGGCACATCAGAGAAATATAAAAAATTTTGATGTGATTCATTGAAGATAAATGTAGGAACAATCACTTGGATTTGTGCGAAAGGATTGCGAAAAAAGATCTGGATTTGTAGTGTGTGTCACAAGCTGAACGTGAGTCAGCAATGCAGTTCTTGAGAACACAGTTTGCACAGAAATCAAAACTCCCTGTTGTGAGGAAAAACAGCAGTCGCCCTGGTGGCACTGCCTGAGGATCACCTGGCATCATCCTTCTGCTTTGTGCTCCACCTGAGACCTGAGCTTGGTTTTTGTGGTTGGTGTGGGGCTCCGTGCTTCAAGGTGGGGTGACTAAGACTACCTTGGGGCTGCTTAGTCTGAAGAAGGTGCCAGAAGGTGCAATAATAAGCATCAAGAGAGAAATCTGTCCTCTATTCCTGCTACAAAGAATTTAAATTTAATCAAGCGTCAGGTATGACAAGAAGCCAAACAGTAAGACTTGGAAGATGAGCTAGATAATCTGAGAGGCATCTCTTTGACAGCCTTTAACACCAGCCTGGTAAGGTCTGTTAGGTTTTATGGTGAGCTTGGTGCCCCATGTCCCTCGGAGTGTTTCCTGTGAGTTATAGCCACTGTTACAGCCCCTCTGAATCACGGCCTGTCTGTGAATGAAAGCCACCGTTAGCAGCGTGTGGTGAATCATAGGCCTCCGAGACAAACGATTGCTTGGCCTACTCCCTTGGGAGCCCAAGGACTGAAACTGAACTTGAGGTAGACTGAGGTGTTGTGGTGCATGTTTTATTTGTCTATATCCATATTTTGCTCCAATCCAAATACAAACAGTTGTGCTGAAAGCCTTTATAAATCTTGGTGTTTGTGCCCACTGTGGGACATATCCAAGGATATCACAGCGAGTCTGTGACATGCTGGAGCGCTGATAAGGTGCATCTGTGGGGTTTTGTGAGGGTACCTCCTCACATGGGAACTTGTCATGGGAAGGAATGGTGCTATGAAGGCGTAGGAAGGAACTCTTGTCCGCTCTGAGGAAGCGTGCCAAGAGGAAAGGCAGGCATTGTGTACCTGCCTGCTCGGGGCATGGTTTGCTGTGGCCTTGTTACGGCGGCAATGCATGCTCCCCTCTTGGGTTGTGTTGGCACCACTTCACGAACCGCCTTGTTTGCAGGCCTGCATGATGACCTGAGTCAAGGAAGTGATCTAAACTAGATGTAACCATTAAAGAAAACTATTTTTTGCTGAATTTTTTCTTGGCTTAAATGTGGCTTCCTACTTGAACCCACAGACAGCTGTACCAACCCAACGGGGTTTTTTGAGCAGGGATAGGAATGAGTGGAATGGGAGGGTTTGAAGGATGCCTGAACTTTTGCTTGTGCCAGAATAAACATGCCTAATTACAGCCCAAATGCTCCCATAGCCGGAGCAAATGGCTGGAGCATAACAGCCTGGTAAGTTCCCATCTTCAGGTGTGCAGCTGAGGCTGTATGTAGCATGCAGCTATATTGTCTGTCAAGCACCAAACATGTAATTTGTATTCTGTTGCTTATGTAAGCATTAAATTACATGCTGTTATAGTCTTGAAGGAAGATATTTAAAGTCATCTAAACTTTAATGGAAACAAAGATTTCAATTATTCTTCTAATGATAAGGATGAAAGTTTTCTAGTTTATCTAGAAAAAGCCCTGTTCTTTAATGAACCTCGGTAATTAGAAATGCACTAGTCTATAACTGAATTTCTAATGAATAATCTATAGATTTAGCAGCTTCTGTCTTCTTTCCCTTTGTCCTTTATAAAGTTCCCAGTTGGCTACATATTTCCTGCTGTGCACTCATTGAGCACGCTACTGTCTTGCCATATGGTTGCCTTCCTCTAGCGATTAATAGGATTGTATGCAAAGGCCCCTGAACCTTTGGGGACTATATATTTGCTTGTGGTCTTGTCAGAACATGCAGCATTTCGACACACAATTTCTCACATTTATGTCCACTGAATAACAAGTTGCCCAAAAGACAGGATAGTAACATAATTGTGGAGAACTTGAACACAGCAGTTAGGCTTATAAATTTTTTTAAAATATATATTTTAGAATTGTTTATCTTTTCAAGCTTCTTGGGTCATTTTCTAGAACTAGTTTTTATGGCTGAATGCATGTTTCATGGATGCATGTAATCAGTTTCTTGGCAAATATATTTACAAGGTCATTAGTTATTGTAATTTTTCCTTCACATTATTTAAAAACTAATGTGACCACAAATAAGTAAACTTGAAGGAATCAGAAAATGTGGATAGAGAAATCATAAGGTAAGAGAAGGAGGAAAAAGACTACAGAAACAATAGTCAGAGGTGTCTATTTAAATTAAAAAAAAAAAAAAAAAAGGAAAAAGGTATTAAGTAGCAGTGTATTGATGTTGCTAAGCAGTGCACCTTTTGCCCCATTTACACAAGCACTGAGGCATTTGAGGAGTATTTTAGGTAATTTTTACACAGATTTTTCTTCAGAGTTGAAAACTATAGGCACCTTTTTAGAAGAAATTTTCTCTGAATTATCTTCTCTTTGTGCTACTGGAGCCTACTTGTGTGACATTTGAAAGTGGCTGTGCATGATTTCCCCTCCGTTATACCTCTCATTACGTGACATGGGGGAGGCAGTTCTGCACCAAGCCCCACAGCCTTCAGGAGTCTGAGCCGTTCTGTCTTGGAGCATCACCTCTGCAGTGTCTGTGCCACTGCAATATGTGTTTCACTGGGATATGGAGCTTTTTTTAGGGATGTCTGGGAAATGATTGACATGTGAATCTGACCTTGGTTCACTAAGAGAAATGTTGTATGCTTGTGCTATGGATCTTGAGGTGCCCTTGAGGAGGAAGGAACTTCAAGGGTGAAAATGTGCCTCAAGTGCTTTAGTAGAGGTTGAAGAATCTGAATTAGTTCCTGGGTTTTGGGTGTCTCTGAACAAGCCTCTTCCTTTAGGATTATTTAGACTGTAAACTTGTAGAAGGTGGGGCATATCCCATTTTGTATATTATACAGTGTCTAGTAAAAAAATAAAATACATGTTTCTGCATATATCTGAGCGTAATAGTCAGGATTTTTGATTAGGTATATCTTTTTGGGTGGAGCTTAGTCCTACCAAAAGAAACAAGGTGGTGGTGGGGAATAGATTTCAACCTCTGCACTGAAATTTTAGCAACATTAGGGACGTAGTGGGTTGATAAAGCTGAGACTGAGGAAGTTGGTAGGTATTTTAGTGCACCAATATTATGGTGACTTCAGGGCTTGCTTGGCTGCTGGGGAATTCAGGAGATCTTTCAGACCTTATTTTTCTTCAGTATATCAGGAAGGGGAAGCAGAGAGGATGATGGCAACTAATCCTCTTGTGATTCTGGAGATGATGATTTTACTAAACCCGTTAAGTTTCTGTGGGTCTGCCTGGAAACTGGCTTAGGGTAGGGGATTACAGAGCTTGTCACAACTATTGGATGCACAGTTGCAATGGAATGCCACTGGGTCCTTGCCTTAGCTTCTTCTATAAGGTCATGTCAGCTCGTGTCTGCTTTATGTGTCTGCCTTTATGATTCTAGCATCTTGGGGAAAACTCCCCACACCTCCAGCTAACTCCCAAAAAGGTCAGTATCATTTCTTTTTCTTAAACACTCTCCCCCCTCCTTCTTTTCTTTCACCCTGGAAATATGAGAATGTCATTCTCAACTACGCCCCATGAACATCAGATGGTTTTGAACAGATACAAAACAGCATGCCAGGTTCATGTCTGTCTACACACCTGTTGAATCTACATCCAAAAACCTCGCCAATGATTTTTAATATAGAAAATGCAGCATCATTCAGTTGTTGTTGTTAAAGATGCTTATTTGACCTGACAGTGTTAATGAGTGTGTAACATCAGCTAAATCTAAAACACTGCTGCATTCCTTCAGTTTCAGGGCCCTGGCCACATTTTTCCTTTTTAGCTATCCTGATGAGGAAAGAAACTAATTTATTGCAGATTAACTTGAACAAATTTAGAACAGTTGATCAACTTGTGTCCTTTCCCCATTAGGTTAAGTGTCTTCAGGTAAAATGAACAGTGACTGTACCTGGACTGGAAGTAACTGGGATGCTGCAGTGCTCCAGGAAAAGGGCTGATACGTTTATAAATGTCTACAAGAATATCAAACAACAAATAAGCAAATAGAAGCTGTACTAATCAATTTGGGACTTCACTGTTTGGCATGTGAGGAAGTGGGGAGGTATTGGCCCCCCTTCTATAGTGGTTAATTACGTTTCCCACATGACATTTCTCTCTCCTTGACACATCCCATCATTCGCATCAGTGGTGATTGTCACCAGCCCCCCTGGCATCTCCTGTGCTTGTTTGAAAGATGGAGCCATTTGTTTAGGGGAAAAACAAAAACAACACTGTTTTTTTCCGCTGTCCTAATTTTCTCTCCAACTTAGTTGAGATACTCAGTGAGATTTTTATTCTTATAAACAAGCTTATTCTCCGGATAGGCTTTTCCCAGATGTCCCAGCCCTATTAGATACCTTGGTTTCCATGTGTTTTGTTACCTGTGAGAGATGTGTGTTTGACACAGTATTTTCTTAACTAGAAAAACATATTTATATTCCATAGTCAATAGAATACAGCTGTTCTGTGTATGGAGTTAGAGCTGGTGAATCTTTTTTTTCAAGTAGGTATTCTCTACGTGTCTAAGTGTCCAAACAGAAATATTCTGTGTACATAATGTATTAAAAAATGATACTAGCTTCTTGTCTTCTGGAGGACAAGAAGGCTTTTATCATTTTAAAGGCCTCTCAAGGAAATGAAACAATACAGTTGTACTGGTTTATTTATGTTGCTGTTGTTGTACCAGTATCCCATTTGAATGGTTTTATTCCAGAATAAGAATTCACATGGGAGGTAACAGCAGCCCTAGTAACTATTCCAGGAGCTGTTCCAACATAAATGAGCACAGTGCAGCTTCCTGGGAAGATGCTGACCTTTCAGTCTGGTGCAGGGCAGCCCTTCTGCCCACTCTTCCTCTGCGTAAGATCTTGCAGGAATGGGATTGACACTGTGACATACAGGAGAGTGCTGCATATTTTCTGTGACTTCAGCATGAACCCAACATGCCCAGAAACTATGAAAAAGCTGGAAGTCTGACTTTATTAATGAAAATAATTTTCCCCGTGATGTTGCCAAACTCCGTCGAAAAGTTGTTTCATCTTTACTAAGGCACTGCTGTGCCAGCAGATGTCCAGTTTCTGCCTCTAATCACTTTTTAAACTCTTCCACAATAACTAACTCCCACCTTGTTAAATATTCTGGGAGATTTGAAGCTTCATGGTGTTTTTACCTCGCAGCTCAGGACTGAAACCTGGCCAAGCAACAGAAAATTAGATTTAGATCTGGGAAAAGGCTAATAGTGGGGGATCCCTGTGGTCCTTAAGACAGCGCTTTCTATTTTCACATATGCACTGATAAAGGGGAAAGGAAATGATGCAGAGTTACTTAGAGGAGTCGACACTGAGGGGTGGTAAAGGGAATGTCAGGGAGATCCGGTAGGGAGGGCAGCAGGGTGGTGGGTGCAATCTGGGGCACTCAGCATAGGAGGAATCAGTAGACCTGTGGCTGAACCTGGCTGACTTCTGAATTAGCAGGAGTCTCTTGGGGACAGAAGTCTTGGGCATTAAGGTGAGCTTCTCAGTGCAACGTGGTAGTGAATGCTTGATGGCAATTATTGATTGGAGGCTCAGAATGTGGTGTATGTATTGGATTTCAGAGGTGATGTGTTGGGCTGTCAGAGAAGAGCAGACAGTTTCTGCTCTCTCCCTGACAAGTAGATTCAGTCATAAGACCAACAATTGCAAGGCATTAAGCTTGAATGGATCTAGCTGCCTGGGGCAATTAGGGTGGTGCTCTTCCAGAGGGTCTGTTTGTGTAGGGAAAAACTCTTCTGAGGATAAAAAGCAAAACAAAGCAGAACGTAAAACCATTGATGTTTTTGTCCTTTGCCAAAGTCATTGCTGAAGAGCACAGTAAAGGAAGATGAGGGAATGTCATGTACGTATGATATGCCCATATTAATGTGGGGGGGTGGCAGAGGGGAACTTGTGGAAGCTTTTGAAAGCTGGTAACAGATAATATATGATCCCATCCCTTGGGCATGTAAACTGATAGCAGGTGGGATCCCAGCACATTACTGAAGAACATAATTCTGAAAAAGCCTGTCAACCTTCTCTTCTACTGGAGCGTAAGATACATGAGACGCTGGGTATTGGTCTTTAATCTTTTTTTTTCTTTTTTTTTTTTTTTTTAAATTCTTAGTTAAACAGAAATGTTCCAAGAGTGCTTTTAGTCAGTCTGACCTTGAGCTCAGGATCCCAAAGGGTCTGTGTAGCTACTCAAAGCTGTGTTGGACCTACTTGGTGGTTGATAATACATCAGGGTAGCATAGTTCAAACATGTTCTGAAAATGAGTTGCTGTTAACTGGAGCTCTGCGAGCAGGTATGGGGAGAGCAACATTGTCCCTGGCTGTAGTATATTGGTAGCCTCAGGGACACAAGATTTTAGTTAATGAAAAACTTATGTTGCTCTACCCCATTTCCTCAACTGCACTGAATGCAAAACCATCCAAGATCATTGAAAAGAACTTGCAAAGCTTGGTAGATACAAAGGCAGAGGGGCTGTGGAGGTATGAGGAACCCCCAGCTGCACTTGGAATCTATGACATTTCCCATAATAAGAAGTCATAACAGTGAAATATCATTCAACTGTAATGTAATAAACTTTAACTGAGGCATAACAATGGTTTGGGGAATTCCACTCTTACTAGTATAAATCTGTAGATTTCAGCAAGGTTATTCTGATCCAAAATTGTGCAGTTTAGAAATGCTGTGGTCTTCTTATTTCTTCAAAGCTTGGCTTATCAGAGCATTTAGGATGAAATCACATCCTTGTTGAAGTCAATGGCAAAGCTCCCACTTATTTTGATAGTGTCAGATTTCACCCATTGCAAATTGCCGAACATTATAGAATTCAGTCAGATGTAATCAAAACATAAATGCAAATTGGTATCATCTCATAATGGAGCAAATACAGGGGGAGTATCTTGCTAGTGGTGGTGTGAAAGACACATCTGTGCATATTTTTAATGCACCTATGCAGTGATGAACAGATTTAGATACTATGTCATTATGATCACAGGGGAGATGCATTTGCACTGTCATTGACTGATTACTTCTGCTTATTCCTTGTTCTTCCCTAGTGAGAAATCTAGGGGTTATGATGGACAAAGCAGAAAAAATAATCTATTTGTACCATGGCTTCAGATGCCAGTGACCATCCCTCCACTGCATGGATGTCAGGTACACTACTGAATGCTGAGAGGCAGCAGAGTCTCATTCTCTGAGAAACAAATGAGGGGAGCAGAAGTACCTACCTGTTATCAGGGAGTCTCCGTGATAGCAAAATTACTGAGTTCTGATTAAGTACTGGCTGCTTCAGAGCCCTCTGTAGATCTTCTCAAATCAGTATTATATTGGATAGTGTTTTGAGGTTACTTCTTCCAATATAAGAAATACTTCCCAGATGCTTTTGAAAACCTGTTCTGATTTTTTCACAACACTTTCGGGGGGAGTAAGGAGGGGGGAACTAACAAACAGGGAAAGAAAAAAACATCACCACCTTCTTGGGACAATGAGAGTGGTGATGATGAGAATTAGGTTATTTACTTGGTACAGTCAGTCACCAGGTTAACGTGTTCTTGAACCTTTAAGATAATCATAAATTAAAACCCAGAACTTCTATTTTAAAACTCAGCCTTTAAAAATATTGAGGGGGAAGACTACCTCTTCCAAATTATCTGAGTCAGCCTGGGAACCTTTGTTATTCAACATGATTCATTTTAGGGAATGCATCTTATGAATCAGAATGGGGCTGGAATGTTGAAGAGGAGGAGAAATATCTTAATGTGTCTTCCAAGCAACAATTTTCACTTGAAAGCTAGTTCTTTCCTCTCCTTGCCTGCTAATATAATGGTACATAGCAGTGGACAAAAATATGAATAAGCTCGCTGGCCAAGTTGGAGACAAGTTGGACAGTGATGAGAGAGCTTTGGAAGTGGCTGTGCAGAGTTGCACAACTGTCAAGTATCGTACAAAATGGGACCAGCATGTTTCTTTAGTGTATAATCAGGCCTTTCGAGGAGAAACACAGGTGGGTTTTGCAGGCAGCTCTGGATAAATTAAGCCATGTGTTTGTGGTCTGTTGTTTAGGAAACTTTGATTAACAGCTCTCCATGAGCATGTTCAGCACTTCTGTCCCCAAGTACTGTCAGATTGAGGAGAATTAGCCCACTCTTACTGCAGCCATGGACCCATATGTAAATATTTTTCTTAGCATGCTGAATCTCTTTCCCCAGGGTTTTGAATGAAAATTTCTGTCTGAATGTGTACTGTGGTCAAAGGAGAAGAGTCTTAAGATTTTTGAGAAAGTGCTAATGCATCATGTTGATGCCTATTGTAATGTGACACAAGATTCCTTTTATGCTGCATCGCCGCGGCTTAGAGGTGTTCCCTTCCTTTATGCTGGTGGTTGGAAGCCACCCAGGAGATATGAGCTTATGTCTCATTTCTGTAATGTAAATCATAAGCGCTACTGTGGGGATTTTAATAGTTAACTGCTTTGACGTCAACATATTAAGCTCCAGAGTGTCCCCTAAGTATAGTAAATCATCCTAATGATAAAATTTAAAAATATTTCATAGGAATATACCTACACCAGCAGGATGGAGAATGGGGAGGAGGAGGAAAAGAAAGGCAGTGTTTTGTGTTTGTTTTTTTTTTTTTTTTTGCCTGGGTTTCTAATAAAACTTGTGTAATTGAATGTATCCTAATGCGAGCAACCCCTAACAAGAGCAGATGAGCAGAATGAGAATCGAAGCTAGGCACTTCAAGCTTAAAACTGGGAACAAGGGCAGTAAACATACCTGGTATTAGGTAGCCAGATAACAGAAAGTTTAAGACATAATAAAAATGAGTAATGTTCTTCCTTCGAGAACACAAAAAAGAACTGCCTTGATTCCTGTAGCATCGTATCATGTCCTTTCTTTGTCCTTAATCAGCTGCAGCAGAGGCTCGGAGTTCAATACATATTGACTTAGAGCATATGCTGAAGTCTGAACTACTTGGGTTTCAAAACTTCAGTTGTCAGGGGCAGCATACAAATCTGGGTTAAGCTATCTGCTCTTTTAAAGTTACTTCTGCAGTGTAGTCACACTTACAATTATAGCATATTAAACTTGGGGGTGTTTAAAAATCCATACATCCCTACCTCTGAGCAGCTTGTTGGAAGAGCAGGCATGTAACTTATTACAGACCTCTGCTTGCCTTTGGAAATGCACTGCCTATGTCCATTAATCTCAGTAACATTATATACACATAATATATTGATAAAATGTTAATGACCTAACTTAATGCCAATAAAACCAGGAAATGAGGGTGTAGGAGTTCAAAGTGTAGCACTCTATAGCCTTCGCTCTTGCTGGTTGGTTTATTTGTTTGCTTGCTGACTTTTATTTTTATTTTTTCCCCTACGCATTGCACCAGACCATATGCGAAAGCACACGTTGTGCCCAGATTCTAAACCAGCTATTCACTGACCAGCGTGTGTTAAACGTCCTCAGACTGGCCAGAGCACAAGTGTTTTGATATTCTGATCTCCCTGGCCAATTTGTGCTGTTTCTTGGGCACCTTCTGTGCATGCTGCTGTTGTACCACTGCTCCAGCCAGCAGTCAGAGCCTGCCCTGCCCTTTTTGGCAATCAGTGGCTGAGTTGTCTCATAGCATGCCAATCTCTCATTCCTTGATTTAAATGGCAGCTGGTAGCTTAACAAGTTTCCCGCTGGGAGTAAGAGCACACCAAGTTGAATGGTCTTGTTTGGAGCCTCTTAGAATATGTATACTTAGCATCAGTAAAAACAACAGCAAACACTTTCAAATTGCTGCTGAGCCAAATTCTGCTGCTGGTACCTGCACAGCGCTGTAAACCTGATGGATATCCATTGCTGGAACTTAGGGAAAAATGCAGCCTGGTAAGGTATGCTGGCTTCCAAGTATTTCAATTAAAACTTAACTCTGAACTCTGCAACTCATCAAGTGGACGGAGGAGAAATAGAGCAACAAAAATCAATATAAAAAATAGTTCATGCTAATGACATTTAACAGTCCTGCCCTGCAGTGTGTTCTCGTCCAGGGAGAAGGGAAGTGTATTGGCTATTGAAATCTTACATAAGTGTGAAGTGAAGAATGTGTGCTGGAGGGCATCAATATAAATCTCATAGCGTATTTTAAATTTTTCCCCTCCTAATTAAACCAAACGAAGCTTATGGTGATCCTCATGGGATTTTCTTGAGAAGAGGAAAAATGAACTGAATCTGGATTCTGTATATTGAAGGTTAATGCTAATAAATCAAAAAGCAAAGATCTTTTAACAGGAAAGTATTTTCTGCACTCACCCAATTAAATGTTAGAAGCTGGATAATAGAATAATTGTAGTTAGTCAATTGCTACAAAGGCATAATAGCTTGAGTACAACTAAGACTTCAAGGCAGTAAAATGCCGGTGGTAAAATAATAAAACCATTATTTCAATAATAATCTCAAGTTAATTAGAAGAAGGCAGTGCAGCATATTTTTAATACTAGACAAAAACAATTAGCATAGTACTTAGTAACAACAATATCCTTATCTGAAAGACAAAATAGGATTAATACAGCAGTGGAGTATTGAAATGGTGTCAACAAAAACAGAGGAAAAATACATGTAACTTTGTCAATAGTCTATGCTCCAGCAAAAATGGTGGAAACTTCCACCTTGAAGGAAAGGAATACTTGGCTGTAGCAGATGTACAGTTGAGTTTGTTTCTTGTTATGAATGAGGTCTTTTCCTTATGCCGAATGTTTACTTGTGTGAATTCGTTCTTGAGTCTGTTCTGATTATTCCTCCTTTTTTTTTTTTTTCTGACAAGATAGGTGGACATGTGGGGGACATATCATGTCTCAGGGTACAAAATAACTGGAAGTTAAGGCTAGAGGGATTATTTAATTGATGGTCTGACCTCCTGCAAAGTACAGACCAGAGGATTCTGCCCAGTTGCTCCTGTGTTACTAAGCTGATGTTGGAAGTCAGATATCCATCGTAGATGCTTCTGGAAGTTAGCAGCATGCAGCAGTCAGTATTCTGACCCAATCACTTCTTAATGACAGGGCAAAAACCTGCAGTATGTTTTGTTGCAGTTTCCGTGCTGGAGAGCTGGAAGACTGAGACTGTATTTAGCATTCGAACCAAGCCTTCTCCTACAGCTACAGCAAACTGTCCGTGGGGATGTGTGAGCACGTTTTCTTGCTTGCAGAGAACAGTCGAGAACAAAATGCTGATTTTTGTTCTACAAATCTTTATAGTTGGTTCCAAGCCACTCCACTGAATGTTACGGCCTTCTCGCTTTGGTGCTGTTGTCCCCTGTGGGCTCTTGGGTAGCTGTTATGTTTTCAGGGTTTGAGGTGGAGAGAACAATCTGCTCACCTTCAGTGGCACTGTTGCTCCTGAAGAAAATTAGATTCTCCTTATCCATGAGGGAAAACAAAGATGAGCAGTGATTATTTTTTAATTCATTCAAGTTCTCTAAGCTTAATTTTCTCCCTGCCTCTAGCCTGCATTCAGTTTCAGACTAACCTCAGATCAAGAGACTGGTTGGCTGTCTTCTCACTCTCCTGCTGAAATTTTAGAAAGGATGTAGAGCATGCTCAATTTTGTCCAAGACTATTGCTTTTCTGTTTATATATATATGTTACTTTGCTAATTCTGGAAGAGGCCCCGAGAGGGACTTTCTGCTTGTGTTGCTGGACCTTCCACTTGGCAAAGGCAATGCTGAAGGACCCACTGACACTAAGGGGTGGAAGCACGCCTGCCTTCACTGCTGAGACACCCAACGAGTGAAATCAATGCTGTCCATTACCAAATGTTGTAATGAAGCCTTCCAGTATTAAAGGCTGTCAGCTGCGCGAGTCTGCACAGTGTGAAATGGTGACCTGAATGGGAAAAAGCCTTGAAGACTTGGGGTGCAGAGACAGGATGGGGAATGGGAGGAGGGAAGATAAAAACATGAAGATTTTGTAACTTGGGATTTGTTACTTGTTGTATGAGTCGGGAGTGCTGGTTGTCTGTGACCTAGCTACAATTCTTTTGAAAATTAACTCTTCCTTGAAAATCTTTGTATTTTTTCCTATCTCTGTATGTTTTATGGAAAAATACATAATGTACATGCTTGCATTCTGGCAAATTTGCTTATGAGTGTTGGTAAAAGAAGGGCAGTGGTTTTGGAGAAACTTGGCTGTTCAGAGAAATACCAAGCATTCCTGCCTAGCTACCAATATCTGGATTATAATATCTGCCACATTGCAATAATATTTTTGCAATTTAAGCCCCAAGACATAAATTCAGGAACTGCAGCGTAGTCAATAAACTAAAAAATTGCTTGGTGTGGATAATTATGGCAGTGATCTTACATTATATTTTAACCTACATGAGACCCTGCTGACTTGACAGTGTTAGTTATTTCCTTTTCTTGTAATGCATGTTACACTGTCTCAGTCTAGCATACTGGCCAAAAAAAACGGGCCATGGATCCATTCCACTATGTCTATTCCTGTTTTACAGTACAGCTATTTCATAACCACCATCTATTTTGTGTTCTGAAAAAATCTAGGAAATGCAAGATAGGAGAGAGCCCTCTAAAAGCATAACTTCAGTTTATTAGAATGAGATCTTAGCATTTTATTTCTTTTTTTGATTATCATTTATGATTTTGCCGTGAGTTGTGCATTCCTCTTGGGTTCTATCACTGGGACTAATGGCTGACATTTGGTTGGGGAGCGTGGGGTAGCGGAGAAGGTTAGGAAGCTTCTCCATTCTCTATCATGACAGTTTCTTCTTTAATCTAGATAAAATAAGAATCCTAATGAGATGTGTCCTATGATTAATTTGTAGCATTTTACCTCCTGTTAATTATAACGTACTGTCTGGGGAATCGGTAAGAGAGGGCAGAGTCTCACATACAATCAAGCATTTGAAAGAATCAAAATATATAAGCTAATTCCCAGAAACCTGTCTCGAAGAGAGAGGCTTCTCCCTAAGGCCCTTTACACGATGGGAAAGCTCTTATTTTCAGCAACATCCTAATGTCTGTGTGTTACTTGAGATTTTCATGATGCTGTCAGCCGCTGCAGACATATGGCTCCAATTGATTTGTCCTGACAATAACAGTTACCAGCACTCATTTCTCCACACTCAGAATGAGGCGCATCTGTTATAAATTTGTTGACCGTCAAGGCCCAATAAAGACCTATCTGAAAAGCATCCTTTTTTTGTCTTGCTCTCCCTCGCTCCCCAGATTAAGCATGGTTGTGGCCTGCTGTCCAAGACACGGCTCTTTAAGGGTCTGTTTGCATGGTGTGGTGTATGTCATGGGCATCAATTTTTATCAAGAATATACATGTATGCTGAGACTAAATAATTCCTGAGCACACTTGCTCACTTTCTTTTGGAAATTCATCTCAATTCCTCAGAAGGGATTTTTGGGAGCTATTTTTTTCCCCTCCCCTCGGAGACCATCATACTCTGCTCCTTAGTCCTGTTTTAGGCCATAGATGATACTCTTAGTGTGTACTTCTCTGCCCTTGAATGGGCAGAATTTTAACTTGAGTCTGGGCTAGAAGATTCCACTGGAAACTATAGTGGGACCTTAGAGAAGAAAACAAAAGTCACCTTTTACAGTACAGCAAATAGACCTAGAAATGCCTCACCTGCTTGTAGGCAAGTAGTACCAGGTACGTACAGCAGGAGGTTATCCCTCTGCCACTAAGCCCCTTGGGTTCATGTACTATCTTCTACCTGTTTCTTCTGTAGTTGAGTACTTGGATGTTCTTTCTGAACTAATTCAGGCTGAACTTCTGGCATCACCCTGTGTTTAACTTTTGAAGGACAAATCGGCCCAACTGCCTGGATGAAATATTCCACTGGCGTTCAGGTCTGATCCTGCATTTTAATCCTGATCTGGCTGATAGCCCTCAGCTGATACTGAGTAATGACTTATCTTCTTTGCACCTCTGTTTTTCCAGCGCTAACCACCTTTGCAAAATGCTCTGATACTGAACATTTCACCAGACTGTGTAAGAGCAGTTTTATCTAGCTACGATAGAAAACCTCCATGGCTTGGTGGGAGCACGGGAGCAAGGCTTTTCACAGTGTGCAGTGTGAGCTGAGTGAATACAGCGATGCTTAATCATCTTAATCACTTCAGCAGAAGTGTGGGCCCGGTTTTGGGGCACTGCATGGACTGTTTCTGGTTTTTCTTGGTGCTGGGAAGCAATCAAGTCAAACGGACTCTGGCCTTTTGCCACTACTTCCCAGCCTATAGGATTCAAGGTGTTCCTATTGATTTTATCCACCCCAATCAAAAAAGGGAAGTATCTAATGGGTATGAGAGGTTTCTCTCTGTTGGCACTGCACCCAAGACGTCTTCCAGGTGGAAGAGGGAGCAGGAGGGAAAGGCACTGCAGGTATTTTGCTTCTCCTTGGACTGCCTTGACTCATTTGAGGATAACTTTTGTTCCCTGGCTCTGGTGTCTATGGGGCTTACTGAAGTTTAGTTTTGCATTTTCATTGAGTTTGTGTAAAAGTAGTAGAACTACTTTTCCTGCATCTCATTCAATAGTAGAAGATAGGATTCATAACACTGTAAGGGAAATATTAATTTAAAAGAAAAATCCTTTTCCTCTACTTTAAATTAAATTTAAAATGAAGGAAGACACCTCTATTCCTCCTGTGGTAATCTTTCTTTTGTTTTTAATACATTGTGTTATAACATCATAAATAGAAATGTAATCTTATTAAAAGACATGCAGCAAGTGCTACTTTATTAGAAACTTTTTTAAAAGAATAATTTACCAAATTGAAATATTAATATAGCTGGCTGGAAACTAGATTTTTACTAGATTATAGTAATTTTTTAAAAAGGAAATTAAAGTAGATATATTTTGAAGAAGTCCAATTTCTGATAGGGCCAAGCTTTTACTAGCATATCCTGGCACCACTATATATATTTAAAATATTTTAAAAGCTCTTTAATACAAAATTTATTTAGATGTTTAAAAAAAAAAAAAAGTCCACCTTCCTCACCACCCTGTAATCATGGTGTTTTATATAATAGGAAGAAATTTATTTCAAAAAGTCTCAATTTGACTGTTGCTTGAATTTCATATAGTGCAAATAAACATGCACTTTCCTAGCGCCCTTATTTATGAATGATACAGTGCAACACCTTCTCACTTACCTAATTTGAAGGGGCATGAATGCAGAGAGCACTGATAAATCTCAGCTGTGTTAGACCTCAGTGGCAATTAAGAACTTGCAGCATTTTCAAGGCTTTCTTTCCTCCTGACTTGATGTATTCCATACAGTGACCTGAGAAGCACCTTTTTCCTTTCCCTACCCGTACAGAAAATAACAAGTAGTTATTGATTACTTGTTGCTTAATTTGGGGCTTGGTTCATTTGCAGTTAACACAGCTCTGCTGCAGCAAACTGGCTGAAAATTGCAAAAGCAGCCTGCTCTTTTTTTTTTTTTTTTTTTTAATTATTGATGCTATTTAAACTTGGAGAAGTTGATTACTGATAAGAAAGTAATCAGTGCCATCATATTTGTGAAGAATACTCAGCAACAACTTTGGCAGTCCCTGATCCTGAGTGGAATAATTCTAAGTGATGGGCACCTCTGTTGGGCTCGAGATAGGGCAAGCCTCCACAGTTCCCATTTCATTTGGGGAGCGGTGAGCTGCAGGCGTTTCTGACAGTTAAAGACCAGATAACCTCTGGGTCTCTCACCTTTCCTCAGCTTTCTGCTGGTATTTGACTTGTTCCACATTTGGGCTCTTTCCTCATTGCCCCGTTTCCCATCTGCTGTGGCAGTGCCTCTCTGCAGTCGCTGCTTCGTCCTTCTGTCCATCCTCCTGCTTCAGGTAACTGTGGCTAGAAGGGGCTGTCGTGTTCATGTTCCAAACCATTGTGGGTTTCTTTGGTAGTTATGACCAGTGCTTTTGTCATGCTCAGCTGTCACACTTGCCACCTGCATGTATTCTTCAAGCCAGACATTTGTCAGCATAGCCATACCGTTGTCTGAGCATTTTGGATTCTTTTTGCATTGCTACTCCACGAAATAGTCCTCCTCCTCCATCCACCCAGCTAAAAACCACTCTTCAGGGTTTTGTCACTGAGCAGTTTGGTTATTAAAATACATCCTCTGTTGGTTTTTTTTTTTTTTTGTTTGTTTGTTTGTTTTCCTACAAGTTTTTGAGAAGACTAGTTTCCAAGTCTGTCATTTGGATTCTGAATAACTTTCTTCATTTTGACTGTGGCTCACTCTTGTCCCACGTGTCCTCATCCTCTGAGACTGTCTCTGGCCCATTGCTGCAGTTCAGTTTCCACCTCTCAGTCTCTGTGCCCTTTTTTTTCTTTAAACTTTTTTTTTTTTTTTTTTTTAAGTCATCATTTGCCAGGGTTTTTGTAGGTCTTGGGTGGTTTTCTTTCGTATTTCCCAAGTCCTAGCAGGTTCTTGTACCCATCTTAAAAGATGGTGTCTAGAGCCAGCTTTGCCAGAAGCTTAGCTTAGTATTTCAGAAGATCTGCTTAAACTAACTTCTTATCTCATGTTTGTATCTCTTTAGTTCCTTTCAGAGCAATGCAGTAATGAGGGATATACTCCATGGGGGCAAAGATGGTCTTTGTACATGCTGTGTTAACATGGATACTATCAGCTGCCAAATGTGCTTTACATCGTGTTTCAGTATCAGTCTTTATTTTCCTGCTGCTTTAAATCTAATCGCACACAGTAGATGATATTTTGCTAATCATTCCAAACTTATTTTATAGCTATTTAAAGTCCTGTGTTCAAATTGGATTTGGTTGTCAGTTGGCAAGTAGCTTGAGCAAATAGATGCCTCTTTGTAATACATCAGTTCGTTCATCAGAGAAAACTGCAATGTCAAGAGTCCTCATCCCCCGCCTCCCTCTGAAGTTTTGATGCGTGGTTTTTGAAGAAGTCATGAAAGGATTTAAATCCAAAGCTGAGAAGTCTGACTGGAACTGATTGCTTTGAGCTTCTTGTTTACAAAATAAGAATCGAGGGTTAAAAAAGACAGGCGACAACTTGAGGTTTTCTTACGAATCATCTTATTTTTGATTTTTCTGGCATAGACTATAGTGTGTATGAAGAATGTAAAAAAAAAAAAAAAACAACAACAACAATAAAAGCATATTTAATGGTGAACTTTTTTTTTTTTTTTTTTTTTTTAAGAGAAAACTCACTTTTGGTAGTCTGTGCAGAATTGATAGAAGTTCTTTATAGCTGTAAGATACAGCGTTGCAGATCCCTGTAATGAATAGGACTAACGCTATCATGGAGCAAGCACTGATCTGCTGTAGGTGTTTAATGCATTGGTTATTTAAAAAGTCATTTCCTTATTGTAATGTATTTTTAAATTGTTTAGAGTAAGACTGAATACCTGTTGTGATATTAATATCTCCTTTTTGTGGAAAAACTGGAACGTAGGACATTACCATAAAGAAATCTCTCAAGCATTGTATAAAGGGATGAATTTGTTTTTAACGCTCATACCGGCTACATGGGAAGAGATATTGTTATAGTTCACAATGAAGGCATAAAAGAAGCATAAAATACGGAAATAGCAACTGTGAAACACATGCACCCACTTTGGACTTAACTCACCTGGGGGCAGTTACTTTTGGAGCGTTCAGCTTCCTGTGGGTAGGGAGCACCAATCTAGGGCTGAGTCTAAGCACGAAGTTGTATTGTAATTAAACAGCCAACCCGATCTGCATGGCAAGTGAGAAACCTGCAGCAGTCAAACAAATGTGCTGTGCAGGTTGGCTGAAGTCGTCGTGAGGTTTCTAACAATCTTTAAAAAAGAACAAACAATTGCGTTTGTCAGGCCATGAACTGTTCACTGGAATGGTGCTCCCTGGACACAGCGCTTTTGTTGTCAGTTTTAATAATTAAAATTTTTGTAATAACTGCAGTAACACTGGAAACTGAGGAATGTTGCAGAGTGGTTGAGGCGTGAATAGGAAGGGGGCAAAGCTCTGTGCCCCAGAAAGTTTGGGTGTCAGGCCTGCAACTCTCCAGCTGCCTTTTCCCCCTGCCAGAGCTGACTTCCTCCATGCTAGCGTGGTGCTGTGGGACCTGAGGGAAGCGGCTGCGAGGACCGGGTGCCTCTGCTGCTGATCCCTCGTGTTGTGGCCACCACCCTCAGCCGACGACATGCCCTGGTGCTTAAGCAAATCTCAGTGTTACCAGCACGTGTGTGCACTGAGCATATCCTCTCAGGCCCATCCGTGCGTCAGAGGTGGTGCGCGTTGGAGTCCCGCTGCGCCCACCTCGAGGTGAAAGCATCCCTTTGTTCCTCACGAAGCTCTTCATCTCCTCTTTCACTCCTTTCACTCTTGTGCTGTGAGAGCACTTCTCGCCTGAAGATCAACACTTTGGAGTGCTCTAAAATCTAACTATGAGGCTTGTTATGAAAATTGATGGATGAAACAAGGAGGTGGGGAGTGGAGTGGCGCCTTCGAGGCCTGAGAGGATGTGAGCGTGAACCAAGGCAGGGCTGAGCCGCCTGTGGCGGGGCTGTCCAGGCCCGCTCAGCGTGGGGCTGAGGGCTGCTATTGAAGCTGCTCTGATACATCCCCTTCCCTCCCTGCCCCTCCAAGCACTGTCTTAAATTTTGGTTTTAAAAGAGGGGAGAGAAGCCTTTCTTTTCTCTTCTTTTTTTCTTTTTGAGTAATGGGCCTCAAACAGCATGTGGCACTGCAGTGACAGTCTTGCCAAAGACTGTCTAAATCTGAGTTATTGCTTCCAGTATCTCTGTGCATGTGCCCCAGGATAGCAATTGCCTTTTTCTGCAGTGGTATTGCAGCATGAACTTTCATCTAATTCATTATCCACCCTAATGCTCAAGTCTTTCTGCATTACTGCTTTCTAAACAGCAGTCTCTCACTTCATTCCTGCACTGATTATTATTTCTCCCCAACTGCATTGCCTTACATCTATCTTCTGTAGGATGTCTCACTTACATCAGCCTATTTCGCTGAGCTTGCCAGATAGTTGAATGTTTTGGAGGTGTTTTCTGCTTGCTTTTCCTTCATTTGGTTTAGCATCATTTACATTTACTGAGCCTGGTATTAGCAGTGTCCTCCAGATGGTTAAATTGGTTGTATAGGGAAGAACAGTGACCCCTTGCCTTTTCAGACTGTGCTGCATACTTTCTCTGTATGGTTATAAAATGTGCATCATTGCTAGCAATTTTTATCTATTTGCTTCATCTGAGCTCTGTTAGTGCTTTTCTGTTCTTGCTGCCAAGGCCTTAGTACTCCTGCTCTCAGCAGAACGGGGGGGTTGTGCTGAGATCCTTATTGCGTTCTCTGGGGACAAATGACCAAGGAACCGAGTATTAGTTTTGGAGCCTATGCAACACCAGGCCTTCCTGCTGGAAAACTTCCAGAAAACTTTTTGTCTGGGTGAAATACTTACTGATGGTGCACCACAAAGTAAATAGGAAGTTTGAATCATTGCACAGATCGGCTCCGTAGTGTTTGTAGAGTCTTTTCCCTTTGAGCAATGAAGCTTACTGGGAAGAAAATGAGAGCTCTCAAAATGGTAGGTCATGTTTTTGGGGCATATATCCCTGACTAGGAACTTGTTCGGTCAGCACAAAAATCTCCATTTATCTCAGTTTCCACTTCAGATTTGTATTTTGGGAAATAAATGTGGATGAAACCCTCTGCTACAAAATCTGTTTGTAATGCAAGCTGTCAGCATAAAAAGATGGGAAAAAAAAAAAACACCAACACACTATTTTGTAGACCATAAGCTAAATTAAATACATTTTTACACAAATAAATATGAATGGTTTTTTGCTTGGCTCTACTCTGTTTTTAAGTTTGATCCTAAAATAATTTTTGTGGATCTGGCTGGATTTGCTGTCACATGCTGGAGGCACTAAATCTGGCTACCTGAGCACTGCAGATCTGTTTCGGTGCAGAGTGATACAAATCTAAAATTATTTCTGCTCGATCCAGGGGAGCATGCTCATTTATGCCCTTCCATCTTTTCTCCAGGAGATTGTGCAGCCATAGATGGAGAGACCTGACTGCAAACTGAGAGGAAGATATCTCACAGTGGGATTGGAGCATTTCTCTTTCTTTTCTTAAATAGTTCTTTATTGAGCTTTCCACCTTCTGCATTAATTTGAGAGCCTGAACCAAATAACCAGGAAGAGATTGATGTGGCCTCACATTATTTCACACAGTCAATAAATTGTTAAATGGGCCAAAGGACACGGGTTAAAAAAATCATTTTGTATAAAGAATGAGGAATTTTTATTAGCTGACAGAGCCCCCGTCTCTGAAGACTTTATAATGGGGCGGGTTTGATCTTGTGCCATGCAGTGGGAGCAGCTCTGTTGGCTTCATAAAGTGCCTCGCTGTTCTCAGTGTGAATGAAATCAGTATTGTGCCCTGTATTTTCTGCTGAATGAATGCTGAGCTTGCTGCTCCCTGGGTGTTAGAGGCAGGTGAGTTTGGAGGGCAGCCTCGGAGTGAGGACTCCTTGCAGCGTCAGTGCTGAATTCTCCACCAGGAGAGATCTGGCATACTCTTATGCAAGAATGTGGTCTGAGCTAGGAGGCTTTTGATATCGCTTGTTCTTGGTGGTACTGCCCTTATGTAAATGTTAGGAAGGAAAGGAGCAGAGGATGCTATTTGAAGTGTTCTAGGATTACAGTAATAGTCTCGTACTGGTGGTCAGGAGAGCTGCGAAGGCCATGATGGTTATATATGTGCTTGTCTTCACTGTAACACCTTTGTGGCTTTAATGGGATGATGAGTAAATGAAATTGTAGGCTACCTGCAGGGAAGCGTGACTGTGTCTGGCAAGACTGCAGCCCAGGTGGACAGAAGTCAGGTGCAGACCAGGTCTGCACAAAGTCTGTGCTATGTTTATTTTGAATATTCTGGCCTTTTTTGTTATCAAGATACTTCTGGTATGTGACTTATGGGAATATGTTTTGAAAACATAATGAGGCTGTGCTGTGATAAATGCCAGCAGTAGATACAAGCAAAGTGGATACAAGCAAATTGTTTCCTGAGCAGAGAGGTGAAACTGGTGATGTTGTATGAGTCTGTATGTTTTGAGGAGTGTTGCTAGCTTTAGAGAAATGAAAATCTCTGTGATTCTGCGTTAAACAAGGAAGTGAAGCTACAAAATGCTCCATTAAGGTCACATTTATTTGCTGTTCAGAGGTTGCTCTTCTAACACTGCATGCTGCAGCACCTAATTATGTGACAAAGAGTGAGACAGGTGGTTACTGCCATGGTGGTTTCTGTTGTAAAACTCTCAAGGTTTAGGTACGTGCACTAAAAGGAGAAGTGAAATAAAGCCCCCCTTTTCCCATTGTTAATTGACCCTACAAACAGGCTGCTGTTATATATGTGTGCCTTATACATTTCCCAGACAAACTGTGCCATGAATAACGAGACCCAGATGGCCCCTTCTCAATTTGCCTGTGCTGATGGACTCGAGTCCCTTCTGCACAAGGACACTGAGTTGCTTCTGGATTCCAGCTGGCTTCAGGCGTGACTTCACGCTTGCCCCTGGGGAAACAGTGCAGAGATGCTGGAGCTGGCTCGAGTAGTTATTTTGTCCTGATACTTGAGTTTTCGTTGACTTGGTTCAGCCTGACCCTGCTATCCTAAATGTTGGAGAACTGAGTTTATCTGTTTTTTTTCCTCATATCTGCTCCAATTCAGTCAGCGCTGGCTGAGGGAGCATCGGCTTTCCTGCGGAGGTCAGCCTTGCATATGAACTTCTGCTCTGAAGTTTTATTTCCGTGTTTGCCTTATGCATTGTTATGAGTAAAATTCAGCGGTGACATGACCCCTCTGAGGTACCATATGGAGGGGTGATGAACAAGGAAGATGATTCCTCCTTTTAAGAAATGCAGATAATGATGGTTAGCAGAAGTCTGAGGGACTGTGCAGGATGCACAGGCCAAGAGTTTTCAAGGTTACAGGGTTGTCAGGTGCACCCAATTATTTTTTTGTCTGACTGCCCAAATCAGAAGAGTCTAAAAGGAGTTCAATTTTCAGGATGTAATGTGCCTCACTCTTCTTTAAAGTATCTCATATTAGATACCTAGAATATCTGTCTGTTTGAAAAACTTAGTCTTAAAGGTAAATGAAGTATATCTCTACGTGGGGGGAAGTGTTAGAGAATGGTTCAATGAGACAAAGGTTTTATTCTGGATTTGGATATGGTGATGTGGGATGAGTGGTTCCAAAGTGGAGCCCTCACCTACCACCATCACACACTGTCTGCAGTCTGAACAGCAGCCCCTCCATCCTGGAGGAGGAGTGCAGTTGCCTGAGCTATGTTTTCTGCTCAGCATTTCTATGTCTTCTCAGGGGAAAAGATACCAGACTGTTTCTTTTTCCTGCTGTGTTGCTCACACACTGGTAGATTTGAGCTCATGTACTGCAGTCAGAGAAGTCTTAGACTATATTCCACAAGCCCTCTGGCAGAAACCGTGCTGCAGTACACTGTCCTTGTGGAAAGGGTGATGTTGCAGTTAGTTTAATTTGTGTGTTTTTATCTTGAGAAGGAGGTTGTTGGCACTGCTGGTTGTCTGGCTGACTTTGCTTCTTCCTAGCAGAAGTGCTGCAGGTGATGCCAGTTGAGATCTGTGGTCCGAGTTCACCAGCCATGTCATGTCTTGCACAGCCGATGCCAGCAGAGTGTATAAGCCATGAAAATGCAAAACCAAGCCCTTTCTAATCATCCGACAGCATCTGTCTCTTCCTGGCCTCCCAAGCTTCTTTTTCTGAGTCTTCTTAATGAGGCGTCATTAATACAACTCGAAGCTGCCTGGCTGCCTTGCTAATGAGCTTTGCTGTAAAGCTGAGAGAGGAGGGTCTGGGGGAACTGGCCTTGACTGGGGAGCCTTTTGGTTTCCTCTTCCTTGGGAGGGGATCTGCCCTGCTCTGAGCAACACGTGGCACGTGGGGCATTGCGTGTCCTTGTTCTGGATTGGCTAAGTAGGAGACCTCCCTGTCACTCTTGAACTCCATCCCTTGTAATTTAAAGAAAAAGCTGCACTGAAAATCTGTCTTTTGTTGCTTATCTACAGCAGCTCTGATGCTTTGGGACTGCTGTTATGGTGATACATTGGAGTAATGCAGAATACAGCTTCGAACTCAGTGGGTTACTGAGGGTTAATGCACCTAGTGACTTTTTGGGATAAGGGATTTTAATCCCACTAGTTAATTTAATCCCCCCAGTTTGACAGTGTGTTCCCTGGACTATCTTCCATCTTCAAACTTCAGTCTGCTGGTTGGTTCCTGTACAGGCCTGCCATTTGCATTCCTGTTCCTAGGTTCTGCGCTTCTACCATATCATCTCTTGGGCACGTGAACAACAGAAGGAATGGTGTGAAGAGCCCTGTGTCCCTTTTAAGAATAGACCTGTAGATTGTGCTCACACAGGAACCGAGAGGCTGTTTGGGTGACTGTCGTCTGGGAAAGGGATATGCATCTCTTGGCAGATTCTGCATTCGGATGTCTGTTGTTTCACTCAGTCATGAGAAACTCGTGATTGTAACTCACTTATTTCATTAATGGGAAGCTGTTTGTGAAAAAGTGTATGCATTCATGGGAGAATAGACTGTGTCTTTTATCTGATAATCAGAAGAAAACTCTGCAGCAGAATCAAAGGAATAAGTCTCATTCAGAACAGAATTTGTTAATGTTGTCTGACCACCATATGTTGTTTTAAATTTCATCCTTTTTTGGCAAGTTATAAAATAATCTCCCAAAAATATGGGAATCCAGGGCTGAGGAGTCCGTTTGAAAGTAATGCACTCTCAGAATGGATTAGCTGTGCCTGAAATATTTTCAGATTTATTTGCTGTCAAAGGATGGTAGAATATTTGAGACAAATAGCCTAGTTTTGTTTAGGAAGTTGTCCATAAAAGAGCCTAGAGAAATGGATGTAACCATTATTAATTTTAATAATATAGAAAAAAAATGATAGGAAATAAATTTATAATATTAAACCTTTTTTTTTTTTTTTTTTCCTTTTTTCTTTTTCCCTACTGGCCCATTTCACAACATTTATTCTAAGAAATCGCTGGGAAGCCTAAACCACTGTCAGCAGAGCATGTGTTACAATGCATAGCACTGCAGTGTATTCACCTTACCTGCTTCACTTTAGCACAGTCCAATTAAAAATACAATAAATATGCCTAGATGGAGATACTGCCTTTTTTTTTTTTTTTTTTTTTTTTTTTTTTCCCCTCCCTGTGAGATTTGCTTGAAGCTTCAGGCTTGCAGATGGCTAAGTGTCTTGGCTCAGTGATCTCTGAAACTCCCGATGATGCAAAAGCCCTTCAGGTATCATTCCTGTGCCCCCACCCCTTTTAAAAGAAAGAGGCCTTGTTGCATCATCTTCTAAAAAAAAAATAGTAGTTTCCTTGTTTTGAAAAAGCTTGCTTTTTACAGGCATCGATTTGATAAAGAACTAATTGGTGGTGTTCCTTAGGATTTAGTGCTTTTTGGTTAAATACTACCAAGATTTGATTTCTCCCTGTTTGAGTTTTCATGGTGTAACACCTCTCCAGATTCCAGCAGCCAAGCCTCTGTCTCCAAAGGCTGCCTTGTTTTCCAGCAGTAGCACCAGGCTGAACTACATCAGTCGAGAAGTGGGACTGGGACTGAGACTGACTCAGCTGCTCGGGTGGCCCACAGTGGCAAGTTACTGAGCGAGTATGAGCTGGGCTACGCGTGTGCCATTGTCTCTGTACCATTTTAATCGGAAACAAATTAGTGTGTGACCTTCCTCTTCGGAGAAGGCTTAAAAGAATCTGAGTTTGGCACACCATCTAGTTAATCTACCATCATAACTAATGATTTCACCATTCAGACGTAAAGTACCGACCTTAAAGGATTTTTTCTGACACAGCGGATGGCTTGATACCATTTAAACACTAATGCCCAGGGTATAATCTCTCTGAACAGTATGATAGTTTTATATTTAAGGTAGATTGGGGATAAAATTTTGCGTTTTCATGTGAACTGTGAATACCAGTAAGGTATTCAGGCTGGAATTACCTTATCATACCTTTGAGGGCACTTATCAAATAATTTTTATTGGAAACTTAATATATTGAGGCAGAGTAAATGGAAAGCTGATCAGAATGCTAAGGAATATCCCAGCATCGCGTTGCATTTGCTGTCTGCAGATATGCGGCATGGGTTGATTAATTTAGCACATCATCTAAAATCATGTAGCGTTCAGTACCGATTAAAATTATATGAAATTGTGTGTAAGAGATTTCGCCATGTTAGCTTTGAAGGATCCTCTATTCCCTGCAGAAGTGGTCGTGATAGGCACCAGCACAACTCCGCCGACTGCAGGTGTTATGCTTCGCAGGCACCGGCACTGCACCAGCAGCCAGAGGAGCTGCTCAGGATTTAATTTCATGCTTGTGTATCTGAGTGTCAGATTGGTCCCTGTCTTTTTTTCAGTCGTGTATTTGCAAGTCTCTGAACATATATTATGGTATTCATTGCTCCTCTGCCATCAGCACTGGCATGATGCATCAAATCAAGCCTTGTAGGGCAAGGTCTTCTGCTCTCCCTTCCCTTCCTCTGTCTCCTGCTGTGCACGCGTATTTCCCCCCCACCCCTCTATTTTGGCTGGTCCATTTTGAGCCTTCCTGGAGCATGTTCCTGCCCCTCCTATTGTCCCGATTTCCACTTCCCCCACTTTTTCAGGGTTCCCAGAAGAGCGGAGCCTCCCCATGTTCGCTCCGTGCCGGACCAGCCCGTCTAATTGCTGGCTTTTCTCCAGCATCCAATTCTGTGGGAGTGGAGCAGGAAATCACTTGGCTGCTCTCTGTTCTCGAGCTGTTAACTGTCTCCCAGCTGAGAAAGACTTGTGGAAACCCGTCATGATTGGTGTTAATAACTTAACTCTCGTAAATATTTTCTCCAAAACTTGTTCTCCTATTGGAAACACGAGAAGATGTCAGTTGAGTTTGTCACTTATTTGCATGTATAGCTTCTGGAACAGTGGAATTGGAGCTCTGCACAAAAATGGATAAATGTGCTCTAATGGCTGGAGCTGAATGAAATCTTTTAGTTGTGTGCTTTACCACTGAAAGAGGCAGGCTCAGCAACACTGAGATGCCTGTTAAATTTCCACTGGTGTCATCAAGTTGATTCGGTAGAAAGGCACATCCCTGGTCCTTCCCAAAATCTGAAAAAAAGTAAGCTGTCTGAAATGTAGTGAGGTTTTGATATATTTAAAGCCCTTTCTTTTTTGAAGTAATTTGACTTTGATACTTTGGCTCTTTCAGACTTTGATCTGTGGAAAGTAGAAATGAAAGTTGAGTTTTGGGTTGGACAAAATGTATTTTCAACTTTTCCAAAAGACAGGCAAAGCTGCAAATGCACCGGGTGCATTGTTCTGTACCTCGCACCTCTCAGTACAGGAGAATCCACTGACCCCAGCTGACAGCACAGAACAAAAGCACCTTGAGATTGACTCTGTGGCTTCCCGATGACTTTACCAGTGTGAGATACAGCCAGCAACAGCTGCTTGTTCCCACAGTGGTTTCTCCTAGGGTGTGTGCGGCGCTGTGCAGAATGCCTGGCCCTGCCGTCAGCAGGCCGGGGAGCTGAGCCAGCCTGGCAAGAAGGCAGTGTCATGGTTTTTTGGTGGAGACTGACCATTACCTTCCCAGTTCACAGCACGGCAAGAGATCTTGACCTGCCATCCTTTCCCAGAGTTTTTACAGTTATCCAGTAAACATATATCTTCTCAGAATTGCTAATGACTGCGGAATTACTGCACGTCTGTAAGGGGACTATTGTCATTAACATTGGGCTGCCTAACAGTCACTTGGGATGTTATTTAGTACATACCAATTCGTTTCTCTTTCAGTCCTACAGAAGATGTTTAGCAGCATAACGAGCAAGTTCCCTTCCACAGTTCTCTTGACAAATGCTTGAGCTCCCCTCTCAGTTTGTAACATTCTTTTGGTGGAATTAAATTTGTGTATAACATGGCTCTTCGCTATTTATAAGTATAGATAAATGTACAAATCTATTAAGTGTCCATGCAAAAAACTTAAACTGTATATATTCACCAGAATACCAGGCTTTTAATTGCATAAATAAGATGCTGACTAAAGCAAATGTTCAATTTCACATTGAAGTTAGGCATTCATAAAGGCCTGGATTTACATAATTTAATTTTCTGCACAGAGGATACTGAAAATCAATAGTATGATTCATAGCCATACCATGGTTGCCATGTGGCTCTTCGGTTCAAGCTAGGATTACAAAGGGCTTTACAGTTTCAGATGTTCTGTACTGACTCAGATCCTTTTTCCCTTCAATAAATACAGATTATCTGGGCATAGTTTCCTCCTTCCAATGGCAGGGCACAAAGAAAGGCTCACTGAGCACATACCTACCTGCAGGAGTACCTTACTCCTTGGAGGTACCATGGTGAAATCTTCCTTCTGCTTGCAGGAATTGTAGCTTTTCTGGGGTGAAAAAAAAAAAATATTAAAAAATCCTTCCTCTCTGTAGCACAAGCTCAGAAAAGAGCTGCTGCTCTCTTTCATTTTGTAGTAATGGGGGGCTCCAGGTATATTTCCCAGGACGCAAGTGTGTGTATGTTTGTTTTTGAGTAATTGGATTGGTTTATCTGAAGGCCTTTCCAGTCACCCAGCTAGGTTAGTTCTGTGTTCTGTTCCTTGGATTTTCATGGTCTGTCATCTTTGCTCAGCTTTTTTGCCAAGGCAGTTTGGGTCTCCGCATCCCCTACCTGTTCTTTCCTGTTGATGCAGATGTTTGTTGTCTCTGAACCAGGTAGACGCATGAGGGTAAATCAGAAGAGGGAATAAGGCAACATGTTGTAATGTTGCCTACAAATCCTGGTAGCATGATATGTTCCAGTGTTTCTAGTTCAGCCTGCAGTCAATTAGTATTTAGAAAGTTGCCAAGAAATCTGGAAAACTCATTCAAATCAGAGGCTCGTAATAAATTGCACAATTAGTACCTTTGCTCGCACAAGAGAAAAAATTGGCAGGGGAAAACCTGCAGTGCCTTACCCAAGGTTCCATGACTTTTCCTACCATTTCAGGATTCCAAAAATCTACAGAAATCCATGACCCATTTGCAGATTGAAGGCTGTCTACAGAGGTGTTCTGCCATGTAGTGACTGCGTATGGGTAGAGTGATTCTTCGGGTGATTTTCTGATGTTTTAATTTGAATTATTCAGATAGTTACTTATCAAATAAGTGGTCTGAGATCAGATGGACTTGAATTGCCATAGAGTCAGTTAGTGCGTGGTTGTTTTTCATGTTCTTTGTGTGCAGATCTGAGGGTTTTTGTCTGTGTATGTTTACTACAGCACATAAGTTTTCAGCTATGGTGCTCTGAGGAAAGTGATTGAATTTGTTATAGACTTGTTATTGGAATTTGTGAAGTCATGCACCTCCAGTTTGATTCAGTCAGATATATAGAAACACTGAAAAAAATTTACATGTAAAAAGATGAACAAATAAACGAAAAACCCTACTTCCTCATGAAATCTGTGTGATCTTTTACAAGAAAAAAAATGTTTGGGGATATTAAAAGAAAAAAGCTGGGATGCAATGTAGAATGCATTATTTTCTATTTTGGTTGATGAATTTAACTCCTCCTAGCTTGTGAATTTTTATAAGGATTTCTTCTTTACTGGTCCCTCCCTTTCATGTCATAAAGCATGGGTATTGCACACTGGATAGTTGTTTGACTTGCAACCTTCTTCTGTCTTATGTCTACTTTGCTTCAATTAATCACGGGAGGTGATGTTTCTTGAGCCTTGCTCTTGTTGAGACTGTTACCCTGACTGAATGAAGCTGTTCTACATGGGATTGTAAGGTGTGGTTTAAAATAGATGTAGTTGTGGTAGCAAGGATAATGTGAACTCTTGCATCTGTATTCTTTTAAGGACCTTGATAATTTGTGTGTAGATTTACAATTAGTTTGGTAACTTGTTTCTCTGATGACCATCTTTAAGGTCTAGACAGAGGAAGATGAGTTGTCATAGCTTACATTTGTTTGCTTGTGTATATCAGAAAATCCTTATGGAAATTACTGGAGTTGAGGCTAGCATGGCCAGATTAGAATAATGGTATCAGTGAGTCCTGGCTTCTCAGAATCATCTTTGGATGGTGGGTTTCCATGGATGAGGAACTTACCTTTAATTTATTTTTAAATTTTTTTTTTTTTTTTTTTTTAAGCAATGCCAACTTAGTAGTCTCTGCTCAGCAAAGATTTAAGCTTTGCAGTGTAAACTCCAGGGAGTAAATACCAGTTTCCTAACAATTCCTGCTTCTTCTCTTTGCAGCTCTGACTGAAGGTTATGTTGGCTCTCTGCATGAAAACAGACATGGTAGTTCTGTGCAGATACGGAGGCGAAAAGCTTCGGGGGATCCTTACTGGGCATACTCGGGTGAGTTGAGTTGAATTCTTCAGAACAGTGAAATCTCCAAAATAAAAATGTTTCTTTGCTTTATGTTATTACTATGCTCAGAAAATGGAGTTTAAATGAATTTTACAATGTATTTTCTGACTTCCTCATGGCTTCCTATACACAAATCCAGTTCTTTCTTGCATTTCTGCCACTTAATGGAAGGTTCTTCTTATTACTCTGCACCTTCTTTCAGTCCTGTGTTAGTCTCTTAACACACCCCTAAAATGGCATATTCCCACCTGTCCCTGTCCAGACAACACATTTCCAAGTTTACCACTTGCTTACTCTGTTCAGTATTCTGTGAGGATTATAAGAATCCATACATATGTCCAGATGACAAAATACTAGAAATTCTGATAATTACCATTTTGTGTATGTGTTTTTGCAGTAGGGTATAGTGTCGACAATGACACCTGTCAGTTCAGCATCACACCAGGATGTGTGCTGCTGAGAAGGTAGGGTGTGGAGGGTGTTTCTTTATTTGTCCTATTGCTCTTAGAAATCTTAAGAAAAACCTGATGTGTGTACGATTTTGTAATGCCACAAATCAAAATGTGCTTTAGAATGGCAACGTAGACATACGGTTTGCTGGTTGGTTCAGGTATAGAAAATTCCAAATCTGTATTTGAAGTTGTCAAAAAAATGGAAATCATGTCAGTAGCTATGTTGGCTCTCTATGGAAAATTGCTGAGTATCTAAAAAGTATTTATGACGGTTTCAAGTATCATAATGAACTTGTGCGTGCTTTTTTTTTTTTTTGGAATATCTGAGGTGCATTTCAAACATTTGGTGCTTGTCTAGGAGGAATGTTGTGCAGGCCTACCTAGTTTTAGCTGAAAGAAAAATACTGTGTCCTTAGAAGTCTGAATACTGATACTGGATAAACAAGCAAATGTTAATTTTTGACTGCCAACTCCTCTGTTTCATGCAGACCATAAATTTCATTGGAAGTGAATAATTTTAGGTAAGGTTAGAGTTTTTTTTCCATTAATACACAAAATACCAGATGTCACAAATTTTCTTTATTAGATCTCAAAATACAAGCTGCCTCATTTGCAAGTGAAGCTATATGAGTAAAATACATCTATGCATTTTAGTAATGTAGGACAAACGACTGCTTTTTGTTGAACTTGGAGGTTATCATCAAATGGACAAATCCTGTCATGAGATTTATTTCCATGCTTCAACTTAAAATAACTCATTTAGATTTTAAGCCCCCAAACTCATAAACAGTGGAAATAAATAGAGGAAAGATTTTTATGCTGGAATGAATGGCCTATTCTTATCTGTTGTCTTGTATAAAATATTGAAAGTTAAGTGCCACTTGGCAGGTTTATTTTGTTTCTGTTACTGAAAAATGTATTTAGAATATTCATTGCTGGTAGTTAAATCAAAATGTTTGAAAAGGACAAAACTACTGGAATTAGTCAGTTGTCATATATGTCAAAACTCTTCGCTGGAATTACTACACTTTTTTTTTTTTTTTTTAACTAGTCCTTTGCCTTAAAAAGAAAGGAAAAAAAAAAAAAAAAAAAAACACACACTGCAAAACCGGGGAGAGGAAAAAAAAAAAAAAAAACTTCCCCAAAATCTCATTATTTTTTTTTTTTCTTAATTCTATTTTTGAGCTCACGTAGTTCTTCCTTTATGAGTAATATTGGTTGTTCACCCCTCCAAAAGAGCTTTTACCACCCACTAATCCTTTTAGGTTTATGTCAAAATAAAATGTATAGTCCTGATGTGTAATTATACCGTATCTGTTAGGTTTTGCATCCTTTTGTCTATTGATAAATCTCCTGCTTCTCTGAGAAAAATAGCCAATCTGTTTTTCGGAGAACAGATAGTGACTTCTCAGTCGTCAATCACATGCCATTCTACCTGATTAGCACTACCTAATTAGAACCTTTTTGTCACTATTGCTGATAAAAGCAGTAAATGAGGAGACGGAAAGGGTGGAAATGATATATTTACCAGTACTTGTCAAGAAACCAGGAGAGGATATAATATCTTCTCAGGATGCTTTGTCAGGCTACTGTTTGATCAAAGAAACTTGAAATGCCATTCCAGGGGAGAAGTGGTTTGGCACCGACTATTCCAGCTGCAGAACATGGATTTATGCCAAAGCTTTTGTGACGTGAAATACAGGTGTGAGCAAACAGTGTAGGTACGGCATGTCCTGGCTGTATGGACTCTGTGCATACTGCATCACAGCAAGCCCACGGTGGAAGTAGCTGGAGGTCTGGTGTCCTCCTGAACCGTATCGTGGCCTCTGCCTGCAAGGAGGAGCAGCTCTACTGCTTCAGCTCGTGCTGAAGACACACTTATTTCCGAAGGAATTTTCTACTGCAGGAGTCTCAGTGTTGGCAGCATCTCCCTGAGAAAGGGAGGAAGCGAAGGCGAGCAATTAGGTGGGGAAAGGAGCCTTTGCTCTGTTCGGAGTTGGATGTTTCCACAGGCTGCTGCTTTGTCATGTCTTCCTGTGTGGGAGTTCTTCTCTTCCGTCCCCTCGCTTGGTTCCTTCCAGCTCCATGCGGGACATTCAGCCAACTCAGCCTCTAATCAGATGCCTTTTGCTCACATTTGTTCATTGAGGTGGGCAGGGGTAATGAAGATGCCTAGCTTTCTGTATTAGGTTGAAGATAGGGATAAATGGTGGGTGGCTGAGCCCAGATGTCACACAGATGTTTCTTTCTACACAGGCACAGTGAGGAGGATGCTCATATTATCTGATTATTTCTGCTGCCTCTCCATTCCCTGGAGTATTTCCTAGGAACCCTGAGCAGGGTTTTGGACATAGTGAGGAAGTTTACATCAAAATTCACTGAGCCTACAGAGTGAGAAACCTGCTCTGCAATAAGCAATTAGTCTGTGTCAGTGGTTTCCAAACTCTTTTATATTATAGGTGTTATTTGGTAGGCTGCTTTCCTTCCATGTCCTCAAATGTGCAGGCCAGCTCTCCTCCACTTAGTTGTACAGCAGCTGCTGGCCCAGCCCCAGCAATTACAAGCAGGGAAAAAAGCTGTGCTGGACTGTATGATGCTGAATTTGAAGTTTCCTCTAAGGGAATTTGCCAACTAGAGTAAATAAGCCCGGGACAGCTTCTGCCAGCCATCAATGGACAAGCATGGGCAGAGCGCAGTGCTGACCAGTAGGCCCGCATCTCCGCTGGGCCTACATTAGGCTGAACTGTGGCTTTATATTGATTTCAATTGAGCTTTACTGATTTATAGCCACTGAGGCCTCTTTACATTTATGGCTGTGCTTCCCTGTTTGCAGAGCTTTTGTATTTTCAGGCTTAAATGTTCTGTAATAAATCTTGAGGTAGGACGGGAGAGGTCTGAAAGCAACCAGCCAGTTGTGGTTTTCCTGCCTGGGGGCGGAAAAAGGGCACAGCCATATAGCAGAGAGCCCTCAGGTCTTTATCTTCCACAGGATATATCTGTCCTATGCAGTGCTTATCAAGTGACTCCTCTGTAGCCTGTGGAAAACACTACTGTGTCTCCATGCCCCTCCTGTGCAGGGCGAATGGCCTAGGAGCTGCTTTCAAACTGTGGAGATCAGGAATTTTCCTGGTTTCATGTGGTATGTGTGGCATTACCATGTGTTGCTTGTAACATTGCTTCTCTCAAGCGTGAGAGCTGGGGGAGGATAAACCTTCAACCACTAATGAGGAGTTAAATGAGCCTCGGGTCAAACATTTGTATAAGGCACCCGTGTACCCAAATGTCCCCACAGACAGGACCCTGTGAACTTCTGTGCCCTGTGCACATACTGCACGTGTACTGTACACAGAGCTCTCCCTTCACTGTCCAATTGTAAAGGATGGGATTTTTAAACCTTATAAAATAAGCCTGTTGTCTACAGACACAATTCTGACTGTAACATTCACTCCAGTTGAGAAATAAAACTCACAAAAATAAAGAGCGGATAATTAAATGAAGGCCCGTTTTAAATGGGTTTTGTCAAAAAGACAGAAGGAAACACAATTGGCCTTTCAGAAGAAACTTCATTAAGTCTGTGCTAGTAGCTCTTTAAAGCAAATTCAGGAGTGAGCAAACACTGACAACAGAAGACAGTAACTTGTCCTTAGATAGGAGCTGCAAGAGTGAACAGAGACTGAGATCTCCTAGATTTTCTTTTTAGGAGTTTTCAGGAAACTAACTACATTTCTAGGCGGGTTTCTCTGTGTGCATGCATTTGTGTATATATTGGCAAAGCATTTATTCCATGAGCGTGTCTTATGGCTTGCCAAAGACTTCCTAAATTGCAACTGGCCACGTTACTTGCAGCGTAATGGGAATGTGAAATGGGCGCAGTGCAGCCAAAGCAAGAAGTAGGTGTGGATCCTGAATGTGCTTCAGGGCAGGCCTGCTGGATTTCTTTTCACCATAGTCTTCTCTGTTAGGCTAACCACTGAATGAAGGACAAGTCTGGAATGATTTTTAGCACATTGTTTAATTGCCGCAGAATTCAGCACAATTCTAATATCTGTAATAGCAACAGATAGCAGCACGGGTACCTTTTCATCAGTGTGGAGACATTTTTGTAAATACAAACTATTTATTTAAAAAATTGAAAAGAAATCCTATGGAAACAAGCTGTTGAAACATGTACCAGATTCAGGGCTTTCTGACTGGCCCTCCCTTGTACATTGTGTGCTATTTCACAGTGTAATATTCCAGACATTTGAAGATGACTCTCAGCTGTCAAGTGCTGTATATGACAGGGCTGAAAACACTTTGCCAGTGGCCTGACTAGATCCTGTTTTGCCATGCAGTAGCCCAAAAATGGCTAGCGAGAGGGTCAGGACATTGGGATAAGATTCTCTTACGAGATGGTGACTCAGATGCTTGTATCTTAAGTGGTAGTGGATCTGAAAGGCCTACCTGTTGCCACTCTAGAAATACCTACACTCATATACATTTTTCTGAAAAACTTTTATGCAAAATTAATGTAACAGTTGTTGCAATGAGATTATACAAAACCAGGAGTAGCTGTGGAGAAATAGCACTCTTTTCTCTGTTATTCAAATGAGGAGACTCCTCTTGGAGTCTTTAGATGTAAGTGAAGATGTAATGTCAAACCATGCCCAGTACTAATGTGTGTGATCAAAGGGTGTGAAATGGGAGGCCGTGCTGTCCTTCAGCAGGGGATACTGTAGACAGGTGATGTGCTTTTGTCACTGGAGTTTCCTGGATGAGTTGTGGTGTAGGTGCTGGCAGGGCTGGTGTACCCTGCTCTCTTGGTGGCTGTTCTGTTGCTCGGCCCTAGTGCTGCAAGCTGACTCATTCAAGGAATACTCCCTTTTAAGTAATCAAAACCATTTGGACTTCTCAGAGAACAAAAAACAGACTCTAGCCAAGGATGTGTACATGCTCGTTTTACTTGTTTATGTAACTGTGGCTTTGTAAAGACAACCCTGTGTAGAAAATGCATACTGTTTGTTTTTTTTTTTTTTCTTTTTAATCTTACGGTATTTTCAAGGCATCTTTTTCCTCTTTGTACCTTTGATAGCTCTCATTTTCTGTGTGAAATTATTAGCACTATTTATAATGCTTCTGTCTTTCATGCTTATTATTACTGATGTTGTTTTTTTTCCTGTCTAAAATGTTGAATCCCTTCTCCCTGCAACTACCATGAACATAAGTAGAAATTAATAGAAGAAAAATAGGATTCACAAGAGTTGGGATGACCTTGCAGGTGGGGAAAAAAATGTCCATTAAGAATAGGATTTTGCTCACACTGTCATGCTAGTGTCCACTGTCAGTGTGTGAATGCTTTGTCCTACAACACTTAAGTAGTTATTGCTTTCCTATAAGATGCTGTTATTTAAAATATAACCAGTGGTGAATATAAGAGCTAAGTGGTGTTCTCAAAAGCAATTGCTGGCATTAAAACAGGAAAGATCAGTAAAGGTTATTTCCTGAAATAATAGCAAATGGTATTAACTGTGATGAAATGTAACTTGGTGATGTCTTCTGTAAAAGTGTGAATTTTTCTCTCTTTGCTTAGATTGTTCTCATTAAATAAGCTGCTAATGTGAATTGGACAGGAAATAATCAGCACATAGTAAGGAAAGCATCAAGACTTATTGAACTGAGAGGTAACTAATGGACTATTTGCTGTGGTCAGTATTTCACTCTTTCTGTCCCTCGGAATAATAAATCTTGATATTGACCAAAGCTCTGGCATGCTGCATACATGGTTATCATCCTGCTCTCAGTGTACTCACCTCCTTTAAATGCAGAACGGTTGAAATGAGCAGGTTCTGGCTCTCCCTTTTTTGCTCTTTAAAGCTGACTGTCTAAAGGGGGAGAAATCTGAGAGATCCAGAAAAAATATTCCCTTTAATATCTGCTCTGATCAGTAAACTGAGCTTTGAATATTTTATCTGCGTTCATCAGAGATGAATGGTAGTCTTCACTGAACTCTGCTGAAAGCAGCTGTGTTGCATTCATTTCCATGTGCAGTCTTATTAGAGTAACAGTTGTTCCAGAAATCAGTGCTACACTCTTTCATAAGAGAAACATGGAAAACCGTAGTTTGAGAATTTACTGTTACTGCCTAAGCATGAGCCCAGATTTCTAATGTGCACAGCTAAAGCAAGTGGCACACTGCTGTGTGGTTTATCAAATAAACAGGAAATACCATCTGTACGTTTTGATGGTTTGCATTCTGATGGTATTTGGTCATAGGTCTTCGCATCCATGAGCTAGGCACTGCACAGTGTGCATTAGACATATGTTGTCTGAAGTATCTGTATCAAAACATACAGTCACCAGGATGGTGTCAAAGAGAATGCTTTTGATTTTCCCTTAGCTATTCAGAGTTTTGAAGTAAAAAATATGAAATAGTATATATATTTTTTTCTTATTGTCATAGGACTGAAGAATTAAATTTCCAAGTTCTTATTCCTGAGAATAGGATACATCTTCCTAACCATAACCTAGTGTAAATAAGGAATTCACAATCACATGGCTGCGTTGAGTATTTAACACTAGCAGTGCTCAAAGAAGTGCCTGTCTCGCCAGAAGCAGTTCAAGTAGTCTGTGGTATCATTTCTGCTAATCCATATTGCTGGGGAACACGGGGCTGATTGAGAGTCTTGTCATTTACTGTGTTTGTCTATTGGCAAGTTTCTATGTAATCTGCTAAGAAAACCTCAGATAGTAATTTAGTTTCTACTTAGACACAGACACAACTGCTTTATTGAATACCAGTAATACTGTTTTCTGTATCGTCTTGCCACCTTTTCTTGTATGCAACACTTACATTTCATTCCAAGTACTGTCACAGTCAATCCTGGTATCCAGTCTATAATGAAATGGTTGGCTGAATTTTTAAATGTTGGACACGGTTATGGTAAAATTGCCTTTTTTCTTTTTTTTTTTTTTGGCAAGGTTCTTTCTGTAAGTTGATTGTTTTTCATGACTTAAATGCATTAAAGCAAATCCCTGATTTCTGAGTGCTCTGATTTTTTTCTTTACTGTTTTTGAGAAGATAGGCCATTGGCAGCTGAACAGCTTTGAGAAGCTTAAATATGAGGTGCAAATAACCAGATGTTCCTTCAACTTCAGTTCTTTCATGAAGTTTTTCCCTACCACAGCACAAAAGTATTAAATAATTGCAACAGATGCTAGATGATACCTTCAGAGTTTCAGATGCAGTTGTTCCAACTGAACATCAAAGTATATCAAAGTATCTTTACGTTGTGCTGCTGCAGTCACAGCTTTTGCTATCTACAATGAAATGAAGACACACAAAGAGCTGTTTTTGCCGGGGAGGGGGAACTCCTCACTTCCTTAAGCATGTACTGTTCTTTTTGTTGCATTTTCTTTGAATATGAACACTGGGACATTTGTAGAAAACCTTTGGAATGACAACAACTGTTGCAGTGTTCTACAAAACTGAAAATGTGCTGAAGTGCAGCAAAAAGTTGTGTCAATTTTAACTGATTTCTAGGCTTTGAAATAGGAAAGAGTATAAAAAGAGTATAAAATATTTCATGCTCTTCTTTAGACAAAAACAATTGAAAGACATATATTTTAAACCTAGAAAAGAAAGATGGAGTATTTGGGTAGCATCTGTGATACAAGCTCAGCAAATGGGCTGGAGAATACAAAGAAGGTTGGAGTCTGCTGTTGCCTTGACGTTCTTGAATGACTGCAATAATACATTGAAATTCCAGTCCTGGTTTAATATGTAACTGAACACATATAGAAGAATAACAGTGGAGGAAAAACGTATGCAAACAGCAAGGATACTGCAGTGAGAAACGAAGCAAATGGAGGAGCTTTGAATAGCCTTGTAGTGTGGATTGAAGAAAAAAAAAAAGGAGGAAAAAAAGCTTGGCACAAACATTTTTGCAGTAATCCAAGTATGAAATAATCAAGGCATGAATCAGAATTTTTGTTGCAGGATGTAAGTGGAGCCTTTGTATGAAAGAGCTATGCAAGGGCCAGTAGTGCTGTTGATGCAATAGTTGTAGAATTATTTCTATTATTTTTTGAGATGGCTGCTTTGTGTCATTCCAGTCACTGTCCAGAAGATAATCTTCCTTTCAGTATCACTGCCTCAGGAATTACCCCACCTCTTCTCTACCTTTCCCCAGAAAGTGTATCTGTCTTGCAGGATGCAGCATTGAAGACTTGCAGTTTTTATCATGAACTTTGAAAAAGCAGCTCCTGCCCACAAAAGGAGTACATCTGCCGCTGGATTCTCCCGCAAAGGGAAGAGTGAGCAGAGGCAGTGCTGCAGCGAGCTGCTGGCAGGGCATTCCCACACAGCTCCTCGTCAGCTGCTGGTGGTGTAGTGTCTGCTAGAGGTGGCGGAGGTGTCCTTGTGTGTCTTCTAGGTTAAATGTCACATCTCCATTAGAGAAAGGTGGTGTTGGAGAGTCTCATCTGTACAGGTTCTTAGGTGTCCTTTAGTACTGCAGTGCTTAGCAGTTGGTAGTTTTAATTCTTGTAACATCTCTGAGGTCGATGTGTTTACATGGTGGGAACTGAAGGACAGGGCAGTTGAACTCCTCTGATACACCTGATGCACCCCATGCAGCGTCAGAAATTCACCCAGGTCTCAGTGCTGTGCTGTTTCTTAGGCCAGGCATCCAGCCTGATCAGGTGCTAATTGAAGAGATCTTGGTTGCTGTGGAGACTTCCTCATCCTGTGGGAGATGTGTCAACAGTTTGGCTGTTGTGAAGCTCCTGAGCTACCAGGAGGCCTTCCCCGAGGTCATCCCACCACCAGCATCATCGTGTCCCCAGCAAACTGGGCTGTGCTGGCCGCTGTGCTGATGCTCACGGTCCTCTTGGTGCTCTTGTTTTTTTCCAGTGGCATTAGGACAGTGTTGGGCTTGAGCAAGAAGTTATTATTTTCTTATTCAGTGCACTGAACATTTGGGTCTAAGTTCCAAAAGTTTTTATTAAGGACTACGTGCGCCCAGGGAGTTGGATGGGCACACTTTTAACCATCGAATTAAATAAATATGAAATCCTGCAATGGAGTGCAGAGCTGTGCATATAAATTACATCTTTAAGCAGCACTTGAATGAGTTTCTGGAAATGTTTTTAACTCTCTCCACTGAACTCATAAGGGTCATCTCTGTAGCCTTCCAAACCAAGGAAAGACTATTGGCACCGGAATGATTATTGAAGGGGTGTGTTACTTTGTGGTATAAAAAGGAATGTCAAGTCTTGCTGAGCACCTGAGTATCCAGCTTCTGTTTCTGGAGAGCTGGGAAGGCCAAGTGGGTTTAATTCAATCAAACCCTGAATGAATGTGTCCTAAGTAGGCCTTCCCACCCCCTCCCATCTCTTACCACTGCACAGTCATGAGGTGAGTTAGACTGTGGGTGGATAATGTTTGCAGGACAGCTGGTGAGATGACTCATTTCATTCATGAGGAATTAGGAGCCCCATGTCCCTGTTGCAGAGATGAAGGTTGCAACCTGAGCTGCCCCAGTAAGGAGTGGTGGGCATTGCTGGCTTGTGTAGGCCTTTGGTTGAATCCTCAGTAGGGTGAGAGACTTTTGAGACCTTAGTTGCTTTAAAATTCCTAAGTGGGCTGAGTTGAACAGCAAGTAGCTCTTCCACCAGCAGTCTTCACTGCCTTGAGTATTAGGCCCTCTGTCTTTTCTGTGTCTCAAAGCTGTCTGTCATCTCCTGAGCAGTACTGCGGTTTCACGTAAGGCAGTCTGCTCTACCCACGACTGAAGTAAACCTTTCCTCCCCTGCATTTCTCTCTGAATGCCATCTTAATGTGTGTTTTCTCCACACTGCTATAGGATTGCAGATTTGCAGGTAACAGTGGCACATCTGTGCTAGTGGAGCTGCTGTCGGGTAGGGTCACATTGTGATCGTAGAGACCAGGGGGACATAGAGGGGCTGGGTGGTGGGCCTTGGATCACCCATGTGTGCCTGAGAAGAGGGCTGAAGCTGGCTGGTGATCCCCAAAGCTGGCTGGTGCTGCTTTTACCGTGCTGTAACTAGAGCATTCAGGGCAACGTCTAAGTTGTCCAGCTACCAGAAAGCTCAGGAGGAGCTGAGCTGTTTCACCTGAGGTTCTTTATTTCTGACTCACTTCCGAGACTTCCTCAACTGTCTTGGTGTATAAATTTCCTCAGAATCTAACAACGGAAATGTCCCGCAATTGAATGCCTGAAGGTGATCAGTATTGACATGTGGACTGCAGTTTCTCTTGCTTTTCCTACGTGGATTAGTGAAACAAATGTCTTCTGTCTCCTTCCCAACTGACCTGTAATAAAGTTACAGCTGGAGACAAGGTGACAGAGGTCCCTTAAGTGCTGCTGATCATGTGCATTTGCACCATGCTGCACCAGGACCTCACAGGACACCTTGGCTGTATTTCACATCACCAGGGCCTCGAGCGCTGCTCAGTCCCAGGTGCCGAGCTCCTGCACAGCAAAGCAGCAAGTGGACACGCTCAGAATGAGGAATTCAGTGGTAGGTGCTTTGCTTCGCATCTGTGTGAATGTGTTTCTCAAGTACAGAAATAAGATCTACCCCGAGGTAACGACGGCAGCGAAGTCATGGAGAGTTTAGGTCACTTCACGTTCAGTCTCACATGCTGCCTTTACCCCAGAGGTGTGGCGGTGTGTCTCAGGCTGCTGCTGGAGCCTTCTGCCCCTTTGGGGTATGAAAAGCCATTTTGCATGCTAGATGCTAATCTGCTGCTAACCAGAGGGGACGTGAACTTTTCAGATAGATTCCAACTTGCAAGCTTCTATGGCACTTCAGATCATGTTTTTAATTTGTATCTCTGTTGTTGGAGACTTGTAATTGAGACACTTATCTGCATGACACAGTATTGTCATGCGTTGATCTCTGAGGAACGGGATTTACTGTATGAAGTCAAGTTCACAGAGAGAATTTGATGCAACTTTTGGAAAGAATGGTGTTGGTGTCTGTAGTCCAGATGCTGTTTATGTTGTACAAGGGCCCCCTAGGTGTCTTTGGGACTTAAGCGCTCTCGCTGTGAACACAGAAGTCACTTCTGCCCAAAAATCCTACAGGAAATGCACAGTCTGAGAGATGGCTTGGTGCTAAGCATATAAATGGCTGAAGCGTAATGGTAATGAAATGAGGAATATGAGCTGGAGCAGGTACTGAGAATCTTTCCTTTCTGTATGAGCCGGTAAATGCTTCATATTCCTGCGAAAACTGTCTGATGCCTAAGAAGTTTTGAGCCACTTTTGTGAGCTTTGTTAGTGCTCCCTGCCACAGTTCCCTGCATTGGTGCTTGTCCTTCACAAAACCTGTAGCAATGCCATATCTCTAAGCTCACCAGCTGCTCCCCAGTTTGGTGAAAATTAGCCCTCAGGTTCAAAAATGGTGCAGGAGGGAAAGGGAATTGGCAGACCAGGTGCACATTGAAGGCTCAAATGTATAAGCCTATTTCCTTAGGAAACTAGGCTAATCCATGTGGGCCCCTATTCAAAATTGCAGGCTCCTGTGAGTAGCTTTTCAGAGGCTGTGCCAGTTAGGTGCTGTGTTTCCATGAGAAGTCCCTGCAATTTCAACAGATGGGTTCTTAAGACCCGGGGAAGGTCTGGGTAGTTCAAGTGATCAGAATACTGGTGACAGTCCTGTCCTGCTGTGCTAAATGAAGTACAGCTGTTCAGAGGAAGCAGTTCAAGCCCCTGAAAACTTTCCATTTGAGTCTGTGGTCCTGATCAGGTGTGCCAGGGAAGGTCACCTGCACAGGAGCCCTTGGAAGAGTGCATGCAAGACAACCATCTGCTTGTCATTAACAGACCTTAAATTAGGGAAGGTGCATGGTTTGGGGTTCGTTTCATGGCTTCTGTATGAACTGGAGTGCAAAGTACAGTAAACATTTCCAGCTTTTTTTCCCAAAGTGCTGTTGGAAAGTATGATAAAAAGTAACTGCTGGGAAAGTAGTTTTGCTGAGTTATGCTAATTTTGAAAATGCATAATACTCCATAGGCTTTTAAGAAGTGATACTGGGCATATTTAACATTCTTTCATGTTAATTTCCTGGCATATGGACATCTCAACTTATTAAAATAAATAAGTACTTTCAAATTTAATGAAATGATGGAGGAAATGGCCTTTTTTCACATTCACGTCCGCTTCGCTGGATAATTTAATGTTTTAAAATGTAAGTTCATATTAAAGTTTAAAATTCAAGTATTGGTTTTTGAAATTCTGTAATAAAAAGGTTTTGCTGTAGGAGAGATGTATGAATTAGTGCGCATGATAACACGATTTAAAAAATGTAGCTGGTGATTTCCTCTGGACAAAACGCTAGCTGTAAATCCTCCCACTACAACTCTCAGAGCCGGGCTGGTGCTGTGATGCCCTGGAGTAGCTGTTTTTTTCTGGAGCATTGCCGCATAGCCCGGGTCGGACTCAATCCCGAGTTCAGTGCTACCTGTGGAGGAGGTCTTCCTCCATTGTTCACCCTTTTTTCATCTACTGTTGCGTCTCACTGTCTCTTGGAGCTTAGACTATAAGCTCCTTGGGGCAGAGAAGGTCATTTGTTTATGTTGGCTGGCAAAAGGATCTTTATGTCTTCCTTTATACTAGATTTGTATATTTGCTTCCGAGCTCTTTGTATCTAGTTGGAAGGATTTCTTTATAGCCTTAGGTGTTGCTGAGTTGTTAATAAGTATAGGAAATGCACTTTGGTGCTCTCTTCTGTGTTGAGGGAGAGGAAGAATTCCCTGGAGGATAAGTGGTGCTTAATTTAATTGACTGGAAATAAATATTTGAATCCTACATATTTAATGGAAACCATTGTGTTTGAATGTAGGGATGTGCAGCTGACAGAAGTGTGCTCTGTCTTGCATTTCTTGAGAGGCTGCTTACCTGCTGTGTTGGAGCCAAGGATGGCTTTATTTCATTTCAAGGCAGACTGGAAACTGAAGAACTTATTTTCAGGGAGAAAAATGGCAAGGGACCCAAATGAAAAACCTACTCAGCTGAGGCAGAGGTGACAAAGTTCACTGTGATTATATTGATTTTAAATTACTGTGTAGAGCTGGGACTAGCCTATGTCTGGTCCTGCTCATGATGAGAGGAAGAAAAGAAGAAGGCGTGAATATTCCTCTCACCTCCGTTTCCAAATATTTTGTTACCAGAATGATAACTGAGAGCAGCCTCTCTGTCCTGATGATCCCACCATGCAAAGGCAAGGGCATTTTGTCATCCTCAGTGGAGCCGAAAGGGGCTAAGAGGCACCGTGAGACTGAAATCTGTTTTTTTTTTTTGGCAGCCCACCCCTGCGCACTGCCTGCCTGAGCTGGGGAAGCGTGCGGTGCTCTGTGCAGCGCGTAGCAGATGCCTCCGGTCTGTGTGCGCCCCCAGCTCTACGAGGGATGACATTAATGGGAAACAGAGCGTGTCCGAGTTAGATGCATTTTTCGTAAAAAGTACCGTGATATCCTATACCACAAATTATAACTAAGCCAGAATTAATAGCAATTAACAGCACCGATATTCATTTACCAGAAGTTTTGCAGAAAAGTCATTACTGCTTAACTTCATGCAGTTTGCATTCATTTCGCTCTCAATGAGAAAATTATGCAGTCAATAAGAGTTAATGTTTTATTTTAGACCAGTCTTGACTATTTTAGTATCTAGTGTGCCTTTTGGGAACAAGAACTAAGAGCAAATAAAGCTAATTGTGATAGAAATTTGATACATTATCGTAACGAAACTATTAGTTGCTGTATGACTGAAGGAGCGCAGAAAAATGTCTTGTACCTGCACTAAATCCAGGGAAGTTGTGACGGGAGATGTTCTGACTCCTTGTTTTGGTGTGATGAAGAGAATGCCTGAGGCACCCGGGTAGGGAAGATGATTATTTCTGTGTCTTCTCCATGTTTTTTTCAGCCATCTGACATAGTGTGTATGCCTGGGTCTATGCCAAGCAGAGCTGCAGCCTCCAAGTGAGACTTTATTACTACAGTCCTAGCTGATTAATTTTGTACCAAATTGTATGGGCCTGATTAGCCTAGAACACAGTAATGCTGTTTTAAAGATCTCTAGTGCATCCATTACTTCTGTTTCCCGTGTGCTTCTTCAAAAGGAAAATATTTATTTCTTACCATCGCATCTTCAGGTATGGTCTGGGCCATAGGAATCACACTGAGCTCACTTTGGCTCATGTATTTGTTACGTTCAACTTTGACTTGCTGGAAGGAATGTCTGAGATACCCATACCATGTAGCAGTTCTGTGACCCAAGAGATTTTTTTCCCCCATCATGTTAAGGGTGAAAAAAGAAAAGCGGTTCCCTGTCCTGAGCCATCCAGAAGACCGAGACAGCAGAGACTGGAACAGAAATCAGCGTCCATAGATGTGCTTCATCCCTTTCAAGGTGCATGCTACTTCTGTAGGTGGTCGCACACCCATCTGATCCAGGCAGCACAGCAGGTGCTTGGTGTTTTCCCATCAGGGAGGCCCCAGCAAGCTGGAGCAGGAGCTGTTGGGTTTAGTGAGCCTGCAGGGCAGACGGGACGGTCCCTGCCTGTTAGCACTGGCTCTGCACAAGCGGGAAGAGCTGGGTGGCTCTGCAGGCAGGGCAGGGCTGCTCTTGCCTTCACAGCTCTTCAGCATCTTTAATAAGATGTTGCAATAGCTTTGGGGTGTTCTTGTCACTTTTTGTTTTTAATTTTAAGTTCCAAAATACATTGTAACTCCCCCGTAGAAGTGCAGGTTAGAATAATCTATCTGTGTTTTGCAGATTGCAGAATTTTAATACCTTTATCTAAAAAGCATTTCTCAGGCTCTGCTTGCCTCTTAGAAATCCCTCTGTTCATTAAATCACTCTTGAGGTTTTGCATAGTTCAAGTCTTAAAGAAATGAAAATAAAATAAAATAAAATAAAGCAATCTTCCTACTGTCCCTGGAAAAGCCTTGTGCCCTTATCAGCGTCCTCTGACTTTTCCGGGGAAAGCAAATACACCCCCTCATGCCAGTGCCCATATACAGACAGAGTCTCAGTATTTCTGCAGGATCATGACTTTTGTGACCTCTTGCAGTGGAGTGTTTGCATGAATAAATAATACAGCACACTGTTGGCTGGCCTTCTCCATATTGAGAACAGCGATGGTGAGAAGCAGACACTATGATTGCACGTTTGAAATGAAGCACGTTTGTTGAGTTGGAAGGAAATAGAAATGGGCATAGGAATCTTCCCTGCATGCAACATGCAGGCAAGTGTCACCTGCATAGCCCTATCAGAAGGCCCTGTCCTAATCAGAGGTTTCATATCTGGTGGAGAGACAGGTCAGACTTTTAGAGGCCTCCCGGGGCTTATTGATGTCTTCCGAGATGAGGGCGCTCAGCAGAATCAGCTGAGGTGACCTCCGTTTCCCAGCACGTGGCAGTTGTGGTTTCTGCTGCTTTTCAGCTTAGGTCAGACTTCAGCTAGAGGTGATGGGCTTGGGTCTCATTATCTCTTCTTTTCAGTCCTCGATTTCCTTGCCTCCACACATCTTTCTTCCTTGAATATCCATAACAAGGCAGAGCTCTCCAGCCAGCTATGCTGTTCAGTCTCTCCTGCAAACACTTTTGAATAATTGTGCCCTTTCTCCCTAAGACTCGCTTTCACGAAAGGATGTATTGCTGACTTTTTAGACACTAGATCCCATTATCTTGATGCAAAGACATTGTCTTCCTAAATGAAGGGCAAATTATTTTTAATCAATGACACTCTAAATGCCATTCCTGTATGGTTTTTAAACCAAAGTACTGGAAATACCTGACAGTGTCCTGCCAGCCAGTGCCTCTGAGAGGTGTTTTTCAAGCAAACTATGCTCCTAGAGACTGTCAGGGAAAGCTTACTTCTTAAACAAAATCAGTTCCAAAAAATCAGGTTTTGGCTCCCTGGAAACCTATATTTTTTGCAGCCACCTGTCCTGACTGCTTCCTGTTGTGATTTAAACCTGTGCCGTCTGCCAACGTATGCTGATAGAGATTGTTTTACGGTAGGCTGGGCTGCGGGGCCATGTCGAGATGCGCTCTGAAAGTATTTCACTCCTTCCACTGCGTGCAAGTGGGCAAAAACCCAAAACCCTGAGCTGAAGCCCCGCATGGTTCATGTGAAACTGTTGGAGTGCAGACTTAAACAGCACACAGATTGAACTGTCAGAAACCCGGTCCGTCTTCGCTTACAAAAAGGACAGATAAAGGAAGAAGCATCTCCCGCAGGCAACTTCTATAAGTGGAGTTTTATTACATACGGACCTCCAGGACAATCAGACAAGGATTTTGATTTATGAGATAACGTTTACCTTTAAAATACTGAAGGGAGGACCCAGGAAAAGGTTACTTCTAGATTAATTAGTGTTGATAGAATTGACATGGGTATAATGTAATGTTGCCACTGTGGATGGAAGTCACTGAGCAGCCAGCCAGTGAAAGCATGTTTGTTTAGGTTTGAGCTCACCTTATCTTGTTTCTTGTTGTACAGGTGATTCATGAACAAAACTGTGTGAATGTGAAATGAGGTTTTGTGTTTAATGCTCTGATAAAGAATTAAATGTTTTTATGTACAAAATGTAAACAAACTTTAAATAAAGTTCCTTCTTTGATAATTAGTTTCTCTTCTAATATTCTGTGATACTTGTTGTTTTTTGTTGTGTTTTTTTTTTTTTTTTTTTTTTTTAACTGAATATGGGTATTAAAGTAAAGCCAATTGATAGAAAAGATGAATATGTTTTCCACAGCACCAAAGTAGAATGAGAGTTTTGTCTTTAATGGCTTGAGGAGGTGCTTTCAAGACCTTACAGTATAAATAAATTTTGCAGACTTAGAGCTTTTTTGCTTACTTAATCCAAAATAGTAGTATCTCCTACAGAAATTGATAATACAGAGAAAGCGTAGGACTTCATTTGCAAGAAGATGAATTTGGATGAATAAATGCTACTGGAAGGGAGAATTTAGGAGAAATCTTAATAGAAATCTCCAATTAGTTGAATGGCTGGTTATCTGTGACAAGACATAATATTTACTAGACACTGGAAGCTGCATGAGTACTTAGAAAGAGAAAGGTAAAATAAGATTAAGGTCTGTGTACTGTGTTGTAAAATGTGGGCAATCTTTGCAAGGCTTTTTGGCTTAGATAAGTTTTTGAGAAAATATTGGGAGAAAGGTATTAGTGGAACATAATACTACAAAAATGACAGTGTTTGTGTACCTTGTTGAAATCATTGTCCAGCAGCACATTTTATTACATTTGACTCTAATTTGATAAGCAAAGCTGGCAGAATTGGGATTGCACATTTTTGTTAATAAAGGCTGCTCTGTGAAAATAAGAAGGAAAAAAAAAATCTGTCCTTCAGTGATAAAACAAATAGAAACAAACTGAGAGCTGCATTGTAAATTGTATGAAGTGACCACTAAACTCCTTTCATCAGATACTTTAGATCTAAAACAACAAAAAATGCCATGGAAAATAATTTTATGAAAATTATAAATTCTATTCTTAGCCCTAGAGATGATTTGAACCTTGCATGATTAGTCATAGGTGTGAGGATCAGGCAAAGTGACATTAGCTCATTTGTAATTGCAGAGCGAATTTTATAATGTAAAATATCTATACATGGTTAGAAATGTAAGAGAAAAAGTAGCTTTTGAAATGGGATGCTACACGGAAAATATGCTAATATAGATGTTCTATACCTATGGTTGACAGTTTTCCAGGTGATCTGCAAAAGCTGCTTTCATGACAGCAGTGAAATGTCTGTCAGTCCTCGCACAGTGACATTTCCTCCTGTTCATTTTGTAATGCAAGCTTCATTTGGGGTTTCAACACCTTTTCTGGAGCCAATTAACTTCAGAAAGAAGCGCACACCTGTGTGTAGCAGATACCCCAGCTTTTGCATCTCAGATTTTATTTTATAATAGGGTCTGGAGATCTGTGATGACTTAAACTCAACATCAGCTCGTTGATAATATTTTAATGTGCTGAAAACAGAGGAGATCCAGGCTGCTGAGGTACTGGTAGCATGCCTGGGAAATGAAGCAGCAAAGAGGCTTTTAAGACCAGTAAATGCTTTAGGGCTAGGGCCATGAGATAATGGGCAACTGCAGTGAAATCTGGGGTGGAAGTAAACCAGAGCTGCATCTTCTTCTATCGAATTTGGTTCCTTTCATCACTGAATCATTAACGGCCCTGCTCCACATAGCAGTTGGGAAGGAAGAGTCCTGGGAGGTGATCCTTCAAAGGCCTCCAGTGCACGCTGCCTGTACCACTGCATCTGCTTTACAAACCCGGAGAGGGGGGAAAGGGCTGAGACTTCTTTCTCTTCATCTGGAAGTGTCAGAGAAGAAAACAAGAGGCCATTGACATGGTGGCCAGTGACTAATCATCACCTGGTGCTTCCACAAGTGCTGAACTGGATTAGCATTCCCACTGCTCCCCTTGCTACTTCTGCCCTCAATCTCAATTTTTTTCAAACCCTGTTTGAGATGAAAATGCAATAGTCTGGCATGAATGAACACTGATATAGATCTGTCTAAGCTCCTTTCTCACTTCAAACTCAGTGATAGTTAAGACAGGATTATAGAGAAGCAAGGAAATGCAGCTCAGAAGTCTCAAAATCAAAGCAGTTGGGTAAAACTAAGGTAGTCTCAAACCTTTGTGCCAATTAACACCGGGCTGTGACAGCAGAGTTTCTTTACCTCATAAAAATTCTAACTTGTGCTTATTCGGGTGGGTGGATTTAAGTAGGGGGAACCTATAAGACTTCCTTTTGATTAGCTTTCCCCAGGCGTTACGTCAGATCAAGCAATGCTCGACAGTTGGATTTTTATCACTTCAAAGAAGAAAATATTTAGCATGATATAGAGATTAGATGCCCAAGCTGATGCTGTTAGCTGTGCAGAGGACACTTTTTTATTTTTTTCCAGGCCAACGTGTTGCTCAGGGGAGGTGTGTTTCTTGCTACACAATAAAAGCTTTTAAATTTGGAAAAATTTCTGCCAAATTTGGTTCAAATCCTGTTTACATTGAATAAATTTGTAAGCTCAGATTTTGCAGCAATTTAAATAATCATGAAATTTAATTTACACCAATCCTTGTGTAAAAACTATTCATTTGAATTGTATTACATATGTGTCCTTAACAGTATCAGGGCACTGGCATCCAAATGTACATGAAATAAATAAGAATACTATTGCAGTCCTCTTCAAGCTTGTTTAAAAAATTAGTGATTCATCCAAGTACTGTCATGACTGATACAGCAAGTTTTTTTTTGTTTGTTTTTTTTTTTTTTTTTTTTTTTTTTTTTTTGTTTTTTTTTTTTAATATAGGGGACCTTTCCCATTTTAAAGTTCAATTAAACACTGCATTTTTAATTAATTTATTAATTTATTTATTTTATAGTACTCCTCCCAGGGAGAGAAAAAAAAATAAAAATTGGCTGCTCTTAAAAAATGCAGTTGCTTTGAAAAAATAATAAAAAATAAAATAATATTTTTCTTGTAATCCTCTGAAACTACTGATGCTACACTACACTGAGTTCAGTCCATGCACAAGTGAAATTTGGTCAGCCAGCTCCCCAGTGAAATGAGGCAACTGTTCAACAACAGTTAGGAAGAGCATATAAGCAGATCAGGCTGTGGAACAAGTAATGTTAAATTTCTTTAAAAGTTTTAGGTGAACAGAATGTCATTATTGAAATTGAAATTGTCAGGATCTTGAGATTAATATCCCTGTACTTACAAAAATTGCTGTAACGTCAATGACCACAAATAGTCACGACCTCAGTTCTATTTGGAGAGCTTTTAAAGGTCTCCTACTGACCTTAAAGAGCCAATTTCCAATATCGTAGATAAGCCCGTTATTGCAAAGATAGAAATGCAGGAAGATCCATACAGGAGCAACGATTAGGTGCCTTAGTTCAAGGTTACATCGCTGGCCGTGGTCAGTAGTTAGTGCTTGTGAATTTTTTATTAAATGAAAGTAACGCTACCTGAATACAGGCTTCAGATCTCCTCTGTAGGCTGCTACTTTGTTCAGCGCTCAGGCTGCCAGCGGAGTCAGAGTTTGCAGGGAGAAGGAGCTGTTGCCATGGGAATTTTGAAAGATGTCGTTGTTTCACCCTTTGCTAGCAATTGTGGTGAAACGTGACTCACTGGAGCGAGTTCTTCCTGGGGTGCAGCTCTGCTCGGTCCCGCCGAGATGCCAAGCAGATGCGGAGATGGGAGCAGGTGGACAAGAAGGGGGAGGCTTGCTTCTCCCCTGCCCAGGTCGCTGGCAGGGTCTGCGGGTAACTGCACTGATAGGGAAATCTGTGGCTGCTGGAGCTGCTAGGCCGTCTGAGTCTTTTTTCCTGGTTGTGCTTCTCCTGCAGTCTCCGGGAGAGGAGACTTTCAAAGGAGATCTCTATTCCTATGGAAAACGGTTGTGAAAATGAAAAACTCGTTTGTAAAGGTCAGCCTGAGCAGGGTGCTGGATTGACATTTATGCCTTTCAGAAGTTCCTCTGAGTTGTTGCTTTGTTATGCACGATGGAGAAACTTTATTTGCATGGCACAAAGTCATTTTGTTTATACTGTTTTAACTTTTTTTTTTCTTCCCTGGTTATAGCATCTGTTTGATACCTCTCTGGGCAGAGCTGTTATAGCCAGCTATTCTCGTGGTTCAAAAGCAGATTTGAAGTTTCCTGGCAGAATCCTCCTTCAGTCTGACACTTCACATGCTTTTCCCAAGCCAGAGATGAATGAATACTCTTGGAAAGTCTGCTTAGATTCTTTACCCTGCTATTTTCTGTGCTGTCTAAGAATTTAATCCAATAACCATTTCTAGTGACTGTGTCAGGCTTTTGGATCAGCCCCAAAGTCTGAAAAAAAAAAAAAGAAAAAAAGTTTAGATGTATTGAGAAACATTCTTCCTTGGCAGCCAACTACTACAGATAAGTTTGGGTCTATTCCCCTAAATGTGTGCCCCTATGCTCTGTAGAGGCAGAAAGAGAATTATTTCATTTTCTTCCTTGCCTGTCACCTCCAGGCTCCTAAGAAAGTAATGATTCGACTTCAAACCGTTCCTTCCTCAGCGCTTCCACTTTTCACTTCTTTCCTTTCCCAGTTTGATCACTGGCACCGAATGTATAATGGAGTGACACACGAGTGACTCTCCAGTTATTTTTACCTAAAACCTGAAAGCTCCTTGCAGATCTTCATGGGCCCTTGTTGACAGACTGCAAATGGACACTGTCACGAGGCTGTTTGCTAGGTGTCTGATACCTACCCGACTGTTGTCCACTTTCCATGGCTTTGTGGGTTGGATGGAAGTTTTGAACTTGCTGTCAATACGTCCTTCATCAGAATACAGAAACTAAAAGAAATCAAAATGTGTGCTTTTTCTTGTTTTGTTGCCTCTTTCTTGGTGTGTGGAGTATCAAGGGTAATGAAATGGAGCAGGTGAAGAGCCTTATCTTATGTTTATCCATGAGAAAAGATAGAACTCTGCTTGTGAAAACGTCTGCTGGGATATCCACCTTTAGACCACACGCACGTTGGTGAAGAAATCAGTGCCTGATCTGCTAATTTTATTCATGTACTTCTTACTTGCCCATTTACTTTCCCCCAAGCGAAGGATGACTTCTTCATTGAGGGCTGTTTTTCCTTAGTTATCAGAGCACAAAATAAAGCAGCTGTTTATACCAATTTCTTCAGAACTGTAAGGATCATTTAGTATGCAGGAGACCAAAAACTTCACATGTACCACAAGAATTCATGTGAGTCTAATGATGCCATTTAACAGGCAATGTTTTACTTGGCATAAATTAAGACCCCTTAGAAAAAGGTTATAAAAATTGGAAGAAGCTTTGTTGTCTGAGGAAGATGCTAAAAAAGAGAGGAGTGAATTGAGGAGAGCAATTTTGTGGTTTTAGGACTGGATAAATCTTCAGCTGAGGAAGAAATTTATGTTGCTGTACACTGAAGTTCAAGAATCACTGTTGTTTTCTGACTTGAAATGAAGTTCCTGTGCTTACGGAAAGGCATTAAATACAAGTTTGTGATTTTTTTTAGCTTAGATTCCTGTAATTCTAGGGCACTGACTTTTGACTCTTGAGAGAAGACATTGCAGAGGGGACAGTCTCTGCATTAAAAGGACTTTTCAGAAAGCAGTTAAGAAGAATTCATACTTCTAATGCAGATATGCAAAAAAAATATGCTAAGCAGGTTGATTAAAATGGCCACCCACCTAAACCTGACAGCTAGAGCTCTCTCTCTCTCTCTCTCTCTCTCTCTCTAAAACCTGAATGCATAAAGAGAAATCCCTCTCTCGAGTTCCTGTTTGCTCGCTCTCTCTAATTACAAAAAGATACCCTGAAAGATACCGTGACTTTCCTTTTTTTTTTTTTTTTGGTTCTCTTCTTTTCACTGGGCTGACAAGGATTTCATAAGGTTTTCCACTGCTGTGGTATGATATGTTGCTTACAGGGCAATGCCGAAAGTCTCTCTTCTTTTATTCAGAACAAAGTTAGACTGACTGACTGATTCGGTTTTAACAGTACTATCCCAGAATCCCATTGCCTATCTTTCTTGCATCAATTAGCTCGGTGTTAACCAGGGAGTGCTATTACTTTCAGTACGTCTTCAGAACTTGTAAAAAGATAATTGTTAACCTAGATGCCAATAGAACTTTAGTGAAGACTTGTTTAGAGCTCAAAGGTTTCAGCAGTAATCGATTTGGTAAAATAATGGCTTCTGTCCCCACACGGATGTATATCTGCCTTTTCAAGCACTGTTTGTTGAACAGAGGGAAGTGGTCATCAGATCTATGGCCCTTAGTAGAAGACTTCTGGAAGCAGTTGGGGCTTGTTCCCTGTAACTTGCATCTTTTAAGTCCTTTTGAGTCTGGAACTAAAACAAAAGCAACAAAAAAAGAAATGTTTTGGTCTCTCGGTACTTTTCTGATACTTGTCAGAGCATTTTATGCCACACCCTCCATCCAATCTCTTGCATTATTCATACATTTTTGGACTACACTTTAATTGTTTAAACTTTTGATGGGTGAAGGTGCTGGCTCTTTTAGGCACATTAAAAAAACTGGCAAAATGCCTCCATAAAGGACACCTAAATATTCTTACAGAGCTCCCACGTGGCTTTTTAGGGATGTCTGCATACTGCCGTGGCAGCTCCTTATTACTAAACAGCTTGCTTTGGTGGCCTGCATAGGTAGGAGAGCTTGAGAAGCCAAAGGGATGGGGAGCCGCATTTAAGTGCTGTATTGGCAGCATCCCCCTGCATTAAGTGGTGATGCTGCTGCTCCTTTCCTTTGTAACTCTTAGGTTGCTGGTGACCGAGTGGAGCTTCCATGCCGCTTGCTTGCAAGCAGTTCGTGTTGTTCTGAGGGAGACCTTGCATTGTTTTGGCTCTTTGATTTTAAAAACCTGCATTGTAGTTTGGAAAGGTGAAATAGCTGCTTACATACAGCTAAATGCTAGAGGAGTGTATCAGTTTCTGTAAGGAATAACTTCTCTGCCTTTTGATTTGTCCCGAGGGAAGAATGAGTATGTGGAGACATGCTACCAGGTTGGGAACTTGCTGGGAAATTTGAGCCCAGCAGACTGGTAAAGAAGGCTTTTCTCAGCTCTTGATCTGTTTGCCAGTAAGGTATCTGGAAAAAGTTTCATTTAACCTTTTCTCTGTGCCCTATTCTTAATCTAGTTTGCTCTTTTTGGGGGGGACTTGCTCCTGAAAACATACCTATAGGACATACCTGTACATGAGAGAATTTTCAGTGAGAAGCAGGGAATGGTACTGGATCCACAGTTATTTGTGGGGTTGGAAGAATAGGAATCTGTCACACTATGACCACAGGCTGTAGAGTCCTTCCAGATTTTAATAGTGCAAACTTTTTCTTTTATACATGGTCTTCTAATATATCATAACTTTGTTTTGATTTAAACATTGTCAGTAAAACTTACCTTTGTACTGTCAATTTCTGTGATGTGATCGAGAACAGTTTAATAGTTTGAAAATAAATGAATTTAAAATTGGATAGTTCAAGGTCAGAACCCTATAGTGATAACTCAGCTAATGTAATATTTATACCTTGTTCCCAAGTAGTGCTGTATATCAATATGTTGTCACTGTCTGCCATCATTGTATAGGGTAGAAACGCATTTGTGCACTGACAGATATTTAAGAGAGAAAGAGACAGGGTATTGCATACAGACAATGTATAGTAAAATTCACAAGTGCGGCACCTGAAAGAATTGATAGCCCATGAATCATTTTTCTGTTCTGACTAAAGCTAGCTGTATTGTTTAAGCATTAACCACTGACAATACATGCCACAGTAGAATTGCTTGGACCATCTCCCTCACTTGGTTCAGTACACCACGTTAATGCCTCTTTTTTTTCTTTAAAAAACAAAAACAAAACAAAACAAAACGTGAACTAAGAAGGGGGAAGATACTTCATTTGTTTCTAGTGAGCTTAGTTCTTGAGTCAATAATGTGTCCTGCTCCAGAAGGAAGACTTAGCCCGGTGCTGTGTATCACAAGCGAGGGCCAGAACTGGAGAGGTGAAATCTCCTTAGACAGGAGCCACAGTGGTTAGCTGAGTCTTGCTGTGGTGGGATCAGGTTTTGTTATCCCATTTTGCTTCTAAATATTTGTGGCAAAATGTGAATTTCTGTTGAGTGTTACTAAGGGTGTTTTTTAATGTACTTATTTATTTTAAAACCTTTGTGAATTTGGCAGTGAACTTGGGATTGTGGCTCCTTCAGAATTCCATGTCTGTATGTGCCATTCCCATAGATGTATTGCAAACCACGTTAATGTGGTCATTGGCATGCTAAAAACATGACATCTGCCTGCTACTTTGACAAAAATAAATTAAAAAAAAAAATGAAAAAAAAAATGTAGTCTGTAAGAGTTAATTCACTGCCTGAATAGGAGATGATTTATTTTTACTGGCTTTCAAAAGAACACCTTTTACAGGAACATATGGCAGAAGATCTTTTGCAAAGAAAGAGGAATGCTAATATGCAAAATGAGAGTAGAAAAAAAGAAAATCTTCAAACTTGTTAGACAAACCAATTTATAAATACGTGTTCTTCCTCTGTTCCTGTTACCAGATTTTTCAACAGTCAAGAAAATTAATCAAAAATAAGCTTCCTTAAGAGGTTATCTAAATAGATATTGATTTTTTTTTTTTCCCATGCACTTTGTATTTTGCACAGTTTTGTAGTTTATAAGCCCTTTTAACTCATGAAATGGGGGGAAACTCATTGTGATATTTGACAGGTAGCTGGAATAATCATCAGATGCCTGTCACTCGTAATTGTGCAGCTGTAAGAAGGGGGAAAAGTTTTTATGCTTTCTTGCCGTTACTGGCACTAGTATGGAATTACCTTATTTGCATGAATATGTTGAAAAATTATTTGAATGTCCTATATTTCGTGTACAGCTAGGGGAAGATGGTGTTTTCTTTTCAAAAAGGATGCAGTCAGCTACTTTAAATACAACACTTGAAATTATAGTAATCTCTGGGGGTTTATCTTCTGGATTTATATAAACAGACCTTTCTCTTTTCAAAAGCTATTTTCTCATACAGCAAAGACTGAATTCAAATGAAACTAAGAATGTCAGGTTTGTTAAAATGTCCTTTTGAGCTTCTGGGTGACCTGTAGAGAAGGAATAAAGGAAGGTTTGCTCCAGGCTCCCTGGTTTGCCAGCTTAGCCATAGCCCTGGCAATGACATACTCACTTTTGCTCTAAGCCTCAGGAAAACTCTGTATGTGATTTTGGATGGCTTGATGTTTTTGTTGCCTTGGTGAAACCTTGGATGTAAGGGATTGTCATGTTCCTGTTTGCTTCTTTGGTGTTAGATGGTTAACAGATGGCCATCCTGACTAACCTGATCCCCTTCTATGATAAGTTGACCTGCTTAGTGGACGAGGGAAAGGCTCTGGATGTTGTTCACTTGAACTTCAGCAAAGCATTTGATATCGTTTCCCACAGAAAACAGTTCTCCTGGAAAAACTGGCTGCTCATGGCTTGGACAGATACTGTTTTCTGGGTAAAAAAAATGACTGGGTGGCATGGCCCAAAAGGTCATGGTGAATGGAGCTAAACCTGGTTGGTGGCTGCTCACAAGCGGTGTCCCCAAGGGCTCAGAACTGGGACTAGATCTCTATAAAATCTTTATCAATGATCTGGATGAGGGGATCAAGCGCACCCTCGGTGAGTTTGTGAACGCCACTAAGTTCGGAAAGAGTGTTGATCTGCTTGAGGGTAGGGAAGAGGGTAGAGAAGGCTCTGCAGAGGGATCAGCAAGCACAGCCCAGGGAGAATGTGGATCCAGTGTTGGGAGCCAGGCATTTGGTGTGGTTGGCCTGATGGCGCTCTCCTAGTGCTTCTCTAATGGTCTGATGAGGATTCCTGTGGTCAGGGCACTTGTCTCAGAAGGAGAGGTTCACATCCCATCTGGCATCACTGTGCAATCTTTACATCCCCTTGGTGGAGGCTGGGTGGACTGCCTCAGAAAATGGGCTGCCTGCAGTTGGTGGGGCAGCTCTGAGCGCCTGCAGCATCTCGTTGTATGAGAGACATTAGGAGCAAGGTGTGGTGGATGGGTTGGTTGATGCTTTTTGACTCTTATCATCAACACAGTAAAATAAATAAATAAAACCCTGAAAACAAATTTGTGAATTTCTTGTTGGCAGTTTCAATAGGGAGAGCGTAGCAAAGTGGTAGATAATACTTTAAGTTCCTAATGGATTTTAAAAGGAGTTTTTTTTAAAAAGCAGGCTGAAAAGTCACTGCTGTAAATGTATTCGAGAGCCAAGAGAGATAACAGATAATTTTCTTTCACATAAGGCTTTAATGTTTTCTTTTTCCTTAAGTAAATAACACCTTGCTGAGCTGTATTTAAATGTGCCAATTTCTCCCTGGTAAGAAGGCTGCGAAGGTGTTAATTACAGTGAGCGAACTAGTTATTAATGGTATTTTTACATTCTTGTCATCTATTGGTGGCTAAAGGAGAAGCGGGGGAAAGGGGTGCTCCATTTGTAACAGAGGTACCTTTCTACCAGCAGAAAATGGATAGGAAGAACAGGGAGGATTTAAAAAATTTCTGTGAGGGTTAAAGGAGTTGGCATTCTTGCATGGCTGGCTGGTTGAAGGAAGTTCAGAAGAGTTGCCTTTACTGCCTTTCACTTAAGTGATCCGTGAACTAAAGTGTCCCCAAGTAGGATATGACACAACAACCTGTGACTCGCTCATTAAAGGCTCGTATTAAGGCCTGTCTGGGAACTCTCTAATGCCAGATCACCGAGACCATGGACCGTAACAGCGCCTTTAGAGCTCCTGTGATCCTTAATGGTAATGCCTCAATATCTGGCTCATGGGCAGAATATACAGCATCACTGTCCTGTGGGACTGTTAAAGGCTGTTCTCAGAGGCCCCTTAAGATGAAGTTTATTGATAGAGCGGGCATAAAGTGGTTACTGTTCTTTGTGCCAGTCATCTTCATCAAGCGGCAGGAGATTCATGAGTAGATGGACATTATTGGTGCGTGATAAGGCTACATATATAATTATAATCTCATGACAGTGGAGTATGGCCATCTTAGGAAGTCTCAGAAAGATTGAGCTCTACGTAGACTCCACACTGCTGCCACATAAAACCTATGTCAGGAGTGGTCTGTGCAGTTCTGGTATCTGCACCTCAAGAAAGGTACCTTAGTACAAGGAAGGGTAAGTAAAATAACAGCTGTAAACAGGAGCTAATGGGAATTGCGAGGGATGCACCTTTTACTATTCCCAATGCAACATGCTTTGGTGCACTTCCTCAACAGCTCTTTCAGTTGCTGCTGCTGGAGACTTAACAGCGGGCTGGCTGGGCATTGGGCTGACCCAGCCGGACATCTCCTCTGTCCACACAGCCTGTGAAAGTGCATGGTGCCATGCTGGAACCCAGTCACAGTAAAATTTGACCAAAGCCAAATGAGAAGAAACAGCAGGTAGTGGCTTACGTTTGAACGTTGGGCGGCTTTGATCATCTATTTCATCTCTGTATTTTTGAAGATACAGTTGTATGGTCAGCAAAAGTGTCTGGCGATGTCATTTCATGCTGACAGAGCATAGAGTACAGGCTGATTTTACTGATAGGCCTTCTTCTGTGAGTAGATATGACAGAACTTGGTACAGTGTTATTCAGAACAGAGATATATGGCATTGTCTTTATAGAAATGTTTTTGTGTACAGATGCATTTTAAAGAGCTCTATTGTATTAAGGAGAGATTAAATGCAAATAGCATGTAGATAGTGTTTCAGGTTTTGTTTTGTTTTGTTTTTTAAACAGGATAGCAGCATGGATTGTAGCATTTATATGTCAGCAGGAACAAGGACAATCATTTACATGTAGGTGTGAGACTGCATTCCTGTCACATCTATGCATGACCAGCATTCATATACTACCGGTGTGTGTTTGTGAATGTAAGCTGTCTGTATGTATAAGAAAAACTCTCCAAGTTACTTCGTATTCAGCAACTCATCAGGCCACAGTTAGGCACTAGTAGTGAAGTAACAGTAATGTTAAAACCTTAGCTGTTGTTGCAAAGTGAGTGCTGGGAGTCTTGAACCTTGCTTGGACAAGTCCTGAGCATTGATGTGGGTGAGGCCCTGACAAAATAGGCTGCGTTGGGGACAGTGGCAGACGTGGGCAGTGAGGCTACGGTGATGCTAAAGCCCTAGAAGAACACGGACATGTCTGTAAACTGTAAGGGCTGACACTCAAACTGGTAAAAAGTCTGATAGATGGAAAGTAATTTGGGGATTTAAAATATGTATCATAAGGGATTGTAAAGACCATAATCCTTAGTCTTTATTTCCTGGTTTGAATGAGAAACATAATGAGGATGTATGTTATACTTCAGTATTAGATGAAATAGTGTTGCTTCAAGATCAGTATTAGACAGCCATTTGCTTCTCTTCATGTGTTTGTTTTTTTTTTTTTTTTTCTTCTTCTTCTCTCATCTCTCAGTTTTCTGATGTTTTCTCTGCATATTGTGTTTTCTTCCCGGCTTTGATCTTTTCTGGTTTGGGTCTCTGTATGGTTCAGGCATGCGTATTTTCTATTCCTTTGCTGCTGTTATTGCATTGTCATTGTTTTTGATCCCTCTATATTTCCTTAAAGATAGTTATTGCTTCAATAGTTATTGTTTGCTTTTAGTTAGTTAGAGGTTGCATAGCTCTAGCTCTTCTTCAGAGACTGGGGGTCAAACCTTCAGATGTGTAAAATCAATGTAATCAATAGAGCTCTGCTGATACACATCAGCACAGATGAGCCCTTGTGTAACATCAGCTCAGGAGAATCCTACTCGAATCTTTGCTTTATTTCCCAGTTCAGCTTTTGGAAGGCATTTATAGTCACAGAACACTTGTTTTCTTTCTGCAGACCCTGTCGTTTTCAAGGGATAGAGCAAACAGAACTCAATTAAGAATGATAGCTTCTCATTAGGCATGTCAGAAATGTACCCTTTTTTCTGTACAAATAAATTGAAGCTTGGAATATTTTAGAGGAAGAATTGTAATCTTTTCCCCAGTGACTGAATACATTAGTTCACAAGTCCCATATTCCAGGCGTTAGCCATTTGGCATTTCAGGACACTCTTTCAAACAATAGTAGCTGTTTATGTGGAGTATAATTAGGAAAATATCTGATGTCTTTTTGCCTTTGCCTTGGCAATAAATCCCACGTACATATGTGAGAACAAGAAGAGCCAGCAGTACTCGGCCAGCCAATTTCTCAGAACATCAACCAGCAAATGTTCCTTCTGCAATCGGTGCTGCACCGACCACAATTTAACACCACTGGTTTAAATACCTAAGCCAGCCACCACTACAGAGGCAGGGGTAAAGCTGCCGGTGGAGCTCAGCAGCGGTGACTTTCAGTCTCCTTCTCTAACCTTTTTATATGCTGCCTCTGTGTGTCAAGAGATAGTAATACATCTTCCTAAAATAGGTGACTGCGGGTGCTGGTAAATTGGTTGACTGGCAACATGAGCAAAGTCTTCAAGAGATAAGTGGTAAAAAGCAGCAGAATCATACACCCTAGCCCCGAGCATCTGCATGGGCAGCTAAGGCTATGGTTGTTTTCAATGAATTTGAGAGATGCATCTTTTTTTAAATGCCCATTGTCTGCAAAGGAAGCTGTTAGGGTGGAAAGGGAGGATCTTTCAAAATATGACAGTAATTACAATTTGTTCTTGATGAAAAGCCTCTTCACTAATGGGTGGTACCCAGCATAGCTCCTCTGCATAGCACACCCACTACCTGTCCCTGTTTCAAATAGGAAAGGCTTAAAACAAAGAAGGGAAGAACACTGATTACCAGGAAATTACAACATAAAATCAAGAAACAGCAAAAAAGAGTTATGGAAACGGGCCACTCTTTCTGACCTGAGATGAATTATGGGTCACACCACAGAACCAAGTCCTCTACCTTATAGGTGCTGCTAGGGTAGACTGAAGGCGAGTTTAGAAGGTTTCTTCTGGTGGAGGTCATCTGTTATGTGGTGAACTTGGCATGAAAGAAGCAAAAAAGCTAATTTTGATGGGTGTGAAAGATAGAGACATTCATGTTAAATATTTATTTTGCCTCAGTAAACTCTGGGTTTTTCCCCTTGCAGTATCCTCTGAAGTCCTTCCAAGAAGCAGGGCTGTTACTTTTCCCCAAATACTACAGTCTTTTTGGCCACCTCTTGATATGCTTTTCACATGCAGATGGAAATCTGGGCAGTGAAGTTGCATCTCTGTTACGTGACCTCTCCTTCTGTCTCAGACTGGTCTGTTGTCAGGTTTCCACAACATTATTTAGAAAACCTGCATTGTCTCTTGGATTCTGATGACCAGTAGCGAAGGCTATGTTGTCACCTGTGAAGGAGCACGGTTACACCATTCACTTGATGAGTAAGAAGTAAAGATTTGTTCACAAGTTAGGATTTATTAAAAAATAAAAAATAAAGAAAAAAAGAAAGACAGCCCACTGTAATCGTACAAAATATGTAATTGTACGAAACTTGATGCAATGCTTCCCTTGTGTGTTCACAAAGATGGTGTATTCAGTAGAGGTTGCTTCTGACTCGTGTGTTGGAAATCCAGCTGGTAGCCTTCCCTGAAATCTAAATCCTTTATGTATTTCAGAAAATAGTATGTAAATAAGAATTAGGTGTTTAAATACCTTCACAGATGTAAGCCTTGAGGGTGTTTTTGTTTTTGTTTTTTGGAAGATTTTTCTTTTCCTTGGTTCAGCTGGAAAGTTGGTTATAAGTGGTGCCACACATTAAAGACGAACTTCTCAGCTTCAGAGGAATCGTGTCTTTCAATCTGAAAAACAGTATTCTGGCTCATATCTCAGACCTATCTTTGAAGATACCCGTAATTTGATTCATCAGTACCTTTAAGGAAATAGGAAGGAGACTGCTCTCAGTAAATACCAGAAAAAAAATCATTACCCAGTCATACAGGCACGACACAGGAAAATTTCAGAACATTCAGGATGTTTAACAGTATGATATGTAATGCTTGGCAATTACTGTAGACATATGGGCCTGACTCTAAGGAACTTCTGTAACAATTTCTAGGCAAAAAATAAATAAATAAAAAGAGTCAAAATTTTATTATTTTTGAAAAAGTCGTACCTGAAGAGAAATAGATTTGTTTACAGATTTAAAAATTCTTTTCAGACTTCTTTCTTGTGCCTGAGTATGTATTACAGACCTGCCAAGGTTCTTCCTGCAGTTATGCATTCTCTTGTTAATGACTTTGTCTTAATCAATACTTTCTCAAATGGAGACACTCAGATATTCCAAGAGTCACCTTAAAAGACCTCTGACAGATAAATAATTAAATGACCTGCTGGCTGCCTTCCTGTGTGCAAAGAACTTCTGGTAGAAACTTAATTGCTTGATTTTAAAAATCAAAACCTGTCAACCTCTTGAAAAAGGCAGCTTTAGCTGTTTGAAGAATCTCATTTCTTATAGCAGGTCATTGTAGTGATGTGCTGTTGAGTGAAAGAAGAGACACTTCTATTCTTTAAATACTGTGAAAACGTGTAGCTTATAGAAGTAGAATGGAGAGGGGAAATGAGAATTAGTAAAGAAATCCCAATTTGCCAGATTGCTAACTGGGAGCATGATCTCGGAATTGCTTAAGTTTGCACAATTTACCAGTCTGAGTTGTGTTGACTGTGTTATGCACATGTATACGTGTTTGAAAGACTAGACACAGAAAATGTGAATCTGCTTCCTTTATTGCCCTGACATTAACTTCAGTGGTAACAGGGGAGTCTGAGTGTTGGGGCTAGTTGTCCCTCCCCTGTGCGTCCTTTTGACCGGTGGATCCAGTGGTCTGACTGTTATGAAATGCCAGAAATAAGTTGGACACGATGATAGGATGTGCATTAACGTTCACAAATGTGTGCATTCATTCGGTAATGAAGCAAGTGAGTATTTGTCCTTGTTGCTTATTGGATTGATGCGTTATCTATATAAACAGAAGTTTGCATCTTTTGGAGGCAATGCTAGAGGATGGTAGCTGCCAGCTGGGATGGAAACCAGGGTCTCAAATCCTTACCTTAAAGTAAAAATGTTTGCTAGAACAGATCTGTTAGTAGCTTCCACTGGAGGTGTGTGCTGTAGTTTGTAAACTATTGTGGGTTTCTGCCGATGAGCTTGGTCACCCCAGAGAGTAGAGATGGGAATTCAATTACTTTATGTGTATTGGATTGAATATTAAGGTGGACTGGCAGATAATTTGGAAGATGTGGCTGCTGGTTCCTTGAGGAAGCAGGATGTGCAGTTTCTGTGGGTTGTTTTCTTAATTCTTGGATACCTGTTTTTAGCTTCTTCCTTCATGTGTTTGTATCACGTAGAAATTAGTACAAACACTGTCTTTACTTTGAGAGAAGTGAAGACATTTACACTGAAAATCAAAATAAAAGTGTCTCAGATTTCTCAGGGAATTAAAATAATAATATAGCATAATATCTGTAAATCAAATAATGTGACAGTCAGGAAAAATAAAGGTAATATGTGAGAATGAATAAAGGATTATATAAGTGCAAGGAGGGGGGCAGAATGTGGGTGATGAGCTAACTCTTCTGAAGTTCATCAGGATCCTATGGCGAAGAATAATTCAGCTCTTGTACTTTTGGTATTGTTTAATCATGGTTCTTGCTGCTTAAGACAGTGCGTGGTCGTCTTCCTTCTGACCCATCCCCTGTCCTATCCACCTCAAAAAAGGGGTGAGGTTGCTTTCTTTGTTCACCTGCCAAGTACCAAGTTTCTCAGATAAACTGTAATTTTATTTTAGTATTATAAACCTTGATGTGTTTAGCTCCCTGCAGTTATCTGGCGAGTGGCTTGGTTATAGCTGCTGAATATGTAACATGATACTTAAAAACTCACGGAGGCTGGAGAAACCTGAAGTCCAGCCATGCTCAGGATATTCTGCAAAGCTCTCCATTCAAATCAGCCTGTCATTACCAAGAAAGCAGTTGTATCCGGCCTTTCCTTCTTTCTTAGCCTATAAGACTGTACTTTAGATAGAGCTGAAACTTGGAAAGGGAGAAGGTTCTTCGTAGTCTCCTGTGCGATTGTCTGCAGCAGGTTTTTTTCCTGCGGAAAGCTCCAATATGCTACAGTGATGAGCTGCAGGAGCAAAGCCTGTGACAGGGATAGGTAAATAGATGTTACTTTGTTCTGCCACTTTTAGCAAAGAGATATGGCACTTAATGTTTAAATTACAGAAGTTCACTTTGTATGAGCTTGATTTTGAACCCTGCTGTCTGTAATATGCAGAAATGTAGTTGCTGTTCAGTCAGAACGGTTTTGCAGGTACAAGTTTGCATTTTATGCACCTCTAAAGCTTCCCAGAGCGGTACTTCGATTCAAAATTTAGCAAATAATGCTCAAAAGAGCCCCTTAGAACATGCCTTAGGGAACTTCTTATTTAAAGCTGATGTCAGATTTGTTTCACAGCCTTCTAATGTGATATTTGATCCTCATGAGCATATTTGTCACTTGTCATTGCTTGTAGGAGCATCATGCTTTGTCCCATTCTGTTGTATAATGGGCCTGCAGATGACTGTTTTCCCCTAAATCCTGCTATTCTGGCTTCAAAAAAAATGCTGTCTTTGAGGCTGCAGGTGTAGTCAAGCATAATTAGTGCACAGGTTTGAGCCCTCAGTGGGCTTCCTTAGTGACCTTCACTGCTGTTTTAGGACAAGGTTTCTTATCTTGCCTCTTCTGAGACAATATAGGTGGCACAAGGTCCTTCTGCCCTATCTGTAGCTCGTTTTTTTCCTTAGCTACTCATGGGAATAGAAGGATCTTTAGAGACTTGATAAGCCCGTAATAAAGGGGAAAGATGCCTGAAAACATCCCCTCCTCCTCCTGGTATCTTGCCCATCTCTCCAGTGAGGCTGAAAGTATTCAGATTCTGCAAGTTCTCTCAGCCCTAATCCGTGAAAAGCCCAATCTATCAGGAGGCTGGTATTAAAAATCATTCTATTGAGAGGAAGGAAGAAAAAAATAATCCTCTGATTTTTCTTTTGATTTTTTTTCTAGTTCTTTTTGGGTGGTATTTCTTTAGCTCTTCTGTCAAGCCTGAAAGGATTGACTTTTATCTCCCCTTCCCTATTTTTTTGTCTGGAAGTTATTAAGATCCTGCCACAATCACAAGATCCCAGGAGCTGGCAGAAGTGTGCCAACTGCACTTCCAAAACGTGGTAGGAAATACGTTGTGTTAGTTTCATTTGACTGTAGCAGACTTGAAGAGGAGGTATGAAAGTCCTCATCTCTCATACAGTGGTCATCTCACAGCCATGACTGCCGTCTGTCACACATTTGGGTAAATGGTGGCAAATCAAACCGCCTTTGCTCGGGAAGCTCCACTACGTGATGCTCTCCTGGATGCATCCCAGGAGGAAGAGGGTCAGTATTTTGTGAGGTGAGAGCCCAGATGAGCTGGTGGTTTGCTCTGCTCCCTCCATGGCTGCGAGGGGCCTGGGTGGGGCCTGCAGGGCCTCCAGAGCTGTGGTGGTGACGCAGCCAGGAGGGTTGGTCTCTTGCTGCAGGGTCACGCAGAAGAAATGGATGATCAGTTGATAAGGTGATCAGTTGATCAGGTTATCAGTTGATCAAGATCATCTGCCTACGTGTGTGGTGGCTTTCTCAGAGAAACAGGCGGAGAGGTCTTATTTGTGGTGTGAAGGCGTTAGGTCTAGCAGGCTGTGGTTATGTGGTTCCCTGCTGGTTGTCCCCCTCATGGTACGTTCAGGGTGTTTTGCCTCTTCCTAAGCAGATTTTCCTCTTTTTTTGGAAGCCTTCCAGGAAAAAATGCAAATAGAGCAGTGTGATGGAGCGCATGGTAACACTGATTAGTTTTATTCTGGAAATGCCATACATACAATCTCAGCTAATCATGCTGTATATATATATATATATACACACGCACACACACATATATATGTATGTATTAAAATATATATATACAGTTTGTGAGGAGAAGGGGCACTTCCTATAGAAAATTAATTTTTAATTCCTTATGCTTACTGATAAAGGTGGTGTACAGTCACAGATTTAATTAAAGGTATAGCAGGCTTTGTCAGTCAAGTGAGGCAGAATTATACTTTGGCTACCTTCCAGAATTGAAGAGGCTTAATATCAAAGCAAAAAGCTTTCCCCAAAGTGTGTTCACACACCTTGACCATTATTACAGCTCATGTTTGTTTGTTTGTTTTGTTTTGTTTTGTTTTGTTTTCCTTGTGCCAATAGGAGATAATCGTTATACCAAAAACCAGATCTAATAGTTTCCAGCCATCACTGTCTTGGTGCTTTAGATCTTTTTTGGCCACTCTGCGTTGCTTTAATTAAGCATTAAGTCAAACTTGGAGGGGTGAAAGCCTTTCATAAAGTAATATGTAGGGAACCATATTATAATATTTCCTTCAGTTCAGTACAGATTGCTTTTGTTGTCAGGACGAGAGATGCATAAAAATACTGGCAACTGTGCGAGGAAGTACATGTCTTGTTATTATGATAACGGAGCTTTGTTTACCTGACCTTCCAATTAGTCAGATGTGGTTCCTGTTTGCATCCTGATTACCTGATCTCAGTGGTTACGGCTGGTTCAGGTACAGATGCAGTTAAAAAAATAAAATAAAAAGAACGCCACAGCCACCCTCAAAGTTGCTTTCCCTCCCCCCAGCCACCCCTCAAAGCTTGTAAAGGCAAATAAGATTTCAGCGTGATATTAATGAATAGTAACAGAGAGTCAGAATAATTGGTACCTTCCTGGTTGTGATTAGGATTCGGAGGAGTTACTTAACAACCACTGTTTCTTAAATATGAATTCTGATTAATAACAGAGACCTTTTTGTAATATCTACTGTTTGTTACTAATGCTTTGCAGTTGCAATACTTTGAAATTATGTATTTCTTTTTACGCACCGTCATGTCTTGAATAGTAATAATTGCAGTGGGAATTTCTGAGCAGTACATGTCATAGTGCCATTGATTTTTATTTTTATTTTTTAATTATGTTACTTTTGTGCTTTTGCCATTATGCTTGTGGATTATGCTGGTACTGTTTAAATCTGCTGCCTCTTGTTGCAAGAGATACTGAGAGAAAGGTTCTTGGTTACCTCTGGCAATAAACATGCTTTCAAGAGTGACTGTTATGTAAACACATAGATGCTATAAGTGATTTTGTTGTGCTCAGTGAGTCATTAAACATAACTGTTAATGTCACAACAATAACTTCGGAAATAAACTTTATTGTGGCGTGGTGGTTTATTTTTTGTTTGTTTTTTTTTTATGGAAGTCATATAGCTCAGGAAGTGTTGGAGCTCAGATTAGCAGTCCTAGGCATATGTGATGCATGAATCCCCAGCTAGCTGCCATATTCACCGCTCTCCTTGCTATTACAGTTTGGTGCATGTCAGTCTTCATTAACTGACTATTTTAGGAATCTCCAGCCATTTCCAGGCTGCAGCTAATTAAGAGCATTCTAGTGGTAGGAGTGCAGGAGGTCAGATGCTATTTTATGAAGTGCAGTTATGTGTCCAGCAACCCTCCAGCTGCTGCTTAAATGTGTCGTGCTGTTCCGCACATCTACGTGAAGGAAGGGGAACGAAGGACTCTGCTGGTGTGCTTCACCTGCTGTACTCCCAGAGCATCGCAGCATGCAGGACAGAGCGAGGAGTGCCGACAGGTTTGACTGTTCGTCAAAGAAGTTGGTGGGCTGGTGGACCAGACCTGCTACTGCGTTTTTGGTTGTCACAATTGCCTTTGAGGGTGTTGAGAAAGCACAGCATGGAAAATGTGTGGGTTTGGGTTTTGCATCAGTATAGTAACAAACTGCTGCAAAAAGAGCAAAGCAGTGAATTTTTCATACCTTTTGAACTTGCTAACAAGTTTTAATATAAATTTAAAAATTTCCCCACTGATGTCAGCAACAGATATTTCAGAACTTACTAGGTCAGTTACAAGCAAGAAGTACTTACTTAATAATAAAGTATTAATATTTATGAGAATTGCATATTTATTCAGGGCTCTCAAATTGTATTACAGATTAAATGAATTACTGCATACACCACAGACTGAGGTACAGAGAAGTTGAATCAACTGCAAGTCATCCCGGCTTGGAACCAGCGAGCCTCTTTAGGGAGTGCAATAATTTCATCCACATCCTGAGCGTTTGCAAGTGCTTTGTGGGATCAGGTTTAGTGAGTCATTGGCAAGGCTGGGAATTGAGCCTGTCTCCCAGGCCTGTGCTTTAACCAGTAGACCATACTTCTGCACCTTACTTCAGCTTCTTTGAGTGCTAATTTGAACTTTGAGTTACCCCAAGCAGAAAGTCAATTTGCCATTGTCAGGCCTCCCTATTCTACATCTCCCCTTGATCAAACAGTGAATTCCACTCCAGATGTAACCACGTTCCGCGAGGGAGTTTTTATTTCTAAAAAGGACTGGAAATGAAAGACTCACTCACCCAAATCATGTAGAGATGACTCAGATAGCAAACTTTTTAAATCCTCAGGCATTTTTTAAAGAAATCTGTGAACAAACTCCAAAAGGAGTATCAAGAGACTTGGACTAAAAGGCAAGTGTGTTAGCCATTCAGACTACCATTAAAAGCTGGTGGTATGCCAGCTCGTGGTCAGGCAGTGTTCTTCACAGTGTAATTTATTTTACTCTTAAAACAAACCACCCCCACTAATGGCAAATGAAAAAAGCTTCTTTGTTCCACTTTTTGATTGTTGAATGAAAGAGGATTCAGGAGTAAGCATTCCTACCTACTTAAATTTCATGTCATGCACCTTCTTTGGAGAAGACTGTTTTTGGATGATTTGGGATTTTTTTATCTAACTTTTTGACTATATGCTCGTGTTGGTGTAACTGTCATTAAGATCAGACTAATAACACGGAACCTAATTCCAGTGTATTATCTACACCTCGCATGGGCGTTTGGCCCTGGCTTTTGAAGTAAGTGAATTGACTCGTCTTCAACTGAGTGAGTAAGTATTCCGTGATGATCTGAAATGCTGTTAAACTAAGGGGGCTGCTGGTAAACTTACAGCCGAGGCGCATACATAAGGATTTCTCTGAATCAGAGGCCAGAGGAAGCAGTCCTCAGCTTGCTCATGTAAACTAAAAGCTGAGTCGCTGAATAAATTAATTTAATTAGGATTCATGTTAACAGTTTAGTTTAGTTTAAAGCAGAGCATGGGTGAGACATTCAAGCTCTTGCAAATACAGGTTTGCGAAACAAGTGTGAAAGCTTGGAAGCTTTGCAAGGCTTTAAGTATATAGAACTCGGGTATGAAATTACTGGTATATTTTGGAATCTGAAAACATGCTTCTGACGGTGTTGCCCAGAAAAAAGGTGATTGAACTGAAGTTTTCTAGAATAGCCTTGTTTTGTTCCACAGAACCATAAGAAACTTTCTATGGATATTTCAGCTCCCATCTTTTAGCAAAGATTTGAAAACCAAGTGAATGCGCTTGTTAAATAAGGGTTTGTGCAGAAATATGTCTACAGCTCTTTTGAAAAAAAAAAGAGGCCTATTATGAGGAATTTTAAGCAAGGTAGAGATTAAAGTCATTTCAAATCCTGAATAAAAAGTCTGTTGCTTTGTATGCATGGTGTTGGCATTGTTTTGATCCTTTGTACGCATGTAATTTACGCCCACATAGAAGCCATTTATGCTGCTCTTTGCCCCTTGGGAGTGGTTTTAAATGATCTTAATGTAAATGAGAGCCATACCCTAAGGTCCGCACTTCACCAGCTACTCCCTGCATCTTACTCCCTGAGGCTTATTGCAATCAATGTGATTGCAAAGCGTGAATCAGGTCTGCAGCTCTGACCCTTAAAACCGTACCTGTAAGAGTCGTCCACAAAGAAACTCTCAGAACTGCATCTCATTACTTGTGTAATTTATCTTTTAAGCAAATGAAAGGAGGATCCTTTGTAGCCTCCAAGAATCCTTCCATGGACCAACCAGACAAGAAATATAAATCAGGTCTTTACGGGAAAGGAGAAATATCCTTAAGGTATTATTCTGTGTTGTACGGGTGCCATTAGAGCTAATGGTCCAGAGATTCGTTACTCTTAAATTATGTGGAAGAGCATTTTCCAAACTTTGAAAGTTTGGGTGTTTTTGATTTGATGGCTTTTTTTTTTTTTTAATTGTATTTTATTTTTTTGGTATCATTAAATCTGCTGGCAGGTAAAGTACTTTCTGGCTGACCTTCCACATGAAAAATAATTCAGCGCCTGTGCTTGTTGCTTTTCCCCTGATATTTTTACATCTTTTTTTTTTTTTTTTTTTTAAAAAAAAGGGGGGTAGGGGGAGGGCCATTTTTAGAACTGCTTTTACTGCAGTAATACATTTATCCTACAAAATGTTTTGTTTTGATAATTTATTTATTTATTTATCAGTGCACATAGAGCACGGTTTCTCATTTGAGAGTCTGAACTACAGTGAGCTGCAATGGCTTGTATCTACTGAAATGGTCACGTCATGTTACCTAGAAAAACAAAGTTTCCTGAAATTTAGTTCTCATTAAAGGAATCTGAGTTTCAAGGGGAGACTTTTAATAGTGCCAATTCTTTCTTTTTTTTTTTTCAGTGCCCACAGGTTGGGGGGTTGTTTTTAGGTAGAAACTAAGGAGATTGTGTGCGTGACTTCCTCCTGTTGAATCTGTGGAGCCATTTCTTGGCTTCTGCTCTCTTGCTGGTGTGATTTGTCCTGCAAAAAGGGATGGCTGCACTGGTAACAGCTTCTCTCGTAGCTGGATCCAGCCTATTCTTCCTGACTTTCCATTTATCTGACTTAGATGCTCTAGGGTAAGTGCCACATGTTTATTTGCTTGTCAGTAAGAAGCGTACTGGGGCTAAGGTGTCAGGGAAGAGGTAGCAACCCCTTGTGATAACTAGGTGTTTTTTGCCTTTTGACTCTGCTGTAGGCATTGTAGACGGTGAGCTGTGAAAGAGTCGAGAGCATCTGAGCTGCTGCAAAGCCTGGGCAGATACAGAGGAAGCTCTTGCAAGTGCAGCCATCCCATTTTGCAGAACAAATTGCACTGATGCTCAGGTGTTTTAAATGATGGGTGTTGTGATAGCTTCCTGCTGTGCAGCAGGGCTGGGCTTAAGGGCAGAATGCAAAGGTGGAAACTTAGCCAGCTTTTCACATTTTGGGCAAATTTTTCCGTTCCTTTCCATGTCCCATTACATCACCACTTGAAGAAAGGTACAGAAAGAACTCCAGGAGGAATAATTTTTGAAAATCTTTCTGCTATTTACACATCAAAAAACACACACACATATATGTATTAAAAGGGGGGCTATGAAAGTAAACTAGTTATGTACACTTGAGTGTGTATTCACACACATACTCAGAGGTGCTATATACATACATCTACCATATATTTACTGCATATGGATAAAAATGTTACATATAGGTATCAAAAGTTTTGTAATTGCATATTGTTATTGAAGTTTTTATACCATTTTCATGGAGAACTGGAAATATATATACCTAACAGAAGTAAGCAGCTCTAGTTTTCTTTGTGCATTAAGAGTTTTTTTTATAGAGCTTGCTTTGCCTTTAGCTGTAAAGCCTAAAATTTAAATTGCTTCAGGCTTCCTTGATTTCCATGGCTGAAATAAATGCTCTGTATCATTTTGCTATTCATGTCATTACTCCCAGTAATCACCACACTCATCCTAGCACACTGTGTAGTATGCTCAGTTGAATATCTCTGACTTTCAGGAGGCTTCGTTGCTGGCTGCTGTTTGTTTCTGAAGCTGCACAATGACATACTCTATTGGGCTAATTTGATAGTTTGCACTCCAGTTGCTGTGAGTTACGACCTGTGTTTTCTGTTTGCCATGTAAATGAAGAATTGAAATTTACAGGAAATCATTTGCTGCTTTGGTCTCTTCGTCTGAATTTACAGATTGTGATTAATGGTACAAGTTTGGTGAAAGTTCAAAACTTTCGCCCTTTTCTCCTCCCTCCACCCTCCCCACCTCTGTAAAAGTTAATTGCTACTGCTGCATATTCAGCAGAGACCTGGGATGGAAGTGCAGGAGAGTTAATTTCCTGCTGAATATTGTAGCACATAGCTGCTTGGACTGTCTTCCTGTGATCAGATTCGTGCACTCAAGCGTTCATGCCCTTGCATTCACGCAGTGACCAGTTAATTTCCCTCGTAGGCGTGTGGCTGGAGGTGCTTCTCATGAGCAGGTCGAATCGTCCTCAGCTGAACACAAACAGAAGTACAGGGCTGGAAGCCAGCAGAGATTGCACGAGTATAAATAATGCTTGTTTAAGAACAAGCAGCATTGTGAGAATGAACATGTGCAACTAGGTGTGCTGATGACAGAAAATAATTCAATCCTAGAAATCCTTCCAAAATTATAATATGCTTTGGAAGAAGTTGGTTGTCCAGCTACACTATACTCCTGTATTGCCAGGAAAGTCTCAAATTGTGGCACAGATACCTGAGGCCCAGCCAGGCTGGGGGTTGTGGGCCAGTAAAGCTAGCAGATTTGTAGATGAAATTGATGAAATTTGGGGGAAATTCCTCCTTTGTGCCCTGACAAGGGAGAAGGGGCAGCAGGCACTGCAGATGCTTCTGGCTTCTTCATATTGAACAAAGGTAGATGGAAAAAAACACCACGCATATTTTAATATACTAACTTAGCATGGTGGTGATTTACTTCACAAAAAAAAAAAGATCCCAGATAATTCCTTTATTATACTAGGAATACTGGGGAATACAATGTTTCTCAGTGTGATTAAATGTCTTAGACTATGGCTTTTGTAGTTGCTCATTTTTTATAATTATGACAATTCATCCGTTGTCAGCATCAGATCAACTCTTTGCGCCAGCAGTGCCTATCGGGTTTGAATGAATATTAAAGCCTTTCCTACTTTTAAGAAATGATGTTTTATTTAGAAGATTGATAAGCAAGTGGAAACTGTGCTGCCATAACCTGCCCTGCTGGTCGTGGTGGCTGGGAAAGAAAGCTGTGTGCAGGTTGTTTGCTTGCTTGATGGGGTTATTAAAGCAACCACTGTGAAGTGACGTTTTAGGAGTTTCTTATCAGAGGTTGGCTTACTAATTACTGTTTCTATTAACAATCCTGAGATCCACATCATGAGTGATGAAGGAAGTGAAAAGAAAGACAAATATGTCTCATGTATCTTGCTTATTTTCTAGTAGATGAGACAAATGAGTTTATGCCCCACTTGCCATAACCAAATAAACGGTTTAAAAGATTTACGTGTATATGTGTATATTTATACCTAGGTTTATGAGTTTAATCCATAAAGGTATGGGGATCTTTATCAAGGAAGCAGATTTTAAATAATTAATATTTAAAGAGCAATACAGTGGAAGTCATGTGCAGCTATGGAGCAGAAAGCCTCAGTGTGTTTTGTAGCTCTGTGATAGCTATTATTTATCACAAATGTGCCGTCTGTTTGTTCACACTGAGTAATGAATGACCTTTCTGTTTCCACAGCCAGACCTGTGCAGACTTCAGCTGATGGGGGTGTAGTGCAGTAGCTATTTATCATGCTTCACTTATACTGATCACTGGTTTAAGCTGCACCACCAGGGAAATATCTTGGACTTGTGTTCTGGTTCAAAAAGGGAGCTTTTATGGGGTTAACAACTAAGAAAAGCAGATATTTTCTGTCCATGGCTGCTGTAATTCAAAATCAACTTTGCTGGAATTTGAATCAAATTACTGCCAATATTGTCATAAGCAAATTTATCAGCCAAGGGCTTGTTTGCTGTGTCTTAGCAATGCCGGCCCTGTTTTGTTGTCTTTTTTGGTGATTCCTATGTAAAGCCTCAATTTCTTACATTGATAAATGGGACAGAATATATGAATGAGAACAAGGTAGCTCAGAAGAGGCAATGCATATACTTTTCGGCACAGAAAATGTATATGAATAAGTTATATTTTTAGCTGCTCTTACTGTTCAGAAATGAATAGTGTAAGGAACCAAAAAGATCGTAATTGGGAGGGCAGGGGAAGAGGTTAGGAGGGGGTGGGAGAGTGAAGTAACTGAACTGTTGTTAGAAACAATCAAGGTCTTCTATTTTGTTCTTGCAGATTGCACCAATTAGTTATGTTTTACTGATGCAATCCCTGGATGTCAGAAGTCGGTCTTTTCCCCTATGGCATGTTAAAAAGCAAAATGCATTATTAATGCTTGAGGTGGGACCTCTGGAACTGTGGTATAAAGCGTTAAATGACATTAATTTAGACAATAATACTATCATCACACTGTTTTACAAGCCAATAACCCAGCTCTTGTTCCCCCTAGTAGTTTATCTCAAGGAGGGAAGCGGATTATTGCCTTGTAAAAGAGGCACAATGGTGCTGGTGCTGTTATGCTGCTATTATTATAAATGTTTCAGAAATACTAAACAAGAAAGGTAGCTGAACAAAAGTAGAGAGAGGTGGAAGACAGCCCAAGGAAAGCTGTAACAGAGCAGCATTTACCCTGAGTGTCAAGTAAAAAGCTGAGAACTGCAGCAAATATTTCAGCTGTATAAAGACATGGATTGGGAATGTTTTCTCCACTCTAGGAGTGTGAATCAGGAGGCACTCGTGCTTCTTTTAACACAGACCATTGGATTGGAGAGATTACTGAGGGAGTTTTGGTCTCAAGGCCCCACTTGCTGGTGCAGCAGCACACATGTACAGGTTGGATTTGTGCACAGTCAGAGCAAACACTAAAAAACACTAAGGAAGGTTGACCGCCTGTCTTCTGGCAAAGCTGTATCCCCCATCTTGTTCCTGGAAAGCTATTCCTCTGAATAACACTCGCAGCTCTGGACGAGCAAATTCCAGACTCTGGGGTGTTTCTGAAGGACAGGAGGAGGTTGAGACCAGCAAGTTCGGCACTTGCAGTTTTGATGATGTGGTGAGGCTTGGTTCTGGAGATGAAAAGGAAAGCTGGGAGGCTCGTACCCTCACACCTTGCTCCGGGACTCGGGGAGCTGGGTGATGCTGCTGCTACAGGGATGATGTGCAGGATAAATTCTTTAGAGGGAGGAGTTCACTTTTCAAGATACAAACCACTTTCCTGTTGTCTGGCAGACAAGCAGTATGTGGTTTGGCACAAAATACCTTGTAGCAGTGCTTTTTGCATGTGAAATTAATGGTCTCTGTGTTCATTTGATCTTGAACTCCTTTTCAGTAAAAGCTTTTCAATAAAAACCTTTACAGTATTCAGTAAGATAAGTGGTAAGACAGCAGCATTCGATTATCTAACCTTCCCTGTTATTTGGAACGCGGTCATGTCCCCTGACATTAGTTAATTACTCTGAAAATTACCTCGGTTATCCAAAACCTCAACTCTCCACACACATCCTGTGTCTCTGTGACATTCAGATACCCAAGGTTGTTCTGTATTAGCATAAATATCTGACCAGCCCCCTGGAACTGAACAGACAGATTTTGGCTCTTATTATATGCATGCGTACTTCTGCCAAGCTCAACAAGTCTATTCATCTGTTTAAACTGGTGATTTTTGTATTATACTTATAACCTCTCTGTGCTGGATATTACAGAAAACCTTAGTATTATGCTGTCTTCACCTCAGTTTGTGTATTATCTTCTACAGAGCCTTTTTCCCTATATTTGTCCCTCCCAAAATATAAATTTGCCACATATAAAGTCAAGTTGTATTGCTGCTAGTAGTCCAAAAATACCCAGCAGAGCTGGCCCAAGGAAGTATTTGAAGTATTTGGTATTGTAAGTATACCTATAATGTGTCATTTCCTTTCCTTTTGAGTAACTGTTTTTTGGAATTAGTTTTTGCCTTGCTTTTCAGTAAATGCACTAGCGAATGCTACTAGTCTCCATTTTCAACGTTCTATGTGTTTGTATGCAAAACCACTAAATAATGTGAACTCCTTCAAGCTGATTGGAATATGTGGAGGGTAAAGGAAAGTATGTGCCTCATACTATTTAATTCCCTCCGCTTTGGGGTCAGAGTCATAAGGAGTTAAAAAGACATAAGACTGTTCTTCTATTACTATCAGGAGGGCTGTGAATGTTGTAGTTTACCAAAACATTACGCAGGGTATATAAGGTAGTTTGCATGAAGCCGAGTACTTGGTATGTTTTTGAGGTTTCATCATAAATTACTCAACAGAAAGTAACATGCAGGATTTGTGGGAGAGAAACAAACCATTATCTGGGGTTGCAAGAGGACAGAGATGGTTTAGAATGATACAGATTAAATGTGTATTTTAAACCTCAGTATGATCTGAGTTGAATACTTTTATTTAATTTCTCACAAGTGATTATAAATTATTTGCTAGGGGGGTGTCCTGCTGCCGGTTGTTTGGATTATTGGGATGTTTTGGGTTTATATAATCTGTTCCCTGCTCACACCCAAACCACCCGGAGTTAAAGGTGCCTCTCATTGTGAAGGTCACACCCTATGTGTGTAATTATGCTTTGAATAAATGTATCTTGATTGTTAAATGCATCTTGATTGTTATTTTTCTCATGCTGGAATAAATAATGACCAGGTAATCTATAAATCTGTTGATTTAATGGCAGTTAAGTGTTTAATGTGGATGAAGTGGGTTGTCCTATATGTGATGTGTAAATATGTAACTCCGGAAGTGGTTTTGTTTCAAATGAATGAAAGCAAGCAGGGCTGTTGTGTCCCTTTTCATGTTGACTCCTTGTAATGTCTACGTAAAAGAGCTGAATTCTCTGGGAAGACATACATATGTGTTGAAAGAGGGGCAAGCATCTAATTACGTTCAGTACTGCACTTTCATATTCTTGATCATAGTCATTTGAAAACTGTTTAAAATCAGGGGAGTTTGTAAATAAGGGAGTGTAGCTGAAAGAAAGGAGTCAGGGTTGTCAGTTTAGGTAGGCCAAGTGGGACATGCTGGGGCTTAAATTGTAATTTGGGAAACAGGGTGGTGTTTGTCAGAATATAGAGAATATATGCACCTCTGGATTATGTCTCCAGAAAGCTTTTTGCTGCCAGCATGCTGCTCACTGCCCTGGCTGCCTTCTCGCAGCCAGGCCTACTGGTGGTGAAACCATGGCCCTCACTGCTCTGCTCTGTGGGTTATCACACAGATATCCTCCCCAAAAGTGGAGCTGGCAACTGGAAGCACGGTTGTCCATGTCTCTCCTCTCTTGGAGGCAGGCAGTGCTGTCCCAGAGCTGGTAGAAGGGAGCAGGTCTGGTCCTCAGCTGCCTCATGGCTCACGGCCTTTGGCTGGCAGCAGCGGTGTGTGTCTGCCATTAACCAGCCCCGCATGAACATGAGCACTGAGGCCTGGGCCCCTCGCTTGTCCTGCCATTTCATCTTACTTCCAGCTGTGGGGCAGCTTGCTCGTGCCTGAGCTGAGCTCCCAGGTTGAGTTATTCACTGCTGAACGGTGGGACAGGAGGCATGAAACATGTCATGCTTTCCACTGTTCCCACCTGGCCTGTAGAGTGAAAGGTGAGAAGGTGGTAGGGACTGGAAGTTTCTTCACAGAGCTATTAGGATAGTTGAGAAACAAAGTGAATTCCTGCTGAGGTTCTCTGTGGGAAATAGCACTTATAAACAGCTTAGTCTTGGTCATAAGCACTAGAGCATGGGATCTGTTACCATGGTGGAACCAGAAAGGATTCCTGTACCAAAACCAATGGGAAAAACAGTGCTTGTCTTGTATTTGAGAGCAATGCAATGAAGTTGCCATATTAAGAATTCAAATAATAAAATGTGATAACTTCTAATACCTAGTAAAAACACTATGGAATAAGATTTTCTCCTAAGATAAGTGATGTGTTTTGTTGTTGTTTATTTATGTTTCAGTGACAAAGTGACTACAGTTTTTGAGACTCTTTCTAGGTAGGTGTTGTCTGGTAATATTTTCATCAGCGTAAGTTTTAACTCCAGCCAACAATGTTATTGATAGCTAAGGCACACATGACCGAATAGGAGGGGTCCAGGAGGACAAGCAATATTCCCTCGCCCTCTGTGCTTTTCTTTACACGGACTTGGGGACACCCATACAAGAGCTTGCAGATGAGAAGCCATTAGATGGGCTAATGGGGCATTGAACTAACCTGAGGCAATGTATGTAGTAAACTGCTTCTTTCTTACATCTTATTAGAACTCCCTCAAGTATAGCAGGAGGCTAGAGGTAATTAAGCTAAAAATGCAAATAAACATTGTGTGATCATTTTTATGCCAAGTGACCAGCTAAAAATAAGTATCTGCTTGGTGTATGTCGTTTCCATGGAGCAGGGTAAATACACGTTTGCTGCTTGTGGCAGGGTCATGGTCTCCAGCTGTGGCCCAGATTGAAAGGTGAAGATTCACAATATTTATCCTTTTAGCAAGCGTCTGGGGTCCTGTTACACAGGGAAGAAAAAAGGATGGACGATTTGGTAGGTTTTCAAGTAGTCTTCCCACGTTCGGCCACTAGTTCACCTGCAACAGAAGGGGGACAGCCTTTATCCGTGCTGGCTCTGTGGGGACAGTAAAAATGAATTAATGGCTCTACTCCAGCTCCTAACAGAGCAACTTGCTCTAATTGTACCTTTTTGAAGACTCTATAGAGAAGCAATGTTTGGCAGAACATAGAGGATTAACTGTTCTCTTGCCACTGGAAGTGACTGATGACGAAGAGAGCTTGAGCATGTTGGAGGACAGACCGCCACTCAACAGCTTGTTTTCTAAGCTCAGCATCACCTGCGAGTGAAATCAATCCATTGCTTTTCACAGGCAATATAGCACTTTCTTTAAAGGCTTTTCTGATAGCCCACTGAGTTGTACTGGTCCTCTGTACACCAGTGGAAGTTTTGCCACCAGCATCCATGCATCTGGAATTCAATATCTGTCATTTTAGTCATCAAACAGATGTTGATAGAGCTGAATGATGCTCAGCTTAGGAGCTCCTTTTGGCAGTGACTTCATATAATGCATGTGTTCACCAGACTCAAGTCTTCTCGCTGGGGTCTTTAATGATTACAGTGCAAGCTAATGGTGTACTAGTTTCTTACTGCATCAGTTTTGTAGAGCAGCAGTCTTACTGGTAGCTTGGATTTTTCCTCAGGAAGTAAAATTCTGTGCAGTTTTTCTTGAACACAAGCTTTTTACCGAGCTTGCTACCTTGTGATTTGGTCAAGTTGTGTTTACATTAATTTTCATTCTCAAGAGGTTTTTCATTCAGCAACCAACTAGCACAGTAGAAATTTGCTTGATGCTCAGTGCCCTTTACAAGCCTGGCTTTAAAACGACTTATGGGTACTAAGCTACTTGCAGGATCATGCACCATCATTTATTTTACACAACAGACTGTTTTACATAATAAGATTTACAACATCAAAGACAGCAAGAATGTTCTTTTTAAGAGTGTGTGAACCCTTTACACGCTTAGGAGAAACATTCATATCCTGTATGTATTTTTTACATACTGGAATGCCTGCTATTTAATGCTGTCTAGGGATTTAAATGAAGGCTGACAACAGAAATATCCCAGACATACCTCTTTTGTAAATACCTTTAACTTCTTTTAGCTGCCTGTCTTCGAGCTTTTCTTTGTCACAGTAAACCCCAAAATGTTAGAACTGTGTTGTTTACAGGACTGCCAGAATACTCCAAATCGTTCCTCTGTGTGGTGGAAAACTGATGAAGATGTATCAGAGTTCTGTCACAAATGCAGTGATGAGAAGGTATCCAGCACTGTCTTTTCCCTCTCAGTGACGCAGTTGCATTTCCTATTCACTCAGATTCAGGCAGGACTGGGCACTTCCCTTTGCAGCTTTTGCTTAAGGGAAGAGCTGTGGACTACTGACCACATTTCATTAATCTCACAGGTCCTGCTTAAAGGGCAGGACCCCAGAGAACCCTAGAGAAGTAGCACAAAGGCTAATGAGTCTCATGTCTTTGGAGAGCGTGGTGGAGGCATCTTCTGTGCATCGCACTAGTGAACAGAAACCTCGTCCAATCCCTTTGTTAGATAATGTTTTTTCACATAGCTGTGCTGAGGAGGCTGAAGCAATGCAAGGAAGATCAGTAAGATGCTCATAGGTGAGGTAATTAAAGACATTCGCTGTTAGATCCTTGGCTTGTTCCCCAGAATAACACAGTGACATATAAGGGGTGGAAGAACAGAAAACCAGGGGACTAGAGGTGGACTTACCAGGAGGCCAGGAAGGGCCATTGCACAATGCAGGGATTTTTAGAGGTTGTCTAGACTTGTTTAGTGAATAGAATACCTCCTAGGAGTAATGGGTTGAAGTTAGATGCAGCCATCTGACCACTTGATTAAAATGATTAATTTTCAATAAATTGCTTTCTGAGAATTTTAGATGTAGCATTCACTGGAGCCCTTTAAAGTCCTTTGCTGTCTTGATGTCCTCTGTCATGCTTCTTGTAACCTTGTGAAATGGGCTGGCTCTGTAACCTGAACAGACTTTCTGGCAGCTGCGGTGTCTCAGAATTGTGCATTTTGGGATTTCCTAGCAAAAAGAGATCAATGGCAAGCAATATCTTTACTTTTTTTTTTTTTTTTTTTTTTTTTTTCTTCCTTGAATGGTTAAACTATTTGTGTGCAAAGAGACCGTTTATTCTTGCTATGTCACACACAGTCGCAGGGTTAACTAATTTTGTTAAGATCTAGAATGTGCTTTTGAATACACTCCGGAGAAAAATTTTGCCATAGCAGGAAATGAAGATGATGAACTAATCAGTTGTCTTTGTCACCAGTTTTACAATTCATTTTTATGGTGCCGTTGTCTTTATGAAATCATATGAAATGTATGGAATTGTCCTTGTTTGTAAGACTCCTTTTATATGTTCTGGAATTCTTATTTGCAAGCCATGTTTCAGCTATAAATACATCAGCAGATTAGAATTTCTTTGCAGCCGTTTTTCATGACTGCTTCAAACACAGTCTTCATGCAAATGGAGTAATCCCTTTGCTTTGCAGTCTCTAGGTCAATACTGGAAGAATATTTGCACGGACCTGAGTGCCTTTTTTAGCTGGCTCCTATAAAAGAACAGGCAGACAGTCACTGAAACCGCTCCTGACATATGTTTGGCAGTAAAAGTACCCCTGATTCCAAGTTCCAGATTATACTTCTCAGCTATGGCTGGCCCTCTTCCTGGGCACACATTAGCTTTTCTTTTAGTCATTTTACACCCTACAGAGGTAGTCTCCTTCTTCTTCTCTGTCTCTTTTTTTTTTCCCTTCTTTTCTTTTTGTTTGTTTAATTGCAGAAGACCTGGTCTCCTCTATTCAGTGGTGTGAATGTGTTGCGGTGTCCTTTGTCCCTTGGGTGAGCTGGTGACTGGCGGAAAATGTGTACTTTTTTTCATGTAGAAAGAAGCACAAACTGGGAGAGGACAGTTCATGAGAAACCTGAATTGCACCACGTAGGTCTTAGGTATATGTGCCTCTGTGAAAGGAAAAACCGTTTTAGCCTGTGCACAGAAACTGTGAACTCAGATGTTTTGCAAATCTAGAGCTTGTACTTAGAGGTGAAATCCTATAACTCTGTCCCCCTCCCCATTGGGAAGGTTCTTCAAGGCATTTCGTCCCATCTCAAGACACCTGCATACGTGGACTGATCCTTCTGTGCTTGAGCAGCAGGTTCCTCTAGGACCATAGGGGTGGTGGCTGCTTCTCAGGCTTGGGGCTGTCTTACATTCCGGGCAGCAGCATTGTGTATTTCCAAAGAGCAGCATCAGAGTGATGAAAACTACCTGCAGCGTTTAAAATGAGAACAAATAGCAACACAAGAAACCTCTGAATGCAGAGAGGTGACTGGCTGGGGTAATTTAAAATAAAAAATGGCTCTTGTCTAGCAGCTCCTTTATAACATGTAGTTACCATCCAGAATATCTCAGGAAACCATTTTGTATTCCGCTAGTGTGAACCTAAATAGCAGTTTTATCTTTAAAGATTAGGAGTTATTTGGGAAAGTTTCATTTCATTGTTGTATTTAAAACAGAACATTCCTGCTGTTCTGCCATCTAAATGTGCTGTATATTAAACTAATTACTTTAGTGAAGCTCTGAGTTAAACAAATATTAGTCAGACTGCATATTTAAGTCTACTTATGGCATCAAGATAAAAACCCAGTCATCTCATGAGCACTTCCCTTCTCTTCCCTGACTCCCCCCAGAAAGGTTGAAGCTGTATAGTTATTTGTATTCTTTGAAGAATATACAGATTTTGCACTTTAGACAAGCCTGTTTCCTTTTTTAATGGGAAAAGCTCCAAGCGTTTCTTTTCAAACAGAACTAGAAAGATTACTTTTGCAGACCTCTATTGAGCAGTTTTGGACACCACCCTATAACAGGAAACCATTGCTTCTAAATTTCTTCAGGATGAAAATAGATAACATTCCTGTTTTAAATTACTAGCCACAATTAATGATTTGAGATTATGATAGTAATTTGCAAGTTGTTTTATGCTTTTACCATTTTTTTTAGATGAATGAGTTTAGTTCATTGTCTAATTTGAAGTTTGTTATTGAGCTTATGGTATTTGAACTTCATGTTTTTTGGGGGAATGGCTAAGACAACCAACTCCTTACGTAAAAACAACATTCCTAAGAAAAAGGGTTGGGAGTAGATCTAGAGTTTAGTCAGCGTTGAGAGTAATGGGTTTAACCATTGGTTACAAAGAAGGTAAGACCTTCAGATAGGGACGATATTAGGGGCTCTAAGGAAAAGAAGTGATGGAATTAAAGAAACAATTAATCACAGTTGTGCCGTGCAAAACGTTTTGAACTTTCTACTGAATCTTTAAATTTTGTATAGGCATCTGAGGAACCAAAAGTAACCTAAGAACATGCAATGCACACTGATGTGGGCTGATATTCAACTGATACTGTATGTGCTCGGAGGACCTTGTGTTTTTCTTCTTCTTACTGTTCTGGGAGTTGAGGACTGTAGGCGACCAGACAGGAGCCAAGACTGAAACTTCCCTCTTTGTTCTATAGACAATAAATAATTTTGCTATGCCTTTTTTCTCGGCCCATACAGTAGAATAGCATGATTGAGTACTGGAGCCAAATCCCTACTATCTGCCAAGTTTAGACTAGCAATTTTAGTCAAAGTGGATGCCCTTGATGATGAAGTGTGAGGTCAGGATTGGAGGACATGTACTGAATGATTTGAAGAGAAAAGTGCTGTTATTGAAGGTCTTCAGGATTGCAGAGTCGGGAGAAATTGTGGTTTTATTAAAGAGGCTGTTAGCTGAATCTAACTGGGGGCCAAGACTTACTGAGAACCAGTTCCAGGGGAAGTGGAGTGTAATCTTTTGAGCTGTGCCTCCAGTGTGTTCTTGGTTCGTTGTATTCCATGGTCAGCTCATCAAGGAGAATCCTTGCTTTCTGTTAATTGCAAACCAACCAACCAAAGTCAAACAAACAAACAAAAACCAAACATCAACAACAAGAAAAAAAACACCAACCACTAAAATGTGTTACAATTTTTAGATAAGCATGATTTAGGAAATAGCCTATCGTATTCTTGCTGGTTTCTGAAGTTCCAGAACCTTATGCTAACCTCTTTATTTCTTCTTTTCTTTTCCTCCTCTCTTGTTTATTTGAACAATGAGTGCAAAGCAGAAAATAGCTCTCTGGCAGTAAATGCTCTCTGGCATTGGAAAGTATTTGATGGTTAAGTTAAGAATGAAAAATAATGGGCTTGGAATACATGGTGGTTGAGCCGCTGTGCTCTTTCCTGGACCGTGAGACGTGTCTTGCTCCCCTAGATTTATACTATGGCATTTCTGCAAGAAGGAGAAGAGACTTTCTAAATAGGGTAGAGAAAGGCTTTGGAACAGAGAATCTGTTTTTGCTTTGTTTTTTTTTTTTAGATACTTCATGAAGTCAGCATTCATTTCTTGCCTTCTGTAAGACAAACACCGCTAAATAAAGGCGTAATACCTTACAGAGTGCATCACGCTTGCACTTCCTTCTGCAGAGTTTGTTTTTGTACCAGAGTTTACCTTTTGTGTGCTTTTAGAGCACCAAACCCATGGAAGCCCAGTGCTGATGGAGGTGTGTAGGTCACACTATACTGATAATATTAATGCCATGCAATTTTGCTACCACATCCGTGTTATGTTTTCTGTACTATGGAATTACCCTCTTAGCCAGATAAGTGACTTAAATGCCTGCTTTCTGCTTTCCATTCCCTGCAAAAGTGAGGCTTGTTTCACTGCTCACTAGCTCAGGAAAAGGGCTTGAACATGAATTTCTTTTGCAATCGTCACAGTGGGACAGTGCTTGCATACTGGTGTAATTTGCATTGCTGTCTGAGGACACTTCCATGGTTTAAGCACTTCAGGAGCCACCAAAGCAATTTATGCACTGGGCAGACAAACGCATCCTTTCCTGCACCCTGCTGTGTAGTAGCTCTCCCTTCAAAACAGAAATCCTGGGTATTGCCCCAGCTTCCTCCCATGATCTCCACAGCTATGCTCGTCATTTATGAAACCAGCTTTTGAGCCAGAACCGACCTTTGTTTGTGAAGGAATTTGCATTGCCCCTTTTGCGCTGCTCCTCCCCGTTGCGGTTGGTGGTGCTCTGTGCTGCTGCACCTGCAGGATTTGGATAGCGTGGTGCCGCAGGGTGCAGAGCGAGCAGGGGGAGCCATTTGGTTACCTCTCTGTTGTGATTAATCTAGTGACCTCTGGGAGCTGTAAAATGATGATGGTGACGATCTTGTGCTGCCATACAGGCAGCCTGACCCAGAATATGTCCCATGGAAGAAACTCTTACTTAATTACCAGTGCTAACTTAGGAAAACATTTCTGTTTATTTATTATTAAATACAATGTTTAATTGCCATTGTAAACCAGTTATGTGTTCTGGTAGTAAAATGCAGCTTATTTTTAAACTGAATCTGACTTTCGTGAATAAAAGCCTGCATGCAGCCTGTTTGCAGTGCTGTGGCTAAGCAGCTGGAGGAAACAGGGAAGAATGTGCTATGTCCCATAAATAACTGCTGTGCCAACAGGAGCCTTGCTAACAAGCAAGGTACAGTGGGACAAACAATAGTATGGATGCTTATGCATTGATTTTTTTTTTGTTTGAAAGGAAGAAAGTAACAGTGACATTAAAAGATTTAGGAAAAGGAAAATAAAAATAAAGGTAGCAATTGGTTTGCATGGACATAGTGTCTTTTTAGGGCAGGGACACTTGGTCTTTATGGCAATAACAAACTAGTACTTAAAGCTTGTGTAGCATGATTTAAATTCAAGGTCCTAATGACTGGTACTGTTTTAGGAAGAAAAGACATATGGTTTTAATATGTTAAAATTTGTCTTCCACTGCAGAGTGGTTTTAAAATACTGTTGCTTTTCCCTTTCTGTACACTCATTCCGTGCACTCTCATTTCTCATTTCCCAAATTCCACAAGATTCAGCCATCTGGCTTTCTCATTATCTGGCCCATTGTATATTGTTAGTCCACCTTTCTCCAAAGACAAGGAAACAAAGAAATTCCATATTAAATTTTGCATAGTTTCATATTCATTCCTTATTTGGAGTCCGATTTTAGTGTAATTCTTTTCATCATGTGTTTCTTGGTCCTTGCCTGCTTGCACTCTGTTAGCATCTGCTGATGGTTGCTCACACATGTGCTGCATGGGGTAGGTTTTTAGTTTGTTTGTTTGTTTGTTTTGTTATTTGTTTTTTAACCCTTTGCCATTTCTGTGGGTTGAACACTGGTTCAAGAGCTGCAGCCTGTAGCCTGGCCAGCCTTGGCACAGAGCTCTGTGCGGAGCAGTCTGTTGGCTTCCAGGAGCAGTGGCCTCAAAAACTGGACTGGGAGCCTCCCCATGACTCCTCTCTGCAAAGAAAAGGCAATGACAGCAGTCACCAGTGCTGAAGGCTGTAGTAATCCCTTGAGTCTCCTGTAGTGCAGGGAGAGGAAGAGCAGTGGTTGGTATATAACCCCTTGGAGCAGAGGGCATTGTGTGGAAGTGGTCCTGGACTGAGCCCCATTGGGTGCACCGGGAGCAGTGACAGGGAGCAGCAGGGGATCCAGGTTGAGGGCTTATAAAGAAATCCAGAAGTCTCCTCTGCTTCACTCAGCCTGAATATCTTGAAAATTCAGGCACTGCTTAAAGCCTATGTGGAAGGCCTGGCTGGGCTGGGCTGGGGAGAGCAGTACAGCTCTAGCAAAGGCAGAGTCGTTTCCACTCCAGTGTATCCGGGCTCTGTTCCCCATGAGCTGAAAAGGCCTACATGGCCTCAGGGAAGTATAAGAGTCAAGGATTGGGAGAAGGAAGCAAAATCCATTGACATTAATCCAAATTAACCTTTGAACACCTCACGTTTTCTGAATGCAGTTCTTTAAATGGCAGCAGACAGCGGTAAATGATCTTGTTTAATATCTCTGGGCTTCAGTGAATGTGAAACATTAGTATGAAATCTCCTTATTGTTATAATAAATATCTGGTTTAGCCTGATAAGAGGTGAGATGGTTCATAAAATGCTGGATGAGTAAGCCTAAAGAATCTGTTTAATTGAATCTTCTTAGTTATAACGTCACAGTAGTCGAAAATAGAGGCCTGGGGAATTGTGGTAAAATGCTGCTTTGGCATTTTCTCATTGGCGGACAGGGCTGGTTATGATCCTGCTTTGGGTCCCGATGAAACCAATTGTAGGCAAGTCGTTCCTAACAGCAAACGAGGCATTTTTGTATAAACCATGACTGTATGGAAATGTGCGTGTGTGGGTTGGAATGCACATAGCTTAATTTCGTAGGTCAAATAAGGAAGCAAGGCTGATTTTAACCACAGCGTTTGAAGTAGCAGGAAACATGTTTCTTAATGTCACCATTTTTCCTTTTCTTTTAGAAACGCTATGTGCTACATTGCATAGGGAACACTTAACAGTTGTGTCTCTGGGTCCCTGTTGTTTACCGATGTGACCTTTTATATAGCTCTGAAATGTTGTGTTGTGTTGTTGTGTTTTTTTTTTTTTCTCCCATGTAAAATGAAGCTTAAATTTAAATTTCCTGTACCACTCAAATTGGCATGGCTTGGCTTTATACAAGCTGAACAAGTTTCTCTTCCTTGGGTGAGTAATCTGCTGGAGCTGGTTATATAAGAAAAGGCTGTAAGAAAGGTTAGTATGTGCTACTTTAAAAGAGCCTTACTGCAAATATGAGACCTTTGTTTCAGGTGACAGAAAAGAAGATAGAAGCACCAGAAAAGTGATTAGCTATCATGCCATTTATAAAACCTAAGCATGTCCAAGTAAGTTAACAAGTAGTTAAGGGGATCATAAATCTTATGCTTAGGTAATAAATACCTACATTATACTTGCCGAATACGAAGAAATGCCAATTTCATCACACATAGGTCTGAGCTCTGACCTACAGATTTCTGAGACTTCTCCGAAGTTTCTTCTCATTTTATATCATGGCTGTACTATTTCCTGCCATCCTGCAGCCTTCTCATCATCTGGGAAGAATCAATGTCAAGTTGTCAAACAGACTAATTGGTTTAATATTTTATAATTCTTTTACTTAAACTGATTCTTAGCCAGTGATAAAATCACTTTTGTTTTAAATGTTAGTGTCTCTGGCAGATAGAAGTATTAGATACTTGGATAGGATTTTCAGAATTGCCCATGGCTTTTGGACATTTAATTCCCATTAATTTCTGAGAGGTTCTTTGCTTCCCTCAGGACACTTTTAAAATCTCAGCCTTTGTAAACCTTTTGGTAATGGCTGGTTTTAAAATCTTTTCAGTTTCAACTTAATGGGAAATCTGTTTCTCACCCTGTTTCTACAACTAGAAAAGGTAGGTAGGACTTTTCCTTTGACTTCTTAGCAAGAGAGGCAGCCAAAACGAGCACAAATAGGACCACAGCGACAACCTTGCTGCTGAGATCTGGCCACCTCTTCGGGAGAGAGCTCTGTTTGCTTTTGCAGCACTGCAGGCAAAGTGCACGTCCTCTCCGCTGCATGAGCTGCTTCCCACCGGGACCAAGGGGAGGGAGATGGCTTGCAGGCGCAGAACTAACCTGGTGTTCGTGAACCGGCAAGGACTGCTGTTGTTCCCACTGGTCTGCTGTACCTTCACGTCTCCTCATGCAGGGAGTCATGCAGCAACTCCTGTTAGTGCTGCTAAAATGTGGTGGTGAAAGAACTGGGGTAGTTCTCATTTCCTTTGAATTGTTGTATTTTTTATCCTAGAGCACAAGCCTATATAATAGAAGGACACTCAGCTGGAAGGCTGCACTGCTCTGAAGAGATTACAGAAAGGCTGGTATTAGCTGCAAAACCTTTCTTGCGGGTTTGTTCAGAAACATACAGCTTAAGGAGCTTAGTAAATTCTGGGTTAAAACTAGTAAGTGAATTCAGAGCAAGACAATATGGCCTGTGAAATCTGGGCTGATGAGAGAAGGCTGAATGTGTAAAACAATGGGGCTGGGAGCTGGGAACGCTGGGAGCCAAGCTGCGCTGCCTTAGGCTAGCCTGGGAGTTGCGATACACGTGATAAAAGCAGCCTGGTCCAATAGGGAAATTCTGCCTGAAAACTTCACTTCTGCCCTGAAATCATCAGCCTTCATCTCCATCTTGCTGACATTTCCTGGCTCAACCGTTTGACTCATCAGTAGCAAAAGACAATGTGAGAAAAAACATTTTGCAATTCATGTTGTTCCTTTGCGTGTGTTCAAAATGGCTGCTGGGCAAGGGAAAGAAAGTCTTTTCCCAAAGTTTAAGAAAGGAAAACACAGCAGAGTGGCTCTGGGTCATGCTGTGTAGTCTGGCTATGTCACGCATTAGCAGTCATCCTTCAGGAGTTACTCTTCAATGCCTGAAGCTTCTGAATGCTTTCCTAAATGGGACTTTACTCCCTCCCAAGGAAGGGAGGGAAGACAGTAGTGACCTTTGAAGCGATCTTGTCAAAACAGGGATTGCAAAAAATGCCACTGCTTTTGATCAGAGACACCACTGTAAAAATAAAGGGCATTCAGTATCCTATCTTAATTTTTCTGACTTGCATTTGTCTGTAAAGTCTTGTCCTTTGTCTTCAAAAGCACCGTAGAGACGTGCAACATAAAAGGAACGATCATGGGGCCACCAAAGAGCCCCGTCTTTGTTGTTGTTTATACTGAAGTATTATGTTATGCTATTGGCAAAGTAATTTTCAGCTCCAAGTGAGACAAGATCAGTCACAGTGGTTTTCACAAGATTGATGTGAAGAGCTAGAGTGGTGCTAATTAATCAGAGATGGGGAGAGCGTGTGCCTGCATACTCAATTAGTGTAACATTTCCTAAATCGGAAAGGAGCTCTGCCATACAATAATACTACAGCAGAGCCTGAAGGGTGCAGGGATACAATTCATAATGAACTACCTAAACTCATCACTTGAGCACTTGCACCCCTAGACACTATTGGATGGTGAGTCCAAAGTGGATTTCTAGTCTGGGTACTGCAGTGTTGGGAATAACCACCAATGCTTGAAAGTTAACATTTCCTTTTATTTAGAAGATGTTACATTACTAAGGCTCATTTATTTATTATTATTATTATTATTATTATTATTATTATTATTATTATTATTATTATTATTATTATTATTATTGCTATTATTGCTATTATTGCTATTATTGCTATTATTATTATTTACTTAAGCAGCAAGAAGAATAGGTGTTTGTTACAGATAAAGCATCTTTGCCATAAGCAATGTTAGTTACAGCTACTTTGCACTTTTCTTTGAAATCTAGTTTTTTCTAAGAGAAACTGCAGGTTGTCATAGCTGCTACAACACTATAAATAAAAATAAAGTGGTAGTTCCAGTTGTGTTGCAATGCTGCACATGGAAACTTAAAAATGAATACTGATCTCTACCTAAAAAAAGGAACAGTAGGACAGAGTACTTCCTGTACTTGGTACTAAATTAAATTCACTCTTAAACTCTAGTATTCGGGCTTGTTTGTTCTTCTCTTACCAAAAAAAAATAAATAAATAAAAATAACCTTTTTCTTGCCTATAGGTAGAATAACCTGTAACTATGATTTGAAAAAGCAGAAGATTTTAAGTCTTTGAAAATAAAGTGATTTAGTGGTATGGCAGCTTTAATTTTATCCAGATTTGTAGTTTACATCAGGCACAGCTGTTGAGTAAACCTGCAGAATGAATTAGAAATGGATTAATGAAGCTGTAAGACAAATACATTAGAATATTTTAAACAGCTCTCAAGGAAACCGTTTTATTTAATTTTAGTCATGTAATGGCTTTATACTCTGAGCAAAACAAAGTAAAACAATAGACTCAAATTCTAAATTGACAGCAAACGTATCATTTTTTCCACAGGCTTTTGAAGTATGCAAACCCATATAATTATTTTCTGACTAGTGAAATTGGTTCATATGGTTTATGAGGGGAAATAAGCCCTTCCTAACAAATACGGTCTGTGGCAGCTGGCCCTGTACCTGCTGCACCACTCTCTGGCTATAAAACCAGAGATAACAGTCCAATTTCATTTGTAGTTACGCTGCTATAAATCTGGAGTAAGTTCATTGGTCTGATTCCAGCATTAGAAACCTAAGTTATGTTTCCTCTCCCAATCTCTGTCATTTCGGACTATGTTCTATGTGATATGGCGTGGATGAAATGTGTCTAGTATCTCTGCTATCTTAATCAGAAATAGGTCACTGGTGTTTGGCTCTCCAAGAGGAAAACGCTCTGTTCAGCAGCCAGATAAGGGGGGAGAAGGGGATGATAGCTTCTGGTCAACTTACTCAAGAAATCCTTATGCTGATTATGTGCCTCGCTCAAGTTTATGCTTAAACAGTCCCTGAAAATACAAACTTCTGATGCCTCTGGGTTTGCAGAAGCCAGCTGGTAACTAGTTACTGTGTTAGTCTGTGGGTGGTTGTGGTCATCCTTTGAGCATGTTACTCCTGGAGCAGCATGGTAGTGGGACAGAAGCTGCCTGGCAAAATTACGAATGTACGTTTACTGGTCTTAATCATGCTGCTGTAGTGAAACTGCCATAAATCTCTTATAATGCAGAACATCCTCCTTTTTTTTCTGTTTAGCTGAAGTGTTACTATCTGAGAATTTACATTGACAGAAGGAAGATTATACCTGTGTGGAAGGACTCCCCCCAGTGATAGACAGGTCTCGCTGAGTTGCCCTGTAGCTGTTTGAAGCTGGCTAGAGACGGGTTTATTCTCTGTTCTGCTTAACTGTAGGTTTTGATTGCTTGTCTAACCGAAGTGCGGGTTCTTGGGAATCTGGATAAAAACAGTGCTCATAAGAAATAATTATCCTTGCCTTACGCTCAAGACATATTACTCTCTTGACCTAACCAAACATAGGTCAAACTGGGCTTAGCCCATTCTAGAGAGATTTGAAAGACCTGCGTGTGTAGTTAAATTCCTGTACAGAGAATAAATCCTTTAGTTGATATCATAGGGTATATGGTTATTCTAAAAATGGTACTGAAATTGGAGAGCATGTGCAGGAGTTTGTCTTGGTCCACTCATTCTTGCGTTGTTTGATACCTTCCTTTGGCCATTGAGCATGGCTGACACGCTTAAATGTTACCAGTTCTATACCCTGGAGAATCACCTGGAGCAGCACATACATAAGTATTTTTTCTCACTGCAGTGAATTGGCTGTGCTTAAAATCTGTGTGGGTAAAAATAAATAAAATTCAAGTCAATAAAATATAATAAATAGCACCCCTGTTACAGGTACAAAATGATACTGCTGTACCACAGAGAGAGTCGTGCAATTGTAGCAGCAGAAAATGCTTCTTAGACAAAAACGTGATCTTTCACAACCCAGAATAGATTTTTTCCACTTCTGTGTGACTTCATAGCCTAGTTAGAAAAAGCTTTTTTTTTTCCTTCCTCTTTGACCTTACTTTGTTTGTCTTTGTTCGTATTTTGTTGAGTATTGTAATCAATCCCAATTATCTCTTGGTCTCTACGTTTGATTTCAACAAATGATATCATGCCATACCTAGAACCATTGGGGTTACCAATTACGTAACGTATTGCAGAGTGGGTTATCCTATTAACAACGTTTGCTCAGAATATTTTTGCAAAGATAATCTGAGTCATTAACCAGTAGAACAGGGACACAAGTTTTATTCCTAAATGCAGCTGACTGAAAATTGAGTTAAGTTTTCTAATTATATGGACAAACAGCCCCGGAAGATGTTTCTGTTCAAGCCATTGTTCTCTGATCAAAAGAAGTTTGTGACAGAATCGTCTTTTTATGAGATGAGAAATATGAGTTGTATGAAATGTGCTACCTTAATGTGATCTGTTATGAATTGATAAGGTGTTTTCAAACTTCTTGCAATTAAATGTATGATTCTAGTAGGCTCTGATAATATTTTTTTCCTTCGTATGGACAGCACATACTTCTTGTCTTTTTGTTAGTGGTTTAATTTTAGCCTTGATGTTAGATGTTTTCAGCTACATATGTGAACAGGGGGCTGTTCTTGCCCCCTTTCCAAAGGAGCAGACATTAACTTTCCGTGAATGTGGCTCAGGTAGGAAAAGCAGCAGTTATTTTAACCTGTAGGAGGCACAGTGAAAACTAGTGCTTAGAAGCTGAAGTGTCACAAATAAAAAAGCCGCAGAGTCATGGACTGTTGGTCTGACCCAGAGGGACATTTCTCATGTTCCCAAGTCCTTAGGTTGTATCTCCACGAGCAGTGGTGCCTGGGTCCTGGATATGCTTTTTGCTAGTGGATTCACCAAACGATGGCTGTGTGCTTGGCATGGAAGAATTAGGGAACACTTTGAGACATTACCTCAGCTAATTCAATGCAGAAAAGAGCTAGGTATCTCTTCCTGACTCCTTTCCGTCTTGGGAAGTGAGTTCCCATTTAGGACCACTTCTTTGTGAAGTCCCTGAGCTCATGAGCCTCCTTATTAACCTGTAGCTCTGGGTTATGTAATCCAGGCACACGCGCTGGCTGCCTGGTGGGACTGCTCAGGTCCTGAACCCATGGTAGTGTGGGGAATTTTCTTTGTGTGTTTTCCAGCTTGTGAGAAGCTTGACTGAAAGGCACAAATTAAAACCTAAAGAGAGCCTTACTGGAAGGGCCAAGCAGATGGAGATCAGCATGGAGACTGGTAAACAGCGTAGTAAGACAGAAGACAACTTGTACTGTTGCCCTCAGGCTGCATCTGTTACTGGAAATAAAACTTGGGGTTATCATTATTTTAACTTACCAAATATATACGGGCTGGCAAAAAGCGATTCTTATGTCTCTGAACATTTTCGTGAAAGCTCATCTTATGTTTCTGCAGTACGACACAACCCTATTTCTCAGACTTCACCTTCATGCAGACACTGAACACAAGAAGTAATTGCCTCCATTCCCACCCATATTCCACATCAAGCATTTGCTGTTGAATCACTGATAAATTGTATGCCAGGCCGGCTGTACAGCTTAATCTCTGCCCTCTGTCTGTTTGCAAATAGCATGACTATGCATATTGAATCATATTCCAGATACTTTATTGACAGTAACTTTTTATAACCTTATACCCATGGCTATGTTTAAGCAGTTTATCATTGCCTGTATATCTACCAAATAAATTAAACACAGTTATTTATAACAAAATGACTCTAAAGCTGTGAAGTGCTTATGGTATTTTTAATAAGCAGAGGATTTGGAAACCACTACGATTTCCATTTTTGCAAGTAAATTAGTATAATTATGTGTTTTAGTTACTAAAATAAAAAACAAATTGCAAAGCATGTTTTTATTCTATTAATAAACTTGGCTAAAATGCTGATTCTTCAAATACATTCTACTGGGTAGGAAAGGACGAGGTTAATGATAAGATAGCTGCCTTTTATTACCTCTGTAGTTAGAAAGCCTTGTTGTTTTTATTTATTTATTTATTTATTTTGGTATGTTGTTGGTGTTTTTTTTTTTAGGTTTTTAGTTCCTGGAACAGTGAACATATATATATATATGTTTTTTCAAAAGTGGAGATTATGTTGAGAAAGTACCATGAAGATATAGCCATACCAAAATAGTTCTGTTGTGAACTGACTGAAGGTTTCTGACTTGAATGCTTTAGGTTACAGGTTATCCCTGTTCATTTATTGGTAGTACGTATTACAGATCACCTATACACTGTTCTAAACTGGCAACTTCAAGAGCAATGACTTGAAAATATTTTTCCCATCTCCTTACATTTTTTTTTTTTTTTTGCTCATGCTTTTTTATTTTAAAAGTATAATACAAGAGTGTTTAACCTGAGTCACTGCATTGAGGACCAGCCTTTGGTGCCCTGTGCTTGGCCCTGTTTCAGTGGAGGTGCAGTTGCCAATAGGGGTAAGGTTCCTTCCCGCACTGGGACCTGGACCTTGAGTCTCCTCCCTGCTCCCTGTCTTGCTTCTCCTATCAGTAAAATGGATTCTCACTTATCTCTGGGAAGTCCTCTGAGCTTGTCAGGGGGAAAGCGGTGGATATTTTATAAGTGAAGTATGTAAGGATAAGACACATGGGAAGTGATACAGTGTCTGCTGAAATTGATGGGTATCTCCTTTTAGTTAAATAGAGGCTGAACCAGAAGCTAAGACACCCGGCAGTGCTTGGGTAGGAGCTCTGCACTGCGCAGTGTGTGCGTATACTGACGAGCTGATTGGGAATGTATAAAAGAAAAAAAAGTTTTTCTTATGAGCTGTGGTTTACAAAATGTTTATAATGATTTGATTTTCATTACATAAACTCTCATCTGTTTTTGATTAGTGTCTGGGTGTAAAGACTTTATTTTGTATGTCCTTTTATAATTTTATACAGGAACAATCAAAACCTGAAGGGATTCTGCACTGTTTGTATATTAAATCAGTCCTGATGGTCTTAATCTCATCAGTAATTAAAAACAAAGTTAACTGGGTACTTGATTGAAATGTAAGGATGTTGGTAATTCACTGTTTCCCTCTCTAGAACAATAATGTTTTGGGGGTTTGGCTTACATCAGAATTTTGCAGTGCTTCCAAGAAGTTCAACCTTATATCCATGGAGGGTGTTTTTGTTTGTTGGTTTGTACATTTGCTTGCTTTGTTGTTGCCATTGTTTTGTTTGTTTTTGTTTTTTTCTTTTGATAAATAATTTTGATTTAAGCACACTTTTGACTTGGGTATAGGTAGCAGGATCCACATAAGTATGAATGCCAGGCCATAAGCTGTGCCGCTTTTTTTTATTTACTGGCACAGGCTGCCTGGAGAAGCTGTGGATGCCCCATCCATGGAAGCATTTAAAGCCAGGCTGGATGGGGCCCTGGGATCCTGCTCTGGTGGGTGGCATCCCTGCCCATGGCAGGGGCTGGGAAATGGGTGCTCTTTATGGTCCCTTCCAACGTGAGCTGTAATTCTGTGATCTTCCTGTTTGCATAAATTCTAGGGATACTGGAAGCATTGCATAGTCTGACTTGCTTTGTAGGATAGGCATTACCCAGTGATTTCAGAGCCAAGAATTCCTTTCTAACGTTTGTCCTTTGCATAAACACATTTATTTTTTTTTATATCTACAGACTGACTTTACAATAGCTCCACGATAGCCTTGTATGTAATGTTGCAGTGGTTCATTCCCCTTCTGCTAGGTCAGTGCTGATTTCTGCCCCTACATGATACAACTTCACATTCCAGCCACTGGATTTGATGTCTTTGCTGGGCTGCAGCTGTCTCCTCCCTGTGTTCTTAGCATTGATCCTAGATGAATCGAGTTAAACCAAAAAATGACTCATCAAGTCTAGGATGGAAATTAGAAAATAATTAGCATCCTGGAAGGCAACAGGGGCAAAGTCGTACCTGCTTTGTAAGAAATCTGTATTTTCTTGACCCCAATTCATTAATGCAGTGCTGCTTTTTCTGAAATGTCTTCTTTTTCAATTTCCTTTTTAGAAAAGGTTTGCATAGTGGGATAGTAACAATAGCCTGGCAATAATCTCATACATATGTTGAACAGTCAAAACACTGTTTTCATCCTAAATGATAGCTGGCTGCTTATATCTCCAAAGAATTTGTCAGTGTCTGGCTACAGCATCGTGCTGGGAATTCATGTGACCCGAAGTCTCTGTCAAAACCACTGCTTTTCAAAGAAGTCTCTCGTTCTTTAAGTTTGACCTGCATGTATATATTATGTTCCAAAATGCATCAAAATGATTCAGGTTAGAACAGTTCTCTAGGAAAAACTTACCACTTCATAGAGCATTTGTTCCTGAGAGAACATTTTTAGTCTTTTTAGATACCAGTTTTGCCTGCAAAATACCAATTTCCAGCAGTGGTGGTTTTTGTGTGTTTATTAAATTTGCTTCTTTAGATAGTTTTCTAGGTGCTAATTGCCTGCAAATTTAGTAATTTGACAATGTACAAAACTAACAGTTTGCATAAGGTGTTTTCTAGCATAGTCCTTTTTTTCCCCAAGAAATCAGCACTTTGCTTTTGCTCAGGGAATGAAGAGTCCTCAGAATAGAGGCCGAAGCTGTGACCTTCAGGTCTCTGAAGACCTTCGCAAGTCAGAGGAAACCAGAAAGCTAGGGAAAGACATTGGAACAGATGCCTGGTTACTTCCACGTGAACATTGGTTGTGCTTGCATTTAACTGAATCAGAGCTCATGGTACTTGTCCGTGCCCCTAAGCTCGATGTGCTCAATGCCTGCCTTGTCCAGTGTCCCCAGGCTGAGCAAGGTGGCAATTCTTTTCCTCCTGAAAAGAATGCTGCAGTTCAGGTACAGTTTAGTGCACATATGTGCTGATTCCAACAGTTATTTTTTGAAACAGTATACAACTCTTTTTTTTTAAAAAAAAAAAAAAAAAAAAAAAAAAAGAAAAAAGTGGCAAGGACAATCTTTGTCCTTGAACATTGCTCTGCATTGGTGAAGCTCCAGTATAAATGCAGGTTCATGCTGGTGTTAGTGGCTCTCTGTTCATCTGATAAGCCCCCACATGCTGTAACATTTGCAGGTTGAAGACGGTGAGTGTGATTTGAGCAGAAGCTGGGCACCCCTTGTGTTTGGGGACTGTATCCCAGTGGAGAGGCACTACAACCAGGGCTCGGGTGGGCTGAAGGAAGACATCTTCCAGGAGCTCCTACAGCCCCCTGACCAGCTATCGCTCAAGGAGCCTGTACAGCTGGCAAATTAATTTCTGCCCTATTGAAATTAAAAACAAATAAATAATTGCTACAGTGTGATGGTGCATTTTAATATAAGTAATACATTCATGGTAAATTATATTTATACTGAAACAGGGAGGCACCATGTATCTTTGGTGATTTATACACACAATCTGCCAAGTTACTGAGCTAATATTAATTTGTGGGAGACATCAACCTCGCTCTGCAAGATAATTTAGATTATTCTTCATACAATTCCAGTGCATTCATGTGAAGCTATGGGAACAATAAAAATATTAATAAAGGACTTAAAACTGGAAAAGCTTATGGGAAAGAAAAAGCCCCATACGTCTCTGAATAAATCTTGTTCCTTATGTGCAGATTTATTTCTTAATTCTTATTCTGTTCTAGTATATTTTCTGTAGTTTTCTAGCCTATGTTCATCACCATGGTATTTGAATACTTTGAGGTAGTCCATTAAGTAGCATGTTCATCAGATCATTATACCCTGTCACTGAGGAGAGGATTAAATAGTGATATTGCATCTATTAATCTGGGAAACTGTGCTTCAATTACAGCAGACTGAAGAATGGATGGAGAGATGAGTTTTATTGGCTTACGGTTTTGATAGTACATAGATGTTTTACTTTAATTTTTTTCAAAGACAGATGCATTAGAAAAAAAAAAAAAAACAAATTAAATTATTTGGAAATCCACATAATGATATAGGAGAATTACTTCTATTTTACTACTTAATTATCAAATAATGTAGATTAGTCATTTGAAGAAAAGAATGTTACAATCTGTCCATCCAAGTAGCAAAAATAAAATATTATTATTTTAAAACTACCGTGCACGAAGGCTATCAGTCTGCTAGGGAAGGGATGGGGAATAGAAAAATTATCGACATATATTTAGAAAAGAATATATCAGCTGCAGAGGAAAATAAGCCAGAAAATTTCATCTACTGGTAATTGAAAAGTTAAAATTTCCATGTGCCAGCAGCTAGGATTGGAGGGGACAAGCAAACATCAACCAAAGCCATGATAAAATATTAAATAAAACTTTAAAACTATCCCCATGCAGCTTTCACAGTTCACCACAAGTATGTGCACTGGGACATAGAAGACTATGTGGATAGATTATATTAGTTCACTGGAGCTAGATGGAAAAATTCAGAAGTTATGTAAAGGTTTTCAAACAGATATTGCATCCCAGCAGGAGAAACAACTGTACAGAATGGTGACATGTAAGAGTTCTATAAATTTTTAATTAACAAAATTCATTCTTTTTTTTTTTTTGAAAGCTTTTGACTGCATAATTGAGATGAAAGTTTTTCAGACTTGTTTTTCTACAGCCTGTGCCTTTTTTTAAATGTAACAAAGGTTGCATGAGACTAACCAGAAGATATTTGTCTTCATCAAGTTTATACATTTTTCATTTATTTTTATTTTGAAAGCAATCATTTAAAAGCTTGGAGAGGGGAAACTAGCAAAACTTGTGTGTTCAGCTGAGACAGCTTTGTGGCCAGAACTTTTCAGGTGGTATTAATAAGATCCTGGTTACAACAGCAGCCAAACAGTCTGAAAGTGTAGTCTGAGAAGGCTGTTGACAGAGCAGAAGGGGCATTAGTGGTGGCTCTACACCCACTTGGATGTGGTTCTTCTGAGAATTAAAAAGGTATGAGCTTAATATATGAAATTGTCCTTTAGCATAGTAGGCTCAGTGGTGCTTGCATGATTCCTGATCCCCCTGTAGCCCCAGAATAGGAAACGTATCACGCTGTGCTGCCTGGGTTTGGCTGTCACTGCCCTGTTCCTAGTGCCTCCTGTGAGCAGAAATGTGGGAACTGGGGCTGAGGCTTAGCGGGAGGTGATGTGAGAAAAGCACCAGTAAATGGCATTTGGTTACAATACCACCACAGGGAAAACGTAAAGACTGCTTCCTGAAAGGTTGTGTGTGTGAATGTTTCTCATAAATGGAATGAGATTTGGTGACTGCATTATGTGCACTTGCTTTGCAACAGAAGCAGAGCAGTATAAAGAGCAAAGTGCAAGCTTAGAAGTTACATTTCAGTCAATATATTGCTGTACCCTCTACTTCTTGACACTTGTAATTTGTTTATCTTCTTTTTTTACTAAAACAATTAGCTCACCCCCACTATCTTCTCTTAAAGTGCTGGTGATAAGCAATTAATTATGAAATCACTTTATCACAGTTTCTTAAATGCTGTTTGTTGATTGACCAATGACAACATACTAATAATTACCTGTAACTGTCTTTCTGATTTATCTGGTTTTACAGTAAGCTACATTTAATAATAGCAACCTTGCTTTGCCTCCAACCCTCTAGAGACTTGCCTAAGTAATAATTACTTGCAGATGCAGCTCATTTGTGCCCTGATTTACACCCATTTGGTCCCAGTGAGGTCAGACCTTTCACATTTATGCTTTCCATCTTTAAGCAAAACAATATATTGATAGGGAACAAAATACAAAAATACGGGAGAAAAAAAAAACAAAACAAAAACCTGCAGGATTTATGTATGAATGTGCCCCCCCTCCCCCAGAAGCAAGGGTTTTGCCTCAAAACTTTTGGAGAGGTTTCCTTGAGATGCCCCTGCTGGCTTGTTTTATTTTCCTGCAAACTTAAAAAATCACTTTTGACCAGTTTCACAACCTGGAGCACAGATCAGGTGGCTTATTTTTTCAGGCTGGTATTTCTGTCTAGCTGTCCATCCTCCCAGAAATCTTTGTGTCTGCTGGCATGTCTCCTGAATGCGATGGGACAGGAAGAGTGGGGTTAGGAGGTGGGTGGACAACGGTGTGATGAGCCTCATGAAGACAAGGGCCATGGTGGAGAAAAGTGACTCTGTTAATGCCTCTCCCAGAAAGGCCACAGGGATTGTGTTCTCATTAGACATCAGAGAATCCCCTGGGGAAGCAGCTGTTGTGCATGCCTTGGCTCTTGGGGTGGGGGGGAACCTTAAATCAGAGTACACACATTGCTAGATACCAGTGAGGCCAACTGCAAGGTGCAAAGTCCATTGGCAATCCAACTTCTGTTATTTTTGCTGCCTGGTTTCCTATTCTATGTATAAGGGTCTGTTCCTACGAGACACTGAACAGCTCTGGCCATAAAGCAGTCTGATCATTGCTATTCGCTTGTCTTCAGCCTCTCCTGGCTCTTACAGGTATTTAAAGGGTTTTATGGTGCATAATCAAACCTCTTCTGAGTAGGCGATAGTGAAGGGGACATGGGAAATCATCCCATGACAGATTTTAGTCATGAAATTTCAGAAGTGCTTTTGCCTGGGTATGCCAAGTAAGGAGAGTCCCATATATTGGCATGCATTGTCACTGCAGTCTGTGGGTAGCAATGAAAAAGATAACTGACCACGCGGTTTTCTGGGAAAGAAAGGGGCATTATCAGCGAAGATACTGGAAAAGTTGATTAGAATACTAAATGAGCAAATATTTTACTGTCATTACTTAAGGCTTCCTAGGAAAGGAGATAACTTAACATTAATTGCCTATCAGAGAAATGGTGGAAGATTATGACCAATGAATGTGTGGGATACAGGATGAACATTCAGATGTAGGAGAAAGAGGGTAAAACAAATAATAATTTTGTAAATGTATATGTGATGGAAGCAGTTGAAAAATGTTTTTAAAATTAAATTAATCTTGTATGTGTGTGCGTGTACATGCAATTTTTTTATTGGATTAGCAGGGACATCTTTCAGAATTATGAAATACAAGCTGTATTCTCCAATACCGAGAGCTCTTATAATTGCTAGAAGTACAGTAAATGTCCCTATCATTCTCTGGGTTTAATCTCAGCATAATTAGCTCCTTGCACAATGGAGTGTTTAATTTGAATGGCTGCCAAGGCTCATTAAGTTAGAGAAGTAGTTCCTGAGATCTCTGTTCTTAAAATTGGGACTCTTGTATGAAAGAATTTTCACTGAAGGTGTCAGAGTTCTTTTTGATATTCCAGTATTAATTTTAGGCAGGAAACTAAATATTTAAAGAGATACTGATGCATCTTTCTACCAGATATGAGGAGCTGGACTTCACACCTTGCTCAGAAATGTATCTGCAGTCTAGCAGATCTTTCAGAGCAAACTGGGACAGAAGCAGTGTGCAATTAGTACTGCCTTGAGAATGTAAGAGAATATTTTTCTATGAGTGTATATTTGCTTTTGCTGGTAATAGTTGCAAAATAATTAGTCCTTTTAATTAGGATAATAGGAACCTCAATAGTGAATATTATTGCTATTTATTTGTAATATTTAAATCCTTTCATCAAAGATTTTCCCTAATATGAAATGGATGTTTATTATGAATTCTTGACTCAGATTATCTCTGTTCTGCTTCTCTGAGTCCTTCCACCACTGCAGAAACTATTTCTGATATACGTGGCTGGCAGCGGGACTGTGCTGTTGACTGAGGGTAATTGTATTCCTCGTGTTACCTGGCAATTACCTGTGACTCATTCATATTGTCACCTAAATTAAAGCAACACTAGACTGCATCATCCTGACGGATCTCATATTTCTCCTTTTCAGATTGGAATACTAACAGTGCTGCTTCATATCACTTGCAGACCAAAACTAGATGTCAAAGGCTGTAACAAAAATGTTTGAAACACATCAAAAGCCAACGATCTTGTTTGCAGAGTATGAGGCTGTTTCTTGGCAGAATCACATGCTTCTTTACACCATTGGGACCTTATGTGCGTTGCCCGCTGCTTAAGGTGTAGGACGGCTATGTAAATAGCAAGCTGATGTGAAGGAAAAAAGCCCATTGAAAAATGACAACTGACATTGCTGCAGACCCTATCATTTTTCTTTGTGCTTGGATATTTTCTTCCTTTCTGAAACCTGATCTTTTTAGATTTATAGAGCAGACAGTGTCTCTTCCATTGTCATGTGCTGCGTAATGGTCTCCGGACAGTAGAGATTGTATGATAAAAAGAGTGAAGAATCAGACCCCTTGAGTGCAAAAATGTACTGTGTTCACTGCCAACAGTGCTGAAGTCTGAAATTTCAGAAAGCTGTACCAGATGTCTTTACATATACATCTTGTACTTCTTCGTACTGACTTGTGTTTCCTATCTCTTGAGATTTCACAGTGCTAGCCCAAGACTAGTGGACATGGTTTCCATTTAAATTGCCTGAAATATATGTGAGGGTTTCTGTTGGGGTCTGCCATGGTTTATACATATGTGAAATAAATGAAAACGTTTCTGTGGATCAAATTTCTTCAGACGTGGCACATGATCTATATGAATATATTTTCTATATGAAATTCTCAAATGCATCTCCACGCTGGTTAGTATGCCTGTGTGGAAAAATGCTTAGCTCCTGTTCTGTTGCTTTTTAAGACAGCCTGGGAGAAATGTATGGACATAACTTCAAAACAAAAAATATAAAACCAAACCAACTAAACAAAAACCACCTGAACTCTGTTCCCGATTCTCTGCTTTAGAGGAGGGAGAGCTGCCTCATCTCTGTTTCCAGTCTCTCTCTGATCCTCCTAATACAGTTTTTCATACTGCTTGCAGACTCTGTGAGGCAAGAACTGTCTCTTCCTGTATTCGCATAGGACACAATGGAACCCTGGGCTCAGCTGGGCCTCTGACTTGTATCAGAATATCAACATAATTAGTACTAGCTTCAGACTGCGGAAGGACGTGGAGGATGGATTATTTGTTTTATTTAAGAAAAACCTAAAGAGCTTAGATGGCAAGATTTGCATGAATTATACATTACCTGAAAGTGGCTTTTTACATCTTCTGCTTTTTCCAAAGCAGGTGATAAAGCTATGCATATAAGTATACTTGGTATGTGATCCCATTGCACAACAATGAAATAAGTCTTAGCTTCATCTTTAGGAAAATATTAAAATAGGCATACAGGTCAAGCTGAAGGTCTGATTAGCCCAGTATTTTGCATCTTTGGTGACCCAATAGGACAGATTATTGATGAGGAAAAGCATAAGAAGGCAGTGATGCTCCTGCAGCCTGCCCTGCCAGACAGCAGTGGTCTGTGTAAGGGGCTTCTTGAACCAGAAGTTGTATCTGCATAAGTGTTTTTGATAGCTTGTGACTAAATTTTCTTCCATACATTTTCTAATTGATTTTTTTTCCCCAAAGTTTTAGTATTTTTGGCTTCTTCAATGTCCTGTGGCATTAAACAAAAGGAAGAAGCACTTGTTGTCTCTTTTAAACCCACTGACTCATAATTCCATCTGATACTCTATAGCTCTTGCGTTGGCAGAAAGCATGAATGGCAGCTCTGTTCATCTTCCTGTGCAATTCCAGGTTTTTAAGGACTGCTTATTAAAGTATATTTTTCTCTCTCCACCCTGAATCATCTCTTTTACAGGTCTGGACTTTTTTTTTTGTTTTGTTTTCTTTTTTTTTTTTTTTTTTCTTTGAAACAGAGGTCATTGTTTATCTGTGGTCATCCTTGCTGCCTTTTCTGTTAACTGTTCTATGTCCTTTCAGAGACAAGTGAACAGAAAGGCTCCCAGCATTCTGGGACATGAGTTTCCAAGACAATTACAAAGTGTTTTGCTCTTCCCTAATACTTTTGTGGCAATTCTTTGGGCTTTGTTTGCCTTAGAACTGCTGTGGAGCACAGAGGTGACACGCAGAGAGCTGCCAGCGTGAGTGATTACTCTGAAGTCTTCCCTGAATGTTACTAGCTAATTTCAAGTCCATCATTGTATATATAATTAGGGTTGATTCGGCATTGATTGTCATTGAATTTCATCTGCTATTTATTGCACAGTGTTGTGAGAACCTTGTATAACTCTTTTTTTTGGTGCAATAGAGGTGGCATGATCTGCTGATCATGAGTTATTTTTAAATAGTCCACAGATAATTTTAATAATATATATATAATATATATATATATTTACTCATTTTCCCAGTTAAATTAAGATTTGAGCGTCTGTTTTGATTGAGAATCCCTTCAGTGTCAGCTATCTTCCATGGGAAAAACTGACCATTTATTGCCACTATTTTTCCTATTTTAACGACTGCTGCATCAACTTAAAATGCCACATGAACATTTATTTATTTTGATAAATTAATGCTGCCCTATCTAGGGTGTGCTTATTTTAATTAAAAGTAGGTTATAATGTTGCAAGTTACTTAAATCTGTTCCCATTTAATGTTCATTCACCAGAAGACTTTCCCCACCAGGGTTTGTACCAATTTAACGCAAATAGATTAGAATTTAAGTTGATTTCATAGTTCATAAGAAACCTTTACAGAGATGAGCATATGTGGAACTGACAGTAACATTTAATTCCAAAATGTGCAAAAAAAAAAAAATCAATAAAATCTATTTTTAAATAAATTGGAGCCTTAAGGCAGCTGTTTAATATATAAAGTTACTGCTCTGAATTTATATTCTCTAGATTTGTCTGAGTCACTGAATTCAACTAAATATTTCAGCATTTAATAAAACCCTACTGTATATTATTTGTTAAGGATCTCTGCAACAGCCATTTAGAGATCTCTTCCTCCTCATCAAATAATTAAGAGCAATGAAGTACAGCAGCCAATCTGAAGTCAGAATAATCCTGGTCACTCTATATTGTTATTTCAAAGGCAAAACAAAAAGTAGAGGCACAGATGCTTAAAATCTTCATTTCTACCTGCTTATGGCCTCCGATTTAGTCAGTGAAGCACGCTGAATCTAAGAAGGCTGGTGGGAGAAGTGCATGGTCCTCAGAGAAATTAGAGAAGAAAATTGCAAAGTTAAGTTGGAAGCTACGATGAGCTGAGGAGCTGTGAAGAAGATAAGGCTTTCCTCCTAAGTGGGTATTTAAAACCAGGGATCGTCACACAGTTTGTGGAAGTGGCACACTCAGCTTTCCCACCTCGGTCCAGCTCGGTACGCGTTGTCCACTGAGCAGGCCCTGGAGAAGCACAGGGCTGAGGGGAGGGACGAGCACCTTGAGTGCTTGTCCCATGAGGTTATCCACCTCCTGTTGAAATTCGACTTAGGAATTTCTATTCCTCTGGGAAGGAAATATTGTTCAGTAGCTTGCATCTAGGCATGCCCACCTGAAAGGGCCGGCTGTGGAACAGCTCCGAGCGCAGGCCTTGCTTCCACAAGAGAGTGGAAAATTGCGGGATTGTGTGATTAAATTGTACTTGTCCCCCAAATGTTGTGATGTTGTGTAGCAATAAAGCTTATTTTGGGTTACAGTGTTTTTTGTCTGGGATTTTTCATGCTTAGATACGAAAAGCTGCCTGCGGCATGGCAGAGGTATGAGAATCCCAAGGTGTAGGTAGAGCTGTTCTTACCAGTACAATCTTTTTTTTTTTTTTTTTTTTTTTTTTTTTTTTTTTTAATGTATCATATGATCTTTTTGGATTGTTGTAAAGAGAAGATGGGGTTGAATATGGCAGAGGGATTCTAGCAGAAAAACCGAGGTGGGCTGAGGTTTACGATGGGATGGTCTACAAGGAGGCTCTGGTATTTTGCCTTTTGCTAGAGCTGTTTGTAAAGCCAGTGCTGCGGCCGCTCTTCCATTAGCCCAGTGAGACATCTGCAAAATATAATATTGATTAGACATAAAAGGGAGAGCATGGCCCATAGTCGTGCGGTTCTGGGTAGTCGAATCCTGCCGTTCCTAGTGCTAATGGCTAAATTATGACCTCAGCCCTGTCAGCCCGAATCTGGCCCTGCTGGAATCAATAATGCAGTTGGAGCTGAGCTATATTTTGCCTTTCATCTCCATTAGGTCTGGGGGTTGACAGTAGAGAGTAGGAGCTGGCGGTTTGCCTCGGACTACAGAGATGGCCAAAAGTATGGAAGTACGATCTTGTTGTTAGCTCAAACAAATGTCTGCCACAGGCTGCTGAATCTTATCGCACTTGTTTTGCTTGCGAAATACTGTTTGAGCTGCAGTGATTACTCAGCCACTCTTATTTCCATTCATATTTTATCTATATCCTTCCCAAAGGAGGAGAGGAGTTATTTTATGCTTAATTAAGTGTAAATAAGTGATTGTCTGGTTTTGTTTGTTTGTTTTCTTCTTTTGAGTTTCCTGGGCTTTTACTTACTCATTTACGTGCATGGTTTTGGTCTGTCCTAGGAAACTGATCTATGGAGGGGCTGGCCTTTTTTAACTAAGTGAAAGCTTGATCAAAGCACCAGTCAATAAACGCATGCAGTTCCTGGGTGCTAAGTAAACTAATGAAATACTTTGTGTACCCTGCCAATAAAAGGTGAAATATGGTTCCTATTTTCCTAATATTACTCTTGGAGCTTTGCAGCTGGAACTAAATTGCCACTTTTCTTGTAAATTGAGTTGTAAAGTGCTTGTGCCAAAATGACAAGGAGTTGCTTGAGAAGTTGGATGAATGCAAGCCTTCCTTTGGCCAAATTACTGGGAGCCCAAGTTTAAGTGTATTGTGAGGGTGAAGAATGTGTCTGTTGTCGTGTTTGCTGGGTAATGTGGCCTGTGTTGGCCATGAGCCACTGAACTCCAAAAGGGATTACATTTGTTTGAGATTTATGCAGGAGTTGGAGCCTGCAGAGAGGTTGACTGAGAAGGTACAGCAGAAATTAGAGACCTCTTCACTGTTCTTTTCTAACACTTTTTAATCATTTTGTTTCTAGCAAAGAGATTTTGAATACTGAAGGTTGCAGTCTTAGAGAAGCACGGAAGGCAGCCACAGGCCATTTGAAAATAGCTGTGTCCTGGAAGAACTAATATGGTATTAAATACAAAGCCCTTTTATCTCCTTACTGATTATCCCTGATAGTACTGAAATGAAAACAAAACAAAGAAACCCTACTTGTGCTCTCCTCAATTATTCCCAAATTGTTCACAATAAATATTTATTTTTATTTTTGTTTCATATCAAGAAGCCCAGCAGATGATCCCCTCTTGCCCCTCTCTAGCATGTTCGTCTCTTTCACTAAAAGCACTTCACTTGCATGAAGTTTTTGATCCTTGTTTTATGTAGCCTCTCACTTCTGTGTAGTCAAGGGACTGCACAAGAACATTACCTTTCATTTCTGCTACAGGAGTAGGAGTTGCCTGGCCCTCTGCTCGGAAACATGACTGCAGTGCACTTTTAAATTATGTCCTTTGATAATTTCACAGTAATATTCCTTCTCATTTTAGCTTTGATGAAAAGTCTATATCGTTCTAGGGACATTAGAGTATTGCTGTATTTGGTGATTGAAATTTAGCAGTAATGCTCTAACATTTAGAAATGTACATTTCTGCTGCTGCAAACGCTGTGAGTTTTTTGGTAAAGTGAAGACTAATGGTTATGGCTTTCATAGTGTTTTTTTGTTTGGTTGGTTGTTGTTGTTTTTTTTGTGTGTTAATAAAAGCCAGTTCATATACATTCAGAATATTTCATATTTACAGTGCTGAGGCTTGTCTTGCTGCACAGTTTGTGGTAGGTCCTTTTGGTGTATGTGGGCTCTGTGTTCCCTGCGGTGTAGCAATCCTTTCAGCAGCTTTTGTGGAAGATGTTTCCTTTGTGCATTCCCTGGCTGGTGTGTGATAACAGTGGAATGCAGTTTTTTTTTTTTTCTTCATGAAATCACTGGGGGAGTAGGTGCTTGGGGTAAGTTTTAGAATGTACTTGCTTTTTGTCAAATGGCAAGGAGCTATCAATAGACTGAATTGCTGTGCACAGAAAAGAGGGTAGGAAGAGTGTTGTCACCACCTTTTTTTTTTTTTTTTTTTACATGGAAAATGAATATAATTACTGATCGTTTCAACTTTTATTTCTGTTTTTCATATGCATCGGGGAGCTTAAGACTGACAATGGTTAAATATGTCCTGTGTAAGGTCTTGGACATAATCAGAGTTTGAAATAGCCAACTGCAGTACCTAGAGCTGCCTGCAGTTTGGTTGTATTGCCATGTTGTACTATTAGCAGGAAATGATGGAAACGGTATTTTTTTTATTTTTTTCGTCTTGTATCTAAGGTGACCAGAGTTGATATTCTCTAGAGAACCTAGAGAACTTCAACTTAAATTTAAAAGCTGTTATCTGAGTTATTAGGATTGTATTTTTTTTTAGAAAAAGTGTATGCATCCAGGTGCATGAAGTAAAATCAGCACTGGAAAATGTTACATAAAGTCAGGTCATCTTGGCAAATCTGGTAAAGTCAAATGTCTCATTTAATTTCCCACACCATCCCCAAGTCTTTCGTGTTTGTAAGTAATCAGGACCTTGGAAAATTATCAGAAGTTTGTGTATTTTGTTACTTTTTTGTAGACACTGAAGTATTTCCTATGGCTTCCTCTTCCTTTCAGATTCATATATGCGAGTCATCAAATACACTGTATTGAGATTCAGACTAAATAAACAATGATCAGCAGCTAATTTTGTAAATGGAACCACAGTACATGACCTTGCGTTTTCTCAATGAAAGTCCTAAGCCTAGAAAATGTAGAATGTATTTCAAAAGCTGACTTTATTTTGGTAGAGGAATGAGCGTGTTATGTTGCCTTGTTGGCAGAAAATCACACAGTACATTTCTTAACTTTTAAGTTCTGGGCTGTGTGACACTTTCAGTTCTTTCTAGTGGCACGTCAGCAATGAACATGGGGTTATACAGCAAGGTAGAGGGATAGCCAAACAGTTCTTTTGGGAGAAATACAGCAGTTTGGGGAATTTGTATGGTTGTTTTTGAGCATGTTCAGTTGGGAGAGGTAGGGGGAGTGTATTTTATTTTAAAAACTTCTTTTAAAAAGATGCTTTATAAAATTATTGCTTTTTATGAAGCATTGGTTCACTATTATGCTGAACTCCTCATGTCTCAGTTACGCATTTTTGCTTATATAAGGCATTTAAGAAAGCAATATATGACTTGGTTGCTGCCTATAAATTCAAATAAATCCTCAGCTGAACTATTTAGGGGCAATAGACACAGACTTCTGGGGGAAGTGGGACTTCATTACATTCCTGGATGCATTTAGATACATTCAAACCACGTTAAAAGTTTGGCTTAAATTGAAAAATGCTGGAGTCTCTCCGAGTCAGAGCTGCAATTAGGGCAAATAGACTGTGCAGATGTAGATTGAAATCCCTGCAGGTTCAGATAAAAACCCAATTTTATAACCCCACATAGGGGCATACTACCTTCTGGCTTCGCATAGATGGCAAATGATGCCTGAAGGCGAGTTCGGCCAACCCAGATCTGCCTTCCTCCCCACAGGGCAGGCTTGAAGGCCGCCTGCATCAGGCCGGACAGGCGTGTGGAGGGGCCGTGGGCCTGATTTGGGGTGTGACTGTTGGGATAGGTAATGGGGTGATGGCTATCTTGGCAACAGCGAGAGGGGAGCGAACAGAATTGCCCAGAATTGCATCAGTGGCTTTGCCCCGCTCTTCGCTTGGTGCCAGAGTGCACCTATGGCTACAGCAGTGAAGGAGGAGCAGGAGGTGGATGTTCCTCCTCCGTAAAGGGGCAGGATGCCATAAAACCACCTGTTACATCCCTATCTTTCCTCCTCTAATGTTTAGAGAGATCAACTTGATGCCGTCTTCCCAGCTGAGGAGACTAAATCCTGCCCAGGCTTTATACATTTTTTTTTTATTAATTCCCTGCCAATGGTTTCAAAAATGTTGTGATGGTTTGTTAAGGGGCTGTACAGGCGTGGTCAGAGTGGACAGGCTGTCTCTACACCCTACCTTTGAAGAGCTTTTGCCCAGCTGTGTCTGCCTATTTGTTCGTTGTCAAATCTTGCTCCACTGAGGCTGACTGTGTGATTGGCGTGTCAGATTCACCCAGGGAAAAAAAAAAAATACAGATTTTTCATCTTGACCTAAGGGGCTGACAGAGTCCCTAATCAAAGGAAATTGCTTCTGCCTTAGTGGAGAGGGAACTAAAAGCTTTTGGATCTGGCATCATCTCACAGCAAGGATTCTTTGGAAATTCTGTTTCAGCATCCCTTAATTGTGCCTTCAGACTTTCCTCCTGAAGTGCTTACCTGGAAGAGTTAAATTAATCACCACGTCCCGGTGCTGTAGCTGTTTTCCTGTTGTTTTTCTTGTGCTGTGAGATGATTAGCTGACTGGACAAGCTTGGCATCTTGAAATCTTAAACTGTCTCTTGGCATTTTTTTATTGCTTTTAAATGTTGGTTAACATTTAGTACGTAGTATTAAATATTACTATACCCTGGGTGTTCTAAAAATTGATAAACCCATTAAGAGAAATGCAGGGCAGGTGAGCTTTTAGATGATGGTTTCTCAGAAACATTAAGTATATTTTATATGTATTGGAGACTATATTTTTTTCACGTGGTAAATCTGACTGAGAGTGATTTTGTTGATGTACCAGTTTAACTGAAGGTCTTTGTTAATAATTTGTGAAACTTCCTTCAGGTAAGTTTAAGTTAAAAAAGAAATTCAGATTTGACTGAAGTTTAATTGGCACAAAGGGCAAACCTCCCAATGTTGGTACAAGAAATGCACATGCTCTCTTCTTTCCATAATCAAGAGATTAGAGAGAGCAACAGTTGGAAATACAATTCCAAAATTTCCATGTCATGTATATCTGTTTGTTCATTTTGTTCCAGTCTGTCACACTAAACCTCTCTGCAACAAGTAATAAATTAGTTGGCTCTGTTAAATATTATTTCTTCCTAAAAATATTGAATAGGCTTCTTACATAGTTAAATGTGAACATTAAGAACTTAGCTATTAAATATTTACCCACTACTAAGAGCATTGTACTAACATCTTTGTTAAGAAATAAATGTATTGTTTTTCATCTCAAGCTTTTGCTTTTTTAAGAGATGAGCTGAATATCCAATTAACTTCAGTGATGTGAAGTTAATATCTTGTTTGTTAGTAGTGAAATATTTTTGGAAGGTTCTACTTCCAGCAGATTGCATTAATATACAGTACAATTATCTTATTTACTAATAGTTACAGAAGGGCTGAATTCTATACATAGCCTTGAGTAATTAAAGAATCAAAGGCATGTGCCACTGTTGTGTATGCTTTTTCTGAAGGAATACAATTTATACCTGTTTCTATAGGTCTTTTCATCACAGTCAGTCTGTGATCCTAGTAATGCAAATAATCTCTTTCAGCTCTGCCTAAATCAGAGTAGTTTTTGAGATGTACCCATTCTTTCGTTGCTCATTTTGTGACACTTGAGTTGACCCAGAATCTGAACATCTGCCTGGAAAACCTCAATGTGGAAGGAGGGACTTGAGTAATGCAATCGGCATAAACCTGGTCCTGAGGTTCATTCATGCATGTCATCTTCCTGATGCTTTTCAGTGCAGGTCCATGCACTGAAGCTCCATGTAAGGCAGCGGTCATTATTCTTCTATTCATAATTGAATGTGGAGCTCTTCAGAGACTGAGAACACAGCTGAGTCTGTAGCAAGGGGCATGGTAAGGTGAGAGAGCTACCTTCCTCTCCTTTTCTCAGAAACCTCCCAAAACACTGGGGGAAACGTGCTCCAAGAAAGGAGTTCTTTCAGCAGAATATTGTACTAACACACCTTTTATTTATGTAGCATGGGAAGTCCAGTTCTAGTGCTTGTGCCTTGAAGATGCAAGTTAGTCAATTGTAAAGATTTTTAGGCTTCTTGGATGGGATTTTTGAGTTAATAAACACCAGTATTATTTTCTGTGTTCTCTGTAAGTGCATAGACACACATTTATGCAGGCAATTGGAGCTATGTAGTATGTGGACCATTCTATTTATCCTACCCAGAGATGGTCCTTTCCTGCCTAGTCTTTTTTTTTCCTAGAACACTTCAGCAATGAGCCCTAAGCATCGATCAGATACAGCAAATAGGAATCAATTATGTTTTATGAGGTTAAATGGACCATAATGAAAAGTCTGTTGATATAGCACTTATTTATTATAATTAATCTACCTAAAAATGAATGATACTGATATAAAATAACGTTAGCGATATCGGTGTGACCTGAATACTAAACTCTTTTTGAGGTCATACCGTTCTATCTGCTCACCTCGGGCCAGGGAGGTAGTTTTATGGTGTGTGCCCAAGGTCTAACTAGGATTTTTGTATTTCTCTGGCTATTCACTAGAAATCTCTCCAGGAACTGCCCTTCTTTCTTTCTTTTTGGCAAGGGTCTTGTGAATTGTGCAACATCTTCTGTTTACATAATAATAAGCAAAAAAGCTTATTGGGAAATTTGTTAAATAATTTAAATGCTCTGGTAAGTAAGAGATGCTCATTCTGTAATGGTTCCGATGCTTTGAATGTATTTCCTTTTTTCATCCAACAGCCCCAAGTAACTTTATGGTTCCAAGTTTCTTACACAGCAGTAGCTTAGCTTTGAAATGCATTGAGGCCTTCTCCCTTTTGCTCTTTTTTTCAATCAGATTTAGAGGTGATAGGAACATTTGGAAGTCATACACACATTTGCCAGCCTTCAGGGTTTTCCTGACCTTAAGTCACACCAGAGGCCACCTGGAACTGTGCACTTAGCAGAAGAGCAAACTAATTTGATTTCAAATGCTGTAGAAATGCAAACCAAGCATAGCTGTAATGATAATAATGCGAAGTGTAACAGTAATATTGTATTACACTAAACCTTTGACCCAATGGCATATAAATCTTATATATTTGTATATGAATGTTCTTTGAGAGGTTTCCTTCAATACTGGAAAGCAACATATGCAGGGGAGGAATGTGGAGATGTTTTCATCTTAAGTGAGGAGAAACGTTTACTGCAGAATGTCATACTGCTTCTACCTACCTACCAGACAGTGATTGTATTCAAGTGTTGATGCTGTTGCACTGCTAAGAAAATAAATATTCAATTATATTTTATTAAAAACAGTATTTTTTCCATACAGCAAACTGTTACTTTTTAGATTTTTCTTTTATTTTTTAATTAAACTTTAATTACAGATTCTCATTCTAGAGTTTGTGATCTTTCAGCATTAGTTTGTCAGTATTAAAGTGTAACCACAAATCTCATGTAACTTTAAAAACAATTGCCCTTTAATTTCAGATTACAAATTTTTGTCATTGTGATTGACCTGTGTGTACTAAAAGCCAGTGAGATTTGAAGACACTTGGATGTTTGTCTTCCTTCAGAAAGGCACATAAAACAAAGACTATTTTCACTCTTTTGTTCATATTCTTAATAATAAATAAAGACTAGGAGCTCTTAAGACAAACATTCACATTGGCTCTTTTTCTGTTTAAGAAATCAACATAGACCTGTGAAGTTCTGAATCTTTACAGAAGTTGGCAGAGAACATATATTCAGAATTACTTCTGCAAATATAGAGCACAATGGAGATTCTTAAACAAAATGCATAAAGACAGGGGAGTCCCACATTGATCTGATTTTTCTTGAAATTATGTTTACCTAAGCTCTCAGTCACTTTATCATTTATTCAATAAATACCATTATTTTTAGCATTGGTTTTTCAGTTACTCTGCCTTTCTGTGCTGTTACACTTTCTCTTTTATCTAGGTGAGATCTTTTCTTAGTGTCAACAGGATCACCTTGACAAAAGATACCCTCAGCCCATTTGTTCCCCACCAGTTTGTAATAAAAGGGCTCGTTGGAAACTCAGGGCATGAATGCATGGGGGAAACTCAGGTACCAAGTGGCTGCAAGTCAGCTGCTCTCTGGTTTTATTATGTACAGCCCTTACAGTACCCACAAGGCGCATTTAGGGAGCAGTGAAGGAGCACCTGTTTGCTTTACACTTGGTCTCTGAAAAGATTGCAAGCACTGGCACCTGATGTTTTCCAAGCTTGTACCATAGCTTACCTTTAGTTGTTTTTTTTGTGTTCTCCTGCCTGAGATACACTTAGGATGGACTCCTGCTCTGACCTTTTGCCAGCTCTTCTCTTCCCTTTTGTGCCTTGTTGCCTAAAGCAAGTCTTGGATTCTGCCATAGCTAATTTGGACACATATTGCAGAGTAATTGCCCACTTGAAGCGCTGTTCCTGCTTTGCCAAACGCTATTTCTGATGCCTGGTGGACATGCTTTGTTTTGGAGCCACATATATCCATAAAACCCTAGTAGCATACAGAGAAGAGGTCAGCATGGAAGGACACAGTGCAGCTTCTAACCAGCAGCTTTGCGTTATCTGCTGGATGTATTGTTGGAACTGAACACGTTGTATGGAGCAGTGACCTAACTGCGTGGGGGATGTTTTTATTTAAAGATGCGACTCTTCTCCTAGTCTGATGATAAGCAGACTCTTACAAGGTAGCTTATTCATATAGTGTAATAAGTAAATCTTGTTAGCCTGAGTTTTATCCAGATGCATAATTATTGAATTTGGTGATTTCCTCTTGTTCCTTTTTCCCCTGTTCTCTGCATGGGCTGCAATAATGTTCCCTTTGTTCAGGGCAGAGCTGCAAGATAGTGGAAAGATGTAGCCCCTTTCTGTATAATTCAGAGCTGTAGGGAGAATGCAGGACTCTAGTCCTGAAATGGGCCATGCCCTGTGAGCTTTTAATGACACGGAAAGTTAGTGCATTTATTTATTTATTTATTTATTTATTGCAGCGTGGAGATGTCTAGTCTTTACAGCTGGGTTCATGATGCCGCATTGCCACAATCATACAAACCTGGGCACAGAGCACAGCCGTGGCTCTTGTCTGGCAGCAGGGGCTCCACCTCAATACAGGACAAGCAGGCCTTGTGCTTCCCTTCCACTCAAGCTGCAGCCCCTTTCAAACCTCAATCTTTGGCTTTTTCTTTTTTAAGCTTTAAGTAAAAAGCAGCCTGGGTAGCAATGAAATTTTATTGAAAGCATTAGCTTTCCTTGCATTACAGCAGTGCAAAATAACTACCAAGAAGATCAGGCCAGGCAGCCAGGCCATGATTCTCAATTGCAATGTATGGCTTTTCATCTTCAATTTAAAAAACTAGAATGATCCATTAAAATGTATATTTTAATTTTATCAAGAGTGCTATTCACAATTAAAGAGCCACTGAAGGTCGGTAGTAAAAGCCTGAAGAGGATGGGAGCCGACACCTGAGAACGTCAAGATTATAGCTTCCCGCAGTAAAACTGTGGACATGTAAAATGAATGTAAATAAAAACTTATTCTTGGCGGACCTCTTTCAAGCTAGCATGCTCAATTCCTCCCTGGGGAGCTCATTATCTCTTGAGTGTGCTCTTCTTTACATGGGTTTCTTTTTGACATTGGGGATGCATCTCGGGCTGTTTGCAACTGCCTTGCAGTGCTCAGCCAGTGTGTGAAGAAGGGCTGTACGTACGGTGTGCTGTACAAAATTTTGGCAGTCTTTTCCCACTCCCACTAATCTGATAGGAACCTGTGGCAGTGACAGTCTTTAGGTGGTGAAGAGCGAGCTCCCAGCTGGGAGTTTTAATAACCATTGCCAGGAGCATCCCAGCGGAGGGGAGATAGATGGATTTTGTTTGTTTATATCTTTATTTCTTTGGGAAGGGCAAGCAGTGAAAGCCATTTTAATCTCATCATTTCATCCTTTAATTTTCCCCCAGCATTTAAAGCAAGCAAACAGAAATGAGTAAAAGATGGCTGGCTGCCCTCAGGGGTGTTCTGGTAATGTCCCTCTTTGGGCTACTGCAGCTACGGAGGAGCTTTGTTTGGGAAGATAATTGGTATTTTCAATTGTGGTTACATCTACAGCAGAGAGGACCTATAATATCTGTTCAATCCCTGTGCTGTCCCACACAGCTTGCTCCTTGGAGAAGAGGCTTTTGTGTGATAAACAGCAATAATATTGATCTGCAGATAATCTACCCCCATAAAAGCACCAGTAGCAGTGTGTCATCTGCATTTCTTTTAAAAGACAAAACAATGATGTTGAACAAACAAATGCAGAAGAGGAGAGGCTGCCTTTGCTTGCTTTTTGTTGCCCTCAGCAGTTCCAAAGAGCAAGAGCATTTCCTGGTGATCGGTTTGAGAACCTGGAGAACAGAGCTGAAACCCTGATTAACGCATGAGTTTTTCAAGCCTCTCCAGTGCTTTCAGTGTGAAAGGAATTGGCATTTGCAAGAGAAAGAATCATTGTTTAAATAGCAATGTGAAATCTCTTATTTATCTTATCATTTTTCACTGCCTTTGTGATTAAGTTGAATGCATGAAGCTTGCAGTCTTCGTTTTGTGGTGTAACGTGAGCTTTATATTGAAAATGAACAGCTGAGGCATTTCTTCCTTTTAAAATTTTGCTGATGGAAGAAGTGGTCTGGTCTTAATTCTGTAATCCTATGATTGTTTTTAGGCAAAAGGAAATTAATTTTCCAGCAAGAAAGCTGAACCTACTGGGAACCCATTAGAAAGTGCATAGGACAACACTGCTGCTATTTTGATTTAGCGTTATATACCCTAACATCTGCATCTAAGGGAACAATAGAGCAAATCTTACGCAATGACATTGTACTGCAGCCAATTCTGTTTGCATTTACTGCCCCTAGCTGAATAGCAAAAAAATAATTGCAGCCAATTCCTGAATTAATGTTCCTGTGCCTCTGTGGATTAGAAAATATGTGAGAAAATAAAATACAGTAAACTGCTCATCTACTGGTGTTAATTCTAATAAATCCAGAAGCCAAGAAGCAAAGTCAAGTTAGGGCAGAATTTTTTAATAAATATTTCTGTTCGGTGGATCAGATGATGTATTCATATTAGATGGTGATTAACTATGTACCATCACACTGACAACTAGGCATGATATTGGAGAGAAGGTATTAAAATCAATCATTTTTATATGAGTGGGGGCAGATAACTTGTATCCAAGGGTTCTTGTAGAGCTGAGGAGTTGATTTCCACTGAGGATGAGTGCTGCTAAATTCTTTTGAAGGAGATGCATACACAGCTGAGAGGCAAGGTGCATGACCCCTCTCTCCTGTCCTGACTCTCTTGTCCCTCCTGCTCCACGGGACCGGCAGCCTGGTGTTTTGGGTTCAGAGACGAGGTGACCAGAATTTAGGAGCAAAGCTCCCAACCTTTTAAGTGCCTACATTGTTGTTTGAGTCTGGACCTTAACTGCAACTGCATTGCCTCATTTTCTGAACTGTGCCTTACATGCAGGACTGAGGGGTAACAGAGGAGTCCTTCATTTGCATTTGTAATTCATGGTGCTGTAATCACCAGGATAAAACCTAATGCTTTAAATGCCTATCTCTTTCTGACCCTTAAATCCTTGCAAGTAAGTATGACATTTCCACTCTGATGACCAAGATACAGACTCAGTTAAATATTTTAAAGCTGGTGGTTACATCAGTGTTTCACAGCTCTGCATAGCATGCATAGGATGTCTCAGGTACTTAGCCCCTTTGAAAGCCAGCAATTAGGGTGATATGGACTGCAAGGGTGTGTTCAGAAGAATCATCTTCTAGTCAGGTGTGCTGGCTGACAGTGGTTACTTTCTAGGTCAAAGCATTAGTTAATGCTTAGTGGGCACACTGCAGCTGTTGAAACAATACAAATTTGGTCAGTGGAGACAAGCCAAGTAAGACTTGCATCTCCTTATTATGCTTCAGGAACTGTAGCTTTCAACAAGCCTCCTGCCCTGCAGTGGCTCAGATCATTGCATTGCTATGTCATGCTGAATAATTCGCAGCATTTAGCACTTAAATTGGCTCATTGCAGACAATCCAATTAGAATAAAGTCTATTATCGTTTTGGAACCTTGGGATGAAATAGAGTGTTTAAGTGATGAGCGTGCCGTACAGCCGCCCGTGTTTCCTGTAGCTTCCCCCTGGCCTTGCAGGTCTCTGGTGCCGTGCTGCAGCGGTGCCTGGTGCATACGGAGGCAGCTCCTGCTCAGCCCTCAGTTACAAGCTGCTGCTTCATCCCAAGACATACGGTAAACCTGCGGTCTCAAGAGAGAGCCGAGGTGCTTCATCTTTGTCTGCTCACACGTAAAACTTGCTAAGCATTTCTCTTTTTGTCAAGACAGACAAATTGAAAGAGCTGGAGCTGCGGCATGAGCTCCGAGACCAAGTCTCCAGGTGGTGAGCTTTGGTTGGGCTATGCTGGCTTTGGCCAGGCTGGACTGTGTCACGTCCCAGGCTCTGGAAGCCATGTGCTGTGCTGTGAATTGTGCTGTTGACCTTTTGCTCAGACTCTGAAGTTGACAAGGGCCAGGTTTAAAAGAGGTTCACTAAGATATGTAGGGAAATTCATTAACTGCCAGAATGATTGAAGCAATTAAATCCCATGGACTTGTTGGAAACAGCACCTGAGCTACAGAGGTGCATGTGAAATCCCAGCTGAAGATTTGTCTTTAGAATTACTAGACTAAGATTACTGGGCCTTTGGTTACTCTTTGCTTTAGGACATGTTTTTTTTTGGTGGTATTTTGTTGGCAAATGGGGTATCAGTAGTTCTTAACCTTACTCCCCCAGCTTGTTCCCAGCCACGTGCAGTTTTTGTGCTCTCATGCCAGTTTTTGAGCTATGCACTGATTTGGGAACTGTCCCAGGTTAAAAATAACTCTTTTCTTCCCCGAACCGTCCGCCGATGACGTAGCTAATGCAGATATTTTTGCTTTTATTCAATAGGAAAAGTGTAATAAAGATAAATGAAAAAAGAAGCATGGTATGAGCGAGTGTCCATGTTGAAGTGTTGTATATAAGCTAAAATACTGATGAGAGAATAATACATGAATATTGCATTATAATATTAATGTTGATTCCTAATGCTCAGATAAGTCTCTTGGCGCTCAGGATGCTTTAGCAACAGAAGATAAGGACCAAATCCATTAGCTGTGGTGAGATTTTGATCTGCTTACCTTTGGATTTCATGAAGTCAGGCACTCGCATCCTGAGCAGCCGTTGCACTGGTTTGAATACCGCTGCACAGAGCAGGGAGGGAGCAGTGACATGAGCTGCTCGTAATAAACAGAGAAGGAAGCTGAGCAGCGAGAGCATTTTTCAAGCAGGGAGATCAGATGTGTATTCCGTGTATCATTCATCTTGTTGAAAGGTTTTTCTTTACGTACGTTAGATCTGTGTATCTAAACATACATGCATGTAATAACATTTTCTCAGCCCTGAAAAATGTAGACTGAGATAGATTTTTGTGGTGCTTAGTGTTTAAGTATTTGCAGTATTCCTCAGTGACATCAAAGCAATTGTCCACAGAATAGCAGTAAGCACGTTAATCTCCCTGCCCAAAATGTAGGTATTTCATGCATGGTGTTTGGCATGCAATAGCTGCATATTACCAAAATCCCTTTGATAATAAAATCCTTTCTCTATTAAAAATAAAAAATAAAAAGCCTGGTGCTAAGTATTTACTGCATGGCATTTGTACACCATTATGTATTTAAAAATAGTGTTTTAATACACTAATAAAAAAGATGTCAACTTTACATGTTGGAGTAACCCTGAACCTTGTAGATTAAGCAGCTCAAGATTTGTGACCCTTTGGACAAATTCATTTTGCTGCAGAAGTTGGGCTGCTTTTCATGCCCAGTCTCATGGTATATGTGGTACCTGGGATTAAATGCTTTAGCTTTTAAGCCCTAAACGCTTAAGTGTCAAACATGTCTCCTTATCATCTGTTGGCTCATCTGTTGCAAAGGAGGATTCCATTGCACGCAAGAGCTTTTTGTTCAGCGGGAAGAGTTCAAAACACAATTGCCTTAGAGTCACGTCTTCCCAGCACGCCTGAGCCAGCCTCAGTGCCTGCCACCCCTGCAAGGTGATGTGCTGCCACCTCTCCTGGGTTCCTCTGACCTCCTGGTAGCATCTTCACGGAATAATTAGGAGGAAAACGAGCATTAAAAAAGTTCAGGCCCCTGTGGGATCAGCCCTGCCAGCAGCCAGGATGGTGGAGAGGGAGTCAGGTACGTGGGATGGGAGCATCCAGCCCTGACAGCAGCAGAACTACGCATGGGTCTCACCCTTAGGTACCACAATGTGTTGGGGTTTTGTTGTGGCCAGCATTTTGTCACTATAGAGTTGAAAGAAAGGGAAGTCTTTACGGTGTACATTCCACATATGTCCTTTGTGTTTGGGTCAGAACAGTGCTTTTAGAGGAGTGGGTAGCAGCAAGAAGCGGCATTTCCATAGTACGGCCGTTTCTTCGCTGTTACCTGCAGCGTGCTTCTAGGAAAGGAAGGAAAATGGCTGTCAGATTGCATGGGCGCTGGGTTGAACAGGAGCTCAGCACCTGCTGCTTTCTTCCCTGCTTATCAGTGTGCTGGCCAAGAAGAGTCTGTTGGATGAGATTATTTTGTATACATATGTGTATATCTATACGTGCACAAGTCTGCTGAGGTGGTATGGTTGGTTACTTTCAGTACACCTGTTGGTGAGAGCTGTCGAAAACACTGTGTGTCTGCTGGGTATTCACGGCTGTAAAATGCAGGGAAGAAGTGAAGTTTATGTTGATTAAAAAGCCTCTTTGTTTATTCAGCGGTGATTAGCTTCAGAGCAGTGGCTCGGTTTTGTTTTTAATTTGTACGTTCAGAGTTTCTCAAAGAATAGCCAATTAAAGAAAACATACATAACGAACGCTTCCTTTTAAATGTCCTAAAAATAGAGTTTTAGATTGGAAGTGTTATCTCAACTTTAACTACACAGTAGCATAAGCTATAATAATGTGGTAATAGCTGGAGTTGACACAGCAGGTAATGAATCTTCAGCTGGATATGAACTTTATTATCAAATGTATGGTTTCAGCTTGAGTCTGTCTCTTGTTGTCACAAGAGTAACATTTGCATAATTAAATAAATGATCCTAAAACTGTCTGCTCCTGTGTGGCTGTGAAATACAGCGCTTCTTTCTGTCAGTGCTCAGGCTCGTACTCGTGGATTATTGGAAAATGCATCACAGAAAATTAACATCAAACCTTTGGTCTTTATGAAATAAACAGTAAGCAGACGACTTACGGAACCAACAGCCTGGGTTTTGTTTCTTGTCTCCCTTAATTGAGCTTATCAGCGACTTTTCATTGAAGAGAAGAATTGAAAAGGGTGTTTGAGGGTCTCTTTGCAACAGCTTAAAAAAAAAAAAAAAAAAAAAGAAAATCATGGTAAAGGAGGCTGAAGGCGTTAGGTGTTCTTGAAAGTTGGGGCGAGATAAGCTTGTGTTCCTGGGCTTTGTTTACTTTCGGTATTTCATGAAGCAGATTACACTAAGACTCGTTGCAGCGCATTAACATCAAAAGGCATTTCAAGGGTGTAGCTCCCACTTTCTTCCTCTGTGTGCTGTTTGTTTGTTTTCCCATCCTCTGGCTGTTGCTGATGGCTGCCTTTCTGTGTTTTTAATTGAAAATTGCAGTGCAGCCCCTACTCTGGTGTGTTCCCCTTGCCTTGGCCTGTGCTCCTCAAGCCTTAGGCCTTCAGCACAGGAGGCGAAACTGCAGTCGTTTGGGTTCTGGAAGGCACCAGTTCAATCCCTGATTTCAGCCAAAACAGCACTGGAAGCAAAATAGCATCATAACATCACTTATTTGTTCAGCTTCCTTTCATTGGAAGGGTGGCTGTGGGCAGCTGCAGTGAGGTGTTAGCCCAGGGCCTTCACCTTCAGTGTGTGTTTCTCACTCTGTGGGCCCTTGGGTCGCTCACAGCTGGTGGAGAGAGCTGAACTCGCTAGCTTTAATTGCTAATGAAGCTGGCGAAGCACAGGGCGTGGTGACTAAAAGCAGGCCTATTACTAAACTGGAAGAGAATGTACAACCCAGAAGACGCTTGGAATATAATAAAAGACTTTTTCACTCAGAGACCTTCCTGAGGAAGGAGACTGGGATCACATTTTGTACCTCGATGCAAGGTATGGATGAATGGATTCACGATGAATTTCATGAGTTTTCTTAATGGCTAGAAACAGCCATTCAGGGCACTAAAAAAGAGGAAAATAACTGGCCAGAGAAGGGATGTCAGTGGCATTGATATTCTTCTCCTGTCCCCATCCAGCACCCACCAAAGCCCAGGGAGAAGTTCAGCAGGATGAGTGTCGGGGCTGGTGTCACTTGTGAGTTGTTGCTCTGGCATTGACGCTTCCCTGGGAGGAATAAAAAGAGAAGGCAGCATTGCTAAAATGCCATATATGTTTCCAAGCGGTGCGTTTCCTTAAACGTATCAACTCTACCATGATATTTTCCAGACATAATAGAATGTCATAGTTCTACCAAAAATCTGTGATTGATTGCCACTATAATGAAAGCCAGTGTACATTGATGTACACATTTTAAACTATTTTTGCCTTTATGCTTTTCTTGTTTAACCTGACATTTCTGATTACTGTATCTAGGTACCTAAATATGTCAAATGTTTATAGTGCGTAAAGATTTTTTTTTTTTTAATAGCACAAATCACATTTAATCCTGGAATTTCTTGAAGGTTTTTCACCATTGTTGGGCATGTTCTGTTCAAAAAAAAAAAAAAAAAAAATACTGCTGTGTGGCTTTTGAGAGGACTGATTTATAACAGTAGTCCAATCCTCTTTTTTAATCCATTGGCTGAATTCAGTTTGTTCATCCTAAATTTATTTCCCAAGACATAGAACAAACATTTAGTTGAAAAGTGAGTAGCTTATTCCATTTCCATATGTTTTTAATTGTCCAGTTCCTCTGAGAAAAGACCATTAACTGAACCAAATTGCAGTTTGGATGTGAATTTTTCAGCATGGATCCCTGCCCAAAAGGTGATAAATTAGATGCTAAACTGTCTTTGATAGTGACCTGAGAGATTAACACAAAACTATTTTGAAAACAGAAGGAAAGATTTGTTAGCCAGTCAGTGACTGTCAGTTTTGGGCATCATAAATTCCTTCAGTGCTCGCCTTATGTGAAGCGAATGACGAGAAATAGGAGAATTTCAAGCAAAGTTAACCCTTTGGCATCCCCATAAAACTTAGCATTAAACTTAAGCAGCAGTTATGTTGGAACTGTAAGGAAACCATAAAGCTTCTCTAGCCTCCTGTTTGCTGTTTAGCTTTTTGGTAGCTGTGATTGGAGAGGGAGCACATGGGGGGCTGGTGGGAATCTGTAAGTGTACAAGAGCTCCCGTCCTGCGGGGGCTTCAGGTTACGGATAAAGCAATAACAAAATACAACGGAACAATTAAATCTAAGGTCCTCTGTGGGGCTTGGTTCTTGTGTTCTGATTTTATGCATCAACGCAAGTACAGAGAGTTTGCTTTTCTTCCACCATTTTTAACAGCCCTCGAGTTAAATGAGAAGCATTTAGAGTGTTTTGTACAGCTGCGCTGGATACATTAAATGCACAGACATGCTGGCTGTATTGACCTGAAAAAGGAGAAGATATGCATTCCTGTAATTTCAGCTGCTTTGTGGTCATTAGGCAAATGTCATCGTTTTTATGCTTGCATCTGCCATTTGACGATGACCTTTGGTGAACGCTGCCGGTACCTCTCAGCCGGTTAACGCGTGCCGCCACGGAGTGTAGCACTTTGCTGCCGCGTGGCCCCACCACGGCTCCTTTCCCTGTCACTCGTGGGTGGGTTAGCTGTGTCCAGTGTGGGGCCTCCTAATTTCCACTTCTGCCGAAAGTGCTTTGGAAGGTGCTTGCTTAAAAGGAGCTGGATCTTCCAGGATGAACCTTGGAAGAAGCTCATTTTGAAGGACACTTGTTCTCCTCTGTTAAACATTTTTCCCTTTAGTGAAATGTCTCCGCCTTCAAGGGATTTGAAGAGAGCCTGGGCATGACATCGGAGTGGATAATCTTTGCAGCTGCCTTTTTCAGCAAACCTCCAGGGAGAGGGGGGGAGAAGCAAGCGTCTGGGAAGCCAGAAGACAGGATATTTCTTCAGACAAGTTGAGAAATAATCAGGGGCTATGGGAGGCTTCTCAGGATGAGAATGAGAAGGAACAGATGGATTCTGGAGATTACCCAGCGGGATTTAGTGACCACGTCAACATGGAGGGTGGGGGGGAGGTTATTCAGTTTTACGAAGTGCTCTGTTGCTTTTATTTAAGGCAACTCTAAAACCAGTGACAAGGCTGGTGCTGGGTGATACTTGGGTGCTGCCGATGGTTTATGAGGTTTTGACTAGGTCAGTCTCAAATAACTGTGAAAGCAGTAAAGAAAGGGAAGCTGCTGGCAAGGAAATAGTACCTCTTTAAAACCAACCAACCAACCCACCACACAACAACAGCTCTCCGCTTGAAATGATCACAAGGCAGTTGGGAACTCGCATTTGTTGAATTAAAGAAAGAAATAGATTCTGTTTTTATTGGGAGATTGTTGGGATTCAAGGCCATTTGTCTTGCAACTTTTTTCTGAGTCCCCTTTGTCTGGGCTTACTTTATTAAAATCACTCTTTGTATTTTGGTGTCATGGTCAGGTGTGAGATCAGCAGGTCTGGAGCAATGCCCCTCACCATGGGTTACCTTAGGTCCCCTGCCGCCTTATCTGGTAAAGGAAAGGAAGGAGCTTTCAGATTCCTGAATAGGGCAAAATTTTAATACTTTTATGCATGAGGCACTATTTTTGCATTGACATGGTTTTGTTCTTTTTTTACTTGAAAGAAATAGCTAAATTGAGTTGGGCGTTTAAACTTGCTTCAGCAACAGAAGGACCAAAAAAAAAAAAAAAGAGAGAACCAACTAGCCAGATTATTTCTGGCCTCCCAAAAAGAATTGAAAATGCTGAATTTTAAGATAGATTTTTTGGGAAATATGTTTTAGCTGCAATATAGAGCCATATCTATCAAACATTGAACAGAACTATTTTTAGGCTGTCAGCAAAGACATGAAGGACATGGGAAGACACATTTATCCTCCTCTAGCTTCCTGATGACCCTATTCAATATAGTGGGATTCCTACATTTTTTCCTACCTATTTTTAGATGTGTTTTTTTTTCTTTTGTTTCTTGTTGCTTGGCAAAGGCACTTGAATGAAGAAAATCTCTGCAGAAAAATGATTATAATTACATAGAAGCAAGTGCCTACGGGGCGATGCTAGGAAATGACTTGAAATGCTTGCAAAATAGTTTGAATTGATTGGCTGGATTGGTAAGTTACTCTAAAAGCATAATGAAGAGCGAATGTAAATAAAATAGGAAAGAGTATTCTCAAAAGGCAGGTAGCATTGATGTCCATTCTGCTCAAAATGGGCTGTAAAAGGCTTGTGGCTCTTTGTATAAATCACGCTCCCTTCAGCTTTGAGAAAGCTTTCAGTGGAGCTTTTGAATCTTAAACAGGCAAAGCAGTCATATCAGATGTAGACTTTTCTTTTTTTCTTCCTTCTCCATAGGGCAAATAACACTAACCAGATGTAGTAGCACAGGCTGAGCAGACAGCTGTAATCCCCACTGGCTGTGTCACCACTGTTGATCTTTTTTATTGCATGGCTCGTTCTTGTATTTTTCGCAGTTCTTAACGACCCATCTTCTCTGTTGCTGAATGTCATTTTTAATCTACAGGAGCCTCCTTTTGGGTTGTCCGCATATATTTCTGCTTTCAGCTTAGGTGAGAATGCCACATAATAGATGCAACTCATAAGCATTGTGAATTACAGCTCCTCTTGAGACTACAGCTGGATTTATGCTGGATGTGTTTATCAGGTTGACTTTTGCAGTAGGATCAGACAAAATTTTGTGCAGTTGTGATATGGGAACAATGAAATGTTTAGATTTGTTACTTAAATCCTATCTTGCCTCTAGACGCTCTTGCTTTGCAAGCCTCCAGTTGCAGCTGGATTTTATTTATTTATTTTTAATTTCAGCACATGGCATTTTTTGTGTAGAATTGATTTGGAGCAGGTCCGTTTGGTCATATGGCTGACAACTATGTGTGGGATCACTTTTCATGGCTACAGTGGCTTTGAATGAGTGTTCCTCTTCCCAACTTCCTTGTGTGTTTATTAGCAGTTCCTAAACCCATTGCAGTTGCCTATTAAACACTATTCTTCATCTTTACAAACTGCTGGTGCTGCTAAGACGCTTTCAGGCAATGTAATGAAAGAAAAAGGATTCCTCTGTTTTAACTTTGAGGATGAGCAGATTCTTTGCCGCAAGTACTTAATGATAACCTGGGAGACAACACCAATTTGTTCCTACTTGCTATCCCATAGTGGTTTCCTGTTCAAATCAAGATTAATTTTGATGCCGTGTCTATTACTGTGTTCTGTTCTCCTTCCTCGGCAGTTGAGTTCATATTATCTGTGTCCTTACATTAACCTTTAGGTTCTTACATTGTAGAGTTGACTGGATTTTATGGTGGACTTGGAAACAATTATGAGTTTCACTGGAAATGCCGCCCGAATTCCTACTTCACAAATATTGAGCAGAGATGTGAGCGCCATGAGCGATGGACAGATTGTGGAACTCTTGGTTTGGGCTGCAATGTCTGGGACAAACTAAAACTCTGGCATCAGTATCAATTTATGATTTTATTATGCTTGTGTAACTGAAATGTGATTTCCACCTGAGATACCGAAATGCCTTGATTTTGAAAAATGTTGAAATCAACAGATTCTGCTTGTGGGGAAAGGGGGAACTTTATTCCAGTCCAGCCTCCCTGCTCCTGCTTCCCAGCCGAGATACCTGCCAGATCCCTCTCAGACTGTAGGCCTGGCCACGGTGTGGAGACCAGCCCAGTGTCCCCTTTGTTTCTCAGGACAAGGCATGGTACTGCTGCTGAGCTGTCATGGTCCTTGTAGTTCTGGGGCTGGCTGACGAGACCGCAGCCGTGGCCAAGAGCTGTCAGGATGGAGGAGATCCACGGGAGGCCCCCCTCTGGGGCATCAGGAGGGGGTCTGCTCGCCCAGGCAGCCTTAGCTTGGAATTGGCTTCCCCTGGTGCCTTGCCAGCTGGTATCTGCTGCCATTCGGGGGCTGTGGCAGGCTCATCCATCACCCGTGCTTTTTCTCACTGAGGTGATTGCAGAGATTGTGATAAACTTAATCCAGGGTGGGAAGTCTATTTTGCCTGACATTAGTCAATAAGCCATACGTATTCGTGTACAGAGGCCTACAGGCTACAGGGATGATGCATTAACAAATCCCTGAGTAGGTGGCTTACCTTAACACTAGCACATACTTCTTAAATGCCTGGGGAATGCCCCAGACCTCTTCAGTGTAGTCAGCTTCTGCCTTCTTCTGTAAGGCCCTCACCAGCTGATGCATTTCTTAGGCTTACTTTGGGGTGGTGCTGTTAGAAGCATGCAGCCCCAAAATACCTCGACTCAAACCCTGCCTCTGTCTTCCTTTGCTGTTTCCCACTGTGATTTCTATAATTGTGGGGACTGACCTGTTGACCCCTCGTGCGGGGATGTCTGCTTCGTCAGGGGATCCCTTGAGGTGCCAGGAGCTGGAGTATCGCACGGAGCTCATCCGAGGTCACCTCTGTGGGCACTGCCCCTCCGGGATACATGCGTCCAGCAGGGCTGGAGGGAGGCTGCAGAGGTTTCCTGCAGCTTGTCTCGTAGAAACCTTTTGGAGGTGAGTTTCTGCCTCTGTGGAAGTGATGGTAACAGCAGAGGAGGAGGTGGTGAAGGTATTTTGTAGGGACAGAGAGATGTTCCTGTACCTGGTGACTGCAGCCCGAGGGGACAGAGCATGCTGAGAAAAAGGGACACATAACGTGTTTGTGTATCGAGGAGTTGCCTCAACGTATGAGCTGTCTGCCATGTTGCAAGAGTTTGTTAAAGAAGCCTCTCCTTTCACTAGCTGCTTTGTAAATGCATAAAACAGCAATGTTTGCAAACCAAATGCTTGCAGTTTGCGCAGATCCATATCACACATTAAGCATTCGCCAGGACCACTGACACATGGCTCTCCCAGCAGCCAGCTGGCCACTGCCATATATAAAAGTTTTGGCAAAATTGTAGAAACAGATTTCACTCGGGAAAGAAAGATGCGCTGGCTTGAATGCGTCTGATGAACAAGGTGGAGTCACAGAAACAACACCCAGCGATCATGTCCCCATCTTTCTCCTCTCCTGCATCTCTAGCATTTTTTTACTATTATTTTTGAAGATACAGTTGTCTTAATTATTCTACAAACTTACCTCTGTGTGTAAGTGAGAGCTTGGTGTGTATTTGTTCTCAGGTTTTTTGAAGGTATCAGCCTTAATGCTACATGATGCTGTGTGTGCACCCTTTTGGTCTCATAAGGCACTGAAAATAAGTCAGATACGACCTTCAGTGATGAAAAAAAACTAGCTCTCAAAGGGATTGCTAGCGTGAATTTGTGTGGATGTTTTATGTGAGCCTTTGGACCTCTGAAATATGAGTGCTGTTCCAAGATATTGGACTGTGTGCTTTTCTTCTGCTATGAGCCTGTCTCTGGTGGAGGTAACAGTTGTTCCTACCAGTACATACTGGTATTGTTGGCGTGAGCAGTTATTACTTGGAAAATTGTAAGCCAAAAATAGATAACGCTTGTGTCTGCAAGGGGATTTCTTTCTCTTTCCTACTAATATGTGCAAACACAAGCTGCGTTGTTGTCAGGTAACCTTTTTTCTTTGTGCTGTAGAGAGAATTCATCTCAGGCACTTCTCAGTGAGCTTTCCGTGCGGCATTTGTGTTGGGAAAAACAGGCCACATCTCACGTCCTCTAAGCCAAACCTGACAGCCCTCTGCCACCGATGTGAGGCTGAAAATGTAAATCCTAATCTGAGCAAGGTGATCGCTGCTGGAGAGCAGGCAAAAAGAGGAGAAGGCTGGGGAAAGCTCAGGTGATAATGCAGCTCCCAAGGGAACAACCCCAAATATCCCCTCTGTGGCTCTGTGTCTGGGGACGGACAGGTTTGGGGGTGAGGCAGGGAGGTGGAAGCAGAGCTGTGTGTGTGAATGTTTTGGGTGGGTTTCACCCTGTGTAGCCTGCCAGGTAGAGAAAAATCCCCTTCAGGGTCACAGATTCATTGCTTCTGAGCTTCAGCATCCTCCCCTGTTCTTGGTGGTGCCTCTTCCCCCACCCAAACAGACCTCACCCCATCCATCCTCGGTTCTGGTAGTGCCACGCTTCCAGGTGCCCCTTCCCGGCTGTGAAAAGGACTTTGTGCCGCAGTTTTTCCTGCTCTCTCCCTCATCATCAACCAGCTCTGCAGTCTGCTGCTGCTGCTGGCCCTGCACCCTGTGCCTTTTTGCTCTTTCTCCCTTAGAGAGGAGGACGGCAGCGCATCGCGGCTGCCCGAAGAGCAGCGCTGCTCTCACGGCCTCTGGCTGCCTGGGGAATTTTAAGCAGGGCTCCTCGGGCAGGCAGCGGACCTGGTGTCACCGCGGGCAGCACGCTCGGTTGTGCTCTGCTGGGCTGGCTGCCTTGGCAAAGCGCCCCGGGAAGTACCTGGGATTAAAAGATCAAGGAAACTTATTCCGTTTCAATTAATCTGCAAAAATACTCCAGGAGCTTAAGTGAGAGGCAGAATCTGATGTCGTAAAAGGATTTCAGGTGATGAGATTTGTGATGCGACAATGTCAGGAGCGTTCCCTGGTACTGGGGAACGTAGGAGCCTCTGTGAAACTGGGAGGGCAGGAGACACGGGGGGGGTTTCTGCCGTTGTGGGAGCAAGCATCCAGGGACAGGGAGGAGGGAGGAATGGGACTGTCTCTTCTGCCAGTACCCGCGTGTCAGATGAGCTCTGCTGAATCGTTTAACTGCCCTCTGAGCACTCTTTGGGGAATTCAGCATCCCACTTGGGTGTAATAGCATTTAGAATTGTTTAAAGAGAGGTTTTTCTGGGTGTGGGATCAGATTCATCTCATTTCCCCAACAGTGTCTTAATATTTTCCTCTAGTTAATATTTAAATAGCCTGCTGATTATTTCTAAGGAAATGAAATTAAAATATTGGTAACGTTGCTGAGGAACAGAGAGAAAGACAGTGTGAGCCAGAATAACTTTTTTTTAAGGCTGGAAACTGTGCTTTAAGTTTCACTGGAAAGCCAGCATAGAGAGAACTTTGCAGCTAGCATCAATTTTGTGATTGTTACTTAACATAGATCCGATACGTCTGTTTGTTGCTTGACACCCTCATCTGCTAGGGAGCTGCCTCAGTAGAAACCTGTACGTGTTTTGTGCAGGAACTCATTTATCAGGATGAGGGGAAAAGGCACCGGCTCTCGTGCAACCAGTAGGGAAGGCTGTGGTCAGAGGGCAACCAAAAGTGCTGTCCTGCTCGGCTTCCCTCTTCTGGAATCCCTGACTTTACTGAACGGTTGCCCTGTGATGTTTGTTTATTTATTTTCAAACATTAAGGAGGTTTAAAAATGAATCTGTTGTAATCCGTGTAGCAAAGCCATTGGGTTGTGTTTTGAATGAAGATCGCTAATCTTTTATCTGTCTGTGCCTTTAGACTACGTTTTTACAGCTGGGATTATCTTTTCGCTGGGTAGTTGGGTCAGTAGTTCATTTCTTGAATCAGTGGCCAAACAGAAAAATAAAGGCAAGGAGGTGGGAGATGGGAATTATACTGGATCGATCCTACAAGAAGAGTACAGTTTATTCATGGTGAAATGTAAAGCAAACCAAATGCATTGCAGCTGAAAGGAATATTTTTTTAAAGGGTGGTGGTAATAATCCTTTTCTAGAGCAAGAAGAAATATTTCTTCAGAACAAATACTAAAACATTTAACTTCAGGCTGGTCAAAGTGAACATGTGAGGTTTTTTTATTTTTATCTGAAAAAAGCAGGTTTGACTAATTTGAAGCAGATTTGTTGGACTCCATTTCAAACTGGCCTTTTTAGGCAAGTTTAGGCAAGCTCTGTATGTGAACAAAGCCCATGGACCTACTTGTGCGCACCCAGGGCCCTGCCCAGCCTAATGGCAAACCCTGCTACTTTCGTCTTCTGCTGAGAATAGACCAACACTTAAAATGGAAGAAAAAAGTTCTAACTAAAGGCTACAGTGTGGGATAGAGGGATTCAGCAATCCCATGTTTCTAATTGCAGATCAGATGGAGGTGGTTTTGGTAGCAGGGTGGAAATATTACAGTTAAAGGGAACCATCTGTTCCCCCATTAGAAGCAGGGTTGCAAGAAACGCCTGAAATAAGGCATCCGTCACTGTCTGCCAGTGGCTTAACGCAGGCAGTGGACAGTGATGAGAGCCAGCCATGGAGAAGCCCCGCAGAATTTGCTGGCATTTCTTCCGTCTATGAATATGCCTGTTCACAGCGAGGTCAGGGAATAACAGCACTGTGTTTAGGAAAAGATCACGTATGGGAGGAAACTCTTCTATTAATTGCCGTTGAGGTTTTAAAAAACTTGTATCACCTTGATCCAGGAAACCGAGTGGTATTCAATAATCGTAGACTGTGCCCTGGAGAGATGTCTCCAAGAACAGAAGCCAGAAATAATTAAATTTATGGATGACTTTTTTTTTTCTTTTTTCTTTTTGGTTATGCTACAAGCACAGTAAAAGTTTTATAGGCTTCATAAAGCTGACTGGCACACACCTTTCTTCAAATCTGAAGGATCAGTATATATTACGGTGCTGTGCAGTGATCAATAGTACAATAACACCAGTTATGAAAGGCTGAAGACCCTAAAGACGCACTAATGAGAAAGCACATTTTGCATCTTAAATATGAGTTACGTTCCTGCAGCCAGAGTGCTGGTGAAGGGGAACTTTTTTCTCTGCAGTTGGTCTCGCATCATGTCAGACACTAAAACTAAGACCTTAAGTGAAAGGCTGCCGACAGCCCGCTTTTCAGGATGTTCTCAGCATGGTGGGATTCAGTCAGGGGGATTGGGATCAGGCCGTATTTGGTCCCCAGTTCAAGTATTTGGCAAAGCGTTCAGAAGTTGTGTCTTCAAGACATTCCCTGTCCCTGTTGTAGATGCTTGATCAGAGATGAAGGTTTGTGTCTTCATTGAACAGAGCTGTCCAGGTGGCTAGATCCAAGCTTTCAGTGTGTAAGAATAGTGACAGCCCCTTTCAGCAGGACTTGCAGCTATTCTAACTGTAGGGGTGTGTGGAATGATGTTGATTGAACTTGAGAAAACTTCTGGAGTGTCAAGTTATGTGCTTCGAAGAGGGTTAAACAAAACAGAAGGGAGTAATCCAACCCCTGGAAGATGCACACTTGCTAATTTAACAATCAGGTTGTCCATGCTGTCTTGTGTTGAAAATACCGTTTAGAAATTATAATCCTATTAAAACATTTTAGCAATTGTCAAGATAAGAATTTGTTTTGTTGCAGGCAAACTGTTTTTATAAAACATTTAAAGATTTGGAAAAATATTAGCTACCAGGATGTTTCTATCTTATCTTATTCCATACCAGAAGGGGACAGTTTCACAGACATCTCGTGTGTGTTGTTTTGATTTGTTTGTTTTAATTGAAATGCTGCATTCTGCCTCTTTTTTTTCTTTTTTTTTTTTTTTTCTTGCTGAAAAATATTAAACTGAATGATAAGAATAACACTGCTCATTTCACTAAATTCTCTAACAAACAGTTGCTCAAATGTGAGCTTATTGCTATTCATGAGCAATATCAATTTTCCTTTGGTGTTTGAATGTACAGTTTGGAGAAAGCTGAGTCTTGCTTGCAGCATATTGCTGCCTTATGAGCCAGCAAACTGTTAGCAGAGCAGGTATTTATTTACTCTTGTGGTCTTTGGGTACTGTGCAGTCCTTTGACGGTAAAATAGGGAGGTAACAGGAAGTTACTTGGTGATTCTACCAGCCGCTAATATTTTTGTTTTTTTTTTACTTCTTTCTTTGGTTGAAGTTTTAAAATCTAAATTTAAAATAATAATAATAATAAGTTTTTAATGGGCAAGTGCTGGTTCCAAGTGCACTCAGAGGAGATGACAATTCTCCCTGCTGCTAAAGCTGGAGCGAGTATGGGACAGACTTTCAAGTGCCCTCTTCCCACTCTTCTCCCTTACAGACTTCCCTGTAGGGAGAGCATCAACTTCACCATGGTGAACTATTTCTCATAAAGCTACTGACTTAGATTTAACAGTCCAGCCTATCCTGATGTTCACAGGATTTTGTGTTTTTTTTTACGGCAATTAAGTTGTGTTCTCTGCAAAAGGGGTAGATGTAGAGTAACTGGCTTTCTGTGTAGCTCTAATCTCATGTATTTTTAAGAAGCGTTGTTTATACGGCTAGCATATGAGGCCTATGCATGTGAATACCAACAGGCCTGATGGAGATCTAAGATTTAAATAATTTTCTAAACATGTGCTAGGAAAGAAAGTGAAAACACCAAATTTGCTTGGATCCTTCGTGGAGCTGTTAAGAAAACACTTTGTCTCCGAAACTGAGAATTAAATGGGTTTGCTATCTTCCTAGCCCCATTTGGCTTATGTGATATACAGATGGGTATAGATGTAAAATAGGCCTATATACTGCATGCATACATGCACAATAGATACACATGCACATAAACATTTACAATGTGCGTTAAACTTCAGATTGATTTAGACTTAGGGAGAAACCAGGGATATGGATTTTTTGATGCTTTTCGCAGTAGTATTTCTCTATTTGTGTGGAAGCAAATAACCACTGTAAAAGCAGACTCCACTGGAATAATTAAAAGCAATTAGGTCAGTATGTTTGTAAGTAGTCTAACGAAGTGTCTACTGAAAAATAATCAGTGAAATCATGGTAGTCCTGCAGGGGAAACTGTAAAGCGAATGAATACCCAGGGGAGCACCAGTCAGTGAGATGTGCAGTCCTCTAGCACTTAACAAATCAGCTGACAAAGGGGGCTTTGAAAAGAAAATCAATTTAAGTGAAAAGAATGCATTTATCAGAGTTTGATTAAATAATGCAAATACATCACAGGGAAAAACGAGGTTTTCACACAGCTGTTTTAAAAGCGCCATGCATGCTGGTGCCTGTGTAATGGTTGTTCTGAAATACTGGACACACACAGGTATATGCCTGCTGTAATACATCCCAGGCTTTGGCTTGTGAATCCCTGAGGATTCAGGGTTACTTTCTTCTTGTTGTTGTTTTTGGTGAGGAGTCCATGCATGGTATCTGAGAAAAGAAAACCAATTATCAGTGGGCTTAAATCCACAGTTACTGGGGTCTGCACTCCCCCAGGAGACTGGTTTTGCCATGTACAAATCAAAAAGGCTGAAAACCCCAGGCATTACAGATTTTGCAGAGGTTGGAAAATTAGTAGGCACATAGCCCATATAAGAGCTCCTGTATATATTTACAACCTTCTTCAGTACCTCATTAGTCTTCAAAAGGTGTTTTGTTTTGTTTTGTGTCTGTTTTTTTTTTTTTTTTTTTTTTTTTAACCTGGTTCTCATGAGTTTTGTGACCCAGAGAGTTTGTTATTGTAGCAAGGAAATGATGCTCTTTTTTGTTTTATGAGAAGTAAATGTTAAATAAATTGAATTTTAATGTTTACTATGGTCCCGAAGGAAAATAAAGCCATTAGCTAATGACCATAATGATGAACAGATTTTATTTAAATTTGGAATAATATTTGATATGCTATGCTATTAATGATGATTCTGTTAAAAAAAAAAAAAATCTGTATAAAGGAATAAGTGTGATTTATGCAAGCAATATGAATTTGAAAGTGGTGTAAAGAATCTGTTCAGACTGGTATTCATTTATGTGCAAGTATAGATGCTGAATATAGCTAGCAATACTTCCTGCTTTGTAAAAACAGAATTGCAAACTACCCTACAGTTATCCATTCCTTTGGAATATATTTCCCTTAAGTTTACCTGAGCAACAGAAAGGAATTAGTAATCATCAGAATGATCTTCCAGGAATTAAAATTCATGGTTTGGCACATCAGAGGTTTTTTTTTTTTTTTTTTTTTTTTTTTTTTATTATTATTATTATTACTATTGGAGGGATTGCAAAATCTACACTGTAAAATACCTTAATGTTGTTTACGGTATATACTATGTATAGACTTTCCTCACAGAGTAAATCTCCAGTGTTTCATTTTTCTTAAAGACTGTTTACAATAGATAAAAATATGTGCAAGGTTTTTCTTTAAAAAAAAAAAAAAAAAAAAAAAAAAAAAAAAAGCTGATAGCAAAAAGAAGGCACCTGTATGGTGTCAGTAAGGTGATTCTGGTTATGCTCATGGGAGAAGAGAGCTGGAGATCTGGGTTTGGTGCTCCAGCCTTTCGATGGCCTTATTCCGGTCCCTCAGGCTCAAAACACGAGAATGCTAGCTGTTAAGATTAGCAGCATCAAGTGAGGGTTTACTAAAGTGCCCCTGTGCTGCTCCAGTCCTATTTAAATCTTCACAGTTGCTCTTGGGGCTTTACGCAGCCTTCATCACTGTTGTAGGCCTCACCTGCGCCATCAGGGGAGCGAGAACAAGGAACCTGGTTCGTGGGGGCCTCCCAGGGTCCTGGTTAACATCTGGAGCTGCACGTGGAAGGAAATTGCAAGATGTAGAGGCTCTGGAGAGCAGATGGAGCGTGTTTCCCATAGTTTAAGGGGTATCATTATCTTGAAATACAATCAAATTAAATAAAAATTGGCCTACGAGTCTTTTATTGTTCCCAACTTTGGCTGCCCCACCAGTATTTGTTTTATAACCACAATTTATGAGAGAATGAGGTGATATATCTATCACCGAACGGGTTGTACTTCATCTTGGTGCTGCTGATCCCAGCCAGATACTGATGATAAATCCCCCCCAAAATTCCCTTTTATGATTTTTAACATCAGTGAGGTTGGATGCTCTTTGGAACAAGGGTGGATCGAGGCATGCTTTTTAAGCCTTGTACCCTCGTAACACCTGGGAGATAAACTTGCAGCTTCAGCTGGAGTCTCCTGTGTGCCACATGGAGCGAGCCTGGCTTGCCCGAAATGCTGCACTTCTGGAAGAAAGGCTGAGCTGTGCTTGCCTTGTTAAGTGCAGGCCATGGCCTGCTGCTGAGCACTGCCATATTCAGCACTTAGAGATCTACTTGATGAGGCCTGCTGTGTAACCAGAGCCGTTCTCGTGCCTGCTGACATAGCCCTGTCTGGCAAGGACAGTGGTGCAGGAAATGTGTCCCCTGACATGGGTGATGTAGCTGACTGTGGGACACCGTGTCTCTGGTGTAACAGCCCCATCCCCAAGAGATGGTGGGCTTCTCTTCCTCACCATGAGCTTTGGTGATGCTGACCACGGGAGCGCTGCAGGGTGAAGCCTCTCCTGGCTCAGCACTTGCATGGAGAATTAATTTTGTGCATCAATTAAGAAGCTATCTTTTAAGCGACACCCCTGTAAAGAATTACCCTACCCCTGTAAGGGTTGAAAATGTTGCTGCAGCCGTTAGTATCTTCTCTAATGTCACCAACATGTCCTAGGCTGTCAGCTGTCCTAGAGGAACTGGCGAGCTGCAGCAGGGCTCCCTGCCTCAGCCCCTGCACCGTGTCAGGGGGCAGCCGTCTGAGCAGGGACCCTGCCTTTCTGCAAGTGTTTGCATGCATAACCTGGCAAAGAAAGCTCAGCTGTAAGGACTTCTGTTTTAAAACCGAATTAAAATATTGTCATACAGATTAGAATGGAAAAACACACAGCTAGATCTCTAATGTCTTCTCGTTGCTGTGTACATTGAATAATTATTATTTTATGAAGATAGTGCATGGTAAATATTTATAAACAAAGCAGGCAAACAGTGAGACCACAGTGAATAAATAACTATAAATGTATCGAAGTCCTGTTTCAGAGCAAACTGAAATCACATTCCTTGCTATATTCAGTATCTCTTTTTTCCTTGCACGGGGAGTTATATGGTTGTCCGTGTTCAGCTCCAAAGGGATGACATTGGATATATTCTGGCAAAATTTTGGTTTAATATCAAAGTGGTATTCTCGTTCCGTGCATAGAAACAAATAATCTCTAAATACAGATCTTCTTTTTGGTATAGTAATTACTGCTTCTTCACCAACTATAAGAGCAATTAAGCCTCAACTAATGAGCAGTTTTCTACATTATAGTTATTCTGCTCTATCTTAATAACACTTATCTCATTAAATAGCTTTCTTCCTCCTTCAGAAAAGAAATGTCTAAATTTATTGCATGTTTTACAGCTACTGGTCAGCAGAGCTTAATTGTTTTATCTTTTGAGGCAATTTTAGTTGCCTTTCTTTTTCTCAGGTGCATCTGGTTCTGTTTACATTTTTTACCCATTTTAATTTGGCTTCTTCAGCTTGCTTGAGAGCATAAAGCCCTTTACCTGCAGGCCCCGGTGGTGCTTTCATCTGAAACAATGGGACTTAGCGCTGCAAGGAAGGCGTTCTGCTCTCAGAGCAGATGTGTGTTAAGTGTGAATTTCATTCTCTGCCTTTTTATCTAACGAATTTAGAGAGCTGGTGTTTCAGAAGGTTCACTTGGCAGCTTTTTTTTTTTTTTTTTTTTTTTTTTTGGCATGCCTCCTTCTAATAATTTAAAACACGGTATTTTGAAATATCTGAAGCATTAGCTACCAAACTAGTGAGGATCTGCGCATTGTGTGGGTCAGTGGGGAGCCACTCTGAATGGAAATGGCCCAAAGGGGTAAGGCAGCACTGCCAGGTCTGCTGGTTTTATTGTTAATCTCACACAATTTGGTGTTTTTCTTAAAGCCACAGCTGCTGGAGCCTTGGAATGAGAGGAAAATTCATCAGCTTCCACGTAAAAATGTAGGAATGGTTATGGGAGAGGAGCATGAAAATCTGTCCCAAGTATTTCCTTCAGCGTGAAGGAAAAAAAAAAAAATCCTATGACAAGACCCTCCAGAACTCTCTAGTCATTTTTGGGATCAGATATCGTGATTTCAAGACGAAAATTCATGGTGGGACTTGGGATATGGTAAATGGGGGAGATAAGTTCTCCAGAGAGGCTCCTTCCTCTTTGGATGTAGCTCTGGCTCTGTGTCACCTGTGGCCATGGGGAAAACCCTCTGCAGCAGTGGTTTTCATGCAGGAGATGTTTGGTTTGGTTTGCTGAAGGAGCAAATACGCCTCTGAAAAAGAGTGGAGGGGGAATCCTAATGCTTTTTATTGACCCATGTTGCCACAGTGGTAGTCGGTGCTAAATCAAGGTGAAAGAAAATGTGGTAAATCCTACGGTTATTTAGTTCTCCTTGTTAAAATGCTTGACAGTTTAGAACCGGATTTGTAGAAGCGTTATTAAATAAACTGGCTGTGGCATATTTGCTTTTTGGACCCTGTTTAGCAAAGCACTTAAGTAAATGTGTAACGTGAAGCCCATGAATAATATTATATCTGTGCAATGAATAGAGCGCATAAGTGAGCGCTCAGTGTCCGAGGCATGAGGAGCCCTTGAACTGGAACTATTCACACAATTCAAGTTAAACATTTGCTAAAAAGACATTGGATTATTCAGCTATTTAAAGTAAAGCATGTGCTTAAGTACTTTGCTGAGTCAGAGCCTATAAAAAGAAATGTTCACAAAAACATGCGAATGCTGAAAATGGAAACTCCTTGCCAGCTAACTGATATTGTGTCAGAAACGCAAGCGAGCTGAAGCTGGCTACGAGGCTGTCGTCGGATGAGTTAGCACCATGCATCTTGTGGTGCAGCTCGGGACTGGGCTTAGCTCTCAAGTGTTTGTGCTGGCTGCCCTGGGTGAGTAGAGCTGGAGTCTCTTGCAGGGCGATAAATCCACTGCTTGGTTTGCAAGTCATCGTACCATGAGCATTACGCTACATGATGGGCATGCTATGAAACTCAAAGCTTCTCTCGGCCACTTAATCGAGGCATAAACTGGAGCTGTGAGATAAACTCTAGAGGCAGAGTGTGAGTAAAGAAGATCAATAAGATCTGTCTCAGTAACTACTAAATTAATAAACTTCTGTTACTGATTTACTAGCTTCTTTGTATAAGTGGTTACATCCAAAACGTACTTCAAAGTGAGCCCTGCTTGCTCTTTTTGCTGCTGTGAAAACCTGACAAGTCCAGCAAGACCAGAAGATGTGTTATGTAGGCATGTCAGCTAGTATCGGTCACTGGTAGTTTAAACAAAAACTAAACAAATAAAACCTCTTTTCATGCTCGATAGTATGAAGTATGTAGGTGTCATCTAGAATAAAAGCATCCTAAAGCAAAAAAGCAATCTACATGATCACCATTTAGCTTACAAAGCTAATGGAAGTGGGTCTGAGCTGAGCATGGGAGGGTGCTTGGCATTAGGGCACCTGTGTGGGCCCCTTTTATTAGCCCGGCTTTTGGTATTGATGACTTTGGATTCTTTCTGTTATTTCCCCTGGCCATTAGATTGTTTGGTATTTGTCAATAAACTCAGGTACACTGGAGTACTGCCAGGGTCAGTTGCTCAAAAGTAATGAGACCGACCAAAAGAAATCTGGTGGGATTGAAAAAAAGGTAGTAATTTTAAGGTTCTTTGCCTTCTGGCTCCTGGACCTTTCTTCTGTGTTTTTGAGCTTTGCTCTGAAGACAAGGAGCCTGAAAACTTTCTAGTTTAAAAAGCTGGACATAATTCACTCTCATGAGACCAAGAGTGCAGTCTCTCAAGTATACTGGCTACAGCTTTAATAAAGGCATTAAATTGCCTAAGACATGCTCTATAATTAGGAGGGTTGTATTTAATTACTTATTTTGGTCCATGGTCCCAAACAGGGCTTCTGTAATTACCTTATCATACTCAGGATACTCTAACTCATTCCTATGGATTTGCACTGGCAAGAAATTCCAGTCATGGATCGAAATCTATTTTAAATTTTCCTCTGAACAAAACAAGAACAGAAGGATAGGCTGCTCCTCAAAAAGCTCTTGACTTGTGTAAGATAATAAATAGTGCAGGGATACAGACAAGTGCAACGGTGCAGTGGGGCAGCACTGCTTAGCGTAGTAGGAATTGATCTCAACACAACAGCAAGCTTAATTGGCAGCCAGATTTTTGTAGGTGAAGCCATTAAGGATTGACTTAAAGGAGGAAAAAAAAAAAAATCTGTGAATGTGTGTGAGTGGTTCTCAGCCAGGGGAATGATAGCATGGAAGAAAACAGAGCTGTGTGCTTTGAGTAACCCATGGATGGGGAAACTGAAGGCTGACACCATAAGCCAGATAGAAGCTAAAGAAGATGTGAAAACAATAATGTGCCATGTAGGGACTAGAAAAATTATTATATGTTTCTAATGCGGCTTGAATGGAGAAAGCATTCAGGACAGGTCGGATAAGATGGGACCGGCAAGAGCTCCAGAAGAGGCAGGACTTGGCCACAACAGTGTTTCGAATGTCGGAGTGCTGGAGGAAAGGGCGACGCAAATCTCCACTCTCAAGACAATCTCATTCTAGAGGAAACGTTCTTCTGTAAGACCAAGTTACACAAAATATGGTCCAATGACATTCTTCAGACCCATTTATCTGTCTTTATGCCTGATCACCTTTTTTGCTGGTTCAAGTCCGTTGGTAGGTTCCACTGGAGCCAAAGAAAGAAATCTAGGCTTTGGGAAAACATCCAGTTGAGGAGGGGACAGTCCACATTTACTCATCTTCAATACAAGGAATGCTCCCTAAGGCAGCGAAGGGATCAGCTTAGGTCTGTTCAGTGTTTTGGATGGAGTGAAGAGCAATTTCCAGCCCAGTTGACTTCATCACTGGAAGATGGTTCTGGGCAGTGTGCAACTCTTTCCCCCCTGGAGGAAAGCTGTCCTGACCCAATGGCATTTACGTAGACTTGCATATGGTAAGTCCCTTGAGAAGCATGCACGTCCATAAAGAGAAAATTCTGTCTACTGAAAACACCTTGTAAGCTACTGTTAGAAGGCAAAATAAACACTGGGCTGGAAACACGATGAGCTGGCATTAGAAGTAAGCCGGGGGTTGAAACTCAGACTGTGATTAAACACTGAAACAATCTTTAAGCAGAAAATAAATAGTGACTTCTTAAGTCGTGGTTTCTTCAATGCTGAATAGTTTTCTGAAAGAGGTGAAGACTGTTTTTAAGGCTCTGTGGAGAGGTAGCTTTCTGAAGTAATGACTTGTGCTCATCATGTCAGTATGTGCTATCCAACTGTTTCTTCTGGCATGAAAACCTGTTACTTTTTACTGATACTGTGAGTGGGGAAAAGCAAACAAAACCTGAGATTCCATCCCTGCAACACAGCAAGTTTCAGCAGCCTTTTGGAGATGTCGTAAAGGTTTTCCTTGATATACTGAACTCTTTACAGACCTGAGTAACTCTCAAAGATATAGGGAGCTATTGAGCTAGGTAGTTCATTTTTGCTGAGAATTAGAAATAACAAAAACTGGTTTCTATTCCATGCATTAATATTCCTGTCAAGCAAATGGAAATAGTGTTTGAGGAATAGATTGTAACTGAATAAGAAGTTAAGGCTCAGAGTAGAGTTAAAGAATGTGTGTAAACTATACAGCCAAGAAAAAGACTGGCTCTGTTGGAGGTGGAGTGTGTGGTTCTGCATAACAGGTGAACTGAAAATGATGGGTATGACAGGAGCTATATTTAAATGAGCTGTTGAAAGCAGTGTAAGAATAGAGGAAAATGATATACACAAATCTCAGTGAATTCTGTCCTCCGCAGATCTAATTCTTCTGCCACAAGCAAAAATTGTTGCAACGGAACATGAGGAGCTAACTTCTGTGACTGAGCGAGTAGGAACAACAGTCGGAGTTGGCAAAGGTACATGCCTTGAGGCACGTGAAAGGAGAAGGAACAAATGTCTTCTGGACAAAACTGAGCGGAAGACAACTGTTATTTTCTAGGACTTCTGAAAGATTTTTCCTTGTGTAGAAGGAAACTTAGAGATCACAATTTCCCATGTTCTGGGTCAGTGCAGTTGTAGAACTTCTGAGCAAGAATTTGTCACAGAAGGTCAAAGTTGTGATTAATAATACTGTGAAGGGGTCTTTATTGGAGCCATGTTCCTGCTTTTTCTCAAGTATTCGTTACATACATTTTGGAGGTCCAGGTACTTCTGGTTTAAAGGAAGGCCTCGGACAGTGCAGAGCAGGTGTCTAATTGTTTGGTATGACACTATCCAGACTGCAGTAGCATGGTGTGAAGCTCACATGATTCCCAGTCTCTGGTGCTGAGCAAATGTTAAGGTAATTAAGTCCTAGTATAGAGCGTGTTCAGATCAGAGAAGACCTCCACAAAGTCTCTGGTATCTTTATATTCTCAAGGGATAATCCTAGTGCTAGTAAAGTCACTGCCAGGCTGTCACTGCACTGTCACTTTGACGCTTCATCTCACCCTGCACTGCGGAGGTACTAAGTCAGTTTGTGCCATAACCTCTCATCCTGCAAATAGGTAAGTTCATGAGTAACTTCACTCCAGTGTTACAGCTTGATATTACTGAGCATAGTCAAATATTTTAAGTCACGTTCCTGAGTGGAGGCTTTTCAGTGGAGTGCATAATAAGTTTCATGTTTTTATTTAGGGAGGTTTCACTCTTATTGAACTCTAGGCTTAAAAGCGCTGTAGGCTTAAAATAGCAAATTACCTCTCTTTATTTCATGTAAAAGTGGAAATGCACTGTTCTTCTGTACATCCAGACACCGGTAATCTCAGTAATGCGGTACTGAAGTGAATCTCCTCTTTACTTTATGTCCCTCCTCCTGCCTTTTTTTTTTTGTTCTGTACTTTATGTATCTTGTTCCAGTCCTTGTTATGTCATGCTTTCACAAGGGCCGATCAGGTTCATCTCCATGCTCATCCTTTCAGTGATCACCCTTTACTGTCTGCCAGCCTAAATCCCTAAAGAAGCTTCCTACATGTCGAACAAAACTGGTAAAAGTGATATATTTTTATCTTGCCACTCAAGAAGTTCCTGTCGGTATGGGCGGCATGGTGCATGTTAGTGCTGTATCAGGAAGAGCCACATTTCTCCTAAGTAGTGCTTTGTTATGAAGTTCATTTGACTGAAAATATTTTGCATGCTTAACTACCTGCTGGTGAATTTTTCTATGCCAAGTAATGTGTCAGGAGCTAGCGGAGCATAGTAAGTTAATTACTTGTGTGCACACTGTGAAGGAAAAGCAAACAGCAAGGCACCAGTGATACGAAGAATGAGACTTCATTTCAGTCGCCAGAGATTGTGTTGTTAATGAATCCGCTCAATCAGCAGGGAATTGGTAATGTAGATAAGACCAGGTATGGCTGTGTACTGAGATGAAGATTAGTCTCTCAACCAAAACATTGTTTTTACTGAGGGTTCGCTAATATTAAATAGTTTTTCAAAAGCACCAGTGAGATAGAATAACAGCCTGAATAATTATGGCTGTCTTGAAAAGACATGATGATGATGATCTTCTAATGTGCTCTGCAAACACCATATAAATCCAATATCTTACAGATTTCACAGTTAAGCGATGCACTCCAGATTCCATTTTATGGTCTGTGTCGCCATGGGCTGCCCAAACGCTGCTGTGAATAAACAGCACGGAGAAGCGTGTTCGGAGCTGGCTGCATCAGGCTGAGCAGGGCAGGGAGGGCTGTAAGAAAGCACCTGCTTCACTCACCAGCATCCTCGGTGGCAGTAAGCGAAGATGCTGGTGTGAAGGGGTAGGTGATGCTTGTATGTGACTCTGGGGAAGATCCCTTCTGGTGACAAGCTCATAGCCTGCAAGCTGCCCTCTGGGGTGATCTTCCCTAAAGAGATACTCTAAACAACACGGTCATGCTATGCTGAAGGAAAGCACATTTATCCCGGCCTTATATTTTACACAGCATTCGCCTGTGCCCCATGGATACTATGTCTGGCGGTGCTCACCCTGACTCGGTCCGTCACCGCGGTCACTTTGCTGCCAGCTCCCCGTGGCAGCTGGTTTCTCCCCGCAGCAGCTGCTTCGCCGCTCACATGCGGGTCATGCACCACAGGCAGTGCCAGAGGGAGGGAAGGGGCTCTGCTGCTGTGAGGCCAGGGGGTGGCTGCTGCTGCTCTCCTCCTGCACTAGTGTGCTTCCACCCAGAGCTCATCCAGGAGTGGTGCGATGAGCTGAGATCCATCTTTGGGAAATCAGGTCCTTTCCCTCTTTCCCTCTTTCCCTCTTTCCCTCTTTCCCTCTTTCCCTCTTTCCCTCTTTCCCTCTTTCCCTCTTTCCCTCTTTCCCTCTTTCCCTCTTTCCCTCTTTCCCTCTTTCCCTCTTTCCCTCTTTCCCTCTTTCCCTCTTTCCCTCTTTCCCTCTTTCCCTCTTTCCCTCTTTCCCTCTTTCCCTCTTTCCCTCTTTCCCTCTTTCCCTCTTTCCCTCTTTCCCTCTTTCCCTCTTTCCCTCTTTCCCTCTTTCCCTCTTTCCCTCTTTCCCTGTCACCTAATTGAAAAACTAAAGCTGGCTCTGAATAGTTTATGCTATTTAATGTAACATATGGGAAATGGCAGGTATGGAACAAAAATGAGAAAAATGGTTGTAAACTGTTCTGTGCCGTAGCAGATAGCCCTGCTTCTGCAGCTGGAGTACCTCAAGCTGGATGTTACGACTGCTTATTGTCTTCCTATTTATTCTTACTCCTGATGCTCTTAAATTAATGGTAGAAACATAGACTGAATGTTAATGGTAGTTGAGGCTAGGGTTCATGATGTGTCGTTAAGTAAAAGCTGGCTATCTCCCAGAAACTCTCCCGGGAGCTATTTGACTGGTGCATATTAGTGAAAAGGACAGCTGGATTGAGAAGTCTGTTCTAACAGGGATGCCATTAACAACTTAGTTGGTCAAAAGTTGATTTTCACCTTTTTTAAAAAAAAGAAAAAAAAAAGAGAGAGAGATGTAGAGATGTATCACATGGCAAAGCTAGTGTTCGTCAAAGTCTAATGAATGATTTCAGAGGCTGCAGTGCAGCCCGGGATGCACTTAAACACTACAGTCCGTATCGTGGCTGTCTGTGGATCAGGTTAGGACCAACAACGGATATTGGATAGCTGAAGGTGACATATGTTTCAGCAGCGGGTGATTTTATCTTCCTGGCTTTTTTTTATTCGGACACTTTTGTTTTTTTGTGTGTGAATTTTAAACTTTAGCCAAAGCAACGAGTGAAAATCATTTTAGTAGCAGGTTTCTTTTGAAACCAAGAGTACGTTCACTCCACCAGTGCCTCTGGATAGGCTTTATTGATATCAGCCCTCCCTCCCTTTATTCCCTTTCTATATTGCTCTGTGCTCTCTGTGGGTGTTTTATTAACCAGCATCCTGCAAAAATTCAATAAAAATATACAATTTTTTCCTTACTTTCTTCTTCCTTTTCTTTTTTTTTCTTTTTCTTTTTTTTTATTTTTTTCATGCTGGCTCTCAGAGACAGAGCTCTGGGGAAGGCTCCTTTGGTTAGTTATGAGGAACAGATGGGAATCAAGAAAAGGTACTCTCTGTTCCCATACCCACCTAAATTGGAGGTAATTAAGTTACAGTGAGGCATCATTTACGTTAGCAGTTTCTTTGGTGAGATCAAGGCTATTAAGGGTACATGTGAGAAGTAGTAGGATTTCAAGTGTGCGGTGCTTTGAGAAATAATTGGAACTGTGTCTTTCCTAAATGCATTTACAGGCAGCCTGGCACTGAGGTCTGCAGCAGGACAGCTGAGGCTTGCACAGTTACTGTGCTTTTCTTTTTTTTCTTTTTTTTTTTCTTTTTTTTTTTTTCTTTTTTTTCTTTTTAAATCTCTGCAGCTCTTCTCAAGTTTTGAGCAATCCTTGCAGATGCTCTGATGAGACAGGTGAACTTCTCCCTTTATAAAGCAGGGGAATGAAATGGAGCGTGTTGCTCCTGGTGGTAGCAAGGAGCCAGAGAAGCAAGATGGGAATTTGAGACTTCCTGACTTAAATGTCACGGCTTATTACTGTCACTGTCGTTCAGCATTCATCTCTGGAGCTGCTGGGCTGGCTCAGCAGCACAGGAGCCTTGATGCTTCAGCCTGGTCTAAGTCAAACTCTCAAGCTAGCCAAGATCTCTGGTTTGAAGAAAAAAATGCTGCCATAAAGTGGTTCCTTAGCCCACTGTGGCTGTTCTTCTAGGTTTCCTCTCATCTCGCTCCTCCCGCAGCCTGAGGTCTCCCTGCCACAGCTTTGGCACGCAGCTGCTGCCCGCTTCAGCTGGGACTGGGTCCTGTGGGGACCATTACCACAGCATGGCCACTGCCTGCTCAGTCCCTCGCCTCTCCTGGCCTTGGCAAGGGATGCCATAATTAGCAGCACACCAAATTTACATCCTCTTCCCTCCTCTTCTTTCCACAACGTCTTCTTGAAGCCCCCCGGGCCTCTCTGCATCAAACAGTTCTTGGGTGGGAAAGTTTCCTGCCCAGTTTCTTCCTCTTGTTTCCTCTGTTTTATTTTCTGAGAGCTTTTTTCATGCTGTGCTTTCTTCTTGGAGTAGCCCAGATGGGACTGTGATTTACATCGGCATTATATGTGCTCAGGCTCATTCTTCATCTGTTTAATTCCATGAAACACCAGGCTCATTTCTCCTTTTATCTTCGCGATCTGGAAGAATTGGCGGCGTTTCTCTCCTGTCCCATGGGATGGCTGATTGTGTTTCTGATGTAGAGGACGTGCTGGGGGATTTCCAGCTGAGGGAGATGCCTTCGGAGAAGCGAGGTTGTTACAGGAGGGGACAGGTCAGCCCGGGAGGGGCTGTTCTCAAGGGTGAGGTGCCACATGTTGGGTCACTGCGGCCTTGCCTTTCGTGGCTCGCTTATGGGTTTTCGAGCTGTTTGCTGCCCTGCCTGTGGAAGAATGAAGGCCTTCTTCCTTCCTCACTGCAGCATTGGGCAGTACAGCGATATAAGTGCTTCTGCTGCCCACATCCATCATTATCCAGCTGTTGTCTGTGAAGGGAAATGAGGATGGTGAGAGCAGGGCTGCCCCGCTGGGGAGGTGGCCACAGATGGGCCCTGTCCCAGGCACCCCCTGCTGCCATCCTGCCTTCCACCCAGCGACAGCAGGTGCTGTCATCAGCTACCGCATCGATTGACAGTACATCTTCATCCAGTAATTTCCATTAGGATTTATACTTTTTTAAATTATATTTAAGCAAAAAATCTATTTTTATGTCTGTCCCTAGCCTTCACAGAGTTTTACTCAACTGGTATAGGAAGAGAAGAAAGTTAATTTACAACGTCTTCATATAAATTAATCTTCTGTTTTCTCCTTATAACGTAAGTTATCACCTCGTTTATTATATGCAGCTCAGGGTGAGCAGTTCTAAAAAGGCCACAGACAGTTATGAAATGAATGGTGTGAGATGTCAGATACATTTATTAAAAATGAAAATTATGAAAAACAGAGGATGTAGATGTATATTGTCTCAGTCACTTGCCACCAGCACGCACCTTGTATACCACAATTTATCCTCCCACTCAGTGAGTTCTGCATATTAATCTCATTGATATTGCTATGCTGTGTTCAACATAATGTAAACATTTTTGAAATATTGGAGTTAAAAAAAAACTCAGCAGCTCATTAGCTGTGTATGGCAAGAGTATGTTGTGTCACATCCCTGAAGAAACCCCGAAATATTTTGCCAGCGCGGCTAAAGCTAGTCCCATTTTCACTTTTGTGTGGTGGTACGTTATTCAGGTCACGGATGCAAACCTTGAAATGTTTATGGAAAAAGCTTGTTTTAGTAATTGCACTTACTCCAATTTGTTGTGAACTTCCTGCAACATTTGTCTTAAGGTGCTGAGGTTTCCTATGCTGTGTATTTATCATGCATTTGTGCCGATGGCAGGTTGATAGGTACAGCGGGAGCTTCATGCAAGATTCATGTCAGCTTCGTACTTTTTTGAGGAACAAAATTAGGATCCAGAAAGTATTTGTATGGATGTATGGGGACGCACACCAAAAGAAAGCATTTGTGACCGTGCAATACAGATGTTCACATACCTTCTGAAGAATACAAAGCTTTTGAAAACATACGTTAGAACTGTTTGCAAAAGATAATTAATAGAAGGCTTAATTAAAGAATCCAGCAAGAAATGTGATATCAGTAGAAACTTAGAAGATGGTGCACCTCACTCTTTTTGGGTTTAAAAGCTGCAGATGTTGTAGGACAATTTATTTTTAGGAGCGTGGTTTAAAGTCGTTCTTTTTCTTTTCATCAGCCACGTTTTGGCAGTGAGATGCTATCACTGACGAGATCAGCTCTGCTTTTAAGGCCCCATGGCTGGACGTTTCTGTAGGTGTGGTGGCACTGGTGCAGAAAGGAGAAGCGGGGCTGGTGCTTCTGATGTTGCTGCTAGCAATTGCTCAAAGGTTATCTAAATCCAAACCCTTTTTGTTCTCTCTTCCTGTATTTGTGTATGTTCCAACAACTGCCGGTTAAGATATCCCTTATCAGAAACTGTTCTTGGGAAAAATTTCTTTCAGCGTCTTTCAGCTCTCCAAAAACCTGTCTGGGGCTGTTTATGACTCTGACATGTCTTAGGCACTTTTTTCTGCACCGAGTTTGCAGACTGGATGATGCTTATATCTGTTTGGGTCTCAGCGAGCTCTTCAGGACCTTGCTCTTGGTATTCAGTCTCATTTTTCAAGCAGTAATTGGAATTTTCTGCAAGCATGAGTGTCTCATGTTAAACAGAGTGATGACAGAGAATAATAAAATGAAAAGCCCTTTTCCCTCAGGGTAGGAAATCCTGGAATCTTTGTTCAAAACAGCACCGTGAACTCTTAACTACGGGCTCTCTTTCTCCATCTCTTTGAATTTAGTATGCCATCGTTTTGGAGCAAGACAGTATAATTTCAGCAACTTTTCCCCTAATATAATGATTCAACAACTTGATTACATTCTCTGCAATGGGAAGGCCCCTGAAAGATGCCACTGATTTTTATCAGGGCTTTCGGGGATTTTTATACCTTTACCCCTGCTGCCGCATGGTAAATTACTCAGCAAGAGATCAGTCAGTCATTCGAATCATTCTTTCCTGCCTTGTATCTAAATGCAGTCTTTAGCCTTCATCCTGCAGAGTTCACTTCATTTCGTCTTCCTAGGAGGAAGCTGGAGGTTAGAGAGCGAAGGGAGGCTGACGGTTCAGCTGGGCTGGAGCTGCAGCACACACCTTGCCTGCTGTCCTCACTCATGTGGCATAAGCACCTTCCCCAGATGCCTTCCAGGACTTGCTTTTAAACAGCAAAAATGATGAAGTCTAGGTTAATGGCATCAAGTACCAGGTTTGATCTTTTTGTCCCAGATAACAGAGAGAAGGCCTAGGCTTGAAACTTCTGAAGAATCTTGGAATACTTCCAGTTCCGCAGTGAATTTCCTTGATGTTTGATTATTTTAAACCATTTTTTCCTGTTTGAAAATTCAGCCTGCAAGTGAAGCTCACTGCTTTGTAGTTGAACAAGGGCACCACTTCCTTGCTCTTTCTCAATGTTATAAAGGAGATGTTTTTGTTTACTGGTGTTTCTTTTCAGTGTTTCTTGAGATTTGTCTCACAAGTGAGCAGCTCAAGACAGAGACTCAGAGGAGCTGATTCTGAGGTTCACATCTTCAGCATTACTCAAGTAAATGCTGAGTCGGCTGGGCAGGTCATACCTACCCATCTGTACAAAGAAAAGCATTCCTGTTTATCCAGAATCTTGCTGAGAATCCTTCCCATAAAACTTGCAGAGAAGATGCTGGAGGCAACCTGCTTGGGGTGGCATCGCTAACACAACTGAATACCACTGCCATCCGAGGAGTTACCAAGCCACTGCTTAGCGTGTCTTTAGCTTTATTTTGGGTGAGATTCCAAACATAATTCCCAAATCCCACATCCTTCTGGCCCAGCAAGAAGAGAGCCCTGCCACTTTGTGTGAAATGTGGGCATCCTGCCTCTGATAGAGATTCTGTCCTCTTAGCAGGGTAGCTTCCTTCTGTCAGCATTAGAAAACAGCGTGCAAGGGAGCAGCAAGAGCCATTTGCATGTGGAGGGAGGACAAAGCAGGGCTGGAAGGGGTGATGGATGTAAGCCTTTCTGCAGCGCCTGTTTCCTTACAGTTCTGTGAATATCTGCCTTGCAGATAATCGTGGATTAATGATCTTGTGCATTAAGATGATGGGATAGGATGTCCTTGTGAAGTGGCCAAGCTAATTTGTTTTAATTGCAGAAGTGTGAGTGGTTTTGAGTTGCCTTTGCAATCATGACTGCCATTTTCATTCAGAAATAAAAAGTCTAGAGGCATCAAATACATTTAGATTTGTCTGAGGTAATGTTGTTTAAAAAATGTTAAAGGATAAAGCACACGCAAGTCACAAACACATAAAAAAAAATTAAAAAACCTAAACTTCCTCTTTGCATGATAGACTAGGATTTTAATGTCAAATTTTTGTGCAAATGTTAAAACCATGTTAAATTAAGAAAAACAAATGTTTTTCTGCTTCTTTCCCATCTTGTAAATGAATGATCATAATCAGATTGTTCATAAATTGCTGATGTCTGTTAAACTACATCTGGATGTTGTGTAAAAGCACGTGGTATACATCAGTCTGTATCAGAGGAGCTGATCCATTAATTGGGAAATGATTTAAAATCAAGAAAATTGCAGTGGTTTTGATAAAAGATATTTTAACAAAAGGTTTGTGGAAGAAAAATAGATTTGTTTTTTAAGTTTTTATGCAAGCTTTAATTAGATTTAGTGGAAATGTTTTTTCATTAATGAAGACTTCTCATTGTTTAAGTTGTACATAACTAGAAGGAGAAAGGTAATTTTGGATTCTATTTAAAGAGCAGTTTGTGTATTAAAAAATAATAATAATAAAGATTCTGCAGTCATTGACTGAAAGATTTTGCATGAGAAAAGATTGCAGACTCTTTGGAAGCATCAAGTAAGTTCAAACGAGGATGGATGAGATTGTCTTTGGTGTTATGTGCTGCTGCAAATCCTGGTGTGAGAAGCAGGCGGTCTTGCTGAGGATGGACCCCAGATGCACTTTCACCCCTCAGAAGAAGAGGCCTCTTGTCCCTGGTTTCAGCAGAGGTAGGGTCAGGTCCCAGAGACCTGGCTGCAGCCCAAAATGAGCTTGTGGAGCTGCCAGCCCCAGGAGATGAGCGAACTCCACAGTAGCAGGGCAGGATCTTGGTGGGGCTGGAGTTACTGGGGCCGTAGAGGGTGACCACCTCCCTGCAGCATTCCCAGCACGTCCCTTTTCGGTGCCGCGCTTGCATCGAGTGCTCCAGTTCCAGGACAGGCTGTCAGGTGCTCACCTTCGCTTGCGGGTCATCTCAACATCGTGGTGGAAACATGTTCGTTATTGGCACAGGTGAGGTCTCTTAGCTTGTTTGGGTTTTGAAAACTGAATTATTTGTCAATCCTTAAAAGGTCAATTCAAATTCATTCCAAATTTTATTTGATGAAAGCCGTAATGCTCGCCGTTGGAAAAATGAAATACAAACAGCCATAAGTTATCTGTCTCAGATGGGTAAATGTTACACGCAGAACGAAGGGATTTTTTTGCTAGGCTTAAGTGAAACAGAGTCTTTATTTAGTGTCATGTTTTTATTTAAAAGCATTTATTTAAAGTTCTAAAAAACAAAGAATTCAATAAAGCAAGACAGGTGCAACTGCAAATGATTAATGATATAATTCTCGGTACTTTATAAAGTGTCTAACACTGAAGAGATTTATACAGTGCAGAATGGCAATTGTGCTTTGATGGAAGGAATAGGTAATCAATACCTGCAAGCTTAGAAAAAGTGTTCTATTTCCTCCTCTAATGATATAGGGTTTTTTGCAAGGCAAGGATGTCTGGAGCATGAGACACTTGGAAGAAGAATTAATTTGAAATCTGTAGTGGAAGATCAGTTTCAATTAAAACTGCACTTGAATGTCCATGGAAAAAAGCAGGCAGTTAGACTTAAACCTTCTGATGGCTACCAGGGAATAAATGAATCCCCCTGCACTGGTCTTGATTACATTTTGTTGAGCTTGTTTTTCCTGGGTTGGAGAGAGAGTTGATTTACTTTGGTCTCAAACTCAGAAATGAAAATTTGCTTCTTTCCTGCCTCCCCCCAGCCGTGCCGTATCACACTAATTGTTAAAGCTGGGATGGCCCCAGCCCCACACGGCTGGGATGGCGGTGTTGAGGTTGTGGCCTCTATTTCTGTCTAGAATTGCTGCCATAATGGTGTAGGTCATATTGCATGTAACACTTTGCATATCAAAAAGTTCCGAAAGAAATTAATGAAAAGCTCAGCCGTTTATAAAATCCTGTGCTGATTTTAACTAGCAGGTCTCGAACCTTTAAATCAGAGCTTAGCCTTCTGGCTGTAATTTGGGATGTCAGGGCTTGGAGTCACAGCACCAGCACTGAATTGGGGTTTTGAATTGCTGAGAGAGTTTCACTGCATTAGATTTTCCTGTAGCTAATTCAGCATATGGAAACACTTTCTGTATGAACACGAAGACTGTCACATGAAGATAGGAGCTAGTATTAGGCTTTTTTTTTTTTTTTTTTTTTTTTTTTTTTTGATAAATTATAGATTTAGAACCAGGTGAAGCTACTGTATTTTTAAAAAGAGATGTATTACTATATTAAACTAATACAAACAAAAAAAAAAAAAAAAAAAAAAAAAAAAGCTTGTTTAAGTGACACAAAGACCTAAAAGCCTTTAGAATTCTGGGCAGTGAAAGACTGTTTCAGCAGGAGTCAGCCCAGGTACCTAAGTTGCTTGAGGTTTTAACTCAATGAGATGTTTTGCTTGCTTGTTTACCCTATGGCTTATTTTATTCACTTCAACAAGACAGTTTTCACTGCAAATTGGTTGAGAGCTGGCTACACTTAAAAATAACAATAATAAAAAGAATCATCATAAAAAAGCCTTTGTGACAAGATGCATGGAGGTAACCCTGCAATGCCTGTTAAAATAAATCAGCTTATTCAAAAATAAGATCTTCCCATTGGTTAAGAGGTCACCAAAATACTAAAAAAAATAAATAAAAAATTGAGTGCACAGCTTTTGAAAGCACAGCTGAAACCATTGCGATAGCCTCTGTGAGCAGAGTGCTTTTGAAAAGCTCACCCTATGCTTATAACAAAGCCAAAAAATGAGAGCTGGCAGGTTTGATGATTGTGTGCAGGACTAAACATTCTAAAGCAAATTCCTAAATTTCATGGAGTAAATGCAAGGTTATATGGTAGGTAAATCTGAATTGCCCGCTAATTCACTGCAAAACAATTAATAAGAGCATCCCGATTCAGGGAAAAAAAATAATCTACAAGTGGAACAAGTTTAGGTTTCCCAGTGTAGGGCTTTTTAATAATTTTGTTCTCCTTAGTTGTGGTACATTGGGAAATTAACTAAAAGTGGCTTTTGCTGACAATACAAGTTGAACAATGAGATAAACAAAACTGATTTTTTAACCTGGGCAGGTGATGTAAATGACTTTTAAAGGATGGTGCAATTTTGCTTAATTGCAGATGAAAATAAAACACTTTGATGTTGTTTTAGTTACCATAGAGCATTTGCATGTGATGGGGAATGCACAAAATCTTGCTGATGATTAAGTGTCCTGCATCAGCCCAAGGGAAGATGGGAAAAATGCATTTTGCAACTAGACACGTTAAAACCCAGGGGCCAAAGAAACTGGCCTTCCTAACTGCTGTGTTTGGATGGCACTAATTGAATTTACATATGTTTCTCAGATGCAAGGGTAATAAATGCATATGGGCGCATCATTTGCTGCTGTATGCCTCAGAGCAGACATGCTGACTGTGTAGTTCAGAGGTACTGAACAGGTGTGACATCAGAGGTCTCCGGAGACTGGAGTTTGGCTCCGGGTTGTAACTTGTTTTTGGTAGAAGAGCTTGGGCAAATTGCTTCCCTCAGCTCATCCCTTTCCCTGTCTTTACATGAGGATAAGGGTGCTGATCCCTGCTGTAAAGCACCTCAAGAACTGTGAGTGAAAATTGCTTTGCAAGAACTCTGTGCTGTTACTTCAGGAGCGTGGACAACTATTTGCACTCACAGGAACATAATCTCTTAGTCTCTGTTAATGCAATTTAAGAGTTGGAGAGGGAGGTTTGTAAGAAAAATTTGAAACTCACTGGAGATCCTCCTCTGTGTGCTGTTGAGGCCCCTGGTGTTGTATTGCTTCTAGAGGTGGTGTGTGGTGGGGACAGCAAGGGCTTTGTCTGAAACCTTTTGTTTCAACGTATTATTTTTATTGACTGTTCTTACTGGAGAGCCTTGCAGAATGGGCAGGGTGGGTTTGGGCTGTGGCAGCTTGAGCGGTGGTTTGTGATACCACCTCTCGCAGCTCCACCACCACACCGTAACAGAGCATGACCTTCTTTACTGCTAATACTTGACATGTTTTGAGAGAGTAGCTTGCATTAGGTGAGAGCAGACTGTGCTAATAAGCAAAACAGAAAACTCACGTAAGAACAACAAAAGAAAGTTAGAGTATTTTCCTGATTAACTATTGTTGACTTTATTTCCTCCATCAAGAGTTCGTGTTTTATACTTTATTGCTTTCTTCAAGTTTATTAATATCCCCTTTGGTTTAATTCTTTATTTTCATCTTTTCTGGTTTCAAAACCACCCAAATAAATGAGATCATTAATAAAGATCATATTATCTAAGCAAAGTATTGCACAAATGCAAGTTAATGCATATACATTAGCTGATACATTATGTATCTCATGTAAAAAGGTAAATATATACTAATATATTATAGCTGAAGCTTTAGGAAAGTTCCTGTAAAACCATGCTAATTCATAACATATGCATGAAGAGCTTGGGAATTGCAGATAGTTTTATAGAATAGTAATTAAAAAAAAAAAAAAAGGCCATTGTTGTTTACTGCTAGAGGCAAAGTTTGAGTACGGCATGAAGCTAATGGGTTTCGATCTCTTCATAAGTTTACTAGTCTTAACCTTTTTCAAATGCGGGAAGTGTAACAGCAGTGGTGTTACCTGGGGAGCTTAAGTGCTTCATCCTCTTTCTTAAGCGTTATCCAGAACTGCTGAGCCACTGGAATATTAATTTCCATTGCTATTCTTTAACAGGTACTTATGGTCCCGAGCACTGGGTTACTTCTAGTGAGAAGTGTGGAGGGTCTCACCAGTCTCCCATAGACATCATAGACCATCAGGCTCATGTCGGAGACGAGTACCAAGAACTGCAGCTTGATGGTTTTGACAATGAATCTTCTAACAAGACTTGGATGAAAAACACAGGGAAAACGGGTATGTTTTTTTTCTGTTTGTCTCCATAGCGTGCCTGCAGTCAATTAAAAATTCAAGCCATGTTTCACTCTCCTCCTTTTTCATTGTTCTGTTGTTTGGGGTTTGCTTTTTTTTTTTTTTTTTTTTTTTTAATATAATTTTCCAGCAGCAGCCTCCTATCTCTGCCTTTGCATTCTGTGCAAAGCTAGTTCTGCAGATTTTAAGGTTTGTTTTTTATTTTTTTTTTTAGGCTCTCAATATAAATTCTCTCGGTAGTCAGTTGTTCCTCAGAATAAAAGGCTGTATAGGAGTTTCAAGGTGTAACCTTGAATTATCAGCTTTGGGGAGGCAGTAACATCTAATCCAAAACAATGCTGAGATGCAAGGCTCAGACTTTTGTAGGAAAGGAGAAGTCTTAGAAATCGGGATGTTTTAGAGAAGAAAGAGCAATAACTGCTCGAAGTAGTGGGAGCTTATTAATGTGTTTCTGATATGATTATAGCACTGTGTTCTTCACTGAACTGAATCCTCTTCTGCTCTGTCTGCTCTGGCTTTCAGAGAAAAGAACAGTCAGAGTACTGCTTATTTTTACCAAAACAGTTCACCAAAAGGTCAAGGTTGATTTATATGCAAAGCTGCATGCATTTGATTACTCTTTAATTCTAAAAACGTAAAAAGCAGAAATTATAAGGCCACCCTCTTCATTTGACAAGGTCAAATATTTTTAGGGAATTGGATTAAACCGCTAATTAATTCAATTTTATTTATTGGAAGTATATTTTTATCTTTATTAACATTCGACATGCGTGTCTATAGTGCTTTAGGTAACAGGTTCCTAGTCAGAAGGTCTGCTAGCAAATCCCAGGGCATGTACCTGCTCCTGGAGTGTGCAACACAGTTGTGCACAGAGCCTGACCTCGGATACGCCCATGGCTTCCAGGGGACTTTGGGTGCGAGCCACAACCTGGAGTCCACAAGATGCCTTAGATCCTGTTCCAGCGATTCAGGGATGTAGTGGGAGTTGGGAGTTATTGCTCCTCAGATGAGATAGAGTGACAGGCTGCGATCCTGTTTTCTTTTACTACAAAGCAAATCTAGTTAATGTAAACCACCATCAAGCATAGCTTGGGTTTTTGATGCATTACTGAGTTTTTTTTTCAGCTTCACTAAGAAATGCTCCTGTTTGCTTTGAAATTCTGAGTTTGTTGCCCTTTGTAACAAAATGAGGTTTGGGGAAGGCTGAATGCTATGGAAATTTGGTGCTTAATTAATCTATTCATGTTATGCACCCTGCCCTTTTGGTCACAAAGGAGTGTTTGTAGTAACCAGCAATAAATATAATTAGAAATACCAAGAAAAAAGGATGGTGCTCTTCTTCTAAGAAAGATGCTAATGCTATACTGAATATATAATAGGAACATATTGCTGCACATATAATAGGAAACCATGTTGAACCGAAACGTGCCAGCGAATTTTCCAGTCTCCACGCAGTTGGCAGTGAAAGCTGTATCTTTGGTCTCCTCTGCTGGGTGATTTTAGCACTGCTGCTCTACTTGATTCCTTCACCCATTGGGGTATGGATTTTTGCTGACAAGTTACTGCTTCTCAGGGCAACAGTTACTGTCATTTTTCTTGGGTAACTTACGATCTCTTACTGGTAACACGAAGACTCTCTTTGCCTTGCTGTCATCTGTGATTTCTTCTACTAAGCGCTTAACTCCTCCCTTATTTTATCAAGTTCCATTCCCTTTCTTGGTTTTCTGACCTTTCGAAGAAACTTGTCTGGGATTAATTTTTTAAGTGGTAAGTGGCAGAGCAGCAAACCAAGTAGGATGTTTTGGCTTATGGGTAGAAAGTAGAGGCAGGTTGTGCCATAAATTGTGATGCATTTTGGCAGTGAAGTCTTGGAGCAGATGGCCACGTGAGACCTTCATATTGCAGACTGACAGAGATAGTAAACTAAATAACTGTTTAAGCAATAGTGATGGATGTAGAGGGCATTTCTCAGCAATTAATGACTGGTTAAAAGACACCAGGGTCCAAGGGAAAGCCAAAGGCCCTTAACCTTGATGCTCATTAACTGGCAGGAAATGTGTTGCTTGGGTTATTGTTATTGCTATTGGACTAGTAATCTTTATATATATATTTTTTAGGATGGAACAATTACTTACTTTTATGCTCTGAAATGTTAAAAGGCAAAGAGGTTATTGCTCTTTAGATCTGTTGTATTCTTTCTTTTCCCCCCATGTCAGGTAAAGGACAGACAATGTACAAAAAACAGAGCTTCATTCAGAACATGAAAATGGATTCATTATGCCTCTGCCTTAACTAGAAATGCTTTTGTGCATGATTACACTGGCAAAGGCACTAATGTGGGTTTGATTTGATCACTGAAGTAGCTGGTTCCCAAGTGGTAAAGATCACTTGGAGAGTATAAGCACATTTCACAGTTATTTTTGCTTGTGCCACCTTATAATTAAGTGCTAGCTGGTGTCAGCCAGGCCTGAGGCTGACAGGGATTCCACAGGCCCAACCTGCCCTGAGGCCGCAGAGTGCCTGTGGGAGCAGGTCCCTTGCCAGCATTACACAGACACTGCTGTTTTACCCCTCCTTAGATCACTTCAAACTCTTACAAACACTGTCCACTTAGAGAAAACTACCAAAACTTCTGCCAGAGGTGTGTTTCTGTACAGTACTCTGCAGGTGTGGCATGTATCTCTGCCCAGCTGCCCTGCTTAGGAAGGGGGAAGAGCTGATTTGTATCTGGGATGGGTTTTTCCCTCAGGAAGGTGACAGACACACAGCTCCAGGCCTGATCCTACAAATGGCATCACACAATTGTGATCCTGGTAGTTGTGCACCACCTCCTTGGGTTTTGAAATCTAAATTATATAGTATTTTAAGCTGAGTAGGTGTGGGGGATTGATTCTTTGGCATGCACTCTGAGTAAATTGCTGGATAAACACGGTGGCTCCCGAAGCCCTCCAACATGGTGTTTGCTTGTTCCAGCCCTGAAAACCAGAAGTTGTGTGGAGGGGAGGGGATGGAAACCCCCAGATCATTGGAAATAAGGACATGCTGCTAAAATGGGAAGGTGATGGGAACATGTGTTGTACAGCTCAGCAGCGTTAAGAAATACTGTAAAATGAACAATTAGATGAACATTTCAGATTGTACATCCTCCTAATTATCCTTTTAATTATTCATCTAAAACAAGTAAAATGACCCCTGACAGAGCCATAAATGATTTAGGAACTATCAAATATTTATTAGATGCAACTGAATCCCCACAGAGATTTTTAACAGATGCACACAAATCTGCTTTCGTGTATTCCTCATCTCCTAGAATTTTGTCTATGGAATTTCTAACCACTTGGGTGAGATTTTTGGTATCTAAAACGCTGAGCTCACTGAGAATTTTTTAAGGGAAGAAGAGAGCAGTGGTGCTTCTAGCCACTTGTATTTCAATAAGGATACATTGGTATCCTGGCTGACACAGACAGTGACCTACAGCCAGTCCCACACCACCGGTCTTCCTACACAAAAACTTTTGTGCGGAGAAACCAGAAATCATGGAAGAGAAGAGCCCCATGATGTCACTGGCACCATTTAGAAACATCTGAACATCTGATGCAATTTAACATTTAGGTGGTTTTAACATAAACAATTTAATGTTTAGATGTCTCTTAATTGCACACTTGCACCTGAGATGAGGCTGCTTTAGCCAACTGTCTGTACTCACAGGGAGAGCAGCCCTGGTGTGGCAGAAAGCCTAGCCTGCAGCAACAGCCTGCCAGTGATTCACCAACAGAGGAATAACTTCTATTTCACAACTAGCCTTTTAGTTTTTTCAGCAGTGAATAAAATCCTCCCTGTTACATAATAAAAATGGATTTATATTAATGTTCCTGTTGTGATGACACAGTTGGATTGAGAACAGAGAGAAATCCTTGTGTGTTAAGCTTTTCCCATTGGAAAAAAAAAACAAAACAAAACAAAAAAACAAACAAACCCACAACACTTTAATCACAGGATTCTGGGCACAGCAAGTGGTGGTCTGCAATCGCTTTTACAAGAACAAAATGCTAATTTTAGTTTTGTTTTTAAGCACTAGTTTTGCAAAGGATGAGAAGAAATGATTTTATAAGGAGTCATTATTAGGAATTGCGCAAGCTAAAAAATGGGAAATGCTAGAAAGGAAGGTGATCTTGTAGTGAGAGCAGCAGGCATGGATGTTGGAAAGCTGGATTTAGTTGATAGTGGGACCACCCCTGTAACATGTACCATCTTCCACCATGACTTTGCCCTCTGTTTGGATGTCAAACTTTTATTGTTATAAAGGCTTTTGAAAATGAAAAGAAAATACAAAGAAGATCCTCTTGACCCTTACTGAATCACATAATAATAATGTCAGAGTTCCTGTAACAAAGTCCAGTTCTTATCGAGAACTTTGCATGAGTGGGTCTCAAAAAAAAAGTTATTGTCACTCTCCAGTTTTACAGAAGGGAGAAGCAGGGAGGTTAAGGAATGTACTTGCCACATCCAGCAGTAGAGGTGGGACAGGGCACAGGGGCACAGGCTTTTTTTTTTTTTTTTTTTTTCCCCCGATAACATAGAGGGAATCCAACAGACAGAGGATTGAACTGGTGATCTGCAGACTTTAGTGAATCACAAGGCCAAGAAACATGGTTGGTCGTTAGTCCCTGCAACCACATTAAATAGTTCTTAATGAAGTTTGCCATTTAAATTTTAATCAATGTCCAATGAGGAGGCCAAAAAGTCCTTGAGAAATTTGGCCTTTGTGATTTTCTGTAGACTATGTAGCTTCATAATCACTTCCTTAATTAGCCAGCATTACTTGGAGCCTTTCTTTTTTTTAAAACAAATCCCTGTAAAGAGAAAAATGATGACCTCACCTTTTATTTGCATTAGAAGAAGTATTGTAATATAATGAATAAAAACCGTAAATGCCTCAAAAAATTGTGCTAAGAACATCTTTCTCCGTGTTCTGTGTGTGCAGTTGCTATCCTGCTGAAGGACGATTATTTTGTCAGTGGTGCCGGGCTGCCGGGCAGATTCAAGGCAGAGAAGGTGGAGTTCCACTGGGGTCAAAGCAACGGATCAGCAGGCTCTGAGCACAGCATCAATGGCAAGAGGTTCCCTGTCGAGGTGAGTGGAAAGACATGTGCTTATGTTCTCGAAAAAAATAAAATCAGAATGTATTGCAGTACTTTGAGATGACTGTGAAATAGGGCAATGTTTCCTTCAGTGAACATATCACTTTCAAGGCCCTTCCGGCCCTCGCAGCACTCTATCTATCATCTCTTATGTGCTTTTGCAATGTCAGCTCTGAGCTCTCCTTTGCTAGCGTTGCCAGCTTTCGCGTCCCATGGGCTAAGTTTCAAACAGCCACTTTTCTGGTTTCTCCCATAAGCTTTTCATGTGTGGGAGGATCTTCTTACAAATATCCGCAAAGTGACCTCGTTGTCCTTCAAATCTTTCCTTTCCCATGATGCCTACAAACAAATAGCTAGCAGCGGTTTGGGAGCCATCGTGCTGAGACTGCCGTCTTTCATCGGCATTGCTTCCTTCCACTCAGGCGGCCCTCTGCGTACCTGTGTTCAGCTGCAGCCCCCTGCCTCGTGCTAGCAGGGCATCTCAAGGAGCTACACAAACAGCTGTGTGTTCGCTCTGCCTGTGCAGGAGCCAGCCGGACCCAAGCCAGCTGCACAGCTAGCATGGCAGAGCGCTGTGCCACAGCAGGAGCAAGGTATCAGCTCGGGCACAGCATCCTGTGAAAGCAGGCGTGTTCAGGGCACGGGGCTGGGCAGCCGTCAACAGCTGAGTGCAAAGATGTGTCTTCAGACGACAGAGAGAGTCCTTGGGCTGCTGGGAAGCCCCATGCAGTTGGGTCTGATAGTCCCAGGTCTGTCTGTGGGCAGTGCAACGTCTTCTTTGTCAACAGAGTTTGTCAATGCTTTTCACTTTATATTCAAGGGTTTTGCCTGGTGAAATAAAGCAGATGTTATCTGGAATTACCTTTTCTTATTGGTAATCAGATACCTGCTTTCAAAGCAGGTTGCATCCTGGTGTCACATGTGGATGTGAGCAGCTTGTGGGGTCCTGTGCTTTCACAGAAAGCTCACACGTGGACAGAAGTCGTTTTCTTGTCAACTGGGTCTTGCAGGAACTTAATTCAGGCCCCAACTTGCGATAAGGAATCACGTGTCACTTTAGCCGAGTCACTTTTTCAGAGGGTGGGAATGGGCTCCCAAAGTGCAAAGGAAGGTTGTAATAGACCTGACAAAAAAAAAAATAAAAAATAAAATCACTGTTTTCATCTGTCTGCTCCAACTGCCACACCACATGAATTAGAAAAATTGTTTTGCCTCCCAGTAATACCTGAAGCTACAGGTTGAATGGTCTGAGGCAGAGATTTTTTTGTTTATTTATTTATTGCAAACTTTTTCCAACAGCTTCTCGTTTGATGAAGCTGTGGTTTCTCGCGAATGGCCACCCTGAACACACAGAGCAGAGGCCTGTCGTGCTTCCCTCTCTGTCTCTGTTGTCAGTGCTGGTATTCATTAGGACCGTTTTAGGGAGGCAGAAGGAACACTCAGGAAGTCTGCAAAGCCAGTCAACGCCTCTTTTGAAATTTCTGGGAGTGGAGATGGTACAGGAGCCTGGGCCTTCTTGGTAGTGTCAGAAATAGTATTTCTACTTCACAAATCCTTGCGTGTGATGCCAAGGCTATTTGATACTAGCTTGACAAATGGATGTTATTTTACTTTGGGGAAAAAAAGAAAATTCTTAAAAAAATATTTTTCCTTTCATTTAAATATTCTTTATTTTCTTTTCAACTGGTTGGAATACTAATTTTGTCATCTTTAAATATTTTTTTTTAAGAGTCTGCCTTTCTGAATTTCATTACTGTTTATGAATGCTGTGCAAAATAATTTGCTATATCGAATAGGTTTAGTGTTAATCCTAATAACAAAAATGTAATTTTCCAAGTGATTTGTATTCATTGCAATGACATGAGCCTCTGATCTCTGACCTTTCTGAATATGAATGCATTAGCAGAATTCCCACAGCCATCCCTTTACTATTTTTCAAAAGAAGAGCAGTTTCCAAAACAAGCCTGTCCTTGTTGTTTTGCTATGTACCACCTACCCAAGATTTCCAAATGTTGATCCACTTTACTAAATCACATGCTGAAAACGATTTTTATGGGTGGATTTTAAAGGATGCTCAAAGTAACCAGAAGGTCTAAGGTGATGAAGCTGTGTTCCTCTTGCTGATACATGAAAAGGAGTCCATACAATTGATATTTTACATCTCAAACAGTAACTGTACATGTATGCGTGGTGGAGCTTTTAATTTGTAATCCTAATTGTAGTTCAGCATGCAACTGTCTGATGCAACCCTTACAGCCTGATGCTGGGAGGTCTGTGCCAGAAATACTGTACTTCCTTTGAGAAATGACATTCTGAGACATTTTGAAGGAAGGCTGGAGAAAGGATAAATAAATAAATCCCATCCTGCAGAAACCAAAGCCCAAATCTCTCTGATTGTTCTGGGTCCCTGGACACAGGTAAAGATTTTAAGGAGCGTGTGCAGGTAATGGCACTCCAGGCCTGCAGCAGTTACAGTGGTGATGCAGTTGAAAGCAAACATTTTCAGCGTCTAATTGGGAAACCAGATGTGGACTATGCAAAGCGCATTAGTTCCAAAGCACATCCCACGGGAATGCAGATAGATCAGCGTCATCCACAGACTTTGCTCTGTACACATGAAGTTTAGATGTTTTTTCCTCTGGGAAACAAAGTGCTTGCTGCTAGTCTTTTTTCTTGAAGAGGATGCAGAAACTAATTAGAAATGTCAGATATAATACAGAGCATTATTGTTTGACCATGTTGTTTGGTTTTTATTATTACAACTAATGTGTCAGATGGTAAGGCTGTCTACGTTAATTGGTTTCCTTCATTGAAGCCCATCTGGATCATATTTTTTTGTGATTTATATGTTAAATTAGTTGGTAAGATATATGAGAATGTCCTTTTGTTTCCTACTTTAAAGGCATGTTGGATCAAAGGCGTATTATCTTGCAGTACTTTTATGCATATGCAGCATATTGTGATTCCTTTTCAAACCATGGCATATGTAATGGTATTCTAAATGGTTTCCTTCATTATATGGTCTCGATTGCTTATTTATTGATCAGATTTTCCTTGATGATACTTTATCCTTATGAAGCCATTATAAGTTTGGCTTTCTCTGAAGTATCATTCAGGAACAGAGATGTCCGTGTGTCTCAAACTTTTGTCCACGGCCAGGTGCCAGTTCATGATACCATCCCTGGTCAGCACTGGCTGGAAGCTTCCTTTTTCCTCCTTCTTGCCATTTCAGCATCATCATTGGTGAACACAGTAAAGCTAACGCTGCGATGCTGAAGATTAAAGCGATACCATTAGCGCATTGCTGGGCGAGTGGAGCACAAATCCTAATGAGGATGTGGGCTCTGTGCCAGTTTAGAAAAAATCTCTCTCCTTTTTTCTTGAAGTCAAGAAAAGTTTTTGACATTGCAGTTTCTAAATTTTAATGAATTGCTGACTCCTTTGTATTTTGTTATTGTTCTTCTCCGTTATAATTGCTCAGGTTTTCTTTTTCTTTCTGAAGCCGAAGCGGTATAAATGAACATGCAAACGCTAGAAACCATTTAAATGGCGAAGTGACAGAATTACAATAAAGAAGAAGAGCTTCCCTCAGGCCAGGAGAGAACCCAGGTTCCCCTCATTAGAGCCAAGAGGAGTAATTGCAGACTTTAATCTCCAGCGTCACCGTGCCGGTTACCAGCCCTGCCTGCGCTGAGCTTGCGGCAGGCAGGGCTCGCCGTGCGGGCTCCCTGCCGGGAGGGAAACCCAGTGCTCAGAGCTGCACAGGCAGGCAAACAGCTGACGTGGCAGTGCTGTGCTGGCGGAGTTCACTACCACCATCCCAGCATCACTGTGATTTTGAGCTGCTTCGCACTCATTTTTATGCAAAATGCTGATTATTTCTGTGAAGAGCAGAAATCAGAAGAGTGATTTTAATCATGACTGTGTTAATTTGATGTGAGCTTTGGCTGTTTATGAGCTTTCTCTTTAATGGTGCTAATTGTCAGTTATAATGTGAACACCATTATACAGTAATATACAGTAATTTATTTAGTAAATGAGAATCTTATTCCAAGGACCATACTGCAATATGCCATAGAGACCTCATCCCTTTAATCTTACATGAACAAACTTGCACTGTCTAGGCCAAATTGGTAATAGGAACATCAACTTGGCTTCTGAAATAGCGATGTGATTTGGTACCCACAAGCACCAGCATGCATGTTTTTGGAGAACTCTAGTTCTCCATTTAAAACAAAAAGCAACAAAAAACAAACAAACAAAAACAAACAAAACAAAATCAAAAAACTTTTTACTACTAAAAAATAAAAAAACAACCCACAAAGCATTCCAGTAGAAAATGAAGAGCTAGCACCCTTTCATGTTGATTAATGAGCTTTTATGTTATGTTGATTGATTCATTTCATGAAATTATTATTATAAACAATCTTTTGCATTAACAATTCTTGCTGCTCTTTAAGCATGTTCCTTAGAAGAATTTCCATGTTCTAGTGGTATCTTTGTTCTCGCTCCTTCTTTGATTTTCTTCCTTTTCCCTTTGAGTTATACGTACTAACTTCAGCATTGTCTGGACCTACAGCTAGTTGCTCTAATTTGAATGCTCAGATCTCCTTGCCAAAGGTTATCAGCGTTCATTATCCTACCTCTCGTTGTAACACTTAAATTCTCATGTTTGATTGTCTGCTGTCTGTGATAATATAGATGTTAATGCAGAAGAAAAGCCGTGAGTGGTTGAGGATGGAAGGGACCTGTGGAGATCCTCTGGGCCAACCCCCCTGCTCAAGCAGGGTCACCTAGAGCACAGGATCGCATCTAGGCGGGTTTTGAATATCTCCAGAGAAGGAGACTGCACACCCTCTTCGGGCAATGTGTTCCAGCTCTCCGTCACCTTCACAGTAAAGACTGGAGCCAGTACTGACCTCTGGGGGACACAGAGCTACAGGCCTCCAGCTAGATTCTGCGCCACCCACCACTACCCTCTGAGCTCTGCCCTTCAGCCAGTTCTCAGCCCACCTCACTGTCCACTCATCTGTATCACACACTCCCTGAGCTTGCCTGTGAGGATGTTGTGGGGGACAGTGTCAAAAGTCTTCCTGCAGTCAAGGTAGACAACATCTACTGCTCTCTCCTCATCTACTCTCGTGGTATTCAGTGCCCAAAAGCCTTTATTACAGGGTATAAACCAAGACTAGCTCATATTTTGGGGGTGTATCCTGGCTGCTAGGTCTTCCTATCATCCCTGGAGTGTCATCTACAGTATTCGTCGAGGCTTTTGCCCATCTGAGGATGGCAGAGGATATTTACTATTTAATGTTAGGATTTGGGCTTTTTTCATTAAGATTTAACAAAGTTTTAAGTTTTACCTTGCTGTGTTTTGAGTCTTTAGGTTTGTGTGCATTTTTTTTTCACATACTAAAAGAAGAACAGATCACAGTATGTTTTCTTGATTTCCAGGAGAGAATTAGCACCCTATGTTGCTGTGTTGCAGTTAGGTTTATTATTTCTGGCATCCAGCATATCTGGTAATTGTAATTTTGCAAAGATCTCTGGTGTTGGCTTGAAGCACAAGTAAAGACTAATTGTGAAACAGGGAGCCAGTGCAGGGTTTATTTCCTTATATTCCATTTACTAGTTGCTCTTCAAATTTCCTTGCTTCCATCTGGCAGGATGTAGCAAAGTAGAAGTCAATAAATGATGGAAGGACCCAAAGAGGGCCATTGGGAACGTATCACAGGGAGAGAGTTAGACTGTCTGAAGTAATTTTACTGTAATATTCTCTCTAAGGACTAAATCTACAGTTATATGGGGATACTTAGAGCTCCCAGTGACTTTGATGGGAGATGTGCTGGTGAAACTCTGAGTGAGGATTTGGCTCCAAACCCATGCTGTCTGTGCTGTAGAGTGCTCGGGGAATTAGCACACACAGCTTATTCTATCTTCATCTCTTACAGCACCTCTGACTTAATCATTCAGACATGGAGATGGCTTGGGGATTTGCAAATTTAATTCTTTTTTTTTTTTTTTTTTTTTTTTTTTGTGTCAAACTGACATTTTGCAGGATTTCTAAGTCTTTTCTTAAATTTCTTCTGTCTCCCCCAGTCTCCTACGGTCTAGATAGCCACAGCATACTCTAAATATACAAGGTACTAAAAAGCAAAAAATGTTGCTCAGCCTTACCTTCCACCAGACTTTACCCCTCTTTGCTTTTCATCACTTTTAAAACTTGTTCAGATTTCCTCCTCATGAGGAAAACAGTGTGCTGCAATTTTAATACAAGAAGTACATGAATGTTGGCTGAGCACCTGGCTGAGTTTCCATCACGTTGCACTGTGAGCTGGGCAAGTCAAGCATTATCTTCTAACTGTTTTACTGTTTTATCTTCCTTAGAGTAACGGTTGCACTGGCTCCCCATACTTGTCTTCAGTTCCTCCCATATACTGACAGGAGAATCAGCTGAGACTTAAATTAATGACTTTATTGCAATCAGGGTTCCATTTTAGTGCAGAATGCTTCATCTTGTAGTAGTGAAATATTTAGTCTCCATCTGGCTGATCTTTTCTGCGAATGTCCTATGATAATTAAGAAGAAACATGAGAGGATGGTCTGAAATGAAAATATGTTTAGTGGAGGGGTTAGCCTGTGGGACTGTTCGTGTAAAGACCCAGAAAAAATTTAGGGACTTAACAGCAGTTTGATTTTATGGCTGCATCTTCCTGCTGCTTGCCAGGCCCCAGTAATTTCTAGAGTCATTGCAAATGCTACGATGCATCCGGAGTTTTATTTTGAAATAACTATCCAGTAACACGATCTAGATATTCTTTTCATGTTTGATGGAAATGTCCTGCTTTCCACAAAGGATTTCCACTGTCTTGTTCAAAAGGTCTGAGTCAGTAGCACTACACTGCAATTACAGTATGTTAATGATGAGCTAAGAGTTGTACGTTCTTCTTAACATAAATCCCTGATTTTCAACGTGATTAATTGGAACCTGGAAAGACTGACAAGGAGAAGGAGGATCAGATGGGGTGAAAATAAGAGATAAGAGGCTGGCAGCCAGCTCTTGTTGTAAAGGAGAGTTATTTTGAATAGGAGAAAAATCAATACAAAGGTTGGAGAATTTGACAGAGTTATAAGAGCTACTTTAATGAAAGGTAGCAGATTCAATAGGATTGTTACTTGAAATGTGGGATTGTCTAAGTTAGAAAAATGGCACTGTCTCTCCCCAGCTGTAAAGGTGAGCTCTACGTGCTGAACTTACCGGGTCTTTAGGCCACTGAGTTTAACATCATTCACTGTGGGCACCTGGGGAGAATAGGGAAAAAGTGTGGGAGCTTGCTAAATTCTGTTCTTCTGGAAGAGTTACTTGATTATGGGAGAGGAAGGAGGAAGGCAGCAGGTGATAGTTATTTCTGCTGCTTCACCATGTCAGGTGGCTATCAGAGGATATCTGGCAGGCCTCTGCAAGACAAGGGATGACATTGCGAGGAGATCTGATTTTCTGCAACTTTTAGTGGCCCTGGGTGTAAGGGGCAGGGAGACTTTGAGAGACTCGGTGGGGGGCATTCAGCAGGAACTTTCCTTGGTGTGTCTGTGTCAAGTCTCCTTACCCCAATGGTGATGGTGTTATCTAAAAACATGAGAGGTTCACTAAGTACTCAGTGTTGTCTCTTTCCTGTAGGCAAGTCTGACAATCCTGAACTTTGCAACATCTTCCCGTATAGGTGTATGATCCTTCACGGTTATTCCAGTAGGACCTCCGGAAATAGCAAAGATAGGTAACATTTGGGAAAAGACCAAAAAAAAAAATGTGTTAAGAAGTGATAATGTTTCCTTGGTGCACACATGCACAAAACAAACAAAAAAACCCTTAATGTGGTTAACAGGCTTGTTGGTAGCTTGTCTGCCAGTGTTTCCCGTGGAAGCCTTCTCACTGGGTCTCAAACAGTGGGAATAGATTTCACCAACGTTAATCATGATTTCAGGAAGCAAGCAGGAAATGATTTAAATCGTCTATTATACTGGTGCTTTACTGATTGCATTTTTGTATGTTTTTTTTTTTTTTTTTCTGTAGAATTCTAAGCAGTTGCTGTAATTTTGTACTGAGAGAATAAATTGCGTCAGATTTTATTTTTCCAGTTAGAAGATTCAGAACATTTATTCTTTTTTTTCTGTTTTACCATGTTGAAGAAGTATTTTCTAAGGGATGATCAAAAGCTTGCTTTAACCATAAAAAAGACACATCTTGCCGCCTGTTACTCAAAGGTCCAAAAAAGTTTTTATTAAAAAGAAATTTTATAAGGGTCGCTGAAAGGCTTTTTAATTCTGGGGGGAGGCAGGCTGTGAAATGCATTCACTGCAGACTGTGCTAATCAGTATTATTGTATTTACTTTCTATCTTGCCTTCCTACCTGAATCCCTCTGCTGTCTCTTACATTGTTTAAAAGCTCTTATAGTGTCTCTTCGCTGGGTTTCTGTAGCGTCTGCCCCAGTGGAGTTCCTGCTCTGGGATGCAGCAGTGCTGCTGCTGCTATAACCGCAGGCTTTGCAGGGATGAATTGCTTTGTTTTTTCTATGATAAAGCTTCACATGATGTAAGAGATCAGGCAGCAATATGAATGTAGTCCTTGTTATTTCCCCAGTTCACAGGCATTGTATTTTCCAGACAGGATGGGAAGGTTAACAAAAGTTGAAAAAGGATCTAAAACACTGCAAGTGTTTACTGTCTGGTAGAAATGAAATAACAATCAAGTGGTTGAAAAAGGTATGTGTTTGCTCATGCTTCGAGACATACAGCACTTATCTTTCTGTAAAGAAAAAGCAATTTGGGGAAAACAGTCATATCCCAGAATACGTGTCCTCTCTCTCCCTACTTTTCTACCCAGCTTAATAAGCAAAAATCTTTGTTCTCTAATTAGCTGGGCTTTTCAGTACAAGCCTCAATAGGCCCGTAATGTCCTTTTCTGTCACCATCCCATCCAGGCTGCCTGTCCTCAGAGGGGGCTTTCCTTTATGCTCTCTCTTAGGAGAGCAGTCAGAGCAGGCTCGTATTTCCAGGAAATCAGCAGCCTTTTCTGTTTCCTGCTCACACTGCCTTCAGCTTGCTCACTCCCTCAGCAGGAAAACCTTTGTTATAGTATCCCTTAAAAAGGGCTTGGGTATCGTTGTCCATTGACTATTCAGGAGTTCTTATTAAAACATAGTTCCTGATATACACATTTGTAAGAAATATGAATTTTGGCTTCCTACCAGGATTAGAAATAGCGTTACCAGGTGGGAAAGAGCTTTTCCCCCTGCAGTGAGCTAACAGTTTGTTAATAGTTTATTCAAGCACAGAAAATGGGACCTGGTCTGCCAAAAGACCGTTAGTAACTCCACAGGGGGCTGTTAATTGTCCGGGAAAAGACGATTGAAACTGTCTTCTGAATAAGTTAAGGATGAATCAGTCTTCTCTGGGATAGGGGGCAAATTTGATTTTTGAACAAACTCTCAGACATGGGATAAAATATGGAGAGACAGGAGGTACCTTCCTTACTTAACTCTGAGTGGTGATGCAATTTGAGAATTAAAAATATGCATCAGCACAAGATGTAGCACACATCTGGTTATGGATAGGAGAGAGTGCTTTGGGATTTGATCATGGCAGGGATAGGTCAAATTACTCAAGTTTTGTCATTTTTGTCTTTTAAAGATGTTTTAACTGGGTTCTGTGTTTTGAAATTCATGCTTGCAGTACTACCTGCATTTCCTTTTTACCTTTACTGGACTGCTGAAAGGGTGATTTCAGTTGATTTCAGATTATTTTTATTTCTACGTCAAGCCCTGCCATTCCTTCAGGGTGGCAATCTCTACAACTAAGATGATAAATTCAGAGCTCAAAGCCTGCATGCAGTGCTCAAGGGTTCCCAAAGAGTGACAGATTTAACTTCTTAAAATGTAAAACTACCCATGGATGAGTAGTCAGAATGACAGAAATCATCCAAAAAGAAGAGGAAACCTCTTTTCTTTAGTTTCTTATCACCTTGGTTGAGGAGGAAATTCTCTTCTCCTTTCTCTGAGGTCCAGAGCTTTGTAGGGCAGGCTCTTGAGTAGAGGGTGGCTTCCTGAGTGTTGAGTGACACATTTAATCTTCTGGTGGCACATACCAGGCAGCACCATAATATCCCTTAAGAAAAAGAAATGTCATTACATCCAGTTCAGAACACGAGATTGGAGATAGCGGGAAGGTTTTAAAAAAAGATTCATTTTAAATTCTTTGCTTGAGAGGTCTCATTCTGTTTGGGAGGCAGGAATGTGAGCACTCGCTTAATGAGCTGCATTCAAAAGATGAAATTTCAAGAGAATAAAAATAAAACCCATTATTTCCTGAACATAAATGGAGTCACCCATCCTCAAATCCTCAGTCGTGTCTTTCTCCTCAACCTCGTCTGTTATTTCTCTTGCTCCCAGTTTAACTAGGAAAATTTTTAGGGGCCGTTGCCTCGAGGAAATACCCGAAGTAGATACCCTCAATCATACTAGTCACTGATGTTAAACCACATGCTGTTTACTAAGTAATGTTGAAAGCTTCATGCTGTTGTTGCTGGCACACCGTTTATGAAAGGCCTGTTAGCCCTCCCACTGAACCATATGGTGATTTATCAGTCAGTTTAGTAATAGCAAGACCGAGACCCAAATTGGTCAAAACTGGTCAACAATGGATACTCCTTGTGTCTTCTAATAAAACGTTCTCATTCTTATTCTTTTTGTAGTATAAGGATAGCCAAACACCCAAATGTGATCCTTGCATTATTAGCAGTCACTTCAGGTGTTTTCCCATTGTGATTAAGTAAGATGCAAGTGGAAAGCATTTCTGGTCGTGCTAACACTGCAAGGAATAATTTGGCAGAAGTTGGAAGTGGAAAGGGCAGAAGAAGGGAAATAATTAGCAAGAATAATTTTTGGGCCTTGACAACCTGGTATGTTTTTCTAGCAGTGAATGAATTCACCTGACACCAAGAGATAGCCATCTGATAATAGCACTCATAAGATCAATACATCGATACGTTATCCTTGAAACAGTATTTTAAGTCTATTCTTAGGTTCATTTCTTTACTTCTGTAAAGTTATAGCAATCTGGGATTTGAGATAATGCATTCATTACTGTCTTATCAGCTCTTCATTTACTGTATTTTAATGTATCTACCATGATTGCTGAAGAAGGATGCTCAGTAAGCTTAATCTGCTTACGCTTTAAAAAGATAGGATGCTCAAAAGATTAAACTCAAGCCTCATACAGAACAGGTTTGAGAGCTTGCAGGGCTTACATGGCAAGGCGTTTTGTACACGGGGTATTTCAAACACACTTCCACACTGCTGGCTCTGCAGACCTCGTGGTGTGGAAAGGCGGAGAGCTGGGTACAGCAGAGATTTTGCTTTTGTAGATTGCGATTCTGCCCAGGCTCTGTGCAGCTAATAATGCCAAAATGTCACTAGGTTAAACCTAATGCTGCTTCTTTCTGTTAGTGTATCTTCCTGTTCCACATCTTTTTAGATCCTGGGGAATTATATGTGGGATTGTGATGCATGCCCCCGGACACAGAAATAGTGTGTGCATGCTTGAAATAATACTCATGAAGATAAGCAGCATGTGTAAATATATGTAAATACAGAGAGATATTTAGATCTATGTTTCCTCTGTATAGACTCACCGGATTTCTCCAGATGTGTGTGTTTTGAAAGAATTGAAACCGTACTGGAAATTTCATTGTTAATGAGTGCTGCTGTGAAGGACAGGAGATGTACAGCAGGACAGCATTGTTTCCCCGATTGTACAGTGTACGTGTTCTGTCTCTAGCAAGACTGGAGATCAAGTTGAAAAAGACCTATTTACCTAATAGCAGCAACAACAAAAATTCAAGTTTCTGATAAATGCTGGAAAGAGTTGCAGCGGCTGCCATGTGAACATGTCTCCTGTCTCCTGCCCCATCTCCTGGTGTTGCTTGGTGTTGACTGAGGCAGCCCAAGGGGCTCGGTGCCATCCCTGTCACGTCACCACTGGGTTCACTGCTGGGGGGAAAGCTCGGCACTTTAAAAAAATTGAAGGTTCTCTTCATTTTAAGCAGTTTGTGGCATGAAAGATGGAAGAGGAGATCAGAACTGGCAGGAAGCTGTGATTTGAATAGGACCTTCAATTTGACACATGTAGTGTCCTTAAGAGTGGAGCCGGAGCCTGGTTTCTGCTGACAGGTGTGGCGACAGCCCTGAGCAATGACGGGCACTTCGGTGAATCACTAAATTGATTTGATAATCACTAAGTGAATTTGCTAAGAGCGGGTACTATACACCTTCTTTGGGGCTTGGTTAACCTAGTGACAGCTTGTTTTAAATGTACTTGGAGGTTTTAGTTTATTTTTCCTTTGCTTTTCCCAGCGGAAGCTCTGTGCAGACTTACTGCCAAATAAAAGCAGCAGTTTCTCCTCTTCAGCTGTAAAACTAACCTGAAGACAGCCAGACCTCACTTGTACAATATAACCAGATAAAGGTGATCATCATCGTCAGGCTTATAACGTTTATTTCCCCTTGACAGGGCTATAGTATTTCATCACCATTGCCCTCTCTAGGTGGAAAGCATCAGCACTGCTGGCAGCCTTTGACTTTTCGCCAGGAGCCTTTTCTGACTGCCTTGCTCTGGTTTCCAGCTGCTCTTTCCCAGCTGCTTGCGTGCCCTGTTGACTTTCCCTACGCTTCAGGCACAAAGAGGAGATTTTTCTTTCTCTGGTGGCCCAGATGACCAGTGCTGCAGCACGAGGCCTGCGCCCACAGAGCGGCTGTGGCAGCCCTGTCAGGAAAGGCTGGAAGCACCCGGCGGCCATTTTAATCCTTGGCGTTCCTGCCTAACCTTTAGGCGATCCCTGCAGCTCCTGGTTGGATTCACAGTTACCTCCCCCAGTAGCCCTACTATTTACTGTACTAGTGGAAGCTTGACATAGGACAAGTCTGTCAAATTAAAAAGCACAGCCTCCAGCATCAGGAATACTTATTAAAGCTTATGCTAGTTTATGTTGGAGCTATTCAGAAGGGGGATTTTGCTTCAGGCAGTAATGAAAGGAGATATGATTTGTAGAGGTTTAATACGTATTTATTTTCTGGTTCCCCGGCAATTGTCTGTATTGTTTGTGTGGGTTCAGATTATAAACGTTTATGTTTTTTTAGGTAGCACTTGCTTGCCCAACTATTAAAAATAAGATTTTTTTTTTTTTTTGCTCATATGCATTCGTAATTGCCCTCTGTTCTTAATACATAAATTGAAATTGTGTCCTTCATACCATGATGCTCAAACGATTTTCTTTTCAACAAAGAGTATGTAATAAAGGTTAAAAATGATTTTTGCAATCCATGCATTTAAGTATACATTACTATCTGTTTTAAGGATGGATAATCAATGTAAAAAATGATACTTCCGTGTATTCCTAATAGGTCACTGTGTAAATATCCATAATGGAATCGATCCCTTAGGTTATGGCAACCATTAGTACAGAAAAGGGTTTCACAAGTAATGTATTAGACATTTGCCTTTCATACTTACACGTAAAATGATTATTTATTGATTATTTTCAATCCAGGTTAATGATGTTGAAGAGGTTTCGGTATCTCAATTTAAGGTACTTAAAGTGCGGTTCAAACAGAAATATCTTACCCCTTTCAAGAAGTTCTGACTAATATTTGATAAGTGATTTTTCTCTACGTTGTCTCATTAATATATGCATACATATACATTATGTATAAATTAAGGTTGTTTTGTTCAACTAGAAAATCTTGGTGACACGGTGTCAGCCTGAGGTGATCAGTTTTACTGTTTCTATAGTTTTGTGTTTCTTTACAACAGTAGGTATTGCTCTATTCAAACACTCAGGGGTTCTTCACCCTTCTCAAAGCATGTGTGAGTCTCATTAGTGTTAATGGGAGTTGTGCATTTGCCACAACAGAGAGGAGCATTTTCTTGCTGAGTGTAATTTTATTTTATTTTTTTTTAAACTGGAAGTGTTTCCACAAGTTGACTAATGGACACAGCTACTCCCTTCAGAAATACCCACATAAGCATGGGCATTATTATCTCAGGTAACTAGCTGAGCGAGTGGGAACAGATATGGCTTCTGAAAACAAGCTTATTCCCCCGGTATCTGCCAAGTGCCTTTTCTCACAGAGCTATGCTGAATGCATGGGGCCAGCAGGCAGGAGAGGAGAGCACCCACCAAGCCTGGCACCCCGAAGTGCTCCAGGTTCTGAAGCACACCTCCTGGGGGTCTGCAGGACCTCCACTCACTGAGGGATGATACAACAACCAAGCATCATTGCTTACTGTTGTGAGGTGCAGGCGCAACACCTACCTGTGCTGGTGCTGTTTCAGTAGTGAAATACCACCGCCCTAGGAGGTTGCTTTGGGTGTGTGAGGGTAAAAGGCTGATCCGGCTCAGTTGTGGCACCCCTGGGTGTGAGGATACAAAGGTAGCCCTGAGTAGGCCATGACTGAGAGAGTACTTAGCTGTGGAAGCATAATTACGAGAAAGGGAAAATATTGTGTTTCATTCCAGTTTGGCAGAAAAGGGGTTGCATAGCTGTCAGTTACAGTCGTTTTCTTTAGTGATCAGCTATTGGGTCAGGAAAAATGATTATATTTTTACTGTTACCTACTGTTTTATCTTGAAAAAACTAATTGCTGCCTAGAGCTGTTTAAAACTATGAGTATGAAAAGCACGTATAAAACCAAATTGTATGCTATGACTTGCTTGATTATCATAGAACATTTTGCATTTATAGTGCTTTCCAACTGAATATTACAGAGCACTTTGGCAATATTAATGAGTAGCGGGAAGAACGTACAAAGGTGTGTAAGTGACTTAGGATCTTGCATCCCATTTGCAAAGTGACGTGTCATGTGGATCTAATACTTGGTAGGTGGTGGTTGATACGTGGTGGCTTCCTTGGTTTCTGAAAGACAAGTAGTCCACAAACACCAGTGCATGTATTGGTCCTGGAAAAGCCTTCTCCATTTCTGGCATTGTGTACCCTTTTGGTATGTACATGTATGTGTGTTCATAGCCTAGCTCTCCTACATGAGGAAGTAACTACAAAGGGGAAGGTCTCTCCAGGCAGCCTGTCCCATCACAGTCCAAAGATACAAAGGATGGGTGAGTTGAGACAAGGACAGAATCTGGTTTTATTAAAAGTATAGAACGTTTTCTTCCTCCAGTATTTAACTCTGAAGAAACTGAGATCCAGAAAGTAACTCAGTTTCAACTCAATAGCATGTGTAGTTGGTAAGTTTGCTCCTGCTTGACTGTAAGGCACTTTAAGCAGGAGACAGAGCGCTCTGCAATGGCTTGGGGAAGTAGAGACCTTGGTGTCTGAGGAGCGCGTGTGGTGCAAATGCACCGGTCCTTTCAGAAGCAGGCATCTGAAGGCCCCTGGCACGTAAGCTCTGAGCCTATGAGGTTGCCACCTGCTTTTGAATAAGCTCTCTTCACTGGAAGCTAATACCAACCCTCTGTGCTACTTTAAATTCATGTTCTTCTTGGTGAGAGGAAAAAAAAAAAGATAATATTATGCCATTGTAGTATTTAAGCTTTTTTTTTTTTGGTGAGTCTCCTAAACACTTTCCTGCTGAAATGCAGGCCCTTTTCCAGAGTTTAAGCTTGCTGACAGGAGACTGACTCTTCTTAATTATCTTCTCCAGACCCCTTTAAATTAGTCCCCCAGGGGTCTGTGAACCTCATATTGAAAATGACAGCTTTAATATTTCCTTACTAAATACTTACAGAGAGTTGTCCAGGGATGCTGACTCACATAAGATTACGAATTCCTACTGAAAAACAGAAGTGCCTGATTTTAGGCGGTAATATGCGTGAGGGGATGGGGCACAGTATGGAGGAAGAGGAGAATGGCCATCAAATGTGGCCATGTCTTTATGCATATAGCAAACAGGAGAGTGTGGGAAGGGAAAATCATTTGAAACCATTGAACTCATGCATAAATGTATAGCTTTCAAATAGCTAATTTTTTTATGTCATAAAAGAAAACTGGCTAAGGCTGGTTCCTTTTTTATAGCCCTGTCATAAACTCTGAAAAATGGGGTTTATAATTTATGGTCTGAAACCACCTTAACTATTGCAATACAAACAGCATCACTGTACTGCAGTTTTTCTAAAACGCCTCCGGTGAAAATATTGCAGTGCCATAATTAACTAATACCAAGATCCTGTTTGTGGCGCTTTGTGCTGCTTTCTCCAGAAATATGCAGTTAGCATAAATCCTGGAGGCTCGGAAGATGGTGGTGCTTCAGAATAATCTCACATCACCATGTCAGTGAAGACAGTCACTGATACTGCCTCAGTGACTCACAGAATCTGTCCCATCGCTGGTTGGGCTTATAAGAGTTGCTTTAATACAGAAATTTATATGAAACAGATACACGTGTGTAAAGAAATAATACAGAGGAAAATAGTGTGCATGCTGCCTCCTAATTACTCTGTTTTCAGATATCTCAGCAACATTGATCTTTCAAAATGATCTCTTGCTGGTGGCATCAGTTTTATGTTGGAAAATATTCGTACAATTCTGGCAATGATAAACTAATTACAGACTATACATTTTTAATGATTTAATCTCTTGTCATATTCCTAGAGAGAAGTGATCCTGATTCCAAACAAATCTCCCATGCATGACCAAACACTCATCATGAAATGTATGGTTTTCATTAAACCCCGTTGTTAATACAGGCTTAGGATTGTTTTGTTAAAATGGGGAGAGGTTGGGGAGTAAAAGCACGCTGAAAGATTACTGTAATAATGCTGCAGTAAGCGTTTTGAATCACACAGAGCTCCCAGCAACATTCCACTGACATGTGCCTCCCATTACAGAGGGCTCTTGACAAGCCATATGTAATGCCGGAGCCACATGTGTCAAAGGGGCTTGCAATGGGTGGCAATTAGGAAGACACGTTCGTGTTCCTGATCCCGTGCTAGAAATCCAGGTTTGTGTCACTCACCCCATCTGCATTAGTCTTTAGGTTTAGGAATAATGGTTAGTGGGTCAAAAAGGAGCTTCAAGTGATGTCTTGATGTCTTTTTTTTTTTTTTTTTCTTTTTTTTTTCTTTTTTTGGTATGCGCTAAGATTTCTGTTCTGTGAACTGCTGTTGCGTGAATGCAATTAATACTTTTGTTGCCAGCTCCATCCCATTGCTGTGTGCCTCAGTGGGGGGTCTGCTTTATAATCCTGCATATAAATCCTACAGCAACGCTAGAGTCTGAGGGTGGTGCTGCAATGGGGAAACAAATGATATCTCCTTTGGTTTTTCTGGAGGGACTGGGTCTGTAATCCTCATCAGTAGCGGCTCGTATAATTGTGCAGCAGATCCAGAAGTAGAAGAGGGACTTGGTTCTCTCTCGAGAGCAGATGTCGGAGGTGTTGGAAAGATGACAGGGAAAAACAATTGTTAGAAATTTCTTGTACTTAGGGGAGAAATTTCAGGTAATTTCAGCAAGCTGTAAACATTCCTGCCATTTCGCTTGCATTCAGGTGCCTTTGCCCCTTCCCTGAGAGCTGTTTTGTTGTTTTAATGCCTCCAGTCTTCAGGAAGTCTGAAGATAAGAATGGCATTTAGAGGAGACATTTTTTAAAAAAAAAAAAAAAAAAAAAAAAAGCAAAAAAGCACCTTAGTATATCTGGATCAACTGAGTGCATGCTGATACACTTGTAAGAATTTGAGTCAGATGCACACACATTCACATCGCTAATAAAAAACGGGGCCCATCATTGCTTAACCCGGAGAGGTGCATATGTGGAGGGTGAACTTGTGGTTTTGCTGGCACGCTAAGGATGAAACTATTATTATGAACTCCAATTTTATTAATGTCCTGCAGTATGGAAGGAAGCAACAAATCTGATTTAAGTGAAGACATTTGTCTTGGCAGTGTGATTTACTCCAGGGTTGTAAATTTGACATGATGGAGACTAAAATGTACTGAAACTTAAATTTCTCCCATATCTCACTCAAAGTCAAATGATTTAAATAGCAGGATCTGAGAAATGACATGTATCCTTGGATGCAAATATATTTTGGTGCTGAATATTTTAATTTCACATCTGAGGAAATTTATCAGTTTGAGGATTAAACTTTTAGGAAAACAGGGGGTAGAGTCTCAGAGCATCGTGTGGGGATGCAGCTGTAATGAGCACGTTGCCATACGCTGCAGTGAAGATTTCCAGGGTCCACTAATGATAAAAATAAGCTTTATCAAAGGTGAAGTCTGCTTTGTTGAGACAGATCCAGGTAATACTTCTTCCCTGGCACCGAGCTTCCTCCATCTCATGTGCCATGAGAATCTGTTCAGAACAAAATATTAGTACATGTTAAAGACACAGACATATTAACAACCCAAAACAGAGCTGGGGAGGGGGAGACTCCATTTCGTTGCAGGCAGGAGGCCCCCAGCATGGTCTAACACCAAGACTCCTGCTTGCTCTCAGTCTGGGGGAGATTTTGTGGCATGTTTGTTTAGTCCAGTTAGGACCAGCTTGGGTAAGTGAACCAAACCAAAGTCCCTAACTTAGGACTCTTGGCCCTGGGTTTCCTCTCCATCCAGTGGTGACTTGCACCTTCTGAAGCCCTTGATCGTTTGCCCTGGGAAGGATTCTTCTCCTTCCACCAAGGAAATTTACAGGAACATCACCTTCTTCTTGCACATGTCAAAGGTGTCTGAAGTTAATTTTCAGGCTTTGACTTTTTAGTTATCAGTAGGGAGACTCCTTTCTTCTGATGAATTGAGCCCAGTGGGTATATGGCATAAGTCTAATTCTCCAATTCATTTCCAGAGTAGTGTCTTTAAAAAACCTCCATATTCTGGAAGTAAAAATGAAAGCTTGAGTTTAAATTCTTTTTATTATATTTTAAGATAGACCAGTGACTTTTACGGCTTCACCCTGTGATTCCATGAAATGGGATTAATTCCGTAGTAGCACTGGACCTGCTCTGTCAGTTCAATAAAAGTAATGTGGACAATTTCAGTCTATTACTTTTAAATTAACTCAGCCCATATGACTCTTCCTAATACACTGCCACCTTGTGAAAAACAGGGTTGCGTTTTATTGATTCATGTGATAGATGAGAATATTAAGTGTTCCCTGGCAAACAGCACCCCAAACAACACAAGGCTCTTAGGCATGCCAGGACTGGGGAACTAATTATGCTGAGACAGGAGAGGTTATTTTACTCATAAGTTGTAAAGTGGAAAAATATTAAAGCAAGTCTAGAGCTTAACAAAAAAAAAAAAAAAAAAAGAAAGAAAACCCACACCTCTTCTCCTTCCCCCGCAGCCTGGCTGATATATTTTGTCTTGCCATATTTTAAGTTGGTTTCTGAAAATGCAGAGTTTAAGAAGGTCATTGAGGAATGAAGAAGAAAGAAAGCAAAGCAGAGAAAACCTCAAGCCAGTGAAAACGTAAGGAAATGAAGAGAGGCCCTTGTAGCATAACACGCCTGGTATTTCAGTGCAGCTGGTAGCCCTGTTTCCCACAAAGGAGAGGGGTGAACAGGTATTGCCCCTTCAGCAAGAAAAACTTCTCAGAAAGGTTGCTTGTTAAAATTTCACTCAGTGAAAAATGAAGTCTGAAAAAGCTGGTGTGATGATCCTTTGAGGACATTAGAATAATTGTAACAATAATGCATTAAAATGTCACCAGGGGAAATGATTAATTGGAATTGTCTTCATTTTTCTCCTCCGTTTGCTTGCATTCCTGTCCTTAGTTTCCCATACAAAAAATAAATAAATAAATAAAAATAGTAACATGCAGTCCTAGCACTGTATGTGAAGTCCTTTATTACTGTACAGTGACATACATGAAACCTTGCTACTGACATTTGTGGACTTGTATGCCTACTCCTTCACTTGCCTTATTAATGTTTCGGCTTTCAGCATAAAAATTAAAATGGTGAAAAGCACTGAAAATTTCAGATTATGGCAGTGACGTTTATCATTCTCTAACAAAATGCATGGCAGCTTGTGTGCTGGCTGTTGGTTTGTTCTTTCCACCACGGAGAACCTAATTTTCAATTACTTTTATTTTAACTTTTGTCCTAATCTACCGAGGCCTAATCCAAGCAGGCACAGCGTACAAAACAAAGATCAGCAGTAGAGGTGTCCTGTGCTCATGTAGCTCTAAAACAAAAGCAAGGTGGGAGTAAATGACAGACAGGTGTAAGAGGAGTAAGAGAAATTGGGAGCAGGAAGTTTATTTTCATGAGTTCTTGCCTTTGCTTGCTGGCTAACTCCTCCAGATGCCCAGCTTTAAAAGAGGGTGTGCTGGGCCAGCATCAGAAACCTAATGTTGTGTGGATGCATCTTCCCTCTGTGCATTACCCTTTATAAAATCTATATGGCATTAAGGATTGAAAACTCATCCCAGCATTTAAAAAAAAAAAAAAAAAAAAAAAAGGGGTTCTGTATTTCATCAGAAGAACGAGAGGAGAGGAAAAAAAGAAAGCAACATTACAAATAAGTAAAATAAGTAATCTGCTGTTGCTTTAGGCATGTTTCTGCTCATTTTAGTTCGTTGTCATTCAGTTTGATTCACTGAACTGATTCAATTTTAATGGTTCACTTATGCATGCAACTACCTGGAAAAAAGATTTCCAAAAAAAAAAAGTCCCTGAAGCAAATCTTATTGAGATTTTGGTCAAAAAAGATCATAAATAAGCAGAAGTAAGAGCAAAAGCTAAAGCAATATGGCACGCATCAAGTAAAAAGAGAGTACAATATGTGAACTGAGGAGTGGGAAACAAACATGAGCAACAAAATAAAGTTGAAAAATAGTACCTAAGGTAAAAAGTCAAATTCAATATGTTTTACAATTACACAGGAGAATGAGTTTTTTCAACCTTTAGTTCTTTCTTTATTCAGCTAATTTAAAGACGACAAGTCTGGAAGGGTATCTCTTCCAAGGCACCAGCAGTTTCTCAGAGCCCTTGCTGAATGCAGGAAAATTTAGCAATAGGGAAAATTGCATATGCTAAGAATATAACATGATGAATATGTTGTGTCACATACATACCATCTGTGAGTTATTCTGATAGACAGAACAGCTTGTCTGCCAAATCCTGAAACATGGCTTTGATTAGTGCATACATTGTAGAATAATCGTCTTGGGGGCTTTGGGGGGAATTAAAGGGTGACCTTGAACTCATGCTTTGAAGGTCATGCCATCTGGGGCTGCGAGGGTAGCTCCCTACCTCTGTAATTAGGTCTTTCTGTAATGAGGGCTGCAGAACAGAAGTTTTCACAAATGAGGCTGACAGCAGTTACCTGGGAGAGGAGAAGGGCAGCAGGACGTGACTCCTGGAGACAGGCCCATGGGTTTTTCCCTGTGGACTTCACGGTGGCTGTAAAACATGAGGTTTTGTACCTGGTGCTTGATACTGAGGGACAGCATCGGGGAGGGGACTTTTGGACTCAGCAGGCCTGTAGCTGCTGGCAGAGAGGTGTCCTGTGGGCCATCATTTATAGCTGGCCCCACGGCTTTGCAGATGACCTGCATTTGTGGTGGTCACAACGTTCCCTGCTTCTTGACTCCATTGTGAACACTTACACGTGGGAGGATGATCAGCCCATCAAGGATTTGGTCCTTGCTTTTCCATCTTTTAGTACTGTTGGAAGTTAATTTCATGTGTTAGCATTTACTTAAAGTTGTTAAACATTAGCCTGGGTTTAGAGAAACCCTCGCTTTTGTGCAATAACATGATTCAGCTGTGATGGCTGTTACAGTAAACGTGTCTTATAAAAGAGGTCCCTTCCTGAGCTCCAGTGCCTATAAATATTAGCTTTATTTTTATAAGTAGTTGCTTTTTCAGCAGCATAGTAGCTGTAACCATAAAAATGCTTAATAAGAAATTCCTTCTTAGTTGCTGTTTATATGGTTAAATGTTAAAAAGAAAAAAAGAAAAAAAAGCATTTCCTGAATAGCCCTTAACATTAAAAGTAAGTTCTAAGCAATTGTTTTTCCCTGCTCTGGGGAGAGAGTCATTCTGCAGAATGAGACTGACCACGGAGTGCTTTCTTTTTTCTCCTTTTTTTCCTTCTTTTATTCCTCTTTACCTCTTTTTTCCCCTCTCTTCCCCTGCCCCAAGTAAACTCTGCCTTTTGAGTCCAGTCCCAAGGTGCTTTGAGTTCTGCTGCAGAAAAAGTAAACAATTTGACTGGATCCTCTACCAAAACTATATCCCACCCTGTGCTGCAAGTGGGGTTGTTTTTCAACTTTTGCAGAGAGAAGAAAATGTATTTTTAAAACTTTCACACTGTGTGTTGTAATTGTTTATTTTGGAGTCCGCATTAAAAGAGAAAAAAAATGGTCATCAGCAAGGAACTTATCACTTGGTAACCAGAAGGCATCGTGAAACTGCAAAACTCATTTCCATTGTCTGTTTGATTTGATCCTATAAAAATTGTGGTGATGAACATAAGCAAGCATAATATATTCTTTCATTATGCATCCATATTTATTTTGTGTAATAGGCAGAAAAAAGCATCCATGTCTCTAGCAGTTTTCGGTTTTAAGAATATTTTTGTTGACTTTAATATATATGCATATATAACGTTATGTATGGATACTGTGTTGTCTCTTCAGAGGGTTTTGTTTCATACTGTTAGGGTTTAACTCCAGTAGGCAGCTGCCTACGCTGTGTCCATCAGGGGGTATCGATCTTTCCTGAATAACACCTTTAAAGAAGAACTTCTAGTGGCTTGCACAACTAAGTTTCCTTCAAGCACCTAGGGAAAGTCAGTAGCTGGCCTCGAATAAGAGTTGTGATCGGAGTAAAATGACTTGTGATGTGCTATTAGGTTTCATTTGCAGAACGCCCCTGAAGATCACCCCGTGGAAGCTATGGCTGGTTATGTTCTCTGTGGTGAAGTTTATAGCATCCAGTCAAAAAGTGCAAATGAGTTTTGCAGTTTCACTGCTTCCATATGTGTGTGTCCTTTTGGTGCAGGGTGCAGTAGATACCACAAACTGTGGAGAGAATTTGCTGGTAGATACACATTGGGACCCACCAGAATGCCTTTGCCAAAAACAGATTGTGGCCTCAAGTCATAAGTGGTAAATGCAAATGTAAGAGCATTAGAGTCATATACCATAGTCCAGTATGAAAGACTACCATTTTTACCTTCAGATGTCTTCTAGGTGCTTCCTTGGTCACAGCACAGTGTACATGGAAAGAGAGGAAAAAAAAAAAAATACATATTCTGGTTGGGATGGGAAAAGTGAGTTTCCCCAGGTAGATCAAGGTACTAAAGTTGGATCCAGCGTTGGCAGAGACCCATTCTGTGGAAGACCTTGTGTTAGGAGAAAGTGTTCCAGTCCTGAATCAGAAAGCTTGGTAAAACCAGGTCTTAAAATATGCACTCAACTCCAGAATAGCAGATGCTCTCCACTCTAGATGCAGTGTATTGGAAGAAGTCTGCATTTTTTTTTAGCTGCTGCTAAAATAACATGTATTGCATTTCAGTTTGGAGACTCTTTTCAATTCAGGAAGAAGTTCCCCAGATGGAAGGATGTGAATTATTTATGCAATGTTTATCTCAGGGTTTACTTCCCATCACAACCAATTAAGGCTATTTCATTTCATTAGAACTAACACTTTCACATTGGGGAAATAATTTATCTAAGGAAAATGTTATAGTATCCACTACTTAAAAGCTTGGGAGCTTCCATCAATCATAGAGTCCTAACATTTTTCTAAAAACTTACAAGATAGAAAAGGAAAGATTTTCCTATGCTAGGGCTTGCCAAATCGAATTGTAATTAATTGGATTTTAACAAATTAATGTTTTCATTCTTTTCTTCCTACTTAGTAGGAAATGATGGGAAACAGAAATGGTGCCCTGTGACCTCAGTCTTACAGTCCCTTAAGTCTCGACTCATTTTTATCTTTATACATAGAGCAGAAAATGAACCTTTGCTCCCACTGAATTGTTTTAAGATGTTTTTGCATGAGCAAAGACTGAGATCAAGCATCACAAAACCAGATTGAATTGTGAAATAAAATTGGCCGCTTGGAATGTAACTCTGCATTTTAAGCGGCTGTGTTTGTACGGCGGTGACGACTCTGCTTTAATTCTTGTCTTTGTTCCACTTCTGCTGCCAGTGTCTCAGTGTGATTTGTGCAAAGTGCATCATTATGTACCTGTGATAGCCAAGGCATTAAACTGAAAGGTCTTATTATTATTAATTTTAGGACTATTTTCCAGCTGAGATATTGCCAGGTCTTGCTGAGGTTTGAGCAGATTAGATTAGGTGTTCTCGTGTAGACCTGCTCTAAGTGAATAGTGTCAGTCCTGGGGAAGAGGGGAAGGGAAAAAGAACTGTCACTTGACAACTTCACTTCAGATCTTGCTTTAATTAATTATGATTGCTAGAAAAGCCAACTTGTGGAATCTGAGAACATAAGGTCTGGTCAAACAAATCGCTGCCCGTCACTGCTTTTTTTTTTTTTTTGCCTGGAGTCACAAGGATGCCAATCTTGAAATATACTAGGAAAATAAAGGCAAAAATAACCAAAGTGGCAAGTATACACCTTTATCTTGTTCTGTTACTGGCTTAAAATTGGGTAGCTGACTTTTCTGGTGGCTCTCTGTGAAGTCTGCATGAACAGTATGGCAGCCTGAGTGTTAAAATATCGATTTGCTCTTGTGGCAGGCAGAGTTCTTGCATTATCCCCATCTTCTCTGGGGATGGGCACTAACAAAGGCCTTCGGAAGGCATTCAAGACTAGTTTGCAAACAGATAAAATTTCGCAGAGTTTTATGAGTAGACTGTCGTGGTCTAACAATCAGTGATTGTAATTTCATGCATTTAAGGGGAAATAAACATTGTTTTTCACAGCATCCTGCTGAAAAAGGATCTATTGTTTCGCTAAGCTTGTGGGCGTATGTGTGTGTTTATTTATGTGGAAGCTCTGAAACTTTTAAAACTATTTGCACATAACTACTATTTCTTAGTGAGATGCAACAAAATTCTGCCTGTGATGGGGAGGATCTAACAGTGGGTGAGATTCCTTTATATCAAGGATTTAGTAAAATGCCTGACATTATTACTGTGGAGGAAAGTTCATCCTTATTTATGCCTTGCTGCTGTTAACATGGAAAAGAGCAAGATGATAGTGATTACAAACTCCAATCTGCATGTGACTGTAATTGGGATGTGATGTGGAAGGAAGGAGGAGGAAATGTCACCTGAGTTAAGTCAGCTCCAATAGTTTGTTACATTATGCATTAGGTCTTTAAACCATCTTCTCCCCAGATAAGTTTGCATATCTGGTTAGGCTGAAGAAAATCCAATGCAAGAAGTAATTCTTGCCTCTTTTTCAAAGTTCTTTCATCTGAGCAGAAAATGCTGTACAGAATTTCTGTGGTTTCGTGGCTTCTGTGGTTGTAGAGTCTTTTGAACCAGGCTATGTGTCTGTACAAATACCAACCACGGAGGCTGTCCCAGGTCTGAGTGCTTTACGCTTGAGTAGGTTCAAACTGAGCCACCTGCATCGAGCCTCGCTCACACCACCGCATATTTTCAGCATCCAGCTTTCTAAGGCTTGATCCATGTCAAACACAGCATATTTTTAAACTTGTTTTATCAGTGTGGCTGCAAAAAACAAGTATCTCGGTGATATAATGAAGACAGCGCACCTCAGCCTATTGGTTGTGCTGTGTAATTGTTTATAATTTATTGCATTCGTCTGGGATTTGTCAGGTTGTGCACGTTCAAATGCATTATGTTCTGCAAAGGTAATTTAATAGAGGAAAGGCTCTATGTGTCCATGAACATTCGTGCACTTGTCTAGCAGATTAAGTTTGATATCACATAGTAAAAGCGGTGTGATCTTTGTGTGTGTGGAGGCTGGTAGTGTTACCAGCTTTTGAACATCTACAGATGGAAGAGTGGCTTTTCGAGGAGCATGTAAGTACAGAAATCTCAAGTCTTAAACTTCACGTGGTAGGTCCAGACATCCGAAAAATGAAGTTGCTGTAATCGTAAGACAGGGTTGAAAGGAGATGTTATCTGTACAGCTTGCATCTCAATACACCAGAGCTTTGTTCCAGCTGGTCTCAGTACCATGTTAAGACACAACAGCACCAGAGGAGCTCTCCTGATGACTTTGTGATCCACAGAAGCTGAAGCTAGGCATAATATAGCTGTTTGGAGAGAAATCCTTCACAAGTCAAAGTCAAGGCCAGACCGAAGGCCTGGACGTGTGATTACATCATGCTGTGAGAGCGTGCTCCTGGGTGGCCGTATTCAGCTCAGTTCCGATAGCGACCACCGAAGAAGTATTCGTGGCTGAACCTCACACACGGACTGTTTTTCCTGTGTTTTTCAGACCTTCTTTGGCACAACAGGGCTTAGCAGAACAGCCACGCAACTTTATTTAGTATTCAGCCAAGCTTCAATTGTCAGTGAGGTACTAATGGAAATTTATCGCACGCTGAACCCAAAGTGACATATATATATGTTAAAATGCTGTGTTTTATTGCACACCTAAAAATACTTCACTGTCCTTACTTTTTGAGCTTTTTTTTTTTTTTATGTAAAGCCCTCAATCATTGCTTAAAATCTGGCACTTCCATATTAATCTTTCTCTTTTTTAATGTAACTTTTTCTAACGAGGAAGAAAGTACAATGGAAATTTTTGATCACCAAGTTATCAAATCATTCATCTTATTTTCATTCGTCATTCAAAGCAGAATTAAGTAGAGGAGCTTTTCGTGATGCACTGTCAAATGATGATGAAATTACTTCACATTAGGGGGGTCAGATAGTCAGCTGCTACAAATTGGCCTTCCTGCAGTAATTTTAATTTATCTGTGTAAAGAGATGGCCTCTTCTATGTCTTATCAATGGCTGCTGTTGAAACGAAGCTGGGACATTGAGTGAATTTAGCATGAAGGTAAACACCATCTGATATGGTTTGCTTTGGAGAGCTTGTAATCTCTAAAGACTTCTGAATGCCCCTGAGAGGTAAAATGATGTCAGGGTGAGGAGACAGGTATTTTCATGCCCTTTGCTTCCATCCTACTGCTTTTGACTGTGCAATGGCAACCTTCTCCTCTACGGAGCAACATGCTGAATTGCTGTGTTCACAGACCTCTGGAGACCAGAAAATGCAAATTTCTTTCTTTTTTTTTTTTTTTTTTTTTTTTATTAGCAATAAGTAATATGCAGGCAGGCAAGGTTTTAGGGAAAACGTCTTTAGGGACCATGAATAAAGGCCAGCATTTTATACAAACGGGAGATCTGCTTTTTCCTGATATTCTAGACCTTCATGTGTTACAAAAGGCAGGTTCACCTGAAAACTCTTTCCCTAGCCATGCCTCGATTCACTGGTGTGAGTTGGGATTTAATACTCTTTCTGTTCCCTGTATTTTTCTCCTCGGCAATTCTTCCCTAAAATGACAGAGGGACATTCTGGAGGGACAGAGCAATTATTCCCCGCCAGTTAATCTACGAGGCTTATGGCGTTTCCAGGAGTTCCTGCCCAGTGTTATTTGTCCCACCCAGTTATTCTTCCTTTTATATGTTTTCCTAAACAGTTTTCCCTGTGAGTCTGAGTATTAATTTTGCTCTTAAGTAACCTCTGATAATGTTTGGAGGAATAAATTTCCATACCCTGCCTTATTAAAGGAAGTATGAGGGCCTACCCCCGGATTTTCCAAGAGTTGTCTTTTAAGCCCAGCTAACAGGTGAGAAAAAATCTGCCTGTTCTTCATCTGTACTAGGACTAAAATGGAGTATAACATATTTATCACCATCTTTGTTAAGTTTCTGAGAGATTTAATAGTCCCCAGAATTGTTCATTTCTTAAGAGCTATGTGCTATTAAACTGAGGCATTATTTAGCAATTGGTGCTGTCTCAAGAGGATAATTACTCAGAAGTATCTATTTGAAAATTCATCTACTGCTAGTTGTATAAATGTCTACAGTGCCTGAAGTATTTAAATAGTAAGAGGGTTTATGATTAAAGTTTCCATATTACAATATTTAACAGAATGGTGGATTTCCATTAATACTGTGCGTGCTTAGATCCCAATGCTGGTATTTTCTCAGTGACTCATGGGAATTCATACCTTCTGATATCAATCCCATGGAGTAAATGAATGCAGGTATTTTGTGTGTCCCGGTGCGTCCTTGGATGCAGGAATTAATTCAGAACAACTCTCAAGTCAAAAAATCTCAGCTCACCTGTGTGTGGCACTGCTGGCTTTGGAGGAACCTCACAGCTGCTGAAATGGTGGCTGCCCCTGCTGGAGCTGGTGGAAAAGTGCTTTGTGAAGGAGGACGGTATTTGAACAGGTCCACAGTATTTGAACAATACCAGCGAAATTGGTCTGTCTTTTACTTGGCCACTAAATTGCAAAAGAAGTTGTATGGGTGGTGTGAAATCTTGGAGAATTCGAATGAGGGTCAGGTTTTGATGGAATTGGTCAGAGTGCCCTGTACTTATTATAGGGACTGACATGTCATCACACAAAGAAGGATCACGCAAGTCTCATTTTCTAGTTCAGTCAGGTTAAAATAAGCCTGAGCACGCATATATAGTAACAGACATTAAATTAGTTATCACAAATTAGTCAGTGTTCCTGGAGTCCTTTCAGACAGCTCCCTGCACGCAAACTCAGCGGTAGCAGAACTGCAAATACGAAGATTAGAAATTATTTTGAAAAGAATAGGAGCAACAGGAAAAAATCTTTACTCTTCACTTGATCTCCTGGGATCTCAGGACCCCGTAGTACCAGTGCACTGACTACCAAGTGACTGGGTGTCCTGGGAACACGGTCATGTTGTGAGTGTGTTGTGAGCCGCTCAGAGCAGCGGCATGGGAAGCTCCCAGAGCCTCCTCGGACACCTAAATCCTCAACAGCCCTTTGGGGTGAGAGATACAGAAGCTGTCTCTTCTTTGGCTGTCTTTTCCTTCTCCCCACCTCACTTCCTTTCCTATCTCTTTCTTCCTTCAGTTTAATACAAGTCTGGCACAGTAAGCCCAGACACGCTCCCTTCACAGCACTGCTGTGATCCCCTGACCAGCGAGGCAGGGAAAAGCTGTGCCCTGTGCCACCTGGCAGAAGTGTACCAGGTGCTGTCATGGTTGATAACAGCCACATCTTTGCCTGTTTTCCACAGTAATGAAGTTGCACATATCAGTCACGGAAGCTATGTTATCTGCCTGTGCATTTCTTTTCTCTTCGCTGCTACACTTTATCTGCAGAAATGGGGACTGGTCTCCACAGCTCTCAATAATCTCACCTGCTTTTCTGAAGAAGAATGGTTGTCACCACGTTTAATACCAGCTAAAGATTGTCCGTGTAAGAAAAATCCGTTCCCTAACAGAGATGGGGATAAGGCATATGGTGAAACTCAAAGAGTTAATTGGTTATAGTTGAAACTCTTTATTTTTCTGTACTGCGCTTATGTTTTATCCTATAGCTTTAATGAAAGGCTAGAGAGATGCTTGAATTATTAGTGTTGCCATGGAGTTGAGCAGGCTGGGTTTATGCTTGCAACTCAAACCAAGTTTGTTCAGTATTACAGAAGGACAGGGTCACGTTAACACCTTAGCCTATGACTCTACTTACTCTGTTTTATTAACATGAGGGAGCCAAAATGTTGGATGCTTCTTCCCCTTGACTCACAGGCTGTGCTGCTGGAGGGCAAAACGAGGCTGTGGGTCACTGGTGAATACTGCTATATGAACAGGGAAGTTCAACTCCCTCAAGATCAAGCAGATGACCTTACAGCTGTTGGATTCGGGTCATACTCACCACCTTTTCTCTATGGCTATGTGAGCAAGACGCATGCTTTTATTAAGTGAATATGGGGATTATTGAGTAAACACAGGATTTTGTTATCTAGGCTCTAATTACAAACCTGCAATATTTCTGTCATAAATTGACCTGGAAGACTTCTCTTAGTGAAGCATTAGCGTTAGGTACTGACAGTGTTTGGAGCGTGCGTGCCAGAGGATGCTGTGGAAGGAAACCAGGCATACTAGATTAAGGAATGAAGCTAGCCAGGGTAGATGAGGAAAGCTTTAAAAAAAATCAAAACAAAACACAACAACAACAACAAAAACCACCACAACCTGCAATAGGATTTGAGCAGTCTGCCAGGCAGAAGACCCTCACCTTCTGCTTTTTGTGTGTTCTGTACATCTAGAGGTGATGCTAGGTCCCAGTTTAAGAGAGATTGCAATAGGAGTTCGTCTCACACTGTGCTTATTTCGTTCATCTGGTGAGGAGGATCCTATCACTGTGGTTTTGTTGTTGTTTTTCTTTGTTTTGAAATGCCCCCAGTATCAAACAATAGCATATTAGTGACTTTCACTAGTTAAGTGAGGAAATTGTTGTTTCCTTAAAACAGGACATTTTGGAATATCCTCTGGCTATGCACTGTCAGCTGGCGGGTCATGGTCAGGGGTGTATGGTTAGGGCACTGCTGTTCCCACGGCTTGTTATTGCACAGTAAGTTCACTTCAAAGTTCTCTTTGAGATACCCTTCTGGATTTAATCTCCTTTCAATATTTGAGTGCTCACCTTCTTAACTGTTATTACAATTGTATGAAAGTTTAAAATTTAAATCAAGGCTTTAACTTTAATTCTATTTTTTTGAGCCATGGTGTATTTTAAATAAGTGGTGTTATATTTGAACAGTCTGCTTGGCCGAACCTTGCTGACCAAGACTGAGGTTTATGCAAGTAGACTTACCTCAGATTTGTCACTCACAATGCACGTTGTTACAAAAAGGTTAAATACAAGAAATATAACTTTTATAGACCATAGGCTATAAACAGACTCTTAAATGAATCCGTGATTTGTAGGTTAATATTTGAATTTCTAACTTCAGTGCCACACTTTTAATATATTTCAGGCTTCTTGATCCAAAGCTTACTTTATATTCTGAAGGCGTGCAATTGTTTGCTGTAATCTCAAGAGAAGATAAGCATGACATCTGGTTCACACCTGTGGTTTTAGGGATAAGAGCATAGCTGCTTTATGTATTATTCAGGGCACTCTGTTGAAACTGCAAGGAATTTGACTCTTTGAGGCCCTTTGTCCCCAGCTTTTTATACTTGCTAAAAGTAAACATGAAATATAGGAGTCTTCTCTCAGTGGGTGTTGAATAGACTATTTATTCCAACCTATGCCTGCTGCCAGAAGGGAAATTAGTTATGCAGGTTAATTATCAGATTTATGATAAAGACTTCACTTGTGCAACTCCCGTATTTCAGAAGTTCCACTGAGGCATTTCGTGCTGCCACAGAACAACGCCAGAAGTGAGGGTAATGGTGACACTCGTACCGATGTGCCTTTGGGTCATGGGTTATACTCTCAATGGTCCCAGGCAGTGGGGCGCACACTGCCTGTTGTGTTTCATATTTCCACTTTCCATTCATGGTTGCAGGCACAAACCAGCTGTCTGGGCTGCTGGAGACAGCAGTGGCATGAGCAAGAATTAATCTGGTCGGCTGCTTCTAAAGCCAAAGACACCCAAAGTATGGAAAAATGCCAGTGGCTGAAGCCAGACTTACACGTTGCCCATACCAAGGTGAATTGTTCAAATACTAGATGCTGTGGCTGAAGAGGTGCTTTCTTGAAATATACATGTGAACCAGGGTGGAAGTGTGACTTCTTGGCTTTAGACTTGTGTTTATCATTAAAATGATGAGTAGAGGGAAAGGATGAAGCTGGCACAGAGCCTTGCGAGCAGGAACACAACTGTGTGTACCTCCCACAAGGAGTATATGCTGACAACTCTACCGAACATAAACCTGTAAAAGGTGAACTCAAATACTCACCAGTAGCACTGTTGTGTTCATCGGGAGTCTGAAGAACTTTGAGGTGCTTTTCTTTCAAGATCAGTGGGCCTTACAAAATTGGAAGTGTTAAAGCAAAGCGGTTGTTTTATTCACATGATGTAAGGTGATGCCACAAGTGAGCAGCAGGTTCAGAGGCACCAGGGGAGTCTCAACGTGGCATCTGCAGGCAGGTACCAGTGTGCGAGCGTGGGAGGTGGTGAGAGCTGGATTTCTGTTTCTGCTTCATAGGCATGGAAGAATAACTCTGACATTTAGCAAAGAATGTGTTTGCAAATGGGTTTGCAGATGTGACAGTGGACAAGGTTTTAAGTTAAAAAGGTTATGCAATTTCTAGAGCTTTAACCTTTCTGTCAGTTTTGCTGCTTGCTTGAATATTTTGCTTCTTGCCTTGCTGAGGTCCAGTTCTTTTTGATTTGCTGCTGTTAATACAGAATCATGTCCTTAACGAGCTGGTGCTAGTTGTATTCTGCTCCTGTGTGCGTGTCTGTACACAGTTACCAAGTCAAGGAGCTTGCAAATTTCTTGACACTACAGTTCAGGTAGTGCAGACTTCACTTTTTACTCAGGTGAAACAGTCAAAGGGGTAAGAAAACAAGCAAAAAAAAAAAAACCTATGCAGCACACAACACAATTTTCGATTGTGAGTACAGAGTTATTGCAGGCAGGGTTTTCCAAGAGACTGGTGTGTTTAGGTAGGCAGCCTTGGGGGCTGGGAGGGATGGTTAAATTTTAATTCTTCAAGAGATCCTGCCTTTTGGAAAGGCTGTAGCATACCCTCTCCTTGTGTGTTAAGCCCATTTGAGGAACCTGAAATAAAATGCCCCTATTATGCAGTTTCATAGAAAAAATCCCTCTCATGTTAAAGCTGGAGAGCTAGGGGCATCCCTGCAGCGCGGGGCTGTTTCACCTTCCTCCAGAAATCTGCAAGTCTGCACTGAGACCTCTGATGCTGAGCACCCAGCTTGCTTTGTCAGAAAAAAGCTGTCTTTGGGATCATGATGCTGCCTTAAATAGACGCACATTCCCCCAAATACAGGAAAACCCGTATTATTTTTACCCTCTGTTATGAAGCCCTTCAAGTAACTCCGGGTAAGCCCTTCTCATGGGCTGATTCTGATGTGATTGCCCATACAGTTCACAGCTCATAAACAAAAATAGCTCTGCGAGTGTGCAGCCCGGAGGATTTCACATCCCCTTGGAGATAGGAATGGCCTTTTGCCCAGCAAAATGCTTCGGAAAACGTGCCCCATCTGCTGCATGGCTTTGAATCCAGAGATGCAACAAAACTATAAATATCTCAAAATTTGTTCTGAGGCATTTTGAAGATCATTAAACCTCGTGGAAGAGCTCGCCTTCTCCCAATAAAAAAAAAAAAAAAGAAGAAGAAGAAGAAGAAAGAAACAAAAACAAACCCAAGACCAACTAAACCACACAGGATGTTCTGAATTTCGCAGTACAAAAAGAATAATTTACACTAAGATGTGAGCTCTCAGAGGATTGAATGCTCACACTAGTGCATCTTTAAAGTGAATGCTATATGAAATTGTATTAATGACAATTGCTAGGAAGAGCATGCTTTTGTAGGGTTTATTTTTAAAGTGCAGCTCCTTTCTTTTCCCCGAAGAGCACCAGAGTGTTTCTGCTGGGAAGTCCCAGCAGTTCTCTCCATTCAGGCAACACTTCTTTATGTTTAAGAAAGTAAATGGATTCCTTAAAGACAAGCTGAAATATGGACAGTCTGGGTATTTTGGAGCTTAAAACTGTGTTTTCAGTAGTTTTAGTTCTCTTTATAGGAAGAACATGGGAAACAGATGAAGAGATTTTAACAGTCTCTGCGGGGTTGAGTTCAGAGCTATTCTGTTCATGCAGTCAGTCCGTCCAGCTTGTTTGTAGTTGCTGTGGCATTTGGTGTTTAGCCACTTCCTAAATTGCCTGTTTCATTTTTTCACCCCCGCCAGCAGCTAAGTACTGGTTCTAATTTTTCCACTCGGACAGTTTTAGGAAGCAGTTTGTCTCTCGCTGAACTGTGGTCTCAGCGTTGCGAGCTCCCACACATGCACGCTCACCGTCTCGCTTGGAGCATGCCGCCCTCGTGTTGTGGCTTGACAAAGCTCCTGTGGGAGAGACGCAGAAATCCTCGATAAAGAAATCAGAAAGTCTCTGGTGGAGTCGGAGCGTGGCACCAGAGCTAAAGACCAGGGAAAGACCCCAGCTGATCTCCTGGAGCCTGGGGAGGGGCACTGAGGCTCCTTGCAATAAATGTCTGGACTGAACTCCAGCAATGTCAGCTCTGTGTCAGATACGAGCCATGAAGAAGTTGGTAGTGGTTTCCAGAGGCAACATGCTGTCTCCATGAGGTATGCATTTGACCCTCCCTTACTGCAATACCAAGCAAATGAACAACAGCCCCAGAGTTTTCCATCCCCAACACCACTCCAAACTGGCAGTTGATGTCGTGTGTTTTTCACTTTTCTTGTAATTCTTCCCGTTTCTTTCCAGTCTTAAATAATTTTGTCAAGAAAACATCCCGTTAAAGGAGGGATGGGCAATGACCTCAGGTTACACACGATGAAAAGAGGTCCAGAAATGGGCAGTGATTTATTTATCCAAGACAACAGAAGCTCTGTAGCAGTGCGGGAAGGTGACCCTTTGCAATCCAGGGACTAGTAGCAGTAGGTTACTGCTGCTTCTCGAGGCACTAAGAGACCCGGTTAGTAGGAAATATTCATACTTCTGCCCAAAGATCAGAAGCCTGGGCTGTTTGTCTCTCATGGGTTTTTTATGGGTTGCTTAAACTTTTCAGGAGGGAAGCAGCTTTGCATTTCCAAGGTTTTTCTCACAAGCACGATAGCGACAGCCATAGTGGTTGTAAATCACCGTGAAGGTCCTCCCGGAGTCACTTGATTCCAGACCTTTGAACTTTAAGCAAAATACCATATGCCAGGAACCCCCCAGGAGATGTAAGAAGGCACAGTACTGGGTGGTGTAATCTTTTTATCCCTTTTTTTTTTTTTTTTTTTTTTTTTTTTTTTTTAACATTTACCTAATTTCCTTGGTTCCCATCCATGGGGACATGTTGTTTGCATCCGTTTTACAAGCTGAGTGCCCTGTCATGCCCTCATCACGCGCGTTTCCATAAAAAGAACCCCCTAAATCTTGTGAGCCCAGCGAGACGCTGTGACGTAGCTCGATACACAGGAATTCTTGCACAGGATGAGGATTCTTAAACATATTGGGAACATGAGAAAAGAAAGAAAGGTTTGAAAAAGCTTACTGCTCATTATGCTTCAGTTCTTGTTTACATCTTGGTATTAAAGTGTTAGTATTATAATTTCCTGTGTTTGGAAGGAGGTCAGATAGGAAACAAGGAAGGGGAGCAGAAGTGAGAGGCACTGCATGGTGAGGTAATAACCACAGCTCTATAATTCAGGGGTCTTGTGTGTTGTGAAAGAGAAGACTTACTGCTGATTTCTTGTTGGTTTTGAATGATTTATAACATTTTACTTGTGGCAGAGTGTTGCAATCTATGTTGTCATGGAAATTCTATTGAATTTATAGTTCCATTTATCCAAAACGATTTTCCAGACTTCATTTCATGGTGAATCATATGGCTGTTACTCGGAGTACAAAGCAATTGCAAAAAAGTTTCATGTTATGGAAAGCATAAACACCGAAACCGTTATTTTCATATTATGGAAATACAAATGAATGCAACATACAGCTTTTTAGCATCAAATATGCCTTCATTGTGTAATGACTCAGGGTACATACGTGAGAGTGGATTCTCTTGTTTCGGACAGAAGCAGGCCTAAGGGGTATTTATTTCTGGAAGGAGAAATCGTGGAAGTTTCTGGCTTGCCAACGTACTTCTCTCTTAACATGCAGAGCCCAACACGCAGGATACTGAGTCATATGGCCACGATCCAGCGCTGCATTTAAGCACATGGCAATCCCACCAGCACCATGCTGGCGGGCCCGTCCTGCTGGGCTGCTGCTGGACCCCCCCTCAGTTTAAATGCTGCTCGGGGCTAGGGGCAGCGTGTGCAACAAGTGCCCGCTTCCAGGATGAAAAAGACTGTGAAATTGCTTAATCTCAACTGTCTACATAACATAGGTGCACCTCCTGTGTTGTTTGTGCATAATGAAGCAATAATTAATGCTTAATGTTAAAAAGATTGAATAGCAACCTATCGTACTTCTAAGGCATGCAAATGTCTAAATTGAGTTAAATTCTGTTATTTCACTTGTATGATCTTTGCTCTTCCTGTTGTTTCAACTCCTTTCATTTTTTCAGCCCAGCATTGTATTCATTATCAAGCTGCAATTATTTTAGGGCAAAGACCTTGTCTGACTCTTTGTTTTGCAATTTACCCAGCACACTTTTAGACACTGTAAAATACTAAGTTATGACATTCAAAATACATCTCTGTACCTGCCTAACTGTAGTTAAAAATTCACTGATGAATAATAGACTAGGCAGGAAAAACATGCCATTATCTGCTCCTGTTCAACTTTATCTTTTAAAAAGAATGCAGTATACTCTATTTTATTACATCAAGCTCTAGTAGGAGAACTGGAAAACATCACGATTTGCTTTCCCTCCATCCCCTTGCCTTTTCTAAGCAGATTTAGAATATGTTACAAATGATAGGTTTTGTATTTTTTTAAAAGAGAATATAATGAGAAGCCAAACATCAGACTTTATTGCTCCAGCATACATCTCATACTCTAGTAAACACGCTGACTGCAGGACAGCTATTCTGAATTTTCAGTGCTGCACTGAAGATTACATTATATCTGTAGAAATTTTTTATTCCAGTCAAATGGATCACATCATCTACTTCGGTAGAAATCTATGCACATATTTAAAGCAGAAGTAAGTTACATACGGGCTTTCAATTAAGAAAAATCATGTATGATTCATAATCCTAGCACAGGATTTGTTTTTGTGTAAGAGGTTTTAAATCCAGCTGTAGAAGTGGCTGAGAATAATTTATTCTTACAATATAAGCAGCAGAGGTACTAATTAAGAATTAGTATATTCAGTGATTACCTCCATCGTTTAAAGCAAACATTTCAAAATTTTTGTTTCACCACTCTGCAAAGATTTGCAGTCTACCTGCTATGCCTGTGTGTTTTCTTCTCTGAAAATACTCTGCCTCTAAAGCAGTACATAATAAACCACATAGCTGTTGCCTCTGTGTCTTGCTGCCTGATTCATCAAAAAATTGGCTGGCCTATAAAACCTTTTTTTTTTTTTTTTTTTTTTTTTAGCTTTAAATTGCATGGTAGTCCTTGGATAGCTGGAAGGAAATGAGCGGAAAGCTAATTCTGATGATCTTTTCCCTTCCACCAGAATTCCTGATACTATTGAATATTCTGTACTCCACATCTGTGACAGCACAATGAGCCTTTGTTCATTTTTTAATCTAAAGAGAAATCTGCTGTGGGAGGTTGCACAGGGTGATAGCAGCCCAATTTAAAAGTCTCAATTATTTATTTTTAAAATACTTGGCATCTGTCTATGGAAAATGTACTTGCTTGGTTTCCAGTCTCTTAGAATTGCTTTGAACTCGCTCAGATCTTCTGGGATCTATCAAATGCTCATTGTGGCTTTTCTCTCATAAGTGCTGAATGAGTTTACCCATGATAGCCTGTATTGGATGTAAACTTTCTGTCTTTGTAATGGGGTAATAAGAGCAACAAGATGTCATGCACAGGAATGGTGATTTCTGTCTGGAGGCCTGTCCTGCCAAGCAGAGAAGGAGCATCTGAACAGAGAGCCAGAGCCTTTCTTTCTTTCTTTTTTTTTGTGGATAGGTCGTGGGGAGAAGTCATTCATTCAAAGTGTGCTCAGTTTTTGCAAGCCAGTGGTGGTTGATAGAGGGCGTCTAATTATTGAGAAGCGATTGCACTTCAGAAATCAGACCTGCTCTCTGGTGGGCAACGTTCCTCAGTAACACACGTGTGTTTTGGACAGTCTGTCCTTACGGGATCAGGGTGGTGGCAGTCCAGTTTCACATCCAAATCTCTTAACCACTTTTAGCCTGACTTTTAGCCAGGTAGTTACCCTGGGACCATCAGATTTCTGTAGAGTTCAGAAGAACAGGGCTGAAGAGAGGTGTTTCTGCAGGGAGTGGGGTTGACCGAAGCAGGAGAGGATTGCCTGCCCCATGGCATGGTGCAGGGGTGGAGATAGTTGATAGGGGCATGGTGGAAAAGATGCTCCAGGCTGGGAAACTATTCAGGAGTTGGATGTATGGAGTGTATACATTTGTGGAGGAGTTAGCACCCTGCAAAAAAGCCTGCAGTGCTTGGAAACAGTAACAGCTGAGCATCTTTCTGGACAGAGAAGAATAGAAAACAAGACATGGTTTTATAGGGTGACTGCAATTATCTGCTGGGTTATGGCAGAGTGAGGGTTTTCTCTCTAATCCTCTGTTTTAAGGCACTTGTGACGTTCTGAAGATTTTCCCCTTCAGTGAGATTTTTTCAGGCTTAATCTTTGCTGTACAGCAAATCTCTCTCAAGTTTGAGTGAAAACAATTCTACTCTTCTAAAGTGTGAAGAGTGTCAAAGCATAACGTTTTTCCATTAAAAGCACACTCTTGCCCTCTCCTTCTTTGCCTTGGTGAAGCTCTGGAGCTGCAGTCGTTGGTAGAATTTCAGGATTGCTGGAGTCATCCTGTAACAAAAGCGCCTTTGTGTGTCTGGTGCAGGTTTGTTTCAATGTAGCCTTATCGCAACGCTGAAAATTTCAGGTTGCTTGGATGCTACATTTTTTCTTCTAATAGATCTTCACAAGGTACATGCAAGCACACCGCTGTGTTGCACATCTGAGATTAAGAAAGTCCATGTAAGCCTTTCCTGGCCTCGTTAGGTGTAGCAGGCTGGATGTGAAAGACTTATAAATCTAATATATTGTGCCATAGAGAACAGGGCTCTTTGCCCTCTGGGACCTATGCCACTGGGCAGGCTATTTGGAGCACCAGCAGCAGAGAGGCGGGGAACAGAACATTCTCACTGCAGACAGTTAGTGTCACACTACAGAAACTACAAAGGGTTTTTCAGGCTTTCCTGTGGCTAAGGGATTCAGAGTCTTTAAAAAATATATATATATAATTTTGGAAAATAGAAGCTATTGTAAAATCACATGCAGAAATGTACTAAACAATGGTTTACGGTGCTGAAGTCAGGCAGTGACAGAATTCGGGTTGGATGTGCAAGCTTGGATGGTCCTCCATTGTGCATTTCACAAATAACATATCATAATAAGCTCCAAATTTTCTTTAGCTTGAATGCCCCTTTGTTGCATTCTATACTGCTGCTTTTTATGTACCAAGCAGAGACAGCAGAAGTAATTTATATGCAAAGCACACCATACATTGTATATACTAATTATATAATAAGAAGTAATAATGAAAATTTTGCGGCATGTTTAGGCCACTTAAGTATGCAGTGAAATTAATTTTATGGCTAACTGTCTTATTCCTGATTTGTACTTAAAGAACATTATGCCATCCATAGAAAATGCTAAGCAAAATGTCAACCTATAAATGCATGCAAGATGATACGTATTATGTAGAAAAGAACAAAAATACGTTTACGTTTTATTGTAAATTGTGTGAAAACAGATGAGACAGTATTATGGCAGAAAACAATATGCGATCGCATAATTAGAAAATTGTCATAATAGTAATGCTCAATGGTGTCCAGGTGTGGTTTCACGAGCAGCCTGAATCCGGCAGCTTTGAGGATGTAACTTTACCATCTTCTTAACGTTGTTTTTGCAGTGTATGCGTGTGTAAATTATATAATAGCAATTCCTGGGAGATTCCACTCCTAAAATGTTCCTTCCAGCTGTATGAACACATAAGGAAGCTACTGTATGACAGATGATGATAATTTTTCATACAAGACAGTTCCCCTTGACTTGATGGATGCAGAGAGAGGAACCACGCTCTCTGGAAAAACACCAGGGAGCGCTGGGAAAATGTTTCAATGTGTATGGTAATCAAGGCAGAGTATGGTTCTTGATTAGTCTCTGAAATTGCACTGCTGAGACGAGGGATCTGAATTAAGCGCTTTTTTACCAAAGCCCTTTGCACTGCTATCCAAAAGTGTATTGTAAAAATTAATTTCCTTAAAACGCCATGAGCAAAATTGATCCAAAATGATTTTGGCATATGCTGAACTCACTCAGTGATACCTTTCTTCATAAACTCCTGTGAGGACTATATATTGAAGTATTTTATATAAGGTACACCTAATTTTAGACTTTATTTTAAAGGGGAGTAAAATGCAATTTGCAAGTGTTTTGTGAGCTTTTGTCTGTGCTGGCTAAATTGAAGTTTAAGCAATTCCACCTGAAACAAACTGTTTCTAATTCCTACATCAATGAATGACTGTACCTCAGCCCACATTTGTTCAAAGCACGCGTTAGAACCTGGAGGCACCACCAACTTTGTGAGATATTGCCAGCATCTCTGTGTGTGCTGCAAATACGCTGGGAATAGCAAGGCCAAAACAGGGGGGAGAAAATTGCTTTCCAATTTTGTGAAGCTAGAGTGAATGCCAGACTTTTTTTTTTTTTTTTTTTTTTTTTTTTTTTTTTTTTGTGTGTGTGTGTGAGCTATTTGGAATGTAGTCTTATTTTATCCTTCTGCTGAAAAAGTACCTCCACCTCTGAAGAGCCTGATCTTCATTTTGGCCATTTCTCTCTATTATGATGTTTTATTAGATATATAGGTACTCTGCCACTATTTTACATTAGAGACAATATATAGGGTCAGGAACCTGGGATTCAGTAAAAATTAGTAGGAGCGTATTTGAGAGAAATGCAAGGGTATTGTCTCATCTTCCCATACACAACATTTCAGAATATGGGAAAAATACTTGTTTCTTTGGGAACGGGGAGATTGAACTACTCTGAGAAAAGAAGCAGGGTGTAGGGATGGCTAACAGAAGTGGGAGCTCAACTAATGTGGTAAATGGAACAAGAACCGTTAAAGGAAAATATGAGCAGCAGTGCACATGGCCTCTGTAAGTTGCCCTCCTGATGGCATGTGTGTAGTAAAGTGGAACTGCTCAGCAGCAGAGGGTATGAAGGAAGCTATTTCTTGGTCCTTCTGTATTTGTATACCTAGCACATCTGCTGTTTTGGGGTGATCACTGTTCTCACCTATGTATAACATGGGCGTTTCGCTTTGTTCGTTTAATTATTAATATGTATTATTTGTCCTAAAATGACATCAAAACATCCATATTTTTTCTCACTTATACTTTTCACCAAGCATTAAAGCTTTGGAAATAGAAGTCATGAAATTTAACTGAAGTCAGGAAGAAGTCTGACCCTAACTGATAGTCCTGAATATCAGAGGCTCATGAAAATGCATTGCTACAGAAACACACTTTTATCTTACAAATTGCTTTAGGAGTAAAGGAATAACTCTAAACATTGAAATTGCTTTCAAAAATTCTCTATGTTTTTTTGAGATAAATATGTCTAGTACATGTTGCAGAGCAGGAGATGAGCCTGCAATGAACAAAGAAATGAAGAGATCCTGGCAAAAAGCACAAAGTTTACCATCTAAACAGACTGGTCATACTGTTTATCCTTCGGTTTGCTATTAAAATGCATTGCGTTGACTCTGTTCCCTGGTTACTGTCCCAGTAGGACAGTCGTGCTATTAATCAAGATCCTAGTTAAACAATATTGTTCAGCAGAATTCCTTTATCTTAGGTTCATAACACTGGATTTGCATACGGTGTGTACACACCACCTCATTTGAAAGCTGTGTGAATCAACACTTACGTGATTGTGTTGTTGTTTTTAATTTTTACAGATGCAGATTTACTTCTACAATCCTGATGACTTTGACAGTTTTGGAACAGCAGTTCTAGAAAACAGGGTAGTAGGAGCCATGGCCGTGTTTTTTCAAGTAAGTTTAAACCTTTAAAAAGGTCTACGTACATAAACCAAAGCTTTCACCAAGTACTGATTATTTCATTGAATTGTTTCAAGCTTAATGGATGCATCTGTTTTCTTGTTCCCACCTGTCTAAGTGAATAATATTTCATATTGTCTGTGTGTGATTTAAAATGTAAATAAGGATATTTAGAAATGTAATGAAAAATTTTGCCTCAATTGTTTTGATTTGATAGCTGCTTTACAGATGTGGATTGGAGAACACATTTATCATGGAACTTCACTGCTGAAGTACGTTGCTTGGGTCCCTGGAATACTAACAGGGATGTGAACTGGTTCTGCTTAGAGAAAACTTAAAATTCAAACATAGCTTGGGAGAAAATTAATCAATAAGTTTCATCAATCTTATCTGTAGCAGCTTCTTCTAAATTGTCATAGTAACAAGTTCTTGAGCATACCAGGTTTCCAAATGAGTGAATTTATGCATTCACTTTTTTAAAATGCATCCTCAAGAGTGTGAACGCTCAGCTAGCTCATTTGTTGGTTCAGCACGCTTGAGGACTGCAGCACGGGTTAGAGACTGCTGTTAGCGACGGCTGGCAGGTCAAGTCACGTGGCAGTGGTGTTCAGCAATGTGGGCTTTTTGTCATGTTTTATCAGAAATGGAGTTTTTCCTTACTGACTCGAGGGTGAACAGAATGGAGTGAGAGCAGCTCCATCCCACCAAGCTGTCAGGAACTGTGAGAAGTAGCTAATGAAGATTTTGAAGTAACTCAAGGTGTTGCTTTTTCAAAAGGAGGGGAGGGAAGAACAAGGAAAAACGCTGGTCCTCTGTGAGGTTTAGTGAGAGATTTTACTGTGGAAGAAAATGGTCTCACTGTTACCTTTGTGAAGGCAGATAAAAAAGAATATACAAGTACCCATATGTAAATACCTCCCTCTTTTCCTTATGATGTTAGAGTGACAAGCCTGACTCTCCTGCTTAAATTAAACAAGGTTGTCTTTTTCTATGTCACTGATTTTGATCAAATGCTTTGATAAGGAGAAAAGGACAGATCCTTGTATTGCATAAATTGCTGTAACTCTGCTGACATCAGACTAGTGGAAGTAGGCATGTTAAATTCATCATTGCTGAATTCCGCGCACTTCTGTGGCGTTTCGTGTTAGAGTAAAGTTGGTGGAGCTGCGATAATTTGCAGTGGCATAGCAGGACGTTTCCCTAGACTTCCTAATCTTGCTGTGATGTGGGAAGGATTGGGCAATTGACTTTGGCCTTACGTGACAGAAGTTTAGAAATAGAACAACCGGAGTCACTGTTAGGTGATTTATGCCATGATGGAAAGCTGCACGTTGTATGTGAGCAATGTCAGAAGGAGCATGTGTTATGTCATGGTGCTCAATGCACATTGTGGGACAGCATGTCTGGAATTTAATTACCTAAATTTAATTGCAATTTGTTGCCCAAATAAGCTCCACATAAGCTGTGTGAAGCACTGCCCCATGTCACACCATTTCCTAGTCTGTATGTAACATTTATGCCCCCCCCAAAAAAAAACAGGTTTTAGAGGATCTTATAATTGTAGTGGGAATGTCATGTATTCCCCATGTGCAGATCCAGGTGCTGTGCTTACTATGAGTCCCACTTTGCACAACTCCGAGGAAACCATTAAACTCACTAAAAATAACCTAAAATACTCAGTAATGCTGTAAAAAACCATCTTTGATTGTAAGAGACCTCAAACTCTTTAAGACGACAACCGAGTGTTGTGGTCTCCTGAGGGATGCAGAAATCTATACTCTTCATCATCTCTAGCCCTGCAGGCCACAGGACATTAGGCTGTAAAGTCCAGGTGATGGTGCAGTAGGGCTCCTGCTCCAGGAGCCATGAAATCTGAAGGCATTACCTGATAAAGAGTCACTGATCTCTTCCAGAGTGATGGGGTTAAGGTAATCCTTGGCAAAGTGACCCAGCAACAACCTGTTTTGTGGCTGAAAGGAAATGGTTTCTTTCTTTATTTTTCCCCTTTTCTCTGGGTTGAAATGGTAAATCAGCAACGTGCCATTAAACTTCTGAGTGTATCAGGTCTTCCTTTTGGGTAGCTCAGCCCAAAGTCCCCATCCTGGAGGGGCATGCGCTGAATTTTGGCCCATGTGAGCAAATGCTAAGGAAGTCGGTGTGATCACTGCTATTTTGACCATCAGGAGGGTTTTCCTTTTCGTCCAAGGGAGGTACAGCTTCTGTACTGAGGGTTAGTAACCAATGGTGATAATCCTTTGCAGATCCATGCCGTGTTTGTTGGAGGTGCTGCTGTAGTTCCCTCTGCTGTGTATCGTGTGATGGAGTTGGTGAACTGTGACTTGGAAAACATTTACATAAAATTTCGTTCAGAAATACCTGGTATGCCTTTAGCCTAGCTCCCAAGGGCACCACGTGGATAGGCTACTATTTCATGCAACTAATTTTAAAATTAACTCATAGTAACTGTTAAATTAAATGACCCTATGATGTCCATGTCCACATCTTGATTGGCAGCTGTAACTATTCAGATACTAATTTCCTAGTCTCCTTAGTCTGTTCTTTTCTGAGCTCTAGTCCCACCTCTAACAGTTATTTACAAAACAACATTAAAAAATTGCACTGATGCAGGGCCTACTGTTTGTTTGTTTGTTTGCAAACACATGAGAAGACTGAATTATGCATCCTTCTCTATGTAAATATTTTAAGGTAAAAATTATTGGCTAGCTTTGCCATCAAGTCAAGATTTGGATTTTTGCTAATGAGTTAATTCCATGTTGGAATGAATGTGTGCTGTGGTGACTGAATTTATGGTCTGGCAGGTGGGTTTTGTTTGACTGAAGTTCACAAATGTTCCCTTGAAAATCAGGTTCTCCAGTGAGTGAACATTATACTGAACTGTATAATTATTGGTGAAACATTAAGTAATTAAGAACCCTCTTTCCTCGTTTTTAAATAATTTAACTTACACTATATAAGAATTTTACTTATTGAATTCATTCTTTCAAGGGCAATTTCCAGGTAAAGCACGTTGGTTCTGAACTTGGATAATTGAAGCACTTGGAACTTTATTGTAATTGCTGCTAATTACATCTCTGCTTTTCTCGTTGCTTTCATTGTAAGCTCTGTTGATAAATTCTCTTTTTGTTTGCATGCTGCAGGTCAGTTGACCTGACAAATGAAGAAAATTGCTAGTTGAAATCAGGAACAATTCTTGCATATACAAGCTGCTATAAGTGCTCATTTCTGTAGTTCATTGTGGGTAGATGCTCAGAGGGTGTCACATGAAATTGCTGGGGACTCTAGAGCAGCTATTCTCAATTTGCAAATATGATGATCTGGTCTGAGATCTCTACCTGGGCTGTGAAAGCTGTGTTTTGCATTGGCATGCAAGTTGTAAAGCAATCAGGTGTGCTGAGGAAAAGGGTCCCTGTTCTGTGTGACAGAGGAGCAAGGTGACTTAGGCACCTCTCATCTGTCTTGGTCAAATTATTTTAAAAGCTATTCAGCCGGAACGAGCTGAAATGGGTAAAAGGGAGCTCCAGACGCTGGTGCCAAAATGCAGAATGGTCATTAAAGCCCATACACGGGCTTCAGTGCAGGAAGGGGAATCAGTGGGAGAAAGGGCTGTTTTCTTCAAGTGGGAATTTCTGTAGAAAATGCTTCGTGCATTTCAAGAGGAAGTGGGAATTGCAGCATGTAATAGCAATGTGAGCCGTAAAGCTCTTGTGTGTGTTTTGTTGCTGTTATTAAAGAAAACTTTTTTTGGGGGGGGGTTATTTTTGGTTGTTTTTTTGACCATACGTGACAGTGTTGGGGCTACTTGGTGTATCTCAAAATGAAACTAGTGCTAGTGGGAGTTTTACAACTTCTCATGTCCATTTCTTCCAGCCAGCAGCATCCTCGTAGTCTTTAGTAAAAGCTTCTGGGTTTGCAGACATGATGACAGAGCAGGGACAGGACCCATGTTGTCTGCAGCGTGTGCTGAGTCCACCTCATCTGCCGAGACACATTTCAGGTCCCAGTCCAGCAGTCCCACTTAAGTCTTGATTTAAAAGGTCCTAAACTCGAATAGTTTGTGTACGTGCTTAATTTCAGCCCTTGTAAGGTTCAGCTTGTATTTAATGATATTCTGGCTCTAGGCCTCAGTTAATTGTCAGGCTGAGCCAGTTTTGAAGCAAGCCAGCAGTAGAAGGGAAGGCCCAGATCTCTCACTGGCTCCTGAATCATCCATTCGTATACATCTGTGTAATACATATTTACAAGTCATATTTAAAATGAATAGTTATTTGGATTAAATGCATTCAGACATATTGCACGGCTCTGTTTTAACCATCTAACAATATAATTCATTGCACACTTCACTACTTGCTTTATTAAAGCCAAACTTAAATATGTTCAAAACAAACATATTGCTTTTGCATTTGAAATATTCATCTTTTGGGCCTGCGGTAGATTCATTACAGGAGAGAATACTTCATTCTTTGATTACTGCTATGAAAAGACACAATACTGATTCCCTAAGCGCTCATCAAATACTCGATAGCTCAGAAATTCAGGAGGAGGTGATGGAATTCTTGTTCCTACAGGGAGGGCCTATAAATCTATTTTAGTATTTGCAAAGAAAGCCATCAGTGATTAGTTACTGGAGCTCAGGTACTCAAACAAATCATCTCTAAAGAAGTTAAAGTAAAAATGAATTTTAAAATAACTTTTAGCAATGCTTTCATCATTAAAATTGTCTTCATAATTGTAAGTGATGTTGGTACCTCGATTACTCGTGAGCTTTAGCATTATGGGGCTAGATTTTTAAAGATAATTAGCTACTTGGGAGCAAGTATGCAACTAATGGGATGTTCAAAGTACATGTCAAAAATCAAGAGTTTGGTCTTTTTCTGGTCTGCCATTTCATATCAGTGAAAGTAATCGTGGCTTTGCTTTTATAAGATTTTTGGTGGTAGTACTTGGTGTGCTTTGTAAAGGTGATCAATAACTCACTTTTCACAGGGGCCTAAGTGAGCTAAACACAATAAATCAGTGGAACACCGTTGAAGTTATTGACTATTTGGCACAAATATGCCCTTTTTTAATGCACGTTTCTCAAATAATACAATTCAGCTTTTAGCTTCCCTAGAAACCCTTTCTTCCCTGTCATTAAGTGTTCCAGGTGTTTTCTATCATAACCGAATAAATTCAGTGAATAACTGCTTTAAATACAGTTCCTATTTAGATAACCATATCTGGTTATCCAGGTAGGAGACCAGAATCCCAAGTCCCTGCCTCAGTTTTTGGCAAATTCCCTAATTCAGCCTCTCCTGTACCAGGATGCTGTTAGGAAGACTGAGCAAAACTAGCTTGATAATGAAAATGAGATGAAGGTGTACCCTTCTCCTGAAACATGATTATGTCCACCTACATGAAGGATCATCAGTGCTACAGTGTTTAGGCAGTATCTTAAAGGTGATTTGCAGTAGCTCAGATAACACATAGGATCATTAACATGCAGGGCATCATCCAGAGTTATTGAGAGGCTTTTCATTTATTTTAATAGACTTCAGATACATGTAAGGGCCTTAAAATTAAATTACAGTATTAATTCTTTTAATGGTTACATTAGAGCCCGTGGTGTTTTATTAATAGTAGCTTATGAATAATAAAACAATTATTATTGATTAGCAGTATTATTTAGTAATTAGTGCAGTTTTTTTATTATCTTCATAACATGAAAATGTGTGCAGCTAGAGCTACTTATTCAGTGCCTTTCAAAAGTATAATTTATATTTGTCAAAGTGAATGCTTGTGTATCAGTAACCCTCCGTGCAATAGAAGACAAGCAAAACAATTTGAAATGTTTTTGTGCTCACTGAAGTACATTTTCCTAGTATTTTTAAATCATTGCAGCTATTTTAAAACTTCTAGTCATTACTAATAAAAACAGTAGTAGGGCCTATAGATAGTTGAAGAAAAATAGAGCAATACAAAGTAGCTACCCCAAGCGATAAGGGATGAGCAAATCAGAGCAGGTAGATTGCGTTTGTACAGCTGTGAGAAAACATATTTCTGAGAAACACCTTGTACAATACATGTAATGATGTACAGTGATACAAAGCATCTCTGGAGTAGAGAATTCACCTAACTTTCCAGTAAATAAATGGAAATAAACTTATCGAAGGACCAAAGTGATTTTCGGTCATGGAGAATTTAAATACAAAATTATGAGAATTTCTTAAAACCTGCTAGATTTGGGTTGAATTCAGTATGTGAACGGCACTGAACAGTCTCCAAAGCTGGTCTTCTTTAGCCAAACCATGCAAGTTTCGGTGCCTAACAATCAGTGGTCACATTGATCAAAAAACTTGTACTGAAACCCTTTTGTTTGGAAGCTGGGTTTGGGTAGAGGACAAAAATTCATGGAGGGTGTTTCTAGAAAGTTTTACCTTTTAATTTCAGAAAACAAAAAATTTCATAAACTGTTCAAATTTTTATTTCAGATTTTATTCCATTTCAACTTCTCTTGAAAGTTTCTGAGAAATTTGAATATTTTTGAATATTTTATGTAAAGGAAGAAAGTAAGGGGAGAACAGATGGGGAATAGCTCTGTGAGTAAAAAAAATTAAAAAAAAAATAAAAAAATAAGTATATACCCGGTTTCAGTCTTGGTGCTTACTGACTTTCAAGTGCTTAACAATGAGGCTTTATCCTTATTGTGAATCAAACCTTTGTACAGTTTTGTTATGCTTCACGTGTTTTTTAAGGGTAGAATTGCTGTTAAGGTAAGGGAGCAGCAGGCTGCGGGGATGAGCTCAGGAACTCCATCCACCGAGCAAAAGCCGAGAGCTCTGGGGGGAGCACGGTGAGCCAGGAAGGGGTCGGGACTGGGATCCTGGTGTGCTGCTGGGCTCAAGGAACGAGGACATCATTAGAGAGCTGAATTGCACAGGAGAAACGCTGGCCCTCTCACCTGCTGCTGTTGTTGTTGCTGTTTTGCGTGTGTTTTTCCAGCATTGAGTGATCTGCACTACTCCAAATTTTCCATCAATGGAAACTGAAAAGTGCCTCTGCTTCCTGGGGTCACCATACAGAGCCTGGGTTCCTGGTAATCCCCCAGCTCAAACTCCAGACAAACACGAGCAAAGTTTCTCTTGGCTTGCAGAGTTCTGTGTAGCCAAGCTTGCTCATTCACATGGCTCTGCATTTGCCGCGGCTTACTCATGAGAAGGAGCCCATGTGGCTAAGTCGAAGGCTGCTAAGAGCAGAGATGTTCACACAGCAGCCCGAACATCTGAGCAAGCGTGCTTGGAGGAATGAAGTACAACTGCGTGAGCGAAAGGGGGGCTGGATTTGGAGGCAGACAGACTGACAGGGCGGCTGAAACAGATCGTTCTTGGAAGCAAACACATCGTTCTGCTTCTGCTTGCCTGTGTTCTGCCAAGAGGCATTTGCAGTCTCTAGATCATGATGGCTGCAACCTGCTGTGTTGAAACTTTTCTATCCACAGGCTGACTGTGCAGCATAGAAAGATAATCTACCTTATGTGCACTTATCTTCTTCAGCGCCCAAGCAATCGTCTTCCTTTCCCTTCTTCTCTCTGGCTTTATGAACTCATTCATGGTGTTTTCCTATAAGGCAGGAGAGCAGGAAGCAAGATTTTATGTCAGATGACCTCCAAAATGCAATACTTTCATTTAAAGCCTTTTTGTTAGGTTGAGAAGCCTTTTTGTTAGGTTGAGTTTTAAAGGATATGGTCTGTACGGAACGCGGTGTCATGCAGCCCTTTTTGCAGTGCAGAGTGAAATACCAGAGTGCACAGAGTCTTTGACTACTATATTGTTTTTAATTTCAGATATTTCTAGAGAAATGCGACTTCCCAAGCATCTGGAGAAGCGTCTAACTAAAGATAAAAATTAGATATATTTTTCTCCCATAAGTGCACTGTAAATGCCTTCGTAACTGCCGAGGCTTTTAACTTGTGCTGATGCTTCCCTGGATTTGAAGTAGCAGTGGGGAGGGTGGCTGGCAGTGGTGATGCCTTACTGAGTGCCTTTTACTTTTTGTGATGAAACACACTTCATTGCTATTTTATTTATTTATTTATCTTTAATGGAAACATGACAATTGCCGATGTTAGGAAGTAACTATAAACTTTTTTGCTGTTGAGAGGACTTGAACTCCAAACTTGTGCAAATTTTCAGATGTGAAAAAACACTTTCTGTATGCTTTATGGGGTCTCTTCTAAATGTCTTGAACGATCTGTTGTAACCGTTAATGTGAGCTGGTCACGTGCATTGCATGGGGAATAGATCTCTTTTCTCTTCCAGTTTAACGTTCGTCTGAATGTCAGGATCATTATCTTTTGGTTTACAGCATTGTAAATGCTTTTGATGTGCAGCTTTTTTGCTTCTCAATGGTTATTAATTGATTAATGTATTACGATTAATCCCAAGTGGGATGCTGTTATTAACTTGCTTCATTAAATTACATATCAATTTGTTAGCCTTAATTCTCATAATTGTCCCCTTATAGTTTACTGGTTTTGTTTGAATAACTTGCCCTGAGAACATGAGCAGCATGCATCTACATACTCTCCTGCCTCCTTTTCCTTCCCTTCACCCTTCACACTCAAAAGTGGAGTCAGATTAGGAATATTTAGTGTCTAATGTCAGCATTTTAAACACAATAATTTACTTCTCTGTGATTTAAAAATATACTGCCTTAAGAAAATAAATCATTTTGTAGTCATGCAGTAAAAAATCTTTCAATTGATAGAAAAATATCTTGTGGAGTTTTCATTACCAGACTCCTGAAAATGACACTTCGATGTCTAATATGTAAAAATTACAGTCGTCAGTCTATAATCTCACCCCCTCTGCGGTTCAGGAAGATTGATACTCAGGAAGTCTGCTGATTATAACCATTAGACTAAAAAACAAATTAGTTCCCTAACTACAGTAATGCTTTTTGCGTTTTACTCTCTGGTGTGCTTTGTTGATGTGTCACTTTGTCATTTCATCAAACAGACCTGGAGCTGGGTGCCGTGAGAGCTGGGCCAGAGTAGAAGGCCCCCAGGCTTCGTGCAGGCTCCCATCATTCGCCTGTTTTCTGCTTTAGGGATACCAGCCCCATGTAGAGCCTGTCTTTGTGTCTCTGAGCATGGGGAAGTCATTGAGCTTGGCTTGTTTTCTTTGCTGCAAGTACCTGTTCTCATCGCTGCGATAGCAACGATTGCTTCATCCCCCACCCTTCTTACTTGTTTCGAGTCTGGTGCATTTTGACTTAACCTTTTTTGTTTAAGAGAAGGAGAGAGAGGCTAGAATAAAATGCTATTTTTTGCTATCCAAGACTTCGGAGAGTTTTGCTAGAATTGGTCTTGGTTACAGAATCAAAGGAGATGTAAAGCTTTATGCTCATCTCCTTTCCTTTCTCCTCTCTCCCCGACACCGCAGCTGCCTCTGAATGACTCCGTTTTCTCCCTCTTGTTAAACGTTCAGACTGGATACCAGGAAGATCATTTTTTATGTCTCTCTGCCTACCTTTTTTTAAATTTAATTTGATTTATTTTTCTGCAAAGCCCGTCCTCAGTAGCCATCCAGGACTGATACCCCATTTGTCTCTTGGAGGACTAATCAAGTGTATGCGGTTTTACATTCACAGGACATAGGCAGTGAGATCTGACATTTCCATCAGGAAGCTCTCAGGTCCACGTGAGGCACAGTCCTTCTTGGAAGCTGCACATGATTTGTGTAACCCCTAGAAAAATGGCACTGGTTTTCATCCTCTATATCTGCAGGTGTCTCTGGTTACCAGTTAGCGTTATGGCACGTATTAAGTCGAGGTGAGCGCAGGATCCATTCATAAATGATTGCCTGGTTTCACTTTGTACCATAAAAGAGAGATTGGTTGTAAAGTCTGAATATATAAAATAGATGGATAAAATTGGGACTTCCTTTGCCTTTAGATCTTCTGGCTCAGAAGGAAAAGTTATTCTTATTAAATTTAAGCTGTTCTGCCTGAAGAATTATTGCTGTAGTTCTCAGATATAACAGTGCCAAGTTTCTCCTAGTATTGGCAATAATAAACAATGCAAGCTTCAGACAGAATTTCCTGGGTAGCATACCAAATGTTCTAGAAAACCTGCTCGGACAGCAGCTAATACATTTTTAATACAAATAAAACATAATTCTTTAGTCTTGTTTCAGTTTGATCCCTAAGGTGGAAAAAGTATACTGACTATGCATAATTTATATATTTTTTTGAAGTGTTTACCCAGATACTCCATTCACAAAGTCTCTTTTTCTTAATAGGTTGCTGCAAGATGTAAGAATCACTTAGGGCTCGCGTTGTGCAAATAAATGGAACATGTCGTTTTTGTGCAATCAGCAAGGGGGTTACCTCCTCATCTCAATTCTGCTTTCGCCTGTGCTGCCAGCAAGAGCAGTGGGCCCACCCCGTCAGCCCTTAGCCAAGTCACAGAGCAGGTCCAGCTGCGAAGTCAGTGCGTTTTTCCCAGGCTGTGCGCGCTGTGAAAGCACAGAAGCGTGCAAGGGAGGGAAAAGGGGAGGTTGGGAGCAGAAGGTGCTGCCCGCCCCTCTCAGGGGCAGCGTCAGGTTGGTGTGTCCGTGTATGTACCACCCCGGTTATTACCGATGACACATGTGGTTTCCTCTATAATTCCTATACATTGCACATAATGCAGATCAAACATGCAGGCAAATATCCCTCAATAATTTAATATAATCTCTTCTAAATGACTGCAAATCCAGTGTTCCAGGTTACTGCCGGAGGGTCGAACTGTTGCTGGTTTTTATCATCTGTAGTGTCTGTGCTGCAGGACAACTGTGGGAGAGATGAGTATCAAGGGTTTTCTGAGCCGGTGCTTTTCTTTCCAGGGGTCAAAGAAAGGCAATGAAAGTAAATCAGAGGCTGGACTGGTCCCTTTTTTTATGTCTTTTTACAGAGGTAGACGTTTATATGTATGGCTGATGGCTTAACTGATAATGCTGATGGCATATCACCCCCCAAAATAATTCTGCAGCCGAGATGGCAGCTTGCCCAGAGCAATTCGTGTATCTGATGTTTTACCTCCTGTGAATCTAAATCAGAAATCCTCTAGTTCATAGGGTGGAGATGAGGGGGTGTAAACCTGGGAATCCTTTTACAGTATAATTTTAGTAGCTTTCAGATGTCTTCTACATCTGAGGTTCACTGAAAAGCACGCTAATCCAGCTGAGGTAGTGAGTTTGAGAAGAGCTAAATGGTCCCAGTTTGAGTAATATTAAACCCTTCTTTGTTTTAAGTTCAGGTGTGCTTGCATCAGAGTTCTCTGAACAAAACCAGCAAAGTAGCTGGGATGAGTAGCTTTTATGAGCATTAAACTCTACTGGAGATAGATGAGAGTCAAGAATGCCAATCACAATCTTATTCTGTGCTGAAAATTGAAATGTGTGTTAAATAAAGACTGCTTAAATCTGTTCGCAGCACCTCTGAGCAGTAAGTTTTCAGAGGCTTGCAAGATGGAGCAGGATTTTTCCTGCAAGCTCACAGTGTTTGCAACTGCTTTGCAGCTCTGAGAGGACTGAGAAGCCCAACACTGCCTGGCTGATACCATCAAAAAAAGTATTTAGCTGCTGATTGTAACCGTACGATTTCTGTGAATCAAAAATGCATTGTAATGGAGTCATTATCAAGAGTAAAGAGACTCTCTGATAGAAGGTATTGGCTTTTGCAACATGTATACTGTATCAAATGAAGCCTAACTGGAGATTCGGCAAACTGTTCTTTATGAGTAACGTAAAATGATGTACCACATTAGAAGGTAGCTTGGTTATTACAAAGCTCAGTCTTGCTTCTGAGAGAATGGATTTTTTCAGCGGAAAATTCATCTTTACTTGCTGCAAGAATATTGCTAAAACAGATTAACTGTGAATCTCAGTGTATTTTATAGTGTGTCTCATGTTATTTTAAGGCTGTAAATATATTAGCTGATCTGTAAGCATTGCTTAAGTTACTGCTCTCTGGGTTTTAGGAGAAATAGGATCCCATTATGCTGGAATCAGGATGATTGAATTAAATCATCCCTTTTGATATATGATTTTCCCTTGGGATCATACCACCAGATCAATATTTAAAAACAGCTATGTGGGTAAATGTTGATTAGAAAGCAAAGCTCCATAACCCTAACAGCTAAGATAGTATTTCTGTGTGTATTTTATCTGTGATCTGTATGGTATTATCTACATGCCTGTATAGTAGAAGCAGTCAACAGAAAATTTTCTTACTCCTTCCCCCCTGCCTACCTTGCCACCTGGCAAACCTTCTTTATCATATCTGCATCCTATAAAAACACGTAATGTAATTTGAAATACTCTTGTGTGAAACATGATTAGACTGCATCAATCACTTTTCAAATATTTTTTTCTGCATTTCATATTCTAAACTGCTGAAAGCACATGCTTTTATATCCTTCTGCGTTTCAGGGGAGGCATGAGCAGACAGCTAGTTCCCCATCTTGGGTAAACCAGGATTGTTAGAATCTCTCCCCAAACGCATACCAGTCAGATTAAACTTTAGGTTAGCGTGTCGGAATGCTCTCCTTTTGCCAACTCATTACCAGTGATACAGCTAAGCAAACTGTTGCCTTCTGCTACCCCAGATATCTATGGAGATTTATCATTTTTCAGCTAATAAGCTTACCTTTTCTAACAACACATGGCCCACCCCACCTTATGGCTAGACTTGTCTCTTCTTATAACTCGAGCAGAGAATTAAAGACCAGAGCAAGGCTGGCTTTTAAACCTAAGGCAGAGCTGCTTGGTGGTCTCTGCGTTGGGGATGAATACATCCATCATTTCCGAGGCTGAACTCGCTTGTTACCTAGACCTGCTCCACGCTGCTCCTTGAGAGGTGTCGATACCTCTCCGTGGACAGATGGTGGGAGAAGGGGGTGACGGCTGGGAAGGTGGCACTGCCTCGGTGTGCGGCAGGGCCATATGGGCACTCAGGCTTAGAGAAACTTGGTCTGTGCCTGCGGCACAGCTGGCTGCTACCACACCTGTCTAATAGAGTTGCTGAAAGGCTGTATAAATTCATGCTGAGCTATGGAGATTATCTCTGTCAGCTGTTCTTGTGTCAGAAGCAATTTTTTTAATGTTGCGTTTATGTCATAAGTGCCCAGCCTATGTCTGCCTGTTAGGACGTACCCTCTTTCTTCCTCCATTACTGCCTGTGCTGCATCTGGGGCATATTTCCAGGGTTTACTGCTAAAAATAGAAGATTTTTAATGCCTTTCTTAGCATACCTTATATTCCAGTGCTTGCTGCCCCCCTATAAATGCAGGTGTAGAGAGAGTGCAAATGCAGGTGTGCCCTCCCATTGTGCTGGGATTAGAGGTCAGTCTGCAGGGAATGTGGGATGTTCCAGGACCAGGCTCTGGAAGCCCTCTCGCCCTCACAGTAGCCACTAGTGCAGTGCTCCTCGTGTGCGTGTTACAGCTGAGCTGGAATTTAAACGGTGTTGGGTCCTCACGTGGTTTGGGGGAGAGCTCTCTGTGCACTGACTCCTAGGTTTGCTCTGTACCAGCTCAAGGGTTTGGCAGGGGAAAGTCTAACACAGGTTGTAGTGTCTGCAATAGGTGGTCGTATGATGGTGGTGCCAGGCTTTGAGAAGAGAGATGAGAAGTTTTTCTAGAGGTGGATACTGAAACTGGGGTCAGAACCAAAGTATGTGCCAGGAGCCCGGACATCCCAGTGGACTGATCACAGCGTTGGTGGTAGGATCATAAGCAGCAAGTGTGATCTGTGGACACCCAGGAATTAAAGCACCAGGGAGTGAACAGACAAGGTTATAAAGAAGGAAGTAAACTTCTGTAAATAATAGGTGGGTTCTCTGGCAGGCAGATTCAGAGAGCGTGAGAGGAGAGGAGATGGAAGACTCTTCCTGAGAGCGTTCCTGTGTGCACCCGCCTGCAGGAAGCTTCTCCACTGCTCTGAGTCAGACTGGACTTGTAAAAAGAGCACCTTTTGTTCTAACCGTGTTTTAAGTTTTGTTTTAAATGTTATTCAGTTGCATTTCATTTCTTCACTCAATCCTTTTCCTGAGAATTTAAGATTCTGGCAATTTTGAGGTTGCATCCTCTGTCGGAAGAGAGCTTCCTGACCAGAGCCAGAGCTTGAAAACCCCCTCTGTAGATGGGTCACACTCGGCAGGAGCACCGGAAAGCTGCAAGAAGCCCGCGGAGCGGAGGCATGAAGGGTAAAGCATCCTGAGGAGTTCTGTGGCTTTAAGACTATCACCTACTCGCGATGATTGAATAGCATTCACTTTGCCACTGCTGAAATGTAGAACATCTTGAAACAAGCGTACATGTCATGTTAGTTTTTGCGATTCTTTGTATTTCAAGAGGAAGAAACTGCTGCCACAAACTCAGTGTTTCCCAGGCTTTTAATGCACTTGTATTTTAAGTGCTTTTTTCTGCACAATAATTTCCCCGTTTCCTCTAAACACAAGCCATGATACTCGTTTGAAATGTTTTTGTAAGGAACTGAGTGAGTTGTTGGGTCATTCTAACCAAGTGAAAAACAAACAGCTTGACATATGATCCTCACTGTTGTGTGTAGTGTTCCACCGGGTGAAATTGGGTGGGTTTTTTTGAGTTGTGCTTTTGTTGCTGCAGGAACTTGAGCAGCGCAGAAACGGCTGAGAAAAAAAATTGTGGGCCACATCCTGCCATTCTTAATTCAGTGGCTTAAAGAAAATTTAGATGAGGACTGCCTCTCAGATTTCTGCTGCTGTGACAGCTCCGCTGCTGGTACCTGCCCTGGCCCAAGGATGTCCCTCTTGGTGCATCTCCTGCCCATCAGCAGTGGGAGTCCTTGGCAGTCCCGCAGCTGGGCTCTGCGCCCTTTCTGCTGGAATCAGTTTCCCCGACCTAGCCCATTTGCTGTCCTCTGTAGCCCAGGCTGATTTTTGTCCCTGTCTCCATGGAAAGACATCCGGGTAGGGGTGGAAGGAGACAGGGACCTCCTCAGTGGTGCGGAACGCAGAGGGAGGAGAAGAGGAGGTGACACAACCGTGCAAGGGTTCTCGAGGGGGTGATGTGGAACGATTTGGGAAGAGAAGATGCTGTAGCGTTGGAGGAGACAGAAACAGCTCACTGGGTGGGAAGAAAAAGTGAGGAGGATGTGGCAGGTGGGCGATGGAAAAGGGAGGTGGCTCAGAAATGAGAGCGGAGGCACAAGTGAAGAAACTGAGGATTAGCTGGTACTTTCTTACCGTAGGTACTGTGAGTACTGCACTGTGCAAGGATGTGGCATTTTGAAAAGGTGCACACGTCTGCAGGAAATTAAATTACATTGAGAATTTTTATAAGACGAGAAAAAATCAAGCACTTGCTTGAGAGAGAACCATACATACCAAAAAAAAGTGTATTATGGTTGACTGACTTGCTTGTCCTCTTGCGCCAGGAAGCTATTAATGAACACCACTGGTCTAAAATAGGGTTCTTGTACCACAAAGACGCCCGGAAACCCAAGCGCCCTCCCGGCCCACCGCTTCGTTAGGCACGGGAAATGTGCTGTGGCTGCTGCAGCAGTTTCAGGAGATGAGTTCACACCAACCTACTTAAAAATGAGGCAAAAGGAACAAGCAAACTACGCAGGAGTTTGATGTTTCAAAGCAGGAGATAAAAATTCTGCCCTACAACAATTCGTTTTCATTGGATTTCTAATTTAATTGTGAACTGAGGTGTGGTTGTCATTGGGGAAGTGGCTGTGTAACTTAATTGACATTTCTGCATCCTTTGTGTTTGTGACTCATAGATGCCGGCTTGAGTCATCTTGTACTGGCGGGCTGGAGAGAGCCGCTGCTGCAGTCGTGGGGAAATGAGCTGAGGGCAATGCTGGGAGAGAGAGAAAAATGAGGACTTTTCATGTAGAATGAATGAAAGATGCTGGGAAGCTGAGACAAATCCTTTTCTTCGTTTTAAAGGGGCGATTGTTGTGACCTCTGTCACCAAAATCCTTTGTGTCGTCTGCAAGAGAGGAAAAAGGCCGGAAATCTCTACTGCATCCTAGGCAAGCTTAGCTGGAGCAATTAAATTACAAACTCCTGCAAAACGCTGGGGTTCCAGATGCCCATCTGAGCTGTTCCCTTCCACCCTTCACATTTTGCTCAGCACATTTTATTTTGTTGTTTAGCCACCAGGAAAAAAAAAAATAGCTGAAGGTGTTTCTTGTTTTTTTCTCAGTTGCATATGTTTCTACCAGATTCAAGCCAGGAGCAGAAGAAAATGAAAACTAATTTCCATTCTTGGTTTCACAGTTTTGAGTTCAGCCTCTCCAAACATGTGAAGCTGTGTACCAAAGAGTGGGTGCTGTGTGATGATCTGGCTGTAGTGCTCCTGATGGTTTTTTTCATTATACCATTTCATTTCCCCCTGTACATAGGTCAAAATGGTTATTTTTGCCTAAAAACGCACATAAATTGGACAGATTATGGAAACTCTAAACCAGGCCTAACTCTATTTTTTTTCTTTTAAACTCAGATGGTGAGAGCAGTTTATAACTGATGGCAGTTTTTATAAAATAGGCTCCATCCTGATAAAATGTTACCCCCTGGTGTGTCATTTTTCCAGCTGAACTGCTGGTAGGATTGAGAGATCTTGCACACTGCTGCTTAAATAAGTAGACTACATGCTCTATGAAGAAATCATATTATTTTCTCAAAGGAGAACAAGTAGGCTCAGTGCACCAAAATTGCTTTAAATAAACTTGCAGCTCCTCTTTCCCTTTTTTTGCGCAGCTGCAGATGGTACAGTCTATCAATCAAGCTTTCTTGGCTTCAAGAATCTGCTGCTGAAGTTGTCTTGCCTCTGTGTTGCAATTACATTTTTGTCTTTTACAGAGCTTTGCATCTTAAACACCCTATTGCTGCTAATCAGATTGTGCTTTTGAGCTGCACATATCTTTTGTTTTTCCTTAGATATATGCTTATTAAGATCTTTCAGTAATTTGTTAATTGAATGTGCTATTCACTTACTGTAAGCCAGCAGTGTCGTGCTTTCGAAGCTCATGAATAGTTTGGTGAAATTAATGCCTACGAGCCTACCCTATCAGTGGTGTGAGTCAAAGTTTGCAAATGAGGGGCTTACAAAAAGAAAGCAAAATGCATTGCTGGCTGCTTATTATTTATTTATTTATATTTACCATTCTGGAGTTGCAAAGCTGGTGGTAGTGAATGGAGGTGATGCTCGGGGAGGAAGCTGTGAAGCGTTGCTTAGCCTGGTGAGCTGATCAGTCAGCTGCCAGCACGTGTACAATACGTGGTCAATGTTTCTGTCTGCTAACAAAGAAACTCAACGTGCACAAACAGATCAGAGCGATACTTAGCTCTACCTTTCTGTTTCATGCTCTTGTTTTGTTTTTTTATTGAGACAGTCTTACAGCTTTGGCGAAGTCCTTGGTAAAAATCCTCTTGAGTGTTATTCTGAGGAAGCCTGCACTGTCCATTTGCACTTAGGACACTGATATTTCATCCGACCTTTGGTGTAGAAGTGACTATTTGCGCATCTTGCATTTTCAGGCTTCCCTACTGGGCACAGTGAAAATGTATATTGCTGATCCGTATCTGAGTTTGTCCCATCCTTGTCTGAGGATGTCTGCAACTAACTCAGGCTGAGATGCAGCTGGTACAAATCGAGGGAGGATGCGAGCTAAGGTCGAGAGAAGTTGTGGATGCCTCCATTGCGAGTGGCTGCTTGGCACTCAAACAGAGATAAGGGGCAGCCAGAAGACCTGACCCCAAAGTCAGTTCAGTAGCTTTTAAAACCATTTGGGACTTTTTTTTTTTTTTTTTTTTGGGAAAAAATACATTTTTCTCCTTGGTACGGCTAGTTAATATCTCACTGTAGACACCCTCCAAAGCTGTGATGAAATATGAAGTTAATACATCACTAGCAAGCTTTCAGTCAGGATGATATATTATTCAAAGTGGAATTAGCTAGAGGGATCAATGCACACCCATTATTCTATTTAAAATAATCATTGGAAGACTCATTAACTTTTTTCCCCCTCTTTTCAAACAACATAGTGAATGAAACATCTAAGAACATCTCTGCCAGCGTATGCACCTCTGTATCTTCAGTATATGTTCATTCATAGCAGGATTATTAACACCTGAAAGCCAAAACCCAGACTGAACCCAAAAGAATTTGCTTTCAAATCACTGAACCTGAAACCAGTTGCTGTAGGCAAAGGTGAGCTTAGTTCTAATGCACATTTTTTTAAAAAAAAAATCAAAGGTCATGGCAGTATCTGTGTGAAATAGTGCATGCGCCAGCATAAGGTTCGGTGTCACATCTTGCCTGGGTACGGTACCTGTTATTCTCTCTGATTTCACACATGAGCAGCAGCTTGAAGTATTAAGGGAGCTGTTTCCATTTCTTGTTTTCCCTTACAAATATGTTCTGCAGGACACTCACTTTGGGCAGTTCATTCATTACACGGCAAATGCTTTCCATCTCCCAGCTCACCTCCGCGAGGCTGTAGGCTTTTGGCCAGCTTTGTCCTTTTGCGTGAACTCCCGTGGGAGATGTGCAATTATGAGCGTGTGGGGAGAAGGGGGGAAAATGGAAGAAATTATCATCTGTGGAGGAACAGGAATGTATCATTCCTGGATCATTTGGTGCCTGTGAAGGTGAAAAATATGCAGAGCACCAAATCTGGCTTATCATTGTGTTGGGAGCTCTGTAGGCGTTTTTTGCCTTCATAGATAACTCAGTGTGCTGCAGCTTTGTCCACTATCCCTTTTCACCCATCAATTCTCCTGAAAAAAAGAAAAAAAACACGTCAAATTAAATATATCGTACTGTATTTCAAACCACAACACATGTAAACTTTCTCTGTCTGTTCATCCACATTTCAGATCTGACTGAATTTTTTCCCTTTCTTTTGTTCAGAAGTGTTTAAGAAATGAGATATTTATCCACAACCAGAGTTTACAATGTGGGCTTCAAAAGGGAGAGAAGAGAGACAATGGACTTTGTGCAGAGCTAAAGGGTACCCAAAGCCAGGATGTGTTTCCTTTCTTAGAGCCACCGACCCATGCAGGATTGGAGTGTGATTGTTCAGAAGGGTTAGGAGTAGCACCTACCCAAACTGTTACTTAGCTTAAATAAATAAATTGGCCCCAAAGACAAGAATTTGAGGTTTCACTAGCAATTTGCCAGGTACCTTCCCTTGGAGAAAAGTATGTTTCTTTTGTCTGTATCTTGAATTCTTTGAAATCCTGTTGCTGTGAGGTTAAAATATATGTATTGTGTGGCAGAATGCTTGATTTAATGGGATTCTTCTCATTTCTGTTCTAAAATAGTGAATATCTTTGCCATAGAGCTTGAGGACTGGCATCTGTCCAACAGTACTGCTCTGATAAGAGAATAAATTGTTTAACCACGTTGATTGTCCTGAAACCCTACAGGACAATTTAATCTCTGCAACCTAGTTAATTTATAACAGTTTTCTTTTTTCTTGGTTGTTTGTACAGCGTGTTCAGAGACTTGAGTATTTGGCGGGCGAGCTGTAGATCTTAAGCGCGAGCTGAATGGGAGCTGAAGGCATGCAGTTAGGGGGAATATTACCCCTGACTTTCACCATTGAAATTGAAAGTGGAATTTGACACATTGGCTTCTCTCTGTGTCAGCCATTGTCACTGGCTTCAGCTGCCACGGTTAAGTATGTAGTCATTCATCCTTGGCAGACACCATCCTTTACAGCACAAGAGGATGGTCTCTGGATGTTAATGCCACGGCGCTCTGGGAGCAGCTGGCTATATCGAATTCAAGGCATGCAGATTGTCTTGGCCATTTTACTTAGCAGATGGGTAAGGCTTGATAGATTGAAGATTTAGTTTCCAAGTCAAGGGCCAAATGTTGCAGTGGGAGAGAAAAGTAAATTATATCACTATTCTGAGGGGAAAGGCTCAGGTAGTGTATCACAAAATTGTTGCCATTCATTTTCCCCTGACTTGCACAAAATGCATGTCATTTCACCTTTCAATATAGCTGGCTATGGCATTCTCCTTGGTTGTGAGATGCTTTGCAGTACTGTCTGTGAGCCATTTAATGAGCTTGAAAGCAGTTGCTGCAAATTTATGACAGTTTAATAAGTCTAAATGCCAGATTTTTTGTAGTTGGAAATGAGAGAGAGATTTGTATTTCATATCACTCTGACTGGAAGGGTTTTCTTCTGTTCTTTTTTCCCCACACCCTTTTCTTCAATACAGTAGATCTATTTAAACATATTTTTAAAAGAAAAGCATATTCCTTACTTTTGAGCTGCTCAAGCTATTAATATTCACCTACTTTTTGCAGGGTGACTGGTACCAGTGATGATTAGAGGGTTTTGTGGTGCATCCCCCAGCCTTTCTCATGTTGCTTGGAGGGAGGAGGATAACCTGGTTTTGGAGAGGCACCCAACACAATGGAAACGGGGGGGGGGGAGAGAGTGGAGGGAGTCTTGCCCTCTGGGCAGGGGTCTTTGAATTGCATCTGGTGTAGCTGTGTGGCCTTCCAACTGCCTCAGTGCTTACCTCAGGTTCCTGTGTTTTTTATTTATTTATTCATTATTTTTAGTAAAAAATGAAACTCGAAAATTTTGCCTGAGACTCATTTTTTTTGTGCTTTGTAGAACTGTTTCCAGCAGAAAGACAGGTCATGGTTTACTTATACAAATTAACATATGGTTTAAATTATATAGCATGTGGTATAAATTTGAACACTTTACAATTCTGCTGATTTTTGTGAAATCAGAGACTTAAGAGGTTCTGGGTTTGTTCCATAAAATGATCAGACAAGCGGAGAGCTTCGGCTACTTAACAGATAGAGAAAGACAGAGAAAGGGGGCTGTCTTTTGTTGCTGCTTGTTTGTTTGCTTGTTTTTAACTCATTAGGACATGCTGAGCTTAGTACTGTGGTAACATAGAGGCTTTTTATAGGGTAATGTCCATAATGTTTGCCTTCACCACCGTGGCTTGGTGCTGTACGTTACAGCCCAGCTGTGGGGCTCTCTGTCCTCGTCATGCTCCTTGCACCTCCTCTGGAACTTACCTCTGTGGAGCATCGTTGGCATTATCCTGAGGAAGAGCTTGGCTCCCTGGCGTCCCTCCTGCCCTGTTAACTCTGAGGGCAGGGCTGCAGGAACAGCACTTGCAAGCAAAGGGACAACAGGTTGTGCTGCTGAAAGGTGTTAACGCTCTTGTCAATAGAGTTCATGACTGATCAACCTTGCTGTTAACTGCGGAATGAATCATTTTTCAGTCCCCGCATTAGATGCAGGAGCTGTAAGTAAATGCAACCCGTCTAGGGTAATGATTTCCACCATGACTTCACTTGAAGAACGTCCCTGTTTTATGACTGCAGAATGGGGTCGCTTGTGCATGACCTTTTCCTACATTGCAAATGCCTCTTTTATTCATGGCATTAATGGCAAGCTCTTCACTCTACCCAGAACAGCATGTGCACCAGGTATCGAAGTCACCCAGAGGGTATGATAAGTAAGTTTTTGCTTCCTCATGTCATCTTCATTCCATATTTACCGTATGGTGAGAGCTCTCAGCACAGGAAACTACTTAATGATATTCCTGTGTTTATTTTTCCCTTGCACTTAGCACAATAGCTACCTGTTTGTGCTGAAGAGGATTACAGACATGGTTCAATTATAAATGATGCAAGCAATCGTTATTTATCTTGTTTCCTGCAGACCTATAGAGTGTTAGTCAGTCTTGAGTGAGTGCATCATCTTCAGGAAACAACATTTGTCGTGGTGGTGCTGCGAGTATTTTAGGGCAATTTCAGGATGGTTTTCTGTTTGTCCCATTAATCCATGCTGTGCAGAGCACTCATGACCAGCGGCACAACAGGTTTGTGTTTGTCTGTGAAATTCCTCTGCCTGAGAGATTTTCATTGGTGACATTTCTTCTGTGTTAGCCTCCAGAAGGAGGAGGAGGAATCTCACTGCTCCTGTCTCACAGGTAAAGAAAAGCTTTGGCCAGCTTTGGCAGGCCTGTGTTGGGTGAAGCCAAAGCATCATGACCAAGTCACGGGTGTATGGTCATGCTCTGGCTCTGCAGCTGAGAAATGTGAAATCATTAGAAACATGGCATGTAAAGTCAACCTGAAGAATTCATTACTGTTGTCCTTTAGAATATATCCATAAGATAATAAAAAATACTCTTCTGTAAATCAGATTATATAACAGGAAAAAAAAAAAAAAACAGTTTGTGGTAGGTTTTCGCATCCCGTGCCCTGGCCTTTCTTTGGAGCATCAGCTGTTTTCAGAGACAGGATTCTTGTATGGGTGAATCTCTGATCTCAACCAGCGTGGTAGCTCTAGGGCAGTTAAACCAGAGACATACAGCACTGGGGATAGAACTTGACGTTCTGGGTTTCAGAAACCTGCTTTTTTATATGAACAGCGGCAGAAAAAAAGAGCTGGGGAAGGGAAAAAAAATCAAGTGTTGTTTTTTTTTTTTTTTTAATTTTTTTTAAAGAACTTGAAGGAAAAAAGATGTAAGAAAAGTTTTGCTCTGAATTCTGAACCATTCCACAAAATGAGAAAACTTTTTGGCACTTTTCTACTGGTCTTGCCAAGATCCTGAAAAGGGTATAGCGAGATGTGGGAGAACAGCGTGCGAGTACAAGGAAAAAAGGGGGGAAGCATCTGGAAGGAAAGTAAGCCTATATCCCAAGCAGATCTGAACTGACATCTCCACGAGTGGTACTTGTTTGCCTGAGATTTTTGAGAGAAACATGAGATCCCACTCCTGATACCCTCGGAGAAAACATGATTACAGATGCACGGAGCATATGCTTTCCCACCCCCAAAGAAGTAACATGACTCTTGGTTTCATGCTATTGGAGAACACAACATATTTGCAGAATATGTTATCAAAAAGATTGCTTAGATGGATCTATATAGGCATACCACTTCAGCAGATTAAAGGACGCTGCTGAGGCTGAGGTTAAGAATTGATCTACTTTGACAGAAAATCCCAAAAGGAAGAGTTTTAACCTTTAGGTTTCTTTCCATCTATTTGCTTTCTTTGGACTGATTGTAGCTGTCACCAGAGATAAAAACAAAGCAAACAAAATAGAATTCTGTACAACTTACAGTTAAATAGCAATAAATAAAACATTGTTTGAGTCCAGTGTAAGTTATTCTTACAGTCTTGTGCTAAATAACTAGTAGCTTTTTTAATGATTTTTCTTTAGTGGTGGCCATGGCTTGGAGAAACCTGAATAAATGGAAAAGATGCAGGAACGTGTCTTCCAACAGCTCTGCATTTTTAAAGTGTTTACTGTTGATTTGCCAGAAGCCAGACAGAACTTACAAAGTGGGTCATTGGGTTCAGTATACTGTGATTATTATTTATACAGAGTCCAAAATGTACAGAGAACCCCTTTGGGCACATAAAAGTTCATGCTTCAAAGAGCTTACAGCCTTCAGGCCTAATAATATTATTGCCAGTATCATCTAAGCTATATATATTTCAAAGCTGCTTCTGCTGCTTTCATAATTTTATTGCGAATCTTGCCCTACCTGATCGTTGCGAGTCTTGGAGTACTGCAATGAGAAAAGGATCTTCAATTTCCATTTAAAACTCCAAACCAAAACAAACCTTTTTTTTTTTTTTTTTTTTTTTCTGGAGACAAGAGCATGTGAATGTGTCCTGAATGTAGCAGCTTGGTTCAAAGGCCAAATAAACAGGAAAAAAGGAAAGTTGCCTTTTTTTTTTTTTTTCCCCCTCAATGCAGTCGACTAAAAAGATAATGAGGTTTCTAAGGTTTATTATTCGTAAAGGGGAAGAAGGATGGGAAGAGGTATGGAAACCTGGGCTAGTGGATGCCAGTTTTCTCCTCCACCAGGCAGGTAGAATTAGTGTTTTTATTTTATTTTTTACAGTAATGCAGTTTTGGATGTGCTGCAGTCAGTGATGCAGTTGCTCATCTTAAGAGTGTGCTCCAAGCCAGCTCCGCACATCACACGACAGTGTGCTCCCTGCTGGGCATTGGTTCTTCCCTCATGTTTTCTTCTTTTATCTCCACCGCTTCTTTGCTCAATGTTAAATTGTGAGCAGAAAGTGTTTAAACTGTTTTTCCTCACGACACGAGATCGTGGGCAGGCAGAAGTACAGGAGCTCTTCTGCAGTCAATTTGTATTTGTACTGGGAGCAGTCAATCCAAAAATGGCCAACAGGATTCAGGTTTCTGATACTGACTGATGGCAAAAAAAAGACAGAAGTACTACATGAATGAGGCACATATCAGTATTTATTTCCCCAATGTAAATTGTCAAGTATTTTAGATAATGGGACATGTTCACAGAAATTGCCTGTTTTCCTCCAATATCTCTAAAGATGCAAAAGGTTAAAAATAACTAAAAAATAAAAACTAAAAATAATAGTAATAATTGGTTGTAAATTCTGTGGCTGTTATGCGAGTAGCGAATGGGTTTAATTTGAAGTTGTGGAGCTCAACAGGGTTTGTACTCCGCTGCTTTTCCCTCCTCTCCCTGGTGCTGGGTCTCTTCGTTGCAGAGGGCATGGATGTTAGCCAACCGTGGAAGAAATATTGTGGGAGTACCAGTTTTGGGGTCTGGCAGTACAGACAATTGCATTTTCAAAACTCAGAGGCTTCTTGATCTTTTCTTGTAGCTCTTTTTCTTCTCTCCTGTCCAAGCGGCACTAAATTAAATAAATGTAAAAAGATGAATAGCAAAAAGATGTCAGGGCCCAACTGCATTACGGCTGAAAGGAGTCCAGCTCTACTGGGTGCAGTGGCAGCACCAGATTTATTCCCGTATCAGTAAGGGATGGACTGTTCTGAGATAACTTCTGTTTATCACAGCAGTTTTCCTCTATGAAAGGAGAAGTAGCTGGAGAAAAAAACAGTTTTTAGTTTTCACTCAACAGTTTTGTTGAGTGATAGTATTGCTGGTGTTTTAATGAATTCAGAGAATGCTTTCTTTTAATTTAACCTTCCTTACTTTATTTCATTACACCATGTATCTTTGGCATTTGGTGAAGAGCCATTGTAAATGTGAGAACTAAGCAGCTTGTTAGATAACATCTTTTTTTTTTCTCTTTAAAAGATTAAACTGAGACTGTTCTGTCTGATGCCAGAATAGATGTAACCAATCCTGTATCCTTTGCATGTAGGTCAGTCAGAGGGACAATCCAGCACTGGATTCCATTATCCATGGGTTGAAGGGCGTCGTACATCACGGTAAGTAGCTGCTTAAACTTTCTTCTTGCTGGGAAGGGGAGAAGGGCAGGAATGTTGTCCTTAGAAGAGGATCAAGTCACCCCTGGAAGGATGCAGAGCCTGCACATTGCTCATTCACGATGTCTAAGGGCATTACAGCCATTATTTGATTGGTAAAGACCGTCGTCATTTGTTACCTGAAAATGGGTTGGGGTTAACAGTAAACAATTTATTTCTTTTCAGTCGGCGCTCTAGAATGCGTAAGTTATCAATCAAAACCTACTACAATATATCATTCATATTAGTACTTCGAAGGCAGCGCTGATGCTTCACTCCTGCTATTTATCTTCTGTTTGCTCTAAAAATACTCCTCTCTGAAGTTTCTATTTGTTTATAAATTATTTGTCTTTCAAATTTAGGGAGCTGATAATGAAACAGAAAATTAACTATCTGTGAAAATTAATTAAACTTTGCAGCAGATGAACATCTTTCTAATGCTGACATAAATAGGATCATTCGACTGTTCTGATGCATATAAAGCTATTATCCTTGAACTTAAAGCAGGTACTGAAATAAATATTAATATATTTTATACTTTTAGAACCAGTTCTTACTTAGGAATTTTACTGAAGCCTTATCACGGGTAATGCATCATTAGCAATGACATCAAGATGCTCCGGTTCCAGAAGTACTCTTGTCAGGTTTTAATATAATGATTTGTAAAGTTTTAATAATCTCATTATAATTCAAAAGGCATCTGCTGGAATGGTGCTAGGTACTCTAATAAATCTCCGTCCCATCTATAGTGCTGCGATAAAACATCTTTGCACCTTTTCAGAGGATTGTCTTTAGACATTAGCTAGTGCTGTAGAGCTTAACAAACATTTTTTTCTCTTGACTGCAAACCTAAAACTAGTTGACAGTGTTAGATTAAAACAAATAGGATTTTGGATTAATTGCTCTACTTTCAGAGTCATTTAACATTGCAACTGGGAACACTAATAAATCCAATGGAAGTGAAAAATAGGGGTTAAATGATAACATACCATAAAGTCCTTCATTTAGAGAATTTTCCATAGATTTTGCTGTTTATAAATTGCAGTGTTCTGCTGTGAGATAAAAACAACACACACAACTGAAAAACTGTTGCTTTCCGCAAAAATAGATGTTATTATCTAGCTCCCACTGGGTAGCAAAACAGGCTAGCAAAAATAAAGTGAGGACCAGTTGGGCTGCAAAGATTTTTCAGTGGCTGCATAATTTGACACTGAAGTCAAGCTGCCATTTAACTGGACCAAGATCTCTTTTTAGCTTTGTTTTCTACCTGCCTTCTATTTCAAGACACTACCCCCTGCAAGCTCTATGCTATTTTAGCCATCTCATCGTGTTTTTTTTTCTGCTCCGTCTCTTGCTCCTCTCTGCTGCAGCTGTAATAGCCAGTAGCGGATAATCACACCAATGCCTCCTAAGAGTATTATTCCATTCCCAAAAATAATTGTTTGGGTAGGATGTGACATGGTCCTGAGGTTGTGATTTCTCTGACCGCATAATGATTAGTCCGTCTTGGCGCTGCCTACCCACAGCAAAATCTGGGTGGATAAAAGGCGTTTATTTTTGTTTTGCTCACAATGCACAGAAGGGTACTAGTGTTTCAAGTAAAGGAATTCGCTTGATATATTTCAATAGCTAGTTTCCTTTTAAAAACATTAAGGAAGAAAAAGAGGAAAATCTTGCTTTCCTTCCTGTTTCAAAGGCCCTGATTAAAGGCCTTTTCTAAGGCTCTTTTGGTGGGTAACATAAGGGAATTTCCTCCTGCAAAGTAGTTGTTCAAAGAAATTGTTCTCTTTAACTTAAATATTGGTGGAACGCTTCAGTGAAGAATTCTTATATCCTATCTCTCTTCTAATGTTATTATGTAGAATAATAGTAAAGATGTGAGCTTTAATTCCAGACACCCTCATTTCTTTTCTTGATGTAATTTACTTACATCTTATGTAAGCACATTTTTATGAATTTATCTTAAAAGACTCGTCCTGCCTTCCATTTGGCTGCATTCAGCTGGGACCCTAAGGCAACAACGGACTTTTTGGCTGAAATACACTGGAGGACTCATGTGGTTTTTGGACAGTGTGGCTGTATCAAGCAAAGATCCAACAAAAGAAGCTGGAGAAAAGCAAAATGGAAACCTTAAGTTTCTTTGCATTTTATAATACTTCCACACCCACGTTATTTTTAGGTGGTCATGACAATACAGAGGCACTGTAGAAATGAAGAATACATATGAATGCTGAAATAATTACCTTGCTTTTAAATGCTCACGTACCCTCTGACTGGAAAGAACATCAGCCCCTTGGCACTGCTCCTGCCATGCACTCATTTTAACGTCCCTATTTCTGTAAGATTTCCTTCTTTTTCCATCTCTCTCTCCCTCTGACCAGCAAAGCATCCTTGCTGGTTTGGGCTGCATGGTCACTCCTTCTTCCCAATCATTCAGTTTTCAAGAAGGAAATTGTACACACACACACACACACACACACACACACAGAGTCATCATTTCTTCACTTGCCATACTTGAAGACTTGTCCCCATATGGGGACTCGGTTCTGCACCATGCAGGGCAGAGCAGCCCCGCTGCCCTGTCCCTGTGATGGCAGCAGCTCAAACACCCCTCAGTTACAAGTAAGGGTGCTACTGTTGAGTCAGGATCTCACTTTTAATTTTTCTTGTGTAGCATTTCAGTTTTCTGTGAAATTCTTACATTTTTACAGTACGCTTCTTAAGGGTGGGCAAACAATCCGAGTGTCAGAAGGTCTTTCTGCAGAAGTGAAAGCAATTTTTGCTTGAGATTTTGTCAGGGATTTGAATTACTTACTAATTTGATGGAACATAAATAATCGTGCCCTTCACAGTGTCAGCAGCTTAGTAACAATGACAGAGAAACGTATGCATAAAAATCAATACAGGCTTAGTTACTACTCAGAGTTCACTTTATTTCCTCATCTCCAGGCGTAATTTTCTAGAATCTTAATGTCCCATTAAGCTTAATTTTACATGAGCAACCGTTTAAAGTTTCTTAGCTGGAAGGGAAACCAGTGAGGTCCCAAACACCCTGACGAAGTTTGGATCGACGATCACGCCTTTGGGTTTGCCCCGCAGCTTCCTGCTGAACAGTACGTTCCCGTCACGCCGCTGCTCCCAAACTCCTGCGGCCGCCCGCGCAGAGCATTGTAAAGGCACACGAACGACGAGGAGGCTCTTTGCAGAGCTGTCAGCTGCCTGTTGCTGATTTTAAAATTGCTTTCGGTTCTGTGCTCTGCCAAGGATTTGTCACACCTCCCGCCAGCGAGGTGCCTGCTATTCTCACTCCTGCTTTCCCCGCCGCGAAGCGCGCGGCGAGCACGCGTCTGCCGCGGAGCCGCTGGAGACTGACAGCTGGGAGCACGCCGTCCTCCCTCCACAGAAGGGATGGAGCACAGGCGGGTGTGATGTGCTTTTTCTGACGCCGACTTGCCGGTGTCTTTCAGCTCTAACCACTGGGGGTCTTTTTTAGCTCCTCTTCATATGCTGCTCTCCTCACGGAAGCTGCCAGCAGAGCCTCCAGCTGTGCTGGTGCTGGTGGGATGATGCACGTCCTTCGTTGAAGGTGCATGGTTGAGTAACAAACGACACAGGGCCTAGTCGTGGTGTTGCAAATCAGACTTTTCTGCCTCTGTTTTGCTGCTGGTGTGCTCACCGGGGTGCCCTGAGCCTCTTTCTGCTTCTCGCCCTCCCTCGCGATGCAGAGGAGCGTGGGGCAGGACAGAGCAGTGTTTGTGCAAAGACTGAACAGGCTCCCAGGGCTTCAGGGAGGGCAATCATACCCCCAGGGGAACTGGAGAGATATGAAATGCCAGGTTATGTCTTACACAGTCGATTTGCATTAAAATGGCCACAAAAGCTTTTGTCTGTCTCATGCTTCAGCAAGATCTCAGAGGAGCACCTAACAGGGTGGAGCTATTACACAGAAACATTGCTTTTCTTCACCTCCACTGTCTTTGGCTCACCCCTTTTAGTACCATTTTGTGCGTAAGCCTCTTAGAGATGGTTTTTCCTTGTTCTTTCCAGCTGCCTGAAAGGCACTAAAAGGTGTTTCCTTCCCTGATTTCAGTCCTGAAGGCAGCGCCTGGTGCAGGAGGCAGTGCAGCAGTTATTTCTCCCAACCCAGGCTGGGCACGGATGCTCTGCTCGGTCCCTTTTCACCTTGCAGGCAAGGAGTTATCAGAGGAGCAGGAGCCTGTGCTACCCCAGGATCGTGGCAAACCTTTCACGGTGATGGAAACCGTGTTTTGTCACTTGTCCTGTTCTCTGTGACTGTCACAAGAACCTACACAGATCAGCAGAAAGTTATTAGCGAAGCACAAATAAATTACCATGGCAGAAGAGCCTCTATTAATGTCACAGCGATGGGCTCTTATTCCCTTCCTTGTCAAAAGCGAGCAGTGAAAATCAAGGTGCAGCCAGATCAAAAGCGTAGGTACAAAGTGAATCGATGGCATCTGTTGCTTGTTTGCGAGCGTGGGGTGGGGTGCTGGGTAGAGGGATGCCTTTGTTTATTTAAAAGGGAGTTTGGGAACATTCTTGTGTTGTTTTGTTTTTTTGGTTTTTTTTTCCCCTCTGCCTTTGAATCATCAAAGTGCCTTAACTTCAGCTCAGCATGGAGCAGAGTGAGATCTTGGGTCTCCCTCAAGGTGGGCAAGAGGTGTTGCGGCAGGTCAGTGGTGACCACCAAAGCTACAGGGGCTGCTGGGGAGATCATGCTGAAATACAGTGGAAACAGAATTGCTTTAGCAACCAAAAAAGGAGCAAATAAATATGTTACACATCTCTCCAGTTGTCCTAGGCAAAAGGCAGTGAATAACCTGTTAAAATAAATCAGCACTAAAAAGGAAGCAATCCAGACAGTGTTAGTTACCCTGTGGATCTATCACACCAGAAGGCATAATAACAAGAAAACACCATTAGCAGCATGACAGGTTTTTTCTTTTGTTTTTAACTTTAACCATAATGCCACCTGACAAGCTGTTTGCTTTCTGCACCAAATATCAGGGGTTGCAGAGAAGAAAGGCAGGGGAGAGGGGTGAGGGTGAGTCATGCTGCCGTGGGACCTTGTCTTTTAAAGCAAAACTTTGAAGAGAGCAGAAACCCAATTTGGAACAAGGAAGCCCATCAAAGGAAGAGCAGCGTGATGTGTTGAACTGAGAACGAAATGTGGAAGAGTGGTTTGTGTTTTTTTTTCCTCTGGGATGATCTGGGTATATTCTTTTGTTTTCTGATCTGTTCTTGTGTTCACAGTCAGAGTAGCCGTGTGAAAGGGGCCAGGACACGGCTGCTGTGGAGCAAAGGCGAGGAGGAGGGAAGTGGGAAATGAAGATGAGAGCAGAGGTGATAAGTTCACACCTTTATATAGGGCAGCTCTGTGCATAGCCGCAGGGGTCTGCATCATTTAAAAGAAAAAATGATGGAAGTCTAGAAATCTCTGGTCCTTCACCTGTCTGCTCTGTGGAAAGCAGTGCTGGTCATGGCTGAGCACAGACCAGCAAGCTGACATATAATTAATATGTTGCACAGAAAAACTAAGGCTAACAAAAAGAAGATTGCAGCAATAAGAACTCAAATTTCAAGATGTGGCTGAATTTAGGTTAATGATGAATGTGAGCAAAGCACAGGGGATGGGGGAGAAGTTGTGTGCTTTGCTGGTGGGTTTTGAGGCAATTTGCTGAGAAGAGAGGGGCGTCGAAGTCTGAGAAGGTGCAGTTGTGCTGTGGCTCCACTGGAGGATGTGAAAAGGACGTGCTCCTCTGGCCACCTCTGCCTCACTTCGCCCTGCCTGTGCTAGGGTTCAGCTTGCTCCAGGGATTCTCTGCCCCTCTGAAGGTCTCCTCTCAGTTTCTTTTTCCTCCAGTCAGTGGTGCCTGCTCTGTATTTCTTAGTTTCCATATCCCCTCTCACCTTGACTTCATGTGCACCTTTGCCTTGGGATAGGTTTTGTGAAACCTGGAGAAGTCTCATCCCAGTCCAGAATGGCAACAAGCCGTTATGCCAAAGCCCTGCATCAGCAGTAATTAAGCATTAAAGGTTCCAATTTTATTTTACTTTATTTTATTTTTTACAGACTTAAGACTTTTTTGCAGACTTAAGACTCCTCCTCACCAGCTAAACCTTTTCCTCTTAATCTCTTTTAAAAGAGGGAAGGAGAAAAATTAAGCCTGAGGCTGGCACCTGCCATGGAAATGTTTAGGTTGTGTTTTGTTTTTTTTTTTTTGTTTTTTTTTTTCCATGGAAGACTCCTTTTTTTTCTTTCCTCTATTCTTTGTACCACTCACCAATTGTCCCAGGTTAAATGAGACTGCAGGCTCCCTGAGTAAAGACTGTTTATTCTCATTCCCCTCCTCTCTGCCATGCTGTGCTGTGGTTCTTTGCATTGTTCAGCAGAGGATGTCGTCTTTAAAAAAATAAAATAAAAATGAGAGTTATAGTTGTACAGTAAGCGACAAGAAATAGAGTGGGTCTGGAGGTCTGTCAGAAACTGCTCGTCATACTGGATTTACACAGCAAGTACTCATTTGAAGATCTCTTCAATTAAAGTAACATATAATATTTGTAATCTCATCTTTAACATCACCACAGTGTGTCTGGTCCCTGTCTCTGGTGTGCAGCCTGCTTTATCTTGGAAGTTCTGGCTCAGTGGGTGTGTGGCATGGTGTCCTTTTGATTATTTTTGTGTGTTTGTTTTTTAATGTTTGAATGCAGAAGCTTTAGAATGACTTGGCTCATTGTGAAAATGAAATTGGCAGTAACATTGTTTAACAAATTTGGGAGACTTTCAAAGCTCTTCATATTGGTACTGCAGATTTCAGTTATTCAAAGTGTAGCTGGGTAACGTTTCCACCTATCAGGCATTGCACATACGTTAATTTTGGAAATAAGCTCATTTTAAGATATTGTTTTCAACGCAGCCAAGTTCCTGTTTTCTTACAGAAACGCATGATGAAAGTCCAGAGCATTCCATGAGATATAAATGGACTTGGCATATAGTTATTTGCTTGTGATCTCCGATCCAAGTTCCTGTTGGATTTGAAAAGGGGTTTGATCACAGATAGTTGTGATGCTGTTTACCTGAATATCTCAAGAACCCTCCTATTCCACAGTGATTCGGTTAAAATTCAGGGCTATCTCCTTCCAGCATTTCAGAGAATTTATTTTTAGCAAGTCAGTCCTTGAAGTCGAAATATCCAACTGATAGCTCTTGCAATATAATATTTGTTGGCATCAACTTCTGAAAACTGCAGTACTTGGTGGAGATCTGCCACCAGTATCTGTTTCAAGATCTGATTTTTCCTCTGCTGGGAAAACTATTGTGCACAGCTCGGTGTTAGCTCACATGTGGTGATGCTTTAACAAATACAGAGTGTAAATAGGTCAGCTCTTTAAAGTGTGCCTGCGAGTGCTGTGACTTCGGGTTGGGTTATGCAAAGAACGGTCCTTGGTTTCGTGCAAAGTAGTGGGGAGATTTACCAGTCCAAACAAAGAATATACTGAGTATTACTGGATTATTAAATAATAATAATAATAATAATAATAATAATAATAAAGTATTTCTTTGTCTAGTAAACAAAAGTAATGTTGGGAGACTACACCTGATGTTGTCGAAACAGATACTTGGTCATCCAGGTATTATCATAGGTTGCTTAGTCCTACATTTTTGTGTTCTGTTTCTCCACCTAAATTGGCCAAAGAGAGTTTGCATGTGTCAGATAAATATGTTTCCTACTGCATTAGTGTAAAACTAAAAACTCGAATGCAAATTTTTCTGTTGGTTTGCAGGCAAATATGGAAGCATAATGTGTGGTCTGCCCATGTGGACTTGTTTCAGTTTCATTGCTATTCAGGGACAAAAACTAAGAGGTAGACACCACTGTTGTGTCAGAAAGTCAGATACATTACCAGCTGACTGTTAATTCCTTTCTGTGAATATAAGTTAAAATACCATATTGTGCTTTTATGCCGGGGAATACTCAGTAGTTTAAATGTCACATTCATTGTCTTAATTGTCAACAATGAATCTGTGGCACTTGATAGTTTTTCCTGTGGAAATATTAGAGTGAATGCGTTTCTACGAGCCTTGGTGCTGTAAACAAGGGCTCCCTGTTTGCTGACTGTCAATAAAATTGGCTGTGTGGCATTAGAGGGGCATCTCGGTAGACGTCCTAGTCCACATTGCCTGGATGTGGCAGCCACAGCAATGCTTTCCTTGCTGCTTTCTCAGAGGAATGCTCTGTGGCTCGAGGCCTGTCATTAGGGTCCCGATCTCTGTGGCTCCGATTTCCTGCTTGTTTATTTTTCTGCTTGGGTGCACGGCTGTGCTCTGGCACTGATAGAGTAGGACAGGGAGCAGCAGAAGAGCCTGCGCAGGTGTGAGGCTGGTTCACACGTAAGAACAAGTAGGTGGCTCACGGGTGGCTTTTGCAGCGTTCATTGCAGTGGTTCACAGGTATCTGCAGGTCAACAGAGATGTTATCACTGATGTTTTATTGCTTTTGTCTGCCGGTTCTCTTCTTAGTACCTGTCAGCAAATGCTCTCTTGTTATTTTTTGTTTTGGTTTTCGTTCTCGCACAGAAGATCATGTAGTCCCCCGCCTTGTCTGGTTTCTCCCTCCTGTAAACTCCTTACCCTGCTCAGTCTGTCGCTAGTCTTCTGGGCAAAACTCGTCCCAGTCCCAAGCAGGGAAAATGGGATATAGGAGCTGGCTTTGGAAAACAGGGAAGAAAGGTTTAATATTTTTTCCAGCTTTGCTCTTTACAATTTAGTAGCAATGTTAGTGTGAATACATACACAATCGTGTGCATATACATACACAAAATATTTCTTCTGTATTCAGTGAATGCTGTTGCTTAGCTTGCAAATGATTCTTTTTACAGATTCACCACCAATAATAAGTGATTTAAGGATGAAATTTTAAGTGACTTGATTTTCAAATCCTATTTTCAAAATTGTCTCAAGCTCTTAGGAACATAATTTCATGTCACTTTCTGTTTCTATATGATATTGAAGGGATATACCGGAGATAAACTCCTGAATTTCTAAGTCACTTTTTCTTTAAGCTTTTCATGAAGCTGTTTGTGACTCCAGTTGCTAAAAGTACACCATGCATCTAGATGGAAGTGATATAAATGAATAATCCTTTTTAAAAAGTACTAGGTTATTAAACCATAATCAATTGATTATCATCTATTTTAATAGTCATTTTAATCTAATTATAGGTAATTTTTATTTTAATCTTTGGAATTCATTAACAAAAACTTAGAGCATTGCTTGTAGCCATGAAAAATTAGATAGAGTACACCCTGTCCTACTTAAACTGTGTATTAGCAAAGCTACTTTTTCCTCAAGAAATGGTCTTTTCCATAGCTGACTATGACTTTCCAAATGCTTAGGAAAGAAACATTCCTAATTGATAACCAAAATTTAATCATAGTCGGATACTTCCAGTTTGCATTCAAATAAGGTATTTCTCTGTCTAAATAAGCTTCCCTTGGTTGATTATTCATATTGTAGTTCAGAATGTTTAAAAATGAAAGACAGAGTTGGATGAAATGTAGACTACTTAATACAGTGTGTGTTTAATATAAAAGTCATGCATTATTCATTTTTGCAATTTGAATAACTTTGAATTTAGCATCCCTGTTCTTCATCTTTTCCTTTGATGAACAATTAATTATTAAAATATAATATTGTCAGCATATGGCACAAAAATCCTTGAAAGTGTAAAATGAGCTTCTTTCTCCTGTCATTCCTTGATAAAGGGATACTCTGTATTCTAGGATTTCCAGGGAATGTTTGGCCAGCATCTTAAGTGTTTCCATCATTCTAAATAAAAGGTTATAAAAGTTAAAAATAGCTAAATTAATTGTAACTGAAAGATTATTTCATAAATGTTTCAATAAAAATGGATACAAAGGGAAATCTGTTTTCAAAATGTCCTGTACCTCCCATCTATTTCATTTATAGTCATTGGCTGTTAACGTGAAGAGGATGTTTGCATGTTCAAATACTCTTTCAGATTCATAGCAGTCCACTCTGTGCTCGACTTCCACAGAGAGAGAGTTTCTTAAATAGAAACACGTCATTTTGCTCTGGAGCTGAGCTGTATGCCTGCTAAATTTCAAAATCAACTCCTCTGACTGAGTTTGCAATTTTTCTAACCAATTTTTCCTGTATAAAAATAAGCCGATGAGTTTTTAATTGGAAATCAAATTAAATCCGACCTTTTGCTGTGATTATGATTTCTTGATTAGTTCTCTTTGAACTTTGGCCAATCATATATATTTTACTATTTATTATCTAAGCACACTTTTTTCTGAAGATAGGCTATGAAGAGAAAACGTGTTTTCTTCTTTCTTTCCTTCTTGTGGGTGGAAAAGTCCTTCATACCTGCTTGGATTAGGAGAGAAACTGTTAATGAAGAAATCACAGTATTCTGTTGCAATGTAGTGTACTTTGACTTTAATAGAATCACTCATATTTTGGAACTCCAAAGGCTGCAAAAACTTTCCACGCCTGCTGATAATGTGCAGAAGAACAGAAGACATTTGGAAAGCATCATATATTTGCACCTTGCAGCAGGAGTGGAGGAAAACAATCCCCTTGTTTACCATGCTGCTGTTCAGAGCTATAGGCAGACATCTTGATTTGATCAAGACTTCTAGAAAAATGTGGGGTCTGTGGAAGTGGATTCTGCAGACCTCACCCATATTCATTTCCTTCTGACTTGGTGACGGTGTGTGTGCTGGTCATCAACCTGCCCGCCTCCGCACCCTGCAGACTTGCTTGGCAGCTCTGGCAAGACAGAAAGAGAAGAGTTCCTGCTACCTGAAGGTAGACGTTGGTTTGAAGCATGAAGAATATAATAAGTGAAGAATTGCGATGTATGGAAGAGCCTCGCGTGTCAGCATGCCCTGAGGCAGTGAGCACCTTTGCACAGATTGAGAGGGAGCTTCGGCCTGTGAGTCAACATAAATTGCAGAGGATAAATACTCAGGGATGGCAGGGAAATTGTCTTGCCTGCAGCTGTTTCCTCCTTTCATTTATTTATTTTTCTTCACAGTGTTAAATATTACCAGCTTGTCACTGTTACTTGAAGCTAAATGCTTTCAGTGCATAGGTTTGCATTTCAGGCTGTTCAAGGAGCCTTCTTGGAGGAAAGACTTCATCCCCCAGCCTGCTAGACCGCAGGAAGGAGTTTCTTGGATGAGGAGGAAGAGTGTTTTTACCTCTGAGACACATTTGTGGTGCTGTGCCAACTGCATCCAGCAGCAGCCCTGGCATTGCCCGTGTGGCTGGGTGCAGGCAATCCCATAGAGGCACCGTCTGGATGCTGCTCTGAGCACCACGTTGAGCCAGAGCTTGGCTTTACAGATGCTCTGCTGCCATGCTGCCCTTCCCCTCAGTTCAACCCTGGCAGCTCCTGGAGACGTTTTTGGCTGGCCACTGCCTTGGCCATCTTGGCAGCCCACAGAGGGATTGACTGCGTTCCTGCATCCCTTTTCCCTGCTGGTGGGGACAGGACGGGCACACGACCCGGTGCTCTTTGGTCAGGCAGCAATGAGCAGGACCGCTGGGACCAAGCATTGTTCCCTCGAGGCTCTGACAAATACTCACTGCCATCAAGCTGAAGAGCAATTTACTGAGTGCTGAAGCCACTGAATACGGTGTTATTTTTGTGCTAGCATAAAGCAGTGGGATAACAAGGGCATTTCACACCTGCACGCCTTCTAAATAGGAGCAGTATAGGACTGACTAGCATTTTGGCTGCTCTTATAATAATCAACACATCAACTCTTACAGAGACTTCCTGATAGGGTGTTTCCATCCTTCATTATATATATATATGATAAAATATGTTGTTGCCATTACACCTTGCTAGGCTGCCTATCAATGTGATGTCTGTTTTAAAGACACGTAAAAAAAAAATAAAGTGTAATTTTACTTGTCAATCTTCCCCCGCAGAGAAGGAGACCTTTCTGGATCCCTTTGTGCTGAGGGACCTTCTGCCGGCATCGCTGGGGAGTTACTACCGCTACGCAGGTTCCCTGACGACTCCTCCATGCAGCGAAATCGTGGAGTGGATTGTTTTTCGGAAGCCTGTTCCCATTTCTTACCATCAGGTGTGTTTAGTTTGTCCATGGAATCTCTTGATTTGCTCTCTTTCAGACAGTGTTTTCAAAACCCAATGTTTTAATTTTGAGAACAAAAAAGTTTCTGTTGACAAAAAAGGAAGTGTTGGTGATTTTTTTTCTTCAGTAATATTGTTTCTGAGCAAGAGCCATCAGTCTTAAGAAGACAGTACAACATGAAACCTAGTTTCCTTTCAATGATTTATTTGGTATTGTTTTTGTTAAGATTAAATTAAGCTGTGGTGTAAATATTTACATGCAGTTCTCTTTTATTCTTTTTAATTGAAACTTTCTTTTCAAAGTAAAGTGAGTGATTTCAGTTCTGCTCAGATTTAGTAATTTGAACTAATTACATTAGAAAAGACGTGTTTCCATTAATTCTCCATGGTTAACTGTTTTTGTAACACAGTAAAGCTGCCATTATGTGCTTAGAGAGCTGGTACACAAATCTTTAAAATTAGCACATAGCAGCTTTTAATGCAAATAGACGCAGTGTCTGGGATTTGTCTGGAGAAGAATGCTCCCAATAAAGTAATGGATAAATGCAGTCAAATGTTTACTAGTTAAGAGCATTTTTGACATTTTAAGATTGTCATCTTTAGAAAACCATCCTGCTGAAATTAGTCCTTCCTTTATTCATCTGTCTTAAGCTATCAAAGCAAAGTTCTTAAATACATTAACTCTGTCAACCCTAAGTGAGTAGTTCACGGGGTGGTTGTGACTGACAGATGTTGGTTCTCAAGGATTTCAAAACGGCAGAAGGCGATTGCTGTGTCCCCACTCCAGGCTTGTTTCCATGTTTTCTAGATCCCATTGCTTCTCCTGTAGACCCTTTCATGTTTTTTTGAAGTGCCATGTTCAAACGCTCAGGTCTCAGCACTTTCAGCTGGGCTCCCCTGAGGCTGAGGGACATGGCAGGATGCATGTGTCGAGCCACCTGTGCTGGTTTTACTTCACCTTTTTCACAAAAGCACCATGTTATTACCCGTGTTCAGCTGGTGGCCAGCAGGAACCCTTTTGCTAGCTGCTCTCTCCAGAGCACTCTCTAGCAGTGCTGCTGAACATCATGTGTTCACGCAGGCGATGATTCTGGCCGAAGCGTGGGACTTTTTTGCACATGGTCGCGGTTGAATCAGACCCTTTGTTTTTTTCAGGCTGTTTCTCTGATTGTCAAGATCATTTTGAATTCTGTCCTTGCCTGCAGGATACTTGCAAGCCCTTGTAGCTTTTCACTACATCAATAACTTTACTGTTTACTACTGGGTGGCTGTGAGGCCTGACCCACACTCAGTTTTATACCCTGCGTACCACCCTGTATACACATCGAGTGGGTCATGGACTTTTTTCTTCTTTTTCTGTTTTAACAAATGCAAATGAACTGCTAAATGCCAATTATGGCTATCACTATTGTGGTATAAAGGTACTTTATCCTGGCAGAGCTTCTTTCCTGTGCTGTAGAGCAGTAACTGTGCCAAGCCAAGCCTTTAAAATTTGGCATTGTGCTGCTTTATGAATGTGTGTGTGGTTGAAGAGCTGGGTATTCTGTGTGCAGACAGACTTTCATTGATACTACAACACATGTGGAATAAATAATAGTATTCTTCCCCTTGGCAGTTCTAGATGGGTGTATTTTAAGAGCCTGCCACCCTGCCATTGCTATGATTATTATTTGTTCCTCTAACAGAAACAGTGCAGTATAATCCATTGCCACAGTTTAACCTTCTTTATCACAAACCCCATGAAGCAGTCTGTAATCCCAGAGGAGGAAAGTGATATTGTTTAAGCTTTGTTGCTGTTCCAATTAAATCCTTGCTTTTGTGCAAAATACCTTGCTGTAAAAAGGACAGTACTGAAGTGGTCCATTTGTGGAGGCTTCTCTATTTTATTCTCAGTGCTCCATCATCATCATCTCTCCCGATAATTAGACAACAAAACAGGACAAGCCGTGTCACCCTGCAGATACATTGTCAAGCTAAGTGCATTCAATGACCCAAAGCATGGCATTATCTCTCATAATGCATACCTCAGAGTATCTCATTGTGCTTATAACAGTTTTAGTATTTTTAATTGCCATTTATATATCCAGCCCTTAGAAAACCGGGTGCATCAGGCTTTAATGGTTTGTAATTACATGACTTGGAATTTTAGATCAGGTTTCTCTCTATCTATAACAGTCTTAAAACAGCTTTTCATTTGTTCTTCTGAACAGGAGCTCTTGTACTCCTTGAAGAGCATGAATGTAGCTCCTTGACTGTGACTCTTCTTTTTTTTTTTTCCTGCCAGCTATAAATCAATTAATTTCTCATTTGTGGTAGATAATATTTTTATAGTAAAAATGAAGTCAAAATGACTTATATATACTTCAACACATAAAAAGGGGAAGGTTAAAAATCACATTTGAATTGGCAATTGTTAAAATGCAATTATCCCTCCCCAAGGTAGCACAGCAGAAGAAAATATTTTAGAAGTTCTCACTGAAAGTTTAAAAATTCAATTAATGTCATGGAAGTGTAAGCTTAGAGACTTGACTTGATAAGGAGCAGTTGGTACCCAGTTCATGAACTTCTAGGGAGTAATTTTAAGGCCTGTTAGTTGGCTTCATCAAAACTGGTTCTAGAGCATGAAGGGAAAAAGGTAGGTAAATATTTACAGCATTGTGGTCACTGCCAACATGCAATGTCGTTGGAGAGCGTAGGGCTTAGCAGGATCATCCTGTTTCTTTGTTAAGACAAAAGTATAAGATGATAGACCCTTTACCCACTTTTATTTAGCCTGTCATTGCTTCTGACTGCGTTATACTAGTTAGGAAATAGTTTTCAAGATTTTTCACGATCTTTCTCTAAAGAATCAGAGAGGAGATTACAGCTGAGAACCAGGGAATAGGGCATTCATCTAAGAGGCAGAAAAAGTCCAATCCAAATGCCACCACCAGTGCACACAAGGCTGGAAGCTGCACCTGGGTACCCTGCCTGTGAAGGGAACCAGTCACCAGCTGTCAGCCCTCCCTGCTGCTCGCCTCCCCTCGCTCTGCATCAGCTTCCTGCTTGTACAGTAAGGGTAGGGAGAGGGGGAGGCTGCTACTGAAAACGTACAAGCCTGAGTTGTGCTGATACCTTGGAAGTGATTGCCTGTTAGGAGACCCAGTTCCCTCGCCTTTGTGTTTGAGCACAGATCTGCCAAACGCAGGCTCTGCACTGCGAGGTCCATCCTTTCTCCCTCCTGTTGTCCATGTGCTGCTCACAGTGATAATGTTCCCATACGTTTCCCCATTAGCCAGCCCAGCACACCTCCCCACTCCAGGGAGACTGACTTTTGAAATGAGAAGTGTACAAATTGACTCTCTCTTGCCTTGGGGGTTGGAGAAGTTTTACCAATTTCAGCCCAGTAAAAGGAATCGTCAGGCCCAACAGAACAGGCAAGCTGGATGGCAGCAGCAGAAGGGAGTTTCTGTTTACTGGTTCGAAGGGAAATTAAATATCGATAGCGAGTGTCTCTTGGTTCAGCGGAGGATGCTTAGCTGCTCTGTTGCAGCTTCCTTTGATTATTGTTATCAGCACTATCAGCTGAGGCTACAATGATAATTTTTCCCAGTTGCAAACTTCAGGACTCGCATTCATTTCCATAGCTTTTAGAGCAGATGCACGTAATGAAAAGTATGTAGCTTTCAAAGTGACCTATTAAACTATGAGTGTTGTGTAAGTCCCTTTTTAAAGTTGTGGGCCAGATTCTGTATTCCCCAAATCCATACCATCAATATACGTAATTGATGTAAACAGTATCAGCAGTGAGTCCTTCTTTGCTCTGTCTTCCTCAACCTTTCCAGCAGCGACATAACTGATTCTAGTTCTTGACCTGAACGATAACAAGCTATTAGTAAATGCTATGCTGACCTTGATAGCTGTGAGAACAACATTAGCTGAAAATATTTTCACCTTAGTTTGCTAGAAATTTCCTTCTAGGAAGTGCTGAGATACAAACTAACGGAAAAGTTTTCCAATTACAGTTCTTTCTCACAGGTTAATACATTTTATTAAAAATAGCTCAGATCTGAATACAACTAAGGAAACTTATTCCCAGAGGAATATGTGCTAGCTGTGACCATTTTATGTTATTTTTTCTCACCCTGTAGTTAGGTATCAGAGGGAGCAGTGGCTGGTAGGGAGGTCAGGGTGCTTGGAGATGGGAGCCCTCAGCTTGTGCTGCTCTGCTACTGACCTGCTCCAGGGCAAGTCAGCTCAGGGCTTTGGGGGCCAGTCCCATAATGCTGGGACAACTGCAGTGACCTCTGTGCAACAGTGCTGCAAGAGCTGGCCATGGAGCTCACTCAGCCTGGCAGCTAGGCATCGTGGTTCAGAGCTAAGGTAACATCACCCTCTCCTGGAGAGGGCTTTTGGGGTGGAAACATTTTTTGGCATGGTACTATGAAATAAAACGGTGCCAGCATTGAGGAGGGTTTGGCGTGGCTGTCGCACATGAAATCCATCCAGACAGAGGGTCTAAAGGGCAAACATTTCCTTGCCCATGACAGACAACAGAGAGTTGATCGAAGGTCTTCTCTTCTGCTGGGCAGGATAAGCCCTGTGCTGAGATAAGACGGTTGGCAGTGATTTCAGTGGGCAGCCCGACTTCCCGCATGGTTTATCAGTCTTGGCATCAACACTTCCTGCCATTTTACTTTCTTATCAACCACCCGGATTTCACCACATTGTTTTCTAATTAATGTCCTTTCTCTTCCTTGCCATGATGGCTGTGGTCAGCTGGAGGCTTTCTATTCCATATTCACCACTGAGCAACAAGACCATGTCAAGTCCGTGGAGTACCTGAGGAATAACTTCCGACCACAGCAAAGCCTGAACAACAGGAAGGTGTCCAAGTCTGCTGTGAAGGATGCTTGGAGCCAAGATATGACAGACATCTTGGAAAATCCACTCGGCACAGAAGCTTCCAAAGGTAGATTATGCTTATGAATTTTGCACTTGACTAACGAGAGATTTTTTTGTCTGCTTTGTCATTAAATTGTGCTGAGGATAGCTGCGAGCTGCCAAAGAAATAATGCAGTGTACGCAGTTATGCTTTGTTTGTATCTGTTAATAAATTAACTAGTCCTGTGTGTGCCTACAGTTACCTGTGAAACTCAGTGTCATGAGGTACCATGGTGATAAAGCCCCAGAATCTGCAAGTCCCAAACTGCAGATGTCCCTGTTTCTGCCAACTGGTTGTAGGGCCTTAGAGATGCCTGACAAATAGGAAATGCTAATGAAAAGGGTCAGCAGTAAAATTTTGGCCCCGTTAGCAGTGACTCATTGGGTGTTTGAATGGAAATAGGGTATCCAGATGTTGTCATGGTTTTCATTTTTACAAGTATCAGGAGTTCTGAAGAACTGCCGACCTTTTTAATTAAAAGTTTGTATCAATCTTTTGGTAATGGTGGCTGGGACAAAAACCCTCTTCCTTACAGACAGGTGATTTTATAATGTCTTGCTGAAGTGTTTCATGTGCCTTTTTGTAGAGCAGCTGGTGCTCGCTTCTGTCAGACACTGGATAATGAGCTGGATGGAGGAGGGTGGGAGGGAGGCTGCAGTTGTTGCGTTGGCACAGACAGCCCTGGCTAGAGGAGCACATCAAAAATTCTGAGAGAAATGTGTACCGGATAAAATAAGACTAGAAATAAATATCATTTACTACCTTTATTTGCCTTTATTTTATTGACTGCTGTTATTTATAGGTAGGAGGAATGACATGTAGTTCCCAGTCTTCAGTCTCGAAAAGTGCTTGGTGCTTAACCAGTCCTGAGTACAGGTAAAAGAAGAGGGGGCAGTTTGCCAGAAGGAAACAACTAAGCAGATTTACAATCTGCCCTTGCGTACCTGGCATTTTCACCTGGCCAGGCACATAGAGCGTAGTTTGAGATGTGAATCATGAAAACAGCTGCGTTCAGCAGCCTCACCCTCCCACGAGAGTGCTGAAAGAGAGTATTTCTCAGGGCTCATTATTCTGTGAGCGTGCTTATTTTTATATATATAGTATACACGTACACAAACCTCGTGTACATTAAAGGCAGCCTTGGGATGGAAAATTTACATCAGAAGTGAGAAGGAGATCTTGGGAATGAAGAGACCCTGCTATGCTCTGATGCTCTGGTCTGCAGTTTTCAATCAGTGTTTTAACAGCAACATGTGTCAATATTTATTTCTTCAGTTATATCCTGTGTACTTGTTACCTGCCCAGAACAGTGATGAAAGTTAATAGGTTACGTTATGTTAAAAGTGACAAAACTCTCTAGTTATTATTTTGAGTGCAGCCAAAGTACCCTCTGGTACATGTGGTGTAATATTCAAGGTTTTACTGTTTTGGCCACATGCCTGAATATTCCTCACCTCACTGGAAAGTTTTTAAGATTATAAAAATGTTCTGGGTGATTTTCACCCCCACAGTAAAGATCTCAAACCCGCAATTAGGGGCATTACAAACACTAAGGTCTGTAGTTAATAGGCTGATCCTGAACTTGGAAGTGTTGATATTGAAGGGGCACTGGAAGTAACTGGAAAGATTCTCACTGACTTTGCTCCTTATGGACTCTAAGACCCAGATTCAGACAAGTGCACATGGTTTAGTTAATATTATGTGAGCCAACCCACTGGATCAAGAGAGCTTCATAAGCACTAGTCCATGTTTGGATAGCTTTGTACCTGGGTGCTTAACAACACACATGCTTGTGGACTGGTTTCCTTTGATTTTTCTCTCTGGATCCTCTCCCAACATGTCCAGGTACTGTAACGCTCTGTACTCATGCCTGCCTGTGAATTTGAGCTTGCAATGTGCTCATCAGAGACTCTTAGGTAGGGACCATGCGTGTCCCCTCTGCCAGTGATGTGACAACGTTCAGTGTGCCATCTAATGGCAGGGACGATGCTGAAGTCAGTGATTTTTTTTCCCTCGAGCTTTTGCTATAGGAGGCTAATGGTTGGGCAGCCAGTCTTTTTGTACCAGCTCTGTCAACTTGTCACTTTTTGGGTTGTGTGCACACCAGGGAACACTGAAAATAGGTGCATTTTTTTCATGAACTTAAAAATAAATAGGTTGCTGCAGTGTTACTAACACAAAATGGATTGTAGCGTATCCTCCAAAGGTTACAGGGATGAGTTATAGCTGTTCTAGAGATATAACAACGTGGATGTTTCTGGCCCCTTCTTTGACAAAGGTGAACAGTGATGATGTGCCTGGTCTACTGCACATTCTGAACTACTGACATATAAATAAAATGAGTTGAAGTCATAATACTTGAGTGAAAGCAAAACCTATTGTTTATTCAGCTAGTAAATACAGTACCTCTTTATATAGTGTCATTCATGCAAAAGTACTGAGAAACTGGATGCACAGAGTGCCTCTCAGCCAGACAGTATAGCATACAAATACAAGAGCGTAGGGTTAGCATAACAAATTTATTTTATGCAGATTCTTCTGCACACCTCATGGTTGCGTCTCAGTGCTTTCTTTCCATGGCATTAAGCAATGTGACCAATGGCTGTCACATGTTGGCTCCTGTACGCTCTCCCTGTGCTTCGATTTGTGTGTTGTGGAAGAAGGCAAGGTCACGAAAATGTGTCTTTTACTTGCTGCAAGGTGGTATGGTTTGTGATGGTCTTCAGCTCTGGAGGGGAAGTTTGGATTTGTTTGTCGGTGTGAATTTTTGCAATTTGTTTCTTCTGTCACACACTATTAAGTCTGTGGGCAGTATTGCTAATCTAGAAAACAGTGTAGTGTTTGTTATGTAAGCCTTCCTTAGTTTGGAGGAAAATGTGCCCAGAACAATTTGCATAATGTTCAGCATAATTTTCAGAATTCCCTCGTGAATGGCGAGTTTCAGCGCAGCACAGAGCGATGCAGCTCTGCGGCTGTCCATTGAGAAGCGTGTATCTGAACGTTTTGGCAGCAAACAGGAATGGCTTTTCTCCGAGCTATCAAAGCTATCTCAAGTCACAGAACCGTGACCAGTGGCATAACCTGTAGATACACTGGAGGAAAACTATTTCTCACTTTATGCAAGTCCTTTGAGTGTTTCCTTAGAAAAGCCCTGTAAGTGGTAGCATTTGGTAAATAAAATGTCTTCTGGGAAAAGTTGTTTTAAGTCAACCAAAACTGTCAGTGAATTTGGATCTTGTTTGTTACCTAATGTGAATGTTACATCTTTTCTTTTGTGGTTACTCTCCTCTGTTTCCTTTTTTTTTTTTTTTTTTTAATTTTAATATTAGAGAAGCAATAAGGGGAAGTGGCAGTGTTTACAATAACCAGAATACAAGATGGAGAAAATGTTTTAGTTAATTTTAAATGCTGTAGAGGACTTATTTTTCACTTGAGAATGGAAACTCCAGTTTTCCTTTTGTGTTAGTACTTAGCAAGAAGAGTTTTCTTTGGTTCCTTTATCTCATTCCTTCCTCCTGTTGGCAAAAGCCAATTTAAAACAGTTCTCTTGAGGACTGCTGGTATGCCTGGACTAAAAGCATATGTGTAAGACCTTTGCTGAATCAGAGCCTAGGAACTGAACTTAATTCTGAAGTTGCCCCTGGAGCTGTTTCAAGAAACCATACGGATCACCTTTAAATGTATTATTTCTGAAATGTACCGTTCAGGATGTGCACAGTTCAGCTATATAATAGTAGCAGTTGGTGGATCGATAATAAACCACCATGCAACAATGTCTTTTAAGAAGGTTAAACTTTCAGAGACTCAAGATATACAGTGGACCACGCTGTCAAATAATGCTGATCACCAGGCCTGTAAAATTTAACAAGAGGACTCACCGGTGTTACAGTGCCATTTTATATAAAGTTTTGCAAATTTGTAGGTTCTCTGTGCTTCTCTGTACAGACTTATTAAACCAGGAGTAGTGTGTTTGTAAAATAGTCGCCAGATACTGTGAGTAACAGGCAGTGGCAGTGTTGGAGTATTTGCACATGACCTTCTCTGTTAAAATTGTCTCCTTTCTTATCTGGCCTGTCTTCTGTGGCTTAGGACTGTGTTGCTCTGTCCCCTCACGTATTGTGTTCCTGGCTTTTCCCAGGCAGCGTTCAAGCAGCTCTGCTAGAGTTACTGCTAATTAGTTATCAGTTTAATAGTGTACATTGCTCTTAGGAGACACATAAACAGAATTTTTACATGGAAGTGTATCCAGTTCAAGGACCTGACTGTGCATGTTCTTTACTACTTTCATATGTTGTCCCATCAAGGAGAGGGATATTTACAAAGCATTACCTGCTTCAGTTAGAGTGTAGGCATGGAAGCTCAGGAAGAAAAGGTGTTTCATTTCCTTGCTTCAGGATGTACCCCACATGCAACAATATTTTCCCGTTTTATTTTGCTCGTGATTAGGAGTATCAAGTGTTTCTTTACATTTTTTTAACTCTGAAAGAAAAAAAACCTTTAACCTTTCTGCCTCATTAAACGTGCAGCAAGCCTCACAACACTTAAACAAGCATCCCATGTGAGGGGCTCTTGACATCAGAGTTTTCTTTCACAGATGCCTGATTACTTCCCCAAAGGTGTCTGATTACTCTTTGCTGGAGTCTCAAATGATGCTGTTTCCCATCAGTGGGAATTCACCTTAGAGTACCATCTTTAATTATGATCCTAGACTAAGTTAAATAATAAGCAGTCATAAATCCACTCTAGTAAAACTTTGAACTCTAACCGAACAGCTGGGACATCTCTCTAGTAGCGTACAGGTGATCATTTTCCTTTTTTCTCTTTGTCAAGCCATAGTGATACACAGTTTGGAGGTCATTGTAACCTAGTGCCACTAGAACTACCCAAAAGGTACTTGGATTTTCCTTCCCGCATGGCTCCAGCTAGCAACCTGCAGTCAAAGGTACAGCACTGCCCAAGCAAAGCACTTTAGTTGGTATTCATTACTTCACAGCTCCTGACAACAGGAAAGAAAGCTAGGCTTCCTACAAAGAAGGTGTCTTTTCTGCATGGCGTAGCATGGCGTGGCACGGCATCGCCGTGCTGGAGTGCATCTCCGCTGCAGCTTTGTCTGAAGTTCTGCTGGAGATTCAGCACGATGCAGTGACAACGTCACTCTGAGGCAGATAGTTCAGAGCACTGACAGCAGTATTTCTCAATGAGAACAAGTTGTTTGCCTCAATTAGCGCCTTTGTTATTGCTCCCAGTAATTTGTTTTGCTTTCTGAATGCCCGTGTTTTATGAGAACTCTCTCAAAACAACTTCACGGTCTCTTCATGCCCTCAGGTTCTCTCTGGGAGGCCAAAAAGGGGGATAGGCAGACAAATTCTGCTCTTACAGAATGCCATGCATATATGTTATTCAGACCTAAATGACCACAAAATATTGCACAGCAATAAGTGTAATCTCCTACGTGAAGCAGCATCTAAATTTAAAACAGTGTAAATGTAAATTTAAAATTGCACATTATTGACGTCTTGGAATTGCTAAAGCAAAAAGATACTCTCTATTTTCCTTAAAAATCTTAGGGAAAAAATGAACAAGAACCTTTTTAGTTAATTTATGGTATGTTTACCACTTAATTGTTCTCATGCTTTGGAAGAATCTGTTTTACAGGTTGGTTTCCTCACAGATTAGCAACTCCTTCCCCGTTTCCTTGGATGACCGGACTTTTCCTCCTTTCCTTTTTGATTTCATATTGTTATGAAGATTGTCCTTTTCCGATTCCATTCCCCTTTCATGGACTGTGTACTTTAATCAGGTCAGTGCCCTACTACTGTGTGCTGGTGCAGATGAATCTATGTATCATTATTAGGATTTCAGCTGGCGCAGCAGGCTGACTCGGTGCAAAAGGTTGCACTTGAGGGTGGTAACACCGTGCTGCTAATTGCTTGCCCTGCATCTTCTCTGCACTGTGGACTTGCCCAGCTGCCACTACGCCTCAGTGCTCCTAGTAAATGTACTCCCTTACTGCTGCGATAGTCTCTTCTGACATGAACCTTGGGTAGTAGCTGTAATCTCTTTAGGCAGGAATCAGTCTGCTCCTTGTGTGTTTCTTGTCCTTTCCACCTCAGATTTGCTTTCCTCATCCATGTCCTGTTCTGCAAGGCTTGGTCCTTGGGCACGCAGTTGTCTTGGAGCACACTGTGCAAAAGCAGGAGAGGACAGGCTTCTTCCAAAGGTTCTTGCATTAGTCAGGTAGAAGACAAAGCATTACAGCAAAAGGCCTGACCCATTTTGAAAGGGAATTGGGTACAAAAAGGTGTGGTGCATGTACTTGACCTCATGCTTCCCCTTGCAGCAGCTCTGTTCTGCAGGCTGCTCTTTTCACCTGTCGTAACCTCGGTGAGGTTGTCATGTGGAACAGCATGGGTCCACACCTGAATGTAGTGGGCAGCATGCCAGTAGGTTTATTAATAAACAAACAGTAATTTTTGCACTTGTTTAGATATTATGAAAGGCCCACAGCAAAAGAGCAAGAGGAATTCGGTGTGAAAGCTGAAACGTGGTTTGGGTTTGTAGCTGCCACTAAAGCTAGCAGAGCTGAGTACTTGTAAAGGAGCTTGATGATTTATTCCACTTAAACCCTCCAGGGAATTCATTTCTGTGCTGCCTACCTACTGGTCTAGCTGTATGGCCCACAGAAGCACAGAAGTACTGATTTTAATTTCAGTGTTGACTGTACTTTGTACCATGAATGCCTGCAGCAAATCCCTCACATAGGAAAAAGCCTCCAAAAGCTGCAAAAGGGAAGCCACTTCCCCACCCTGATTTTGGACATCCCTGGGGCACACACCAGGGCTCTCTCCCTGCCCTGTTGGCTCATATATCCTATGCCTTGTGGTGCAAGCCACCCTCACCCAGACATGGCACTTTGGTAAATGCAGCATAGACGCAGACGCATCCTTCCAGCAGGAATTCCTTCTTGCTCCCCACACCGATGAGCACGTGCCTCTGAACATGATCACACGTGTTATATCAGGTGCACCGTACAGATAAGGAGGTGGGTGTACACTTTAAACACAAGGCACCCTCTGTGCGTGCACATATGTGTAATATAAACACAAAGCTTGCAGGGCAGATCCTCAGCAGGCATTGGCTTAGCCCAGCATGGAGCAAGGCTGATCTGCGCCTGCTGAGGGTTCAGGCCGTAGCTCTAGAAGTGGTGTTTGTGAAATCTATGAAATATTTGGGCTCAACCACAACATAGTAAAACACATAGCCCATGCCTTTCAGTAAAACAGGGTCCGTCGCTGTGATGCCATGGAAACTCAAATGCTACAAAGAAAGCCATACAGGAAGGAATCAAATGCACTCCAAACGCTGGCTGTACATTCACCTCAGGAAACGGGTAGGCAGCAGAGGGGCAAAGCCCGCCTGCCCAGAGCCCCTGTGTCAGAAGTGCCCCCATGCTGGTTAGCTCGAGAGGTTGCTTCAATGTGCTCATAAAACAAGTGAGGGGTCTGTCAATGTCCCTTACACCTTAAGAAACAACCTTGTTTGAAGCACAGTGAAAGGTAAGAGCAGGGAAGATAAATAGTCTGTCTCCTAGCTACATTCTGTCTGTGGATTGAAGTAGATCAACACAAATATTTGTGTGTACAGCATGCTCCGGAGCCTGCAAATGCCTGCCGGCAAAGTACAGGCAAAGGTAAAGGAAAAATACATGCTTCTCTTTAAAGCAATTATCCTTATATATTAATAATGTCATTTATAAGCACTGCGAGAAGTTAACAGCACACAGGAAAGCAAAGAAAAAGAATTGCAAACATTTAGTAAAAGGAGAAGGGCAAAAATGTTGTAAGTATGCCTCTCAGCACTTCTCCATGTATTAGAGCATGTGTTGTCTCTGCATATGATCCTCGTAGTCTATTTGTTATCCTTTGGGAACACAGCCCTCGCTGAACTCCAAGATTGAATCAGACAGCCAAAAGAATGCTGTTGTTTGTCACGGGTCACATTCTCTTCTCAGGCATTTCCATCGTGCCTCACCAAAGTAAGGTTGCTGAAGCTGGCACTGCATCACCTCTGTCACCACGATGCTGTTGGCATGGCACTTAAAGCAAGTGTGAGTTTTCTCATTGGAGTATAGCCCATATTTCTGCATTTCGGGGCTTATTTGAGGGGTTAATAATGAGCAAGGATATATGTGTGTGTATAGATACATATCATGAAAGTATTTTTCTTCCCTTCCATGTTAGTGGCATTGTTTTTGTCTTGACTGCAGTCAGGATCGTGCAGGCAGAGTGAACATGGTGCAGTATTTTGCCAATAGCACAGGCATCGATGATGCTGTTTTCAGGCTTCTCTGAAATCAGCTGGGGAAACTTGGGGCTGAGTTGGGCATCCTTGCAGCAAGTGGTCTGTCTGTCCTGCAGACCAGCTCTTCCAGGTCCTTCCCAGTGCTGAGACAGAAGGGAAATAAGCACCCTCTCTGCCCTGAGAGCTTGGCCACCAACTTGATTGCCCTTATGGGGAAGAAAGGAAAGGTTGCAACATCTGTATTGGCCTCTCAGTTTCTCCTCTCCTGACCTTGTGGGAAGAAATCCCCTATCTACCACGTGCTTCACTCCTGCATTGTAAGGAAAGAACAGGATTTCTTGCCACCAGTCCCTGTGCATTTCCAGAACAGGTGAGAAAAAGGAGAAGTGAAGCCCCTCTCACTTATGGCCAGCAGCTGCGGACCTGAGCAATACAAGCCCCTCATCCCTGTATTTTAGCTACCTCTGAGCAATCCTAAGCCAGCAACATGCTGGGGGCACATCCCGGCGCAGATGTTTCCTCCCTCCATGTATGAATGGCTTCAGAAGACCCCTGCCTGTCTCTGTCTCACCACAAGGGATTGAGGACTCCACTGGCACGTTGCTTTTCTGTGCAAGAAAAATGTCACAGCTCTACCACACAGTGCATATCCCACGGCATCAGGGAGAGGAACAGCAGTTTTGTAGTGCTGAGACATGAGGGAGAGAGTGGGATTTTCCAAAAGAGGGAAAAAGAACATAGCTAGAAATAACTGCCTTTAAAGTGGTGACATTTCTATGCACAGAAGAGCTAACTTGGAACATTTTTAGAGGATTTTATAAATCCCTCTGAGCCCAGTACCACTGGATTCATCACATGAGGCACCTGCAGTACAGGGAGAAGATATACAAGAAATAATCCAAAATACAGGTGCTGTGCTCTGTCAAACTTTCCCTAAATAGTTCTTTTTATAACCACAGGTAGCATATGCAAAAAGCATAATGAAACGCATGAAGTTTGGCTGGTTTTGCTTTTCCCTCTTTGAAAGACAAATGTAGGCTGCTTTTTTATTTAAAAAGTAAATAAAAGCTGTTATAATCTCTTACATGCCCTTTCCGCAGTCATGGGTGTATCTAAATATCAGTGGTTAATTTTTTGCAAAACAATAAGCCCCCTTTTTGTCTTTCATCTCTCTGAAATGGAGCTGCCAGGAGCTTTTGGATTAAGCTTTATCGGGCTTCAGTTAGGAAAGCCTTGTGGAGGTTACGTAGCCAAATACAACATACAAATCAAATTATGGAAGAGATGAATGTGGAGTTGTTAAATTAATTTTGTTTGTTCCAGCCCATTGGAATGTTTTTAACATGAAGAAAATAATTCTCTGCTGTACGGCTGGCCTGGCCAGTGTTTAGGACCGTATTAGCATGCTGCATTTGTCCACGAGTGGCAAACAGGTTTGCTCTAGGCTTGAGTGAGCCCTGGAGGACAAGGCTGGCCAAGATGCTGGCTTGCCCCCGGCCTTCCCGGGCAGGCTGATCTGCAGTGAAGCGACACAGCCAGGCTGCCAGGCAGCCCCACATGTGGCTGGGAACGCTGCTACATCAGGTCAGAGGGCTTCCCTCTGGATGCACCCATGCAGCCCAGCTTTTTCTGCAGGACTTCTCCATAAAGCAGGAGCCAGCGTGCCTGCCAGCTTTCCAGATCAGGTTATCTCCAGCAGGACTGTCTGTAAGCTGGTGAGCTTTGGGGTTTTTATTTGGAGAGGTCCAGGACATGCTCCACGCAGAGCGTCGCTGCCTGATGTGCAGCATGGCCCTGGTACTGTGAATGTCGGTGCTGATGAATGCCCCTCAGGTGCAGCCCTGTGGCCCCTGCGAGGCTGTTCTGCCTCCAGGAGGCCAGCAGTGCACAGTCTCGGGCATCACACCACACCTACGCACAGCCAGTTCAGGTGTCTCTGCTCTGGATTGCATTATAACACAGAAAGATGTCCTGAAATCCCCCTCGATATTTTTATTATCCTGTAGGATCTGAATTTAAAATAGAGCATTAGTAATATTTTCTCTAAAAATAGCTGAGATTTGCTATTTCAGTGTGAAATGTTGCTGGTTGTTGGGTTTGGTTTTTTTTTTTTTTTTTTTTTCCTCAAGCAGTCATGTTTCTCTTCAGTGCAATCTTATTCAATCCAGAGGAACATGCAGGCTTCTCGCTCCCTGTCCCAACCTCTTTCTACATCTGTTTGTCCTTCAGCTGCACATTTTGTAAAATCAGTAGAGGCTCTTTAGCATTAAAAAAAAAAAAAAGAGGAGCCTGCAATTCTTTTAATCTTCTACAGAAAATACAAGGCACACAGAATATTGAAAGGAAAATTAGGTCTGTGGAAAATGCCAGTTGTTTTATAAATGGTCAATTCATTGCACTTTTTTCTTGCTTTTCAGGCATTTGCTATGTTATTATGTATCTCTTTAATTAAATAATCAAATTGAATTATTGGATCAAGTTTTTTATTATTATTCCACTGTGTCCTGAGCAGGTTTGGTTAAATTAATAAAACCATATGTTTCATTTTATAAAAAAGATTTCTTTCTTTGCCCATTCATAAACTGTAAAAAGAAAAAGAAAAAAAAAAAAAAAAGGAAAAAAAAAAAAGAAGTGGCTGAGCAGAAAATGCAGGTTATTACTTAATTACATCAGGTTCTTCTACGTGCCTTGGAGTTACTGAAACGAAGTCGTACTGAGTCATAAGAAGTTCGTAACATTATTTACTGTGAAATAGCAGTATTGTAAATTCAATCTCCTTTTAGCTGGCTGTGAAGGCAGCTTGCCCCAGTCATGCAGTGGCCCCAGTCAAAACCCGTTACAGTATGTCCAAGGGAAGTTACTGCAGTCCCTCAGCTGCCTAGAAGTGCTCATACCCCTCTTGGATCAGGATGCACAGTCTTGGAGGGTGTCCTAACACTGAGCCTGTGAGTCTCCATTTATTTACCCTTCAGGTATACCTGCTGCTTTCTCCTGATTGGAATGAGCTGTTCTGCATTGCATTGATGCTGGCTGTGATGGGTGGTGTGAAATGGAGGACATGGCAGTCTCCTCTCCCTAGGGTCATTGACTTAGGGACAGTTCAGAGGGGTGTTGAAATTCAGGTAGATCTCTCTGTCTGTCCTGAAGGGTGTCTGGTTGAATTATTTCTAGAACAATTTGATGCATGATTACTTTAACTATATAAATCTTTGAATATTCCCGTGGAGGAGGACTGGGTAGGACTTCTAGGTCCGGGTAGTCCTTCACTGTGGACTTCAGTCTCCCATCAGATTTGACTAGGTGGAGCAGTAAAGGCTGGCGGAGCATTTTGAGGAGTAATTCTGTGATGAAAAGGGCTTCAAAGGGAGCAGCTTTGATTTATGCAGTTATCAATACACGGTGATGTAAGTGAGAACTGATCTGACAATCTCAGAGGAAAGAGGTGAGCATGGAGAGGCACACTGAGGCTCACGAAGCTCTGTAAATCCTTGTGACTGCTTTTAGCTGTGCCCTCTCAGCCGTGCTCTGCAGCACCCAAGCTGGATTGCCAGCAGAATGAAGTTTTGGTCCCTTCTACTCAACGTAAATAGAAACTTTTATTCATTTGGTCAACAAGCAAGTGCTACGAGATACGGCAGTGTTTGTTTGCTTTGCTGGATCTTCCTGTGCTAGGCAGAAGGATCTGCTGCAGAACTGCAAGATCATCACCACTCATGACAGGAGCAAATACCAAAGCCTGCCCATTTCTGCATATTTCAAGCATATTTCTGCAAAATACGTTCTTTTGTTCAGCCTGCCTATGAAAGGTATTTTTCTGATGCAATGGTAATATTGGTGTTTACAACATGTATTCATGTTTATTTAGGAACCCTAGCTATATGAGTATTTCAGAGATACAAGACCAATCTGGAATTCCAGGCCTAGAAACAGACATTCCTCCCCTTCAGTATAGCCAGGACTCCCTAGAAGTGAAATAATGTTCAAATCTATAGCTACAGAGTTTGTACAACCTGACTGTGCTGACTTTAAATGGAAAAGTCATATTGGGAAAAATAATTTAGAAAACAGTGTCAGCACGATGGGCTGGGTGACACTTTGACTTTCCCTGGCAGAAGTGGCCATCTCCTTTGCCACAGCACATGTGTTTAGGTATCATTTCAAGTGATTTTTCTTGGTTCAGAGTTTATATTTGGAAAGCGAATATGAGTCTGTCCTGAATTGTGTATTTTAAACACGATTTTTAAAGCTTGGAAAAAATCTAAACTCTGTAGTTGGAAAGTACATGATGGACTTCATAGATAGCATATGAGTGCCATCTAGTGTTCTTCATTAGTACCTTGACCTTCACATTTCAATTGCTTGAAAAGTATTTTCTGCGGTGGCTGGGAGCGGGCTGTGCTCTGTATCACATGAAGTGTTCGTGCTGCTTTTGTGTCAGGGCTTGGTCTTCTCTGGAGAAGTTTGGGTTTGGGCATCTCCAGGAAGCAGAAGCTGTAGTTTCACCATCTAGTTAAGCTGTTCTGACCTCCCCATTGACTTCAGCTGGGGCAAGAAGTAACTTGTGCCTCTCCACTATGGATGCAGTCAGGAAGCCGTAGATTTGGGAGGCTGGCTGGAGGAGAATACTTACGGAACTAATAGTGTCATATTTTCAGAGGTTACAACTATTTCTAGAGCCTGCAGAGCACGCCAGACTATTTACCCCCTTCATACGGCAGGAGACTGTGTGCCAGGAAAGGTGGGGTTCAGATTTAAGTGAACTTGTGAATGTTGAAATGCACAGCTCTTAAGTAATCAAGTTAAAATATATGTGCAAATGCCGGGACTAAAGTTAAGTCAAAGAACTAAGCAACTTGGCTGCAGAGAATGGTTTCTCTCTCTCCCTTTCCCCTGGAGAGCAGAAAGCAGCTGCAGGTGGTATTAAATCCCATTGGTCTCAGTGGATTGCAGTCTAAGCTATTACTGTAGGCAAGGACATTAAAGAAAAAAACACTGGCTCTTAGAGTGAGGCACAGTTCTCCCTGTTTGTTTTCTCTCTGTTATTTAGGAGAGTTTCATATATTTTTTTTCTTTTTTAGCTTGCAGCACTCCCCCGGTCAACATGAAAGTGCAGCCTGTGAACAGGACAGCATTGCTTGTAACCTGGAACCAACCAGAGACCATCTACCACCCTCCAATCATGAACTACATGATCTCCTACAGCTGGACTAAAAATGAAGATGAAAAGGAGAAGACTTTCACCAAGGACAGTGACAAGGACCTGGTAAAACCACTGCATCAGCCCCAGACATATGTGTCGAGCTATCCTTATATTGTGTTCTCAGTAGAAGTAGAGGAGGAAAGCTGTTGTTACATTACAGACAGGCTAGCATTTGACTTGCTGTGAATTGCTATTAAAATGTTAGGCATTAGTTGAACATTGCCTAACAGACTACCCAAAACACTGGAGTGTGAATTTATAGTTTATGTGAGTGCATAAAGGACTAAATCTGCAGACACATTTTCATGTACTGTTGCTGAGAAGCAGCTGGCTCAGGAAATAGTTAGACTATGAATACCTTTTGGCTTCTGTTCAGCTCACAGATTTTCACATTAAAATCCTCGATCCCCAAAACCTACTCCTGGGTTCAGGCTTTTCCCTGGGTGCAGCCCCTTGCAGTCTTTGGAGTAGTTTCTGATCAGTAAGTGCTGCCTGCAGTACTTGTGTCATCAGGGCTAGAGGATTATTGCAGAGAAGCCCTGTATAAGCACTGCCTCAGTCTGGCTGTAAGAGAAAGAGGGAAGAGCAAGACAGTTCCAGCACAGATGCAAACACTGATCTATCTCCTCCATTTAGGATTTGATCTGCTTGTCATTCCTGTCTAAGTGGAAGCAAGTATTGTACCGGTCTTTAACGTTCTCTGCATATGAAATCAAAGTGACATATTCAGGTTTGAAAGGCCTCCGTTTATTGTTAATCAAAGAAAGCCTCTAGAATAATGAAATCAGTAATTGTATATGCACATAAAAAATGCAGCAGCACAGAGCGTTATTCCTAATGACTGTTATCGTTGGCGTTTTTTTTTTTTCAAATACACAGTCCTCTGGGCCCATTCAATCAGTTATACAATAATACTTCTCTTATTCCCTTAGATGAAGATTCTTTTACTTCATTTCCATTTATATTTTCAATTTCCCCACTAGACATTGTTATCTGGGTCACATTAGGGAATGATGTGCCTCACAAAATCAGAAAGGAATCTATTGAAAGGCACCCAAGGTTATGATGTATTGTAACCTCTCTCTTGTCATAACTTCGCACTCTTACGGGAGATTTTATTTTAATCGGGTATAAGGAGGAGAACCTTAATCAGCAAAAATGAGGTGGGCACAGAGACAGCGTCCTGTTTGAAGTAAAAGAAATAATTAAAAATGCAGGGGATGTGATGGAGTGATAGCTTGGAAATAAATTGCAGTGAGACTCTGTGCTGTGCAGCAGAGCTTGGAGGTTAGGAAAGCAACGACAGCTTAGTCTACTGTATGGGCAAGAGAAGAAAGAAACTCTTTTTAAAAGGAAAGTGGAATTTGCCTTTAGTGCTCTGGCAGAGACAGCTGGGCTGTCCCATCTTGAAACAGAGCTAGACAGTGTTTTGCTAAAGAGATCACGGGTATTTCAAGTGATCTACGCAGCTACTGGTGCTGTCTGCTTGAAGCCATGAACTGACATGATTGTGGTCTAAGGCAACACAAAGGAATAGCTGGAAGGCAGCAAGGCAGTGTCTTGAGTGTGAGAGTATAGAGGGACATCCCAGCCCAGGGTGCTGAGCAATCGTGCTATATAGGCCACCAGCATCAAATTGCCAGAGCCAGTTAGTTGCAAAATAGTCAGTTTGAACATACAGTGACTTTCTGGGCTTATACCAGGTTCAGGACTTGCATCTCTACCCACAGAAATCTCGTTTCAGTTCCTGTAAAGTCAAATAATTCATGGTGTAGGTATTTCTGAGGAGAGCAGACTCTCAAAGACTGTCATGAGAGCAGGTGTGGGACATGTTCACATCTTTCTCATGGACAGAGTCAACAGGGTCTGGGTGCATCTTCTTTATCCCAGGGAAGTTGTTTGACCTTTGCCTTGCTTTCTCCCAGGGGACTAGAGAAAATTTCCATTTAGATAAGAGTTTGTCTTACGTGGCACAAATGTCCTGTGTTAGCACAATGCTTTATATATTTCAAACTGATCGTGGACAGTACTGTGGGGGTAAAAAACTGAATAATATCTATTTTTTTTAAACAGAAGGCCATCATTAGCCATGTCTCACCTGACATCCTTTATCTGTTCAGAGTTCAAGCAGTTTGCCGAAATGAAATGCGTAGTGACTTTAGCCAGACTATGCTCTTTCAAGGTAAAAAAACAAACATGCATACATATTTTTACATTAAGTGACTCTGTGTGTGTTTAACATTTTCTTTGCAGAGTGCAATATGGTGTGGAATGATTTCAGATGATGTTTGAATGCATGCAGGTGATGCTCACTTCATATTGTGACCAGTGACTTTATTAGAGTCCTATTTCCAATGATGAGGCTTTGCCTACACCTTTCTGCTGGCAGGGGTTCATCAGTTTTTAGGAGAACGCAGAGATTTTCTTGGTATTAGTTTTCTAAAACAAATTCATTGAAGACTGTTTATGCATCAGGGGCACAGCTATAGCAGAATGTGAGTCTGTGGTGTCTGCTTTATGTAAAGGGAAAAAGAGTTCAGCCCCATGTTGAGAACCAAACGTGGAGAGATTTTACCATGCTCACAACATCACTGATTTCCAAAACAGTTTAAGTTCATAAGAGATAAAACCAAGATATGGTAGGATATTTTTCCCCCCCAAGGGCTAAAGTTTTGCTTCTACCTGGGAATTTATTCCTAATGTTTTTATTAAGTAGGGCAAAATTTGTCTCTGCTGAGAGCACTGCATCCCACTCTAGTTTACAGATGTGTAAACCTTGGAATGGATAGCAGAAAACAAAAGAAGCAGAGAGTTAAAAATTCAAATTCTTAAGGTGAAGCAAGGAGTTACATTAGTTAGGTCTGATGCTGTAAATATAATAGAGGCTTTTTAAAATTTGTTTTTGGAAAATGGGGGTTCAATCCTAAGCTTCTAGACTTTAGCATGTGAAATATATCAAACTGTGGACACAATTTAGTTGTATTCCAGTGCCCATGGCGTGTGCCATGGTGTTAGCAGTATTGCAGGGAGAGCAAGGATCAGACAAGAAACGTCCCATCCAAGCACTGTCTCCCATGTAGCTCACAGTTTCTTAGTTACTTATCTCAGCGTAGCGTTATAGAGTTGAAGTGCCAGGCAGAAGTCAGAAGCCTGTGTATTACTGATTGTGGCCTCTTTAAGCAGATGATAGAATGGAAAGATTCTCTGAAGTTTGAGCACGATGCCTATTTAATTACAGTTAAAGGAGTAAATCCTTATTGACAATTTTGACAGATACTGTCTGGGAACTCTAGCCCAGTGTTCAAAACAGTGGAAATGATACACACATCTGCAGTGGAAGTAAATGTTACGTTTCCTTCCATGTCTACCCATAAAGAATTTATTTTCCAAATATTTGGCTGTACACAAGATCTAACCTAAAAATAGCATCTACTTGAGCTTTCAAAACATTCTTCAGAGTCTGATTATAGTTGTACTTCAGATAAATAGTGATAAAGATAATATTATCATAAGGACAGAAAGAAACTATTATCATCAGCTGCTCTGACTTCCTGTGTAAGTCAGGACATTTCTTTCAACTTGGGTTTGAAGGAGAGCATGTGTTTTCTAGCAGTGTACTTAACATCAGCATTACCAGGCCTGAATAAAGGCAAACAAATCTCTCTTCAGTCACAAGTGCAAAGTTAGATGAGTAATACCAAGGTTGCCTTAACTCCAGACTGAGACCAGCACACGTTTTAGACTTCATTGCATGCAACAGGTCTTCTCTGACATTTTCCTGACAAGTCTTTGGTTAGTTACCAGTTCATTCACAGGCCTCAATTTCTTCACCCTCTTGACAGGTTTAATAGTAGCAATTCAGCACTTGTTTAGCAAGAATTGTATACTGATACGGCTGTCAATTCCTGACTCCCTTCCCAATCCGCTGAAACGCTGTTATTCTTTGTTTCTCAGCTAACACTACTCGAATTTTCGAGGGGACCAGAATTGTGAAAACAGGAGTGGTAAGTTGTGGTCATAAATCACTGCCGTGAGCTGATGGGCATTGGTAATTTGGGGCAGCGTTCCCACCAGGTGGCAGCACGATGTTGTAAATCTGCAGCAGGCCTGTGCTTTCCTGGGAAGGTGGTTGTTCAAACCTGCCACAGAAGGTTTCATAACCTACCTAAAATATTGACAGGGTTTTGGCTTTCTTGCTTCACATTCCGAGAGCCTTAACCAATGGGGAATCAAGTGTTAAAAAATCTTCCAAACTATTTATTGAGCTCATTTAGAGGGATTATGTAATCTTAATGATGACTGTGTAAATAAATTTAACTGCATTTATTAACTATGTAGCCAAAAGTCTATGTGACAGGAATCAGGCTTCATGCACAGCATCTTCATTCATCCAATGCTTTAAGGTTATCTGCTACTGTGTGAATAAAGCCTTAACAAACTTTTTGTTTTAATTTTAATTCAGCCGAGACTCTAACAAGTCACTGAAAAAGGCTTTTGTATTCCAGAATCAGAAATCTTGATACATTTATAGTAAAAATGGAATACATTCTTTCAGTTTTGAAAAGCACCTTTCAGTTTTGAAAGCTTACTTAAACTATCCGTAACCTAAAATTCTTGTATTCAGTGCACTGAACTGTTCAATCAAATTTATGGACTGAATTCATGCTATTGAATTTGCTATAAGTACGTTGCTTCTGGTTTTATTCTGTTCCAGTTTGATATACTCCCTAGTAAGCAAGTAACGCATACAAAGCTTGAATTTGAATGATTAATGTTTGTTTAATGATGTATAGAGGTATTCTAGACTTATAAAATCTGCTGTCAAATTTTAATACTCAGTCCAGCTTTGAGACCATACATGCCAGCAACAAGCAAATCTCACAACGCCTTAGGGATTTATGCTGATAAGTATCCGAAAGTTTCGATGCTTATTTAAAGTTTTGGCTTGAAATCTTTAAAGCACAGGTTTTCTTTTGAGATCTCTGTTTCTCTGTGATTGCAGCTGGTCAAAAATAACATGAGAAAGCCTTTCTTGTTTTGCTGCAGTATTTCAACTACATGGCCTGATTGAAACTGGGAATTGCAGAGAGATGCAGATATACCGTTAAGGCAGAGATTTCAGTTCCAGAAATGCATAGACATTTTATGGTCTTGTTCAAGGTTTAGTAGGACCTATTTAACTCTTGTGTGCCCTTGTATGATGCGTGCATTCCAACCTAATGCTCTTCTTGTTGATGAATTCAATAATGTGAGACATTTTTGAAAAGATGGAGAGGGAACATAGTAAAATGGTTTGAGCAGAAATGTTGATCCTGGCTCTTGCACAGAATTACTCCTTGGCCTTAGACAACTGACTGAATTTCAGTGTTTTTTCCACGTGTAATTTAAGGAGGTGGATTGCTTGTCTAGTTCTTCAAATATACGCCAAGGTTCTGATAGGTAAATTGGGGAAATAAAAATAGTACCGTCCAAGGCCCTCACAATGCATGTGGGAAGAGCCAGAGTTCCCTGTCAGAGCTGACCCACCAGCCATGGATGCACACGTTGGCAGCACAACTCTTATTCTGGGACAGCCCTTATGTAATACTGTATTTTTAAACTTATGTATTCTGAGGATTAAAGAGATATGAGTAATGCAGCTAAATTCATTAAACTTCTTTAAATCTTTTTCCAAACCGAGAGGAAACTTTACACACAAGTCACCAGTGACGTGGGTCTGTAAAATAAAGATAACAATGAAGAGGCTTCTGATGATAGTGATCGTTCAGAAATGGCAAACACAAGTTTCCTCTCAGCGTTGTTTGCCATAGCATGGCTCTGTTGCTTGTGCTGTTCCTGGCTTGGCCTTGCATCTAGGTGGTTTAGGTCTTTGTTTTTTTAAAAGCAGAATTGCATTTGTATAGAAAGGGAGGGAAAGTAAAAGAAAATTGATCCCAATTAGTATACAGGGGACCCTGCTGATGCTCTCTGCTGTGTTTTCTTCCTCTCTGCTGCCGTTGACCTCCTCAAGCCCACGGCCTCTCCTGCCTCCTCAGCCGACATGGCTCCCATCAGTTCTGGCTCCTCCACGTGGACCTCCTCGGGGCTCCCCTTCTCCTTCGTGTCCATGGCCACAGGGATGGGGCCTTCCTCCAGCGGCAGCCAGGCCACCGTGGCCTCGGTGGTGACCAGCACCTTGCTGGCGGGGCTAGGTTTCAGCGGTGGTGGCATCTCCTCCTTCCCCAGCAGCGTGTGGCCCACCCGCCTCCCTGCAGCGGCCGCCCCCAGCAAGCAGGCTGGCCGGCCGGTGGTAGCGACCACCGAGGCCGCTGCCGCCGCCTCCCCAGGGCCAGAGCGGGACTCGGCGCTGACGAAGGACAGTGAGGGAGCCGAGGAGGGGGAAAAGGATGAAAAGAGTGAAAGTGAGGACGGAGAGAGGGAGCATGAGGAAGAAGATGAAAAGGATGCCGAGAAGAAGGAGAAAAGCAGGGCGACGGCAGCCGCGGAGGCGCGCAATACCACAGAGCCCAGCGTGGCCACGGCTTCCCCCAACCGGACTGCTGAGGAGGAAGGAAATAAAACCATATCGGGTGAAGAGCCAAACCAAAATGTTGCCCCCAAGGCTGGACACCCTGAGGAGAGTTTTACCGAAGCAGATGCTCAGCCCCAGCCTCTCCCTTCCACCCAAGTGCCGCCAACATTCACCAACGAACTTTACCTGGGGAAGATCCCAAGAAGACCAGAGACAACAAGAAAACCTCTTCCAAAGGATGACAGGTTTCCAGAGGAATACCCCTCAGACAACAAATTCATCACCATTAACCCAGGTGAGTGACCTTGTTTTTACCAGCATAAGACTGTTGGAAAATTGCACAAACCAAATTCCTTACTGATGTCCGTTTGATAGATTTTTGTGGTGCCTGGATTCAACGATAGACAGGCCATCACAGGACCAAACCAACAAATTATTACTGGGGGAAAGCAACAGGAAAGAATGGTATTTTTATTTTATTAGGACTGTTTCGTGCCTCTTGTGCTTCTTACTAGAAGAGGAAAAAAAAAATGTTTTGGAAAATGCTACAAGAAGCATTTTTTTTTTTGATTGTTTGTTTATTTTTAAAAGGGGGGGGAAATGCAGTGAACTATGGTTGTGAAATTAATTTGGAAGATTGGTTGATGTGCAGAGCTGGTGTTTCATGGGAAGCTCTGTATGCTATCGGCTAATTTTGTTTATCTGCAGGATTCTCCCTGATTGGTTTTGAGACATTCTCCAAAATACGGGATAGTTGGGGGTTTATTTGTCACCACAAAATCTACGTGCTCTGATCTTTTAAGACCAGGCACCTTTTGCACTATGCTTACCTCCTTTTTTTTCCCTGTGAAAAAAATTTAGCCAGGCAGAGCTCACAGATTTGCTATATTTGTCTTGATGAGAATTAATGATGCTCCTGTACACATCAGCTCTGGATATATGTACCTATTCCACAGTATGTGCACAGCAAGTACAACCTTTGGAGGCATGTCCTGGTGATCTTGTGCATCAAGTCTTGTGTGGTCAGAATTTGCTGCACAAGCCTATGCAAAGAGATGCCCCTGGTGCTCCCAACTCACTGTGCACCAGGTCCATGCACGTATTCCTGCTTGGGAAGCTCTACGCATTGATGAGGAAAAATTTGCAAGGAGAAACGGACTACTTTCATACAGATCTATTTGCAGAGTAAGGACTGGGATTTAGATATGGCAATGAGTTTGTCTGAGTGATTGTATATATTATGACAGCATTTATAAGATAGTGCATGTTTTTACTGTTTGTTTGTTTTTTTACTGTTTATTTTGCTAATCTGTAGACGGTTTTCTAATTTTGTTTTTTCATCAGAGCAGTTCTAGAGTTAGAATACTGTGAAAAAAAACTTAAATATTTATTTTTCCCTACATTTACAAACACAAAAATGCAGACATTGTGCACTCAGTTATAGCTCAGAACCAATTTAAAAAAACAAAGCTAAATCCAGTCTTGAATAATATTTGTTACAGAAATGCTGACCTGACTGTAATACTGTGAATCATAACTGTTCTGTAAGAGAACAGATTAATGAAGAAGCCAAGAAACTTGCACCAGGTTTTGCAGATATATATATATATTAAATACACTGCTGTTTTTCTTATTCCTCACCCGGCTATCTTCTTCAAAGTCCAGTGCTCCCACTAAGTGTAGTGTGAGATGCCTGTCAGGCAGCTTTCAACATGCCACTTGCCCTAAAAACCTTTTAGCAAGAAGGAGGGAACGTGTCCTCTCTGTGCTTTGCAATGCTGAGAGTAGGCATTCAGCACCATTTAGGTTTGAACCCCAACTGTTTGATCTGCCTGGGTGAACCTGCCTCTGGTGTGGCTGTCTTTAGTTGGTCTTAACTTTCTGCTTCCTGGTTTCTCATGCACCAGATTCTTGAATGGCCCAAATATGACATCCCTTACATAAGCCCTAGCAAAAGCCCTCATGGCTTATTCTCAGCCTAATGTAAATCGAAGGAAAGATGGGTAGCCGGTCATGCTTCTTAGCTCCTGACAAAGGGATTGTTGTTAGATTGGTTTTTATTCCATGAAGAAGATAAAGATCAATGAAAAGTTGGGGAAATATTGTTCATATTGCTAAGAAGTACTTGCTGGTTGTATCCCCTTAGTCTGTAGTGATTTCTGTCTCTTTTTAGCATGCAGAGAGCTATTGCTGAAAGTGGTTCAATACAGCTTTGCCTCCTACCAGACAGGCTCTTTTAAGAGCTCTGCTCACTTGCAGGCTTGGAGGCTTGAAGTGACCCTACCTGAAGACTGCACACAAAGATGGATTGGTCTTGAAAGGACTCTTCAAATTAGGTTTTTCCATGCTTATATGGGGGGAGAATAACTTCTGAATATCCTTGTATCTTATACATCTGGCTTCCATGTGTAGAAAATTAAATCTGAAATAACCACCATTAGCTGGGGGAAGAGATAGGAGAAAAAGTCATCTGTTTCACCCAAGCTGACCTTGGTTGAATCTTTGTTAAACTTCTAGTTACATACCTGACAAGAAGGGAAGAAGCTCTACCATTCCCAGCTTGTCCCCGTGTTCCCAGACGAGCCTCTCCCAGATCCTTCAGGGAACTGAGGGGGCTACTTGGTGGCAAATGGCTCTTCAGAGAAGAAGGCTGCATTTGTGCTACTTTCCCTGAGGTAGAGGTTCATTCCCTGTCCTTGACTTCAAGGGGGAGAAGCTAGGCTGCTCACAAGCGTGGCGACTCCTTGCCTAGATGTTGCGTAAAGCTAACACTTCTCAGCTCTGAGAAGATTTGGAGATGCTTCTTACTGGTTTGGGGACAGAGGTTCTGAGTCTCAGTCCCTCTGTACCAGTTGTGAGGATCTTGTCCTTCAAAGTCTCTTCAGGTGAGTTTTTCCTCCTTTTCTTTACATTTTTTGTCTCCGGGCTACTGCAATGAATAGCTGAGGTCTGCTTTACTAGGAATTTGCCCAAATATTTCACTAGATGTGTCTGAGTAAGGCCTGTCTGGCTTTTTGGGGTTGTTATCCCTGTGAGAAGACTAAGGAGCATAGACGGAGGAACTTTCCCCCAGGCTGGATCTGGGTTACCAAAGAGACCAGCCAGCAAAGCTCACACCTGGGAAATTGGCCCATAAGCCAAACACAACCATGAAGCCTGTGACTGGTTTCTTCAGATTAATTTTTTTCCATAGTAACATGGAAATCTAATTCATACAAACAGACCAGACCTAGCTCACACAAGCAGTTGAGTTCAGTGAAACTCCAGGCATAAAGAGGACCTCTTCCTCTGATAAAAGGACTTAAAGATTTTCCACAACCAGGTGAACCAGAGATCAGGGCAACAACTACCAAAGTCAAGAGGATATTGCCAGAATTGTCTGAAATAATTCCTGAGCATCATGACAGTTAAATGAAGGTGAAATGCTTCTGAAATTGAGCTGAGACAAAGCCACTGGAGCTTACTGTGTCCCGTAGAGGGCAGAAACTTTTTTGGATGCATCTTTTCGCCAGGAAATCAGTTCTTAAAAAGCTGTCAGGGTTTCCAAAATGTTTTTGTGAGTAGAAAGTTTAATCATTTTAAAGAGTAGAAAATTGTTTCATAACAATGTACACTTGTAAAATTAATTATATAGCATCAAATTAGCAGTTGTAAGGAGATAACTGAATGGGGAAGTACTCACGAGTGAGGATGATTAGAGGAGAGCAGGGAACACATGAGAAATTACGGGGAAAGTGCGAGGCCAATTAGTACGGCAAGGCTCATTTTCTTTTAGTGCTTATTTCACACACACATACACACACCTCTCCTGAGGCCATGTCATTATTTTCCAAATGGCATTGGCCTCTTCTTGTCTGGTGGTATTGGCCAACGCTAATGATTTTCTTCTGTCACTGAGCGCTTGCTTGCATTCTCCTCTTTCATTTTCCTGATCATCCCTTTCTCTGTTTTGTTGCCCACATTAGACTAATTGTACCTTTGATCTGCAACTGTTACACACGCAGCTGCGCAGCATTGTCCATGACTCTGAAACCTGAAAATTAGAAAAACAGCAATTAGAATGATGCTCTCCCCTCCTCCCTTCCCTCCAAAAAAAAGGAAATAAAAAAGGAAATAGGATGATTCAGTTTAATCAGGCTAGACAGACACAACCCAACAGAATTCTGGTTTGTTGTGCCAGACAGTTAAACAGATCCTTTGTACTTGGTAGGATATAAAGAAAGAGCTGTTGTGAGCAATGAATGTACGTCTGGTTGGGGCTTCTCCCTGAGTCATGAGCCGGGACTAAGAACAGAGATCTGTGTTAGGACCTTGATCAAAACTTCATCCGGGTCCTCCCATCCTCAGTGCCCACCCACTTATTTTGAGTTCCTCTGATGGAGAGGGCTGTGTAGAGAGATCACGATGTGCAGGCTAAATTTCATGCCAGGCATATACTTTTAACAGAGTGAATTTTAGTTTTTAGAAGAGTCCTTGCCAGGTCTGAGGTTACAAAAGCCTTTTGGGGGTAACCTCATTAAGATAATTAAACATCTGTGTAATTCTTTCTTTCTCCATACACAGCAAGGATTATTAAGCTGTATTTTCATGTGGCACATGAGCCATTTTGTATGGCAGTTTATGGAAGCAAGCAGTAAAATGGCTTGTGTATAAAAGAATTGGATTACTGAAAAAAAAAATTGATGCGTGCAAACAGTATGAATCTCAGTCATCCGACATCAGGTTTAAACATGATTGGCATCCGTTTACAAAGCAGTGAAAAGCCATGCTTAGCTGTGTGCAGCTTCTAAGTATGAATGCTGCATAAATGCCTTTAAAGAAATAGGAAGAAAATAGCTATCCAATGATATGAGCTTGTGTGGAAGTGATCGTTTTTAAAAGAACATACATTTTTGCTTTTTTGTAATTGAATGACATGGCCAATATTATTTTCCATAATTAACTGATAGTTTTATATAAGTCTGTAGTTTTATTTACTCAAAGGAGGGGTGGGCAGGTGACTTTCTTTTAAGTGACCAGAGGGCAGAGACAATTCTGCAGTGGTTTTCTTTGGGCGTGCAGAACGTGTATTGTCGTGGTTATCGGTATCTGCAACAGTACAACAAACAGAACTTTGTACTGGCTGCTTGTGCAATATCAAGGGATGATAAAGGGAAGTTTCAAAAGAAAAAGGCAGATCCATTATATATTAAGGCTGTGGTTGCTTATTATAGCAAGCAGTGTAACTTAAGGGAAATAAACACTTTTCTATTCTCAGTAACCAATTAGCAAGAATATCTAGAAAAACAGTACATTTCACAGACTGGAGAATGCCTTGACCTTTGGGCAGGAGTTTCACTGCCAAAGCACCCCTCGCTGCCCAGTGCTCTCTGATACTCTCCATGCCAGGGCCTCATCCATCCAGGCCCTGGATGGCACCGCTGAATAGGTGGTTCACAGGAAAGCAAGCATTGCAGATTTTATAGACGTAGAAGTTGATTTAACAACGCTGGGCTGGTGTCATGTGGGACCTCCTGAAACAGATATGCTGTAATAATTTTTATTCCTTCCTACCGGGATGTATTCCAAGCCAGTAAAAGGCAAACTGAATTAATTCAACGATGGCATATGCCACTGGAAACTGTTTACATTTCTTAGAAAAAATGGAGTTTCCTGGTCCATTTTTAAGCTTTTTTTTTTTTTTTTTTTTTTTTTTTTTTCCCCTGAAGTAGTTACATGGGCACAGTTACAAGGATATGCTGTTGGTGCTACCATGCCTCAACATTCTTAGTTTAGTAAAGAAAGAGTAAAATGCAGAGCATTTTTTACTGTATGGTATTTAGTTGTGAGAAAAATAGGAAAATATAAGGGCCCAGATCTGTCCTTTGTGTGCGTATTTTCTTCAATTTTTTTTCCACGTTACCCAGTGTGCTTTTTTTAGGCTCTTTTGCAATGACACTCAAGAGACACCTGCCAGCACTCCAGCTGTACTGCTGTGCTTCTGGCCCCAGCTGTCATTCTTAGAGCAACTTTTATTGGTGTTGGTTTGTTTAACCTCTCTCAACACTTTACTTCAGCAGTGGAAAACACCTAAGACTTTCTCTTCAAAGACAGTACAGGAATGGTTTATGTTTTTCTTCAGTACATCACTGCTTGGACATTCCCAACTGGAAGCTGGGGCCAGCCGTCAGCATGCAGGAATGGCATTTGCAATTCTGGCACTCAGCATACTGAGCGCTTACTGATCCTCACATCTGTGGTATACAGAGTTGGCAGGGTCAGATAAGTGTGTTCTCCACAGTAGACTGAGTAAGAGGAGCGTCATGAGCATTGCAGAATTTAATAGCGTGCATTGGGACTCCAGCCCATGCTGTGCTTACAATGGAATTTAATTTTCTTTCCATGCAAACAAAAACATACGTTTTTGTGTTGAAATATGTGGAGGTAAAACTGAATAGAATATTGTCCTTGGTGTGAAATGAAGTAATACCCATATAGATGTAAAGTGGTAGGATCATTTGGCTCCTTACTAAGATTTATTACATTGCATGCTTTTTACTTTGTCTTTTTTTTTTTGCCATTCTGATTAGCAACACCTCCCAGACTTAATTTTTTCACGATAATAAATGATTTGAAATGCACTGATAAAAACCAATGCCTCAAGGCTTATGATTCCTGCAGGTTTTGTAAATACAGAGAATAAGCCTTTACTCTAATTGTCGGGTTGTTCTTTTCCTTACTCTTTGCTGGTCAGGGAAATCAAAAACCTGTCTTGAAAATGGTATGTAGCATATTATTAGTATGCTGTGAAGACTAACACTCACCACGTGCTCTAAGTACGTCGTGTGCCTGTTCTGCAGGGTGGTTCTGTTGGTAACCTCAGTAGCCGTTCTTACTGAAGTTGGAGACCAGTGGCTACTCATCTCTCTTTTGATCAGTTCTACACTCCGTGCACGTTCACTTCCACCAAACATCCCTCTGATTAGCACCTCATTTAGGTTGCTTGCTAAAGGGCATTACCTCCATCAGCCTAGTTCTTAAAACTAGAAAGATTTCTTGCTGGGCTTGCAGCAGCCTGCAGCCTTGCTCTGTTTTCAGCAGTCAGGCAAAAGCATTTACAATTAACCTTTACTTCCATGTTAGTTGAATTTTACTCCTGCCTATGGAGGAATATAATCTAAATGCTATTAAAATAGAGTATGACTTCGTATTATGTGACATCTGGTGACTTCCAATTATCTGTGTTTTGCCTGCCTACGGTGAAAAGGCAATTATGTTCTTCTGGTAGGATTTGCAGCAGTTTCAGAAGATATGATAATACAATAGCGAACGAGGGCAAGGAAGCACATTGGTAAGGAAGGACCTGATGGTCTAATATGTAGAATTCAAGTATGTTTCAGTCCTCGTTCAAATCAGAAGCTGTTTACACTAATCCTTTCCCATTAAGTCCTGTTGACAGGTATTAATCAATTACTCTCTGTTTTTAGGAAACATGAATGAAATACAGAATCCACTTATGTATTTCTGATTTAAAATTTTTTTTTAATTACTTCTTAATTTATAATTCAATTCTGACTATCATGTTACCAGAATCATAGACTATTCCAAGTTGGAAGGGACTCACAGGGATCTTTGAGTCCAAACAGGATTACTTGAAAATCTTATCTAAAATCCCTGGTCAAGTCTACTCGAATTTACACAGTTTTGTTGTTTTTTTGACATACAGTGTAGGCATAGGGTCTATTCTTACTAGCTCCAGTACCTGAAGAACTCCTAGATATTTATCTTACATATGATACAGTAATTTTGGCATGGTGTTAGAGTCATGCAAAAAGTGAAAATGGAGTTTCTCGGCTGGCTCTCATATATTGACCAACTTAAATTTTGTTCAAAAGCTGCCACATAACAATTTCTTCTGTCAGTTACAACACATACTATCCATTCATTCATCCATCCATCTTGACAATCCATATGCTAAAAAGTGCTTTCGTATGCAGTAACTCACCAGATTGTGACAATTCAGCAAATGATGTGACATGACACCCAGCATGTTGAGGATTTTTTATTTGAAGATAGTTACCAAGAAATTTATTTCTGAAGCAAAGTATTATGCTGAGCTTTGCAAACAGAGCTGCCCTGCAGTGTTGAGAAACAGGGTGCATTTACCTGCAAACACTGATGATGGAGCAAAACATTTACTTTGTTGCTGTGGTGGAATGACTCGGCAGGGTCCTCCACATCTGATAATAGGTGCTTGAGTGATAGAGTCCTAAAATTGTGCATGAGACTGTAATTACAGGCAGCAGTAAAATCCAAGCCATATGAGGCAATAAACACCATACTTTTGTGCTCTAATGTTTCAGACTACAGACAAATGGAATCCCACCCTGCAATTAGAAGATCTTTGTTCTGAGTGTTTGCTCATATCATGTAAAATGCACAAGCTATTTGTTTTGCTTATACATGTTTCCATACAGTAACTCTGTTTACACTTAATGATTCTCTTTATTATGTGTTTAATACACAGCTGACAAGAACAGCTCCAGCATGGCCACGAGACCTTCTCCTGGTAAAATGGAATGGATCATCCCACTTATTGTGGTCTCAGCACTGACCTTCGTGTGCCTCATTCTTCTCATTGCTGTGCTTGTCTACTGGAGGTGAGCCTGTTTTCTTTAGATGGGGAAACTGATCATGATTTAAAACACATTTTGGATGGTATTTTTTGATGTGGCCCCATGTTTTTTATTTTATTGGATGTTGTGGTGATAGATGCATTAGATATCTCTCCAGATGCTAAAACAGCTCTGTTGGTTAACTATTCAGCCATCTCAAATATTAAATTTTTGTGTCATGAAGTTACTAGTAGCAGTGGTAGAACCAGCTGTAATGTCAACAAATATTTTCACAATTAGTTCATTTTAGATAGCTATTAAAAGCCTAGTGAGACTGTGCTAGCTTCCATGTGTGACTTTGCCACTGACTTTGTGTGATCTTAAGGCATTCATTCTTTTCCTTTGACTTCACTTCTTCAAAAGCGAGATAAAGTTGTTGCACGTTACATAGCAATGCTCTGTGTAGGAGCTCCTTAGCACTGGTGAAGCATTCACAAGTACAGACTGCAAGATCTTGCAAGTAAAGATTGCTTCTTAAAAAGAGATAGCATCCTTTACACCAACCAGGCTCAGTGGTGGAAATTAGGTTTAGCATCAACAAATACAACTCTGGGTGATTTAGAGTAAAACAGAACCTGTGGTGCCTTCTTATGCCAGAACCAGAACTCTAAGATACTTCATTTTTCTTGTAGTGAAAGTTAGCCAGGCATTAACCTTATACAAGGCATTTTGGAATTATTTCAAAATCTGCTTAGATGGGACACAGAAAAGTAGCCTTGGTGAGAAATAGCAGTCTATTGATCATTATATCTGCAGAATCAATTAAAAAAATACCGATCTGTTTTTCAATGCACCCATTTTACTGACAGTTAATTGGCCAAATTGTTGAGACTGGAAACATTCTAAAGTATATTAACAAGTAGATGACAATATTCTTGTGAAATTCATTTCTATTAACAGTTGCAAGTAATTAACGTGATCACAGTAAAACAGTGAATAAAATAGCAGTGATATGTGCACAAATGCTAAAGTTGCAAAGGTTCTGAACATCCCAATTTAGTATGTCATCCTTCAGTATACCGCTTTTCAAAAATCTCTCTCATTTTTTTTCATTTGAAGAACTAAGCTTGGTCATATTCACACCAGACAAGCCCTTGAAGTATATGGTGTATGTATCCTGAAGCACTATAATAAAGGGCTTGTAGAATTTATCTTGCATTGATAGAAAATGCTCTTCTAAGGAGGAGGGGTTTAGAAATCAAATGCTAACAGCAGTTACCAAGAAGAGTGTTGGTACCTCTCATTGTTGATCCTGCTTGGCAGGAGGGTTGGATTAGATGATGTTCAGAGGTCCCTTCCACCCTTAACCATTCTGTGATTCTGCAGTGCATGGAGAGAAATACTTGCAAATTTAGTATCAGTACTCTTCTTGAGAGAATATTAAAGTTGGAAAGTACTAGCTTAGTTGCCAATTGATAGAGACTAATTTTTGGTAAATACTGTTTTTTTATAGATCATAATATCAGTTAAGTCTCAAATTAAGATACGTTACTTAAACGCCTTTTATCTTTCAAATTCCAAACCATCTACCTCATGACTTTTTTATTTGCTTAGCAATAACAAACAGGCACATAAATCAAGGAAGTGAACTAAAGCTTTAACTGAAACCAAATTATTTTTCCAGTAATGTAGTTTGTTGTTTTGCATAACAAAACATTTTTGTTGCAGCAATTGTTTTTTATCTGCTCTCCAGAATTTGCATGAGTAGTTAACATTCATCAATAGCTTTGGTAGAATTATGAACACGTAATATGTTAATACACTTGACAGTAGTGGATCAATTTATTGTGTATAATTGATGCTAAAAAAAATATAGAAATTTAAAATTAATATAGACATGGAAGGGTATGTCACATCACAGTCAAAAGTTTTGGATAAACACGAAGCAACAAATTGGAGAACAATAAGCAAACTTGAAGGCACATGTTCTCAGTTCAAAATAAGCTCCTGTTCCTAGCTTCATAGTTCTGAGGATTTTTTTTTAACAAATAGAGAACAAGTACAAAAGAAGTAAATGCGTGTTTTAGAATAAATCAGCAAGGAACTAGAACACAAATTATCCCCAGTAACATTTCATGTTGTGCAGGCCATGTCACTGAAGTGGTAACACAACATTTTGTGTGCCCTTTTCAGTGTGATTACCATTCTTTAGGAAAAATAAAATGTTTATCTTTGTAAGTGCTTCAAAGAAAGGAAAAAACAGAACCTCAAACACCTCAGAGTCTAATTTACAAGTTTGAAAGGAACAGTGATCTGGATTTTCAGGACGAAATACTTAGCTTAAAATGTAATAGGCAACATATGGAATAATTTGCTAATTAACACCATCAAAGCAAATGGCATGAAAATGAGTTTGAGACAGATTTTTCAGTAAGGGAAACATGGTATTGAAGTGCACAGCAGAGAAACACTTACTATGAAAGGATAACCCTCAAGGGGACAGGCATGCTGGACCAAGGGGTCTTCTCTTGCACAGCAGTTCTTTGTTCTGGTGTGAGAAAAAGCATTACAAAATACAACCCAGAGAACTAGAAAATGCAGAAGAGACATGGTTACCTTTTGGCAATACATTTTAAGGGAAAAACAAATGATATTTTCCCTTTTTCATTTTTGAGTATTAGTGGGAATAAGAAGATTGGAGAACAGAGGTGACATAAGTAGAACAATGAAGCAGAGCAAAGCCTTCTGCTTCTTTGCATTGCATCAGTGCCCTGTTATCCAGGGACCAAAATAAGGAGTTAAGGGGTTGCTTAGGAAGGCTTGGCAAAACGTTTATCTCTGTTCTGCTCCTTTGTATCTCATTCTGTGATACAGAACTGAAGTAAGTTTTGTGATGATGTCTTGTTGGAAAGAAGCTTTGTTTTTTGTTCCCTTTATGTGAAAAGGTGAGTGAAAGGGAGCAGTCACTGTTTGATGAAGCTTTCCCTATATCTGTGGAACTTCCACGCTGTGTTCATTAGAGACTTCTTGTAATTTAATATATTTGGGAATGATTTGTCCCATTTCTGAACAAGACTCCCTTATTTGCAGAGGTAATTTGCTGTTCTCAGTTCCTTTTCCATGTGGATCCTGGACAAATGGTGAAAGAATATGATTGATGTTGAAGAGAAAGGGTCACTTCCTTCTTTTTAGCACAATGGCCATCTCAGTAATGAAAAGGGATGGGAACTTAGAGGCAAGCAGCCGCTCTGAATTACCTTTCTACTAAAGTTTCCTGAATTCAGTACTTTTAATGGCACCACTGTGCAAAGAGGGCTATGTGATTTTAAGTTGGTAGAATGGAAAATAAACTAGGTCAGCATAATGAAGCTGCAGAGATTGCCCTGCCTCTTACCCCAGGACAATGAAGAGAGCGGCACCACGGGATGACCAGGAGCCAGGGAGGTGCACTGGGGCTGGATGGGAGTTTGGCTTCGCAGCAGGCAGGCTGTGGTTCAACAGTTTGCTTCTGTGCATCTTTGATTCCTCTTACAGAAAAGCTGGCCTGGCTGGTCCTTGAGCTGTCATGGGCATGATGAAGGAAGCTGCTGCTCCCAGTTCTAGCACCTGAAACTGTTTTCTTGTAGTGCAAAGAATTAAGAGTCTTAGCAGGTAGAAAATATGAGGAGGCCAGATCCATGTAGTACTCAACATACAGCATTCACTTCTGCAGTGGCACAATGGTATTTCTTTTTTCTGCTTTCATTCCATTCGTACTAGTTCCTGAAATTGGGTTCTGTTTGGACAACCACTGCGTGTTTCAGAGAACTGTTCACTCCGATTTTATGATCTTTGTTGGAGCACTACCAGCTCATCTAGAGCCCGTTCAAGCGTGTGCATCGTAAGCTGCAGTTTCCCAAGCACATTATTTTTGTGTTTCTGGGCATTTGTTTTGCATCTGTGATTTTATGCCCAGACTCAGTATCATGAGATCCTTCTGCAGTTCTTCAAGGTCAGTTTAAATTTTGACTTGGATTTTCTGCCATCTTTGCCACTGTTACTCTCAAAACCTTTTCTACAAGCTTTGAGAATTGCAGCGTGTGTTGGCAGTGACCTCCAAACTATTTAGGGATTGTGTGTGACTTCATTTTTTTTTGCAACAAGGCAAGTTCCTACAGCATGCTGAGCCATACTATGCCTGGAAACATTCACTGTATTCCTGTCACGACTTGAAGAAGTCCTGAGTATTGACACTGTAAGGGATACCCAGGGTCAGTGGCACTTTCTTTCTCACAGAGGTGCAGGAATGTGAATAGGGTTGGGAAATCAGCTAAAATACTAAGATGCACGTTACGTTCTGTCACTTTAGAAAAAAAGAAAGGAGTTTCAGGAGTGACTGGTGACCTTCCCCTGATTGTTTTCCATTCTGATTTTTAATATAAATACTACAATACCATAGACCATGGTTTCAAAGGGGGAAATAAGCAGAGAATATTAAGAAGCAATTAAGATTTTAGAGTTTAGCCAACAGCAACTTTTAAATGGGAACTAAATTATAGCCATTTCTCATTTTCAGCTAAGAGGAAGAAATTAATTCACAACTATAGCTGGAGAGTTTTCTGTTTCTTTCTTTTCTGCAGATACCATAATTCACCTCTGAATTATTGCCACTATCAACATTGTGATCCCAAAGACAAAGCAGGAATGTTGTATTGCATTTCTTATTAAATCAAGCTGTTTATACAGTGCTAATATGTTTACATTCAGGAGGGATTTTTGGAACAACACAGCTGCTGCCTTTCAAAGAGCAAGCAAGCTTACATTGCTTGTTTATAGTCATGTGTGTATATGAGACAGCTTGGGAAAAAGAGGCCTTTAAATTTCCTTAGGCAAAACTGTACAGAATTTAAAAGAAGAGTTTTCTTAGGTTCTGGGAAGCATCCTGCTGAATTGAACAGAGGCCCTGGAACAGGTCCTGTGACAGAGCCTCACGCTTCTTCAGCAGTGCCTTTCTGTGCAGAAGAAATGACACTGAGCACCAGGAGATGTGGGTTCTTTTTCTGACTGTCATTGATTTTCTGTGTGACCTGGGGCCAAGTTACTTACTGTTTGGCTGCATTGTTGTTGAACTCGGTGGCAAAGACCTCACTGGGAGCAAGCTCAGGTGTTCAATATTTCAGCACCTGAACTCAGTCACTGGTGAAATAGCACCACAGAAGGTCAGTTAGCTGTATTTGTAAATCAGTTTGCAATTTAGAACTATAAGCTGCAGCACAGGACCAAGAACAGTTGTAGTTATCATGTCTAATAACCATGCCTTGGTAAAACGCCATTTGGTGCTAAATTCAGGGTAACTTGTGCTGCCGCATAGCTAAGAGTGTTAAAACTTCATTGGGAAAAAAATGTGAACTTCTGCCTGTAGGAGGTTGTAAAAAGTGCTGAAATTGTTATTTGAACCTATCTTTAGATTTTATTTTATGAGTACACAGTGTGTTGTTCATCTACTGTACTGATTGAAAAAGGAACATTGCAAATTTACAGACCTTTGTAAAATTGCTTGCTTACAATGATAAAAGCTGCTTTCAGCTTACTCTGAAATACTTGTGATTCTGCTCGCTTTCTCACTCTTAGAGGATGTTAGGTAACCCTTTCTGAGAGTCTCTGTGCTGATTTTAAGAATGACTTGGGTGCAGTTGCTAGTGTATTTATTTCAGCAAGCAGTGAATCAAGCACCCTCCTCTGTTCCTGCCCTTGCACTGCCCTCTGTGATACCAAAGCAAATGTTTGTACAACCACGTGATGAGCTGGATTGAGAAATAATCCATGTGTTGGTTTTTTTTTGGTTTTGTTTTTACCATTTTTGTTTTAAAAAAGAGGGGGTCTTTCATGCCCTGATTTAAACCAGATTAACTCCCGGTCTGCTTCATGCAGTAACCAGAGAGAGTTGCATGACCAAGGGACCAACAAGAGGCAGGAAGGAGCAGGAAGGATGGGGATGCTCGTACTGACACTGCCCCAGTGGTGCCAGAGGACCATGTCCTCTTGGCTTGAGGACAGCCGTGCCCCAGGGTGCAACCCGTGTTGTCACAGGCAGCGGGGAGAGTTAACCAAGGGGAGAGATTTCCTGAGCTGGGAGACGGGCAGCACTACAGGCAGATGAGGAGAAACACGGAGGTGAGCTGTGTGCCTGAAACCTCTCCCTGTGACCATCCCAGTTCGGAGGTTCAGTAACCAGCCGTGCCCTGCTCACGCCAAGCAGGACGTGCCTGCGTTTTGCTCTGGAGTTGGCTGCACGTAGCTTTGTGTGAAGGAAAGCAGCGTCAGAGGGATCACTGCCCAGCAAGCAGCGTGCAGCCCGGCCTGGATTCAGAGCCCTCTGATCTCCCTGCCTCAACCTAGGCAATGCAGGGAAAGCGCTCCAGCCTCTATGGCAGAAGACCCAGGCTGTGTTTGATTTTGCCAGTGCTGGAGGTGAAGGTACTGAAACAGCGAGCCCTTTTGTGTGCTGTATCTCAAAGCACTGCTCGTTTTCATTAAAGGGGAGCAGGCCTGTGATCATCTCCCTCTTATCCCACGCGGGGAACCGAGCTCAGCCTTTGTGCTGGCGGCAGGCAGCTTGCTTTCCAGCCTGAAGCTCAGGGCAGCCGCTCATTGCTTGTTCTAGCTGTTGGCACCGTTCTTTGAGCGCTTGTCGGGGAAAATCGATGGGAAAAATTCTCCGACTGCATCCCCGCTCTCATCTGGTGACGTGCAGCGAGGGGGGAGAGCCCATGAGGAGAAACGCAAATGCCAAAGCATAGTGCGGTGCTGCTCTTCCTCCCCTCGTGGGCCTGGGGGGTTTTATCCTCTCCTTTCATTGGGAGCTGGGAAGGATCTGGCCCAGCTGCCCTGTCAGGGTGGTGGGGTGCTGGGGCCTACTCTGTGCAGGCAGGGCCAATGTGGGCGAGCAGAGGGGAGGCCTCGACACCACGTCCCGCACCACCCGGCCTTTCCAGCCTCTTCCTCAGTACCCGTTTCCCAAACGGCTACTTGAGGCCTTTCAGAAATCACAGGAGTTGTCAGTTGTTATAGTAACGGACCCCCTGCTGCTGAATTGGCCCTGAGATGCCCATTTGGGCTTTTGAACAGACTAACTCATGCTCATTAGACAAAAAAGAGAGAGAGACAGATTTGCAGATGGAAAGTTGCTTTTTAAGCATGCTGGATGATCTGTTAAGAGCTAGATTGTGGAAGGGGGCATGTTATCTAATTATATGCCTGTTACTTTTACTCTTCTTTAATTAACACTAGTTTCACTTTTTCTTGCAAAGCAAAACACTGCAGGATTTTGGATTCCTCCCTGGTGAGGTCGGTAGCGAGCTGCTGCTTTGCAAACAAACAATTGTTGTCTTAAGAAAGGAGAAAGAAAAGAAGTCAGAGGGAAGTTAAAAGAAGTGAAATGCATGTCAGTGGTGATTTCTAGAACTGTAATGATATCTACAAAACTCAGAAAAGAGAGTTTCTAATCCTCATTGTACAACATAAGGAGCAACATCAAAAATTAATGAGCATATTTTGACCCAGGGATGTCCCATTTCGAGGAAACAGCACAGTCTAGATCTTGCTTCAGGTTTAAATCTGAATAGCACCACTGATATTAATAGAGTGACTCTGAATAACTGCTATCGGTTAAATCAGGCCTTGCCCTCATAAATTTGAGTCCACATAACTGTAGAACCTGCATCACCTTAAACGGGTTCTCAAGAGCACAAAAAGTGCAATAATGAGTTACTTCTTGCCAGGTGTCTGAAGCCAGCTTCTTCCTATGTCACGCATGGCCAGCCTTCATCTGAATTTCATGAAGCAGCGTTCTTCTCTCAGCTGCCTTGTAAATGAAAAGCAAACCAGATCTACAGCAGGCTGGTGTATCTCCACGTGTAAAGAGGACTGTGGCTGTGAGAGGTGAGGTATATCCCACAAGATTCACCTTTTCTTTGAGGAAGCTGGTCAGACCATACGAGCAGGCAGGACTGTTAGCTGAGAGGGGATGCAAGTGTTCCTGTGTACATGAAAGGGATCTGCAAGGAATAAATGATCTTCTGCATCCATTGTGCTTAGGATGAGGAGTCTTAGGTTTAAATTGAAGCAAGGGAGGAATTTAGGTCTGACATTAGAAAAAGCTTTATGATGGGAAAGACAATAAAGCAGTGGACTCCAGAATTTCCATCATTTCTACGTTCCAAAAAAAGGTTAAGCAGCCATTTGTCAGGCGCAGCACAGGAGTCATCGATCCTGCATGGGAGCTCAGAGGCTCATTCTCCACAGCGCTGCCGTGCAGGCTTTAAGGCACACATGCAAGTACAGAAGAAGAGGAGGAATGGAGTAGTGTGATAAACGTCCTGTGAATCACAGACCAGAAGGCTGAAAAAGTGTTTAGAAGACGCCGTTCAAATGCATCACATTTAAAGTGAGTAATGTGAAGCCAGTAAAAAAGCACATCTAAGCAGTGGGGTAAGGACAGAGGAAGAGACCGTAGCTTTGGGGAGGGAGAGGAAAATACAGACAGGCAGGAAAGAAATGGCACAGGCAGCTTGCAGAGGACAGCTGTGTCAGGAGACTGCAGGTTGGTGGAAAAAAATCTGTTTGGAGTTTGATTCCATCTGTTCTCCTGCAGCAGAGGGCCTAAAATTAGGGAAGAATTAAGAGTACAACAATGATAGGAAGATTGGAAAAAGAAGAGCAGGGGTGAGCCTAGCTGAGGTTTGTTACCCCTGTTGGGTGTTATCCGAGGCATCCATCTGTATTGCACGTGTCAATACTGCCATTAGCAGCAGCAAGTGCCAGCATGAGGCCATCCCTCGTGTCAAGGGAAAGGACCCTGCGAGCAAGCACCTAGGGTGGCTGAATCAAGCCATCCACAGAGAGCTCGTTATGGGAAAGTATTTTCTTGCAGAGCAGACAGGGAACTGCGATGGCTTAAAGAGCTAAATTCTCAGAGCAATGAAGCCTCGCACAAATCACCCGTCCCAGCCCAGGCAGTCCTGGTGCCTGCTGGATTGTGGTTATTTTTAACAGTGCATTTAAATGAGAGCTCTTAGTTGAAACAATGCTTGTTCCACAGCTCCTGGGATGTTTGTACCGTGCGGGTCAGTTGTGTGAATGTCTTTTCTGCAGACACTTTTACAAACTCAGTGGGAGCCCCGATCTGCATCACCTCTTTTTTAAAAAGATAATGTCAAGCATGCAATCGTAAGTCAAATAACAGCAAAATATGTGCTTCGGTTGTGGAAGACTAGAATTCAAAATATCATGTTGGTGACCTTGAAAACAATGAAACAACAACAAAAAAGTTTTTATTTTAATCTTTAATTTGCTATGAAGCATGTCCCATAAGAGCTGAGACATTTAGGGTATGCTAATTTGCTAAAGAGGATAAGGTCTTGGCAGCAGGATGGAAAACTGCTATTGACACACTCCTCACTGCTTTGTGTAGATGTGTGGCAGCATTTCCCCAATATTTGCAGAAATACCTTCCTCTGGGGAGAGAGCAAAGGGGAGCAGGCAGGGACAGTTGAGGTCAGGCAATGAGGAATCTGTGGCGCAGCTGCAATTGATCTTTGTTTTGTTTCCGTGGAACTAATTAAATGGATTAATTCCAGACACTTTCTCTGGAAATGCCTTCCCCAGTGCTGCTGTAGTGATGAGGTCTTGAAAAAAAAGAGCAAGGTTTTATTTGTGCAGTAACTGGATTAAAGGCGGTATTTTTACAATGCGTAATTTTGAAGCAATATTTTTAAAATATTCAAATGTTGAAGTTAGGCTCCATTAAGAAGTGGTTTGTAATTGCTGAGAAATAGTACACCATGAGGAGTACAGGTTTTTGATGAGCACAGCAGCAGAAGATGTTACTGCTGCCTTCTCCTACTCAGCTTTAGTTCATTGTAAGCTATTTTATAAGAAACTTTAAAACTTTTGAACTCTGGATTTTAGAATTATGATCAGCTATTAAAAAAGAGAAACCAGTCTTAGCAATCATGCTTTGTGTGAAATTAACTTGGGGGAAAAAAAGTCAAAAATAGAAATACTTCTTAAGAGGCTGGGTGCATTTTTTGTTCCCTTTCTTAGCTGCAAGAAACAATTTATTAACCCATCCTTGTTTGATTTGTTGCTAGTTTATGTTCCTTATTGATCTGTTGCTAATGCCTATGTTTTATATAATATTTTTAGTATGTATATGCTAAATCGTGTACGGTATCTCTAGTATTCTCACACAAATTGGTAGGCTGAGAGTTAGAGGAATGTCTCAGATGAACTGTGAATGAAATATCCTATAATACAAGTAGATGTACCCAGAGGGAACAGTATACCTCTGCTGTGAAACTGTGAATTAACCACAGCAACCAGATAAATTATATTTTTTCTCTCTCCTTGTAACCATAAAATACAGCTATTGAAGTGCCCTGTGCTGTCCTAAGTCCCACAGCAGCATTTGGACTAACATTAGCACTAGCTATTTCACAGCGGGATGTGGTCTAAGTGTAAAATTATAGGGTAAGAATATTAAATCAGTTCAGCAATCTTAACTGGTTGGATAAATACCAGGATTCAGCAGCCTAGTAAAGCAATAACAAGCAGGGGTGGGTTTTTATTTTTACTTTCCTTAAAATGAAGTGCCAACCCATGCAACTTAGATAACAAATGCCTTGGGATGCTCGATGCGCATTGTGCTGCTATTACAAATGTTGCAACTATGCGAATTCATTCAGGTTCTTGTAGAACACTGAGTCTGTTAAGAAGAAAACATTTCTTCTATCACCATGAATGGCATGTATTTCACTCTGCCACCTTACAAGTCAGAATCCATTTGAGCTCTAACATTTAAGCTGAAACGGGAGCAGGTTGCATGCCTGGTTGTCATTTCGTGGATTGTTTCATGTGTTGGAAATCCCATTTTTTCCAAAACAGAACAAAAACATTTGAAGTATCATACAAAGAGACATTTATAAAGCAATATATTAAAAATAATAATAATAATAACAACACAGGTTGGTGTTGACTAAAATTTTTTCTCCGGTTTTGAATGTTGAAAGCATTGTCAATGTAAGAACAGCAGTGGTTACAGATGAGGATTGCAACAATTGCTGAGGGCAAGGAGGACTTCCAACCACATCATAACTCAAAATGATGATCATTTACTCTTCGGTCTTCTAAGTTTCCTGAATTCAGTGTTCATTGCTCATAGTGACTGGTATTGTAGACATGAGGTGAAAGCTTTGGAGGGGCAGTCCTCATCCCTGTCATTTTTTGATTTGTTCATTTTGAATAAAAGCCTAGGATGTAAACCTACCAGAATGGTTAGTCTCTTCCCATTCATACAGCTCCTTATTTTTAAAGCATTCAGGGTGCTCTTTCAATCAGAGAGTAAATGGGTTTGCTTTGCAGTTCACTTTCCACAGCCTGCAGATGTTGGTTTTGTGAGTTAATGCGGAATCCAGGCTTCTTCATCCACATAACCAACATTTATTCAACATACACAAAATAAGATTCCTGGCCATGATATTCTTACAGGCTTCGTGTTCATTTCAATGAACTGTTTTTCACCACTTTCCTCACTGCTAAAGGTACAAACAGGCCTTTTAACTTAAAAGGGCTTTTCCTACGATCTGTTTATTCTTCAGCAAGCTTTTCTGTGAGCTTTGGATGTCAGAAGTCAAAGTCATGTTTTCTGCTTATGCTTAGTCTCCCTACAGCTACCCACTTGTCCTGTGCCCTTGTACTTTCTAATTTGGGGGAGCAGAGAACGAAGGGAGAGAGAGATTAACAGCCCATCAAACACCAAGGGCATTTGGTTTATATCTGCCAGAGTTGTTCAGAACATACTTTGTGGTATTGAAGGGGAAAGTGTATACCTTATATTTATCAAGAGCAATTCCTTTTCCAGAAACCTCTGATAATAATTAAGTAATGCCATTTGCATGCACAAATCACCATAGTTTGACTTGGGTGACATTTAATATTGAATCTGTCTAGGCAAAGCAATTTTAGGAATTGTATTTCCTTGGAGATCACTCCTAAAGAATAAAAAAAAGTTGAAAAGATTTTTAAAATCATTTCAGCAAAGAAATTATTCCCTTTTTTTCCAGTGACTGTGAAAATAAAGTTTCTGCTTTCCAAAGGAAAATAAAGTAATTAGGAAATTTGCAAATGTAAATTGGCCTGTGTTGGTCTTCGTCTTTATTTATGTCATTAAATGGAGTATTTAATTAGCATATATATTATTCAAGTTTCAATATAATCTATTTTGTAAGTCCAAGTTCAAATATAAAAATCAAAATGGGCTTGATGCCTATTGTTCACATGCAAAGCAGCTAACATAGATGTGGAGATATGATGTGAATTGAAACATTCATATTTCACAAGGATGCAGTCTACATTTTCTGAAATTACGGGTTGGACTCTTATTTCTAACTTTTTCTAATTTGCATACATATTAGTCCCTGTTTAAATGATGTGTTAATTCTATTCATTAGACTTCAGTGAATGCTTCTAACTCTCCTGATAATCAAGCATAGGTCCCTGGAAAGCAAATTATGGACTTCCATGTTGCAAAATGCATCGTAAACGTGACACTTATCACTGCTAAGCCAACTTATGTGGAGCACTTGGCTACAGTCAGTAGGGCAGAACCCTTTTTCTTATGCTCGCAGTGATAATTGTCATCTCTGAATAAGGACCTGGCTCCAGATCCCCAAAGTCTCTTCAGAGGTGGTTGGGCACTTCACAACCACTCTGCCCTCTTGAAGTTAAAAACGCCAGTTCAGCTCTTTGGGAGAGAAAGACTAACTTGACTGAGATCCTCACGCAAACGGCTTCAAGAAAATGGATGAGTAAGTGTTTTCTGTTCCACATAATTTGATGGTGGAGATGAGAATTTGGGAGTCCTGGGGGGCTCTGCAGTCTCTTAAGAGTATTTGGTTGCTAGAGCAGGAGCCTGCAAGCTTTGTTTTGCTGCAGTTCAAGACAGGTTTGTGCTTCAAAATGTGCAAAACGGTAGCCCTGAAAGCAAAAGCATGAAGGTGGCAGAGTGCAACGGGAGTCCTTGCTTCCTTCTGAGCCGGATCCTGTAGTGAATTGCAGAAACAGTCCCTGGGAAGACAAGGGACAGCAGAATGGTATTGTAGTTCAGTGTCTGCTCTTGTGTGTTGATTTATAAATCTGTGACAATTCATCTTTTTAACTCTAGGTATAAAAGCATTGTTATCCCAGTGGTAAACCTGAGGTGATAATTTCCCAAGGTTTTATGTTGATGGGGTGAGCCCCGAGTGGTGCCACACGGGGAGTTGCCATGTGTGCTCTGATTAATAAAAAAATTGATGGGAAGAAGAAAGATTCTTATGCCATCATTGCAAGGAAATGCTTGACATCTTTAAAGGCCTATAAGTTTAGTTTCCATCTGTTTTTTGCAGTGTCTGGGCCTTTTCAAAAGCAGCACTGATGTGCTGCAGGGAATTAATTTAGCTCTTTGTGGTAGTGGAAGGTTAGAGTTCAACATCACTGTTTTTGTTATCCACAGAGCTACACTGAACAAGTTCCCTGTTGTATAGTTTAAAGGAATAGGTGGAGACTACTACAAAGAGACTTGTTGTCCCTGCAGCATAGTTTTATTCAAGATGCACAGAATAAGCGAGCAGAAGAGAAGAAATCACAGTATTTGATATACATTCACAGCAGCTGCTTCATCTCACCATGTCTGAATGTGTAATCTCACTCTCAGGAGCATTCTGCACGAGAAGCAGCTGGGCGCTTCTGAACACAGAAGAAATGCTCCCATTTCACCAGCATTTGCAATAATAGAAGCTGCACTTAGGCCTGTGGGGAAATGAAAAGTCCACGTTTTACTGGGAGTCTGAGATTTTGGTGGGTTTCGGTGCTGTCTGCAGGATCTGAACTTTCACTTGGATGTCCAGTCTGTCCCTGGCAATGCTTCTTAGCACTGAAAGAGCTTTATGCCAGCTTTTTTTGAGACATTTAAACCATCTGCAGCCCACTTCTCCTCCACTCCTTAGCTGAAAAGTGTGGGTCCCGTTGACTTCCAAAATAATCAAGCTGGAACAGCCTGTGTTGTAATTCCCTGTGTGTTGGGGACAGAAAAGGATGCTGAAGAAAAACAGCTTTAAACCATCTTTGTGGTCCCTGTATTCCCCTAGCCCAGAGTTTAAGGTTCACTGGGGTGGAGGACAGTGGGGGAACATTCATTCCCCTTCCACACCTCCTTCCAGCATCTTTTTTCCTTGGTGCTTCAGACAGCAGCTCCCCACCCCAGGGAGATGTGCTCACACATGAAACCTCACATGTAATTTCTCTGGTGACGGGTCGAGCTTTCCCATTGTCGTTGCCCTCCACCAACCTCACTGTATTTACTAGGCTTTCTGTGCAGAAGGAGTTAAATCCATATGGGTTGGATGTTTGCTGCTACAGCTCATGTTCTGTTTTGACTTTTTTGGTTTCATGTATTTTCCTCTTTTAAAGTTACCAGTCGTATCTGAGACCTTAACATCAGTGGACCACTTTGTGAAAATAAATATTAATGGGATGGCTGCTGATAGCATCATATGGGTCGAAACAAATGCTTTTATAATAAATGGAATGGATTATTAATTGCGTGGTTTGGAGATAAAGCGGGATCTAAAGTGACAAGCTCATGGCACAGCAAACTGCCCTTTGCAGGAATCCAATTAGAAGTGTGAGCAGCAAATTGTAAGCAAACTTGCTATAATCATATGGGGGCAATACAAGAGTGGAGCATAATTTGGAACCTGGGACCTGTCCCCTTGAACGTCTCCTAATTCCCTTGAATCAACATTTAGTTACTGTCATGCCAAGTTTGCTTTCTTCAGCTCTTTCTGGGAAATGCTGCATCCCGTTGGTCTAGCCCAACCGGAGGGAGACAGCGTGTTTTGAAATAAAAGGGCATATAAATTAAAGGCACTGGATTCTGCTGCATGTCTGTCTGAGAAAAGTGACTCATTTGTTAGCCTGCTGAAATTACTTTGCATTGAATAACTTGTGCTGATGTTACAGAGTTTTGCCTCATCACTTGAAGCTGTTACATTTGCCATTTCCTCAATGAGAATGTTCAGGAATTGTTTCCTCTCCAAATTGCAATGTTTGTTCATGACTTGGAAAAATAGATGGTTTGCTGCGATGTGTCATAGATAATGGTTAAATACTGCCTGCAGTAACCAAGCGCAATTGTCACAGATATATTTGAGCATCCGTGCCAGCAGATATGTCTGGTGTCCTAGCGAGTGATGTAAATCGTTCATTGGGTATGAATGGTTCAAAAAGAGTTTTTCTAAATATTATGTATCATTTTCGTCTGGCAGATGGAGTTGTGGAAGCTGCTATAGCGAGAGTTTGTGAAAATTCAGACATCCTGGGCATTGCGTGAAATAGGCTTAGCAAGCCTCAAAAATGAGGGTGCAGGATGAAAAATGAGGGTGCAGGAGTGATGAAGACCTAAGCACAGCATCTGGGAAGTTGGGGTGGTATTTTCAGGCTGGTGGAGAAGCATGTGAAAAAACAACACAGAGCAAATCAATTTGTCTGTTCTGTCAAAATGGCTATGATCAGCCAGGAGGCAAATGAATAAACGGATCAACAAGTATTTCACACTTGTGTGTTCTCGACAGGAAATCACAGATCTGAAACCAAATGTCTGGGACAAAACTACCAGAAATAGTGGCAAAATACTCTGCTGTTTAGTCTGCATTTTAAGCATTTTTAGCTCACAAAACTCCTTGAATTAAAATACAGGAATAAAATAGGAAGGCTTGTTACTACCATTCCCAATCACCAACATAAATGGAAATTGTTGGAGTGGGTCTAAAGGCAGGACCCCTGTCGGGGCTGGAAGCTCCCTTTGCCCATGTACCCGAATGCATGGTGCTGGCCATGGTGGGTGCTGCTCAGTTTTCCCTTCCTGAGCTCCCTGTCTAATCGCTGCACTAATCACAGCAAAAGCAGCACCGCGGATCACTTAAGACCATGGAAATGAAATGCATAAATACAGTAGGCGGAAAATGAATCTGAATTGTTGGAGGTGTCAGCACCGAACAATTCACCTAGGTGCAGACATCTCCTACGTTCCTCACGGATAGCATGCCTGCTTTTGCAGCTATGTCACTTCGTGTGCTGTGAAAGAAAAGAAAATACCGAGACAAGAGCTTGCCTTTAATTTACATGTCTCCTTCCAAACAAGTGCCTGATGTACCCAGACACATTTCTTCATACACTAAGGAGCATTCACGTGTTTTTCCTAGATGCAGACTCCCTTTCTTGTGTTATTTTTTCTCCTTTTCCTCAGTCCCACATTTGCCAATACTGAAAGGTTATGAGGAGCTTAATAAAAGGTAGATTAAAGTTTTGAAAATCATGCAAAAAAAGGAGAACAGTCTATAAATAGAAAATATATTAAACAGTATCTGGTGTTAAGGTATCTACTAATTAACATAGGTCGACTGAATTTCCTGTTTTTCTTATTTGCAATGAACTTTTATCTTGAATCAAGATGTTCTCCTCACTGTGATTAGTTTTGTTATTAGATGTTTCTACAGACTGATTAAGACAATGGGAAAGCAATAGGTTATTTGCCCAAGTGTATTCTTGCTGAGAAAGTTTGTCATGAGGATGAAAGCATTCTGAATTTTCAGAATAATTTGGAATGATTCCTTAAAGGCAAAGTCTCGTCTACATCTGTTGCTTTGTAATTTTTCAGTTCTTGACTCTTCTGTATAATTGGGGGCCTGTCAATATACTTCATGATGACTTTGCTGATATGCCTCATGCTTTGAGTCCCCATGTGCTATAAAAGTGCATTTCCTTGACACTGAAATTCAAGGGGCTTTGAATGAGCCATAGGCTTGAAGCTTCAAAGATGTCCTTGTTCTTAATAGATACTTTGAAAGGGAAACTCTTTCTCACTTCATTTCAAGTTCTTTCAGGATGATCCTTGTAGTCCCCTCTGGCTCGTGTTATAGTGGATATAGTGGACTTCATTACTTGCTTATATTTTTAGATATTTTTTTTTTATTATGGCTTTTTTGGTCTGTGGAGATGGTAATTTGAAATATGCATGGTTTTTACTTCATGTGCTCATTTATTGTGCCTAAGTATGCTTAATACTGCTTACCACTTTTTGGTATTAATCAGATTTTTCTTACAACATCAATTATCTTGGGATTTGTCTGATGTTACTGCTGTTGCTGATAGTTTACTTTTTAGAAACGTTCTCGCAGAAAATACTGCAGTGTTTAATGTAAATACTACTGGACTGATCCTACTGATGGAGGGACATTTTATGCTTATCTATGAATTGATGTGGGTCTGTTGTCTTTAGCCAAGGGAGCCCAGGGGCTATGTTTACAGCCCACTGATGGTCCTGTTTAACCTGAACTCCACTTCAGCTCATACAACTTGCTTCTCTACAAGATAGCTCTATTAGGGCAGAGTCGTGCCCGAGGTATGTAGCCCAGCAGATAAGGAGTATTGGAGCAGGCAGAGCTCACACTAGCATGGCTGCATCTCTCCTGGCATCCCAGATAGGTCACTGGGGTCTGACTCAAGTATTTTTACAGAGCTTGTTAGAGATGTGTTCAGCATACTAGAGCAGAATACACAGTGCAGCATTTCTCAGTGGTTTGGTTCAATGGACATCATCTTATTGTCTCTGATATTTGTGCTTCCTTGTCACATTTGTTAACCTGTGAATGCAAGAAACTCATTAAAGCAATGCTTCAGACATGCATACGCCAGGCTTCCACAGAGCTCTTGAGTCACTACCGCATTAGTACCAACAGCAGCAAGAAGCGAGTCGCCAAGTGGGTTGATTGATAGCAAGATTAATGATCCTCAAGACTTCTGTCCAGGTTTATTATTTGGCGGCTTACAAATCTTTGCTTTCAGGGAGATGGGTGGGGAAGGAGGACCAGCTGGCTGCCACCCGGTCTGTCTGTATTAGCGTGATGAGGTGACGTACGCAGCCCTGTCGGAGCGCTACCATTAAGCAGTGTATTCTCAGTGTTCTCATTATCTTCCAGGTACTAAATAATTTGCTTCTCTGCTCTTGGTGCCAGCTGCTCTTTTCTTTTCCTTTGTGCTATGCTTCTAAAGGTGTCGTTTTGTTCCATGACTAATTGTGTCCTAAACAGAGTTAAGAGGAAATAAAAAATAAAAAAATAAGTAGGAGTTTCTTTCTGAAATGGCCAGTGAAAAAGGCCCACTTTCTAAATACACGGTAAGGAAAAGAGGAAAGAAATAATTACATTTTTAATATTTTATCCTGGCCCCAGTAGGATGAACATGAAATATGGCCAGTGGTGTTGGGAAATCTTCCTAGTTTTTCCCATACAGTTTTCATCCAGGTGCAAGTGGACATCTCTGACGAGAAAGAGTGCACTTCCCACCAAGTAGTTCGTTATATTTAATGAACTGTGGCATTTCGGCTTGAAGATGGTCATGGCCCTCAAAAGAGAAAAATTGTGCCTGATCTGTTAGCACATTCTTGTGTTATGTTTAGGTCCCTGTCTGTAGCTTGGGATACCTAAAATAATTGTCAGTTTAATGTCCTGATGTCTCATTCAGAGGAGGAAGGAGCATTTTAGCAACAAGAAGAGTAGAGCTCTTCCATTTTGAGAGCTGAGGTAAGATTAATTGGGGGACATTTAGGTGAATGTTCCAAGCAGAAGCCAAATCTTTTCTGTCCTCTCTTAGCTGGGATCATTTCTGTATCGTTCTTCTTACAGCACAACTTTGATCCATGAATTACACTTTGCATTTAAAAATACCTGCATCTTAACTTCCTGGTGTGCCACCCTCGCTCTTTTTCTTCTTCTTACCTCTTCTGAGATTCATCCCAAAGGGAATTCATGTCCCGAAATGATAATATCAAGTATGCCCAATTTTGAGTTCTTGGAGGTGCTACTAAAAGCTCCTTTCTAGTAAGAGGCAATCTTCATTGATTGCTGCAGTTCTCGTGATTACAGAACAACTCTTCACTTGGCTACATTTAGCTTCCTTCTGTGAGAAAGTTTTCGCTTCCCTTTTAATATTATGTTACGTTTAGGGCATTGGAAGTACACGTTTTGCAGGAATTGCCTGAGGTATTATTTGATTGGAAAAGGCATGCGTTTGTTTTCCTCTGATTTTCTAGTCTTTGTGGTATGAATGTTGCATTAAATAAATAGTTGGCTCAGGGAAAGGAAAATGAATACATCAGGCTTCTCTTTGCTTTTAAAACTATGCCTAATTTTTAAACCATTTTAAGATACCACCTATAGCTTTCTCTACCCCATTTTTGCCCGAAGACATTAAAAATTTGAGCGGTAATGCATATGCTAAGAAGCTCGTTCTCTTACAGCAGCAAATACTGATGAGTAAAGTAAACCCATTCAGTCATCTGTAAAATTGCTGAGTGTATCCAACACAGCTGTTGTGAGTATTGATTAAAGCAGGAGGGGAAGGCCTGATGCTGCTGGCCCTGTCAGAGGTCACCAGGAGAGTAATTAGCTACCAAGTGGTACAGGGCCAAGTGTCATCACAAATAAGGCTTCACGATCGTCTTTGCTATTCTCCAGGGACCACAGCAAGATGGGATAAGGAAGCGTGGAAAATGTTTGTGCTGAGTTAAACTACAATTTATCCACTTACAATTTGCAGTTAAAGAGCTTTCTAAGTGCATTTCTCCGTTGGCCACCTGGGCACTTTCTGGTCACACAGCTGATGAAGGGGGGGATGACTTGAAAGCAGCTCCTCTTGGTGTGTGCTGTTAGCCATTTCAATACCCTTCTATAAATGAACATTTCTTGTCTAATGTCTGAGTTCAGTACCATACGTGATTTAAATGGGTGTGTCGTCTGGTGCAGGAAGATGCCGTCTAAATCCAGGATCTCAGAGGATAGGAAGAAGAGGATTTTTAATTTTGTGGAGAGCTGTGTAGTCAGCTGGCAAATTTAGGCCATCAATATTAAATTAGCTGTCTTTCTGTGTCAAAAATCCCTCGCCTTGTTTGCAGATGAGTTTTTCAGATGGAGAATTTTACTAGTGGTTTGTTGTTCATCACAAATACTGCCTCAGAGTTTTACACACTTTTTTTCTTTTTTTTTTTTTTTTTTTTTTCCTAGTCTGCCTTTTCCCAGCATTTTTCCTGTCTTTATTTCTCTGTGATTTAGTAATATGTGTAGTTTTAAGTAGGTGTGGTTGGACTGGTGATTAGCACTTGGATCCTTTTAGCTTCTATGGGACTGTGTTGGTGCACAACTGAGGAGTGTGGAAAAGCATTTCTCCTTGCCCAGAGGAAGTCCTCTGGAAGGGCCAGCCTTCTTTTCGCCATTCAGCTTGCCAAACACTTGGCAGCTGTGAACCTCTGAAATCTATCCATGTACTGTCTAGACCTCTCCAGTTGTCGTATCTGTACGATGCTTAACACTGCTCAAGAAGATTACAGGCAGAAATTGCTTTGTGGGGAGAAGGTGAATCGTCTTCAGGAGGGATATGCAAGAGAATCAGCATTATCACAAGGAAATTTTCCTCCTTTTTCAGCTCTTCTTCACAGTCTTGTTTTTTGCTCATTCCTGCTTTGTATATCCTCCCATAGCTCAGCTTCGGTAAGCCTTCGCAGCGTCACTGTTCCGGCACAGCATAGGTTCTTTTGTAACTCAGCTTTTGGATTCTGGTCTTTAAGCATTAAGACCTGAGAAGGAAAATAATTGAAGAAAATTGGGGCAATACAAGCCATTTTATGGCTAAAAAAGAGAAAACGCAGATGCCCTTCTGATACAATGAATGGAATATCACTGCTCCATGCTGGTCACTTATTCATATTCATAAGATCAGCTTTTTCCGTGTGTTTTTTTCTTCTCTTTTTCTTCTTAACGCTTGAGTCAGTTTTATTGCTCATAAAAATCAGTGACTGATGACCCCAGCTAGAGCAGTGCAGACTGCAGACAGCTGTTGTCCAGGCTCCCATCCACTGCTCTGCTGGTGACATGGTCATGATTTGCAGCACTTCTGTTGTTCCGTAGTCTGTGGCTCTTTTCTGAGGAGTCATTGCCAATTCTGACAGTGACAAATGCTTGCCAAGGAATAGTGAAGCTAGTTTAAAGTGCAGAGCCATGTGTTACTAGTACACTTGACTGCATACATACCCTGGTTTTGGTGCCAGCAGAAACCAATCTTAATTGTGTCTCCTGGAAAACATGCAAAACAGTTTGGTGAGAATCTGAAGCATCTTTTCTTCTATTGAAAGCGAAAATGATTGTGCAGAGGTAGTGAAAGGGATAATTTCCTGTCTTTGTGGCCTTATTTGGTAGTTATTTGCAGACCTCCCCGTGATGGAGGAGCATGATGAATGAGCGCCTGTATCCAGGTTGCGTTCGATAAAGAATAAGCCATGTCCTGAGCAGCCTGCTATAAAGGTCTCTTACAGATCCTGGTTTGACTTCTGGTCGGTCTTGCCTGTGCTGCCTGCCAGCCAAGGACTATGTGTGAAAGTAGGGTGGCTGCAGCACCTCTTCATCAATAAATGTACGTTCTGCAGAGTTCCTGTCTGTGGGAGGCTGTTTCTGGAGGAAGGGTACCCAGAGGACAAGGTTTGCCCTGCACTGATGGTAGTGAATAGGCCTCCAGGACCCCTTCAAGCCATCTGCCCCGAATTGGTCATGCTTTAGGAGGTAATGACCCAAGGAGAGAGTAACTGCAAAGAAACCAAGAGTCTAGAGCTCCTCAGTGCTATTACAGAAATAAAGAATAAATCTGCCCAGCCTCGGAGAGGGAATACATGCTGACTCCAGCCAACAGAGGCTGCTGTGGAAAGAAAGAGTAGATCCCTGATGAACAAGGGATCGGTGACCATGCCAGGCACTTCAGCGTGTAAGGCAGGACATGGCCCTTGGGTGTCCCCAGGAAGCGAAGCATTCCCCTTTGATATTTCCCATGTTCAGCCACTGTTCTGGCGGTGTCAGCCGGCCACTGCAGAGGCAGTCATTTGCCCTACCGCAGTAATCCCCTGCTCCTTTTCCTCCTGCCTCAGCTGCTCCTGAGCAGTGCAGATCCCTCGCCTGTCAGCGCAGATCAGGGGATGCTGCCCGTGCGAGACGGAGCACAAAGGAGTAAAGGCCAAGCGCTGCCCTCAGAGCTGGTCCCAGCACTGCCGTCGGCTGCAGCACACACTGTGTGTTTGCATTGGCGGCAGAATTAACTAAACACTGAGGCATTATCTTCTATGCGAAAATAAAATGCATCCATGCTTCCAGGCCGTCGTGTGATCTGGCTTTTAGATGAGCATAAAGGAGAAGCTGCTTGAGGTTTATTAACTAATAACCAAGGAAACCTGTTTTGAGTGTCAAAATCTCACGAGGCATCTCTTCTTTTTACAGCAGCTAATCTGGTGTTTTGCTCAGCAGAGATGGAACAAGCATTTAACCTAGCTAATCAGAAGCATCTCTTGGCATATTTTTTTTGCTTGTAGTGTGATAATGAGGTGCTGCTGCTCTGGACTTTGCATTCTGTTAGCTTCCTTTAATAAAGCGCTGTTGGTATCTCTGCAAAAAGATTCGGGGCAGGGGGATGCTCTCCCTAACGTCATCTTTGCATTCCAGACCCTGCCTCTGCTCCTTCTCTCGGGAGATGCTAATCTCGTAGTCTTTTACTTTCTGCATTTCGGTCCATATGTGACAATTGTGTATCTGATCACCACAATCTCGCACAGTTATTGTACCCCAGGGAAAGGGAGCCAAAAAACATATGGGGCTAGAGAAAATTGTGTGCTTCACTGCACACAAGCCTATTTCAGAGACAACAGACTCTGGTATACTGCAGAAAAGATGTGGGCTCTCTGAAATCTTTTGGAATTGAAATGAAGGCTGCGATTTGCTTTTGCACAGCCTCTGCTGAATACAAGAATTACTCTAAAATTAGTGTTTCAGTTGCTAAAATTTTAATAATCATTTATGCCATTGACAAATTCAGATTGCTCATTCACTAAGGGCTGCTTCTGACAGAAGAAAAAGCTCATATTTTTTTTCTGCTGACCATGTCGGTTTTCTGAGCAAATGGGCAGATGGGTGCAAATACCTGAACGTGTATACACCCTGGGGTCAAAAGTTACAGGCTGAAGTGCTCATCCTGAAAACTGTTGTAGACTTGCACCTTGTCAAGCCCTGCATCCATTCCCACTTCTCTTCATGGCTGCTTGTCCAATGACTTGAAACAAGCAATTTTCTGCTCTCACCCCTTCCCTTTATCCAGCCCTCCCGATATACACAGATTCACTGCAGCCTTTTGTAGCCTTAGCAACTGCTGCCACTTAAGGTTTGTATACCGACAGGAAGGTAATGGGCAGAAGAACGTGCCAGGGAAGAGATAGGAGCACCCTAAAGCAGGGAAGAAGACACTTACTGAAATGGCTTCCCATAGCTTCAATTCCAACTATCAGTATGTATTACTACAAGCTAGGTGAGTTTGCAGAAGGCTCTTCTTGGTCCAGGCAGCTCCTTAACTGGTCAGTTCCCAGGCTAAAAAAAATGGCCATTATCCAAACTGGGTGGTTTGTGGGCATCTGTGTGGTGCCCCGAGGTTTATGCTCCCTCCTAGAGCTGCACAGAGGAGACGTACGAGAGTAAACAGAGGCCCAGTAAGCAGAATTTGCTGGAAAATTCATGGAGTGAGTTTGTGAAACCCATTGTAAAAGGCCTTTTGAAGATCAGTCTGCTTTATCCTGCTCTTGAGTTTGAGCCTGCATATTCCCATTGGTGCAGCCTTACCCCGTCACCAGGAGCCCCTGGGAAATGGGGGAGTCACCAGGATATGGGCGCCAGGCGCTCAGATGTAGAGGATAAACTTGAATAACTTGGAAAACAGCAATTGTGAGCAGGTTAAAAAATGTTTGAGGAGTATGTCTTCGTGTAACGTGCCGGTATCTAGCGTTGTGAAGTGATGAGCATGCTGTGTTATGTACGGGTGTACATAAGATAAGGGTGTATTTTATGTGATGTTTGTAACCGAGAAAACCTTTATTCAAATCATGCGGTTGCCTTTTCAAAGACAGCTGCAGAAGGTCTACCAGGAGTAAAATACAGAATTGTTAATGACATTAAAGATTGCAGCGAACTTTGCGGTGTGAAATATTCATTTAGTACGTTGTTATTCCACCGTTGTGCTCAGCAGAGATACGCTGCGCTGGGTGTTCGGCTATCGCCATCACGGGCCGTACAGTATCACACAGTGTGATTATGCAATACAATTACATGTTGTGAGGCTATTAAGGAGAAGCTATCTTACGGCTGCACTGAAAAAAAGCATAATGCCAGCCTAACAGAGTCTCTCGGAGTCTAAAATAACAAATTACAAAAAATAATTGCTTTTCTTAAGTATCGTCAGCTTAAAAAAATCCTGTAAATCCCTATGTAAAGGTCTGTCCTTTTATCAAACACCTTCTTAAGGCCTTCATTACGAGGAGAAGCAGTTCAAGGATTTCTGTAGTATTGACTCAAGGGAAAGAGCCCCAAATATATCAAAATCAGGAACATTTTGCCTGTTTCATATTCATAGTTTCTTCTTTATGTGTGACTGATTTATTCTGCTCTGTGCCCCCAGGGTGTGCATTGTCCAAAATAAAGGCTGCCAAAAAAAAATGAGACCGGGGAGAGAGTAGGGTGGGGGGGGTTTAGCTGATGGTTTTAAATGCTGAGGCTATTGCACATCTTGCATCCTCATGTGTGAACTCACCTTATGGTGTTTCTTAACAAAAGCATGCCGACTAAATAAATAACTCCAGCACAATGCAAGACGTGGTGTCTGAAAATAGAAAGCTGCTATGAGACAGTTGCTCCGTGCTGTGCAATATGCCCTTTCCTGCTTCTGTATTGTCTTAAGTTGTACTTGTGCTGCTACAGCATGTGCTTGCATTATAAAGCGCTCTGATTGTGGGCTAGAAAGTACAAATGCATAGAAAGCAAGTGCCTGGGATTATTTTTGGTTCTGGTTTTGCCTAGGAGAGTGGTTTGCTTTTCAGCGACTTTTTTGCTCTCTGGCACATATGGATGTTGAAAACAAAGCGAGCACAAATTACTTTGACCGTGTCAGCAAAGCCGGCTCAGCAGAGTGGGCTCTCTATGCAGAGCACAATGCCCAAATTACAGAGGAGCAGGCTGCAAGGCAGAAACTTAGAAGCCACTCCATGCAAATATGTTTCAGCAAGGAAAACAGCAACTTGACAAAAGGCGCAGCTCGGAAGGCCGCCTGCAAACTTTGCCCAGGTGTTGAGCAGTTCATTAAGGGCTGCAGCGAAGGGCATCTTTCTGCAATGGGAAGCTATTGTTAAGTGCCCCTGACAGATGAGAGCAGACCCTTCTCGTGTCACAATAGCTGCTCAGACCAAGCAAGACTCATTAAATATTCAGTTCCAGCCTCAAGCAGCTCATTAAGTCAGCAATGAGCAGTGACGCTGGTGTTGGAAAACCCTGCCTCAGTTAACATCACCATGCAGAGTCTCCTCGGATCTCTTCATGTTGTTCTGCTCAGTACCTTTTCTGTGATGACCAGCTTGTGCTCTCTGCTTTGCCTTAAATACAGGTAAAAAAAAAAAAAAAAAAAAAAGTCAGGTGGATTTAAGTTCTATTCTTTATAGGCCTTTTCAGAGCTGAGTCCTGGGGCCCAAGCTAAGTGTCTTGCATTTTTCTGTAGCAGCATATGTAATACAAGTTTGCAGGAGGAGGATGGGATGAGTGTTATATGGCTCTGGTGTTTAAAAAAAAATAAATGTTTGAAAGATAACTTCTGTAGCAGAACATCGTGACACGCAGCAGTTACAGATGCTGTATGACTGTCTGTCCGCTGATACATAGCATAAACCTCTACAGTAAGTGTGTGTTCCCTGGAAATGTTAGTGTCTTGGGTGGATTTGGCTTGAAGTGTATGCTGAATATGTTTCTTGTGTGCAGTTTCTTTCTGGATGATGTATTTGAAACCTGTTTTGCAACTGCTGACTTCTGTGAGTATAATTCCATATTCAATGGTACTTTGGAATAATGTACAGAGGCATTTATGATGGCTGGATGTCAGATGTCAGTGAATTAGAGCACACCAGAATCTGGAATTAGGATTGAAATTGTTGAAAACTCAAGTATGTTTTCACTTACTGATTTTTTTTTTTTTTTAAACGATTATATCTGAAAATGTGGAGTAGAAATGGAGAAGCCAAAGATGTGCAGAACTTTTGGGCTTTTTCACACCCTGAACCTTTTTTTTTTTTATTTCCCCTTTAACAGAAAGTGTTTTCAGACTGCCCATTTCTATGTGGAGGACAGCAGCTCACCCCGTGTGGTCCCCAATGAAAGTATTCCCATTATACCTATTCCAGGTAAGACGGGCTTAATCTCTTGTGTTTGTGCTATTTGGAGTCTGGTTTAATTACATAAAGAGAACGTTGTATTAAATCACAGGTGTTTTATAGAAATTTGTGGTATTGATGCTGCTTCATTTAATTTAAGATGCTTTGCAGTGGGGCTGCTGATGCTCCAGAGGCATCTCTCCCACGTTATTTTAATGGGAATTTCAGAGTAACCTTTGTCAAATGTCAAGACCACAAGCAACACTTCTTAAAAACACTAACGCGTTGCATCCAAGGTGAAACAAACTGCTCTGTCGGGGTGGGTTGTGGACAAGGGACACCCAGCTCCACTTCTCTCTCGAGACCAGGGGTTTGTCACCACTTTCAGCATGTGCAGAGGGTGGTGTTTGCTGGGTCTCAGGGAGGAAAGCATGACAGAAAGGATAAGCAAACAATCTTGTAAAGTCCAAAGCCGTCTGTTAATTTGGTATTAATCAAGTTACCAAAGGTCAAATTCTCCTCTCGGCTATGTTGAGAGTAAAGCTGGAAGCAGGGCTTAGCACTAGTCTCTTCATGAGGCATTTCCCCCAGGAAATATCAAGTGCAGGATCCAGATCCCTTTAAGTAGTAATGGCAGAGAACAGCTTGGTGTTACAGTGGCCTTTGCAGCCTCTGACTTCTTTGATGTTGCTCGGTTTCTCAAGCAGAACCAAGATACCCAAAATGCTGTACTGACCTCAGCCTGTCAAATGCTTGTACTTATCACTTCAAAGTTTCCTTGTCATATTCTGTAATTTGTATTGCTGGTATGGGATTCAATTTGCAGCTATTAGGTTCATTTAAAAAAAAAAAAAATTCAAAGCCATTTCTGAGACATTGAAAAAAACATCCATCCTCGAAAAGTGAGAAAGTCCATTTACATTTCCGTTGATTTTATTCAGCAGACATGTGTGACTGTTCTTTCTAGGAAGACTTTCTAAAAATCCCCATGGGAACTAATATGAAAGGTTAGATATTATACTCCTGTAGAAAATGATAGGCATTTTGCCTTGCAGCCTGATTCTGTGCAACCAAAGAGGAAAGAAAACATACTATCATCCTGTCTCCATTCTGTGGCAGACTGAGATGACTGAGATACGTGTCTTGGCCACCTCACTTCCTTAGCAAGGAGCCACCTTTCCTCTCATTCTCTTTCAGAGTAACAGGAGGCAGGAAACCAGTCTTAGACCACCTGTGATGATCTTTCACAGAAGAGCCTGAATAGGTGGAGAACTCAATTTTTCTGACTCTAAAACCAGGTGGAGCACTTTGCTGATGGGGCTGCCTTTGACAGTGAGTGGAATGGTTCCACATTGTCTGCTGCCATGTGATGCCTCCTTAGAGCTTGTGAGGAAGGGAAGGGTGGGCTAGCCTTGACAGAGCAATGTCAAAACCTGGGGGATTCTGAGCACAAGGTAGTGAGAAGAGAGAAATTCTCCCCTCAAAGAGCATTCTCTTTGGTCAATTGTATTTTTATTTTTTATAATTGATGCAAACTTTTCTTAGATAAAGAAAGCAACGGAAAGCTCCATCTTTTCATGCTCTGCTATCTGTTGAGTTGAGACAATGGTTCTTCCCCGTTTCATAGGGATGTTTGATGGACAGTCCATTAAAAACTGGAATGCACTCATATAAATTGTAATACAGACTGAAGCAGTTCCATTAAAGCAATGCAGGTGGCAGGTATCATAAGGCCAGCACGTACACTAGTGCTTCTCAGCAGTCATTCTTGCATGTAAACACCAAGTCTCTGAGAAATGAAGAAAATGAGACTTTGGGTACATCTACCCATGACTATAGCAAGCCAAGTTGATAGACCATAGCACCTTAAGGACTGATGTGATGCTGCTGTCACAGCAGTGCACACCGTGGTCTATTCAGACTCAGTACTGCTAAGAAATTGCTGCTCACATCTGATAACGGGCACTGAAGATTAAAACACCTGCTGATCAAGTGCTGTAGGACACCTCGAGAAGCTTTGTAGTAAAAAAAATCTGCAAGGACTGCTGATCAGCTCTAGGGCACTTGGAGAGCTGGGCCTCAGGCAGAAGTTTAGTCTAGTTGGATGTGAAGATGAATCTAACCCTCAAATTTCCATTCTAGTATGATTGTTGTGGATATGATAGATATTGAGACATCTGCATATAGACAACTGAATGGAGGTGCCTTAATCTGAAGCTGAATCATACCCAGAAGGTCTTAACAAAGAATGCACGGATGAACTTGAAGATCTTGGCACTGACAGTAAAGCTGTTCAGACTGTCAAAAATCAAATCACTCTCTGGAAGTGCCTCCCTTTGTGCATATTAACTATTACCTGAACAGGGAGTCAGTAATCAGGCTCTAAGTTAGTAGAGAGAAATTCCAGCTATGTTGCCTTTTTCCAAAGATGGAAGATACCGCTTGAAAAGATCGTGAAGCTCTCCTAAACATTTTCCTTGTTTAGAAATACAGAAAAGGCCTTTTCCCCCCTGTAGACCTGCTCCTAAATGATGATCTTCTCTGACATCAGCTGCTGGTCCCACATAGGCAGCCCACTGAAGTTCCTTCAAGACATTAAAATGACAAAATTCTCCTTTGAACTAACAGCAACTGGTGAAGTGATAAACCCCTGAACTTCTCCAGTGGAAGCTGTCAGAGTGTCTGAGAAAGTCTTATTTTGGTACGTTGATCACAGAATTAAAATATAAGCAGCATTTTTGCAAAAGCAAGTTTTTTTGAATTTATCTTGTTAGCTCGTGAAACCCTAGACGGTACATCCTCAAAAAATATATTTGGATAGATCCCCGTGGAACCGTGCATCTACCTCCTGCAGTTTAGTGGACCAACTTCTACTCTCAATTGTACGCAAGCAGCCACACTGGCGGCAATTCAGAGCAGTGCATTTGAAAGATACTTAACAGACTGGCCAGGGCCCATCTACAGCGTGCAGAAAGCTGCTGCTAGGAGAAGGCTGAGCGAGTTTGGGCTGGCTGGTCCTGGCCCAGGTGCAGAGTGGCTGTGCCAGGTGCCCGGGAGCCTGGCGCAGCGATGGCCTGATGCAGCTCGAGAGCTCTCATGGCGCTGGTGTCTCTGCATGCCACTGCTCTGGATGTTGTTGGCATGCTCAGAGGTAGCTTTCATATTTATTTCTCTGCTACACGCTGCTCTTGGTTACACACACCGTGTGTTTCCTCGGTTCTGTGAACTCTAAAGTCAGTCTCCCAGATACCTCCAGTTGGTACGCGGTACAGCTTTTTGGGGCCAAAAATCTGAAAAATCTTTTTCTAAAGGAATGATTTTACCCATTTTCTACTTCGCTTCCCGTAGCATACATGCTTAATTATTGTGCGTGAAGCCATATCACCCATAGGCATGTGGTTATCTGTGCAAATTTGCTCTGAGACCCAAATCATTATCATTATTCATAATTATCTGCACTGCTTGATCTAGAGAAACACAGGACAAAGGAGATATTAACTGAGTCAGCCACTGGATATTACAACCGAGGTATAAATCTAAACTCACAGTCTTGTGCCTGACTGACACATCTGTTATCAGTGGCAGAACTCTGAAAACACCTCCATTCAGCCAAACAAAATTATTTCTCCATATCCTTTCTCTTTGCTGCTGTACTCAGTTAATTTTGGCCATGCCTACATCATCTTTGCATGAATATCTTCACTATAATGGCAACATCTCTCCCAGCAAACCAGCTCCTGTACTCGCTTGTTTGTCTTTTTGCATTTCTGCAAAGCTGTATATTTTGCACACCACAAAACAAAAGGCATCTCCATCAGTCTTCCTTTGTTCTGGTTGCAAGACCCGCTCCATGAAAGCAGAGCAGAAGTGTCTGTCTGTGTAACCTAGATGGTATCAAACAGTGGAATTAGCACAAATTTCACTCCTTCCATCTTCCTACCATCATTTGTTTCAGAGTTTTCCTGCTTTTGGTTGGTGCATTGTTCAGGAGCTTCCTGTGGTTTTCCTGGTTCCTTGCCCAGCCCAAGGGCACAACAGGCATTGTGGCACTGATGCCAGCAGGACTTGTGAGATCAGTACAGAGGTAGCCAAGGCTTGACCCTATGGCAAAACTCAAAATTCTGCATAGTCTTGACCACAGTCCAGAGAAACACAGCTCATAAAGAACAGAACAGCTGGCCAACGCAGCTGGTTCATTTAGCATATTATTCCAGCTGTCTTTCACCATTTTCAGTAGAAGTAAAATGCATCAGATGTGATGCCAGTCCTTTCAGCTGTGTCTAGACTGGAAGGCTCAGGAGCACTTCCTAGTGCACCTAGGTCATGGTGCATGCATTTTTAGGTTTAAATGGCAGTAAATTATTACTTTTTAACTATCGCTGGAGTTTCTGAATAGTGTATTTAAAGTAAACAGTGGTAGAATCTGGGAGAAACACTGCCATACTTCTTCAAGAATGACACAGGATGGTTGCATGAGCCCAGGAAATTGTGGAGTAGCCAAGTGCACTGCAGTGAAAAGGTGTCTTGGCCACCTCATGCTATCATACAAGGTTGTGAAGGCCAGTGCAGCCATCAACCTCTGTCATATCCCTCTGTCATCTCATGGTTACAAGAAGTCATCCTATCAAGAGTCCATCTTCTTAACTCATAGCTTCCGTTGGCTCTTCTGCAGACTTTCAAAAGCTTATTTTTTCAATAACCATAATTCCCTTCAACCTTTCCTGACAAATGTATCAGACTAGGTGTGTTTTCTACAAGCCTACCTCTTGAATTTCTGTTATTTTATGGTGGCAACCACCCTATGATGAACTGTTTCTATTAAAAGACCGTAGCGAGGTACCTCACTTGACAAGGAAGTTGCAGGTTCCCAGCTGAGGTTGGTTCCTTACTGTTTTCTGCTGAGATGCAGCTGTCCCCAGTTGCATCCCAGGCCAGAAGAGTGGAGCACCAAGACGTGTCAGTGGCAAGGTGAATGGCCACTGCAGTGACACAGTGATCTTCTGTGCTAGGGACTGGTGAGGGACAGGGAGAAGTGCTAACTGCAGCTGAGGACTTATTTCTCAAGGGCATGGAGTTTTTCACTGAGCACTGAAGTAGTGCTCTTCAGCTGTGTAAGACTTCATGTCTGCTTTCTGCTCCCCATGGATTTATGTTCCAGCACCATATTGTGAATCGTACCTATCTTCAGCTTCAATTAAATTCACGAACGCAATATTGCAAACGCAGCCATCCTCTGAAGCCAAGAAAATATCAAAGTATTTTAGGGAACATCCACCTTCCTTTTTCTCTTTGACCATCCCTGTTCCTGCAGCACACCAAAGAATTTAGGGTTGGTATCTAATTATGATATTGTAATGGAGGCTTCAGGAGTGGACTCGGTCATCCAAAAATGTTTTCATGGTGGCCATTTAGAATGTGGGCAGATTCTTTCTTTTCAGAAAGCTTTTGCACTGGACTGCAGATTGCTCCAGAGTTGCACCTCCATGTGCCTAATCCTTAAGTGTAAGGTGTGTGTGTAATGAATGGCACAACTGGACCAGAAGATGGAAATGTGTGACATTAAAGTCATCCTCCTTAGCAGACAATACCAAATAAGATCATGTTTAATGTCTGTGCTACGGGAAAATTCGTATTATTTCATTCTCTTCACTGGAAATTATATTTTTGCTTAAAGGGAAGAAGTATATTGCTATTACATTTATAATTAATGATAACCTAATCTAAGATTTGTACAAGCAGATTTAAACTGAGCTCTTATTTTGACACATATAAAATTTTATCATTAAGATCTTTATATTCCTGACTGACACATGGCTAATAGCATTGTAGTAGATTAAATCTTGAAGCAAGAGAGATGAATGTAGCTACAGTATTACACAGGTGATTTTTCATATTCTGGTTTTTCGTGTGTCTCTCCTTTATCAGAAACTCGTCCTTGTATTCATTTGACTTGATTATAACAAATAGATAGTAATTATCTTGAAGAAAAGGATTCTGTTTTTGGTTTTTTTTTTTTTTTTTCTTTCAGCGTTTCAACCTATGCAGGACTCTCAAATGTATTCACAGTTTTACACGCCTTTTCACACTGAGAAACATTTTTATTAAAAACAGGATTTGATAAACACATAATTACAAAGATGTGATAATTAATGAGGAATGGTATCCCCAGTAATCAACTCTCAGTCATTTATTATTTATCTTCATTTCTTCTAATTTATAATTTCACTGAGGTCAGCGTATGCAGGAGGATGCCAGCTATAATGGACTTTCAGCATGTAGTTGGAGCTCCTAGAATGAAACCTACAATGTTGCCTTTTTAGTATTTATGCAGAAATGATCTCCATAGAAAACAAATTCCTTCTCAATATTAAGGAGTTTGTAACGGCTTTTGTTTTATCACAAATTAATTGATACTCGTGTTATACAAATAAAACTATCCTTATGTTTCTAACTTTTTTATACAGCGAGCAATATGATCAGTCAGAAAAATTAATTATTCCAAATTAAATACAATGGCTTCAGTTGCATCCTTATTTTAAATAGCTAAGCAAGGGAAGCCAGTATACTGCAGAATTAAAGGCTTTGCCTATATAAATGTGTATAATTCAAATGCATTAAATCTAAAAGCCTTTGAAGAAAGAAGAGCACTGCCCATTTTTACACGTGGAATTTCTTGTGGAGTCAAGTCCTGGCATGAGTTGGGGCAGGATCTGGATGTGGGTTGCCTGCTCAAACATTTCTATTTCAATCAATGCCAAAATCTGAGCTGCATGTGAAGTTGTTGGCCCCTGTAGTGTGTATACTTCAGAGTATGCTCATAGTCTGTAGGCTTAGAGGTTTTTGTCTAAGCTTCTCTCTAGACCGTAATGAATTTGACATGAGTTTTTCAATAACCTCTGCTGGGGCAGAATTTCACCCAAGGGTGTGCTATTAATCCTTGCAATATTCTTTGTGATTAACTGCTGTTCTAGAGACAGAGCGGATACAGACATCTGGGGCTTTACGTCCCCACTAAGTGCTGTGTGCACTCATCCTGTGTTGTACAGCTGCATGGATCCTATTTAAGTCTGGGCTGTGAGAGCCCCATTGCTGGCTGTGTGAATGAATCCTCTGGAATCGCACTGCACATACACTTCTGCTGCAGTGCTGCATGTACGGGCAGGCTCTTGCTGGAGCTCTGCAGCCTTTGCTCACCTGGTATGTATTGTAACTTAGGGCATAGCTGTTGGACTCAGTTTTAAGTAATATTCGTCCTAAATATTAGTGCCAGGTTTTTCAACTGCATGCAGGATTTTTCCAAAACTATTTTGCAGGAGATGAGAAGCGTGAGGATACATCGTTGAGAGGTGGATGCTCCAGGATTAATGTCCATAGTCACATCACTGGTTTCATGACTGTCATGAGCCTGTTTTGGTTTGCGCTGTCTTCAGAAAGAGCAGTTTCCCTTTCTGGGAATAGTCACTTATTCCCCATGGCATTGAGTAAGATCAACCCATTTACCCCACTGACAACTAATCCTTCTTCCCCTCCCCACAAATCCATTAATCCTCTCTTATATTCATCAGACAGCTTAGCAGGCTGTTTCAGTTCACTGCTCAGCCCCGTAGGTAGGGAGAAGGGAATGGGTCAATCCTTTTGTCCTTTGGCTGGAGTGATCTGTGGCTAGCACACTGAGAATTGATGGGGGTGCTTCTGAGATGCAAGGGGTGGCACAGGTCTGCTGAGTGGTGCAGTATGTGGCTGCTGTTGGAGCAGATGGGCCAAGCCACATGGCAGCTATGGCACATGAATCCAGGTGGCCTTACAGATGAGAGGCTAAAGTGCAGTGACTAAGAATCGGAGTAAGTCTTCACATTTAAAGTAAGGCATAAGATACAGGGAATGTATTGGATTTAGTAGAGTGAGTAAGATGATAGTTGAAAAACTGAAAGCATTTACACACACAAGGAAAGACATTGGAGAATCTTCTTACCAAGACTTCTTCATGTGCATCAAATGGCTGGTCTTCAAAAATGCCAAAACTCCAAACTAGACAAAGGTAATATGAAGAAGTATTTTGCTTTTGACCTTCTGGATTAATTCATGACCCGAGCCCATCTATTCCAATCCAATACCACTAAACCATCCAGTGAGCTCTCAGGCTGCAAATGAATCAAAATGAGTCCCCGATCTTATTATGTGGAAATGCCATCTCTGATATGATATCCCGTTTTTCTTTTGCAGTTGGCCTCTATTGCTTTAACTTTGCAAAGGCAGCTTAAAGTGGGAGGTGGAGGAAAATCCATCCTGGCAGGATTACTAATTGTCCAAATTTTAAATGTAACCCTGTACTAACTTTATTACTTCTGTATACTTTGGGCTTCTTTTGAAGGTGGTTGTTTTCTAAGAGAATGTATTGTGTATGTGCAAGTAAAGGTTTTCCTCTTCTACCCTTTTTTAAGCACGTCTTTCTTCTTGGCATTCTTCTTTTGTGGCAGAAAGTGAGCTGTGTTAGGCTTCCTTCAGTTTTGTTTGTGATACTCCTCTGAGATACTTGTCTTGGCCCAGCAAGTGAAGATGGGAACACCACAAAAGTTAACTGTCTGGCATTGTAATGAAACACACCCTCACCTATCAGCTTCAGTGGTATCTGCTTATAAATATTATTATTATAAATGATGTTGGTTATAATAATAAATACAAATATGTATTATTATTTAAGTCGTGGAGACTTCTGCCTCTTTCCATCTAAGATTATTTCTTTCTCTGTATAACACAAAGGATTAATATGTTAGTATGGTGCCAGATTCAGCTTATATTTTGTAATGGTGTAAATCCAGAATCACTTTATTTACACTGATAAAACAGATGGCTAAACCCAAGCTAGACAGAATTGTAATTACATCTTTGGTGTTGGAGGTGAAGGTATGTTATTAAAACATTTCCCTACTCTCTTTGAAGAATGTGTGGGTCTTGCAAAATGTAAGCATCCCACTGACAACATCAAACGTCACTCTGGTTTCTGGATGGGAAAAAGTATATGGTGCAAAAGGGAATATGCACAGAACAACTATTAGAGCTCTTAATTAGCCATTATAGGATTCCATTAATCTCTTCAATCGACTAAAAGAATTATAGTCATTGAAGTCTATTTGTCTTCAAGATGGAAAGAAGGCTTAATCAAAGCCTTTGGACTGAAGACAGTGCAAGGAAAAGCATACTATGTGCATCTAGCTACATCTGTTGGTTTTCTTAGAGAAGGTCTCGGCTATCTTCAGGTAACATCAGAGCAGATACCATTCAAGAGCACTGAGTACATTGCTACATATTTTGCCAGAGGTCTGACAGCTGCCCAAGGCTAAATATGCATGTTTACCCCACCTGGGGTAATGTCTGCTCCTAGCTAAGGGTTTGGTGCTAGGGGGCATGAATCAAAAAATACAGACTGCAAGCATCACTGCAGGGGTGGCCTCCTCCTAGGTGCTGTGCAGTGTCTGCCAGATCTTGCATGGTCAGTAGGACCACGTTATCCCAGCAGTTTAGAAGCTGGAAATCATAAGTGTCTATTAAGTTACTAATGTTTGTGTTTCTGATGTTAATCTTCAAACAATTACCTTTGTTCCAACATGGTTTTCCTGGGTTAATGGGCACCTTCAGCTGCCTAAGATCCCTTTCTCCCAGTGAGCTTGTATGTCAACAGTATTTACTATTTATTTCCTGTTTAATTGTTGCCCACATTATCAAATGGGGTAAGAAACCATATTGGATGATGCCTTCTGGAGGGAATCAGAAGGGGCTGTACGAAAGAAAATGCAGAAGAGAAAAAAGGGAGGAGAAAAATAAAGGATAGTGAAGAACAGAGCAGTGAATTAACAGTGGCTCTAAAGGTGGAGAGATACTGCCACCATGCAGTGATGATGATAAAAGAAAACTAACCATATTTTGCCATGGATCTCTGGTGCAGACCCATCCTTGAAATTGGTGGGAATTCAACGGACTGGAGAGCATGTTATCTCTAATGTATTTTTTGGCTCACAGATCACAATTAAAATTAAATTCTGCCTTCTGCAAAATTAAATTGGACACTCTGGTGTGCTACAGTGAATCCTTGATCTTGGTTGGTCGCAGCTGAGCTAAACTACTCAAGGAAAAAAAAAAAAAAAACAAATAATACATATGGAACTCTTCTTGTGACAGTTTGTGAAATTGCTATCATAGCCCAAGTTATTTTCAAAGAAATTAAGGATGTGTGGGTTACTTTTCCGGAGATGAAAGATTGTTTTACAGGCTCTTGCTATTGACTGCTGTTCCTATAGATCATTCCACTCAAGTGTCTTGGCAGCAAAAATATTAATACAAATGTTGTTATGAGATGGTGATATTCTCAATATTACGCAGAATAAATGTTAGCACTTAAATATTGTAAAGTGCCAGCATTTCTACATGCTGCAGCTTTTTGCTAAGATGAGCATACACTTGTCAAATGTTTTGAATTCTTTATTATTCAGTAAATGAGCATGTGGTTAATTAAAGTAGTATTACTATACGGGGAGGTGATCAGATTGCAAACATATCTTTAACAATTGGCTCTTGTAAATAAAATAGAAGAGAGCTGATTGAAATCTGAAAATGTCAATAGATGCAAAAACCACCCTAGAGCGCTACCTGATAAAATAAGAGTAGAGAAGTAATGACATGGTCAATATGAACTGCCATCAGCTGGAGAGCAATCAGATTGTCAGGGCTGGATCTATAAAATTCTTGCCAAAGAAGAACCTCATTTACACATACAGATCTTCATACCCTTCGCTAAGAAAAGCATATGTGACAGCTTAGGGGTTTTAGCTGCCAAAGATCTTTCACTCTGAATACAGTAAATGTCACATCTATTTATTTATCGTTAAATTTTGCTAAGTATCTGTAGAAATATTTGGATTTTTTCTATCATAATGTAGATGTTTAAAAGGAAAGGAATCCAGATTATAATGCAGCTGTAGCACCAAACCATATGGCTGTTAAATGGGAGCAAAAATACACCACTGAATTACTGGGAGTAAACATAAACTGGATGCGATCTTCAGAAGAATATTAAATGGGATACTTAAATACCGGAGTATTGCCATAAAATCATGCAATCAGACAATAGTAGCCATCAGGCAATAGATTATTTCACATGCTGAAAGTAATCACAGTTGTATAGCAATTTACATTTTCCAAATGCCAGACTGAAAATATTAACTAATGAATCTTGGCAAGCGCAGTGTTTCTACCAACTGCAGTGGTGGTTGTAACAACATCTAGGCCTTTCCTGAGAGAGGGAAAGAGAGAAAAATAAGGCAACCATCCTACACCCCAGTTTTATTAGCATCTGCTCAGAGGTGAAGGTGCTAGAAATAGTCTTGCTTGTCTTTAGTTCTGTTCCAGCATTTGATTTCTTACTTCTAAGAAAATGTTTGTGGGTGATTTATTGGTATATTGGGTAGCAATTGCACTATGCTGAGCATAAATGGAAGGTCCAGCAGAATACATCTGACATGAGAGGAAGCTCAAATTACCGTGGCTCTTGGGTTGCCTGTTTTTTTTGCTCAGAAACGGCATCATGCTACATTCTTTTCTATACTATATTTTTGTGTAAAAGGGAAAAGTTAATAACTTTTCCACTGCAGGAGAAAAGCTTGTGTTTCTGCTCAATCTGATAAAAACTTACTGGTTGCAATTGTGTACTGTACCTTCCTATTTGGGGTCTATTCTGTTCTTTGGCATCTTCATCCCCTTCACAGCTATCTTCAAAGTGCATAAAAGAACAAAAAGATGCTTGAACTTCAATTGGACTTTGCAAATAAGCATCACAGGGAATACACTCTCAATATTCATATTTGCAGTGGTTAGAATTACAAGTATAATATGAAGAATTTGCCTCAAAATTGGCCAGATTCATCAAGATTTCTTATTACTGCATATTGAACTAACTATGGTCCTGGGAACTCAAATCTACATGATATGGAGTGAATGCTTTCTTTACTAAGTTTGCAGTTGAGAAAGTAAATGTTGAAGTTTTACTTGTAAGACAAATAGCAACTCTGAATATCTCTTTCTTTCTACAGATGATATGGAAGCAATTCCAGTCAAGCAGTTTGTTAAACACATCAGTGAGCTCTACTCTAATAACCAGCATGGGTTCTCAGAAGACTTTGAGGTATGATTTAATGATCCACTAATAAAAAGGCATTTTCCTAAAGTTAATTGCATATTAATAGTAAGGGGCTGTGTGACATCTGTGCAATGTTGTCATGTCAGGTAAAGGCAATGCTCTAATGCATAAGAAGAAATAGGGAAATACCAATTTGCCACCAGTTATGAGTAAACTGGGACTGGATGTTTACAAATGGTTTCAAGCCACAGAGCAAGAGTCTGAGGCAGCCTTCTACTGGAATTAGTGCCTTTAAGGGAGACCTTACTGTGTTTTTATTAAATAGAAAAAGCTGCCTGCAACATGAAGGCACAAGCAGGCGTTTTTAACTCCATGTTTCTCTTCCTATCTGCAGCTTACTTTAGTCTTGTTGGCCCGGTATTTGCTTTTCTCCATCACACTTAGAAGTCACCCTTTGCCCAAAAAGAGAAAAATAGTGCTCACTGTGAGTAATAGAGTTTAGTCTTGTATAAAAAACCCAAACTATGGCTGTACCTCTCATTTGCACCATGTCAGTTCCTTGGAGTCCTTGTTGATTGTCTGTTCAGCCAGGAAAGATTGCTGTTGAAGTGATTGGTTATTTTGCTCCAGTAAAACCAAAGAGAAAGGCTTCAGGACTTGTTCGGTAGTATTTACTTAATGCTACATCTTGTTAGCTGCTTAGGACAGGTTCTGACTTAGAAATATGCTGTAAATTTGAGGTAATTCCAATGAAATTAAAGCAGTTTGCCATAACTGGGTTACCCATGCTGCCCAAACACAGTAAACATCCCATAGTATGCAGATGGACCGCAATCGGACCCAGTAAGTATTAGTCAGTATTCTCTGGGTAGTTTTTAGGCATTGCTTTCAGTCTAATCACAGTCACAGCTGAACTTTTAGAAGTGTTTAGAAGCAGGAGGAGCCCCAGGAAATTGCAATGGAGCTGTGGTGCTGGCTTCCCTATCAGCAGAAGAGGTGTGTTTGTGCGATGCATGTGAATCACACGGGTAGCTCTGCTTACAAACAGAGCATTGGAACAAAATAGGTGGTCTAATATCTACAGCTTCTTTACTTACTGCAGTTAAGACAGGACTGTATGCAGGAATTGTTTTTAATGGGATCATTTAAAACATTTATTGTTGCTGTTTGGTTACTGTCTATAAAGAGAGGCTGCTTTGTCTGATGCCCCAAAAGCGTTGTGCAAGTTAGAAACGTTTTGTATTCATGAGGAAGGCAAATGTGTAAGGTGTTAAAGTGATTTAGTTCAATTGACTGCTGGCTGGATGGCTGAGCAGGAATATTGAGGCATTTAACAATGTTGATGGTATTCAGGACAAACATTTATTCTCCAGGGAGCAGAATTTGATCAGGATGATCAAATGCGACTCACTCTTCTCAATTATTTATGAATTGCGACCCCAGTGCTATTCATCACAGCTGGGTTTTACACCATTTAATTATTCAAAATAATCAGCAACACATCTGTAAACTTGGTCTGGCTTTAAGCTGGCTTTGCTTCAGCTGTCACAAAATCACTGCTATTAACAAATGTTGGACACCTTCCGCCCATGTTTTAGCAAAGGAAAACACTGCTCTAATAGCCCTATTTTTCCTTTCCTCCTGGAGCTCCCTGCTGCGAGTGCCACGCCGTGGCAGCCAGTCAGGAGAGATGGTTTTAGGCAATTAGTCCTGTGCTGGGGACTGCAGGGTCCCCTCAGAAGGGAGTTAGACTCCTCCGACTACACTGCACACACCAAATTCTGTTCTCCCCACTTGCTCAAAATTTGGAGCCTCTCCTTTGAAGTCTGGATAGCTACTTCAGATGTATTTCTCTGTAGCTGAGGTCTCCAGTTCCTAAAGACTAAAAGAAACCTTCTCCTAGAGTAAGGAGAGGGAATAGGAACGAGACGACTGCTGTCTGGCATAAACCATCCATCTCGCTTTTGGTGCTTACGTTCTGCCCTGCTGACACCTCGTGGGCCTGATTTTCTCCCTTATGGTTCACAGTGATGGGATGGAAGAGTGAACCCAGAATTTTTCACAGGTCCTGTAGGTAAAGTGATACCTGATCTAGATCACAGATGTACTGCTGAGGGATTGGGCAGTGTGCACACACAGTACACGTGCACAGTATTAGTGATGTACCTCCAACCCCCATGCCTAGGGAACTTCTGAAAAGGGGTGTCAGGTTCTGCTGATAGCCCTTTTTACAAAAATCTGCTTTTTACGTCCAAAAGGAAGAGAGAAGAGTGTTAAGGAGATGCTGAGGGAAAAAAAAAATAAAAAAAATCAGTCCTACAGAATAAATAAATCCTCCCAAAGTTATCCAGCACATGGGATTATTTAAATGAGAAAAGCATCAAAAATATCCTCAGAAGTTTCTGTGGCAAGAGGTTTTATGGTGGAGCCTAAGAAAGGAAAGACTGACCTAGGCATAAACATAACCTGCCCTATGTAGAAGGTAAACACTCTCCAGCTGTTTGTTGCTATTTTTTGGTGTCTCTTCCTGTGTTTTTGGCAGCGTGTGTGGGTTGAATTGAGTTGTTTTTTACATGAAGAAGATTCCCGTGGAAGTAAATTGTATGAATACTCCCCCCTTCCTCCTCTTAAAATGAGTGTAATTACAGCTAAATATTTTGTGAATGTGCTTAGGAAGCGGTTTATGTGGAGAGTTAAAAAGGACTTTGAACTCACAAATCTTTTGATGGAAAGTACATCCACAACAATTCCTTATTCCCTGGGGGTAATCACAGTGCAAGTAGCCAGCTTTATTGTCTGGTGATAGCTGAGCTTTCTTGTGTATACAGAATTGTTAAGATTTCCTTTGAGTCCCATGAATTTTCAATTTTTTGATATAAACTAGAAATATACGGCCTGATTTAATACTCGGCAACGAGTAGCTTTTTGAACTGAAGTCCACACTCCTGTGCTGTCGGTGCTGGTTTCTTATGTAACTCTTTGTATTTCAGCTTGGAATTTGTTCGACCTAAAACTGAGAAAAGCTCGAGGAGGTTTTGGGGCTTGCTCTCAGGCAGCTCCAGCACCCATGGCATACAGGGTGAGGTACTACACTTTTACAGGGCAGCACTGGGGCAGAGTTTGGTGCCCTTTTTGTTGTGTGCTCTGGGACAAGACTGAGCAGAGATTGAGAGGCTTCCTGAGCCAGAGATTACATCTACTCACTGTCTAGCCAGAGATTTTCTTGGCATCGTTATATTTAATAGTCTTTGATAGACCTTTCTTCCACAAATTTCTAATTACCTCTTGAACCCTTTTAGATGTCTGGTGCCCAAAGCATCCCATAGCAATGAATTCTACAATTTGTTCCACAAGAACAGACTTCCTTTGGTTTTAACTCAGGCCTAATAACTTCTCTTGGCACCTCCTAGTTTTTGCATTACAAAAACCTGTTCACTTAAATGCCTCGCATAATTCTGTGTACTTCCCTCAATCATCCTTTTTCAGATCTGAAGAATTCAATCTGTTTTTTTGAGGAAGCCATTCTAGATTTATGACGGCGTGTTCTCTCTACCTTTTTCTTTCCTTACCATATCCTTTTCAAGGTGGGAAGGCCAAAGCTGTGCACTGTATGTAATGAGTGGGTTTACTGCAGAGTTCTGCAGGAGCACAGTGATGTTTTCTGTTTGGTTTTCTATTACTTTCATCCTTCCTAATATACTATTTGTTATTTAACAACCTTTGAGCACTGAGCTGACACCTCCAGAAAACTATCAGCTCTGACCCCAAGGTCTCGTCACTGAATAGCGATAGCAAATTGGGAACCTGTCAGGGTGTGTGTATAGTTAGGGCTGTTTTTCCCAAGTACATCACTTTGCATTTATCAACATTGAATTTCATTTGCCATTTTGTCATTCAGCCACTCAGTATTGTGAGATCATTCTGCTTCCCTTAACAAACAGCTTTTTTTTTTTTCTAATTATCTTGAATAATTTTTCATCATAAACACTCTTTGTCTGCTTTGCAGTCCATTTATGAATAGATTAGGTCCCTGTAAGGTCCCACTGGAGAAACGTGAACACTGACAATTCCTGGGTGGTGAATGCCTCTTAGCATACAGGGGCAATTTTCCTTCTGCTTCATGAAAGATCAGTTTTTTAAGTAATGTTTTCTCAGAAACTTTTTCAAAACCATTTTGGAAAACTAAATATGCAGTTCTCTTCTAGACTGTCCTTACCTATGGGCTTCCTCAGGGACCTCTCCGCAACGCATTCGAGGCACTCACCGACTCTGCTATTTATTATAGTGTCTAGCACTTTGCCCTGTAGACAAGTCAGACGTAGTGGGCTGTAGTGCCTGAAATCCCTTCTGATTCTCTTGTTAAAAACTGATGTCACATCTTCTATTCCCCTGATACTCAGCCTGATTATACAGGGCATGTGCCCTCCAAATTCTTGTATCGAAGAAGGGTGTGAAGTGCCACCTCCCACGGCGAAGCTTTTCACTCCCTCTCCCTGGCCTGTTGTTGGAATAACACAGTAAGTTTTCTCGGAGTCATCATGTCCTTTTGCTCTAAGAAAGGAACATTAAGCCAAGAAATGACCCTCCGTCCCCAAAGCTAACTATGCATTTTTATAGTACGACGCCCTAGTTGGATTTCTGAGATCAGACAATTTTATTTACCTCCTCCCTAATTCTGGAGTGAGTTGGTCAGTGCTGCTGTGGGAGCGATTAGGGTGGGTGAATGCAATCTCCGCAGACCTCTCTCCTGCCAGTGCCTATGTGAGGGTAATGAATCATTGCCAATTTGGAGTCTGAACAGGCTCGCTGAACTCAGAGGCAGGCTGTCTAGCTCCCTCATCACATAAATTGAAAATATCTTTATACTCCAGTGGCACCTTCTTCTAAATGTCCTGAAATGTAAGAAAATAACATAAATCCATATCTTCAGCGATGGGGCAGGGATTTGCTAACGCTGTTCTCACGGTTGCTGCTGTCTGGGGCAGGGGTCACTAGCTGTCTTTAAGCAGTGACCTCAGACCGGTATTCTCTAGTGAAGGGTGGCATTGAAGACTGAGATAATGCTGCGCTTTGCACATTTCTCAAGGCACTAAAAGCACTGTGTAGTTACACTGGCATCTTTTACAGATTAGACATAGCTTACACCAGACTCAGAACTGCGTCTACACCAAGGAATTTGGCAGTAGAAGGATGCTGTTTCAAAAGCGTGTTGCTAGCAGACATTGCTGCACTGGGAAATGTTTTATAACCCTGGCCCAAAACTGCCATAATTAGAGGTATTCTCAGGCTGTGCATTGCTGTAGTGAAAGCAAAGGGAAGCAGCACTGTGAAGCTGGAAGACGAAGGACTACTGCAGGAGAGGTCTTCCTGGAGCCTCTGTCTCACTGCCCAACCCACCCTAAGAAACTGGCATGAATTAAGAGAAAAAGTAGAAAAGAAACTCTAAAAGAAGTCCAGATATCATAGAACTATTCAGGTTGGAAAAGACTTTCAGATCATCGAGTCCAGCAGTCAACCTGACCTACTGAGTCACATCACCAAGCCATGTCCCTTAGTGCCACATCTGCACGTCTCTGAAACACCTCCAGGCTGTCTGTTAATTGCAGCCCAGCAGCATACACAAAGTTTCTGCCTGGAAGTCCTCAGAGGAGTATTCAGAGCAGCCGTAGCTTCACACAGGGAATGTGAGGTTTCAGCCAGACTCACACCGGACCATAACGAAGGGCAGGATACAGCGAGCAAACAGTGCTCCTCCATCCTCTGCTCTCCCACATCTGCAGGCATCACTTGGGTATACGGCTTAGCAGCCTGCCCAGCTCAGTGGTCCTGACTTGCTCGCACTTGCATGAATTTTTAATGGTCTGTTCATGATTCTTCCACTGTTATTCCTGGGTTCAGTCCTTTTGATTTATTTATTTTCCTCTTCTGCCTAGGCTGTCCCCAGCTCACCCCTCTCTTGAGTGCCATCAGAGAGTTTCTACTAGTGCTAAATTATTGCAAAAATCTACACTGTTCCTGTGGGAGATCTTCAAATGCTATTTGCTGTCTCTATTGGTGTGCCATCTTCATGTTTGCTGTGATAAAAGAAACAGCGAGAGCACTACCAGAGAATTCTCTAATTTGGGATTAAAATAATAGATCAAAAATGATCTTAGGGATGGATGAACTAGCTGCTTTTACGCTGAAAAATATCACAATAATATCAAAACATAGCCATGGCTCGTTTCTTATTTAGTCCTTTAGGTTAGGATCCTTTCCTTTGTTCCTGATTCCTCCTCATTGCTATTCATAGGCTTTTACAGTTCGGCCCCTGCTAGGACATCTCTTTACTAAAGTAATAGGAAACAACAGCAGCACTGCATAAGGCCAAATCAAAGGAGCGAGTTCCTGCTCAGTCACTGTAGCAAAAATTCTTGCTCAGACCCTTATATTGCCAGCATGATGCTGAAGCGGTTTGATTTTACACTTAAATGGAAATTCTTTGAAGTTTAGAAGAAACTAATCTTTAACTTGTTTCAGAAAGGCAATGAAAATGGGTCGTTAAACCTGGGTATATCAAATTCCAATTAGCATTAGCATAGACAATATAATTAAAAGGTAAATTAGCCATAATAGCATAGACTAGAACACTTTTTACAGTAACTAACGGTCAATTGAAACCATGTACTTTGGTTTCTTGGGTTGTCAATGATAAGTTGAAAGGACAGAATCAGAGCCTGTATCCATTCATCTTTGGGCAGCAATGCGTTCTGCAGTTAAACATGAGGAGCAGCGGTGCGCTAGCCAGCCGCCCTTAAAATCAGGGGAAGAGGCTAAGCAGGATGAAGGAAGGCGAAGAAAGGACTTTGGACCTGAAAGTTTGTTTGATATGAGAGGGTGAATAATGGAGGTGGCGGTAGGGGCATTGGCTGTACTGCTCCAAGGTGCCAGAAGCAGTTATGTGTTAATTGCAGAGGAGTTTGTTTAGGCTGCAGTGAGCAGCCTGGGATCAGACCAGACCTGGTGGGCTGCCTGCAAACTTAAGTGGGAATAATAATATAATCACGGGGGTGTTTTAAATGCAAATGAATGACTTCGTAGCCAGTATGACTTAGAAATCCCAGGGCGTTAATTGCGTAACCAATAGAAAATGCTGAGAAAATAAATATGTAATATATATAAAATGTGGTAAAATAGCATAATTAGTATGGTGACTTTTTGGAACTTCCTCCAGAGTGATATTAGTTAATACTAGGCCATCCCCTTCTGCCAAAGGGCAAATAATGTTCTGAGCTGAGGCATAGATAACAGGCAGCAACTAGTCTTGCCTTCTTAAAGCATTTTGTGCTTTGATGAAAGGCAACCCTGTTGACTTTAATAACAAAAGAATGTTAAGTTATGTCATGCTGTCTGATGCAGTGAGCCTGTGGTTTAGTCATTTGCTTTTAGAATTTGGAGAGGTGAGCCCAGGAGGGCCAACCATGGATAACCAACCTCTGCTCTCAATCTTACCTGTCCGTGCAGCACAGCCAAGCGTTGTCAGTGGCCAGCATGAAGCTGGAGGATATTCTCAGGCTCCTTCTTGTAGGACAGCGTCAGCATCCCAATGCTTTGTTTGTGTGGCCTGGACTGGGGAAAGGGGGCTGAAATTGAAACGGCCTTTTATTGTCCTACACTGATTTTTAAAAAAAAGACAAAAAACAAAAAACAAAACAAAAAAAAAAAAACACCTGCATTGGCAAGGGAGAAGCTTTTCTTGAACAATCGCCTTTTCACAGTCTCCTGTGGAACAGGAATCCACCATTATAGCAGTTTTCCAGAGTACCAAAATTCACTTAGAATGTTATGTGCTAGGAAAAGCCATTTTCAGATGATCAGCTCTCACAGCATAAGACTGTCTTTTCCACTGCTGTGTTTTTCACCATCTTAGCTTAATCTTCCTCTTCTATTAACTTTATATTGGCCAGCTGGGAACATGTACAGTTGAGAAAACAGTCAGCATCAACATAAAAAGGTTAATTAAAGTGATTAACCTCACCAACAATTCCCTTATGGAAAAGTCCTATAGAATTTAATAGAAAGTGATACATTTACTGTGTAGTATTTAAACTGTCAGAGAAAATTCCTTAGCAGGGATGTAATTCCCTGTTACATTCTATAACTTTTTAGAGTATTCTCCACAGAACCTTTTTGGATTCATCTGCGTTAAATTCTGCAGCATTTGGCATAAATGTTTCAATGCTAATAACTTGTAAAAAGAATTTTGTAGTGATGCAGGGATGTAGGGGCTGACGTAAGGCTTTTCAGAAGTGGGAGGGTATTTTTTAGTAGTGAACTCAAAGAGTACAGCACTGCTATTACACGATTTCTAAATGCAAAAATAAGTAAAACAAAAATACATTAAATTGAGCTAACATATAAGTAATGCTGCTTTTCCATTTATGACTTGGGCTGAGCTGTTCCTGCCCAGTGTATAATCAGAAGTCCCTTGTTTACTGGAGCTGACAAGCAGAATTAGGGAAGTGCACATTTTAATGTGGTTTTTCATCCGTGATAGAAACGGAACTATTCTGTTAGGATCAGCTGTGAGTTTTGCCCGATTCCTCTTTGTCTTTGCTCAGCTCACCTCCTTGAATGCAGCGTATTTCTCCCTGTGGAGAGGGGGAAGAGAAAAAGAGAGGCAATTTTTATTTGGGAGTGTCATGGGGATATAAAAGCTATAAAATGTTCAAGGTTTTAGTACACTTTGCACTTTTAAAATGTAAATGCTGGGGAAGATATCAAAATTGCAATGCAACTCCTTTGTGAAATGTCTGCATAATGCTGAACTCTGTTACATCTGCTGTTTGTATAGCATTTCTCTTGATAATTTTTCTCTGTCACTTAGCTTGTGATCTTTGTAGCAGCTGTGAGCTCCTAATGACTTTCCCTCTTAGGCAGGTTCTGTACTGTTATTTTTAAAGCCTGGAATACAAAGCAATTTGGCACTTCCCCATATATCCTTGGGGGAAATTGGTTCTATTTGGTGTGATTTCTGGGGCTCACAAAAGATTTAAATAACTGTAGTTTCTTCTGCAACTTTGTGAGCTCCAAACATTGATATATTTTTCAAAAATGTGTTTTAAAACTACAAATATTTATGCTAGTATTAAAAAAGAGTTTTAGCATTTTCAAGACAACTAATTAAATAGACAAAAAAATCTGTCCTGGAGGTGGTATCATACATGAGTTGAGGAATTGTAGTGTTTAGTTTGCAAGACAATCTCTGATGTGTGCAAATCTTTAGGGCAGCCTGGCCAAGCAGAATAGCTGCTTCTCAAGGGGCTAAGAAGAGATCCTCCACTGCCCCATTTCAATAGCCCTGTATTCTGATGGCCGATGGTGTAAGGAGTAGGTTCAGAGTTGAAAAGTCAATGGGAGTTTGGTATCTAACCTGTCTAGACAGACACCTGCATCTCGAGCTTTGAGACAGACTCGTCCTGCTTTCTGAATGTCTGAATAGACATCGCTCCGGTATATATATGTGGATGCAACCTTTTATCTCTTTCACTGTATCATTGGCTGTTCATCAGTGTCCAAGAAGTGGTATTTAAAGCACTAGCTGTTATCTTCAAAGATCTATTTTATTTATATTTTATAAAAGGCATCTCTCTGCAGAGAACTAACAAAAGGTCAGTGCCAAGCTGAAATGTCAGAAACCCTGTTTTGAGAGGTTATAAGCAAATTAGTTGTCCTGCGGTCAAAAGACTGCCGTTGAAATGTTCTCTGTGCTTCATTTCTTACCCTGCATTGTGGCCACTCTTGCCTTTGAAGGGACTCTTCTTCCTTTCCCAAGGGGGGAGACAGTGGGGTGCCACAGGAGATGCAGTCCCGAAGATGGATGGACTGCTGGTCAGATGGGACAGCCACCCTTGGGGTGCCCAGACTGCATCTGTCACCAGGTCTGCAAAGAGGAGCATAAGCCAGGCTAACACCTCCTTGGTTTAAGCAGACCACGTCCTACAGGAAAATGCTGAATGACTGTGTGTTTAATCCAGTAATTAAGATATCGATATTTTGAACGCGGTTTCTATGAGCTGTTGCAAAAGGAGATAGAGCTTCATTTTTGGGGCTGACGCATTTTGCATCTGAATAATTTTTATGCCTAGGAAGTGCAACGCTGTACAGCCGACATGAACATCACTGCAGAGCACTCCAACCACCCCGACAACAAGCACAAGAACAGATACATCAACATCCTAGCATGTAAGTAAGCACCAGCAGTGAGCACGTTTAATCAAACAGGAAAAACACTCTCCTCTCACACTGTGTCTGTGTGACTGGAAAAGCAGGTGGGTTAAAGTTACGTTATTACACAATAGTTAATAAATACATGACAGTGTGACAGGGAGATCATTTTCCTTCTAAAGGCAGTGGACATTTTAACTTCTCTGAGGCTAGGATCTCACTCCAGCTTTTGTTTTAAAATAGTTTCCAGTTTGATGGTCCAAGCGTAGATTTAGAAGTACTGGTTTGCTCTGAAACTTTGTGGAGGAATAACTGGGATAAATTGATGATCAGAGCTCTTCTGCCTGCTAACATCCGAAAACTGGCCTAAGGGAAGTGCACGGTGGAGAAAAGAGTTTTACTGATGATCCCTGAGATTTCCTTATAATCCCAAAGGTGCTAAATCTTGCAGAATATATCTGCTGTATTTCAAACTGCTTCAACCATGTGTACGACTTGGACAAGCAGTGATCTTTGTAGCACAGTGCAGGCTTTGCCTGTATTCCTCTGAGAACTGCAAATCTGGACTCAGTGCAAATTATTACAGGCCTGGAATGTAAATGCGGTGACTTTTTTCCATGTTGTTCTCTGATGTGAGGTGCAGCAGTTACTGTGGTTTAGGATCAAAGATGGAAAGTTGCTGATACAGAGTCCCCAGTGTTCTTAAAATTTACACTAAATCTTGAATGTTTTTGATGGCATAGGGAGAAAATGCATGTCTCTGACTCTCAGAATCTATCAAGGTGTAGGCTAAGGACCAGTAACACGCTTGCTACATGTCCTTGGGCAAGGGGATTCGTTGTAGGTGTCCCAGCTCTGATTTTAGACATAGGTGTCTGGTCCCTCTAAGCACAGAGAGAGAAGTACCACTAGAGGAGAATCGAAGCAGGAACTTCGGTGCTCCAAGTTGCACCTGAAGGAACCTCTTTCTCCCTTGGTGCCTTGGAAGGCAAACAAAACCAGATTCTTCCTGCTTAAAGTTAGCCCATGTGTCTCTTTCCTGCATGTGTTGGAAGCCCCTCCCAGGCCCATACTGCTGCTTAGAAGCAGAAGGGCTGCAATTTCTTCCGATTTAAGCAGGAAGTCAGGCATTTGAGTGCAAAAAAAAAACAGGAGCTAAGGAGTGGAAAAGCACAATCTAAAGTCTATCTTCCTGGTATGATGCGGGTGGTGAAGGAGTGGGGACATTCACTCTCCAGAGCCAGTAGAGCTGTCAGAGCACAGCACAGAGTGGAGGATAATGAGCTCAGACACTGAGCCAAGCAAAGGCAGCTCTACTGCCTGCAAGAGCTGAGCTGGTGCCTCTGCACCACATTACACAGCCCTGTGTGGTGCTGTGGCTCTTTGAATCACATTACACTGTGCAATGCAGATGATCCTAGAGATCTTTCTACAGTGTCTTTTAAAGATAAGCTGTCCCAGCATGAACTGTGTGATTTAAGGGATGTGAAGCCTTGAGGACCTGCTACCATTTTCAGATGGGGAAGAACAGACAATTCATCCAGGTGACCAAGAACAGACACCTTCCACTTCCAGTCCAAAGCCAGTTTGTGCAGGGTATTAATAAAGGCTGCTCTGGTACCTAGGAAATGGGACGTATACCTGCAGTTCTGCATCATGTTTCCTTAATGCTTCTGCTCTGTTTTCTGTCCTGCAGATGATCACAGTAGGGTGAAGCTAAGGCCTTTACCAGGAAAGGATTCTAAGCACAGTGACTACATTAATGCTAATTACGTTGATGTAAGTTCTTTTCATTGTTTTTTCTTCTCTAACTCTGAATCCCTCCACAAGGAGGAAGTATTGCTACTTGTGAAGTGTTTGTGTTTTCCAATTTCACTTGATAATTTTGCTACAGATTCCTCACTATTCTGAATGAGAAAGGCACCTTTCGTTGTTACCTTTAAATTATTAATACCTCTGCCATGATACTGCTTTCATCTCACTTGGCATTATGGTTTTCTTTGAAGGGTTACAACAAAGCAAAAGCCTACATTGCTACCCAGGGACCTTTAAAGTCTACCTTTGAAGATTTCTGGAGGATGATTTGGGAACAAAATACTGGAATCATTGTCATGATCACAAACCTTGTCGAAAAAGGAAGAGTAAGAGATTTTCTAGTTTATTAGCAGATACTCCTTACTATCTCTCCAACTCATGTGGGCAGAATTTCTTTTAAATGGTCCGGGATGATACATGTTGATGTCTAAACCGTAGCTAACATAGAGGGTTGCATAGCTAGCCATGATTTTACTTTTTATAAAAAACTTTAAACACAAATGTAAAGAAAGTTCAAACCTTCAGCCAACCCATCCAACTATGTCTTTGTTCAGAGAAAATGTGACCAGTACTGGCCGTCAGAGAATAGCGAGGAGTATGGCAACATAATAGTGACACTGAAGAGCACAAACATTCACGCCTGCTACACTGTGCGCCGCTTCACAGTCAGGAACACGAAGATGAAGAAGGTGGGTGAAGCTTTCACTGTTCTCATCCAGATGCCTTCTAGCTTGTGTAAAGGATGCAAGCCATGCAGGAGGAAATTCAGCTGTTGCATAGGCAACTTGAAGCAGCAGGTGGATGGGAAATAAGTAAACAAAAACAGGATTACAAGGAACCTGGTGAAAGGATTAAGCTATGTTTCTTTCTCTCAAATTTGCTGCTGGTTAGGTATCGCAGCTGCTGCTGTTATTCCCATGTGTATTTTTTCTTGAACTCTGTCTCCACCTAGCAGGAGGCAGAGCTGCAGAAGATTTCTTCTGTAATAGTCCAGCACTTTTTCATCCAAGCAAGCCAGTAGGATTGAATTATATTTGCATGCTCTTCTTTCCTAATCTTTCTTTTTTCTCTGCTCCTACTTTGCATGCAGGGTCAGAAAGGAAACCCAAAAGGGCGCCAGAATGAGAGAACGGTTATTCAGTATCACTACACTCAGTGGCCTGACATGGGTGTGCCAGAGTATGCTCTGCCTGTGCTAACCTTCGTTAGGAGATCCTCTGCAGCCAGAACCCCAGACATGGGACCAGTGGTTGTGCACTGCAGGTATGATGGGTGTGATTAATTTCTTCATGGTACAAATGGCTATTTTGCAGTGTGTGCTCTTCTAAATGCCAGTGAAGGAAAACACCACGAGTTATTAGCATGGGAGTGTGCCTGCCCTGTGGAGTGTGGGGAGGCATGAGTTAGCTTTGCCTACATTTTAAGCCACCTCCAAGGCAAAAGCAGCCCAGTTACATTAGCAAAGCCCTGCATCATGATGGTGAGCTGCTGAGCATTGCACGGATGTGGCTGTGCAGTTTCTGTTTCAAAGTCTGTTTTCCACCAGCCCACACTTCCCTTAAATTGAGCTGAGGGATGTGTTCTCCATCGCTGTGTGCAAGGGGGCTGTACAAAACCATAGCAAAGAGGAGAGGATGATGGAGTTAGAGCTCATTGAGCAGCTCTGAACAGTTTCCCTCTCCCTCCTCTGTGTTGAATCTGGGACTGCCCTCTTCCCCTTCCAGAAGTCCTGCCTCCACAGGGTTAGCCCCTCCTAGGCCTTGCCATAGTACCACCTGCATTTGCAGAGCACCATTACAGCTCCACCACGAAGCTTCGGCATTACTTTATGGCTGAAGCCAACCAGGACAGCCCACAGCCTGGAGCAACCTCACCAGTTTGGCACAGAGTGGATTGCCACATGGCTTCCTCTGGCCAACACCAGTAACAACAGCAATGAAAGCAGCACATCCAAGTCTCAGCTCATGCAAACAGCCAGGCTGTGAAATTCAGGACCATGGCAGCCCCATCCTTGCTGCCCTGGCCTGCAAGCCTAGACAGCTTCAGTGGCTCAGGCACGATGGCTTATATAACGCTCATCTTTCTCTTACAGGACTGAGATACCACAAATGGGAGAAATACATGCCTGATAAAATTCCCAGAAAACCAAAATATTCTGTTTAGTAACTTTCATGGTTCAAGCTTGCAGGGAAATGAGAGTCTGGGAACAGCTGCATATGTTTAGTTCTGTTCTCCTGTTGTGAACATTTACTTCAGTCCAGCTGCATTACATGGAGTTTCTCTTATGTTTTCCGTAGTGCGGGTGTCGGCAGAACTGGTACCTACATTGTGATAGACAGTATGCTGCAACAGATAAAAGACAAAAGCACAGTTAATGTCCTGGGTTTCCTGAAACATATCAGGACACAGCGCAACTACCTCGTCCAGACAGAGGTAATGATTGCAGTGGGGTTCAATTTAAAAAAATGTTCATTATTATGTTGCAATCAAAAAGCAAATAGATTTTTTATTTACACCTCTGTAAGTATTGCATATATCAAGTGTATTGCACAGGAATGTCTCTCTTTATCTAGACCAGAAACTTAAGATTTTGCCTATGAGTTCTTCAAAGTTGTATTTGTTACACTTGTAAATGTTTATTCTGGATTTGGCAGTATTTGCATGGGTGGCTTGTTTTGTATGCCCTCCTTTAGTGCCCTACCCCTCAGTTAAAGCCAGCTGTTCAGTTTATTCAAGTGCCTACGTGACATGCTGTTGTTTATCTAGGAGCAGTACATTTTTATTCATGATGCCTTGTTGGAAGCCATCCTTGGGAAAGAGACTGAAGTATCTGCAAACCAGCTGCACAGTTATGTTAACAGCATCCTCATACCTGGCATAGGAGGGAAGACACGACTAGAAAAGCAGTTCAAGGTAAGGCTTATCGCTCCCATCCAGAGGGACTTGATTTCTCCACTCTGTGTTGCATGGCATGTCTTCACCATCTATTGTCATAGATAGTGAACCAAACCAGAACACTTGATTAGCACAGCACATCATCTTGGGAAGCTCAGTGTTCAACAAGTCTTAGCTGCGCTGCTGGAAATCAGTACTAATACCCTTGGAGTCAAAGGTGAGAAGAGGAGCATGGATACTGAAGTGTGCTGCTCGTCTCCCCATTCTGAAGGGAGCTGGGGCATTCCTGAGCGTGTGTGTAACTTGGCTGGAGGTCTTCCTCTAAACTGTGGTTCTCATGCATATATATGGAGAACAAAATGAAATAAGGTTCTTAGTACCACTTATCATTTCAGTGTTGTGGAATTAAAGAATTAAAAATGTTTTAAGACCAGGAAATACAATATGACTTTCTGGTTGCTAACAATGCTTGCTGCTTTTCCTTACTATATTACAGCTGCTTTCATCATGGCCAAAGTTTGCCTGGATCTATTTGAAACCTAAGATTTTCTGATTGCATTTTATTTGAATGCATTTAAAACTATTTTGTGAGACTGTGTATCATAGGAAGATTATACATGATGTCTGTTTTCACAGCTAAGCTCACTCAGTTTAATAACTACCCGAGGAATTGAAACTGTTAAATTTTAGCAGATGCAAAGCTATTCAACAAATGAACAAGATATTCTCAGAATTCATTTGTAGAAATTCCAGATGCTTAATTATTAAATTAAAGAAACAAGTACAAACATACACACATAAAACGCAACAGAAGAAAAACATCTGTTATTAAAAAAAAAAAATGTGTTCCACTTTTATTAAAAATATTAAACTATAAGTATAAAGATGTTTTCTCATGACTCATGGCAAAATTTCAAAAAAAAAAAAAAAAGTAAGTGCCATTTTCGGAAATGGCTTCCTTTGCTAGAGTTGCACAGATGTTTAGAAACTCTGTAACTTCCAACAGACCTACTGCGAGTACAGGGGTGAGTTAAGCAATCTTGTTTAGAGTGGATGTGAAACCAGGACTAAGAAAGCAGCAATTATTAATTTTTTTTTCCCAGATTTCTGCTGCTACCACAGAGCTGGCAGAAAATAACCCGCACTCATGCCTTCGGACAGTAGTTCACATTCAACTGTCTTAGAGTAAAGTTACGTTGAGTAATGAGTTGCAAATGCAGGAGATGGAAAAGCCACCTTCATCTTCCTTGCTCTGTTAGAGATTCCCCATGCACTGGCAGAATATTCAAGTACAAATCTGCCTCCGTGACTTTTCATTGTGCCCAGAACAAATTTAGCAGGCCAGATAATGTAACCCATGGCCTCAGATCTCTGCTGCTGGCATGATGGGTTCACAAAAGGCCTGGCAGGAAAAAGTCATTCTGTAGGAACGATCTCACTTTTATTTTGAAAGTAAATGTAAAAGTTTTTTGGTTTTCTTTTGTCACTGTTTTATTTTGCTAGCTTTTCTTCCTTGAGACCTGCTTCTGACTGAAAATGTCTGCAAGTCTTTGAAATATATTCTCAAAAATAACTAAATGTAGTGTTCTGTGAAAATACATTTTGATGGAACTTCATTTTCAGGATGTTTCGAAGCTGAGAGCTGCAAAGATCTTTTTATCCATTAAACATATTGTATGAAAAGGATGATTTCCATTGGCATCTTGAGTATTTTAAACAAGTTTAACAATGCAGTTTATTCTTCTACTGATGCATCTTCCCAGGAGTTGGCAAAGAAACCACCTCTCTTCATTTAGATCGCTATGAGGAGTGACTTACTACTTTATTCTCTTTCAGCTGGTTACACAGTGTAATGCAAAATACGTGGAATGCTTCAGTGCTCAGAAAGACTGCAACAAAGAGAAGAACAGGAACTCATCAGTCGTGCCGTGTAAGATCACATCTTCAGTTTGATTACTACCTAGCATAAGTTTTTGTAGCTAATTCTCCCTGTGTTATGCATGAAAAGGCATAGCCACTAGGAAGGAGAACTGTAATCTTCTGTTCAGACCAAGCTGTCTTTCACCATTACTCTGATGAAACTGAACAAAAGAAAATAGTTACGGTGTCAGCCAGATATACTGTCCAAGTGAAGTGTTAATTTGAAGTGCTTAAGAATTTGAATAATTAGGTAGGGGATAATCTATGGAATACTGTGATAATTACTTTGATACAGCTCCCAGCTCAGGTGAGATCTCCCAGGGTGATTGGCACACGTTTTTTCCTTTTTTATAATTCAGCAAGTACACTCAATTCTTGTGTGCGAGCTTTCTGTAGATTTGAGGGTATTTAGTGCCCAAGGCCACAGTTTCACAGTTATTAATATGGAATCTATGCCCAATTGCTAAGCAATATGAACTTGCACCAAACCAAGCAGAAGCACAATGTTGTTCCCATCACTTTCCGCCCAAGCACAGGACGTACAGGACAGGCAATAGCCAAGCTACTGCAAAGTTGTAATGACACAGATTTGGTCCATCATGAAGGTTGGTCATAAAAAAGGGAAATCATAAGGATACACGCTGAAAACAAAGGTGAATGGACTGAAATAGCCTATGTGACTTTAGAGTTGGTGTCGTGTAGCTGCAGTGATTGCGGTGGTTTCAGCTGGGCAGTAGGAGCCTGTCAGTTGGCTTCGGGATGTTGTTGAACCCAACCCTCAAACACGGAGCAGTGCAGACCTCCTGAAGAACACGTAGCCGCTTCTGCGGGGCTACCTGTTAGGGAAGGGCTTTGTCTGAGGAGGTTATCTCACCCTCCAGCTGGGAGAGTGAGTGATGGTCGTGCTACGGAGTGGTAGGGAAAACAAAATAAATCAGCTGGGTTTGTGTGCTGCTGGAGACAAATGGAACGCTGCAGTCAAGAATTACCTTAAATCCCCTGTTATCACTGCATATACTGTTATTTGGTAATTCAGCCTGCTGTGAAAATCTTTGCTATAGTAAAATTTGATTCCTGAAATTACTTTGTCCTTGTGGGAATATTGTGCAACATTCTCTTTTATATCCTGTGTTAGCAGGCAATGCTTTAACACGGTTAAAGTGCTGGCCTGCTCCTGGGGGAGATGGGAGCTGCACAGTATTTGGTTTGTTAACGTCTGAGAAATTCTTGCTTTCTGCAATGTGCCATGACCAGACTTTGATATTTTTTTCTTCTTTTCTTTATCTTATAGCTGAGCGTGCTAGAGTGGGCTTGGCACCGCTGCCTGGAATGAAGGGAACTGATTACATTAATGCCTCTTATATCATGGTGAGGAAGCCAACACCTAATTACAAAGTAAAATCAATTCTAAGGTGCTAAATACCAGATGCCTGTAATTGTCTTAATTCTGTATGTAATGGCTGTGTATTAACAGATGAGATTTTAACACCTTCCCCATAACGTAAAGCTATTAACTGTGTTTTATTAAAGATTGTTGCCTAAAAAAATTAAATACAAGATGCATTTAGGTGGAATGTGTATTTCCATGAGATACAGTCAAATAAATACTGGGATTTAGAGTAAATGAAAACAACAGAGACTCTGCAGGATGGAAATGGAGTTACAAAATTATAGTCTGTGTGAAAATATTGTGGAATAAAATGAAATAGGGTCATTATGTGTCCCCAAAGATAAAATTAATGCTCTAAAACTGTTGAAGGCAGTAAGTAACTGCGGTTTGTTTTGCTGCAAAAGGGCTACTACAGGAGTAACGAGTTCATCATAACCCAACATCCACTGCCACATACAACTAAAGATTTCTGGCGAATGATCTGGGATCACAACGCACAGATCATCGTCATGCTGCCGGACAACCAGAGCCTGGTGAGTGAGACGCTTCCCTCCCTGTGCCTTGCGGCAGTCGCTCAGCCCAGCAGGCAACCCATGTAGATACATGCTATGGCTATTCCAGGCTGGAAAGAAAAAACATTTTTTGGGCCATCTTCTCAAACTTTGCCCTAAGCTTGGCACAAATAGATAAATTCCTAAGTGTGGAGCCTGTTTTCTACTCTTTCTTTCTGCTCTCACCCTTGGGAAAGACAGCATAAACTGCAGTGAGTTGGAGCAGACCACGGTGCTTCCAGGCAGCATGCTGCCGATGACAGCTCTGCGAAGCTCCTGTGGGTTACCCAGCTGGCAGGATGTAAGGCAGTGAGGTTACTGTCTGGCCAGGGCCATGGGTAAGGACTTTGACAGGAGCAGAAATACAAAGCAGGGGCATTAGGATAAGTCAGTTGTTTCCAGGGGGGTTAAGACTAAAACCACGCAAGACTTAAGGCTGGGAAAGGTTACAAAAGTTATTTTTGATGTAAGCAAAAAGCAAACGTGTATGTTAATTTAAGTGGAAATAACGAGAAGAGAGAAGCAAGTGACACAGGTGAAGTGCTAATCACTGCTTCCAGATTTACTAGCATGTCTCAAGAGGGCAGGACGAAAAGGATTAGGAACTAAATGGTTCATTTTTTCTTGCATGCATAACTGAGATGCAGAGACAGCTGTAGCTGAGAATGGTAGAGAAACCACCTCCACTACAGCAGGAAAATAGCAGTCATGAGGGGCTACTAAAGAGGCAGCAGTCGATATGCTTCCTGAGTGCAGTGTGATGAAAGGGATTGCAGGCACTGCAAGGCAAAAAGTGTTCAGAGAAATACGATTGAATAAGAAAGTACTAACAAAATGAAAGCATGTCAGCTAGAAATGAAGAGGCTGCTCTTGTCTTTACAAGTCTGTGGACTAGCTCGGCAGAACATCAGTGATTTAAAAGGCAAAGGAGGAGCACCGGCCTAGACCATATCCCTTGCAAGTACACCTGGTGCCTGCTTTCATCTTCATGGTGCCCAGCGTGGAGGTTGGCTAGCAGGGCATTAGCACCCTTGTGTTGGCTCAGTGTTTGGTTTGGTTTGGTTTGTGTTGTGTTGGCTGCCAAGGAGGGGACGAACAGAGCTGGGACAGCATCAAGGTGACAAATGTTTAATGCCAAAGGATGAGACCATAATGCCTGCTGCGAGAACCTGTCACATTGAAAAACAGGTCACTTCCACAGCATTTAGCAATGTTACGTGGGTTGCTGGTGCCTCTGCACACTGAGGGTGGAATTTGCAGAGCACTCAATACTTAGGATCCTAGGTCCTGTTTTCAGGACTGTTTTTGTTTAAGACAGAAGTCCCAACGGTGTCTTGCACATCGTGTGCATGAAGGCTCCAGGCCCACAGAAATAAGCCTGTTTTTATAGACATTCATGGCTGCAGAGGGATGAAGTGGGTTCATAGCTCATGTTTTCTCATGAGCTTGAGTGTCTTCTTTCTTCCTCATTCTTCCCTCCACCTCTAAAAATTCCACTCTTAAGTATACATCACTCTTCTACCTAGACCTGATCCACAGACCTTCCACTAATACCCCTGAGTTTTGGATTAGGCCACAAAAATATAAATTAAAATAATAAGCAATTAATTATTAAAGGTTAATGATTTTTTTCTAAACAGGTGTCTGCCTTTCATGCAAAACTGTCTAGGCAGGAGGTAATAAAGCCTGGGATATAATACAAAGGTTAAGTACGAGTGAGGTAAGATAACCATTTCCCTATGAAACCAATTAAAAAGCAGACGTTACCTGTTTGGACACACAAAGGAGGGATCTGGCAGGCTTACTGACTACTAGTAGACTAATAGTAGGTTGCTTTTAGACAAAAAGGGCTTGTAGAGATCAGCTTCTGATCATCTCTATTTATCAAACCGATTTTTTGATCCACTGGATTTCAGTCACACACAAGGTATGTGAAAGGCTGCAACAGTGTGTTGTTTTGTTCCTCCAGGCAGAAGATGAGTTTGTGTACTGGCCAAGTCGCGAGGAATCCATGAACTGTGAGGCCTTTACTGTGACCCTTATCAGCAAAGACAGACTGTGCCTCTCTAATGAAGAGCAAATTATCATCCATGACTTTATCCTTGAAGCTACCCAGGTAAAATAAACCTCCAAATGTGGATCTTGGCTCTTCTCCAAAATGTTGTTGATATCATTTAAATATGACAAATGATGAGTTCACAAACAATTTTGAAAACTATTTACTTGTAAATGCCCATGAATGCATGTTGCTCACTAGGAAAGGTGTTCTTGTTGGCTCCTTCCCCCTCTCACATTTTCTACTTCAGGTAGATTCTTCTAGCTAGTGAGGCTGTCGTATTTAATGTGTGAATATTTGAAAGTGAAGACGCTGATTTTCATTCAGAAATTGCAAAAGTAGATGGAATTATTCTTTGTAAACTACACCAAGGTTTATTGTCCTATTCGTGCTTATAAATGTCAATATTTATAGTGTAATTATTCGGGGTGTTAAGGGTGGTTTGCTTATTAAGCACATTTCTTTTGAGCCACAAGCCTATCTCTAGTTTGGTATTGGAATTGCAGCTGGATTTTGCTGCAAAACATTGGTTTGCAAGCCCTTTTAAATTTAGATTCCTTGATTACTCTTCTCTTGTTTGGCTTTTGAGGTATTGGCTCAGAGAGGGTGTATATGGATATAGGCTCTGAAATGAAATATAAAATCTTCATTAACTAAACATTTTGTTAAAGTTGCATAATTTTAGGGTGTTCACTATTAAAGGGCTGCTACAGAGCTGGGCATCTTTATACATGGAGTGGATAAATGTTAAAGTAGCTAATGCTGAGGCTGGTTTTTCATTTCAGGATGACTACGTTCTGGAGGTCCGCCACTTTCAGTGTCCTAAATGGCCAAACCCAGATGCTCCCATAAGCAGTACCTTTGAACTTATCAATGTAATCAAGGAAGAGGCCTTAACAAGGGATGGCCCCACCATAGTTCATGATGAGTATGTCTTTTTTTTTTTTCTTGCTTTGTATGCATTTTGGATTCTTTTGTACATGGAGATATCCCATACAGATTCTACAACAGGTTTCACAAGCCAGCAGAGCCCTGGTTTAGGTAAGGCTTTGAGCAGCCTGGTAAGGGCTTACGGAAACCACTTTCAAAACAGCCCTGAGCTCCTGTCTGATAACTGAGGTTTAACGTGCCAGGTGAGGCATAGAGCAAGCTCAGCTTAGCAGTGTCTCAGTACGAGCAGCAGTGTCTTGTGAAAAAGAGCCTAGGTTATCTGAGAGCAGATTTATTTTCCTTCCTTCTGCTTCCCCCAAAACACTCCAAGGGGCCCACATGGTGCCAAATGGAAGTAGCCTGCTAACACAGGGCCAGCATGCCCCAACACTCATCTCTTTTGTCGTGTAATGGTGAGCATTGTCTTGCCAGCTATGCTTGAATGCCCAGTTATTTAAGATACTAAATACTGCATTGAATGTTACTGCTTTGCACACATCATGGAGCTGCAAAATACTGTTACTGTGAAACCGAAGCCTCGGTCTAACAGGGCTGTTTTTGGAAGGAGCTGTTTCCTGGTGGGCACAGTGCTTCGTGGAGTCATTCTGCCATTAAAATCCCAAGGAAGCCTGATTTCTGACACTGCTTGAGTCACCCGTAGAGCAAACACCAAGCCAGCATAAACAACTGCTACCCCTTCAAGCCTCCTGCACTCAAGTCTATTATACCTTCTGCCTTTGCTACAAAGCAGAGTTAGTGGAAAAGTCATAGAAATCTTAACCTTATGTACAAAAATGTTATTAGCATACTCTGGTATTTCAGAGGTCAGATCAGCCTTTGTGCTGATGTGTGATTGCGTGCTGATATCTGCTGTTGCAGAAAGAGCTTTCACTTCACATCAGCGTGTGCTGCTGCAACAGGTTTTTCCCAGCACACTCCACCAAATGGTGCCTTGGGCTGCAGGAAGTGGTTTTTCTCCCACTGTTTCCTGCCTTGCTAATGCACAGTGTGAGCTCTGTTGGCTTATGCCAGCACTTATTAATTCCAGGCTAGTTTTTAATATTCATGCTTTGGGTAGTCTGAAGTGAGGTTTTGCTGCTCTTGCAGTACTTAAGATTATGTTTTACAAAATTGGAACCATTATTGATTTGGGCATTTCATGCTAGACCAAAAAAAAAAAAAATTATTCAAAATCACATTTCTAACAAGTTGCTGAGTCATTCTTTCTGTAAATTGCTTTTTTGGTTTATTTGTCATATTCAATGATTTTACTTTTATGCCTAATACATAATGTGGATTCTGCTTTTTACTGAGGCCTGAGCAAATGTAGCTGAAAACAAAAATTTCCCTTTACTACATGCAACTACTGTATCATATAATCCACTAGTAATTACAACTGCAGATTAATTCCAAATATATGAATTTGCAGATACTAAATGCATGTGGTATTTAGGAAGTACATGGTGGGATGAACTCGATAACAGCAAGTAGTTCAGAAATTCCAACTGGAGACAGTTGTCAAGAACTTTAAATATAACTGCCCATATGTAGGCAACTAGATGAAAATTTGTTGCATAATTTCAGAGAGAAAAGCCTTCAGATTGTTGGGAGCTGGCAGTAATCAACTCAAGTAGAAACGGAGCCATTAGGCCCCAAGAGGCCTTCAGTTGTGTCCCACCAGGCCCATGCACTAGACACTTTGTCCGCTGTCCCTGTAGATGATCAGTCGCAGCCATCTCTGTAGTTCTGCAGAAGCCCTGCTTCTTCTGGAGACTTTTCATCAAAAATAGCAGGTCTATTGTGATCTGATTTCTGCTTCCAATTTCTAGGCAAATTGAGTTTGCAAAAATCATACGAAATTAAGTCAGCATATGTCTTGATTTCCACAGGAATGTTGTAAAAAATCCTAGTGGTAATCGTATTGTACCAGATGGCAGCGCAGTACTTGCCGATTATTTAAGTTTTCATGTAGAGTTCTCCAAACAGTTTGCAGAGTAAATCAGCACCAATGTCCCCTTTTACAGGTTGGGACATTTAGACACAGACTTTCTCAAAGTCACGGAGTAGACTTCACAAAACCAGGGCAGAATTTCAGTCTCCTGAATATCAGGAGAGCAGAGCTCAGTTGAGGGTCCTCAGAAGCAGTTACGAGCCCCTGTTGCTTAAGATCCTTCATCCCTTACCCCACAACTGCACGCATGTTTCAAGCATACCCCCAGACTTAGCAGCAGAAAGGTTTCTACCTGGCCAATTGTCTCGAGGACACACTCTGAGTCATTCTCCTGATGAGTAACCATTGCTCAGGTTCTCATTAAATGACAGCCCAGCTCAATTTGTCAGAATCCCTAATGTCTTTAGGGTGCCCAACGTGGGAATGTTGCATTTTGGTTATGAATCGGACCTAAGGAGGACTTCAAGGTGCCCCATTTCCTTGTGAGCACCTCATATCCCTGTTAGTTTTATATAATTGCCTGATGCAGAGGAAGAGGCAAGTCACATTTCTTTCTAATCATTTATGTTTTGCTTGAGCTCCCACTAATGAATTTAAAATACACTCGGCTACAATGCAGATGCTTTCAGTACATGTGGCATGTGAGAACTGATTTCATTTTTATACTCTGCAAGCTGGGTGTTTTTAAATGGCTCACATTCTTCTGCTGATACAGTTCTTCATATTGAATACTGCAGATATCCTGAAATGACTAGTGTGCCATCAAATGTCTTTTTTTTTTTTTTAATTAAAATGACTAAAAAATAGCCAGTGTAAAGCAAGCATTTACTAGATATAAAGACGAACTATGGCAATCAAATAAGACTATACCGACATTTTCCTAGCTCTTTGTCAATGTGCCCCGGTATTTTTCTGAGGATCTTATCCTTTTGGTGTGGTTTTTCAGGTATGGAGCTGTGTCAGCGGGAACGCTATGTGCCCTTACCACTCTGTCCCAGCAGCTGGAGAATGAAAATGCTGTCGATGTTTTCCAGGTGGCAAAGATGATAAATCTTATGCGGCCTGGAGTATTTACAGACATTGTAAGTTTTTAAATGGGATATAAATGGAGAGTTTACAAGGTTTTCATTTGAGACCAAAAGCATGAACTGAAACATGTATTGTGTATATTATCAAGTCTATTGCTTCTGCTGCCAAGCAGAAGTTGCATTGGGCTTTTTGTTTTTTATATATTATTGTCATTTTTTATAAACCTCAAGCCTGCAGTCTCTGATTTGCAATTAAGCTTATTTTGCACACAGCTAGGGGGCCAGTGCTCAGGCAGGCCTTTCAGCTTGTCAGCACTCCCCTGCCAACCCTGTAAGTTGTGATCCAAAGGGTGCAGCAGGGCAGGGAATGCTGAGGGGAGGAAAACCTTCAGCACAGGAGCTCTTCAGTCTGCGTGCACCAAGAGCCCTTGGCAGGACGTGCATGGCTCTGCCTGTACGAGGGAACAGCCTGGGGCTGAGCTGTGGGCTCAGATGTTGTCCTGCACTCCTGTATCATTTAAGCATTAGTCCCACCTCTAGCAGTTTTGCCCCAAGTAGTGTTCATCCAGCTAAGGTCTGTATGGATGGAGGTGTGGGGCCTTACCTCATTCTGTTTGCTATATTCCCAGCCTGTTGGGCCTTCCCAGAGATAACCCCAAAGGTGGGTTTGGCCATAACTCAGTGTTTGGGGCACACTGATCTGCTGATGCCTTGGAACTGAGAAGCTGTAGATGCCTCCTTGCTCTGTCCTCATTCCTCCTCTTGGAATTTAAGCCAACCACTGATCTAACACATTTATGTGTTTAGAACTTGTGTGTGGAACAATTATCAAGGAATTGACACATTGAATTCATGGTATGAAATCATAAAATGTGCACAAATTGTATGGTGTTTTTTAAAATCAGCATGGTAATGGAATAAAGACGAAAATAAGGGAACTGGATGTACGCCCTCGTTGCTGGAAAAATAGTAATGATGTTGTAGGGCTTCTGCAACCTGCTGTTTGGTTTGTTATATTGTTCCAGCCATTCTGCAGTGTCCTTATAGTATCTGTGGAAAGACTTCTTTTTCTTCAGTGGGCAGTAGATCAGGAATAATACAATCTACTCAAAACTGAGATTTTGAGGTGACAAGGTTAAGATAGATTAACACAGATAATTACTCTTAAGTATTTCTCTTTTCTTTTACATATGCTTCTAGTAACAAATATCTGTGTCCTTTCCAAGCAATGCCCAATTTAACTGCCTCTCACTTACGTACACTGGAAGGATTGAAATAATTTGTCCTTTCTTTTCCAGGAGCAGTACCAGTTTCTTTATAAGGCGATGCTAAGCTTGGTCAGCACTAAGGAAAATGGAAACGGTCCCATGACACTGGACAAAAACGGTGCTGTGATGGCCAGTGATGAGTCAGATCCCGCAGAAAGCATGGAGTCTCTTGTCTAATTGGAAACCTGAAAAGGCACTTAATTTGTAGAACTTCTGAAGACTGAGCGAACTTTTTTGAGGCCTTTTTTGCCAGACTCTAGGTTATACAATAACCCAATTACTTTTTTACACTGATAAAAGTTTTGATATTTATTTTTTGCCATTTTATGTCTTAATGGTATCCTACTGAGCATTTGCACCTCTGTTTATTTCACACAGTGAAACGCAATTTTATCTAGTTTGCACTATATGATCAGTGTTACTGCCTATAATATTCTAATACAAAACAAGCCCTGATGTGACATTCCATGACAACAAACATGCTTTTTTCTGTTTCGTTTAAATGCAGTGAAGTTTTGCTAACTACAGTGACCCTCGAATCTTAAATCTTGAATGCTAGGCCAGGTGGATTCTTTCTACGACAGATACTGTACCCCTTCATACCATATTTATTATTTTAATTATCATGTCACAGTTTTGGTAATGGTATTTTGCATTCCAATGGAGTGGATGAGCAGTGTTCATCCTTTCTTGACAAAACGTGGCAGGTGATTATTAGCTACAGTGAAGGTGTAATAGCCTTGTGGAGCGGAAACAATTATTTCTGTATTGTTTCACATTGCTGTTTGTACACTTACAGACATAAGACTTGCTTCACATGGAATATACAAATTACATACAATATAATTATAAATTAGATACGATTCATATGTGGGACACAGTGATAGGTTTTGAACATACAGTTCCAAAGTTTCCCCGTTTACTCGGAAAAACGTCAATTTTAGCTTTTTAACCGGCCCCATGATGGGAAAGTATTTTGTTTTTATTTTCTTCAGAGCCAATACAGTAAGAAATCTACTATAACCCAAAATCAGACCTGTTTTCAGATATATCGAAGGTAGCAATATTTTACATTACTAAGCTATTCAATATTTTAAACACATTAATTTCCTTACTATTTCTTCAATATGACCTCACACCTAATGGTATGTTACATGATGACAGGCGTTTCTTAATTTCATAACTGTTAGATGCCATTTTTACAGGTGTGTAATTTTCATACTTTAGTGCTAAAACATAAAGTACTGATCCATATTTACTGGTGAAGCAAACTAATAAAAAAACTACCTATAAAGTTCCATTCTCCCTCTTTTTTTTTTGCCCGACTAATTCTTTAGCACAAACCTAGTTTATTGTGTTTTCCCTCCCACACCACTGAAGTGTTTTTCCCCCAGATTCTATAAATAATTTGAATTACTGTTTGGAGCATTTAATTATACATTCTTATTGGCTCCCTTTTGTATTTGGTTGCAATTCAACAAGGCTCATCCTTATTTAACACAAGAAGTAAGCACATACTTAATTCTCCTGAGAGATAAAGTTAGTCATGTCCTTCATAGCTGTGCTGAGTAGGGAGGGGTTATTGAATCTGCCTTGAGAACAAACTGTGTCGTTTCAACCACCCTGACGTTTGGTATACAGTTACAGGCACTATCCCATATTTATGGCATTAATTTCTTCTAAATTTCAACTGCACAAAACCTGCATTGTATGCGTCAGGACTTGTCTAATTATTACAGCATATATTTCATTTAATGTAAAACCATCAATTTCTGCCAGTCCGGCCTTGCTAGGATACAGAAATGTGGCAAGGCAAAGCCCACTTCTTCTGTCGGAGGGGAGGGCGAGGAGGAAACTTAGCTAAGAGGAAGGTTCTGTGGATTTTTTATACAGAAGGAAGCTGAAAGTGGAATTTATACCGAGTGTAGGCATTTTGGTTGAGAACCTCATGAGGTACAAACTGAGAGCAGAGGAGCTACATGAACTGGTATGTACTAACAGCTGGCCTTTTATTTTTAATAAGGGAAAGATTTCCTATTGTGGATGCACTTGATTAATTCCAACACCAATATATTTAAGCGTTCATCAGCAACCTTTTACATAGTTACCTTTTACTTAATCAATTTTTTGAATTCCCTTGATACAAGTGGTCCAAATAACTGCTAATGCTGAACAGTGGAATATATCCATGGTTTCTCTAAGGAAATCCCATGTCCAGCACCGGCTAGTCCAAATAAAAGATGTGCAAAATGTTCCAAAGGAATGCTTTGTAGTTTGCATCGTCTTGCCCTGGGACAGCCCCACACCGAGTGAGTCAGTTTACGTGTGGTAGGAGATGAGTTGGGCTCTCCGGTTGCTGCAGCCCAGTGAGGAGGAGGAGTTGTTGCAGTAAGTTTTGAGGCACCGCTGCCTGCCAGGAAGGTTTTGCCAGGGGTGTGCTGAGCAGTGCGTGCTGGCACGAGGCTGCTGAGCCCCCCTTGTGCCCCCAGCTGTGATCCCAGCCCCAGGCAATTCCAGCCGGTACGGGGGATTTTGTTCAGTTCAACCTGAAGTGTTTAAGTTCCTGGGGAGGTATAGAGAGAAGGAATGAGTTCAGACCCTGACAAGAGCAAAGTGACACAAAGATTACTGCAGGCATCGAGAGGGCTGGATTTGCTCAGTACTTTTAGCTGATTACTTTTCATTTCAGTGGCATGATGGAAGATAACTGTGGTTCATGACACGCTGTCTGAATACCCTTGGTTTAATCCCTTACCTTCTCACGAGTTTTAAAAATCAATGAAGGAAGGCTGTGGGGTTGAACTTCAGTAGATGCTTTGGAAATTCGTGTATTTGCATTGGCATTTTCCCACATCTGAAACACTTGCTTGGGGCTTAATCCATGAGGAAGTAATTTACACTGATGTTGTATGACTTCTCCATGGATTTTTTCTTAGGGGGGGATTAAGCTGTGTGTTAAGAGCTGTGTTAACAGTCAGATAACCAATAGATGATGCATTCGGCTTGAAGTGGATGAAGCTAGGAATTGCTTGTAAAGGTCAGGATTAGGAGCGCGTTAGAGACAAATCTGTCGTGCTGTAAGCAGCTGCAGTCCTGCTCTCCTCCATGGACTTGCCCCTCTTTCCCTGGGACTGCAGAAGGCCTGAACGTGTTGTGTTCAGAGGTCTGCGCTTTGCAGCACCCCACTGAGATGCTCTGGGGTCTGTCTGGCCAAGCCCCACACTGCGCATCGCAGCCCTGCTTTCGCCACACCAGCCCCTGCACTGTAGCCATGTCTTGGCATTTGCTCAGGACGTTTTTCAAGCATCAGAAGCTCCCAGGCAATGTGCAGGCCTGCAAATTAGGACTGCCCAAGTGTATCCCCGTAAAATGTCCTCAGCAACAGCCCTGAGGAATAAGGAAGCACTGGATGGAAGCGTGTGTGCATGTGTGTCAACATTTCTATGATATGATTTCTCCATCTCTTGCATGTGTTTGCACCTGCAGACCATGTGAAAGACAGAAAAGACTTCTATGTGTCGAGCCCATAAAAATAGCCAAGCTTTCCAAGAAGGAATGCTTGGAAAGCAGCTGTGTCATAGCAACATCTGAAACTGGTGACACTCCTGGACATGAGTGACGTGGTATTGACTTGGCATGGGCAGGAGGTGCTGGGAGGGCCGGTAGGACTGCCCGGACACGCAGGCTGATTCTTCAGCAAGACCAAGCTCTAAAGTCTTTCCCTTCAAAGCAGCATTTGTCCTTAGTATTTCAAAGCGTCTGTTCCCAAATCTGCATTTAGGAACAGGAAAAAAATAATCCCAAACCCTTGACCTACTTCCCGTGTGCGACTGCTTCCGTGCTGTGGGTCTGTTCGAGGTTAGTGGAATCCTTCACAGGATCTGCAACATTTCAGTTGTTTTTTCCAGTTTCTGACTGCTTGAATTGCTTGAACCCCAAGTGATGTATTGGAACATTAGGAGAAGACTCTTTGTGAAACAGCACAATTGCCTTCTTAGTAATCTTTTTTTTTTTTTTTTTAAGCTGATATATTTTATTTAAAAGCTAAAAATATAGATATCAATTCTACCAAAGATACATACTACTAATTCTCAGCAAAACAAAACCAACTTAATTTACAAAATAAAATAAAATGTAGTTGTCTTAAAGATTTAGCAATCTTTCTCAAATTCATGTCTTTGGACATCAAATCCTGCGTTCTGAAGTTTATGTTCAAATGGTGCCAGTGAATTTTTATATGAAGGGAAAATGCCGATTTGTTAATCCACTGCATTGCTTTTTCTTTTCTCTCTCTTTTTTTTTTTTTTTTTTTTTTTTAATTTTTGGCAGACGTAATTCAACTCTTATTGTTACCCCTTTGCTTTTCTTCTCTTTGTTGCCATTCTAACAATGTGAACTGCATTGGCTTTACTTATCAAAGGAGAAGGAATGCAAAGATAGAGAAAGAGAAGGAACTGTAATGAAGAGATTTGGCCTCTACTTTGTCTTAGCTGTTAAACTGTTTTTAGTGTTTTTGTTAACTATTTGCAAAGGGAAGCATTTTCTACAGAGGATAATTAATTTCAAGAAAAATATCTTGAGTTTTAAGAATAAGCGTCTCCAAAAGAGGAGATAGTCAATTTTATACAATGTCACAACTCTCCAACATTTGGGGTAGTGACTTTTTTTGTTGTGTTAGAACATTTGAAACTAGCAAGCAGCCATTGTTTCTAAAGACCTAAGCATTCGTGTCTACTCATATTTTCTTTTCCTTCATTTTTAAATAGCGAAACCATTAAAACTGTAAATATTTTGTTGCTTGGATAAGCATCTTCTGGGAACTTTGTATCTATGGTATATAATCATAGAATTTTATATTTTCATATAAAGCTAATTTTTTTCTAGTTTCACCTCCTTCCTAGTTCTGTGGTGGCTATGTGAATACATACCTTCTGTGTATCAAGGTAGTGAGACACCATCATCACACTCCAAAAAGATTTCCACACGTCATTTCTTTGGGGCAGTGATTGTGAAAGTTGGATTTTTTTTTTCAATTCCATTGTCAGTGTGTGCAATAGGAATTAGACTTAGCCAGTCACTGGATACGTTTGTCTCATTGATCCATTCAGAAAAAAAAAAAAAAATGTGGTGTTTGCTTTTGGGACAGGGTGGGAGGGAGTATTTTGAGGGAGATTTTTTGTTTTGTTTTGTTTGTTTTGGGTTTTTTTGTAACTTGAAGGATCTTCTTTTTGTTATGTTTAAAACTATATCAAATCATTCTATTATAGTGTTATTTAATATGTAAATTGTATTGCTATACATAAAATAAAGTATGGTTTTTGATGTATTTACAGACTTCTTCCTTATTTGCATCAAATACACATAGAGAACAGATGCGCAAGTCAGTATTTCATTGTCCCAGGCGTGCAGGAAGAATGATGAGATCCGAGGCCTGCTTTAATTAGGTCTCAAATTTCCAAGGAGGACTCATCTGGGAGCTGTCTCTCAGTCACTTGTCAGTGCAGATCGCTGCCCCTGTCCTAATTGTCTCAGGCTATCGGAGTGTATCAGAGAGCTTCCCTTCCCTCTCCGTGACCGGTCACCCCTCTGGTCACTGCTGTGACACCTTTTCGGGATTTTGATGGGGATTGTTACCCCCAGCTCCTTGGGCTGTGCCGTTCCCTGGATCTAATTCTGGTGTACCAGCAGATGGCTGCCCGGAGGATGAGGGGCTTTCACCCAGCCCCTTCACCGGGTTCGCCGTGGTCACCTGCACGTCCTGGTGCCGTGGTAGGGAAGGCAGAAGTGTTCATCCCCGTCACAGCCAGACAGGGAGGGAGGGACAGATGTTCCGAATCCTAGAGACAAAGCAGCAAATGTTCCCCGTGGAGCGTTAGAAGTCATGCCCAGCCGCCGCATCCAGACGGGAGCCCTCTGGAGTGGGTGCGTTGTGCCGGCAGCGCTCAGCATTTTGTGACAGGAACTCGACAGCTCCGTGTGCCGCCTCCTGTGTTGATCCTGGTTGTGTGCGTTACTTATTTTGTTATTCTTGTGGGAAAACCACTTGGGTTTGTGGATCTCACCCTGGCACCAGCAGCCAGCAGTGCGGGCCTGTAGTGGGCACCGCAGCTGCACGGGAGCCATCTCTGTGGTGCCATGGCAGTACTTGGGTACAGCACCCGTAACTGGCGTTGCTTGGTGGCACAAAATGGCTGGATAAACTCAGTCCCCTGCACCCCTGCCTTCCTTTGTGCTGCTGCATTCCCGCCTCTCAGACACGCTGTGGATGACAGGGCAAAAGCAGGGACCTGGGACGTCAGACAGGGCCTGTGACTCGCGTGACATGGCAGCGCCACACCACAGCCAAACAACGGCCCCAAGCCCACAGGCCCTGTGCTGAAAGCCCTGCAGCAGTCCTGAACAGGGAGGCCCTGAGCTCCTGAGCTGTCCCCTGCTGGGCTGCATGGGTGGGACGGGAGGGCAGGGGGGAGGCAAAGCCTTGGAAAAAGTCTCTGCTTGTGCTGGGGAAGGTGCTGGCTGGGACCTATATCGCGTGGAAGCATACAGTAAGTAGTTCATTAATACTTTGGCACCAAAGATAGGATTTACTAGCACTTCCCACCCCTAACAATACGTCTGAATTAATTGCCGGTATCAGGAGATCCCAACTTCTTCTGTACTAAATAGCTAATGAGTTTAGCCTTTAAGGCTTCCAGAGGCTGCTAGCAGTCATGCTAAGCAGGCACAAATAATAGCAGCATTTTATAAAATGGATTCAAATGCCAGAAGGTGTACTTTCAAGACCTTTTGCGAAAATAAAAATAATTTTGATCAATGGTTCAGTCCCAATCCTGTTAATGTGGCCACTTGAAGCACCACGCAGGGCTCCGTGTGCTGGCGTGTCACCACCACCTGCTGGCAGTTGCCTTATTGATCGCTTGTGGTTTCTGTTTCCCCTTTGCTGCCAATCAATGGTTTTGATGTCTTTCTGACTCTGTAATGCTTTAAGAAGCAACGCTTCACAAAGAAATCTTTCCTGACACTGTGTTCAATTAATGTGACAGTCACTGGGCTCGCTTTTCTTTTCTAAAGTTGTTATCTTCCTTATGTCTTGAAATCCTTGTTTAGGAGTTGACATCTGCTTTACTGGTGTTTTATGTTGTTTTTGAATTTTGAAAAGATTTTGCGTTTCAGTTCCATGTCTCTTGTGGGAGCAGCTTCCAGTACTTCATATTTTGCTATCTGTGAGCTTTCTGTATGGCTCATAATTTCTGTCACACCTAAATTAAAATCCTGTTGGTCTTACATCCCATACCACAGGCTATTCTTACACAATAGCTAATCATAAACACTTTGTTCTTCTATCTAAGGAGCTGCTGAAAGAGAAAGCTTCTGAGTCAACATCAAAAGAAAGCCAGAAGGTATGTGTGTGTTGTCTTGGAAGGATAGCATTACTGGCTAGCAGCCTAAGGCTTGATGGAAGGGAATGTGGCACAACCCTCCACCAGCGATTTTTTCCTGCTTTTATGCTCCAGAAGCACGCCGCAGCTGATAGGTAAGGGCAGCAGGCTCTGCCTGCACAGGCCCTTGTGTAAAGGAGGTGTTTCTCTGCACCATTTAGGTACTAAGGGGCCCAGCTTTCCCTGGGTCCCTCGGGGGCTGACCCCAGCAGCCAGGAGGGGGCAGAACTAAAGCTTTTCCTCCCCAGGAACAGGGCCTGGAGTGGGTTTGATGGGTGGCTGGTATCTACTTTTAGTACTGTTCCACAAACTCTTGCTGCTCTGACTATAGATCCCAGGCACGTAGCGAAGGCAGTGCGCAGCCTTCTTAGCTGTAGCCACACTGGCCCTCATCAGCCAGACCCGCAGGAATGACACTGAGGCAAGAGGGAACATCCAAATAAAAGGCAGACACTGCAAGACATCCTGTGTAGACTCTTGAAAAGTACTTCTGTGTCCTAATAGAGGAACTGTGGTTTCTCAGCCAGCCATGCACCACACAGGCCCGCAGGCCCTGCCTGCACCACCTCCACGTGGTGTTACGCCTCAGTAGCACAGTAACAACGCCGACCTGCCCGGCCTCTACTGGCCCACGCTGACCCCTCACTGGGCAGCCAGCAGGCTGTGGGACATGGATGAAGAGTTCACAGTCTGCTCCAGTACAAAATCTGCCGCAGAGTCACTTAAGATGGCTGGTGTGTTGTTGTCTTTTGGTTGAGGCCCCTCCTCCCTTCAGACAGACATTTAGCAGGACAGGAAAACCTGGCGGCAATGACGATTGCTATGAATTTTGTAGAATGAGACTTGGGAGGATGTGGGGGGGGGGGGGGGAGCTATTTCAAATAATATCCATTTGGCCCATGGCGTAGCAAACTCCGTAATTCAGCACTAGAGCTCTGCGATGCTGTGTGCCCTTTCCGCAGGAGAGGAAGAGTGCAAGCCTCCTCGTTTCCTTGCTGGGGAGAAAAGCAAGGGGAGAGCTGACGAGCTTGATTGCAGGATAAAATGAGATCTGTAGCGTTCTCTCTGCCAACACATGGGAGGAAAATGATGACCTCTGGGATCAAGCCTAGTTGTTTTCTTTCCGCAAAGCCGTTTCTCCCTGGTGCACCAGAGGGACGAAATAGGGCTGTCCTGGATGTACCAGATAAATGAGCAATTTCTTGTAACAAGGTGCTTACCAGGTTTCATCAGCAGATGATCAAGAAGAATAGAAAACCATAGAAAAACAATAAATTGACGCCTTCATTATGTGCAGCCTGATGGGCCCATCAGCACCACACAGCTTTGCCCTCCAGGAATTCATCCTCACAGGCTTAAACCACGATCTTTAAGGGCATTGCCTCGGTGTAGGAACTGTGGGACAAACTCTGGTCCCAATCTTCGAACAACACTGTTTCTAAGCTGCGGTTTTAATTTAAAATAACATTTAATGTCATTTCAATTAAATCATTTCATTCATGATACTGTCAGCTGACACTTGTAGGGCACACCAGGTTGCAGAACACCGTGTGTTAAAAAGCCACAGGTGGGACTGTGACCTGAACGAGTTCTTGCTATTGTAGCTGTAATACAGCAAGCTGTATGAAAACAGGTGACAAAGTAAAAGGGTTAAGCTATGTAACACTTTGCTTAGCTGGCTATAAAAAAGGTGAGCACACTTTGCAACTAGCAAAGAACGTCCTTAGTTGTGCTTAATACCAGCCTTCAAGCTGAAAAACACCATTAGTGGGGGAAAAAAATCATAAAAGCTCTTAAAAGTTCAGTAGCTTATGTTAGGAAAGGCTCTGCCTTCTGAATTTTAGTGCCTTAAATAAGCTTCCTTATTACTTAAACCTCTTACTTTGAGCCTGTTAGACACAGACATACGTTGTGCCTTTGCCAGAAAGTCTCCCAGTGACCTGTAAATTGATTGCAGCTTGTAAAATTGGCTATAAGTAAATCCTAGCTCTTTTTTTTTTTTTTCTTTTTTTCTTTTTTTCTTTTTTTTTTCCTTTTTCTGAAGTAAAAAGGATGCAGGTGTCTTGTCTCCTGTTAGGTTCTATGCTCTGTATGCAGTTCAGAAACGCTATTGATTGCACAGCATCTAAGATGTAGTACCTGAAATGTATAGCAGTCGGCTCTTGTATTATGAAGCTGATTGTTTTCATTGACAATGCCACTACATAACATAAAAATTTAATTCTCAAATGTTGTTTTTATGAAATCTGATGGTTTGTGCAGTCATCCCAAATACAATAGATGGGGTCTAATTCACCTGGTATCACCCGATAGGGCTACGTATCTCATGGCAGTCTATCACGTAAGGTACTGCAAAGAATGAGGAGCACCAGTAATGTACCTCCTTGGTTTCACATAGGATATTGGTAGCAAGTTTTACAGCATTTGTTTATCTCAGTGCTGTGTTCATAATTTAGAAGTGCAATTAAAAATGCCTTGGTATCTTTCTTGTGCCATAGCCAACCCGTGTGTCAGTATGTCTTCATACCACTCACTCAGTCAACTGGATGAACGTTTTGTGACTAACAAAATGTTACTCACAAAACTGGCAAAAGTTACTGGCAAGAGTAACTGAGTCAAGCCCATGTGGCCAGATGAGCAGAGCGCTGTCGCGCCAGAGTTTTCTCATTTTGCCCAAATTCTCTTCCTTGTTTCCCAGCTTCAGACACGGGCACCTGGTCAGCAAGGGCTCAGCACCTTGCAGGCCCAGCAAAGAGCCGTGACTGGTCTCTGATCCATTGGCTTGAACAGGACTTGACACACGGCGTTGTGCTGGTAGCCGTGGGAATCAGAAGATTAAGTACAGAACTGCCAAAAAAGTGTATTGAGCAGGAGTTCGTCACATAAAAGGTATGACAAAAATAAAAAAGAATAAGCTCCAACATGACAAGTGGAAAGAACACGGTCAGTTAATAGAAATGGCATAAAGTTGGTCAAATTACCCTGAAGTTCGCAAATAAGGGATAATAGCAGCTCTCCTCTGCCCCTACACCTACTTTTTATGCCCTTATTTCTTTCATGAGGCTCGTTTTTATGCTCCTGCTGCTGCACATAACTGGGCCGCAGCCTGTGTTCCACTGGATGATAAAGGTAATTTTGATCACGAACTCACGGATTCATGGCACAAAGTGTTCACCCAGTCCGATGGCTCCCTCCTGGTTTTCAGATTGTTTGAAATATTTTTGGGGGAAGCCGTATTCCCACAGACGTTATACTAGCTTAGGAAAGTCCATTCTCTCAGAACAGGCGTGAAAACCCACTGCTACAGGCGCCTTGACCTGGAATTTGTTATTAATAGGCAGATGATCATGGCCTTGGCAATGAAGAGCCCTGAGCAGGGCTGATGTCCTCCTGAGCACACAGCCACCCCTGCCCCAATTTCAGGCTGAATCATCTCTCATCCTCTTAGACTATACAGTGGATTCTTTCCAAAATAGCGAGCAAAGCCCCATTATGTTATTTCCTTCTTACTAATCCCCAAAAGCATGTTCCAAAAAGGTAATATTAACTTTGGCAATTGGATTCCTTGCCTTTGGAGCTCTTATTCCACATTCTGCCTGCACTTACAGGGACTTCAATCTTTATCGATTTTCCTGTGCCACCTCTCAGCATCCTGCCCAGGCAGCATGATGCATTAACTTTCCGTATAATGAATATTCCTCTTTGGTCCCGTACTCTGAAATACACTCCTGTCTGAATGAGATTTCAACGGTCTGCATTGCTGATTTTCAGCTGCATGCCACAGCCCTTGTTTTTCACAGGTTGGCAATACCAAAAGAGCCCTCTAGACCCAGAGAGATTGCTTTTAACACAGTCGCTGTTTTCTAGGAGGTGTGGGGAGGAGAGCCTTCATATTTTTTAGACTGGTTGCAACGATAACATTATTAAAGCTATTTTCCACCTTGCAAGAAAGTTATCTGATGGTGATATTGTTCCTGCCTTTTAAACTAATTTTATTTCAGTATGGTACATTTGCAGTCATCATAATCCTATTGTTGCATGCCATTCCCAGTATAATGAATGGAAAATACTATTGCTTGGGGAAGGGGTTTGTGCTGGGTTTTGTGGAGGTGTTTTTATTTATTTATTTATTTGTTTGTTTATTTATTATTTTATTATTTTTTATTTTATCTACTGCTATAGTATCTGAGCTAATTTATTCTCTAAAATCCCTCCTATCCACTGTTTGTTGCGTTCAGTTGCCAGTAAAGGAGGCAAGTTACTTTTGCAAAGCAATATGAAGAAAGTCCTACAGCTCTTCTGCTAAAGGCAGGCTGCATCCCCGCTGCCAGGCTGTAACGCTATGGTCGGTTCCTTCATGCTGGGCTTGGAAAGCAGTGGCAGTATGCCCATTGCCTCTGTAGAGTGGCACCTCCATACTGGGGACACCCATGGTCTTCTTGAGCTGAAGGGCACCAGATCTATCTCCAAGCAGAATCCCAGATATTTTATTTTGATCTTAACATCTTGCTGGATTTTAAAAATCCCTTTCAACCATGTGTAAAATAGGATGACAATCGGCCATGGCCAGGGGATGCCATGTAGCCCCATGTGCCTGTGCAATGCTGGTGCAAACCATTTGCCACAAAGCCATGGTTGCCTCTGCCCAACTCAAATCCTCAGCTTCCTAACAAAGCAACGGCAGAAGAAAAATAAATTCCTCTCTCCTGCCACTCGAGTTCCAGCTGATCCATCTCCTACCTACAGAAGGGTCTTGCCAAGAATAAGCAAGTGCTAAGAGACAAAATAGCACTAAAAAAGTGATCTCCTATTATATGCCCGTTCCTGTCACATTTCCTTTTGTAACAGTTAATAAGAATTAATAGATACTTTCACAAATAGGTCTCAATTGTTGTAGGCGATTACAGGGTTCAGCAGGTTGCTTATTACCGCAGCATAGCATTATCTGCTGATGAGCTTGCGACCCTTGTTTTCCTTATCTGTTCGGAGCTTATGTTATCTATTAATGATTTATGAGCTAACCTCATTATAAGGTTGTAGGACAGCGTGCGACAGATTACAGCACAAACAGGCAGTACTCTGGCACTAAGAAGTTTCTCCGTGCAGCTAATCCCAGCTTCATTATGCCATCCTCGTTTAGATTTTATCACGCACAGGTCTGTCCTGGGGGCCCCTGCTTCCTCCTGAGAGCAAGAAGCCGTGCACTGCGTTGCCCACGTGGTGAAGACACCAGCATCTCGCATCCATGCCAGCCAGGCTCTCAGCGGCTTTATTTCATTGCAATGGGCACAACGTAAAGCATTAAACTTCCAGGTAGAGGCACTCGCTGCAAAATGGCCAGAGACCTTGCCAAAGAAGGAATGGTCGTGGTTCCTTTCCTGATGGAAAGCTTTGTGAAAAAAATGGCTGATGCTCAAATCTTTCATTTTTCACACCAGTACCTTCCCAGCACTCTCTAAATAGCAAGCCAACCATTTATTTTTATTTTTATTTTTATTTTTATTTTTATTTTTATTTTTATTTTTATTTTTTTATTTTTATTTTTTTACAAAATCCTCTGTACTTTAATGTTTTCTTGCCTGTTCTCCCTCAAAGGGTGTGACACAAGCGCTGACATCTGTGAGTGCTCAGCTGCAATAGCTGACTTAGTGACAATTCATAGCAAAGCTGGAAAGATTAGCTTGTTCACAAAGAGTGGCACAGGCATTCGTGGGGCACATGTGCTCGTTAAAGCCAGCTTTCTGAATTCAGGACCGCACACCTTCCCTCGGAGCCCTGCAGGCAGGAGGCTCTCTCAGGACACCCAGCCACAGCAGCTGCTCTGGGCAGGTTCTCAAGGCAAAAACCTGGACTTCTCTGAAGCTCCTGGCAAAGTTCATTTTGACTTTAGCAGAGCCAAGATTTTACTGTTACCGTATCACTCATCTCTCGGCTTTCGGCATTACTGCTTTTTTTTTTTTTTTTTTTTTTTTTTTTTCCCTGAGCAATTTTAGGCATATCTGTTCCAGTCTTCTTACACAGATGTTTATGATGAACAGCAATTACTCAGTTGTAGTGGTATCCTGGGACCTTACCTGTGGTGGACCCATGGGCATTGCCAGAGACAGTGTGTGGATGCATAATAAAGAGCCAGGTTTGCTATTTGTTTATGTATGATGCTCTTTACTTTATCCTCAGACATTAACACCAACGAGTTTAAGCTGAGGAACAAACACAAAGCTTGGTGTGCACACTATTCTCCACTCCCACCCCCACTGGCTTCGCCCACACAGAGAAGAGCCTTTGGGTGATGAGCCAGCAGCAATGGAGGTGAGCTGAAGTCCTTTAGAAGTTGTCTTTGCTGAGTCTCTGTGGGTCTCCCCCATTGTGCATCTTCAGAAAGATGAGATGGAAGAGCTCCTGGCCTCTATGACTCCAAAGTTACTGTTCCAAGTGAAATTAGCTGGGTCTGTATTTATTAAAAATACCCAGTTCCCTTACTGAATGACTTCCTACAGTTTATTTCCTTCATTTGGCCTCTTATTTTAAATGAATGTTATACCTAACTCTATGCTGTATCTGCAGTGGGAGATGTGCCCCCAAAATGTTATTAATATATATATATTATTAAATGAACAAGCACATTACATTCAGGATTATGTTTTTGGGAGGTACCTTCAGCACCTTGTCATGATGTACCTTGCAACTTTCTGCATGCCGTGTGGGATTGGGGCCAAGGATTCCAACACGTCCACAATACTTCCTACAATTAAAACCCACAGGCTCTACACATGAACAGAGACTGAGACGTTTTCATCACTCGACTGTGCTTCCTCTAGCGCAGGGACAGCAGTCCCTTCTAAGAGGCTAGAACATCCAATTCAAAGTATATAAAAGTTATGAAGTGCCCATTTTAAATAGAACTGGGGAAGCATAATTTTAATCAGCCCTGTTTGATTATTGCAGTTGGCACAACGTGTAAGAAGGTACCACAAATTATTTTGAGAGATTAGCCAATTATGGAGAGCCATTTCCAGAGAGGAAATTTAGGGCATCTCCCTAACTGCTTGATTTATACGAGAGTCCATATTTTAGCAACAGATCGCTTGATTGCCTATATAAACTCGTTTCATTTTGGTTGCTCTAAATACAATAAAATTTTAATTAAATAAGCAGCTCTATGAATAATAGAACCTGGTTTCCTATGGATTTGAGTTGGAGGAAAAAATAACCTACATGGAGCTTCTGACATCTATTAAGGGGTAAGCTCTCTTTACAGCCTTTCTTCCTCCCTGCATAGCCATCCATTGCCACAAAACTTTTAGGACAGCACTGACTTTGAGGCTAGCAGTCTTGGTGTCAAACTTAGTGTCAATTTGTCAACATGAAGAAAGAGATGTTAAGGAAAGGTGTGCATGTGTGTGTGCAGGTACCTACATGCAGAACATGACTGTGCAAACCTCATTTAATTAGATAAACATTTTCCTTTAAAAAAGCTGATATAAATTGATGCAACTTTCCAGTTTTTGCTAGAGTCATGTCCATTTTCAGTAACTGACAATCCAACCAGCAACAAATAACCTTCTGCGATATGGTTTAATGAAGAAAATGAATGATATTCCCTCATTTTCTCAATCCTTAGACTGTATTTCTTTTCTTATATTTCTGTCTGAGCTTACTGCTTCATCTTTGCGAAGAAAATCTCCTCTACTGCATTACTGCTAAGCTGAACCATAAAGGGCAGAACTCCAAGCGTTGACCCTTTTCATGTCAATGGCAGCACTGACAGTTTTAGCCAGTTATTTCAAAGCCTGGACTCTACCGTGCTGTCCATAACTCTGATCGCAAATAGAGCTCTGTTCAGCAAAGACAAAGATACCCAATTGGGCAAGGAAATTTGAGGATGTTGTTAGAACTTGCCGTTATTTTAATATTTTAAACTGACAGCATTTGGAAACCAACTTGAAAGCTCGGATTTAAATTCACCTGCCTTTCTGTGCCTTAGGCTACGAAATGGGTTCAGACAAACAGCCAACTACAAACAACGTCATGTAGGACTTTGTAGTACAAAACCCGTATTGAGATCACAGCGCAGGGAAGTTTACATTAGGAAGCCTATGCTGACAGAAAGAGCTTCACAACACAGATTTATTTAAAAAAAAAAATAATAAAAAAACATTCTCTTTCCAACGTCTGAATAGCGTGGCAATACTCTCCACACCTCCATAGCCTTGGTGTCAGCAGCCAGCAGGCTGGCTTGGCAGGCAAATGGAAGCAAACTGCAGAGGTTGTGCAGTGCAATGTTTATTGCCCACCTTCCCCCGGCAATACTACTCATAGCCAGAGGCACAGCGCAGCAGGTGACTTGGAACTGTAGCTTCCACAGTTCCTCTCTCAGACACAACTGTCAGCTATTACATATTGACATTGTGCTGTTACTCTGAAGTTTCAGCAGCGCTGCTCAGCAGGACACGGCTGCTGCCACAGGCTTGCTGTTGGACGGGCTCTGCAAGTTGGACTTCCCTTTGGCGGCGCCGAGTCATGCAGAAAACCACGTCGCAGACTCCCGGTCACAAACCGATCAAGGTTTTTCACTTGTCGGATGCTTAGCTACCTTCCTCAGACTCCTCTGTTGAGGTTTATTAATTACATCCATTTGTTCTTCTGCTAGCTCTGTCTCTTTGCTTAAAACACTCATTTTTCTCTGATGTGAACAACTACTCGTGTATGAATAGGAAAACAATCAAGATACTTCTCCTGATCTTGTTTTGATAAATCTCAGCTCACAAAGCAAATTTGCTCCACTACCTTGATCATCCTAAATCTTTTTGTATCCCTCTTTGGTTTGAATTCATTTTTCTTGAACTCAGGTGACTGGAAACAAAGCATAATACTTAGAGCTGTTCCAACGAGTAGAGCAAACCCAAGCAGGCTTGGAGGAGCTCAGCTACGTAATTCTCTCAAAAGGAAAGACGGGTGAAGAAGTTCATCTTTTCCTCCATTTTATGATTATGGGTAGGCCTGACAAGGGAGTTTATATTGAATGGATGTTTATATTGAATATATAAATGGGAGTTTATATTGAATGGAGTTTATATTGAATATATTGGATGGAGTTTATGCTGTAATTCAGGACTGATGAAGATTATTTGTGTCCTCGGGAAGTTTCCATTAATTAAGCTTTAATACTACTTAGATAAGCCTTGCCTCTCTCTGCTTCCCATTCATTCATACAAAGCAAATATGATGCATTGCTGTTTATTCTTTATACAGAGTTATAAAGCTGAGTTGATTCATTTTATGACACAGGGCTCGAGATATTTAGATTCTGTCTGCTTTCCTTAAATTTATATGATCACACTGCTTGCATTTCTGCTTTTAGTGTGGTTATTAATGTTCTAAAGGCTTTGTTATAGTTTGTTTTCATTAATGGAAACTTTAAAACTCGTCCTGAAAAGAACTGTTTATCAAAGAAGTGTTCTGTTTGCTAAAGAAGCGTAATTCCTTCTCTCCTAAAAAAAAATAACAATAATAATAACAATAGTAATAATCATAGATGCAAGCTAGAGGAAAGAGATCAGTCAAACAAAGCATGTTTGTGTATCTGTTGTAAAAGCTCCTTTTGAGGGTCTTCCTTTCTGGTTACCTAACACGATGTCTTCAGGCGTGTTTTTTTATCAGTGCTAAGGGCACCACTCCAAATGATTTAAATCGCAGTTCTGAGCACTCAGCTACTCTGGAAATCAGGCCCTATATGGGTCAAGTTGGTCATTTCCTCTAAATGAACACTTAAGGAAACATTGACTTTAAGTGAGTTGGTTCAGGCTGAATCCGGGGTGGCAGAGGTGGGAGCAGAACTCGGGTTTTCTAACTGACTGATCAAATGAGCAGACTGCGCTAGCACCACAAAAAGAGTTTAAAGAATGACTCCGAAAGGTTATTTTCACTGAATTGCTGAGTACATAAAACGAGTTGAAAGAAAGGGTAAAACTTCTTGAAAGGGTTTAGAAATGGTTATATTTATAATCTGTTGTGGTAGGATTTAGGAGTCCAGTGTTCACTGGAGCTAGACTGACAAATTTATTATAGTTATAAGGCTGGGAAACCTATTAGAAGAAACATAATAGAAAGTACATTTTTGTGAAGGTTTAATAGGAACTGAAACAATTCAACAAAAGGCTAAATTTAGTAAAAGGGGAAAAAGTCATTTATTAAATCGTTCCAAAAAGATTGAGTGACCTTTCTTTAAAAAGAGGGATTTTTTTTTTTGTAAAAAATGAGAAATTCAACTTTTGTAACAACAACCTAGTAAAAGGGTTTAATAGAAACTTTTTTTTTTTTTTTTGCAAGTTCAGTTATTTTTATTGTCAGTAAATGTTGGTGTTATGCAATAGGAGCAGCATTGTTGCCTCTCCAATTTCTCTCAGGGATTGAGGAAACTCGTAATAAAAGCATTCAAAATCTAAACTGAAATAAAAAATAGAACATTCCTGCTCAGGTTTTTATGGCAAAAAACAGAGACAGAAACTATTGGCTGAGAATTCAGCTCTCAGGGAAACCGTGCCAGCGCTGTGAAGGTGGTGTTATTTCTTCTACCTCTGCTTACAGTAAAGTCGAGCTATTAATATCAAGCATCTTGACAGTCACATAAATGCATGTTTTAAAATTCAGAGTATTTTTTGCTTCTGTAGATGTACCACCATTACAGAACAAGACAACTTCTTTGTTAGACCAGATAGCGACAACATTACTTGCACTGGATGAAAGCTCTATGCTGACTCGTACACCCAGTGCAAAGGGATGAATGCTGGTGTCTGGGGAAGTCCCAGGGCACGGGCAGACACCATGCTAAGGAGTCCGCTTTATTGCCCAATTTTATTGCCCAAAGCAGTTGGACAATGGGTGGAAGCGCCAGCGGTGCCTGCCCAAGACTGGATTCACGTGAAGGTTGGCAGGCGCTGGCTTGTTTCAGGGTAATCTCGCTGTGGTCTCCCGTTGCTCTTAGGAGGAGAAGGCTTTCAGTGCCGAGGGAAGCAAGGTTGGATCCTCTGCATGGATGAGGGAAGTGCCGCGTGTAAGATCAAAGCGAAGCATCCCTGTTTGACACACTGAGACAGGAACCGGGAATGGTGATGCTCCACGTGTTTGTTTTTATTGGGTTTCCTGTGTTCAGTTTAAGAAAAACAGACAACAGGAGTTGTTTGAAATAAAGCTGTAATTTACTATCTTAGCATGCTGAGAAGCAATTAAATTCAAGCTAATTACTATAAATAGTTGTTATAATTACATGTAAAACATTCTTCTACCTGTACATCTGTTAAAGTCAGTGGAGGTCTGTGGATATCTTTTTTTTTTTTTTTTTTTTTTTTTAAACAGAAGGCTTATTGTTACTACTCAAGGGCCAAACCATTTTTCTTGAAATCTTCAAAAAGAAGTAGCTATGGCATAGAAACTACAGATGCAAAGCACCTGTTGGGGCATGGATCGTATCCCCTTGACAATACTGAATGGGTACATCAGTAAACTCTCATGTATTGTCTAAGCTAGTTCATATTTCACATCAACTACTACTGGAAAGACACTTCCAGAACCTAAAGGATCTTTCTCAAAAACAAACAAACAAATAAATAAATAGATTAATTTTCAGCTGAATGCTGATTATCTTTGGTCCATCCTATTTGCCAGGTTTTTATCGCTACTTGAAGCATAAAGAAAATATTCTGTTCTTTATGCCCTTCTCCTACAACCTTTTTTTTTTTTTTCCTTTGGCATTGGATGAGGCCAGGCCTGGCCTGATCAGCACTTTTATACTGCACTTTCAAGAGCACACGAAGAGTTGTTGGAGTTGGGTTGGAGTCCCACCAGCTCTGTGCTCTTACAGCTATCGGTTCTTCCTCTTCCCCAGCCCTTCCAACTCTTGTTCAGAACTTGACTCAACTGTCTATAGTTTGGCCAACTCCTTTTGCACCAGCTGCTGGGCATGTGTGCACGTTTCCAACCCTGCAGTGAGGAGATCACGTTCCCAGGTGTGAAGCTGACTGGTTTTTTGGTGGCTTCACATCAAGAAAGTTCCTTCACAATTGTAGATTGCTGGCAGCTGCGGTGCATCCATCTGGCGCACAGACCACATCTTGGTGTGCTCTTTGGGTTCTGGATCACCTCAGATGGGTGTCGCGATGTCTGGGGGCAATTCCAACAAGCGTGCTCACACTGCTTTGTCTAAGCACACAGCACCATGTCGGCAATTTTCTTTCAACCAAGCGTTTGACGTTGATGCCCGTACCAGTCTTTCCCACAGCAGATACACGTATTCAGCTGCCAAATAACAAAATGCCAATACAAGGAGGTGCTGTTGGGTTGCCCAACCGTTTATGAGCGTCAGCTCAACTCAGATCTTTCTCCTGCGGTGCAGCCAACTCATTGTAACCCTGAACAGAGTGGGATGGGCCCTGCCTACAGTCAGGCTGAGAGCAGCTCCCTGAATATCGGAACGTGAGGGGAAGAGGAACAAGGTAATTTTTGCACTTTTTCGGTTTGATGCCTTATCAGCTTGCTCCTTCACTGGGAGGACATTTCCTTGCACATCTTCACCTTTTTAGCTTGAGGTAACATCAAGCAGCTTTGCACAGGGCTTGTGTGGTTGTCTGAAATGCCGCCAGCTGTCCCCCACTTCTCCAGCTGATAAGAGAAACTGCCAGAACCCAGGGTGACGACCACGAGCTACTCTGATGGGATTTCATGGCTCTTGGACTGTCCCGTAGGCCTGGTGTATTTTACCAAAGATATCACATAAGGACTGTTTATGAACAGATGGACTTTAGACCTCCAAATGGCTATAAAGATATTATAGCAATACAGGTGTACTGCCAAAAAAGCAAGTAAAGAAAGAAAAGCAATCAGAAAATAAATAAAATAAAATAAAAAACACGTATGCATTTTTTTAAAGTTTTTGAAATGTTTTTGTATAAAAAACTCTATTCTTATTATTTTCCATTAGAAGTACCCCTGTCTTAAAATCCAAATACATAAAAGCATTCTTTTTTTTTTTTTAACTGACATATGGCACAAATTGGTACCAGTAAATAAATGCACATAAAGCTAAACTGTGCCCTTCTAAATGTTAGCAAAAATGACAAAATAAAATACTAGCTATATAAACTACGCACAGGTGTGTAGCATATTACAAGCAAAAAACCCCATATCTTGCAATTATAAGCCTACAGTATTTATTTCACTTGTCTGTAATTACATTTTATACATGTTTGTTTAGTAATATCAATCCAAGACATCATTTTGAGGATATAATTAACTGCATGTTAGAACAGAATGTGTTTGACTGTTTTTGTGTTGCAAGATTGAAGAGACTTTGTTAGCTGTGTTTAAGTGCCACCTAGCGTTACAACCCACCAACTTCTCTTGGAAAAACCCTCAATTTTTTCAGAGCAAAAACAAATTGCGGGGGTTAAGAAAAACCTCGGGTCACAATGCCCACAATTTCAGTACTAGCAGTAAGTCTTCAATCCGTATTTAGGCACTCACAGACTACGGAGAAAAGCTCTCATGCCTAACCCTCCTACATAAGCCTGCTGCCAAGCAAGAGTTAGGTGCCAGCACATTCAGATATGAAGGTACCTTAACATTCCTTTTGTCAGTCCCTCTTGTCTGTAAAGCCCCATTTCGGCAATGACCCCCATGGCCTTCACTGTTGGCGCTCCACCTATTCAAAACAGGCTGCTTTGGGGATTGCTGCTGGTTGCTGCCGGTTTGCTTTTTAAAAATAAGTTTAGAGATGATATTCTTGACAAGTTTGGAACTAAAACAGGCTAGGCTGAAAAAGAACATTAATACTGAAAAACTAAATGCAAAGTTTATAGCTCATTAGCTATTGATGACTTATTGAGTGTCTCATCCCCCAGTCACTTGAAGTAGTCATTAAGAAATTTCGTTTTCCATCCTGCCCATGTTTCCACAACGCTGAACAACTGATGGTAGCTGCAGCTTAACTAAAATGTTCTTTGCACTGTCTACAAGTGGCGTATGTAATGGTTTATGTAAACCAAACTTCAGTTTGTCTCCATTCTTTCTGAAATCCATTTAATGCTACAAGAAAGATCACTGCCATTAAGGACAACTGGTGTAGCTCAACTTAGACTGTGCAGAACATTTAGGCTTGCCATTAAACTTGGTGGAACTATCAGTTTTTCAAGCCACTGGAAATGAGGAAAGGCTCCACTCCCCTATCTCATTTATTGGGAAGTCTTGTCTTCAAATCACTGTTGGATAACCCAACCGAAAAGCCCGGGACAAACGGACACAGCGACCAGCGTTCTGTGCCGTAAGCCAATTTATTACTGCGTGACCTTATCTCATATAGTGTCAAAGTGTCCCACCCAGGAACCCAGGACCCCTCCCACTGTGCTCGCAGGCACCCCAGACCCCTCCCTTCGTGCACGCAGGCACAACCCAGAATAATCCCACAATCACAACCGTAAAAAAATAAAATGAAGATTTTAAGTACTAGTTATCCTGAATGCTGCAATAAGCAGGAGAAAGTTGATGAGTACATTAAAGAATTTCTACTTAATTATATGTCACGAAGTGAAATAATGTGAATTTGTTCCAGAAATATAAAATTAGGGAACAAAAAAAGAGATAGAGCTGAAGGATGAGAACAAAAACCTTCTGATTAGCAGTCAGAAAGGCCTGCCATGAGGCATCTTAAAAGGGTTAGATAATGTTTTAAAAGAAGGCAGTGAAGATGAGCTCTTTCAGAGCAACTTTTAGGTATAATCTGCACCTTCAAACATGCATTGATCTATCAGGCAACAATGCAGAAAGTGAAGAAAAAATGTACTTTCAAATGTACTTCGGCTCACAATTTTCTGGTTTGTTTTCTTTGAAGATGTTCACAAGAAGTAGAATAATCGGGCCTTTTTAGAAAGTACATTTAGTCAGAGGTTTGAATAGAAGGCCAAATACGCCTCAGCAATTCTCCGAGCTCTGAGGCGTGGAAGAAATTCTGCTCTCAGGCAGAGGGCAAGCTCTCACCACAGGATTTGAAATCCCATGCCAAGAATCTGGCTGTAATTTACAGTATGCTTTCTGGGCCAAGAATCTGATGCTACGCCTTGCGTAGACAAGTAATATTTGCCTCAAACACACAGGTACGTCACTACAGATCCCGGCGCCGGGATGAGTAGGCCCTGAGGAACAGGCAATGCTAGCCCAAGGCAACCGCTCCGTGCCACTTTTGGGCTCGCTCTTCCTTGCCATACTCGGGCTGCGAAGTCTATAAAGTTTATTGAAACTGCTGCCGAGTGTTTCACTCGGTGGATATCGCCGGACAGCGCCCGACACACGACAACCCGATCTGCACACCCTCCCGCCTCAGTGTCCCCTCAGCAATAACGGGCGCTGCGCGCGACCGCTCGGAACCGCCCCCTCAGCCCGCCCGCCGTCCCTGATTGGCCCTCTCCCCCTGTCACTCTTCCGATCCCCCAGTCAAATGGGGAGCCGAGGGCCGGGGCTCGGTTCCGCCTTTCCGGCCGTTTCCATGGCAGCGGGAGGGGGGAGGCCGAGGCGTCGCGGAGGCCATGGTGGGTGGTTGCTTCGCTTTTGGAAGCCGCCAAAGCTGAAGGTAACCGAAGTTTGGGGGGTTTTTTTCTCATTTTCCCTTGTTTCTCGCCTTCCCCTCCCGCGGTTTTATGGAGTGGCACATGCCGACGGGCTCTCGGATCCTCCCCCCTACCTAATGGTAGGGGCGGCTCCCCCTGAGGCAGCGCCCTTCCCGCCAATTCTGGGCGCCCCTCCCTCTTCCCCCGCCCGCCCCCCCCCCCCCCCCTCCCCCCCCGGGCAGCTCCTGAGGAGAGAGGGCCATGGGGGGGGGCGGGAGGCATCGCCACAGGGCGGTGTCTGCTTAAGTTGCAGTCCTCATGTAAATAACTTGCTCCAAAGCTATGTGTGAACCTCTGTCAGAGCCCCCTAAATGGTCAAATCTCTTGATCTTTTATTTCTCCCACCCTTCATATGGTGGTTTCTCCTCTTTAGGTTTATTTCCATGACAGAAACGTGGTCACATCTGAGGGGGAAATTATTAATTGGCTGTAAAACACTTCCAGCCCTTTGAAAAGTGCTGTAGGCTCTTGACTTGGGTGTGGGCTGGGCACATGATCTCCTTTACACCTCAAAAAATCATGAAGTTGTAAAGAATTTAACCTTTTATTCGGTCATCTGCTGTACTACTACTATAACCGTCTACTATACGGTTATCTGCCTTACTGAAGAGCTGAGCTCAAGGTTTTCCCTCTTTTTTCAAGTGCTCAAAAATGAAACTGGTTTAGGAATTTCAGTTATTTAAGTATGTCAGTACTTTCCCCTATCGCCCTATGAACAAGGCACTGAGTCTGTAAGAAGTTGCTATAAACGTTAATTAAAACTCCAACTTTGTGTTTGGAGTAACATGACAGAAGCCAGAAATCGCTATTGTAAGGAGTAATACACAAATTACACAAGCACTTAGTTTGCGTGTGGTTGTAAGCAACTGAAACTTAGGACCGCTTAATGCTAAATGTGAAACCTGAAAGTCAAATTTGAGTTACCCCAAAGTATTAGAATTCCACAAGATTTTCCTAAAATGTGTTGTGGGCACTAGTAGTGTGTGTATTCAAACTACAGCGTCTTGTGGTGGGCATTAAAATTTATAAGCAGATTTTATTTACAGAGCTGATAAATTATCTAAATATTGTGCATGCAACTGTTAACTTGGAGTGCTTTACTACTGAAAAGTAAATGTTCGTGTTGTGTCTTTGGAAAACCTGAATTTCACTTGGTTTTCCTTTAATACAGTGATAAACGGGGACAGGCAACCTGAAAATGTCATCCTATTTGGCTCAGGAGGTTCACCTTGCTAGAAGACACGAAGAGATGTAAGTAATGGCTTCAATGGCATGGCCGGCCTCAGGGCAGTTTGCCTTGTGGTTTTAGGAGGTCTCCCCAGCCATCCTGTGAGCATCAAATCGTACCTTTAGAGAGCACAGCAGTATTTAACAAGGGGTCGGTGTTCCAGGAGGTGGCACTCTTCCTTCATGAACTACTGGAATTAGCATCCTTGACTGCTGTTATGAGTATTGAGATTGATGAGGTTTTTGACTTCCAGTGGTGGTACTGGTTTAAGATCTCTCTTTAACCTCTTATCGCCATTGAATTCTTAGCTGGTTTCTGTCACTCTGTGCCTCGATTACAGAACTGCTTCTTTGTTGCCCTGTAAATTCAGACTGTGAAGCGAATACAGTAATGATTCAGAAAAATCTGCTTTTCTTATAACAATTAGCACTTGCCGATGAGCAAGAGTAGTACTGATCAAGTCACCCCAACCCACCCTGTCTTTCCTGTTCTGAGAGATTCGGTGCTTCTAAGCACCTTAGCATATGAGGACTGCTGGTTGCAATGCTATAGCTTCATGCAAGCACAGCAGGTGGTGTCTGCCTGTACCTTTTCCCTCCCCCAGCACACCCACCCTACAGCCGGCTTAATTAGCCCCATAGTTTTGAGAAAACTGGGTAAGGTAAAAAGGTTATTTTCTAGCTCCTGAGCAAAATGTTCTACCCACTTAGCAAAATGTTTTCCTTTGTAGACTGTCTCAGAGATCAGTGCTGCTACAGCAGATGGAGACTTATCTAGGAGACAAAAAGACTAAAAAGACATGGCAAACTCAAGCAGCTGATGCAGCTCGTAAAAGGAATGCAGCACTTTTAAATGTAAGTTTCTGCAACTGAATTGAAATGTCGTAGTTTTGTAGCTCAGAACTGAAAAAAGAAAGTGTTTGCTCCATTGTTATGATTAGAGTTCCTTTTCTTGAACTTGACCCAAAGTATGTCTCTATTATCTGATGACACCACTACCTGTTTTACATGCCCTTCTTATATGAGCCTTGTGGTGGCAGCTGCTGCTATTTTCTTTAAAGTACACATAAAGATCCAGCACATGCTTACATAGATGTCTGCCTAAGACAGCCTCTGAGTCTTGTCAGACTCAGAGCACCTTTACACCTTTTACCCAGTTCCAGAGATGGGGATATATTTGGGAATCGGGGCTGACCAATCTAGCATGCTGTTAAGCCAGGGTAGGAACTTTTCCCAGTCTGGCTGTGTGAAGCTGTGGGAGAAGTTTAGTTAGATGCTGTCTTTAAGGAGGCGTAGAGTGACTTCAAGAATCCTACCTGCAAGTCTGTAAAAGCTGTGTTTGGTATTTCTGGCTCTTCCTAGTGGTGATACTGTTAGTAATGTTAATAGCTGTTCTACGTACCAGTTATCATATTTAGGCAAGATTTGTTTCCTAGGTAAATTCAGAGGATGTTTGAGAACTAGCAATTAAAATATGTGAGTTTGATGGCAGGGCCTAGAATGCTGAAACCTCTTCTGCAGCTCCTCGCTTACGCATCTGAGTTGCATGTATTTTATCTCTTGAAATTAAAAGTTTTACTATAGAAAATAAAAAGACTTATTTGAACCTTCAAAGATTTTGTTTCTTCATGCAGAACCTAGTGAAGGTTAAAAACATTCACATTTCAGCTAGGTACAATTCTGAAGCAAGTGCTCTTTGTATTTAAATGGCAGCTATATTTAGGGAGTGGCAGACGAGGCAGAACACACAATGTGGGATTTCTTCTTACCAATTGTGTGTTGAGGAGGATGTTGCAGCTTAGGCTCTGCTAAACTGCTGCAGACTGAGCTGGGGCAATCAAACTCCTCTGTGGGTATAGACAAGTGTGGGTGCTTCAGTGGGAGGCTGGGTAGAAAGGGATGGGTTGCTTATTTCTTTGTTCCATAGTTCGTGTTTGACTGATTTAGTAATCTCACCTAGTATAACTAATGTTTTTCTATGTGCATTTTATAATTAAAATAGATTTATTTTTCACATATGTAGTTTTTCATAAACAAGTTGTATCTTACAAATGCAGTCTCAGCTAACATACACAGACAAACATAATAAAGGCAAGATATATTTCTGCATGCTGAAAGCTTGTTGTATTGGAAATGTTAACAATAGCTTAGACATATACAGAGTGTAAATATTTTTGCAGTTACACAGATATTTGCCATCTTCTGTCACATCCTCAAAATTGTTCCTTTCAAGTGTCAAAAATGTTGGTGTTTGTACAGGAAAAAAGCAAAAACATATGTATCAAAACAAATTCTGTTGCAGGATAAAGTAGCATAAATCAGTTTAAATCTATTAATTTTATACTGGTTTTAACAGGCATGCATTCCTGCAGATGCTTTCTGATAACAGAATAGAAAAGAAAAAAAAAATCTATGCAGAATAATATATGAGAAGCTTGAAAACAAGACTGATTAATGTGCCAGCTTCAGAATATTGTTCCTGATACCAGGCACTGTACATTTCACAGTTACCATGTGGAGAGTTGTTGATTTGGCCTACTCAAAAATACATGGACATGATGAAGTGTTATTTTTTTATTTGCATTTCTTTTTTTTCTGCATGTAAGCAAAATCAGTTGTTTTCAGTATGTGATCATAGCAAAAGACGTTTTTGTTTCTCTGTGCTAGTTGGTATTTATGCACAGGAAAGCATTTCAAAATAAATTAATTTTCTAATCGGTAGGAAGCAGGAAACTAAACATTTTTTAATTAAAATTTTAGCATTATAAGCACTTGTTCAGCATTTTAACATAATTACCAGAATATTTTATTGATGCAATTAGGTTGCTATAGATCAGAGAAATCTGTGTCACTTGGTGCCCATATAGTGTTATCATAAAAGCAGAAATTCAACCAGAATTTCTAATCTAACCTACGAGCTTTTTTGTCAGTAACATTTCTTGTGTTTAGATTTTTTTTTGGTATTATGGTGCACCATCTTATAGCATATGCTTTATTTTCTATTTCATGTTATTTAGTGGTACTGACTATATAGGTAACTTAAACTGAATTTGCTTTCCTGTACATCATGCAATTCTAGAATTATTTAAGTGGGATTCAGCCAGGCTGTTACCAATATAAGTGACAGCTGAATTTGGTCCCCTAAAAGTGATGCATGTGTCATGCCTTCCATTTTACCTCTAGGGAAGGGTCTTGAACTGTTTTTGTTCCAGTCCTTGTAGTTTCAGGGAAAGCGCTGTAAGATGCTCTCTTTTTTTCCTCTATGCTGTGACATACTAAATTTGCTGCTTTTATTTCCGAAGTTCACGCTGCTGATGTATTTATTTTTATATTGATGATGGGGATTTCATTTCCCTACAAAGTTTACCAGTTGCAGAGACATGAAAGAAGTGCCATCTAATCTTAGTTATTTTCTAAAGCGTACTACACCTTCCAGCAAAAATTTTGTTCACTGTCTGTCATTAAATCAGTATTCTGAATGACAATAGACTGCACAACATACAAACTCGAGTGAGCAACAAAAAGACACGTCCAATATCTAGGCTATGCCAAAGTGACCTTTTCTACTAAACATATATGCACAACTGCTGTCTCCTTTTTTTGCCTGAAATGCATTAATTTCCTGTCACCGTAAACATTCCAATGCCTTAACTGAGTGGATGAAAAAAAAAAAATAACAATTTTAATTGATAGTCTTCCTTCCTGTGAGAATTTCTATGGGAATTAGGAAGAAGGGGATCAAAAGGGGGAAAGTCCTATGGAAGGATATGAAATGAACGTTAGTGATTGATTCTGCTCTTCAGTATGGTGATAACTTCTCCAGGCTTGGTATGAGCCATGCTGATAAGAGCTTCACTTGGTGCTATTGAGGTTATATCTGCTCCAAGCACATGCAACAGAAAAATACCTTACTTAGGTTAATGAATTCGGTATTGTCTTCTGTTGTTTTGACATTATGACTCCAAACTGCTTCCAGTTTTGTTCACATTTCCCCCACACTTAAGTTTATTCCCTTTTACTCCTCTCTCACCTGAAAAGAGGCAGCCACTTGCTACTTGCCAGGATTTGGATAAATCCAAGACCGAGCTTGCTCTTTCTCAGACATCCCTTAGCTTCCTGCAAGGATGTGCCCTTCCGTGCAGGAAAGTGGGGAACAGTTTTACTTAGATAAGATTTGTAATAACTTTCAGGAGAATATAGTCACGATGTAAAAGGAATTCATGAAATAGAATTAAGATGAACATCGTAGAGTGACTGAACCAAGTGCATCTGTATTACTAAACTGAACTTGAGTTAGCAGTAAGGGTGTGTTTTGCTTTTATTAATCATATCTGACTGAATTTGTGCCATATTTGTCCAACTAAACTTGAGTTGAGCGCTGTTTGCTTTTGATATATTCAGATTGGCTATTATTCAATGCGAGTAATCATGTTTGGTCTCTCTTGTGGATATGCTCCTCCAGAATCTCACTCTTCTTTTCGGCGGCAGTGGTGGTGAATATTTGGGAAGTCCCTTTGGGGAATTTCCTCTCTCATTTAGTTTTTCTGTTGTACTCTTCACACCCGCTCTCTGCTCCCAACTCTGCCATCTGCTATACTTTCTTTCCCCCTCCACTCTGTTCAGCTTTGGCTTCTTCACACCCCACTCCCACGTCCCTTTCTGTCTCTCTTCATCTGCCCACCACTCAATCTCTTCAATGTTTGGGTATGGAACTAAGCCCACAAGGATGGGTCAGAACTTTAAAAGGGGAGGGGGGCTAATTTGGGGTGGTGTTTTTATTTGTTTGTTGCTGCTGTTTGCAGTTTTAAAATTTATTTAGGCCTTTGTGAATCCAGCACGCATCCACTGGACAAGCAGAAACCCAAATACTGATTTTTGTAAGAAAGCTATGTGAGGTGCATTGTCATCCAAGTTTGTCTGGTGAACAGCTTGCTGCAGCTCTACATTTTTGTGCACATGTTATGCATGCATATTAGCAAGTCATCTTTGTCTTGAGGAGTAAAGATCTTGCACACAATTTGCCTAGTTACTTTACAGTTACAGTAGCTAAAGTACAGACTTCAGTTTCCATGCAGCACAGAGCAAACTATTGTGTCATCTCCCCCCCATTTTCATAAGTTACAGAGAACAGAATTTACCTGTAATTTATACCAGTGTCCAGGGAGAATAAGTTATACAGCAACAGACTTATGCAGTAATAAAATGTATTCCTGTATCAGAAAGTTACAGTGAACATATTTAGAAACCATAGGATATCATTCTTACAAGCTGGATTTCAGAATGACTAAGTAAAGGTTTGAACCTCCAGTGTTGTTATGTGAATGCTGTTTAAGCTTAATGTTCATTTAATTAATTTAAATGCCTTTATGTGAGTATTATCCTTTTAATATTCCCAGAGTGTTTTTAAATGTGCTTTGCCTGTGTTTTAGGATATAGAAGCAGCAGAAAAAAAGCTGCAAGAAAGAATGTGTTTACTTCCACATCCTGATATTGTTAACTTAGAAGTAAGTCCTAGAACTCTGTCTTTTTGTTTGCTGTTTATGAAACATTTTGCTTTTTTTTTTTCCCCCCGAAGCATGTTCTTAAAGTGAAAATAATTGATTTTAAAATCCAGTGACTGGTATAGCCAAAGGCCTGTGTACTGTGCAGCAAGCTGAACCTAACTTCAGGGGCAAGGTCCCTAGATTCTAGAGCATTGTGGTGGAAATATTTTGCAGCTTTCAGGTTCTTACAAACTTAAAATTTAAAATGAAAGATACTAAAAATTGAATATTGTGAATATAGAGACTACTCTATGTCAGTGCTACTTTGTTTTATATGTTCTTGGGTATGCTGCAGAGCGTCAGCTTGACATTTCAGAATCAGCAGTTGATCAACTTGAACAGAGAAGTTTTTACTTCAGTTATTTTATCAGATAGTACGGGATCTCAGGGAAAGTAGCACTAAACCAGGAATTCTGCTTCTCACCTGTAGTCCCTGGAGCATGATTTAAGGATATCCTTAAAGGATATGATTTAAGCAATCTTGAAGAATCGTTGCCTGAGAGCTGAGTATTGTCCTGATCCAACATACCGATTTCAGTTCCCTGATCTAAGGACTGTTTTCTCAGTGTTATGCAGTGATGAATGAATAAAGAGGACAGGAGCAGTCCTGGAAATGGATATAGGGACACAGCTCTGATACAGATTAAGCATCCAACCACGAGGCCACTGAATCAGATTCCTGCTTGTTTCTTGGACCAACAGTTTGTGGGTTCAACATTGCACGGTGGTTTAGTTTCCACAGGCAATACAGAATGCTCCACGCTGATCTGGGTGCTAGGGCGCTGTCAAAGGATGGAAAAGGCATGAATTGTAGCGGATGAGGAGAGGTGTGTTGTATGTTGTTCTCACACCTGCTGGGCAAGTGTTTGAATACTTAGGCTGTTACTTAAATGAGAGACATCACTTCTTGGTTTGGTTGCTGTTAAAAGTTTGTCATTGTATTTTGTAAATGGCTTCCTGTCACTGTCACAGGGTACGTGCTCAGAATGCTGTCAGTGTTTTTTAGAGGTTTTAGAAAAAAAAGCATACATTTATCATAGATACCTATGTGTCTTGAATCGTGCTGAGAAAGATGCCAAGCTACTTGGTTGAGCCTGTTTTGGCAGTGCTCAGAAACACTTCTAGACTCTTAGAGGACTTTCAAGGCACCTCTATAGATGCCTGGATCAGTTTAGGACTAGGCAATTTTGCTTCTATCTGTCCTGTGTTAGGTGGCTAAGCTGCTTACGGGACATAGACCAAAGTCTATGCACACTGGAGAGTGCAGAGCAATTGCTGATGGCTGCAGAGATCTGTGCTCTTCAGCAGTGGTGGAATTTTAGAGAGAATGGAGTTACTATTTGAAGCAGAAGATCCTATTTCAGCCTTTTTTATACTTCTAGTGCAGAGTGCTATAAATAGTAGAAAAAAGAAAACTTTCTTTCATGGTTCAAAATTCTGGTGCATGCTTTGCTCCAAAACACTTCTGAGCATATTTCACTCAGCCATCTATGTGTCTGTATTAATATACTTTGAAAGTTATGGCTATAATGGATCCCCAGCTTGCTAAGTCAGAGTAGTTTTGTGTGACAGCACATATGCTTGTCAAAAAAGATTCTTTGAGTAAATCTGTTGAAGAAAATATTTTTGTAAATCTGCAAGAGCTGTAATTATATCTGAGTTACATGTAAGGATCAGAATGATTAGCCAGGAATCTAATTCTCTGTAGAGAGATGTTCAGTTCTGTGGTACACTACTTCTACGTTATATATTTAAACAAGTAAAAAAAAAAAAAAGGTTTAATACATATGTACCGTACATGTTTTCTACTATAAATTACTTTTTTTTTTTCTGAATGAGCATAGGTATCTAAAAATACCTATACTTGGTTTAATCCAGCTCCTGATCACAGTATTTGGGGGGAAGAGAGGAGGAAGTGGCACTTTACAATTTCTTCTTCAAAATTCTACAAACAACCAAGTTATCCTTAGGATACTGACACCACAAATCATGAATGGTATTTCCATTCCACAAATAAAATGGAAGTCAAGTTTCTTACTTAGAGGTACAAAGTAATGCAAAGAGTTAGATAAACCAGATTTTTTCCGACCACAAGATAACCATATAGCCTCTTTTCCTTTCATGATTCAAATACTGGTTATTATTTTGAATAGTAACCTAGTGGGTTAGCACATAAATTTTACTCAAAACAATTAATTGCCTTATTGCAAACTTTCCCAGGAAAAGCAATTTATGCAGCACTCCTTGTTTATAACATTAAACGTTTTTTTTCCACTTTAGAATTTTAATGTCACTGACTTATATATTTAAATATGAAAGGTGATTTGGAAAAGCTTACAGTCACAAAGTATTTTTCTTAAAGCTGTGGTGGGGATTTAAACTAGTCTGTTGCTTACCACAAGAGGGCATATTCAGTCACTTCGCAGTTCACGATACAGAATGAAATCCTTCCAGGCTGGTGGTGTTCTGTGCTATAGGAGAGACTTGAAATTTCATGCATAAGTTTGTTCTTTTGTGGATTGTTTCACTCATAAGGCAAGACTTAATAATTCATTGTTTGTCTGTATTGTTTTTAAACATGTGGTGCAGATTAAGTTAAGTTGATTTTTTTTCTTTCTCAGACTCTCTATTGGGCATCAGTAGAAGAGTCTCTTCCCAAGTGGGAACAGTTCCTTTTAGGAAGAGCAGAAGCTCCTGTTGGTTTTAAGAAACTGAAAACTACAAAACAGAACCTAAGCTACTCAGAAGAAGACTCACAAAATTAAACACTCTGACTTTGTTTTGTAACTTCCTGCTGAAGTGGTGCAAGATTGTCCAGGTTATATAATAAAACATATCACTAAATTGTAATGTACATTCATTATGAAATGAAAATGAGGTACATTGGAGAGTTTGCTTTTGTCTCATGCCTAACACTTTACATTTAAATAGTGTTATTTTTGCTTTAGGAGAGCTTAGACTAGCATTCCTTACAACGAGAGAAGCAATCCTTCATGAAGGGACTTTAAAATCAAAAGTGAGAAACACTGGTTAAGAAACGCACTGAAGTGATTACTTCTCAGTGTAAGAAAAGTCTTAGGTTATTTGTAACCCTCTGTTTTTCCGCATAAGTGTGAGAAGTAAAGACAAATTCATACATTATCTTTCCTCACTCTAGTCATCTGTGCTGTGTGCCTCTTTGTGGATCAAGGAGAAGGGAGGAATTCACTGTTAACAGGGGAGGCAGGCTCTTTGCGTCAGAGTAGTCCCAGTTTAGCACTAGAAATCTGTGTAAAAACCTTCATGGCAGCAGATGTAGAAAGAACACCTTGAATTTGTGCTTTTTGCTTTCCCTGATTTTTTTGCAATTGCTACTTTCGTTGCTTCTACAGCTTGCTCCAGTAACCGTTTCTGCTTTTCCCAGCCTCTTGCTGCCTACTTTATATTTCCTGTCTAATGGGTTGTTAAAGACAAGAAAAAGTAAACAAATATCTAGGCTATTTTTTGCTACTCCTAGGCTGCTCTTAGTGCTATTTTCTTTATGTTGACAATCTATAAGTGAGATCTCTTACTTAGGCATGAAAAGTTTGAAAGAAGCAAGCAGAAAGGTAGCCTGCAGCAAGTGTCAAAAAACCCAAGCGTATAGAAGTCTCGGAGATAACACTTTCTTTCTCAGCCACTGAACTGCTCCTCAGCATCCTCCTACAGAGGTGCAGTATTGGTGAGTTCTGACTGTACAGTCAGCTAACTCTATGCAGCTTTCACTATTCATGCATGTGTGCTTTTTAAAGTACCAGTTCAGTGGAAGATTCTTCTGGGTGTGTGACTTGGCCTGAAGGAACTGCACCCTTCTGAAGCAAAGGATGTCTAGGGGAAAAAAAAAATCTTTTGCATTAAGAACCTCAGCTGGAGTCTGTTAAATTTTAATCTTACACACAACATTCTCCTACCTCCCGACCTGGAAAAGGAAGGGGAAAAAACAAAAAAGACCTTTGCCAGTGTCTGAGGGTATCGATGTGTAGTAATTACTAATTTTACTAGGCTCAGAGATGCAGATTATTTTTATACTAGGGATGTTTGAAGGACTTCTTGAAACTGAGGTAGTTTTTAGCAACATTAATAAGTGTCCAGATTGCTTCAGATCTATGCACTAAAAACTGTGTTCACTTAATTACACATAATTGAATTATTCACTGATTAGCAGGTGGTGGGGAGTTCATGGTCCAGTCAGAGCTGGAGAACAGACTTCCAGCTGGAAACTATAGGAAGTCTGGGTAGCCTTGAAGGACCAACATCTGCAGCCAGTGATCTTCCTGAAAGTAGGCACTCAGTTTTGTCTGAATTTAAATTAGCTGAAGTATCACTCACACGAAAATAAATAAATAAAAACTTCATCTCTGATATAAAAATGATTTTACATTTTCAACGGGAATATTAAGAGTTCATTTAAAACTTTTCTATTGAAGTGTCCATTAAACTGATAAGTTTTTACAGAAACTGCCATCTTAGAAATATCCTGTTGAGTGGGTGTTGGTGTTTGTAACAATAACGTTGTTTTCATAATATGTGATGGCAGATTAGCACGCTTCTCTGCAGTGTTGTTAACAGTTGTAATTAAGGAATAAACAGTAAAGGGTGTCAGTCCGATGACAATTTCATCTATAGTGTCACAATACAAAATGTCACAAAATATTAGAACTGTTATATAACTACAAAAATATCAAATTAGGCTTTCATCTTACAAGCAGAGAGCTTAAAAAAACCTGGCAGAGAGACCATTGCAATTTTATACCTACTCAGTGTTCTGTCACAAAGACAACTTGGTAATATTTTCTTCTGTAAGATCACAATGTGGTACTCGGTCTGATTTAGCGGGAATGTATCTCAGACTTACAGAGCTCAAATTTAAAAAGGAAATAATTGGAGCCAGTTGAGCAGACAAGAAGGATAAAGCACACGCAGTGCCCCCCTCCCAGAAAAGGGATGGGTGAGCAGTTACTTGCTGACAAAGACTGGGACTCATCCCGGTCTTCGCATCCAAAGGGAAATCACTTAAACTAAAATCTGGGCCCCTAAGTACTTTCTACGTGTGAATAATCTGGGTCTTTATCTCTTTGGGCTCCGCCTAAACACTGGGACACAATGCAGATGCTTGCATCTCCTTGCTGCTTTTGATTTTCCCATGGAAGGAAAGCAAAGTGTGGGCTGTGGGGGCATGGCAGCTGGGTGCAGGAAGATTTTATGGTGTGCAGTGGAAAGCACCTGCAGGCAGAGTTGGTCTGGCTGCTGTGCCTCTGTTTAACTGCTGTGAAAGTGAAGACAAACGCTTTCCTTAGTCGCAAGTGTGCTTTGAAGGTAATTGTATCAAACGTTATTAGATAATCAATACTGTATTTCTGATATTTTTTGTTGTATTGGGCTGAGAGGTGAAGATGAAAATCAAATTGTCTTCTGTTCAAAGAAGGAAATTATTTTTTCCTCTGTGCTATAGTTGTAGAAGCAATAGGACAGGTAGTGCAATGAAAATTATATAGGAACATGCCCAGAAAAGCGAAATGCTGCTGAGTGAAATAAATGCAATTTTATATGACTAAAGCAGCAACGTAGTAGGGCATGGAGGCATACAGCAGAGCCGCTAAGGTAGAAGCTTGTGTCCTGATTAGTCACAGACCTTGGGGCAAGCAGCAGCAGGGTGCATAATTATGTGGTGTCTCCCGTTACATCTGTCAAGTGCACAACTTCTACTACAACTTCTACTGTGACTGAGCTAGCTTGCCACCTGCCTTTTGTATAGATACAAAATTGAGAAGGCACCTTAATGTTAGCTTAAGCGTGTTTAAACCCAAAGCAACAGAACAAAAAACTGATACCAATATGGTTTAATAGTGGCATTAAACGAGATCTTGAATGGGTATCCTTCACTGAGTCAAAGCTGTTACTTCAAAAATACAAATTCAGTGCAGTTATCCCCCACCTCGTCCCAGTTTGTTTGTTTTTAACTGTATGTAGTTTCCTACCCATTCCTGGGTGCGTGTTTTTTCCTTTATAACATAACCCGTTACTCCGTATTCTTGACTTGCTGCTTGCCCTTTTGTGCTAAAGTGTGTATGTGTGCATAAGCTGCAGTGGTCCTGCCTCTTGCTTGTCGTGCTCTCCTGGTGGGTGGGGGAAAGCAATTGAGAGAGGAGCAGTGGGGGAAATAAATGGCTTTGCCTTTATGTAAGTTAATGCTCGAGTATCTTAGAAGAAGAGCTAATTAATCACCCTTTTTTAGGTTTATGCGCAGATGAGTAACCACCGTACTAGCCTAGGAGCACAGCCTGTTCACCCATCTTGTCACCTCTACCATCACATTCCCCAGCTTTTGCTTTCTCAGTTATTCTGGCTGTGGGGGCAGTAGCAGAAGGCATGTTAGTTTTCCCTAGGATAAGAAATTTCTTACTCCACAGAATCTTTCTGAAGCCTATTAATTTCATTTGAGAGTATATATGAAATAGAAGGGCTTAGAGACACGATATTTGACACTTACTGGAGTATCCTCTTGAATGCATTTATTCGAGGTCATGTTTTCACAGGAGTTGGGAGCTAGATTAAAGATGAGTTTATGGTTCCTCCTTCCTTTTTCATTCACATTGTGTAGTCAGGGATGTAGGTGCTCAATTTGAGCTTGTTGATACTGAAAAATAAGACAAAATATTAAATGGGATGTAGTTTGAGAGGTTATGTCTGAAAGAAAACATTATTTACTCCATAATGGTAAATTTCATAATATTTTAATAGTTGTGTTCAGATACAACTTGACCTTAAATACCACCCCAAATGCAAGCTGTTTTAACATATTTGTAATGCTAAGATCTTCATTACTGTAATACTCTGTTTGCTCAAGGATTATTATCTATTGCTATAACGTGTTACGGCTCAAATAAAGCTTTGATCTTGTATTCACCGACTCCTGGATTTTGGTGTTAGATTGCACGGACAAGTTGTGTGTGAATTGGTGCTCGCTGGAGCCAAGTGTGTGGACAGCGAGTCCGCCGGTGGTAGCTGCATTGCTTAGGTGTGCTGTTTATTTTCCGTCATTTTCCTGTGACACTGATCTGAAATATTAATCTGCTGAGTGAAGATTAGAATCCCAGAAGTTTATCGCTTAAAATTGAAACGTAATAAATCCTTGGTGGATTATTTGCGCTCTTCCTATTGTTTCACAATAACCGTGTGCTAAATTGCTCCAAATACGTGATTACTAGCAAGATATGGATAGAGAGAAATTTTAAGCCCTTGCAAAGGAAATATAGGTAGGGAGAAGGGGGGGGAAGAAAGGTTATTTGGGGAATTCTCCTGCTGGGTGAGCTCTTTGTCTTTGCAGTAAATAGGGTGATTTAATTTGGGAATTTGCTACTTCTTTGAAACATGGTTGAAATAGCTCTTTAAAATGCCCTAAACTGCATCTGCGGTGTATGTTTCCTCCCAACTGCATCTTTTTCGTTTGAGTTACTTTGCATACGTTTGTCATTACTGCATACAAATAGGACGTATGATCGTTTCTTCCCATAAGTTTTATCACTAGTGATGATGATCTTAAAAATAAATGTGTGGTGTTCTTTCTCCTCTCAGTCGTATCACCTACCAGAAAGCCCTAATAGGCTACAGAACAGTGTGAGACGGTATTTACATCACACTTTTGAAACAGATTCAAGCAGAGCCAGCTGCCGTAAGATTATTTTACAAATATATTGCAAATTAATAAAAAGAAAATTTCACCGTCCTGTAAGTAAATTACAGTCTCCTTGACTAATACCTAGCTTGAAGCCCCGGTAAATTAGCACCTGCCTCACGGCGGTGCTGGGAAACGTAATTTCGGTTTCCAGCTTAGCATTTCTTTACCCATTTATGTTGCAGGTGTCCCCCGTGCTCCGAGCGGTGCCCGGCGGGAGCTGCCGGAGGCCGGGATGCTGCGGGGACAGAGCTGCTGCAGGTCGGGCTCTCGGCGTGAGGACAGCCCCAGGCTGTGTGGCAGGGAGGAAGGAGGGGGAAGAGCAACCCTCTGTCGTTTTCTGGTTTTGGGATGGGGTCGCTCTGGAGGCACAGAGCCTCACGCGGCAATAGGGGAACGCGAGGGTCGTTTTGGGGTGCTCGGGCTGGCGGCGTGAGCTGCAAACCCCACGGACTTGCAAGCGAAGTTGGACTCCTGAGAAACATTCCTAGTAGTAACCGGGAAGGTGGAAAACCTACCCGTAAATCCGCAGGGGAAAGGGGCGGTGTGTGAACGAGACGGTCGCGTCCCCCCCATCAGTTGGGAACAAGATTTGGGGTGAGCTGAACCGGCTTGAGGTGCTTTGCCCTATTTCTCGGACGCTACTTTTTGTTAAGTTTCTGGGTACGGTTGGCGTTTTCCTCTGTAATCAGCTTGCTTTTGCTGGATTCATTCAGTTACGCGATAATCCAATGTTGGTAATATCTCAATTCATTACCATAATGAATCAGAAGGAAGAGGCTGATTATAAACCAGAAAGCTTCTATTTCTGTGAAATAGCTTGGCAACTGGCGCCGGGGAGGGAGGCGGCAGGAGGGTGCCGGGCACCTCGCGGGACTTGGGGACGGGGCTCGGCTGCTCGGTGCGCAAACCCAAACCGAAACCTGGAGGGACAAACGGGCGAGATTTGGGGCCGTAGCCCTGCTCTCTGCCCTTCGCCTCCGCCTGACAAAACTTGGCAGGAGAGAAGTCAAGTTCTGTGGCTTTGGGTTTGTCATCCCGATGCTGGGCTCTGGGACCTGCCCTCCCTTTCTCCGCGCTTTGACGGCGTTTTGGTCCCGGCCCTGCCGGGGGGGAGAACTGGAGGTGCGGGAGGGAGCAGAGAGGTGCCAGGGGCTGGGGGTGCAATGTAAAGGGCCGGGGGGCGACACGGGGGGGTGACAGGCCCCAGGGGACCCCGGTGGGCGACCCACGGGGCTGACAAGCCCGGGGAGCGCGGCTGGAAGCAGGAGGAGGGCACCTGGGCTGGGGCAGGCATGTGTCAATTCAGCCGGCGTGTTGACTTAAGCGAAAGTGCTAAGCCATTCCTAAGGCTAAGTCAATACAGACTTAAGCCAAAATTGTTATTAACGAGCTCTAAGCTGATTTAAGAGCCCCCGGGCCAGCCGTGTCTACACGGGAGGGTCGGGGGCGCGGTGCCCCGGCAGGAGCCGGCCCCGCTGCGCTTCCTCCACGGGAAAACTCCCCCAAAACCCGGCCCGGCTCGGTCGCCTCGGTGTCCCCAAGCCGGGCCGGGGCCGGGACAGCCCCGGACTGTGCAAACAGCCCCGGGGGGCCGCGGGGCCGGGCTGCCCCGCTCGGCGGCAGGGGGACACGGGCACACCGCAGCGCCTGTCCCGGCCCGGCGGGGCAGTTGAGCCCCTGCGCTCCGCTCCCTCTCTCCCCCCCACCCCCCCGGCGGGGGCCTTTCTTTTCTTCCCCACCAGCTTTGAGCAGCCCTGTTTCAGATTGGCCTTTTTATGTTTGATATAAAGAATAGTTGTTGGCCAATTCCATCTTTTCAGCGCTGCTCTCCAGGCCCGGGTCCAAGCGGCTTGTCAGATGCTCATTAACTCCCCCTTTGGCTCTTTCCAGTGTGTCTCCTAAGCTCATTGTGCCAAGAACTAGCGCTTCTTTCTCTTTACACGGCTCCCTTTCTCTGCTCCATCAGGGAGACAAATTACTTTCCAAAAGGGATCGCCAGGGATGGTTTAATGAGAATTTCTCTAGGGCTGGCCGTGGAAATCAATGTAGTTAACATTCGGTGCACTTAATTGGACTTTTCTCTTCTGCCTCCTTCAAAAAAACTCTGAAGCTATCCTGTTAATCTCTCATTTGTAATCAATTGTGTTGACTAAACAAAAGTCTAGGTCGTCCTTTCTTCCTGTCCCAGACAATCCTTTGTTGCCTCTAAATGCCTCATTCTTGAGTGCTCCTGGTCGTGTAGATGGGTTCGATTGTTGACAGTTCATTATTGCGCTTTTGTCCATTTAATCTCCCTCGCTGTGTTTTGCATGTGCATGCCTTAATGAGCTCCGTTGGCAATTAACATGTTTCTAGCAGCAAACTGGTTGCTCAGACGTTTGGAGAGCGGAGTGCAGGGAAAAGGGCAACGCAGCTGCCTTTGGCTTGGTCGCTTCCCAGTGCCCGGCGCCGTGCCTGGCCCCGCCGGGACGCACCTGGGCGAGCCGGGCCGAGCCGTGCCGGGCTGAGCCGAGCCGTGCCGAGCCCCCCGTCCCCCCCTGAGCCCCCCCCGAGGCACCGGCACGGCTCAATCTGTCGTGTGCGCGGCTGCGGCGCCGGGAGAGGGGCTGCGTGCGGGTTTTGTGCTCGCAGTGAGGCTTGCTGGCAAGAGTGCTGAAGTGTGAGCAGTCGTGGACAGCAGAAACATCTTGTGAGGGAGAGGATAATTGGAGTCTCTGGCGTGTGTGTGTGTGTGTGTGTGTGTCTGACAGAGCCACCCTCCCCCGCCATCCGCCGCCTGGGTGTGTGCGGGGAGCCGGGGGGCGGGCAGGGCTCCCCCCTCCGCTCCCGGCCGGCCCGGGGAGCTCTGCCCGCCGCCCCCGGGAGGGCCGAAGGGACAAAAAACCCCCTCCAGGACCGGCCGGGGTTGCCCTTTGGAGCGCGCCTAGCTGCGCCGAGGCTCCCGCTGCCCCTCCGACAGCTCCGCAAACACCAGCGAAAACCCCGAAAAAAAAAAAAAAAAGAAAACCGCATTCTTCCTCGGCTTTCGGCCCCGTCCCGCAGCCCCGGGGGCGGGGGACGCCCCGCTGTCCCCGGGACCCTCCCGCACCCCCCGGGGGTCCCTGGCGCTGCTGCCGCCCCCCGCACGCCCCGCTCCGTCCCGGCGGCCGCTTTTTGCTTGGGGTCGAGCTGCAGCCCCTTTCCTCGGGGACGGATCAGCCCCCTCCCAGGTCCCCAACCGCGGTGACTTACGGCGACGGGGCTTGCTTATTTTTTTTTTTAATTCCTTTTTAACCCGAAACTCTCCCCAAATCTCTTTTTTTTTTTTTCCCCCCCCAACAAACGGTACCACGGTGCCGGGCTCGCTGCGCATCGCTTCCCGCGCCTCACCCGGCCCCCGAAGCGTCAAAACTCTAACTTTTGGCACCGCCAAAATCCCAAAGCCGAGCAAGGACGAAAGCCCCGCGGTGGTCTGTGGGGCCAGCCAAGCCCTCTGGGCTCCAGCGTCGCCGCCCGGTAACGAATCCCAAAAGGCGGTGCGAGGGGTCGGCTCCCGTCCGTGCGCTCGGCGGCGAGCTGCGCTTGTCCTCGCCTCCTGCCGCGGAACGAAGCGGGGAGAGGTGAGCTCCCGGCACGGCGTCCCCGGGCACTTGGGGCTCGCTCCTTCCCCTCTTCATTGGCGAGCCCGGCCCCAGCAGCACGCACGCTCCCGGCCACCCCGGTCTCGTTTCTCCGCTAGGATAATATTGTTCCTAACGACGTGGCCGGAATAGACACTTGCATATTAAAGGTAGGGGAAGGGGGGAGCCGAGAAGGGGATATTTAGTGTAATCCAAGTGCTTGATTATCCATATTCTGATCAAAAAGAGTTTCTGAGGCCTGCTGGGAGTGATTAGATTAATGTAATGCGCTTTGAAGGGTCTGTGTTTTCTCTCTTAATTTGGGTCATTACTCGGAAAGCAAGCGTGAGATCGTTTCATCTGCATGCAGGGAAGGACGGGCACTCGGGAGCGGCCGAAACACGCCGGAACGAGCCGGGCCCTTCGGGGGGGCTCCGGGCCCTTCGGGGGGCGCCCCGGCCCTCCCCGCCGCTCCTGGGGGGCCCGGGCAGCGCCGTGCCGCCCGCTCCCGGCTCGGAGCCGGGGCCGAGGAGGGAAATGAGACACCTACGAAGGGCCGGTTTATTGTCCCGGGCTAGGTTAGATATATAGATATATTCCTCACTTATTCGAGCGTACATTTAAAGTGGAGATTTACAGACACGTATAAAGAGCGCTGTCCTGGCGCCGGCCCCTCCTGCAGCTCGGGGGGCTCCTCGTATGTACAGCTGCGGCCCGGGGCCGATGGCTGCCGGCGGCTGAGCTCGCTGGGGAAGAGACAGAAGCAAAAGGCTGGCTCGGATAAATAGTGCTGGCCCGGGGAGCGGGGCCGAGAGGGGCCCTTAGCTCTGCCCGCTGCGCGCAGGGTCCCGGGGCGGCGGCGGCGGCGCGCTGGAGACGCTGTCGTGCAACTTTCGGACGTGCTTCTTTAAATCAAAGTTTCTGCAAAATCCTTTCCCGCAAGTGACGCACGTGAAGGGCTTCTTGTCGTTGTGGGTGTGCATGTGGAAAGTCAAGTTATAGATCTGGTGGAAGGCTTTGTTGCAAATCGTGCACTTGTACTGCTTCTCGCCGCTGTGGGTCAGCTTGTGGTTCTTGTAGTTGCCTGCGGGAGAGGAGAGAGGGGGACGAGGGGGTTACCCGAGGGTGCCCGGGCACACAGGTGAGGGGGGGGGCGGCAGGAAGCGGCCCCCAGCTCCCCCCCCGGCCCCCTGTCAAAGCCGCTCCGCATCACCGCGGGGCAGCGCGCAACCGGCACGGCACAAATGAGGGGCAGGGGCGGCGCGGTGACCCGCGGCAAATGGAGGGCCCGGGATTAGGACCGGGGCCCGGCACCTCTCATTTAAAAAGCATTTATAGGGCCGAGCCGCCGGCGGGCCCTGGCGATGCGGCCCGGGGCTCGGGGAGAAAGTAATTGGGAACGGCGGCGGCGGCGGCTCGGCCCGCGCCCCTCGCATCCCCCGGCCGGGCAGGGCTCGCCCCGCTTCGTCCCCATAAGGATGGGCGAGGGGACCCGACCCCGGCCCGGCCCGGCCCGGCTCGGCCCGGCTCACCTTTCTGGTGGAAGCCCTTGCCGCAGAACTCGCAGACGAAGGGCTTGTAGCCGGCGTGGATGCGGATGTGGGTGTTGAGCGTGGAGCTCCTGTTGAACGCCTTCCCGCACTGGTTGCACTTGTGGGGTTTCTCCTGCACCGGGGGGCGAGAGGCCCGTTAGGGGGCTGCGGGGAGGGGTGCAGGGGGTTGGGAAGGAGGGGTAACCGCCCCCCCCCCGAGGCCCGGCTGCCCCCCACCTACCTGCGTGTGGATGATTTTGTGCCGGCACAGGGTGCTGGCCTGGCGGAAGCCCTTCCCGCACACCTTGCAGACGAACGGCCTGGCCCCCGTGTGCACCGGCATGTGGCGGGTGAGGTTGTAGTGCGCGTTGAACACCTGCGGGAAGCGCCGGCACGGCCAGGTTAGGACCTGAGGGGGGGGGACACACCTCTCCCACCTCCCCGTATCCCCCTCCTCAGAGCCTCGTCTCCCCCCGGGAACCCTTTTCAACCCTCTTTTTACCTTGCCGCAGACCTCGCAGGTGAAGTTCTTGGGCTTGCCCTCCGCCGCCCCGCCGCCTCCCAGCTTGGCGTGGCCTTTGGGGGGGCCCCCGCGCTCCGCCGCCTCCTTCATCACCTGGTCCAGGTGGCCGGGCAGCCTCTCCTTGTGCGCCAGGGGGGGAGGCGGCGGCGGCAGCTTCTCGGCCGCCAGCCCCGCCAGCTTGGCGTTTTCCAGCAGGAAAAGCTTCTGGTGAGCGGAGAGCCCCCCCGGCGGCGGGGCGCCCAGCAGGCCGGCGGGGAAGAGCTGTCCGTGCAGCAGGTCGGCCGGGTGGTACGCGGCGTCCAGGTAATTGAAGTAGTAAAGGGAGCGGGGGGCAGCCGGCACGGCCCCCGCCTGGTGGATGACCTGCGGCTTGATGAGCCGGCCGCTGGGCTGGCCCAGGGCGAGCTCTGCCTTGCAGCACACGCCGCAGTTGGCTTTGCAGAGCCCCCCGCCGCCCCGCAGGCTGCTCTTCCACAGCTCCGAGTAGTTGAGGAGAGTCTTGGAGGGCACCTCGTAGCCCAGCGGCGGGATGGGGATCACGCAGGGCAGGGGCGAGCACAGGCTCAGCGGCTTCTTGCCCGGCTCCGGCTCCGGCCCCGGGCCGCCTTGCCTCTGCTCGAAGGCCGGCTTGGGTTCCGACGTCTTGGCCATGATCCGCTCGATGGAGAAGGCCAGGCTCTTGGAGGGGTTAGCGGCGGCGGCCCTGCCGTCGTGCCGGGGGCAGGAGGAAGGCATGACCGTCTCCAGCGACCCCGAGCTCGCCATGGCGCTGCGCCGCCCGGGGACTCGGGGTGAGCAGCCGCTCGCTCCTGCGCTCGGCTCTGCATTCCAGAAAAGCCAGGAGACAAATCAATTTAATAAGCACCTTGTTCTTCCCCCCCCTTCCTCTCCCGCCCCCCCCCCCCCCCCCCACCGGCACCCCCTCCCTATTTACATTCAAATGAACATATCCCAGAACAATGGCACGTAGGGTACCAGATTACTGCTCATTAAGCGGAACGCGCTAAAGTAACATGCGAGCTAGACCTTGTTAGTATTTAAAAGAAAAAAAAAAAAGGGGGGGGGAAGGAAAGGAAAAGGGAAAGAAAAAAAAAAAAAAAAAGAAAAGAAAACCCTCCCCCCCCAGGCATTACCACCCTGCCCAGCCCCGCCGATGGCTGCGGGAGACGCCGGGGCGGGGGGCACGGCGAGGGGCAGGGGGTCGCCGCGGGACCGGTGGCCACTCACCTACCTAGCCGTGGCTAGCGCCGGCGAGACGCATCCGAGCAGCGCGCTGCGGCCACAGTCACATTTTGACGGCAAACATCTTCCCGAGCGCCAGCTCCCCGTCTCGTACATTTAAGGCTGACATCACATGAAGTCACTCGGAGCAGAATGACACGGGGATGCCACCATGGAGCTTCCCCGAGCCCCGGCGCCGGGCTGGAGCGCGGTGGGCTGGGGCAGGGAGAGGAAGAGGAGCCCCCCCCCGCCCCCTCCACGCACAATTTCCTTCCAGTTTAAGACGCACAAATCGCTCGTGTGCGAGCTGTTTTTTTTTCTTTCTTTCTTTTTTTTTTTTTTCCCCTCTCTCTCTCCCTTCTTAAAAAGCAACTTGCAAAGCAGAGGAATCGTTTTGCATGTGGCAAATTAGAAGGCAAGTGCGATTCACAAGTTGGGTGGAAAAGAGTGCTCCAGTTCTTGCTGGGGTTAGAAGAGCCACTCGGAGTGAGCGTGAGGATTTTTTATTTTTTTTTTTTTTTAAGAAGGGGGAGAATGATTTTTTTTTTTCCTAAAGCAACTACCACGCAACCATGCTCGAGTTATTTTGGCAACCCATCTGCAATCAGCTCCGTTGCAACCGAGCTGGAAGATAATTAATAAATTGTCACTTATCTGCGAGCCTCCCCAGCATGTATAAATTAATAGCCAACCCATTAATTAGGACAGTGTATTAATGTTAATTAAACTAAGTTTAATTCCACCCCCCTCCCCTCGCAGGGTAGCTGGTGATTAGCCTTAAATAAACGCGGAGGGAGTCGAGTCCGGGGCTGGGTTTTCTTGGAAAAAAAAAAAAAAAAAAAAAAAAAAAAGGAAAGAAAATGGGGAGAAAAAAAAAAAAAAAAGGCAGCCGAGCGCTGCGATCGGGAGTTTTGCGGCTTGTCACCCCGCGAGCTGCCCGCTCCTCCGGCCGTGCGGGCGGGCGGCTCTTCCCCATCTCCCGTCCCCTTTTCATCCTTTTCGTGCCCCCCTCCGGCTCCCCCCCCCTTCTCCAAACAGGAGGCTCCGCATTATCGCGCCCGGGTGCCGGGGTTTCTCCCCTGCCTGCCTCTAATTAAAACGACTTGGTGCGGGAGGGGAGGCTTCGCAGGCAGCTCAGCTGCGGGGACGCGGTAATTGGGGGAGCCCCGTGCCCACCTGGGTTTTGGGGGGGCCCGGCCGCCGCCCCTCTCCTGGCCCCATTCACCCCGAGCAATTTTCCCCGGCGATTCAGGGCGCTCGCTCCTTTCACTCGGAGCCACTATAGCGCTGCGTGAACCTGGTTTTGTGCGTCCCTAAAATAAAGGGGAGGATTAGCCGGGGGAGGCGGGGGAGCGGAGGGTTTAAGATTGAGCCTGGCCAGAGGTAAAGCAAGCAATGAAAAGGCCCCGATATATTATTATTTTATTTTTTTTTCCGCCTCCCTAGCACGCCTAAGAAAAGTTTGGAGGAATTCGGCGGTTTTGTGCGGCGCTGACAAAGCCGCGCCTCCTCTCCCCGCCGGGGCAGCTCGCCGGCGGCTGTTTGCAGGCAGGCTTTGTCACCTGCGAACCACAACACGCTGCCGAAACTAATTTGGGAATTTGGGGGAGCCACGGAGAAGGAGGAGGGAGCAGCCCCCCCCCCCCCCCCTTTCTGCGCCGCGCTCCCACCGCAGGTGGGCTCCGGGGAGGGGGACCCCCGGCCCTCGCCATCCTCCCGGCGGGGCAGCGAGGGAACCCCCCCCGCTTTTGGGGAGCTGGAGGGGAGGCGATGCCGAGCGCACCGGCACGAAGCACACCCGGGGTTTAGGCTGCCGGAGAGCCCGGCCGAGCCGTGCCGAGCCGAGCCGTGCCGAGCCGGGCAGCGGGCAGGCGGCGGCTGGGCTCCCCGCTCGCTCCCGGGGCTCGCCGGCTTTAGCAAAGTATTTAATTAGCCTCCACAAACTTCTTTTTCCTCGCCTGCAGATTATACTGAGTGGAGGGTTGGGAACTATTTTACACCTTGCCACTCACATGTTAATTAATCTCTATCTAACCCTAATTGCAGTTTATTCAAGCACCGCTCAACAGCTCACCCACACAATAAACACTGGGGCTGCTTTTATCCATATTACTCCCCGCTCACACGTTGAGTAATTAACTCCAGTACCAACTAATAGTGCAAACAAATATTTTCTGTAAACGAGATGATTTCGGGCGGGATAAAAGAGGGCTGCGGAGCCGGGGCCGGGAGCTCGCTGCCAGCATCCCCGCGCCGCCCTCGCCCTGCCCGGGCTGCCGATGCTTGGCCCGGCTGCTTTCTGGCCCGGACCAGGGGGGTCTCGCAGACCCCCGGGAGAGGCGAGGATCCTCGGGGAGGACCCCCCAGCAGCAGCCCCAGGGCCTCCTCCTTCCCACGGCCCCGCAGGGAGCCCCCCCGTGCCCGGGTGCATCCGTGCTTTGGGCTGGCGGCTCCGAGCCGCCCGGCGGAGCTCAGGTTTTAATTGAAATCGCAGGTTTGGGCACAGCTGGGGGCTGTCTCTAGCGATCCCGCTTGTGCTGTGCCGGCAAGCGTGGTGGAAATGACTGGGTTTGGGACGGCTGCCCCAGCCGCAGCACTGCCCTGGGAGCTTCGGGATGGGGCTCTGGGAGGTTTTGGGGGGATTGGGCTGGAAGCCTTCGCCCCCCAGCTTCCCCCCCCGGCACTTGCGGCAGGGAGATGCTCCCAGGGCCGCTTTTCCCTGGCAGCACCGTGCCGCAGAGCCGCTCGCAGCACACCCGTAATCACTTCTGCAGGTTTTTCTTCATTTTTTCCCCCCAAAAAACGAGTCCGGGTGCCCGTCCCGGCAGGACTCCCCGATCCCCTGCCCCCCCCGCGTTTCCTCCCCCCATTTTTTTACCCCAGCGCCCACCTCCACCTTGGGCACAAGGCGCACCCGGCCACCCCAGCCCCAAATCCTCCCGGAGCGCTGACATCGAAAACCGGCCGGGATTCCCCTTCCGGGCCCCGACAACCGGACCCCCGACCCGGAAGGCTCCCGAGGGCCGTGCCGCAGCCCGGGGTGGGGGTTTGGGGCTGTGGGGAGGGGGCCCGGACCCTCTGCCCCCTGCCACCATCCCCGACGGGGCGGCCGGGAGCTGGGCATCCCCCCGGTGCTCAACGAAATCCCTGTCCCGCACGGGTCCCCCCATCCCCGGGTCCCCCCGGCCCTTGTAGGGGGCTCTGGGCGGCTGTGGGCCGCCGGGAGATAACTTTGGGCTCCTCCTGGTTATTTAACGTGGCAGCTGCTTAAACTCCCCAGTGGAAGCTGCCGAAAGTTGTTAGCGTTACGCTGCGGTCTCCCTCCCTCCGAAATGGTGGCTTTGATTTCTGTGCTGCTTTCTTTTGTATATCCATGTGTGTATATAAAATGCATTTTTTTTTTTTTTTTTAATAGCAGAAGTTGAGGGGCAAGCGGGCGAGCCCAGGCAGTCAGGATGGGGCTGCCTCTACAAGCCAGGGGCGGCTTCAGGAGTGGGGTCGTGGTGCTTCCTGATCTCTGGCCCCATGACCAAGGGCTCAGGGCTGGCTTGGAGCAAGGCAGCGACTGGGGCAGCCCGAGGTGTGTCTCTGCAGCTCAGTTTGCAGCCCTCAGAAACGCTCTTTTTGGACAAAACGGTGAGCAACGAAAGGGGAAACTGTGAGAGGAAGATCTGGGGTAAGGCAGGCTGTTACCTCTTTGCCTGCTTCCTCTTGAAAACCGCGGTACCTTGTGTAGCAGGGGCAGCACACAGCCTTCCCAGGCTGTCCTCCCATCCCATAGGGCCCTGAGGTCGGTGGGGTGACCCCACAGGATCCTTGGGTCGCTGGGGTGACCCCACTGCCACCACCGTGCCGCTGCAGGCTGAGGCCACCTGGGCTGGAGCAGAGGCGCCGAGTCCCTGCAGACTGTTGTTTCAGCCCGTTCACTGACTCATGCACACATCACTGCGTATACGTAGGCAGATAATTTTTTTTTAATTATTTTTTTAAGAAAAATAAAAATTGGCGTATTGAAGCACTGTACTGTGGAGCTAGGTTTTGGAGCACTGAATGGGGCCCGGAGCAAACACAGCGGGATTTTGGGCACGCAGTGGCCCAGTGTCCCTGCACGGCTCCGCTGTGTGACTCTGTCAGTGATGGCAGGGGCAGCACTGACATTTTTAACCCGTGTCTCATTTTAAGAGCCTGAAATGTTTGAAATGTAGCCGCACTGCAGGGCAACCAGTAAGGCTCCGTGGCACGAGCTGCCCGAGGAGTGCCTCGATGGCAAGCAGGCTGGTTTATGTAAGTCTAAAAACGGCACCTCCTTGCTTGCCACGTCCCTTTCTGTGCACGCAGAGTCCTGCAGAGCTGCCAAACAGAAGCAATTGAATGAACTCTTTTCTCTGCTCATTCTTCCTTCCGCAGCTCGGAGAAAGTGAGCCAGAGCCTATTCTGGTTTGCCTGTCAATAGGAATGGCAGCGGATGGCTCCGTCCCCACCAGGCTTTGTGCCCCCAAGGCGCTGCCTGCCTGCGAGGCATGGCAACCTCACCAGAGAGACCAGGTCCTGCTGCTGGACCGCTCTGGTCTGGGAGTATTCAAGAGTCAGCAGGGTCCTCATCTTACCCAAAGCCCCTCGGCCACCAAGGCAAGTGAGAAAATGCTGAAGGGGCGGCTGCTGTTCTCCCGCCTCGCTGTTGGAAGCAGCCGGTCTTCGCGTCGCAGCGATGGAGCGATGCGGTGTTTCGTTGCTGAAAACCAAACCCGAGAGATGTCCCTTCTTCCTGGTTTGAGGTGGTGTACTTCTTCGTTTTGAAAGAGTGGGAGCTCTCAAGTTTTTCTGGTTTTGTTGTGTGTTTTTTTTTTTTTTTTCTTTTCCCCCTTATTTTCTATTTAGGAGAAAAGGTGGGAGGAAGTAGAGAAGGAGAATATAATGGGGGGATGGCCTTGTTCTCACTTTCCTACTGAAAACATTTCAGAAAAAGGAGCAAAAAGCAGTGAAAATGGGTAGAAGCCCACTTCAGTTTTGCGTTCCCATTCCTTCCCTTTTTTGCTTGAAAGAAGGATGGCCAAAAAAAAAAAGTGGGACAAACCCCACGTGTTTTGAATTATTCTCTTCTTAATGAGTTAGAAAAACATCTCATTTTCAAAAGTATGTGCTTTTTCCGTGAAAAAAATCAAATGGAGGAAGAACCTTTCCAAAGCCAATAACATTTGCCATTCCCAGTCATTTTACAACTCCCCACTCAGTGTTTTGCCATTTTTCTGGCTATGCCATGGCTCATATTGTTCGATGTTTGCATTTATCTTTGCTTGAAGGACATCATTTTTGTAGACATCCTTGTTCTCTGCAGAGCAGGACTCCACGGCGGTCTGCAAGGTACCGGGGGAGCAGTGGACGGCAGCACGTCACCTCCTTCTGTCAGGACAAACCAGAGCCCCTCAATGCAATAATCTCTTTTTATTTTTTTTTCATTTTATTTTGTATTTTTATGATTTCAGCCCCAGAAGATGCGATCTGAAAGAACCACTAAAAAATCCTCCCAACGATCAGAGCCCAAACTAAAAAGCCAGACCTAGTTCTTGCAGGAAAAAAACTTCCATGCGCGACCCAAGTATTCCCTGAATGTTCAAGAACACCCACAAATTCTATAAAAATAGCTGATAATTTATTTATTTGATTTAATTATGAGCCTAGCTTGTGATTTTGGGGTGGGGACGGGGGTGGGGCTGGAGTTAGTGATGCTGAAAAAACACTTTAGAGAGAAACCCAGGCGAGTCGTCAGCTCTGCGGTGCCGGGGAGCTGCCCGGGCTCCTCCCGAAGGCACGCAGAGCTTTGTGGTGCCCACCGAGGGTCCTCAGACCCCTTGGGTGAGGAGGTGGCCACTTCTGGGTAAAGCTACATGTCTTTGGCCCCACTATCTGTGGCGGCATGCTTTTGAGGGACTGCCTCATCTGTTCCTGCTGGTTTTAGCGAGGGTGGATGCATGGCCGCGAGCATTAGCGCACTGGGCTGTGTGGCTGGATGAACCCTGGCACTGGAAGGGGGCTGTGGGACATGTTCCTGACCCTTATGGGAGGGTCTAGAGAGGGTCGGGGTGCCGTGTGCTCTGCCCCCAGCGTGTCATGGGACCAACCCCTCAGTCCTCGCTGGTTCAGCGGGATAGGAAGAAATACCAGGCTCAATATCTCATCGGCGTTCCCAGCCCTGTTCACTTCAAGCCTCCGAGCTCCTTCTCTCCTCCTTCCTTCCCCCAGGCTCTCCTGTCCAGCTGAAAGCCGGCGACAGGCCCCGACATCAGCTGCTTTCGGAGCCCCCTCTCTGCCGAAAGCGCTCCTAAACGGTGCGGCCTTTGTTCCCCCCAGCTGTCGCATCCTCCGGGATCGGCAACAAGTCCTCGCTTTGCAGACCCCGTCTTGTCAGTCCCCAGGCTGATCTGACCACCTGGTTTGTTTTTGAAGCGAGCGCTCGAGTCATAACATTTCTGTTTATTTCAACAACTGTATTCCTTGCATAGGAAATGAGCCAAGATGGTCTAAGGCGGGGAGAGCGACGCATGTCGTGGTTGTAATTGCTTTTGCTCTCCCAATATCAAATTTTACGGTATAATCAAAATCTTATTTTTGTACTACTGGACTCTGTTATTGACTTAATCTTCTTAAGTGCTCCTATTATTCCAGTGATTTCATCGTTGCATGTTGATTTTAATCTTTTGATCTCCATATTAGCTACTGCCTGCAACTAATTTGTTGCTCAGTGTTTTTCTTTGTTTTGACCTGTGAGGCATTTTCCTCATGGCACACAACTCTGCTGGCAGATTGCATATAATCTCTGCACTTTTTTTCTCCCATATTTTGCATAGTTACAACAAATGCAGATTTACAACTTGAAACGGAATATGTATCTTCTGGGGAGGCTGAGCAAAATGCCACGTAGCGCCTTCAGCTCGGGAGCCCGAATGCGCTCGACCGGAGGAAATGCCGCCGGACACAGCTCACCGGAGAGAGGTGTCGCTCAGGCTTCCGAGCCAAACAAGTTCAGAGCTGTTGGCACCTGCAGTATTTGTAGCTTAAATCACACGCAGTCAGGTACCAAACAGTTTCTGGAGGCATTGCAGGGCGAAGAGGAGGAAGGCTGGTTTTTGTGAATGGTTTAGCTGGCCTCAACTTGGCATGGTGGAGGCTCTGTTGCATCCTGACACCACGGAGCATTTTTTACAATAAAAACTGGTGGCGGTGGTGCTGGTGCAGAGTCTTGAACTTTACAGAGTGCAGGGGGTGAGATACGGCTCAGCTGTGTTTCGGTTGGCCGCTATACCAGCCCTTTTCCCTTGGTAGCTGCTGGTTTAACCTGTGCTGGTTTACTGGGGGCTTTGTTTGCTTTAGCTTCTTCTTTTAAAGCTTCAAGGAGTAATTTTTGCCTTAGGTTTGCCGTGACTTTTTTTTTTTTTTTTTTTTTTAAAAAAGAACACAGACTGAACACTGACAAAATCATCTTTGCTTTGCTGCATGCCTATTTATGCTTCTGAAACCAAATTGTCTCCTAATATTTTTGACGTTTTGGTCACCAGAGAGGCAGAAAAGCAATTTCTAAGATGCCTATGGGCCAGGAGACATGCTTTACAGCAGAGGGGAAAGAATCTGTTAGTTGCTGAGATATAAAACAAATTGGATGAACAGCTGCTGACACTTGTCAGTCAAATAGTTGATAGCATTTTCAGTCTCCATGCCACATGCTTTAAGTAAGTCTGTCAAAAAAAGGATATTTTCGCTGGACTTCCCTGTAAATATGAGAGAAGTTTTGGCCTGATCTATCATTTAAAATTTTGCTGGCAGAGGAATGAAATTTTCCTCTTTTCCCCAAACTGATTGACATAACTGTACTGGCAGATCCTTCATCTAGGTGCAGTTGTACTGGCAGGAAGTCCTTTGACTGTTGGAGCTCGTTCCACTGCAGCAGCGGGTTGAAGTGAAACCGGCAGCAGCTTCAGCAGAGGAGACCTTTGCGTCGCCTCGGCAGGGTTTGCCAGGGTGCTCCCAGCCACCAGCAAACCCTTTCAGAAGCTGCCCGAGGTGTAGCTTTGCCCTACACAAGCCCGAGCCCCATCCAAAGGATATTACGTGGCTGAGGGGGCTTTAAACCCGGATTTGTGTTGTTCAGGCAGCACCAGACCATTTGGGGTGATTCCTGCAGGATTTAACCAAGAGGGCACTCGGTGCTCCCGGTGCAGCACCCATAGGGGATGGGGTCGGGCTGCCAGCACCACGTAACCATCTGCAGGGGGGCTGGGGGTGCACCAGGCTCCTTCTCTTGCCTTCATGCTGCAGGACTGGGAGGTTCAATCCTGCCTTGCAGCTTCGCTCGTGCACGAGTTCTTCACACCAAAGTTTGTAACTCGACGCTCATTTGGGTCCAAACTCCCTGAAAGAAACGATCTGCCTAATGCTGCCTCTCTTAGGACACGCGGTCAGGCCTGGCAGAGCCTCAGGGCTGTTACGGAGTCCCTGAGCTGCTTCGCTGGGGTCTGAGGCCACGTGAAAAGCTGTCACGGGCTGCAGGGTCGCTGCTGCTGGCGGGGAAACTCCGAGGAGCGCGGCCGTCCCCGCCGCTGCAGGGCGGCACCTCGGCGTGCTGGTGGTGCGCCGCCAGGGCTCAGCTCCCGAAGGCTGCGCCCACACGGCTTCATTCAAAAAACTGAGCAGGGCTCACTATTTTGAAAGGTGGCAGGTGGAAGTGGGCTGTGTTTTCACCCAATAAATATTTCATGTTAAAAAAAAAAAAAAAAAAAAAAAAGGGGAGCCTGTTCCAGAGCGGAGTCAAGCTGTTTCTCTAGCTCTGCTCTGCCTGACGGGGAGCGGAGCTACAAATTTGGGTTTTCCTCGGTGCTTTTTTGCTCCCAGCCTGGTGCCCACCCCAGCTGAGGCTTTCCCGGTGCCCTCCTCTTGGAGGTGTTGCAGGTCGTATCAGTGTCTGGGGCAGGAGAGGAAGACAAGGACATGAGCGTGCATATGCATAGCTCAGGAGCCTGGCTTCTGGTTGTGGCTGCAAGCACAGAGATGTCAGGATATAGGAATTCTTTATATATGTCCCACCGACAGGCCTGCAGAGGCACCTCCCCTGATCTCAGAGGACATAAGTCTGCCTAAACCATTCAATTGCTGCCTCCATTCCTCTGGGGCCTTAGGACCAAGCACTTGCACAGCTATAGGGTGGGGAAGAGCTGTGTCGGTGGCCACATTTCTGCCGAGGTCCCCAGAGGCTCCTCTCCCTGTCAGTGCTTCTGCCTACCAGCACCGTGGGCTGAGACAGGAACCAAGATGTGATCTGCAAGGTTACAGTAAGGGTTTGTAGCTTGCCTGTGCCCGTGCATCAAGTGGCTTACACGATATAAAGGGTGCTGAATGTGCCCACCACCCGCACCTAGAGCACAGCCCGCTGATGCCCCCGTCCCCAGGGTGGGCTCGGCTCACCACGGGTACACAGTGGGGCTGCAGGGCACCTCCAGAGCCAGGGGATGAACTATCAGGGAGAGAAGGGTCCCCAAATCCGGCACTGCAGGTGACTGAGCTCCCAGCTCCGCAGCCATTCTGGGACCCAGCACCCCACCCGGGCTGTTCCCAGAGCCCCCCCTTCCTTCCATTCCTCCCTTGGCTTCTTTGGGAGAAGACAAAATAAAACTGAAGCCTTTTTTTTTGCAGAAGGCAAGCGTCGGGTAAGGCTAATTGCTGTGTAATAACGGGGCTGTACCGGAGCAGGCCATCAATTAGATGCCCAAGGCCAGCTGACAGGGTGCAGTCCCAGACAGCGGTGGAAACGAGTGGGGTGGTGACAGCCCACGTGCCCTTGTACCTGGGGAATGTAGGGTCCAGGCCCAGCCTGACCTCTGGGAACAAGTCTGGAAACCAGCTTCTAAATTAATAAACTGTAAAAACACCCATGAGAAAAGAAAATGCCTTTATTCTGAGAGGTGGGGGCTCTTACATCTCAGCTTGTAATTTCTTTTTTTTTTTTTCTAAGGCAGACATAAAAAGACTCCATAATTTATTCTTAGGACATCTGAATAGTTATTTATTGAGAAGCCACAGTTCTCACACTTTTACAACTGTCGGCTTGTATAAGGCAAAAAAAGCAAGATGGATCACTATTTTACACAGAAAGTAAAAGCTCTGGAAGGGGGACTGATGGACATGCAGTTACCGGTCAAAATGCAATGTACATGACATATATAAAAACCATTGTGAAACAGAGGAATTGTAAATTATGGTTACAATCTACCGAAATAAATATTCAATATATTATTATAAACACATTTGTATAGTCTAAGATTGTAATTAAAGTTGTCTTTGTACATACACGGTTATTGGAAATTTGAACAAAAATGTAACATTTAGAGGAGCAAACGTCAACATAAAACAACTGCTTTGGACTTGTAATGTGGCATGATATATCCATAATGATAGGATTAATCTGGTGTGGCAATTAGAATGACTAATCCTCTGGGATGTAGCCTCTATGGAGTTAACTGCATATTGAAGGGAAGAGCCTGATATATTAACAGGGATGCAGAATGATTCAAACGGCTGTCTGGGTTTGTTTGTTTTCTGTTTTTTAAATGAACAGAGAGAACAAAAAAATCATTTGTAATTGCCTCGTTTTTCTTTTAAAAACAAAGCTGTTTTTTTAATTAATTTTAAGCAGTTGGCATCCACAGAAGAGAAACAAAGAAATGAAAGGACTCGATTCACTCATCTTCACAACAATTTACCATCAATGTATATACAGTACATTAATGAAGCATTGTTTAAACTTTAATTATAACAGGGACACACCTAGTATGTTTTCTATGTAGTTCTCCAGTAACAGTATTAAACAACGGTGCTCCATATTGCTTATGAACATATAGATATGAAACCAGGAAACCAATGAATCAAAGAGAGGTGCTAACCTTATTACCACACAGCTAACATGGCATTTGTATTGGTAAACTTCTCATGGGCGTTTAGAGCTGACAGAAAAATTCCTAATGTGGCTAACTGAGTTACAGACGAGGTACATGCACGGACACCAGGCGAGCCCCGGGCGGTCCTGCAGGCCAGCTCCCCTAGTCGTCCTCTTCATCCTCCTCATCGCTGTCCTTCATGGTGATGCCCTGGAGCCCTCCGCCCTCGCTGACCGACGCCGTGGCCTCCTCTACCGTCAGCCGGTTCCGAATGGTCTCGTAGGTTTTGCTGTTCAGGGTGGAGTCCAGCACGCCTTGCAATCGGAAATCCCGGTACGTTTTCTAAAGCAGGGGGAAGGAGGAGACAGCAGAGAGGTCAAGGCTGGTTTGGGAGCCACTCACAGAAGAGGCTGGGGTGCCAAGGAAATCCCAGCCCCACTGGGCACAGCGCAGAGCCTCTGTGCAGTAGCAGGGGTTCCTCTAGGGCGACCATGACCCCCCTCAGAGCAACAAATTGTGTCTGTCTGACAGCCCTGCCTTTGTGGGACCTGCAGGTGGGCTGGCTGCAGGGCTGCACAGGGGCTTCAGAGCAGTGAGGACCAGAGAGAGCTTTAAAAAACGTATGCTGGGGTCTAAAAGCACATCCAAGCAGCAGGGTGAGGCTCTATTGGACTCACTTTCCTGGCTTTAGATGCATTCATCTGCCTGCAAGCGAAGTTATTTTTCTTCACGCAGCAGAATGCCTATCGCCTGTAGCTGCGGACGTGATTACACGTTCCTGGAACGCTCTGTGTTAAATAATCCTACCTACAGGATTGGGATTAAATACGCTAAGTCCGGGATACGGGAGAAAATTGTTCATGTATAAAGATAAGCACATGGCATGTATTTCTTAAATCTCTTTTTCTTCACCTGATTCTGAAACTGGAGTTACATTTCCACAGCTAGCTGTACTTCCCTTGTTATCACGGTTAATTTCCTTGCATGTGAATTTATGTTTAAAAACTTCTCGACTCTGTGTGATAAAACTCTGGTCCCGTAGTTCATGTAATTGTGCTCTGTGCTCTGCATGGGAACTATTTACTGTTCTACTGTTTCAGAGAGTCATTGGATTTGTTGTAGCTGCTTCTGAAAGTAATATTGTTTTAAATAAAGCACAAGGAAGAAAGCTTTCCTCAGCTAGCTGACAAGTAGAAATAATTTGCCTGTGCCTGTTGTTTTCAGTTATGAAAAGCACATTTAATACATTTCAGTTTTAATTTATTCATGCCTTCAATGTGTTCACTGCGCACAAGACCATAAACATTATAAAATACTAGACAAAAAAGCATTAGATAGAACCTAAAATGATCAAAAATATATTTACCCCCTTCTGTGATCTTATTATTTCATGTAAACCACTGTGATTTCACACTGAAATAATTATCATTAGTCCAAGGCACGCACACACACACATATACACATACACGTGCACTCGTGGAAAAAAACGTTACTTTCAGGGTATGTTATCTCACCTTTGGGATCTCTTAGAGTTGATTATACACACCCATTGTAAAGGAAACAACTTCAATTAACTACGAGAACAATCCTCATTTGCATTCTGATGATAATCACAAGCCAGAGCTGGGCTTAAATATTTCTAGTAAAACAGTGCTAAAAAACTTCTGGTTTGATTTAACCCATTTTAACACGAGTTCATGGGTGTGATCGACCATAAAAAGGCTAATTTTGGCGTGCTTATTGTACAGGTAGGGCTGAATAAACAATATTTCCCCTTTTTTTCAGGCAGGTAGTTACTTTCTTATTTACACATGTACTTTGCACCTCTGTGCATTTTAAGTTCCTGTTTACCCATCTGATAAAAATCTTCATTTCGAAGCATCTCGGTGAAGGGCTGAATTTATTTGCCTAGGAGGACACGCCGCACACATGCACTTGCCCCTCTCAGCAGCAAGGCGTTCGCGAAAAACCCGGCGGGCGATTACCTTGACTATCCTAATGAGGGTTTTCAGCTGGTAGATGTGAAGCTGCAGGTCCATGCGGTCCGTCAGCCAGGTGCAGACGACATTCATCGAGCTGGTGTACCATTGCTGAAAGAGAGACAGGACTTCTCCAGCAACCACGTTACGTGCGCGCACCGTGCCCTGCACACGCCGGCATGCGGCGGGACCAAGCTGCCCCTCGGTAATGGGACGTGGCAGGCTTCGGGGGGGAGGCCAGCACCCTCTTTTACGCAGAATTTCCATGCACGAGCCTCTAACTTTTCACAACGACAGCAATCTTACTCGGAGGGGTCCCGGCCACCGGCGGCGCCGCCAGGTTTTTGTAATCCTGTTTTGCCATTGACTTGACTTGGCAGCCGTGGCGGGAGTTTTGGCCCGGTCCAGCTTTTAACCCGTTCCCCGCCCCAGCGAGAGCACAGCCCTGCCTTTAGCACCACACTCGAACTACTTACCGGCTTGAAATCAAACACGACCGGCCACGGGGAGAGTCTGCTTCGGGGCAAGGGTTGGCTGCGGGTGAGGATGCGCAGGCGTGAGCACCCACGGGCACCGCGCTGCGCGGGAAACGCTTTGGTTTCAACCTCGCAGTTAGGAAAAGATGGAAAAGCAGCAAGCGAATGAGCTCGTTGCAAGCTGCCGAATTCGCAGGGCCCCTCCAGGGGCTAGAAATTTTGCTGCTTGCCTGTGAAAAAGGCTTGCAGCTGTGTGGCAGCAGACTGCCAGCCCTGCAGCGCAGGAAGGCTCCGGCGGGCTGCGGATCAGCGCCCTGCTCACGCAGGGCTGGCACTGCACGTCTGACGCCACGGAGCGAGGAGCGAGCCCTCGAGAGAGGCAGAAGCAGGGGCTGCGTGCGGCGGGGGATCACAAAACCTCCCCGCTGCACTCAGCACCACGGCCGAATCCCGAGTGGGTCCAGAACCCCATCGCGGGCTCAGGCTCTGTGCACAGGCACAGCATCTCGCTTGGTCGCTCTGGTTTACTCTTACACATGCACAGAGCAAAACCTGTGCTGCACAGCTGCGGAAATTTATCTAGAACCAGTTAAAGGGAAAAAACAGCCCACAGATCAATTTATAAAAACGCTGATCGAGCCCCATCCAGGTTAGTCTGCAACACAGCTTCCTCCCAGCAAGACTAAAACATTGCATCTGTCAAACTCAGGTATTTTTCCTCTCTCCACCACTCCTTTTTTTCCTGGGCACCAGCATTTGCCATCCAAGCACACGAGCTGACACAAGGCTGAGTGAGGCAAACCCACGTGTCCGAGCTAATGGCACACAGCGTAACACCAACGGGGGCTCAGCACAGATTACCCGACCATAAGGCAACACAGCCAGGGGCTGCTGCCCTCCAGCAGGACCCCGCACGCTGTCTGGGGAAGGGTTTAACCCCACTGTGGTACTTCATGGTGTAACAGCAGCGTGCCTTATCAGCCTATGGCATTACCAAGGGTATTGCAGTGGTATAGGACCTGGTCATTGTGAATGGTCACGATGATAAATCAGTATTAATCTCTTATTGCTACAAATGCTGTTCTAACTGTGCCCAGGCACGGCAGGCCAAATGAAACCTAAATAAAACACGGGACCTGGAGACCCAGAGGAAGCAGCCGCTGCTGTTTGCTGCTTGGTGCTCAGGGGGCTGCACCCCTGGGCACAGTGGGACAGAGTGAGGCCACATGTCCCTGGAGGGAGAGCTGCAGGGCTGAGCTTGGGACCAGCAGAAGAGCAACACCGAGGGCTCCTGCGTCCCACAGCCCCTTTCCAGAAGTCCATGAACTTCACTGTGTGGCTGGGGAGGGAGAGGAGGGCAGCTCCTCTTGTCTCCTGGCTGCTGGGAGGATGACAGCAGAAGGCCGGGCGGCCTCTGCCAGTAATCGCTGCAGCCAGTTCTGGGTCAAGGGACAATTCAGTGAAGATGCCCCTCTACTGCCAGCTCTAGAATAAGTTCCAGATCTTAATAAAATGAAGGAAATAAAGGGATGGAAGAGTCACCAAGTAAATGGCAAGTGGTGATCTTGTGCTTGAGGCTTACACCTTGTGCAACTTGTGGCAGAGACTGGCCCCTCACCTCCAGGACGGAGGTTTGGCAAGAGCTAAGAGTGCAAACAAAACTAATTTGGACAGGAAAGGAGCTCTGTCAGTGACAGAAATCAAGCTCGGCTATGGTTAGCTGTCCCCTGGCCAAAAGAGCAGCCAGGAAGGCCCAGTGGGATCCTGTGCTAGGCCAACTGCTCCAGGTGGCCAGCCAGGAGGGTCACAAAGGGACTGCCTGGGGTCTTTAAATCAAAATCCACAGAGGAATAAAGCAAAGGTATGTTGCAGGCCCTCTCCCTTCCACTGCTGCCTCTCATCTTCCATGAAATGTCCTGCTTCTGGGTGCCTCTGCCTCCCCTGGCTGAGTGAGACGAGGGCTGGGCCTGCCAGCCCTGCGCCGTGCACACCTGCACTGCTTTACTACAGATACAAAATAGAAATAACACTTTCTGCCCAGAGGTTATCAGCAAGGTGACATTGCAATGGTCATGCCGTGGCCTGTGCCCACTTCAGCAGGGCCAAGGGAAGGCACCTGAGGGAGCTGCTCGCACACAGCAGCGCCACAGCAGCACGTCCCGTAACTCCCATCAGCCCTAATAATGTCCAGCTGCCTTTTAATGAGCACACACAATTCTGCCGCTGTGAGACCTTCAGCTTCAGCTAAATTAAACGTTTGGTTGTGTTTCTGGTAGCTGAACTGTGGGGAGATGGGCTCAGCCGCTTTGGGACCGTGGAAGGAGCGCTGCTCCTCCCCAGGGCTAAGTTACTCCAAAGACTTTCTGCTTCATGAAAAAAAGAAAAAAAAAAAAAAAAAGACAAAGTGTAATTCATTGATCTTGATACACAAAACCGTCACGTCACTTCATAGAGCACACACCAACTGCTGAATTTCAGCCCTGCATATTCATAAAAATAAGTTAGCCCATAAATTAAATGTTCCCTTTAGCTAGCACTAGTGTTGATGTGCTATAAGACGCACGAGCCCTCTGATTCATGACTAACCCACCAAAGAGGATAACATTTGCATATGATTATATTATTAAAAAAAAACAACAACAAAGCCAAATGCTCCCGAATGGGAACGTGATCGCTTCAGACAAAAGAGCGCGGCGCGGTCCTGGCGTGACACCGGGCGGCTCTGCCCTTCCCAAAAGGGCCAAGGGGTTCCTCGGGGCTTGTCCCCATGCACGAGGTGCAGCAGGCAGGGCCCAAACGTGCCCACAGGCTGTGCCACGGGGCCACAACACATCTCAGGCACATTTCTGGAGTCTGAGCGCCAGCTGAGCTGTGGCACGGGCACACTAAACTAGCTAATAGAGAGGCAAATGTATTTTCTCAAAACTCATCACACCTGGTTATAAAGAACCTCAGCACTGCTCCCAGCTCCACGGACCCCAGCTTCACATATTGCTCCCCGCCATGCACACATTACTGAGGGCACCTCACATCCCTCCCGGCCACCCACGGATAATCTGAACTCACTCAAAGGGCCCGGGGCAAGGGATAGCACAGCATGACCTGGGTAACAGCTGGGGAAATGCACACAAAGCACTTAGGATGGCATCAGAGCCCAGGAACAGTAAGCAGGCACCCTATTTGCACAGCTAGGGATGAAATTCCTCTTTGCTGCTGCTCACCTGGGGGGACGAGGTGGCCATGGGCAGCTGGGATGCTCCTGGACAGGCCTTAGAGGAGCAGAAGCACACCATGGGGCTGGGTTGAGGGCTGCCCATGCCATGCCCCAACCAGAGCCATAGGCTGGCTCATTCTTTTTTTCTTTTCTTTCTTTTTTTTTTTTTTTTTTCCTTTCCCCTTTCTTGAATGCAAATGCATGATCAATAAGTTGCTGAAATAGCAAGTTTATCTCTGAATATATAAATTGCAAAAATTGATATGAATAAATCTTCAAGTAACACACTGAGTGTGGCACATTTCAAAGAAAAAAAAAAAAAAAACACAAAACACCCAAAACCAAACCCACCAACAAAAAAAAAACCCCGTGCTGGGTTCCTGCGCTTTCCGGGAGGTGGTGTCATTACACATACCCAGGAACATCTGCAAACCCCCGTCTTCTTTGGTGCGAGCTGAATGGAAGCCTGACCTCCTGTTCCTTGCCATGAACCTGGAGTTCACACTCATATTTTCCATGTTACAGGAAGCCGCAGCTCACCCCAGGGGTGCTGCAAACAGAATCTCGTAAGCCAGATGCAACACTGCTTCTTAAGGCACCTGAAGGAGCTGTGCTCTGCATTCAAAAGCTTACATACTAGTAGCTTAAGGTCACTTCAGCTTTTGTAAAGAGCGGGACAAAACCAGGAATGCTTATAGGGCTGGGTTGTCAGCAGGGTAGCAGAGGGATTACAAGGAACCTGTGACTCTGCCTCTTTCTGCCTTTACTGGTAGTTTTTTTGTGTGTGAACAAGTGCCATACAACAGATTGAGGCTGGTATAAAGGCCTGGGACTGTGCAAGAGCACCCCGCTGAGCCTCAGCTGTGCTTGCAATTAGCAATAGGCATGAAATGATTATTGTTGTGGTGGCTGATGGCAATCTGAAGTGACAAGTTTTATGGGGGAAGTTGTAGTAGGGATGTTCAGCAAGTTTCTGCAAACCATTAATCGAAGGCTGCTGCACGGTTTAGTCAAAGCTATTTTATGTCACTGCAAAGGTCTCCCAAGGATGCTGAAAGAATATTTTGCTGTTCTCAGTGCCTCGGAATGGAGTTTTTCTAGGTCAGGGATTCTTTACTGCCCTATTTAGTGTCAAAAATACCCATTTGCCTCAAATTAGCAGAAAGCTTGTAGTTAAGGGCTGGAGATTAGGCATACAAAATTACTCAGCAGGTGACTGCTGGGTGGATTTGGGGGTTGAGAAGTCTTTAAAACTGACTACAAGACATTATATACTTCTGACAAAAGAACATAGTAATCCTACCTGCTTGCTTTAACCACTGTTGTTTGTCTATTATGATGTGCTTTAATGCCCATAAGAGCAAAACTACTGGTGATACTACTCAATTACCATAGTAACTCTCCCCTGTGACCTCTCATTTCAGCCCTCGCTTTCCAACCAGAACCAATCCAAGCAGGGCAAATCTATTTAAAACTGTGACACACACGGCACAAGGGAACTCCGAACGCCGGCTGGCTCCCTCTCTTTGTCTGGGACACCGGCTTGTTTTGAAACGCTGAAAGGGAGCTTTGAAATGAAGCCTTGAATCCAAGGTGTTTCGAGGTACGTGGCTTGGTGCTGGGAGGCCGCCTCTGCTGCAGCCCCAGTCCGGCCAGCACGGGGCAGGGGGAGGAGAGAGAGATCTGTGTGATCCTATGGGCCTCATTTCCCCAAGGAAAGCTCAGTCTGCTCTCAGGCAAGAGCCCTTTCTCAAAGTGACTTGATGGGAAAAGAAAAAAAGTAAAGTAGAAGCCACCAAACCTCATGCCCCCAGCCCACAGGCCAGCAGTGTGGCTGGGACGTGTGGTGGGGCTGCACCTACAGCTGCTGGCACACGACAGCTCACCGAGCTGTGTCCATCCCGAGTCCAGGAGGCTCTGGGATCAAATCTAGGATTTGGTGATGTCCAGGGATCAGCTTAGCTTGCACACACGGTTGCCAGCTTTGCAGTGTCCTGTGTGCCTCACAGCCGAGCTGCTCTGGCAAGGTCTGCCCCTGTAGCATGTCCCCCGCTCACACTCAGCCTCGCTGGCACACACGGAGCTGCCCGCAGGCCTGACATCCAGAGCTCAGGCTGCTTGACAGCAGCACTGAAGGACCTCTCCTGTCCCTCTGGACTTGTGTGACCACCAGGGCTTTCCTCTCCACCTTCCCTCAATGGCTTTGAGGCAGTTGCAGTCATTGCAATCCTAAAAACCTGGGAATGACAGCAAGGAAGAAGTGCAGAGACTCCCGGCCAATAGTTTCCTCCTCCTTTCTTTAAAAAAGGAGAGGCCAAACCTCACCATACACTACAGAGCACACAATCCTGACTTGAGAGCCTCCCAAAAACTTGCTGAGATGCCACAAGAGGATGACAGCAGTGGCCAGCCCCGTGCTAACAAGGTCCGTGATGGCCCCACAGGCACAGCCCCGCGGCTCGGAGATGGGCACAGCCCTTCTGCCACGCGAGGAAGGAGGGAGAGGCACATTTCTCCCCGGCAAACATGTTTTCTGGATGGAAAGCTGAGACCTGCCCACACAGCGGTCCCTGCCACACTTGTTCATGAACTTCTCTTTCCACAGCTCAAGGAAAACCACGCTCTGCTCCGGGCATCGCTACACGCCGTCTGCGAGGAGACCCCTGAGCCTGCTCCTCCATGAGGCAGGCCAAAATTTTGGCTACAAAACCTGCTCTGGCACTGAATGAGCCCCACAGGCTCAGTGCATCCATCTGAGTCACATCCTGCCCATGTCAGTAACAAACCAGGGACTGTCCTGACATGGAGGTGCTGAGGATTTGGCCCACTCTGCCACGTCTTGTAGGGCCAAGGCTCAGGGACGCCGCCGGGTGCGCCCGGCCTTCCCCAAGCGAGGGCATCAGCACGGCCCCGCCGCGCTACGGGCACGAAGTTTGGCGGCACACAGCTAAACAGAAAATACGCCATGAGTTAATATCACGGGCATTGATCAGCTAGTCTTACAATTAATGCTTCCAATAAAAAAAAAAAAAAAAAGCTCCCCCTTTTTATTCAACAGAATAAGAAATTAAACACTTGTGGGCTCATTCTAAAGAATGAATGAAATTGAATAAGCTACCTAGCACTTGAGATTCCCAGCGAGTGCTTGAATAGAGCAAACCTCCTGAGTTGAATGGATTGCCTTTTGGGACCAATTTGTCTCTTTTCACTCTTTATTCCTCCTTTTTTGCTGACAGATGTACAAAGGCGGAACTGCGCTGTGCAGCTTAGCTACATGCACCCACAGCAGCTGTCACTTTTGTCGAGCAAGTTAATCAAGCAAATGCCACCATATCCCACTTTCTATAAGGAACAACATGTTATAGACAGTAGTCTTGGGAGACGGGGAGGGAGGGAGAGAGACTTTATTTTAACTTTGAGTAGCTGTTTTTTTTTTTTTCCCCCTCTGTGTGTAAAAAAAAAAAAAAAAAAAAAAAGGCAGCCAAACCTGGTAGCACAAGCTGACACTTTTGTTTTCCCGGAGAACAAATATTTAATATGATTTTAACTCTAATTTGTACTACGGGGAGAGCTGTCCGGTTTTAATTAAATTTAAGGGACTTAGGGAACGCGGTTGAAAAAGAAATGGAAGCTTTTTGTTTGTGTTAACGCTTGTTGATAATAATATATTGATTGTCAATCGCTAAGCCCAAAAGATTAGTGGAGCAAATACTATTATCTGAATGCCACAAGTGAAGTGCGAGCTTCCCTTCCCTGCTTGTCCCTTTGTGCGGCAGTTTGAATCGCGGCTTGTTATTTATACATTTTCTTTGATAAAACCAACTTGTGTGGCTGATTTTTTTTTTTGAAACCCTGCCTCATTAAGTGCATAATGGCATTTACGTGTGGGGCTTTCTGCTTTTTAGCCCGTCAGGCTTAAGCTGATATTCCTCTCTCACGAGCGTGTTTCAAAACTTGGGATGCTCGCAAACAATCGGGGACGCAGCAATATTGCAGCTATCAGCTGCTCTCCTGCCACTGCCACGGGCTCCAAAAGAGCAGAACATTATCTGCAGGGCGTAAATAAACAAGCAGGTACCTTCCCACTACGCCTGACCATAATGGGGCTGCTCGCTGGGTAGTTTTTCTGTCGCAGGCAAGGCTTTAAGTGGGCACACTTTGGGAAGTGTGCCTTCCCGTGCCGCTCTGCCGAAGGCACAAAGCGCAGCCCCGAGAGGTCTGCTGGCAGCCCGCTCTGCTCCCTCGAATCCCCAGACTTCAGAAAGCATCTTTTCTTTCAGAAAATAAATCTAAGTTTTGGTAACAGACTGCGTCGTGCTGATTTAACGTCCCCGGAGGGTCTTTGGTGGGGTTTGTTTGGGCACAGTACGCATAGGGCAGAAGGGTTTGGGGTACGTGAGCTCCCCAACACACTCTGGACCCGAGACCCCCATGAGCAGATCCTCTCATCAGCACTGCTCTGGCATGGCTCAGTGTACGGGGGGTAAATGGGCCTCACGGGGGCAACATGCCTCCTATTTTCTGCATCAAAGCTCCCTATATTAAACTCCACATTAAATTCTAGAGGTCTAGAAAAGTGCTAACAATTTAATTAAAATCCCTTGAAACCCCAGGATCTTAAAAAAAAACATATATATATATACACACACATACATTACTTTATTCTATTAAAACCTCATGGATGTGTCTGGAGTGCCCCAGGTCAGGATCACACTGAGCTGTTACCGAAATAAACGGCTGTACATTTTTTCCAGTGTGACAGACTTCCACTCTGGCCCCGGATTTGTCGTGTCCCTGTACTGGTATCAGTACGGGCGCACGCAGCGTACTGAGCATCCGCCCAGCCCTGTGATTTCTGGATGCCTTTTACTCTATACTATATTTGTTAACCGTGAAATTTCATTCACATTGACAACGTAGCTATACGAGGGAGTTACAAAGTCAAAGGGGCTCGATATTAAAATAATCTGTAGTATTATTTAATAATGTCACAGTCCCAGCGTTGCATAATAGGGTTAAGCTGCTAGCCAGAGCGCCTCATCATCTGTCTAGGATGCAAATGGCATCACCGAATTACATTATCTTTTCTTTTTTTTTTTTTTTCCCCTTTCTCTTCCCAAAAATAAACCACAAAAAAACTTTGAATCGCGTAAGAGCTCTGCCTTCAAACAGAGAAGAGAATTCAGAATGAAAGCAGACCCGGGCGCGCCGAAGTGCCGCACGCTTTTTGCAGTACATATGGTACCTGCGCTCACCCACTGCTCGGGGATGGCAGCCCCAGGCTGGCGCTTCACCCTCAGCTGGTGCCACGCCGGGTGCGAAGGGGCTCGGGCACGGCCGTGCCATGGGGGCCGGGGTGCGGGTCAGCCCCTCGTGGGTACGGCTTCAGACTGCACACAACTCATCCTGCGTGCTGCTCGCCGCCAATTTCTCCTCGCTCCTAACCCTGAAGCATTTTATTCCTTTCTGGGGAGGGAGAAAGAGGATGGGGCATCTGTGTTGCCAGCGGGACCAGGGTCTCCATCAGAGAAACAAGCCCAGGGATGACACCTCTCGAGCTCCCTGCACTCGGTGCCGTGCAGCACCAGGTAACCCCAGACGTGCTCTGCACAGCCACAACCCCACGCACCCGGCTGGCTGAGGGGCTGCTTGCTCTGAACACCAGCACTTCATGCTAGGTTCGCCCATGGCAGCTCTGCACCCAGCCTGAGCTACCAAGGGACCAGCAGACAGCTGCAGCTGGGGATATATTGCTCTTCCAGAGCAGCCCCGTGCCTGCATGCATAGGACCGGCTCTAAGGGGACCCACCTCCACCGGCTCCAGGTGTGGGGCTGGCACTGGGGTCCTTGGTTCCCCCTCTGCAGCAGCGTGCCCCGCACTCGCTGCAGAGCTGTCAGCCAAAACCCCAAACCTGCTGCTCTCCAGGACACTGCAGACCTCAGTTTTCCTAAATAAAAGAGCTTCTGCTGAAAAGTGTCAAAAGCAATGCAAAGCCACTTCTGTACGGATGCCTGTGCTCAAATACTTTTTTTAACCTGTAAAATATTCTCTGCTTATTTCCATTTTTCAAAAAAGAAATGAAGTTGACATGTTAAAATCCAGGTTTCTATATAAAGAAGCGCGGTATAACACCGTATCCACACAGTGTGCTGCTTTTTTTCTGTCCTGATTGCAGGGCCTTGGGAGTGCAATGCTATCCCTGTGCCGCTGCGTGCAGGGCTGATCAACAAGGTGCACTCCGGTCCTAAAATGGAGTATTTTAATTACACCTGTTATTAGGTCGAATCAGAAGCCGTCCCAAAGTGGGATGTGGGAAACTTCAGCTGGCTCCTTCACAGCCTGCAAACTCCCCAGAGCAGCAAGTGGCTGCCCGGGTATCTCAGCCCTGGAGGTTTTGTGGGCACAGGAGGAAGCAGCTCTGCTCCTGATGGAGGGGACCTGCTCCCTCCCTGAGCCTTTTTCTGGCAGCATAAGCCCTGGCTGAGGGTGAAACAGCACAGGAAAAGGGAAAAGCTGCAGATCAAGAGCAGCAAAGCGACCTGCAACAGCAACTAATCCCCCAGGCACTGCTGCCTGGTGCAGCAACAGCAGGGGCTGCGTGGGGCCAGGCTGCAGAGCGAGGAGACAGGAGCATGGGGCTGTTCGCGCTCCCCTGTATGCACAGCCGGTCCCTTTAGGCAAACGGATGGAGTATGCCTTCTCCCTGCAACACACCTCTTGCCCTAAATCTGCCTGGGGTACTCACTGCTAGGGGGGAGTAAATGCCCTTGTGCTCCGTGCCTGCCCCAACGCAAACAAGCCGAGCTCTCCGGCGCTCTGAAGTGCCGTGTGGATCATGCCAGCGAGCCTGTGCTGACCTCAGAGCAACGGAGCAATCAGTCTGCCTTCTTAGAATGATTAATGGAAAATCTCCTCTGGAAAAGAAATCAAATTAACTGTCTTCAACCAAATGTCTACTGGAACAGGAAAAGCTGTTCTGATAAAGACATTTAGGAGGAAAAAACCCTTACGAGCATTTAAAATCCAGTGACAGATCTAGGACTTATTTTATTAAGACTCTCCCCACAATAAATTACACGGAGCCTACTTAAAGGAGCACTTCATAAAGGAAATGCAGTGGTGGGGATGTAGGAGAGGCCACTCGCAGCGTGTGCCTGCTGCCAGGACGCTCTCGGATGGGACCGCACGGGACGAGGGCAATGCAGGCGATGGCCACACTCAGCTCTGCTCCAACAGGGACGGGGGAAGAAAAAGAGGCAGCCAGAGCAAAAGGTGCATGCTGTGCCTCCTCAAGGCAAAGGGAGTTTGTCCCCCTCCCTGAAAATACACGGAAAATCGCCATCACAATTTCAGAGCCTTTTTAATTCCAGCAGCACAGGTACAGGTCCCTGCCGAGACCCTGCGCTTCCTCGAGATCCCTCTGCTAATTGTCTTCGTTTCACAACTCACTCAGGGGAAAGAAAAAAAAAAAAAAAGGCAAAAAACAGCGAAGAAGAAGAAATAGCTCAGTGGAGGCCATATCAGGATGGGAGTGGGAGAGAGTTAGTGCCCTAATGAGCAGTCGAGCTGCGTAGGAGGGAAGCGGGTTGTTGTCTGTCTCAGAAAGCGCCGAGCGCGGCTGCAGGCAGCTCTCAGATGAGAGCCGAGCCCAGCGCGCAGCCTGATATCCGTTCTTCCCCTGATCCTGCAACCCGTCCTCCTATGAGTAATCCTAACTCACAGTGAGTAGCTCCGCTGACTCACGGCCAGGCTTTTGGGCTCGAGGACGGGAAGGCGAAGGTGGGGCGAGAAGGGCGCTCTTCTGGCATGTGGCTGTGCAGCGCGAGGCTGATGCGCCGAATAAACGCCACGATCCTGCAAGCACTCCCTGAAGGAGCTGCCAAAATTCGAGTGGGTAACCCCGCTGAAGTCAAAGCTTCGATTTTAAGACCAGGCTAATGCCTGGCTGCCTGCACAGGGCTCGCTGGATTAACTGATGTAGCTGTCAGCCTGTGTTGGGTAATTTTCCTGGATGCTCAGGTGTGATAGCAGCCTCCAAACAGCGGGTACTGAAACGTGCTGAGCTGCTGTTGAATCCTCCAGTGAAGCAGCGAGAGGTGCCCAGCCAGCTCCCCGGACATCTGTATAAGGATGCTGGTGAAGACTGAGACCCACGGGGCTCCCTGCATGCTCACGGCCTCTGACATTCCCAAGTCAGCTACCAGCAGACAGCCTCGAGCAGTGACTGCAGGACCAGTGCTCCTGCTGGGCTCTTGGCTGGGGAAAAGCAACTGAAAAGCACTGGATGTCACCCTGGGAAGTCACTGCTGCTGCCTGAACAACCCTGCTGAGCACAGCACCTGCCCGAGCCTCCACCTGAGCCCTAGGGGTGGGACCTGGCCAGCGCCCCGGCTGGATCCCACCGATGCCACCCCGACGCCGAGCTACAAAACTGCCTTCGTCTTGCAGACACAGAGGGACCTGCTTGCTTGTTTCATGCGAACTGCTCCGTCTGCTATCCCGGCTGTGACACAGACCTTCGAGGAAGCAGAACATACACAGTGACAGTGAAGTGGTAAAACCGCCTTCTGCAGAAAGCAGCGCGCTCGGTGCTGCAACTCCTGCCGCCTCCCCGGGCGGTAGCAGTGCTATCAGTGCGTGATTAAGTTCTTACCAGACTTTTTGGTAAAGGCAACCTCCCTGATCTGATAACTGCCAAGGACAAGCCAAATACACAGGGTCAATCTATGCACGTTTAATCCCCAGCAGGCAGATTAAGTGTATAATTGACCCATATAATCCATGTATCATCTCCAGTGAAATGTTTTCTATGTCCGGTTTAGGCAGACGTGAGGCCCATAAGAAAGCTATCAGAGGCACAGAATTACCATGGCAGTGGATTTCATCAAAGTTGGAGATGGCTTTTTAATCACTGATCTCAGAGACTGCTAGATTTAAGCAGATGAACTGGCACTAAGCACATCTGTTTTAATCCTTATCTTCTACTCAGGCTGGTGTCTTCAAGAAGTACAAGGAGGAAAGAAATAAATTAATTTTTTTTTTTAGGTCCTCGCAATCTTAGGAGCTTCTCTGGGTGTTTTGATCTCTCATATCAAAAGCGTGTTTTTGTTTTTTTCGGTAAGATATTGAATTAATCATCAGAGAGAAAAATGCCATCTGCGCTATTTCGGGACTGCCTCGGGATGCTGGAATTCGCAGGATCTCGGGCAGCTCACGCAGCGCTCGGTAGCCTTTTGCGTACACGATACTTGCCTGCGACCGGGTAGGAGCTATTCTGCTCTGGTTTACAGTAGTGTTTACCAATTTATCAGGAAGGAAGGTTGGCATTCACACTAGCTACTAGTCAGTCATTCACTCCCTGGATCACATATGTTCTGGCGGGCTGAAATCTATCCTGCGTGCACCTCAGGGCATGTGTAAAGACACACACGTACGCACGTATAAATAACTTCTACTAAAGAGAGCCTTTACAAGTGAAACTCCTGCTGCTTTCAGCAAAAATTATGGATGCACAAACTCTGATCCTACCAAACATGAGTGCCCACAGGGAGCTGGATTTTGCAGGATTGGTCTGAAGACTCAAAATCCCTCTGCAGGCATTTTTCCAGGTTTAAAATACACCTGCCTGCCCCTGTCCGATCGTCCCTCCGAGCAGCCACATCCCGCATGTCAGCCCCCATCCTTCTGGGGAAAAAGGGATAAAATTGTGCTCTCCATCAGGCACTAAGGAGAGCTTGAGATCCGTCTGTGCCGCATGCAAAGCCTCGCAGTGGTTCAGATCACAAAGCACACAGACATGCACAGAACCACGGGGAAGGGACGCATGCCACGATGCTATTCTTAAACTCTTCTGTTACCAGTGCTCCGTACCAACGGGTCTTATTACAGTGTTTTAGCTTTAAATGTTATCAAATTAGTGAGCCAGGCCAAGTAAATAAGTCATGTTACTCTGCAGTAAACAGCACTGCCAAAAAGCTAGTTAGGTTTTGATTACCAGCAGAACTCCACGATCAATCTGTTCGTTCAATGATCCCAAGAATACAGATTTTTTAAAATTAAGATGATGACTCTATTTTGGGGGGATAAAAAAAAAAACAACAAAAACCAACAACCCTGACTAATTTGCAGAATTAAGAGGATTAACACACAGACCACACAAAAATACTACAATAATCTTCCCCAAACACTGTTATCCTCCAAAGGGCACAGTCCTGTACGGCAGGTGCAAAAAGGGGAAAGGGTGTGGGGAAGGAGACAGAGCTTCTGAGCTAAAAAATGCTATCAAATGCCAAAAGATATGCATTAACCCAGCTTCTGTTGGGAAATGGCCTGACGAGCACCCTGCAGCCCCTGCTGCGGGGAGGAAACAAAGAGGGGAAATGAATGGAAATGCTGAGCAGGGCTGCGGAGGGACGTGGGGGATCGGGAATAACCCGGGACTGCAAACCCCATTGAGCACACAGGAGGCAACCTCACCCTGCACAACGCTGCCCTTCCACTACTCTAAGCTAAAAAAAAAATCTGAAGTCCTTCCCAGAGGGCACAGAAAGGTGATTTAGCCCTACGCTGTGACCAGAGGAGCTTTCTGGAGCTGTTTACCTGCCGCTGGAGCACACCTTGCCAGAGGACATCCCGACAGGACTGACCTCCCGGCTGGGGTAAGCAGCACCACTGTGCTAAACCAGCTGGGGAGGTGCCCTCTGAAGTGCCAATAATCTCATTGCCTGGAGAAACTCCTCAGCTAAGAGGATTGCTCTGCAGCTACAGGAAGGAGCGAGAACAACCCCGACACAAGAGTAATTCAGCATCCTAAATAGCATTTTTGGCCATTGCTCTGCTCTTTCTTATTCAAAAGATAGCTGGTGCCTAAAACCCCGTAGGGAAAGGAGACCTACAGAGCTTGAGGGCTCCTTGGCTGCATCCCCCTCCCTCCTACAAGCCAAGGGCCCCCAGCCTGCCCCGCTGGAGGGAGCACACTTTGTGGGCAAAACACCTGCAAAGAGGGAGGCTGGCAGCACCGGGTCCCACCTTGCCTTGTCTCACTCCAGGGAAATTTGTGGGCAGCAGGGAGGGAAGGAAAGATTTTGCACTTTTCGCTTTCCACCAAGGTAGCTGCTCTTTTTTTTTGTTGTTGTCAACCGTTAATTTGCTTAAAACGCGCCTTGGTAAAACTAAGGACTGATCAAACTGAAACCAATATTTGCGCTAATTACAGCTTTTGGAAAATCGGCAATAATGGCCCAAAGGGTATAAACACACCAACTGTGAATCACAGGAAACCGATGAGGGAAAAGGCAGTGTGGGCATTGAAAAGAACAGTCCAGATGAGCTCTGGAAATCGAACTGCTCGCGGAATAAATTTCCCCACAAACGAGCAGTGCACTCGCAGGCCCGCTGCAGATGGAAGCGACAGTCTTTTGTTTTGTGTTTTGTTTTGATTTTTTTTTTTTTTTTTTGGTTTTTGTTCCTCCCCTTGCCTGCTCGATGGGTGATGTGCGGCTGGTGCTCAGCGCTGCGAACTCTCCCGAGAGGGGCCCGGGGAGGCAGCGGCGTGCTCCGTGCATGAATGAGGCGTTCTCAGTGGATATGGGTCATGCTAGTAGATGTACACAGTAAGATTATTTGACTCTAATTCATGCCACTTGATATAATGTGATAAAACATTTGACATGAGAGATAAGTTCCATTTTAATCCGATAGGGTGCGGGGGAAAGAAAGAGTGGGAATTAAGAAGGAGGAAGAGGTTTCCGAGGGAAAGGGGATGCGCAGAAAGAGAGGCTTTGAGTAAAAGAGGAGGTTGATTGGAAGGAAAGCAGCTTTCCCTACACACTGAGGAAGCAAACGAGCGAGTAGAGAAAGCGAGTCAGATTGTTACAGTGCCAGAGCCGGGAGCTGGAGATGGCACTGCCGAGAGATGAAAGGAAGGAGAGTGGGAACAGAAGCTGCTTCGAACAGAAATCGCTATATGGACAGATACCCTAAGAGAGACTGAGACACTAATGCTACAGGCTGGCCATTAGCAGAAAACCTTGGCTATAGAACAGCTACAAGGACAGAAAGGCTGTAACACAACAAGAGCAGCAGAAACAGATATACTGGTTAACATGCATCCAAATCCAAAACAAACGGGCAACACAGGTCACTGTTCTCCTAGAGTCCAATTCATTTATTTCATGCCAACAAAAGTAACTTTGGACCTTTAGGTCAGCCTCCTGCCACGCCATTTTTGCCAAGGAGACCATGTTTGAACTTGACCTTTGGTGTCAGGCACCATCGCATGGACATCTGGAAATGTGAAAGTCCATTCCTAACCAGCTCTGTTTTGGTTAGTTTTTTAAATTTACTATGCTTTAATTTGCTGTCAGCTTTGGAGTGCTTGTCAGTGACAAACATTGCAAAATGTGCAGAGGAGATGGTCCTCAGCAAATGCATCCGCCAGAAAACTGGCTGAGATTTTAACAACGAGAACAATGACCAAGATGTGTTGTTAACGAGAGATTTTCCACAAGCTTAAACATAGTGAGGGCTCTTTTAGAAGATGCTGTTCCCTTGAAATCCACGCACAGACAGACCAAGACACAGTACACTAGAGTAGAGATTTAAAGCAGGCAGAGAGCAGATACGAGCCTTAGTCAGAAAGAAAGGAAAGATTTATTTATTTTTTAAAGCTAAAACCAATAAATTTTCTCAAAATGTGACTTATCCTCCTGTCTTATTTTGTCACATTTTGGGTCTCTCCTGCTTGGTGTCCAAGGAGGAGAAGGCATTTACTTACATCAAATAACCTTTCTATATACATCTCCTCATTGACCTTATCACGCAGGACATCCTGAGAGTGGCGGACAAATGTCACATAGGCATCAGCAACATCCATCCCCGGCTTCTGCATGGGGGAGAGAAGAAGAAGAGAGAAAGAGAAACGTGAATACGCTGCAGGGGCAGCTCCTCCGTGTACCCTCAGCGCTGCTTCTCCTTTTCCTCTGTCTCTCTCCTGCCGCCCTCGTGCAATTCACCCCTTCCTTACCTGCCGTGGTGAGAACGGACACGGTGTGCCCCACACAGCCCTGTGCCAAGCACAGGACCACGCAGAGACACTGTCTCCATCTCTTCTTTTGCCTAGAGTGCAGCAGTCAGAGCACAGCTCTCCCTCACCACGCCGATGCCAAGAAGCTCTCCTGCTACGCTCGGTGCCGCTGACCTAATCAGCCAAACAGCCGGGCTGCGGATCTGCTGCTTGCTCGTGGCACCTGCCACACGCGAGCCCTCTGGGTTCTGAAGGCAGAAAGCCCAGAGCTGCCCTCACTTTTTTTCTCCCGAGGTGTGGGGATGTGAGCAGCAAGCAGCTGGCGCTGCAGGAGGCATGCCAAAATCCCACCGCTTCGCCTGCTCGGACCCTGCCTTCAGCTCACACTGCTGCTCTTAGGGAGAAATTGGGTAAATGTCAGGGATTTACGTCTACAGGAATGGTCAGGGCACTGCTAAATGCCAGGAATTCAGCTCTGCAAGATCCAGGGGATAGCAGCATTTCTGCACGGAAAGTGGGAACTGAGGCAGGCTGCGGGGAAAACACTTAAAAACAATTCCTGTTCGAGTTCGTATCGCCTGTTACATTGAAATCCAACTTACCTCAAAGGAAACCCATTAAAATACTGTAACAGGAGTCATTACAAGAGCTGCCACAAAATCTTAAATTTCCATGGCACGTTGTAAGTTTGTTAATAACTAGTGTCATTAGTTTCCATTACTGTGATTTACCTCAGATCACAGAGTTATCGTTTCTCTGCAAGATACGATTGTCAGCCGCTGCAAATTGAAGTTAGTTAACACATCTGTGTAATTTCCAGGGTGAAAATGAGGACAGTTTGGAAAGCAGTAGGAAGGGAGTTTTTTAATACAAAGCAAACAATTATCAAGCAAAGGGCCAGTGCTTGGCCCTTGGGAAGCTAGTAACATTTCTTAACACCTACTGAAACAATGACAAGGTATTAATTTGAAAAACAATGAGGACAACACAAATGTGGCAGTAGTCAAGTGTTACACTTTCAAGCAATTTTCAGCACGCTGATCGTGCCCATTGCGAGGTGGCAGTGAAGGGATTGCTTTGTGTCAGGCAATCGCAGGAGTGCCTGGGGAATTAGATTTAGCTGGTGGGCATCTGCTCAGCCACACCGTATCCCCTCTTTCCTCTAAAACGGGAACCTAAAGCAGTGTGACACAGCTTGCCGGCTGTGGGGTGGCTTCTAGCAAAAGCCTGGGAGTTGTGCGGGGCCAGCTGCTGATTTCGTTAAAAGCAGCGTAAAAATTCAGGAGAGCAAGCGGCTGAAAGGCGCTGTCAGTGTGAGAGGGGCCACGTGGATTTGGCATCGTCTCCTGCGATAGCTGCATCAGAGGAGGCCACGTTTGGCACAAAAGTTCCTTAAAATAGCTGTTCTGTGCTCAGGCTCCTGCTGACAAAATATTTTAAAGTCACTCACACGACCAGGATATTCACCTAAAGGCTCTTCACGTTTTTCTAGGGTGAAAAATGAACTCTGAGCCTCCCTCTCTAACGCTCTCAGTAACTTGTTTGTGCTGCTCAGAGATATCTTTGCACTGGGACATTTCAAAGCGAACACTATCTCTCACTTTTCAAGAGTTTGCCTTCCACAGGCTGGACTAAAGGTATTTTGTGGGAAAAGTCTGTCTTGGGATAAAGGGATGGAAACACAGAGCGCAGATGACGCAGTCCATGATGCCCAATACATTTGTCAGGCTGTCATGTGGGAACATGCCGACCAATTGCATCCACATTAAACGCCTGTACGTTACACGTACAGGTCACCAGACACAACTCAGCTACTCTTGATTTAAATTGCCCAGACTATCTGAATGCAGGATTCGGTGTGGGATATTAAGGACTACTCTTTTTTATTTGTAATTTATTTGTAATTGCCTCTCTGCCTGTAACTGTAACAGTAACTCCCTATTCCATCCAACACTCACATATTACATTTCAACTCCATTTAACTGTAAATTTCTGGCAAGTTAAGTGCTCTGTCTAAGGACATTAAGGGCTCTTTTCTCTGTGAATCAAGGTCTAATTAGAGGAGACGATGTACAATTTTCCTATACCAATTAGAGAAAAAAAAGGGGAAAAATTTCATTAACAATTTCCCAAACACATGTTGCTAACTCATCGCCATTTCCCGAAAGTAATGAAAAAGTCATTTTTCTGAGAGAGTAAAATAAACCAACAATTAGAAGAACAAAAATAAAATAGATTAGCTAATGTGTTAGATGTGTGTTGGCTCAGTTCTAACATGTCTGGACCTTTTTGTTTGGAAATTATTCTGTATTTGTACAAGTCCAAATGAAGAATTAACAGAATGAACTGCTCCTGTTTTTTTCTTTCTTTTTTTTTTTTTTTTTTTTTTTGATGTGATTCAAGCCAATTGCATAAATGTGGTACTTTTTTTGTCACCATCTGCAAATTATTGCCTTAAGAGCCTCGTAGGTCTCCGCAAGAGGGTAAGTGCTGATTATTAGCGTCATGGAGACATTCTTTCCAGTTCAAATGTTAGAAGTGCGAGGGCCCACAGTTCAATCTTGGCTGTTAATGCATAATGTGGGTTGCTACACATGCCATAAAACAAACCACGAAGCAAATTACTATGACAGAAGTTGTTTAAATTGCGCTTACGGGTACATCCACGTATTTGGAAGCAGCCTTCACCTGTAAAAGGAACAAGAACAGAGTTTCCACCGTCAGTACACTTTCAGGCTTTTCTTTAAACATCATCAGCAGCTTCTGCACCCGGACTCAGGGCAACATGGTGCTGAGTGGAGCAGAAAGGGCGACAAAAAGTACGTTTCCCATCTAAAAGAACAAGCAAGGGTGGTATTTTTGTTGTTGTTTTGGAGAGGTAACTTTGCTGCCGCTCAGGCTCTAATAGCAACAGATGATAGTGTGGGAGTTGCGCTTCTCCCTCTTCTCCTTAAGCGAGCGGGGGAAGACGGGGCTCGTCAGGAGACATCGCTGCTTGCTTCGGAGGCCTCCTTCCCCACCTAACGCCACGTGTCACCCCGGCAGCCCGTGTCTGTCCCCTGGGGAGCCACAGGCCAAGGACCGCGGGGACGGCCCTACCAAGCACCCTAAGGACCACGCTTCCCTTTGAGGGCTGGCACCGGTGATGGGCTCAGGGCACCTGTGCTCATCTTGGCTTAAAGATGCTATTTTCGGGAGGGTACCAGGGTGGACGCAGCACACCGTGTGTCCTCACAAGCTCGTAATCCCCAAATTTACATGGTCTCTGCTTTGCCCCGGGGCAGGGCCCGCTGCCTGGCACGGAGGCAGGCGGCCCTGCCGCCAGGTCCAACTTTTCCAACTGAGCAGCTCCCAGCTGGCCAGAGAGACCCTTTTACCACTGCAGCATAAGGCACCGTGTCTAGAAAGTGTACGGCTGGGATTTTCCACAACGCTTCTGCTTTTAATTAGGGTAAGCGTTGCCGGCCATCTTTGTTTGGGTGTAAAAGCTCACCTGCTTTTAAATATTTCTAAAGCTACCATTAAAACAGCCTAAATATAACACGCACACAGTTGCATCTTGGGATGAATAAATTATGTGTCCCGAATGAGAGAATGAATGTATGTGTGAGACAGAATGTGAGAGTGGGTGGAAGTACTCATATGGTGTGTGTGGGGGGTGCATAATTAAGCACAATGAGGCGATACAAAAGACCAGACTGGTGGTAATTGCCGAGGTGAACGCTGCGAGCGTTTGCAGCGCCCGGGCTGGAGGAGCAGAGGGGAGGGCAGGAGGGCGGCATGGTGCTGCCTGTGGGCACAAGGGGCCACAGGGGGACGGGGCAGGTCCCCAGACACACGTTCAAGAAGCAAACGACAAAATCGATGCTGAGCCTCAGCTTCCCATGAAGAAGCAGCGCTCGTCTCGCCTCCAGGTACCCCTGTGCCCAGCTGGCTGGATGCCTCACCCTGGTGCTGCATTTATCCTCAAAACTCCTCGCCAGGCATTGAAGTGCTGTCCTTGCTCCTGCAAAGTGGGGGCAGAGCAGCCCTGTCCTCCCTCCATGAAGGAGCCTGGCCAGCAATGCCAGCTCTGCACCCGCTGCCCCCGAAGGAAGGAGCTCCTTCCCTCCTGGCGAGCACTGAGAGCACTGAAGCTCTGCAGCCTCAGCACCTCAAGTCCAGGACCACGATCGGGGCAAGCCACACAGCCCACAGCAGGCGTCCTCAAGCATCAGTGTGCAAACACCACGGCTGGACCCTCACTTGCCCAGCTCCTGCAAGGGGAAACCAGGAACCCGAGCGCTTTGGGTCCAGCTCGGTGCCACTGCCTCTTCTTCCCCCAAGCCACCAGGCAACAAGAATAACTCAGGCAACTTCCTGCCATCTCCCCCCACTCCACCCACAAAAAAACTGAGCTTCTTCTCCTGCCCACTCCCCTTTAATCAGAATAATTACTTGTTTTTCTTTAAACTCAGATTTGGCTACATTCAGTGAAATTTCCAAACTGCCGGATGTTGTGTGATTTTTGCTAGGCTGCCGTTTTTCACAAATTATGTGACTTTGCCATGAAACGTCTCAGTTTACCATACAAATTTCGTGCAGAACAAAAATAAGATCTTTTACTTCTGTCTCCCTCGGGTAATATGCAGTCTTTAGTTTTAATTACCGTAGGTGTAATTCTCCGCCTACAGAGGCCATCCAGATTAAAGGGAATTTTAGCAGCTGTCATTCCTGTGACTCAGTGGAGCTTCACATGCAGACACCCATCCAGGGCCTGGGCTGCTGCTGCTGAGATGCTCTTAAATGTAGCAACAAACAGAAAAAAAAAAAAAAAAAAGTCTGGCCAAATTTAGAAGGGTATTTTCCTCCCAAAGTGCTCTGCAAGGAGAAGTGGCTAGTGAGAATTTATTAGGACAACAGATGCATTAATTTTATCTCGAATTTCGAGGCAGGAATTGGAAATGAGGATAGCCTACTAGGTGATAAAACTGTCTGTCACAAGACCCCCGATTACATGTCACTTGCCGAGAGCCTGGAAAACATGCGATGAAAGAAGTCGGTAGAAGGGGGTGGGAGACTAATGCTTTCTAGATCTCGGAGGCTTGGACCATAACACTTTGTTGTATTTGTTCAGACAGGGAAAACGTGGGAGGTGGTGCAAGCATGCTGTAACAAGAGAGAATTTCTCTATTTATCGCTGCAAAGACTAAACACAGCGAGTCGCATTACTCCTGCAGGGAACGGTGCTGCTCAGCAGAGGCTTTCTAAGCCCGGCACTGAATGTTTTTTGGGGCTGTTCCTCAGCCTCCTCCTGCCCAGTGCATCCCAGCTGCCCTCCCAGTAAACACTGGGACCAAGCAAGAGATGTCCCTTGCCTGGCAAGCAGCAGCCCTGCTCCTCTGCAGTGCGCCATGGCCTCTTGCAGGGGTGAGGGCTCAGCACTGTGCAGAGAGGGCAGGGCATCCTACAGATCACCCAAGCAGGAAAGTGTGGTAAATACTGTGCCCAAGAGGATGAGGGAGGATGAGTGACCCCCATGCACCCACGTGCTGCCTCCTCAGGGGTGCTCAGAGCCTGACACGAGTTTTGCAATTGAAGGGAGCCATGTACACAGCAGGACACAGTGGGAGCAGTGCAGCAGCAGCCGAGGAACAGCTTGGCTTCACCAAGAAGGAAGGGCTGCACATCACTGCCTGCCTGGGCTGATGCTGGTATTTTCGATGCCTGAAAAGCTGCCACCTCCACATCCCCTGCTGCTGGCACTCGGGCACCTCCTAACTCCCCATGGCAGCCACCCCAAGGCCTGCCCCAAACGCCCAGGTGGCAATGCTGGGGTTATCCTGCAGAGGGGCTGTGCTGTGGGTTTGTGTGGGATCCCTCCCCTGCCTCTTGCTCTGGGAACAAAGTGCCTCCAGCACAGCTGAGCATCTGGGGTGCTTAGCTGGAACCCAGCACCCGTGGCAGAGCAGGTACGCAGCCAGAGCCTGTGCGCAAAGTTTCTTGCCTCGGCTGGAAAGTCTTCTTGACGTCAATCTTCACCACCCCTGCTTCCAAAAGGATGCCACAGAACTGCCTCACACCCATCAGAAAGCAGCCAAGAGCAGCCCAAGAACAACAGAAAACTACAAGGAGGTATGTGAACTTCTGAGGGTGATTTTGGAAATCCCTTCGAGCTTGCAGAGCAGTGCCTTCTGCCCCCTGCCTGGTCTCTGAATGAGTGAGCACACAACACGGCTGCACGTGTGAGGCCAGGCCAGTCAACGAGGGTTTTAATGCAGCTTTCCAAGCAACCCCAGACCCATGCATTTGGGTGCTCACCTCTTTGTGAGCCCCGATGAAAGAAGTCGGGCCTGCAAACAGGTGCTCTGGTAAATTCTGGGGCATTCATTTTCAGAAGGCCTCTGGAAATCAGCTGCTGCGTGTTTGTCCTAAGAAACTGTCAGAAATACTTTCCGGAATACAGCTCAGATTGCTAAACTAGGGGAATTGGATTTGGAGTTGGAATTGGATGGGAGTGTAGTATTTTTTCTTCACCTTCATATGCTTCCTCAATAGGATAAACTCCACCAGCCTGAGTGATGACTGACCACAGCTTTACACCGTGCTACAATACGATAGCCTATTCTTCTTTGGTGTCTGAGTACTGTGTATCTGTAAGCAGGGTGTTTGCTTGTTTGTGTGGGGGTTACAGCGTCCAAATATCATAGAATAGCAGAATTATTATTATTATGTAGCTTCTCTAGTCCTGGGAGAGCAGGAGATTATAACTCAGAAAAAAAAAAAAAAGAAGAAAAAAAAAAAAACAACAAAGAAAGGAAGATATGGTCTGTACTTACAGTAAATGACAGGAAAGAAGAAAACAAAGTTCCTTCATCGTATCTAGACAGTTTGGCCAGGACTCCTTCCAAAATGGTGACAAACTATGAACACAAAAAACACTGCAATTATTTTTAGTAATTGAACAAGGGTATAAAAACCAGCCTTGGCTTCAGGGAAGTGGAGCTCTCGGCATTGCCAGAGGAAGGGACAACGTGCACCCAGCAGGCTGGGGAGCGGGGAGAAAGGAGCACTGCCTTTTGGGTGCTATGGGGTGCAGTGCCCTCGGAGTCTGGGGTGATGCTGGGGTAGGGAGGTGGGTGCAGGGGGTGTGGGAGCCAGCACGGCCCCTCCAGTGGGGGAAGCTGGTGGTCCTTGCTCCAGCACGCAGTGTCAAGCACGCAGCTCGCTGGGTATTCTCGCAGAAGAATTGAACTGGCATATGTTGGCAGAGTATGTTTAAAGGTCTCCACTGTATAATAGGGATGACTTGTTCTCAGAAAGTTTGAAACTATAGGAAAAAACACCCCACCATCCTTCTCCCTACCTCCCAGCTCCCCGTGTGTTAGCACAACACACCAGACCTACACAACACCCCTTGGGAAATGCTGGCAGCTGAACTAGAGGAGCTGAGTCTGATAAAAAAAAAAACACACAACAATTTCCAAACAATTAAACCTGACATTTGGGAATGTACTTCCCACTACTGTCGCCTCTAAATTAATTTCTTAAGACGAGCATATGGTGATCTTGAGCAAGACAAGCTATTTTGTCCGCGCAACCTTCGGCGTAGGAGGGGTGACCACCTCTGAGCGCCACCCCAATGTCTACGCAGCCGCGCTTTGTAGTGCCACCCCACTGCAGCGGGGTGATGCTGGCCACGGGGTTGTACCCCACAAGCATAAACCCCGTTCCTCAGAACCACTTCTGGCCCAGTTTGTCAATCCTGCTAACAGCGTACTGCATCGCATGCAGTTCCTAATCATCAAAGAGTCACCATGAAAGAATGGGGGGATGTATGATCTTTCCTGTGAGAAACGAGAAGCCAATTCACCATCTTAATGTGTCACATTTTAATGGAAACGCACGTATTAAAAAAGCAATGTTAACAGTGAATCACTTCACCTGAAGCTGAAGGTTACCTTTGCCACTAGGAGTGTTATCATTTCTTTGACGGTTTCCTCAATTAGTTCGTCTATTTTTGAATGGTACTGGTGCTAAAGAAAAATAAAAGGAGAGGCGGAGGAAAATATTAGCATTGATCACAGGCGAGAGCTCTATGGTTGTCAGCCTCTTCTCTTGGCAAACTACGCTGTGCAATAGTATTAATCTGAAGAATTACACAGCTCGTTACTGTGTGCTCCACCACAGTGGCTGGCGATTACTTACACTCACAGGAGAGCCCTCGAATTCGGGAGAATCCTCCATCAGTTGGTGGAGTGTGGGCAAACCCTGCCCTTCTTCTGTGTGCTTGCGGCTCCAGGAGCCACAGCCACACACCAGAGGGGAGGCTTTTGCCACGCCTGAGAGCAAGCCCCAGGATGCTACAGATCCTCAAGTCCACACAGCCTTTTGGAAAGGGAGCAGAGAGCATTTTCTGCACTGGGGGAGTTTGCAGTGGGCTGAACCCCTGGGGAAGGCGCTCTGCACTTCCAGTCTGCTTCAGCAGAGCACCCAGAGGTGCGTTACGCATCGGGTTCGGCGGGCACACGGTTAAAATTAAGCACGTGTTCAAATGCTTTGCTCAGTGGCTATAAAAAAGATCTTAAAGAAACCCAGCAGACTCGGATCGGTCTTTTTCCTTGTGCAGAAGATGGCAGCCAGCACAGCCCCGAGCCCTGCGCGTTAGCAGGCACCACGGCACGCGCTCAGCACCGCTAAGCACCGCCGCTGCCTGCAGCAGCAGCATCGCTTCTGTCTGCAACCCAGTCTCTGCACATGCCAAACCCTCCTTAGCTTGGGAGCTCTGATGCAATCAGCTGCAATATGGCTAGAATAGGTACTAAAATACAGTCTTCTACTAATTTAGAAAAGACCTGTTTCCAATACAAGATTTAATTAGTGAAAACATACAGTATATTCTTATTTTCAATGGACTGAGAAAATACTGATTATGACTGCTTTCCAACACAAAACATTTGATTTTTCAGTCAAACATTTCAAGCACTGGTGCTAGTCACTATATTCATTACCACTTGGCATTAATATTGTTTTAAAATGTTAACATCAAATCACATTGAAAGAGACAAATCTGCTTTAAATACTAATCAGACTTTGGGAACGAAGACTGCGAGGGCTTTACAAATGCTAGACGTTGGTCTCGGTGTCTGATCAGCAGTCTGAGCTGCTCTCTGGTTTCTTTTTTTTTCCTACGACAACAGCACATTAACACAGGAATTAGGAACAAAGAAAAAAAAGTCGGACACACTTACCCACTCTTTAGCAAACTTTTCAGATGATTGGGGACAGAAATAAAGAGGAAAGTGCGAAAGACAGGAAAAAGAAAATATGAAGATAAACAATAAATAAAACAAAATCTTAAAGAAAATGGGGGACCTTTTAAATGTGGCTATGATAACAACAGCATCACGCACAGAAACAATAAGCAGGGGGAAATGAAACGTGATCAAAACCTCCTCTCACTGTAACGTCAGAGCTGGCTGCCTGTAGTATGTGCAGCAAGGAACATGGGGAAGGGGCAGGATGTTAGCTACCTGCTGGCAGACCCCTGAGGCTTTCTCTTACTTTGAAGGGGAAGGAGCCAGGTGGGTCCTACAGCAGGGCAGGGGCATGTGGTGCTGCCCCCACGTCCCCATGGGGCAGGACAGGAGTCCCTCTGGCCAGGCATGCAAACCAACAATGTTTGCCTTTCCATGTCCTGCTCTGCAGGTCCAGACGTATATGAGCGCCTTGCAGCAACCCCAGTTGTCTGTGACTGAGCTCGTTAATGTAGGGTCAGGCCTCATCAGCTTCCAGACTGACCTGGCACAGCGGGAGATGTGGCCCCCGGGTGAAAGGGATGGGTAACTGCTGGATATGGGGGGAGCCACCAACGTCCTCAGCACACAGGGCCAGCACCTCCTAAGGAAGATGATGAAGGAGCTGCACGCATTGGGGCTGTCTTCCTCACGGGGTTTTCCTTCTGCAGCTACATTTGCTGTGCGTGTGGGAGACCTTGGACTTGGCTAATTCCCTTCCCTGGGAAGCAGGCAGCGGGCAGGCAGATTGGGAAGACAAGGAGGAGAGGAAGAAAAAAGCAGGGCAGCTGAGGGGCTGCTGGGGCTCCGGGATGGAGGAGAGAAATGCAGGAGGGATGGGAGAGGGCTGCGAGGTGGCTGCACAGCCAGGACGGCCTGGCAGCGCATGCACTTTTGGAGATGGTTGCCCATTGTAAAGGACAATTTATGGAATCCAGAGCAAAATTCCCCTGACTCAATATCAAGTTTCATATTTTCCTCCAGAAGAATGCTTAATTCATTAGAGGGCATTGCCAACTGGGGTTTTTACATTGGATAAACCATGAGTTTTAACAAAAAATAGCTAGGTACATGCAAAACAGAGCATGAAACGCCTTCACCAATGCATTTTCAATTAACAGCTTGTTTAAAAAGCAAGTAAGGGCACTGATGGAATAAGCAGGTGTCTCTGGGAGCAGGAGAGGCCCTGTGCAAGCACCATGGTGGTGTCTGCAGGGCTCTGACCGCACCTTCCCACCAGGGTGCAAAACCCCTGGGGCAGCCCCGGGGCTGGGGACCCTGCGGGGTATGGCCTGGGTGGCCCCAGCTCCACGCCCTGGGGAAAAGCAGTCCCTGCCAGGATGGGGCTGGGAGGACAGTGGGGTGAAAAATGGTGCCTGGGGAGGCGTTCAGAGCTGGTTGGCTCCAAAACTAGCGGTTCTAGCAGCTCCCTCTGCGTCCCCTCGGAAAACGCCTGGGGTTAAAGATCGCGGAGCCGGGTTGCTTCGCTCGGTGCAGCAACCGCTGCTGGTGGAGTTCATCGCAGCTTTCTATTAGCTCGATTATTACAATCCCTAATCAGTGCACTACAATGATTCAACTTGACTTTATGTGATGAGTATCTTGCCTTGTCATGTAACAGATTGTGTGTACGTTGTATTTCTCTAAGGACCATCTGACCTTAGATATTAAATAGAAACATACTAGACCAACTGAGAAACATTTAATACATACATTTATCCCCTTAGATGTATTAAAAATTCAGAGGAAAAATAAATATTTAAGATGGTAAAGTATGTTTACCAAATGTTTTAACAGCTGCCTTTAGAGACAACGAAATGGAAATGAAATGATGGGTGTTTGTTTCACAGGGTACTGCTCTCAAAATGCATTCAAGTGTCTGCTGAAGTGCGTGGAGCCGAAGGTAGGCTTCGGAGAAAGGCCGCGGGGTGGGAGGGAGTCCCCGGGAGCGAGGTCAGATGATGCGCCAAGTTTGTCTTTGCCCACGTACAGCACTGACAGGGAGAAAAATCAGGGGCTCGTTTCCCATCCAAATGTCATCCTCGGCACGGTCTGGGCAAACTGTGATGTGGGAACGGCGCCGCGGACAATTTTAGCCCTTTTTGCTGCTTTTGAACTCCCTGCAAAGGGACCTCGCCTTGCGGGAGTGTGGCTGCGGATGGTGCTGGGTGAAGGGGTGCAAGGTGCGCAGCAGCCCTGGGGACACGGGCTGCTGGCTGCGGCTCTGATGGGGGCTCCTGATGGTAAGAAGCATCCCTGCCTTACACCCCTGCCTCACAACCCTGTCTCTCATCTGTCTGCTGTCGATCTGTGCCATCGTTTCCACTGGGACTGGAAGAGTTGGGGTGGCATTTTGTCCTTCTGGCTGTAGGGAGAGCTCTGCTCCTGTACCACGACCCCCCAGCCCCCAGCCTGAGCATCTCATGGCATGAGCGAACGGAGGGGGAGGTAGAAACACTCATTAAAACGAAGAAAAGAAAAAGGGAGGGTGTATAAAATGCTGCAGCCCTAAACGGTAACTTATGCACCGATAATTTACATCTGCTTTGCAACTCTGTTAGTTCAGTTATCTGTTAAAAGCCTCGTGCCCCAGCAAGTGCTGCTTGCCACCGGAGCTGCGCTCGCTCAGGGCTGCTGTACCAAACACCTCCTGGAAGCAGCCCAGGCAGATTTGCAGAGACGAGCGCTCAGCCCTGGCACAAATGAGATGTGCCCGTGCTGCTGCCCGCTCTCCTTGTGCTCGCCACCCAACTGTGTGCACAGTGACCGATGCTCAAAATTTGGAGGAAGCTACGGGAACCACCGAGCACCACACGTTAGCAAGGGAAGATGCAGCGAGTGCCTGGACACACAATTTATAGAGCTAACATCAGCCTCCTGCCATCCTAATACTTAACCTGGTGATTTTCTGAATGCAACAAGCTTGCTCTGTCACAATACTGCAGTTGGTTTGATCTCCAAAACGCCACCGTAAATAAAGCAAACCAGTAACTTGCAAGGGCTGACTGTAAAACCTGACCGCTCAAAGTTGTACGAGAGGGCTTACCTAGGAAATGCTGATAAGCAGCAGGATAGGAGAGCCAGACAGTATTTGTGAATTTATTCTAGGCTGGTTTATGAATATTTAATTTGGCTTTGAGCCACTATAACAAAATGATCATTATGATGCATTTAATCAAATCCAATTTAGCGTGTCTTTCTAATTCACAGAAACTTCAACCTGCAGCTATGGCTTCAGAAGAAAAACTAGAGCAGTGGTTAATTAAACCAGGTTTGTTGTGGGGAAACTTGAGTCATGAAGAACCTGGAAAGCCAGGATCATCAGGCTTGCTGATTTTAGCCCATATTCGAGGAAGTCGAATTTCAATCTACTTTTGTAAGTCTTTTCTTTTCCTTACAAGAATCTCAGCAACAACTTGGCACTTCTGTTTTCCGTGTTTGTCTCCAGAAAACAGTCATACACAAGAAGTCTGTTGCCTACACCTGGCTCCAAAATGTGGTTAATGACTTATATGTGGTCAGTACCCATCAAACAAGCTCTAGAGGTACCTTATGCACACCACAGCCCTTGCAAAAAATCTCTCCTTAGTGGCTGGGATTCTGAATGTTCATATTCGTTGGGTTTATTTGAGAGCAACACCCTGCATATTCATCTGCACGCTCTATATGGAAGGCTAAATCCACAAGTGCTAACATGCCTCTTAACTTAGCACAGAGCAAGATAGGAAATTTCATTACATTGCCTTTAAAAGCTGTGAAAGGAAGAACCTGCATTTTTACCTCTTGGCCCATTTCCATGCTGCAAAGCTTTGTTGACTGAGCTTTGGCATCTACCATGACATTAAACATGGTGCATATTGATTGAGGGACTCGGAAATCTGTTGATCGGCTGGTTTTTTGCAGTTTTACTTCAAACGCAATCCTGGTTCTGTTAAGGGAAGTAGAAAAAGATGCTTCAGTTACTTTTTAAAATACTGAAGCTAATAATAATGTGAAACACACGGCTCCGAAGAGTTCAACAAAACAGAAAGCTGAGTGCTACTGGGAGCGTTCCAGTACAATTGTTACAAACGTGCTCTTACTAAAAATGATTCCCCAGTTTAAAAAGAAACGCGCTCCCCAGAGTACACACTATTTATAAAGTGTGCAACGGTTTCAGAGAAACTATGACTTTCTCGTGCTTGATAAACAGTGTGATGATGTTGCAAACAGCAGTGTCAATGTACACCTATAATTTGGTTGCATTAGCTGATCTGTAACCACAGGCAAACAGCAAGGCTGGTGCGTTCAAGGGAGCTCCTATTACTCCCTAATACCCACTACAAAAGCCAGGAACTCCTTCATTGCTCCACTGAAAGGACACCAGATCATTGTGGGTTTAGGTCTGCACAACTTTCTTTGCTTGCCAAAACTTTCTGATTGTCTCGTAAGCTCTCAGGAGTGGTTTGTCCAAGGCACACACACTCCTCACAGTACATCTGCACCACGTGCACACATGCAGTCGTGCATGGGTGAACACACACATTGCACAAGCCCACACAGAGCTTTTTTGGAGCAAAGGCTACAGAATGTGATCCTGTGTAGTATTTATAATACTGAGATGTTTGTAACTCCAGCATTGGGAAGCCTTGCAGATCAGTGGGCACTGCCTTGCCTTTCTCTTGAGCCCCTCTGCAGATTCCTGAGGTACTTCTCTAACCTAACCTAGCACAGAACAATTATCACATCCGACAGAACCCGCCAACAAATTAACATAGGAGCTTCAATTTAGAAATAACAAATAATATCAGCTGCAGCTCAGGAGTAACTCTGATCTTGAAAGATCCCCCAAGGGTTATGCAAATGGAAACTAATTTACAAATGTGAAACTCCCGTTCTTGGGCTTAGATCCGGGCTGGTGCAGAGGTCCTCCTGCCTGGATGTATTAGCAGAACAGGCCTGCCTTGCAAGGGCTGCTTTCCTGACAGCCCCGAAATACAACCAAGTGTGGAAGGCGGGGTGGCTCCTCCATGGCATTCAACGGTTCAGAGACAGACGCGAAGAAAAATGTTGTGTCAAACTGAAATTGCTAAAGAAACCTTAGCCAGGCCCTGTTTGCAGGTGATATAAATAGGGAAAGCAGCATATTGGTTTACATCAGCAGTGGCATTTGAACTGATTTAATTACCAGTGCCAGATTTAGCCTGGACTCGGGGACTAGAATCTTGATAATTACTGAAAGGACCAAAAGTGACTGGGATTTTCCATCTCCTCGCAGAGATGAGCATGTTCCTACTTACTTATGCTCAGAACCATTATATATAGTCACACCATCGCAAGCTAGGCCAGGTTTTTGTAGAGGGGCAATATATTTGTAGAAAGGTTGGAGCAGTTGGGAAAAAAAGCCAGCTTTCAGGCACAAAAACCCTTCTTCAGATGTACCTGGAAAATGGCTTATTTTTCCCTGTTATCTCAGCCAACCTAACCCAGTCTCATTTCTGCAGATCATCGCAGCTACAACTGCATCACAGGCGCAGTAACAGTGTCCAGTTTCAAGTGTTTAAAAAAACAGAGAAAAATCAGTATTTTGCTAGTGGTGCTGGGGACACAGTGGAGAGCAGAGCTCCACTGAACACGCTGCTGGCCTTCAGTGAGGCTGGTGGAGGCAAAGCACTGAGGAGCAGAGCCCGAGGACGCCGCCGATCACTTCAGATTGCAAACCAGCACCTATGTTGCTGCAGGAGGATCCCTGCACTGCCTCACCTGGAGCATTTGCAGCTTACAGCACTGAATTTGTTTTTAAAGAATGGCTTGGCAGCTGGAGCTCAGCTGCCGTGCCAGCCAAGGACATCACGGCCATCTCACTGCACTTCCAGTGCTCAGGGTTTTACCTCAGAAGGCTGCAAGAGCAAGCCTCGAGCTGCCCGCTGCCAGCAGGCCAGCCTACTGCCTCCATCTCGGGGACCAAACGTGCCTCCTCGTGCAGTGACGTTGAATATCCAGCCTGCGAGGACGTGTGAACAACAAATCCCAGCTCGCGCTTGCAGAGCGGCCAGGCAACTGCGGTACAGAACAGCCACATCGCACATTGCAGCTATTATTAGCATGTACCAGCTGTATTTGGCACTCATTTTTCCTTTGGTCTGTCTCTTTGTCTATTAATTTTTGCACGATGGAATGCAAAGTTCATTTCTTCCTCCTGCCTGAACAGCTCTGACACCAAATGAACATGGATTGCTGTGGGAAGTTTGACAATTTAACCGTAACATTTTGTTTTCAAAGTGACGGCTGTCTGTATGTTTGCGAGTTTTTAAAGAAACCTCTCTCTTTTGTGATATCTGCAGGTGAGTATCCTGTGATGATACGGTGCCTTTTCTCTTTCAACAGCAGATGTGAAGCCTGTGTGCCAAGCTACACTATCGACCTTTTTGGAATCGCTTTTCTTGCTTGTTTATTTTTTTCCTGGATCTGTGTTTTCTGGTTGCTTGCTGGGATATGCCTTGGGGCTGTGCCTTCAGCACTCGGCCTCGCTAACAAGAAACTGATTTTACAAAGATTCAACCTCAGGTGCAGCACCAACAATAAGCTAACAGTCCATAAAGCTCGAAATAGTGGGTGATTTCCTGCCTCAGTGCGAATAGGCACTCCCCAGAGTCTCAACAGACAAACCCTTGGGTGGGGAGCCCACAGTTCACAGCAAGGAGGTGGCTTTCCACCCAGTGTGTGCTGAGCTGGGGCCACGAATAAATGACGGTGGGAGTGATGCTGAAAGGCAAAGCACAGCACTGATACCGAGACAGAGACAAATGCTGCCCCCGCTGAGCTCCTGCCTTGCTCGCGCACACGTACCTCTTCACGCAGGACTCGATCATGTCACTTGCCATCAGCTTCAAGCGCTGCTCCAAGTGTTTCCCAAACTCCTCCTCAGGCCAGTGCAAATCCCGAATGAAAGTCTGTAGGGCGTCCAGCTTCCAGAACAGATCTTCCGAGGTGCCTGATCCATTGCTGGCAGGGCAGAACGAGAACACAAGTCATAAGCGGCATCAGACTCTTTGCCACCTGATGTGGAGACCATTCCTGCAACAAGTGTGGAGCAGACAGTAGTTTCATACACAGGACAACGCTGGCCATCTCCACCATCAGGATTTTGAGTTTTACCATACAGTTGCCTAATCTACCTTGCTGTCATAACCCACGAAACTCTCCAGACCAGATGAGTAGGACAACATTATGAGTTACACATATTAACAGGAAGAACGTGTGTATGGTAAAAATCAGCCTTAGTTAATAACCACATCAACGCATGTGGTTATTAAAAATTAAGGCCAGGAATCGTGGTAGAAAATCCTCGACCGGTAATAACTACCATACTGGAATGTATGCAGTTATTAAGATTTGGTTTCATGCAATCGTCCCCCCTCCGAATTGTATCTTTAGGTGGCCTTGTCCCTCCCGCCGAGGCCCCGGTTCCAGGGAAGGGACAGTGCTAACAAGTGGTGAGCGAGGACACGCGTTAGCTCTTGAACAGCTGGAAAAAAATGGGGGTAAGTCAATTGAGCTAAGGGCACTGGGCATCTCACATCCAGACCTTCTGGCTGGATTGACTGCTGCACCTTTCCGCAGAGCTGCCTCTTGCAAAGGCATCTAGAGGATGACAGATTTCCATTTTCCAAAAAAAAAAATTATTTTGCAACTTCTTTGGTCTGTCACAAAACTCTGAATTTCTTTCCAAAGCTTGTGTTCTCGAACCCACACCCTTGCCCAGATGGAAGTCTTTGGTCCTGCAGTGTGTAGCTACACCGGCTCTTTTCACAGTATAATTATATCCCAAACCTCCACTGATGGAATAAAAATACAGAACTCGATTGTGCTCCGCTTGTGCAGAGAAATTTATGCATCCATAACCCTTTTCTCTCCCTCTCTTCTTCTCCCTTTTTTCTTTTTTTTTTTCAGAACAATTACCAAGGGAGCTTCAAGAGTTCCAACCCCCTCCTCGCGTACCACTAATGCTAACACGGTAATTTAGAAGATATTTAACACACCATGCATTACCACTTGTGCCGACATCATCTATAGAAACAGGTGAGGGAGGGTGTTTCTATTGTGACAGATGCCAGCTGCATTGAGTTAATGCTAGAGGAGACCGGAGCTAAATGCATACACGTGGGCTACTGCGAGGTGAAAACCGTGTCCACAACATGCCAGGGGCCCTGTGGGTCCTGTGCCAACGGGGAGAACGATATCAAGGATGGGTCATCTCCATTGTAAGAGAAACGAGTCTGACACTAAGCGACAGGTAACACGTCCTCGATGGAGTGGGAAGGGTGAGGAAAAGGAAACCAGGGAAGTGAAAAGATAAAGAATCAGGCATTTCCTCTGACCAGGGGACAAGTTGGCAGAAGTCTCCAGTGCTGCTCCAGCCACCAGTTTGTAGCTTCTCCTGGTTCAAACCTGTGCTTGGGTATAAGTAAGCTTTAACAGTCTAGACCCAGTTTTAGAAATGCAAGAATTTATGTCTGAAATAATTAAATACGTGCAAATACAGTAATTGGTATTTACTACAGCAACATTATGACACCCATTTGCTTTCAAAATTTCAGAATTATTATTTTTGGTCTTTTTCTCACTTTTGATTAGGGCTTCAGGCGAGTAAACAATGTATTAGATTTATTTCCAAGTTGCACTGTTAATATTTTGCTTGTGAGCACTGCACTTAACTCTAATCGCCAGGCAGCTTGCAATACACCATTTATGTTCAAGTTTTCAGAGGGATTATCCAATTTTCTGTCATGACATGATTCTTATCTTTTCAAGGGTAATACCACAAAGCATGCACAGAGAAAAAGATTAAAACTTTCAAGTACTCTTTACAGGCAACTGCCTAATCTAGCCTTTAATACAGCTATCTTAGCATGAATATGAGTTGTATACTTTGAAACATAAATGACCGTGATAATAGTTAAAATGTTTTAAAACTCTATTAAAAAATTAAATATTGGTGTTTTCTTTATTTCTGGTTCATTACCATTGCTCTGCGATAAAGTCTGTGCATGGCAGAGGCATTTTGGTGGACCCCAGGTGTAGATGTAATCGAGGGTGTTTCAGTAACAGTGATGGGGAGAAAAAAAAATGTGGGAGGCTTCTTTGGTTTTATCTTTTAAGAGAGAGGAGGTGGTAAGGAAAAAGCAACACAAATGTGCAGAACTGGCTGAGACCATCCCAAGATGGTCTTAAATGGCCCAGGGGAACTGGGAAGATCTCAGGTCCTGTGCTAGGACATCTTGTGAGACCTGCTGCCTCCAATGCAGATTGGGATTTAGCCACCTGTACCTCTCTCCGCATTGCTTGGTGGCTGGGACTTGTAGGGGGAATCTGCTCAAAGAGCTGACGGTGCCTGATGTGTGCTCAGCTGGGGATATGCAGTTCCACCCTCCTGAGCACACACCTTGGTCTCACACGGGGAGCCTGAGATAAGAGCCCGAGGCTCCTATGGAGTGACTGTGCTGACACAGTGTCTGATTTCTCCAGCCACAATCAAAAGCTCATGCTGAAAAGATCTTTCTTTAGTTGGTCATGGGATTACCCAGCCTGTAAAGATGGATGTGGAGTTTCAAACGGGCCTCCCACAACCTGAATAAAGATCATTGCAGGGTGTTTCTCTGTGTTAAACTGTTTCATCAAAATCAAGACAAAATTATTATCTGGAGCTCACATTAAAGAAAATTTACTTTTAGATCTACATCTGGTCCACAGAAATTGGTTGACTGGTATTGAAATTGGTTCATCTTCTCTTTTGGACAGAACTCTTTGCTGAGACACAGCAGCTCACATTAAACGCTCTGTGGTTTGTATGTTGGCCAGGCCGTGTCCCGCTGGTGACGGCTATTTTGTAAAGCAATATACTTGCTCAAATTCTCAGTGGGAGAAAGAAAATTTTTCAAGATTTATACAAGACACCCTCAAAATGCACATGCCAGAAATTCACTAGTGTCTCATTCAGAAAATGTCTAATTAACTGTACCACTCTTTAAAGTTTTATATAATGCAGAAACAAACAATACATATCCATGCCAAGATGACTTTAAATTTAAATGAGATCTAATTTGAACTGAATACACACTCAGAATCATAAATAGCAGCCATCCATGACGGTGCAGAAAAGCTAGGCATTTGTGGGATGCCTAGCGGGATGTTAACTGGTAGATTTGGTACTTTAGGGAGATTCACATTTGGTAGATTCACATTGGGCAGATTACTTGTTAAACTCCTGTGGAAGAAACAGACAGAAAGAAAAAATACCATAACAGTGACAATGCAGATGTAGCAGAAGCACATGACACTCATAAACAAATCTGCAGAGTTCACAGCACGACGACAGTTAAAAAACTGAAGCAAAACATTTCAGAAAGAAGCATGGGTATGGAAGCTTAAGTGTACTGTTTTGCAGTCTGCAATAAAAAGCAAGTTACTTAAAGAAACAGAATGAAAGAAGAATCACAAAGTAGCAAATTAGCAGAGTACTCAAACACCCACACAAAATAAATTAACCTTCAAGTCCTGATACCATTTCAAAGTGCAGAGAGAAGCCTTTGCTTGTAAAAATCTACCTCGTAAGGAAGCGAGTCTTGGTTCAGCATTCTCAGGTTGGAGGAATCCATGAAATCGCTAAGCTAAGCCAGCTACTGGAAAAGTCAGGGAGCTTTTTTTGGAATCAGGACTCAAAATAATACACATGGGTTGAAATTCTAGCTCTGCTCAAGCCCTTAACAGTATTTGCCACCAAATTCAATGGAGTCAGGATTTTACTCCAAAAACTCCGTTTATCTTGTGCTGTACAAATAATAAGTGTGCTAATCGGGATCAACTGATGGGTTCTTCCTAAATGAAGACTTGTGTCCTGAGCCTACCCTTGTGTTTCTGTATGGAGACAAAATGTGTCCCTGGTCTATGTATGTGTAGTGAGAGTTGCATTTAGTAAATCCAGGACTGGTGTATGAATGTTGCTTAGCTGGAAATGGGCCGTGGAGTGATTAAGATATTCAAAGATTAATTTATGAAGCAAGTGTACTTGGGCATTGTGACTTTTCAGATATGCAACTGTTATGCAGAAGGAGATCTCTTAAAAATGGGCTAGTGTATTAATTTAATGCAAAATCTTGTTTCTCCTGAAACAACGTGTGGTATAGCAACACCGCATGCCTAAAGTTTTCAAAATACCATCTTTACCGGACCATTCTTTGGGCTCAGTAAAACTAGAATCAGGACTTCAGGATTTCAGCTTCATCCTGTACTGCTGAAGTTCCTGGAAGCTTCTCTGCTGATGCGCAAGGACTCAGCTTCAGTGTTCAAACTTCCCTGGTCCTGATGACCGTACCAGAAGATGCCACCTTGAAAGGTCTCCCCCATTCCCCTGGATGAAATTAGAAGGTGCTGTACAGGCAGCTTTATCAGGAGTCTTGGAAGAGTATCAAATTGCACATTTTGTGTTTCAAAATTTTAGCAACTTTTTTGAGTCATATTTTGAGGTGTATTTCTTACTTTAAATTTTATGTATAAAAAATCCAAAGTAATGGAATTGAGCTGGCTATACTGAATAAATGTTTCCTAATGCAATAGAAGATGTGAACTCCATCTCCACAAGAGCTGTTCGTCTTTGGTGGCAACTCTTAGGGAATAGACTGGGACTTAGAACCTCATTCTCCCTTTGTGAATACAATCCCTTGTCTGGGGAAAAAAAATATCTATATACTTTTTCTAGTGAAAAAAATGTATGTTTTTGTTTGCTTTTGTTTCTATGCCTCTTAGTAGATTTGGCTTCACTTTATCTGCTTGTTGTCTTTGTTAGGCAGCAAGGAGATAGGAGAATTTACTAATGCAACAAAGCCATCCATTGTTTCCATTCATACGGTGTCTGCCTATTAAGATGATATGATTGCTGAATGAGACACAGACTCCACAGTGATTGAGAGAGTGTTAAATCTTCAGAAATGGCAGTGCATGTGGTTAAATACTGATATGGAATAAATAAAGAAATAGCAAGAGGTGGACAACATATAAATGTATAAGGGAAAGCAACTTAAATAACTTAGCCAGATGGTAAATACATAAATCAGAGGACCTTTGGTTTTAATATTAAAATTCAAGAAGTGACAGTGTTATATTAATAAAAACACTGTATTAATAAAATATGACTTCTAGAGTAAACAGTATACTATATTCACACGGAAACATATTTCTTTTATACAACACATTATTTTGCTGATGCAAGGATATGTTGCAAGAATAAGTTAGTACTCTTAAAAGAAAACAAAACAGCAAAATAATGGAGTATAATATGTTAACATACAGTAACTAATTTTAAAAATATTCTCCTGAATTGACATGCACAGTTTTGCAGGTTCAACTGATCTAATTATCTGACTAACAGTTGCAGTGAGACCTGTAAAAAATGATTAATATTACCAACAAATGTTCCAGCCTGCAGTTGCTCAGACCATAAAAACTACAGGTCCAAGATGAGAAACTGTTTCTAAAAGCCAGCCGTGCCTATTTAATATAGACAGCTAAATATAACCTCAGCCATCAGGCAGGGAATGTGGGCATTTGGATCAACAAGATGAGGGCTGTCTGATTTAAGAAGCTTTGGGACTGGCTCCTGATACGTTTGATAAAAGACGTACGCCCCGGAGCTGTACTGCTTGGTTTCTTGGTTTCTTCTCATTCACCCCCATTTGTGTCTGATGGCGATGTAAATGGCTCTCACCTGCACTGCCTGCTAGGAAATTCTTGGTGCAAGCAGACTGGCAACATCCCCACGCTCATGCTGTACCATGGTACTGGTCAGAGTTGCCCCAGTACGGGAAGGAGGGCAGAAAAATCACCGTGTTTTTACTGGGGAGTCTCCGGTTTCAGGACAGAGCTAACCAAGAGCCTGGTCTGTACTGAAGTGCTTGGTTCCTACGTGATCCCTGAGATGATTTACTGATGGGAGAGGCAGACGCCTGTCTCTTCCATCACTAGAAATGCTCGCTACCTTACTGCCTAGGCTGAACAAATGCTCGAGAGCAAATCTTTTCACAAAAGCCTTGATGGGAAGCAGAGAGCTTGATAGTGAAGTAGGCAGTCAAATCTGTGTTCTTCCTCTGACTGACACCCAGAATAGTAACAAAAATACTCATGTTCACTACACCAGTGCTTCTTGTAAGGGGAAATGTTTTTCACTAGCATCTTATAGCAGTGCAACCTCTTCAAATGGTTAATATAATCACACTGTTCAATTTCTTACATCTTAAATGAATGATACGTTTATAAATAGTTTGCAAAGGGTTAGTGAGCAATCAGTCGATGTTAAAGCCAGGACTACAGTGTGGTAGAGACAGCCATAGGTCAGTGAGTAACTTCCTAGTCAAGCAATTGAGACTGGTTGTCGCTGCACCGGCTTTAGCATTTGCTCAGAAAGATCTTTCAACACAGACACACACAGAGAGACGCACACACACACGTACGTGTCTGCTGGCTGCGAGATAAATCAGCGTTCTCTGAGAAGCTAGCACGAAAAAAAAAAAAAAAAACACACCACCCATTGCACAACCCTACTTTTCCAAGACCTCTCAACTCACCAGAGAACAGACCTGCTCTGTAGCCTCCGTACTTGGATGACTGTGCGAGGGACAAGTGTTCCACGCTTCTCGGCGTGGATTCATGCGAGCACACCAGCTGCTCTAGCGATAGGGCAAGGACCCCCTGCAAATTCAGCAGCTCTGCAGAGGCAGCTTACAGAGCCCTCATGAGCACATTACCTCGGTGCTTTTTCCCCCATGTTTTCAATACTTAACAGCATCTCCCTCGCTGTTTGCGATTTCTATACCTAACTCCTCGTAGCATAAGGTGCAGAGTATTCAGCAATGAAAATAGAAGAAATACATGCTTGCAAACTGCCATCTGGTCAGGTTATGGAGGGCTACGTATTTCAGCCTTGATTGCAAGCATGAGTGCAGAGAAACCCTTTCAAAAGACTCTGCGCTGTGGAATAATTTCCTGCCTTAGAGGAGATAATGAGACTTCTTCCTTCTTGCAGTTGACTGTAATGATCCACAGTGGGACAGCAGCAGGCTGAGTGGAACAGCCATCCACGACGATCTGCCTTTTCGGGCCAACCCGAAGGCCTTTCTTCAAAGCAGAGGAAAGCCGTGGAGCCACATGCTGCGGTGTGCCCAGTTCCAGAAAAGCTCGGCTGGAGAGCCTGCAGAAGGCCGTGACTTGGATAGGAATTGGCTGGTCCAAGATATTTGAGGGTCAATGGCCTAAAAACTCAACTGTGCTGCAGTCGGACACGTAGGGGAAGAAGGAAGCAGATACAGGAGGGCAGATCAAACCGAATACGCCTCTGACCTGTGTTCTTCTGCAAGTTCACTGTAGATCAGCCAAGGAATAGCAGGTGGTCTGCCCAGGAGGCAAAAGACGAAGACGCCTTAACATTTAGTTCTGAACAGTGCATCAACACCGTCATATGAGCGACTCCCCTCTTCTCCTTCACACAGCATGTGCCACCCTCTGTGCATTCGCCCGTACCTCCCTGTGCTGGGTCTGATCAAGTGAAGCCAGCATTTGCAGCTCGCACTTCTGTGTGCGAGACACAAGAACAAAATACCGACTAGTGAAAAAAAAAACCCAGAGTGCATCTTTTCACCAGATGGACACAAGCTTCTTGTGAAAAGCACCCACTTTCCTGCTGGAACAAATTTTGTAAATTCTCGGGTCTGTACGACATCTAATCATCTAACCGTAACCCACCCCGGGCTTTCGCTTGAATCTGTGATGCTCAAAGTGCTCTGCAACTGAAGCTCCCCAAAGGGCAAAGACACTAGAAGATAACTAAGAAAAGACGTAAAAAGTATCAAAGATAACTTGAAAATGATAGATTTTGGCATACCCTGAAACAAGGCATTTTTACAGGCAAGTACCACAGCCAAGTACTCATGTACGTCTATAGTTATGCCACGGAAGTCAATGAATGCCAAAATAATATCAGCTTCTGAAAAAAGAAAAATCAGAATGAATTGATTATTGACTGCCCGACTCAGGTAGGCAGTTGCACTGAGTTCACTGCCTCTGTTTCATAACAACAAGGAAATACAAACAGATTCATTGCTAAAGCAGAGCTCTGAAACTCGAGTTAATGCTAACTTCGAAGTGCAATTCTGCTTGAAGGAGTGGCTGTAAAAATGGCATTCTCCTACTCGAAAGATCTATTTCTTCTATGTTTTCTGGGTCACATCTGCTTATTTGAAACAAGATTTTTTAGGATTTTTAATCCTGTTAGCCTGCAGACCAAAGACAGCAAATGGAAAGTGAGAGAGACTCCTGAACGCCAGCCACTTAACCCCACTCAGAACAGAGGGGATGATCAGGTGTCAAGAAAAGGCCCGCGATTTGGCAGGCACAATCCTTATGGATGCTGAGGATGCACAAGAAAGAAAGGAGAAAACCTGGGTAATCAGATTCCAGGTTGCATATGGGAGGCTGGCTGCTGAACAAATTCTCCTTTCCTTGTAAATTGAACATATTTGGTGTGAAAAGCCCTGAAAGACCACACGTTCTTTTACACAGCAACCTCAGAGCGCAGTGCCACTTAACTTTGCTTAGAGAATGAGGAAAAAGCAGGGAAAATAACCTCTATAGAAGTCATCTGGTCAAAATCCCTGGTCTGAGACACTGTCAGACTCACTGTGCTTGCACAGAGTCAACCCTTCTAAGTCCTTTATTAGAAGGAAAAGTCAGTTCTTTTCCTTCACAGGAACCGACTTGGGCTTTTACAGCAAGCACAGCAGGGTTCAGCAGTGCTTCAAAACCTGTCAAATAACAACAGCAATCTAAAGCAAATGTCATGTTTTCACCATCCACTCGCTCTTGGGTTTAGTACGGGCTTCTCTCAGGCTCCTTATTTCTCGCTGGCCAACCCCTAGTCCTCCACATCTATACCTGATTCTGCTTCAGTCACCTCCCCTAGGTCTCACTCGGGTTTCTGCATGCTGGTGGCCTGTTGGGTCACCATGTCCCCGCTGGGCTACTCCCTTCTGCATCTCCTTGAGCTGGTCGGGGCTGGGACCCCTTCGGGCTGCCCGGGGACACAGCCCACAGCCACCAGCCGTGGGGATGTTGTGCCATCCTTCCACGGGGTGGGTGGAAAAAAATGAGTACGGGGAAGAATAAATACAGCAATGACTCACTCAGGTTACAGGGCTGGACTGAACGCAGGAAAGCAAGGGTTTTGTTCTGAAAAGGAGCTGTTTGAGTTCAAAAGCAGCATCGGGGAAGGCCTTTTAGGATGGGATCCAAAAAGCCATGCCAGCTAAGAAGGTTTTCACATTTTCATGCTTCCATGTCCAAAGGCACACGATTTGAACTGAGGCAGCAATGCATTTCAAAAAGCAAATACCATTTCCTTCATTAACTTGAAAACCCTGAAGAGATCAGGCCTTCTATTTTTAGCATTCAACTAGAAAATACAAAGCACTTTCTGCACGTCCAATCTAATGGTTGCTAATTCATCTCTGCATGAATCTCCATCCATTTGCACCCAAATTCCGATTGTATCAAAGGAGGTTTCCTTACTTTACTGGCTCCCATGACTCCCGCTCAAAGCCCCTGTGAATTGACTGTGCAATTGAGGACTCCATCAGATCGACATATCTAACAACAAGTGGAGCAAACAGGTCTTGGAGGTGTTTGTGGAATTTTCCATTGCACAAATTATCTAGAATAGATAAATAAAAGTATAGTAAGAAACTACTGTTACTAAAAGCTCTGTAACAAGCCACAGCGTGGCACTTCATCACACAATGAATTTGTCAGCGCACAGAAAGAAACTCCGAGAACAAAACAGGAGCTGGCATCAGGCACTGATGCTCACGACAAAGACAGGAATGGCTTCTTATTCAAAACAAGTAAACAAACAATGAATCTTCTTTTCCATTAATGTCAAACTTACAGGTTACAAATACATTATTACTTCCTGTGAATAAAATGGGTGTAAGAAATACAGCATGGCAAACATTAGGACTTTGGCAGGTAGGAGGATCGTTTCTTATTCAGTTACTCACTACCATGACACTGGAAATTGCTCTTGGAGGATGAGTCCCTGGCTTTTTTATGTGGTGTCAGAAAGCTGGTGGGGCCCTGGCCGAGGATGTAAATCAAGGAAAGAGCCAGCTCAGCCACCAGCTCCCCGGCAGCAGTCACACCACCCTGGGGAGTGCCAAGTCCCCAAGGGTTTTGAAGGTGTGAGCCCATGTGTGCTTTGGAGAAGAGCCTTATTTCACAAAGCACTCAGCTTCTGAATTACTTTATGCTCTCATTGACTTTAATTTAAATCTTTTCCTCCCTTCAATAAAGTCTTTTAAAAGCAGGGACTGGTTTACTCCATGCTAAATAAATGCAGTACACACATATAAAACAACACACACATTTAATGACAGTGAGATAGGGTACAAAATTCCCTGCTTGTCAGGCAGCCATTACCAAGAGACTTGAGAAGATGAAGCCAAATAAAAGTTCAACTTCTCACCTTCAGCTGGGGCATTTGATTTAAGGGGTGTCTGTGTGTGCATCAGAGAATTGCTTTTTTTTATATTATTATTTTCTAGTGGAAATGGAACAAAATCAAGCCGATGCTACAAGAGGCTGTCCTGTGCATCTCTACCCATCTCAGTTCTCTGTGCAGTGCGGAGAGGCTGAAAGTGTTAGCAGTAACCTGAGCCGCCCACTGAAAAGAAACGAGCAAAATACAATACATACAGTCACTACGGAGGAAATCGTTTAGAAGCTGAAAGAGCGGGAAGCTGTCCCATGTGTCTGGGGGTTGCACCTCTAACGCAGCATCCATATCCACTGCAAACAGTGACAGGAAGGTCTCCGCGTGCTCGACCATTAAGTCTGACCACCAAGCAAAGGCCTTCAGGGTTGGTAGAAAAAGATAACAGAACAGTATGTTAGTTCTAATAAAGCACAGTCAAAGATGCTAGGCCACATACCTTAAACAAATGTGCATCCCCTGGAAACTACCTTTATTGTAAAGAGAACAGTGCTTTGAAGTGCTGGCTGCACGTACAGCGCTAATCACGGGAATTAGGCACTGCTGTTTTCATACAAAGGGTTCTTGCAGAGGATCTATTCAGAGCTCCACCGTAAAGGCAGGCAGTTGTAACATGGCCGAGAAGGTTTTGTCTGTTCAATTTACAATAAATGACTTAACTCGTCTTTAGTTATGCTAATTATCAGAAAGATCAACTAATCATTATTCTGAAGTACAGAAATTGGGGAGTTTCTTCACTATTTGTGGGTTTTCTGCTGTGTTTTTCAACAGTTTAATTTTTATTTGGATTCTCTACTTCTATTTGTCTTGAAAAACTAGAAGCCTAAGACATTAGGATCTGTCCTAAATCTTTCACACTCTTATTTACAAATATTTAAAGCATCACCTGTACGAGTTATTAGAGCACTGTTCATTTTACATGGTCAGCTACACACACCCATCTAAACACACTACCACCTTCGTTAACGCTACTTATCAGGAAACAAAGCTCTATCATCAACATGCCAAGATAAAAAAAAAATCTACGACAAGCCTGTATTTTCACAGAGGCAGGAAAAAAATATATCTAATCTTGAAAGCCAAAAAATATCAGTGAAGTAACTCATTCTCATGCACACGGGTCCTTAAAATTCACTGGCCGGGCCCTGTGACGTGACATTCACATCGTACACGGCTCAGATGTGAATGTTCCCGACGCATGCATGCGTGTTTAGTAATCACTTCTGGCTGGGCACATGCAGTGTGAGAAGTGCTGCCGTTAGGGCCATGTGCTGTAATTTGTAAGGGAGAGGAAATTACTCAGTGACTTAAAGGATCTGAGAAATGTCTTTCCAGCACTCTGCAAGAGAAGGAAACCTCTAGCATAGGGACGGGACTAGAGATGGAATAGAAAAGACTGAGAATAAAGAAATCGGTTCAAAGAGGAATTGCTGGTCAGGAGGGGTATTTTTTGCCTCCTGGAAGGAAGCTTTTGGCAGACATGAATAAGCAAAATGGACTTCAGTTTTCTTAGGGTTCAGCTTTGATTCACTGATGTTTTCCTGCTGACGCTGATGACAACAGCAGAATGCCTTTGATGAATCCTGGTATAGATGGCTGCAGAGAACAACGCCAGCTCTTGGTTCTCCTGGCCATGGAGAGAGATGCTGGCAGGAGGACTCTGGGACTAGTTCCACTCCTTTGCTCCCCCAAAATGCAAAGCAGACTGACATTACCCTGCTATTATTCCATGAGTTGATATAAACTGGTGTTGAGACATGCAGAGGTAGGATGTGACACTGGGCGTTATGCATCCAGAGCACATCCAAGATGTAAAATAACCAAAATAACCAAATAACCCCCAAGGAGGCACAGCTTTGGAGTGCCCAGCCATGGAGGTGCAGGGGTGCCAGGGCAGGCTGGGCCATGCTCTGCCCGGAGAGGCAATGCCACCAGGTTACAGCATCCCTGTGCTCATAGCATGGGGGTGAGGTGGGTAAGTTGGGCTCCTTCATCTGCAAACCGTCCCCAGCCCCACGCACGTGGATGAAATTGTCAGGCATCACTGCAGCAATGCCTCCCCTGGGACACCTGGACAGCCCAGGGGCAGCAATGATGGAGAGTTTGTTATTCAGAAAAAGCCAAATTTGAAGCAAGGGAGTCTGACAGGGCTGAGGGCATGGCAATGCTCTTCAGTGCTTCCTTCTGCATGCAGCCCAGCCCATGGACATCCGTGAGTGCTGCGAGAAGAGGTGTGGTGTCCCTGCAAAATCACGCAGGAACCAAAAACATCAAGAATCAGGTCTGCTTCGGATGCCTGCCCAAACCTCCTCCCAAAAAAATGTTGGGAAACGAATGGACATTGAGAAATGTGGCTGTTGAGGGTCCTCTGAAAATTAGCAGCTCTTGTCCATGCTTTTGAAGGAGGGTGACGAGGCTGTCCTTGTACAAACATGGTTCTCTGGCTGCTCCTCTGCCTGCCAAGAGCCTGCCACGCTGCCTCCCCACGTCTGTGCCCAAAAAACGATCGCTACAAAGGGGCAGCAGCCAGTATTTGGGGAGATGGGAAAGGGGAGGCCAAAGAGTATCTTCTGCAACAAATCCCATATAATCACTGCAGAGTCCTGCAATAAAAACCTGCTTCCATAAAAAGGAAAAAAAATGCTATTTTAAAAGAATGAGGAAGAAAAGCATATGATCATTTGTGGAAAAAAAATGCCCAAACCAGTCAGTTTCCCTTTTGCTGGAAAAGTAAAACTTTAGCTGCACAAGTCTGTAACTTAATGCCAGACTCCTCAACCTCCTCCTCCCTACTCTCAGTGAACAGGACCTTCCTGCAATGGGAGCATAACACCACGCTTTGAGGAACTCCTTCATGATGGTAACATTTCCTTTATTTACCATCTACTTACCTGCTTCACTCAGAACACGATGTGAAGGCAAAACAAAGTGTTCTTTCTAGCCAAACACACCTATTAGTGTATGTTTTACACATGGATACACATGTATATATGTATGACCTCAAGGAGTTAAAATACATATATACATATACACATACGTATACATAGAGAGAGAACACGGGTTCCAAAAGACTCGAAGGCCACGGTCTCTGGCGTGTGCCATCAGTCATCCAGGGGAAGGAGAGCAGAGCTGGAGACATCTGAGCAGCGAGGTGACGCACGGCAGAGACCTCCTGCTCTACACAGCACCTACCAAGCACCACTGATTCTCCTGCATTTTTGTCTCTGCTGCTTTGCCTCTTTCTGATGGGTGAGGCAAACCCAGCTGACAAGGCACGATGCTCCTGCTCTAATGGTTTTTGACTCCATGCTCTGAGTTTTGGTTTCTGGGTCCCCATTTGTGTGCCTGCCTGGATGGCCATGTTGGGAAAAAAGGGGTGTGTTTTCATCGCAAAAACTGTTGGTTTTCAGAAAATAAGGCATTCCTTCAGTAACCGATGCCATTTAATTCTGCTGAACATCCAAAGCAGACCGGAGAGTCACACCTTGCAGGCTGAACTTTCTCACCCCCAGGTGAATGGACAAGAAGACAAAAAATCTCACCTGGAATAATATATAAAAAAAAAAAAAAGTGCAGTACCTCAGCGATTCTCATTGAACAGGAGCAGAATAATGTGGCCATGATGCATAATAAAAACGATGTGATAAATCCGCCAGCCTCTTGCCTCTCTGCTCCTTTGGGTGCAATTCCAAGTGTGCAGAGAGCTGGCCAACTGCCTGAGCACTGCTGAAGTGCCACAGAAACCCTCGGGACAGGAATTCAGTAACGTTCTGACAGTATCCGGGGCTTCTGGACAGAGATGAATTTCACCCTTCCAGGTCACCCTTCGGAACAAGGGACCAGGAAGCCTCCTATCCCTGTTAGCATTAACCTTCTGTCTCTAATCACAGCCTTGTGACACTGAAGATGCTGAAGAACAGCTTTAACATTCGTCCTTGTGAGGAGCAGCACAGCTGGCTGAACACCACTGCCCTGTAACTCCCTGCTTCAGAAGTCTACTGTTTTCAGAATTACTTGCACTTTAAAATCAGCTCTTTCCAGGCTGGATACACAAACAGCCTGTGCTGGTGATGAGTGGAATAAAATACTCGTTAGCCTTGGGCAAGTTATAGCGGTGCACTCAGGCACCTCCTCATTTTTGCAAAACAAAATGAAGTTTATTTCACTCTTCACCACGTTTATTCTCTCTCTACATATAAATACTGTATATCCAGTACAAGGCACATACAGACAAAACCAGAGGAAGAACACTACCATTCTAGTCACTTGTGTAGAACTCAGTCCATCTCCACCACAGTGTACTATAGGTCGGGTGAATGCAAAACAACAGAGGTAACAACAGGCTGAGGAGAGATTCCAGGCAGGTAGGGTTGTGTTGGGATGTAACTGCAGCGCTCGTAAAAGATACCCATTGCTACATGCATGGACTGGACTGCTACGCCACATTGACCCTCCTGTGTAAGGCTACCAGCTCCACAAGCAGCCGACTGGGAGTTGCTGTTACATTCCTCGGTTAAAGTTACGGAAGCGAGGGCAACCCAGGTAAAATCCCGGGAGGAAACATGGCACTGAGAGGGCATGCACGAAATATGACAGGAGTGACTCGTGTCATTCAGTTTAGTCACATACCTCTTTCCCCTGCCAGGATCATCCAAGATTGAATGAACAGTAGAAAAACAGGGAGGAAATTTAAATATGCAAGCAGGCATTAGTTGGGTGTCGTGGATTGTTGTGTATTATCAATAAGTTAAGTTATACTGCAAGTTTAATATACACTGGAATGATTTTTAGGTGATTGTGAAATTAGTTATCAAATGCTTTTAATGCAAAATATAGTGAGTATATATAAAAATGGGAAGGAAAAGAGAAAAGAGTGCATGAGTGTTACAATACCTACAGGCATAAACAATAACTGTTCACTCTGAATTTTAGAAATGATTCATTTTCCAACACTTAGCCAAGAGCACCAGAGTTACAGAGAACACTGGGCTCAATCCTGCAAACACACAGGTGGGCAAGTCCCCATGGGCAGCCCCGTCCAGGCATGCTGACAGCGGGGCTACACCCAGCACTGCCAGCGGCCTCAGGATCAGTGTTTCCAGGATCAAGCCTCAGGATTTTCTGAAATATACCTGACTCTGACATAGTTTCAGTGTTTTTAAAGCATGATTCTTTCCATTAAAGTGCTTTGAAGAGTTAAGAGTAGTTTATTAGGCATTAGGTACCTCAAATAATTAGTAACAGAGAATAATTCATTCTGATCTCCACGCTAGTAATTGAAGGATTCCCAATAAACCAAGACAGAAGCGGCCAACAGAAAACCAAGTGAGCTAAAACAGCAGTTTATCATGTACCACAGGGGCAAAGGGAAACCCCTGGAAACAACCTGAATGCTCAGGAAGGGACCAAAAATCCTTGTTTTGCTTTGTGATGGTTTTACCTGCCACAGCTCTCAACAGCAGGAGCGGTTTGCTGCTGACAGTGACCGCTGCTAATGCTGTCTGGAGGTACAAACTCAGGACATTTGGGGCAATACGACCTTTCTCAAAAGTGGACAGGCTTGGTCTTGCACGTAGCTGGTGGTGAATATATTGGGCTCTTGCTGGCGCTGCATGAAAGGCTGCAGACTGATGTAGACGACAGCAGGATTTAATTCATTCCTCCTTTAGCCCCCCCTCCCCTCTGAAGAGCAATCTTCCTGAGCTGTCCCCGTGCCTTCAGCAACCCTTTTACCACCATTATTGGCTTCTAAAAAAGATAACCCAGCACCTGTTCGGAAGACATCCCATAAGCACACAGAGCCACCAGCAACCGACCAGACCCTGCTCGAGCCCTGCGGGGCACAAGCTCGCAGGGCGCCGCTGCTCACCTCTGCATGGTGTTCTTCGTTTTGTTGGAGGACTTCAATTACCAATTCTGCCAGACGTATTGTGTCTTCTAACTTTTTAGCTGGTGTGACTAACCGGCCTACATTTTCTGTAGTACAAGAACTCGAGTTAAAAGGCAGGCAGAGTGAAAAAGCTAGATGCACAGTAAGTAATTTTAGAGGTTTAAGAAATCCCATAATATTCTACAGCTTTAAAGATCTTTTCATGCATATGTTAAATGCTTATATAATTAGTACTGAGCAAACCAGAAAGCCACATTCGTTATAATACTATGAAAATACAGTGCTCCAGCTCCAAATCTCACAATACTGTCAGAGTTGTTTTGCGTTATGGTGAGGTGGTGGCACTTTATTAGCTCAAATAGGAACATTACATTCCCTAAAGACAGCATCTGGCCACTAATGTATGAACAATATGTGTCCTTCAACGTAGATGATGCATTACAAATCACGTCTGTACGATTTTAACGTTCTTTTAAGATCAATTTAAGCAAATCTCTCTGCACTTTTAATAAATCGTCAAACTCGAGCAATTTAAATGTCACCTGCTACTGAAAGCAAAGACTGCAGGTCTGACCTGCTCCAGGATTTAACTTCACAAAGGTCAAGGAGTTACGCATGCTGGAGGGAGTGGAAAGTGGTAAATCCCACTAGGTGCTCATACGTAAGATTTATATGGGAAAAGAGATGCAACTTTACAGCAAAAACCCCGCAAACAAACCAAGGAGTTTAAATCCTGGAGCTTGCTGTTACTTTGCAGCATTTTCTAAAGATTTTTCAAAACAACCAAATCATATTCTTCCAGGTAACATATTTCTATTAGCATATTAAACATCTGAGGTGCAAACAATCTGGACCATTTAGAGTATTTCAATAGAAATAATAGAGAAAAAAAACAAAATAGACACATTTTCATCGAACGGCAGCTTCCGCAGAGCTGGCTAGGTGCAACCAAGGAGGCTCCTGTGACCTGACCCCGTGGCTCACCTGCACTGGTCACCCTGGGGAGAAGCAGAGCAGCAGCCCTGCTCCCTGGGGACCCACCTGTGCTGCAGTGTCCCCACCTGCAACTACAGATGTGTCCCTCTGGCTAACAACTGGGTACCAAACCTGGCTCTAGCGTAGCTAGGGGGAAGGACAGGATCACACTTCGGTGCTACATCGTCTGGTTCATCCCTCTCCACCTATTTACATTTTGATCTGTCCGTGATATTAAAGCTGGAGACTTTGCAAATAGGTGAAGTACCAAAAAAAAAAAAACAAACACAAAAGCCAAATCAGTCTGCTGCAATTATATAGTATACAACAGACTGTTTGAGCTCAACAAAGCAAAATGGGAGACGTGCATGAATTAAAGCTCCTTTACTAGCAAGGTGTTCACCTTGGGATGCCCAAAGCTAAGCCCAACAGCTTGGGTTGTGCTGCAATGCGAGGCAGCTGCGCATCTTGCTCCAGGCTCCTGCATGCATTAGCATTTTGTTAGTGCTTAGATTTTCTTTTCTGGCAGAGCAGAAACTTGGGGTTGCACACAGATGCCACCACTCTGCTCTGCTGGGTCCCACGCTGAGTACCGGGGCAGAAATCCCTGCCTTGCTGAAGGCTTGTGAACTTTGAGGACTCGGCTCTCCACCTCAACACCATGCCTGCTCCCACTTTTCCCTGAATGTACTTCTACAGGCAGTAATTTCCCATGAAAAGGCAAGGCATGTTTTTCAGAACTGCCACACTCGGGTGGCTGTGTGAGGGCACACGGTGCTGTTTTCAGAGGAGCTGAGCAGCCAGGCCAGCTGAAACCTGGCACTGCAGGTGCTTTTGGCTCAGCGGAGACATGCAGCATGGCACATTCACTCTACATTTTTCCAGATTGATACCATGGACAGGGGCTGTGAGCTCTATTCTCTGCTTTCCATCTCTTGTATCACTGGAAACAAAAAGAAATCCAGGTTCCCCTTATCCTACTCTATTGGGCAAATACTGATACTGGTTAACTCGTCCTTCCTTCTATTGAAACCAGCACCTCACTGGCTACAACAAAAAGAAACTTGTTCCTTTTATGCAAAGAGAGTCCCAAGGAGTGTCCCTCAGTAAGCTCTGGTTGCTTCTGCACCTCCAAAGCCAGGGGGAAGCTTTTCCATTGATCAGAGCAGCATCAGACCCATTCTCATTTGCAACACTGATCTGCTCTCAAATACAACTAAAAGACAAAAGTGTTAATAAGAACAACTGCTCAGAGATGCTGTCTTTAAAGAAAATATTGATGCTTATACAACTTTGGCAGCCAGCAGATGTCAATCTTAATTTTTTTTCTTCTTATTTTAAATATTTCCCTGGTTAAGTTACTATACATCAGAATATTCTGCTAAGATAGCTGGAGCACTGACAGTTACATCAAACGTATACGATATACTTATCAAACATTTCATCCAACATCATGTAAAGCTCATACATATTTATAGTTTTCATGCAAAATGTTATGCAACAACAATGTTATTTTGTGCTGACGTTGATATTTGAAAATGTTGCATATGTCAGACATTGCTAGACAAAAAAATGTGGACATTTTGAAATAAACGCTACCTCTAAATCTCTAAAAACCTACCACGTCGCGCTAGGTGTTTCGTAAAGCTGCACATGAGAACTAGCTCCCTAATGCTAAACAAGCAACTGCTTAATACTAAACAAGCAACTGCTAGACTAGGAAAGCACTGAATAAAAGGAAGGAAGACTATTACAGTACTTGGCGTCTGTTTGGCCATGCCTTTGAGCATATGATTTATCATGTTAGTCTGCGTTTGAGGAGATGACGGTGGCCCAGCCGGTGGCTTAGGCTTGGATGGACGGGCTGCTTGTGCGTGACGGAGAGACGCCAAAAGTAAAGAGACAAGGGACGTCATAAACAGTGACAAAAAGATGAAAACTTTTGACAGGAACATAAGCAGGAATGGTCAAATACACATGGAATAAGCTGCTGGGTTTTTGCTCATTGGTACTCGAGGTATTACACGGGAATGACACCGTTTAACAACAAATATCCTAGAAGTCAGAAGGTTCTTACATCCTACAGCAGTGTGCAATCAGAAAGCTAAAAATTCAACACAAGTGTGGAACTGCCTTTCGTGCAGCCATGTGACGAACCTGACTTTGGGCAATCCAGCTAAAACTCCAGAATTCAGAGCAGGTGACTAAAAACCATCACTTTAAGTCAGCGCTCCAGTGCTTAGGTACATTTAGCAATAGAATAATGAGCCACATGAATTAATTGCTTTACAAATATCAATTACACATTTTAGAATTAAACGTCACTGTTGGTTAAAGGGAGCTATAAAATATTCTTGTGCAATTTAAACATGTAAAAAAATCTGTCACTTAAAAATGTGTGGTTCCTGATCGTTTCCAGCTCATTTAATTATTTTCAACTTGGAATTCTAGTGGCTTTTATATTCTGGGTTGAATCATATATAAAAACTTGCCAGCTCTATCAAATATGTTACTTGCTATTCCAAATGTTAGAATACTGCAATCAGGACTTGACCCATCTGTCATATAGTTTACAATATCAGCATAGGAAAAATTCAAAGAAAATAGCCTTTCCTTTTACATACACTCAGAGAATAAATTACATACTGTGCATATATTAACACAATAGTTTCTATTACATTTAATATCAGTTTTTAGCAGCATTGTGACTATTTTTAATAATGCCATTTGCAAGGATTCTGGCATATTTATCTGGACATTCTATTGCCAAAAGTCCTTGCCATTTTGATTGCATTTTCCAGTGGAAAAAAAAAAATCGGTTGGCTTGTGCGAAGTAGATTTCTGATTGCTTTTAATTCTCACAGAATTACAACACTTATCAGAGTGTAATAAAGAATATTCGAGTAAACCCTATGTTAAAGAGGATGAGTTAGGTTTGTTGCCTCTCTCCATACACAGAGGTACACACGTACACGAACACACACACAATGCACAACTGTGCACACACACGCACACACACACACACATTTTTAGTCTTTTAAGCTGTAACGATTTAATTCAGACTCTTAGATTCGAGCCACTGGCTTCCGGCTTTCTTTTTTCGTTTGTTTTGTTTTGTTTTCTGCTAACAAGAAAAACAAATCTATTTGCTTATCTCTGGAGTCGCCCTGATCCTTGTTCAATGTTTACCCAGGGTGGCTTTGTCCCCAGAAATTGTACCTCTCAGCCTCAAGTGACAAAAACACCAGCTTTTTGGGCATTGGCCTAATGACTTTCAGTCTCATTTAAAACATAAGCAAGAATTCAATTTGGCTACTCGCTGACGGCTCCTGAGCCCGGCACGTAATGGTTAGGAAGGATTTTTTACTGCTCACCACTAGGACGAGCAGTTTGTGCCACGGTCCTGGCGCGGGCAGGGGTTGTGGCACATCTCCTCCCACCTGCGTTTGGCAGCCAAGTGAGAGGAATGCCTCCCAAAAGGAATGCCAGTCCTGCTGGCTCTGATGTTGGGGAGTCCGAGAGGGAGAGCTCCTCCTAGCAGTGCCAGAGCCAAGGAGATCTGCACCCCATCATGGCTCTGTGTGCTGCGACCCTAAATCGCCCCTAAATGCGAGCCCAGCCTCCACATCGCCAACCACTCATGCTAAGGAGGGGGGTGCCCACGGGAACCCCGGCAGAAAGCAGATTTCAGACCTCGCTGACCCCCAACTCCTGCAGCAGCCTGACCTGTGCAAGTGATTTCTGTCCTGGGTAAAGCCACGAGAGGTGAAGGATGAGGAGGAAGCAGCAAGAGATGCAGCACCTCCGTAACTTCAAAATTCAAACGGGGACAGGGCACTGGGGCAGAGGCGCTCCCCTGGGAGTGATGCTGAGAGCTGTGGGCAGCACACCCTGTCCTGCCCAGCTGCTGTTCCTGATTGAGATTTATGTGTGTCTGGAAGGGATTTCAGTGAGGATAACACTTTTTTTCTCCCAAACCAAGATGCATTATCTTCAAACTAAGACAAATTCATGGATTTTTTTTTTTTTTTTTTTCAACTCAGGAGACTCGACTCCAGCTCTCAAAAATTCAATATTCTGCAAAGAAATCTGATCTCCTGACTTTTTATTATTTAGCCTCGTGAAGAATTTTTGCACATCTGAATTACATCTCACGCCTCAGGCAGCAAGTGGCTTTGCAGTTGGTAAGAGCTCTGTGGAAGGGTAAGGGCACAGTGCAGAGCATCGTGTAACAACCTCAACACTGCTCCAAACACCAGCTTCTAAAGGACAACAGGAAATTTAGGAAGCTGTGTAATGACTCTGCCAAACGCAGCTGAATGCCACTTCAAGGAACGAAACAATAAAGCAGCAGTTCAGCAAGCAAACAAACACAGGTTGCATTTACGTCTGAGTTACAGTCATAGTAAAGTAAATGATTTATTAATGACTTCAGTCTCCGTTCCTGCCTCAAAGACTGATGGTTTCGTATATTTTGCACCCCTATTTATTTGGGGGATGTCATTTGATTTTCTTGATGAGCTCTGTGCTTTATGGCAGATGCTGGGGGTGATTGCGTAGTGGTGGCTGGGCTAATAAATCCCATGGGACCTCTCCTTGTCTCAGGTTGGGTTAATAAACAAGCAGCTGAGCCCCTACGGCTTCAGTGCGCTCTGTAAAGATGCCGGGTACACGCACGGAGCTTCCCAGGCTGAGATCCAGAAATAGGCAACGCGAGTGACGTAAAGTGAGCGCGGGGACTGTGACAAGGGGCAGTACGAGTGCCTTGACAAATACCACTGCTTGTCAGCAACCTGCTGCATCGCTCCGCTCAGACACCGACCTCTCCCGCACCCGCTCCCCCAGCCCAGCACGCTTTCTGTGCCTGCCGGGGCGAGCACTTTGCTCAAGATGCTCGGTGCCAGGGCTGAGAAAAAATCACATTTTTGGTCCCAAAATGGCCCAAGACAAAATGATTTCCCCTAGGGACAGAGCAATGGGATGTCACTGGGCCTATATCAAGTTGCTTTCTGCCTGCAGAGCTGCCCTGCTGGTGGTCCTTGCCCCGTGCACCAAGGCACCAGCTGTCCCCAGCCCTACATCTCCTCCACTTCTCATCTTCATGCAGCAGCTCAGGGGGACCACAGGAAGCCTCTTTTCTTATAGAGGCCAAAACCAGGTCACTACATGAGATATAATCTGAAACCTAAAGACCAAAAGTCTTACACTAAGCACAATGAATGGCCAAACTGACAGCTATCACTGTGGCTGGCACCAGCTCTGAAGCTGCCTGTACTCAGCTCCAGCAGAGCGAAGTGGCATTTGTGTTCATGGGAACGGGATCCCTTAATGCCACCACCCTCAAACACAGTGCAGTGCATTTCTCAATTCCTGGGCATAAGGGACAGAGAAATTCTTTTCTAAAGGAAGGATGGACTCTCAGCTTACATAAATATGCCTTCAAACCCTTATTAAAAGGTTGCACTTATTAATGTGAGTGTTAGTAGTTTTGTGTGATTAATAATTAAAACAAGCCATTAATCTTTAATTATTGTAATGTTCTGTTTAGCGTTCTATTTTAAGTCCATATTTTTATGAGACTACAAGCTTCTTAGGGGAAAGGAGAACAAGGGGTGACATTTGGGTGTTTAAGAAGTTGTTTTCAATATCTTATTTTTATTCTTGCTTTTGGCAAAATAAATAAAAAGTCAGGCCAAAACCCAGTCACTTTTGACTCCACTTAAGCTGAGGAACTGATTTCAAGTTGAGTCCTGCTAACCTTGCCTGAAAATTTTTCATTTAAGACACTGGTAGGGTTGTGGGCACAAAGCAGGGCAGTCACAGCTTGCTATGTCCTCTTGCTCGCTCCCAGCATCCAGAAGCAGTTTTATTTTTAAACGAGCTGGGCCAAAGAAACCTCCTTCTGAGTTCCCCAACTTTCAGCACGTGACAAGCCTTTGCCAGCAAGAGCAATGCCCAGCGCTTGTGTTGTGCTTAACACACAACAGCATCATCGGAAATAGCTGCACGTGCCATGGTTATGTCTGCAATTTGTGTACCTGCACCTCTTGCTGCTATAGGGAAGAATTAATCTCCGTTGCCTAAATATTGCTTGCCAAAATTGGTTTTAGTGCCATGCTCTAGATCCTGGCCCAAATTTGAGCTGTGGGAGCCTGGGGAAGCCTGGGCAGAACAAACACGGTCTGCTTTTAAAAAGCCATTTCCCTTTGCAAACAGATTAAATCAACTGAATCCTGTTATTATTATTTTTTTTTTTTCCACAAAACATAACAATCTACTCACAAAAAGAGATGAACAGTTCAGGTTTCAAGGACTTTCAAACCAGGACTCTGGTGTACAACAGAAACGAGAACAGGGGGCTGCAGACCTCCGAAACCCCTTCTGAAGAGACAGGCACTTCGGGCATTTTGGTCTGCGCTGAACCTTTGCCTCATCACATGTCACCACAGGTTATAAACGAGAGACAAACACGACTTCTGTCTGACCGGATTGTTTGTCACACATTAACGAAAAAATTGAAAATAAAAAAAAAATTAAAAAACCAGTCCTCCCAATAGGGCATAAAACAGAAGATATGAAAAACAAAAATGAACAGTAGTTTCGTCATTAATGTGCCTGTTGGGTGTGTTAAATTAATGGCCAGATCACCAACATTTCTGCGCCAAAAATGAGCCGCAGTTCTTTTGGAAAACAAGAAACTTTCTCTTTCCAAAGGCCAGGTTCTCCATTAAAACTGTCTCTTAAGAAGACACTCGATTTCTATGAGGTATTTCTAATCTACACTCTATTCTAAGGAAGGAGGCAAAAGAGGTTACGTAGACAGCACAAATTAACTCCTTAAGTATCAATGCATCTCCATTTTCAGCCTGAAGGAGTACATATCTTAAGGAGCTATGAAAAAAAAATTAAACAAAATAAATATAACTCAACAGTCCTAGTAATTTATAATGCATATACAATAGTTCACCTGCATCCTTTTGATTCTCTATATGAAAGAGAGAAAGCGACAAGGAGAGAAAAGAGAGAAACAAGAACAGATAGGCAGGATTAATGAGCAAGTGGACCGCACAGCCCCCCAGTTATGCGTGATATATGACATTTGAAAAGAAGAAAAGTTGCCCCGTCTCGCCCCCCCGCCCAGCAGCATGGTGTTACCAAAAGAAGCTCCTTTCAAAGAGGTGAAAGAAAGTGCTGCACAAATAGAAAGTCGGAGAGTGTGAGCTCTGCAAACGTGCAGGGGCTCCCCAAGCGGCACCTGGGCTCGTGTGTCCCCTCCGGAGCTCGGTGGAGAGGAGCAAACCAAAAAATCCAGGAGGAGAGCAAGTACAGCGCTTCCGCTCGAGAGAACGGACAGGAGACATGTAAGATCTGATGTACAGAGGAAGGACAGCCTCACAGGGTCTTATACACAGGATTGGTTACAGATCGTGTACGCAGGAGAAGGGACGGCTTTTCCCCGCGTCCTTTATCTGACCGCTAGCTCGTTTCTCCCCGGTGTAGCTGCTGCCCTTTGATTGTGTACCAGTGACAAGCACTTTACAAATTGGGGTTACACGGAAGCAAAGTAAAAATGCATTCAGGTCACAGACATAAAGAGTAACTGAAAAAACTTACAGACAGTCTGAGTTTATCACAAACAAATGGCTAAATTGTCTAACCTGGTTTAGGCTGATAAAAAGTGACTGGACTTCTCACACTGGGTTTCACAGACAGAAGCAACAGACAAGCCAATGCTAAAAGACTTGAAGCAAGGAGAGTGAGTTGGTTTGGATCTGGACTTTCTTGAGGTAATGAGAACAGAAAGAGTGAGGACAGCATGGAGAGGAGGGTGGTAGGTACTCACGAATGGTTAAATCCATCACTTGAGAGGCCAAGCAGAAGACAGGATGCTCATACATTTCTCTCTTTTTCCCTATAAAAGAGGATTTGGGCATGCAAGAGGCTTAGGTCAGAGGTAAAGAGGTTATAGGTTATAGGTCAGAGGAAAACTTTATATTAGGTTAAAAGGAAAATAGCCGTAGAGTATTTTTGGGATACACACAGGATAAAAGGAAAAAAAAAGGGGGGGAGAGGGAAAGGAGGGTTCAAATCGGAGGTCTACTGGATTAACCATTCAGCATGCCCATGAGTCACAAGAGAGGTTGTGACCATGACTCTAGAGGTTTGTTCGGAACTGTTTGCAAGAATATGGTCAAAACGTCATGAATAGAGGAAAATAGATTTTCATTAGTTTAAGGCTCCGAGATACTAAGGATTTCAGCCTTCAGTATCTAAGGCTCTCGCAGGTATTTCTTCATAAACATAGCCGCAAGCACTGCCGCCACTGATTTTGTTTTGCATCTCTGAGAAAACTCTTTTAAACGTGGCTGTTCAGGTATCAGCATTTGAGAGCAGGATTTCAAAACCATGCACGGCACATAGAGATGCACCTCGCCAAGGCAAATTTGTCCTTTGCTCTTCTAAGGAGCTATTTGAACGCGTAGTGGACTATGCTCATGAGAGAAAACCTGATGCATGCAGCTGGCGGATGTTGGGTTGTTTGAACTAACAAGCCCAGCATGCTTCGAAATTGGTGTTACAACCACTTTTACAGAGATAGGATAAAAAAGTGGCTGTGGCCAATCACGGATAAAAGAGGAGAAAAGCAGAAGAGAGCAGGTAGTGTGGAATGAACTATTTCTCTGAAAAGGTAGCTGGAAAAAAAGTTTGTTGCTTCAAAGTATTCCCAGACCTACAAGTCACAGTGCAAAAAGAGGGCAGATAATTAACACAACCAAGAAGAATTGAGGCACAAAAGGAAAAGTACACACTAACTGTTCTACTTTGGAAATGAATGCATTTTTACTTACAGATCATAAAGTTTGTTTTTGCATAGATTTATCTGAAAGAAGAGAGCAAATCTTACCAACGAGTTAGTGATATTTACACAGAGAACCTAAGGGAGCCAGCACTGGGTAGAAGCATCCATCACAGAAAAGCTGCTTTTGATTCTCAGTCCTTCTCCAGCCTTGTCAAGTATATTTAAACATTGCATTTTACAGAATACACCAATTAAAATATCCTGTGAAGTTGAGTACTTCGATAAATTGCCTGATAATACAGTGCTTATGAAACCTTCGTTCCTACTCTATTTTTGTCACTCATTACCAAGTCAAGAGTTGATAAACATCCTTTTAGTGCCCAATTCTTAAGTGTTTCTCACTGGATGCATAACAATGAATTCATTACCACTGGTACACAATTTGCATCGTTAGACAGAAAAAAATGGAAAAAGAGAGGACATGTCATGTACAGAACCTGGACAATTTGTCATATAACAACCCAATTTTTCATGTAAACAAGAACTATGAAAAGATCAGAGGGAGCTGGTTTTTTTTTTCTCCTCTCAATATTGTCCTAGAGGCATACAATGATAATCTCAGCTGTAGGAAAGCTTCACATCACACATGACAGAAACCCAAACTCTGGAGCAGAACATACCATTCATCTGGAACATACGGGTTTAAGCAATTGCAAACTTGGATACAGTTGGGTAGGAGTTTCAAGTTGGGGACAGCAGCCCACAAGGTAGCAACGTAAACTGATCAACATGTAAAGAGCTACTGGATCAGAGAGCTTCAGCTAACACGTATCCTCCAGCAAGCTTTAAAATGTCTTTTTGATGGCTACATGTGTCTCTGGTCACTGGTTATTATTCTCCCATAACTTAAAAGGTCAATAATATCAGCTGTGCCGGATTTAGAGTGACAAGAAAGAAATCTGATGCAAGTATGGGACCGACTGATCGATGCCTGCTATGCAAAGTGCAAAGACAATGAAACACTCCCAGAAAAAGACATTTTAAATTGGCTACAAACGATTAAGCATAGATTAAACAGTTTTTCAGCTTCTTATTTTTCATTTGTTTCCTGAACTCCACTGTCACAAGCAATTAGCTGCGCTATACCTTCAGCTGCAAAGATGACATCCCAAGTATTTTTCAATTTGTTTTTTAAAACCACGACATGAATCTGAATACTACACCACTGGCCAAATGCACTAACGATCAAAGGAAAAAAAAAAGAGAGAGAAAAAAAAAAAAAGAAAAGCTACAGTTCCTTTTAACTGTTTCCTCTCTCTTTTCTAGAAGAAGAAACGTTTTACATAGCTTCCACTCTTTACTGCTTCAAAAGCCAACACTACAAAAATGATTCATAATCACATCAATTTTATTGACAAGTGAATAAATCGTAAATGAATTTCTCTCAAATAGCTCCCAGCCACAGTTGCCACCTAGAAATATAACAAAATTGTAATTTCACAAAGAAAGAGCCTTACCTTCAATTTTGGCATACTCTGATAGTCGAGTATAATTGACTAGAGCTGCTTGCTCCAAGCATTTACGGATGACTGTTTTTACCTCCTCTTGAGGGACTGGAGTAACTATGTCTTTCATCAGGACCTTGACACAAGAAAAGCTGATTTGTTGTGGCATCAGGCGCACATAACTGTTTTTTTTTCTCCAAGCCCAACAAACACAGCCATTCCTACTCTAGCACTGCATGGCTCTCGGGGTAAGCGTGCAATAGGCAGGATTTGCAACAGGGTCACCTTGGCCAGCCTGAGACGTGGGGACCTACCCCTTCTCTAGTGCTCTCTGTCTGTATCCACAACCTATATGGCATGCCCCAAAATCTGTGCTTCCCATTCCTTAGGGAAAGACACTAAGACCTATTGCAACTTCCCCAGGGCTGGGTAAAGTTACGCCATTCCCAGGCTCTGCTGATGACTTGGGTTGGTGTCCGGGCTGGGCTGTGCTGCAGGTTAGCAGCAAGGTATCACTTTAGGAAGGGTCTGCAGTGCCAATGCTTGTCAGCGAGGTAGCTGACCCATAACTATAACACAGATAGGCTGTGCTGCTGTTTGTGCCAGGCTGCACCTGGCCTCCAGGCTGAAGCAGGAGAAATCAACAGCCCCACTTAATATTCCAGTATTAACTACCACTGATTACACGTAAAACAGTAGTTCTGTAAACTCTTCTGGATGGAAAGACACATGAATGCAGGTAATTTCAACAACTCTTTGTTATTCTTATGCTTACCCTTTCCAGCAGTGAGAGAGTAGCTTTTAGAGCACCTTCTGGACGGCCAAAAGGAAAGCAGTACCTAGAAAAAACACATCCTGTTAACATCAGGTGCTTGTCAATATGACTTTCCAGTCCTATAAAGATCCTTTCCTGAACAGGACCAAGCGATTCTCTGTTCCCTCTGCCTGGTATTAGCGTTCTTTCCATGGGGCAATTTGCAGAAAGGCTCTGATGGTGTGGATGCTAAGGCAGCAGAACAGAGTAAAGGGCATTTGGGAAGGTCAGCCAGTTTTAGCTTACTTAACCTGGGTGTCATCTGGGGAGTTTTTAGGTCTGCTGGGAGAGAATTAACCATCATCTCTTCACAAAAATGAAACAAAGCCCCCTGGAGAGGACAGCACCAGTTACCTCCAGCCAGGGACCTGGTGATGCACAGGGCTGAAGCAGCCACTGTCCCAGGAGGGTACACGTCTGAGAGCCACAGACCCTCCATACAAACCCACATCACCCACTCGTGTGCACGTGTGCGTGATTCACGTAGGGCCAGGCTGGTGTGCTGTGAGCAGCTCATCCCTTTTTACGGGGGCAACATCCAGCATTTCTGTAGTTATGTCACCCCCCCAGAAAATGCTGCCTATCTGTATGCTAGGAAGCATTAAACATAAATGGGTAATAATTGAGCAAAGAAATAATAAGGGATTTTTTTTTTTTGGGGGGTGGGGGGAGTTAAATTTCAGAAAAAATTCACAGCATTACCGTGCATATGGAAGCAGGAGTTCTGAAATACCCTTTAAAGGTTGTTTCTTTCAAATCCCTTTTCAGCTACAAACACTGCCCTGCTTAGGTCTGTGCCACTCATGCAGGATTCCCGCATGCATTCAAAACCTGCCTTTTGGCTTTGCCGGTTATGGGAGGGAGTTTGGAGGAAATCAGTCCTCTCCCCTTCAGCCTGGGGTCTCTGCCTTTACCTAAAATGCGTGATCTGATTCTCCAGAAGCAAACGCAGCCGCTCCTTGATCTCTTCGAATCGCTCTTTCTCATCTACGGTTACCGTTCCTATCCCGTCTGGCCTGAAGGAGAAATGCCGTGAATGACTCAGGCTCCACTTCACGACCCTGGGAAATCATCTGCACAGCAAAGCACATGCTGCAGGTTGGGACGCAGATGTCACCAGCCATTAGACCCAGGACAGGGCATGTGCCAAGCCGAGACACGGCGGTCACAGCAGTATGACCACAAAGGTATCAGAAAGCAAGACAGCAAGAAATAGCCCCCCTCTCAGAATGATAATCTGTACGTGGACTCCCCCCCACACCCTCCTCTTTCTTTTATTTTTATATTTTTTTTTCTGTGACAGGAAAACCTTAAAAAACAGACTCCCCTCTTAAATGTAGGTATATAACAAGGAGCACAATGCCAGCTTCCACCGCAGGATTGGGCCCACTGCTGGCAAAATATGGACTTCATTTCTGCAGAAAAATTCAGCTGCTAATTTAACACAATTCACAGTGTAAAGAATATCGACAACAGCCTTATATATGAACAGACTGTAAAATCCTGCACTCCTTCAGAACCACTGAATCACCTTATTACAATAATTTCCCGAAACGAACCACCTTCAATACACTCTGCTGAAATGCACCTAGAGAGCGCTGAGTATTTGATACCTGAAAACGCAATGCCTTCTCATTCATTTCAGTGCGAGGGATAAAAATCAACACGCGATACCACCGAATTTCAGGGAGTACGAGTTACTACTCTCTGGCATTTGGTGCGTGCACAGGAGTGCATTGTAAGACCCCAGGCTCCGCTGCCTCGGGTGCTCCTCGTTCGTCACCGAGCACAGTGTGCAGCGGGCGCTGCCGGGGCCGTGACGGGTGTCCCCGTGCTCCCGCGCCCGTCCCTCCGCCGATGCAGCCCCAGCCGTGAGCTGAAAGCAGCCGTGCCCTCCTTCCCCCCGCAGCCCCACGGCAAAGCTCACTGCAGAGGAAGGCAGGGAGAGGAGCGCGCCTAATCCAGCCGCCAAAGGGACCGGCGAGCCAGACAATCGGCAGCGCCGCTCCCCATTCCCGACGAGCAAAGTCTACGGATTTGTGTACTCCTGGGCAACTCTGCTGGCACAGGCTCTCCGTAGGTAATGTAAGGCGTCTTAAAATTGAACAAATGTTCTTACTTAAAGGCCTCCTCCAGTGTTCAGCCTAAGCTGCATAAATCCTCAGCACTAGACTGGTTTGGTTATACAAAAGACTTGGCAAGGGATTACAAAGCTTCTAATGAACCTCCTGTCAGGGGTTAATTGGTTGGCTTTATTTTCCTCTTAAAGAATCAAAGGCCCTAAACTTAGGAGGAAAAAAAAAAAAAAACGATAAAAATGAAAAGCAATAAAATCTGTACAATCACTTCTCCTTGACCCTGTATTTAGTAAGCTCTCAATATCATAAATACAAACTCTGGTATTCCAGTACAGGTGAATAAATGATTAAAACATTTCAGGAGAGTAACTAGCAAACCTTACACGATATTCACGGCATATTCTTAAATCTAAATATACATTAAATAAAACTTACAATATGGACATAAAAAATACTTGAATATCAGGGGATGTATTTAAATTTAAATAGCACTTCATCAGAAATTGTTATTTGACTGTTTGCCAAATTCAGTTGTGCATTAAGAAAAAAAAAAAAAAGGAAAAAGATTTAGGCTAAAACTTAGATAAAATGTCTTATCTAGGGAATACATTTCATAAACATTTTTGGAAGTATGGATCTGGTCTCATTAGTACCTAATTAGGACCGGTTATTTTGAAGAAATGAGCAAGCCACAAGAAAAAAAGAAAAAAAAAAGAAAAAAAAAAGAAAAAAAATAGATATTGAGAAAAATTTAATGTCTGAAGATGCTTAATACATTTTTTTTTCCAAAAGTCCATAAAATATTTAACACTCAGACAAATACGTCCCTGCCTTTTGTTATGCTGTGCACCTCATAGCGCCGGGTTTGCTGCCAAGCAGAGGAGCAGGTAATTCGGGACAGACAGCGATAAACGCTGTGCACCAAGGGGCAAGGTTGAAACCCTCATTTGACTTTTGGCACCCAGTTCTCGCCCCGTACCCGTAACAACTCGCGGTGTCACTGGGTTAATTGTGTCAGCGCTGACAAACGAGGCAGTGAAAGCCGCCTGCCCTGGCAGTGATTTGCTGGTGGACTGGAAATGGTCTGAAAGTTGTGTTACCCTTTGCAGGGTCAGCAACCTCCGACGGCGAGATTTACTGACAGGCTGGAGGGAGCTGCGGTTACCTACGTGGGTCTGGATGAAGTCTTCTCCCAGAGAGGACAGTAAGCATCCAGGCTGCTTTTAAAATCATCGTCAGCTTTAAAAATACATATTCAAGGGATTTAATTGAAAGCAGCGTGCAGTGGTGTGTGAAAAAAAAAAAAAACACAAAACACAAACAGCTCTGTATGCAAAGATCTGGGCGACTCACTGCTGACTCTGATAAAGGCAGGATCAAGCCCGTATCTGACAGCTCAGGTTGGGTCGCAGCCCGTCCACCCAAATTATAGCTTATCATTGTATTTAAGGGCTTCAGTTTTGTCAGAACTGGCTATTAGCATGTAACGAGTGGTGTGGGGCACCTGACGCCTGCTGACATACCACCATGGGCTGTGTCGGGGTTGAGCGGTGTGGCTCTGGAAGCCCTGCTTTTAAAGCACTGACCCACACAAAGAAGAAGGAAGGGTTTGGGGAATGAAGTCCCGGCCAAAACAGTTCTGTCACCACATCCCTCCACCTTCACAGAGATGCAAACCCAGCCCAGGCAGGCGAGAGGCCTGCTCCCCCCATGCTCAGCCTACGGCCGCCGGCTCGCCATGAGGCAGTGAGATGTCCAGCCCGGTGGCCCTGGCCACCTCTCTGTCACGCAGGGCCTGCCGTGCGGTGTAAGTGGCACGCCGCCCTCCCGTATCATGCTCCTGCAAAGTTGAGACAATCTACAGGTCAGCTGTAGCCATTTTTGGAGCAGCGCGGATGTCTGGAAGGGCCTGCCAACCGAGAGCCATCACCACTGCAAGGACTCCCTTTCTCACCCAGCTGTGGACTATATTGCATCTGACATGATGAGCATCTCTTGAATCTACCTTTCAAATTTTCGGCAAACCATTTTCTCACTGTCCTTCACAAAGTTGACATTTTCGGCAGCATGATAGGAAAGATGTCATGTCGGCTGCTTTTCAAGTTGTTGTCACAGTGGTTAGCACCAGTTCTGTCATCTTTGCTTTCCTCACAATCCCCCATCTTGAGCCATGTCACAAATAATAATACTTCCCATGTTTTTGTCAAATTTCAAATACTATAACCCAGCTGCACATCTTCGGATTTACTAGTTATGTTAATCTTTGTTGCTCATCTTCCCAGAAGCTGAAGCATTAGGGACTCATTAATTAGTGACAAATGCAGGATATACATAGAACTGGAAAAACACCACCAAAAGCCTTGCACTTAATTTATTAGCTGGATAATTTTGAAACCTAATTAAATATGCAAGTCAAATATACTTTGAAAATGCAATCTTTTTGAGGGAACATATTTATTTTCCCTTCGCAAGAACACAAAGGGTATATAGCTTAGCATTGCGATAATTTAAGATTCACTTCTGTGCTCTAGACGATTCGAGTACATGGCTGATGGGGCTGAAAAAAATCTGCAAGAGAAGTTTAGGTCTCACCAGCTCGTCCTGATGCTTACTGGTGATTTTCTTTTCAACAAAGATCTCCAGCTCAACTTTTCTATTTGATACTTGATCTGGTGGGCAGCCTCACCAACTCCTCCAGCAGGCAGCATTTCTGCGGCAGGCTGGCTCGAACGCAGCCACGGAAAACAAACGTGCTCACACACAGTGCACAGCCACATCCTCCTAGCACTGGGCTAAACAGTGATGGGCAATGAGGTAAGAGCAAAATGGTGAAAAATAGCTCTGCTCTCGTACGTGGTATGTGCAGAGGCACAAATGGGTCTGGGTCTATGAGCTCAGGTCCACAAACAGCACAAATGTCCCCATCTGAGTGGAGACACCATTTCGTCTGGTTATCTACAGCTCCTGTTCACGGACACTTGAGGTGCACGGCATAAGTTGTGGGCAGAGAGGAAAGCAGAAGGGCAAAAAAGGCAAGAAAAATAAATAAGGAAAATTTTAATTATAAGTAAACAAGTTTCAGATCACTCCTTCTGCTGCGGATTCATTATGTTGGCTCAAACCTAGTCAACTCAGAATGTAAATATTTCATATGAAAACTTTTAAATGCTGCTTTCCTAATCCCTCCTTGTTTTTAAGTTTTAAGCCACGAAAACAACAACATCAACAAAGCAGGTGGTGAAATTAGAAAAGGGGTTGCAATTTAAACAGCGAAAACGATAGTCCTTGTTTAGCTTGGATGGTTTGTGCAAATTCCAGGGTTAATTATAAATTATAATTAGGACCTGTGATCCTAAGGCCACTGCTTTATTCTACAAGCCCCGCCTCCCCCCATGCCCTTTTCTAATTATACCCAGTGCCCCCAGGGCTAGTTATGCTGCTAAAACAAATATATCAAAATGATTTTTAACAAAGACTAATCTATGAAGCAATAGCATGCATTTGTATGCAATTATAAATATACAGTATAGCTCCAGTGGGTTAATCTCTTTGACATAAGCCTGCATGAAATACCATGGCGGCTTACGACTGAAAAGACAGATCATCTTTTACACCTTTTATGTTTAACTTGTCTACACTTTTTCTACTGGGGAAAATATTGCTTACACGTAGCAAACAGATCTTTGCATGCACTGTGAGCCCTGGCATTCAGAGCCAACGAAAAAAAAACAATGTCAAAAACTGATGCAAATAATTTGATTTTTTAAGTAACAACTCAAATATAAAACACGTGCTGCCTTCAGCTCCCTTGCCGCTTGCCAGGTGCAGCACATATGAGCTATACAGTAAACATGGATGATTAGTGCCTTGGACGGCGTGTGTCAGGAATGGCTTTCGGAGGCTGCCTCGCGGGAGGACTCGCCCGCGCCAGCCTCACCGGCCGCACGGGGACCAGTCCAGCCGCAGCACTGGGATGCGGGCGGGAGCACCCTGCCTGTCCTGCCCTCCTTCATCACCCCGTGCAAAGCTGATCTGAACGAATCCACCTGGTTAGACCCCTTGAAAATGCTTATTCAGCGAACACCAGTTGTGCCTGACGTCCTTTTCTTCCGGGAATTCACGCCGCGCGCCCAACGCCGGTTGAAAGCCCTTTGTTAGGCTCAGCCCTCCGCCTGCTCTCCTCGGGGCTTCCCTCGACGCTGCCCAAGGTGTGAGCCGCTTCGCCCTGCCATCCTTGCCTTCGTCCCGCTCCTGCTCCCCTCCACGCCAGCGCCGAGTCACGGCTCATCGCTCCTCACGTGCCATCCACAGCCCTGACGCCGCGCGGCTGAACCGAATGGCTTCTGAGCACTGCCATCCTACACCTATTGCAACGAATCACGTCAGCCCGAGCCGGTTGTCTGCCGGTCGCGGGCGATGCCGGATTGTATCCGACAGACGGCCGCAACGCATGCCGTGTCATCACGGGTCTGGCTGCGATACGGAGCCGGCACCTAACGAGGGGTTACGGCGCTACGCCCCGCGAGGTCTGCAGTCAGGGCTGCTCATCTGAGCGCTGGGACGTGTTGATGGATTTATCACTTCTTTTATAGGACCAAAAATACCCCCCCTCCTTTTTTTTTAATCTATTTTTTTTAACTAGCTGTATGGAAATCTTGCCTTTATGTGGAATAGCCAGATAGGCAATTAGAATATAAAAGGAAATGTTATAAATACGTTATGCAGACTTTTCAATTCCTCGAGGTCTATGACAATGATATTATTTCTGGTGGCTTACGGCTGATGAAAACTAAGAGGAGCTCATGCTAATGCTCACTAATGAGAGAGCTATTTCTTGAAAACAAGTTTTATGCTGCAAAGCATAACACAGCTCAGAGGGCAAAGGGCAGGTCACTGACATACCAAGAGACTTAACAGAGAGATCGCAGTTCGCACTTTGGGCAAAAGTCACCGAACAACTCACAAAGAATAATGCTATCAGACTTCAGGGGATCCAGGCTGGCATCCTGATTTTGATAAGCTCCATGTCTGCTAATACTGCACATTCCGCACATTCAATATTTTCGAATTATTTTTAAAAGATTGAAATTAGCAAAGATGGAAAGAGTCTCTTTAGGTGCCAACTTGAACGTTTAAAGAGAAAGCAAAATGGCTAAATCCAAACAAGCCAGATGTGGAACCAAGGTCACCCCCAGGGGACATTGCTTCCAAAGGGACAGAAACGGAGGTTGGAGGGCTCAGCACCGACTTGGGCCTGGGAAAGCTGAGCTTGGTTCTCTGCTCTGTAATGCCTCTCGTGCATAGGCAGGGAGGAACAAGGCTCCTCCACCACACCAGCTCCCTGCGTGTCAGACGGTGCAGGAGCACTGCTGTCCCCCTTGAAAGCCAGGGAGGAGACAAACATGGAAACAGAAGGCAGAAGACCTGGAGGTCATGTAAACCCTTTCATTATTTTAGCTAAAGCTATGTCTTCTTAAAACCCTGCCTGTTTTTGCCTCCGCTACTTTTTTGAGGACTGTTGATAAAGGCAAGCGACAGCCTCAATACTGTCGTAATGGTACCAGAAGCACACAGACATCAATAAACACACAGCCGGTGCTGTTGGGTGTCTGAATGCTACGTGTTTCTTGCCTTTCGTGTAGGTACAGACATCAGAAATCCTAACAGCATAACAGCAGAACTTTCAAAAAGGCAGCCAGTGATACCTAGTTGAGAAAACCCTTCTATGAAATCGCCGGTGGCCACAATAGCGAAAAGCCTCCAGTTCTTCAGCTTTGGTAAATAGCAAGGAACTGGGACCAGCAAATTGTTCAGGTATTTAGAGAAGTCTTGGCTTGCTCACTGCTTGCCCCTGCCCTTCCGACAGCCTGTGCATAGCACATGCAGGTACCTGCAGGAGGTAAGGCTCAGGAGAAGCAATTTCCATTTAACCATGTTTTTTTACTCCAAAAAGGATGAAATGAACAGAAAAAATAAGGGGACTGTGATGCAAATGGCAGTGATTTACAGCCCCCCCTTTTTTTTTGGAGAGATTATGTCAGGCTTTCAGGGCTCTGAATAAGCTACAGGAGCCCAAAGGGAGGGAAAGAAAAATCCTTATATCTAAAGCACCAGGGCTCCACACCAGCCCCAAAATCTTGCTTTGACCGCGTCACCTGCCTCGGCGGCAGGGTCAGCCCGAAGCTGGAGGTGCATTTCCACCAGCAGCCACCCCGCTGCCGTCCCGGGTGCCGCGGTGCCGGACAGGCGAGGCAGCGTCCCCGCACTGATGCCTGTCATCCTGTCAGCCCCGACCTCCGGGCTGTCCCCGGCATCCGAGCGCAGCCTCCCCGCACCTCCCCGCTGACTGCGAGCGACTGGTGTCTGGCCGCCTGACCTTACACAAACGCGATGCAAACAGACAGCCCACCTCAGCTCCATCACTGTCTGCCGCTAATACCGGAGATTGATAGCCACATGGAGTGCTCTCCCTGCTCGACCTTCGTTACTGGGTGGCATATTCTGACTGACAGCCAACCTCCTTCTGGAGAAAGCTGAACTAACCGACATTTGTGTTTGTTTTTTTTTTTTTGTTTTGTTTTGTTTTTTTACTGTCGAAAAGTGGAATAACTTCCTCTTATGGAGACAGTCAAATCAACACTTTCTTGGGTTGGACAGAAAAAAAAAAGAAGCCTTTGTTAAACAGAAAGACATCTCCTGACTTGAATCTGCTGGGAGATGCTGTCGGATGCGGTGCTGGGCGCTGTCCCAAGCACGGGCACGTTCCTGCCTCTACAGAACACATGGGAAGTTTTCTGCTCTGCAGTGAGCTATAGGTCTGTGGGGCAGAGGATGGCCCCCAGCTAGCCCTACGGTGATGAGCAATCCATGGATGTAGGAGGTGGGAGGAAGGGATGCAGTGAAAGTGAACCCAGCTTTACGCACACCCCACAACTGCCCATGAGCACCGCACAGATAACTACTGGCTTCCCTGTGTGCTCTGCCAGCCAGCTCTCCAGTGCATGATGCAAGTGGCCTAAGCAGCTTTCCGAAAAGAAATCACAACTTTTCCACTTCGCCATTCGGATTTCTGTTAGTAGAAACGGAAGACATGGAGTCACATTTTCTCCCGCAGACCCCCTGTGGTTCTTTATGACTTCCTGGTGGCAGAGGCCAGGAAACACAGCACCAAACTCCACACCAAACTCTTGCCATGTGCACCCGCGGTCCTGGGGACAAGCGTGATGCTGCAGCCCTGCAATGCTCAGGTCCCAACCGAGAGGGAGCACGTCCCGTCAGCTTTCTGGCCTGGAGTCAGCCATCGGCTAAAGACAGCTAAGTCAGGGTGAAGCACATCTTTTCTTTTTTTTGGAATATTTTAACCAAATTTAACAGCCCAGCTGTCCATTTGGAAGCACCTGGCTGTGTCCCAGCACAGGCACAGCACTGGGCTCTGCGCATCCCATGAGGCTGGAAGCAGGACGGATTCGCCAAGCTCTCAGCTCTCCAGCCCTAGTGGGAAGCCATCCTCACGGCACCACCAGATACCTCCTGCCACTGACCCGATGAAGAGGAGGCTGTGGTTGTGCTGGACCCTGTCAACAGGCACACGGGGTAGCTGTGACCAGCAGCCACCCTCCTCTCCATTACACACTCCCAGAAAGTGGGCTTCGAACCAGGTGGCGTCCCCAACGCAGCCTCCCTCCTGACTATGGATGGGAGCTTTATGGGCGGCCAGGTCTGCACACAGTCCCCTGAACACGCCGGGAACACACTGATCCCTGATGCCTGGGGGACAAGGGCACCCAAAGGCGTCCCAGCAGAGGCCGACCCCGGCTGCTGCAGCCCCGCAGCCTGCCCAGTGTGCTCGGTGACCGAGGAGCCCGGCGCCAGCTACAACGCACTGCTGTGCACTGCGCGCTTCGCTTACCTTTTCGGCTCTGGATTCGGCTGGGATTTGGAATCTTTCCTTTTTTTGGACTCCTTTTTGGAATCCTTTTTTGTCTCCACTTCAGCGGCAGAGGCATGAGACACTTTGCCCCCCTCGCCGTCTGCGCTTGGCTGTGACCCGCCAAGCAACTCTGCCATGTGGTGGCTTTGGGGAGTGATTGGGACAGGCGGGGGGAGGCCAGCAGCAAACGTGGAAGAAACAGGAAAAAGCATGAAATAAAAAGCACAAAACAAGACAAAAGGAAACTAAACCAAAGGCAAACAACTGAAATCAAAGAACAATTGGCAAAGAAGGAACAAACGAGCAAAAGAAAGTCATAACTAAAAAAGAAACTAAGGAAGCAAGGACTCGGTTTCCATGACAAGATGTATGAAACTAACTGCAAAGCAAGCAGCAGCCTTGCAACGTGAAACCTGGGCAATGCGTGTCATAAATCAGGGTGCTATTTACCACAGGGCTTATGAAAACATATAATTATTTTATAACACTCCTTTCTTCAGCAGCATTTGCAGGATAGAGAGCAACATCTCCAAGTGTACAGTGCAACTTAGCAGAAAAGACAACAAAACCAAACCAGAAAAAGAAGCTGCAATACATACCACAGCTGTCAACGAAATAAATAGGAAAGGGAAAAGCATAGCTCCGCTCCCTACCACCAAAGATTTGCCACATTTGAGAGAAAGGAATGGGCTGCTTCTGGAACTGGAATTCCTTTGCAACAGCAGCAAGACAAAATTTCCAATTATGCCTAAGCAATTCCAAGGCTGACGTCAGGCCGCCTGCCGAAGAGACAGAGGTGCCCGAGGGCTTCGAGCACTTCTGTGCACTGAAGTTTGATACTGCTGAAAATTTCACTGCTGCAACTTGTCAGCTCCTCTCACGCAGCAATTAAATCAGCGCAGTGTATTGTTTACTTCCATTATATTCAACCCGTGACAGTCACATGTACGTCAACTCTAGTTTGCCCAGAACTGCATCTAGCAGGTGCCTGGGTAAGAAAGTTAAAAACCCCGATTTCTGGATCCCCTACGTGCATTTTTCTTGCTTACATTAAACAAGCCACGAAACAAACAAACAAACCGACTATGCCACTAGAAGCGCTGCTGCCAAACATCCAATGTGAAAACAAATTGGGGACTGTTGTGCATTATCCAAGGAAACCTATATCTGACAAAGTCATCCCTTGCTGGCAGGGAGCTGCTAGCCAAAAATAATTCCTTACCTGTTGCCATGAACATGTGATGCACAAAAGGCAAAGCTGTAGTGAAGTAAGGTGGGGTCAATCATAGCTCCATTTTCTGCGCGCTCTAGCAAATCTCTGAGGTAGCAGAGATGTCTGTGACAGCCTCTCACTCCATTACGTGCACAATACTCATCTAGCACAAAGACCTGGCCAGGACTAAACCAGCCCTGTTTAGAAATAAAGAGACTTGATTTTAAATATAGGTTATTAAATACAAACGCTATCAGATGTGGAGGTGTAGTGGTCAACTGTTCTAATAAAGAAATACAAACCTAAGGCTACATTAAGGAAAAAGGAGAGAGGTCACTCTTAAACAATACAGTCTGCATATCATCACCTAATCACAGCATATACTCAGTGCAACTGTTAACAGAAATACATTATGCTACCATTAACAGAAAATGTCATTTAAAATGCTGAAAAGTGAGGCCAGTTCATGTCAGTGTCTAGCAAAAAAAAAAAAAAAAAGGAAAAAAGAAAAAAAAAGATTCACACCTTTAAAGAGATGACAAAGATTTGATTATTTAAGCAACATGAAACAGTGATCTCATTCTGGGGAAGGGACTGCACATTTGGCCAGGACGGAGAAGAGTGATCTGGGGGAGAACAGAGAGGATTACACTGAACAACGGCTTCTCTTGCATCTGGCACGTAGGGACATCCTGAAGACGGAGGAAGGCAGCTCCACGGCATCACACGGGGACGTGTCACATCGTCCTTGTTGTGTACCCTCGGCGCTGCACTCTGAGATCGCCCACCAGCCGGCAGGTCAGCGCTCCTCGGCGTCGCAGCAAACATGAGCTCAGCTCACGGGCACAGTTTCTTTACACATCCTGAAACCTCCAACGACTGCTGTCTGTGAGTTCTAAAGGCCTGGTGACACACGGTGCAACGTCCATGCTCCCGAGGAGGACATGGTGCCCTGCGAGGGGACGGCACGGCGCTCCGGCGAGCGTCCCAGGACAGCCGGGGCCGAGCGCGCCTCTGCCTTCAGCGAAGGCGCTAGTGAGAACGAGAATATTCTTGTAGATCGTAGATTTTCAAAATGCTGCAAAACCGTCAATATTTACATGGAAATTTGGGTGCTAAACAATTGCTAAGACGCAGCTCTGGAATGCATCAAGCTGCAAAATCTTTCATCGTTTAATTGAAAAGTTCCTGCAGCGGGCGGGAGAGTAGTTGAGGCAGAGCACTGCCCCTATAGGCAACTTCTTTGCCACCCCATCTGTTACCCCAAATGCTACATCTTAGAAACAACACTGCTGTGAAAGATTAAAATATATTTTCTACCACTCAGATGACACCAAATCTTTTCTAGATGCCAAAATAGCTGCTTTGAAAAGAGTTGAAGAAATATCAATTAAGAGCTCAAAGACATAGAGAAGGATTTGCTCATCCTTATTGGGCCAACTCCAAAACAGATTGAGAAAAGAATTAAAATAATGAGGGGAAAATGATAGATATAGGGAGTAGCTACAGTTCTGGGATCACTGGAAGTGCACATTTCAAAATGAAGACACAGAACAATGCAGATGGGACAGCACTCTGGAAGGCTATTTTTTGGGAGGGGTATATTTGCTTTCACTGCTTTTAGTGATATTTTTGTTTGCTTTTTGGTTAGTGGTATTGTGCTTGATTCTGGACTTCTTTATGTTGCCTGTTTGCTACATCCTTGGACCTCCTCTTCACCTTGTGTCTTTTCACACAAGTCTTTGGTGATTTGGTATGATAAAAATATAGAAATGCTGCAACTGCTCTGAAATAAAAAGATGTGTGCATTTAGTTACTGGGGTAGAAATGAGGTTTAAATTCTTCTATTCACATAATATGTATACAAAGGACTTTGTCCTTCCTACAGGGTGAAATCTTGGCACCACTGACATCAGTGGGAAGGCTGGCATTAACTCCCCTGGAGTCAGGCATCAAGCCTGGAGTTTGGGGTGAAGGAAGCAGGAGGCTACACCTGGTGAGCAGGAGTGCATCTCATCGCTCCCCTGCACCAGGGTCTGAGAAGTGCTGCTCCTTGGTCGGACAGAAGGGACTGGGGCAAACACTTAAGATCGCTCCCATGGCTCAGCAAAGGGAAGCCTGAGCAGAAGCTCAGAGGTTCACTAACAAACCTCATACCTTGACACCTCATGAGAGCACACCCAAGGAAACTACAGGTAGATCTGGAGCCCAGGAAGACCAGAAGGTTTCCTTTTGCATGGCAGAGGTATGAAATAAAAATCCTGAACAGAGCTACAAAGGGGCCATAAAAACTGCTCCCCATGGCCCCAGAAAAGAATTTAAGGTTTGAATAAAAGGCTGTATTCAGACAAATCCCCCACATCTTTAGGCAGATCCTGGCTCTTGATTAAGATTTGCCTGGCACAACCAACTGACAACCAGCCAGTCTGGCAAACGCAACTGATAGTGACGCACGGGGTGTTTCAACCCAACACAGCTAGGTGTAGCTCAGTTTGGGCTCCCAGATGGTCTTCAGTGGCATGGAGAAATGTAGAGGGGACATTGGAAGAAGGCTGTAGAGTGCTAGGAGCTCAGCTGACTGTTTGAGAAGCTGATCTGCATTGAGATGATGCCATGTGCTCCTGGCCCCAGTGGGGAGTGCAGTGGGAGCTTTTCAGCTAGGTAAGGCAAGACTTGGTCAATCACTGGAGATTTTTCCAATGCAAAATGCAGTTTCTGTGAAAACCAGGATTTCTGAGAAAAAAATTTCACTTCTCAATAGCTGTATTTTCTCATTTCCCAGGGGAAGAAACAGACAGTATAATTTTGGTAACCTGCTTTCTGGGCCTTTTCATGTGACCCCTTCACGCATCATCTCTGCTAGACCGGGCTCTCCAGAAGACCACCTCTTGGTAAATGCGGTGCGGTGTGATATGAATCCCACAAATACTGACACATCGTGGGAAATACTGCTCCAGTAGGCATCTCCTTGCACAAGCCAAATGCTGGCAGTAGGTTGGGATGTCTTGGGAAGAGTTGAAGGGCAGTCTCAGAAATAACACGAGTGTCCAAGCAGAAATCCATGCATTTGTGGGGTTGGTATTAAGCTGGAAGAGCTGCACACTCTTTCCCTATCAGAAAGTCCAGGAAGAGCTGTGAAAGCAATTGTGCATTCAGCTTGAGGATGATGGGCAAGAGCCTCGGAAAGCAATGCCGACGACGCTCTTCCCCTTTCCCAGCACGGTGCTCTCTGCCAGCAAACATCACTTCTGCACTAGCTGAGATTAGTCAGACAGCCTGTTTGTTTTCATAGGGATGCCTGGCTCAGCCAGCGAGTGGGCTCACAATAACATTGTTTAACCTGGTTCCACGGAAAGGAGGCAAAGCTGAGCTATTCTCTGTGTCAGGGTAAGCCACCGTGTCTGGCTAAGTCTTCCCTGGCACTTCCATGTCCGCAGCAGAAAACAAGACGTGTGACAAGACAAAACTCTTCAGGACCTTGCACGTGAACATCCTGTAGGAAGAATAACAATCGCCCAGCAGCACACAGAGGGGACAGGGCAGGCTTACCACAGGCTCCCAGCTCCTACAGGCAAGCCAGCACAAGGGTATCACCAGCTTCCCACAAACACCTCAAGAGCAAAGGGGTTGCACTCAACTTGCAGTTGCACTCAAATTTTGTGATCAGTCTGATTTAGCTTCAAAATTAGGACAAAACCATACTAAAATAGAGTAAAGAAGCAGGTGAGATCCAAGAGGCAGTGAGCACAGCCCATTATTCTCTTCTTCACAACACTCTGTAATGGGTGATTTGAAAGAAGACGGTTAATTGGTGATGCTCTGCTCTGAGGAGGCACAAATCTTGGTGCTGAGGGGAGCTCCATCACTCCAGTAGTTTCTAGCAAGGGTCTAAACATCTTGATCACAAGCAGAAGTATGGCTGGTGGGTGTCTTGAAGAGAAACATTATTAATAATTTCCAGTGGCGGCCTCGTGACTCTCCTTCAGCCATGACTTTAATTCAAAGGCCTCAGCTCTCCCACCAGGCCCGAGGCTGCACAGAGACACACCAGCTGCAAGCCAACCTGTCAGGCATGCATGGATGGGGATGGTCTTCCTCGTGCCAGCCATGCGTGGGGAGCAGAAGCTGCATGCCAAACCCACTGCCTGCTGGAGCAAAGACCTCGATGGAACCAGTGAGAAACTCGTGGCAGGTCAGCCGATGCTCCCACCGAGCCTACTTGTAGCACCTGGGGATCTGCAGGTCAGGTGCACGCTGCAGCCTTCCCCCAGCCCATCCTTACCTCAGGGGGCATCCACAACTGCTCCTCCTAGCCCTGCCTCTCACTAGGAAGGTGGTAACTCACTGCTGCTGCTGGCATTTATGGGATCTTTCTGAGATCAACCCTTGTGTGCGGTGCAAGGAGCTGAGCAGATGGGAGGAGCACCCTGATGGAGGGGCACTTGGAGGACAAGGTTGGAGCCTGACAGGCTTCCTGGCTCAGCTGCGTTCTCATTTTGCTGCTTTTAATGGAAAGCCACTCAACAGGGCCAGCTCCAGGAACTGCACAGATGGCAAAAGGTGGAGACTACTGGCATGGGGTGGTCCTTCTGCTGAAGAAGCCAGTGATGACACCCCAGTATGGAGATTTCTGTGCAGCATGAGGAGGGCAGCAGGTTGGGATCTGTCCCATGCCTTTCAGGCCTCATCCAACCCCTCTATAGAAGTTTCATCCTGTTATTTTCTCAAAGACTAAGAGTTTCTTCATTCTTCTCACCAAAACCACTGGAAATTCAGTGTTCAAGTTGTAGTGGTGAAGGTTATTTGTCATGTAAATCCTCACACTGCCTTGCAGCCCCCAGGCACTGCACCCCAGTCAAAACTACAAGCTTTCCTGGAGCACCTCGGTGCCACCAACATACAGAGCACGTTGTACGGCAGTGGCCTGAGAGCTGCGACCTGTGCTCATGGAATAATCAGGATGGGCATGCGACTGCGTGAGCAAGGACTGACCGCAGGATCCCTGCAGTTATCCACCTAGTCCCACCTGTTACCTGCTCGGGATCCCTGCCCATACACAGACACAAAGCTGGGCCATGGCTATTCCTGTAGTGACTCCACTGACATGGGAGGTGGTACCAGACCGTCATCTTTCCCCTGCAATTTCATCCATAAGACTCTGGAAGGCAGCATGGGAAGCTGCAAAACACTGCTTCTGTTCTCTACTGCATGTCCCCACACAAGAGTTTGTCTTTGCAGGAGGAAACATTTTAAACATTGCAAACAGAAACGATAAAGACAGTGCTACTGGAGAAGAACAGCAGTCAGATCACTGGAGGTAGCCTCTCAAAAAGAAAATACCTCTGGCCCAAATTCAAACCTGGTGTAAACAGAAGTCAATCTTCCAGCAACAGGGGGATTAGCCCCCACTTGCATTAGCTTTGACTTTGCTGCTTGGTGTTTATATCACTAGAGACCAAAGAATATACTTGCCAGACAAGAATAGGAATCATTAAGTCTGTGGTCCAAAGTGAGGCGCTGAACCATCTCAAAGAGTGAAGCGTGGTCAAAGTTACAGGGATTGGAAGAGATAAATTCATCCATGCCATGCTTTTGAGCTCTATCTGCATCTGTTCATTTATACATATAGAGAAAGACACCATTTAGAGAGATATAACATATTTCAGTTGACAAATACAACAGAAAAATATACAGTATGAAGCATGAAAGCTAAATATCTCTTCTTCCCTACATTGCCATTAACATTTCTCTTTGCAGGCTACATAAACGATCTTCACCTCCCATTGTCAACTTGCATCAGTTATGGACGATCTTATTGCATTTAGGCAAAAGATTTTAGAATTAACATCGTGTCAACGGCTCGTTATAGTGCATTTATTCTGTACTTAAAACCAGAACACAAACCAAATAACTTACTCTGTATCTTACAATGCACTACCAGTTAACAGAGTTTTGGCTCACAGACGTAAATTAGTTCCTATTTAGTTAGTTGTGGTTAATTATAATAGATTCTGCCATTCTAGTGAAGTTATAGCTGTAGCATTTTTTCTCTAAATTTACTAGGTTTTCTAGGTATCAAACCATTTACATTGTTCTTTTTCCAAATGCCAATGTTTGCCTCCCAGGGCAATTTTTTCTAACGGCGACTTTAAATGCTACCTCCAAGAAATAAAAAGACGCTCTTTTAAGCATTGCTAATAAGTTAAATTGATGTGTAGTTTGTTATCACTGAGGAGGTAACCTGATAGCACGCTGGAGCTGCCAGTCATCCTGCCAGGGACACGATTTCCTCTGCTTGGATTACGAGCTGCCATTTTTTTTGTGAATTAACAGCCTCACCGTATTCACACATCTCTGCTTTGGGTGACGTTTACAGGCACTAACTCCTAGGGGCTAATTAATTAATCTCAACATGGTTAACTAAAAATACACCAAATTCACCGGTTGAAATGAAGCCGCCGATGCAGCCTGGGTGCGGCCAGCCGGGACCCTGCTGGGAGCAGGCTTTGTTCCACCAGCGACCGGGGAATTAAAAGACACCTTTCACTCGGTTTTGTCCGTGCTCAGCTTCCTACTATATGGGTTCTTGCCAAATCCTCGACAAATAGAATGGGATTTAAATCCTTCCCCTGTTTATAGCCTCCTAGGGGAACTGGGTGGCCTTGAAACAATGTGGCTGAAAGGACACAAAAATGCAGTTTTCTGCAGTAGTACTAAAAGGTAACTGTATTTGTTTTAAAACAAAATCGCTCTTTACCAGAAGAAACAGAAATCCTTAATTAAAAAGAAAAGAATAAAAGGAGCTTTAAATGATAATGAGATAGCATTCTTTTATGTATGTTTTATTTAACTATTTATATTAATCTGTGAAGGATGGCATGGCTTCCTAATACCTCGTTCATGTCTGTGCTCTCACATATTGCTGATCATCGAAAGCAATCTTTGCATTTTCTGTATAGTCTGTCGTTAGCTATATACAAACTATATAAATAACATCACCCACTGGAAGAAAATCAGACAAATTAAAACATGTAACATTTCAATTAGCTGCTAGCAATACTTAATTCAGCAGTGGCTGGCAATTTTCCTCATTAAAACCCTGCTGAATAAACGCTGTGTATTTTATTTTTTTTTAAAACGGGTTCTACACTTTTTGAGGGTCCTTTCCTCTCTGTCGCTTCATGTAATGGCTCCTGCCTGCCTCCCCTCTGCCTCTCTCCCTCCGGTCCCAAATCCCCCCCTCTGCCTCCACCGGCGGCTCCGTGCATTCAGCGCAGGGACAGGAAAGCAGCCGGCGGTGCCGAGCGAGATGGCAGCAGCAGGGCTGGCTCTGGGGACGGGGACAAGCTCCCTGGCCACAGCATCACCTATACGGCACAGACAGTCTCTGGCACCCTTGGGTGGAAGGCATGAAGCCCACCCAGCCCCGGGTCTTGCAGCAGCAGGCCGCAGCCTGCCTGTTTCGACAGCTTTCTGCCCGTTATCTCTGTCCCTTTGGGCCAGGATCGATCTGATGGAGCTCCCAAAGAGTTTGTCTCTGCTGCTCCTGAGTCCATCCCTAGCGCCCACAAAATGCTTTAGCAGATATTAAAAATAGCCTGATAATGGATTGTTGCTCTCCCGGGTTCCTCTGAGTTGACTGCAAGCTGACAAATTGGCTGGAGGCCTTAATTTGCCAGCTTCACTCAGAGATTTTATTACTTTTCAATTAGGAGCCCTGATACACTGTCAATCCTCTTGCTCTGCAAGCAAGGCTCTGCGATTTGAGTAAATCAGCTGGAAACGTGAAGAGTCCCCTAGCCCTTTAGCTGGTGAACTTCTCTGAGCAGATGTGTGAGGAAGCATGTTGGAAATGATTTTTTTTTACTCCAAACTAATCAACTTTCCCCACTTTGTGCTCTCAGAAGAAGGCGGATACGGAGCACACCTCTGGGTGTGTGAGTAGGCCGAAGCTCTGTGGTGCTGGTGGAGCAGAGGCTCTGGCCTGTGCTTGCTAAAATCTCTCTGCTCAGGGCAGGAGCATGGAAAATTTATGGCAATTGCTAAGAACTGGCAGAGCACTTGACTGGCCTTCACAACTGCCCACGCTCAGGGGAAGTTTTACTTGTGGGCATCACCGTGTTGGGTGCCTGCTGGAAAACCCATTTCCCCAAACCTCCCCATCTCAGAACAACCACGGAAGAGGGAGGAAGCGGGCATGGCACCGCATGAGCCTGCAAGACCAAAATGCTTTTCAAGGAAATATGAGCAAGAACTCTGCTCAGTTGGTGATTTAAAGTGTGATTTTCTGACATGAAAAGGAAGACAAACAGCTGCAGTTCCCCCCACACTGACCCAGTGCCACAGATCCCATGTCTCCAAATCAACTGGGATAAAGCAGGCATGGCTGGAACTAGAGCTGTCTCCGCAGGACGATGACACACATGTATTTCTCTAAAATGTCACACCTGCACTGGTCTAGAGGCTTAAAATTCTTAAGAATAGCTAGGAGAAGGTTAAAAAAGGACAGCCCTACGCTAAACTTAGCTTCCCTTAATTATTAGAAGATAAACACATAATTTGTAATTTATTTTTGCATTTTGATTTTTCTAAGGGACTCACTTTTTAAAATGAAATTTAAATATCAAATAGGTACCAAATTAGGTACCAAAAATAGGTATCAATGTAGGTACCAAAAACATTAAACTTCCTAGAAAACACAAAAAGACAAGGATAGATCTAAATATATTGTTCCTCCACTCCAGACAGCTGATCTGTGATTTAAAATAATCCTGACATCTGCATATAAAATTTTATCTATAATTGTCCTCTTTCAAAATGGTTTGCCCAGTCTCATGATATTTTAAATAAAGTACAAAGTGCGAGTGGCTAATATTCATACCCAAACTGTACAGCTAATTTGTAAGTACTTTAAATTAATTGTTTCAGTCAAATACAGCTGCTTTTTTGACCCTGTTCTGTTATTCCAGTCAAAAAGAAAGGAGAGACCAAAGAAAGAAAGTTATATGATGCTCCAGTAACTTACAATCCCTTTCCAAGGTGCCGTGCCAAGCTAGCTGGTGCTTCTTTGTTCAGGCCCCAGACAAAATGCTGCTGCAGGCCTCCAGAAGTTATCTTACATATTTAGACAAGCTGCACACAAGTGCAGCTGAAAGGTGTTCGATGGTGGTCTCAGAAGGGAGGCTGCGAGGAGAGGTAAATTGGCAGCACAGACTCCACAAACCTTTCTTCTTGAAAACTACAGACTCCGGCCTTTTGTGCAACACTCGGGGGCTTACATTATTGTCTGCTCTTAACTACTGCCTTTTTCATTTTGTTCATCTTTATCCAGTTTGCGTTTTCCACTGACTCCATTAACTAGCCCTCCGCCAAACACGCACCCTGTGCAAGTGTTTGAAATCAGACCCTTCAAGGTTTGCCAGTGTCGGGAACACAAAGACTGCAACAACAACAACAACAACAACAATGAACAACAAAGGACTGTCCCACCATTTTGTCCTATGTTCTCTCTTCCTCTTTATCTAACTGTTGTTTAAAAAGGAAGAGACAAAACGGTCAAATATCTCATTCTTGTTTTTTTGTCTGTTTGTTTGCTATTTTGTTTTTTAAATATATTTCACTGCTCTCTGCATTTCTTTGGCTAGAGTAGTAATTTTGGCAGATTTTGCTCTGTGAGTGATGAAGTTAATGTTGGGGGACAAGCTCCATAAAAGAATTCTTGTTATAAAAGGCTGTAGGTAGCCATTTTATTGTAAGAATTTTTTACTCCAGATTTCTTTCTTTTCGTTAATGAATGACTTTTAGTACCAAAGGCAACTTAAAAATCCAGTAAATTTTACGACATGTTTGTTTATTAAAACAAAAAACAAAACAAAAAAAAACTAAAACCAAAACCAAACAAGTGTAAATTAAAAGGTGACTTTGTATCTTACTCATCTGGAAAATGTGTGCTTGTCATATCTGCTTGACATTACAAGAATGAAGATGTGGTTTGGACAGTAACAAACAATGACACTAGTCAACCTCATCAGGAGACATGAAATAAAGGAATGACAATGATTGATGGCAGCTATTCATTTACAGATACGTCTAGAAAAGTCTTCACTGGCATGGTCGAGCAAGTGGGAGAAGTTCTCCCATCCCAGGGGCGAGGGGCGGCGGCATGCCCACCCTTGACTGGGCGCTCTAAGGGGCGGTGAGGTCCCCTCATGCTCTGGCTGCCTGCGCAGGGCTAGCTACACGCTCGGGCTGCAACTTGTGAACGACATTCGGAGGGGAAGAGGCTGGAACCTCATTTTGTTTGGCTGTGTGGAGTGAGAGGCTTTACGAGCAGATAGCAGTGTTCTGGGGGAAAGATAACGTGCCGGGCTTCAAAATGCCAAGAGCGTTGCTTACGAGCGAGCTGCTGGCAATGACTGGTGACTTACCCGTCCCCTCCTCGGGTGCACCGTGGCACTGCCACGGCCGAAAGGGGACTGTGTGTGTCCCAGGCTGCGCCCCCTGCGCACAGCACGGCGAGCGGCATCGCGGCGAGCAGCATCACAGGGAGCTGCATCGCGGGGAGCTGCATCCCAGCGCCGCCCTGCCAGCAGCCCCGGCTCTCAGCTGGCTCAGCTCGCCCCTCAGCTGGGTGCCTACGGCCTCCTCTTTCATTTTGTTCCGTCTTAGAAGGTAGCTTGAGATTTAATCGGCTGCTTGTTCCTTTGTTTTATTGCTTTTCCCCTGCTGCAAACCAATTCCTTTCTGCTCAAGTTGCACTTTTAAGAAACGGTTAAGAATTTCCCTGTACATCACCAGACACACTGTGCACTGAACTGAAACCTATGTTACCTGATGTTTGGTAGTTAAATGAATAAGAATTTGTACTACGCACTTATATAATTCCTCGTGTAGTAAGTTAAAAGCACATTTTTAGAACAGCTATTTATAATAGAGAGCATTGTTTTGCAGCTTTTTTTATAACTATTTAAAAATATTTTGAATTGGATGACTGTGGAACCCTGCGAATTTATATTTCATAAGTTAGAGCCCCATGCTTCTTACAGCATGTTGATGTGATTTACAGGCTATATTTCAAATTCATGCAAGTTGTGTGAGAACTGAAGTAACATTTTAATTCTGCATTCCTGCAATGAAGCCTCTGCAAGTTGACAATACAGAAGACACAGCAGCGTTCTCATGATATCTCTATCTATCTAACAAAAATAAAGCAATTAAAGCACGAAAAACAATAAAAAAATCTAACAGGATAGCAATGCATTGTAGTGCAAATACATGTAATGTTGCCAGACCCAAGTTCATTCATTCGTTCACTCTTTCTTTCTTTCTTTCAAAGTGGCAAAAATCTGTATTTCCATCAAATTAAACTTTTTGTGGTAAAGTCTGGTAAGAATCCTCTTTGGAAATCCAAACATTTAGGAAAAGAAAAAAGAAAGAAAAAAGGAAGTGTCTGCTGAGAAGGAATTCTGCCTGCTACCCAGGGGTATAGTTACACACACGCACATACTCACACACAGAAAAAAAAAAAAGAAGAAAAAGAAACAAAAGGCGAAAGGAGAAAAAAAGGAGTCTCGATTGATGGCCAGGAGGGATGACACCACCTGTTCCTTCTCATAATTGCATTCAGATACTCTGGATACATATTTGCCAGCTCTCATGACCCACTGATGCTATTCCCTCCTAAGGAAAGCAGGCACTCACCAGGTATTAGAGAAGCAAGCTTTTGGCACCAATAGAGGATTTGTGTATTTAAGTACGTGTTTACGCCTGAACAAAGACTAAAGGGAAGCTCTTTTACAGCACGAGTTTGTGCTTTTAGCTTTTTGAAAGCAGGTGTCCCAGTAGGTAAAGGTAACGATACAGGACAAAATAATTCCTCTGCCTTATCCTTTAGCAAACGTTGCTTTGATTGGTGGCTGAGACCCCCACTAAAAGATGTTTTTACAATTATCTGGGGGAGCAGCAGCAGCCCCTCCGTGCCTGACGTATTTCGCTGCCAAAATCACCCCCTGCTGTGTTGACGTGAGAGGAAACTACCAAACCTGGGTGACTCAGGCTTGCTCTCACAAGGCATGCGTGCAGGTGGAGGGGCATTTTTTGGCTTCTGCGGCGTCCTGCACCTTGTCTAGACCTCGTCGGGCCTCCTGCCCTACCTTGCTAGGCTTTGAGGAGTCCGTGGTTAGCCCCGCACGCTGGTGCGTTGCACCAAGCTTGGCATCGGAACGGAAGGAAAGGAAATTGTGAGAGTGCAAAATGATCTGTTTTCAGGCAGTAAGCAGTCAACTAGATGTAAATTCCATGAAACAAAAGAAGGTATTATTTACAGTTTTATTGTGATGTTAATTGATATTTACATCTCGGAATGAAAAATAGAAATGTTAATGATTGGCTTTACTAAGAGGATCACTTGATGCCAATGTGAAAGCCAGGGAGAGAAGGCAATTATGCAAACATCACATGCATCCTAATTTCAGTATGGAAACTTACATTTCAAACCTAAATTCAGGAAAATAACATGGAAAGTTTGTACTACAAAATCTAAACATGAGAAAGATTTAAGAGAAGAAAAAGCACATTGCATATGTCAGATAATCTAGTCTGATTATCTGAGCTGTGCTAGCTACAGGGAAGCACTTACCCTTGAGTCCAGCTAGAAGTTAGCAGGGTAAGAAGGAACAAACCAGAATAACATAAAGACTAGCAACAAGGCTCAGGAAAGCAGACAGGAGCCCTAACCTAGCAGCTAAATATTTGGGTTCAAGCAAAGAATGAAAAAGAAACTTAAAGAAAACCAAACCAACCAAAAATAAAACACAGCTGAAAAATTTCTTATGAAGCTCAATAAACCTAGCTACTTATTATGGGGGAACAAATCATTACAAATTCGCAAAACAACCAACTCTTTGTATATGGTGTATATGGTCATTAAATATAAACAGACATTAAAAATGAAATATAACCACAAGTGATACGTAAGACAATTACTGACCAATCTTCAATGTTAAAAAGAAAATGGTTTCAAAAAAAAAAAGAATGTTGAGCATGTTTGGGAATTTTGTTCAATGCATCACTAACACAGAACGAACAAAGATTGGTGCTTTCAGACAAGTGACCACTTTTATGAAGCTTAAATATTGCCAAAAGGTGTAGTATGTATTGGCAGCATTATTGACCATAATACTGTGCATGATTTCAACAGTAAACAAGAACAGTTTGTTTTTTTTTTCTTTTATAATGCAAATATTGGAGAAAAGCACAACTTTGCGGTAATGGATTTTTTCTTTCAAATTGTAGCAAAATAAAAAAGCAAACTTCACTCTAACAGGGATTGTTCACCCACATAAAAAGGACTGTAGTCATACAAAAATTAATGAATAGCAGGATCTATTTTTTCAGTACTTCAAATGCAAATAAAATATATTCCACCCTTGTTCGGAGCTGTCTGCTTACTTCCAAGACAAGCGTTGCTATCGGATGCCTGATGAGAATTTCAGCAGTGCTCTGAGTTTGTATTTACTAATTCAAATGAGGCGGGAACCTCATGAATTCACTATTGCTCCCAGGTTTCTCAAACAGCAAAATATGTTCTTCTCAAGTTTGTTTAACAGACAGCTCCATTACAGGAGTGGAAGGCTGGATTTTCTCTGCATGTGCATGCATGCGCATGTGCCATCTCGGACTGCTACAACATGAATGCTAGGACGACGGTTACTCATCAAACTGCTTAACATTTACTTCTTTGCAAATCCTTCATTTACCACAGCCTCTAATAAGCACAAATATATGACACGTATAAAGATAAACGAAATGTCTTGCAAAAGTCCTTACCTTTCTGCAGGTCGAAAAATAAAAATAATTTAAAGAAAACGAAAACAAAAAACAAAAACAACAAAAAACAGTAACAAACCAAGACCCTTTAAAAATGCAATACTTGATAAGATTGAATTTCAAGACTGAAGGAGCTGAGATGTGTATTTGTGTATTTAAGACTCGTGATAAGCCATCATGTGTGGCATGCATGATTCACTTCTGCTGCTTCTTATTAAACTGCTGTGCCCAATGACTTTTTTCAATGAGTATCGCTGCATACATACATTAAAATATGAAAAACGAGCAGGCCTTGCTGTTGAGATGAAGGGATACTGCGGCATGCATCCCTCCTTCTCCTGCAGGATGAAGACTTGGTGCACCAAGAGGTTCCACAGGGATCCTGATCCCAGGCAGGAGGAGGAAGGAATACTGAGGAACAAACACACTATTTGCACGGCCTGGGGGATGCTGAAGAAGCAAATCATGACCAGGATGAGGAGCTGAGTGGTTTCCATGCTTTGGCACAACACAGCTGGAAGGGCTTCCCAGCAAAAAGGGGAGCCTGAAGCCACCCAGCTTGTGAGGAAGACACATTGCTGATGGAAAGAGGCAATGAAGAGGCTGAATGATCTGGATTTGGAGCTGCTATTGAGTGAGGGAAACAGGTCAGATCCTGACCCCCAGATGCCCTGCAGGTCCAGGGGTGAAATCTCCCAGGGAACCTAAGTTTGGGTTTGGCTCTCCTCACTCACACAGCATTTGGCTGTGCAGGGTGACAACACCTCACGGACCTGAGAACCTCCTTTCCTCCCCCAAAATCCTGGCAGGCTTTTTGCTGTGGGTGCTGCCAGGCAATTACCATGTCTGGGAAAGAGGCCTCCTCTCTTTGCCCAGGAGACCCCACGTATGGGTCTGGCAAAATGAAAACTCCATAAACTCCAGCACAAAGTGCCTGGTATTTCCTACAACTTTTTGACGCAACATTTTGGGTAGAGGTAAGCACAACCCACTTGTAGGAAGCCCGTGCCTACCTCCCATCTTGGCTTTCTGAGAGGCGTTCTTCCCCCCAGATCCCAATCCTTTACACCTTTTGCCCCCCCCAAACCAGTTACTTGAATGGGATGAACAGGATGAGGGGCACTGAAATGGAAACACTGTCTATGTGTCTACCAAGCTGCATCATGCTACATCCTCATTCACAGCAGCAGCAACGCGGGGCAGACAGGAGTCCAAAATAAGCAGGCATGTGGAGGACACACACACAAAAAGGGCAAACAGCTGTTTTCTGCTGTAAAATTGATTGTACAGATATATGTCTTGCATTGTTATTATAAAAAAATATTGACATGAAGAAGTTAAACCTATAAAAAGATGTTTTAATATTTGTAAGTCAGGGGTAGATTTTCTGGGTTCCTTATAACAAGGGATTAAGAATCATAACAGCCTCATAGAGACTATTTTAACTGTTTAAAACTGATCTAATTAGAATTTACTAATATTTGCACTTTTCCTTATTTTAATTCTATTTTATCATACTAATTCCTCACTTTTGCTGAAATGAACGAGAACTGCTGTATGTCACACCACAAAGGGATTTGAGATGTGCTATCAAGGTACCATCAAACAAAAAATGAGCAAAGAGAACACTACATTTTCAAGACAAAAGAAATTGGTCTAAATTTGAAATTAACAGAACTGGGTATAACTGCACAGGACATGCTGCATAACTACAACTTAAAAGATGATTGCTTTAAATTCACATCTAACTGGCCTGCAAAGCAACCTGTTAAAAATACCATATGTTTTCCTACAGTTGAATATTCAACAGTAGACCTCTTTTTTTTGTGCGCATTTCATACTTGCGAGATTTGCACCTGTAGTTCTGAGCACGTGATACATTTGATAGACAACTAATGGCACTAATGAATTGCTCTGATCTCGGTCTGCAGTTTGTTGTGTGGGGGTAAAATGGGTGTCTGCAGAAAGCAAGTGGGGTCTTGGGCTCTCAGATCCGAGTCTCTTATTTATCAAGTATTGCACTTTCAAATAATCATTGATAATTTCCCAAGGAATTTTGTTTTATTGGGCTTGGTTTTGTTAAACACACACATTAACTGGTTCTGGATCCACTGATGTAAAAAGCAGCTTAATGATAATGAAAAAGAACTGTTTTGGAATCAAAAACACGTGCGTGAATATTGATTTATATCAATGCAGAAAATCTTTCCATCAAAGACTTCTGCCCTCTAAGAGAACTTAGTTACTTACAAAATTGAGAGATTGGGGCGTCTAGCTGGGGAACATTTCCTCCTTTAGCATTTAGCTTTTGCACTTGGGTAGGCGGCACAGGTTTGTGAGACTGCCCAGTGGCTCGGTACATGGCTTGGACCCACAGGATGCGGTCCTGCTCATCGTCACTTGCAAAAATCACCGTGTCTCCTTCCTTCACAGCGTTGAAGAATGCTCTGCCGCCTTCCAAACCTGTCAGGAGAGGAAGGCAGGTTTTTAAAGTGGCACCAAATTTCCACAGACTTTAGGCTGGCAATGGGCATTCACCAGCCACCCACAGCCCCATCACTCTGGGTGCCCCCCAGCGAACCCAGGGCTTGCCCTGCACAAGAGCTCCTTGGCTGGGTGCTCGTTTCCATTTCAGCCCCAATTCAGCACCCTTCTTCCCATCTCCCCACCATCAGAATAAAGCTGGAATCAAGGTCTTGACCGCAAACCTACTACATCTATCGTCGTCTCCTCTGTGGGACACCATTATCCAGGACATGGGGAGGATCAACACACTCAGTGTTGCCCCACTGAAATAACAGAAACGTGGTGCTCCTCCACTTGAAGGAGTGTCTCAGCACCACGTACACAAGCAGGCACCTCCAGGTACCAGGGGCCTTCCTGCCCCTTCCCCTCACATGCATCTACCAGAGAGAAAACGGGACAGCCAAAAATGCTGGGTCGGTCCCAAAAATATTTTCTACCGTAAGTACAGGCATAGCTGCTAATCTTTTATTTAGGGAATATAATCTGGAGGCAGAGGTTGGGATTATCACTCAATCTGTGCATTCAGTTCCCAGCCAAACTGCACTGGGATGTACGCATCTAATTCACTTGGGCTCCCCAGAAAAGACGAGTCTTCCCCTCCTCTTGTGCAACTCCTTCCATCTATTTATAGGAAAGTCATGCATAGCTAATGATCAGTCTAAACACAAACATATTTACAATAAATGCTGATCGCAGTTCAGCAGCAAGCAGGGAGGGAGGATCCCAGCTGGGGAGCTGCGTTCAGCGCCGCGAGTGGCAGCAAGCGGCCGGCCGCCCTACCTGGCTGCGGGTCGGTGTAGTCCACAGTGTATCCGTCGAGCTGCAGCAGCTCTTGAGGTTCGGCTTTTTTCTCCCGGTAGCTGCACATAGCAAACGTATATTGACTAACCTGAAGGAAATCACAAAGCTAAGATGGCACCGGGTGACCACGGCAAGGCAATCCGAGCTGCTCACGAACATGGTTTATGGGGACTGGGGGGTGTGGGGTCATTTCAGTGGTCATTGCTGATGAGACACACTAAACTTTTACCACGCTTTCTCGAAGCACTCTCTTACCATCCCCTGCCGAGGCAGGCACCTAATTCCCCGCATCGGTGCATACAGGGGTTTAATTTCCTCCCGACGAGGGAGCGCCACGCTTTAAAAAACTCTATCACTCATCCCCAGACAAGTGCAAGAGTGACACCCTGTCACAAACAATGCGAGCTAAATTGCTAGGTGCCAGTCATATTAAAGCAATCTTAAGATCCCACTGATCTCGGCAGTTGTTGTCATCAGTGCTGTAAATGGCAGCTCTCACTCCTCTGAGGTACCATCTGCATGACACGACGCATTCAATGTCAAGCTCTTGACGGAAGCCGACTGGGCTGCGGGGTTTCTGCCAGGCCCTCCCATCGCCGTCGGGAGGCCATCAGCCCGCATCAAGGCCCCGCTCGCGCTCCCCGCGATCTGGATGGGCGGCGAGGAGCCCGGCCGGAGAGGAGAGAAGAGGAGAGAGAGGGGAGGAGAGGATTCTCCGTGCTCCGGGCTAGGAACTCACGGGGGGAATTTACTGTCAAATGATTTCAAGTGACTTCGGGAAGGTTGTGTCACATCTCGGACGCCTTACGTAATTTTATTAGGGTGGACATCTTCTTGACCTCTGGAGGAAACTTTGGCTTCCGAGGGGGTCTTTAAAACTCTGGTGGGTGGCAGAGGATCGTACTCGTCATTTTTTGGGAGTCGGGAAAGATCCTGAAAGATGGGCTTCACGTGAGCAGCTGCTCCCTCTGCACCAAGCAAGCAGCTGGGGGATTTTGCCTCCAAACTCCAGAGGAACCGTTCTCTTATAAATACACATCCAGCATACATTTTGGTGGCATCTATCGCTAATAAAATGTCATTTATTTAAATCGGGGGAGCCGTCTATTGGCTCAGCATCCCCAGCCGGCGCTCGGTATCTTGCTGCCCTCTACGGGCCTCCGCTAGCTGCCAGCCTGCTCTCGGCAGCCCCTGCCTGCGCCGTGCCTTCCTCCAGGAACAGCTCCAGAAACCACCTAAGAATAAACCCTATCATTAACACGTCTGTGGGAGTAGGACTGAAAGTGATGCTTTCAGCATCTTGCATCTTCCTCAGAGCCACCAGCTCGGCTGAAGGACTGACACGTAACGGACCAACAGCAGGAGCACACCGCTGCACATCGCATGCTCTGAACCCTGCGTGCGTACCTTCGTGCTGGCAACACGAAAATTTAAAAGATTAACGGGAAGAAATCTAAAAATAACCTAGTGCCCCTCAGCACAACGTTCAGGCGACTCCTGCTCATTCAGTCAGACTTGCAGTGTATTGCTGCCATCTCCTGGACAAACTCCTGAATGAGTTTTATTTACGACAAGATCCTGCTGCTTTCCTCTGAATGGCAGGGGTTTGGTTTCTCTGCGTTAGACAGCCTGAACTACAGGGACTGCAAGATAACTTCAATTCCTGAAATCATTCGCTGCTAATCTAAGCTGACATTGATGGAAAACATTGATACAAGTAATGCTTTTTTAATCCTGTAAACTTTTAGCAACAGGTAAAGTCCTTTCAGTAGGTCAGCTTCTTCTGCTCTGGCTCTGAAGATGAGGTCTGGATTTCCAGCTCCTCCTCACGTACAAATCTCATCTTCGGACCCAGCAAATACTATTCATCTCTGTCAATAAGGCAGCCAGACCAGCACAACCATAATGGACAGAAACACACACAGGCTTTTCAAAGCTTACACCTCCCATGTTAAAAGTTACAGAAGAGAGATGTCGATGGAAGACTTTGGTGGAGCCATGCTGGGATAGGTGTAAAGCAAGCTGCCCTCTCCTGCTAGTATTCACTTGGTTTCCTTGGAAGAAGCTGGTCTACATCATTACTACAAGAAATCTCCAACAGAAACCTCCAGGACAATCTACAACATGTGTGGAGTCAGGGCTCCTCTGGGATCACATCCAACTGCTGCTCCACTAACGCAGCTCGAGCCCAAAGCCCAAGCCCCAGGTTGCCCAAGGGGCCACTCATGAGCCTGGCAGTAGGCTTGGATCAGGCTGGAGGGAGGAGCCAGATATTGCTGCTGCTGTCCTCTGGAAAAGGAACCAGTTCTGCCACGCAGAGTGCCCACAACGAAACAACTCGAGCTAGCAGCTTCAAGGGCTGCCATGCCACATCTTGCAACCTAGAGCTTTACTGCTTGGGGTCAGAAACAAACTGATGCCCTGGCTACCAGTGAGATGTGGCTCCGTCCATTTCTGAGTGATGTTAAAGAAAAATCCTACAAAATGACATCCTAGGAAGTACGTCCCAATCTTGCTTTGCTGCTGAGCAGTGCTGCAGGGTCAAGTGGAGATTTCAGCTTGCCTCTCATCAGTCCCCTAAAATACCGCGCGTTACAGAGCCTGCCTTCGGCAGCAGCTTAGAAGTGGCCAGACAAGTGAAACAGTTAATAGCAGAAATTAATCTTACAGCCTGCTGAGTTCACACTGAACCATAGCTGAGTATGAGAGCGAGCAGATGGGATGGGCGAGATGAATGGTTTGAGTAATTGAAAAAAACACGGGTAGAGAGGAAACCGAAGGAAGACAGAGGAGAAATCTCTGCCCAGGGAGGGACAAACTCTCAAAGCAACTGGGATTTTGTCCAGGGACTAGATGAGGGCCAGGAAAGGAGCATCTAGGGAAGCTGAACTGAGCGACACTAAGAGAAGGGAAATAATCCAAGGCTGCCCTGGCTGGTTCCTTACAAAAAAAAGGGAAAATGCTTTGAAGAATAATTTGAGACAGAAGAACAGAAGGAACAAAGTGGGGGGAAAAAAAAGAAAAAAAAAAAAAAAAGAGAAAAAGACAAAGAAATTGAGAAAAGGGGAAACAGACAGCTGGAGACAAATGCCAAAGTTCACTATTCCCAGACTGCTAAATTAGATCTGACTTTCTTGGCACTTGACCATATTCTGTCACCAGCTATATAACCCGACTGATTAATGCATACAGTAGATATGTATTAACCACTACTGACTTCATCCCCGTTTTTCCACCAAGTACTCCTGCCCCAGCCAGCACCACGTGCCCAAGAATCCTCAGACCTGTTAATTGTCATCCCTCGCACTGCGAGCACCACACAGCTCAGTCATTTGCTTCCCCCTTTCCCCGTGTTGACATAACACCGCCCCGCTTGGGTTAAATTCTTAAATGGACCTTTCCTAGATTAACAGCATGCATTTTGTCCCAAGGGAGAGAAACTGTGCTAAGATACTGCCAGTTGTAATACAGCTTTCCACTTTGATGGGAGGCTCTTGTCCTCTGGTTGCAGCTGTATGTTGCCTCCCGAGCCCTTTACTGACACAAATGAGCAGAGGAAATGATCTGGCTTAAAGAAACAAATGTGAAAACAACAGTTTTCACATCTCAGCACATCCGTTCATCCCTAAACAATTGCACATAGCAGTTGTCCTAGCCTCCAAGCGGGAGGGGTGCGTGTTTTCTCCTCGGGCAGGTCTGCGGGATGGGAAGCCGTGCCTGCTACAGCAGCTCGCCCCGTGCAGACGGGACAGCAGGATCTGCTTCAGCCAGGTGTAACCAGCGGTGTGGCTGTTTAACCAGCAGTTCCCAAATGTTTTGTATCATCAACATCGAAGGGTTTCTCAGGAATCACCACCTACGCCCACTTCTCAGCGAGGGTCTAACTGAAAACATGATTTAATAAGATTATGGGGACCAGCTATGGGTCATTCACCTTCACCTGCGGACCACCGTCTAGGACTGCTGGCGTAGCATACTGCAATTCTGCCGAATTATTTTCCAGTTCTGCTGGTTATTTGGAGTTACTGAGTACTTACTTCATTTCATTTTCTCCCAAGTCAGCTGAGTTTTGCTAAAAGCAGGAGCTGTCACCATTAGTCTAAATTATAATGAGCGCAGGGAGTCTGTCACCAGAACAATAGATCCGGGCGAAGACACTGCAACTGGTTCTAATCTGCACAGAGCTGATCTGCTTCCAACAGCATTCTGCAAACACCATCAGACACAATCAGCTGAAAACTGCTTCAAGCTACTCAGCAGACATGTCATCCAGGTACCATGGAGTGTTACTTCCCATATGCTGCCAGAGCACAGAAACGGGGTTATGACAAGAGTAAAACAGATTCAGTCTGAAATCTCAATGTAATTAATTCATTTGCCCTTAAGAATCATTAAAGATTTCCTATTGCAAAGCTGGCAAGCCCACCAAAAGCAGCAGTAGTGTTGTTGCCAGCAGAGGACATTAGACCTTGCAAAGAATTAATACAGGCTCTGTCAGCTCCCAGAAATCCCAGCTTTCGTGTGATCAAGGGTCCAATTGACAAACTGGCTGAAAATTGTATCTCGTGCTCAGGCAGCAACTCAGGAAACAATCGTAACATCTGTGCTGGATGCACATTTTCTTTCCTAACCAGTCACAGAGAACGCTGCCCTAAATTGTCCCACTGCTTTCGCTTACCACCGCCACTGGCATGACTGCTGCCTTTACGAAGCATTTTCCTCACTTGCGATGCTGCGGACCATTTCCATCCAAGCTCAGGGCCATATTCTGCCATCGCTTTCACGCTGCATATCTCAGGATTTAAAATTAGGCAAGTAACGAGTCTCTGCCATGTAATTTACATCTAATCAGTATTCTGCTCTTCTGCTGCTCATCTCAAAGGGTGTCTACGAGAAGGGTGGGCAGCGTGCAGAGAGGACTGCGATTCATTCGAAAGAGGAAACTATCCCCTCCGTCGCATGGCTGCAGGCTGGAGGAGCGCATGCACCGGCTCTGCAAGCTGCTCCGTGCTGCCCACCCTCACCGGGGGGCGAATGAAGCCCACCCAGCACGGCATGTGCTGAAGAGGTAGGGCCCAGCTCCAGCAGTGGCACAAAGGAACTGCTCTCACCCACTACACCCAAACAAACCATCTCCTGTGCTGCCTTCGCAGCTACACAGACACAGAAGGTGCGAGGGATTATTCCACCCAAATTACAAGTGAGTTATTGCTCCTTTCCCCTTCTCTCCAGGGCTTACGGAAGCCAAGTCGCAGTGGGAATGCTCCCCATAGAGCTCCTTTTTCCATGTACGTGTGCAAAGCCCCCGTTCATCCCAGCGAGGCATCGCTGACAGAAAAGAGCCAAACTGCCATCAACACCTTCCTCCACGGTGCCGCCTATGCAGCTTGGCACCTTTGAGCCTTGTTTAGATGGCTAGGAAGAGTCTGAGCATTTATTACCGTGAATCTCTTAACCTCTGGCACAAGACACCACTGCACAGCACTGAAGGAACCGAGGCTGGACCAGCTGCCTCCACCTGAAACGGGGAAAACGGGACAGGAGAGGACACGGGACCTGCAGGATGAGGTTACTCCACGAGGGAGGGGAGAGGAGGTGGAGCTGCAGCAGAAGATGCTACAGGTAAGGGACAGAGATAAGGGATGAGAAAGGAAACATTTATTCACCCAGACTTAGGTCCCTGTCCTCTTGGCCGTGTCACGCACAGACCACAACATCCCACAGGGACTCTATGGGATCTAACTCTTGGCTCCGGTGCCAGCAGGAGCCTGGTGTTGATGCCTGAGCTCCTGAAACGCAGGCTGCTCCTCATCCATTCTTTCTGTAAGTAAGCCAGCTCACCTTCCTGCCAGGGTTATTCCCTGTCTGTGCTTCGGCAGAGTTCAGAGCATTCTGGACATCAACACCTTTGCTGCCAATCCCTGTTCATATCAGCACCCATCCTTTGCATTGCATGAAAAGCAAATGACAAACATACGGACAGCAAAGTATTTTTATTCCATCTTTATTGCCTGCTGACATGTTCAATATGCTCAAACTACATCTGAGGGACTGCATAGAGAGTGTTTCTTGTTTATATTTGATGTACGGCAGAACACTTTACATTGCACCAAATGTTGAGCAAACGGTAACATAACAGAGAAGCTGCAGCGGCAGCTGGAATTTCTGAGGTGGGCTACAGAGACTCTCTGGGGGCAAAAGTCTGCTCATCTTATTCAAATGAACTGCTTTCCTGGCCAAATTCTGCTCGTATATGCCAACTGACGAATACAGACCTAGTAACAGGAGAAAACATGGAATAACTGAGCAGTTACATTTCACTGCAAGCTGAGAAATATATGGCAGCTAAAAATGAGAGCTGTAACTGCAGCCCCACAGAAAGGCTGGACAAAAGGCTCCTGAGAGAGACGTGGGGATTAATGCCCAAACTGCAAACCCTCGCACTCGAGAGTACTGATATATTTATTTATGGGAGAAGCTATTTGAGGAAAGAGGAATTGTCCTGTCACACACAGGCCCTCTCTGAAGAAGGGCCCTGCCCTGGAGAATCCCGCTCACAGAGAAAAGGCCCTGAGAGCCTGGTTTAAAGGAGATGAGTTATCTCCCAGGTACAAGCCATACCAGCTGCTTTACAGGTGATCACACGCTGTCACAGCACTTTTAACTTCAGCACAGACCTTAATAAAGACAAGCAATCCCTCAGCTCCTGCACAAGAACAGGGTCATTGTACAACACTCCCCAAAGGCTCCTCCTAAATTATGGCTTCTGCTGGCTCTTTGGGATCCCCTTCCAGCAGCCTAGCCCTGAGAGATGTTGGGTTCCCCCACAAGGTGCCAAGCACCCACCCAGGATCTAGCTGGTCCCTGCAGGGGGACCATTTGCAAACCAGGTGTCGCTGGGAATGGATTACAACAACCCCACACCCACCATTTTTACCTCAATGCAAATATACTTCCTGGACAGATAAAGGCATCTCCTGTGGCTCTTTACCCTAACTCCCTCACTTTTGAGGCCATCCCTACCCAACCTGGGGTACAAAACAAGCACTTCAACTGGCCCTGCTGACTGTACTTGGTTGTTGCACTAGGTACACAGTTGGTCAGTCCAAGCAGGCTTCAGTTTGTGTGGGTCATGCAGTCATGCATCCCTTTTGCCACCCCAGGATGGATTTCCTTATCTGCCACATGGATTAGGGCAACGGAAGCCAGCAGTGATGGAGAAACTGCAATTGAGCTTCCTACTGAGACAACTGAACTTGGAGTTAAAACTAACTCCAGCCAAACTCACCAGTTTGCACCAGGTGATTCAGGACCATCTGGTCCTGCATCTGGTTTGCACCTTCCCTGATCTTACGCACGGATCCCACGTTATTCCATCTCAGCATCTCTTGGTACTTGCACCCAGGACCCTGCACAAAGTTTTCATTTCACGTAGTTGGAGACAACACGCCCTGGGGAACTCAGAGAGGAGGGAGGGAGAAAAGGACCCCAGAGTACACCATGGGTTTATTATCAGGCTGCTGTGAAGACAGAGCCACCCAAACCAGGACCCCACACTTCTGCGATTTATGCAGTGCTTTCAGCTGCCCTTGGGAAGGTAAAGGAAGATCCAACATGCCAAGTACTGACCAGATCCTTTTAGCTTGTATAAGACATCTTCTGCCTGTTTACTTGGAATTATTAACCAGGGTCAAATATACAGGTATACTGGAACTGGGAGGGAAGAAAGTAAAAACAGACAAACAAAAACAAAAATCCCCAAAAAATGGGAAGAGAGGAAAAAGAGAGAAAGACATTGCAAAATGATCAATGATAGCTGCAGACAATGAGAGTCAGCAATGAATGTATGAGTATGAGGACAAGATAACCATCAAGAATGAAATAGTGACTTCTGTTGTAGACAATGATGAAACTTCTGTAGACTTCAAGGGACTTGAAATTTTACCTGGAGCCTCAAAAGAGAGCATTCACACCCAAGTACCTCCAGCCAAGACATAGTTTCCTCCTCACGTCCCTAAATTTCTCACTAAAATTGATTCTCCATTTCACTGAGTGTTGTGTTGCATCAGGAAACTAGTTAGAGACTGCAACTGAGCTATCCTTGAGGTGTACATATTTAAGAGAAAAAAGATCTATGAATTAACAAAGAATCTGTGCTGAAAACACAGTTCTGTATCAGTTACTCAGCAGTGCAAATGGTCAGGATAAACAAATAACAAATAAGAATTAACTATTTCTTGTTGTAATTTAAGATCACTTCTAGTTAAAGCTGTTACCTGGACCAGGACAAAGAAGCGTTTCTTCCATCTCTTCCAAACGTTTTTACCAATGGCCCATAAATACCTAGGAGAAAAGAATCGGTGAATTCAGTACACAAGTGACAAGATGTTGTTTACGGTATCTTTTCTTTATAGCTTGAAACTGAAGTTAATGCAGAAGCAGGAGTAATTACAAGACTCTCAAGCTTGGCAGCATTACTCAGTGTGTTTACTTCTAGCCTGAACGAATAACCTGTAAAGAAAGAGACATAAAAAACTCCCAGAGTCTTGATGTTACACAGTATTATTTTTCTGTTCTTTTTTGTCTCTTACAGCTTGCTCAGAATTCAGAAGCCCTTTAATGCCAGTGAATAGCCACTATGTGGTCAGATGGGCGCAGAATACATTTGCAACGGAAGAATTGAGTGAAGGAAGCCCAAGTGTTGCTTTAAGCCTTCACAAAACCATTTGGCTGAGGGGAGGTGTCAAACAGAGGGCACCTTACTGCAGCAAAACCAGCGCCAAGGACCCCAGCACACAGCAGACTGACTAAAGCAGGTCACTTCGCTGAACAGCTGAAGATGAATTCCTTGAAATCGCTTGGCTACGAGCAAACTGAATAATTTCTAAGGAGGAGGGAATTTACTGTGTTTTACAAAGGAAGAATTAACTTTTAAAATTAATGTCAAAATTAGCATTTAATCTCTGTGATGAAGCAGCTGCTGTGACACTGTAATACAAACACTGGCAAAAACAGCAGCAGCACCAAAGTAATAGTAATTACAAAGACATTGTTCAACACTAATACGTTTTATGTATCATTATAATTACTTTGGTTCTGGCTCAATAAATAGAAAAACAATTCCTTTTTGGTTATGCTAGTGTTTTTTATGCAGGAAGAGATCCAACATATGTACATAGTCTTAGTGAATGTTCAAGCCACAAAACTCCAAGTATTGTGCTAATGTGGGCACTGAGTCCTTGGCTTAGAGTTCAAGAACAGGGAAATAATTGTCTGTCTTACTATTGCCATTAAACCCAGCAGAAAAATAACTTCAGTTACAAAAGCAAGCTAATAGTACAACCCATGTAGTTTTCAGCACCATCTTGTTAATTAAATGTTAGTTGAAAACAGTATCAGAAAAGTCAGGAGTGCTCAGCCCTGTTGCTATTAGATGTGGTCAAAGAAATAGGTATAACAGGTGAATGTTCTTTTTTGCTTTTGGTGCCTGTGTTCACGGTGGAGAAATTAAACTGGCCAAATCTGGCTCCTGACTCTGGTCTCATTAGCAGAAAAGACAGGAAGATGAGGAAAAGGAACTAAAAGAAAGATGAGTGTTTTAATCCATCTAATAATGGATTGAACCTAACAAAACATTCTGAAAGCAAAAATGAAGTAGTTACTTTTATAGCACCAAAAACACACTGGAGAAAGAGTTAATCAAAGCAGTGACTTTCCTAGATAGTTTCTATTTTTTATCACATCCTCAGCTCTGAAGAGTAAACAGAGAAAAGCCTTGCCAATGGCATTAGCTAGATCTTCCCAAGGATGATCTAATTTGTAATTGCATTACCAGTGAAAAGCGTATATCAGCATTTGCTTTTGGGCACCAGGAAAAGATAGGAATGATTCCCTTTTGGCCAACTCAGGACAAGTTAAAGTGCACAGGAATTACATAATCCTGAATTTAAAAATTTCCTTTCTGCTCTGCAATGTAACGTCTTCTGCCCCTGCGTGGAATGAAGGGGGAGGCCAGGGGAGGCAGTTCGGGATCCCCTGGCCCCAAATCCTCTGATATTGACATATGGAGGGGAGAGGTTTCCCTTTTAACATCCCACTTCATTAGTCCTACTTACACTCTCTTGACCTGCTGCAGGCAACTGCTGTTCAGTTGTACTGTGCATCTCTGTATAAATAATGATGATCACTTTGGAGTTTATTTCAAGCGGAAGGTGCACTGACTTTTTAGTTCTGAGAAGTCAATGCAGGGAAACGCAGAATAATTTAGGAAATTATACCAACCTATCAATAAGGGAGGCAGGCAGTTTGCTTCTTATTTCCTTACAGGAAGAAAACAACCCAGCAATTTCCTGGGGAATGCTGTTTAAAATTTAAATTGTTTGACTGACATGCATTAAAAAGACTAGCTAAGAATATGGAAAATGCATTATAAATGACTGAACTAATGCTGATTCTATATTTAAATTTCTTTTGACCTCCTGCGATCTTGAGAAAAAAATAGAATTCCTCTTGCAGAATCTTAAAAAAAGAGAATTTTTCTAATGCACATGCAAAACAAATTGAGTTCAGATCAAGACACTTACCCAGAGTGCTTCATGTTTTGAGGTTTATCCATTCGTACGGCAAGCTTGATCTTCAGATCCTGATCTGGGCAGTTTTTGGAAACTGTCATTTTGTGCCACTCTGATTGCTTTGGGCTGTTGGGAGTAGGGTGGAGAACAACCTGCAAGCGTCAAAATCAACAACATTAAAAATTGTTCATAAAGTGGGTTTTACTGGGTAACAAAAGCACAGCAGATGAGCTACCTTCCTCCTAGAAGTCAGTGTGGAAATGACTACACACATCACTGAGATTAGCTTTTCTTTATTGTTTTAAAGTTCAGCTTATTATTTTGAGATGAGTTCATATATTCTCTGGCTCCTCTATCTGCTGTGCTGCTGTTCATGGGCTTGTGCAGAACAGAACTGCATTATCAGTTCCCATCTTGCAGTCATTTAAGGAAAGAGAACAATAAACGAGCTTGCAGCTGTGCAGGTAAACCAGCTTAGAAGTGATCTGATGAGCAAACCAGCAACAAGTTTTTGCTGAGGTTACCCCCTACAATACTCCACTGTCAGAGCCATACCATCAGCCGCTAGGCTTCCTGACATTTCCGTCTGAAGTGTGTTGTTTCAAGGCTTCACAAAGTTTTACCTAAAATGGTTCATCAATTGCTACCTTCAGGCTGTAGATCAGATGATCAGATTTTTTTTGCTTACTGGTAAGACTGTCTGCAGTAGGCAGCACTGTAGATGGGTCGGTTTGTCTGCACTGCAACAACAGATCAAACGTGCATCACATATCACGACAGTGGTCATTGCAGGACTTTCTGCTTCCATTTCGTGCCGAGAGGAAATGATGGGGCAGTCTCCAGCTGGGATAAATCAACGTGACAGCAGTGACTTCAGTGGAGCTGTGCAGATGAATACCAATGGAAGTGCCTGGCAAATCAAAGAAACTAAAAGGCTCCAAGAGGCAAGTAATCCCTTCCGATCATAGCTGTGCTTTTCCTCTCACTCATTACCCCCCAAAGCAGGGCATCCCCCTCAGCCAGCAAACCACAGAATATTCTTCGAGAACTACACAGCATTCCCAGTTTTCTCCTTGTGCTTCCTCATGTGTCCTCTGACGTGGCTTACCCCTGGGACTGTGGGATGTGTGTCTGTGTGTGAAGGAAAGCACAGCAGAGCTTTAACTGTCTTCACACCAGAATGATGCCCTCTCACTCTTATGCCCATTCCTCTTCCAACACCTTCGCTCTCAGAGGTGACTTTGCCTGGAGCAAATTTATTAGTCTCCACTGTTCTGCAGTGAGATGAATCTCCTTTAAATCCATTAACCTTTACGCAAGCACGCTCTTTTACAAATGGCAGCATTCATCCTTGTTATTTGCTGTGCTTCCATTGCTCCGTGCTCCTGCCAAACGCCAGCCAGACTATAATGTCATATCCAGATACTCAACTTCACTGCAGAGTCAACAAAGTAGTTAGTTGTTTTTTTTTCCTACCACCAAAATATTCTTGACACTATTACCCTCCGATTTTAAAAATTATTTCATTGTCTTCTCCAAGGCCTGAGGTTAACATCAGTAGATTTTGGAGTTTGTCCTTACTCATCAACATTATTTAACACATCTTATTGGAATACATTCATGCTTTCTCTGGCAGGAGCCTGTTACTAGTTACCTAGATTAACTGGGCAATGCTGGCCTCTAACTCCTGGAGAAAAAACCTGTATTCAAGTAAAACCTGAAGAAAAGAAGCAAGTCCTGTACACGGGGTGTTGTTAGAGAAGTGGCAGCTGAAGTTGGATGCCCAGGCTCTGGGCATCATACAGGCATCCCCACTGCAAGGCAGGCCAGGCAAGCACACAGACCGTGGCCTTGCATTAAACCTCATCTCTCTGCGAGGCAGCAGCCACTCAGGGTGTTTGGGATACTCTTTACTTTGATTTCTAACTCTTTTTCATCAAAAGGCGCATAAACTTTGTGCGGTGCTGTTGTAATTCATGGCTCTTCCCCTCCTTGCTCTCGGTGGATGAAGCCTTGGCTTGGCTCAAGTCCACGGGCACTTTGCCACTGGCCTCAATAGGGCCAGGATGGATTCCCATGGCTTCAGCTGCCCGTCCAGCAGTTCAGGGCTTGGGAGCGATTTCCAGCTCTCCCTTCGACACAAGTGGTGCAATGAGGAGCGCCGGCCGGCTGCCAGCTCAACACTTGCAATAGAAAGTGAGCATTGTGCGCGCCTGGCAGCGCACAAAGCTGCTTCTCAAAAGGGCGGCTAAGCATGGCTGTTTTTGTGTAGAAACTCTCCTCGGAGCCTTGCTTCTCTCCTCTCTCCACAGACAGGTTTGCGCCCATTTGAACAGCTAAATCAGGGGCTTAACACACTCCTGATTTCTTTATCTCGTTAAAAAGGAATCCCGATGCAGCCCGATCGGACACGCGGCATCTCGGCCGCTCCGGGCACCCCGAGCGTCCCTTTGAAGTTCGGCCGCCTCAAAGCGCCACTGGCAGCCAGCCAGAGGAAATGGTTGCCCCGTGCCCGCTGCTGCTGGCCCGCATTCCTTGGGGTTTCAGGAGCTTACCCTGGGTGATGGCTCCCTGCGGCACCGGGAATCCGAGCGCGTTGGCACTGCCAGCTCTTCGGCATCTCAGGGCCAGGGGGGTTGTGTTGGGGCCTGACATCTTCCTCAGAACAAGGCACGGGGCTAATTGCTTCCCCGGAGCAGCAAAGTCAGCGCTGCTCACGGCTGCCAGCGGGAACAAGGCCTACAAAGCAAGTGGGTCCTCCAGCCAGCGTAAGCACTCAGGGGAAAAAGGCCTGAATGGCATTGAGGACGGCTGGGTGAAAAGCCCCGCTCAGCGTGCTGCGGTGGATAAAGGGAGGTACCGGGCTGTTTGAAGAATGTGGGTTTGAAAATAATCCTGAAAATATTATGATGCTGTGCCGCAAAGCAAAGGGAGGCCTGCGGCTGGAGTGCTGCAGCCTGGTGGGGTCACCCTCCTTTGGAAAAAGAAACGGGACGGGGAGAAAGGCAGGATCGTGCTGTGCATGAGGGAAGTCTGGAGGGGCTGTGACTCTCTTTGAAGAGAAAACTGAGATGAGGAAAGGAGGGGTAGCTCTGCTTTTCTCTCTCTCGAGTGCAAGAACAAAGGATTTACGTGAATGTGAAAAGACAAACAGTCAAAACTAATGCAAATTATATGAGACAAAAACACCTGTGGTGCTCTCCACCATAAAGATATAAATTAGATCAACAACTCAGTAGGACCTAAAAGAATGTTTGGCATTTGCATGAACAACATGAGTTAAAAAATCATGTTAATTAGGACAAGCTTCATTTTACAGAGACAGACCCTTCTGTGTCAAGGCCCAAAAAGCCATGGACTGCAGGGTCAGCACGAAACATCCCAACAAGAGGTTAGTCCGTAACTGGAAACGTCACACTTGCACTTCTTGGGGTCTTCACCATGCAGTTCAGAAGGACAGATCTGCTATCTACTCCCTTGCTGATTAAACATCTTTTGCTTTTCATTTTGCTGGTTCCTGGTCTCTTCGATAATGTTATGAAGCCACAAGGTGGCTGTGAAGCCTCCCTCGTGATGCCAGCCCTGGGAAACCCAGATCAGGCTCGGTGTGGTTTCTGCCAGCCATGGGTTCCTTCAGAGCTCCCAGCTTTGCATACCCAGTTTGCGGGATGTCTCTGGACCGAGGCTTTTCTTCCTTGGTAGGATTAAAAGGCTGCACTCTGCATGGGTTGTACAGGCTCCCGGATGCTACTGGGGACACCAGCCCAGGCCACTGAGGGGACCTCCCTTGTTGAGAGAGCTGAGGAAGGCCTAGCAGAGAGCTTGGGGCTAAGACAGCTGCAGGATGCAGAAGTCCACGGAGATGAGCTGAAGTGTCCTAGTGCCCCAGAAAACGGCTGCCCACAGATTTGTGGAGCTGTGGGCTTCAGTCCTGGAGGGTCACCAGCTCCAGGGCCTGGGATGGGGCAGGAAGGTTGGCTCTGATGCTGGTCCCAGGGCAATCTGAGCTCTTTGCTATTAACACCACTGCTAGCGGCAGTGGAACCCCCCATTTTACTCCCTAGCCCAGCCCCAATGAAGCCATGGCTCAGCCACAGTTCCTGGGGAAGCCAGGATTTCAAGCTTTTTGCCATGAGAACTGCTGTCAGCGCTTTCAAATGCTCAAGCCGTGCACTGGCTGTTCAGCAGATATGAGAGCAGCTTAACACACTCCTGCCAAACTTAAATCCTCTCTTTTTGCTTCAGCATAATCCCCTTTTCTGCCTCAGGAATGTCCATTTCCGTAAGCAACTTCTAAAGCTTTCCGGACTGCCAATATCGCACACAAGATCCTCTGCCTTTGCTCAGTGCAGGCACAGCCAGCTGAAATGCTGCCATTAAAAACTAACAACAAAGACAGCATGCGAGGTGTATTACTTTCCAGCAGTGCAGAGCTTGCTTTCTTTCCCTCCTGAAGCTTGGCAAAAAAGCAGAGCACGTTGTGCTCCAAAGATATTTCCGTACAGGAGAGATTTCTCTAGAAAAGCAGGGCCAGAAGGAAAAATTACTGCACTCCAAATCTCCTTACCCTCCCAAGCTCTTTGTCCTCCAGCGCCAGCACGCCCGTGCTCTCCGTGAACAGCTTCACCTTCACTGCAGGAAGCGCGTGTGTTGTCGTGAAGTCTCCTTGGGTGCCCCAGCTGCAAAGACAGAGACATGCTCAGCTCCAGCAGCAGCCCAGCAGCGCTACTGCTCGGTTGAGCAATGGTTAACAGAAAATGTCGTGCCTGGCACAGGCTGGGCTGAGTGACAAGGGCATTAATTATCTTCTTAGGGAAATGCAGGACAGATGTTTGGAAAAACCATGATGTCTCTTCGGGGAGAAAAGAGGATATTTGGGAGCAGCATGAAACCAAATTTAAGGGAACTTATTTAGAAGGGAAGAACAATACATCTCTGGCAGTGACAGTCTGTGTACAGCAGAATCCGAGGATCGAGAACACCTGCACCTAGGACATCTGTGATCACTCGTGCCTCTGCTCTTCTCCTGGCTGGTTAACCTTTCCTTTCCAGGTTTATAGTGAGGCTTGCTTTCTCTAAAGAAACCCCACAATTAACCTGAGTCCTCTTCTGAGTCCCAACCTGGTCCTCCAGCCCAGGTTGAGGTTCAAGCCATGGTGTCTGGATTAGCCTGGTTAGGTGGGTCTGCAGAGCAGGACACCAGCTCCTTGGGGGTGGGATGGCAGTGGCCAGGAAATGTCCACCTCTGCAGCCCCGCAATGAACTGGAAATGCCATCCACTATTTGCACTCCACGAGTTATGCCCCTGGCTGGTACCGTGGCTTGGAAAGCAGTGCTATGGAAGCTGAATGACCCACAGGGTAAGGCAAACTAGAGCAACCTAGGACCATTCCTGAAAAGGCTGGTACACTTCAGGCTATGTGCCTCAAGCTGCAGTACGGGAGGAAGATTTTAGCAGCTGGCAGTTCCTTAGGGAGTACAACCCCATGAGCTCCAGTGAGGCTGCAGGCATGGGGTCCAACCCGCAGCCTGCTGACATGGATGGACCAATTTGCCATTTTGAGCCTTACACGGGGAGCCCCCTCTGCAGCTGACCTTCCTCAAATCCTCAGCAAAGAAGCCTGCACACGCTGTGGGACTGAGGGGTCACTTGTGCTGGGCACACGGAGGGTGCTGGAGGTGCCCTGCTTGAGCCACAGCCCTGCACCCAACGGTGCCGATGCACCGGGCAAGTTGGAGAGTGGCCGTGGCTCTCCGTGCCGCCCCGTAAGCGCAGCGTGTGGCAGGGAAAGGTCGCCCCTTTCCACCCTGCCTGGATTAGCAGCTTTCCTGCTATGATTTCTAAACAGATCCCTCTAGTTCACTTACTCCCTTTCTTCAGCTAATCAGCAGTGACAACCTGCCGGTCTCTAGGGAGCCTTGCCAGACTCTGGACCCACTGCTAATCCTCCTCGCGACTTCTGGGGTTTCTGTGTGCCCAGCACTCCCCCAGACCTGCAGAACACGAACAGTGAGTGAACTTCAGAGGCCTCGTCCCCTCCTCTCACTAAGCAATATATTAATTTAGTCTCGGGTTGCTTCTATTCCTTACCACCCCCAGTTCTGCTCTATTTCAGTTGCAAGAGGACTTTTCTTTTAAAGGCACCCAGAACAGCCAGCTTTGATTTAGAAAGATCATAGGCAAAGGAAACCTGTGAAATGCCAAGTCTCTTCAACATCCTAAAGGCCTCAGCTTTTCCAACAGGCTCACTAGTGGTACCACTCACACCAACAAGTCAAATTATTCACCTGTGCTAAGGTTTTTGAGATACAGTAAATCTCCCCTCTGGCAAACAAGAACAGACTGAAGAGGGTCATGGAACAAAAATTAAGTGGAACTTGAACTAATGTCTATTTGCAAGCTTTAGACAAGTTTGAAAGGAGTGGAGAAAAGAAAAAAAATACTTTATACACTAAGAGGTAAAAAAGCACACGGTGCTTTTATATTTTAGAGTTTGCAGCTATGTTTCAAGATTTGTTTCTACTTCTTAGAGAGTTAGAAACTTATTAAAATAAAGTGAGACACACACTTCCAAGAAAAAGGTGAGCAAAGCACTCCTAAAGTGGCACTTGCTCTCGTTAGCAGACAGCAGCTCAGCTGAACACCAAGGGCATACAAAGGACTGAGGAAGAATGCACGGCTGCAAGGAGGACACTGCTGAACATCTGACCGTGCAGAAGCCTGCTGTGAAGCTAGTAGATAAGATCTGCTTGGTTTTCTTGTTGTATTTTTTTTTTTTAAATTCATTGTGAACTGGATTTCCATGTTGTTTCCAGAGACCCTGAATATTCATCACACTTCAAAGCTCATGCAAAGTGTACAAGCCAGCTTGAAGGATAATCACAGAGAAGGTGCTTTCTACAAACTAAAAGCAACAAACAGCATGCCACGAGCAACACGTCAGGGCGACATGGCAGAATGCACAATGCAACCCAAAATATTGCAAATCAGATGAGAGATTATGCTGTATCTTCCTAACCACTGTATTCCTCCTCACCCTATAAATGACTTTCTCTTTCACACTGACCTCAGACTAGATCCTTTCCTGAAGAAGGGCAGTTCCCTTAAATTGACTGGGAAAAGGCTCAGACTACACATGTCCAGAACATACATTTTCCTCAAACATAAATACCAAAGAGCAGCTTTTGTGTTTGGAAGTTTATTGGGAAAAACCCTTTACCCCTTTTTTGCACGAGGATTATGGTTTATGCTTTGCTCTCTGAGCAAATCTAGTCCAACTGAGCTTAGCAGATGAGCACGTTCAGCACGGAGCTGATTAACAAACTGGGTTTCCTCATCAGCTTTGCTCCGATATCCTCTCTTCCCGTGTCCCTATTCTACGTTTCATCTTTTATGGCAATGCATCCAACTGCCACCAGCGCAGGGAGCAGAGGTTTGGCATGAGTTACCTACAGCCCTGCAGTTCAGTCAGATGCCCCAACATTACATCTTTTTTGTGTCTTATCCCTCAGCTTCCTAATAAATGTTTTAAACATGAGAACCAAGAAAGAGCCTTATTTTCTAATTACAGATTCAGGTCACAGATTATGTTTTCTCTCTTAAAAAAACCTGCATTGTCACCAGCAGGGAAAATTAGAGAGATAATCTTGCTTTGGATAAGAGGAGAAAGTAAGAAAATATCGAACCTTACGCTGTGTATTTTGACAGCATCTGCTTTATAGAACTCATATCTCTGTTTACTATTAAAAAGCTCTTATTTGCTGAAGCATTCCCAGACCATATGTTATCAACAAATGTTACTAACCAAATACAAACAGTAATTTTCATTAGGTTTCCTTCATGAGAACAACATTAGCCACAAAGGGAATAAATGTTTCAAATGACAGTAAACATACATAGCAAACCCTTGACAACACCGTGGTGCTTGCTTATTTATCCCCCCAAAAGCCACGAAAAGATCCATGCCAACGAGCAGAGACCCTCCGAAGTTGGGTTTTGTGCAGGTTGGAGCCTGTGGTGATGTCATTAGTTGCCATAGAGATGCTCAGCATAAGGCCATAATTCATGGCACTGAAACATCATTGGTATTCAATCTAAGTAGGCAGTTTATCTGTGCCGCGTATTAAATTATCGGCCATAAAATTAGCTCTGGACAGTCGTCAGGTATTCGGATCTTTTGAGAGAATAGCAAGGTAGCGGTTTCATTTCCGCGTTTAATAATTAAGCACGTTATCCCTGCAGGAGCTGCTTTGTTGGGAAAGTGCCCTGGGATCCATCCTGGGCAAATCCTCTCATGAACTACCTACACCATCTTGTCCCCATGTCACACAGCCCATGCTTACACTTCAAAGCAATAATTCACTTGCAAACCAGGAGAAATAATATCATTATACCCCAAAGGATATATATATATACGTGTATGTATACATAGGTATACACACACCACAGAAAAGAAGTATTACGGGGAGAAAAATCCTGGCAGTACTTTCTCAGTTAGGACCATATTCATTGTCCGAATCCCACCTGAAACCCTCAGCCCAGCATTTCTTACTGCTTAATGCATCCCAAAGCCTGAAGCTAGCCAGGAAATCATGCCATGCCTCGGGACTCTGCTAGAATTACAGCCCGATTTATGCCATCTCTGCTGCTCCAGTAATATAATTTGGATCTCCTTGTGTCTCCAGGGTTTCTCATTAGGCATCAAACTCAGGATCAAACTCTTCTGGCTGCAAAGAGCCAGAGGATGATGCATGCCCCAGGTGCTATCCTGAGAACTTGTTTTACCTTCTATGAGCTTAACTTAACTTGTTTTACTTTTTACAGGCAAAGTAAGTAGATCAGCACTGTTGGCTGCGTGCAAGTTTTAGGAACCAAAATTTACTGAAAGGCACCATCATGATAGTTAACTGAACAGCCTAGAGCACTGAGAGATATTTATGTGAATGAAACATAAGATGACATATCCAGAAGTGACTGGACTACGAGGGAGGGGGGTTCTCCCTGGTCCCCCAGCCTCTGTGGGCTCACGTAACACGGAGCACCTGCAGGACAGGCTTACCTCAAGGTAAGGAGCAGCCAGAAGCTCTCACGGGTGCTGTCCTGCCCGGCACCCGAAGGGAAAGCGTTGCCATTGCTGACGCAGAAGCCAAGCTGCTCAGACCAAGCTGCTGGGAGGTGTTTCAAGCTACACACTGGCAATCTTCTAGCAAACCCTCAGGGTGATGTTTCCCAGCCCTTCCCAACTTACAGACAGAACAAGTAAGACCACCCGGTCTCCTCACCATGCCCTGCACCATGCTCTTACCCATTCCTGCCATAAACTCCGCAAAAACAACTCTCCCCAACAAACCACTTTACATGGCCTGATCTAGAAATTTCTCAGCTGTTTTTGCGAGACATTGACTTCATCCTTGTACCAAAGGCCTTACAAGTGCTGAACATACATATGAATACCTACGGGTATTCAATTCTTCAGCTGAGAGATATCTAGATTAGGCTGTATAAGTGGTTTGTTGGGAGAGTTGTTTCCCATTCACTTCTTTCATTTGTGTCCTGTTGTATCCAGCAAGCCCACTTAGCCCCTGCCTAATTTAAAACAGAGCCTCCCTCCATCCTCGGCCTTGTAACTAGATCTAGCAGAACATCGATGCCTGTGATTTCTCTAAACAATGAACAAGTGCAACTGAATTATATCGCCGGGCCATGAATCAGCCCTGCTAAGCAGCTTGGCCTGTCGGCAGGCTAACATGGGAGCAGCTGGAGAGTGATGTGCTTTAGACAGGGCTGACATTTAAATATGATCTATGATCAGTTTTCATGGGCTTCAAAACTGCCGGAGGACACCTTTTCTCTCTCTCCAGATATATTTGCTGAAAGAAGTTTGCCTGGCAGCTTGCATGGAGCAAACGTGAAACATATAAAAGAAAATATGTGTCTGAAAGGAGAGCTAAGCTCTCCCCATAGTGTGATTGCTCCAGAGGTGTGTTATGGGCAGAGAACTCTCTGAAAGGCCTTCCACAGACGTTGTCATGTCTGGGACAAAATTTGCAAGGCCAGCTGTGTGGTGGGGTGATTTTAAGTGGTTTCTCTGCTTACCGCTGTGCCTGGCCAGGAAGCTTGCTGGAGCCCATCTCAATCCGAGGACGGAGGGGTCCGATCACGCGTCACTGAAATGCTACATGCAGCCTTGATTTACTTCTTCCAAAAATCCTGCCTAACAAACGATGGTTTTCCTTTAACCTACTCCCCACCTCCCAGCAGAGACCTTTCCAGGCAGCAGCCTTAACTCTGGGGCCATAATTCACTTGTGTCCGCAGTTCAGGCACTGGGACAGCAACACTAGACAAGGGCACACCAGGCACAGAGCTGACCTTTCATGCAGCTGATGGAACACCCACTTCCCTACCTGTGATGCTAAGGTTTGTTTCTACATATTTCTTGGGATAACATCAAGAAAATAAACAGTTTTTATAAGGTTTTAACAGTGTTTATCTGTTACCTGTATGTGAAGAAGCCTGCAGTAAAGCTTTTTGTTACGTTCTCTATCACATTACATATACCAGTGGGTGGAAACCAGCAAATAGAGGCCAGTGACCAAGGTTATGGCCGTTGGTGATCTTCCTGAGCTCCCCTCCCACATCTCTCCGAAGCAGCAGCTCATTATAGCACAGATTTACTCAGCTCAGCAGGGAAACCTGGCGCAGGGACGGCATTAATTCCACCAGGCTGAAAATGCTAATTTCATTTTCAGAAACGAGTCTTTGTGAATTTCTAGGAACGAGGGAGATCAGCCAGCAGTGCCCAGCAATGCCGGGGGAGCAGAGAGCTCGCTCCTCTTCGGGAGAGGTGTCAGTGGGGCAGGGCAGGGGACGTGGCAGCGTGTACGTGTCTGCAACACCTGGCAGAGGCTGGCGCCCACACCTTCAGCAGCTGGCTCACAAAGAGGTGATAAAAAGAAGCAGGGCATTCTGATAGAGCAGCCCTCCAGCCCCCTTGCCATGGAATAAGCTACAAACTCCTGGGTTTTCCTGATGAGGTGAAACCTTCTGCCTCTGCAAGCGACAAAGTGAACACCCTGGTACGCCCAGAGGCTGGGGCCGTGCCTGCCCTGAGCTGTGCTGTCAGGCTAAGCAGGGCCAGTTCTCTGCCTGGATCACTGTTTGTGTCCCACACAGTTTTACGTCCCACAGACCACGCTCCTGTGCCAGCACCGCATCAGACGGCTGCCGGGGCACAGCAGCCAAGAGGAGCTGACGAGGCTGATGGCACGACTTCAGGAGCTCAGGAAAGGATGGTCTTCATCATACAGAAAATAAGGTGCTTGGTTTCAGCACAAAGTGCTTCCTGAGCGCAGCTGATAGGCACAGTTATGGGGAAGCTGTAAGAAGGGATGGAAGATGGATTGAATCACATAATAGCTATTTACGGCCACGAGATGGCATTCCTGCCCCAGCGATGTCCCTCTGACATGCCTATGCACAGCACAGCATCACCAGGACCTCGCCGTCCTGCAGCCGGCTTCACCCCAGGCCCTGCTTTTCTGCAGGAACGCTGTGGCTGGTTGGGAGGAGGATTTACAGCAAGGCTATTCACCACAATCTTCGGGGTATTTACAGGAAAAGCAAGCAGCGTGATTACTTAGCGTGATTTAAATGATGACTGCTTTTAAAATGCCCCGTGCTTTCGCTTAATACTATGATTTTACAATTAGAGGCAAACTGCTCAGCAGGAGGACATGGAAATGTAAGCCCAGCAACCTTTCACTGGGAGGTCTGAACTGAAAGAGTAATTGCTTTACAAGGGCTGCCTAGCGTATGTACTTTACAATACTTCATCAGTGTGTCAGCTACGGATACAGCAGGAATGAAAGCTTCATTCATGAAATCAGCCTGTGTGCATTTACTGCCTGTGGTTGCCAGCACTGCCTGTGGAAGTCCATCACAGCGCCGCTCATGGTCTGGCTGCAGCGCCACACACCTGCCAACCAAAGAGTCCTCGTGCCAAACCAGAGCAAAGATGCCCCACTGAATCAGCCACAAAACCACCACCCTTCTCACACAATTATTTAATTGAGATGTGGTTCATCACTTCTAATGAACTCTCACCACCCCAAAGAAAACCAAACTGCAGAGGGGTGAAAAAAGGGGTGAAAAACCAACCTTCAGGCCTGGTGAGGATTTACACTGCCAGCTCTGCAGAAACACCCTGTGATGGGGTGAGCTGCCCTTGAAGGTGAGCCCTTTCTCTGCATTGATTACTGAGGAACTTAACTGAGCAACCAGCTTGTCCTTAAGCAGCTCTTTTCCAAGGGATGCTCTGGAGGTGTCTCATTAGGCAGCTGTTAGGTGAGCATTTTCTTTGCTGTGAAACACAAGTGTTGCCCTAGTTTTATGGACAGCAAACTCAAGGTAAGGATACACAGCCACTGGGAATAGCTGGAGCAAACATGCTAACACCACATCCTTCATTTCCCTGTGAGATCTGTCCCAAGACAGGCGTTTTGCTTGTCTGGTCAGACAGACAGGAGGGCTCAGCAACCCCTGGCTGCAGGAGTTTGTCCTCCCGCACCCACCACAAGGAGCTGTTGAGCCCTCTTCCCACCTCTGGAGGGGTCCCACAGCTGCTGAGATCCTCTTCTCTAAGCCAGGGAGAGAAAGTTGCTCCAGATGCTCTCAGCTGTGTTTGTCTACAAGATTTTTTGGCAAAGGTGAGAAATACAGCAAGCCAGGCAAGATGCTCCTGTGTGCTGTGTCCTGCCCTTCAGGGACTTCTTCAATCTGAAACACCTTGGAGTTGCTGTGGAAAGGGTTCAAGAAAATGTTGCTGCATCCTTCTGGCCTCCTTTGCAAGCTCCTCTTTCCATGAGCATGTCTTGGTCTTTGCCCATGTAGCAACAATAGTGCACAGCTCCCCTCCAGTGCTTGCTGTTCATCGGAAAACCTCAGCATGTTCACACAGAGAACAGGACCCTACCTTCATTTCACAGAGAACACAACTAAAATGTTGAGAAATGAAAGCCAAGGTTAGCCGGCCTGTGAAACCATTCCCGCATCGAGAGCTCTGTCCAAGCAAGAGCAGGCCCAGCAGCAAAAATGCTCTGTACCTCCCTACAGTGCTCTGCAACAGCAGTAGCAGTCCCCCTCGTTAAACGATAATGTGCTCTACTTGTACACAGCACCTAATAAATAAACCAACAACCGGGCGCTTCCACATGTCTCATCCCTGCCTTTCGCCTGGTGGGTGACGTGCAGAACTCGGATGAAGGCATGGCTTGAGGTTTTTATTTTTTTTCCAGAACATCAACCACGGATATTAAGTAAGAAGACTGCATGTACTCCAGGACTTTTGTTATGCAGCCCTCTTCTTAATTTAGCAATTATTTCACCTCACTGGATCGCAGTCTCATTTCAATGTCCTTTTGGTCTTCGCTGGCCCATCTTAAGGTTGGTTGCACACATGGGAGTGATGCAGCAGACGGGTGTAGATGAAAATTGCCTTGGGCATCATCACACCTTCTGGACTACTTAAATTTGAATGTATGTGCTATCACAGGAATACGTAATTCCCCAATGCATAGAACAGTTGAGAATTCAGACAGTTGGCTAGAAAATGGAGACATTCTGCTGTGAAAGAAAAGGTGAAGGAGCTCAACCCTTCGTAGAGACCCAAGCATCCATGTGAAATCCATGCTATGCACATCCCAAAGGTCAGGGAAAACAGCCAGAGACTGCATTGACTTGCTACCACAGGTAAGTGAATAGAAATAACTACAAGAGGTACGTCTGTAGGAACAAGCCTTCATTATTCTTCAACACAGATTCTAGTGTAGCAGCTGCTGCTAGCACACGGGTGGGACCATGAGTGCACTTTGCAGAAAACAGCCATTATGAGCAGTGCCTGGTGTGTGACTGACTTCCCCTTCTTGCCCCAGAATGAACAAAAAAAATAACCAAACCCAAACTGCAACCAGGACTAAATCTTGGAGGCCACCTGCACGCCTGCCACACAGCCAGCTGGTGCTGTGAGGGAGGATGGAGACAGGGCAGGACTAAGCCTTTGAGCTCTTCCCACATAGTGAACACCCCCACGCTCCTCTCAAAAAACCTCTGCAGAGGGAGGAAGCACACGAGAAGGAGCAGTGGTTAACAACGTGGGGGCACCGGGAGGGAAAAAAGAGGGAAGGAAAGCTGCCCAGGGCTTACACCTCACCCCTGCGTCTGTCTGAGCGATGCTCAGTGTAGGGGAATTGCGATGAAGCCTTGTGTTTATTCTGTGGAAAAACTAAAGTGCTTAAACTAAACCAGTTTCTTCCATCCTCCTGTGAGCCATATAAATACCACTGGCTCCTCAAATGCTGCAAACCTAGGAGAGAAAAGGGAATTTCCCCACCCAGAGCTTGTAGGAAGAAGCAGCGCTTCCTGTAGGAGGCTCAGGCAGATGGAAACAATTCCCCAAAACGACAGCTTGGTAAATTTACCTGGCTAATAACCTCTTAGAGCATTTTTTTTTGCTGTGCTTAATGGCTTGTCCACAGCCTCCATTTTCAAAACTGGGAATACCGTAACAAATCTCAGGAGCACTATGGAAACAGGATCACGCACACGGGTGTTTGAAACGCAGCTCATACAGAACTAACAGCAGGATCCTACAGGAGCAAAGCCACATGTGGTCTCATCGGAAAATAAAAAAAATGGGCTCCTAGGCATCCTAAATAATTGTATATGAAGAAACCATGTGCAGGGACTTGGATGCCACTCTGTACACTTCAGTCCTAGACGGAGGTGGCTTAAAAACAAACCACCTGATGGCGTTTGTGTCCCTGCCACTGTCACCTCTTAGCCCAGCAGCAGCAGCAGGGGCTCGGAGCAGCTGCACTGAGCAAAGCTGAAGATGTCTCCTGGAAGACATTTCCCCCTGGGGCAGACTGACTCTGCTCAGCGCCTCACCCACGGGGCCAGGTGTGCGGCTCAGAAGCGGTGGTGTCTGACATTAGCGGTACCCAGGGCTCCATCACCTACTTTTACACAGTCGTAAGGCTCCTGGAGGCTTCCTGAGGGAAAAAGAGCTGTAAACATCTGCACAGCTATGAAACAAAACCATGCAAGTGGAAAGGGAAGCCAATCAGTCTGGGTAATTACGGCAGCTTATATTTAATGCTGAAGCAAACTCAGAGAGGGAGGGGAGAAGAAAAATAGCAACGCAGCCTCCTTCTAAATTTTCCTATTGCTTTTTTTTTTTTTTTTTTTTTTTTAACCCAGCATCATGAATTTTGCTTACACAGGGCTTAGCTAGGGATGAAAACCTAAATGTGGATGACTGCTTAAACCCACGTAGCCACACAGGTCCTCCTGAGCACTGGCAATACCTCTGCAACGCCGTGATAGATGTGGATGTAGCACGGGCTGGGAGCACACGGGTTATGCAGCCGAGTGTTCAGCAGCTTCTCTGCCATCCCAGCAGCGAGGCAGCAAAGCCATGAGCTGCACAGCCCCTGGGCTGCAGGATTGCACCCGTCTGAGAGCCACCCACTGCATGGGGGATGCACAATGGGAATTAGGGGCTCTGCTCCTGCCCACATTCGTATAAACCCCTTTAGTTTAGCGGAGTTAAATTTGTTCTACAGCACACAGAATGTTTATTTGTCATTTATACATGAGAGCTCATCTCAAAAGGACCGTTCTGATTTCACCACGGGGAAGTGCTCACGGCATCTCCCAGCCAGCCGCGGCGACCGAACACCGACTGCAGCACAATGCTCTTATCACGCTCCTACTCCACGCAAAGCCACTGAGCCTCCCTTCAAACTGCAGGGCCTGAGGCAGGGGATTCCTGCAAGAAAAGCCCTGATTTTCCCCTGCTGCAGAGAGAGAGGGCATCCCTGCTCTGCAGTCTCTCTTCCTGCACGACTTCTCATTTGGCTGCCCTGCGCCCATCTCCCAGAAGGGGACCGGCTCCGAATGGCACCGTGGAGATGAGCTGTGGTCCTGCCCCTGCTCACCATCAGACAGCAAACTGCTGGATGCTACACACCGAGCTGAGGCTACGACACTGATCAAGTGATCGGCTTGGTGTAGGGACCCAAACCAGGGCAGCCTGCTGCAGCAGAGAGAAGCAGCCAAGCCACCGGGGCACCCTGAAAGCAAATCGGGGAGCAGCATCGGGAGCAAGGACAAAGGTAAAGCAGGGCTCCTGTCTCCTGGCAAAATAGCCAAGGGAAGGGAAGGGGGCAGAGATGGGGAGGTTTAAAAGTTTACCAAAAACATTGCTTTATTCTGACATGGAGTCAGAAGAGCTCTGTCCTCTCTCCAGCACTGCCCCACAGCACATACATAAGAAAAATGCATGAAATAAAAACAAGGCAATAAAGAGTGATCTTTTTTCCTCCCAAAATACTAAGCTCCACACGAAATAATAAGCTTCTCATGCTCTGAGCACAACACTTGCACTAGTCCTGAAGAGGCCACTCAGCAAGGAGGAAGATTTAAGCTCAGAATGAGACCATGGCCAGAGCCAGGGGAGCAGCGCTGAGTTCCAAGCAGGTGCACCTGATTTTCACCACTGTACACATGGGGAAAACAAGACTTATCTCCATGCTGAAGTATGCCCAGGTGACCATGCAGTGTTTGTTTACAAGGCACGTAGGACCTCCTTGTTGTTTTGGTCTTTGTTTTCTTTTGCTCACGTCAGAGAACTGCGGTACCGTAAGTAGATGAATCACTGGTACAGCCCGTGAGCACTGCTACGGGCACAGGTCAGTGATTAAATATATCCAGCAGCCTTGCTGGATGCTGTAGGACAGGGGTGCTGTCACCAGACCTTGTGTGCAGTTCCCAGCCCCTCGGCCACCTCGCTCTTTGGCCGCAGAAGCAGCAGCATCAAAGTCGCAGCAGCTGGCAGGGCACTGCTGGAGATGTGCAGGAGCCACTTCACCCTCTGGGCTTTGCAGAGGGCAGCCATCAAGATAACAGGCAGGGAAGTAAAACCCTCCAATATCTGCAAGAATAAAGATCCAGCACAAAAAGCAATAAAATCCTGCTTGGCCTGGGATTTCGGATATTATGTAGAGGCATTTGCGGGTTAGGGCATAATACAAAGGCTTTTTCTTACACAACTTATTAAAAGCACTACTAATAATACACGGCAAGCCTGATCTGAAATAACCCTTGCTATTTCAGGTCTGGCTCTCTCTAGAACTGTGCCATCCTCAGTACCCGTGCTGAGGCAGATAATCCTTACATGAAGGGATTGTGCTTAAAATGTCAGGAATCCAACGTGGAGTCTGAGAAGGAAAAAGGGACAAGCAGCTAATGCCAGCCCGAGAGCCAAACCCCTCACACACGGCCGATTTGACTGCTTGGTACACTTCACTGCCCACCCTGCCTCTTTCAAGATCTACAAACACCATTCAAGCTCCAAAAGCACTGTGATGTTTTTGAACATCTTATTCTCAAAAACTGCTGGTTTTGCAGTAGCAAAGCAAATCTCTCACAGAACTGGGTGGCAGATGAGCTGGACCGGTGCTTTTGGAAATCCTTCCCTGGTTGGGAGATTGTCCTTCTCCACGAGGTGTGTGGGTGCCAGCCCGAGGCATGGAGCCCAGCAGCGAGGTGTGGAGCTGCCCCTGCCTCCGGTGTCTGCAGCCCAAGCGTCTCAGCTGAGGGCTGGCACTTTGAGCACACAGGGGAATACAGGGAACAACTCCAGGAGTCACTCTTAAGCAAAAAGGAGATGTCTGACATGGTTCCCTGGCCCTGCGAGGCTCTCCTTTCCAGCTCCCCAGACACGGGGTTGTCACAAAGAATGGACGTTTTCCAGTGAATCTGGCTATTCAAATGTAATGTGTTTTTTTTCCTTTTTTTTTTTCCCTTGAGAGTAAGTATGAGAAATTTAGTCTTCTGTACCTCAGGCAGCCTCCAGAATGATGGCAAACCAGAATTTAGAGCAGTTTGAAGAGCTACAATTTAACCTAAGACAATCCTGCCTGTTTTCAGAACTGCTTTCAGCTCTTTCTCACTGACCGCAGACACTCAGAGCTGCAGCTCTATTTTTAGAGCCTCTGAGATACAGAAGTGTTAGGATACACAGGGGTAAACCTCCCTGCTACAACACTCACACTTTTATAGCACTGAGGCTCAGCATACCCCAGTTGCTCGGCAGCACCCAGTGCAAAAGCACCCAAAAACTTCAGGTCTGGGGGACACTTCATGAAATAATCTTAGCATGAGTTGGCTGACCTAGTTCCTTTACTCATGGCTGTTTCTCTTACAATAAAAAGAACCTGAGTGGATGTGGTGTGAATGACCTCAGTGAGAGCGACATTGGCATCTGAGAGACACTTCACAAGCCTGCAGCACAGCGCAGCTCTAAAATGCACCACGGACCTTTCTGAGCTGCTTCTATCACTGCCTCACCACCGCAATACCTGAGGGCCTCCAAGTCATGTATTAAGCAACATGACAAACACGTCACATCTCGTTCATTCTCTCTTTTCCTTCTTGTCAGAAGAGGAGAAGGTAAGTGCACTAAATTGCTTTCACGAGGCCTTGGTGCTCCCCGTCTGGGCTGTTGTGTCTGGCAGAGGAAGCAAGGTGAACAACGTGCTTCTGATGCAGACAAGAAAAAAGTCAAGGTTTTCTGTGATGGTCTCTGGCTTCTGTGGAAGGTTTTTCCAGAGTTTTGGCTTGGGTGGCCTTTAATTTTGGAAGGAAAACATCCCAAGACCTTTGGGGAATGGAACTGTCAGGCCCTTTCAAGGCTTTTTCTTATATTTTGGCCCAAGGGTGGAGCAACCTAGAAGACTTCAAACCTGACTTGCACCTCTGTGGGAAGCCAGCGCAGGGAGGATGAGTGTGATGGACTTACGTAACTCGGACCATGCTGTAGTATGTTGACTGCATGTTCCTCAGGGCTGATGGCTTTCTGCCCAGGCACTGTACATTTCATTATGGTAAAAAGAGCCATTCAATTAAAGAGCTCACTCCTGCATCCCTTATTTTCCAAACAACACTTGTACACACAGATCTATTGCTTGCAGCATTAGGCTTGAGTATGTAAGGACAGATCCTTTGAGCAGAAGTAGAATGAGCGGGCTAAACAAGTAAATGTAACCCAGCAGAAGCACACTATTCAGTATGGGTAGCAGTAATTTCCCCTAAATAGAGCCCAACTTTCCCTGTGAAGCAACAAAAATACCTAAAATAGTGACAACCGCAGGTTCTTATGGAAATTTTCTTCCATGTACAGCTCTCCTACTTCCTTCTCCGAAGCAGATTTTAGAGCAATTTGAAAAGTAAGGCAGGCTGCAGCACTTCCCCTGATTGGGAATATTGTTTTTAAATTGCTTACAGCAGATTCCTATTCTGCCGGTGCCATGCAGGGTGCAAGGCATCAGCATTTTCTGTGCCTCTGCGGGAGGACAGCAGCTGATGGAAGACGTTAGCTGACACCTCCTCGAGAGCACTGGTCTCGAGCCATTCGCATGCAGCGTTCGTGCACTTGCACATGATGGAACTGTGCAGGTTCAGCTGGTTCGCAGCTTCCCTCCCATAAGCTTGGGAAGCTCCTGGGGAAACACCACTGGGGGCCTGCCCTCAGAGGAGATGGGACATGGGACCAGAGAGGGAACATCCCAACAGCAGCCCCTCTACACCACTCAGCATCTCTGGAAGAGGCTTTATTTCACCCCAGGAGTTACACGCTGTGAGGACATGCACTGAGAATTTCATTAGGGTGTGAAATCTTTGCAGTGGACCAGAGGAAAATGGTCTCACATCCATGTGAAGAGTGCTGCAAGTCACTAACCTACCAAATCAGAAAGGAAATAAACTGTTCATGATCTTCTCCTTCCAAACTAACAAAGATTAATGACCAGTAGCAGTCTAATGCAACAACAGGAGAAGACAGGAAAAGCCAAGTATTGGGCTGCAGAAAGGCATTTGGGGTCCAGGTCAGAGAGGACAGAACAACACTCTGCCCTTGAACTGAACCCAGACAACGTGGCCTCAGATAAAGCTTTGACCAAGCAACTTGGAGCCTTCCCCTCCTCTTCTGTCCCACCTCTGGCTGTGGCTGCCAGAGCATGTCTCCACCAGCCATTCCCCTTCCTTGTAGGACTGCTAAAACCCTGCCAGGGAGGAGGAGATTATGTACCCACACCTGACGGCGCCAGTTCAGATGGACACTCAGACGAGTATTTATCTAAGCAGCTGCTTAACTCCATCCCTATTTAGCAAAGCACTTACGTATAGGCACAAATTTATGTCTCTATGGCTACAAGGAGACATAAGCCTGTCATTAACACTTTTTTTCCTTCTCAATCAGGGCTTACGTGCCATTCTTAGTCGTGGGGTGATGCTCTGTGTACGAGGAAGGCGTTTCTCCCCTGCAGAAGGAAGCCCTCGCCACAAGTTCTCACAGACCCCTCTGGCCTCACCAGGCAGGAGCCAGAGTTATCTGTAGCTACTCAGAACAGCAGCAACTTGGTTTAGAAGAGCATGGTGGAGAGAGCAAAAGGCGAACCGAGACTTACGTCGGCTTCGAGGCTTCAGCCTGGTCAGTCTGCAGCTTCTCCCCACCTTCCACCTCCATGGTGCAGTACACGATACGGTTGGGGGCCAGCGACTTCAGCCCCTGCACCTCCATGATGACAACCTGTGGGGCAAAGAAAGGTGGTGGGAGAGGAGCAGCCTCCTTCAGACCCTGCTCTGCTGATCCCGAGGGGACACACATCCAGCCACCCACTCTGTGCCAAAAGCCTGCTTTCAAGATTAAGAAATTGCCATCAAAGTTGTTGCAGGAAATTTCTCCTTTACTTTAAAGTTGGCTAACCCTGTTAACCACGTACCTTGAACATTTCTTCAGGAAACACTGTGGGAGTTGCTGCTCATGTTTTATTACATCTACCTATGAAATACATACACAGGATTTAAAACTCCTCTCCTCGAGTCTTCTGATGTGCCCTGGCACCGAGGAGCCCTTCTCTCAAACACAGAACTCCACCAACCCTCTGATGAGCAAAAACTCTCTTGCAGCAAGAGTTTCACGCACAGAGCAGTGAAGAGACCTGCCAGCTCCTGAAGTCAATGCTTCACTCAGCTCCTGCTTCCCACCAGATGGGGTTCAGCTGGAGCAAAGTGTTTCAGACATCCCATTGCAAGGACAAGTCCCTTTTTGTATGGCTATACGCACTGCACAGGCTTTTTGTACAGAGAGGTCTAGGGCTTTGTGATCGTTCCCTCCGTATGGAGACACTCAGAAGTCAGGCTTTGTTTGATGCTGCCACTGAAGGCACTGTCTCTGGGTCCACAGCTCTATTTTTAGTGAGACTGAGCTGAGTATTAGAGAGATGGTTTCAGACATCTATTGAGTTAAACTGAATCTGGACAACTAGCGCGGTAAGTTTTGCATTGGCACAAGAGACTTCTTAGGGAGAGAAATAAACAGGAAACCACACAGAAATAGAAGTTTCTGATTTCTCTGCATCCTACATTTTTGACCCCATCCTAATAGTTGTTTTGACAACGTAACAAACCCACTCTTTGACAGTCAACAACTCTGTACGGGCGTGTCTGAAACGCTGATGACTCCGTGGAGTAAATGGCTTTCCTAGACTACCAAGATGTTTGCAGAGAACAATTAACCCAGCTGAGAACAGCCACAGCAGCAGCAGTGCTTCCAGAACTGACAGCCTGTTTGGATGTAACGTGGGTCCCTGCAGCACCCTGCTTTCCCCTGGGTGCACGGACAAACCCCTGAATGCAGGAACTCTGTGCTCGACACAAAGCAGACAGCGAGCCAGCAAAGCCCAGCACTTCCCCGCAATCTGTTGGGTGCATTCAAAGCCCAGCAATTTTTAACAATTCTCCAAAGAGAAAGCACGGCGTGCAGAGAAATAAAGTGACACCTCTAAGTGGCAATAATTAAACACTGACATTTACAGTGCGTTTCAGTACATCGGGAACTAGGCGTGCCAACGAGGAACCTCTGTAATGTTATGCAGGCAGACTTGCCAGCCTGAAGTTCTGGTTTTGTTCCCTTCGTGCTGCAGAAAACAAACTGTGAAGTAGCCAGGCAAGTGTGAACACATAAAAATTAGAGTCTGGATCAAACCCTGAATTATTGTGGTGGTTTCAGAGGCAATACAGGGAGATGGGTTTTGCCCAGGGTTATAGGGTACACTCAGAATCAAGCCTTAAGAAGAGGCTGGTGAAATACACAGATTACCAAGCCATCCAATATACATCAATAGGAAATTCCAGATGGTTTATCTTACACTGTTTTTTTCCAACAAGATGGTAAGAAAACAGAAAGGATATAGTGCTTGACCTCAGGCAAAGCTCCTGGTAACTCAGAGAGGAGCTGTTCCTCATGGAGATCAGAAAATGACTTCTACTGACCTCTCTCCCTCTAACGCTTGAACCCAGCAGAAGCTGCTGCTGAGATTTTTAATCCCAGCTCTGCAGGCTGTCTGCTGGAGCAGAGACAGCAGGAAGCTTACCTCCAGGGAGAACGATAACACCACGTCCGACTTGGAAAGCTGGTTCTCGTTTTCTTCTCCCATGTCAATTATTGAGGTGTTGTGGCTACGTTTCAGCTTCTGCAGCTTGAACTCGGAGCCTCCTTTAGACACGGGCATGCTCTCTAAGTTTGCCATCAGGAGATTGACGGACGACTTCAGCTCCTCGATGTACATGTTCTCCATTTCTTTGGACACAAACTTCGGAAACTTGCGCTCCTTGGATTCAAAAACAAAAGCAAGAGGATGAGTTGTGGCGAGGAGCAGCAGCCACTTGCTGCACTGGGAGAAACCCCCCAGGAGCATCTGCAGAGAGGTCGGCAGGCAGGGAACAGCCACAAACCAGCGGACAAATTGCAGCTTCCCCCTGTGCAATGCAGAACCATTACTGTTAGCTTCCCAAAGAATTACTGCTTGCTACTTCTCCAACTTTACTGTTTCCTACATGCACTTGCATTTTGTTCCTTTTCCGTCTGCACGTGGCCTCCTTCATATAAGTTTATTCACAATTACAAAACCCCAGGCCTGATCTCAGCTGAGCTTTGTGACCGACAGCAATTTACTAACGAGTCAAAGGGTGCTCATGTTCTGGGACTTGTCTCCCAGTCTCTCAGATGTGCCAGCTCTATGTGAAAACATTGCTGAGCAGTTGTTCCATTGGTTTTCTAGAGGTGAGAGGAGCCTAAGAAGGCAAAACTGACAGCGTGTGGGCTGGAAGGCATAGTCCCAACTGCAAGGAGGGGTAAAACACCCTCTGAACTTCACTAATTGGACTACACCGGATGGTTAAAGATTAGAACCAAGCTGACACTTAGAGCAAAATGTGATGTTCCCCAAAACATCAGCGTTGAATCGCTTCCCACACTGGTCTAAGCCCTATGTCTGACAGGTCTGCCCATCCCTGAGCCTCCCCAGGCTCTGAACACCTCACAGCGGGTGATGAGGCTGCACCAGGTGCACGACAGCAAAGCAGCATCTGCAGCCTGAGAACTTGATGCTGACATGCGAAGTATCTTCTCAGTGGCAATTCATAAAAAAGCAGTTTGTAAAGTGTATGCTAGAGAAGAAAACAAGGTCATGTTTCTTCCACAAGGCTGTCAAAAGGCTGCTGAAAAAAATACTCCACAGCACTAGTCCTTGCATCAATCCTCAGCAGCTTACCCGTTACAAGCCCCACTCATGGCTGCACTCACACCAAGCAGTTAAAATACAGTCTCATGCTTCCAGCCTCCATCTCAGGAAGCAATTCTCTCATGTAAATTAGACCTTGTGTAAGAAGCTACCTGATGGGTCTGTGTTGCTGCATATGCATTACAAAAGGTGCAAGCCACTTCTAGGAAAAGGAAAAAAAAAAAAAACAACAACAAAACACAACTGGTTTAGGTTTTGAGGACTACTGCTGAAGCAATGATGTTCAAACATCACTGCTTGCTCACCCTGCTGCTACCGGTCTCTCCAGGGACTCGGTTTTGGCACGGCCCCCACAAACCTCTTCACCAATGCAGCAAGGACTGATGTTTCTCTGCGTGCTACCAGCAGCTTCTCCTACTGAGGCTAAAACCAGGTAGCTTGCAGTGCTGCCTAACAGTTCACCGGGGATTGGGTCTGATGAGGGAAATGAAGAGATGGTACCAAGTTACCCAGCTAATTGGGGGTAGAGCTGAGGGAAGTCTGGAAGAATATAGGATCAAGGAGTGGAGACAACAGCAAAAAAGAACGCCAGTCACCTCCATGCATACTTGGAGAAGGGAGAGGCCTAGAAATGGGGACAAATGTGGGTGAAAGTGTTAGGATAGTATAAGGAATAATCAGTCCAGCAGGCTGCAGCGGAGTGGGTCCAGCCACAGAAGGACTTATTGCTCTGGTGCCGTCACAAGGTCTCTTTTAGTTGCCCCAAGATGTGCTCCTTCTTGCCCTCAAGGCCAGGTGTTTGGGTGGGAAAGGCACCACAGGACAGTGGCACACATGTGGCTGCAGAGAAAAACAAACCTCGTCCTTGGCACCACCGAGCTCTCTGCTGCAAGTCTGCTTCTGTTTAGCTTCTGGAAAAGTACAAGCAGAGTGAAAAGCCTGTCTGGAGTCAGCTTTACAACATCTGCTTAGCTTTGGGCACGATCCTCAAGGTCTCAGGCTGAAGGCCGTGTGTGTGTGTGTGAGGGCCACCTCAGTGTCAGTTCCCTGAGCCCTGCAAGTCTCCCTGTGCAGCAAACCTGCAGTAAAAGCTGCGAAGTGGAGATGAAATTGAAAATGCCGTCCTTTCGCAGAGCCAAACTGAGAGCCTACCCTTTGCTAGAGAGAAAGCAGCCCAGCCCAGGGAGGAGGATACGGAGAAGGACTCAAAGGTCATTTGGATGCCTCTGAAAGGCAGCGTCCGTGGGTCTGAAAGAAGAAGGATTCTCGTAGGCAGGCACTGGCGGGATCTGACATTCGGGAGAGAGGGCCCACAGCAGCAATGTGAATGAGAATAAATACCAATACCTGCCAAACGGATGAGAGGTAGGCTGTGTTTACCTCAAGCCTCCCCCCCAGCGGCACTGCTGTATTTCGAAGGTTGAGTCCTGCACTGGGAAATGTCAGGTTGTGTTCAGGACTTTCTCGTGACTGCCTCTCGCAAGGCCAGCAGTGGCACAGTTTGTTCTCAGCATCCTTGGGGGGAGAGTGGAAATGGCAAATCCTTGTTTGCAAAAATAATTCACGAAGCTGCAGCCTTTGCTGGCTGCTGCTGAACCATACGTGCTGTTGTCCCACGTGCCATAAAGAGAAAATCAAACAACAAAATCAGGAGATCTCATTTTGGCACCCGGTGCCTGGCTGCCCACCTCAGAATCAGAGCAGTAGTGCACCACGCGGGGGCTTTACATTTCACTGCAAATAAAAAATCCCATAGATTGTCTTGAAAATAAAATGGCAGGGGGCCAAGTGCCGAACAAAGGAAAGGAGCTGCAGTTATTTGCTTCTTTGCCGTGCCATCGTTTGGCTGCCTGGCTGCATTTATCAGTGAGGTGGGGGAAACCAGAACCTGCCTCCCCAGCAGCTCCCTAAGTGTCAGTGGGGAGTGAGCAAGCAGGTGCCACGGGCATCCTTGCAAACACCTGGCCATAAATGAATGCGCTGTGCTTTTTACACTCGGTGATTTCAGTGAGGTGGCAAACAGCTCTGATATGACTTTGCCTATAAAAGCCTCAGCACTTGGGCTCAGCTCTTCACAGACCACGCAGGGAGGCTGCCTGCTGGAGAGCAGGTCCCAGCCTGGGTTAGACTTTTTTTGTTTTCCTTCTGGGAATAGTTTCCCGATTATCAAGAAGCCAGATAGATCATTCCTAATGTCTTCAGCCCCATTATGGCTTTATTTGTGACTCAGGGCATCTGATTAGAGGCGAGGATAAAATCTTGGCCATGCTGATGTCAACAGGATCCAGGATTTCTCTCTGCATGTGGTCTATCGGAGGCGAGGTAAATCTGCACCATGTGAGGGTGCAATTTGCTACAAGGGAGATGCCTCCTTACAGAAGGGTCCTTGGGCAGTTTGCTGAGTGCTTGGTTACAAAAACTCTTTGGAGCTCCCCCGTCTGCTGCTCTAGGTGGCGGTGATGCCCATAGGGGGGCAATGCTGGCCTCAATGTTCTCATGCAAAACATGAACACGTCTGGGACAGCAAATCTAAAGTACCTTTAGTGAGACAGTGTCTACCTGCAGGCAGGGAACTGTGGCTCCCAGCAGCCCACTGAACGGCACAAACCCCTGCAGTGCAATTCCTGGCTTCCCGTTGCATGCCATCACCCGCCCTGTTACTCAGCATATAAATTTGACAAACAGGGCTCAGCTGTGCACTTGCACATCTAGCTGCCGCAGTTAAGGACATTTTCTTCCCCACTGCTGAGGACTCATCAGGCACCTAAACATTTTGTAGGCACCTGAACTTTCCCAGCTCATCAGGGACGTTCCAGCAAAGTCACAGAACAGCAGCATCTGCAATTGTTTTTTCTTTGCAGTTAAAGAAATGCTCACATTGAACCGGTGATTATTGGGAAAAGAAACATGCGAGGGAACGACAGGACCTGGGAACAGCAACAAACGATTTGTACGCTTCTTAATACAGAAGATTTTTTATTTTACCTTGGCAATTTGCTCTGCCATTTGGAGACGCCCATCTAACTCACGTCTGATCTGTGCCGCCTGCTCGTCTGGGTTGTCCAGCTGTACAAAAACAACAAAAAAAAAAACAAATCAAGGTTAACAAGTCAACCCCTGCAGCACCTTCAGAAGCTGCACAGTGTCTCCCGTTACTTGTGGTGCTGTGAATGCCTCGAGGTGCCCCTGTGAGCTGGCTCACCAGAGCTGAGACTTACGCAGTGGGGACTGAGGGGTGGAAGCCCTCGACCACGAGACCAGCCCTGCAGCCAGGAGGCCCCCAGCCTACCTGGGTGAGGACCTGCCTTCTTTTCTTCTTCAAGGTTAATTCCCCTCATTTCTTCCCTTTCTTACCAAGGATTAGACGAAGCAGTTGTAATAAAGTACCCTGGCTAGGAATTTGGACCGTGGAGCTGTCTTGCAGCGACTCAGCAGCAATGCCCTGGTGCTGGGGCAGTTGTGGACAGGACACACCACAACAAGCAGACACCCTCCTGCCCCTGCCTGGCATCCAGAGAAAGACAGAAGCAGCCAGAAGACTCAGCAGAAATGAACAGCATTTGCTTATTTTTCTTTCCCCTTTCCTCCCCATTGCTACAGCCATGCGCTAGCACCCAATTCATGCACCCAGCCTTCAGCAAAGGCCTCTGCAACGCCGCCCACAGCCCCGTGGTTTGGTGTGTGGCATCTGCCTAGCCCTGAAACATCCTCTGAGGGCAAGAAGTAGTTTCTGCCTGCTAAGCTAGCAATGGCAGCACATGGGTAAGGCACAGGTGACTGCGGCAAGCAGCTTGCCACTGGTAGGACTCGGAGATAGATATGTTATTTTTAGGGGGAATGCACAGACGTAAATTACAGAACAACAAAAAAGCACAAAATCAAAACCAGACCCCAAAGAAGCCAAGAGCTGCTGTAATGAAGCAGCAATTTTATAGCAGCTTTCCACTCCTACCAGTCTCTAGACCCCTTCAGGGTCATTTTGGCCACAGCAATGGGCTAGGAAAGTGCAGCAGCAGCTGGCAGCAGGGCGGTCGTGGCACTGCTCCACCTGGGAGCTGCGAAACCACGCTCAGCCTGGTGCAAAACCTCACCGATTTGGTTCACCTCGTCTTGCAAACACAACTCCACGAGGGAGGGCTGGCTCCCAAACCAAGCGCTGCTTCCTGGCTCCTGCTGGAGGAGACAGGCCGCTCACAGACCCAAGCTCAGCGCTCACCAATCACTTTCTGAAAGCTCCAAGTTCATCTTTGCCCCTTTCTAAAATCCTGCCTGCAGACAGCAGCCTCCTGACCTGCACCTGGAGCAGCTGTGGGCTCTGAGGGGATCCCCCGTGGCTTCACAGGACTGACCCCTTCTGGCTACAGCACACAGAACAGCCACGGGCTGCTGTGTGTCAGCTCTCCAGCGACAGCCACACGTCCATGAGGTTTTTACACCAGCCTGGGGTCGCTCTCACCACCACTCTGCATTTTATCCTCTTCCGGAGACAAACTGCTTGGCAGAACAGACACCAGGCTGCTGCAGTGCAGTCTGCGAAGTTCCAGCCACGGCAAAGACAGAAGTTTCTGTTCTCGGCCTGGCGAGCTACGAGCTCTTCTGTCCGAGGTTCCCAAGCACGTGCCAAAATACATCGATTCCCCCCAGACCCACAGCTGTCTGTGGAGGACATTCGCATATTGCTTCACCACAGCTGATTTTCCACAGAGCTGACATTCGTTATGGCTGAGAGTGAGGGAAAATATACTTTTGGTTAGTTGTTGAAAGCCTCTGTTACAGGTTTAATTCAAGCTGGAAAGCTGCACGGTTTTAGATCCTGATCCAAATTCCACTGAAGCTTCAATGAGCTCTGGCTTGGCCACCCAGATCTCACTCACTCCAGCTGCACTTCCTAGCCTGCTGTCTTCATCTTTATACTTCTGATCCCAAGAGCAGCATGGAGCCAGGAACTACCAGCACCTTTTGGGATTAATTCTGCCAGTAATTCCTCCACGAGCAAAAGCATCACACGACTGACTTCCCCCTGATGTGCGAGCACCTCAGAGCTGCTTAATTGAGGGTAGGAAATGCACGATCCCAGATTTCCATGGCTTTGCAGCTCTGTAAAAGGGGGCACTATTTGAATTCCATCCGAGCTGCAGTAATTGAGGCTAATCACACATTACCCAAAATAACTCCCAGGCTAAATTTAGAAACCAAGGATGCTGCAGGAGGAGAGATGTTGTTGCGGTATGATAACGAGCCAGCACGCTGTCTCACACTTCCCCGCACTATCTCGGTCTTGCAGATGTTTTCTAGCGATGCCACAGGTGTCAAAAACTGTGTCATGGAGAGATCTGACTGCGGAAGATTATTTTTCCTGGGAGGCAACAACCACCCCTGGCACCTGCTCAGCGGTGGTCCAGTGGCGAAGGCGCTCCTCTCCAGAGCTTCTCAGCGCAGCGATGCGGCCGAGCCTGATAACCCAGTGCTTAAAAGAAACAAAGAGCATCGCCAGGCTGTGTTTTCAATGACTCCTCATAACAGCTCCATGGCAAAAACTCGTCAGAGCATCTCCTCCTTGTTACACAACGAGCAGGACTAACGAGACAGCCCCCGCCTGCAGTCGGCGTGTGCGGTCCTGGTGTTTGCAGTCCTGGTCAGTTTGAGCAGAGCTCTCGTGACGAGGAGCAGCAGAGCCAGCAGCTCAGTCACTCACTGCTCCTGCTGACATCAGAGCAAGCTGAGGAGGTTTTACACAGTCATAACGCTATATAGGGCCATTAAGAGAGCAAGGCTGGTGCCCATAAAACATGCTCTGCTTGCGAAATAAGGCAAGGGACAAATGTAATCCTTGCTATCTAAGCAATGCCAAATGTCCAAGGAGGGCAGCGTAGACCCTAACATCATTAAAACTCAATTTCTTAACTAGAGAATCAGCTATTTATTTTCTGCCGTATGCATGCCCACTTTATATTCAAATACTTGACAGCCAAATATATAAATGATTTACAAAGTCAAGGAGAAATTGAATTAGTTTCGTTCTGCATTATGACTATGTTATGGGTATGCTATGAATAAAGCAAAGATATAAATCATAAGGTTGCCCCAGTCAATTAAATGTGAAAAGTATTATAAATTCCAGTGTATATATGATTTGTCATATGCACCGGGCCTTTCTTCAGCAGCATGTCACAAATATATGACGTATATAATTTGCAATTCTCAACTGATCATTACCCAACTGCCTGCTGGTAAATTAGATGTTTTCATACGTCTACCCGCACACAATATTATTTCTCTCTGCTTGCCCTGCAGAGATTATCTACGTTGGTGTAACAGTTGTTAAAGTAAAACAATAAAAATAAAATAAAATTATGCAGATTAGATTCTGAGCGGAGCCCAAAACCTCCCAGAATCACAGCGAGTCTGTCACTGAATGCATCGCAGGGCATATGCCTGCTTTTAACCACATGGTGACTGCTCAACTGCAAGGAAAGGATGTTGCACAAGACAATTTCTTACATATAAACTGCTAATTGGGAATAAATTTTAATGGGCACTAGTAACATAAAGGAAGTTGAAGATGCTCATGATGTGATTTTGAATGCAGGGCAGTAAAACCAGGCACCCGTATGAGCCCCTTGGCTTCCTCCCCTCTGAAACAAAGACCTTTCCTTGTGGTATCCCAAAGGGACAGCAGGTAATCCCTGTGCCTTTTAAAGGTGGAGGAGAAGGTAAACAAACCAGGCTAACGAAGCCATAAGACCTGCGGTAAGATGCACCAGCCCTACCCCATCCCTGCCTAAACCCTGTGCTTCTCCTCACCTCCCTGGAGCACCCAGGCTGAGCCCTGGGAGTTTTAAAGCTGCAGCCCTGGCTCGCCCCAGAAAAAGCCACGGGCACTCCAAGGGCATTAACAGTTTAATGGGGACTGATTTTTACACGTTATTTTTATAAGCGTTAGGGGAGCAGACCAAAATACTGTGCTTTCAGCACCACGAAGCTTCTGAGCTTCAAGCCATCGCAGTGACAGAGCCAACAGAAAGAAGTTTGTAAGCTACAAGGACTGATAAGGACAGGATGCAACGTGCAGCGATTAGCCTGGCAGTTACAGCGTGCTGCCCAAGTGACAGGCATTGTCGGCATCACTGTCACCAGCCACGGGAGAGGAGCCTGAAAGCACCGGCACCACGTAAGGGTCTAACCCCTCCCTGCCAGTCACTGCTAATGCCAACACCGCTTCCCGGCACCGGGTGCAAATGTCACCAAGTCCCGACTGCTGGGGCCTGCTGGAAAGCATCTCCCCTCCCGTAGAGGATGGTTATGCTGCCTCTGCAGAGCACAAACCAGTTGCTGATGGAAAACCACACTTTAAATCCACTGGCAACACATACACCATGTTACAGGAACCTCCTTTGTGCCTCATGGGGAACAGAAATAAACCCACATCGATTTTCTAGGTGCCTGACCTGCCTGTGGCCTGGCCGAGCCCTGCTGGCACCCAGCACTGCCCTGGTGCTGCTGCGGAGCTGGGCTTTGCCAAACCCTGTCCAGCTGAAATAAGTGAAGGTTACTGACACAGAGAGCTGAACCTGCAGCTTAAGTCCTCCTAAAATCATTAACTTAAACTGGCTCAGTGGTCGCACTGATTTTCCAATGTGCTGATTTAATAATCCCAAAAATGCTTCCCCTAAGATGCTGAGCTTCTGGGAAGCCTCTGGAGCATTGGTGTGGTCACCCACCTGCCCAAAACAAAGCCCAAAAGCTGTGCTGTGCATGGCCACTGGTGCCAAAACCCCCCAGGAGAAAGCTTCAGGGCTCTTGTCCGTTGCCGCGCCGGGAGCCATGTAGCTCAGCAAAAGGTAGATTAAATATTTCAAAGCAAACACGCCGGATGTGAAGGCTGAACAAGATCACAATATGGGTGACAATTTTGCAGCTTTGATCTAGGGCTTTAGGAGAGATCTTTGTCTGAGGAAAGATGGTTTCGCTTTGTAATGCACAATCAGGGAAAATACTGAAAAATTCATAAGACCCCTTCAATTAATAATTAATCTCTCAGTCAAGGCGTGCTAGGAACTGTGGTATCCGGCACCACCGAGTGCTCCAGCTGGAAAACACGTGGCCCCCACAGTGATTCACTGCATGGAGGCCCTCCACTTCTTATCAGAAATCCACTGCTCTAGGAGATAAAGCGATGAGCCGTCACATTGGACCCGTGGCATCCTTTTCCCACAAACGATGCTGATGCTTGAGGAAATATTCTGTACGAGCAAGGAAGCGACCTGGTCCTGAAAGCCCCCAGCTCTGGTGATGGCTCTGAACCAGAGCTGAAGGCTCTGTCCCTGCAGGAAGGCAGCACGCCGAGCTCCCTGTTCAATTGGGAACGTGAAGGACATTAAGCTGTCTGCGTAGCTTAAGTCACTAATACCCCAGGCATCATGCTAATCCTCTGTGCAGCAAATTACAACTCGAGGACCGCCAGCTGTCTTGGGATTTGAGATGAGAGAGGAAAAAGAAGCAAGGACAGAGTCCCAGGGGTTACCCACCTCTTGGGGCAGCAACATCGGGGCTGCTTGTAAGGGGCTGGGCAGCATCAGCACGGCCCCAGCGTGGATGGAAGCATGGAGCATGTTTTCCTTCCTGCAATTTTGTTAGTTTTACAGTGCTGTTGGTTTCCAGCTTGTGGTGAGGCAGGGGGGTCATTACAGGGCTGTCTCCTGTTCGGAAGGGCTCTGCAATGGCCGTGCCTCGCTCTGCCCAGCTCACCGCGCGCTCTTACTGCAGGAGGAGGCACTTGATGTGTACAGGCAATCCCTTCTTTCAGGGACTGCAGCCAAAAAACGGATTGCCAGAGAGCAGCTGAGCCTCACTTACCCTCTCCAGGCTGATGGATTAAAATGAAAAGAGAGGTTTTTGTGGTGGGGCCTCTCCGAAACCCTCTGGATGCACCAATCTAACAGCAAAGGAGATGCTGGCCTTCCTCGCAGCTTGCTCGGGCAGGATGCTCAGGGAGGATGCTCAGGGATCAGTGTTCGCTCTGACCTGTCCAAGCCTTTCCTGGCCCACTGGGACAGCTCCAAGGATATCAAATGATCGTCATCCAGAAGGGAAGAAATCATGGGGCAGAGCCAGAACAACCCTTCCCCGCAGCAAACCCCCTCACTGAAAGCAGAGGCCAGGTGCAACACGAACAAGGCTGGTTGGGGCTGGTTGCAAGGAATGCCTGATGAGGGTTTTCTCTTCAAATCGGTCCCTGTGACCCTGACTGTTAAAGGGACAGAAGGAGGAGCTGGACATGGCTGCTGCCAAGGGGGAGAGGCTTTTAACAAAGCAGCAGCCTTCTGCAAGCTGTTCTAAGAAGGATGTGATTAGGTATCAGCACACATCCCAGCAGCAGGGAGCTCCAAGTGCCGCCGTATGACAGAGATGCTCTGGGCTGCCTCTCCTCTGGCCAGGCAGACTTGCTAAAATCAGTCCTTCAGCCTAAGAGTATTTCTAGTACAATGTAAAATTTCCATTAATTCAATGAATTACTCTCTGTACCTACTACTGTGCCAAAATTTTCCTCTTCTAAGACACACAGTATTTTTGATCAGCAGCAGTACCAGAAACAAGATTTCAAGCAGAAAAGCTCAAGTTTCCTGGGCGCTGTACCTTTTCTTTTTTTTTTTTTAAACACAAAAAGTTTAACAGCTCTGTTAAGAACATGCATATTGTCTTATCAGCTAGAAAGCAATTTTCAAAAACTTTGGGAAAGGTGAAAAAAATCCATCAACCCCGTGAAAAAATTCCAATAAACTCGTTGGATATTTGAGAGCAGGAGAGGCTTAACATTGATTTAATTCTTGGCCAGGCTGTGTGGCGATGTAACTGCCAAGTGCCCAACTGGCCTTATGCTGGGCAAAAGCCATTCAGTGTCGGTTTTTCTCTATTTGTAAATGTTATAAAATTCATCAAGTAATCCAGCGTGCAGGCTCCCGAAAGTGACAAACGCCCTTGTCTTTGCTGAAAAGGAGCTCTGCACCATTTTGCTCTTACGTATGCAAAACCCGATCTTCGGCAGGATGCCCATCGCGTCCAAATCTACGGGCATTTGCTGAGCAGCTGCGGATCAGTGCCTGCTCCCCTCATCCCAGCAAGCTCCTGCTTTACCCAATGAGCCTCCGCTGCCGTAAGACAGCAGTCAGAGTGTCCTGGGGGGGAGTGATTTAAAACCGCACAAAGGACTTGGACAATTCGGTTAGGGCCGGCGCTTCCTTCTCTACGAGAAATCTTATTTCACAGTTCATAAGCTTTGGGGTTGCGCTAGATCTGCCGGCAAAAATATTCCCTGGGATGTACGAGTGGCCCCTCCCTGCCCGAGTGCTGTCTCTCCTAACAGAGCCGTAAATTGCTGTATTTTAACAGCTGCCTGGCTGCTCGGGCTCTCACACTTCACATAAGCACCCAACAGCCGGAGCCAAACGTGCTTTACCTACCGAGGTCAAGAGGTTTGCCCTCCAGCTAACTCCAGCCTAAATGCTTACCCCACGAGCTGAGCAGGTTTCCAACATATTTTGGGGGAGCATGGCATCGCTGTGTGCCCAAACGTGAAGAGCTGCTGGCACCCGAGCAGAGATTTCTCATGCCCTTCATCGTGCTGGCGGCAGCACCCATGGGTGCCCACTGCTCTCCTGCAGAGCACTGCAGGATAAATCAGTCCTTGTGGCCGTGTAAGGGGAGGTGGCAGCCAGGCTACCCACACAGTGGGCATTTGAAATGTGGAAATCCCCCCCTGCTGTCCCAGCTACCGATTCATGTAGCAGCACACCCTGCTCACAGCTTTGCAAGGATGCACTGAGCTGCAGGGCTGGGGAGAGCTGAGGCAAGCAAACCCATCGTGCAGCTTTCCAGCAGGTCGTGCAGAGATACCTACAGATTTACGACTGGTGATAAATCAACATAAATGAAAAACAGACGAAGCAGAACAGAGAGGGGAAGAAAAAGCGCCGTCTGCCTTTGCAAACGCTTTGCAGGCCATGAAAAGGATGGCAAAACACTTAATTCAAAAGGCACTTTCTTTCAATTTCTCTCCAGAGAACTCCTGAACCCCACAAATCCCTCTGCAAGATCATCCATGAGAGATGTGCGACACCAAAAGGGCTTAAAAACTAAGCTGCCCACAATCTCCTGATCTCTGAGCACGCCTTCACACCCGCTGCTTATGGCATTGCATAAGGATGCTTTGAGGTGTGTGTGAGGCATACACTGAGCTACGGCACCACGAAAAAAAACAGGGCTCTGACTGGTTCGTGCGGCCCCAGGCACATCACTGCACTTAGCTTGCTCCTGTTTCTTTAGTTTATCACATCCCAATCTTCAATTGGGAAGTAAATCACCTGTATTTCCAACACGACACAGTACTATTGGCTTCCGAATAATTTGTACGGCTAGAATTAGCTGCATTAGCTCATCCCAAACTACATGGAAGAAAGATCTACATATCCTCAAATCCCAATCCCTTGATTAAAAGCTTAATGGTAAATACATTGGTCACATAACTTGAAATGGATTTCAGTCCATATCCAACTGGCATAAGGACCTGCTCCAGCAAAGCCTCAGTATGTTGTCACTCTATGGGATTACAAGTGACAGAATAAGACACGGGAACATTTCCAGAGGCGTTCACATAACCTGCAAGGCCAGGCCATGGGCCCTGCATAGGAATCCAGGCCTCCTTCAAAAGTTTCTCCCTCCGTGCTGGAATGTACTTGGGGCCTTGGTTTCAATTCCTATTGATTCAAGCAGAGACCTCCAAGTTTTTCTGCTCCTTCATCGTCGACTGAGAGATTTTAGACTCAGCTGTGGGGCTGAAGCACCTGGACACCTGAAGCACACAGGAGGAGGCAGCTCCTGCCAGGCTTTTTACAGTCACAGCATATTTACGTATTTCAAGGCAAAACCTCCACTTCCTGACGCTTGGCAGAGGTGGGGATGTGGGGACAGAAAGGAGTCCTGGCAGGAGCACTGCTCCTGTGGGAGAAGTCTTTCTGAAGCACAGGTCTCCTGACTGGGCCGTGCAGCCCTCCCCATGGAGATCTTTGCTCCTCTGCTTCCTCTGGCCAAAAAATCCTTCATGGCCAGCTCTGTCAGGCTTCTGGGCTCTGTTGTGATGGCTCAGTGATCAAGCCTGAGCTATGACTTCTAAATTCTCAAGCTGGCCTCCCTGTTGACATGAAATCAGCCATCCTGCAGGGGCTGGGACCAGGCCTCTCCCCGGAGAGTGCAACCAGCACAGAGCTTGCTAGGGGTGATGGTAGGACCAACCAACACATCGATAGCTACAAATCACATCAGTGAGGATCATTTTTGGTCTCTGAAAATAATTAAGATAAAATGGAAAGAAAAACCATATTCAGAACAGAAAGTTGCCTGCCACAGAGGTGCAGCTTGGAACTGGGCAGCCATTCTTCAAAATAATGCTCGCGGTCTGTGGGTACATGCCTTGGAATGTGAGTTATGACCCTGGCTCCCAAAGCAGCATGACAAGGACTGAGTGCATTTCTCTTCTGCAGAAGCTCAGAGCAAAGCACAGAATTCGTTCATTGAGACCAAGGTTTTGGTTCCCTTTCAGGGCCAAACAGCTGTGTATCAGCAGAAAAGGAAGGAAAGAAACGTAAAGGGAAGGTTACATCTCCCACTTTTTCAAGGACTAAGATTAGCGAGAAATGCAGTGCTGCCTGTTAGAGTTCGTTTTGGTATCCGTGAAGTTTAAATTATTACAGTCAGAGACTGTCCTGCTGAACAAGCTGCTGTCTTCCACATTGGTTTGCCAGAACAAACCGACTGCTTCACGGGCACTGATGGGGCAGACATCTCTCTGATAACAATTTGCTGGTTACACCTGTGACTTGGACCACCAGAAACCTGTGTGCGTGTTGCCTTCAGACCCCTTCCTATAGGGATGGGGGATCCCCATGGTTCAGAAGGGAGGTGACTTCCATGGTACTCGCCTATTTTTAGTCCCTCAGGGTTGCATCTAACAGCCCACTAAATTGTGCCAATTCATCAAAGTCCAAAGCCGAAACACCACATTAGTAAGATCCTTCAGTCAGTGTATAATAATAATGATAACAACAAGGCTAATAGTTATTAATGATTAATATAATAAGCATCACTATGCTAAATTATTATTACCAGGCTAATAAAAAGTTCAGTTTCCTTGCCCTGTCATGCTGTGCTCTGACTCATTCAAAGGTTCCAGGGAGATCTGCATCTGGGGGAATTTCCTCCTCTTAAACAGAAGCTACACTATTAGCCGTGCAATAATCTCTAAATTAGTATTGCATTCCAGAAAAGCCACCTCTTAGAAATAATTAGTACTCAACAACATGATGAAAAACGCCTGTGATACAGATGCTCCCCTTCCACCTCTCTGGAAACACCCTGGTGGGGGTGTTAAGACTGTATTTATGTAGGAAATGCGCTCATCCTTAGGAAGCCAGCACTGAAACAAAAGCAGCGGTTTGGACAAATCGCCTTCTGCTATGCAAACATTGACGTCGAAGCATGTAACATTTAAAAAATAAACACAGAAAAAAAAGAAGCCAATACTTCTTAATAAAGGCAGGGTATATTACTCTTGGTGGGAAAGAAGGATACTGATGAACCATAAAAAAAATAAAAACAGAGAAAACCCCATCTGATCCCAAACCAGGGCTGATCCAAGTCACAAGCCAGGGACAGCAACCAGCCCTCCCCCTGCCTGATCACCTGCAGCAGAGCCAGTTCCAGCCCCGAAGAACCGGTGGATGCACAAAACGGGTGACAGCACCTGTGAGAAGGGCTGAGCAGAGCCCTGAGGGCTGTGGGAACACCCTAAGGACCAAGCCAAGCAGCTACAGAGCACTTGGCTGGTTAAAGAACTTGCTGAGACGTTCAGCCTTTATCCTTCACTACATAAACCCTACAGGAGCCCTGCCAAGACAAATATCCCTACGGCTGGGCACGGCCTGCCCCCAACCCCACCTGGGCACCCCCCTGTGAAAACAGGAGATGGGTTTCAGGGTTCTGGGCTTCTACAGCCCAGCACAGAAGATTTCTGCATCTCTGAACAAAGGCTCCAGCCACACGCGGCACTGCACACAGGCGTGGGGCCGACCTTGGTTCCTGACGCCGTCAAAGGCAGAGGCCCCGAGATAAGGGGGCACCGGGGCCTGGGCTTTCTGTATGCCTTGCCTAATAGGAACTCCCGTTACAAATGTTTATAAAAAGTGAGATGCCATGAAGCGATTCGCAATTGAAAATTAACAACCTAAAAATTCAGCCACGTAGACGGCGTTAAATATAACTGCGGTTAATGCGTGCTAATTTAAATCGAGATGGTACAGCAGCACCAGCAAAAAGGCAATCTCGTTCCCCATCATTAGCATCCATCCCCACAGGGGCCATCACCACGTGAAGCCCCTGGGCTGCCCCTCACGGCCCCTGGGCTCACCTCACGGCCACAGGATGGCGGATGGAGTCAGCCTGCAGCACCCAAAGTATTGGGCAGCACTGCGAAATATTGCCTGCGAGCCCCACAGCCCCCTCCGAAGGTCTTTGAGGATGCTGTGTGATCCAACCAGGGAGTAACATGGACCCCGTTGCCCCCTCCTGCAGATGGGAGGACCACGGTGGAAAGGAGACCGGTGCCTCTCCGAGGGACCTGCAGTGCTCGTGATCGCACTGCTAACTCTGCCCTGGCTCCCCATCCAGCTTCCCCCACTGTCAGGAAATTATTTTCCCCTAACTTAGCCATGGACAGAGCCCTCAGGTAAAGCCTTTCCATCCCAGTAGGGTGGAGAGCTGCTTTTCGTACTGTTAAACAAATTATCCTTTTAATGAAAATTAAACCAAAAGGATCCCCTGCTCACCAAAGAGAGCTCCGTGGACAGCAGATTGATTTAAGGATGGGACACGAGCTGGGCGGTGGGTCACCCCTCACTGTAACTCCTCCAGATATCTCATCTGCCAGGAGCACTCATCTCCTGCTTTTTGAGGAAACAACGCTTATTTCAAACTACATTCAGCAAGGCGTGACCTCTTCCCTTTGAAAATGTCACCAGGGCAGGAGGCTTTTTGCTTACGGAGTTAGGGAAAATATATTGGACACCGAGAGTACGGCATGATAGCCCCTGCTGCTGCTGAGGTCTCCTGATGGCTTCTGAATAGCAGTGCAAGGCAAAAAGGAGGAGATAACCTGCTCTCCGATCCCACCTCATCTGTATTCCACCCTTGGTCTTCCCCTCTAAGCTTCCACCGAGGGCAGCGCACTGCACATGCAGTAAGGGCGTGCAGGAGGGCAGAAGGTGCAGCTGGAGTCTGGAGGTAGGAGCGCACGGCGTTCGTACCTGCCTGTCTCCAGTGGCAGATGCAGCTCTTCTCAGAAAGGAGAAAAAAAAAAAAAAATCACCAATGAAGAGATTAAAGAGAAATGCTTGGAGCACTCTCAGGGGATTCAGCACTTTTTGCATTCCGCTCCGTAACCGTGTCAAAATTGTGCTGCCAGAGCCAACCTGCTCCTCCAGCTCAAGGTGCCATCGGCTGCTACAGGCTCTGAAGCTATGGGAATGTGCACACACACAGCCTGCAGCTCAAATCCCTTCCCTCCACGTCTCACTATTAATCAAGTTGTTTGCTACAGCAGATTTATGGAAACCAAGGGACTGCAACCAGTGCCCAGGGCGCTGGAAAAAAATATTGAGTGTGCGCAAGGACCCGTGGGGTCAGCTTGCTCCCCTTGCCACATAGCCATGCAGAAAATCAGCTCCCTCGGTGTCCTTCTCTCCCTCCAGCTGGAGTTGTGGGGAAAAACAACTGGAAAAAGCAGCCTCAGAGGGGACTGACAGCCCAAATGCTGTGAGCTGCTAAGGGTTGAGGGCAGGGAGAGAACTCTAGCTGAGAGCTGGCACAGCTGGGAAAGGCTCCGGCACCTGCCCCTGCTGCCCCTTGGATGCAAGGGAACAAAGTGAGGCTCACCCTGTGACCCTGCATGAAAGCCGAGGGAAGGACTGAATCATTTGGCTTACAGGCTGAGCAAAATCCAAAACCGTTCCCACCCCCTCAAAACGCATTCGTTTTCAGACAGTTTTCCTTACTATATTTTATGCAATCTAAAAAAAAAACTAATCTGGTCTGTTCCTAAAATGTTTAGATCAGTCCCTGGTTCACTTTTTTTTTTTTTTTTTTTTTTTTGTCTTCAGAGTGGCGGTGAAATATTCCTGAAAAAATTCAACCAGTTCCTTGAGAATCGGCGAAGTGCTTAATTCATCCCAAGTCTGCATGAGCTGCTACAAAGAAACCGTGCCTCCAGGGACCATTCCTCCCAGCTCTGCCCTCTGCATTTTAATGTCTCTGGATGTAACTATTCCCCTATTCTCCTCCTGCTTTCCCTGCTATGCTGCTGAAAGGTCTACATGGGCTGTCCCTGCATGGGCAACCCTCCCTGGGGATGCAGGTGAGCGATGGAGAGCCCACAGGCTTGCGGTGCTGTGGAGATGTCCCTGGGCACCAGCAGTCCCCAGGGGCACAGAAACACCTCGGGGCTGGCAGGGAACAGAGGCTGCCTACCTTAGAAACCACTGCTGTGCCTGCTCTGCAGGAGGTGCTGCTGAAAGCAGAGAGATGCAAGACACTCCTCCAAAACCAGCATGGGCACACACATCACATCGTGGATGTGCTCGTAAGCACCTCCTGTCCCCACCCCACGCATCGCGCAGAACTGCTGCCAGCTTCCTCGGCTGCACAGCGACGCACGCTAGAAATGTGTGTGCTTGGACTGGATTGTGTGTTTTCAAATGGGTAACAAATAATTATTTGTGCAGCACAAACCGTATAGCTTCTGCTTCTGAGCAGATGGGAATTTGCAACAAACTGTGGCAAAGTAGGGTCCCCTCCCATGCCGTCACCTCCTCTGCACCACACGAGGCTGTGTGTGCCCCGTGAAGCTGCCTGGTCCCCTGCATCTGCCTGTGCCAAAGGCTGCAGGTGACCGGGGAATGGCACAAAGCTGCCTGGCTGCAGGGCATGCTCTGAAAGTTAAATTCTCCCTGGTCCATCCAGCAGCCCATGTGTGGTCAATACCTTACACTCACCAGACCCCAAAACATCCTCTTCATCCTCATCCCCTCCTTCAGCACACTTCCCCATCTCCAAAGACGTTCTCTTCCAACAAGTTGTTCAGTCTTTTCATCCTTGGCTCTGCCTTCCTCCTGGACCCACGCAGAGTTCAAAGCCTGGTGCTTCTTGCCTGCAAAAGCCAAGGCTTCTCGCATCCTGGGGGCTTGGCAGCAGGGCCTGAGACCCCAGCACGCCCACCGTGGCTGTAATACGTGCTCCTTGCTTGCACCAATGCTCTGGGATCACTCGGCTGATGCCCCTCAAGCATCACCCACAAGCACCTTGAAAGCCCTTCACAACTCGGTCACCACCTCCCCTTGCATCCTGTTGCCCTACTCAAGTCTGACTCTTGCTTTACCAGCATTCAGGACAGGCTGCGCATCCCCTCACCCCACCTGCACGTTCTCTCCAGGCTCTGTGATACCTCTTTTGAAGCAGACAAAAAAGAAAAGAAAAAAAAAAAGAGGAAAAAAAAAAAAAGAGTATCTTCCTCTGAAGTTTGTTAGAAATTATCTTGGGGGTTACAGACTTGCATCTGGAGAAAAGCAGGGGTGCCACGGTTGTTTCAGACACAAAGGGGAGCAGGCAAACCGCTGTAGCAGCACAGGACTGGCCCCACCTCCAGCTCACCTGTGCCCACACGTGCCCTCCAGGACAGGCAGATGGGGTTTGAGGTTTCTTCACATTAAGACATCCAAGAGCAGCTGGAAAAGTTCTCCCCACGGATCAGTGCTATCAGACCGGAGGGAATGGCTTTCGGTCAGTCTCAAGGCAGGAGCGCAGGAAGCATTACACTCTTGGCCAGCTTTCCAGCAGACAGCTCGTGTCATTTTTGAAAAGCAATCTTCTCATTTCACTCTGAACCTTCTTTGCTTGGTGAACTTCTCTGAGCCCTGCCCTTGCATTTGCTGCTGGCTGCTGCAGGAGCACTGCTGCTGCCTTCTGCAGGGGCCGTGCTGGGCACAAGCCAATTCCCATCCAGCAGAGTTTACAATCGCAATCACAGAATGGCTCGGGTTGGAGGGGACCTCAAAGATCACCTAGCTTCAACCCCTTGCTATAGGGTTTGTCCCTGTGGCTTCCCAGTTACATCTGATTTAATGCTATCCGCAAGCATTTACTCCTTTTCCAGCAGGACTTTATTCGACCCATTTTTTTCCTCTGCTCACCCTGCTAGCAGCCCTACATAACCCTTCTGAGCAGCCTCCTCGAGCCTGCCCAGGACGTGACCCGCCCCGACAGTTTTATCATTACCCATTCTTATGAACTCTCCATCTCTGAACAGCAGCGATTTGCTCCTGATTCATGCCCGGCATCCAACAATTTCATACAACAATGGAGAGATCCCCTTCTGCTGTGGCAGGCTGGTGCAACACGAAGTCTGTTTGAGACAGTCGTGCTTGCCCAGTTGCTCTTGCACCCTGTGCCACCCTGCCCTGAGCCAGCGGATGCCTCTGTCACCACCCCAGCACCCCAAGGCCACTATCTGGAGGACTACAGCCTCATTGGGCCTGAACATTACAATTACGGTGTTTTTGCTGGTATATTTGGGAAAAAAATGGTTTTTGTTGTTGGTGCTCATTGATGCTGCTTACGGTTTTTGACATCCAAGGGATGAAACTGCGACTGGCATTACAATAGGAAAATTTGATGATCCCAATTATCTCCTCGAACGTGTCTTTGGCTCTCTGCAGCCACAGAAATAAAATTTCTACCAGCTGCCAGGCACTCCCGGCTGTTTTGCAATCGCCATACATGGTGGCAGAACAGACCAGGCAGTGACCCTGAACAGCCGCCGATGTCAGGGGTAAGGAAAAGGACCGGGAGGCGCAGGGCTGGCGGCAGGGAAGCCGGGAAGGGGCAGGGCTGTGTGCTGGCAGGCAGCAGCAGGCTCCGGTGGTGCCTCCAGCAGCCAAGCTGCCTCCTCTCCCTTTCGAGGACCACGCTGCCAGCAGGACTTCCCGAGGGAAGCCGTGGTACCCACCTCGATGGAACTGCACCGGCCTCCTCGTAACACTGCAGATGTTAACGGGACCAGATGCTGCTGGGTACTTGCAAGCCATCACCATCATCTATTATGGATCTTTGATAGCGTATAACCCCATATTTATAGTGTTTTGCTCTTCTGCTAATCTAACCTGTATTGCCCTCTCCAGCTCCGTTGGCCCCAAGCAGGTCCAAACCATGCTGCTCTCTCTCCCCTGCCCTGACGGCTGCTCTCCTCCACCAAGTTATTCTGGAATTACTCAGGCAGTGGCAGGCACAGCTCCTTCAGCTGATTTACACTCAATTGCTGTTTAACCGTCTGAGCATGACTGTCCCCAGCCAAAATCTACTGTTAGGAAGAAAAACGCCAATGGAAGAGAAAATACACAAGCAGAAAGGTGAATGAAGAACTGAGTTACAAAGTGACAGAAAAGACCGCTTCATTTTTAGCGCTTTCAAGAATCTGGATATGCACAGAGAAGAAACACAGGGAACGAGACTCTGAGCCACAAGGAGACAGCAGGTATGGTGATGAAGAAGCATTGCTGATACGCTCCACGTATCAGAAATAAAGGAGACCAGGTTTTAAACTGAATTAAAAACACATTAAATGCTGTGATTGGCAAATAATATTCTCATCCAACAGCCCTCACCGATTTAATTAACGTGTCAATAATTTCTCTGTGAAACTGCATCCCTGTTTTGCAGCTATTTTTCATCAGTTCAGGTCTCGGCTCTGCACACAGGCACGCAGGACTCCTGGAAATGGAAGTCAAGCTCACTGCCTGCAGTTATTTCACCAGTGTTACAAAGTGTGAGCCTGCCAGCAAACCAGCAGAAATGCCAGCAGGATAAATGACTGGTGTCAAGAACAAAAAAGAGACCATTTCATTGCTCCACTGCTACAACTTTCTATGTTAAACCACGCACGAGACTTTCTCCCTGCCGGCTCTGAACTTAGCGAGGTCACTAACGAAGCTGGGTAGGTTTGAAAAAACTTCCCCAAAAGCCAAGGGCTCACGGTCCTTAGCCTGGGAACGAGGAACCTCTTCACTGATGCTCCCCTGCAGTGGAACAAGAGCCGAGGCGCGCACACAGCCTGCGGTTAATGCCTCCCTCCGGCATCCTGCCGGCAAGCCGCCTCCTGCCGAGATCCCCCAGCCTTGTTCGTGACCCTGTGTTTTGCTTTCTGTGCCCTGTGTTTTACCTTTGTCATGTTGATGCTCTGAGCAAAATACTGACACCGTAGATCTTGCCTGGTTTCCTTTCCTAAGGACTAACGACAACTGGAGACGACCGGTCTGCAGAACTGCTGCTGTTCCCAGCACAGCTGCAAGCAAGGTGGAAGTTGGTCAGGATGCAGATAAGAGCATGGGACACGCTCAGCACACGCCAGAACAAGCAGGCACGTTTAACCAGACTCAGCAGGGCTTTGGACAAAGTCTGCGTGCTTCTCGATGGGTCACTGTCCTTCCGCTGTTATTGCTTCCTCCCCAGCACCTTGCTTCATGGCCAGCCTCACTCATCTGGCAGCATGCAGAAAAGGACAGCAAAATTACACATCTGCACAGCGATTCTCTTTGGTGGGGGACTTGCCTCTAACTTGTGCTGGCCCTCTGCAGGTTAAGGTGGGAGCACACACGGGCGAGCACTGCAGCTCAGTGCCCAGGAGCTCGGAAAGCGCCCGAGCATAGCTGTGGTGGGAGCTCGGTCACCCAGAGACACCAGAGCACCTGACACAAGCCGACTGCAGTGACTTTTGCACAAAGGCTTCCCAGCTGAATGACAAAGAAGATTGTGCCATCATAACAGCCCTCCCCAGTTCCTTATTGCCATCTATTTCTGAGATGGAAGAACTGGACCAAAGGCTACAGCACACGGAAAATCCGCAATCATTCTGGCTAGGAGGCATCACTGCCCTGCATTATGCACCAAAATCTGTGCCACAGAGGCCTGCAGAGTTTTATAGGGCATTATTAGGGCTGCCTTTTCAATGCACGAGAGGCTGCATTTTAATGTCTTGCATCCAATTCCCCATTGAGCTCACACTCTGTTTTCTCACAAAATGAGCAGAATCAGATGTTCCAGAAAAACATAGTATATTGAGTTTGAAAACTCAGCACTGAAAGAGAGGTAAAGAAAAGCTTACATAAGTTGTGTTCCCTGTGGGTAGGGATATTGACAGTGAGCCTTTGAAATGCATGAAACCTAGTTTGTTGATCATTTCCCAATTTGTAGTCAGCTCAGTGGGAACAAATATAAGCCTATTTAGATATCTTTTTGAAGAAATCCTTGGCATCTCATTTCTCTTAAGCAGTATACCTGTCCTCTATTTTTAACTCGCTCCTTTTGTTGGATGCAGAGGGGTAGGTTAACCTCACAGTGCTTTATATTCCTGCAGTTCTTTCTGTGGTTGGATCTGATTTCCAAAGTTTCCCTTGAATTAAAATGACATTGACCATCACATCCCAAGCTGCGTCGTCAAGTGTTTGTCAAGTAGCACGGACACGCCGGTAGTCTGAAGCCTGAAATGCAGAGAGGGGAGGACAGGACTGGTGACTAACTGGTATTTAATATTCCTCTTGTCTGTAATACTGAACACAATACGGATTGCAAAGTGGAAGAGGCAGCCATGGAGAAACTATTTCTCTCAGAAATGAGGATTAGAGAAAACTCAGTAAAATATTAATATGGAACTTTCAAAATATTCACTTAGGAGATGATGTATGTCACAAGAATGATCGCTCTATTTAAGACAATAAAAAGAGAATTAAGAGTAGCGTGCAGCACTAGGCTAGCACAGCTCAGAGAAAACCAGGCTTGAATCTCAGAAAAGCTATTCCTGGTGGAAACAAAGACCCTGCAGCTGTGGTGCCAGCCTCCTGTGCAGCCACGTAGAACCACTGCTACACGCCACTTCTGCTCGAGAGAAAGGCATTGAAAGTTCCCCGTGAAAGGAACAGGATTTCGGTGATAAAATACATGTGTGAGGGCTGAAAGAGCTGCAAAGCACTCAGGTTTTCATGGGGACTTCAAATTAAAGTCCTGCGAGCAAAATTAAATTCCAGCCGCTGCATTGTGTTTCAGTTAAAGGGAAGAGAAGGAGGCATTAACACGGTGCCGGGTCGTGCACCAGTTATGTCTTATTAAGTATTCCTGCCTTCCTCGAGATAAGCATCACATATGGGTTCCTTTGCAGTTAGCAGTTAGTTGCTTGAAGAGAGATAGGTCTGGATAACACCCCTTCTGTCTCCGAGGGCCTCCTGGGCTGATTGACAGCAACATGTACTGCAGGCAACAAATACTGCTAAAATAAAAACGAGATTACTTTCTCTGAAGGGGGCCACTGGGGTCACTTCTTTGTCACATCTTCTGCTCGCCATCTCTGGTGGAGGGAAAGACAAAGAGGAGGGGTGATGCTTTCCTTTCCTAATAAAACACAGGACTTGCTGAGGCACTGGATTTTATTTCTGATGGCTTGCACTGAATTCAAAGTTAGGGCAACAAGAGATTGCTTGAAATAAATGTGGTATTTTGAGAGTTGAATCCCACCTCCGGGAACCACATGGAAGCCTAGCTCAGAATCTGCCCTACAGCTCCTCTCAGTTAGAGTTTAGGCTGCTTTTGGAGAGATCAGCAATAAAATGCCTACTTTTTATTAGCCACCTTTGGCTACCATACCCCAGCGATGAACAGCATTTGATTTGGCTTCACTGTGGGCAGACCCACCAGATGCTTTGAGGCTGTGCAGTGGCAACGTGTCCCATGAGATCATTGGGGTTTTCAGTGCAAAGAGCCTGCCCTGAATTCAGCAACTGCTCCATTTGCTTCCCCACTTCTCAGCAGTACTTTCCTCTCTGCTTATACAAAGGGAACACCTCTGCAATTTCTATTTTGTGCCATCCCAAATTTCCTCTCCAACGAAATGCTTTCAAGCTATATTTCCCTTACATTGCCACATTTAATGATGCTCAAGAATTTTTCTTATTTCATTAGCTCCTGCAAAACATTCCCCAGTGCTTCAGCATCACTGTCTGCCCGGCTATGCCAGGGATGTTCTGTCCATCTCCCTGACTGCTGGCGGGCTCTGATCTGCTGCTGTAACAAAGCTGAGGGTGGAAGCAGCCAGACACCAGCAGAGGCAGAAGACACCAGCATCAGCAGATCAGCACACCGGCAGCTACCAGGCGCTCTCGGTTCAGCCCTTTGGGCTTTTTCCCAGTTGGTCCTACCTGGTGCCAGGAATCTGCCGCTCAGCTTACTCCTTCCCAAGCACGAGGTGGTGGCAGGGACTCAGAATTGTATTAACAAATATCCATGTGAAATGAGGCTCCTGATCCGATGAAATAAATAAATCTGGCTGAGAAGCAGGAAAGTCATGCCAACAACTAGATTTTCCGTGAAAGAAGAGAATTAGCAGTGCCTAAACAGAGGGGTTAAGGTAGATTGAAAATGTCAAGTCATTGATATTTTATAAGGTAACCATGGTTATTTTTTACTCATTCCTTTGCAGCATGAATGCAGATGATGAAAAGTATTCATGGGCCAACTGAAAGAAAATACTGAAGAGAGATCTTGATGGTAATTTAAACCTTAAAATGCAGAAATTAATCAGTCCACAAAGACAATGAAGAGCACTCAGCTGACGCTGCACCACAAAACCCCCCTCACTGAACAGAAGAATAAGAACCATTTCACAAAGGATGAACATCTTGAAAATCATCCCGGCTTTAGCCCTAACGTACCTGCAGGGATCAATATTGCTGAGCAAGATAGATCTGGTCTGATGCGTGAAGTTGCCCGTGCAGGCCTCTGGATAAAGCACACCAGTTTCTAATTTAATTTGTAGAGGCTTCAGGAAAAGCAGAGCAGCACTGGTCGTGGCCTGCTGCAGCCCCTTGGTGGGGGGTACGGGAAATGGCAACGATGCCCAATTAACGAAGTGCTCTATTAAGCAAACCTAAAGAGAACTTGGGCTCGGATGAGTCCCCGTAGGTTTCTTCAGCAAATCAAGAATTAAATTCATCTCCAGAACCCCACGGCAGAGGGGTTCCCAGCAGCCAAAACGTTTTGCATGACAGCAGAGAGAGGAAACGAGAGGCTGTTCCTCCAGCCCAGAACCTGCCTGGATGCTGAAACCTTTCCCTTCCCTTAAGCCACATGCCCCAGCAAGCTGCCCCTGACTGCTGGTGGAACTGGTGACCCCTGGCTAGGCTGCGGAAAGGCATCCTCTCCCCTAAGCCAGAGGGAAGGCTGGCAGGAGGTAGCGTGTGAAGGACGGGGTGCAGGATGAGTCTCGTACACATCTCTGGTCAGTGTTACAAGCGAGTGACTTACTCCTCATCTGCGTGTCTTTCTCTGCTGTTGCATGACGTGATAATTTCTCTGCTGAACATCTGCTCTTTGGATGCACACCCTAGTCTGGCTTCTGTAAAGGGGCTGTAAAACCAGAAGTTGTCCGTAGTAGGGCCAGAACTTGAAGTTCCTAGTGCACAAAAACATACATTCCCAACTGGCAGCTAACAGGGTTAAAACACCCTCTGATTAAATGAAAGCATCTTTAATTAGTTTAATTGACCATGCCTCAGCCAAGACCATCTGCTCAGCAGCATTTGCCTGCTCTTTGCAGGAGCGATTGATCAGCCATAGCTACAGAATACAGCATTCGGCTGCATCAGATTTATTTTGTTTAATAGAAGAGCTAATTTGCTTTAAATTTAATTACAGGGGCCAAGATTGCTCTCTAAGTCCATACCAGCACAGCACATAAGCTGTCCTACAGCTAGTGAGCGCACACAAGTGTCCCTACACATCCTGCACAAACCCGACACCTGGTGCAGAAAACTCGGCGGCGCGGTTTCACCCGGACAAAGACTGATTCCTGCATTTTCCTCCCCAAAAGGCAGGGGCAATGTGGCAAACACCAGCGGGCTGGCAGCGTTGCCCCTGCTGCCACCACGTGCCTCCCCAGCCTGCATTACCCCTTCCTCCCAGCATCTTTTTTTTTTCCCCTCCTGTGCAAACGTAGCTCAAAATAGCGCTGAGCCGATGAAGAAGGGCAATTCCCCTCTCCCTGAATCTCTGCGTGGACCTGCACGGCGTTATTGTGAAGGGGGGAAACAGCACTCACTTCCCAGCCCTTTTTCCCTTCCTCAATTTCCCACCCGGTGCTAAATCACGGCCGTCTTTAGGAGACACTCGAGCGCTGACAGGCATGCTGCGGCTGCCACGGGCTGCTACAAGAGTAATTACAACCCTGCAGAAGGCTCCGGGCTGCCATTTCCGTTTCCATGGAAATAAATACTGAATTACTGAAAACAGAGTATGATCCTTTATGGATTTGGAGGCTTTTGATCATCCTGAAACCACCTCAGCCCGTTTTTGTTGGCGGTGGCTTTGTTCCAGGGGAGGGGCGGGTAACGTTCTCAGCGTGGAAATTGGTGGAGAGCCCAAAAGGTGTTTTGGAGGAGAGAAAAGGGTGGAAATAAAAAAGCAAGGAGCTCCGGATGATGCTCTGGGGCTGGCACAGAGCATAGAGGTGCTGGACAAAGCCTCCCTTCACCCGCAGCAGCCAGGTCCCCAGCCCAGGGACCCATCAGGGGCTGGTGGCTGGCAGGGTCCACAGCTGCTGGTGGCCATTTCACTGGCTCGGAGCTTCAGGATTAAGCTAGAATCAAACAGAATCGCTTTTTGTTCATCAAAAATGATACACAGCGAGCAGAGGAGAATGATCTGATTCTAAAAATCCCCGGACTAAAGAAGCAGCAGCATGGGGACAGGTAACTCCACGCTGGGTGCGATGACCCCGGGCTCGGTTCTCATCGCAAGGCGCAGCTGGGAATTTTTCATCAGAGAATAAAAAAACACAGCCTTGGCTTTGGGAGGATCCACACAAACCAAACTTTGATTTTGAGGTCAGCTTAACCTTCATCCCGCTGTCCGAACCGTTACAGTGCCTCACGGGAGTTTCTGTCCTTCCTTGTTCCAGCCCTGGACCAAACCGGACCGCGTCCCCCAGGTACCACCAGAGCATCTCTGCAAATAATTACAGCCTCCAGGTCTCAACACACCACAGGGAGTCGGGTTCAGGAAAGCCACCTGAACTGCAGAGATGAAAGAGGGGCAGCAGGTGAGATACCACCGTAGTGAATTACCTCTAATACTGAACTGAGCTACAATCCAGCGCTTGATTCAGGACAAAAATTGTAAATATCTTTTCTATTAGCAGCTCGGAAACCATTTTTATTTATTTATTTATTTTGGCAAGGGAGCTTTCCCCTTTGTGAGAAATGTCAGCCTTTGGACACAGCATCCAAAGTCGGCTGCAAAAGTAAATGTCAGTACAGTGAATTCCAGTTTTAAACCAGCTCTGCTTGGCGAGATTTGGGTTGCAAAGTTTCCTAGCTAAACCCACAGGTCCTCCAAACTTGCATACATCTTGGATGTGTTACCTACAGCCCAGGTAACAGATGGAATAGATACTGAATAGATTGAATAGATGCTGAAAAACGTGACCTTCAGCCACGTTACTGCGTCCTATCCAGCAGGTTTGACACGCTTAGATGTACAAACAAGTAGCTAAATCTAAAGGAATTAGATGAAATTGGGAGTTTAGCACAGACATTTTTCACACTTACCAGGAACGCCACAGGATGTGGGACACTTCAGGCCCAGGAAGAGAGAAGGCTGAATTTGCAGGGTGTGAACTGAAACAACCCTGCAGGGCCAGCCCAAGGAGGCTTCCTTCCCTTCACAGTACGCCTAAAAGTGACTTTCAAACACGGTATGAGATAGAAAAGTACATCACTGCCCTACAGACGGGGAATAAAGAGACCACGGGCTGACTTTCAGAGATGCCACTGCAATTCAGCCATCGGTGGGAGACAGAGGGCTGTGCCCAGGGAGAGCTGACTGCAAGGACTCAAATCAGGAATTGCCCAGCACCTTAAAAAATAAAAATAAAAATAAAAATCTCTCCTGCATGACTCTGCCACAGTCACACGCTCGTTGCGGAGCAGAAAAACTAAACCCAAGCCTTGTCAATGGGTTTAAGCCTTGTCTTGGGACCAGAAACCCAAGACTCAACACCCTTCTCCCTCCAGCACAGCAGAGGGGCCGGCGGGCACAGGCAGGGATGCTCAGCTCCCTCGCTGCCTCCAGCGGAGCAGAAACACCCATCCGCACGGCATCTATTATGCACAAGTCAAAAACACAACGAGTGAAACCACGTTAACATCTCTGCATTATTTAAAATGCTCCAGTCATAGAACAGCACTGCAAACTCCCACACCATCCTAGTACAGCACCAGTCCCATCTTTGTTTCCTAAGGGCCTTTCCAGGCACATCAATCCCTTCTGCTATCTCAGATCCTGCTGCATCACCACTATCGCCTTAACGATACGCTTATCTCATTCCACCTGAGGATATTGTATTAAAAACAAAAAAACAAAATCCCTTTAGGAGTCATCATCCTCTTGCACAAGTAAAATATTATTTCAGAAGAGAATGAGAACGCAGCCCCGGTGATGCAATCGTTATGCAATTACTGGGTGTGATGTAACGGGAGGGAGAAAAGCTCCTTCCTCCAGGCTGCACGAGAAGTTCAAGCAAGTGTTCAGGGCTCCATTCCTGCTCGTGCTTTGCAAGAGCAATAACTGGGCAAAGTGTTCTTACCCTTTGCCTTCTTGCCCAGCCCCTGGGGTGTCACTGCACACCACGCCAAGGGAGAGGCACACAGCCAGCCTTGTGCACGTGCTGCCGAGGGGGCTCCGGGTCCATCCAGGGCACCCTTTGTATGGGAAAGTCTGGGAAACACTTTTTCATATCCCTTTAAAAGCTGCTCCCCAGCAGCCAGCAATCTGGAGCCCACACCCAAAGGAGCTGCTGGATGCTGCGTGCTGGGGCTCACCCTGCCTGGGAGCAGGACTGCACGGCCCCAAAGCCAGCACCCATCAGCGGGACAACGGCACAGAGCAGGGGTTTGGCTGAGCCTCAAAGCTAACAGAGAGGGTCTCTGGCTGTGGCCCCTCTGCTCCCAGGTGGCCAGAGCAACACGAGGATGATGTGCTTTGCTTTCCAGGCCTTGGATTGATAAACTGCACTCACAGCGCCGCGCCAACGCCTGTGACAAGCAGCAGCGCTCAGACAGCCTGTCAGGGGAAACACGCCCTCTCCTAATTCTTCCCGTAGACAGCAGGCAAGCAGAGGTCAAAAAGAAGCACAGCTTGCACTGCACTGAACCTCTGTGGGAAAGTTCATTATTGCTCCCAGATTCGTTTGCAAAGCTTCCTCAGCCTGGGTGCAAAGCCTGCGGCTGGCGGGAGCTACCAGAGCCCTGCTCAAGGGAGGAAAGCAAATGCATCCATCCCAAGGTGTGCGCAGTGTGCTGCATGGCTGGGGACCTTATAATGCCAGCATGTCCAGGGAAACACCAGCCAATGTCTTCCTTTAACTTACAGCTTATCCACAAACAGAATATACGGCATATTTTGTTCTTCGGGAACAGGTGACGGAAGCATCAATCAAGTTATTGAGATAAGGATTCAAGTTTTACTTCTAATTAACTCTGATGAGACAAGAGTCAGACCACAGTAATTTCACTCATTAGCCCAACAGTTGTACCCAGCCCGTGTCAGCGTGTCTTCACGGGGTAGCAAACGAACACAGACGGGCTGAAGCAGAACATCACGCTGGAAATCGATGCCGTTTTCAGGTGCTGTGGGCAAAGTGTGGGCTCTGTGCTGCAAGCACCGCTGTACGCTCAGGCTGAGAGGTGTTTGCAAACCCACCTGGAAAGGGAGCTCGCTGCTGTTTTGCAGGACAGGCTGACGGGCTGGCAGAGGTGCTTACAAAAGAGTGCTTGTCACACAGATAAGGCAAATGAAAATTTATGAAAATTCAAAGCTAGTGGGGAGACGGAGAGAAACTGGAAGGGAGCCATGCAGAAGCAATTCCCAATCCTGACACAGCCACAGCACACACAGTGCAAAACCTGGACCCATTCCTCTGCTCCCAACCAAAGCACAGAGCAGCTGCTGGTGCTCTCCTAAGGCTGTGGCTGCAGATCTCAGAGGTCCTTGTGCTCACAGCAAGGGATGAGCATCGTGGGGACCTGCTGCAGGTAACAGCAGGCTCCAGATTTTGCTGGATGCAAAGCCAGACACACAGATATCATCAGCTTTTTAGCACAAGCTTAGCTGAATAGCAGAGCACAATGGCGTTATCAGGAGGAAGGGGACCTTGCAACACGAGGATCTTCCCTGGATGGGTATAGTTGGCCCAGACGACATAGCCACAAGTAGCACTGAAATAAGGGTCCCCATGGCACAGTGTGCAGTTTCCCTGGGTGCTCACTGCTCCTGCATTCGCTTTTATTTCACCAAAGCCCCAGTCCTCCCCAGGCTCAACAGCTGTGCAAAGCAGCCTGGCCTCCAAAAAGGCTCCGCGTGAGGTTTTGAAGGACTTTTCTCCCTGGTGATGCACACAGAGAACAGGATGAGGTCTGAGCCATGTGAGGGGAGCGAGGCCATGGGGCCCCCATCCCAAAAACTGCCTCCTCCCAAAAAACGCCTCCTCCATCCGCTGGTACTGCCTCCCCTGCAGCCTGATGGAGAGCGAGGGGGAGGTGTGCTGAGCCCTGCCTCGTGCAAAGAGCTTCCCCTTCTGCATAGCTAATCCTGCTAGCCAGATATTGAAAACAGAGCGACTTCCATGCTAATACTCACTCCCAACAGAAATTATGTCACTCTCCAGAAGCTTAAATTACAGGTTTGCTGCCTCTGAGCATTAGAAAAGCCCCAGAATTAAATCCTTTGCTACCAGAGTACAACCAGGACCTACGGCAGGGAACGTGTTGCTTGATGTAACAGGGCAACCTGTGGGGAGCAGCCAGTACAAATTGCCACTGGGTTCAGGGTGGCAGCCAGAAAGGCTTTCATAAGCAGAGATCACCTACAGAGCAGCGCAGCAATGATTAAACACTGGTTTCTGCATCCCTGGGAACCATAAAGCAAGAGGGTAGGATCACACGGGCTCACACAAAACCGCCCGAGTTCCTTAGCTGAGCATAGGTCAAGGGAGGATGAGAGAGCGAGGCCTCGGGTGGCTGTCAGGTAAAAGGAAACAACAACTGCAGAACTGACTCAGCCCTCGATCGACGCTTTGGGTTTTAAAGAAGTCCTCCATCATGGGATGGAGGCACGAAATCTGGTTTGTAAACAGGATTTATGAGGACTGATGCAGTTCTCGCTGCCGCCTTTGCCACGAAGATGCCTTAGTCAGGGACGTTTATTATCCTCTCCCCACTCTGCCATAAAGGACTGCCATGAAGAAGAACAAACACAAGATAATGAAGCTCTTTACAGGATAAAAAACAAATCCAAAATAATTCTGTATCTCTTGAAAAAAACAAATTGGGAATGTCTAGACAGAAGGAAAACAGAATTGGTCTCAAATGTATTAATTCCAAAAAGAAGCTGTACCCCTTAATTCAGGGGAAGAGACTGAAGTCTGCTCCTCCTCAGAAGACTTTCTCCAGCATTACCTCACGCTCCCCATGCCTCCGGCATCCTTTATCCCGCCTGTGATATTTATAACTGAGAGCAGGGGACTGAGATTTGGGTCATGGCCAGAGCTGTGGGCATTGCAAGGTGCCACAGCCCAGTGCCCCTGGGGAACTGGGCCTCACTGGGGCAAACGAAGAAAGGAATGGGAGAGGTTTTCATCAGTCTGGGAGCTCTGCAACCAGAGCAGACCTGAGGTGGTGGAGGTTTGGGATGCTCTCTGTTTTGAGAAGTGACAGCCATGGGAACCGAGGTGCCGGCCCGCAGGCCCTCTCTGCTTCCCCTCTCCCCTAAATAAGCAAGTTAGCGTAAGACTTTCACTCTCAGGGCATCTGGGCCTCAAACCCATCTCAACAACTCTATGGGATTTCAGGAAAGAAAACTTCCTAAAGACTGTCTGAAATAGCTACAGAGAACCTGAAGCAGCCAGAGAAAAACACAAGAGAAGGAAGCTCGCTTGGGTAGCCAGAACAGAATCGACAGTGCACAAAAATCCCTCTTTGAACCCAAACCCTCTTCTCCTTGATGGACCCTGGGGAAGTTTCCTCAAAAACCACCTGGTCAGGCCCAGGGTTCCCAGTCTGTAACAGCAGTATTTTCCAGCAGCAACTGCCCCAGGCAGCCCCCTTCCATGCCCACCCAGCCTAGGGGAGGCCCTTACCTGACAAGCGTTGTAGAGCAGCTGATGCTCGAACTTCTTGATCCCCAGAATGTTCTGGAACATCTCGTAGAGCTGCTCCTTGCTGAGGATGAGCTCGGAGGCCGCGCTCGCCGTCATCCTGGCCTGCTGCTTGCGGGGATCCTCCTCGCCACGGTAAATGGCGTCGAACTTGGCCATCCAGGAGCTGAGCACCGTCTCCTTGCTGAGGCCGTCGATTTCGGGCAGGCTGCGCACCCTCTTCTCGATGTGCTTCTTGAAGACCTCTCGGGAGTCGTTCGCCGAGCACCCTCCGCTCTGCACCATCCTCGCCACGCGGTCGCTTTTCAAGAAGACCTGCGACAAAAGGGGTGACTTGAAATGGTGTCGCTTAAAAAAATAAATCCCCCTCCTCACTCCAGAAGCAGCAAAAATTGGGTTTCGCTGCTGGGAAAAGCACTACCTCATCGCCAGGGCGCTTTCCCACTCAGCAACCAGATGTTGCCAGGCTGACAGAGGCTTCCTCCGCACTTTGGGAAGCCTAATGAAATCAGGTGAAGCTTCTGCTTTGTGTCTGCTAAAATGGACACGCTGTGATGCAATTAAGACTTCGCACAACGTTACGGTCACACTTTGCCAGATACATAAATGCCCTTTGGGAAAGCAGGATTATATTTTGTTCTAGCAAATGTTTTAATAAGAAAGTTACCGTATAACAACATCCACCTGGCCAAATGCTGCCCTGTCACAGGGAGCCCCGTCAGCCTACTCAAGCTAACAGCATCGCATTGATCCACAGTGCCAGGCACTGGAGAGACCTCTGACATAAGGACCAGACTTCTATTTAACAACTCAACTGGAGGAGATCTTTGCAGACTGCCCGGCTGTTACAAGATGAGAGGAATAAATTAATTAGTCTAGTGTCAATGTTACCTTCAGTTAAATAATGTGCCCAAAGCTTCTCTCATTCCCTGGTCCTTCCAAGCCAGGCAATCAGCACTGGAAGAGCACCAACAAACCCCCAGAAGGACAGGGATGAACTGCCCGGTCTCTGCACGCTGCAGGTGAACATCAAGACAACTCAGATCATCACAAGGCACACAGCATGTGGCACGGCCACAGGTGGAGGAGGCCAAATCCATCCCAGCGCTGCTGAAGCAGCACAGGATGGGTCAGGGCAGCTGCAGGCTCCCTGGGGAGGCTGTGCAGAGGGAACTGCCTGCCAGGCACAGGATGCTGACAGCAGGAGGGAGGGAGAAGGCATGCGGTGGAGGTGCTCTTTCTGCTGTGAGAGCAGCAGAAGGGTCGAGACATAAAAGGGCCCTGCAGAGCAGGTGATCCCACGGGAACAACGGAGAGCCAAAGGATGAGAGAGGGACAGGGGGATATTGTGTTGGCTCTCCTCTCCCAGGCCCTGAACAGAGAAGAGCAATCAATGCCTAGCAAGAAGCGCTGTTTTATTAATGATGCTGAGAACTGATGAATGCGGCTGGCTGGAAGAAGCTGTGCCAGCACAGGGGTGGATCTGTCGGCTCTTAATAATTAAAGAGTTCAAGGATGACCTAAGGACATGGTAGATTTTTACACCACTCAGCAACATGGCACTCCGTGTTCCCGGATGCTTTCTGGGAACTTGTTTAAGACCAACAATCCTATGTTTACCCCTCAATAGGAGACTTAACGGGGGAACATAGCCATGCAAACATGTTCAGGGCAAGAGCTTCAAACACATCCCTGACCTAGCAGGTCATCTTTACCTCTTTCTTTCTCCAACAAAAAAATTAATTCCCTAGGCAATATTTGAAGAGAAGAGATCCTATTCTGCACTGATATCCTGAACAGAGATGTTCAGTTTTAGCTGAGAAAAAAAGAAAAAAACAAAACAAAACCAAAACCAAGTTCTAGTATTTTCCAAGCCCGAGGCTCATCGTGCAGCTTTATAAGTCTGTACCTAAATGCAGATTTCTAGATAGCGTCCATCCAAGGGACAGGTACTTGCACAGAGCTCTGGTGCTGAGGAAGACATACGCAGCCATGCTACAACTGCACGCAAGCTGGAAGTAAACTGTTGTAAATGAAAGGAAACCGAGAGTTAAAAAGAAGTAAAAGTTGCACTAGGGGGACAGAGCGATGCATCATGCTTTCTGTGGCCTGCATTAAGTAGGACAATGCCAGTGAAGTGTCCTGTTGAGCTGAAAAGGGACAGTTTGCAGACATCTCGTTCTGATCAGCTGTTCTTTTTAAGTTTGATTACTTGATGTAATTACATAGCATAGGACTTCTGGAGCTGGTCAGGACATGCTTTTAGCCAGGGCCACCAGGGAGATGGAACGTATTTTGTCTGTTTTTAAGCAGTTTCATTTTCCTGCCCAATAACCTTATCTAAACAGATTATGCTGCTCTTATATCCTAAAGTGCAGCTCACGCCATCTTGAAAACTTTCTCTAAGAGCATCTGCTCAGCGAAGCCGTGATAAAATGATGATCCCTTGGCAATTTCTTTTCTGATAAGAGATGTAAATTACTCGCAGCTTCCTTCCTGTACAGAGAATGATGGAGCAGTAACTATTAGGCCAGTTTAATAGAGTTAATCCAGGGATAATTTGTGCTTTCCTAACACAGAAGCAGCTGTTACCATTTTTTGTTGTTGTTTTAGAGTTAAAATTCTCTTCAGTTTCAGTATCTGATTTTGGCTCTCTCTTAGATCCCACTTCCACGGAAATATTTTATGTAGACAATTCAAAATCTTCACCTTTTATGACAGAATAGCTCTAGGGAGAAAGAAAAATGTTTTGCAGAAAGGCTAGCAAAAAAAAAAAAAAATAAGCAGTGCTTCTCATACAAATTACAAGCACTGATTTCCTTCAAAAACAGAAGCTCTTTCCTTCTGAGAAAAGATCTGAAAGGCAGCATTAAGGGCTGCATACAAAGAGGTGAGAAAAGAAAGACAGACATAATTATTCTTTTCCACAATTATGAAGGATGTTTCACATTACTTAGTGCCATCTAGTTTTTGTAGATGTACATCCCTGTTTCTCCCCCTTTGCTTTAGAGCACTTGTACGTGCATGCAAAGACTTAACGAAAAGAAAAGACTTTTGCTGAAGATCTCAAAATCTATTAGACACAACACAAAGACTTCAGCAAGAACTGAATATGCTGCCCATTTTTAATTGGTGTTTTTCATAGAGAGCACACGACATTTATTTCATATTGCGCTATCTTTCCTGTTTTTAAGTAGGCTGTTTAAAACATCAGGAAGGTATTTTTCAGCTTAAAAGGGCGATCTTCTCCATAGTCAAGCTATGACAAGCTACAACACAGAGAATGGGGTTGCCACTGTTGCCTTATGGATGACGCATCTCCAAATGCTCATCCTTACAAACCTTGTGATGTATCAGACATCAAACAGGAGAAGCCTTGTGCTTGCCTTTTGTTTGTGCTTTGTTGACAAAGAAACCATCAGTTCAACATTTGACCCAGTCTGTGGGTAGAGGTGAGACCAGTGATTCACATGCATAGTGAAATCATCTCTCCTTACCTCATAGTAGCTCTGGACAGCATTTATAAAGGCTTCATCTGCCACAATCTGGGTTTCTCCGTTGAGAAAGGCCTGGAAACGATCTTTGATTGTCTGGAGCTGCTGCTTACTTATCTGCAAAACATGCCAAAAGGACAAAATTAGTCAAGAAAGGATTATGTATGAGGAAAGAACAAATGAGTTCTTCACCAATATCTTATCAGCATGCTTATGATGCGCATTTTTGCTCTCCTTTAAGGACAGCAGCAATAGTGAAGAGTCACCCGTGTGTCCATAAACCTGTGTACTCTTCATCCTGTTCATTTAAGAATCATGAGCACCAAAATCATCCCGAACATCATTTCTAAACAACTCTGCCACCACAAAATGCATGCAAGTTACTACTTCAGTACTCTGAAGTCAAAAGCAGACCACTGTGTGTGTGCTTGGAAAAGCGTAAATATTTCACTGCAGTATTTTCCCCAGTTACCATCTCCTCCCCTTTCAGGAGATGAGGTTTAATCTCTGACCTGGAAGCCCTGTGATTTGGCTGCAAAAGACAGCACTCATCAGCACTCTGGGGTCTTGGCCTTTACTCTTGTTTTTTTTTTTTGTTTGCCCATTTCTACTGGCTTCTCATGTAGGAAACCCCATTCAAAACCAACGGTGAAAGAATTTAATGCCATTTAGTGCCAATTCAAGGGCAAACCTGCTCTCCTCATCCAAGCGAGGACTTTCTTTACTGTGTCTTTGCTGCTCAGAACAGTTTCTGTCCAGCACGCAGCTGGTACAACTCACAAGACAGTTCTAATTTTGGCACAACGACACCAACAGAAGGTTTACAGAGGTTTTTTTTCAGCCTTATAAGATAACATGCTATTATTTTGCCAATTTATCTGCTGGTTTAAAAACAGGTACAGTAAAAAAAAAAAAAAAAAAAGGAAAAAAAAAAAAGCTTTTTCAGTTTGTTGCACACAAAGCCACAGCAGGTATGTAAGCCATGTACCAGCACTCCCAGCACAACCTCTTGAGATGCAGCTAACGCTCGTGCTGAAAGGCTGCAGGGATTTAGCTGTAGTTGCATCAGCTTTACTACATGGCTACTTCAGGCTTGACAATAAGAATTAACTTAGACAAAAGAGAAGGAACCAAACAAGATGTATATGTGACAACTTCAAACTGAAAGGAAAAAGAGCACAGCTAAAGTCAGAACAATTATTTACTAATGACCAAAAGGTGTAGAAAAGGGTAAAAGGAGTGTTTTTTTCCTCACTTGTATGCCAGCAGAAGAAACAAGCCCATTAAAATGAAAGAAAAAAAAATAATAATGGCTTTAATTGTCCAAATGGCTTTGAATAAAGTATTAAAAACTACAGAGCTCTAAATGACTAGAGCATAATGAAGCCTGGTAAACACCACTAGTGATGAAAAGCAGGAGAGGGACCACTTGGCAAACGCACTGATAAATAGCACTAGATCGAGACGATGCGCCATGCGGGGCATTTAGGGACCGTGGCAACGAACACCACGCATGCTGATAATTAATTCTGCAACCCCACGCTGAGGAGGGTTAGTGAGCAATGGCAATTTGATGCGATAATCTGGGATTAGTTTATCCTGGCACTTATGGAGAGGTGTTCATCAAAGTGACATAAAGCAAGACTCAGTATGCTCTGCTGCAGAAAACATGGAACAGCCTTTGCTGCCCTGTAGGAGCTGGTACTAAGGGTCATTCCTACCCACAAAACAGCAGCCTAGGAAGCACCTGGAATAAATAGGGTCTGACACACGCAACGAGGCTCAGCAGCACTAGGGCTTGGGCAAGCATCCTCCCTCTAAACCAACCCACCTCGGTCTTGGTCACGGTCTGCAACAAGCCCTGCAGAAAAGCACTGCCAAAAGCCTCCGGCTTTAAGGCTGGCAGGATTTAGTTTTTGTATATAAGAGCATACCTGCCATGTCAGGCACCTAAAACCCTTCGTGGTATTGCCAGGAGCACGATAGACACCATGAGCTCTTGAGCAATACACACGGCGTCAGATGTAAAACAGGCTCCAAATCCATCTGAGCTGATGGAATTGAAAAGAAAATCGGGCCAGCAATAAGACAAGCCATAAACAATGTAGTGATCAAGTGGGAGATACCTGTGGGAAGGAGTTAGGTCTGTTTTTATTAAGCATTTAATTATCTGGAAGAGGAGAAAATCAGAATGTTAATTAAATGTATTGACGATATTGCATTAGCAACCCTTGTGAATGTCAAGCAGGAACGATGAAAGAAAAGAGGCTGTAAGAAACTAAGAAAAATAGGAAAAGTGCAGGTAACATTGAAGTCGGTGCATTGAGGCACAAGGGAAGCTGTACTAAGACCAAAGATTTCCTGAGCTAAGGCTTTTCACAAGAGATTTTTTGACGATGTGCATGACATTTTTATTATTTTTTTCCAGGTTATTTCTCAGGACAACCTCCACAAGACCTTGCGTGTTCAGTTTCCATAATAATATGCAGCAGCAATACTTTCTGCTCCTTCCTCAGTATTGAATGGGTACCTTCAAAACAAATGATGCTTCTTGAAATTCCTAGAAGCTCCCAATACTCATCTCGCACATCAACTCCCGGGGGTGGGGAAATGAATCACCGGGTTTTTCTCTATCAGTGTCATTTGCCTCCTCCTCATCCCAAGCTCTAGGCAGATATTTTCCACATCCGTGGCAAAGAAAAGCCTCTCTGAGCACACCTTGCGTGCAGCATGGACTGGTCCATGGCTAACGGGACCCTCGGATGTCCATCCCCGCCAGACTCTGAAACAGCACTCGTGTATCGATCTGTGTCCCGTCACTGTTAGGGATGTTAGCGAGAAAGTCAATTCCAGCCAGAATTAAATTGCTTTCATGCTAAATTTAGTTTCTGCAGCACTTTCTGTTGCAGAAAGTCAGCACAGGAGTGGATGGGGGTAAGACCTGCAGGAAAATGAGCCCTGTCTGACGTGTTCCACATTCAACTTTCTGCCTACGCTCCCCCAACCCTCCTGCGTGGGCTGGCAGATTCCCTGTGCAAGAGGAAACCCTTGAACAGCCCTCCAGAGGTGCCACACGCCAGTGCCACCTTCTTGGACCATGCATCTGCTGCTGGGGGAGCTGCTCCGCGGCTGGAGGCTCTGGCACAGCCCCAGCACCACACCTCAAAGCCCTCGAGCAGGGCCTTCAGGCACAAGCTGTGCCACCAACCCATCCGCAGACTTACAAGGGCACATCCCTTGAACACTCACCTTGAGGCTTAAGTGCTTTTAATTCTTTATTATTTTAATTCTTGCTATTAGAGGCCAATGACCAGTTAGAAATCCATATACCAGAAGCCAACAGCTTCCACAGATCCAGTAAGACCACGAAGGCACCAGCACAAAGCCCTTCTCACCTGGCTACCTTCCATACCATGCCTGCAAATAGCAGAAAGCAACAGAATGACATCTTCATTGAAGAACAGCAAGACAACATCACAGCCACCTGCACCACCTGAGCCAAGAGGTCAAATGCTGCTTGGTTGTAGCCTCAACGTGTGTGAGGCTGGTGGGGGCAGAGCCTCCCTGCAGCTGAAACAAATACAAACCCACGTGCCTTCACCCAGGAGAGACAGAGCCAGCAGTAAGCAGGAGCACTGTAGTGGCCAGCAGAGATTTATTCTGATCACCCTCCCTCTCTTTTCCAGCCCTCGCTGCTTTCCCCACACATTTACAGTCTGCGACAGCCATCAAAGAAGAAATAGCAGTCATTTCTGCACGACAGGAATTGCAGGACGCCCTGCTTGCATAGATTGACTCGGACCCAAGCAAACTCCCCCAGGTTACTGCTGCAGCGTGGTTATGCAGTACAGGATCTCACAGCCTTTATCTGTCTGAAGCACACGAGTGCTTAGGTTGCCAGCCACACACGTGCATATTAAAAATGCAACGAGTTGAGCCAGTGATGATAAACTCCTGGCGCTGCTATCCGGCAGGGCACCCACGGAGCTCTGGCATCAGCAGGTAAATGCAGGGCTCTTATGAAAATGGTCAGCTGAGATGTTCCCTGTAACAGCATCCGTTATTGGGAAGAGCTCATCAGAGACCAGATGATCGGAGCACCCAAATGTTTCTGACTGTCTTGGTCTGACTTTAAAGAAAGAGACACCGTGTGCCCAGCATAACCTGCTGACCTCAGACATGGGGTGGAACAAATCTGGCATGTGCCATGTCCCTGCCGTGGTTTTAAGCAAATCAGAGAGACAACTTCTTGAATTTGCTTGGTGCAGACCTCAGCAAATGGCACACCAGCCTCCTCAGGACAAGCACCGAGCAGCAGCTTGCTTTCTCCGTGTTATTTTTGCACATACTCCATCTGCCTCAGAGCTGAGCACAAACCTGAACGCGGGGAGCCAGGGCACCTTCTCCAGAGCTGTTCCAGCCAGCGAACAGCTGGCATTCAGCACCACGCGTTGTCTCCAGCCTCCTTCGCCTACACCGTGGGAGCACAAGCGTTGCAAAGAGGAGCTGTTTGCAACAGAAAAGTTCCCTGACAAGGAAGTTGCACATGGCAACATGCCCTGCGAATGCACACCCTCCCCAAAAGGCTTTGCTGTCTGAGCACACAGCAGTACAGCTCACCAAAGGTCTACAACACACCGTAACACATTACACCTGGATGTGGGGTTTGAACCTCACACTGTGTCAAGGATGGGTGTGAATCAGTCTGAGAGTTGCACGCCTTTGCGCTTTGAACAGCCTCTGCACTACAACGAGCTCTGCAGATTTTCAGTTTTTTAAAGTGGATTCTCAAATCTGCATGTGCACAGAAACAGTGACTTGCACTGACGGGACAGTTGTCTTGCCAGGCTCTGCATGATAAACAGTATAAAGCATCCAAGAACCGCAGGCAGCACGCCTTGAAAGCTGATGTAAAGGAGAGTTTGATAAGGCTTCATAAAAATCCAGCAGAACTGTACGCCGTGAGCTAGGCACCCACCTGATGAACTCGATGATGGCTTTGTACACCGAGTGTGCCACAGCCCCTGCTGCACAGCAAGGAACCACAGCTCACCACAACACACTGCTGGCTTCAACATTGGTTGGGGTAAGCATCAAACCACACAACACAGCTCCTCGCTAGTGTCAGTGAGGTGAGATCTGGCCAGTCCAAATCACCCCGAGGACCTGAACCAGCCCCTGCGGACCCGGGTGTTCCTGCATTTACCCGCTGGGGTTTACAGCCTGGGAGCCCTGCAGGCATCACCCGCGCCTCGCGAGAAGCAGCTCAGCTGAAGCCTGCAGGTAATTCCCTCTGGAAGCATCTCTGCCTTTTGTCTCGGAGAGATCAGCTTGCAGCACACGACCACGAGCAGCAGAAAACTCTTTCTCCTTAGGCCGCCTGCTGTTTGGGTACCACTGCAAGGAGGCATAGTTAGCTGCTCAGCGTGCTGTTGTTCCGGGTTTGGTTTTGTAACATCCAATAAATATTTTATTACTCCTCAGCACCAGGTAATTTAGGAAAGAGCTAAAGCAAGCTTTTGAATGAGCATCCCTCAGCATCGCTGTTTCCGCAGTCAGAAAACCGGCCATGGCATGAGCTCCAGGCAGGGCAGGAATGTGTTGGGGGGAAACCATCTGGGGGCAGCCCTGTCCTTCTCACAGCACCCCCTGAAGGGGTCAGACCAACCACTTAACCTGGCCGAGCAGCAGGAAGATGCTCAAGAACACATCTGCCACCGCTCTTTTATCACATTTACACATGCCACTAAATCTCCAAGCGCCTCCCCCGACACGTTGCCTCCAGCCTCCCCACCTGCCCCTGCACCGATGGTGCCAGCACATCCACAGAGCCCAGGAGAGCAGCGTCTGAGCCTTGTTTCTGTGCCCCGTTCCTCCTCAGAGGGCCCTTTCCACACGCTGTATTGTCACTCCAGTTCTGATCCCTTTATAATTAGTTCGCTATCTGGAGCATCACATTCCCTAAATGATTTCTGCTCGCACAGTGACGAGGAGAAGCACCACTCTGAGCTGTAGGTGCTTTACAACATTGCCAAGCTCTGCACAGTCAACTCCGAATCCCACCAGCACCCCAAAAGGCACCCAGGGGCTCAGCAATGGGCACGACAAGGCAGGAACAACCCCAGCGGGCTGCTCTGCAGCAGAAAACCACAGCACGTTCTCCTGGCACTGCTGCTGCTCCCCCTCTGATGAGAGAGGGGACCCCAGGGGGGTGACTCACATCCCCAACATTTGTCTCCTTAATTGCAAACCCTCCTGGGCAGCCGTGGCTGCTCTGCACGCTGCTGAACGTCGCCGGCTTTCTGCTGGCTCCATAAGTGAGCAGCATTAACTGGCGGTCTCGGGGAACTTTTCCCAGCTGCCCAGCGATGTATTTTCCCGTTGTTTCAGAGAAGTTTAATATTTGTTACCGGAGAGCTCGTTGTGCTTTGCCTCCTGACAGCCACAATCCGTCTTCCCAGGGATGCCAGGCTGGCACGTCCTCTTCCCTTGCAGGCTGTGTGGAGCAGCCTGGCTGGCTGTAAAATTCCCTGCTCACGGTTGCTTGATTTATCGGCTCCCCAACACCGTGGTGCAGACGGGCTCTGCAGCACCGTCCCCAGGTGTCAGCCACTCACTTCTCTGGGCCCTTTCCCTTCTCTGAGATGAATGCCTGGAGATGGGGCTGAGGTGCTACGGGAGGGAACTGCATCAGTCTGCTCCCCTTGGCACCCACGCGATGCCACTCATTGCATCGAACAGCCCCAAACATTCCTCTGCAGGGGCATTTTCAAGTGCCTGCTCCGATTGCTCTGATATGCCTCTAGGAGCATCCCAGGAGACCACTTTGGCCTCTCAGCAAGCCGCAAGTGGGCAGCCCTTGGTCTCCAGAGCAGACAGGGCTCACCCAGGTGCTGCGTCCCTCATCGTCACAGCCTCAGAGGCAGAGGAGCAGGCAGGACCCCAGCAGGCTGCCGTGTGCTTGTGCCCCCTCCTGCCCCAGGAACCCCCCCTGGGTCCATCCACGCTGCCTGTCCTCTCTCCATCCCTCCAGATGGATACACCAGCCAGGGACTGGAGCAACCCCTTACTTAGGCAGCCCAGCAATATAAAAATTACTTCCCAGCCCAACCATAAACGTCCACTTCAGCAACATGAGAAAATCCAGCAGCTGCCCCACGGAGCGCCCACCCAGCCGCTGCCCTAGCGCAGCGCCTCCTTTCATCCTCGCCCTGAACCTCTCACCGCCTCCTATGGCGGGCAAACTCCAGCAGCATTTCAGAACAGGCAAAAAGAGCTAACTGATTTCTGCCCCTGCTGGAACATTCTTTTTTGGAAGAGGTATTGCTGGGGAAGCAGGGGGCAGGCAGGAGACCCATCCCTTCGGCTGGGCCAGCTGCAGACAGAGCTCCCAGGGGCAGCAGCGCACGGCCCCTGTCCCCTTTCCATCACACTGCCCACAGCAGTGCCCCCCCTGCACGGGGCAGCCAGGGCTTACAAAGGCTTATCAGAGGAGATAAAGCACGGGCTTTGAGCAGCTCTTTGAAACGTGTGAATGCTTTTTCCTTCTCTCAAAGCCATTTCTTTTCTGTGATTCACCGTGCCAGCTAGGCATGCTCCTCAGACCCGTATGAATGACATCAAAACATTGTTACGGCTGCTCCTGCTTCCTGAAGCACAGCGATGTGCCATGCTGTAAGGGGAAAGCAAAGCTGGGATCTGGGGCTTGCCCCGCTGACCTTCTCCCTGCTATTTCCAAGCTACGCCTTCCATCTGCAGCCTGCTGCCACAGGGAAGGCTGGATGCAGGCAGGCCAGAAGATGCCTGCAGCCCCTTGCCACCGCCTGCTTCAGCTCCTCCCTCTGTTTCCATCAGGTGTGCCCATCCAACACTCACAGCAAACCCTGAAACGACCCCCTAAGGGCTCCCTTTTCCTTTAAGGCTCATTGGGAAAAGCAGCTCTGGCAGCTTCAGGAGCTTTTGCCTCCAAGTCTCCTTCTCCTGCTGCCTCCCCCTCTGGCCTACTGTGCTGGTGCCTCCTCTGCCCCCGGTGTGCAAGCAACCCTGAGCTGGAGCCATCCAGAGCACGGAGAACCTGGATCCTCTCCCAGGCCTCAGCAGAAAGCCTGGCTTCATCCTGCTCGTGGTAAAAATGCAGCTGCCCTGTTAATAAATCAGGAAAAATAACAGAAATACAGTTGGCAAATAAAGCCAGGAGGCAAAGAGCACGGAGGCTATCTGGGATGGGTGGAGAGAAGTGCAAAGGGTCCCCACGCTGGTCCCGCTGGGTGACCTAAAGGCAGAAGACAAATCCTTTCATTCCCGTGAGGTCTCTTCCACGCTGGGCACTGCAGCCAGGTTCTCTCCTCCCCTCTTCTGCCCCAAGTCCTTCCTCGCTCCCTCCCAAGCCCCATTCTCTCTGGTTAACCCCAAGTTTAAGGGATGTTTATGCAGCATCCTCTGGAAACTCCTACCAGCAAGGACCCTGGGCAGAGGTGCCGGGCAAGCCCTGCTTGCTTTGGCTGGAGCAGGAGCTCTCCACAAAGGCAGAGCTGACTCAGTCTGCCCTTGTACTCCTACAGCACAGTGTGGCAGGCACAGCCCACTGCTGCCCCGAGACCTCAGCAAAACAAAACACCTTAGACCAGGAAGGGAAAGAAGATCTTTGACTCTCCTCTGGAGCCTTCCAGGCAGCCTTGCCAAGTAATGTTTTCACTCCTGCTCTTTTTTCTCTGGATGTAGAGCAGCACACTGTCTTCCACAGCTTATGAGTGCTGACACAACACAGCTCCTGGGACAGTGCATTGCATTTTGTGCCTACAGACCACGGTGTGCTGCACGGCGAACAGGGATGGTGTGGAGCTGGAGAACATCACAGTCACCTCCCCTCAGCCACCCGTGCTGCATCCCTTGGAAAAATCCAGGACAGGCTTAGCTACAGAGCTGCCAGAATTTATACTTCTTTCTGAATACTCTGAGGACAGCTTGCAGGACGTGGATGCTTTACAGCCTTACTGACAAAGAAAGGGAAAAAAGGCAGTTTGGATGGATGCTGCACTTCATTGCCCGGTGGTCGCACAATCCTAGCACTGATGCGCTGAGAAAGGCATTTCATCTTTCAATAGATAGATCCTGTATTTATTTTAAAGAGTTTTGTGCAAAATAACCTACGAGCTCTACAAAGGTACTCACAAATGATGCCCGGGTGCCCAGTGAGAAGAATTGTGTAAAAGTCAATGGTTTTACTCAGCAGATGAACATGGCTGGAGTCCCTTTGCCCGGGGACACGCTGCCAACCCCACCTGATGGGTAACTGACACAGGGCCACCTCTTCCCCCATCTGGGCAGTGTTATATGGACAGCACAGTGTGCAGGAGATCAGTAACCCCTACCACCTGAGCACCTCACTTCTTGGACTGCCTCAGTGACTAGGCAAGGTTTGGTACAACCGCTGTTTGGACTGAAGGCCACCACCAGATCCAGGACAGCTCAAAACCCAGAAATTAGCAGCTTCCCAAAAACGGGGGGAAGGATGGAGTGGGAACACAGCCTGGTCTGTGCTGGCAGGTCCCTCAGAGCGAGCAGCATCCCAGGACTCAGGTGGATCCTTGCTCTCCAACAGCTCAACTGTGCCTTTTGTGCGTCTCCCGCTTGTGAAAGGGGCACAGCAGCACTTCACTTTCCTGCAGAAGTGGCTACACGCAGGAGAAGACTGAAAGCCTCTCGCAGACTAGGTATGGCTATCCGAGAAGAAAAGGCAGCTACTTTTAGAGAGACGCTTTCAGATCACTATTGGAACTATTTTCACCTCAATGTTCCCACTCCAGGCAGACCTCACGCACCGCAGAAGCTGCTCATCCTTCCCGGTTCATGGATACAGCAGCTCATGCTGACTTGAAAACGTTAAACAACGTGAGCTAAAGATCTCCTCCCGGCACTTCAGATCTGCAAACAAAAAACACAGTCTTGCCCCTTAAAAAAAAATGTCCATCCACCATCAGTGGAGTTATTTTCGTACCGTTTTCATCATTAGGCTCTGACTCCTCCGTGTCACAAGCTATTTTAAACCCACTTCTCGCCGAGCAGAAGGGACGGACAAATGAATGGAAGCTGAAGGGCTCCTGGCGTGTTCCTGCCTCTGTGGAAGTGCCGTTTGCAGCCCGGCACAGCTAGCAGGGGAGGAGATACCTTTGATACGACTGAACAATAAGGCAAGAAACGGCGAGAAGCTTCCAGGCACACAAGGCTGAAGTGCCAAGAGCTGCCTGCGCTCCCACGGAGAGGTGGGGAAACTGTCAAGCCCCAAATCAGAGCGCTGCCACCTACAGCAGCCTGGGACAGAGGGTGGAAGGGGAAGCCCAAGGCTTCTTTCCCAAAGGCAGCCAGTTTTCAAAGCACATCATCAAGAGACCTGACCTACTACACGCTAGGGCTCCGGCTAAGTACAACTTGTTGTGCTTGAAATTCTCCCTTATTCCGTGCATGTGCTGTGATTTCCTGGAAGCAAACACAAAGAAAGAAAACATCCCCGGTTTTATGAAAATCTACGAGCCAAACAACATCTCTGATCCAGCAAAAGAAAACTTGTCTCCTTCAGACAACACTTGAAAAAGGTTCAGTCAATCACTCAAGCCAGAACAGAACTTGTTTCTAGATGAAAAAAGAGAAAAGGTGTGAAACTGGAGCGTACCTCCTCCTCCTCCTCACATTTCCTGCTAAAGTGAGTAATCTCAGGCTTTACAAGGGCATGTTGTTTGGAGCTGGAAGAAAAAAAGTTTGGTAAAAGGTAGTTTGTTCTGAGGCAGCAAGCTGCTGCTCGAAAACAGAGCACTTCAACTTCACGTCCCCATCACTGTGCAGAGCCATGGGGCACGGGAACGCACGTTTGCACGGCTGCTGCTGTGTACCCAAACAGCTGAGCAAATGTCTGCGCCTCCAAAGACATCAGGATCCGTTATTTGCAATAGTAATCACTTCCACAGGGAAGATTTATTATTATAATTATTTACTTTAAGGAAAGGCACTGTTAAAATTACCCAATTTTACCAAGCCCAGGTCTTTGGCACAGTTTAGAAGAGGAGGCTGGGAAGTGAAAGGAACAAGTTTTGTGACTCTTCCCAGAGACGGGGCAAGAGCCAAACAAGTTCCCAGCTTTCCAGGCTCAGAGATGCTCACCCAAGATGGGAGGCTGGAGGAAGCAGTGGCTGCTCCTCGGTTTTGTGCTGTAAATAAGAATGAAACAAAGGTGGCTATGGCAAATGGCACTGAGGCGCACACCAAGCGTGCGTGCAGCTCTTCTGGGGTGCTTGCAAAGAGGGCAATTAGCTGCCTGCATGCAATCAGCCATGGAGCTCAGTAATGGTCATTAAGATAAGAGAAGGGCCATTTGCTGCCCGACTGGCTTTGCAGCAAGGGTCTGAGCCCTGCTTGAACCACTCCTGGGGGAATCTGGCAAGGACAAGAGGGACGTCACAGCTCCCCAAGTGAGCATCCCTCTTCCTTTGGTGCTTCTAGCTGGCTTCTTTTTGCCTTTCACCTCCTGCCCAGCTCAATCAGAGCTAAGTAACACCCCTCAGCACTGCTTTCTATGACCCAGAACCAGAAATCCAGCCTCATGTGGCAAGACCCAGCTGCAAAAATACTTCACGTTTGCCCCATGGCACAAAGACCTACATGAGTAAACGCATCCTAACCTGGTCCGGTGCAATCAGCCTCCCCCATCCATAGCTCAGCCTGGAAACAAACAATCCTGGTAAGCTGGAAATCAAAAAACCACAAAGAGAGCCTTTTGGGGTGACTTTGGTGGCGTGCAGTGCCTTTTCAGAGAAAAGTATCTCACCTTTTCTGGCCACAGGTGAGATACTAGGTGGAAAACCCCAGCTTTTCCAACAAACCCAGCATAATGCAAGTTTGGCATTATTATTATTCATTAATACCTTAAGTATGGCAATTTTCAGCCTAGCAGTTGTTCATAAAGATCCTTTACAAAAACACAGCTAGGCACTAAAGACTTTCAGCCAACGCAACAAAAGCTGTTTTAAGGATTCCTCTACTGTGGAGTAAAAGGAGGGCCACCTGAAAACGAGACTCTTTTTTCTTCTTTGGGCTTGAGATGAGGTATTTCTAAGGGCTTTGAGCTCTGGTTCCCTCTCCTGGGAGGTTACTGTCCCCTGCTAGCACCTCGTTGCGGGCTGCACGCGGAGCTGACGGAGCACAGCCCTACGGGGCTGGAGGAAGAAGTGCCCGTCGTTACATCTGGTAGGGAGCGTGTCTGCATTGCCAGAGTACGAGCTGAAACCCCCACAAAAAGCAACAGAGCTGCTGCGGGTTTGAAGCATATAATTTCAGAGGAGTGATGGTAGGAGCAGAAAACACGTGGGCATGGAGAAGGAGGAAAAAAAAACAAAATCGGATTATTCTTCGCGAAAGGCAGCTGTGCTAGGGTTTGCCTACGGCGTTCTCCATCCTCGAGCTGCCCTTCTGTTCCCAGGTTCCCTGCAAGAGGTGTTGGAAACCGTAAGAGTGAAAATCATGACAAAGGGGGAAAACAGAGCCTAAAAAACGAACACAGCACATCCAATTGCTGCTCTCTCACTTTCCTCCTCCCAGCGAGCACAAGGACGGGCTGTGCCTTGGAAGCAGGCTGGGGCAGGCAGCAGGTCCCTGAGCACGGTGGCAGCTCCTGGATAGCACCGTGTGTGCTGTGACCCCACCGCCAGCAGAACAGATCCCACGTTGTGTGCGTGGTTCCCAGCAGAGCTCAGCTCACCTCACCTCACTCTGTGCTTGAGCACTCCTCATAGAAGCCTCAGCCCACGCCAAACAATTAGAGATAACTGTTACCTGTGGAAGCTGGGAGGGAAAACACTAATTTTAAACGCTGCTCAGATGACTGAGCTGAGAGCAGGGCCGTTCACCTGAGAGTGCCCTTCCCGGACGAGCTGGGAGCCCGGCTGCGGGCGCTGAGCGCCGCGGTGCCAGCATCGCCTCCCCTGTGCCATATTGCAGGAGGGACCCACACAGGCGCTGCGGGAGGAGGCGGCGCTGATTGACGGCTGTCTCCAAGACAAATGCCTCCTCGGCCAGCTCGGGTGGCAGTGCCAGGCTCCCCTGGCAGCTGGGAGAGGACCCAGCGTGGCCGCAGCCAAGCTGTTTGGGCACGGAGCAGCACGACGGGGCCGTGCCTCTTCCGCCGAGGGCAGCCCCGCTTTGCTGCTCAGCCCCAAAGCTCAGGGAACGGCACAAGATGGTGAGGTGAGTGGGCAAGCATCCTGCCCACGCTGACAGGGGAAGGACAAACTGGTGCAGAACTTTTGTTCCACCTCCGAGTTGTTCCCTACCAGCCCCCAGGGCCTGGCTTGACACACGCGGGAGAGGGAAATCCGCCGGCTCCTAAACCTCGCCGTTTCACCTCTCTCCTCCATGCCATCTTCGGGGGCATGCCTAAGCTCCTCCGAAATTTAGGGGGCAGAGAGAATTTCTCATTTCCCCTCCTACACTGCGACCGTTTCTTTTCAAGCCATGCACTACTTCATTAAGCATTGTGATTGATTTCTAAGAGCTTTCACAGAAATGCGATTTTAATGAGCAAAACTGATCTCAACTCATCCAGATACACCTGGGAACCAAAGCAACTGAAGATGGCATCAGGAAAATAAAAGCAAACCAAACTATGTGCCATCAGCAAGACAGCCTGCAACGTGGCAAAGGCATCTGACAGCTAACAGATCCATGCAGAAAATGCAGGAGAGAATAAAGACGTTTATCTTGAGCAACCTGGAGTCTGAGTGGAGTGAGAGCAAGGTGCAACAACCCAACAGCAATAAGACTTTCCTTCCCTTATTCTTGGTGCCTGCAGAACAAGGATCAACCCCTACCTCGCTCTTCAATTTGATGGGCTCTTCCTGAGACTGGAAATAGCAGAACATGACAGCAGCACCGTGAGCACGACGTGACAGCAAGACTCCTGGCAGGTAAACCTCGGCGTGATGCCTGAGGAATTCCCTCCATGCCCACGGCTCCTACAGCCTCAGTTATTTTCTTCAAAAAAGTTCAGCAAGCAGGCATTGAGCCTGCAGGGGCTGTTCATCAGGCGTAGCACATGAGGCGAGTCACTGGCACGTCCTTGGTCCATGCAATTTGCAGCCAAATACCAGGTCCTGCAGCAGGTCCCTGCCCACGGCGAGCATCTCCTCACCACCCCCAGCACTCATTTCTCATCCGACAGCAGCAGATCGTTTCATCCTGCTACCTGTGCCTTCGAAATTCAGACTGGGGGAAAAATAGGTGTAACAGCAGCGCATCACTTCAGCAGCCAGTGGAGCTGACTGCATCCAGCTCTGCCTCCGCTGCCGGCGGCTCAGACAAAGCAGAAAGCTCTCATCAATCTCAGGAGCCCTGGGCCAGAAAAACTTTCTCAATCCTAATTCATTTGGTACTAGGAGACAGTGCTGAGACCACCTGCATGAGGCAAAGCACCACCGAATGCTCCCTGCAGCTCCCTCCCTTTCCAACACCCCTGCCTCCTCCTAGGCCAGCTCTGGGGCTTGTTGCCTTGGAGCCGTTTGATTTTACTATCCTATTTTAGCTTCCCTGACCAAAAAGCAACCCCCTCCCCAACCACAACACCCCACCAGCACATGCCCCAGGGTGTTTGTAGCTCAGGTAATTTCCCATGACAGGCTGTGGGAGCCCAGCATCACGCAGCCCCCCTGCAAGCACCGTCCTCGCCCACCGCACGCTACCTTTTACTACACACTTAACCCGGCTGCCTTTTTTACTGCCTTTTTTTTTTTTTTCTCCACTCTCCCTCTCCTCCTAGAAAGGAGCTAATTAGAGTGGAAAAGGCTCTGTGTGACTCTCACACGTATGACTTCTGCACTTCGGAGATTTTTATGTGTGTTATGCGGCTGCCACGCACACGCGGTGTGTGGAATTACAGAGCCCACACCCCAATCAGACCCCATTAACAGCACCAGGTCGTTAAATCACGCTGTGATAAGCGAGGAAAATGACTTTGTGTAGGCACGGTGAATTCTCCCTCATACCTCGGCCAGAGTGGCATCCAGTAGCAATTATCGGGTTGGCGCAGACTCCCTGTTAGTGAGGGTAATGGTTTAACTCCTCACTCGGAGCTGGGGGTGCATTAAGTCGTTTGCACAGCGTTACGCAGCTGTCAGGAGGGGGGGACACAAGCTGAATGCAACCAAACGCAGCTGCACTGTGTCATAAGGGGGGAAAAAAGAAAAAAGCAGAAGCATCAGATAGATGGACAGACAGGGGAGCAGGCAGAAGGGCCACTGCCCGCCCCAGAGCAGGGAAGGGGCTCTGGGATGGGGAGCAGTACGAGAAATGTGGACACTGGCAAGGACTGGGAAGCTGCAGAAGATGGGGGGGCTGAGAACACCCACAGAAGTCCTCTAAGAACAGGGAGATTGGCTGCAAAGAAAAGGATAATGTATTCCTTGTGTCCACAACAAGAAATTAAAGATGCCCATGAGAGTGAAGAAGCCAGGAGTGACCTGGGTGCCCCCCGTCCCGTGCTGAGCAGGAGGCTGATGATCAGGCAGCCATGGGTCCCTCCAGCCCTATTTTCGTAGCGCTTCTACTCTGGATACGTCCCCAGGCCAGCCACATCAGGGCAGCTCAGGCCACGCTCTCAGCTTCAAAACTTCTTCCTTCTCCACATGTCTGAGCAGAGTTCCTGCTCCAAGCGAGCTGATGCCTTCACTGGCTTGCAAGGGGCTGCCCTGCCAGCACGCTCCTTGGGCGGGCAAGAAGCCAGTGCCAGGGTGAGCTCCTGCTGCAGATGCTCCTGCTTTCAAAAAGCCCAGCACATGGGAAAACACCACCCAATACTAAACTATTTTGCATTCCCAGTCTTGTGACATGGGAATGCAAACCTCTAGCGTGGTGACGATGTCGTGACATTGCCTGGTATCACGAGGTCAGCCACAGCGTGCAGCCAGCACCACTCCTCCTGCCCAGGCCAGGCTGCAGCCGGGCGCCGCGCTGCAGCAGTCCCCGCGAGAGGCACAGACTGCATTTATTCTGGTACATTTCAGTGGGAAGCTTTAATCTGCGTAATCGCCTCAGAGAAGATTTCATTCAGCGAGGGGAAAGCAATTACCATTTCATCTGCAACCCGTTGCCTTCCCGGGGTCTTCATCCGTCAGAGCTGGAGGGTCCGGGCAGCCCCCGTGCACCTGCCCGGACATTTCTGCGAGACGGGTTCGTGCCTCTGCCAAATGCATCTGCAGATGCTCGAGGTTTTTCAGCCGCTGTTCAAAGACATTTTTCTCCTCCCAGCTGCTTTTGCTTTTATCTGACAGCCTGCATCCCGCATGAAGAAAACAACTGGATATAATCCTAGATTAAAGGGATTGTAGCGCCGAATTAAATACAAGCCATACCCTTGATAGAGCCTGCTGGCGTCATTCACCGGGCGCAGAGCTCGGACAGCTGGGAGGTGTGCAGATGGTGGCATTTCGGATACTCCCTGCAGCTGCCCATTTTCCTAGACAGGCATTTATGTCTCCCCACATAGGTGGGAGGGAAAAAAAACATCAATCCTTCGTGTTTTTTCACGTGATGCTACATTATAATCCCACGGGGATTTCATTCTGAAAACTGGAAATGAAAATCCTGGTAGCTCTGAACCTTCAGCTGGGCCCTACCTGTGCCAGCACCTCTGGAGCTCTGCACCTCGGTGCCAGGAGGGTCCCCAGAGCCAGGCAGCACTGCAGGAAGGTGCCTGTGCCTTGTAACAACCAAGCAGAGAGTCCCGAGGACAAGACACATTGTCTGCTGCAGCAAGGACCACAGGAGCCGAGCGATGGCAAAAGCCCACCAGGAAATCTTTGTGACTTGATCTTACCTCAGGAAAGCCACGATATTCTTACAGGCACAGCTGCGCATCTTCAAAAAATAAAAAGCACTTTAATCTTCTGCTCTTTCCAGCCTGGCAGCCAAAGCAGCTTGACTTGATAAAGAAACTTGAGAGCTATGAAAACTACTTATTAAAAGGAGAAAATTTCCAACTGTCTCTCTCTCGTAAATTGTGGCAGCCAAAAAATCCAACCCTAAAATAAAGACATGCCTGAAGGTAGCAATTTTACAATCAGCAACATAATGATTTATATCACTGCTGTCATCTTTGTTGGGGAAAAGTAAGCCAGGTATTGTGATCATTAGCTTTTTGATACAGATGATCATTTTAAATGAGGAAAAACACATGCATTTTAATAAGGAGCTGAAGGAAATAGCCCCAAAATACTGACAGCGGGATCCGCAGCTGGTGCCAAGATTGAGGAACACGGGGGATGGCTGTGATGCCAGCTCCTTGCCGCACATCTCACCAGCGGTGCATGCACAGTGCAGGGGGAGCCCAGCCCCACGGCATGGATCTGCACTGCCCCACACGAGGGCTGAGGCTGCTCTTCCTCGTTTTTTTCCCCAAAAAAATTCCAGAGGTAAAACTCAGCCTTGCCGATGTTGGATCCGCCAGCTCCTGCCTGCTTCTTGGTGGAGACGCACGCGGGAGCACGAGATGGGAGGCTGCTGCTGTCAAAGGATTAAAAATCAGCGGAACTTGACCTTTAACGCTAAAATTTAAAGCGATGACCTGGCTCCTCGTGCTTCCATTCCCTAATGTAACCATAATCAGATTTGCGGCTGAGATCAGAAAACTGTTTCCAGCGACCAATTTACATGCAGCCTGCAACGAGGCCGGGTGACACGATGGAAAGGACACGAGCACAGGCTTCTCCGAGTCCCTGAGCGAGCAGGTTTGAAGCTGGGATGCATTTTAAGGTCAGGGAACAGGATCTTCTGCAGGTGACAGCAGCAGTACATCACCCCGCTGAACGCTCACAGAGAAAAATAGCACGGGAGTCAGCGAGGGCTTGGCTGGGACGGGAAGCCCTGGTACAACAACTCCAAGCAAACAGCACATCTCGGCTCGCTAAGCAGCCAAAACCATCCAGCCCTCAGAATGGGTAATGTAAGGAGGGTAAGGATCAAGTCTAAAAAGCTACAGCCCCCCTGTATTTTCATGGGATGAAGGAAGAGCTCAGACCACGCTGGAATAAGTGGTTTGTAAATCCCATGAGATGCAAAGACCTCTCCTGCAGAGAAAAGCCGCGCTGCCTCCCAGCGCATGGCTGGCATCGAGGACGTGTGCCTGAGCTGCCGGGCAGGGAGGCACCGGGACATCCCTCATCCACCCTATGCCACCAGGATGCAGGTCTCAGCCAGTCCCCGCTCCCCAGTGCCTTGCCCCATCCCCACCAGGGCGCTTGGGCACCCCGCACCCACCCGTGTCCCCTTTCTGAGGCTTCTGCGGGAAGCTGGGGGTGAGCGAAGCAGAGTCAGGGCTACAGCATCCCAGCGGCAGCACCTTCCCCAGCCGGGTACCGGCACCTTCCCTGCTTTAATGCTTCAACAACAGCGCCTCGCAGATCTCAGGTATTCACCCGGGAGCCCATCCTGCTCTGCGCACGGCTGCTAAGGGCCAGAGCTAGCGGCAAAACCTCCAGCGAGGCAATGAGAACCACAACACAGCCCCAAAACATTGGTCACAGCAAACGCTCCGTATAACCTCAGCCTGAGCACACTCAGGGTGTGTTTTAATTTACCTTCAATTATAAACAAATGTGGTTTTATCTGGCGTTTATTCCAGAACAACAAATCCAGGCAAAATTATAAATCCCCCCACAACGGGACATCTCCAGCAGACACCCATCTTACGAGCAACCACTGTGGCGGGCTCAAGCAAGCAGAGAAGCTTTTGGAGGCCAGGGGCTGACAATTTTCATGCATCAAAAGGGGACTTTCCTTATGTGATATCCTTACGTGCTGCTGTGTGAACTGCCAGGAGATGCCCACATACATCACCTTCGCTTACTTACTCTTTTGTGCAACGTATTTATTAAACCAGAGGCTGGAAAGAAGGAAAAGGAAAGAGCTGGACTGGAGGGGCGCAGAAGCAGAGCAGAGCACTCGCGGCTCTCCAGAAGATGACCCGAAGTGCCCGCTCTAACAGGAGATCACTTTTTCCTGCTCACACCGGCCAGAAGGGCAAATGCTATCATTAAAGCCCACATTACATCTCCAAAGTCCTCGGAGGGAAGGGAAAGTGGTACTTCATATTTCTATAAAACAATTAGTATTGACAGAACGGACTGCAAGCCCGCACTCAGCCCAGAAGAGTAATTAACTAGCGCTGCTGCTTGCTCACTGGATGCAGATAGGAGGCAGGCAGGAGGCAATTAGAGCACAACGAGGCAGGCCAGATGCATGGATCTGCTCTAACTGGATATTGACCCGCGAGCTCTCCGGGCAGGTGTCTGACGCAGCGTCAGCACCAAGCCCTGGGGAGAAAAGGAGGGAGAGGGGCAGCAGCTGCCTGCGGTCCCAGCATCACCTCCCCGGCACGGTGGGGACACATGGCCCTGTCCCCAACAAGGATGGCTGCAGTGCAGCATATCCCCTGTACGGGTTGTGCCCGGCCTCTGCTGCCTGCCTTGGTCCCTGGGCCTTAAACAAGAGGATGGCTGGAAGCCAAGCACAGCCACCGAGAGCATCGGCGGTGGAAAAATACCCTGCACAAGCCATGTGAAGTAGTGTCTGGGAAGCTGTCTGCACCATACCGTGCATACCACCAAATACTTCCTCACTGAAGCTCAAAGCAACTGGTTTTGGCACCCTTTGAATTTGCACATCTCCAAATCTCCCTGGAGAGTGAAGCCTCAGAGCTCGGTACCCAGGGCTCCCTGCACGCAGCCTCACAACGCTTGGCTTTAAATAGCCTTCGAGGGAAAAGATCTCCATCTCGGTTTGGGGTCCACAAAATAAGGACAGGAAGTGCCCAAACCTTCATCACTTCTTCATCCTATACATACAAGTACTGTCAATCCACCTCTAAAAGGCTTAGGGAAACCCACCTGGCAAATAGGCTTTTTAATACAAACTTGGTGATGGCCCTCTAAGCCCATTCCTCCAAGAAGGCATCACTGGTGCTCTCTAAGAAGGGAGGGCAGACAATTACGGTGCTGTTTTCAGCGTGGACCAAAGAACACTTCCTTTCCCGGTTGGTTTCTCTCCGAGATAAAATCCAAAGCCCCAAACCCACAAGGACAACGTGGCACAAGGGCTCTCCGGAGAGGAGAGTTGGGCGCTGATGCTGAGCTCCTGGGCAGCCTCGGCAGAAGCTCAGGGCCCTTTCCCAAACCAAACACAGGCTTGCCCACCAGCATCGTGCCCTGACTGATGGGTTTACTGCCAGGCCAAGACCGCACTTTCCTCCCACCTCTCCGTGGCTCCCCCAGTCCCTTTCTCCTCATTTCTGCTCTACCTGCAGGCACCTCACCATTTCCAGCCCCTGTTGCCCCCACAGGGCAGCCCTCGGCTCAGGAAAACGAGCGCAAAGCTGCTGCGTTCAGACCCACGTGTGTGCTGCTGGCACACAGCTCACGGGCTGCTCTGGCAAACCCGACAGCGTACGAGAAACAAAGCTCTTTCCTGCTGTGAAGTTTCAAAACAATCCGGCAGGCTTTCTGCATGCCCTGGATGATGCGAGGAAAGAGCCGGCGCTACACGAGCTGCGAGGGATGAATGAGCACGGCTCCACGCAGCGCCCGTGGCAGAAAACCATATCCTGCAGGGAGGCCAGGGCTGTCTCTGAGATATCCCCGTGGGGAGGGCAAAGGGAGAAACTCACCTAGCGAGGCGTTCACAAGGATGCTCACCTGGATGTGCCAGTGCACTGTGGTGACAAAGGATGGCAAAGGAAGACAGAAGACATTGGGCGTTGCTTGGCCAGAATGAGCAGCAGAATGACTAAGTCCTTCTCTCTGAACCCTTTCAGCACCATGACTGGTTATTTGGGAAGCAGGCTGGGTGAGGTAAGGGGACAGAAGTTACTGGGAAGGGGAGCTGTGAGGTGAGGGAAGCAGGACAGACGCAGGTCTGCTGGGGGCCAGCAGCTTGGCCACAAGATCACCAAGAAATTGAGGCTTCACAGACCCTCTGGGGTCCTGTAAGACACAGAGCCACATCTTCACAGCACAGGTTTCACGACCATTTCTGCCCTCTCTTTGAGGACTTCTTACCTGGAGGCACCCCAAACCTCCATAACCATTTTCCTCCTTTCTGCTGCACGCACGCTGCTACCCAGGAGAGCATCAGCAGAGCTGGGGATGAAGGGCTGTGTGCATCGTTCCTTCACACGGAGAGCCCAAACAGCATAAATCTGACCAGGACTGCATGGGATTTTAACACCAACCAGCCCAGGAAGGTGAGGCAGCCTCCAAGGAGCAGTGAGCCTGAACATGGTTGTACCACGCCACTCAGCCCACAGGGTAGGAGCGCACCAGCCCCTAGGCAGGAGCAGCGCCGACTTTCGCAGCACCATCAGCTGCAGCAGTGGGCAAGACACACAGCTCCTGCCAAAACAGAGGTGCTGGCTTCACCTCAGGACCTATTCCTTCACTGATATTGCTTGAAACTCCTCTACCAGCATCGATGCACAATGAGACAGACAAGGGTGATGGCAGGTGAGCCTGAGCTGCTGGCACCAAAGCAGAGCTACGAGGCACCGCGGTCCTGCCGCAACGGCTGCTCAGGTCACGCCTGGGTAGCACACCAGCTCTGAAGGGGAAGGCAAAGGAAGGCAGCAGGACATGGAATAAGGCCTGGAAGCTCTGATTCTGGTGCAGCAGGGGCAGGATCGCTGCCGGGTTGGGGGCATTCAGGTGCTCAGCTCCTCACCACTTTACTCCCACACCCGGCTCCTCACCACGCTCCTCACCCAGGTGACGCTCACAAACACAAAGACAGCCCTGGAATACTTCCCCCGTGCAGACAAGGAGCTACTCCCATCACAGAAAGCCTGATTTCAGTGTGTGTGTGTGTGTGCATGAATGCACAAGGTAAGGACTATAAATAGAAGTACCCTATTTTCATGCACCCAGTCAGCAGGTACAGAACCGGCGTAAACAGTGATTCAGCAGCAGCCCGCGTGATGCACAGGGCTGGCCCTCGCTCTGCCTCCCTGCTTGCAGCCCTTCCCTCCCCAGCTTGCTCCTGCGCTTCAGCAGCTGCGATGCCAGCCCCACGGTGACACCCCGACCTCAGGACAGGACGATGTGGGGGTGCTGAGCCCCCTCCAGGGAACGCCGACATCTGCAGAGCATCTCCACGTACAGCGGTTATCGCAGCGCTGCGTCCATACATGACCCTAATTAAGTGTTTTGCTATGAAAATAGCTGCGTAATTCCCATTTCTGCTATTTTTTTCTTTCAGCTTGTGAGCCTCGTATCTACAAATCTTAGTCATCCATGCTGGGGAAAAAAAAAAAAAAAAGAGGCATGATGTATAATCACAGCGTATGCTTGCCATCCCTGGTGCAAAGCAGTGCTGCGACTCCACAAACACCATTGACAAATTGCACAGGACAACACCAAGGACATTTTTCAAGTCCTGTGAGATTTGCTACATAAACAGCTATGACCTTGTACACATGGTTTCAACAAAGAAGAGTTGTTATGTTTTTTTTTTTTTTTTTTTTTTTTTTTTTTTAACTGATTCACACCCCCAACTTTTTCATTAATGTTTCCTGAGCGGCAGACACATGACACGGAGAAAGACCAAAGAGCAGAAATACCAGCTTTCATTTACCTTACATTTTCTAAAACTGCAACTTCGCTTCACGAGCAGAGGGTGAGGAAACATTTCACAGCCTTCCCACCACTTGAGCTCTTTCATTCAACCTCCCAAAGTCAAAGGGAAGAGCAGCTTCCGAAGCACAAACCCACTCCGCACGAGCGATTCCTCCCTGCAGCTCTCCAAGTCTCGGGACCAATGCTCTCTTTTTGTTTTCAACAAGCTGTGCTCTGACTCCGGGCTCTGCCTCCCCAGGGCACGAGGGGCAGTGGGAAAACCTTCAGCCCCACTATTTAGTGATGCTCAGCTGCCTGTGGCCGTGCCCTGCTCAGCACAGCATCACTGCCCCATCCCAGCCCCTGGCTTACCCTACCTGTGGCACCCATGGGATGGGAACACTACAAGTGCACGACCTCCTTGGATTAAAATCAGGGGGTTATCACTGCGGCTGCAAGTCTCTGAGTCTTTTTTCTGTTTGAGGGGTGAGAGCCCTCAGCACAAACAGGTTCTCCACGGGGACAAGTGCTGCAAGCCTTTGAACACACGATAAACCCATCGGAAGGCTTTCCTGCACAACTCCGACTGGCCACCACGCAATTCCTAGCGAGTTTAATTGACTGGGAAGAATTGAAGCACCCAAAGGATTTCAACTTAATCTCAGACTGGATTGAAGTCCCCTCTAGCCTCACCTTGCCGCGCTCTGAAGTCTGAGTGATTTGCATTTGGACATCTAATTGCAGCGCGCGTTGCTGGCTGACAGGCCCTGATCTCAACACCCCGGCCGTGCCTCCCTTCCCCAAGCAAGTATTTATTGCAAGGTTCACCTTGGAGATAGGTCACGGCATTGCAATGAGAGTGATCGGAGCGGTGAAAAAATAAATAAAAGGAGATTCTGCCTAGGTAAAAAATAAAAAATAATCCAAAGGCACATCTGTCCTCCTGAGCCAGAGCAAGGAAAGATTACGACCATTATTATGACTATTAGTGTGAGGGTTACGCAGCAAATGAAACAATTGGTTAAAGGAGAAAAAAAAATCCCTCAGTGTCATCTTTCATCATTAAATTTTCATGGAAAAAACACCGCGATTTGCTTAGTCTGAACGTACACAAAATGTAAGGAGACCGTCTGACATCACCGAGGCACAACAGCACAAGACAAATGGAGATGATTTGCCACGCTACTGGAGCAGCTGTAACTCCCTCCCAGACCCGCAGTAATAAAACCAGAGGACACAGAAATAGCAAGCCATCTGCTTCTGGCTGGCCACTGAGTCTCAGCCGATGGGCTCTTGCTCTTCTCTGGCTCACACGAGTTTAAAGGGCCTTTCGGAGCAGGAGCCTCACTCTGCAGCCTCCGGGCGATGCAAAAGCAGGCAGGGTGCTCTGCAGGCTGGCTGGGAGCAGGGAGGGGTGTGTGGGACAGCTCAGGACCCTTGTTTGTCACCCCCAGGACACACACCGCACCCTCAAGTCAAGGGATCGGGCCACCAGGACCTGTCCTTTGCGCCTCGCTGCCACCTCCCCTCCCGCTGCCTTTCATCTCAGCCAGGGCTCGCGTAGCTGCAAAGTCCGTGCGAAGCCCCACGTGTGTAAATGAAACACCGGCTCCTTTTATCACCGAGTGTGTACAACTTGTCAGCATGAATTATGCAGGGCTATTAACTGCCTTCGCAATAAGCAGCGGCGGAGGCTGCTGGGAGGACAGACACAGGACAGACGGACACAGGAGGGGCAGCCCGTGGACGTTCAGTGCCTGAACCACGGCTCTGGGCCCAGTCCCGGTGCTCCTGGTGACCCCCACACCCTGCACTAACCAATTAACACGGCAGCTCATCAGCTCTCACCATCTCCCAGCCCTCGAAACCCTGCAGACACACCTAAGTGATGCAGAAGCTGTTGGGGCCCATGGTACAGCCAGCCCAGTACGTTCCCAGTTGCGTCCTCACCCATACTGGTGTCCAACTGGTGCCAAAAACTGCCAGCCAGGCACCTCGGGGGTGCTGGGCAGGGGCTGCAGCGAGGGTCTGCACCCATGCCGAGCTGCAGGCTGGTGACCCAAGGCTGGCATCACTCTTAATAGATGTGCTGGACATGAAGTACCTACAGGCTGCAAGAGCTTGGGATACAATCCCATATGAAATATTAATCTCTGCAGTCAATATGAATGCTATTAGGATGGAGTGGCTGGGCTGAACGCAGCTAGGAAGCGTTTAGGAGCAAAACAGGTGCCTAGCGGGGAGGCACAGACTGGTATTAAGGCCGGTTTCATTTCTTGTGTATATCAGGGACTTGGGAGAGCAAACATCAAACACCCTGATCACATTTACCGATGATTCAGAGCTGTGTGGGCTCCTCGATACACAAGAGGAGGGCAATAAAGTCCCGGACAACTGTGAGCAAGCAGGCACCTCGGGGGATAATTAAATTAATTCAAGCTATGGAAATGCCACACAACGAGGCTGAAACATAAAGCAAATAACATTGGTGAGGACTTTGCACTCGCAGACCACACCAGACAAAGCCAGGCACTGCCTGCTCCCCGTTACACAAAGCGTGCCCCGTGCTGCACAAGCACAAAGCCCCCCCTGCCGTGGCCTTTTGGGGGAGAAACATCAGGGACAACCCACAGCATCCCGGGGAGGCTGGTGAGGGTTTGTGCCGTGCACGGGGCCCCTACCAGGAGACAGCCCCAACAGAGCATCTGGAGCAGCAGCACGAGAAAGGACACGGGGGAACAAGGGAGAAGTGGCAGAGCTGCACGAGGCCCCGGAGGCGAGGAGAAGATGCTCGATGTGATGAGGTTGAGGAAGGGAGCCAAAGGAGGAATAAATAGAGCTAATGAGAAAACGAGGCACGAGCATGCAGGAACCTTTCACACGCTGCTCCACAGCAATAAAAAGGCAATTAGAGTTCCGAGATGCGGGGAGGGTAATTACACGCACTAAAAATAGGTGGTGGGAAGACTGTCCCACTCAGCGGGGCCTGATTCACATTTGGGGTGACTTCTGCACAGACAGGAATATTCTGGTGTGAGACACGCTGAGAGAGGAGAGTTTACAGGGAAATGTGATTACAGAAGGAATTTCTATCACACATCTCTGCGTGAAACAAGCACCGAGTGCGAGCTTTGCAACGGGGGCTCCAGAGGTCTGAGCCTGAGGAACTCCAAATAAAAGTTCAGCAGCAGAGATGCAAAACAACCTTAGGAAAGACCATCCATTTTACGCCAGCCAGCGACCTGCAAGCCTCCAGAGTCTGGGCAGCAGCTGTCACTGATGCATGGAGAGAGAAATGTCCTGAGCACGCTGCCCTCCAGCACCCGAGGAGAGCTGGGCTGGAGCAAAGGCACCGAAGTGCCCAGCCTGCCCCACGTGCAGTGTGGGGTGCTGGGGAAGAGGGAGCACCCCACGAGAGCCCCACTGAAGGCAGCAGCAGCCTCCTTGCAGCATTGTGAACAACACCTCTGAGAGCAGAAGGCAGCACTGAAGGCCAGGGAAGGTGCCAACGCACAGACACTGTGCCGGGAAGAAGCCTGGCCCATGTAAACCAGGAGTGCACGATCGATCTGGGTGTTTGTAGGACAGCAGCTCAGCCTGGGAGAGGTGTGTAATCCTCCCCTTTTCTCTCTGGAGACAGCTGGAGGCCAGAAGAGGACAACTGAGGAGCACAAGGCACAGCTGTGACCCCAGGTGACTTCACAGCCCCTCTGACATCCCAGGCCACCTCCACCGTTCCCAGACCTGAGCACCCAGGACTAAAGCCCACCCCGTGGCGGGGAGGGGGCAGGCTGGCTGCCACGTCCCAGCCCTCCCCAGCTCCCCTCTCCTTCCCGCAGAGCTCAGGCATCGATTCCCACCCAGGAGCCTCACGAACACCAAGTCTCCGCAGCCCGAACTCCAGCTAGGTCTTGGCTCAGCACCAAACCGAGCCCTTGCGCCTCTGCCAGCTGCACGTCCCCAGATAACAGCAGCAGATGGCCCCTGCCCGGGGGTCCTGCTGGCAGAGGGTGGGTGGGCTGCGGTGCTGGGGGCTCGGCGCTGCCTTTTGTGGCACGGAGCAGGCGCCGCCGGCGGGTCACGCAGCCCGGCCCGTGGCTGGAGCAGCGCTCGCTGTGTCCTTCCTTCATCCTTGCATCGTCACCGTGCAGGTAGCGAGGCAGCTGGCTCCTGCTGCGTCACCCCATTAGCTTCCTTCCGAGGCAGTGATGAGTCTGTAATCTCTGATTACAAGGGTGGGAGCAGTCAGCTAAGATGGAAGGTAAAGCTCGAGGTCTAGACGATAAATGCGAGCTCCACGCTCGCAATGCACAAACCATTTGTGCCCTCTTGGTACCAGGAAAGGACATTTAGCATCTTGGGGAAATTTCTCTTTTGCTCCGTTTTCACCACGTGATGCCCGCGTCACCTCCCAGCGCCTAAACCCTCTGGTACCCAGGTGCAAGAGCAGCAAACCTGCTGCCTGCTCACCTCTCCATAGCACAGAGGCAACCAAAACGCCTTTGGCCAGCTGGTGGGACCGTGCCTGGCCACTTGCACTATGGAAAATTCCCTGGGGAAGGGAGATTCCTACAGGAGCCAGCATGCCTTGTACACCTAGTTGATTGCAAATCAAATCAACATCTGCACTTACTACCAGCTTACAGATCTGTGGGCTCCCAGTGCCATCCTCTCCAGCCCAGTGCGCACTCGGGATCGAATTCTGAAGCTACAGCAGCTCACAAGGCAGCAGTACAGACAGCCAGGGACTGGGTGCATTTCAATAAGCCATTTCTTAACTAATAGCTTTGCAGGCTGCTTCTTTACTGCCAAGAATTTAACCAAGTTCTGCCCCAAGATCCTCTCCCAGGCAGAAGGAAAACAGCCAGGGATGGGCTTGCAGGGATGGGGTCGCTCTGTTCCATGCCTGCTCAGGACCAGATCCAAGTCAGACCCAGCAACAGGTGATGCCTGCCCTAAATCATCGAGTAAATCCCACATGGAAAGGGAGTGGAGGTGGAAACAGGAATCTAACTACTGCAGGCTGCAGTACCATAAGATAAACGCTGCAAAAAATAAAAAAGCAACACCCTTTGGACTCAGAAAATAACCCCCAAATGTGACTGAATCCAGGTTTTATTCAATTTCCTCACCAGACGCCAACATCTGTGCGTGCCAGCCCAATTACACAGCTCAGGTGCAGTCTGTAACGATGGGTAATGACTGCCTGAGCTGATGCCCTCTTGCAGGGGTCCCTGTATTCATCACACTCCTCAAGTCCAGGCTCTCACCCTTACTCTGAGCTGGGCAGGTTTTGAAGGATGATGCCTGAACGCTGCGCAGCTTACCCCAAGCTGAATAAACATTTACACGACATTTTGACTCAGGTGTTTAAATTCTAGAAAAGGTCTAACAGTTTATCAGCCTGAATCACAGGCAAATAATGCAAAAATATTGTCACTAAAAGCACCTTTTCAAACAACGAGTGCACACACATCAAGCCCACAGACTGTGCTTGGACACAAAGGGCTTTAAGAATTATGTCCCCCCAGTCCAGAAGAAAAGGCAGTCAGAGCAGCCTGAGCATCCCATCCCCACAAACAGCTGTATTGATTATCACACTGTATTGATCAGACTTGGCATATTAATCACGTTTACATAATTAAGTGGGATGTTTGCCTTGTACCCCCCCCGGACTAACGCACCGGCAGGAGCTAGCAGGGCTTTGTGTGCATTGCATGTACCAGCGTGGCAATGGCTGGGTTCCTACAGCTACACCGCACTGCAAAACAAATTAAATACTTCTTCAGCTAACAAAAAATTACCCAGGGGAATGACTTGCTGACCGCTTCCCGCTTAGGTGAACTGCGAGCCAGTGACTCATAACTCATCAGGAGGAATTAGGAGTTGTGCACAAGGCAAAGTGCTTCGGGGAGAGCGTCTAGACTACGCAAAGCAGGGCCATAAATTATACTTTTTGCAAGCGACGGGCTTTAGCAGAGGTTGCATCTGCATGATCTGATGAGTCTTCCCCACTGCTAGTTCACAGCATCTCTGGCCTGAGAGGTGCCACCCACAGTAACTGAATCATTGGTCCAGATCAGGAGCTGCAAAGTTTTACAACAAGGACCGAGCTTACAGCCTATTTAATTACCTGCTTCCCGATTCAATAAGCTGCAAGTATATAAATAGCCCAGCTATGACAAATATTTAATATCTGCTGGAATTAAATTAAGATAAGGCACTGGCAAAATAAACGATAAGTGTTTTAACTGAAAATAACCATTTTCTGGGGATTCCAGACAACTCACTGAACACGGCGGTCATGTTCTGTCCTCTGTGCTGTAGCTCGGACAAGCCATACCTCCTTCCCCAGGGAAAAAGCTCCCTGGGCAGCAGCGAAAGGCTTGTTCTCACCGCAGGACCAGCACGGATCTGCCCTGGGACCGACCCTCCCCGAGCCCAGCCGCTCACCCAGCTCTCACCGCTGGTGGCCGTGGCCACACTGAGCCAGCTGGGGACAGCCCCAGGGAGGTTTCTGTGGGCACAGAGCGGATTGTGACCTTGCTGCACCGTGGTGAGCCCTCCTGCAGCTACCGAGCTGCACGTGGGGTCCAGCTCGTGCTTGAGACTCACGTCTCCTCCTTCAGCAGCACCGGAGAGCAGCCAAGGAATAGAAGAAAAACGAGCCCATCGCCTGCTTTCCTCTCCTGGCCTGAGGAGCTGAGAAACACACAGCCCCGAGGGCTTCTTGGGGCCAGGAGAGCAGAATTTGCCCATAATATCACGGGTCCTCCAACAAGTCCCAACACCACCTGAGCCACAGTCAGTCCCAGAAGAACATGCCAGTGGTTTTAAGAGAGAACTTGTGGAAATATAGTTTGAAAGTAGCAGCTCAGCCCTGGGTAGTGAAGAAATACGGGATTATTTGGAAGGCTGTTATTTTTACTACGTTCCGAACTGCTGTAGCACCTGCACCCCTGCCAAAATGGCAGAAACATTGTATTTCAGGATGCTTTGTAACTGATTTAACAGAGTTTCTGATCCCGCACACCTGCTCTGCATTAAGCATGGTGCTTAAATCAATCACCATTCAGCAAAGCACAGGCTTAAGCCCTTTGCTGAATTTGACCAGAGAATTTTGCTAATGCACCCGACGTCACCCCGCAGGCTTACACAAGGGCCCAAATCCCAAGCTGCTTCTCCCAGGGCTGGCTCCAGCAACCCGCAGCGAAGCTGGACTTTTCCCTCCTGGTCACCCTCCCTCCTTCCATGGGGCAGAAAGTGGTGCTGGAAAAGCAAGGGCAACCACAGCTAGCGTGCTCTCCAGGTTTCATCACCTACCCAGTCTTCCACACCACCCCTTCCCAAGACACGTGCTCACAGGGACGCTGACATCCTGGAGCCAATCTCCCAGGTGATGCCACCTGGAAGGCACGGACACCCACCCCTGGGGGGCACCTCACAGCCCTCCTGCCCCAGCAGCATCCAGCACAGCCTGTGCCTGCCTGCCAGCAGGGCCTTCCTGGCAAAAATAGGCTTTCCTGCCCGCTGCCAAACCCTCCATGCTGGGGTACTTCTTTGCCGATCTCCCTGCTTTCGCCCAGCCTCAGGGACTGGCATCTTGCAGACCACTGTCTGCCTGCCAAGCGTGCTCGGAATTCGTAAGTGGCTTAAAAAAGAAATCTAGGAGGGAAGTAAGACAGCAGAGGCAGGTATCTAACAAGCCTTCTTCCTCAGGAAGCGAGGTGAGTGAGCTGTAAATACCAAAACGTACAGGTAGACATCACAGATGTGCAGTTACTGAAGTGAAGCCTTTCCACCCAAACACCACGGTAAATCTGTAGCAGAGGTGTAAGCTTGAACATGTGCTGATCTAAAGAACACTTTTTTACAGCATTTCTGAAATTTCTGGCGTGTCAGGATCAGGAAAAATACCAGCCCCGAGCAGCAAGAGCTTGAATTGTTCTTGGAATTTGAAACAGAGTTCGACACGACTGTGCAGTGCTATCGCGCCCATGTGCAGCACCCCCAGCTAAGCTGCCCATTCGCACATTTCCACTCTTCCCTTCACTCTCACATATGTTAAAACTTATCAGATGGCACGCAATTATCTCTCTGCTGTGCCCCTACCCCAAGTGCACACCTTGCTTCATCCCAAGGCGCTGATGAGCGCGGGGGAACAGCAGGCTGCCTGCTCCAGCCACTGCGCATCGCGCAGCACCTGCGGCACAACCCAGCGCCCTCGTCTCCATCGCTGAGGCAATCGCAGAGAATTAAACGAGGATGCAGAAGCAGACTTGGCAGGGTGTGCTTCTCAGGCCTCAAATTCCTTCCGTCAGGTTTATCACCCCCCCTGTCAGGGGGAAACTGAGGCAACAGCTCCCACCGGGGCACGGCCAAAGCTCTGCTGTCACACATGTTCTCTCCGAGAACCAAAACCTATTTGCTCCACCCTGATGAGTCTTGAAGCATCTGGTGTTTTCATCACCACGGAAAACACATCAATTCATGGAGTTCCTATAAAGATTATTAAATCCAGCAGAGCCTTGGTGACAATATCTCCATGCCCATGAGGACGCAAAACCCAGAGGCACTGCACTTGAGTCTCCCACACGCCAGGAAAGAAAGGGTGGGCTTTCCCACGGTGATCCAGGAGGAAAGCAGTGATCACGTGCAGTCCAACAACATGCTCTGGCAGGGCTTTAATTGACTTTAACAGGAGCTTAGGCTGAGGGAAACGGGCAAGGATTTACTCCCAGGAACCTCTGTGACAACTGAGCATGGGAATATACAGATGAAGAAAACCCAGAGTGAATTCACCTTTAAAAGGGTGAATTCAATTTGACACGTTGTCAGGTTACATTTAGCTTTCCCAATTCCATTTCACTGCTAACTTTGTGGGGAGACGCTAACCCCCGAGAGACACCTATTTTAGCTGTTTGTATAAACAAGCCAGGCATATTTCCCAACATTACTCATTTCACACAGAAGGGATTATTTTCTCCCCAGGTCCTGTGCAACTTCCCCATTCCCTCGAGTGCTGCTGCCAGTTTATCATTGTTCTCTTTACTCCTCGTTTCTTTGTTTCACCTGCAGTTTGCTGCCTCCTTTTCTTGTCCTCCCCCTGTCTCATCACGGGGCAGTACCTGGATTTCACGGGCCATAAATCGCCCTTCTTCCCAGCCACCCATCTCCAGACCATGCAGATGCTGCCTGTGCCCTTGGAAAAACTCCCTTCTGTTCTGTTTGTTTGCTTGAATTCCTTCAAAACAAGGAATTATGTAAATTCCCTTAGCTTTTCCTAACACGAGTAAGTTTCAGAGGGAACAAAAGCCAAGATGACTTTGAAAATCCACCGTCTGATGAAAAGGTTTGTAGGTGAACAATGTATAAAAAGCAACTCTCCAAAGCCTCAGCCACGAACTTCACTCTCACAAAAGCAGACTGTTCATCCTTCCAGCTACAGCAGATTGTCCTACATTGCCTTTAAACTGCGCGCAGAATTGATGCACTTTCCTACCTCCGTATGTTGCAATGACTAATAATAGTCCCGTGGTGTAGCAGAACTGAATGAACGCCGTTTGCAGCAGTACATCCAGGAGCCTTCCTGGCTTATAAAGGTCATTTGTGAACAAAGAACGGTACCGAGGCTAAAATCGCCATCTGTGAAACTCAACTAAAACCAGGGGAAAACAGCAGCCGGCCATCCCAGAGAGCCACGTCCCACCACGGACCTACCCTGAGTGCCACAGGGAGCGAGTTGGCTGCATTTGGCTGACGTGTGCCTACGTCCCTGTGCTGGAGGGACTGGATTTCTGCTCCGGGCCACCAGCTCGTGCCTTGGCAGAGGGCAGGCAGCCTGGTGCTGGACCCAGCATCACCGCAGCACCCTGGCGAGGTGCTGCTCCCCTGCCCGTGTCTGGAGCAGCTCGTGCCGTGCCCTGGTGATGCATTTGGGAGGAAGAGTGAGGAGCGTGTCAGCCGCTTCGTGGCAAAGCACCTCTACCACGTTCTGCAGGGGAACTGGGGGGAGCTTGCCGCGTGCTAACATTTGGGAGAAGTTGGAAGGAGGCTCGGCAACTCCCTAAGCCAGCACCGGCACTCCCGGCGAAGCGAACTTTGCAGCGAGCGTGAAGTTGCAAACTCCCTGAGCATGAGGACAGAGCGCACGCCTGCTGCTTCCCAGCAGCACAACCCAAACAGCCAAAATCCCAAACTTCCCCAATGCTGACCTTGCATAACTGGACGCGACGATGCCCCACGCCAGCCCCGGCTCCTCCTGGGCGGCAGCACGGCAAAGAGCGAGGCCGTGCACAGGGCTGGGGCCGCTGCTGCAACCCCTGCGGTGCGGGGCCAAGGTGCCCTGAGCCCTGGTTGCCCTTGGGGTGCCCGGCGAGCGGCAACCGAGCAGGAGGAGAGGCTGGGGAGTGGGTGGGCGAGTGTGCGAGCAAGAGGGCAGCGCGGGGAGATGGCAGGGGAGCAGGAGGGCAGGTTGGCGGGGTGCTGGATGGGGATGGGGCAGTGAGGACAGACACGGGGACAGCAGGGGAAGGTGAGGGGGTGGCGGCGGTACCTTCTGCTGCCGGCGGGCCATGTCGGTGGGCTGCTTGGCGTTGAAGGGGTAGGCGATGCAGCGCATGACGAAGACGTAGAGCTGCAGCTTCCTCTTCCTCTCCTCCTCCTCGCGCTGCAGCCGCTCCAGCTCGTCCTTCTCCTTCTCGCTGGCCACCGAGGGGCTGGGGCTGGCGGGCCGAGCCGCGCCGCCAGCTCGCCCGCCCGGCTGCAGCCCACCGCTGCCGCTGCTTCCTCCACCTCCTCCTCCTCCACCACCACCTCCACCACCACCACCTCCTCCTCCTCCACCTCCACCACCTCCTCCACCACCACCACCACCTCCTCCTCCTCCGGGGCCAGGGCCCTCTCCGGGGCGGCTGGGGGAGAGCCGGGCGGCGGCGGCGGGCGCCAGCGCCTCCTTGCCGCTCTCCTCCTCCACCAGCTCCTCCGACTCCTCCTCGCTGGAAGACGGGTCCAGCATCGCGGCGGCCGGGCCGGGGCTGAGCCGCGCTGCCGGGGCTGCCGGGGCTGGGCTGGGCTCGGCTCCGCTCGGCTCTGCCCGGCTCCGCTCGCCGCCGCCGCCGCGCCCGCGCCCGCGCGCGCGCCCCCGCGCCGCGCGGCCCCGCCCTCGCCCCGCCCCGCGCGGCCCCGCCCAACGCGCGCGCCCCCGGCCGGGCGCTGGCCGCGGTGCTGCACGGCGGGAAAGCGGGCGCGCCCCCGGCCCCGCTGCGCATGCCCGCTGGGGGCCGCCGCCGCCGCCATGGCGGGCGCCTCAGGAGGGTTGGGAAGGGACATGGGGAAGGGGGGGGGTTGTGTCCACACAGCGCTGTCCCCGAGCACCCCCCGGCGCCGCTGAAAACCTGAATGTTGCTAATAAATATTTCACCTCAGTCACTAAGGAGTGACTCTAATGTGTTCTGTGTGCTGATTTTGGGGTATTTCCAGGTCGGATTGGGGCTTCGTTCCTGTGTACGTGGTGTATTTGCGGTGGGTGGGTGGCTGTTTGCAAGGTTTCTTTCTGCTTCATTGGTAGAAGTGCTGTAAACGTCAAAATACCATCGCCTGTTCGGTGTGTTGACAAACCTTTTTATTTTCATTTTTTTCCATTTTTCAGAGGGGATGAGTGCCGATTCCTGGCGGTGGGGCACAAGGCAAGGGTTGGGTGCTGCCAGAGGCCACCTTTTGGGATTTTCACATCATCTGGGCTCTCATGGCACCCTGATGACAAGCCTGGCATCACAAAAGAGTCCAGAAAAACTTCCACAGTTCTTTTAGGGCCCCGTGCTCCCAAAAGAGGCTAACGCAACGATGGCAGCCACAGCGATGATGGGAACCTCTCAAGGATCTCCTCAGCAAAGTTCCCTCTCCCCCTCTCTTTTTAAAATTATGCTGTTTTTACATTATTCATCGAAAAACCTCATTGCCCTGAGTCCACTTGTGCCAGCTGTGAAGGCAGAAAAAATAGAATAAATTACACCAGCGTCTATAATGGTATTATCTATACATAATCCCCCAAGAAGCCTTTGGGATTTTCTGGAAATAAATGCTGTTTATCGTATTGGAGAATGGAGAAATTTCTTTCTTTCTCTCTCCCGTAGATGTTTGAAAGCTACATCTCTCTGTCCTCCCCGTCCCAGACGTGACAGCAATAAAACTCTCTGCGATGATCAGAAGAAAATTGAGCCATGTTTTTATGAAAGGTTTTCTTTCAGCAGTGATTGCTCCGAACTGGTTCAGTGGTTGGAAGTGCTACAGATAAGCCTGCAGAGGTGAATTCGCTGGGAAAGAAAATAAATAATTAAAAAAAAGCAGCTGGGGATGACAGAAGCAACTTTTGCTGGTAGGAACATCACAGACATTGCGTGTCTATCTATAGAGACAGATTGACTTCTCTGACAGATTGTCAGAAAAGATTTCTTAAATTAATTGATGCAAAATAGATACACACAATCACCAAAAAAAAAAAAAAAAAAAAAAAAAAGTGTTCTTCTTTAGGAGCTTTCAGAAATATATTTATCCTTCAGTGGGTGAGATTCTGGAGAATTTTGAGCTTGGATGTGCTTGACAGGGCCTGACTAGACGTTCAGGCAAGGATTAAGTGAGTTCATCGGGAAGCGCTGCTGGTCCGGAGGAGCAGGGACACCTCCTCCTCAGAGCGAGATGCCTTCTCCCTCCTGATATCACACAGCCACCTTTTCCTGGTTGTTATGTCTGAACATACAGCTACAACATCCATGATTTTTCTTGAATAAAGAAAAGAACAGTCAGAAACTCTCAGGCCTGTTGCTTTCTGTTTCCAGATGCACACTTTAAGAAACGTTAAAAACACAAACGTCATGCAAATCCTGAATTTTTCATCAAGAAACAAGGCACAAAAGATGGCTGGGTGAGCCAGCCCAGCAGCCTCACAGCAGCATGAGTGCCCTGCATGACGTGGGAAGGGAGGCAGCACGGGTGGAGCCGTGCAAATTGTGTGTGTGCACCTTCCAGCGGTAATATTTCATCGTGGGTAATTGTGCAATCACCTATAATGAGTGGGTAAATGTAGACAAATGGAAGCATTAGCTAAGTCATTTTTGATATCATATCGGTGTGCATTTCTGTTTGCCCGGGATACTGTTTGGGTTAAAAGGATGCAAAATGCTGGGTGGTTCCTTTTCAAGGTGCAACAGAGCTGCAAAACCCACGGCCCTTTCTGGCTTAGCGCTTTGGAGCAGCCTCCAGGAGGCTTCAAGATGTGCCCCCACCTATTTGTTTCTAGCATCATGAATTAATTGCTTCTTCTAAAACACTTTCCAGAATAATTACCTAATGAGTTCCAAAGTATCTGCATTTCCAACTCACTTGTTCCAGTAAGAGGAAAGGCACGCTGTGTGGGATTACTTGACCTCTGTGCCTGCTTGTATGGCAAAAAAGGAGCAGCACATGCCCATGTGCTTAGGAGCACTTGCACCATCCCTCTCACCTCTCCCAGCTGGACACAGCGAGACAGAGATCTCAGGTGGCCTCTGATGTTGGAAGCAGCACAGGTTGAAGAATATTCAAAGTATTTCCTGAAATGTTTCAAATTTATTTCCATTTCGCACAGTGTCAAATGGAAGAGCCTGCTGCTATTAGAAGAAATCGCTGCCGTAATATTCGTATCCCTCTCCATTATTGCCATTAGACAGGGGAAATCAGTGTAAGTAATGATTTGTGGAAATGACTCTAAAGAAAAGCAGAGCTGAAGCTGAGGCCACAGCTTTGGAAACAAAGTGCCCGTGCACGAGGCACCGGAGCAGCGCTGCCTCTGCAAGCAGGCTGGCAGGACCGAATGGTGTGGAAGAAACCCTCAGAAAGAGTAAACTCCATTTATAGCAGCCGTTTGGGAGAGCTTAACTGAATAGCTCCCACAGGGAGGCTCACATTTGCATGAAAAACAAACAAACCCGCGCTCCTTTTATTAATCCTGGTTAAAGGCCTCAACTGGAATATTTACGGCAGCTGGGAGCAGTTAATGCCTTTGTAAAACCTGCATGTGGCAGTGGCAGTGAGTCGTGGAGATGGCCTGGAAGGGAAAAGAGAGGAAAGCGAATGTGCTGTTTAGCCTCACCTGAGCTCTCTCTTGGCCACGTGAAGTCCCTCACACTGCACATTGCTGTGGGATTGGGAAAGTCCTGGGGGTGCTCGCCACTTCTCCCAGCCCAGCCACCTAATGCACCCCCCACCCCTGCCCTTAGCCTGGCTCTGGTTTTGGTTAAACCCAGAGGAAGCTTTGCCCTATGCCGGCAGTTTGCTGGCAGCTGATCTGAAAATGCTGGAGCGTGCACAGTGTCCTCAGCTGGGATTCACCCTTGTCTGGAGACGAGCTGGGGGAGCTGCCCTGCAGGCGGAGCAGCTCCTGATTTCGGGTGGTGGAGACATGGGCACGGTGCTGCCCGGTGCCAGCCGCCGAGCAATCAGCCGTTGCCTGCTGGCTGCTGCTCCCGGCACGTCGAGAAGTCAAACATCTGCGAGCATTTGTTCTTCTGGCTGCTACCACAACCCCGGACCTTTGGCACCGTGCCGCCGAAATGTGAAATAAATGTTTGCTCAGCTGTACCTCTCATCTTGGAACTGCAACTTTGCAAAACAAGTCTGGATTTTGTACAGTAGCAGGCGACACGGGAAGGCAAACAAAGAGCCAAAACAGGTGGCAAAGAATCCGCTTAAATCCAGAAAGATCTTCCAGTTTGTACAAAGGAGAAATTTCAGCAGCAACTGAAAGAGGGGCTGCTGAGGGCCAGCCATGCTTCTGCTGTGCAACAAGTAGTAAATGATGCCTCCTCCCTGGGAGTCACTGTCATCTCCCTGGACACACGTGGCGAGGAACTGGACGGTTTGCACCTTGCAGGCTGTCCTGGTTTCAGATAGATTAAAGAGCAGGTGTCACGGTGCTGAATAACGGGCAGGTTCGAGCAGCGCGCCCGTGCTTTTAGGCATAAGCAGAGCCTGCTCTGTGACTGCAGAGTGCCGCTGTGAAACGGCGCTGCTCAGCAATAACCCCAATTTACCGAAGGGAAATAGAGATCCTGGTGTGTCCGAGGCTCCATGCAACGTTTCACGGTCTCCTAAAATAGAGCAGCAAACAATCCCCGTTTCTTGGTAACACCGGGATATAGATCGCTGCGTCTTCCGAGCAGAAGGGCTTAAAGCCCTCCCCGCCCATCCACGCGCGCTCAGCTAATATTTGCACTGGGCTGCTGGCTGCCTCAGCAGCACGCGGGGAGCGGGGAGGGCTGCTGGCCTTGCTCAACCCCTCAGCAACGTGGTGGGGGACGTGGGACGGGGAAGGTGGCAGAGGAGACCCAGAGACCCAGCGGCAGCAGTGGCACCCCCGGCTCTTGCACCGGCCACAGCTGCGGCTCAGCGTTTCTCCCGCTGCTGCGTTTGCTCAGCTGCCTCCCTGCACAGATAGTTACAGCCAAGGGCTTGCTGATTTACAGCTCAGGCAATAAATGTTGCTTCCTTCAGCAAGCTGCCGTCTCAAAGGTCGGCCTCTGGTCTCCTTCCCGGTGTGCCCATGTGGCCAGCAGGGGAGCAGGGCAGTGACACCTCCTTCACCGCAGCCAGCCTGCCAGCCCCCTGCGCTGGAGGGGGACCTCGGGGACAGAGCTCGTGGCTCTAGGTGGCCAGGGAACAGCCACTACAAGCCACCTGCCCCCAATTTCTGGTCTAGCTGATGCCAAACGCCGCCAATATGCTGCAACACGCCTGCAGCCCGAAAGCACTTGAGTGACATCATAAATCTCCCTTGCAAAGCCTCTGGCTGTGAGGCCGGGCAGCAGCACGGCTTGGCAATGCTATTTCCTATGATAAGGAGGCAGAGGAGGTTATCTGCAGCCTGCTCTGCCGGGGAGGGGAGGTGGCGTGCCCCGCGCTGCACGCTGCCAGAAATCTGGGGCTTGCAATGAGGTCACCTCCTAATCTATTTCTGGGTAGCGTGTTGGAAGATGCTTTGGGAAAGCATGTCAGTCTCTCCAAAATGCCTGCTGAACTGCTGTTTTCCCTTGCCTCTCCCCACTGAGACCTCCCCCTTGGTGGGTGCTGCGTGCTGCTCTCTAGCCCCGAGGAGCATCTGCAAGGACATGAGAGCTCCCGCAGCAGGCAGAGGCAGAAGCAGCTGCATGTGCCGAGGTAGGAGTGCTTGTTCCACCGTGGGACTGCGTTTGGAGGCGCCGTGGCTGCTGCTGTGCGGGTGCTGGTGGCTGCTCCCCGGAGGCAGCGATGCTGCTGCCCCGTCCTGTGCCTTCCGCTGGCCTGCAGGAAGGGGCAGCCAGGGCAGCAAGAACATCCTCACATGAGGAATAAAAAAGATGATGGTTTTCATTCCTCCTGTGCCTGAAGGCTCGCAAAGATCCGCCCGCTGGGTTTCTACCAGGCACCGGGTTTTGCTCCGAGGTGCTGGGAGAGCAAACAGTGCAGGGAGAGAGGGGATGGAGCGTGAGGAGAGGCACGTCAGGGCTGAGGAGAAGAGGTTCTCTGATAGCACGAGGCACGAGGTAGGGAAGTTTGGCCACTGCACAGTGGGAAATGTGCTGCATGCCCTGGCCCCCTGCCCCAGTGCTGCCCCGCCGGGATGCAGTGGATGCAAGGTGCTTAGCCCTGGCACTGGCTCGGGTCTTTGCAGCCTCTTCATAGGGTTTGTTACAGCAGGTGTTACAATAAATAACACCAAATTAGCCTCAGCCAGCAGGCTCTGAGCGAGGGCAGACCCGCTGTCTGCGGCCACTCGGCAAAATCCACAAGCGAGCCGTTCATCTCCGCTCCCTGGCCAGACTGGCAGCATCACGTCCGTGGTGGGTTCGGCACCGAAATCCTTTCCAAACACCAGCGAGAGGATCGTAGCAATATTTTGCTGCCCAATCAGCGCTGGCTCCCAGCTTTCCAGTCGGCTATAATTAAAAACGACCGAGTCTTATTGCAGGAGGAGGAACAAGGAGCTCTATTAAATGCACCCTACTCTGCTAGCCCAGAGCCTGGAAATAATTGCAGCTGAGCTATTCCAGCACGCACAGGGCTCCTACAAAACCCGGCGTGGATCGCTGCTGCCATGCAGTGCCTGACTGCGATCCCCAGGGTCGCTGCAAGGTGTGTTTTTTAACTATTTTTTAACTTTCTCAGGGTAGTTTTTCCACCGCTCCTCGCATTTCAGGAAAGCACCTGGAGAAGGTGGTAATTGATCTGGAGCAATTATGCTCCAGCTGAGTGATTGCTTCTCTGAACGTCCATCCTCCCACTGCTGGGGAAATAACTTGTAATTTCTGCTAGGCTTTGAAGTGCCCTTATTCTGGAAAGGCTGATTTTACTGGTCTGCAACGGATCACTAAAAACTTCCCGCTAGTACTTTCCCGCTCCCCCAGTAATTACAAACCTTTGAATTTCCCTTTGCACAAGCCACTTCCTCGGGTTTACAGACCTGACGAGATGGGGTTCCTCTGGGGACACGGATCTCGCCTCTTATTAAACAGCACACTCGTAATGAATGCCTCAGAGCCGCCAGTTTTAAATAAACGCATTACCACTTCGGCAAAATCTACGTGAATTAATATGTAATATCAGTAAGTAGGGCGTTCGGGCGGTATTTTAGGCCCACAATAAATATTTAATGATTTTCTGCTCCAAACTTAGTGTGAAAGTGATGTAAATGTGTGGCACGCTCCCTGCTTACACATCAACAACCAGATACAAACGCCAGCCGGCTGCTCGCGCGCGGCACGGAGACACCGCTGGTGCATGGCCATGGCTCACAGCACTCGGAAATTTCTCTGCTGTTCCTTCAGCAAGGGCTCAGGCGGGCAAGCAGACTCGGTGCTGTTCATAAGGACTTTGATGTTGCCATCAGGCAGGGCGCGAGTAACATCCAGCCCCTTCATGCCCCATCCAGGAGCTCGGCTGGGGCTGGCTGGAGCCAAGGAGATTGTAGAGGGGAGTTCTTCCAGCTGTGAGTTCACACACCTTGGGAGGGGGCTGTTTCGCCTCTCCTCTGCTTATTTTGGGAGTGCTGGTCCCACAAATACACACTGAGAGGAGAGCACGTGGGTCGCCTCTGGAGCCACTTAGCAATTGCTCACTTTGGCTGAGTTTCCCTGCAGGACTTCCCCGGTGACATCTCCAGGAGATCATTTTTTGGTTATTCACATGTGGACAGCTCGCCTTGGAGGAGCCCTCCCTCTGTCCTGCAGGCCCCGCAGCCCCTGCTCAGACCTCCAGCCTGCACATTTCCACGACAAGTCCCAGCCACGGGCAGGTTTTTAGGGATGAGCTCAGAAAGGCAGCGCTGGGGAATGTCAGTCTGAGCAAGCCCTCGGCAGTGGTGGCACTGGTAGGGGCTGCTGTGTGCGGGGGCCCTGGGGCGATGTTGGAAATTCAGTGTCGAGCCATATTGGACTTTTTCCTCTCCGTTTGCTGCAGGCAGACAGCTGTGATGGGGGCTGCCACCTCCAGAGCAGCATCTCCTAAAGCCCAGCTCTCTCTTGACACCTCACCCACCCCACTGAGGGCTCTGGCTTCCCAGACAGGGAAAATGAAAAAGCTCTGTCTGATTAAATATCCCTTTGCAGCCCCCCGCCCTGAGCTGGGGGTGTGCTCACTGGGATGGGAAGCCGCTGATCCAGGCTCGTGGGGAGACACAGCCCAAGGCAGAGCCCTGGTGACACTGCAGACTGATAGCTGCTGAAGTTGGCACGGAGAAAGTGGATCCTGTGAGCAACGAGGTGCAGGGCTTCACAGCCTGCGTGCTGGCTGTGCTTGCTCTGCACATTTTACAGGCTGCTAAAACACATGCTAGATGATTTTGTCTCTTAAGAGCACATTAATAGGGGGAAATATTTCACTTTATGCCATGAAAATCTTCTTTAAGAGTTTGATTCCACTTTGATTCTCTAATTTGCTGACAGAAAGGGTGCTGAGCTGCATGGATTTCAGCCTTCTGAGTAATTTGACATCCCCGTACATGATATCACACAGCAGCAGCAACAGGACTGCGAGTTCTGATCTAAGTTTTTTAAGCATTGACTTGGATCTCTTCCAAGTGTTTGTGCAGTGTTGGCACTTCCCATTACTTCCCAGATATTCTTGTTGTGAGCAGTACCTTCCAGGTTAGATGCAAAATTCTCTCTTTGGTAAGAAATGTGATGCTAAGCTGATGCCAAGCACTGTGTATACACATACACATGCACATAAATGAGTATTTCTACATGTAAGTGGTGGTTAAGAGGGTAAAAATAGCAAGCGATCCTAGGAGACTACTAATTTTAAATAACTTACATCCTACTTCTAAATAATGCGAGCGGTCAGATTGCTTAACCAAAGCCGTTCTCCTGGGCATTGGTTTCTGGGTTCACGGGAGCATCTTGCTGCTGTGCCCTTGGGTGGTGCTCTGAACTGCATGCTGCTTGCAGAGGTATTACACAGAAACAGAAAAGACCACATTTATCAGCAAATAAAGCTCCAACAGGCAGTCAAAACCATAGAGCATTTATTTTTTTCATATTGCAGACATTCTGAGTTGCTTCCACCACTATCCGTGGCCAGGGCACGGCGTGTCCTACACAAAAATCCCATTTCAGCAGGTGGTACACAGCAGCTGCTTTGTGATACTAGCAAAAAAAAAAAAAAAAAAGCTTTAGCATCAAACAGATGCAGCAGCTCTGCTCTCCCAGGGATAACACACTTCTCCCCACCTGGTATTGCCCCAGGGACCACACATTTTGGGTGTGGGGTCACCCAGATGCCCACCTGCTCCCCACCAGTCTCAGTGGGAGTTTCCCCACCTGGACCCTCTCTGCCCTCTGCGTATCAATCACTCAGTCACAGCTTTAGGACACATCCCGAATTTCAGCAGCAGTTTCGCAGAGCCAGGCTTCATTTCTCCAGCAGGATCATGCCTACCGAGACAGAGTTTATTTCCTCTAAGCAGCAGGTTTCGGAGAGCGGGGCTGCGAGGCTGTTTGAACACTCCCTGCTTTATTGGCCTCTCCGGCATAATCCCTGGCAAGCTGATTTACTGCAACCATTTTATCGCGTGTAGAGCAGAGGGACCGGGCCTGTATGCCTCCCCTGGCAGCTCTTCAGGCTGCACAGGTAGCAGAGAATGGCTCCAGTAGCTCTGCGTTATCCCAGTGCAGCTTGGGGAGGGAAGGAGGAACTGGGAACATGGTGCTGGGGTGGGCTGGGAGCGAGGTGGAGACACGCCAGCACCCTGAGCAGCCTGGCTCCATCAGCACTGGGTCTGCTGGGGAGTTCTGCTCCCTCAGAGCCTCTCTGGTGCCTCCTCACCAGGCTCTCAAAGGGGCTGGTGGTGACTGGGGACCTTGGGGACTGTGCTGTGCGTGCTCCGTGCGGGGTCTGCTCAGCGGGTAGCAGGTTGGATGTGCATGGTGCTGTCTGCAGCCTGCCATTCATGCACTTTATTTTACATGCACGGGGCTGTATGTGCACTGTGCTGCACACACACACACCTCGTGCTGTACAGGTTCAATGCTGTGCCCATGCTGAGCAGGTCACACCGTGCGCAGTTACATGCACAGCAGCACGTGCTGGGTGCCCAGGCAGTGCACTGCAGGCCAGCGAGCCTCTGGGAGCATTCGTGGAAGCAGGGCTGGATAAACACAACGTGAAAAACACAAGCAGCTCCTCATCCTAATGAGGACCAGCCACAGGAGGGTTAGCACCACTGGGGAGGGCAGGGCAGTGTTTTGCCAGCAGTACACGGAGATGGAAATAGCTGTGAAGAACGATGACTTTAGTGGCATTTTCAAGGAGAGTAAAAGAGTGAATTTGCTCCCTGGATTCATCCAGATTTCCAAACACATCTTCAGATGCAAAAGCAGCCAAAACATTCCCCCCAAGGAGGCCAGCAATGGCAGGGGAAAGCAGCATCGCTTGCTGGATTTCAAATGGCTGAGGGGAAAAAAAGGCTAATATCAGCTAAAACCCTGGGGCTCCAAGTGCAGTGGGAATCGAGGAGCTCTTCCCTGGAAAAAAAAAAACATAACTGCCGAAATTTGCCAGCGGATTCCCCGGTCCCCACAGGAGCCAGAACTCGTATCACCAGGGTAAGCTGTCCCCGAGCAGGCTTTGCTCTGTGCCTTTTCCCTGCAGGATCCCGGTGATGCTTGGCAGCGTTCTGCAGGAGTGTGGCGGTCACCGCACAGAAGGGACAAGCCACAGAAGGTTTCATGGTTCTGCGGGATGTGCCAGGCCAGTACACACTCCTGTGTGGTCAGACAAGCAGGGCAGGTAGGCAGGGACAGGCCCTGCAGAGGAAGAGAAAGATGCCTGACCTCTCCTGCCCTGTGCCAACACTGCCCAAGCTGAAAACAAAGGATGCAATCAGGTATTTTTTGGCCACATGTGATGGGAAGGGGTTTTTGAGGCTGACTGCAGCTTATTGCTGAATCCTGCCCAATAATTCCTGACTGAACATGCCCGTGCTTCAGGATCCCCAGTCCTGACGCAAAGCTCTCCAGAGGGGGAAGCTGGTGTCTGGACGTAGCTTATTAAATATTGTCTCTATTTAACATTTTGTGCTGTCTTTTCACCCTCCTGTCTGCGCTCAGCTCCCGTTTCACTGCACCTTTTCCTGCTGGGTGACAGCACGGTGTACTCCCCCTGCACAGACTCAGGTAGGCTTTGGTTGAGCTGCCTCTTAAGAAGCAATAAATTATACAAAGGTACCAAAGGAGCTAAGCTCAGGACTGTTCATTGAATGCTTGCAGAGCTTCCTTGCACTGCTTTATGTGAAGCTCTACAGCAGCGGCAGTGCACCTTTCTTTTATATAATTCTTCCTATATCCGAGATAGCATGTTTCTCCGTCTAAAAATATATAAGCCAATAAAGGTGTCATGTTTATTTCTAGCCTTCCTACTGTCCCTCGTCTCTTAAAATTCCTGCAGTTGTGGAGGAGTGCGAGAAAGAAAGCTCTCACAGGACCACTTCGCTTAATATTTGCTGCCCTTTTTCCCTCTGAAATAGGAAGTGGGTGACTGGGTAAATACTGCGGCAGTTTAGCAAGTCCTCCAAGAGCATATGTCACAGCATCCATAAGCTGCCTGCCTCTTGCTGTCCAACATCTCCTGATAACTCATGTCGGAGGAGCTGCTGCCCCTGCTCCTGGCGGCAGAGCACCATCCCCGCAGCTCCTCACAATGTCACAGCCACAAGAAGGGTTTGTTTGGGGGAAGACTCCAATATGTCACCATCCCCAGCATTTACTGGGATTTACTGCCTTCTGTTCATGCATATATTGCCCATAACACAGATATTTACAACCTTTTTTCTTCTCAGACCACGTATCTCCTTGTACTTTGAGAGCACCTCCAGTTTCTGAGTGCTTTCCTGCTTTGCTCCAGTCAAAGAACCACACAGGGCCATTTTTCTTGCCATTTCTCTAACTTAGCTCGTGGATTTTTATTTCTTCTCCTTTTGCCTGCCAGTCACACAGAGTGCAGCTTGCTGTGCCTCGCCGTGCTGAGACAGCTGCCTCTGCCGCGTGGGACTGGACGCAGGGCTTGGAAATGGTGACTTGGCACTTGACAAGTCACGGAAACAGCTGAGACCACAAACATTTCCGAGGCCCATGGGGGAAAAAGCAATTGCTTCTGACTGTGATTTACAGGTAAAAAGGAGCACGTTCGCCTTGTCTGTAGGAGTAGCGCCGTGACACAGTAATCACGGAATGAGCCAGGCTCTGAAAACACGAGCACAACAGATATTCTGCAAAGACATGGCACTACTCTCCGCTTGTTTTTCTTTAAACATAAATCCCAGCACTTCTGTATATTAACAAAAAATGGTTTGATTGCAGCCCATTAGAGGTTTCATTAGTGTTCCTGGTACAGAAAAGCTCTAGCTAATTGACTTATGAAAAACTGGTACTAAAAAGGTATGAGATACAAGTTTAATAACGCTACAAATGTAATAAATCTCCCCCTAGTGATGTACTGAACTTGTTCAATATTTTTAAAGCATTTTCAAGCATAATTTAACCTGATAGGGATGAATATAAGTAAAGAAAACAAGAAATGTTGGGAGCAGTTGCCAGTCACACAAACACGTCAGTAGCTTCATGCCTCAGTTGTGTCACTGCTCTCAGCAGGCACTTGAGCTGTCTGGGGGCTGCACAGACTCGGTTCACGCTGCCTGGGTGATACTGAGGCATGAGAGGGTAGGACCACTGAAGCACTCACTTTTTCCTTTTAATTTCCATCTTATTCCATAACATCGTGATATTTGAAGCTGTGCATTTGAGTGCGTGGATTATCCTTAGTACACTGCACCGCAAGTATAGTGCACAAGCAAAATCTCAGGAGTTTCTTCAGGTTTTGGGGTATGGAAGTCAAACCCATAGGCTGGTTTGGGGCACTGAAGCAGAGCAGAAGAAATCCCTGAGCTTTCACACTTCCACATCTCCAGCCCATGTGCCCCTGATGGAAAACCACAGTGACAGCGATCCTGGCACAGGGGACACTTCGGGGCAGGGAAGTGATGGAAGAAGTGGGGGACTGACCTGCAGACATGAGTCTGCAAAGGGAGAAAGAGTGGAAGGGCTCACAGGCCGTGGGCATGCCTCTAATGCTGCAGCAAGCAGCCTCTGAGCCATCGATCACCAAAACAGCTGAGTCCTTACGAACTAGGACCATCTTTTGTAGAGATCACAGCCTGTCAGGCACTTTCAGGTTACGATCCATTCCCATTTTATGTTAGGTGTCTTAAATGTGTCTGCCATCTTGTGCCCTGGCAGTATTGAGCGGTCTCCTGAGCTACAGAAAGGAACCCGTGCCCCCAGTGGAGATGGAGATGTTTATAATAATGTCTGTAATGTCAGCAGAGATGGATTGCATCCCAACAGCCACTGCATTTCACTCCCTTCTGTGTTGTGCTCAGGCACTTTATCTGACAAAACATTTCTGCTAATCACCGAGCACATCCTGTATTGCATCCGTAGCTTGGGGTGCCTTGGGAGGAATATCAATGGCAAGAGCTTCGTAAAACCACAAGATATGATCCATTTATGTTTGACTTCTCCAGTGACTCTAGATTTTTGGACTACAGCCATGCTGACATTTATTTCTGCAAGAAATCTCCAGTAAAATAGAGTATCTGATATTAATGTGATTGACCTGCTGGCCTTGCTGAAGCTGCAGGGAAGTAGGTGTACATTTAATCAATTTTGCTGTCTATTGTAGAGGTCATCGCTGTGAGTGGGCTCCTAGAGATGCTATTCAGTTACTTCTTCTCCATAGAAAAGCAGATTTTAGATCCCAAGATCATCCGAAGAATGTAAAACATCCAGGAAACTTGATGCTGCAGTGCCCTGTGCTTTGGAAATGCAGCTGCTTCCCTGCCCCTGGGTACCACAAGCATCCCTTCATCTGGCAGTTGGTCACTGGAGAGAGCACACTCGATGCTACTGGCTGCAGAGCAAGCTGTAGCTGGCCAGAGCAATAGTTTGGTCCAAATAAAGAAGAGCAGAATTCCCAAGAAGCTCAAAGGTTGGGAAATGCATGGACTGGTGAAAAAGAAGAGGAAGATGCTAGCAAGATTCTACTTCAATAGAACACTTCTGTATTTTGCAATAAAGTAAAATTAACAGCGCTTTTTTGCCCCTTAATTAAATGTGACACTGTAGCAATTTTAATGTGAGAAGAGCTGATATGAAGTAATTTTATCTAATATCAGTCTGATCTGACAGCTAGCTATGAATAGATAAGGCCCACCATCGTCCTATGGTCGTTCACATGACACTGCTTTCTGTGTCATTCGAGCTGAAAGTTCCTAGCACAGGGGCTATTTTTATGTTCTGTATTTATACAGAGCCTCACACAAGAGAATTACTAGAAACTAATTACAACCTAGTGATGTAAATTAGCAGAGAACTACTTATTTGGTGGCTGTGCAGAACATGAAGTCATTAAAGCGGGTAGCCAGATCCTGGAGGACTGAAGCTTCTCAGGAAAATAGAACAATTTATTCTCCATTTATTCATACCTCAGTGTGCTAGGTTTTAAGATTCAGACCGCACGGTGTGAAGGAAAGTGATACAATTTGTTTTAAACAATCTGATCAAAATGCAAAGAAAGGTACCTCCCTCACAGAGATGCTGCCTTCACAGCTTGCTGGCCTTCATCTTCCCAAGAAATCATCCACAGGGTGTGTGATCAACCTGTGTGCATTCCAGGTGTGCTGGATTTTGCTTTGGGAGCTCATTATTTGAGGAATGCACAGCAACTTGACATACCTACATTTAGGGAGGTGGTTAAAAGGGAGATCCATTAAGGCAGGCACCTCATTGAACACATGTCCCTGGAGTGGGGCTGAGATGGGTGGCACCCACTGACACTAGAGCTTATTTCAGTCCACCTCATGCAAAAACAAGCAGCATCCAACAGGGTAGCCCTTGATTTCAGACCTCATCCTAACAGGCAGAGAGGAATCATTTCCAGGACAGAGCAGGAGCCGTTCCTCTGGGAGTGCAAGATCAAGTGTTGGTGATAACTCATGGAAATCCAGAGAAAATCTCAGTTAGCCGTATGTCCATCGGGTTTCACAATGTGAAACAATTATGTAGCAGGGCAAAATGTGAAACAGAACTCAGAAATTCCGGAAAAGCCTTCATAGGGTATTACACTAACGCCTCTGAAAGCCCCAGTCTCTCAGCTGGTGAAGGCTCGCTAAAATGGTTACAGAAGTCAGATGTGTCTCAGAGGAGCAATGAAAGAAGCAGCATTTGCATCCAAAGAGAAAACAAACAGAAAAGGGTAAAGTTGCAATTAATGTAATTTGGAAATCAGAAATTGGATAAATTAGATAAAGGAAGCAAAAAATAAATACAAGAGACAGACTACAGCTACAGAGAAAAGAGCAATGAGAAAAGGTCTTTAAAACATATTAGGAATGAAGAGAAGCCAAACAATGTCTCTGGACTATTACCAAATTGAAATTATAGAAATGGCAATAATTATGCAGAAAGGCAAATGTTTCTTAATGAACAAATATTCCTGTTCCGAACCTGTGGAGAAAAACAACCACAAATGATGCATTCCCATCAGATGATGATGATACAACAATTTGCATAACAGCAGAAGTTCAGGAGGGCAGTAAGCAATAGTTATAACAGCTTAAGCATCTTCAAATTAGCAGGCTAAATAATTTGCATACAAGGGTTTTTAAGGGAACTTGCTGGATGGCTAATGCTGTTTTTACAAGGATCGTGGTGCACAGGCAAAATTACAGCAGGAGAAGAAAAGCTGCTATTTAGGGGAAAGTTGAATGATTTGGATATCAATAGGCCTGCTGAGCTTTGATCCTGGGGAGATAATGGATCCTTGGCAATGAGAAACAACTGCAGAAATTAAAAAATAGTAAGCAATAATATCATTAGTCCCATCAACAGGGGCTGATGAGGAATAGATCTTCTAAAACTAACTGGATTTTTTTGTAATAAGATTACAATTTTGCTTAATAAAGGAAATAATGTTGATTTAAGCTTCTGTAAAATATTTGACTTGGTATCCTACAATGTAATGTTCAAGCAGCAAGATCAGTGCAAAATCAACATAGCACACAAAATGAATTAAACATGAGCTAAAAGGATTGGATGCCAAAGATTTGGAGGTGTGGGTATGCTGCAGGTGGGACCTCCACAGAAATCGCTCCTAGGATTCCCAGGTGATGTTTTGCTGGTCTCCTGGAGAAAAAAAATGAAATCCCACCTGATCTGGCCTGCTTCTGACCCACATGGGGGCCTGATGCAGAGCAAGCATCCTGGTGAGCTGTTTCATTGTGTTCAGCTCAGATTTTTAGTTATAGGCAAGGTCACACACAGAAAAGAGATTGTGACATTGGGCTTGCAAGAGCAGAGACATGGTGGAGCTGTGACCTGGGGATCAGCCTCCAAGAGATTTGGATCCGATGATGGGTAATTAGGTATAAAATGGCTAAAGGGAGAATGAAGGGGGTCCAGGCGCAAGACTGTGAGGTGGAGGGGCACTGGCCACAGCAGTGCACTTGTAAGTGCTGAGGTGGATCCCCTCATAGCAGGAAAGGGGAAAATCAGGCTTTGCAGTGAAAAATGGTAACTTTTAATAGAGTGATGACACAGCTGGAAACTGCAGTCGCTGCTGTCAGGACTCTACCTATTGTACCAAGATCTCTGTTTCTCAAAAGATCAAGTTCAATGATTTTCAACCTTTCCTGATTCACCTGAGTACATTTTCTTGTTGGGGTGCAGATTAAGGCAGAATGCACAGATAACTACCGATCAGAGGCTGGCTTTTCCTTGCCACTGCCTGGGGACTCACAAGAAGAGTCCTGAGGACAGACAGACCCTCTCAGCTTGATGTGACACTCTAAGGGCCATGCATACCCTCTTGTTTCTGCAGTCACAAGCATTCAGAGGCTCAAGCAGATGCTGAGTTGGTGGTCCCTGATACCCCAGCCTGCTCAGCAGATGCTGCAGGTTGCCAGACCACATGGAGCTGCTTTGGCTTTGCGTTAGATTTCGCTGTCATCCTTAGCCACGTGGATTTGTGGAGATCCAAAGATTAGCAGCTCCTTCAGTGCAACAGAACTGGTTTCTCATCCCTTGGAGAGGGCTCTGTTTGGCTCCTCAGTGTGGGCAGATTCTTCCATCTTCCCCCTTTCCCTCTGTTTTTCAGAGAGCGGCTTCAGCTCTCGCATAATGGATTTTTGACTCTTTTTCTTTTTAGTAGCTGATGATGGCTGAAGTGCTTTAGGGTGTATTTGCCTTCGAGCAGCTCATTTTGGTTCACTAACCACAGTTGTTGGTGCAGACGAGATGAACAGCCTGCTCTCCACACCCACTGGGCACTTCACTCCTTTGGGAGCATGAAATATTTGTACCTCCTGGATCTGTTGCTCCATATATAAATATATTTAAGTCTTTTCTCTTAAGCTAAAAATTGCTGTGAAGAGCTGGCAAAAAAATGTTCTGAGCTCAGATCTCATGAAGGTCTGGGTGTCACAGACCTATCCTGAAGCTAAAGGATCATCTGCCATACAACTGAGGTGGTGCTGGCTACCTGTTTTCTCGACGGAACAAGTTAGCTGTAGGGTGAAAGCATTCTCCAGCCTTTTTCTCCCATTCTTTTGCAACTTGTTCACCAAAGCCACACCACTACACCAAGGTGATCTGTGTTCATATCAGGCAGCAGCTTTATGTACCTGTTTTCACCCTTATTTGCCAGGGTGGCCAGAGCAAGCATTTGTGCTCTGGCAGACTGCACCACCCCATGAAGCCTGCTGGGCCTCCAGATTTCAAACCAGCAAGGGAAGCGGCAGCCTCGCTCTTTCCCTTTGAGAGAAGCAGTGCTGGAGCTGTCTCAACCAAGCTGGCAAGGCACTCTGCACGCTTGGCTTCTTCATTCAAGAACCCAAATGTCCAAGTACAGGTGCTTATCACATTTCTCGTGCATACAGCCAACCTTAATACCAGCATCGAGCTCTTTGGGGTGAGGGCCTGTTTACTAAAATTAACAAATGAGTGAACCTGCACTGCCACCGACAAATAAACCGCCTCAGAACTCAGCACCGACCCAGAGCTCCGAATTACACCGGGGTGCTCCTCTCCTTTGGTGAGGGGATGAGCCAACGCTCCTGTGTCAGATCCACACAGCTGCCTCTGCCAGCAGGAGGGTGGAGGAGTAGAAAGGCAATTAGAGCCATTATTAATTACTTGTGGACTGACTGATTACATGACATTAATAAGGAGGGAGTAGCAGTGGGAAATGTGCTGCTATCATCGCCCCACCATGCTCCCTGTGCTGCAGGGCCAGTGGGGCTCAGGTACATGGGACAGCAGCCCTGGCACAGCCCGAATGCACAGACCTCTGCATGTCTGGGAATTAGGGCTGTAGCAAGGGAAGCAAGGATGCCACCGAGCTCCCAAAGTAAAAAATCTCCTTGGAGAGATGAAAAACGGCTTTCTCAAATGTTTATTCCCAGCTGAAGGTAGCAGAGAGATCAGAGCCTAGAAGAGGAGAGTGCTCTTAAACAGCAGATCTCCCGATGACAGGGAGGGCTGCACAAGTGTTTGATAGTTGTTGTGAGTGAAGATTAAAGCTTCCCATTGCTGAACCACACAGGAGGCCACGATCCTGTGATGGAAACAGTTACTTTAGGAAGGAGGAAAACCTAAATATTTGATATTGTTGCTTGGAAGTAATGATCAGAGACTTTATTTATATTTTTAAAGATCCTGAATTATTTATTTTGCAATAAATATTGCTTAAAAAACCTGGCAAAACAAATGACTTCAAAATCCCCAAAAGCTTTCCTGAGCAGCCATTATTTTATATCCTCTTTATGAGGAAAAAACTATTTAAAGTTTCTATTTATGACAGCATTCAGGCAGTTTTATCTGAGCACGTGAAACATTTCTTAGCATTGTCTGTCAGCGGCTGCCACCAAAATCAAAGGCTTTACCTGGGGGCCCAACCTGTTGTGCTGCTGCACTCTGCCTTAGTCATCCCCAGCTCCCTCCAGCAGCTGGAGATCACAGCATGACTTGTCCCCAGCGCTGTACTGCTCCTCCCACGCCTTGCCAAAGGGGGATTTCCTTTCAATTAGGTATTAGCTGAAGGCAGCTTGTCTGTGGGCTCCTCCTCAACTGGAGTGTGCACAGCACAGGGTCTGCAAGAGCATCCCAGACCTCACAGGGTGGTGTCTGATGCATAATAATGTATATAGCCCCCAGCCAGCCTGGTGCTCTGTCCAGAATCTTGAGGTGTTCATTTTAAAACTCATTTCTGCTTCTGATCTTGCTCTTCTTTTTCATAGGAAGCTTTCTGCTGCTGAGTTTTTGTACAGGGCCATGTCCCCACGGCAGGCAGCACTGTCACCTCAAGCTGGAAGCACACAGGATGCCACCTCAACCCTGGAGCTTCACTCCTCCAGTATATCACATAATGCAAAACCATTTTATTACCCCACACAACTACAAGGATCACAGGAGACCACCTTCTACTCCTTGCCCACAGAGAAGGACCAAAGCCACCGTACCCCTGAGCTGGTGGAGGTGTTTCTGCTCTCCTCTACCCCAGCACAAGCATCCTGACCATGGAGGCGGGGAACATGCTTTGTGGTAGAAACTCTGCACAAATACCTGGTACCTAGAGATGTGATGGGATCAGACCAAACCTCAGCCTCTGCAGGAGACTCTGCCACTGGCATTCAAGGAATGAGCAGCATTAAAACAGTCTCACTACCTCTGTACTCACACTCTTTGAACACAGCCTGAAGATAACCTCAGGTCCTTATCAACCCTTTCTTTTCATGTCAGGTTTATTAAAATATTTATCACAATCAGTGCCATTTGCAGGGATGAGGCTTACTGCCAACCCAAGCGGAAATCAGAAATGTTTGTGCTCACAGGCAGTGCCCAGCAGCCCCAGAGGAGCCTGGCTCTTGGATACTTCACCAACAGGGCAGCAACTCTGACCTCCTTGAGAAGTTTATTGTCATCAGTAACAAGGAAACAGCACTGCAGATGCCCACCTGCATCTAAAATTTGTCATAAACTGGAGTACACAAAGACATTTTCTGGCTGTCTTTGTATATTAAGCTTTTTTGAAGGTGCTCCTTCTTTAGTTTAACAATTTGGGTTGTTCCAAGACTTGTTCTCAGAGTGCGTATTTCATTTTCTAGTGTGCTAAAAATGCCCCCGCTCTGTTTGTTGCACTGCAAGGGAAAATATGAAAGCAAAAAAAAAAAAAAAAGGGATTCTGAACCCACATTTTTGGAGCTATTCAAAGTAATTGTAACACTTCAAATTTTCAAGAGCGCTTTGGGTTTCTCAGCTTGTCCAGTTCAGAGCAATTTAAAATTAATGGAGTACTTAAAGTTTTTAAGAGCTCTTCAATTTGTGAGTGATCAGAGTTCAGGGATGCAGAGAATAAAGCAATTTAAAATAACTGGAAGTGCTTTTCAGAATGTTTATCGTAAGTCTGCTGTAAGTGGCACCATGTTCCCAGGCTGCCAGCAGCTCCATTGTCCTGCCTGCCACTGAGTTTTATGACAACCAGCTCATCAGGAAAAAGTCACCTGGCTGATCAGGATCTCAAGAAAAGCATCAGTTTTTACACAGTCAGTGAGTACCACTTGGGTATAAATCCTATGTTGAAGGCTTCTTTCCACTTGGTAGAAAGAACAGCTATATAAAATCAGGGAAAGCCTGAAGGTTCAAACTGAAATCTGCACTACAACAGAAATACAGCAGGAAATGCAATTCCTCCTTTTAATAAGTGTCTCTATGGTTAATCTATAGTTAAGCCTAAAGGGATGCAGATACAGACTTAAAAACAAACCTTTCTAAACACAGTAATTTAACCTAAAAAAAAAAAAAGCAAAGCAAATTCTACAGTACTGAAACAAAACAAGATCCTTTGAGCTTTCCTGGAAAAACATGTTTGCGCAGGCACCATTTCATGCTATGAAGAAGGCAGACAGACTATTGAGAGCACTTCCACAAATTATGTGTAATGTAGCTCCTCAATGGACTATCACAGCATTTCCTCATGTACCTATTGAAACTTGTGACTAAGAAATTACTTCTCAGTTGTTCCATTCATCTGCAATAAATCTCATGACTGTAAAGGGAAAGATGCCATCCTGAAATTACAGCTTTCCTGTCAATGTGCTTGAACAGGTTACCCAGGAATTGTCATTTTTCATTTGAAAGCAGAGTTCCTTTTTCAAAGCATTATTTGTAGTAAATTATGTGAAGAAGAGAGCTGACAGCAGAAAAGAAAATAACATTTGCACATCTTGCACAGCACTCAGACACCGCGGGTGCCAGAGGAGGAGCTGAGCTGCAGGGAGGCTTTGCCAAGCTGCAAAAGGGGAGTTCCCTGGGCTTGAACCCCAACTTGGCATCTCTCTAAAGGTTCAAAGCTCTTGCTGTTTTCTTTCTTTAAGCAGGCACTTAACAAATCTTGTCAAGAAGAGCCAATAAGCTCATTAGTCTCAGAAATAACTCAGACCACAGAAAGCACCCACAAAGCTCAGCACAGCTGGTCCTTCTGCCCATAGCTGTGGTTTCAGCACCGCAAGAAGAGAAGATAATTTCCCTACTAAAAAAGCACTGGGGTGGCAGAAAGGATCAGCTAGTAAAAGCTAAATATTGAGTAGATTTGCCTGATCTGGGAAATGGGGAAGGGAAAAGATAAAGGGAGTGGAAAATTTCAGTGAGAAACTTTACAGAGTTCCTCATCACCAAACCATACACGGACCAACTCTTAAGAGAATGAAAAAGCATAGCAGATAATACAGAGAGGACCTCTAGGACTGAGATATATTATTACAGGTCTTCCACTCCTCCATATGAGCATTGTAGTTCTGCCACTACATTAGAGCCTGATTTATAGGAAAGCTACTACCTCAGTTATTCTGTATCATCTGATTTAGCAAGGCAGGCATGAGTGAAAGCTTGCTTCCTCAAGAGGTATTGAAGAATCCACCAAAGGCATGCAAACAACTGGATTAAAGCCAATGATTTCCCTCTTGAGCAGCTCATACAACCCTCCTAGAAGTTAATTCCCAGATGGAAAAAGCATATAGGTTGGAGCAGAACCTCCTACCAGCTTGCACCAGGAGCCCTGTGGTCTTACATGGACCCATACCCTTGTGGAGCACATACCTGAGAGGTGCTGGCCTTCCAGAGCAAGCAAAAACCACATCTAATGAGCAGAGAAGATGAATGTCTTGGTATTCAGCCTGGTAAAAGAGCCTTCACCTATGCAAGCCACAGCTTATGACTGTTGCAGCTCAACAGGAGGGGATGAAGAAACCACCAAGCAGAGTCAGAAGGGACCATTCCTCCATGACTGCTATTTCCTTGCTCTGCCTTATCCACTCTCCAAGCACACAGCTTGGTCAGCCACACAAGAAGACCATTCTTCAGGGCATCCACCTCTGAGAAAAAGACTAGAACAGGCGATCATCTGACCTTTTAATGATTCCTACATCCCAGTTCCACCCCTTCCTAATTTGCACCTGATTATCAAGCTGTTCAAAGTTAATCACTCATTGCAAAATTCTGTGCAGTATCAGGTAGCTACTGTGTCTTCTGTTAATTAGTGTTCTTTAAACATGGACGATATGTGTATACGTGTAGGAAACTGCTGTCTGCTGGAAGAAAGGTTATAATCAGGCCCGTTTATTTCCCCTGAGCTTAGGAAATAGTTTAAATTCAGTGGTGCTCCTTCTAGAGAGCCATGGGTAGCTGCAATCTAATTTACCTCGTCCATGGTCTGAGTTATGAAAACATTAGAACCTAGATACTGGGCCTAACAGCGTGAGATACAAAGGGTGTTAGCTATGGCATAAAATACATAAATCCACATATCCACTTTTAAGATATTTGTAGTTAGAGGAAAAAAAAAAAAAGCGCCAGAGATGCAAGTAGACAATTTGTGGGATTTTGCAAATTGCTTCTGTATCTAGAAGTTTTGAGCAAGAAAGGATAATGCAAATGACTGCTTTGTACTTGGGCTGTTGTTACAATTAACAAGTACCTTCAGCTTTAAATAACTCAATGGAAAGCCTCTATAGGATAAACAATGCAATTATGTGTGGAAAAAAGCAATCATATCTGCAGAATGATTTACAAGGATATTAACTCAATAGGCAAATCATAATTAAGAAGCTTAATGTGTTGACTTTTTAATGTCTAATTATACCTCTATTTATATCACTTACAGGTAAGAGGGGAAGAGGAGGCAGAACGCTTTTTAAAGAGTTTTCCTTGTTAAAACACATGCACACAAAACAAACAATAACAAAACAAAACAAAAAAAAAAACAACAAAAGTGTTTCTCAGAGGAATGTGAGATGAAAGCTTGAATTATGAAAGGGAAAAAAGAAGTGAGTTGGTGGTGAAGCAAGAGCCTCATAAATCAAAATTTAAGCATATTATGTAATAAAATGCATTTATCATTCCATTTTTTGAGCGTAAAGTTAACTTCCCTATTGAAATAAAGGATGTAGCTCTCTGCCTTTCCAAACACAAACATCAAGTGATTTTGTTTTACATTTAAAGTAGTTTTTGTGTGATAGACTTGGGCTTTCTGCTACTCAGGATGGTGAGGTGTCCTCTTCTCCATCCCTTCCCTCTTCTCACATGCTCCATCTGAGCAGGAGACCTCTGCCCAGAATGTGTCCTCCCAGGGAGCAAACCCACTCCACATCTTGCTACGAGGGATGAGCAGCAGACCTGGATGGATCTGGTCTCAGTGACAGCCTGGTGTACTGGGCATTAGCTCAGGCTTAGATTTTGGTGAGCACAGAGCTTTGCTCCCATGCTACAGACTTTCTAATGGCCACCACCAAGACAGAAGTATGCATCACACACATTCAGTGGGCTTTGCTAGGTTTCATCTCTGCTCTTCAAATGCTAAACAATGTTTTTTTGTTTGTTTGTTTGTTTTTCCACTGGATGCAATTTCCTAATCGCAATAGATTTTTACATCAGTTTTATTCTGTGGCCCACAGATTCATAAAGCTCTTTGCCATTATAAACCAGTACAAAGCACAGAATATGAAACTATGTTCAGGGTAAAAAAAATGTTACAAATTGCAAGACAAGGTATTTTATTTATTTATTTTTTTCAAAAGGCAGGGTTTTATATCTATTTAATGAAGTACAGCACAGAACAGGAAAAAGGAAGGAAGGGAGGGAGAGAAGAGTGAAAATATGAAGAAGGAAATTAAAAAAAAATAACAGACAAAACACGACTTGCAGAAGAGAATATCTGAGTTACTTCCTAGCCTGCTTGCTTTCCCCATCAGAGGCTGGTGTCCCATCTCCAGTCTTAATTTTGGGCTAACTTGCTAGACTTCTCATGACAAGAAGAGAGGGAGGCACAGGTGCACTCACCACATCCCAGCTCTCTTGTGATTTTCCTCCAGGGTTTAAATCAGTAACCTGCTCTGGTTCACAACCCCTGCTGGATTTAGCTCTGGCTGCCAGCTTGAAGCTCTCTGCCTTGCCATGTCCCTCCAAGTCCCCCCCTCCCCCACCTCTTTACCACCACAGGCAGAAGAGTTAGGCTGGCTTCAGGATACACAGCCCTGTCTGCTGAAATATATCACCACCGGTTTCAATATGCATAATTTCTCTGGATATTATTAATTCTCCGCTTTCCCAAGGACAGGACTGCTCTGGAGTCTGCGCTATAAATCGGAGGTCTTCTTCATAAATTCTTTTTGTCATCTGTGGGAAGCACTGATTGAAGTTCACTTTTGCAGACCTGATGTGATGTCTCTCGTAGCTGAAGTTCTCCATGTACTCAGCATCGGTAGAAATGACAGCAATACAAATGCTTCCCAGAAAACCATAAAACAGAGCGCCATCGACAAATTCAGCTGAAGCTTTTGCCTGCAGGAGTCTTGCCGGCTTCCCCCTTTCCCCTGCTTGTGGAGGAGGTGATTCATAGCGACACAAATAATGCTAAGTGCAAAATGGAGGAATGTGAATAGTTTTATCATCACTCCCACCAAGATATTTTTCAGAGAGTGAGTAAGTCTTCATCTATTAAACTACGTGTGTTTTATTAGTTCTAGTAAGAATGTATTAGACTGACAAGGATCTCAGAGGTATTTGTCTTTTTTTAATACCCAGGCTGCTATTGTAATGAGAGCTCCAGAGCCAGGCAGGCCAGAAACCATTGTGCTTCATCTGGTTAGGAAATTAAGTGATCGACGCAGGGCGCATTCAAATGAGGAGTGCCGCAGTAGGCCTGGAGACCTGAGGGGAAGATTAGCTATAGCTTACTCTCATCTTAGAGCTTTATCTGTCCAGTCAAACATGGAAAAGAATTGCATAAAAGAAGGCTTCCCTTAAAATTGTTGCTGGACTGTGACAGTGGTAAGAGCAAAATTAGCATGTTACCAGCAACATCCCCTTGGATCCTGAGGCTTATTTACTGGGAACAGCTTTTTGTGATAATGTCGTGCTCTGAAGTTGGCACCACGGGGCTGCAGGAGGTGGCAACAGCTCCACAGATGTGGGGTGACACAGGGGATAATCTCCAGGAGAAGAAAAAGCCAAGCAGACTGGAGGGGTGAAAAAATTCAGGATGTTCCAGGCAAGGCAGGTTTTCTCTCTGAAGAAAGTGATGGTATAATAGTAAACTTGGTTGTTTCCAGTAAAGTCACCTAAGCCAGTGACTTGAGTTAGTCAAAATGAAGGTCTGGGAAGGATTTTGTTCACTGCTTTAAAAGTTTTCTCTTAATTGATGACTCCTGAAAGGTATCTGCAAGCCAGTCACAAATGGTGTTTTCACGACTGGCGATGTGGCCAAAGCACGCAGCAGCTTGTTTTCCTTGCTGCCAAGAGGTATCCTTCATGCATATGAATTCCTTGTGTTTGAAGAAAGCTGGTTAGAATAAATGGACTTAATTATCAAGCAGAATGAACCAGAACAAAGGTGATTAATTAAGTGAACCCAGAAACCTTGATGAAGGGAGAAAAACTATAAAAAGTGTGGAGGTGGCCAGGTTTGTCAGTAGTGGCGCATGGGTTTGGAAGTCCCTAACAATGGTGCTCTTACAAAGAGGGGAGGACGACAACATTTTTGCTCAGCCAAGCCTGCAAGGAACAAAAGTTACTGAATGGAAAGCCAGCCTGTGCTGCTCCTACACGGCCATCCATTTCCAAGGAAAACTTTCAGCAACCTCTGCCAATAGGTTGTGATGAGCCACCTGTTTATGAAGATCTCCAGTTAACGAAGACCTCCAGTTAAAGACGATCCTAATGTCAGATGAAAGCTGGCTCCCTGGGCACGTAACTCACCCGTAGCTGGAAGCTAAATCCTGTTGCTGAAAGGACAGACGGGCTGTGGGTGTGTAATTGATTAGTGCCCATTGATAGGATGCAATATCATGAACTAGTAAATAGGATTTTAGAAAAAGTTTGGGAGCTGTTAAACTGTGTCAGTTTGCAAAATCAGTTGATTAACCATTTATAAAGTAGCAGCTGGTTCTTTATACTCTATAGTCCCCCTGCACTCATCTCTCATGAGGAAAATATTTCTGAGTAGCACCTTTCAAATCCTGCCATGCTGAGAAGCATCGTGTCTGTTGCTCCAACCTACAGCCAGGAGCTGCTTACGTTGCTGCCACAAACACTATTTCTCCCCATTGACTGAAGATGCATCACGGAATTTAGCTTATTTTCCAAAAGCAATCCCACTAATTATTCATGTAGAGTGAAAACCAGAGACCTCTTACATTTTTTACTGCCTCTCTGTAGCTGGCAAATTGGTTACTGGTTCAGCTCCATTGAAAACACCAGCCAAGGACAGCCAAATTACTTTTACAGCATGAAAAGCAGAAAACAAAAAGTCCCTGTTAATTTAATTGGGTCCTTTCAAGTGCTTCAGAGATTTTGTTAGCAGAGGTGCTAACATTATCATCTTGTGCTACTTAAAACCCAACACATTTCTCACTATGTTTTCAAACATAACACTCGATTTTATTTTTAAATATTGATGTGGCCTGCGAAAATTTCTTAGAAATCTTTTATGGAAAGGGCAATTCTGTGCAATTTTGGGTTTAACTTTAAGGGACCTTTCAAGCACTGTGTCTGTTTTCCTCTTCTTGGGAGAATGATAGGCAAACACTTTTCTTAATTAGCAAATGCTTATATAACTTGCCTAAATATAAAATTAGACTTTATTTTCAAGCTGCTGACCTACTAGATTTCTTTGTGTCATGTGGAGCTCTGGCACAATAGTAGCTGTGAAAATACTGCTAAAATTGGAGCTGCAAAAATCGACTGCTTTATTTTTTGCTTTCTTATGTACACAGCGGAGATGGAGGGTCTAGCGACGCCGACAGCACAGGGGAAAGTGAAGTGGGATGCATTGAGCAGGGAGCAGGAGGGTTTTGGCCCTCTCTGAACAGACTGAATTGTCTCCATTACAGTGAGGAGCTGTTTTGCACCACGCTGTTGGGGCGGGGGATAAAGTCTCTTTAATTTTCATCAGGGCTGAGCATCTGCTGCTTTTAACTCCCGTTTTCATTACTCCTGCAAGTTCTGAGGGACTGCTAGCATACAAGGCACTATCTGGGAGATTTTATTCAGCCAAACCCAGTGTCTGCATCCTTGCATGTGGCAGGCTGACCCCTTGTTGTACGCCCTCTGGGAATATCCCAATCCCAGTTTTCTAGCAGATCCCTGTCCTACACGAGGTCTGAAGCCCTGAGCACTGAACTTTGGCGACATCTGGTCCAGAAGATCCCAAGCTGCAGCTCTCCAGAGCCTGAGCCACAGTCCATGTAAATGACAGTTTAACCAGGGCTTGTGGGAGGCTAAATTAACTGCAATTCAAGCTTTCCTTTGAATAATTCACTGCCCTGTGAAGTATGTGACTAGCCTATCCAATTTAATATCTCAGTCAAAGAAATCAAATGAAGGAACCCCATATATCCATCCCAACCTCATTCGGAACGTGCTGTTATTTTAATTTGTCTTCTGACCTTAAGCACTGAGTGAAAATAATGCACCTTCACTATTCCAGCAGCCTTAAGGAAGGAAAGGAGCTGGAACAAAATGTTTTCGACTCCGAAATTAAATGAAAGATCTATTTATTCTTCCATGTATTGATCTGAGAAAAGATACAATTATGGTACAAGTGGCACACACGTCGTCTGAGCATACAGTGTAGATAAACAACCTCACCAGTACGTGCCTAGTGGGTGATAGACCATGGTCATCCCAATGATGGGCCAAACATCCCCAAAGAGCCAGCAAAGAGACCCAGACCAAACCCTGCCCATCTGATAAGGAAGAGGGGAAAAGTAGAATAAATGTCACAGCTCAATTCTGTCAGTCTCCTCATAAGGAAATTTAATTTGCTGGTCTAATATGTTTTGCTTGACCTAGCTTTCAATAAGTTTGAGTGGCACTGTCAAGATCATTTATTGCAGTGAAGACCGGAAAATCATTATAGTTGAAAGCTATCAAACACTCTATTTTTTATTTATTATTATTTATTTTTTTTTGTAACTTCAGACCAGGGAGTGCTTTCCTCCTTTCCTCTTGTGAGCAGAACTTTCCCTGGCTTTGGTGAGTTGTAATAAGGACTTAGCATTTACCAGAACATCTCCCTGTCAAGTTTTCCTGTAGGCCAGCTCTGAATACAGATAATTCTAAATTTTTGTAAGACACAGATATATGAGGTAATAAGGAATTGTCTTTATGGTGTTGCCTTGATAGTTTGCAACAGGATATATCAATATAATTTTAACTAAATCCAGTTATTGAAGTAGCTACACAGAATTGAGGGACTTTGTTGCCTACCTAAGCCACAAATGAACATGGTCATCACTTTCACCCATTTCCCAAACCCATTCTTCATCCCCCTTGCCCTTCCCAGCACCCTGTCCTCCCTCTCGGTTTGTTGTAGGCTCTGAACCTGCTCGAGGGTCACTGGAAGCCTGGGATACTCAGAAATTAGGCTGAGAAGATCTAATAGCAGCTCCTCCTGCTGATCTGCAGCCAGGCTTCTTCAGCAGCATCTAGAAACACCTTTGTGATTACTTTTCAAATGAACGTACACCAGGAAAGTGGTATCACAACAAGCATGCGGAGACTTCCCAGCAAATATAAGCAGCAGGTGTTTAAAACAAAATGATTTAAAATTAATTTTTCTGTTAAGAATGATTACAAAGTAAGGCTCCATTCGGCTGGGTCTGTCAGAGCTGCCACGCGTCACGGCGTCAGCTCAGCATCACGGGCTCTGCAGCAGGCTGGGCTGAAGCAGCAGCAGATGAAGAGCCAAGAATCAATTACGGAGAGCTAATTGATCAGCAGCCCGGGTGTGACGAGTTACTGTTCAGTTGTCTGTGGGCAGGTGGGCACTGGAGCTGCTCTGAATAATGCAGCCACAGACGGGCAGCTCCGTGCTGCTTTTCTGGCTGAATGCTGGCGAGCTTTGAAAGGAGCCTGATCCCAGGGGCATGCTGAGGGCACCCTCTGCCCACCCCAGGGCTCAACATTTGTGCAAACAGGGGTTCTTTGCCCTCCGGACAGGCAGCACTTAGAAAAACTGCTGCTCACAGTCATTTTGTGCTAGACCTTGCCAGGTCCTACCACAGATGCTAATGTACTGAAGTTCATGATACACAAAATAAACAGGACAATATACATAACCATTAGAATGATAATAAACACAGCAATAACAGTAAATATTAATCCAGAGCAGTACCTAATAAGTGACAGCGTAGCAAAGATATCGGGTAACCTAATGCACAACTAATGGCTTCTCGTGGTAACACAATTACAAATAAATTACAACCGATTAGAGCCCTATCTGTGCTTTCCTATCTTGATAGAGCTGGGAGCTTTGGGAGCTGCTCTCAGGGCAGCGTGGGGCCACCACAGTCCCTGCCTCAGCCATCCCAGGCCCTGCACACCCTGAAGGGATCACTGAATTCATGTACCCGTACCCTGCTTGCTCAGCTTCTGCTCCCTGTAGCCAAATTCCCAAATTTTGCTACATCAGATGCTTGCAGAAATTCATGGCTGTAGGTTGTGGCCCATTTTTTTGTTTCTGGTGTGTGTGTGTGTTTAGAACAAAATTTATTAAACTGAATAACTGCATTATAAACCAGTCAGAGAGAAATGTGCACCCAGACTCATGGAGCTGATATGCTCCCATCGCAGCAGGTTGGGGAATTTTGTCGCAGCTCTCTGGAGAGAAGGCTGGGATTAGGCAGATTAAAATGGGCAGGCTGGCAGAACAAAGGCCTCAGCTCCGCTTCCCACCTAGAACAAAACACCACTTGAAGCAATCGGATGTTAACGAAGGAGCAGCAACAACAGCCTGATTCATATGCTTCCAGTTTGTAAATGTTTACAATGCAATTAAATAGCTGAAATATGCTGCTTAGCCCAGACATAAGCGATGCCTCAAAAAGTTAAAGCAAACACGAATTATGCATTACAATACTTAAATTTCCCATTTTCATCAGCAATTTTCATTTTCTAATTTCAGCGTGTGGAGAGTACTTAGGAGTCTTGCTGCAAAAATGTTACACTGGTTGCTCAAGATTGCCTTCTTGATCCAATATTGAAAGGGAAACAAAATCCCTCCCCCATTAGGGCTACTCAGGCGGGGATGAATTGGGGTGTACTTTGAGAGATTTTTCTTTAAGGCCACAAATAAATGAACAGTTTTAAACCTACATAATGAACTCTGTGTTGTTTAAGAGTTTTACATTATTTAAGGTATTTCAGCTGGCTTAGGTCTGCAATTTCTTTCAGAGCATTTTCTTTTGGATACAGTGATATCTGAAGATGGATGTAAAGGTTAAAATGCAAAATATTAATCTGCTGAGCAGGAGGAAATTGCATGGACTGCAGGTGCCAAAACTAAAATAATTCCTCCCTGGATTTATCATTCACTCTGCTTTTTCCATGGAAGTAATTTCAAGCCCATTGCAGCGGTGTCAAGCCAACGCATTAGCATGGCAGCACAAATAAAGTAGCTACTGAACTTCCCATGTGGCTGCAGATCCATCACAGACCCGGTGTACAGCAGAGCAGGCGTGGGGCCAGAGGAGCCTTTCTCTTTTTCATAAGTGATGGAGACGTGCAAAACTTTCCCATAGCCATTAGCTCTCTCAGGGCACTTCAGTCCCACCAGCTGCCTGGTGAACACAAGGTTACCTAACGGAAGCTCCTCAGAGAAAATGGGAAGGAAGAATGTGAATGACCCCATAAAATCCATATGGACTTGAAAGGCTTCCCATGGAGTTGAAGTTGCAGGAATGGAGATTAAGTATCTCAATGTATTGCTTAAGCTTTTTACTAATTTATTTTTTTTCATGGATAAAAGTTTTTATTTAACTCTATTCTTATTTTTTTTTTATATTAAAAAAAAAAAAAGAAAGGAAGAAAAAAGTAGGTTCAATGAGCCTGCAATAAGCCATGAATTTTCTCATTTTAAAAGTCAAACAGTGCTATCATCTCCTTTCACTCACGTAGCACTGGTCATAAGACTGGAATTAGAGCTGATATTTAGTCCCATCCCTTACTCAGCTGCCCTAATCACATGTTTTGTTGGACGGACTGTGCAGTCATTCACAGGGTAAGTTGTAAAGCTGTAAGTAATGGTAATAATTTCAGTAATTGAATGCAAGATTATTCTCTTGCTAACGAGGGATACTCAAATGGTTATCTTTTGATGAAAAACAAGGAAAAAAGATTTATTGCTATGTTTCCACCCCAAGCCTGGAGCAATGATTGATTAAGCTGCAAGGAAGTCTAATTAATACACCAGCTTTCCTTGAACTCCCCTGTGACATGATGAAACACAATATTCCAGCTTTTCAAGGAGTAAAAAAAAGAGTCCTTCAGACCTGACTGTGCAGAGTGAAAGGGACATAACTGAATTATTGCCAGGGAGTGTCAGATAATGTTTCACAAACATGTCTGGCTGATTTTCTGATTCCTGGAGTTTCTGGACGGAGTCCTAGACTTGGTGCAGAGGCTGGAGAGCCCCTTGCAGTGCCTGTGCTGGCTGGCTTCCTGCCACCCCGATGAGTTATCGCCTTGGTTCAAGGTCTTGCTGGGACCAACACCACTGGCCACCCTCTGCCAGTGGCACCCACGTCCTGCTCCGTCGCCCTCCCCTCTTCTCCAGCCATGGAGCATGAGCCCTGTGCAAGGATGTTGACGTCTTTTGGTGGCTGTCAGCTTGCATTTCTGCAAAGAGACATCTCATTTCCAAAGTCGCAGGCAAATACATGATCCAGCTGTTTTGGCTTCATGTGGTAGGGCTGGTCGGCTGGGTCCCTGTAATTTTTCACACAGACAAAACATCAGAATAAAGGCATAATCTGTGCATCACCTGGTGGCTTCAGAGCTTTTCCTCCCCATCAGCTCGTGTCCCCATGCTTTGATCCCTAGGAAACAGAGTGAGCAGGAAGACTATGATTTTTATTTATTTATTTATTTATTTTTTGCATGGGAATAAATTGGAGGCCGTGTCTAAAGATCTGCTGCTTACAGGCAGATTGAGGAGCTCAAGGAATTTTTTTTCAATTCAAGAAACTGAATGAATCGAAAGTGCTTCTATGCATACAAATTCAGTGACACCAGTTATTATGATATCAGAAAACAAGAAGATGAAAGAATATATTTCCTGGTAATCCAATTAGGCAAAAAGCATAATTGCCAGTCATTCTTATCTGCAGTGCTAATGCCACTAGCTAAGAGACCTGAGTATGACCTGAGCAGCAGTACAATATATGGTCATTTAAACCAGAAGTTTTGGTTGTGCATGTAGAGATTTCCTTTCCACATAGCAGAGCCAGACCTTATGTATTTATCTATGTCTAAGAAGATCTGTCCTAAGGGTATGGACTGTCTGTTATACTCTTAAGATAACAGGATCAGAAGTCATTACTTAGGATGAGAAATAACTTACAATGAGACAAGGAACTGGAGCTGGTGATAACGTAATTTCCTTAAAAATAATTTGTACCTTTAGCTATGCCAGAGACTTTATGAACAGCAAAAATACTTGTTTGCATTATGCAGTGGCATGGGGAAGTTAATCATGGCAGGATATTTTCAGGCTGGATTTATATTTCTTCTAATATTCTCATTAGAAGACTCATTCTGATACCCATCAGACTTGCCACAGAGGTTCATTTATGGCTTGTTTCAAAGCCTATCCAGTGAATCAGTAAGAAGACTCATTGATTACAAGTAAGTTCTGGACTGACTTGCAATTTTATTGGCTCATGTGGCAGCTCATTCTAACATTTCTTCTGCTTTTGCATTACACTTCAAAGATTATTTTTTCCCGGATCATTCATTGTACTGTACATCTAACGCCTGAACTGCCAAATGCCTTGGGATATGTATGTCAGAACTGATGATATTTTCTTACTGTTATTTCTAGTTTGCTTTGGATTGGTTTCCATACTTGGTGGCAAAAGCAGAATCCTCCCTCATATGGAAAAAGAAGGAGCGAGCCCTGTGAGTGCTTCGATGTGGACTTTGTGGGGAGAGCCCGACTGTCACCATTTTAAATCAATGACTGAGCAATTTTCCTCATTGAGTCCCAGTGACTGTCTCTGTGGGGTAATGCCTTCAGTCACTGAAGTGCTGCAGTTCTCAACTTTCTTCTTAATTACACAAATATCGTTTGTGAAGCAGCACGACGCAGCAACAGGAATTCTTTCCCCTCGCCAGCTCGGAGCTCTGTGCAGGGATTGCTCTGAGCTCCCCTCTTAGCACGGAGCCAGCGAGGCTTTTTAAGAAGTAAGCAAAAGCATTTCCGACTGTCATCAGCACAACTTCTCCTTTCATGTGACACATCTGGGTTACGGTGAGCCTTCCCGAGGCAGACGGCTGCTGGTGGTTGTGTAACATTGCATTTCAACAGCCTGGTGCCAGGCACAAAGGAGCAAAGGAAGAAAAAAAAAAAAAAATATATATATATATATATATATATATAAAAGAAATCGTTTAGCAATTAAAAAATAATGATGCCAGGGATAGGGAGGATAAAGGATGGTGTTCATCCTGCAGTGGGTCTCATTACCAGAGGAAATTTCCCTTGTTGATGCTTTTCTGAGCTGAGGCATTATTTTTGGCAGGGCTGGGGCTGCCAAGCTGCTATGGAGGAGTTGCGGGGTGCTGCCAGGGGGTTGCTCGGAGCCACAGCACCCAGCCTGCTGCCCCAGGGCTCTCCTGGCTGGCAGGGAGGAAGCAGACAGCAGAGGCTGAAATCTCCTGCCCGAGGTTTTTCAGGCTCAGGGCAGCAACATGGGAAGGGAAATAATTGCTGCTGCCTCCCCCTTGCAGCTCATGCCCTTGGAAAAAAAATCTGCTCTTTTTGGGTGTTGATATTCACTTCACACTGGGCAATTCCCCGTTACCCAGACCTCTGCTCTCGGTCCGGGGTAAGCAGCACATCACCCTACAAAAATATTGCAGGAAACACTGCTTTTCATATTTTTAAATTAACATAAAATAAAGCCATGGAGCAACAGCTGTACCAGGAGCTGGGCGTTCGGGCAGGCATACCTGCCTCTGCATTTCCACCTTCCCCACAGGGCTCTGCTCATGCCTGGCACCAGGGCCCCTGCAGGCTTGGAGGAGGCCAGGCAAGTGCCCCGTTCCCCGTATGGACCAGACACCAAAGAGCAGTGTGTGTTTGCCAAGTGGCCCTTGTGGCCATGAAATGTTGGGCTACGGCTGTCCCGAGCTGGCAGCTGCAGCCTTCCTGCGACAGCAGCAAACCACAGACGCAATGATTGTTATTCACTGCTCAGAAATGTCATCCCCTAATAACACGCTCGCTTTCTGTACTTGGGTTCCTTTAATGCTTTTATCTTAGCAAAGAAAGAACATGAGTTACTTTTCAGCTTAAATAGCCTCCTCTGGTAACTCTATTAAAATGCAAACTGAGGAACGATGGAGTGGACAAATGCTAAATACGACTGGAAATGCCAGTTAGCTTGGAAGCAGTCATAGCTTTCGAGAAAGGCAAAATTAAATAGAAAAATCATTCTGGCTACGCTTATGATTTTACAGAAAACAACATGCAGAAAATACACGGTCATTTCTGACATTGAGGCTCCCCTGGCCCATAACTTCATTAACTCAAACATCGAATCTTTCACTGCAATGGTATTTATACGGTCTTGAGAAGGGAACAACATTTCAGTTGCCGAAGCCTGAGGAATGAAACTGCAGACATGGATTAGCAATTCTCTGCAAGATCCCTTACAGCCTCCCATCCTAGCCTGGTAGTGCCGTTGCTATTTTTAACCGATTCTTGAAGAATTGCCACCAAACGTCCTCGTCTGTAACCATTAGGAATATCAATAAAAGCGCTATCATTAGATAACCTTGTGGAAGGACAGGTGACAAACGGCGTCACGGGGATGTGGGACACGATGGCTGACTGCAAAGCAACCTCTACAGTCCTTTTGGAGGATACGAAACTCTGCCTGGGCCCTGCTGCAGAGGATTTGTCACCCTCAGAGTCTTGAGGCTCTCCAGCAACCCCCAACAGTTTCCCCTCCAGCTTCTGTGTCCCCCAGCACAGGGGTTGTTCTCATCACTCGCTGCATCTGCTTCCCAGCATATCAGTAATAAATATGCAGCACTCTGAAAGAAACAGCCATACATGGCTGGGATCACTAGAGTGAACACAAAAATATTTACACTTCAGAGCCAGAAAAGCAATTTCAGTGCTATAGGACATCATCTGTATGAATTTATTCATATTATGACTTTCCAGAGAGAGAAAATGCCTCTGAGGCTTCCCCACTACTAAAAAATACTGTAGATAGCTTGCCATCAACTTTCCATGTGCTTCTAGACTATTTCCCTTTATTTTCACAGATTTCTACAAAGCAAGCAAGTTATTTGATGTGCTGTGGTGAAGTTTTTGGGTGCATTCTACCTAAAACCTTGATTTGTACTTTGGAAAGGGAGATAAAGAGAAAGAGGAGAAATTGGAGGTATTGGAGATATTCTCTGGCTGGCTGGAGGAAAGAGCCAGTCATGGTTTTGTAACCTGACAGTAAAAAAGTAAAAACACAAGAAAAATGCCAGAGGGACAGGCAGCAACAGGGAGAACCTCCCCAAACACAGTTCCTCCCTGTGCTCAATGTTGCAGCGAATTTTGCATGCAGCTCTGAGGCTGCAGGTGCTGTGTTTCGGATGACTTATTTTAATGCAAATTGATCATTCAAATGCTTTTTGCAGTATAAAAATTACAGCCAAGATTAAAGTGCCTTTTAATGATGACTGCTCTGGTTTACAACCCTGAGACAGCCAGGAGCCGGGGCTTTGGAGAGCGTGTCTGGGATCTGCAGAAAGTCTGCTGGTGTGCTGGTAGGGATACAGGACTGAAAGATGCTTCAGGGATAAGGCTCTTTGCTGCCTATGACCCCAGTTGTTTCTGTGGCATCTGAGAGCACAAGGGAAAATCAATTTTCTTGTGCTTTTCTTTCATCTCACCAATATCATGTCACTACGAGAAATCAGAAGAGAATGGGATCTGGAATTTGTGCCCTTTCTTACTCCCAACAGGAGGCGCTTGACTTATTCTGCTGCACACAGGAGGTTTAGATGTCAAGCTTTTTGCCCTACCAAGGTGTGTGTTTGCTGATGAAAACCAAGGAAAAGGATTAAACGGGAATTCTGCCTGGCTGGGCATGGCCCGTGCAGATGAGATCCCTGCAAGCCATTTGTCTCCTTCTCTGGAGCATTAACCCCGTGGTCCTACAGCCCTCTGTCATTTCTTTCACCTTTGATCGTTCCCATCAGCATCAGCTGGTGCTGACAGCAGACCAGTGTGTAAGCACAGCTCTGCCTACCTTTCCTTCTAATCCTTTGCGTTTTCTTCTGGCTCTCCTTAGCCAGAGCTAATTCTGATCCTCCCTTCCTACTACTAGGAAATGACATAGCTATTTATTGGTTATCTCCTTTCATATTTTAATGAAAGCTAATGGCTGAATTTGTGCAGCGGCAGAAGAAAGGGTTGGTAGATGATGCTATTGTCTGCAGACACGCTGGGTCTCTATAAATACAGAAAGTCTGTAATTATCATCAGAAGGTTTGTTAAAATTGAAAAGTAGAGGAATGCCAGTTATCCATTAATGAAAATATCTCCCTTCCCCTGTTACCCTCAGAGGAAGCTGGCAAGCTGCTCCCTATTCTGAACATTGTTCCCCTACCGCCATCCTTTTTCCTCCCTTCCTCTCATTTCCATTCCTGTCAAAGCCTGCAATGCCTTCAGCATGACAAACACGCTGCTCCAGCTCCTCAGCTCCTATCTCACAGAAAAAGACGAGGCCCATTAAGTGTTAGCACTTTTATTTAACACAGACACGTTGTTTCGGTGCCGTTTGATTTCCTGTGCTTACCCCAGTGACCGGGCACTGGGAGGTAAATGTCTGAGGGCTGGGCTTGACCTTGTCCCCACTGCTGCACGCCTGCTGGCTGCATCCAGGTGTGCATCCCTGTGTTTCTCCAGCAGACTGCATCTGCTCACAGGGCTCTTTTCTATAAGTATATACCCATAAACAGTTCCACACGTATACAAAGTTTATTTGCAAACCTTGGGGCTAAATGTCAAAACCTGAACACAATTATGGGTGAAGCTGGGCAAATTATTTTGGTCGGTAATTTAGATTATTGAAAGCACCTCTTGTCAGTATCAACTATTTTAACATTTTTTATTTCTAAAAGCAGCTTCACAGCTGACATTAATATTGCTCAGAAGATGAAGAGCGGGATTTTGTACTATGTGATAAACATCAGTGCCAAAACATTCAGGCAGTTTCAGAGACTTTTCCCTCTATTTTTGAGCTAAGGAATGCAGCAAAATGAGTCCACTCCCATGAAGAGTTTCATTTGTGAAGACCTGCTATTTCCAGTGAATATACATTTAAACAAAACCCATAATTCATGCTCAGCTCTAGCTTTAATCTGAAATTTGAAACATCAGACATAAAAAATCAAACCAGTTTTCCCCCACACTTGTCAGTAGGACATCTGCAAAGCAAAAACTTCTCTCGTTGTGTTTCTCAAGCCCCTTCCTGACCCAGGAGTGAAGAAGTGAGCAAGTATATGCAGACCCATCCCTGCCCCATGGAGGAGCATTGCTGGGCCATGATCCCAGTGCTGGGAGCAGAATTCCTGTGCTCCTGCCTCCTCTGCCTCGTCAGTGGGATGGTACAGGTCACGGGGTGGTAATTTCCCTAAGGTTTAGCCATTATTCAATAACGCTGTTTATCCAATTCTGAATAAGTGCCTGCTCTGTTTTGGGGCACTTAGCTGAAGCATGACAAGACTTTCAAAAACGTGCAATTTAAAATGCAATTTTGGTGAGTCAGTGTTAGACCTCTTCCACAGAGGCTACAATAATGCCTCTTATCTCACATTTTCTTTGTGCTGTGAACACACTAGCAATTACCGTGGCTCAGAAGCCAGGGGATAACACGTGGTGTGGCAAGGTCCCAAGCACAGAGGGAATAACACAACACAATACAACATACACACAAACTCCCCATTTAATTTATACTGTATGTATATTAAAAGCACCTTCTCTTTAACGACCTTGACTTATGCATTGTGGATGACACACAAATGCCCCAGATCTGTCTGACATTTAGACTGGAGCCACAGACCACAGACAATCACGTAGCCACATGCAAAAATATCTGCAACGTTGAATATACAGCATTTACGCTCACTGATCTTTGTGGCTGCGATCAGTCAGCTGGGGACAATCTGCTCTGCTTGCTGCTATTTGCATCCCTTGCTGTTATTTAGTGTCCAGACCAGGAGCTGCAGAGGTACACGAGGCTCGTGTGGCTTCTGGTGGCTGCAGGTGTCACCTCCACCAGTGCCTGGGGGGCCCAGCTGTGCCCCCAATGCCTGAGGGACACTGCACCAAGGGTGGCAGAAGCAGAGGCAAAAGATGCTGAGATCTAGTAGGGCAGCTCTGGGAATGAATGTGTACTGCACTTGTATTCATTCCCATCCAAACTCTTAGTCCAATGCCTACATTTCCGTTAAGGAACTAAGATGTAGACATCATTTTTTAAAATTATCCTTCTAACTCCTTGCACGAAAAGGTCACCGGGCTGCTTGGTGTGTCACCAGCTCTGAGGATGCCACAGCTGCTGGACGAGGCAGCAGCCTCACTTGCAGACTTGGACAGAGAGCATTTGCACTGCTGGGCTTAATTTCTCATTGTCCTTGTATTTATGGACAGTGTATTTTTTCCTTTCATCTGAACTGGGATGTTTATCTTCAGGGTTTTCCAGGAAGTGCAATGTATTCATGAGCTGCTGTGTCTCAGAAATAAAGTAGAAAGGATGAAATTCAGAGAAATATTGGTAATGCAATAATTCATACATATATATATAAGTTTTTTTTTTTTTTTTTTTCTCTTAACACTTGCTGTTGGTATCTATAATAAAGCTGTTGGTTATTTCTTTCTTCCTTTCAATACACCGTACATTTGAGATAATGTGATTATACAGAATTAAAATAAATATAATTCCAGCTCTGAAGTGTATTTAGCATTGCAGAGGTGAATCTCATTTGGGTATTGTTATGCATTTCATTTCATCTGAAGCTTTGCTGCCCAAGGCCAGGAATGTTTAAATAGGTCAGGGATAACTGCCCTTATCACACTGCATTTAGACATTCCTTTTATAAGAGAGCACTTGTTTCACTTTGATCACCAACTTGTCCTGATGTGCATTTCAATATTTGATTTATCCCCTAGAATTAACCCATAATCCCCCCTTATAAAAAATACTGCATGTGAGGGGTGAGGAGATCCAGAGGCAACAGAATGACTTGACAATCCTTGTTGGTCCCAAACTTGATTTCTCTGTCCTGACTTTTTTGTAACGAGGAGGTTTTTTTTTGGAAGGGGAGTAAGGGATTGCTTTCAGTGCCAAGCTGCAGGCAAGCATAGCTTCTTACTACCTCAGGTTGCAAAGCTCCAAAGGTGTTGCTTAAAACTGAATATGTTTACTGAAAATATAGTAATAGTAATAGCAATAGCAATAGCAATAGTAATAATAATGAGCTCCCCATCACCAAATCCTGCCCAGCACCTCTCCAGCCTGGCAGAGCCCTTCACCTCCCAGAACACAACAGGAACCCCTTCCATGTTCCCCGTTTTGCTGGGGCAGGCTTGTCCTTGTCCTTTCTTGTGCAGTACTCGTATCACTGCATTTGGGTGTGCGTGACAGCAATTAGATCCTCTGGTGCCCATCCAGCGCTGGTTCAAGTCAACCAAAAGACTTTCCCCGACAGCACTGGGAGCTGACTTGACCCAGAATGGCTCTAATGTGCTTCCAACATGCAGGTATAAGACTTAATTTTTGGAGATATATGCCTGTAGTTACTTACACAGATGCTCATTTCTGTAAGCATTACAAACTTTTCTTACTACTTTCCAAAACAAGGCACCTTTAGATTTATGTTATTAAACAGAGGTAGAAGAAACTCAAGATCATTCTGGGTTAGACTGGAAATGCAAAGAATTCCCCAAAGATCTGGAGGAGCTGTGGGTCCCTGGGGCAGCACCTGGGAGGTCAGGTGCTGCCTGTAAATGTTAACCTGCCTATTGTCCAAAATCACCACTTCCAGACAAAAACAGGAGGGTGAGATTTCTGGGAAAATGGATGGGGAGTTACCAGAGGAACATCGCAGAAATCTACATTGAAATGAAATGTTTCTAGGAAAAAGTTTGAAATTCAATACTGGAGAAACGGAATCAAATCAAAATTGACCACTGGAGCAGCCCCATCTCTGCTTCTATCCTGCCCTGCTCTGTGGCTGGCAAAGCACGGCTGCTTGTAATAGTAAGGCTCCTGCAGGCTGGTGATGCCAGCAGCAGGACTTGGTCCAGCAGCATGCACTGAAGAAGGATGTTTGCCTCCCTTCAGTTGTGATGAATTGGCTAACAAAAGATAACACCAGAAGCGAGATCAAAACATTGTGGATATATTCAAAATTAACACTAGGAGTTACCTCCTATTTATCTCATTTAGCCATTCAGTCTGTGGATTTTCAGCTCCCTGGGAGCCTGTTACCCACGTTTTTGCAAGCACGGAGAGGTTTATGATCAGGCACCCCACAAGCTCTCTCTGACAGCCATGGGCCCTTGCCAGCAACATGCAGGCATGTCCGATCTGCATTGTTTGTCTCATCCAGCATCTGTGGACACATGAATTTTTAACCTATTTTAAATTGAGTTACAAGACCACGGCTGTTTTACAGCAAATAACCCCGAAGTGAGTGGCTGCTGTGTATGATGTGTGATACACTCCACTAGCTCCTGCAACTGTGCTGGGGAAAGCTGGTGCGCAGCTGACCTTTTCTGCAATAATTTGGGGAATGACTCAGCTGACATAATATTCCCAGGGACAAAATGCCCAGTGCAGCTTCAGCAGGAAGAGATGGAAACACTGTGAGGTTGGAGGTCTGATGGCCATCGCACATTGACTGCTTCATTGCTGGGTGATGCAGTCACTGATGGGGCAGTGGCTGGGGCCATAGAAGCAAAGGATGAAATCTTTCCTCCTAAGATATAGGCAAGGCCTGAACTCTTTTCTGCTTCTCCATGTGAATGCAGCCCTTCCTAAAATTTTCATTTCATTATCAGACTTGGCAAAAACCATCTGCGTGCCTTTCTTCTAAGTGATTGTTTCAGTTCTGGTAGTTTACCACAAATTTGCACGATCCATTCAGTTTAACAGTGCTCTTGATACTCACCTTTGCTTCATGGTGGAGGCAGCCAAAGCCATTATGCACAGTAAGTATTCCCTTTTGCATCTGGATTTAAAGGAACTTGCAGCACAAGATGCAAACATTACTTTTACAAGTAAATCTGAGCGTTCACAGCGTCCTTGTAAATATGTATGGAATTGTCCAGAAATTGTCTGTAAGGTTTTTTCCCTAAGTGACAGCAAATTGTCCCAAGACCCCAGAGCATATGATAAGCAAGAGCTTGTACCAGCTGCACACAGCCTCTGAGAGTTACCTGCTCCTCCCTTTCTGATTAATTATAAATTAAAAATAATTTGCTTACTCTCTACCTTTCCTTGTCTGTCATACTGTCATGCACTTGCAAAGTTAGAATGGAATAGTACATTTTATGAAAGCTACAAAATTTATTGGCTATCTAGGTAATAACCCTCTAAAATCTTGTGCTTCTCTGAAGCCAGTTGACAAGTTTGAGTAGTGCAATGTACATCTCAGCAGTTTGATTTCCCCACAAAGGTTTACCTTGCTCATGGGATCCTACTGGCCTCTTGTTCTGAGGCTTAAAATAGAGCTGTCAATACCAGTTTTCTTGGAAGAATGTGGTGCTGCAAAGCTGTTATTCAGTATAAAAAGAGTAGAGACTCCAAAGAAAACTTTTTGTTTAATACAGAAAAAATAACACAAAAACTAGTGAATCAACAACTGTACATCTCTCCTTCTTGGTCTGGTCTCCTGCTATGAGATATCTTGAGGGAATCAAAGGTTTTCCAAAGTCAAAAAAAAAAAAAGGAAGTAAATGTTATTCTTCTTGCTCATTTCCCCCCTCCTTAACCTCACCAGGCAAAGATGATTTGACATGAAATTTGTTTGGTGGGTAAGACAAACACCCTACTCAAACATCCCTGAAATCAGTGTTGTTAAAGCATATGAATACCTTTAGGTATTTTGCCATCAAACAAGACTGAGGTTTGGGCTAGGCTAATAGATTATTTCTGAGGCTTCTGAAGATGTAAGTAGACAAAATGGACTTGAAAAAAGCAGTCCTTTCTCCTTTCCCCTGCTCTCCCATGTCCTCTTTTGGGTGAACTGCCTACCCTCATTGAGTGTTAGGGGTGCATTTCATTCCCCTATGGAAATCTTATATAAGCGATTTGGAAAAGTGAAATATAATCCTTTAGAGGACTTATTTAATAACAATACTCATGGGGAACAGACATGTATGACTTTTACGATGTCACTAGGAATTTGTCAGGAGATATGTGATTAGCATAAGTGATTAGCAAATGATTAGTCATGTCCATATTACATTTTTCATTGCCTTCCAAACACAAAGGAAGTAGGACCTACCATTAAGGTGCTTATGATTTACGCCACAAGATAAAGGGGAATTAAAGGCTTTTATAAATATTGCTCTTAACACATTTAATATCACTAAGACCTTAAAGACCACCCCATTTCTCTGTCAAAAAAAGAACCATTTTTTTGGCTATGTCCTTTGAGATTTTAAGCATGACCTTGAAGGGTTTGTCATGAACAACAGAAAAAGAGCTAAAACCCACCATTTCTTCCCAGTTGCCAGAATCCAAACAGGGCTTTTAGGACATCTTCCATTTGTCTGCCCCCTGGTGCCAGAGGTAATAGTGTTAAATATTGATCATTTCCCCAGCAAAGATGAGGAGGCCAAAAGAGCAAGTTGATATGACTGAATTCAAAGAGGAAAGGAAGAAAATGACACTTTTCTCTGGCCAAATTACCCCTCCCCTCAGCCTCCAGCACTTTCCCCTCTTATATCTCATTAGTAGTAAGTCTGATTTTGCCAGATAAGAGGCATTTTAAGCTGATATTCATGTCTCTACCTTTCCACTCCTCGAAGCATATTGCTTAATTGACATGAGCAGTCGCACAGCCAGCAAACCCAACCGTGTCTGTTCTCCTGTACGTCTGTGCCTCCCTGAAGCTCTCCCACGTGCTGTCCTTGCTCTGCCACAGCTTGGTGGTCAGGAAAAACCTTTCCTGAGTGCAGGCATAATTCCTCCAATTGCCTCCAGGAATTACCAGGGGATTGAAAGAGATGATCTAGAAGATGAGCATGCACAGAGTGCACGTGCCTCCAGCACTGTGCTCACACCCACATCACCACTCATGAAAATCTAAGTTAAGGAGGTTTTGAATAACCCTTCTGTACAAATAGTATTATTGACTGAAATAGGTTCAAAAGGCTTTTTTGCTGCCTTGGAAAGCCCAGCCACATGGGTGTTTTAGACAGATAATTACAAATCAGATTTCTTTGGCCAAGATATTAAATTCAGCCACAGCTGCCCCACTGGCATCTCATGACTTTGTTTAAATTTTTATGAGCTGTTCAATGGTTATTAAACTCGGCGTACTTGCTATTCAGTGCAAAATTGTCCTAATATGCCACAAGGAGAGAGTACATAAGAAGAATAGACTTCTGCAATGTGGGGGAGGAAGGAGCCACCCAGGTCTCTGCAGCACCCGTTGTGCCAGGGAACTGGTGCCATCCTGAGGGTCACCACCTGCAAGGGGACAGCCATGGCAATGCTGTGGTGGCACAGCTGAATCAGGGCAGCAGAAACCAAGTCTGTTTTCTGCAAAACCACATTTTATTTTGATCCAAAAACGCCACGGCTAAGTCACACACTTGGTTCAATGTCTTACCTCTCCTTGGCAAGGTTTCTGAGATTTCTGCTGAACAAATAGAAACATCAAGGTGACCCATAGACTCACAAATCCATTCAAACTACCCTAACCCCAAGCCCAATCCTGGCAATCTGGGATTCTTCAATTTAATTGACTTTAAGTGCATTAATTCCTCATGTAACAAGCTTTCTGTTGTGCATTGCAGTTCTGTCCAATATGTTGTCAGTCACTTTACATCATCTTCTTTTGTTAGAGTCCATTTTTTCTCATCTTTCCTTTCCACTGAAGTTGAGACATTTCTGCAACTGATGTTTCTATCTGGGCATGGGACTGGGTTGCCTTTACTCACTTTTAAGGTAATATTTTCAGGCCAGTTTGGAAATAGACTTTCACATTTCACAACCCTAGTTTATTTTAATTGTTTGTGAGTTCCTGTATAGATTTCTTCTGTAACAAGTCAGCTCTGCCATTAATTTTGTGCCTGAATGTTGGCTTTATTCCAGTGTCTTGCTTATCTTAGCTCTTCTGCTCCAACAGTATCTTCAAAGTCTTCCTCACCACTGCCTTCCTCAGTTGTTATGTGGCCATTAGAAAATCACCAGCTTGGATTTTTTCTTAGAGGATTTGTGTTTGATTTTCGGAAGGTTGGGATGAGGTGACAGGAATTGGGATGTCACCAAAATGTCTCTTCAGGCCTTTGATCCAGAGGTGGGACAATATCATGCTACAAATTGCATGCTACAAACTGCTGACTTTAAGTAAAAAGATGTTTTGTAAGCTTTAACAAATTTATGGAAGCAAAGGTCCTCTGACAAGGAGGAGGTAAATAACTTTCTACATAAGCAGTTAAATGTCCCATTTTAAAATCTTACACCCAAATGTCTTCAGTAAGAGCCTGCTTGAGCCAACAAGTGGTTTTGAAATCCCAGTCTCAATACTGCTCTGGACATAGGTAATTAACCTATTTCCTAATATTGCTTTTTCCGTGTTGTAAATACTTGAGACAGACACCAGAGAAAAGGAAATCAATCCAACATGGACAGAAGAGAAGATAAAACCTTCCCACTGCAACTAGTCAAAGGTTGGAGATGAGTTTGGTCTTGCTGGTGGGTCCCACGAAGTACTGTGCTTTGTTTAGAGCAGAGAAACTTCTCATGAACCCAAATATGTTGGTAGCGATAGACACAGCATGGGGAGCCTATTCAAATATTCTCTTCTATGTATCCTTTGCTGACATCCATCATCATTTAGCAGAGAGAAGATTAAAATTCCCATTAGACCTCTTTGTTTAATTGCTCTTATTGCTTCTGTCACTCGACGCGAGCTTGAGCGGTGTGTGCGCTGATCCAAGCCGTGCGGGATCCATCTGGCTGTGCTCCTCCTCTCCCACCCCAGCCCCTGGCACAGCCTGCCCATGCCCTAGGACAGCTCGCTGAGGGCTGAGGGTGGCTGTGGGATGATGGATAGTTGTGGTGCAGTCTGCTGGTAAAGGGAACAAAACCCTAGGTACGAGGAGGGGTTGTTGGTGGTCCTGGTTGGCATGGCACAGAGGAGCAAAAATGGGAATATTTATGGGGACGGAGTACGAAACACAGAGCTATTCCTTGGTGATCAGCCAGTTTAATGCAGAGGATCAACCAGCATTTATTTATAGGGTCAAGAGCCTGTTTGTGAGACTACTGATGCAGAAACAAAGCTCACCATTTGTTTGCCATTAAAATTCAATTTGTAATCTGTCATTAAAGTACTCTTCCACTCCTGAAACAACTGTTCCCAGGAGCTATGTGAAGGTACCCATTCCTACATTAATTTGTGTGCCATGGTGGATGTCTGCAAGGCCTGTGGGCACAGCTGTGTGTCAGGGGCAGCAAAGAAGCAGCAGTGTCTGAGCCACAGGGGCACGACTGCCTTCCTGAGGGTGGGCAGGGCGCAGAGCATCCATCCCTGTGCCACCAGAGGGATGCTGCTCTGGCGCTGGTCCCCACAGGAGCCAATCTCAGCCACTTCTCATTTTCTGCACTTTCTGGATGGTGACTTCCAGGCAAAACACACATGAAAAATAACAGGTAGCTTGGAGGCCGGGCAGTCCCACGTATACCTGATCTATATCTGATGCTCTTTTAGGCGTGCTGTGCTGCATGCTAAGAGCTTCTTTTGGAAGTCACCGTAGGCACCGTGAATGCTGGCAGAGTAACTTTCCCAGGAGGGTGGAGGGCCACGTTATATACTTATTTGCTTCAAATAAAAATAATACTGGACTTGACAGGCAGTCGGTGCGGTTTGTGCAACCATATGTCTCTTCTGCTTTGTTTGCTGGAGGCAAAGATCAGATGGGTGATGACCCGAACCCCCTTTTGTCAGCAGGAATACCCAGGAGCTCTTTCTGGTGGAGCCACCAAAAGCCACCCTGAAGGACACATCTCTGAGTGAAGATGTCTCCACCTTGCCCTCCTGCCACAGCTGGGAGGGAAGGCACTGCCTTGCCCCCTCTGGAGGAATAGGGGCGATCCTTTCTTCTGCTAAGCACCAGCTGAGGTCTCCAAGGAAGCTATGATGAACATGTGGCTTTGATTTTCTTTGACCTCGTTCTACCTAATCAGCTAACTCAACCTGCTGAAGAAATGAAGGTGGGTCTGGCAGGTAGGAGAAGAGGCACTGGCTTTTATTTTTTAATACAATTTGGGATTTGGATCCAAATTATGATCTCTGTGAGTGGATAATCTTCTTCCCCTAGGAGGAAAAAGGAACAGAAAAACACTTTGAGGCTGAATTTCTACCCAGATTTCCAGACCAGCTTAGGTAAGCATTTCTGGGGAGTGACAATGACCTAAGTGACAGGGGTAGCTGTGTGTGGGACAGATTCTGACAAGGGACAGTTGTCACATGAGGACACAGACGGCACTGCTACTGTCTGCAGTGTCTTCTACGTTCAAATACATCATCACTCACAGCGTAACCTACCCAGCCGTATGAGGAGACAACATATGCCAGCCTACATCTTGCAGGGCTTTTGAGGCTTTCCAGCCCCGCTGTTTGTCAGATTAGAGCTGCTCCCTCTTAACCCCTTCCCTGCTGGTCTCCTACGAGCTCAGCGTCAGGATCTCCTGGCAGGCTGAGGTCCAGACTAGAGCACTGGGGGGACTCATCCAACCAAAGATGTGCCTTCTCGGACCGAATTGCTGGCATTTCCTAGGTGCTACACACTTTCTGGGGAACACATTCCCTCTAGTACTTATGAGATGTTCAGGTACTGTTCTTCTAGGTGAAAAAGACAGATTGGGAGACAGAAATGGTAATTTGTCTATGCTGGAAATAAGAAAAAAAAAAACAGTGTTTGACACCTGAGTGTTTGTCCTTGTTTCTTTTTTAAAGAATCCTGTCCCTCTGTGTACATCTCCCTGTTTGATTTCTCACTGTCTGAGAAACGGAGCCCCATGCAAAGATACATAACAGACACCAGAAACAGAGCGGGTTTGCAGCAGAATTGATGTCTTCCAAGCCTGGAGCAGATATCACCAGGACCTGCTGAGTGACTGCTGCATTCATGTGGGAAGGCTTGTGCCTGACAAATGTGTTTGAATTCTCTGAGTACATCAGGGCATTGCTAGATAAGTATGTAATAGAGGACATCATCTATCATGATTTCAGGGAAGCGTTTGACAGTATGCCACAAAGGGAATATGATTTACAAAGTAAGACAAAAATGGTATAAGGAAACTATTGATATCACTTACAAATCAGATTGGCAGTTCGAGGGAGAGGACAGGGATGGGACATGGCGTAGCAGCAGAAGGCTGGGCAAAACCTGGATTTCTCTGAATAGTCCTCAAAGTAACCCTAATCTAATTACCCTGAGAACTTGGGACAGGGAGAAAAGAGAAAGCAAATGCACAGAAGCCAAGCATGCTGGCCTGAAATGAAATTGTGCTCCAATGTTCAACAAGCAAGGCAAGGGAACAGGAGGCAAAAGCAGCTGGGAACCATACCCCACACACCACCACTAAAAACTAATTTGAGGGTGACTCAGCACAGAGGCTGCCCCAGGACTCTTCAGTCACTCCTTATCCGAGGCAGGATGCTCTGACCCTGCTGGGAGCAGGCTGACCCAGCTGTGGGCAGGGAGGGTACATCCTGATGGCAAAATGCTCTGCCGCTGCATTACTCAGAGGTGCACACAAAAACCTTGTTACAGGTGGGCTTTGTCAAAGTATCTGACTATCAGCATCGCGTCAATGCTGGTCCATTTTTTTTTTTTTTTTTTAAATCAGGATCACTGGGAAGAAGGAAGCAGAGAACTGTCCATTTCCTAGGACACCGTCTATCAGGGCAGGATGCTCTTTGGGGTGGGACCAGCTTCTTCTGGGGAGCATGCTGCAGTTTTGCAAGTGGTCCTCATGGCCCTCGTGGCTACTGAGCTGCTACCAAGTAATGCCTTCCCTGATGGGCTTGGGAAGGTCCCTGCTGGCTGGCTGCAGCTCTGGTTGGGAGCGATGCTCCTCACCTTGCACAGGCTGCTTGGGCAGACAGCAAATGTCACCCATACCAGCAGCATGCAGCCCAAAATGGCAGAGGGAAAGAAGCAAAAAAAAAAGTATCTCATTTTCACTCCTGCAAGGCTGGGGGTGTAAAGCCTACAATTTGTGCTTGTTTTCTGTTTTTTTCCACTGCCTGATTATTGCCAAGTATTTCATATAGACACAGCAATTTAGTTAGATTGATGGCCCTTGTCTCCCTAGTGACAAATGCAATGCCTGCCAGACGCTTGGCTCAAAACTGTCTTTACAATCATTCTGCTTTTTTAAAAGTTTAAATGCCCACTAGAGAAAAAACTTAGTTTGTCATTTAGATTGGCCTTGGCTAAATTAGTTCATTCCTGATCAACCATGAGACTCAAAACAAGTACAGTACTCCTAGAACCAAGGGGGCTCCTCATAAAAAGCAGCGACAGGGTGGATTTAAATTTCCATCGGGGAGAGCCATTAGAGAAGAATATGGGGCAGGAAGATAATACTGAGATGCAGATATATACCCCACAGGCATATCACAGAAGCACAGGCTGCATCCCAAGGACAGCAGAGACAGAGGCTGGTGTTGGTGCACCAGGGAAGGATGAAACCTTGGTCTTGCTGCAGTCACTGGGAGCAGTGTCACAGTGTCACAGTGTCACGGTGTCACGGTGTCTCAACGAGGTGCTGCATTAGCATCACACTCTTGTGGAGCTGCACAGTTTGCAGAAGAGCCATCTCCTTGGTTTAGGGTATGGCTCATCTGCAGTGATGAGCTGGTTTTGGTCAAGCCCTTGGGGAGTGAGAGCAATGTCTCTGCCTTAAATAAAAACAATACTAGAAAGCTCCCTTGGGGGCCTGAAAATATTTATTACTTGAAATAGCATCCCAGCCCATCAACTTTCAATTCCCTTTACTTTCGTGCAACTTTTTTTTAAAAAAAAAAAAAACAACAAAAAACAACAGCCATGCACATTCAGAAATACACTGCAGGAATTAATTTCTTCTCAGTTGACCCTTTAAATGTCAGCCCTGAGCCCGGAGTAAATTTTCACAGGCAAGTTATAAAACTCTGAAAACAGGATTTAATAATGGTAATGCTGACAAAGCCTCAACCACAGCAAACCTAGTAGGTGCCTCTGTGTGTACCTTCCAGCCAGATGGGCTGAAAAACAGACAGGGTGGGAGCTAATTTATTATTATCTTGGTGCACTTCTGAAAGTGCTATAATTTGGAGATCTTCCTTTTCAGACTGGTAAAAGCCTGGATTTAGAGGCAGATTAATATTTCTAATTTCTCCACCTGCATTATTTTATTTGACTGTATGGTGAACTAGCGTTGTCATTGTTGATGGGTCCTGTAGGCCTATTTCTTTATGCAAGGCATGCAGAACGTGTTCCATTGTGTCCGTCAAAATAACTTCGTTAGAGATACAGAGGCTGAGCCTGCTGTGCCTGTTAGTGGAGCTGAAATGAAAAATATCTGGCAGGAATGGAGTCTGGAGCAAACAAGAATTTACTTAGACTGAGGAAGAAAGTACGTTCTGATTTAGCGCTCAGCTCGGGTGCATGTTTTATGCATGTGCATATAGAAAGGGAAAATTCATTGATTTGCTTCAGAGGTAGTTTATGTCTTGATGGAACAAAGCGTGTAAGTGCCTGCTTAAGTCTGTTCCTGTTCAATAAAGTGTTTAAGCAGCTGCCTATGTCCCACTGATATTAATGTAAGATTTAAGCGTCTGCTTAGAGTGAAATGTTCTCAGATACTTTGCTGTACTGGGGCTGATGCATGCTGCTGTATTCTGGACACGGGCTGAGGATGCAGAGATGAAGGACAGAGTGGTAGGTACTGCGTCACCGCTGATGGCTTCTTCAGATGTTCTCCAGATGCAGCTCTGGAGGCATATTTTAGTCTTATCAGCACACATACAGAAGGATTTATTTTTAAATGTGTCGCAAGTCCTCCCTCATGCGAGTAGTTCATACTCATGTGGGCAACAGAAAAGTGCAGGATCAGGACTGGTACAGGATCTCGTCCCATCGCAGAGATGTGCATGAGAAAGCTGACACCAAACCCCCAGATCCAAGGAATTTGTGTGAAATGATCACACACACCATGTCCCCTTGAAAAAAAAAAAACAAAAAACAAAAACCACCAACAAAACAACAACAACAAAACACAAACCAAACAAAAAACAAGCAACAGTAAATTGGAGTGCTAATTCTGAGGATGAAAGAACTGCAAAATTACAAGAAATGTAATAATTTTCCTTGTAATTTCTATTAATGAAATTTCATCAATGATGTTTTCAATGTTGAGTTCACTTTTGCAGCTTAGAAAGGGCATTTGGGGTTCAGTCCTGCCTGGGGCACCTCACATCCAGTCCCCCTGTTTCTTAGTGACTCCAGGAAATACCCCCAGGAACCAGCAGCTCAGCAGGAGCCGCAGCTCTCAGGATTGAATCCCCACACTGATCTATGCAATACAAAACCTGGAATCGATGACCAAACCTAGCTGTTTTTCCAGGCTTTGTAACAGCTTTGGGAAGGTTCTTATTTTTGCTTTCTCCCATGCAATCAGCTCAGAGATTAAAATTCACTGTTGCTGCTATTTCCGGAGAGGAGCTGGGAGCTGAGCTGAGGTTTCCTTTCTTCAAGAGGTTTTTAGTGTTGATAGTGCAGAAGAGTCATCTGTGACAATTACTTTATTCTGTCAGTGTAGCTTCCTACATGGGATTTATTTTTACAGACAGGATCCTTCAGATTTTATTTTTTTTTTAAATTCCATTTTCATTTAGCAAAGTAGCTTCTGTGGGTTGTCCTTACACAGACATTTTTATACACCCTAGATAGGTTAGTTGCTTTGCTGATTCTGGATATGAATTGCCACCTTCTGTACATTTCAATGGGATTATTTTAAATCTATATTAGTGTTGTGGATTTCAATAGGAATTTTGCCTTGGACATTGCCAATGTCAGTTTGTACAGAGGATTGAGCCTCACTCAACAATGAGATTTTTTTCTGAGGCACGAGATCTATGGATTAACTGACCACAAAATTCCTTTATCAGATAAAACATCATTGGTGCTTCTCTTCTTTCCGGTCTTTCTTCTTCTTCACTTTTTTTTTTTTTTTTTTCTTGTTCATTTTCAATATCTCATCTATGTTAAAAATGTAGATGAATTGAAGCAAAGATCATGTTTTATTAGCAATATTACAAGTCAAATTGATTAGAATTTATGTAAAAATGTAAATCACTACATTTTAGGGAAAGGGATATCCGTGTAACAGCAACTTTAAACATTCAGCTGTCCACAGATAGGCTTATTAGTCTTTCCCTGTGCTTCCCTAGAGTCAAATTAAATGCCGATCACTGCTCAGCCCTTACATCACACAACAAAGCTTTCCACAGGGCATGGGATTACACAGTGCCATTTATAATACCAACCCTCTGGTGTGGATATTGCCATGTCTGCCATTATATTTCAGATACCAAGCAAACAAAAACATGTATTTCCATAGAAACTGTAATGTGCTGCAGAGAACTGCCCTTCAGCATGCAAATATCTCTTGTAGTAGACTCAAGTGAGGCTGTTACTATATTCTAAAGAAGACTTGGGTGCCATATGCTGATAAGTATGCCAATCAGTCACATATATCCCAGTGTCTCTATTGCAGCTCTCACTTCTACCTTTGCATGGTGCTTGATGACTTCTGTACTACGAGGAGGACTTGATGAGCACAGGTCTAACACGGCTCCGGTCCCATGAGAAACATGAGGAACCCGGGCTGCTTAAAAGTGAAGATGTAAAAAGGGATGTCAGTGTGGAACCGCTAAAAGCCACAGAATTAAACGCCTCATGTAAGAAAAGCAGAGTGCCTAGCAATGTCTGCTGTAGTTTCTTGTCTCTGTCATTCCCGGGCAGATCTCTAATTTCAAATGATTGCCACGTCTTTTTATTTTCCCTCATAGAGCAAGTCCAACTGCCATGTGCTGTGCCTGAAGCCCTACAGGTTGAACCAGGACACTCTGTGTGTACTTCATCCCAAGGGCAAAGACACTCAGGTTTAACCAAAATTGCTTGTGTACAACTGACACTTTTTGTTTGGCTTAGAATTAAAAGATCTGATTCACTGTAAACAATTTAATGAATTTCTTTTGTCAATCAAATCAGACTTTAAAAGAAAACAGCTATTCTTTCAAATGAAGCGTCCAATAGCAGTTTGAAAGCTTTGAGACAAAATGCTTCACATTTCCAAAAACTTTGTATTTTAAAAGCTAGACAAAATGTCATATTTTCCCCCATTTTATTCCCTTCCAGTTCTCTTCAGCTGCAAGTTTCACACTTGGGAATAATTTTGTCCTTCTGAGATGCCTGTTGTGCGGAGATGTTCATAGTTATTTCAATGAGTAAGATCATTTAAAAAAATATATATATATATATTTGCAACATGCAAAATGTTAAAACGCTAACAAAACCCGAAAGGAAGAATGGCCATTGTTTCCACACTTCACTGCCAGGCAACAAATTCTCCATAGGCAGGGACCCCAATCTGCTGGTCCTTGATGCTGCAGTGCTGCAGGTGGATGCTTTTCCTTAATGATTAGAATGGCATTTCCAAATAGTTTACCCTCAAAACTCTTGGGAACACAACGAGGATAGAAATAAATTGCTTCTTGTATGTTTGAGAACTTGCCTTTAAGAATTAAGACAAGAATTATGTTGTTTACTTGCTTCTTTCTAAAAAACTACATCTATTTTGATGTAGGGCTTAAATAACTTGAATTTTTGAGTTTGCTTCAGTTCCAAAACCTCTGATTTGAAGGCAGCATTTATAATTGATGACAATGAATAGGCACAGCATATGAAAATACTCACCAAAATTACACCTTCAGCCACGGTGTTTTAAAGCACCCCTGTTCACACTGCTGCATCACTTCTAGGAGACCAAAGCCAGGGAATCACCTCTTATCCCTCTCCTGTTACTGGAATATTGAAAAGAAAATAATGAAACTCTTACAAGGAGGCTTAGAAAATGAATAGTCAGAGCCTGGACTGGGTGCCAGCTCTCTATGTGCCATTTTTCATGTCGTTCTGGCTTTTATTAACTGTTATAAAATTGGCCTTTGGTGGCAGTTGGATGCTTCAGCACTGCAGGTCCAGTGGCAGAGAGAACTGGCCTTATTCTCAGATGCAAATAGTGCTGCAAGAGGCTCAGACTAAGAAGAGTTTCACCTCAGCATCGCTCTGCTGCACGTTAAAACTGAAAAAATCAATGTGTATTCTAATAGACAGGAACAAATTGGGTCTTAAAGTGTAAATAGGTCTGTGTGAAATACAATAAAGTAAATTTAACTAGTGAACTGTATTAACTGTGGTGATTATTCTGCATTCAGGGAGGATAATTTATGTAACATTCATCAGCACTGCCGGAGTTTCCACCATAGATCTTGAAGGTCATCGCCTGAGCTGGGACCTGAACCTTTCCAAAGGTAAAGAAAGTGCTTTCAATTAGATTAAGCCTCATTATTATTTTCCGAGTCATCTCCCCTCAGTCACAGAGCTGACTTCTGGGAGCAGGGCAGGATAGTGCTGAGTTGTCTTGGAGCACGCGAGGCATTTGCTGGGTCCCTAAGCCAGTCCCGGCGCTGGAGCTGCAGCTTCTGAATCCACGGCTCCTGGGCTTCCTCAGCTCAGGGCTGCTTCCTCCAAGGCAGATGTAGGAGAAGAAACGGTCTGGGAAACTCAGCTCCCTTCCTCTAGGCTGTGCGTGCAAAAGAAGGCTATGATTTTGTGTGAATAAATAACAGTGAATGCATTTTCAAAGGAGTGGTGTTTTTCTTTGTTTTTATTTTGCCTTAGAAATGTTTTTGTAAAGGAGCCTGGCTTTGGATGAAGTTTTTGAAATCTGAAGTGAACTCATAGAGGATAGAACAGAGAAACTCATTTCTCTATTATGTCAGAATACTTTTTTCATAATAGCTTGAAGCTTTTTCACCTGGACTATGATACAGTAGAATATTAGATGTAATAACAGGATAAGTACCAGACTACGGCTGTTCTCATGTTATTGAAACAAAAGTTAGTGTTGTATCAGAACTACGTGATCTAGCATGAGTGAAAAGAAACACTCCCATGTTCCCAAACCAAATAAAAAGAAAAAAACATGTTTACAGGAAAATTCTGATACATATCTTTTTTTCATTTAGAATGAAAACAAACCTCAGGATTTTCTCCAGAGCTGAAAACCTGACCACCATCCCCAGTGATTGCCATAATCACAGGTTCAGCTGCTGAAGTCTTGCTAGATGAAGTCTTCAAATGCAGAGCACCTCGCCAAGCCCAGCACTAGCCTCCAGACTGAAGGTGATTTGGGGGCCTTCACCCAGCATTGAATCTGATTAGTGATTTTCATGAATTTATGGCATTCTGTATCACATCTCTCTGACTGCATGATTGATGCAGTCAGAGAGATGTGATACAAACAGAAAGTAGGCTGGTAGAGAAAAAAATATTGCATTAAGGAATGTTTATTGTTTTGTTAGCAATATGGGTAGCATGGATAAATACTCAATTGGTTTGAAAATAATAAACATTGGGAGAGTCAGGGGGGGAACTCTACCTTATAAAATAAGCAAAGGAAATAAGACAAAGTCAGTGATCCCCAAGAGTAAATGGCAGGTCTGCTCTCCTTGTAAATACTGCTGGGAATGGTCCCTGGGGTTTCTAAAAAGATCCACTCACTGTTGCAAGCTCAATATGGCCTCTACAGCTTGTTGATCTTCAAAAAAAATAACAAAATTAATTAATTGATCAGATAGTATTTCTGAAACTATCTCAGTAACTTCCTTAGACCTGAAGCAATATCTGTACATAAGTAGTACACGCTGTATGAGTAATGTTTTGTTGTTGTTGTTTTGGAATGGTCCTCTAGCACTACTTCTTCACAAAATAAGGACTGCTAAAGGGATTTCCAGTTGATAGATCTGACTGCATTTTAGGCATAACCATTAAACTAATTAAAATCCATCATGACCAGTATCTTTCAGTTGAGTTTGATCATAAATATATTCAACTGAACGGTTTCCATTGCCAGCTCTGTAATATCATCCTGGCAAATAGTCCAGCTGGGTTTCAGTAATTTCTCCTACATATTCTTCTGTACAGCCTTACTGTATTATGGTGTTATTTAGATGTATTCTCTTAGGATAACAGAAATTTACTCAGGGCCATATTCTTGTCTAGTGGCATCACCCATTTGAATCCACTGGAGTCAATAAAAAAAAAAAAAAAAAATATGAAATTGGGAGCTTACAGGTGAATAAGAAATTTTGGGGTGAAATTACCCAAGGATTAACTTCCCCTCTGGTAGCTTGAAAGAAGAGTTCAGTTTCTATTATCAGTGTGCTGCCTAGTTCCCCCAGACTCTAACATAGTGATTAGCTGTATCTTAAAGTAATAAAATTCAGGTAAAAAGACTTTTAATAGGTTTGTTTGTAATGGTTTTCTTACACAGGAAACTACATGGGAGCTTGGACTAGCCCACAAAGGTAAAGAATAACACCAGATTTATTTCCATCTGAAATGATGTGCATGTGTTGTACAAGTAACGTCCTTCTTTTAACTATTGTATTCCACCACCAGGATTGCCAGTCAAGGCAAAATCTGAGAATCATTAAGGCTAGAAAAACCTTATTTTCCAGATATCTGTTTTCTTGTTAAAATGTTAACTCAAATCTATTTTTTCAATCATCTTTTGCATTCCCTCAGTGCCTGAGTGCCTTTGCCAGCAGCACAAGATGTGCCATGCTTCAGTGTCTTTGGGCAGCAGGACCGAGGCCCTGGCTTGGTACAAATCTCACGTTATGGCATTTTTTGAGTGATTTGGAATGAAAGTAGAAGGACCCAGACAGATCCAAGGAGTGAAAGTCAGCATTGTGGGGAGGCTTCAGCGGATAACTGGAGGATCTTGGCAAAAATGAGATGCTTTAATAACAGATGGCAGGGAGCAGGCTTAGCCCGTTCTCCTTCCATCCTTCTCCTGTGAGAAGATCCCTCCACATGACATCCTGCACTGTCTGCTTGGCTCAGTAATTACACAGCCTCCCAGCACCCTGGCCAGAGAAACAGCATTGGGCCTGAAGTCCCTACAGCTGATAGTGTCCTGCATCCAGATGGAGCGCCTGGAATAGTAGCCATGCCCTGTTATGCCAGAGCTAAATCTGGGTCCTGGGGGTTGAAAAAATCCAAGGGTTTTGTCCTAGCAGCAACTGAAGGAGAATTTCTCCATGATTTTAATCCTCAAGTTTGAAACCTTGAAAGGAAACGTGCCAGCCTTGAGCTGGAAAGGACTTAATAATGCCCCGGCTGGTGAGAAATAGCCCATATATTGCTGTGAAAGGTAATGCAGCCCTTTGTGAACGTCTGCACGCAGGAAGGTGATTGAAGTGCTGCTCCACAACTGCTAGTTGCTGCAGGCAGTAAGCAGAGGCTGCACCATGAGAGCTGTGAAATTCCACTTTCAGAGGAATCTGAGAAAAGCAGGTTTAAAAATAAGCGATCAAGCTGATTTCCTTTGTTAATGACTCAGTGATTCACCCAAGATAAAGCCTTTCAGCTTTGAAGGGTTCCACTCCTGGGAGTAGCTTTCTTTGGAACCAATTGTTTTGAATGAAAATGGGAGCGCAGCTGAAACCAGTACTGATGAGACCATACCCACTATGTCTAACTTCATTACTTCATCTTCTTTGCCCCTTTTTCTCCTCCTCCTCCTCAACCATAGACCTCCTCAATCACTATCAGCTCCCAGCCCGGCTAAATAGACCTTTTGCTCTTGGCTGACCATTTTAAATGCTGACAGCCACCATCACCACTATGCTGCCTGCTTCAGCTGGGAAATGCAGAGCTCCAGTGATCCCCCACCCTCCTGTCAAACAAATAAACTGGTGAAACAAACTGCAGCTGGGGGAATTTCACGGTGGCTTTTCTCCTGCAGTTAGCACAGGAACAAGGCTGGAAGGGATGAATGTGTGATGTGCCAAATTGCTGCATATTTACTAAGCTGTGGTCAAGAGAAATTCGGTAAGGAGTGGTAGTGCCTGCCCTGGAGCAGCTGATACAGCTGGAGCTATCAGGTGTTCGCTCAGACACACAACCCATTCTGGGCTGAAGATTTAGCTGCAAAGTCCAGTACAGGAACAATGTGAGAATAAAGGTTCATTTAAGGTAGGTTTCACTTCTACTTTTCTGTATTCTCTTTGCAGTGCTCAACCCACACAGCCCTCTATCAGTAAGATTTTAGAGCTGAAAAAGAGCTCTCGTTGGCTCTTTATCCAGCTATTGGAGATGATGTAAAGCAAGATGTAACCTCTTCCTAAAGGTCTTGCCCCTTTCATGTCCTTAGAGAGTTAAAACACAGGAGACCCAGGTACTTCACCCTTTGTAATTGCAATAACCAGCTAAAGGAGCAAACGATGGGCTAAAACCCAGACGGTGCTGAAGTCCCTCAGGTGGATCTGCTGTACCAAAATCCAGGGAGCCAGCAGCCTCTAGGGCTGATCCCTTTGACAAGCACCATGGTCTCACTCTATTTCACGTTCACTTTTAAAACCGTCTCCCAAGTTTCCGCCCACAGGGATCTCACCCTGTGATAATGGAGGAAATGCAGAGTTTTGCAGAGGAACGGTGATGCACTAAATAACCCCTGCCAATAGCAGGCTACTTCACTGCCAGCTCCAGATGGGTTTTTTAATCAAGCAGAGCAATATTGATGGCCTCTGCTTGAGCTCTTTCACTAATTGCCTTCCAACATGAACTCAGCAAAAGGTATGATAAATCTGAATTCCCACCAAACATAAGGCTGGGATGAAGATGTATTTTGCCTGCACATAGGCAGAAGTCAGCAAACAGTGAATCTTTACACTTAAGTCTTTCTTTTGAAGATGTTTTCACTGACTTCTCTGGATCTTGAAATGCATAATTTAGCATCTTATGTTTTACCTCATTTAAAAGAAGCTGCCAAGTCCTCACCTCCTTACCCGCAGCTTTAAGGCAGTCTTTAACACTTACAAAGGAGCTGTATTAAGTATTCAATGTTCTCTGCTCATTTCCATTATGTTTACTAAGCAGTTAGTATTATTAGGTTGCTGCTATTTCTCATACTACAATATGTGCTATGCAAGTTCTCAGATCTTCAGTGCTCATCTACAGAAATATCTAATGGGTTTTAGCTTCAGGAATTTGTGTTTAAATTGGTATTTAAGGGGGATTATTAGCATAAATGTGAACATAGCTCTAAACTGGTGAAATATGTTTAAACATTACAGAAGACTTGGAACCTGCCAGCAGACCTTTTCCAACTTACCTGCTGTTTCTAATAGGAAATATTCATTAAACATCGGCCTGTTGGTGAAAAGGAGGAGATGTTTTAGCTGATATTTTTACCAACTGAGTTAACTCTGCTCTTTTCTCTTACTGTACTGAAGATGACGCTGTTTTCAATTATGTTTTATCCTCTGTTCTTGAGGGTTATCACTAATCCACTGTGTCCTTGCAGAATTTCTCGCCTTGGACTCTGCTGCAAGTTTGGGAGAACAAAGCTAGCAATTTTTTATACCCATTTATTCCTATTCTTTGACATTTCCACCCAGAGACCTTTTCATGTCCTTTCTCCATTACCTTCAATATTTCAGCCAGGAAAGAGTAAGGCCCTTTCCTTTCAGCAGTTGTAATTCGTTGCATAATTTCAAACTAAAACTGCTGATGAGTTGAAGGGTCAAAGGAATGCTTGCTCTGCAGAAAAGGTCAGTATGGGGTTGGGGTTCAGTGCTGCCTTGTGCTCCTTCCCTTTTTGAGGAAAAAAGAAAACTTCATTCTGCAGCCCCTCAAAGAAAAGCTCATTCTGCAGGCCCAGAAACAACCCCAAATGCATGGTTGTGTGTGCTTTTGTTCCAAGGGGGAAGATGCCATCTCTGCCCCATGACAGAGGGGACCTGACACATCAGGGCCTCCAGGGGCTGTGCAGGAATTGTCACCTCCTCACACCTGATCATCATCCTTCTCCCACCAGACTCCATCAGACAAATGAAAGGAGGCTGAGCTGCTGTTTTGGATGTGTCTGTCACTCTGAGCAGTCAATGATTCACTGGCCAACTGTGCCTGTTTGCGTTGCCTCTTGAGAAGTGCTTGAACTAGTCCTGAGCATCCCCTTTCCAAACCTCCCTGTGCTCAGGGCATCTACAGTGCTCTGCCCAGCCGCCCTGGGGCCAGGCTGCCTAACTGTGTTAGGGGACAGTAATTTCCTGTTGAGACAGCCAACAAGCTCCCTCATTTCAAATTTTATGCTTAATTTCATTTTGAGCTTAAATTAATGCAGTTTTCTCTGTGCTCCTCTCAGAGCACACTCCTCCCATAGAGGCTCTCTGGGATTTCTGCCTTGGGCAGGCTGAAGGCACCTCTGCAGCTTTTGGTGTGCTCAGACACCAGGTTTCTGGGTGACGCTGCTAGCAGGGGGATGTAAAGGTGATAGCACCTCCCTACCTTCCACTCCTCACCTGGTCTGGAGAGCCAAGGCACCAGGCCCTTGGCTTTCACCATGCAAGAGGCTGATTTTGACACAGACCTTGGGCATGCCTGAATCCTGCTGAGCGCAGGCAAAGCACACTCTCCTTCCTGGCATGTCTGTGTTGTGTCCTCCCAGCAGCTCTGCTCTGCCTTTTGGCTCTGCAAATCCTGGTTTGGGGAGCAGAGGCCTCAGCCCTCCCACACAGCAGGGATCTGATTTTCTTCCTGCAAGTGTGTGTTTCTAGCCCTGAAACCAAGACCATGCTGCAGAGCCTCTTTGTGTGCATTTCCCAGAGGCTCCCAGGTGCCTCTCAGGGAGGTGGTGTCACAGATGGTTCCCAAACCACCCTGGTCTGAGCTGTCCCACAGGTGAGTGCCTCAAGGCGTGTGCATGCACCCTAGCTCTCCTTGATTAAACCAGCAGCTGCCACTTCTTCTCGAGCAGAGAGGAGAGCCTAGCTTTGTACATCTTGCCTTCAGACTCTGATGATTTCCTCATCAAGGAGAACCTCGGTGTCAACCCATCTCTGTAAATATCCTTTAAGATGTTTGGCTACAATAGGAGCAGTTAGATGCAGGCACCAGGTGTTTTCATTAAGCACTATGTGGTGCTATAATTTTCATTATGTAGAAACTGCTTAAATGACTCTGCAAGGAAGAGAATGCAGTGCCAACAGGGCTTTCAAAGAGTGACAATTTATTAATATTACTGAAAGCCTCGGAGGTCAGCCTTCCATTGCTCTTGATGTTCCATGGCACAGCTGCAAATACTGGGTCTCTTGCAGGTATTTTCCATTTCAAGTTACTGGCAGAGAAAAGTGGGGAAAAAAACTTAATGCACAAACAGTGGAATGGATTTGTCGCACCATACCATTTGCTTCAGCAATCTGAACAGAGAAATAAAATTTCCAGAAGACATTTATAAGCATTTCTTTGTGTTTTAGGACTAACAGGTTTATGTGGGATGAGTCACGGTGCCATATTCTGTTTTTAAGAACAGTGACGCATCCAGCGTAATTCTTTCTGAAGTTGCAGCTCAGGACCTGCCTCAGGAACCCAATGCCACCTAGTGAGGCAGTCACTGTCTGCTGTGTGTACAGGCCAAGTTCCCAGACAGCTGGGCAAGGCTCCCTCACATATAACCCCTCCTGGTCTGCCCACTTATTCAATCTCTTGCTTAACTTAATGAGATGAAGACCAGCTAAATTATCTCCGGATGTTTTCAACTGATTAATCAAAAGGGAAACCTACAGTAAGGAGCTTTCCAACAAAAATAATGATGGTTTTGTAGTTGCTTCCATATTGCATTTGGATATTCAAACTACAACCCTGATTTTCATTTTAAAACAACTTTCATTCTGTAATTTCACATAATTTTTCACCTCAGCCTTCCCTATGCAGAGATATTTTTTAAAATGATTTCTTTTTAGAGAAAACGAATTAACTTAGTTGCTCTGAATTGATTTGTGCTTTCAGTTTGACAAGCCAAAAATGTTTTCATTTGGATGAAAACCTGAAAAACATCATGAGCTGGAGCACAACTACTTGGCTCTCCAAAATGGGAACCACTTTGTCCATCGATTTCCTTCCCAATAATTGCTGGGTGAGTCAGAGTGAGGTCCACCTCAGACAGATGACAACTAGGACAAGAGAAGAATTGATCAAGTAAAAAGGTAGGAAAATCCCCAATAATTCCGTATTTGCAGCAAGCGCTGGCTATTCCCATGATAAACATGCCCACATCCCTTAGAAGAGTTTAAAGACATAGTAAGCATTTTTTATTAGTAAGGGGTCATCCCAGAATCTTTGCTGAGCAAATGGAAGATGTGTTTGGATTTCCCATCACCGTCCGGTCAGGTTGAAGGTCCCACCAGGAGCCCCAAGTACCGGCTGGTGCTGAGGGAAGCTGCAGGATGCTGAGCTGGGCCTCTCGCTGCACAGCGGGGTTTTCTCTCCCACACACCAGTGCCAATGAATCACAAAGCCTATTGTTTCTTACTTGAGATTCACCTCCGGGGAATTCAGATGAATGCGGGCATGGAGGGAAGCTGTCTCACTGCCACTGGCAAAGACGAGCTTCCCCAGGTTAAACCTTCGTGGTGGGGATCAGCCCGTGCCCTGAGGCAGGGTATATGGAAAGTACACAAACCTCGGGTTCCTTTCTTTGCAATAGAGGCATATGAAACCTCTTTGGCGTTAGGAGATGACCTGTTGGTTAAAACTAGGGTGCCCAGTCAACCAGCACCAGGCTCAGGGCAGCTGCTCCTCTCTTTTCCCCTTCAGGTATCCCTGAGGCTCAGCTCCTGCAGCTGTTTCAAATGTGCCAATATAATGTCTGTCCTATGAATCACGGCATTACATATAGAATCTCATTCTGTTTGACATTCAATCCAGTCTCTAGGCCAAAACATATGGCAGCATATCGAATGCCTTAGCATGGTCCAAAAATTGAGCAGTGAAGGGCTTTTTGGCTGCTCAGGGAATTGCTCAGATCTAATTGCAGTGACAACACAGCAGTTGTTTACCTCTGGATGTTTTTTAATTCTTTTCAAAAGAGCATGGAGGCTGGTAAGAGGTGGCCAAGGAACAGTAACATTCAATGATCCAAGTATGTCCCATAAGCAAGGTACTTGGTTTAGCCTAGGGCTTAGAAAGAGACCTTGGAAAGAACAAGTAGCCAAAGTACAACACTATTTTTTTTTCTTCTGTTCAGGACTTAGCCATGTTCTCAAATATTGTAGAGCTGGTTGGAGCTTGGAAATACTTTCCTGGGCTTTCAACTTGTTCTTGCCTGCTTCATTATGTCAAATTATCCAGAAAAGCTACAAATGACTGAGATGCAAGGAATGGTCTTGGTACCAGTAAAGACTGAGCAGATGCTGGTCTCCTTCCTGTTGCTGCTCATACGTGAGAGGTTCTCCTGGCTAAAGGTTAGACAGCCATTACCTCCATGTTTCTTAATCACCTAATTTTTCCAACAAAATTTAGTATTAGACTTTAAAAAAAAATCTGTGGAAAGCAAGTCTAACTTTTTTTTTTTTTTTTTTTTTTTTTTTTCCGCATCATCTCCGTTTTTAACAGAATTGTCTCAAAATACTGCAATGAGCACCTGCCTCTCACAACCACTGTGAAGATTGCCTAAAGTTAGAGCAATGCCTTGAAGACAAATCGTATGTAGGAAGGCTAACTATCATTACTGTGTTGCTAATAAGGTTATTTTAAACTCAAAGTAGGTCACTGAAGGAGTTTCATAAAAAAAACACCTGCAAAACACAGTATTTAAAAACATTATCTGAGAACAAAAGATGAACAGTCTCAAATGAAAGAAACAGACCAGGAATTAAGCAGTACCTTTTACCAGGCAATGGTGCAGCAGCTGCCACAACCTGGGTGCTGTGAACCCATGGGTGGCACAGGGTGCAGAAGGGTTTGTACGCCCACCGAGGGCATTTTGTCCCCTGCAAGCCGCTCATCCCGAGATGATCGCTGGAGTGATTAGCAAAGAGTTGGGATGAGGTACATTACTGACGTAACGATAATAAATGGAGGCTTTCACTAATCTGCAGGGTGCAGATTGTCCTTCCATAAAATGAGCCAGATGCTGATGGTATGATTTAAAATGGGGAAAAGTACAGTTTTTCTGTTCCGCCAGGGTTTGCAGCAGGACCCACCTGCAAGACATGGGAATTTTTTCCCCCAGTAGTAACTTATCCACAGCAGGCTGCTTGATTATGTTTTTTTTAATTATTATTTATTTATTTATTTATTTTCCCACAAAAACAGTGATTGCTGCAACATCCCTCTCCTGGAAAGCACGGAAATGTCCTTACTGAGCCAGAGCAAAGGCCCAGCACACCCAGCCATGGCTGCAGCAGAAAAGCCTCCTCCACTGGCGCAGCTAGTCCCATTTGAAGCCTTTCATCTTGGGTAATCAATGACTATTTCCTTATGAAATATCTGAAGTGGAGCACAGAGATGTCACTAACAACTTGCTGAGTTAAATCAAAGTGACAGCAGACAGCTAAGATGTGAGTGCAGGTCCCTATTTTCTGTAAGAAAAGTTTGTGTGTGGAGTTTGGAAGGCTTCCATCCATGATTCACATTGGCCTTCCAATGCTCTAATGCTCCTAATACTTGCCCATGAGTGTACCTACCTGTAAATAAATTAGGCTGAAATATTAGACTGCACCTGAGCCAAGTGATTTCTTTCCTGGCAGTGAGATCTTCCAGTTCTGCAGCCCAGCATTTCCCGGCCAGTGCAATAATCACCATATTTTACAGGCTCAGCTGAGGTGGCTTACTGGGACTGTTTGGTATCCACTCTTGTTTTCATTCACTTCAGTTCAGTGTCCCCCAATTTATGTCAGAAATGGGAGCCCAAAACCTCAGCAATTCCTCCTCTGAGTTCTAATTTACAGCGATGCATGCAAGAGGGAACACAGATTTCTTATTTCTATAAATAATTTTATTATTTTTTTTCTTTTACAATTTTTATTTCTATCTCCATGTATTGTTTGCAAACCAAAATATTGTGACAGGTTGGGAGCTCCATGTTTTATGATCAGTATTACGGAAAACAACTCGCAAAAACTTTGTAAAACCAGAAAAGGGAAGACTTCTATTTCATCCATTCCTAACAGATCTGTGCAATGTAAGTTGTTTTTCAAACAATATAATTTTTAACCTAATTGTCATTTTAAAATGCAGTAATTAAGAATAAAATCACCACTGATTGGTGTGGCAGCAGCCTGGGTTAGGCACAACAAGGATGAAATGAACATTAGGAAATGCCACAACAAATTGGACCTAAATTCCACGAAGCTGCTAAAAATACAAACCTTTAGTTATTATCTCATAATGCCAAGTGAGAAAAGAAATTACTGCCGTAGTGACAAAGTGCAACACCAGCACATCTGCACGCGGTAATCATCATCCTTAATTACGGTGGCACACGGTGAGCATGCATCACACAGATGGGACCTCATTTTGTTGGTTCCAGCCCTCGCCAGCCTTCCCCACGTGCATAAGGGCTAGTGTGCAGGCAGGTGGAGGACACCACGGTGCCCAAATGTGCCCCAGCTCCTCTCCTGCACTGTGGGGAGGACCTGGGGACCTTGCAGAGCCACCTCCTGCAAGTCCCTCTGCGAGGGGGAGCGCAGGACACTGCTTAATATATACCTGGAGAATTTCACATTTGCATTTCACACTCCTCCGTACACTCAGATGGACGTATTCCCAATTAGCTTAACTTCTGCTCAAGCTGGCAGAACTGAGACAGGAGGAAATATTATCTTTAATGTCAGGGACTTAAAATATAACCTTTTCAGAGCACGGTCAGACTCTGACCGCATCTGAGGCCTCTAAACGATACTTTAAAGGAGATAAATAATATAATAATAGATAATAATAAATGTCAAGTTTGTCATAACTTGGAAATGCAATTTACCTTCTCAGCTGGAGGGAATATAAGCTTCTATGTTGTTCTTTGCCATTAACGTTCTGCCTGTTAATATGTTAGGTTTCTATAATTATCAACCCTCCGCTCATTATATTGGTGGTTGATTGAATGTTTGGAGATACGCACTTGCACCTCAGCCCACATCTTGGCCCTTGATTTATCAAATCTGAGCAGCCAAGGCTCTGTCTATTTAATAAAGATGGAATGGCTCAAGGGAGCTCTGGGTATTGTTGCTGTTTGCAACAGAAAAAAATGAATTACTACAGCTTTGATCTGCAAGGTTACCCCTGTCCACAGCACAAACATTAATTACATCTAATGATGGGGTGCTGCAGACAGATTTTAAGAAACTCCTTAATAAAGTTTGGGAGACAAATGCTTGTAATTGCGTTATCTGTGCACAGGGCTGAGCAGCTCCGGGAAGCGTTGTGCGTGCTCCTTGGCACTGCCACAGGGTCCACAAGGTCCTGGCTCAGCCGAGGGCAGCGATGGTGCAGTGTGTTGGCTGGGGTAGGAAGATTGTCTTCACAGAACTTCATGTGCAGTTGTGTCTTATCTCCTGCATTGCCAAGAAATACTGTTTGTGCAAGGACCTCGGTTATCGTGAGAGCTCAGAAGATAATCAACGGTACAGATAAAACCAGTGAACAAATTGATCCAAGGCAAAAAGACAGGGGAGATGTCAGCTGTCAATTAGGAAAATACTCTGCTATCTGCAGGCTTGCAGGAGAGCAGCTGCAGTGCTTTCAAAACAAGGAAAAAGGAGACAGAAAACCACTAGAGAAGCATTAAGGTGGTTCAGCTGTTAACTGCAGTATTAATAGCCCTTTGAGAAGCAGAACTTAAAATACAAGATTAAATATTTTAACTGTGAAGTCTTATAATCCATAAAGTGGGATGTAAAGGCACCTCTGAAAGATAGGAGCCCTCATAATGCAGAAAAAGCAGTACCTAATGAAGAAGACCTAGCAGGCAGGTCCCATCTTCAGGAGGATTGTCTTCACAGCACTTCATGTGCAGTTGTGTCTTACCTCCTGCATTGCCAAGAAACATTGTTCGTGCAAGGACCTCAGTTATTGTGAGAGCTCAGAAGATAATCAACGGTACAGATAAAACCAGTGAAAAAATTGATCCAAGGCAAAAAGCAGGCAGGTCCCATCTTCAGGAGGGCAGAAACCTGCCTCACAATTTTTACAAGTGATTTGAAAATGTCTATACTCAAGGATTCGCTCTGGCAAAAATAATAAATCTAATGAAGCAACTTCTCCAGAGCGTGTCAGCTGTTTGATAAAATAGTTTGCAAACTGTACATCTAAATGGAAATTGAGGCCAGCCGTCTCACCATGCTAAGCGTGACAATGAAGAGGTCTTCGTTAGCATCCAGCACGCTGCCAGAGCATCTCTTGCTCACAAGCGCAATCAAGAATATTAAAGAGAGTGGAGTTTGCATCTCATGAGGCATAGGTAGCCTTACATTTCTCCTGAAATTCTGATGATGCAAGATTCCCCATCTGTTCGTATTTGCCCTGCTGAGAGACTTGCTGCATTTCCTTGAGCAGGCAGACAGGCACGTGCCCCATTGCAGGCATTTTGGTGGGGAGAAAGGATGCTTGATGAGGGCAGGGCAAGGAGGCAGAGCAGGGCCCTGCAGCCTGGTCCTCGTGCCTATCCATCCTCACGCCCTCCTCCTGATGCGTTCCTCATCTGGATAAATAAATTAAATATGAATCGGATCAGAGAAAATCTGTATCACAAGCACAATGTGGTTCTGGAACGAAATCCCCATTTTTCAGTATTAAAGCCCCATCCAAAGATTATTGCCAGTAGTGGCAGCGCTTGCATGGGTTTCAGCAGCCTGCAGCCTGGGTGTTTGCTGCTGGAAAGAGTCTGCAGCGTCTCCCTGCTCCTCTCACGTCTCCGAGACAATTCCCAGTGCAGCCAGTTGGTCTGAGCACACAGCTTCGATGGGGAGCTGGGCACGGCGGCTGGGAGCCATCTGGGTGCACGGATATTAATGATGCCTGTAACGTCGCAGGGTGATTAAGGCAGAGACGAGGAGCAGCCAGCACTACTGCTCTGGGGGACGCTGCGGCTGCCAGCGGGGAGATGCAGGTTGTGCAAACCCCAGAGCAGCCACCTCGTGTCTGCCCCCTTTAGGGACCCAAATTCTGACTCCCAGGGGGGTGCAGACTTAGAAGGAGCCAGGCAGTGAAAATCAGCCTCTGGGAGACATTACATCTTCTCCTGCAGATTACGAGGCATCTGGTCTATTCTGGTTTTCTGAAACGCTGCTAATATTGGATATCCTAGCTGCAAATGAGGGTGATCCATCCATTAACATGAACCTTCGGCTGCGGCGGCTCTCAGGCTTTCAGATACAATTGGTTCATTTTCACCTGCAGACTTTTGAAGGGACTGCATAATCTTTCCACAGGCATCACAGGCCATTTTGGCTCTTTCAGAGATTGTGGGAAAATGGAGCACGGAGCAAGCTGAGGCCCCTGCATTTTAAGCACCTGATGTAACCACAGAATTCTTAAAATGCCACGTACCTGGTGGTGATTTTTTTAAGCTGATTCAACAACGCTGTCCATTCATAAAACAGCAGCTATCCAGCTATGGCTATTTCTAGGAATATAAAGTGTAAAAAGATGCACTTTGAGGAAAAGAAATTTGGAGATACAAAGAGAAAAACACCAAAATAAATTAGAGTGTTTTTTATAATTCACTGCCCCTCGGTTCATCCTGAGCACCTAATCCTGATGGATGCTCACAAGCTGACAGGCAATCTCTGGCACAATTGTGGCCTGCTTCCCCTCACGCTGCCTTCAGGGTGATGCAGGGGGTTCCTGTGGGGACCTGAGGAGCACCGTGCTCAGCACCCTGCAGCAGCAGCACATCCCTTGCTGGTTCCCAGATTTAGAAACAGCTCATGTAAAGGAACAACCACCTGGAGCCTTCTGCCTCCTGAGGGTGGGATCTGGGGAAGCCTGAGCAGCACAAGTAGGTGTGGGGAGCAGCACGAGTGGGGTCTGGGCTGGGACCAAGCTGATCTCTTCACTGGGTCATCCAATAAGCATCGCCATGGAGCTTCATCTCTCCAGTGACCCTAGGTGCTTCTGTATGAAATGCCACACATTTCCCTCCCTGATTTCCTAGCTGCACAGCTGTTCTGGCAGCGTGCGTGTGCTGGGACAGGGGAGGGCACAGCCTGGGTGCTGCTGATGCCAGGCTGCTCCCAGGTCACCCACATCTCTGTGACTGCCTTATGGCCAAACCTGCACTTTCCATGAGCTAAATCCCTCCCCCTGCACCTCCCAACACATCCTCAGCTCAGAGGGGCTTCCTGCTCTGATAAATCATGACTAGAGAGAAAGCTGAGCCTGCTGTCAAACCTGCTCCGTCCTTATAATGGCATTTCCTTGAGGTGAACCGAAAACCTGTAAGAATAGGAACCTTCTAAGATGTTTGTTATGTGTAGAGCACTGAGATGACTTAAAGGCACGATTACCTTCTCTTGTCTGCGCAGACACGATCCGTGCTGAGCTCACTGTATCGGCCTTCACCAGACCCACCCAGGCCGGTGCTGTTCCACACGTGAAGCTGTCACATCCCTGTCACGTCAAACACAATCATCCTGTTAAGAGGGAACATTTCTTCTAGACACTGATGGCAGGCACCAACCCCCCTGTAGGTCTGAAAACGGAGGCTGTGTGTTTCTGCATTATGTAAACTTCTGCTCTGATGTGCACCCATTATCGTCAGCTCGCAGTGCCAGCTCACACACTTGCCAGCACCGCTGGGCAAGCAGCTTCTTTCTCCCCTCTTTCATTATCATATTCCCCTTTTTTCCCTTTTTTAGAGGCTCTTGCTGTCTCAGACATCTCCATCATTTTTCAGAGTGCCTCTCCCCAGTTTTTCCTCCAGTTGCCTTTCACGTCACAGCTCATGGGGCTGTAGCAGGGTGTGTGTCTCTCCATTTCTCTCTCTAACCCGCAGGTTTTAGGGGTGGTATTTCAGATTCTCTGAGTTGCCTTCTCTTTGTACTGCAGTGTTTCATAAGGAATCTTGGTGTTGTTGAAATTTGTTGAGAGAGAGAGAGATGAGTGAAACAGCTTCGTGTGCTCAGGAGGGCGATGACAGCACACAAGAACCAAGTGTTCGGAGAGCCTGGGGATGTGAAAAGACAGAGGCACAGAAATCTCAGGTCAGAAGTGAGGTCCCTCCTTCCCTTGCTGCGGAGGCTTTTGTAGCATTATGTCTTTCTCTGCAGTGTTGCAGAGCCCAAATATATCTGAATAAAGGGTATTGGGTAACAGCCGTTTCCCTAAGAAACTCCACTAATGCTTGCTGAACACCTGTATGCATCAATAAATATAAGAAAAACAAAATAAATCAAAATTTCACAAAGAAGTTGTGCTCTGAGAGGAACAAATGTGTTTTGTGGGAAAACAAAGTGAAAAGTATTTTGCTGTGGATTAAAGTTTGTAGGCACCCTTTGAGCAGAGGGCCCATTTCAGATGAAGCCTTGGTGGTTCTTCTTTTCCCTCTCCTCCCCAGCTGCTCTCCTGCACTTTTTCAAATACATTACACCAGCATTCCTCTGATGGCCCCTCACTAATACATCATGGCTTGGATTAGTCTCTTTGCCAATACTGATGGCAGCAGCAATCGTTCTTAGGCTGTGCAAGGTAGTGAAATGATACCTCTTGCATAATGTTGGTCTAATGAAGGATCATTACTTATTACATGGGGGGAGAGAGCAGAAGAGAACCAGAAAAGTCTTCTAAGCAAAAAGGGTTTTAATTAGCTTTCCCAGCCTCTAAGCCAAAGGAGAGCTTTCAAATCGCACGCTGCATGCTGTTCTTGTAAATTACACCGGACCTTGTTTCAGCCCTGTAGCAGCAGAGGGCATAATTGAACCAAATCTGAATTTCCTGAGCTTTCCTTTTGCATTTTCTTTCTGGTAAGAAAAGAGGAAGTTTGCAGCTAGAAGGCAGAGAGACCCTCTCACCTCCCACCTTCAGACTCTTTCTGTAGCAAATCAGTGTGTTTAAAATCAATGCAGCCTCCTTACGGTCAAAAGATTTCCCCTTCTGCTCTTTCTGGAGAGAGAGAAATCCCAGCAACCCTTCACAAGTCCCATGGTCCTCATTTCTCTGTAACAGCTACTGAGAGGTCTTTTGCAGGGCTTTTAGGCTGTGTTTTTTGTGGGAAGCAGGCACAAGAAGCTGTCTGGCTGCAATGCTTCCCACAGACAGCAGTCTCCTATGAGAAGTTTAGACAAAATGGAGAACTGATCTGAAACCAACTCGCCTTGTCTGAACTGAGGTATGGACCTGCCCTGGATACGTTTTCTAGGAAATTTGTGCAAGTTTCCATGCAAAAAGGGCTTTTTATTTTATTTTTTCCCTCTCTCTCTGAACCCAGGCAGGATCTCACTGCACTGTACTGGCAAACATATATAGCCAAAAGAGCCCCAACTCTAAAGAGCTGGCAAGTGTCAAGTGGTGGCTTCTGACAGACGAGGGAGCAGGAGGAAACAAAACAAAAAGGAGTGGGGAAATAGGTCGTGCTGTTGCTATTTTTGTATGCATAATATTGATTAACCAACAAACTCAAGCAGTGCTTAAACCAGCTATGTGCTCGAGCTCCCTTGACTATTCAGTGATGCTTCATTAAAACAGTCAGGAAAAAAAGGAAAAAAAAAAAAAAAAAAAAAAAAAGGAAAAAAAAAAAGGCATTCCTGTATGAAACTCAAAGCCCTGAAAGCCCAGACAATTTGAAGTAAGTGCTCTGTGACCTAACTTCAAGGCTGGCAGCAGGAAAGTTTGTGCGAACTATAAATGAAATTGTGCATTAGCCTCTTACTTTGTTAAATTCAGCACAACAGTACTGCAAAGAGTTGGACAACGTACCAAGACACGTACCAACGGCTGGCCAGGCACCTGGCTCCTGGCCCCTGGAACAATGTCGGTGTGCATTTACCTTTCAAAATGTCTTAATTTCCAGCTCAGTCTGGAAAATGGTAGAGTGAAAATCTGTGTGTATTCTAAAATATCTAGGCAAATCCCTTGTTTACGAGACAATTTTGAAGGAGAAAATAGGAAAAAAAAAAAAAAAAAAAGAGTCTTTATTTCAAAGGGGAGTCCTCTGCTTGTGCTCTTAAACCCAGAGAAAGTCAAAGCGCTTGGGACGGGCTGAACACGTTGGGCTGGGAGCTGTGTTGTGCTGATAAGAGCCTCTCCAGACCTGCTGGCAGTGCAGCCTGTCCTCGTGCTGGGGCTCCCCGCACCCTCCTGCTCCCAGCCGCGGTGAGGAGGAGCACCGGAGGAAGGCCAAAGCCAGCAGCACCATGGCAGGGGCTTTGCTTTCAGAGCCCCCCACACACTGCTCTTGTGGGTTGGAGGCAAACATGCTCGGATAATTTCCCTCTCTGGGAAATCCCTGTGGGCTCACGCAGGCTCCCTGCGGGTGACGGCGCAGTTATGTGACCCTGCAATGTTCCCATCCCGTGGGGACAGACACGGGGGGTCTGGATGAGGTGCTGGCTCTGCCCCTCTCTGCCGAAGCTTCAGCTGCAGCCATCTCTGTCCCAGAAAGTTAATCAACCAAATATTGTTCTTTGGTAGTAAACCTCCAGCTGCTTGTTTTTGACAATTACCCTAATTTCCCCGGTGCTGGCAGGCAGCCACGAGCCTCCCCACGGGACACGCAGCCCCGTGGCCAGCAAAACCCCCGGGTACCCTGCAGAAGTGCTCCCAGGCATGCGAGGTAGGGCAAGGTGAGGTGCTGTGCCACCACTTCTGTCCCCTGCTGAGGCAAGGAGCCCTCTTCTGAGCTGAGCAGGTCCCATGGGCACCATCCTGCTCGTGGCCAGGGCCGCTGGGTGAGCTCAGCTTCGGTTTAGCTCAGCTGAACCTCCTGCAGAGATCTCCGTCGATATCAATGTCAGCATTAGAAGAAGCTCTCAGCGACTACACGCCTGGATTCCCGTTTCCCTGATCCCAACTTCACGTCTCCCTGTCTGTCAGCAGCTGATACAACGAGAGAAATTGCTTCCAAATAACAAGCTCTCAACTTACGGCGGAGTTGCTTGTTAAATGCGTTACCTGGTGCTTCGGTTCTGTTCAATTACATCCCACGTTCATTCCCCAGCGGTCAGACCTTCTCTGTGGTGAGAGTGCCTCCAGCTTTCTTTCCTTGCTGAACTTCGTTAGCACACGCTGTCTGCAGAGGCTGCCAGCACATGAAGTGGGCTCAGTCCTGGCCAGGTCTGCGAGGAATACGGCCTCTGCCCCCCCTTTGGCCTGGTGTTCTGCTGAAAGGGTGCCGAGTTCTCGCCCTTCCTGAACTTTTGGAAATAGTCTCCCAGTTTCCACAAGCCCTTTCCTAGCTATCAAAACTAATAGTTTCCCCTGGGGACACCGCAGCAAGTGATTTGCTGATGTCCAAGCCTGCTAAGCCTGCCGCACTTCCCCTGGTTCACATAACAGCCATTTATTTGACTGACAGAGATGACAACCTCTTTAATGCCTCTTTTCCCCAGTTCCTTGGAGACTTCAGAACAATTCACTGCTGAGTAGTTCAAGGGAATAAACTTTGGTGGAAGCAATTAGAAGCGCTTGGCTGCAAGTAGCTGATCATGTAGGGAAGAAAAAGGCCTGTTTGCTCCATCCCTACGTGATCCTTGGCCTGGTGGTACTGCTGCCATCCTGCCTCGTCCTTCCCCTTGCCTGGTAATGAGCTTCGTTCCCCATGCTCATCACACAATGCTGGTTCTGGTGTTATAAAAAGAGCTCCATGGTTTACCTTGTATTCAGAGTTGATGCAGTTTAGCACACTCCTTTGCCTGCCAGCATAGAGCATGCTTACACAATAAAAGTTTTGTTTTGTTTTGCAGACAGCAAAGCATTAAGGCTGTGATATGGGCCCCGTTGGGTGCAGTGCTCTGAAAGGGATGCCACGTAACAAGCAGGGAGTTTGAAGCCCTCACCCTCAGCCAGACCATGGATGCAGAACGGTAAGTCAGGAACATGGAAAAGCCAAAAGGGTGTGCAAAAACATTTTGTTCCTCTCCCAAAGCCAGTGCACAGATACTTGTCTAGTTTCTTTTTCCTCCAAGTCCTCACATGGTTATTCTTTATTAATGGATCCTATGATGGCCATACACTTGCCAGTTCAGCCAAGGAGATAATAGTTTAAAGCACATCTGATGAAATATTGGCCAATATTGCAACAACGTAAGGAAATAATACCAGCTCAGAGTTATTTCCCAGTGCTGTTAAACCCTTTCTGCAGTCTGCTTGCCTCCTTCAGCAGAAAACAAAGGATTGTGATAACTCAGAGTGCCTCTAAGTTGAGAAAATGCCCCCCAGCCCTCTTGGTACTTGAGGGTGGTCCATGGAGGTGCCCGCTAGTGGAGGGGATCACCCCAGACCTCAAACTGAGGGGGGAAACTGTGGCACCACTGGAAATAACGAGGGCAGAGGTGGAGCTGCATGCCCTGGGTCAGTCACTGCTGCTACTGTCCTTTTCCTGGGGCAGAGCAGAGAGATTTAGAAAGCAATTTTATCTGCAACCACGGATTAATGCAGAAAGAGGCAGAGAAATTGAAAAGGGGTGACAGGCTCAGGAGCAGGGACTCAGGCGAGCAGAGGGGGGTGAGATGTGGCTCCTGCCCTGCCTGCCGGAGCCTCCCCAGCGCCAGGGCCTCGGGAAGAGGAGGGCAGGATCCTACAAAAGGAGACGGGCGGCCCCATCAAGTGGCAGCTCAGCAAATTGCAGGGAAATGCAACTGAACGGACTGTGCTTCAGGAGGATGGCTAAATATTGAGGTATTTATTTTTCCCATTGCACTGAAACAGTAGGAGTTATTGGTGTTATACTCTCTTTCGAATAAAAGGTGTGCCGCCTGTTTTTAGCAGCACAGATTTAAGAGGTTACACTTGCTAAGGGGAGAGCTTAGAAATGGTACGTTTCTGTGCAACAAGAAATTTAGTTAATTTTAAAAGTATTATTTTTTTTTTCTAAGTGCCGCCATTTATAATAGCTGCTCTTCATTAGCAGTGTCATCAGGTTTGTAAGATTGTGTATAATACGCATGCAATTACTTAGCGCAATGCTTAGAAATTTGGCTTAGATTAAAGTATGTATCTGCCTCACACATAAGAGCCCAACCGCAGCGCGTGCTGCATAAGCAGGTTACAAATGAGACACTTTTGGTGAAAAGCAAATGTAATGCTGGCTTTAGCTCCAGCTGGGGGTGCAAACCACCACATTTCCAGGCCCTGCAGCTGCAACCCCCTACCCAAGGAGGGCTCTGGGGAGGTGTTGTACAAGTGCAACCTTGCAAACACAGTTTCCTACTATTGGAAATTGCAAAATGAAATGTGGATTATTAGATCTATTACCTACCACATGAGCTTAGAGACCACAGGCATGTATCTCAGCACTGGAAGGTTACCACAGCAGTAAAAGGAAATGAAATGTTGCTCTTACTGGCATTGAAGTGTTGTCCAGGGTTATGAATCCTAGGGCTTGCAGCGAGCTAACAGATATTTGAGATACTTGATGTACTGATTTCTAATGCTGCCTACACGGGTAGGGAAGAGTGGAGAACAGGCTCTGCTGTCAGCACAGCCCTATGTCTCAGCTCCATTTCAAGTGCACTTAAGAAATATTCATAGGACAGAAATTCATGAAAAAAAATATGAAACTTGCACGTGAGAAAACTTTCTAGTGGCTCTTGCTGTGGCTCACGAGGCATTCTCCTTCCTCCACATGCTGATGTGCCAGTAAACAATAAAATGGCTGCTTGGCATTGCTCACAGCTGGGAAAGCTGCTCCATCTCCAGCCAGAGATCCCTGGTTTAAACTGAACCAGTCTGAGACCATTTGTGATTAACATCAGCGTGCTCAAAATGTTCCCATCAGTTGGGTGCTTTGCTTCTCTAGTACCTGTGAAGAGCTTTGAAAGCAATTCTGTGATTGAATCCGCTAATCATTTTCTCTCCTCCTCACCTTCTGTTATGTTCATTTAAGCAAATATCAAACTAAAAGCTACTTCTTCTGTGCAAATTAATGCAGACACCTAAAGGAAAGACCAGCTGATTCGCATCTACCTCAGCATGAGGTATCCCACAAGAAAAAACCTGCAGCTCCGCTACCGAAAAACAAAAATCTCACTTCTTTGACTTCAGGAGCAGCACTTTACTGGTGGAATGGGCACAAGGAAGGCCACCATGCAATCCCCTGGCTATAAAGACACTTGCTGATGCCTTGGTCCCAGCATTTCCCCAAGTAATTCAATATAATCCCAATAACTTGCTGAAAGGTCACTATGTAGTAATTCAGTGTGCAGCTGATAGCGAGATGATGGCGGTGCTGGCACACGGCCCATGCGCTCTCGCAGCTAACTTGCTAAGTGAGGCCATTTTCCCTGAAAGACAAAACTGGGGCTAGAAACACAGCCCTCACACTGGGAGCTGGGCTTTTTACTTTAATTTCACGATGGAGGATCTCTAACTCCCCCAAGGCACTCAGCTGGATCCTGGAAAGAGAAAACTTGTGGGTGCGGAAGCCCAGCCGGCAGGTCAGTGAGTTTCAGTGTGTTGGAAACAGCAGCCAAAAAAACAACAGCATCTCTGGGGAAATCATTTGTCTGGAGCAAGGAAGCAGAGGCCCTTTTTTGGAGAGTGCTTGTGTAAAGGAAGTGGAAGGTGTTTTTGGGGTGCTGCCTCTGGATACTGCCTGTGCCATGAGTCCGTGGCAAGGAGGTTTGCGAAGTGCCTGCTGGCTGTTCCCACACCGAATCATGGATCTCGTGCTCATGGCACATCCACCTCTGGGGGCTCTGGGTCACCCAGCTGCACCCCTGTGTCCTCCCTGCCGGAGAGCTGTGTGCTGGCACCTGAGCACCAGGCTCTGCACCCATGGGTGGTGCATCCCCAGTGCAAGGGAAAGAGGATGCGCCCCAGCCCAGCCAGCTGGCTGTATGTGAGGCATTTGGAGTCAAATTCTTGGCCAGCATGAAAGACTTCTGCTCCCAAGGTCAGTTTCTGAACAAGCCTGAGAAGACAGCTGAGTTTTGTGTTGAGGCAGGAGAAAATATGCAACTGCTTCTTTGCTCTAACAAACTCACTGTTCTTTACATTCCCAAGGATCTCAGACAAGACCTCTGATCTACTGCAATAAATAGAGCATGAAAATCAGGTTTGGGCTTCAATTTTATCCATGACGTTAGCTCTGCCGTCCCTTTTTTTCTCCTGCAGGGTGAAGTCCTAATGAAAAAGGCAAAAGTCACTGCTAATAATCTGGATAATATTTCTCCCTTCCTTTATTTCAAACCTGAGCAAGGTAGACTTCAGTAAGAATGGATCTGCAGTTGGAGCTCTCCAGCAGACCTTCACCTCTGTGCTGGCCAAGTCACTACTACCTTGGCATCTCCTAACTGCAGGAGATGCAGTTCCACTTCCCAGTGCCAACAAGGATCTGCCTAACACCCAACTTCTCACCTCCGTCTGCAGAGAACAGGCTGATAAAAAGTAAAATAATTAAAAATAATAATAATTATTATCCATGGATCAGCTTCTTTCCTATCAGGAAGCCCCATTTTCTCAAAACAGTAGGGTTGCACAGGAATTCCTGACATTTTGTACTTTTTACAAGTTTCTAGAACTTGGGAGAGCACTGATGCTAAAGGCCCCAGGTCTGCATCACTCACACAGGATACAGGACATATCTCCTGCCTCCATCCCAGCAGGGCAAGGATTTTACAGTCTTGTGTCAAGGCCAATAGTCCCTTGTCATTCATGGTGGGAAGCAGTTTGCAAGAGAGCTCCTGGCTTAGGGGTACACTGGGAGCATCCCCAAACATGCTCAGTTGCTCAAGAGTTGGGTTAAAGCAGCAGCCAGGCCTGTCCAAAGCTGTGAAAAGCCTGACGGACGTATCTTGCTGTGTATCGTGCTGTACTTGCTTGTCAAAAACAGAGCAGAGCGCAGAGGCATCTTGCTCTTGAAAGGGCCTGGCAGCAAGTGTGGGTGGAAGCGCAGCCGTGGCTCCGATGGGGTTATCAATCATCCCTCCACCACGTGGCCGCCGGTGCCACCCAAATGGTGCCCTCCTGAGCATCCCGCATGTGCCAGAAAGCCACATGGCCCGGGCAGCTGCTGAGCAGTCAGCCCAGCAAATGCCAGGGGAAAGCAAAGCACTCAGCCACTTCTCCTGAGGAACTGTGTGTAAATTTGATGACAGGCTGGGTTATTGCCCCTGGTTTAATTGCCTGGGTTGGATGGCTGCTGGTTGGGGCTCCATCCTGGGAGACAGCCTGGTGCTTGCTTGTGGTCCCTCTACCATGTCCCTGGCGTGTCTGGGAGCACTGCAGGGCCACAGGCGGCGTCCCAGGGAAGGGACAAGCCGAATGTGACCCACATTTGAAGCTCCCTGAGCTCTTCTGGGGCTGGTAAGAGTGAAGCGTGGTGTGACTGCCTGTGCCAAAGCAAGCAGCAGCCTGGCTTTTCCAAGAGGCTTGCTGTAGAGATCAGAGTCATCTTCTAAGTTAGGAGGTGAGAATTAATCACGTTGCTTAAATAATATTGCACAGTGGTGAATTAGTAGTGCCTGGATTGTAAAACACTCCCAGGCTTGGCAGAAGTCTCCTCTCTGTGCTCATTTAGAGGAAAAAATACTTTCCAGAAATTCATGAGCAGCAGTTCTTTTGCATCACAAAAGTCTCCTGTTCCTCCAGTAACATTTTCCAAGGGATTATTTTGGAACAACATGTGGGATCAAGGCCTCTGTGAGGCTGCATGGTCTATTTGCCAGTTATAGTCCTATTAGCACTCCTTTCAGCTCTGCTTTCTGTGGGAAATCTTGCCTGTTGCTAATGCTCCTGACCTCCCGAAAGGCTTCAAGATCCAGCGCTGACAAACAGTGTGCAAGAGCAAGATTTACTGCAATTAGCCAGACTTGTTAAGCATATCCTGGCAGGTAACGAGTACATGCCATGTGTTTGTGCAATAATTCAGCAGCTTAAGAGTGTTGTGGAAAAAAAAAAAATGTTTCTGTTTTCTAAATGCCTTCGGTTTTGAAGAAGGGAAGGAAGTCACAGCTGCCTTTGCAGGGAGGAGCCACGTGAGGGTGAGGCTGAGAGATGCTAGGGCAGTGTGAAGGACAGAGGGAGCCCAGCATCCCTCTTCATCTGCAGACATTCAGCACCCTTCTCATGCAGAAAACCTAACCGGGGGCTGTCACACAGTGAGCTTTGGCCCTGGAGGTAACTTTCAGGCAATGAAACTGGCTGCCTGCGGAAGCTGGGATGTCACCACAGGAGGGTGGCAGAGCACCCATGTCCTGAGCATGGCCACAAGGACTCACCCAGCACGGCGGGGCTCAAGGTGGGCTCCTAAAAGCCCCAGGACTGAACCATGACGTGAAGCACCCCCAGCTCCTGCAGCCACCACGAGCTCCCCGCTGGCCCCATGCTCCCCATGTCAATGGCAGGAAACCCTCCTCTCCTTAGCTTTCCTGTCCAGGCTGATCCCAGCAGCAAACACACAGCCCAAGTGTGAATCAACGTCGTGATTCATCCTGCCTGCAATGTATCCTTTCACTGTGATTAAACAGCTATTCTGTAAGACATGAACTTCACTTAAGACTACATGGTTTATTTGGGTTTGGGAATACAGATGCGGTCCTGTTCAAACTGCCATGCCCGGGAGCCAATGACAGAATATAAAAATAGCTTATGCTGTCAGCATGGCTTTTTCTTATTTGTATTCTGAGTATCATCACTTTGGCAGGCACAGGAAGCTCTTCTTGTTTGCATTTTATTTTGCCTGCAGAAAATTTACAGTTCAAATGACTTCTCTATGCTTCATCAGACTAATCGGATGACAAATTGCTTGAGCTACAGAGAAGAGACCTCAGACAACAGAAAACTGTAATGGAAGAAAAAATTAAATGCATGCTTTCGGTAGGAGCAAAGATTTTGTTTCATGGCAATCTCAATTTTCATTTTTTCCTTCTATGTTAGTGCGAAGATTCGTGAAATGGAAATCAGATTATTTGATCTGATTACAAGGATCTGCAGGCTTGACATCATCACTTTCTTCAGTGACACAAAACCTCGAAAATGCCCTTCTTTCTTACTTAACCAGAAGAAACAGCTATGTTCTCTATTTATGCTGCATCTCCTCCTTCCACTGAAGCCTCATAAAGCATCGAGAGAGAGGCTTGTTTTGTGCTCGTCTTCTTTATAGTTTTTGATGGCTTGCTGCTCCCCAGGAAGAGTGTTTTAACAAATACCCAAAGATCTATCCCTTTTTCAGAAGGGAATGGGAAGATGGGATGGGTTTTCTCTTCCTTGTCGTGCTGGCTGACCTTGCCTGGAGTGACACAGAGCAAAAGCAATAAAGATACATTGCCCTAGTTTTCAATAAGAGCCTTAACACAGACTAAATGTCAGTTTTGGAGCTTTGAGCTGCCCTTGAAAATAAGTTTACTCTTAAATTTCAATGAAGTATTGTTTTCTGTGCAAGGACTCTCTCTGGTCTGGCATTCATTTTACAGGCAGAACTGTGGCACCATCTTCTGGATGACTCTTTAGACAATAAAAAATAACCCACCAAAAGCGATGTTTCTTTATCATCCCTAACAATGAGAACAGCTTGAATATTCATTGACTGTGCACTCCTGATTACAGCAGGCTTTAAATCATTTAATTATGCCATCCATTTTGGAAACACGAAGAGCTAGTCAAACTCTTGATTGCTGAATATTGTTGCAAGGGAATACAGATTTTGCTTCTGAAAAGAAACTTCTGCCTACAGGGCTGGGATGAGAAGGGTCCCATATATTAAACACAGGGGCATGACACTCCTGATGTGGGGTTACGAGCTCAGATTATTCTGTAAGGAAACAGTTGTGAGTTCTTCTGTGTCAGAGTGGTGTTCATGAAAAGTTTACATTTTGTGAGAGGAAAATTGAAGTAAGAGGTGCAAAAGGAGACTTGAAAAGTAGCCTGGGACTACATGTGAATGTAATGCACAGCACAAGCTGTCAGAACCTGACACAGGACTAAGGAATTAGAAAAGTCTGTACACTTTCCTGAGCACAGCTTTTAGACCAGTATTTACAGTTGACCCCCTAAAGCATTTTACTACCTCAGGGCATGGTTCACCAGCAAGTTAAGCAAGCAGCTTTACAGGCACTGAGGAGTTTGGGGAAGATGCTGAAGCACAGCAGTTCCCCTGGCACCACAGCTCCCCCTCAGGCTGGCTGTGCTGTGCTCTCCCCCCCAGTGCAAGAGAACTTCAAAAAGTATTTGTTACACATGTACTTGTGGTATTTTCTTTTTTCTTTCTTGTATTTTTTAGTTGGTGGTGATCATTGAGAACTCTGCAGCAGGTGAGATTAGTGGTAGGATTCCAATTAGTGACTGTGGGGCATCTGTCAAGTTCATCCACTTTGATACTTAGGACACTTTGATGTCTTTTTGCCTAAAATAAAAAGCTCTTTGGATTGTGTTTTGGCAGGACATAAAGGATGGAGGGGTGCAAAGGCTTCTCACCCCTGTTGACTTTTCTTCTTCCATTGGAAAGATTAAGTAGGTGGGCTGCAGCTCTCCCCTGTGCCGCCCCCAGACACCACCTCCTGGGGAGCGCATTGTACCAGGTATCCCATAAATCTTGTGTGAAAGGCAAACCCAAATGTTTGCAACCTAGAAGCTGGCACAAGAAACCATTTTTGGGCCTGACACTCTGAAAATTATCTGTAGTCCCAGATTGCACGGTACCTGGTGATCTCTGTCCCTTATCCTCAGGTTGTTATTGATGCTTTTCCTAGTGATTTAAACGCAATGGGGATATTCACTTGCAGCACTGGCCCTCATTCTTAAATCCAGAGTACAAAGGCCCATTCAAATAATATTTTTTTAATTTCCTTGAAACCATGCTCTGTGCATGGGGAAGCACAAACACAGGGTACTTTTATCAGGATGACTGTCCACCTCATGGGGACAGAGAACCTTGGCTGTGAGCTGTATTACCTCCTGCCTTTTGATAGCTCCTGTACGTTATACGTGATAACAAGTGATGCTGTTTATCTTGGATGAGTGATAATTGGGTTGCTCTTCATAGGTCGACATCTTGACAAACAAAATCATAATCAGTACAAAGGAGAGCCATGACTGGTGTACCCTGGCATTTTTTGCCATCAGCCAAACCTGCTACAGTTTCCAGAACCAGCAGCATATCATCACATCAGATAAGACTTCTGGGGTCAAACTGCTATAAGTACAGGAGGTGACTTAGGTTGTCTCCTTTGGTGGCAACTTAGAGGTGCGGTATCTTGCTTGAAATAATGCAGGAGCTCAGAGCCCCAGCCTTGCTCCCAGCAAGTTCATGGGAGCCCTGTTGCCAGCAGCATTTCTGGGCTTGTGCTCACCCATCCTGCAGGCAGGCATGTAGCCACTCTGGCTGCACATAATGCTTTCCCTCCCTGCCTTATCACTAAGGAAATCAGCAGCTGGAATTGCCCAGCTCATCCTGGCATGGGGAGCAGGACCATGGCACATCCCCACCAAGCTCACAGCCCTGCCTCCTTCAGAGCTCAGCTCCTGGAGCTGTTCCTTGGTCCCCCTGGGTTGCTGCATGCTGCCAGCCCTGACCCCATCAGCAGCAGTTTTCCCATTCAGATGTCCAGTAATTGAAAACACTAGGATTTCTGACTTGCATGCTGGTTTATAGAAAAATACTGTGCTTAGGCATTACACTCATGCTGTGAAATACAACATATGCCAGAGGATACACTAGATATTTCTGCTCCTTTCCCCTTGAGGTTGTACATGATCAGGGTACAGCAGGGACTGGAGGAATAGGGGTAAGGGTTGACTCTCAGCTGGCACAGTAGGTGGGAATTTTCAGAGAAAAATCATTGCTTTGGTGTCCATTCTCTCTCCCCCAGATTAAACTCTGGAGCTGTAAAAGGGAACAGACCTCTGCTCCATTTCTCTCTCCTCAAAATTAAACTCAAGCTATGTAGCGGAGCACAGATGTCTGCTCTGTTCCTCTCTCTCCCCAGAATTAAAGCCTGCCTGCACAAAATAGCTCCAAAGAGAGGTTTGCATGCCATGCTTATAAAATGCATTAGGGAAAGCATATGCATGGTGTGATTAGGGAGTCTATACAATGAAAAATGAGGTATACTTTAGCTACTTATTATCTCTGGTGTTATTTTGATGTCTTTCTATGTCTGAACCGAAGCAAAAGGGAAGTTCATTTGACATACAAGTGCTTTGCTCTTCAAAGCCTCTGAAGAATACAGGTCCAGATGTTACACTGGTGATTAGAGCAGGACCAAGAGTGTGGAAATGACATGCAAATGTTTGCAATCTCTAAATCTTGATGATATCCGGTCACGTTTACATCACCTTCTCTCTTGCTTTTCTCCCAGAATGTGCATGTCAGGGTCTGACTGCAGAGATGCTGAGTAAGGAGCTTTTCTCTGTGCAGATTCAAAGGCTTGTTCGCAAAAGGGTGCATTCCTCCTACAAAACCATCTCTCCTATCTCAGCCACCACACAATCACCTGTGCCAAAAACAACTGAAGAAAACCAAACAGCAGATCTGCTAAAAGTCCACTATGTACTAGGCTTCCTAGGCAAGAACTTCTAACAAAGCGTTTTTGTTCTCTGTTCCTACAGCTTCTAGCACATGACCAGGGCTGTAAATTACTCTCGAGTACCAGTAATAAATCCCATCTCTGTTTCTCTCAGAGTTAAACGCAGCCAGCTTTGAAACTGGTATGCCCATGCAGATCCAGGCAAGGTTCTCCTTTATTCGGGAAGGAAAGATGACTTGTACAGGCAGTGGCTTTGGGTAGCATGAGGATGGCTTTGCTCATGTCCTCCAGGAGAGGCAGAGCGATGCTCCTGGTGGGAGCTGGGGCCTTGGGTTGGTTACCTGCTCTCAGAGGGTCTGCTCAAGGGGAGAATGCAGCTTTGTGCAATTGAGGCCAGCACCACAGCTAGTTAAAGCAGATGAACTGCAGTGATTGTGTTTGGCTGAGTCAAGGGGCTGTTCTGCATGCTCTGGTGCTGATGGGCCTCAGGATTTAATCAGAAGCTTGGCAATATTTGTTATTGTGGTGGCTCAAGGAATAATTCAAATCAAAAATGTTGATCCCTGTGCATCCTAAATCTGACTGGGAAGAATCTCAGCTTTATTTTAGCAACTCACATTTTAATGTGCCATAATAACAGTTACAAATAATGAAACTGAGCTCCTGGAAAATCAGGTAGAAGAACAAGAAGTGGCTGTGAATTCTCCCACTCTGAAGCTAAGGTAAGTGCAGTAAAAAGCTGAGAAAAGGTGCAGACAAGCCATGCCCCCACTGTGCAAGAGCCGTCAGCGGCTGCAGAAAATGACATCTGGCCTGGGATAATCTGCCTGCGCACACAATGGCTTTATGCAAGGGAAATGCCACTGATCTCAGAGGACTTGTTCCAGATTTAGCTCCAGGATCAGGAGAGTGGCTGCAGCTCAGCCTCGCCGGGGGCAGCTGCTCCAGGCTGCCTGTCCCGAAGCCTCAAGCATCCTCCGGGCTGGCTCTGGGTTTCACGGAGCAGGGCAGCCTGCTGGCATCATGCCTTGTGCTGCACTGAGCTGGAGGGGGGCAGGATAGGACCTTGTGTTGGCTGAATGAACCATCTCCTTCCCAGAGCAGAAATCTGGCCTGCTCCAGCTTCTTGACACGTCCCAGCCTAGTGCTGATGGCCAAATTATTACCAGTGGTTTCGCACTAAACAGCGCTGAACAGACTTTGCACTAGATGTCCTGCTTGACAGTTGTGAAAGATCTTCCTAGGAATCTACGAATCTACTTCCTCTTCTTGCTATGTGAACATCACTTTCAACGTTATTAAAAATTGTACCAAAAATAATTTATCCTTTAAAAACAGAAAGAACAGGAATCTATTTGTGTTTAGTCAGTGGCTAATTGTTTTCCTTATTTTGTTGCATGGTCGTTCATGGTAGTAAGGATTTCAACGTAAAATGGAGCAAGTTGTTAAATCAATGTGCTTTGAAAGAAATTTTAAAAAGCATTTTCACTGCCTGAACTATATCTTTTTGCATATATCCAAATATTTCAATTGTTATAAGGATTAATATGACAATGTAAAGTCTTTCTGGTCTTAGGTATTGCCTTGCTTTTAAATCAATATGTCCCAATAACAAGACATTTAACATCAACAGGTAGTCTGCGTTAAATTCAGGAAGAATAAGAGACTCAAGACTCTTTTGCTTTATTTATATAGCATCCAAATCCAGATTTTTGAAAACTCTGGTGTTATATTAGCTATCCAAGGATGTACTTACACAGTAAAGTCCTCTTGGCCAAGGTGCTTGGAAATAGCTGTTCCTGGCAAAGGAATCAAGCTTGAGCCCTGAGCCTTGAGGACTCTTGCATAGCCAGGGCATGCAGACGGGCACAATGCTCCCTTCCAGGCCTTGTTTTGTTTGGATAAGCAGCTAAACTCTTACACTCTCCTTTCTACACCTTTGCCTATGATTTCACTTCTCTTGTTCTTGGGTGACCATAACATCACATGACATCCCAAATTCAGTAGTGATACAAGCACTCCATTATCCCCACTGAAAATACCACCCTTAAGAGGGTTCTTAACTGCATCTGCCTTTTCATGGCCACATCACGTGGCTGGCTCATAGCTCTGCTCTGATGAATACCCAGACCTTGGCCTCCTTTTCACACATGCTGAGCTCCTTGCTTAAGGCCAGAACAGCTGGATTTTGTTCTGTGATTGCACATGTCCTTTCAGCTCACATCCCTATGTGGTGGCACTGCCAAAGCCACTGTTTCTATAAGGTGCTAGGACTGTCACCTACTAAGGCATGCACACGTGCTCACACAGGACTTCTCTACAGATCTCCAGGCTCACAAGGAAGCTCTGGTGTACATGGGTCATTAAAACAAACTAAAGGGACTTCATAAAGATCTGGCTGCTTGAGAAGTTGCTTCTGCCAAGGCTGATTCTGAGAAAATCAGCACAGTGCCACTATGTGACCTTTGTTGACAACAGCCTGGGGGGAAAGGAACCCTCTATTTTCTTCTCTATCTGCCCAGTCTTCCTTAGGCCTACCAAATGCTCTCAGACAGCCGGAGCTCATCATTTCTCCTGGATAAGTTATTTCAGAAACTCAAGCCTCTTTTTTCCCCTCCATTCCCCAGACTGATTCTGTGAGAGCTACCATAGCCCTCTGCTCCTTCTGTGCCTGAAGGAAAGTTCTTGAAAGGTTTCAAATACTTCTGAAAACTGTAGCAGGAAGCGTAGACAAAACCCCAAAATACAGAAGGGAGACAATAGGTGATAAAACTCAAGGAAGAAGACAAAAAATATACTGCAGAACTCCCTTCTGCTACTCTTGTTTTAAAGGTCTCAAGATCTCTCTTATTTCTAAGAAAAATGAACTTCAGCAAGAAAAGAAGTTGTCTTAAGAAGTATGCAACTATAAAGAAGACCGAAACAAGAGATACTCTGCAGATCTTGCCAGACTTTGGACTCACCTAGTGCTTTACTGTACTGCTGCTTCAAGAAAAGCCTCACCTGCCTCCTCTTCCCCCAAACCCTCAAGCTGTATCAGGCAGAACTAGCCATTAGAGGGCTATACATAGCCTTCCTCACCCATCCCTACTTGACTTAATAATGCCTCTGGGAGAGGCTAACTCAATAGAAACCCACCCTAATTACAGCTACTTGATGTTCTTGCTCTGGGCTGTATTCTTTTTCTTTTTAATTGATCTTTTGGATTTATTTTTTTAAGTTGCTTTTTTTTTTTTTTTTTCAGTTTTGTGTTTTAATGTGTATGCTAGTTCTTGTTAGTCAGCATCCCTTTACTGTGTTTTGTTTTGGTGTTAGTGGTCTTTTCCTGCTCTCTGTACTGTAGGGTTCTCTAGTGTTGCTTTTTTTCCAATGAAGAATTGGTGGTAGAGTCTCTTAATACTTCAAAATAAAAGGTTTGTACTTTCACTGTTGTTCCAGGGACTTAGAGCTCTAGAAGGCTATTTTTAACCAGTTTGGAGAACTAATTTATCCTGATGAGATCTAGATATTCTTTAGTAAGCTTCCATTATCCATGAAGAAAGCAGGTAGCTTTCAGTGGTGCTATAGCCGGTCTCGTAGTGTAATGGTAAAACTGAGCGGGAGTGAGGGAGACATTGGCAAATGCTGGATAAGGAATCTCTTCCCTCCCTGGGAGAAAAGACAAGGAACTACTGGGAAGAAATGTCATCAAGAAACAAGAGCTTATATAGTTTCCTAAAGGCTAGAAGGTCTGTGGCAGAACCAAGGTTTGTTAGGCCTCAGGTTTTCTGAGTCCTGGCTGTGAGATGTGTTGTGCCCATCTTAGAACAGAATAGCTCAGTTGGAGGGGACCTACAAGTAGTATTATGTTCAACAGCTTTTCCTTCTTACTCCACAGACAGGTTGTAGTAGGACCAGGAAGCCTTTGGTGAGGAGAGGAGGCTTCGGTGCTGCCCATCTCAGGGGCTGGGGAGAACCAGCTCCGTACTGGGGTGCTGCACCCTGCAAGTGTCTTGTAAGGGACAGGGCTGCAAGGAATAGTGAACTCTAACAGACCTCAAAAATCTCGAGTTTCTTGATAAGATCCTATATGATGAAACAAAACTTTGAAAAAACTGGCTTGGGATGAGGGAACCAATGTCAATGTCTCAACAGCTCTACAGATAAGTCGTGTTGGTTGCTGATGAACTGTAACAGCTTTAGCCACATCGTAGAGCTGAAGAAAATTCAGGTAAAGTGTAATATGAGAAAGGGATGTTGAGATACTTTTTGGTGGTCGGCTATTGTTTTAAACAGTCTTCTTTGTGATGGATAATTCTGTTTTGAGGTGCTACTGGTAATCTGATTTCAGCACGTACATGCAAATTATTCATATTTTTTTAGAAAAAAACAAACAAACAAACACACACACAAAAAGATAAATGTAGTAAAGCTTCTTATGAAAACCTGGAGGTTTGAAGCACTGTTACTTGCTCAGCCCCAGAGCCTGAGAAGGCAGTTGGAGAAGTGTAGTCAGCATGAGGAAAGCAAAGATATTGTGTGAATTGTCTGTAAGTAGCATTGGGTGTGACATTAAGGAATGTTACAGGCAGTCCCTTGCTGAGATCTTTGGGGTTTTGCTTCCCCATAATTTACACTTGTCCGTTTTCTGTTTCTGATGCCCAAAAAGTGGGATAGAGAACTGCTCGCTCGAGTTTCTCAAAATCCCATTGCAGATTACAGGAATCAGCACCACTCTCAACTCTTCTATCCGCCCACCAAGTACTAATGAGATTTCTCTTGCAAGAACATCCAAGTGGGTCACAGTCTTTAACGTCTGCCATGGCCAGGCTTTCACCTTTTCAGAGTGAAATCTGCTGAGTATTTCAAGTTTATTTGGAATATCCTGCTTGCTGCTCTGACCTTGCTGGAGCTGCACAGCAGATGTTTTGCATCTCAGCCTGGGCTTGTCTGCAGCCCAGTGCTTGGGGCACCCTCTGGAAAGGATGATACAAGTTTGAACTTTCCCTGAAGAAGACTGACATTTCATCCCATGCTTTGTAAGGCAGCAGGGTAAAAGGCAAGCAACAGTTTTTAAGGAGAAGGAGATATTGCTGCTGTCTTGCTCCAGATTTTGTTTGCACAGGGAGTTGGTTGGCATGCCTTGGAGAGCAGAGGTGTTTGAGAAATTTCCCCTTCTCTACTTTTTCTATTAGCTATCTTACATAGCCAACCATGAAAAATTCCTTCCAAATTCCAGAGCTGTCCTGGTGTGCATTTGGGAATTTTGGTGAGTTTAGTTTCCCTATTTTCCACTTTTTTGGGCGATTTGCACCTGCTATGCTGCCAAATTGCAGGGCTTTAAATCCCAGAGCAAGGGAGGCAAATAGATGTTCACCTAGAGAGGGAAGGAGAGGGAAAATACTTATTGGGATACAGGTATGCATGCAGTATACCCACCTCATCCTTTTCTGAAGATGTAAACCGTGTGTGTCTGGTTTACACCAGTACTCAGAGACAAAGCTTGTGGTAATTCTCATTCAAGCATCAATCCTAGAGCTGGCAAGGTGGTTGCTCTTTCCCTGGAGCCCTGTGCAGGGGTGTGGATACAGGGCATGGACTCTGGACTCATCCCTTATGGGTCTGGGGCAGTTAAGGGCATTGTTTCCATGCAGGGCTGAGAGCAAGCCCCTTCCTCTGCAGTTACCTTAGCACAGCTCTAGCTTCTGGAGCTGTACCGTGGAGGTAGTGCACTGACATTTTCCCCTCTTCCTTTAAGAAAATGTAGCATTTAAACCTTTTCATTGGTAAAGGATGCAATGGAAAAGTAGGTCGTATTTGAAGGATCCCAGCCCTGACAGCGTCCCTTTTAGAACTCCAGACCCAGGTTTTCGGAGAGAGACAGAATCTGACTGCAGCAGTGCTCCTCACACTTGTCTCTGCTGTTTGTGTTCCTGTGTACAAATCACCCATAAGATGCCCAGGATAAACTGCATTCCTGTGCTTTTAAGGGAAGGATTTTGTTGCCAGCAAAATAATTATGAATTGAAGCTACCCCTGCTCAACTCCTCTGACACTCAGCTGGGTTTTAGCAGGAAGCAGGGCTATTTTTCACTTTTAAATAGTCTAAGTTAAATTAGCTGGAACCTAATTACAGAATGCTTTTGATTAAAGTCAGACAATACACTCCGGAAGCAAGGATCAAAAATGACAAGACTTGATGTCAGTGAAGGATTAAGACAGAAAAGGAAAATGACTGATTAATTTTTTAAATCAAACCAGAATTGCTTTGTACCCTGAACAAAGGTTTCAGCACTGTCAGACAAGCCTTTTGGACTCAGGAAAACTTGACTTTCAATTTCATTTCAAATGCACATATCTGAAATCCAAAAAGACACCAAAGATGATTGCTACAGCCACTCTTAGAGATCAGGAAAGAAATAATTGTAAGACCTGTGTGAGATCTAAGAACTACATTAAGGTAGTCTGACTTGTAGACATTAATACTTCGGGGTCAACATCAGCCATGCTGCTAAACATCTGGTGCTTGATTTAATCACCAAACCTTTATAAGGCGCTCTGTAATTATCTGCATCCCACACTATGAAAATGACCCTGCTACCTGCTTAAAGGAAGTGTGTTACTGGAGAAACAAATGCTGATTTAACAAAACTAATTTTAAGGAAAAAAACACTTTTGTATCTTCAGCTTAATAGTCAACAATTTTCTCACTGCTCTATTTGAGTCCTGTAAACTTTGCATTGTATATGGCGATGTATTTAGGCATGTCTTTTCTGAGCTATTCTGCTCTGAAATGATCACACAGAGATTTCTGTTTGTGAGCTTTTTTCAGGTTCTGAGGGTGGAATATTCTCCAATACCATGGCCTTTTAGTTCATTGACTTTAACATGCTGGGAGGCATTGATGTCCCCACCTGGTGCTATTCTATGGAGAAGAGGAAGTTCATTGGGAAACAGGGTTTCCTAGAGACAATTTGTATGCAGGGGTGGACACCTAGAATTTGGAAATGGGCCAAGGCCTGAAGATTCTGGAATATGGGCTAGAAGGAGCTGTCTAGGGCAGAGATGTCTGCTGTTTTTCCCACTGTTCACCCATGTATGGTTTCTGGTCACTCGGGAGGCAATTCTTATCCCATAAACCCGTATTTTATTGCCTAACTGTTAAATTTTAGAGTAGAAACATCAAATGAAATAAAACCATGAAATGTCTGGCAATTCCCATTCGGATGGGAGAGTGGTCTCCCCACTGCCAGGAAGAGGTTAAAAGCTCCCTGGTGCAAAACACAGCCGCAGGGAAAAATATTGTAACCTGCTCCAAGGGGCTGGTAGCTTTAAAAACAACAAAGATCCAAGAGGCAACTCTCCCTTCCTGGGGATAACGTGTTGTGAACAAATTTGATGGGGACCCCGAGAGGATGAAATGACCCTCCATAGTGCGGATCTTGGGAAGAATGACAGGTAGAGTGTGAGACTGAGGCCTGGCTGGAGCTGAGAAATCTGGCGTGCTAAGCACCATATGGTCCTCCTCGCGCCTGTGCGAGACCTCCTTTCCACACCCAACTGCTCACAAAAAAAAATAGTGCTGGTGCTATCACCAGTTGCCTTCAATCCCTTCAAATGGGGTGACCCCCACCGTCTGGCCTTCACTGCTGCAGCCTGGATGGGCCCACGGGCCATAGGCTTTGTGCTCTTTTACTTACAAAGAGAAATGTGTTTTCAGCTGTTTGGTTTTTTGTTTGTTTGTTTGTTTGTTTTTTTGTAGGTTCTTGTTTTTTATAGGTGCGTGTGTATATGTGTGTGTGCTTTTAGTGTCCAGTCTAGCAGAACGAGAAAAACTTCCATGTTAGCAGATGGTTATAATCTTTAAACCAAAGATGTCCCAAGCAAAGCTAAATCCCCACTGTCTGGCAGTGACTGCAGCAGAGGCAGTGCCACTGCTGGTGAACACATCAGGTTCATCCCTGATGTTGGTGTCCCCCCTCTCACAATGGCCACTGCTCAGCTCCCGTGGGTATCACTTAATCCTGAGCCATGTGGAACCTCTTCCAGGAAAAGGAAAGGTGGGAAGCTCCTGTCTCTTGGGAGCACGTGCATGGTGTGAGATCTCGTCTGGGGAGAGCAGAATTATTTTATAGGGACAACTTTTCATTCGTGCTATTTTCTAATTGCACCTTTTATAGCATTTTTTTTGATTAATGCATGCCAAGCACAGCCATCCAGGTGTGAAAACAATGAATATAATTTAGTAAAAGAAGTAGTCTTAGTGTGCAGGTTCTTGCTGTTTCTCAACTAATTGCAGACCTATCATGTCTGCTGGTTTGAACATATGTTTCAGTGTATTATATTTTATCAAAAAAGTGTGGATCTCTAAAAATGTCATGTGCAGAGCAAGTTGTGTAGTGTGAGGCTCAAGAAGTGACAAGAAGATGCTCTTCTAAGCTAACTGGGACTGCATGCAAAGAGAGCAGCTGTGAAAGCCAGAGAGACATGTTCTGCCATATCGAAGGACAGATGCTAATAGTCATCGGGAAGACTTAATGAAGGCTAGAAGAGGCACCGAGTGCTGACTATAAAACCAGGTTACTGCCACTGTTCTGCAAGGATTTCCAGCCAGGGGGGAGCTGAGGTGGGGATGGCTGAGTGCTGAACAGCACCAAGCCAAAACTCAGCTGGGATGGTGGAAAGGGGATGGAAAATGCAGCACAAGGAGCTCCTCAGCTCCTGAAGTGTGCCGAGTTGGAGAGCAATGGGGAAACCATTATGGTTGTCAAGAGAGACCGTCCTGGTGGTGCTGAGGGTCTGCAGAATGTCTGCTTTTGTGTGTCTGAGACTAACAGTTTCTGAAAACAGAAGCTCAGGTGCTCCTAAAAATCTTAGGATTAAAAGAAAAGGTAATTAATGAGAGAGTAGGTGAATAGGCTTATGGTCCTTCATGGTAGTCAGTGGAGATTGAGCTTTCATTTCTACCGATAAAATTAAGGAAAAAAAAAAAAAAAAAAAAAGCCCACATCTCCCTGATCTGCTGCTCAGTTATAACTTTATTAAATGTTTCAGTATTTTGTGTGGCTGCACTTTTTGGGCACTGGGCTGGTTTCTGGCCCAGGTGTGTGAGCTGCAGGCAGGTGGCTCACAGGGACCTGGTCCTGGTTCTCTGCAGCAGTGGGGGAAGCTGTGGCTGAAAGGCAGAGGGTGGCAGGGTGCTGCCTGCTTGTGCCCTCTGGAGACTTAGGGGTGCTCTGTCCCTTTGCCTCAGCCAAGGCAGTCTGCCTCCCATAGCACTAAGCCACCTTCAGAAACAAAAACAAAAAACACCAACTATTTTGAAATTTAAATTAAAAAAAAAAATCCATACTATTTCATTATCAATTTCTTTCCTGATTTTAGTTCAGGGGCAAGAAGAAAGGAGAGCTATAAACTACAATGGCTGTGTGTGTTTGTTGTTGTTGTTGTTTTTTTGTTTTTTTTTTTTTTTTTTTTTTTTTACCTTGAAGAAATAGAATGTAATTCTGACACCAAAGCTATTTTTGATAGGGGAAATGTTTATTTAAAAAAAAAAAAAAAAAGTTGGGCCCACTCCCTTTGCTATCATAGGATGTGGCTGGGTTCCTTGCAGTTCCACAATTCTGACACAGAGTCTTCTACATCAAACTCCACTTAAACCTTCAGAAATTCATTACCCCCACATGCCTCTTGTTTGATCCTAGAGCACATATGGATTTTTTAATTGAGCTTTGTTTTGAACAAAGCTAATTAATGTAAACTCCTGCAGCTGGTTGGTTGCTTACAGAGAAATCTTCAGGTATTTTTGTGGCAGGTAGTGCTGTCTCTGACCTACTTAGGGCCCAAATCCTGTTAGAGCACTGGGGTCCTGGTGGTAGAGCTGTGTGTCAGGGTGGTGGTGAGTGAAGTACGTAAGTGCTTGCAGAACTGGGGGCTAGATCTTGCTGGATATGTGCTGTTACGTAGGGCTATGTGCTTATGTTCTCAGTGTCATCCTGAGCCCTTGCTGGGCAGGATCTGGCCCCATCACAAACCTCTTGTGGTGATGTTTTAAAGCCACAAGGAACTGGAAGCGCTGTCAGCACGCGAGGGCAAGGCAAGCATGGACTTATGCAGGGAACTGCTGCTCCTGCCAGGCTGTGCCACCCAGGATATATTCTAATTACTGGGGTTACGTTGGGAAATGAGGCCAGCACAATGACAACACACATGGAAAACGCTGCTCTGCTGTCAAGGAAATGCTACAAAAGCACGAGGGAGCGCTTAGGGAGCGGGACAGCAGCGGGGCTGCCACGGGGGGCCGGGGGTGGCGGGAGAGTTTGCCTGGGGAGATCAAGAGGGGAAAGAAGGACACGGCCCTGCTGCTCCTGCACAGATACGAGTAGCTTCTTGGCAGGTTGTTTTTTTCTTCCTTTTTTGTTTTATTTTTTATTTTTTATTTTCTTTCTTTGCTTTTTCTTTTTTTTTTTTTTTTTTTCTTTTTCCCCAACGTTTTCCTTCTGAAATAAAAATATTTAAAAACTAAAACAACATTTTTTAAAATTTTCTTTATTTTTTTCCCAACGTTTTCCTTTTGAAATAAAAGTGTCTAAAAATTAAAATATCTATATTTCAAAATAATAATAATAATATGATAAGTGAGTGGTGGAGTGAGGGGTGAGCATCAGCCTGTGCATCAGCCAGCAGACGGAGGTCAGAGTGGTGCGGGGAATCTTTTACTTATATTTTTAACTCTTTCCCCGACCTTTTTCTTTTGAAATAACAATATATAAAAATATAATGCGCACACACACATACACATATATATATATACGTGTGTGTTTAAAAAAAAATGATAATAATAAGTGAATGGGGGAGTGAGGGGCGAGTGCTGTGCACATCAGCCCACGGATGGAGGTCGGAGTGGTGCAGGGGCGCGGGAAACCTTTTAACTAATTAATTAATTATTTTTAACTCTTTCCCGACCTTTTCCTTTTGAAATAAAAATGTTTAAAGATTTAAAAGAATAAAATAGAGAGATTTATGTTTAATAATGGTAATCCGATAACAGTAAGTGAGTGGGGGAGTGAGGGGCGAGCGCAGCGCGCATCAGCCCGCGGGCGCAGGTCGGGGAAGTGCGGGGGGCGCAGGGAGGTGCGGGGGGCTCGGGGCGGTGCGGGGGGCTCGGGGCGGCTCCGCGGGGCGGTGCGGGGGGCGCGGGGCCCCGCCCGGCTGCTCCGCCCGGCGTGCGCGGGGGCAGCGGCGCGCAGCGCATCCCCGGCTGGCGGGCGGCTCCGCTCGGCTCCGCGGGGCTGCGGCGCCATGGAGGCGGTGGACCAGGTCCGCGGAGCTCCGCGGGGTGCGGTGCGGGGCCGGGGGAGGGTAACGGTGCGGAGCGGAGCGCGGTGCTGACCCCTTCTCTCTGCCCGCAGCTCGCCTCCGCGGGGACTTTCCGCGTGGTGAAGGAGCCGCTCGCCTTCCTCAGGGTGCTCGAGTGGGTGAGTCCCGCGTGGGGAGGGATGGGGAGAGGTGCTCCGGCCGCGGGGGGGTCGCCGTGGTGGTGGTGGAGGGCTCGGGGGGGGTGTCCCCAAGGTGAGCCCCGCGGAACAGGTGGGAGCCGGGCTGGGATGGGGTTGCCGGGCTGAGGATGGGGACCCGTCGTCCTGCCCTGGTGGGGTCGGTGGGACGGGCTGGGGGGGTTGTGGGTGCTCGTTATCCTTGTGCTGGATGTAAACAAATTTTTAAGAAAAGGGGGGGAAAAAAAGATCTTCGTTATGCATTGAGCAAACTTGTCTCTGGGCCGAGCGGGGAAGGAGGCAGATAATTGGTTTGCGGAGCAATGTCACTGTTGGTTGCTCTGATGCTCATTCGTAGTGAAGTCTGCAGGTCAAATGACATTCATCGCCAGTAGGTCTGCGGGAGGAGAGAGCCTCTCTGAACGGAAAGTTCAGAACATGTCATGGAGGATTAATCACATTCCCCTAACGCCGACTGGCTGGGGAATTATGTAAGCCGCGTATTTTGGGGGGCGCGTCCGTGCGCGGGTGCCTTCACCCGCACGTTGGCACCCGCCGCGCGCAGCCTGCCCGCGGGGTGCTGCTGAGGGGGAGTTTTGGCATGTGTGGGGCAGCTGCTCTCCCCGGAGCCAGCTGCTGGTCCCTGCATACTGCCAGCAGCTCCTCTCCACGCTGAGAGCCCCAAAGCCCCGAGTCCCATGGCACAGGGTGATGGGGACATGGGCTCGAGGTGGCCCTGCAGCGGGGTGACCTGTGCGTGGTGGCTACGGAGGGTGGACAAGGTCCCCAGAGCTCCTGCAAAGGCAGCTGGTGCTGCTGCCCCTGCCTGCAGGAGAGGTCGGGGTGCTGAGGGGCTGAGCACCAGACACAGTTCTGGGGGGCTTCAGCCACTCTGCAGCACGCCCTGCCACTCATTGTGAAAGTGAACATGAAGCAGAATGGGGAGCAAAGCTTTTTTCTTGGCAAATAGCTGCTGGGAGTGTGGTGTCTTCAATATCTGCCTGCTGAAGCTGTGCTGGTGGTGGTTGGGCAGTGAGCACTGGGGTGCACAGCCTGAATCCTTCCAGGAAACTGTTCCATCTCCCCAGCGCGTTGGCGTCTTTGGGACACGAAGTGTGGACTCTCAGGGCTCTTTTCTTGATGATTTTCCTAGTTCTGTAACTTTTTCCAACACCTGAATATAAGTCTGCCTTTGTCATGGTTGAAAACTACATGTGAAACTCTTGTGGTTGTATGTCTGTAAACACGTGTGTCTGTGTGGGAACAGCTCTGACACTGCTGCCGTGGATCAGTCCCTTGGGAACGGGGAAGGAGGATGCAGAGTGCATTAAAACTTAAGATGGTCTCAGAAATTACTCTTTCCCCCTTTTGAAATGTATCTGCGAGTAGAATTAAACACATCTTAGTGAAAGGAGTGTGTAGGACTGTATCTAGCTATACACTCGACAGGTTTTTTGGGTTACACAAATTCCAGTTCTCCTCAGCTCCTCGTGCTGCTCCCATCCTCCTCCTCCTCTAACCATGCCCACTGACTGCCATCCACCTCTCCCCACCGTCTCTGGTCTCAAATAAGTGGCCATCTTTCCCTCAAACTCCTTTTTTTTTTTTTTTTTTTTTTCCAGCCTAATTGTCATTTTAAACTTTACAGAAATCTCCAGCAGATTCTGTGGCAGCTTTCACATCCCCCAGCAGCCTCGCAGCCTTCAGTGCACTTGATCAGAACAGTCAAATTACACCACTAATTGCTGAATTTACAGCTGTTTCATTTCGGGTGTTAAATGATGTGTGAGTGGGGTTTTTATGCAGAAAGTGCTGGTGACAGAGGAATTTATTAAACCTGCTCTTGTTAACGCTGATGAGTTTCTCAGAGGTTCGCGGTAATCACCTATCGGAAGGTGTGACCGGTGCCACGTGAGTGACGTGACAGCTGAATCATAACACAGCTTTACGTGGAGTTTTGGGGCTTGGGAAAGCAACAGCGAGTGATTGTAACGTTGCCTTCTCCTGGCTTATTTACCATCTCACAGGGAGGTGTTAACTCGTGCTTTTGGAAAACTTGCGCTTTTTTTATTTGTGTTTCCCAGAAAGCCAAGTTTTTGATTTCTAGTGTGAAATCAAGCAGGTAGAATTCGGGAGTGAGGAAAGCCCTTTCCACAGTCTAAGAAGGAGAAAAACTGGCACTGCTCCCCTGTTGTCTGTGTGCTGTAGCCCACGTGCTACTCGTGGCACCTCTGAACACCTCCCACCTGGGACCTAGGTTGCATTTGGAGAGAAGCAAAGCTCATGGCCTAGCTGGAGACACACTGGTTCTGGATGTTGGTTCGTGGCATGGGCAGGGTTACAGCACAGGTGGCAGGGCTCCTCAGACTTCCTTGATGATTTCCTGAGGCTTCCTTGGAAAAGTTGGTGGCCTGGAGGTAGTGTGGACCAAAAATGTCCTGAGCTGGTCCGAGCAGTCCAATCTTGAACGCGTGCTTTTGGGCAATTTGGGTAGGCCCATGGAGGAAGTGACTCAGGGGTCCACTTGTCTTGTTATTAAACCTCTCATACGCCAACTCCAGCAGTACTGTTGTACAGGCAAGTGCAAATATTTGCAGGTCTGGAGACAACTGGGATGGCTGTAGGCTTCTCAGGTGTGAAAGTGTGACTGCTGCAGGAGCAATCTGTTGGTGTGCGAGTTGCAGCTTCTGTGCAGTCACTGACTGGTGTCTTGAGGAGCAGGGACTCAGGCCTTTTTCAAGCTTCTGTTTTGATTATCACCCAGAGAGAAGATGCTGAAACAGGGCTGAGTCTTCTTAATATTCATGGTACGGTAATATGTTTTCATTTGTATTTCTCATGTACGTTGTAATCTTATTTCCAGCCAAGCAATTTCATTTGGAAGCCATGTAGAGACAATGTTGGCTCAGGCCCATGAAAGGTTAAAAGAAAAAAACACGGGACTTGTAGCAATTAAGCCTCAGAGTTGCATATTTTTTAAAAAAATCCAGAGCTCTACCACTGTAATAGTGTACTTACAGCATACAGATCACAATTCTGGAGTTGGAAAATTGCACACAGCTGTACAAGATAGGCTCGGGGTGTTCCCAATTTTGAGTCAACTCTTGCTTCATGGCACACGTTGGGGGCAGGGGAAAGCTGTTTAAGAGCCAAGTTTGTTCTTCCTCCAGACAAGGATATACTGCTGAAGTTTATTTCTCATGGCTATCTACTGTGGCACTACAGTCCTTTGTGACCAGTTGCAATGCCGTAGACACTATTAAAGCTCTGCTTGAGAAATGACTCCCCTATATGTGCACCTGACAGTAAAGAGAAAGGAAAGATGAAAGAGAAGAAATACGTTCATCTCCCTGGATTAATTTCCATGATGTAGATATCTGGATGTGCTTAGGTTGCTGTTATTGGGTCCGTGAAAAGTAAGTAAGAAAAGCAAGTTTATCGAGTGTGTTATATTTGTCCCAAAGTTGTTGCCTCTCTGGAGCCCTACAAAAGCAAATCAGCTGAAATGCAGGGCGTTGTGCATCTGCAGTATGACATGGATATGACATACTTCATATAGATTCATGGGGTTGCCTGCAAAAAAAAAAAAAAAATCTTTTTTTGTAAATATGGATACTTTCAGTCATTAGGCTGAGGTTTTTAAGGACTTTTCTACTTCTTCACAGTGATTAACCACAAACAGCTCCATTCCTGCAGATGCAAAACAGCCTGGTGTTTGTCCAGTGACCACATAAAATACCAGGAGCTGCGGTGATGTCCATAATGCATTTCCCTGGAATCCTTGATAAAGCAGAGGTGCAGAGCCTGCACTGCTCTGCAGGTGGAGGGGCACTGGCATAGCCCTGATGACTGCAGGTGCTTTACAGCTCCTCATCACAAGCTCCTTGTTCTGGGCAGGAGCTGACCACCGCCAGCCTGGAGCCCTGCCCAGACGTGAGCACAGCCGAGGGGGTATTTGGGGCACAAAGACCATACAAGGAGCTCTGTCTAAGCCAGTGCTGCTTTTACGGGGACAAATGTGAGACATTTGTGTTGCAGGACAAGCCTTATGGATGCATTCACAAGAGTGAGTCGTGTGTGCCCTCAGCTCTGGTTGCTTACAGGACTGTCCTGCTACTGTGTCCCTTTCACGTTGGTGTGGATGTACCTGGGAACAGTTTTATAGCTGTGGTTTTCATCTACTGGTGGTGTTGCAGTCTGAAGAACACTGCTGGGGCTTTTCTTCATAGATCAAGTTGGGTGTGGACATTAAGCTGTTTAACAAACCTGAATCTGTGTGAGTTGTTTCAATACTTGCTTTGTGCAGAAAAAAAAAAAAACTACGTTCCAGTTTTTGCATGACTGTAGGTACTCACCACACGTGGTCCTTCATGGGATGTACTAAAAGTTTTCAAAACAGTGCCTGGCATTTGGACAACAAATCCCCATTCAGCTCTGATGGAAACTGGACAAGTGAAATGCCAATGTGGTTTCAAAACTCTGTGTACGTGGACCGAGCTGACCTGGCTTTGCTTTCTTGCCTTTGTGACATGATCACTTGACTTGGGAGATGAGAAGAAGGTCAGGCTGTTATCATCTTGGCAAGAGTCAAGCTTGCTTTGTTTGTACTGCCTCTGAAAGGTTAGCACCCTTGCCTTGCAAACAGATGAGTACTTGGAAGGCAAAGGGTCTCTCAGTCTTAAAAGACTGATAATAAGTCTTGTCTTTTTTTCTATGCTTGTCTGGCCATAGAGTGCTTTTGTTGGGTTATATTTGCATGCATATGAATGGTCTGAAGTAGCTGCATGCTTCCAAGTGTGTCCTGGAAAAAACTAGAGAACTTGGTGATGACAGTAAATGGGGGGGAACAAGGTGACTCCTGCATGAGGCATTTGTGATCAGCAATTTGCTCTGTAAAGTGTACTATGGGCCAAGGGTGTATTAAAGTTGTTTGAGCGCCACTTCACCAAGTTTGCTCGTGCTTGCTTGGTTTTTGCTCAGCCAGAAGGCTGCTGTCTGGCATGGGCAGAGGGCGATCCTTGAGGAGTACTGCAGGTGATGGAGCAGGGCAATCCTGCTGGAGCTTAATGTTCCTTGTAGATGCAAGGCTGGAAGATTGGACTGTTTGATCTTCCATGACCTTGTTTTAGGAGAAAAGACTTAATAATATCTTTGTATTGTTGAAAAGTTGATGTTGCTTATGCTCATGCAACACCAGGACCAGACTGTGCGTTCTGTATTGGGGCTGTCCATCTCCATGTATAGGATACACGAAAATATTAAATAAATAAAAAAGATTGTTTTTTGAAAGTCTTCCTCGTAAAGCAGGCTGTTTTTGCAAACCTGTCCCACTTCCTATCTCACAGACCTTGTATATAGAGTGTCAGATCAATAAAATGTGCTACTTAATCAAAAAGCTGTAAATCCATTTCTATGGTATTTTAACGTTAGAAAGGTAATTACTGTGTAACTAACCCTTCTCTGTTAAGCTGTCATTAATTGGATGATTTCTTATAGGCAGCTTAGCATAATGCATGCAAAATACACTGTGGTTCAGCACGGACAAAACCTGCCACTTCAAAACAAGGGCGTGTGAGTGTCTGAGAGCAGCGAGCCCTGCAGACGGGCCCTGTAACTGTATGCACAACTTCTGGACACGTACCAGGGCACTGCTGCTCTGCAGGCAGCAAACTCTGTTGGAGAAGTTATTCTAATTAGGAAGAACTGGGAGGTGGTTTTTGCCGTTAGACATCAGGCTCTGTTGCGCGTGGTATTTCACAAATGTGAAATTTAGGAAAGATCTGGGAAGTTTTTGCTGCAGACAGATGTGAGAGCGTATGTCACTGTCGGTGGGACTGGGGCAGAGGCAGCAGAAGCTCTCACAGTGCCTGCACAGTATTTTACCTTGTGGTCCTAAAGTCTCAGCTTCTGGGAGTCTTGTGATTTGGGAACCTTTGGCTCCGACAAGCCATATGCTGCCATATGGTAGCAGGAGAGAGATGGGAGCCCTAAAGACTGCAAACTCAGAAGACAAGTGGAGGAGCAGGAAATCTGTTCTGTGATCCTGTGTTTGTGCAGACTGTGCAGAGCTGGCCCTTCTGCACACTGCTCACATGGATGTTTGTGTGCATAGATCCCATCGGAAACTGGGAATCGTGTTGATCTTGTATCTGGAAGTTGTTTTTAAAATGGTACAAATGCTGGCATAGGCAAGGAGGGAAGGAGAAAATGTCAGTAATGCCTGAACATGTTGGAAGTAAATAACGTCTTTCCTTCAATACGTGCCTAATGTTTCCATTTGGGCTCATGTTATAGTCATGGAAGTATCAATTGTAAAAGTCACCCAAGTATTCATTTAAATCTTGATAATTCTCAGGCAGGTTGAGCCCAAACTGAGTGGGACCAGGCACGCAAGAGTTACGTTGGGTTAGCACGTGTGGTTGAGGAACTGTGCTCAAGGAAGCTTGAGTTTTTGGAGTTAGAAAGAAATCCGAGTGAAACTGGTGAAATCTCCTTATGGTAAGCCACCTTCTTGATGGCAGAATCAGATGGTATTATCTGAGCGTGGCTGCTCAAAGCATTAGGAATAGAAGATGAGGAGAGAGACTCATTAATGCTAAATTTGATTATATATGCAAACCAGGTTTCTATGAAAGGAAGAACAAAAATGATCTGACTTTCAAACTAGCAAGAAGATGCACGGAGATAGAGGGCTGTGCCATTAGACATACACAGTTAAAGGCTCCTTGCCAATTTTTATGAGGGAGATGTTTCAGTCATCACTCCTGTAAATCAGCATCTGCATAATTGGAGCCCCGGGTAAAAGCCCTGCCTGTTGCCATCTCCGGATCCAAATGTTGCAGGCAGGGAGGAATGTGCTTGTGATAAACAGCTTCCATCCTTCGCATCCTGTGGTCCCCACGTGAACCTGAGCTCGTGGCACCCCACGTGGTCCCCAGGGGCACGAGTCTTCCTGATGATGACCCGAAACCTGTACTCAGGGAACCCCCTCATGCTGTGGGACGAGGGGTGCAGAAGGGTGATGCTGAGCCCCGCGAGGGCTGGCCAGGAAGGGCAGAGCACCGCACCTGCACCAGCTTTCTCCTCTGGCACTGAATGAAAGCAGTTACATGTTTTATAGTCATGGGATGCCCAGTGGAGAACAGCACTGGGCCATCTGTCTGTCTGTCTGTCCAGCATCTGGCCAGAGGGCTCTTAAAGGCTGTGACCCCCCAGGGGGATCCACACGGTGCTGTGAAGAACATTGTGGAAAGGAACAGAAGGGTGGAGGTGCTGCTTTTAAGGTGTTTGTTCAAAGTGACATATGTACTGCAAAGTGTGACATAGTTGCTAAGGTGACAGCTTGCTTTCTTTTTGGCAAAAGCAAGGGAATACCGAATATAGACAGACTGCCAGCTTTTGCATTGTTTAATTTGCACAATTTTTTATCTTTTGGCAGAAACTTCTCAGGTTTGCCTTTGGAAACAATGTTTTTCCATTCAGAACACTTCACTGCTCAGTTGGAAAAGCTAATATTGCTGCCTGTTTTTAAGGAAATGCTTAAGTAATGTGAAACGATGGATTTTTCAATGGTTCTGACTGCAGACAAATTATGGCATTAAAAGGGTTTGGTAATGGCATTCAGTCAATTAGGGAAGATTTCCAGAAGAGAAATCCAGAAGATTTTTGCGTGTTCTAGTTGTATATGGTAGCTAATTGCTCAAAGCTGAGCTCAGACACCCAGAGAGGTGAGAACTCCTGGTGGCCACGCTCGGAGGCGGTGGCTGTGATGGGAAGGAGCGATCCCACACCAGACAGCTCGGGTACTGCCAGCACCGAATGTTTTTATAACATTGTGATGGGAAAAAGCTCAGCAGAGGGTTAGACTAATGTGAGCCCTCGAGAGAGGGGCTCTCCAGAGCAGCAGGCATCTGCAGCGTGAGGCAGCGCTGTGGTCCTCAGAGAGCAGAAAGGGCTCAGGAACCTCGTGCCAGCTTCAGTCCTAAAGCAGTGGGGAAGGTGCATGGTGCAAGGAAGCTGCCTGGGAAAGGCTGCAGCACAGCGCCTATTGCTTTTTTGTTACACCTTTCCTTCTTCTGTGATGTTCTGACGGATGGATAAGCCTTGCTGTGAGCAAGCTGTTCCATCTGTGCCTCTTCCAAGACGCCGTAACACCTGGGAGAGGGCTGTGTTGGAGGTGGTGCCTGTGGGAGCTGCGGAGCTCGTGCCCTGGGGAGCAGAGTGTGAGGCAGCTGGGGGCTTGTTGGAGAAACTGGGGGAGCTCTGGGGGCCGCCCAGCCTCTGCTCAAAGGTGCCATTGCACAGCAGAACTCTGTGTGGGTATTGTCAGAGTCAGAGGTCACCACACCCTGTACAGAGGGACTGGGGACACCTCTTTGCTAAGGTCCCAGCGGGCATCCTAGGCACTGAGGAGACAGTCTGCCATGCCTCTGTGTTAAGGAAGCAGGCAAAAAACTGGAGCAGGAAGATTTCAATAGCATGTTATAAATGTTCCGATGGGTGTACGGTCCCAGAGCCAGCCACTGCCAGAAATAAATCTGATTTGACTGTCCTGCAGAACTCCCGGCCTGTCAACTTGATCCTTATTCCACAAGAAGCACCCACTGCAAGCGGCCTGGCTGAGTATTCTGTGGGAGTGCACAGGAACCTGAAGTACCAAGGGTGAAATTCTGTCCAGAAGGTCTCTGAAAACAGTGCTGCCTAACAGCTGTGTGGTCACTGCTACCTCAGCCACTGACTTAGAGTAGCAGCACTTCAGCAGCTCTCTGAATTTCAAACAGAGGTTTGTGTCTGTCCTCAAAATTCACCTTAGACGTCCATGCTCTGCCCTCCTGTGTTATTCCTCAGGTAATGAAAATGCAAAGTATTTTTGTTTTGAAGTGCAAAGCCTCGGCTCAAACCCTTAGACACTTGCATGTTGGGTGCTGGTATTGGTGCCCCGTGTGTGACATTGTGTTTGCTGATCTCCCTGATGCTGGGGGAAAAGTCTCTCTGGCACCAGAAACATGACCATAGAAGTAGCAAACCAATCCTTGCAGAGTTCCCAAAACCACAGAGACACCTGGCCTCTTGGTTCAGCCCACCTTTTGGGGAAGCTGGCACACGAGCTGTGTTATGGTCCATGGCTGCTTTCAGCATCCAAGTCAAAATTCAGGATTTAAGAAAATATCTCAATTTAAGAAGCAAACTTGAGCCTTGCATGGAGTGTTTTCAGAGTGATCTTCTCCCTGGGTGTCTGCTGGGGGTATGCTCAAAGTAAAACAAAAAGATAAAAAAAAAAAAAAAAAAAAAAAAAAAAACAAATCTGTGAGCAAATTTAAAAGCAGGTGGCTGCTTCCCCTGCTACTCCTCGTGCAGATGCACACAAAGAAGTGCCACTGCTCTGCATCAGTTTTCCCCTCCCCATTGAAACAGTTTTCCTATGGAGCTGGCTCTGGGGGCGACTGAAGAGGGCAAGGTCACAGCTCCCATTTGGGACTCTAAGGGGGAATTACGCCTGGGTATGTATTATACATATGGGGTTACAATGGGGTTAGGTTTGATCCTGGAAATTGCCTTATTACCACAGAGTACGTTCACTTGCATAATTACCCTTTAGAGTGGAGCAGTTTCTCTGGGTGCTTTCTCTGAAATTGTGCTTTGAAGCCTCTCCCCACCAAACCACAGCGAGCACAAGACTCCCTTCCCCACCACATCCCACGGCCAGAAGCCCGCAGAGCTCTGCTGGTCGCCATCTCCAAGGGCAGCTGGCGTGCTGGAGTGGAATTAGGTTCTGCTTTGCAAGAACACGCCTGCCAAAAAAATTAAACAATGGATGCCTTCCTGTTTAATTTTAACATTTTAATTAAATTCTGTGCTGCTGTGTGCCTTTGATCTCAGCGAGCTGATATGCACAGTGTCTTTTGTTGTGTCCTAGCAGCTTTTTATTCTAATCTTGCACGCGGATGCAGGAATGCATTTGAGTATGAATAAAAGTGCAAAAGCTGCATGCTGTCAAGTAGTGAGTGCATCCCAAACAGACTTTGCCAACTGGTGACCAAAGGCACATGGACCAAGAGATTATTTGGGAATATTTTAGTGATGTCTCGGTAGAGCTTTTTAAACGTAGTCTCTCTTTTTTTTTTTTTATCTACTTCTGTGAATGGTATGGGAAGAAAAAATGTCATGGGTGGAATTATCCACTGAAAGATTTGAGGCTGAGAGTGGTTTATTGCAAAACAGAATCAGCTTCAAACAGGATAATTAATAAAAATTAATAAAGTTTGATCCCTCCATCAGAGCAGAAGCAAGGCAGCGCTGCCTTCCTTGTGCTCAGGGCATGTTCATTGACTCGTCCCAGCCAACTGCACAGTGCGAGAGTGTTTGGCAGGCTGCTGCTTCTCCGTACAGAAACACAAAACGTGCATACCGAGCGGCACGTGGCCAAGCAGCCCCACTGCGGCCGGTCTTCAATGTGTGGCAAAGCCCTCAAATAAAGATGTGGTTACACGTTGCTTCCTCTGCGCTGCTGGTGATGGGACTTTGGTGATGACAGGAGGTGAGTGAGGTAGGAGCACGTGGTGCTTTTGTGACAAATGTATCAAAGTAAGCTTTCTGCTGTTGTGTAGCTTGGGGCTGATGACTGAGGAGCTGTGGAGTATTTGGCCTTTGTGATTCAGGCTGTACCTAGGTGTCAGGGAAGCAATGGTCATTGCTGCATCAGAGTTGTTGGTAGAGCTGGTTGGAGAAACGAACTTCATGTCATGGGGGGAAAACATTTTTTTGTGTAAATTTCCACAGGAATCTTGGGCTTTCTAGTGAGATAGCAAATAAAGAAATATTTTTTGCCAGAAGCTACAATATTTCAGCTCAGAATAATTCCATTAAGAAGCAGCGGCCGGGTCATGTTCTCCTCCTGTCCACAGCCCAGAGCACCCCACTGCGATGCGCCAGGCTCACTCCTGGTACTGCACCATGTCCAGCATGGCCTCATGCTCCAAAGCCCTTTGAATTGGGACTTGCAAAGGAGAGTTGACATTTTTGGAGCAAAGACAACATTTTTGGGGGAAAAAGGTGAGTAAGTGTATATGCAGAAAATGGCTTTGGAAATTTTTCAGCTGGCAAGCACTGAATTTTTAGTGTGCATATTGGTGCCATGGTTTATGCTTATGCTTTGTGCTTAGCCCCCCCCCCCCTTTTTTTTTTTATTTTTATTTTTTGGTCAAAAATGAAGTTTTTCAGAGCTGCACCGTGTCTGGCAGCCCTTCTTCCTTTGCACCTTGGCTCCCTGGGTGCACATGCTGCCGTTGCAGCCTGTCGCATGTGGCAGGCGGCTCTGCAGAGGGGTGCCCATCCCAGCACGAGATCCATCCGTGCCTGCCCAGGTTGTGATGTCCTGGCAGGCAGCAGAGGCTGGCTTCGCTGTGGATGACATATCGACATACGCAGGGGACGCGGGGTGGGCGCAGCAGAAGGTCTCCCTTTGCTGCCGAGCACGGTGCCAGGGTGCTATGAAAATTAGCTCCTTGCCTGTGGTGCTCTGCAGCTGGATCAGTGCTCTCCCCACCACAAGGACCTAGTGCTGGCAGAGGTTGTTATTTTTGTTTTTGCTTTTTTTTTTTCATCCCCTCCATCATGGTTTTCATGGCAGAATGGCAGCAACAGGAGACCGAGGAGGGGCTCGGAGCAGAACCGCGCCAGCACAGCTTGTGCTGCTGAGCAGCGAAATGGAGAAGCTCTTTCTGCCACAGCATCAAAATGCTCTGCTCTTTTATACAAATGCTATTCCATCTTTTTGTTTCTCTGCTCATTAGCACTGGCCACCGTGGATGTTGTATGGGTTGCTAATGCAGCTGAAGAGGCTCTGACAAAGCTAACAAATATTTTTTTTGTGCAGCTCAGTGCCCAAAAAGTAGTGACTCAGCAATGATCCAACATCCCTCATGGGACGAACAGTTCCCAGCTATTCCCAACTCGCAATAAAATCTGCGTGTTACAGGGCTGCCGGGAGGCAGGGCTCCAAGTACCCCACATCTGTACCGCTCCTGCTCAGAGAGATTGCTAAGCAAGTACTGGGTGTTAGGACAAGAGTACTCTCTTAAAAAGAGATTTTCTGGGGATTTTTACACTCCATCCCGTGATGCGCTTTGGGATGCATTCAGCTTTCTCTTCTGAATAGGGCTCCAGATGATGGAAATAAATTATCATAAATTAGAATAGATTGCACTCTTCAGCATCTCTACATCTGTCATTATGTTTCTTTAACAGTTCAGTTTAACATTTATACACACTCTGACAGCAGCTACTGGTGTGTATGCTATAAATATTGGCTTGCAGAAGACATTAATGGAGTTTAGGTAAACGTTTGATGACGCTGAGATTCTGTTCCATATGGTGGCACGCAGCAAAATCGAATGCAATGCACCATGTATAGCGCTTCTCTGTTCCTTAGGCACTGGCCTCCCAGCATCTTATCGGTGTTCCTGTGTATCGGTCTACCAGGAAATGCAGGTGCCCCCAAAGAGTTTCCTGCAATCTGTTCTGTTGTTTATCAGCTGTGTTGTTTGTGATGTTTGAAGCCAGCACGTGGCATGTACGGATGGGAAGGGCCCAGGGAAAAGAGATCTCAGAAACAGCAGGCAGGAATTAGGTGAGGAGCTGCAGGAGCACTCTGCTTTGAACGCGTGGGCAGAAAACCCGTGAGATTTTTCTGGCCAAGATGCTATTTTATTAGTATCTGAGTGAATCCCAGAGGCAGGGCAAAATCTTTGCATGTTGGTTAGTCATAGTTGCTAAAACACTCTCTGAACAAAACTGTCCCCAAAACCACACATGACTGGGGAGTCTGACTTGCATCCCACTGCCTGATGAGAAGACATAGCCGAGGCCATCATGGCAAAAATTAGGGAGAAAGATATTCTGTGCGCTCTGATGTTCCTTGCCATCATTCAACAGAATTAGGATATCTCCAGCAACTTTTTTTTTTTTTTCCTCCTCTAATTGCACCACCTTGATTAGTGCAGCCTGATGATGTGGCTGCCTTCTCCGCAGCGTTTCTCTGATTTATCCCGCTTTGGAGCTCCAAGGGTACAAAGTGTTTTGTTTAGCTCCACATTGCAGAGGAGCTGGGCAGCCCAGATGTGGGACCCTGGGAAACATCTGGCCTGGGCTGGCCCCAGGCACGGCTGCCCCGGTGTAATGCAATGTAAGTAATGGAGTGACCGTAATGTACGGGCTGGCTTGGAGCAGGGCAGTCTGCAGAGTGCTCTTCACACTGTAAATTGCTGAAGGTCTTCGTGATGCCAGTGAATTAAAAATCCGAGGAGAAAAAACCCTGCAGTGCTGTATGTTCAAGACACTTCTTTTAAAAGCGGCTGGTGGGGAGGGGAAGAGATAACTTATCTCAATGGAAATGTATTTAAATTGTGTCTCTGGCAGCGCACTGGGTTATTGCAAAGAAAACTGTGCTCCCTGGCACTCAGCTGCAGAAATTCTTGTATAGGCCAAATGGGTAATGTGGTAATGTTAGCCCTTGTGAGCGGAATTGTTAGAGAGTTTTTCAGGCCCTTGCAAGTTGTTTCTTTTAAAAGAAGCTGCTTCAGGTGTTTTGGTGAGGCAGTCGTGCTTATTTGCATGGGCTGTTTGGAGGAGCCTTGTGTGCTCCTGAGCTCCATGAGGGACTCTGCTTCTCTCCATCCTGGCTGGGCAGAAAACCCTCTCTTACAGTTTCTCAAATTTACAGTTTTTGACACTGTTCTGACTGGATGTGTTGTTGTTCTGCCTCAACTTTCCTGTTCTTGCTGCTTCCTGCAGAAAGAAATGTGTTCACAAAACCTCTTCCCTGACAAAGTAAAATCTTGCCTGTGATTTTCCTCTAGGCAGCTAGTTGTGTCTGTCAGAGCTTGAGGCTTGTGTTTGTCTCTTGAATGATGCTATAAAGCAACTAAATTGTGTTTAAAGAAAGGCACTGTTTACATTTGCCTGCTCTTAAAGACATTTTATCCTGAATATGATTTCAGTGAGCCTTGATACAGTGGGGACCCACTCAGCTCTCTCTAAGCTGAAGGAGAACCTGGACTCCAGGGAGTATTTTCAAAGCCTTTAATTCCTCTTATATTCCTGTTTCTTGTATTTCTCTTTGGGGACTTTTGGACCTTTGAGACCAGCAGTAAGACTTGTAATTTCAGACCCAGAGGCTGTGGGTGCAGCCCTTACCACGCAGCTATGGCAGGCAAAGGTTTCTGTGTGATGCCCTCATACAAGCACAGTGAATTTGAGAAGAGATGCGCAGCAACAGAATATTCATGGGAACAAGCCACGTGGGTGCATGCATCTTGAGAATATCTCCTTAGATTGGTTATTTAATTACGTTGTTTTATTTAGCTCTGATCTCAACAGTAAAGATACTCTTGTGTGGAGGGAGAGAAAGGAACCCTTGTTCTGGCTGGATTTTTTTGTTTGTTTTCCAATATACATGGTGTTCCCATAGAAAATGGGTTTATGTGCTTCTTCAAATCTGCCAAGTTTTAGCCTTCACATGTGACTGATGTTCCTAAATGGAGATGACCCATTCCCAGCTCCTACTGTCACCCATACCTGGCTGAAAGACCCTTTAGGGTAGGACGGGAGAAAAGTTGCACTTTTTGCACTCAATCAGCGCGAGTTCTCAGCTTTTAAAAATATCACAAGTGAAAAACATGAATGTGAGTCATACAGGCAACCTCCATTTCCAAGAAAATATAAATATCAGAGAAACACATTCTTCAGATGTTTGTTCCTCCTGACAGGTAGGAAACATCCAAGGTTTCCATATGAAGTGTTCAGTCATCGACATCGGTTCCCTGCTGTCAGAGTGACCACTGGGTACAGGAGATGCCTATTAAATGTTAACAGCTAATGTTCTGCAGGAGCTAAATTAGTCACAAGGGTCTGAGTGAGCTTTGTGTGAAGGCAGAAGGAAGAACAGGCTGTGACTTCCCTTCTTGTGGCAAGGGGTGCTCCAGCGATCCCTGCAAATATACCTCACTTCTGTGTGGGTTGGTCCTTGCTTTGGACCTGGATGCTCGTACACATCTCATACATCTGGTGCTACACCCCAGGGCAGCACATCTGCAACCTTTTTGGGGGGTAAGTCCCCAACTTGCCTCTCAGCAGCTGAAAAACCAGGATTTTGTATCATCCGGGCTTACTGGTATTTTGATGCCAGCATGTGTTAAAATGCATATGCATTTCCCTGTATTTTAACAGGATTAATATTTTTCAAGGCTATTTGATCAAAAAAATCCAGAAAATTATTTAAAACTGAGGCATGCTGCAGAGATCAGAGAACTCTTATGAACTTTTGAGTTGGTAATGTCAAATTAGATATGAGAAAATCCTTTTCGGCTTAAATGGTGAATAGGCTTTTCTCAGAACTTTTTTCCGTGTTTAATATCTTCATTCATCCTACTAATAATTGTTACAGCTTTGGTTTTCCCTGTGTGTACATGCAGCGGTGCACAACAGACACAGTTCGGGCCCTGATCCATTCAGCCAAACTGCACATCCCTAAGGGCGTCAGGGAGCCCCAAAAAAAACATCTCAGGGGTATGTTTTCCTCCTGTGGGTGCTGAGCCCTTCATGGACAATTTCATGCTTGTATTTGAAGACCCTGCTTGTGCTGCTGTCTGAGAGAATGGAGCCCGTGAGCGCTCTTCAGTGCTGACACATCAACATTGTCTTCTAAGAATCCTACAGATTTGAACTAGAAATACCATTTGTGTAATATTTTGCGAGAAAGCTACCGCGAGGCTCTGCAAGGGGAATTGCAAGCATTACAGTATTACAAATACTGCTTTTTTTTTTTTTTTTCCTTAACTTTTGGACGGCCCCCTCGGTAACAAGCTGCTGCAATAGCTCAAGAAGGCAGCACGCGTCCTGCTCGCACCAGATGGGTCTCGTTTGTGCTGCCACTCGGAGTCGGCAGCGGCAGCAAATGGAGTGGAGCCCGAGGCAGTGCTTTGCTGCCTGAAGTTGGTGCCTGATGAACTACAGAGATAAAATAAGGCGAGAGTCTGCCTCCAGCTTTTCCCTTTGAGTGTGCACGTAAGTGTTAGGTGGCCCGTGTTTGAAGAGACAACGTGAAACGCGCTTTCAAATATTTTCTTGAAGTTCTGTTAATTATTTCATTATAATGGTGAGGAACAAAGCAGGAGAATCAATACGCCTAATTATTACATCTAAATGCAAGAGAAATTAGCCAGTGAACTCTCTCTTCTCTGGGGAGGATTAATCTTCCTATGCTCTATTTCAAATGTCTTCCAGAAAAATGAAAGGCTTATCGCCTAGGAAACACGCGGCCCTAAGCGCCCAGGTCCGGCCCTTGGATTTACGGGCAGTGAGGGGACTCTTACTTAGTTGGTCTTCCAAAGCACAAAATTAGATTGTTTTACTTGCGTTTAACCATTGTAGTTGGAGTTTTGTGGCTGGGTGATTTGAATGACTAATGTTCACAGTGCATGCACCATGAGTGATCTGGAGGTGCCTCAGCCAGCTCTGGATGCAGTGGCGGAGCTGCATGTCCCCTTGGAAGGGGACGGGATAGGCCTCGACCTGACCTTGTCAATGGGGCATTGCTAATTAGCTGAGCTCAGCAATGAAGTTCTGTGTTGATGGGTCTATGCTGCATTCAGAATGGCAGTAGAGTCTGGTTCTAGCTCTTCCCTGTTGATGTGGACCAAGCCAAAAATATTTCATGGTATTTTCTACTAGGTTGATTATAATAATATTAAGCTGTAAGGTCTGGTTTTCTGTAGGTTTTGTTATTTGTTGTCACATGTTGTCCCGGTGGAAATCCAAGTCTGGAAACACAAACTGTACTTGTCCAGAATATCACCACATTCATGCACATGCAGATTATGCTCAGGAAGAGATGGGTTAGGTTTATTCCTTGCCTGAAAACCCACCTTAATGTAAAGAAGATGAAGCAGCTAAAAAAAGGAGTCTAAAGGACAAAAAAAAAAAAAAAAAAAAAAAAAAAGGTCAGTTCCTTTGCATAACACGGGGGAAATCAGCCTTACAATTCACAAACCAAGATGACAGCATGCTGTAGGGAAATACTTCAGTCCATCAATTATTTTGCATTTTTTGGATTGCATTACTCATGGCAGTTTATTAATTAGTTTCTATTTTGCACTCTTCTTTAAAAGAAAAAAGATTTCAGCTCATTATGTATCACCCAGTACCTTTCTCCCTTCCCAAATTACTCTCCAAATCGCGGTCGGTTCCCATCTTTCCTGGCTGTCAAGTTGATTAACTGGGCGATGCTGACTGGAGGGCATGGGATGGGCCACTGATGCACCTCCTGATTATGTGGTCATGGAAACCCCCCGAGGTAAGACCTCTGTTATCAAAATAAATTGGGATTTTCTGCCAACTAATGGTTGGCGGAGCTTGCACTAATGCTAGATTCTGCTGGATGATGCACTATGGAAGCCAATTAGCCTTTGCTGTGATAAGCTCGGCTTTGATTAAGCTTTTCCAGGCTTTCTCATCGCAAGAAACATGTATTACTCATTGAACATGCAAATGCATTTGCAGTGTGTAATTACAGAATTTTCTAAAGGAGTGACCTATTTTAAACTGGGCTTTTGTTGCACACTTATTCCTTAGTTGTCCTTACCAACTCGATCACGCGGTGTAATTCAGCAAACATAATTGACTGGTTTTAGGAGTTAAAATATCCTCTTGTTGAATGTTTTATGCTTCAAATACTGAATATAATGAAGACCACTGTGGTGGGTACGTAAGCTATCTGCAGCCACTCTGAAAGCCCTGCCCTTTGCAAGGAGCTTTTGGGAAGCAGCAGACTGGCAATGCTGCCATCCCCAACTTCAGCCAATCTAGAAGTGATCTTGTCCTGAGAACAAATCCTTTTTCTGTAGCTGTGGACAGGGATAACTCTTATCCTGCTGAATGTGCAGCTTGTTCCACTTGATGGGAATTCATTTATTGATCCCGACTCATTTGCAGGGTGATCATGGATGAAACATTGTAATTAAATTTGATTATGGCTGTATATCGTGTCTTTAGTCTTTGACACTTGGGATTTGGATTTTATGGTGTGCCTTCTGTAGGTGATAATGGCTTGTGAAGAGCACCAAGGAGTTAATGTATTTTCACACTCCTTGGGAATACATTTTCTGTGTTACTTTCTCATGTATCGTGTTGTTAACTGAGTGACAGTATCATGTTTCTTATCCGGTCATACATATTATGATAGCTTTAGTCACTTCATCTTTGAGATTGTATGAGCTTGTAGATCTACATCTGTGTTCATATGGTGCTGCTTTAGAAAAATGCTTATGAAATGAAAATTTTGCTTCCAAACCTAACTGTCATAGTCATCATGGGTAACATAAGCCTTCCTATAGGTAAATGTATATGCTTCCTATTTGTGGTGCCTTTAATTTATTGCCTGACTTTGTTTTTGTTTTGTGTTTTTTTTTTCCTATTCAGAATTATGTACTGTGGTACTATATTTGGGTCATATAATATTGGCCTGTTTAGCACTTTCTGTTTGAACAGCATTGCAAAATCTCACGTCACAGCAGAAGGAAGAAGTACTGCAGCAGGCAGTGCAGTGCTCCAATCTGTACTTTCCCATTTTACATCCCATCTCCTGTTCCGTAGCCGCAGGCTCCAAAGTGAGTATGGCCTCGTTCCTCACTTTGTGGTGGTGTTGCTCTTGAGGGAACCAAGGGCTTGACTGTTGCAGAAAACTGTGGTTGAGAGTCATTATAAGCCCCAGTCGTGGGTGGTAAGCTTGTGTGTGAGAGAGGATTTGTCCCTTTCTGCAGAGTGTGGTTGATGACTTCAGTGTCTCTTGCCTTACCGGTGGGGCTGGTGGGTTCAAGAAGTGCACGGTGTGGGGGTGTAAGCACATCCTTCACTTGTGGGGCTTTGCTATCCCAGACTGTGCTCTCTTGTTGAGTTCTTTCTTCTGATAGCATAGATGCTCCCAGGGTTCCTGCTGACACCACAGAGCAGACTTCTCTTCTTACTCTAAAATACCGTATTTATCCTTCTCCAAATTAACAGTTTTCAAGTGTCCCACTGGACACTCAGACTAGAATAGTCTGAGCACTTCTGCTGTTTTATTGTACTTGCCAGCTTTTATGCATGTACAGAGGCTCCAGTGAGCCTCTCCTAAGCATTACTGTGTCCTTTATTTAAATTAAATTCCATCTATGGTAGTAATTTTGCAAGGGAAGGTCCCAGGACTCAAGTTTGATTTTGATTATCCGAATTGTGTTTTCAATTCTGCAGCATTTGACCTTAAACAGTTTTTTTTTTTTTTTAAATCTTAAGAATTATATTTTTTTTCCATTCTATCAATAGTAACTGCAAACTTGAGCATATGCTGCAAAAAGCATGGAGGCAAAGCATTCAGTTAGAGAGAGAACACAAGTGCCTTTTTAATCTGAGAAAATTAGCAGAATGGATACAACTTCCAGCAAACTGTGGCTTCAGATCTGCAAGCTGATAAAATCTGCATATTAGTCACAAGTTATTTTTCCAGATTTTCAGTTCATTCTGTTTTCTTAATTAAAGATGCTGCAATTCCCTTTCAGCCCTTTCAGTCTCTGTTTCATAACCAGAACGCTTGGTGGGTGAAGGGGAGAGCCAGCATCATCACCACCACCTTTATTAGAGCCCACTTCTGGCAGGTTGTGGTTTGTTTTTGTTTCTAAACCAACAAAGATGCCAGGCTGTCTTTTATTCAGGAGTAAATCTAAGGAAAATACATTCTTCTCTTGGGACCAAATACTGTAAAAGTGAGATTTTGCCCCAAGGGAAGATGTTGCTTTATGACACACAAACAAAAAACAAGAAGAAGTTATTAAATCCAAACCCATCATTGTGTGTTTTTGTTGTTGTTGGGTTTTGTTTGTTTGTTTTGCTCAGCATCTCAGCACATCCAGTATTTGCCCACTGTATTCTTCTAAACCCGAGGTAGATCTGCACGTTTTATGCAAGTGTAGAAGTTTATAACCTTCCTGATTCTTTGCAGGGGTAGATGTGTGTCTGTCTATGTCACATGGCATCCATTGCTTTGTCACTGATTTTATCTACCTATCAAGTGTTCTAAGTGCCATAAAGTTCTTCTAAATACAAGAACAGTGCCTGGCCCAGGGAAGGGGCACCATCACTTGCCTCTTTGTCTAATGGCTCAGGGAAACATTTCCCTATCAGAAATGGTCCCTTTTGGTGCATCAGTAATGTCATCAGAGAAGGAGCTTTTCTGCCAGAAATAGCACCCACCAGCTACAACGTGGGCATGGCTGCTAAGGATAACATGGAAGAGTATTTGGGCTGAAAAGCTTAGCTCTTTGTAGCCTCACATTGAATGAGGAAATCTGCTGCTCTTAGCTGCAGTCACAGCAAGTGTTTTCTGCACTTGTTTGGCACGTGGCAGTTTGCATAGAAGTTGTTCAGGCGGTGCTTCTGAGCTGGAGTTTGTCCTGTTATCCCCTCTGGAGAAGCGCTGGTGTTGGCAGTGGTGTCCATAGAACAGGTCTGTAGCTGGCACAGTCAGAGCAACTACCATAAACTCTAGCTCTCTTGGTTTTCTAATACTCAGATAGTTTGGTGTTGCCTATTGGCATATATATATGTTATATATATATATGTTTGGTGTTGCCTATTGGCATATATATATGTTATTCTCTTGTACTGTGTTTTCTATCCTAAATTTACAAGGAGAGGCTATTCACGTCCAGAACACACAGGGATATACAGAGGGAAAGGTAGAGGGTTAGCATTGGCCTACAAGCAGAACAAAACCTTCAGCAAGGGCCAGTTTCTTACAGATGTTTGACAAACATATGCAGCACCTATTTCCAGTTCAGTTTAGCTAGTCAGTAGGCAGAAAACTGTTCCATTGTATAACGTATTTCCAACCAAAGGATCATCCATGTTTGTGCTCTCCACTATCCATTTTTCTTCCTTGTGCTCCTCTCTTTTGCCCCATTTTCACTGTTGTCAGCCTGATCATTGCCTAGAGATGTATGTCATTGGACCACCACTCATGGGGAGGACTTCTGTGGTTGGAACAAGACTCCCCAGAAGGACTAACAGAGAAACTTAGAGATTTTCCAACCCATGACAACTGATGCAAGAGTGGAAGTGAGTCTGCACATTTAGATAAAGCAGTTAAAACCTTTTTTATCCCCATGAAATACTAAAAAGCTGTTAAAGCAGAACAGTTGTAATTTTATGTGTGTATACATAAAGAGAAATTAACCTTTTCAGGTTGGTGGCACTCATTATCCTAGAACTATTTTTTACAGGGTCCTTCTACCGCTCTACCGCATTTCTAGATCACTTTTACTTTCTCTTAAAATTTGCTCTGACATGTTTTGTATTTTGGAGGAATTTTCCCCTCCATAAGATGAAACATTGTCCTGTAATCTGCTTTTTTTTTCTTACTCGTGGCAAACTCTTAAAAGTTAAACGCTGAATTCACAGTGGACTATGTGTGCACTTTTCTGCCATTGTTCTGTACTGAAAATGTCCTCTTTATTTTCTGTTAGGGCAAACTGATCGATATACTCCTACAAGATTATACCTCCTCAATGTCATGTCATTAATAAAGACAATGTTTACTAATAACTGTAGCATTGTGTCTTTTTTTTTAAAAAAAACATTTATTTCCAGCATGACCTTCATATTGGATTTATCTATTGTTAGGTTGAAAAAGTAACAATATTCTACAGTGTTGTAATGCTATCATAACAAAATATGTAACAAAAGCATTTGGGTATAAATTGATTGTTGTTGCGGTACAATTATGTGGTTATGTGGAGGAGGTTGGTGACTTCTTTATTTCAGGATACTGCTCTTCTTAAAAGGCTGCTACAAGTGAAGAAGTGATGTGTCTCTTGGCTGCAGGAGGATTTGGGGGAAGAAAAAATTGCAAATAAATGTTTCACAAGAGCAGCCTCTGCTGTAGGAGCTGGCTTAAACAAACAGGCTCAACTAACACCTGAGTGGATGCACCTGAGAAATCCTAGTGGAAATCCTGCTGGGATGGCTCTAGAGGGCATTACCGTGGATTGCCATGACCATCATCTTGGCTTTGAAGCAAATCTGTGATTCACCATGGGTAAATGTTGACTTTTTCATGTTATTGAGGTGAGAGTTCTGCAGCCGTCATTCTGGATGCATGGAACAGACAGAATGAGGGACTCTGTGTGTGTGTCCAGTGCAGGGCTGGGCTGGTATCTGTCACCCGAGCAGGGTAAGTGCTGTTTTCTGGAGCAATTGCAGCTGTGATATTGCTGTGCTGATGCTATAATATTTAGATCTCCAGGAAAGACAGTTGGGTGCTATGGATGTTGGATCCTCTTCAAAAATAAGCTCAAAGTCGTTTTGGAGGGTGGAAGAAACAAAGGCATGGCTCAAAGGGGAGCAGCAAAGCACCTGATATGGTGGTGTGGGTGATAACAAGCCTTTGGCAGCCTCCTTGACCTGCATCTCCTGGAGGCAAGGAGGCTTCTGCTTGGATGCTGGGGTACAGAAAAGCCTGTAGGAAACTCTCGGTGCACACTGCAGAAAGTACAGGGCTCATTTTGAAATTGAACTCCTGTATTTGCAATTTAAACTTTTTTTTTTTTTTTTTTTTTGGCTTTTACGTGCTTGAAATCTTCATTACCTGAAATGAGCAATGGAGAGCCATTCTTCAGGGCTCTGTAGGTAAGAAAGCAACACATTTCTGTAGGCACACTGATTTCGTACTTCCACAGCAGAGGCTGTGATCACAGTCTGTATTCCCCCCTAGGAACATGCATAGAGCAGATATACCCTTTAAAGAGTGAACTATTAGAAACATTTTCCTCTTGTTTCACTACTATTATCTTTTTTCTTTTCTTTTTTTTTTTTTTTTTTTTTTTTTTTTTTTTTTTTTTTAAGTGAAAGCTTGTAAAACATGGGCAAAATGTAGAGCTGAAAGGAAGAGAAGCCAGGAATACTAAAGAGAGAGAGAGAGCTTGCTTGAAAGTGTTGGCCAAGCAGCTGTTCATGCCTCCTATTTAGCATGAATGGAAGACATAGCCCTGATTAAAAATGGTAGGTAGCAGCTGCACAGCCTGGGCTAAGGATTACCAGATGGTTAACTGTGATTGACTTGTCTCCATGGAGCTCAGTGGGGAGGGAGGAATGGAATATCTGAAATGTGATGAACATGCTAGGTACACAATTTTTTTTTTTTATAATGAATGTGCCAGATTTGTTTACATGCTTCTTGAATAAAATATGGCTGCTAGTTTGACTTAAGACAGACATCTTTAGTACATGCTATGTTGCAAAACCTTGCTCTTTTGATTGTAGGTGTGATGATTTCCCCCCCCCTCCTCCCCACCCCCCGGTGCTGTGATACAGCATAAAATAATTGGTTGACAGAATGTTGATTCTGCAGCACGGGGAGGATTTGCACAGATGGGAGTCAAAATATGTCTCCTTGCCTTATGCTAATGCCACCACAAAGGTTAGGGAGAAGTTCAGAACCGAATGTGGAATCCTTGTGCTGCTTTAGCTGTTGCAAAGTATTTAAAGTCGGTACCTGAAGAACGAAGATCTGGATCCAACTGCTCTGGTTGTCTGTTCACTCTGCTTTACAGCGAGAGGGTAACAGCACTTGCTGTGTTCAGAGCACAGTGATACCAACTCAGCTGCTATTCCTTTCTGTGTGCCCATCGTGGCCAAAGCAGATTTTTTTTTTTTTTTTTTAAGCCTGGGAAGGGCCAGTGCTCGGCAGAAGTGCAAGAAATCACAGATCACTCTAAAAATACTATGGCAAGGGGATGACGCATCAGCACGGCTCCAAACAGCGCCTTCTAATGGGGCTTGGCCAAATTTCTTCCAACTGCCAAACAATTGGCATTTGTGTAAGCAATATGTTCTGCAGAGGCTGTAGCCGTGTGTGTGGTGATGTATTCATCATACAACCAATTTGTTGAGGCAGCAGGAGAAAGGAAGTATCGGCCGGGTCAATGGCCAGCGCATCTCTCCCAGCTCTTCTGGGCAATCCCAGAAAAGCAGCTGCCCCATGACTCAGTTTCCCTTCCCCTCCCTCTGACCTCAGTTCCTTTGCAGCTCTCCTGGTGTGTTTTTGGAGGATGCCTGGAGCCCTGGCGCTCCCGCGGAAGGCCCCAGGGCTTGCTCAGAGCAGAGCATCCTGTGTGCTTCCAACCTTCTGCTCCAAGCGACCGCCGCGACTTGGCTGGCAGGTGGCAGGAGGTAGGAACTGCAGCTAACCGAGAATAGAAACCAGTCATTTTGGAAGTAATACCTTGGCATGTCGTTAGGAAAAAATAAATAGTAATACCAGCAAATAGTTTAGGAAGGCAAAGATAAATACCGTGTTTGAGGGAATGCGTTGCCTCCAGCTGAGGGGAGTGGGAGGCTTGGGCTGTGTGTTTCTTTATCCTCTGCTGTGAATGTTTTTACTTTGTCTGCATTAATTTTTTATATCAAATTACAAATATGTCAAAAAGATGGAGTTGACAATTATGCCAACTCATTCCCTCGGATTTGAGTATGAATGAAACTGCAATACAGATTTGTCTTTGTAAGTGCTTTGTTACCTAGAAAACACTGCTTGTGAGCCTGTGGCAATTAGCATGGGCATTAGTCTCACCTGAATGTCATCACTGCATATAAACACAATTAAAATGAGAGTTAAAGCTTCCAGTATTGAAATTGAAATGGTTTATTTCATCTTTGTTGTGGGGTGTGTGAGCGTTTTGACAACATGACAGCCTGCCTACCTTATCCTTCACTAAACATAAAAGCAAACCAAGACGCCATCTGATTTATCAGAACAAGCATCAGTCCCTTGAAAGCAGATTGAAACTCTCCTTGTCCTCAAATCATACCTGTAAGCGCCAAAGGGAGGAGGTGGGCCTGGAGACAGCAGCCAGGCCCTATCACTCCATGTGGGATGAAATATTTGGCTGTGGGTTTTGTGGTACTGCTCGAGTGTCCTGGCTGTAGCACTAACAGCATCTCCTGATCTCAGAGGCCTGAGAACTGTGAGGTTTGTCGTGCCGTGGTGAAGGAGCAACAGGCTTTGGTCTCCTCATACACATCACATCCCCTGGATGCTGGGATGGGGTGGATGCCCATGGCTGGATCGGTGCCTTCTCCCCACATGTGAGAGTCATTTTCTCTTCATTGATGATTGGCTAAGCCATGAGGGAAGCAGCCTTCACGTCTTACCCCTCCAAAAAAAAAAAAAAAAAAAAAAAAGACAAGGCTGCCAAAATTTTGTCTGCTTTGAGTCATGAAGAAACATTGGAATCTTGAAAGTGTACTTGCTTTGAAAAAGATACCCACACCCCCAACCTCAGATCTGGTCAATTGAAGGATTTTGATTTTGATCCATTATACTTTCTTTCTTATATGTGTTACAGTCTTGTAACACAATATTTTTCAACTGAAACTGTTCATTTTGAAAGCTTCAGAAGAAGAATTTTGACAATGTCAAAAATTTCTGTACAGAACATGTCATCCTGCCTGTCAACAGCTATTTGTGACAAATGAAAGTTTTAAAGGGGAAAATACACACTTATAAAAACAGTTCTTTGGGAAATTTCTTTCTGGCTGCATTGTTTAATGCATTATTTCAATTTTGATGAAATAGAAAATGGTTAGTTTAGCGTGTTGTGGGAATTGAGGGCAATTCCTCTTGAGGCTCCACCAGAGAAGGTTCCTTGTTGTCAGTGGGGAAGTTTCTTCTCAGCTCTGCTGGGAAGAAACATCCTTCACAAGCTGGTCTCAGGGGAAGTGCTGGGGTTTGAGGTTTAAAGGTTCATGTGGTGCCTCCTTATGGGTCCCTCTCTTCCCCTCCAAAAGCACCAGGAGCCTCTTACCGGCTATAGGTACACCACCAAGAGTGACAGCACCATACCAAAGGTGTCTTCCCAAGTTGCAGGAGCCTCCTGTCCCTCAGGGTGAACAACACATGAGGCACTGTATCCAGTATGAGTTTTGTAATTAGAAAACGCACCTGGCCATCACCATGGTAAAAATGAGGGGAGCTGAGCTGTCTGCCAGCGCTGCTGCAGCTCAGGCTTTCCTGTTTGCCTTCAAGACGGCCACCAACAAAGGCCTATTAATGAGATGGCAGCAAAGCTTCCCTTGGAGGTAAGTGTCTACAACCATGCTTTTTAGGTTGTTTACTGCTGCATGTTGTAAATACTACTATATGTGAAGAGAAGTATTTATACCATTTTATTCTTGCACAGCATTGTCTTCTGCTAGTGCAAAGATGCTTCTTATAAAACATTCTCATCTTGGTGAGCTACACGTCAATAAGTGCTTGGTAGCAAACAAAAAATGTCCGACTGCCATTGTAAACAAAACAGATGCAAGTGATTTTTCTTCTTAGCATTGTGTGCTGACCTCCAGGGTTTGGAAAACACAGATTGTCCAACCCCATCTACGCTCTATTTTGCTATTTCACTCTCAGCACAAACCCCATCGTTTCCAAGCCATTCTGTCATGGATACCTCACTGTGTGACATTTTCCTGGTGATATTTCTAAGCAGATTTTTTGTCCCCGGTAGCATAAACACCATGGACCAGGATTTTTTATTTATTTATTTTTTTTTGGTAACTCAAGGCCTAGTGCTTCGTATTGAGAATAGCACCTCGCTGTGAATAAAAGCTCAGTCACAAAATGTCAGGTGGCTACAGCATCCTGCCTTTCATACTGCTAAATTTGTCTCAGAAAGGGTGTGATGAATTAGTTCTTTGGCTAATTACTTGGACATATGTAGTCTGCTTTGTGGGTGCTTGGGTGGCTCACTTGTACTCACACAATATAAATCAAATGCATCTCCTGCTGGCTGAACGCTGCCTTGAATGTAGATGGTTAATTCAGAAACTGCCTTTTTTACAAACTGCACTGTTTATCAGCTTAAAATTAACTTCTAAAATGAATTATTTACACTGTTATACAAAAATGTGGACAATTAGTCCAATTTATTTTGCAAATGTAAAGCAATATAAATTGGCTTTAAAAAGATTGCGTACATAATGTGTGATTTTGTCTTAGCCAGCTTGACTGAAGAAGTAAAATCTTGATGTTGATTTGCTGCAACATAGAATAGAAATATATATAAAATTCAAAAGTTACACGTATGTAATGAGAATATATATTTTTGCACACGTATATATATATATATGAAATAGTGTGTGGGTGGCCGTAGGCATCTGGACTTGAAGCATCACCTCTGAGTCTGAAATCTGTATCTTGATGGGGCAACCTGTCACTCTGCTGTGGTTTGGATTCGTGATGTGCCAAGAGCAAGCTGCATTAAGCAAGGCTGGATTAAACCTCATCTGTGCTGTAAAGGTCATTAGCAACAGGGGTCGGCCCTTTCTCCCTCTCCTTACCTGGGTATCCACAGTTTCTTTCAGCTGGATGTTTCTGTGTAATCATCCTTAAGAGTAATCTATGGATGGAAAATAAAAACTCTTTCTGAGCTGGCTTGTGAATATTGCTATGGTGCAAGCAGTCATTCCTGATGAAGGTGTGCAGACATCCCAGCACTATTGTCCCAATGTGTGTGATCCCTAAACTTCATATTTAAAACTTGGATAGCTTGGGGAAGCCAGGCAGCAGCTTCTGCTTGCATCTGTGCCTTGTCTGCCTGCATTTTTAGCCGTGTCTGCAAGATGAGGTGGTGCTAGGCTCTAACACTGGTGCTGGAGGAGTGCTAAGCCCAGGGGAGCTCAGTGCTGTTGCTTCAGGACTGTGCCTCCCAGATACGTTGTCTCCTCTCGTGGTACCCGTTGTGTTCATACAGCACAAAAATCTCATCACAGAGGATTAGGGGGTTTAGTTCTGCACTGTGCAGTTGAACCGGTTAAGCTGCACTTGGTTTATCCACGTGCCCAGATATCTTGATGAATTCATCCTGCCCTACAGCACGTGCACCTTCTGCTGAGAATTAGATTTATATTTTTTAATTTCTGGACAAAAAGAATCTAAATAAACTAACAGAGTTGGGCAATTCATCTGGATTAATGGGGACTGACTCTATTAGCCTAATACAACACTAATCTGATTCCAAACTGTTAACATATTAAAGCCGCTTAATTATATGTTTGTTTGACACAGTGTGGTAATCCTGTATGATTTAGGGTATATTGTCACAGTTCTTGACTTGCAGTGACTCACCATTGATAAAAACACAATTAAAGCCCTTCAGTGTGGGTTAGGCACTCACTTCACCCTTTGCTGTGTTGAAATGTGGCTCATAGTAAGCGCTGCCAACCATCCTCACAGCTTGTACAAGCAGGAGGGAAGGAGAAAGAAAAAGTTTCCACCTCTGTTTAATGCATGGGAGGGCAAGAGGACAAAAAGACTGGTTGCCTGTGCAGGAAACCAGTGTCTGAGCTGAGAAGTGATTCCAGGGTTCCTGAATCCCCTTTGCTGATTTAATAATATGACAAACTTCTTCCTCTGCCGATGCTGCTAATGAACCTGGGCTTCATCATAAATACAAAAATTCAATAAAGGAGGAGGTCTGGAATTACTTCTAGATTAAGCAGGAGGTCAAGGGATAAGAGGATATAGCACTTGGATGTATTTGGACAGTTGTCTGGTATCACGCAGTGTTTTCTACCCAGTCTGCAGATAGCAATGCTCCAAAAAACGAAAAGCCTCCTCACATCTGCTCACTGTGAAGAGTGGGATAATGAAATGCAAAATCAAAGCAGAACACAAGGCCTCTGCTTGTTTGAGCCAGGCTCTGTCGGAGGAGAAGATACCCACCCCGAGAAAAACCCTCAGCTGCTGGTGAGTACTGCTTGTGCAAGGGGCCTCATCCTGGCTTGTGAGGAAGATGCTGCCCTGATCCCCAGCAGGAGTAGGGCCAAACCTGGGACATTTCTGCATCACCCACCACACTCCTCCATAGTGTGGTGTTTTTCTCAGCAGAATATACAATGTGTTATGTGCTGTGGACTCAATTTCCTTGTGCGAAATACAGCATCTTTGGGGCTCTGCAGAGAACCAGGAGCAGGTGCAAAATGTGTAACTCCTGATGAGAAATGAGCCCAGCACACCAAGTCACTCACCGCTGGAGATCCTGCCAGAACTGCTCAGCTAATTCCCCTGTCCTAAAACCGCAGGTGGCACCTCTGCTTTTCAGTCGGGCAAAATCTCTGCTTTGTTGTCCCAAATGACAAGTTGTTTTTTCTACACCTTGTGCAATACCTTTGAGATTTTATGTTGCTATCAGGCAAGGTAGGGCTGCAAATCTTAAACAACATCTTTGAAATCAATACAGAACAGAGGCATGTTTACCTGCAGCTTTGTACTTAATTGAAAACTTCCAGCTTTTTAACTACAACTGACAGTCTTTCAATGTTTCTTGCAGCTTGGTGGGAAGATCTTAGCTTAAGCCTGATGTAGACGATATGGGGCTTTGGTGGCCCTCCAAGGCTGAAGTCTTCCTCGAATGGGTGACATATAAAGTTGTGCCTCAAAAACAAGTTAAATCATTTCTGATCTTGTGTCTCTCTCAGATTCAGCATCTGCATGGCCTAATGAAGCAAACGCAAAAAATTCAGATTTCAGGGATGGTCTTATATGAGGATGTGGACAACAACATCCCTGAACCTAGCAGTGCTGCCAGTGGTAATGCCTTTGGTGGGCAATATGGGGACAGTCTCAAAGGGTTATGGTGAAATGAGGGCCACCCAGAGTGATGCTGTAAGTTCGGGGGCATTTGGCCAGGCTCCAAAGAACAGAAAGTTCTAATTTCCGTATGATTCTGAGGGTTTTGAGTCTGCTGTTAGGTTTTGTCACCCTCTGAGGGTTTGCTTGCTTCAACAAAAGGACCTGGGGCTCATCAACCAGTAGGGAAGGTCTGTTCCCAGTTAGAGAAATTTGTATCCATGGCAGCTCAAATCAGAATAAAAAGAGAGCTTTGAGCCCCTCTGGGAGTGCCTTTCACATGACAAGGCAGTGTCTGGATGCTGCGGGAATATTTCCTCATTGATCATCTTCACAGTGTGGCGATGCCTGTGAGCACCGAGAGCGGTGGCAGCATGCCTGGAGTTGGTGCTGGGGGCTGCTTCTGTGTGCCCCTGCCTCCACCTTGTGTCCACCTGGCACTGCAGTGATGGACAGTACACCACTGGGGCACAGTACCTCCTGTGATATCTTTTCTTTATTTATTTTTTCATTCCAGGTAGTTTTCTAACGGATACAGAGGTATTAGTAACTCATGTTTTGTCTCCAGTTCTCCCTCTGAGCTGACTGTAGAAATGTCATGCCTGCACACAAACATATGAGACTGTTTGGAAAGATTTTTTTTTTCCCACCATCTGAGCTGTTTTCTTTCCATTGCTTGCACTTCTGTGTTATTTCTGATTGACATGGGAAGTTGCTGTCCCAGCACCGTTTGCTCCAGCTATCAGGACAGTTAACTGTGCTTCTTGCAGTTACCACTTACCCTTTCCCAAGGTGCTCTTTAACCCTGTTGTTTTATACCTTTAGCCCCAACATCCTTCATGGGGATGAGTTAAATTCCATGGTCGGGTTAGGTTTTCTTTTTCTAAAAGGTGTCAGGCTGCAGGAATGGCTGCAGACATAATGCCATTGGCAGGAGCAGCCGTAATGAAAGCTTTGGTACAAGAGTGGGTCTTGTGCCATCTGATTTTGGAGGGGAAGGTGGGCATCTTTTCTGGTTGCTGGTGGTATGCGTGAAAGTCGTCCCCTTGGGTAAGAAATATCCTGATAAAGGAGCGTTTTCAGATCAGATCTGCGTTAATCAAGAAGTTAGTGACACCTGGTGGCAGGCTCTGGCCGGCTGTGGAAAAACATGAGCTTTTCTGGTGACCCAGATTCAACAGCTGCCCTTCCCTGCAGAATCTGCTGCTGTTTACCAATGAGTGCAAAAGGCTCCAAATTATGGTGCTTGTTTTCCAGGGTTTTGCAGAGAGGAAAAACCTGGTAGGTAATTGTGTGCAGTGATGGGAGCATCCCCACCAGGAGTTGTGCCCTGGCTGTGCAGGCAGGACTATGTCCCTGAGCTGTCCCCAAATCCTTGCATTCAGCTGGTCCCCTCCTCTCCAGTAACCCAGAGCACGTTTTTTGTAACAGATGAAGAATTTGGGGAAGAACAGGCTGCAACAGGGACTAAGCTCGGCTGAATTCTTATCCAGTTCAATTTGGATTAGTTATTGCATACTTAACAGGATGCATAAGTTTGGTATTATTTGTATGTCTCATCTTACAGAGACATAAAGGAATGCATTACTGACATGACAATAGCATGCTTGCACTTATCCATACTTGCTAAAGCTGCCAACACCTAGTTTGGCAGAATGCTTTTACTCAGTTAGGGGAGTTTTGGAGTTGCTGACTGTTTGGGTGCAAGCACCTCTGTGCACAGGGCCTGCCAGGCTGACGTGCTTGGGGAGCAGCAGGTTTGGATGAGCCCCAACTGCTCTTTGGGGCCAGCCCTGGGTGCTGCTCCCTGCTGCAGAGCCAGCGGGACGGCCTCGGGGAGGTTGTGCTGGCTGTAGGAGGGACCCTTGCTGCCCCTCGAAGAATAGAGTGGCTGCAGTTCCAAAACTGCAAAAAGAAAAAAAAAAAGTTAATATATTTATGAAGGCTTCTTGAAAGTAAAATTTTATCCCTTATAAGCACATCTTCTAGTCGATGGAAGTAAGTGTAGCATCATTATATCAGTGAGTGACATGAAAGGATCATTCAGTAGGTATCGCTGCTGCTGTCCTTCTCCAACGATGGTTTCACTGCAAGAGATTGACAATCAAACGTGTTTCCTGAATGCTTTAAGCTCCCAGTGTTTTGGGATCAGAAGAACAGAGACTTTGCTGAATTGCGGTCAGTTCAGTTGTACTGAGGTGTCCTTCCAGCCATCATTTAATGCTTTAGAAGTATTTTATACTTTCTGTTTAATTAGTTTCCTCTGGATGTGGTTGGATTTTGTATGTTGTCTAAATGGTTCTTCTCCAAACTGCCTGAGGTGTCAAGTTGATCCCGACAGAAATGCTGAAGCAATCGGTATTATTTGGGAGCTGTGACCATGCGGAGCTGCATCGCTGGTGCCGAGCTGCTCCTGGCTGTGACAGCTCATTATCTCTGCGTTCCCAGGCACCGTAATATCAAAGTCACTCTATCTGTGTTCTACGGAAACCTTTTTGTTTATCCTGGTGGGTGGAAGATACATTCGCGTGTGATTTTGCACGTATTGCTGTTTGTGCTGTACTGCAACTGTGTTTAGTAAGCGGTCCAGCAGCTTGGTACTTTCATTGGTGCAGAGGCCAGTGGGGAGGCTTGTACTGCTGTGAGTTTGTTTCATGAAGTCTGTGATATTATTTATATTCATATCTATATACTATGATATAAACATTTACATATATATTACATTTTTAACAATGTGTAAGCATGGATGAAGATGACAGCTGTTTCCAGTCCTGACAAAGTCTCTGTACACCTCTCAAAAGCAGTCAATAAAGAGTTTTCCTGGTCTAAAATATTCGGTGATGTCTTTTTGAGCTCATATGGCTTTTGTGATGGACAAAGACAGTAACGTTAGCCACTCATGGTGAATTTTTAAAAAACACTTACACCCAAGTGTATTTGTTGTGATCTGTGGGGTTCATTGGAATCACTGTAAACCTTTGAAACTGTTCTGAATGTGCAGCAAGTGGTTTTGTTTATTTACCTTTTATTTATTTTTTAATATTTAATTTCAATAAAGGTGAAAATATTAAGCATTCAAACTCACTTTTCTTCATATTGCTCAGATGGAATATGAACATATAAAAGCCCACCATTAACTGACATTCTGTCCATCTTCTCCTTTGGTTTGGCAGACAGCCTTTCACGTGCACACATCAGGAAAGTGGAGTACAGGGAAAACTGATGTATCCTTCTCTGGCTGGGAGCTGTGTTTCCTTGTGCTTATTGCAGCTGGGTCATCTTAGCAGTTGAGCTTATTTTTAATTGGAGTCTCCTGGTTTTGCACAGGTGGCTCTGTTTACATTGAATCCCATAAAATGTGGTTAAAAGCAAACCAATGAGACATATTGCTCTTTTCTTACACATTAGAGGGGAACAGTGATGGAATCATAACTGCAGAGACTTTCCCAGGTCAAAAATGCTGTGTCTGGGGATGGAGGACCTTTAGCATCTGCTGTTTCAGATACCAGGTACAGAATATTTTGGATATAACACCTCTCAGCTGGAGCAGCTGACTCAGCATCAGCAGATTGAAGAGTCACAAATTTTCATTATTTATAAGAAAATTTAAGGAAAGATGTCTATTTCTCCATGCCCTGTGACAATCTTGTGATACTGACCTTTTTGACCTTTTTTAATGTACTCAGAGCCTGTAATCTGCATTATATGTGTCAGCAAATCATGGTTTGTTAGAAAAACAAAACAAACACAGATATCTGGTTTTACCTATGCAACAACCTACTTCATGCTCCCATCAAAATCAGGGAGGGATCCCTCTTGAAGCCCAGGAGCTTGCCTGCAGCTGTGATTTAGAAAGCTACTTCAAAATAGCCACCAGTTGTGGCTGGTGCTGGGAGATGCCACTGCAGGGGACGGATGTTCTGCTCTCAAAAAAAATAAAATCTCACCCAAAAATCTCTGCCCTGTGCAGATCCCAGGTGTAATATGGTGAAATTTGCTAGCAGCCTGATCTTTCAAGGCTTGACTAAATGGATTAACCTCTTCCGAGGTGCTGGGCTGAGGAGCTCTGCTAACAAGATCTGCCTGGGTATCGAGTCCTTACAGTGATGTCTGTTGAAGCAGTAATGTGATTTATTTAGTCAGATATAGGACATTGCTCTCCCAGCTCAGAGATGCACAGCTTAATGTGCCACAGATGTTTGTGGCAGTGAGTCAGGGCCCTAGGAAGCTTGCGAAGAGGGAGGCTTTGCTGCCAAAGCTCCTGCTGAACACCAGCTCGTGCCAGAGAGCAACCCCAGCATCCTGGGTGGGGGGCTGTTGTGCAGAGGTTGGTCATTGGGAGGCTTCTCTGCTTCTCCCTGTTTTTTTTTGTTTGTTTGTTTGTTTGTTTTTGTTGTGTTTTTTTTTTTTTGTTTGTTTGTTTTTGTTGTTGTTGTTTTTTTAATTCTCTTTTCTTTTGTTTGCAATAAATTTCACCAGTGAAGGAAACAATGAATGACTTTCTGAAGGTGCTGACAGTTGTTCCAGACTGGAATATTTTCCCTAAATTTTTCTTATTTCCTCAGAAATGCTTGCCTTTTTCTTCAGCAGGACAGATTCATTGCATTATGTATGTAACTTGTCTTAAAAGTGCTGACAAAAGAAGTTGCCAAAGTGGCATTTATTTGCATAAATTTAGCATATAAAAACCTACTCATGATGATCTTGAGTGCAGGGAAAAGCTATTTGGTACAAAGAGCAATGATCCCCACTTGCTGTACTATGGGTTATAATTTCATCACCTGAGACAGCCAAAGGTGCATGGATTAGTGCACAATTAGTGTGTTATGAGTGATATTTTAATGGTATTTAAGGTGGTTTGAAAGGAGCATGTGCTGCTGCAGTGAGACAGCGAGATGCTGATGGTGGAAGGTTTGCATACAACTCATCCCTTCTCGAGGTGAGCTCCTGCTCCTCGTGCTGTGATTGAGCTGAGGCTTGGCAGCAGAGTTGTAACGATTCTAGGAACTCATGATTTCCTGTGCTTGCCTCCTGTAACATCCAAAATGTGAGAAATCCCCACTCCCCTGCCCGTTTACCTGCTGCCAGTTTATCTCACCAGTGCACATGTTGTCTACGAGAAAAGGATATAACAAAAAAAAAAAAAAAAAAAGGGAATATGGGACGGTTTGAAATAATTCCCTATGAGGAGAATCTGTGTTTATCTGGGAACTGCAACCACCCTAACATTAAAGGCAGGTATAAGGATGCATTTACAAGGGACTATGTACAAAGTGCTTGGAGGCAAGAAAGGAAGCAAGCTGACCTTCTCCATCAGTGAAGACTGATGGCAAATAAGTGCCCATGTGTCAGAGGCAGGATCACACCCAGCCGTTCCCTGACAGAGACGTGCAGGCTGCCTTCAGAGTGGTCACACTGGAAGCCCAGAGGGGGCTGTGTTCATGGATGAAGAATATAAAAAGAGCAAATTTCCAATGCTTGTTCCTCAGAAAAATGCTAGCAGCATGGGCTCGTCTGCTCTCAGTGGCTGCTGCTGGCTGTGAAGCAGGGAGAGAGAAATCAGAGCCTGTGAAAATCCATGGCTCTGGGCATGCCGATGCCCTGGGGCTGGCCCTTTGGGGCAGAGCAGGGAGTCAGTGCCTTGTCCCGAGGGCAGTGGGCAAATTGGTATTGAGATTGTAAAGTATCTTTGGTTCAGCATTTCAACTAACCTGTGGTTCTTCCCTGTAGGCCAAGCTGGAATTCCTCTCTGTTAGTTTAAGGTGTTTTTTTTTGCTCATATTTTGTAGAGATAGCGGCTACACCTTCTCCTTCTGTGTGGAGAAGGCAGTGGGTGACCTGGGCAGGAGACAAGAGCCAAGTCGTGCACCGTCCCCTTCCTTCCTTCTCCTCCCTGTAGGTTTGGAGGTGTTTTTCCTGGAGGTTAATTAACATCTTGCTTGAACTTAATAACTGGCTCACTTCTTCTTTCTGGCTGCTGTATTCTCCCACAGCCTTCTGAGGATGCAGTGTAGATCACAGTAGAATTGAAATTAAATTTATCGTTTTCCTAAAAGATCTGTAGCCACTCCTCCTCTGTGAGCATTACATAGGAGCAAGTATGTGACCCAGAAAGTGGATTTGGGAATAGGATGCTTGAAATGAGCAATTATTTCCTCAGCAAAAGCAGTGTGGTCTTTCCAAAACCAAGACCACACTTGGCTTTACAGAATCTCTTGTCATTTAGAGACATAGAAAGGTAATGCAGTAATTACTCAGCTTTATTCGTCCAATCAGTAACATTTTTCCCATGTGATTCAGTTATTTCTCATCCTTTTCGATCCTGAGAGTTCATTGAGGCCATTCTCCTGCCCCAAGGCAGGATCAGCCTAAACTGTTCCTGACAAGGATTTATCTAACTTATTCCTACTCTGTACCACAGTGGAGACCCATAACCTCCTGAAAAATACAACAGTGCCTCAGTAACCCCAGCTACTTATTTCCGTTCAGTTCTCAGGAACTCCATGCTATGAAGATGATAGAAGCTTGCAACAGAAAGCTGCCAGTCTTAGGACAGCCTGCTTTGACGTGAACTGAGCTGAGGAGCTTTTGGTATGGTACATAAAAAGTGCATGATGGAGTATGTCAGAAGAATTACAGTGATTCACTTACAAACACAACCCCACAACTACTGCACTTGTTGCTGCACTCTGTAATGTAGAAGCCTTCAAATGATGCAGAAAACAAACATTTCTGTGCCTAAACCCAAACATGTGACTTGGGCCTTACTGGATATCTAATAGCAGGCAACGGTGATATTTATGAAACAGCACAAATCCCTCTTGAGCTGTAGTAATAGATGTCATAGACATGGAGGAATATATTCTTAATTAGGTAGGTGTAATTTTCAGGTAGAGATTTGCACTGCCGGGACATTTCTTCCAGGACACTGGGCTACCACCGAGGCTCAGCTCTTGGCTTGGCTACAGGCTTTCGGTGAGAGGCTGGCAAGCAATTTCTTCTTGTGCCTTGGCTGTAAAGGAGAAGAGTTCCTTTTTGTCTGCTGGGAGCTCAAGGCTGCTCCTTTTAATAATGCAGGGGCCCTGTTGCTGTGGTATGAATAAGGCTTTTTCTGTGCAGTGTCTGGATTCATCACTTCAAAGTTATCTCCGGATTTTTCACTCTTAGTGTTATTACTCTGCCTCACGCTTTCATTCGCATTTGCCTAATGCTGTGATGAAGAGGAGAGGCGTAGGGACAAAGTGCAGCTGCTGCTGTTCCCCTGGCAGGGGGGGCTGAGGCGAAGAGCTCATCTGCTACAAGCCTCCCCTGCTGTAATCCTGACTCGGTGCTGGAACACACAGAGGGCTCTGAACAATGGTGGAGGCAGCGTTTGGCTCATAAATATTTGTGTTTCATCACCACATCAGCGAAAATCTGGCAGGCTGTTATACCCAGTCAGGTCTGCCTTCGGTGACAGTAATATTTTAATTGGTTTCGCTTCTCGTGCTTATTAACCCAAGCATGATGTCTGCTTTGATGTCAAGTTCAAGAGGAAATGAAATCCTCTCCAAAATTTTGGAAAGAAATTGCTTAAATAGAAGTCTGTTTTTGTGATTTTTTTTTTTCAATAAAATATTTTTTTCCCTGCTCTTTGCAGAAGAAAAACCTCCCGCTGCCTTTATCCATACCCTTTGTTCAGCCAGCATGTTTACAAGGGCTGAGCTTTAAAATCAAAGCCCCAGAAGGACTCAGCTGTGACTTTGCCTGGATTATAGCAACAACAAGATCACTAAATATCTGTATTATGTTCTTACCTGCTGTAAGCTCCAGGGAATATTCAGCCTTGGCTTTTTCCTTTGCATGCCACCTCCCCTAAAACCCCCTGGCTGTTGTCCTGGTGATACATGGAGCATCTCCATTTATTTTTGGACACACGGGGGCATGCAGCAAGCACAGCCAAGCTCCAAGGCAGGGAGCAGCTCTCCCTTGCATCTCTGCCCAGCAGGAAGCCTGGCCGAGCTCACAGAAACCTCAGAAGTGACCCAGGCTTCAAAGTGCCTTTACTGTGGAGTGGCTCTCACATGCCTTTATCATTTCTTTATATGTTTCTGCAAAGAGGATGGGGGCCTTAAAATAGCAGAGGCACTGAGGAAAGCCACATCTGCTGAAGTTGGTGCAGGAGCAATACCATAGAGGCTGCTCAAAGGCCCAGGTGAGTGGTGTCACTGGAAGGATGTGGCGGTCCCATCCCAGCATCATCTCTGGTGGTGGAGCTGGGTACTCAGGGGAATGGAGAACTGGCAAAGAAATAACTTTGTTTTCCTCAGAAAAACACTCTTCAAAGGGGGGGTTGCTCAGAACTTCATGTTTTGTTAGCTTGTGAGATTTCTGAACAAATTCCTCTGCATCAGATGCCTCCAGGGCTGCTGCTGCTCAGCCGTGAGCAGGCACCAAAATAACCACGGCTGGCAGCAAGGCCAGCCTCGCCAGAAGGAGTCCTGGACGTGACAGTCTCAAAGCTTCTCTGCTTTCCTGGGTCCAAACCTCAGAACAAGGGAGGGAGCAAAATTGTTTTGCTATAGTTCTTTAATTAGCTAAAATCTTGATTCAATGCAGCCAGCCCAGCTTGGAATGGATCGACTGAACTTCACCCTTCCAGGATAATTGTGCTCCAGAGAAACAAGGAGAAAAATACAGAAGCAGCCAAATATTTCTTCCAGGGTGTGAATACCTGGCCTTGGGTTGGCCACGCCAGGCATCTCCCGAGGGAACTGCATCTCGGTGTCTGTGCTAACATGGGAACGCAATGTCAACAGCGGGCCCTAGGCATGGCCTCGGGAAATTTTATACTCAATTTTTAATTATATGCCCTGTAAATAATAGCCTGTTTCCCCCATCGCCTCCCAGCACTTTATACATGCAAAGGTGAGGGCAGATTGTGACCTCTGTTCGATTTTGTGTCGACTAGTTTTAGCCACAAACAGTATCAATTACCCTAAAGCTGACTGGATGTGTTTGTATTTTTGTAACACTGCCTACAAAGCCTCCTTTAAGCCTGTGTACATCTGAGGTTATGTACTGCACAACATTGTCAAGCTTTGTCACTGACAACCCTACTACAGCGGATTTTTATTTCATTTTTTTTTTTTTTCAAAAACAAGGAAAAGAAAATTTAAGAAAATAACTAGAGACTTCATGATCAGCTGAAATAAACATGAGACTAGTGATTGATTTTTTTTTTTTCAATTTCCCACTCATCCCTTCCTGAGGTACAGAGAAGTACTTGCAGTTTTGGTTAATCCAAGGCACGGGCCGTGGTGTCACCTGCTGGCAGTGACCTGGCTGACATTTCTAAGCCTGCCCCAAATTGCCTGCTGCAGATGGGAGGATGTCACCTCTGAGCTGGGTGCTAAAGTCACAGCTCAGGTAAGAACCAGCAGCCCATTTATGCCTGCAATTATTAATTTTAACAGAAACTGGCAGGCTGGAAATGCAAAGATCTTTCCGGCATTAAAACATCTTCAGGCAACAGTGGAACTTTGCAGAGCTCTATAAAACCTATCAGCTCTAATGAAATCACTGTCTTTGATCCCAGTCTCTGTTTTGGTTTTCTACAAAATTAAACAAAACTATGCAAACATCATAAAAGAGAATCAAATTGTAATATTACAAATAAAGAGGTTTTTTTTTCTTTCTTGTGGAGCATGTTTTTATGAAAGCTGAATTTAAAAATACTTGCACGATACAAGAGGAGCAAATGGGTACGTTCATTATGTGGGTTTGCAGCTACAAGGTGATTCTCAGTTTTTAAATGTCACATTGGATGTTCTTTGGTCCTTTTTTTTTTTTTTTTTCCTAACTGGTGAGATACCTCTTCAAAATAAAAAAAAAAATAAAAAAGGCAGTCATATGAGACAAAAGGTGAGCTGCAGGTGCAAGGCAAAGAGATCCCAGGCTGCTCAGTGTGTTCCCCAGCCCAAAGGTCCTGGCCCTGTACCTCTGAGCCCCTGTGCTGGGTGCCTTTCCTGCCCACTGCAGGAGACAACACCAGGAGAGGGAGGCTCTGTGGGCATGGAGAGCATCATGGGGGTGAGAATGGGCACAGGCTGCATGAAACTGCCCCACGGAATAGCACCTGCATGCCCCCTTCACAAGCTCCTCTTGGATGTCCAGCTATGCCTGGATAGTACCTGAGCAGGTATCGTGCCCATCACATTTAACGTGATGATAGGCACAGCCAAGTGACAGCTATGCTCTGATCTTAAATCTGTCCAGACCCTGGGGTTCTCAGGCTTCTTGATGCTTCTCAGGTAGCAGTTTGTGTGTGTTTTATTTATCGCCTGATGACAGGCCCCAGTTTTGCAGTAACAAAAAGGCTGTTCTACGCTTAAATAATTAAATAGTCAAACAGCTTCTGAGCAGGCACTGAAAAACTGTCTAAGCTAATTGAGCATTTATGATTATCATGAGAATTTGCTTCTGCCGTTCAGGTATTTTGCTGCACAACTACCGTATGTGCTGCCACAAGCAGATTTTGCAGGTACGTGTAGTCATGAATTGGTGTACAGTAAAACCTGGGGTGATTTGAACCAGGTTCAGCCTTGGTCGTGGACATCAGGGGGTGTTAGCTTTGTAATGCTGCTTGGACCTTGTCTGGCCTTGCTTCATTTTATGTAGGGTGCTAGTATTTTGTGTTCTTCTTGGTATGGGGCTAGTCCTTCTGTATGGTTTGTGAGTTTATTGCTCATAATTTATGACTTTTTAATGAGACTTGCAGCAGACCTGGAGATAACATGTAAGTCAAATGAGTAAATGTAAGTATTCTACAACATGAGCCCAGCAGAGCTGGACCACCACTGCCCATGCCAAGCGCAGTCACAGTTAGACAGCAACCATACAGCCAGCCAAAGAAATGGATCTAATGTTAGGATAATATAATGCTGCTCCTTCCAGCAGTAATTTGTTTATAATCATTTGGGGAGCAGGAACAATATCCATCTTAATGTTCTGCCTGACTCTGTTTGAAGAAGATAGCTGCACGCCAAATTGTTTAGTGCACGATAAGGGGTGAGGGAAGTTCAGCTGCAATCTAAAAGATGCTCGAGTGTTGTGCAAAGCAGAAGGAGGAACCCAGCCACACCTGGCCTAGCAGCCAGAGCTGAAGGTCTAACTCGGTGCAGGTGATTCCAGGCCAACCAGGCTGAAATTTTAAGAGACCATCATTAATCCCATCTGCAGAGGCTTGTTGAGCTGTGATTTTCAAGGGAGGAGCAGCAGTTCTGTACCTAGTGGCTGGTATGGATGGAAGCTGAGCAGGCAGTGTGTGTGTGTAAGTCAGACTTAAAGCTGGTCCTTGCTGGTGGCTTCTTCTTCTGCAGCACGTGAGTAAATGGAGATGTGCAGGGTAGGACTCAAAGTGTGCACGAGGCAAGCCAAAGTAGCCAGTGAGTAAGGGGATCAGGAGCTCTTAGGGTAATTAAATTGTGGTGCGTAATCTGCCTGGGCCATTATGTAGCCAGTGGAAAGAGGCTGGTGGCTTCTTGAGGTAATTTAAGAGTTGGCTTTGATGTGGAGAAAATATCTGGAGCCATCTGGTTTCCTGTAAGCATCCTCTGGGGAGGTGCAGGAGCAACCTCACCAGCACAGCCTGGCTGTGACTCCGCAGGTACCCCTGAGGCCAGGCTCTGGTTGTGAGCTGCTGCTTCCTAGCCTGAAGGAACAAGGGTGGTGGTGCAGAACAGCCAAGTAGGTGTGAGGTATGGCAGCTGCCTCATGGGGAAGAGAAGCAGTCCTTCCATGCTGGTTAGACCTTGGGAAAGCATCCTGTTTTGGGCTTTGCCTTCAAAAGAAGAGGTAATTGGGGAAGCAGAGCACAGACAGGCACACCAAAAATATTCTGAGAATAGAGGCTGTGAGGGAAAAAAGTTGTATGACCAAGGCTGTTTAGTCTTGAGAGGTGGGAACTGCAAGGAGATGAGATTGCTGTGGATGGGTTCTCCAGGGCTGCTACAGAAAGGAAGGGAATGGACAGTTTTTTACATACTTGGTGGTAGGAATGAGCGGAAATGATATTAAGGGATGTATAACTTGAATATGAGGGCTGAGAAACACTGGAATGGATTTGCCCCAGGAAGCTGGAGAATTGTGGTTGCTGGGGGTCAGAAGTTGGACAAACATCTGCCAGAAATGGCACAGCTGCCCCTGCCTTGGGCAGGGCAACAGCTTGCCTGGCCTCTGCTTGAGGACCCTGCCAACCCTCTTTGCTGGGTGATGTTAAAAGCAAGTTCTGCACAAAAACAAGTCAATGCGGTGCCTTTTCTCTGAGAGGAAGGAAATGCAGGTTGTGCCTGGGAGGCAGGGATGTGGTGCAAAGTAACTGTGGCAAGGGGCAAAGTGTGACTGAGACATAAAACCAATATAACTATAATTTCCTTCCTGCTCTGTAAGTATTAATAATAGATTTATTTTTTTTCAGACTATCAAGATCGCCGGCTTTATTCTATGCCATCACCTAAGCCATTAATGCACTGTGCTCAGAGCTGTATCTTGCAGGCCTTTCTCTTCCCTCTCAGGAGAGGTTTTCTTATGAAGTGCCATCGTAGGAAGTGGGGCCAGGTGCTCCGGTACAATGCATTACAGTTCTTCATAAGCAAGTTCCCCTGTTTCTGGAACAAACAGTGACTTTCCACATAAGACTCCTCCGCTTCCCTTCCCGGCAGCAGGCAGACCTGCAGGGTGACCGATTTTGGTGATAATAAAGAAAAGCACACTGTGTGTGCACTGGGGAAATAATAAGAAAATGATATCTGAGTGGGGTTCTTAGGACCTGCATCCTCAGCTGGGGTTTCTCAGTGCTCCTTCCCCGCTGCTCTGTTGCTGCCCATCAGCTGGACGTCTCCTCAAGCAGCCAGGCCCTGGGCAGTTGGTTCCAGGAGCACGTCAGCAAAGTGCAATAAGTAAGTTAGGGATTGTTATGACAGACAAAGGCTTTGGGATTGTATAGGGCAAGCAGGCAGGTTTGAGGATTATTGTCCCTCCTGCATGAGGTGCAGTGAGCTGAGAGCTGGAAGCCGTGGTGGTCACTGGTGGAGATGCTCACCGAGGCTCCTGGCGTGGGTGGGTGGATGTACCCTCAAACAGCCCTGCTTTACTGCCTTGGGGGGGCTCCTACGAGCTCTCTGCTCTCAAAATCAAAGCTAAATAAAGCCTGGAACACTGTGTCTATTCAGAAGCGTTTCTCAGCTGCTGAGAGGCTTAGCTGCAAGCCTGGCCAGGGGAGTGTCGGTGAGGTCTGTGATCTCAGGGCTCTGATCATAGCTTGCTGATTTGCAAGGTCCTTTTCTAAAATCGGTGATGGGAATTAAACAGGCTTTGCTATCTGCCCATCGTGGAGATGATTTGGAATTACCCCATGTCCTCGACTGCAAGAAGCCCTGGCTGGCAATGCTGCCAGCAAGAGGCAGCCCCACACGTGGTGTCTTCCAGGTTTTGGGAAAGCAGTCAGAGCAAGGAAACCCAGGCTTGGCATTGGCTTTTTAATGCCTGTGCTTGTGACTTCTAGACAGAAATGTGCTGTGTGACTTTTGCATATTAATGGGCTTGCAGATTGGGCAGTCATTTAGAATTCAGATGCTGCTGAAAATACATACTTTTAGGTTTTTTTACTTGGTGTCAGATATGCTGAGGGTAAACAGCTCTGCCCTCTAGTGCTGCTTGGCAAAGCTGTTAAAACCAAGCACGTTGGTGATGCTGGGAAGGTGCCTGACCCAGAGCATCCCTTGGAGCATGCAGACCCCTGGGGATGCACAGGGAGGGCTCTGTGGAAGGGCTGAGACCTGGCAGTGCCAGCTGCTGGCATGGGGTCCAGCACACAGCGTGACACGTGGCACACCCTCTGCAAGGCACCCACGAGGTCACATCTCCATTTTCCCTCAAGCAACCCCACGGAGCCTGATATTTGCTTTCCCATAATGTTTATTATGCCTTTGAGAGACATGCAGAAGAGCTAAATGATGAGCAGCCATTTGAGCAGCTTGGCTCTTTCGGCCCCATAAATAATGAATCCACTGGTGTGAGAAAACACACGCCCAGACACAAACCCATGCAAAGCCTTGCAGATGAAAGGGAATAAGAGCACAGAAGCTAGAGATATGAGTGCAAAGTCCTGTGCCAATAATTTAGGATCTGCTTCTTGGAGACAGAAACTGTCAGCGAGTTAGGAGTTAATTGCCTCAAGGGGAGACAAGCACTTAGAGATGCCTGGGAGTGCTAGCTGAGGTTTGAAGTGATGGCTTGCTACCTGCCTGGCTTCTGGGGAGGGCAATTAGTTTGAGCAGGATGTTTGCTTTATTGTCTGCAAGTCCTGTCTTAAGCATCAGCTGAAATAACTCGGCTGTGAGTCAGCTTGTGTGCATGCTGGCTCCCTGATCCTCAGCAAGGTGCAGAAATAAATTTTGAATTTGCTGGCCGGCTTCAGCACAGTTGGGCTGGGTGGCGTAGCTTCAAAGAGCCTGTGTTTCTGGAAGTTTTCTTTTAAGAAATAATAAATAAGCAATACCTGTGTTGCCTCGGAGAGTACATGCAACCTTTTGTGAACACCAGGGCTTGGTTAGCCCCAGCACCCAGAGTTGCTGCTCTGGAGGGATGAGAATTGCAGAGCAGTGCCTTACACCAGGGGCACAGCATGTCCCGTGCTAATGGCAGGAAAGATCTGGCTGCTTCTGCTGCACTGGAAATAAACCAGGCAAGCACTGTGGTGAGAGAAAACCAGGTGTCTGCAAACCTCCACTGCATTGGTAAGGTAAATGAGATGCGGGAGGCTCACCTGGGCAGACCTAGTGATGGCTTGCTGCCTGGAGAACAGCATCTCTGTGATATCTCTGTTAATTTATCTTCTGGAAAAGAGCAAAGAAAACCATACTGGTTTGCAATTAGTCCTTCAAACATGAGTGCTCCTGGACAGCCACTGGGAGCACGCAGGCGGTGGTTTGATTTATGAAATGATGAGATTTCAATTCTCTGATCCGTCTTAGCTTGATCTCTCCTGATAAGAGCTAGGGCATTTTCATAAAGTTTGATCATCGGCTCACAGCCTTGTCTCACATGCTTCACGATTCAGCTCCCAAGATGAGATTATCATCTTGTGGAGCTGGGAATTTGTTTAGGGAGGGATGGACAATCCAATTTGGAAGCACTTTACCCCTCGGTGGGTAGTGATGGTGTGGGGGAATCTCATGCAGAGTTTCAAGATACTGAATTTCAGAGCTTAATGGGGGCTTGTGGCTTTCATGTTGGCATTGAAACCAGAACTACTTGACTGCTGCATAAATAGCCCACATGTGGGGTTGGCTGCTTTACTAGTCAGCATACAGTAATTTTTTTTATTTATTTTTTCCCTGAAACCTATGTTTTCTATAAGTCTTGATTGGCCGTATTTTCCAAGTTGATTTCTGAAGCAAATGAAGCCTACAAGATCACATTATTTGAACTCCTTCCTCCTCCCCATGGATTTTAGCCCTGTTAGCCTGTCTAACCAAATTTGACTGTGGTTGCAGGTGTGGTGGCCCAGGTGGCTGGGTTGAGCAGAGAGCTGTCAGTGCCTCTGGAGGATAGGCTGCTGCGGAGGGTTCCTGCCAAAGGTGTGACAAATGCAAGTGGGGGAGAAGGAGAGACTGGAGGGGGGGAAAAAAAAAAAAAGCATTAGTAATTCCAAAGCTGGTGAAAAGTTCAGCCAGAGCTGCTTCTTGGTAACTGTCAGATCTCTCCTCATCCCTCTTTATCTATTCTGTGTAAAGATAAAAGCTCAGATGTAAATGCAAATAGAAGGTAATTTTGCAGAGCATCGTTCCTACAAGCGCTACATTCATTACAGGATGAAATAATATAATTAGAGAGATAATAGCAGAGAGAGGGAAACGGAGAGGTGTGAGCAGAAAGAGAGCAAATAAGTTTACAGCCAAGTTTCATAACGAAACAGAGAGCTAATGAGGTGGAGCTCATCTAGATGGCAGCAGCAGGCACTGCTTTTCTACCAAGATAAGTGATGTGCCTGGAGAATAAAAGAGTAAATTGCTAGGCTAGTGGATGGGGTAGAAAGAGTTACAAAGAGCCACCAGTAGTAGCCTGAAACAGCTGGGGTGTGATGGATTTATAAATACCACAGCTCATTCAGAAGGAGTTCCTGATCCTGGGCAGCTCACTTAAGATCCGTTTACTGGAAGTGACTGGCATGGAGCTCATAGGTGAGAGCTTGAGTGCACTGCGTGAGACTGGGCAAACTGGGGTGCTGCTGGGGGGCTCCTCACATCAAGAAATAATAACAAATGCTTGAGTTTCATATTCACAAAAATGTGCTAAAGTCTAAGGACAATGAGCTGACTTGCACAGACACCTTCTGATGCTTGGACAAGGACAGTCTCCTGCGCTCCAAAGGGAAGTTCCACCTAGAGGACTTGTGCGGCTGCCTAACGCAGAACTTAAAAAATGCACCATTCCCCTTCGTTCACAGGGGAAATACAGTACCTCAGCACCCGACCCTCCTGAAGCTGATGTTCAGAAGACCCCTGCTGCTGCTGATTCTGGTAAGATATAGCCAGAGGAAAAAAAGGATAATGCTACTTTCTGTCATGGGCATGGCTGGGTTTTATTGAGTGTTGGGATTACACGAGATGCCCTTGTGACCTTCCATGGTCAACGTGTCTTAGAGCTTAAGAGATAGGGCAGTGCATGACCAAGAAAGTGGCCATCTGCTTGGGCATCCCTTAGAGAGGTGGAATCTTTCACCAAATGGTCAACCCACTACTTCTGAGGGAGCTGGAGCAGTGGAATGCCCCACATCTGGGAGCTCTTCTGCTAAGAGCTGGCTGAAAACTTTTAGTCATATGTGGACTGCAGACTCGCCCAGGCATACAAGATTTGCCAAAGGAAAGGCTCCCTGCTCAGCTGCAAGCACAACAGGCCTTGCATTCTGTGCAAACCCTTAATTACAGCCACCAAGGAAGGCTGATGACTTCTTTGATTGAACTGTTAAATGAGAAGTTGATGGCAAGGCCTATGTTTTGCTTTTGCATCTAAAATCCCACTGCTAATTAGGTGCTATTGAAGCAGAAATGCACTTCTCCTTTTCCCCTGGTCAAATCATCAGTTCAAATGCATTTTTACCCATTCACCTACAGTACTTTAATCTGGGGAATAGTGAGACCTTAAGCACGCTTTCTTGCATGCTCAAACCAGATTTTTTGAAAATTTGAAAGTTACACTTTAAAAACTTGATTTATGTAGTGTTAACGTGGCCTGTGCTCTCCTCTTCCAGGTTCCTCCCGAAGGACCTGTGGTGATTGATGAACACATTGTGCCACATCAGGGGGAGCAGAGGACAGCCTGGGACTCTCACTCCTCCTTCTCTTTGGGGGGTGAAGAGCTGACAGAACTAAACGGACATGCCACAGGCACTGGAGACTGGGGACACAGAGGAAGAGCAGAGCAGTGTTTGAGGCACCAAAGGACTGCTACCCAGGGATGTACATATGGATAAGAGTGATTGCTTTATAAGAGTGATTGCTTTGCCATGTCTCCTCGAGGACCTGGCTGAGCATCCCAAGAGGAGGCATTTGCTGTCAGCTCCAGCAGAGGCAGGCTGGCCTGTACCCCCTTGTCTGCTGAGGTGCTCTGAGTGTCTGCACGTGGTGTCCCCTCACCAGTGCTTCTTCCTCTTGGGGTTTTGCTGCCCACATATTTGGCAGCTTCACTTTCCTTTGCTTTTTCCTCTACTCCTGTACTTGGACATCATTAGAGAACTGTGCAGGGACAGTTCTTACCCAGGGTAATGGGCTTCTTTCAATCCTGGTACTTGAGCCTTTCCCTCCTTCATCCTTTCTATGTCCTGCAGATGTGGAGGCAGGCCCCAGAACGTGGGCTCCATCCCCTGACCCCAAGGCCAGGCACTGGCAGTTCAGTGCCACCACCAGCAGGGCTAACCTTGGCCTATAGCACAGCTTCTCTGCAGTTCTGAGGCTTACTAGACAAGGAGGGCTGTCAGCCTGCAGGTTCACATGCACAAACATCAGTAAGAAAACAAGAACTACATCAGGCTGTGTTTATTTTAAATCTTTGGGGCTGCTGGCCCCAGCCCCAGGGGACACCCAGGTCTCCAGGCTGGGCTTGCCGGGAGCAGCCCTGGTTCGTGTAAGAGCACCGAGGGACTGTGCAATGACATAAATGAGTTTCCTTCCTCTCATCTCAACCGGGAAAGCAAAGGTGGTGCTGCTGCTGCTTGGTGGCTCTGCCAGGAGGGAAAACACTCAGCTGAAGCCATCTCCTGTGGCTCCCCTGCAGGCACAGGGTGCAGCTGGAGTGTTTTGTGCTCTGGGCTGTGCATCAGTCGCAGCCAAGCAAGCAGCTGAATGGGTGCCGAGCTGCTCTAGGTGCGTGTGGAAGCCCTAGGAGAGGGGTTTAGTATTGCTTCCTGTTCTCTGCAGCTCTGTCGGAGGGCAAAGCTGGGGTCCTGGGCTTGCAGGGGAAGCAGCTGCTGGCCAGACGCCTGTGTTGGATGTTGCATCCTTTCCCATCTGCTCCTTGCCTGCTCTCAGCAGTTTCTGTGCGTGCCCACCAGAGAGCATCCCTGGCACAGGGCTGGTGTCTCCAGAGACGGAGCTGGGGATAGCAGGGCTGGGTGTGAGATCAAAGCCACCTTCCTTCACCCTTTCCAGCCCTGTTGCCTCGCCCAAACCTGAGCTGGGTGGAAGTTATAGCCCTGCTGTGTGTCCTGGGCGAGAGAAGCATCCCGCTGGCAGGAGGATGTGCTGCCATGTGGAGTCCTGGCTCTCCTGCAGCAAACACTGTCTGCAGGGAAGGACTGTGCTGGGGTTAGCAGGGAGGGTCTGCCCAACACACAAGGAGCAAGTAGGGGTTCAGGCAGCCTAAACTTCCAAAATTCATGTGGGTGGAAGTCCAGTGCATTATGGCAGTCTCCTGAGTAAGTGCACAGATAAGTATTTCTTTTAATGATCATTCATCTCCGTTTCTTTGCTTGAAAGTGGAATTGGGTGCCCTGGCACGGTCTTGTGTGTGAGATAAATACCTAGTGCTTGGTGTCTGGGGAAGGCAGAAACCCCTGCTTTCTGTGCACCTGCAGCCTTTGCAAGCATCACCTAAACTTCAGCACCAGCCTGAAGTCCTGGGGTGGGCAGAAAGGTTGGGGCTTAGAGGTGGGTTTCAGCTGTGCGATGTTAAATATCTCACCTCAGCTCTCCTTCTTAAGAGGCAGAGATGGGCAGGACAGCTCCTGCCCAGCACAGGGGGGCAGTCATCTCTGTCCCCATGCCCTGTGCTCAGCTGGAGCACATTCCTGCAGGTAGCTGTGGGTCAGGGACATGGCCCTGCTGAGCTGCGGCCCCAGTTCTTGTGAGATGGGCTTTGAAGGAAAGCTGAGGAACGAAACAACTCAGCTATTTTTATCCTTGCACCAGCCCGGGGATTTCAATTGACAGGATTAGTTATGAAGCCAATATTATGAGTTTAACTATGAGTGAAATAACACAACTTCTGTGGGAAGCGGAGTAAAAGAGGCAATTATGCAGTAGTTTAATAACAGCACTCTGCTGGCTGGGAAGCTGAAAACTTACAGTTGACAGTAATTAGATTTTTTTTTCATTCTTCCTGTTAAATAGCTACAAAAATTACAATAGAAATTAATCTGATTCACTCCTGTTCCGTGCTGTTTTCATCATCCAGTCCGTGCCCACTTGGCTTTCAGGTTATTTTTGTTCTATGTTTTTCTAGTCTTTGGTATTTCAGAAGTGCAGAAACAGTACTTGATGTTGAAGACATGGAAAACAACAAGAAAAAGCAGGCTGGGGGAGTGGGCAGTAACCCCATCAGAAATACAGGAGGTGTTTGGGTGGATGGTGAGGGCTTTCCAAAGGGAGTTGCCAGCAGTAGCAGCCAGACTTCTAACCAGTCATGCTTAGAGGGGTGGGAGATGCCTGGCAAAGAGCTGGGCTTAGACTAGTTTGGGCAAGGTCCAGTGTGGTCTCTGGGGTCTGCAGGGCCTCTTCTCTTCCTAGTCTTTGCTGCAGAGTGTGCTGGCAGCTCATCTCCCTGCTGTCTCTATCCCAAGTGATGCTCACCTGTCAGCTGCCCTGTTTTTGAGCACTGTCCTCTTCTTTTTCATGTATAGGTATGGCATGAGAAAAAACTTAATGCTCAAACCTTGAATTACTTTAGCAACTGTGTACTTCCAAAATTGCAGGGTGGAACTTGATGAGCCAGCAAATGTGTGACATTTCGGCTGCTTATGATCGTAGCTTGAAAGTGCTGCGCAGCATGAAGGAAAGAGCTCTCAGGTTTGCTGTCATCGTTGAAAGCTCAGGATGGGATATTTGCTTGGAGGCTGAAAGTATTCTTCCTCGTGCTTTCATTTGTTTTATAATGCAAAAGAGCCAGGTATGATTAATGACATCCTGGTCCTGATGTTGTGAAGTGACACAGGATTGAACGTGGGGTTGGGCTTTGTAGCTCTGATGCCTGGCAGGATCTCTGACACGTGTAATAAATATTTTCTGCAGCAGCACACCCAACCTCACAGCAGAGCATCTCATTTCTTTTCCTCTGCTGTGGCGGGAGCAGCTCAGTTCAGCTTCACACTTGTGTTTTAGCTTTAAAACACTCTGGAGATGCCCAGATCCATTAGAGGGGCAAAGGCCACCTCCAGGTATGTTGCAACCCCATTTGCTTCTGCTTCTCTGCAGAAATACGCTGTGCTCTTGGCAGATGCAAATGTTCCAGATGGTATTGTGAAAAGTGCAAATCAGAGATTTGATTCCAGCCTATCTTCACTTTAATGAATCCTGTCCAGCTCTCTAGTAGAGCTGTTTTTTTAAGGTGCCTTTAAAATGCATGCCACCTTCTTTCTACTACCCCTAAATTTGCATTGGCTCATCCCTCTGTCACTGGGCAGAGCACTGCTGGGCACTGCAGCCTGCCATCCAACCTGTGTGCCTTCCAGCATGTCATTCTGCTGCTCGGACAGCCTGCAAAGGCTGGATATGATCCATCCATAAGGGTGTCCAGCTGTCCTGGTGCTGGGGCCAGGTGCCAGTTTGGGGACCTCACAGTAGGCTGAGTGGATGAGGTGATGAGTGGTTCATGGGGCTGCCAAGGTGTGCAAGGTCCTCTTGCAAAGCCATGGTGGAAGAGCCGGGAGGCTAAAAGGAGTCACCCTCTGGGTTGTCCCCTACCTGGACCTGAGTTTGGTTGGGGAGGTGGGGAGGGAAGAGCTGTCACGTCCTCCATTAACTCCATCTGGAATGGCACATGGGCTCCTGGCTGCGTGCTGTGCTGATGCTCACACGGTGCCCCAGTCACCACCCTGCATTAGCTTATTCCAGCATATTTCCATGTTACAAAATTAGATCCATTTTGCAAATTGCTGCTGCACTAGTAATTGAATTGAAGGGTGGTGGGTTTTTTGTTTTTCCACTTTTTTTTTTTTTTTTTTTGCACTGGAGTAAATCAGGAATAAGTCAACAGAATCAAGCCCTCCGTGCTTTCAGCAACATGCTCATTTAAATTGGATGCAAGAGGGTGTCTGTGTTTACATTTGGCCTGCCAAGAATCTCTGTTTCAGAAACTGGCTTACATAATATGTCAAAATTGGTTTACTCATTAGCATTGCAAACAGCGTGAAACAAGGCGCAGATTGATAAACTCGCAGCAATATTTGCATCCAGAGCCGGGCGGCGCAGGGGGAGGGGAGGTTCATTAGGAAGCGTTCCATTTCCATGGGAAAAACAAACGGCCTCCAGTTAGATCTCAGACTTTGTTAATTTTCTGCCTTCCCAAATTTAAATAGAGGTTGAGAGGGACATGTGAAAAATCTCCGTTGGCATACGGGCAGCCTTTGTGAGTATTCCCTGGGCTGGTGGGTTATCTGCAGTGGCTGCTTCAGGTGTGTTTTCATTACAGCACAGCTGGGATGGAGGCTCTGATAGTGCTAATTAGGTCCTGCAAATGTGGCACGGGCACTCATGTAGCTGCCTGCTCCTGCTTTAGCCCAGCCAGGCAGGTGTGATGCAGCCACGGGCAGAGCTGAGGACCGTGGTGCTCTATGCTGAAAACCTTCTAGCTCAGGTCCTGCGTGGTGGGATGTATAAAATAGTGCTGCTGGGGTGATATGAACACATGTACCAAGACCAAAGCAGCATGGCAGTAAGAGGGTCTAAGTGTACCCTGTGCTTTTGGGCTCCCTCCTTGCCCTTCCCATCATAGCAAGTGGGGTTTAGGCATCCTGTGCTGGGCTGGGGGATGTGAGGGGAGATGGCAAAGTGCAGCTGGGAGAAAAGCAGCACTGTCTCATGCTGTCCTCCTGAGGATGCCTCCTAATTCTGCTTCTGTCTCAGTGGAGGAGGATTTTCTCACTGGGCTGCAGCCCTTGCTGTCACTGGTGTCACTGCATCCCTTCCAACTGCTCTGGCCAGGAACCTTCTGCAGGCAGGGGCTGAGTCTCCTTAGACCCCGGAGTGGCGCAGCAAAGCTGGCAGAAATCTGCTGGATGTGTACAGCTCTGCAGTGGTATCTAAAGGAGTTTGGAGCTCAAATCCCATGAAGCATCTTAGTTTGCTCTGAAACTCCCAGCTTAATCAAAAGTGGAAAGCTCTGATAAAGCACAGAGAGACGTGTCCTAGCAGTGCCGACACTGGCAGAGCCTGGTTTTATGCTTGGCAATGTAAAGTGTCCCATCCAATATTTCAAACGAAGTTTTCCAAAGGAATCTAATAAAGCCAAAGCAAGCACCAGTGCTGCAGGGCCTGCTGCATCCCGAGGAGAGTTTTGCCGTATCAGCAAGCACCAACGCATCTGCTGTCAGCAGTGTTATACCTGATCCATTCATGGCGTGTCACGGTTTGGGATAAAAAAAAATAAAAAATCAAGCCTGGATCTCCTTTGATCACGGAGCCTGTGTTGCAGTGTTGTTTGAAGGAGCTGTGGGACAGGATAGAGTATCACCTGCTGTCACCCGTCGTGCTCTGGTTAAACCCGCATCCTGCTCCCTTATGTCCTGTGCAGGTGGTACCCAGGTGGGCAGGTGTTTAAGAGGGCCAAGGTCTGGCAGCTCCCAAGGGCATCTCTGCAAAGCTATTTTAATGGATGTTTCTCGAGGTTTTCCAAAGATTTCAGTGAGTTTTTAAGTAGCAACAATAGTGTAGCTGTTGATAACCTAGGGGTGAGGTGGGGAGGGAAGATAAAGTGATCCCACCAGAGAAGGAGGAGGGGTGCTTGCATTTCACTTCTGGTCACGCCTTGCAGCAGGAGGCTGGTCTGTGTGAGATGCAGTGAGTTTCAGTGCCAGCTGTAGACCTGAGCACAATGCAGAAGACCGTGGTTGTCTGATCGGTGTGGCTGCGACTCGGGTGGGCAGCAGGCACAGCAGCAGGCAGATGCCTTCCCCTCCATTTGAACACACCAAGCTGTGGAGCAGCGCCTCAGCATCTCTCCCTGGAGAACTCCCTCGGCACCGTGATGTCTCCTCGCAGCGCTGGCTGGCAGCGAGCTGCCTCTGCTGGAGAGGCAGGGCCGTGGTGCCAGAAGGGACATCTGGCAGTGTGGCGATGTGGCTCCCACTCGTGGGAAACAGGCCCAGAGGTTTGGAGCTCGTCAGGGGCTGTGTGAGCATCCTCTGTGCCCGGGCTGTGAGCATCCAGTGCTGGGAGTGCCAGCCCCAACTGGACAGATCGAATGATCAGGAAATATCAGGTGCATTCAGTCCCTTTGCTTTGTATCTTTATGCTTTTCCCTGTGAATTCCAGCTCTCCTGGCACAATCTGAATTCCAAACTGCTATGGAAATGTGAGTGTGCTCAGATTTTGCTCTGCAGAGAACTGTTGTCACCCAGCAGGTGTTTCTGTATGCCAGTGTGTAACTTCTGTCTCCAAATAAAAGAGAAAGTTCACATTGTGTTTCATCTATTAAGTCACATGCCTTTGTTGCAGAGTCTGGAAAAGAGGGCAAAACAGTGATAAACCCAGCGCTGGTGGGGAAAAAAAATAGCATGGAGTGTGATTCACAGTCTCACTTACACAAAACACCACTGGGGCAATGGGCTTGTGATGGGAGCCGGGCTCCTTGCAAAGGGAAGGAGCCATGGAGCTGTCTTGTGCCAAGGTCTGAAACCTGGTGAGGGGTCTGCAGGGATGGGCTGTGGGGTCCTTGTGGCTCGGTGCAGGGGCAGCAGGTGTGGCAGCATCCTAAGGACCCAGTGTGCAGCTGCCAGAGATGAGTGCTGCTGGCAAGCAGATGCCTGCGTGTCGGAGGCAGTGAGCTAAGCTCCTGCTGTGCTCTCCTCCTCCTCCTCCTCCCGGAAAACAGGGGCCCGGTGAAGGTTTTCTTTGGGTAAATTAATAGTGCACAACTTTTCCCATTTGGTAGAAGGGAACCTGTGGGTTCCCCCTAGGTTTTCTGTGACACTGAAGAAGTGGAAAAAGCCCGAGGTTGAGGGAGATGCTCTGGATGTCCAGTTCTGTGAGGGCAGCGGAGAAGCTCAGTGCACATTACAGTAAATGCGACCTGAAAGGTCTGATCCCCTTTCTGGGTGGGCTCCTTGCTGGAGCTGCAGGCAGCTGTCTGAGAGGCAGTGAGAAGCACGGCAGTGGGGTCTGCAAAACACAGCAAAGAGCCCCCAACCTGCAAGTGTCCGGTTTGGAGGCTCTTTAGGCTGAGCCCAACTTCAGCCCAGTGATGGTGAGGTGCTCCTTCCCCCAGAGCGTGCACGCAGAACAAAGCTGAATGCATGCACCGTGGGGAGGACAGGGCTGCATCTCAGCACGCCGTGGTGGTACCTGCACCACAACAAAGCAATCAGCCTCTTGCCACGGGGAAAGTATTAGATTTCTCCACTTAGGCTGTGTGTAGTCATTGTCTAATAATATGACCATTTTGCTATCCCTCCGCAAATAAGGCTGAGGCTGCTGCCTGATTGGTATATCAGCTCACTTTCTCTCAGCATTGATTTTCTTGCTCTCCTTATTTGCTTCATAAAAAGAGAGGCAAGGAGCTGGTGCTCGCTCCCTCCCTCCCTCCCTCTCTCTCTCCCTCTCCACTGCGAGAAGCTTTTGGGAGCCTTTATTTTTAGTATGAGACAAACCTTGCTTTATTTCAGGAGACGCAAGTTGGATTATAAATCCTTTTGTAAATGTGTATGGTGATATTTGCTCCGGTAAGTTATATGCATATCTATTTATTTGTGTAACTGTGCTGTTTGGGGGGAGAAGTGTTTTTTTTTTAAGGAATTGCAAAGCCCACCAAATTGTTTTTAGCTTTGGTTTCTTTGTACTCTCATGCTGAGCCCAACTGTTCCATGGTTTTTAGATATATTGAAATATTTTTGGTTTGTATTTTGCATTGCAGGGGGGGGTGTCTGCTTTGAAAACTTGTTTTGCACTTCATTTTACAGCAGAAATGTGGAGAGTGAGGATTAAAGGAATGTTAAACATAACATTTGTCATGTTTCTTCTGGCACTTTTAACCAAAGGCTCCTCAAAAATAATGCAGCAATATTTGGTACAGAAAAGTCAGTGAAAGCTATTTCATATCGATCAACCTGAAGCATGAATATCTGACTGCACATTACCTTGTAGAGATCAATCTGAAGTGCGGCAGGTGGGCAGCAACATGCTCCTCACCAAAACCTATTACTGAAATAAAGAAAATCTTTAAAGTAATTAAGAGCATAGCGTTCTTTTCAGAGTGTAACATCGTTAATGTAGGTCAATAGACTGTTGCTCTGACTTTCTGCTCCCTGCCTCTGCTTTGTATAGCTCAGCAGCCTCATTCCGCCGTGCTCTCGGCTAACTTGGAGACCTCTTTGTTACCTGTAAATAACAGCGAGGTGCAGTTATTTCTCTCTCCCCATCATAGCTCGCCGTGTGCTTTCCAGGCAATGCCAGACAGTGATTGCAATGGTGTGGCTGAGGAAAACAAGATGTATAGCTGTAACACCTCCAGACTGCATGATAAATATTTGAATTCGCTGCTTTATATTCATTAATTTATTGGCACTTTGATTCTTTCATACTTGAATCATATCCCTGGGAGTCGATCACGTCGGTGCTTCACAAGTCTTTAAAAACTCCACTACCTGGAGCTGCTGTGAGAACAGGCACGAGTATTTACCTGCTCGGAAAATTCACGCACCCTACCCGGAATAATCCACCTACTCTCATGATACCAGGGCATGCTAATAGATGGTTGAAGTGTGCTCCAGTAAGGCTGTAACTGGCTTTATTAAGCCCAGAAAAGAAGGTAAGGATGTGCCTGGCAGCACAGGCTGAACTCTTCCAGAGTGAAATTTCAAATTGGCAATAACTGCTTAGTCATTTGAAGCTGCTTTTGGGCAAGCTTAATTGTTCCGATGTTTTTTTCTCCAAATGGAGGAGTTGCACTCGCCTTCCCACCTGTGTGCACAGCAGCTGCAGGCAGCACTGGGGGCTCTGCCCCCTCTGCAGCCAGCTCCTGAGCCCCACTGGGGGCTGCGCGGTGGCTGCTGGAGCAGGGAGCCCATCCCTGGGGCTCCGCTTCCCACCCCAAAATGGGATGAATGTGTGCCCAGTTCATTTTTTTTTTCAGTTTTTACATGATTTCTATTTTGTAAGCACTGTGTGCATTTATACTGCATAGCTTCCCATAAGCATGTGTGCTCAGCACAGTGTTAGAGGACAAGGTGTGTAACCATAATTATCATTTTCCCAATCTAATCTTTTTTCCCAGTTGTTTAATCTCTCAGGTGCAGAGGGCATGAGCGAGCAGCACATACCTCTCACACTTTCTAAGCATAATCCTGCCTGCCTGAGGATTGCTTTAAGCGTTTCCAGCTTTGCCGAGCCCGATGTATGTGGCTCAGCGCAGTAAGCTCCAGGTGAGCAGGAAGGTGGCTGAGGAGCACGTTTGGGTGCCCCTGGAGGGGAAGGGGCTGCCTGACATGAGCCGAGGAGAGTGGTTCCTGCCTCCAGCCCTGCAGAACAAAAGGGCTGGGGTTTCTGTGCTGCGTAACTTGTCATAGCAGGGGTGCCAGACTTCCCTGAAAGCTAGGCGTGCTGTGGTTAGTTAAGAAGATGGTTCAGCTTGTCTTTATAGATGTGAAGCAGGAAAAGTGGCCAGGGCTGGTTGGTGTGGCTGCAGGCAGGGCAGGGCTCACCCTCGCCAGCAGCCAAACGGGTGGAAGGCCCTTTGTGAGCAATGTGGTTATGTCCGCCGCTACAAGGCTTTTCCTTGGCAGAGGAGCTTGTGGCTGAGCAGAAATGATCCCTCTAACCCCCACATGCTTTTTCTACAGGATATGACCAAGACAAACTTGGGGAGACAGCAGAGCTTGCTTACTCCCTATGTTGTACATACAAACGTCTTCCATGCTCACGGTTTTCTGTCACCTTTTGCCCATCCTGGCACTGCAACATGTAGTCCTCCCCCACCTCTTCCTCCTCTTGCCCCCGGAGCAGCCCGTGCCACCTGCTTTTGACGTGGTCAAAGAGCTTCACACAGCTCCAGGGCTGGAACCACGAGAGCTGTGCCAGTGGGGTGGAGGAGCTGCTGCGTCTTTCTGGCAGGCGCGTTAGGGTTTGGAAGGAGTTATAAATGTTATTTTAGGGGAGCTAAAATGTTATTTTAGGGCAGGCATCTTGGGGAGGTGCTTCTCCTCTGAGACCTGTCTCGTTGGCTGTGTGGCACCTATCAGCTCAATCAGTTCCTAGAGAAATTCCTTAGGCTCTTAAAAGATTGATTTCTTAAATATCTCCTCCTGGATGCCAGATATTCTTTTTTTAGCCAAGTCCTTGGAAGACTTAATGAATACTTTCCTCACCTCTGTTAATCCCTTTCCGATCAATAGGTGCTCCATGGGGGGAAAGGTATTTGTGTTGATATTGGATAGCAGCTGCCTGTCACTGCTGGTGATGGCAGGTGGCGTTTTATTCATCACGTCATTCTTGATTAAGGGTTCTTGTACAATTATATGACCATTTTTTTTTCAGAAAATATTTCCCTGTATGTAGGATGACAGATGGCAACTTGACCCAGAGGTTGGTCTTTCTTGATTTTGCCTTTGGGCTCTCTTTCCTTCAGCAAGCTGAACACAAGTCCTTTCAGAGAGCAGCGTGGTGCCCCTCATTGATGCAGCGTGGCTGTGTGGTGGGCTGGGGGCTGGGGGGGAGGCTGGGGTTCTTGCAGGGGCACCATGGTACAGCACTTGCTCAGTTGTTGTTTCATTCGGTGTCTGGTGCAGGTGGGGAGGGGGCTGACTCCTGCTAGTCAAACCAAACCCTTAGTTTGCAAAGTGGTGATGGTCCTTCACCTGAGAGGATGCTCAGAGCCCTTGAGCCCACGATAAAAATCCTGTTTGTTTTGGTGTCTGGTGTCGGAGACGTGGCAATACTGTGAAAGTCCTCAGCCTTCCTCTCCTGTCATGTCCAACTATTATTTTGGAGGGAAAAAAGGGAAAATGAGAAAGATGTGCTGACCCCTTCTGTGCATACAGGGGAAGAGACAGGTGATCAGCATGGGGTTCTGTATCTGCAGTGTATCCCTTTCCTTTCCTTTCCTTTCCTTTCCTTTCCTTTCCTTTCCTTTCCTTTCCTTTCCTTTCCTTTCCTTTCCTTTCCTTTCCTTTCCTTTCCTTTCCTTTCCTTTCCTTTCCTTTCCTTTCCTTTCCTTTCCTTTCCTTTCCTTTCCTTTCCTTTCCTTTCCTTTCCTTTCCTTTCCTTTCCTTTCCTTTCCTTTCCTTTCCTTTCCTTTCCTTTCCTTTCCTTTCCTTTCCTTTCCTTTCCTTTCCTTTCCTTTCCTTTCCTTTCCTTTCCTTTCCTTTCCTTTCCTTTCCTTTCCTTTCCTTTCCTTTCCATCCCACCACCTGAAGGACCACACCACAGCTCATCTCTCACCAAACTTCCCCAGCACCCTGGCAAAGCAAATGTGCTGCAGCAGGCTCGAAAGCTGTAAACATATGGGCACTAACAACAGATTAACTGAGTGATTTAGTCTAAGGGGCCTGGTAGATTACCATAAAATGTATCTTAATTAGAAAAGCAATCAAACTTGCACAGAAGCAATGAGGACAAAACATCCCTGTTGGCAGCAGTGAGTGCTCTGTCCCCCAGGCCAGGGGATGGGGTTGTTGATGGATAAGCCTCGTGCCCACAGTGAGGGTTTTGCTGCTGTTTGCCCACTTTGGCTATGGGTGGAGGATGCCTCTGTGCTGAATTATTTGTTCTCGTACCCATGAGAGCATCCAGCAAGCTGCTCGGAATGAGGCCAGTGGTGAACTTGGACTCCTTCGGCAGCAACAACAAAGCAGAGGCTGCTGAAGGTGAAAGAACAGAGCATTTGCACATTTTTCTTAAAAATGTGTGCAATTACCCGGAGATATTTGAGTGTTTGCCATGTATAGCACAGCTAGTCCCAGATAAAGGACTGGGGCTTCTAAGTGCTACCATAACACAAATAATTAATAAGTCTATCTCCCTCACTGTGCCCTCTTCTTCCTAGCGAACATGACCATAATTAGCTTTTACCTGATCCTGAATTTATAGCATGTTCAATTGCTTTTTTCATTTTCTGCTTGTGTTTTCTTTGCTTCCGTATTTTATCGGCCCTGGTTTTATTCCACAGGCCTGAATCTGCAGATGTAAAAGCTGGATAATCATCTCCAGCAGTGCAGGTATAAAGATTGCTACAGCCAAAACCATATTGATGCATTTGGGTTTTGAACAAGTGCCTGCTTTTTTCCGGGTTCTGGTAGGATTTGAAGTACATTGGGAAGTGGCACAGAAGATACACAGCAGCTGCTGGCAGTTGAGAGAAAGAAAAACATGCCTGATTATTTCCGAATTGCAAGTATTTTGAAACACAAAGGAAATGAGGAGCATTCAGGCAAGGGGGATGCCTGTTATCTTTTTTCTTGTGTGTTTAGAAACAGGTACAGCTGCAGATTTCAGGGAACACCAGTGAGAAGGCATGGAAAGAAAAAGAGGGAAGAAGTGTGGAGGAATATGGTCTGGGTGAGGATGGAGAGGAAACAGGGACAGCTTAAGCTGGCCAGATGAAGTGTGTCAAGAGCTAGTGAGATTTGGATTATTTATTTATTTATTTTCTTCCAATGTAAGGACACTGTTATTGCTGCTTCCTAAAAACATTAATGTTTAGGTGTTGCTCTTAGTGATCTAGTGTCAGGAAGGAGAGCAGTGCCATCTCTGGGGACAGCATAAGAGGAGTGGAGGCACAGAAGAGGGAAGGGAGCTTTTAATGTTGAAAACTCTTCTTGCTCAAAATGTTCCCTGTGAATTCCCAGAGCTCAACAAGGCAAGCGTTCATTTATAGCCCATCATTTTAATTATTAGAAAAGAAATTATTTTTTACCATGTGTGCTGATAGCTAGCCAGGAGCAAATTCTTCTTCCAGCCCTTTGCATAGAGGCGGGTGCTGAGGTCGGAGCTGGCGCTGATGGAATTTTCCACCCAAAATTGCTCTGAGATGAGGGGATGGGTCCTGCACAGGAGCCTGGTCACAGCTTGAGCCTTCCTCTGTTGCAAAGGGCGCCGTAGGGAGGTTGGGTTGGAGCAAGAAGGGCACCTCTGTGATGGTCAGGACACCCACCAAGGGTCTCGGTGGCCAGGACTGGCTGCGCACACATATTGCCTGGAAAAGCAGCCGTGATTTCCTAAAGGAGAGCCTTGTTCCCAGTGGTCCTGCTCGTAAGGGTGTTGTGAGACTGAAAGACTGAAAAAAAAAACATCCAGCCATCATTTCAGAGAGCTCTGCTGGGGATGTGAGGAGGAAGTGAGGCCTCATTGCTTAGCAGTTTGAAAGCACTCTCAAATCCTCACGGGACAAAGCTGTTGCGCTGGATTATTTGTCCCAAGGGTTCTCTGGATGCCTTCCCAAACGAAATAATTCTCACCCATTTCCTTGGGTCTGCTTGAGAAATGAGACAGAGCCGAGTGCAGGCATGCATGCTGGCGGGGCGGCGGGTGGAGAGGGAGCAGATGACACCAAGTGGCTTCACGGCAGCGCGGGGAGCCGAGAGGAAGCTGCTAATGGCCTCTGATGAGCACGGCCGTGATAATAATGAGGTTAATGCCCTTTCATTCACCCAGAAACATCTCAGCAAACGTATAATCCCTGCTAGTCAATGGGCAATCATTAGGTCATAAATAATATAGCGTGATTGAAGGACAGGCGCCTTTCCTGGAGTAATCATGTGGAGTTGCTCCTGACCCGGGGAGGGTTTCGCTGCAGCCCCCACGCTGCGCTGCGCTGCGGGCACCCGGCCGTCAGAGCATTTTCTGGTCAAAGGAGAGCTCCCACCTCTCGTTGCTGCTGCCGCATGTGGCAGGCTGTAATCAGAGCAGGAAGATGCTCCTCCGGCACTCAGGTCTGCCTGGCAGCTCTGGGGCGGGTGGAAAGAACAAAGATGCAAATTGGATAACGAAGAGATTACAGCAGACGGAGAAGGTGCCTTGTCCCAGGGCAGGTGGTGCAGCTACTGTGTACTATACTTTTTATGCAAGCTGTATGTGTATTCTTCTGCCATCCAGTGCTGTGGGAGGTATGGGACCATCATGGCTTTTGCTGAGCCCCTAAGGGACCCCCATTGAGGTGTCAGTGACATTAAGTTCTGGGGCACTTTTTCAGAGTGCTTCATGTGTGGACAGTGCTCAGCCATAAGGTAAATCCCCGTGTTTATTGGAGAGAGTAAATCCGACTTAGTAATGGTTTGGATCACGCTCCGTGTGCAGTTATGTTATATGGTGGGCTGTTTTAAACCCAGATGTTTTTAAACCCACCAGGCAAGCGAGGAAACGAGCAACCGTCCAGCCTTTTTATTTTTATAATTAAATGTTTACACTCATTACACAGTAAATCCCACATAATCAGACTCTAAAGCCTGAAAAAAAAAAAAAAAAAATCCCATGTTTTCAACAGGGATCAGGGACAGAGTTGCATTCACACATGAACTGGAGCAGCCTGGGGGTGGCCACTCTTGGCGCTGGGGCTCCGTGGCAGTGAACATCCCCGCCGAGAGCATCACAACTGCCTTCTTGTGCCAGCAGGCTGGAAAAGTCTTCAGGCCCAAAAAGGAGTGCACGTCTCCGCTGAAGTGGCATATGTCACAACATGAGTTATTCAGGGATTGCATGCACAAATTAAACAAATCTGTCTCTCTTTTGCTCCCACCTCCTTGAAAGAAGAGGGTAGGGAAGTGGAGTTAGGAAGTCAGCAGAGGAAGAGCTGTAACTTCCAGGCTACTGGGAGGGAAAGAACTGCGGGCTTTGGCTGTAGAGAGCTACAGCTCTGTGTGATACATCCCCGGTGAAGGAGGTGCCCACCCACTAATTACTCAGGTACTCGTAAATCTGTCGGCAGTAAGTATCGGCACATTTAGTTTTGTGGTTTCCTTGCCGACCTGTCACTGCCCATGTGCAAAAGGCAATTTATACAATAAGGCTGCTAATAATAGTAATAGTAATAATGAAGCAGGTCCTTGTAGATGTCTTCAATTATCTCAAACCTTTGGCAAGTGGTTGGAGGGGCTGGAACAGCTTAACATCTCTGCCCTGCTTGTGTGAGTGGCTTTGTTCTCTGACAACTTTTCATTTCACCAAGTCCAAGAAGATGTCGAAATATGTCTTTATTTCTGCCAGTTAACTCTTCCCTGTGAGCTGCCAACCTTAGCATTAGCTTTCAACTTTATGGCTGACCCATTAAACACTGGATGAAACATCTCATCAGCTTGCATTACATTTTGAACTTAATAAATAGGAAAGGCATTACACAGATTCTGTCTGGCCATCTGGAGGAACAATGTTCTTTACCTCAACGAATGGCTATCTAATCCTCTCATATACTGTTGGGTTTTATTCCATTAAAATATAATGAGAAAAGACTACCATACCATTATGTGGCGGGCCTAAATGGGATTTTTAGAATAATCAATGAAAGATGAGTAAAAAAGATAAAGATTTTCTTCAAAGAAAAAGAGAGAAAATTGTCTCCTTGGGATTAAAGTATTGTGGAACTGAATTATTATAACATGATCCTCACTCACTAAAAATACCCCAATTTCATTTCCATAAATCTTTCTATTAAGAATCAAATTAAGTATTTTATTTTTTTTATTTTAAAAACACGAGGCATTAAGTGAAATGCTGTGCTTTAAACAGAGGATGCCGCAGGGCCCCAGCCTGCTGCAGGGCTCCTGCCCAGTGGCACTGGGGACGGTTTCTGCAGGTGCCACCAAATCCAACCAGGGACTTGCTGCCACAAATGGCCCAGGGAAAAGCCCAGCCACGTGGGGATGTTTTGGAGCCCGCTGTGAGTGTCCTGTTGGCCTCAGGGACGAAGGACGGGGTGTTTTAGGTGATGTCTGTCCTCACCACACTGTGTGAGAGAGGCCTGGGTTGCTCAGCTCAGTGCAAAGCCAGGCAAAATTGTTGATGCAAGTATTTTCCTCCAACACAATTGTAGTTGTGTTTCTGTTCTGCTTTCAGAAGGCACTGGAAATGAAGCCTGCTACCCAAGTGAGAGCTATGAGTGCTTTGTGTGAGATCTGGACAAGCCGTGTGTGCCCGGCTTGTCCAGTGGTGACCCCAAAAGTCCTGTCCCAGCTGCCACCACATCCTGGATGATGTGGGGTAGCTGCCTGAGCGGTCTTTCATCAATGTGCTAAAAATGAGGCAATGATGGGGCAATATCTGGGCAGAAATACAACATTCCCTGGATGGGGAACATGGGGTTCCTCCAGCCGCACACCCTGAGATGTTCCCTCATCCCCGGGCTCCTGGTCCAAACAAGCCAGGTCTGGGCAGGAACAAGCTTGCTTTTTGCAGCGCTGCTGTATATATCTAAGAGGGCACACTAAATCCTGGCAATTAGTGGACAATTGCTCTAGGCTTTATTTTTCAGCAGGAGGAGAATGTATTTCAGCTCGCTCCCTGGATAGTTGTTGGAGGAAAATGAGCCCTGCTAGTCATCGCCTCCCCCCCAGCGCTGCGTTGGCTGCAGTGCTATCCACCTCCAATTCATCAACCAGTCAAACTGATATAATTAGGAATCCCAAAGTCAATAATCTGATAATCTCCAGTGCACGAAGGCTTGTACGTAGGAGAAGTGATTCCAGGAAGTCTGCAGCTCGGATCCACGCAGGAAAAATGCCAGATTTTAAAAAAGAAACAGGCAGGCAACTGGAAGAGAGAGCGCTCCCCGATCTTTCACTGGTGACATATTTTGGGCCATCGGCTCTGCAGTAAATGTTTTCCTGTAGAGTCATTCAGTGCCTTTGAATCTCCCCTTTACAGTCTTAATAATGATGTTCAGTTGCTGGTTGTGCTCCATAAATAAATAATCCAAGCGAAGGGAGGCAGCGTGCAGGGCGATGCTGGCTGCAGGGCACGGGGGTGCTCCCTCCCCATGGCCCCAGCGAGCAGAGGAGGCACAAAGCCAGGCAGCTCCAGCAGACCCTTCTCAGAGTCTATATTATGGGGAAGTCTTACATCCAAAAGCCCTGCCAGAAATACATGTCGTTGTGAAATACTTTCGATGTGTAAAGTGACTAATGGAAGAGGAGGCGTTTCAAGAATTGCTTGCTGCTCTTCACGAGCATCAGAAGTTCCCCTCAGCTTCCCAGCACTGAGGCAGGACCTGGGACTGGGACCTCTCCTGCTGGGTTTCCAGCAGCTTCAGTCCCCTTTTGCCCTCCTGGCACAGCAGAAGCTTTGAGGACCAGCCCTCATCGCGGGGTGCATCCCCAGCCAGCCCCACTAAATCTGCCAGTGAGCTGCCAAGGTCTGCTGCATGGGGCTGGCGTGCTCCTGGGGAAGACAAGTGGCTTATATAAAAGTTTCAATTTTAAATGACAGCGTTATCCTCCTAGCAGGATGTTTTAGTGCAATGTGCTCTACATAAGTCTTCTAGCTCGCCTCGTCGGGAGCTGCTCTGCTTTCTTCTGGTCCTCATGGCAAACCTGTTGAGGGGACTTGTCTGAAAGCCAAGCACTGAGAATTGATAGGAAACTGTCCTGTTTGTCCCTCCTGGGGCAGGAGGAGTGGGGTCACATGCTGTGGGACTGCCACCTGCCTCAGCACAGCGGGGACCAGCTCCTTGGGGTGCCAGCCCCAGACAAGGGGGGCAGGGCTGAAGCCTCACTCCAGGAGCTGCTGAAATGAAAACCTGGATGTGTGAGTGCAAATAGGTGCTTCTGGTTGGGTGGCTGCAGGGAGGACCTGTCGTGGGATGGCCAGCAGCTCCTGACCACAGAAGCAAAGAAGCTGCTGGCACTGTACTGAAGCTGGAATCGAAGGGAGGGCTTCCAGTGATGAGCTGGTCTTCCCGACTTTGCCTGCCCTGGGTGGGTGTGAGCTGCACATGCTCTGCTGGGAATTATACTGCTATTTTTTCTCAATGTGCTAAGTGTCCAACTGGTCATTAAAACATGCTAATCTGATTCAATACTAAAGACATTATGACTGCTCAGTACCATAATAAATTTCTGTTAAGCTAGACTGTGAGATTTACCTGGCTTCCCTACAAAAATATGCCAACAGCACCGGCCAAGGCTGCAAGGTCATGGGGAGAATATCATCATTAGAAAAGCAGGGGATTCATTAAGTATTAATACCTACATCTGTGTGCCATACCGAAAGGCACTGCCATCTTCAGAGACATGCTGCCTTGTTAGAAATGTGTCCAAAATCTTGTGGAGGGTCTTCCAGCCGGGGCTGGACCAGGGGTGGGGAACATGCATGGGTAGGGATGCGATGCCCCAAGTGCACTGTGCTTCTCCCAGCTGCTCCTTGGGGAAGGCAGGCACGGTGCTGCCCTTGGGGCAGAGGCTATATAATAAATAACCAGAGGTAAGCACGCTCTGGGAGATAGATCTGATGTGGAGGGGAAAAGCAATGTGCATGCACAGTGCAGATGGGACAAGGGCTGAGCATGGATTTATAGGCAAAGAGTAAATAGGAACATAGGGAAACGCTTTCCCGTTCTCCATAAACTTTTCAATTTCAGAGAGGCTAGATTCAATAAAATTATCTTGCAGATGGAGGTTTTATTGAATCTGGCCCATAAAGCTCCCATTATGGGGTTTACAACTGCCATTTACACAAATCCTGATATAATAAAATACAGTAGTGTTTACAGCATTCCTGCAACTGCCGCAGAATTACAGCACACGCAGAACCCACCAAGTAAATCTTGGCTTAATGCACCAGGCACTCCACTGGCAACATAAAGCAGCAAAACTTGAGGGGAAAAAAAAGAAAGACACAGAGTTACTTTGGCAAGAGGAGAATTATGCCTGCTGCTTGGCCAAGACACCCTGGGGAAATACCCAAGATTTAAAGCTTTTGCCCTGCTCCCCCATGAAATAAAATTTAAATGTGCTTCCAAAAGGTGCTGCGTGGCCTCAGCGCACAGCTGCGAGCAGCATCTGACCCAGCTGCAGCTCAGAGCTGGGCTGGGGCTGGCACAGCCCTCTCTGGAGCTGGGTATAAAAATCTCCAGCTGGTTCCTTTTCCCTTTCCCCACCTGTTCCCAGTGTGGGTGCTGCCTGGGTGCTTGTAGCATAGCATGTGCTGAGCAAGGATAGAAACTGTGGGCAGCCCTGGTGGGATGTGGCTGCAGGGGGAGCAGCAGGAGGGGTTTGCTGAGCAAGAGGAGGCATCTGAAAAGCCTCATGGCACTCAGGGTAGGTGGTGCTGGATCTGAAGGGACTGAGGTTGGGGGGGCCTGAGTCTGCTGCCAAAGATGCTCCTGAAGGAGAAGATCCTTTCTAAGAAGGACTAGTCTGAGCTGTAGGTTTTGGGGTGTCCCTTTGGCCCTGGTGAATAAACATGGTGGCACATATGCTAATTTCCACTACTTCACTAACAGAGATGCATTGAATTGCACCTCTTTTCTCTCCTTATCCAAACGCCAAGAGCTGCAGGTGATGGCTGGTCATTTACGGTAGGTCTGTCCTGTACTCTCTTCTTTATTTATTTACTTCTCTCTTTATTTATTGCAAGCCATTAATCTTTGTGGCTCCCTATACATCTGCAAAACACTTGCATTTGCGACTCCATTAATTAGGCCAGAAAGCAGGTCAGCCCTAATCTCTCCTGTTCTCCTTAATATATTGTTTTCTGACGTTGCCTCACAAATTGTAGTGAGATGATTAATACTGATTTTAGTGCTGTTCCACGTGTAAAGGCAGAACAACTCTTTGTATTTACAGAGAAAATGTCTGCTTTAAGATTAAGGAATGCTACTCAAGTTATGGCATGAAGATTTATTTTGAATTACTTAACAAGCCAATTCATAGTAAACTTCAGCTATCTTTTTTATTTAGTAAGCCCAGCATTAAAAAAAAAAAAAATCACAATTTTATCAAATTTCCTTATCATTAGGCACCTAAATACCTTTGCAAATCGACCCCTAAGTGACATGCAGTGGAAGTGAGTAGCAGGGTGGCACCTTACCTGACTTTCCCAGGCGTGTGCACTGCTCCATGCTCTGTTATTTGGTTGCCTTCCTTTCTCAGAGCATGGTCTGCTCCCTGATAGCTTCAACCTTAGCCAGTTTAAGGTGGGTGAGTGGTATTGAAGTGTACATCTGTGCTGGGGAAGCCATGTATCGGGTATTTTTCCAGATGCATGCACTCTGTTTCCTTTGGGTTTCTTGCCTCTAGTATATTCAATTGTGACTGGGATTGGGGGGTTACTTGTTACCATATCTGACCCACTGTAGATCTCAGAATAGCTCATTTAAGGCTGATGGGCTTACTTCAGGTCTATACTGATGCAATGGGAACAAAGACTAGCCTGGCCTTTAATTCAGATTACAACTGCATAAGTAAGCTGTCTTCACTTCTGCTCTAGATCTTCCAAGGCAGCTTACACTAGTGAAGTTTCTTCTTCCTCTGTTTGAACACCTGAAATAACTATAAATGCTGATGTGTCTGTAGTCTGCCCAATCCTTCCTTCTCCAGCAAGATTAAGATGTGTTATGGGTTTGCATTAGAACCACCCTAACTCTTTGTTCCTGCTCATTTTGCCAGAGCTTGTCCTCTGTCCTGATGTTTTTTTTTTTTTCTGTTTTGCTGAGTTTTAGTTTATGGCATCTATATGTCCATCTTGAGTTGTAGTAGTAATTTAGGAAAAGTTATCAAAAAGTCATCTTTTTTCTTTCCAAGTTTTACATTAAATGGAATAAGGGCAGCTTGCGTGTTTCATCGTGCAATGAGATGATGGCCACAAGAACCGTCTCGGTCTACTATTGCTATCCCTGTCTGCTCATTATAAATCGTTCTGCCCGTGCTTTATTTGTGTCAGGACTGACTCATTATGCTCAGTCAATGTTCATCCTTCTCTTCTAGTCCAAACTTGCCCATCAGCCGGGTGATTTAAATAGCTGCCTGCCTTGTGAATCCCAAGTGGGCTCTGGGACCGGAGGGGAGGGCTGAGATGCCTGACACAGAAAAACGGTGATGGTTCAGTCTATGTGAAGCAACAGAGCTTCAATTTTTATGGTTCTTTGTATTGGCTTTTTGGAAGGGTGCAGGAATAATGCATGGCAAACCTCTGAGTGTATGGTGTGATGGATAACCTGACCCGAGGGGGCAGCTGCTGCTGCACAGATCTGCTTGTGAAATGAAATAAAATAAAAATCTTGTTTCTTTTTTGACAGCTTTTTGCAATCTTTGCATTTGCAACATGCGGTGGGTACTCTGGAGGGCTGCGCCTCAGTGTGGACTGTGCAAACAAGTCAGAGAGTGACCTCAACATTGACATAGCTTTCGCCTACCCGTTCAGGTATGCTTTGGGTTGGGGCGGTTCGGTTGCAGGTTGCTCCTGATGAAGCTCCAGTTTGGGGCTCCTGAATTTTTGCTCACAAGACTGTTTAGACTCTGGGTGGGCAGGAGGAATTAATTTGGCTGGACCTGCTGTGGATGGGGCTATGGGAACCACTGGGGAATAGGAATTCAGTGAAGAAGAGCAGCTGTGGGCATGGAGAGCCTCATAAAGGCCAGAACAGCACAAGGGGCCATGGCAGGCAAGATAAGAAAAAAAAAAAAAAAAAAGGCACACTGACCTAAAAAAGAAAAAAGGGGATAAAGTAGTCATTAATTGTGGTGCAGCCATTACCTAAGCTGCAAATGAAGGAAGTTCTAATGACAGTTTTGATTTTCTTTTGAAAATGACACTGATTGCCTGTCTGCATCTCTTGGTGCCTTAATGCTTTAAAGTTGGACCACTAGTGACTGAGGAGGAGGTTTTGTTGTTCAAGTACATCTGAAAACTATAGCGAGGTTAAAAACATGTATTTATTGCTCCTGTGTTTTAGGATCCTGCTTCAAAAGAACACCTACTGTCTTCTGTTTTTACAGATGTCAGGACCACTCTAGAAACCTTTCACTTCTGCATAAGTGATTTCTTTAAGGAATTGAGATGATTAAGAAAAAAAAAAAATACATAATCCAGTCTCAGACCCAGTATATTAGGACTGAAATTATTTTGGTTTCTTGGGAAATCACATGCTGTTTTGCTTATGAGTATGTACAAACCAGATGTAATAGCATCTATTACTTTAACATGTTCTAAAATGTAGTGTTTTCCAAACAGCAGAATCTGAATTTGATTCCTTGAACTGTTGTTGTCACTTGACACACACTTATTACCCCAGAAGTCCTATTTCCTGGTATTACAAATGTTTACTTTTTGTCTTCAACTTGTCTGTATTTTCTTTCATTTCTGCTTAGTATGCATGAGATGGATCCTGAAAATTGAGTTACATGAATTTGTAATGTGATTCACTTCCAAATAGGTCATTTCTTCAGCATTCATTACAGAATACACCCTACAGTAAAGTGGTTTTAATTTGCATGATTATTAAATAGTACTTTATACAAAAAGTTAATAAAACTGAGAAAAGTAGTCAGCAAATATCTCCCAGTGTTTTCACAGGCACATTGACCATTGCTTTTGGAAGGAAGTGGCCAGATCTGCAATTTCCCAGTCTTGCTTATTAGGAAACTAGAGACATTGCTGAGTAATTGTAAGATATGGTACAAAATCAGGTTTATTTGCAGGAGGGATCCAGCTGGGACTGAGGTTGTAGATGGCTGTTGAGCTGTTGGCGTGGCTGCCAGCTGTGGCTGGTGCTCTCTGAGCAGTGTGGGATATGAGGAGGAGCCAACACCTGGATATATTCATGTGGTATGAATATACCTGCAGTCTGTCCATTTTTTGTGCAAACATGAGGCACATGCAAAAAGCATGTGGGGTAGCAGATGTGTGCATGGAAAATCTGGCCCAGTGCTGCCTGTGGAACTTGGTTTCATCGTGTTAAGTTTTATCTAAATGTTTGTGTTGTTTATTTTAATGAATTTGATCTTTCCACTTTTTTCTAGTGCTTTCACTGAATGGAGAGGGGATACCCTAAAAACAGGAGTGGCCTTGGTTGGGAAAGGCGATAACTCCTGTCAGAGCAGTTGATACCTTTGGAAAAAATCAGAAATGCTTTGAGTTCAGGCTCCCTCATCAGGTCTGTGATCCTGAAGCTTATCTGCCTGCATGGGCATGTAGGCTTTGTGTAGGTAGGATGAATTTCCCACCAATTCTCTTGCATCTAAGTCTGAGTAAGTCTGTATTCACAAGGCTTTTTCCTTTCCAGTGCCTTCAGTTTTCTGATTATTGGCTGACAACTGGAGCAGGTGTGGGTGGAAGAAAGGATGCTGCCGAGCATCTGACACCACAGCACTGTCACGGCTGTCAGCGGTGGCACTGAAGCAGTCACATACCTGAGCGCTGCTTTTAAAGCTGCACCTTCCAGCAGGACTTAAGATATAGAAAAGTGTCCAGCTGTACTAGCAGCTGCTTTCATTCTCATTGCTGTAACTGTGAGGATGTTCATTTTCTTCTAGAAGGTACACAGCTAGACCATGGCTAGTTGATAAGTGTTTCAAGCAAGTAAATTAGATCCAGTATAAAGTGTTTTCCAGTTTAATTCTGGGCCTGGATTTGTTTGCTCTTTGAAAAGGAAGTGGGGAAATGTAAATAAGCATGTTAACCTCTGGAGAAGAGTTGTGGCAAAGTGGTACATCAATTCATGTAAGCTTTTTGCTGCCCACATCCATGACCCTGCAGTCATGCTGCAATATGCAAAGAAACCCGTAGTCCAACCCTACCACCCCACCAGCAGTGTTTCCTGGAGCTCTGCCGAGCTTTTCCACAATTCTGCCAACCTTTTTCATGTCCAAGCTGATCTTCATAAGGCTGTTTCTAATAAGCACCCTAGTTTTTTTCCTTGTTTCTTCTGCTGGCTTCTGCTTTTATCACAAAGGATTACTTTACGTCTTCACGCTTTAAAACACAAGGTAGCCTTTCTTCTGGATACCTGGATGTGCAACTCAAGTTTTACAAGTTTGTATTTTGGGGGCTGGGACATCTCTGGTCCTACAGTAAGTTTTTCTCAGCATAAGGAACTGTGCTTGGTGCAGTATCTATTGGAGATTTGGCACATATCTGGATGTTCATCAACTTAACACTCACCCCAGTACTGATTTTTTAAGGAAAAAAACAATCAGCTTCTTGGAATTATTTGTTACAGTCGAGCAGTCTGCCACCATTTCAGATTGGACTTGTCATTCATTCAAGTGCCCTGAAGCAATAGTTTTTCTTTGGGAAAGGGTCCTGGTGAAGGTCCTATAAACTTATTTGTGTTTTTATTCTGATCTCAGCCACAATTTTGTTGCACACTTGGCTATTAATTGGTTTTGCTTTGACAGCAAGTGGTTGAGTACTACACCTGCTGTGCTTGTATATTTCTTGCTGATATTCATCTTTTTAAGGTGTTTTTTAACCAATCCTCTAAGAAACATTTTTTTTCTTGATTGCCAGCTTAGTTGGCAGGCTTTATTTACTGAGTTTGTACTGAGGAATTTTTGTTACTTTATTGTTCATGTCACAAGCCTAACATTTTTCTTGAAACTGGCAGAGTTTCGCTGAAGTGTTTGGGCTTCAGCAGCTGATTTAAGTGAAACTTTGTGAAGGAGCAGTGCTCTCAGGATGCTGTGCTGCCAGGCAGAGAGGTTATCTGCTAGTATCATACCTGCTGCCTTGTGGAGAGCTCACTTCTGCAGAACCCTGTCTTGACCCAGTGCCTTGCTCAGAGCCTGGCAGCAAGCGATGATGGGGGTGAGCTCCAGGAATGGATGGACTGGGCTGGCGAGGTGTGAGTCCAGCTGGGGATGGAAAACTGTGGCTCAACACCACATTTCTCTGTAATAGCTCTATCTTTCCAACTTTAAAAAAAAAAAAAAAAAAAAAAAAAAAAAAAAAAAACTTATACGTCAGTGGGGTAGAGCAGGGTTGCCTACTAGTGCTAATGGGAAAGCCTGATGAGGGGAGATGTCTATGCATGCCTTTGCACTGCAGCATTGAGCAAAACAAATGCTGTTTTCCCTTTTTATTTTAAATCTCACATTATATTTCCAGTGTGCTAGTAAAACTGTCTCTTGAAGTAGTCCCTGTGTCTGAAAGAAAAGGAAATTGTATTTTACGGGAGCTTTTCACTCTTTAAGCATCTCATTTGAATAAAGATGTTTCCACAGAGTGCTCTTTAAAGTGTACACCTCATCTGCATGCGATGGGTAGGCTAGTTTTTCCTTTGAAATATGACAGTCAGGCCTAAATTGCCTACTTAGAAGCTACAGATGATAATTAAGGAGAAAGTAGCAAACTCGGTGCTTTACAGCTATCTTTCTTTGGAAAAAGCCTATGTCAATATTAGCACATTTCTGTGCTGGAATGTACCAGTGTTCATTTTTTTTTAACCCATTTGTAGTAAGCCTTGCTTCAGAATTCAATGGAAAACGTGTTCACCAAAAGATTATAAATGTCAGTCATTGCTGGGAGACAAGGAGCTGCTGATAAATAGGTCTTTAAACTTTAGTAGTCTTCTGCAATGCTGGCTTCAGGCAACTATGGAAGTTTCTCCTCTCAGCAGTCTTTGTCAGCTTCTTTTAGCATTGTTTTAAAACCCTGTTGTTCTCCATGCATGTTGGTGGACGCTTTGTAGAAATGACCATTGCAGAAATTACCAAAATGTCGGTGACTTTGTGGAGGTGGTGTCTGCTGCAGAAAAGGGAGAATGTTGCTTTTTAAATCTTCATTGAGTTGTAGAAGCTTTTCTTTTGACACTCAAAGCAATTGGATTCTCGATGAATGTGGATGGTATTGATCTGCAGACTAGCTTACTTTGCTTTGTAGATGCTCTATTTTATGCTTAACACTGTTTTGGTGTAAGAAAAATTCTTTAATACTTTAACTGTAACTTGATCTTAAAGTGGAAGTCACTTTTGGATTTTGTAACATATGCAGCTTTTTTCCTACTTGAATTTTTAATATATATTCATGAATAGTCTCTACAGCATTGTATGGTGACGGTGTTTTATCTGTGCCTGCCACAAAGGCTTTTTCTAAAAGTCAGGCTTTCTACTACTTCCCTTGCATTTTTTTTTTTGCCTATTTTCATGCTGCCGATGCAGAAGCAACCAAAGCAGAAACCCTTTGGCTTTGCTTGGTGTTTGATCCCATACCCCAGGCAGCAGTGATCAGACAAGTCCTTCCCCTGCTCCCAAATCTGCATTTGCAGTGCAGCAGCCCTGAAGGCTTCCCTAGAACCATAGGGTCCCTGAGAGAAGGTGCTGACTTCTACTTTGAACAAAAACGTCTTGACTGGGAGTTTTATTGGAGTCATGCTGTAAAACTCCACAGAGGACTGAATTTGATTGCTTCTAATGCCTTAGGACAATATACTTGAAGAAATTATAGTTAAAATACAAAGTTAATGTGAAAATACAATACAAAGGAATGAATGTTGCTGCACCTTCTGTAATTGCTCTCATATTTATGTCTGCTGGTCCTGAAGCTGAAATTGCTGCTTGCAGGGTTTATAGACCTAGATTAAACTGTATGTGAACCCTGCTTCTTGCAGGGCAAAGAATTTATGGTTTGGGGTGATTCTGGCTGAACACCCAGTGATACCCATGAATTTGGATTGACTTCATGCAGAGTTTGTAGCCTGTTAGATTGTGGGAGGCAAGGTGAGATGGAGCTGGTGTAAATCTCATGAACTGTTGAGAGCAGCCATGGAGCGTGTTGGCAGGGTGCAAGAGGGGGGGCTCAGAGCTCCCACGTTGCTCCACATGGATGCACTGCCCAGGGGCCTGGTGTGCCCCCTGCCCAGGAATGGTCTCATTAGATTCAGCTGTTGTTTTTTAGGAGTTTGCCTTACACTTTCTTTTTCTTAAAATATAACCTTAGAAGTTGAGATCTTCATAGTTTTTTTTTCCACATGGGAGCTCTTGTTCAGCTCTGACAGTCTTGCTGTTTTGCGAGCTGGCTCCCATGGCTGGCCGGGGGAGAGGGGCAGCATGTGGGGGATGGATGGGTTGTGGGATCCCCCAGGTCTGCACTGTGGGACTGGGTAAAGTTGGGCAGGTGCAGCAATGCTAATGTGTGCCTGTGACATTTCCAGGACTCCTAATTTGCATTGTTCCATGGACACAGTGACATTTCTAAAGGATAATCAAGGGTTACTTTCCTTCAGAAACAGTAGCCAAGCTGCCTGGTGGCTAGGAAGCAGTTTGCCCCAAGAAAATCGCTTAGTGAAGGGAAATCCCACCAGCCTGTACTGCAAAGCTGGATCTGAGAAAGTATTTGGGTTTGCAAAGACTGGTGGAGGATGTCTTTGCTGTGCTCTGCTTGCATGGAAAGGGAAAGTGTGCCTTTCCAAGGAGAGCTGTGAAAGTCTCTCGGGAGATAAATCTGGGTCTGGATGTGGGCTTGGAATTGGGGTTGGGATCACCCACTCAGCCTTGTGAGTGCTTGCAGCAGCATGTTCTATAAAGAGCCGTTTTATTTCCTTTTTGGTGTTACGATGGATTTCCTTTTTGGTGTTACGATGGAGTACTAGGGCTTGGATCGCGGTTACGGGCGCAGTCTGGGGAGGCTCGCTGCTACGAGCAGCGTGCGGCTGGGACGTCTTCCTGCAGGAGCGTGTAGCGAGGCTGTTGCTGCTCTCCAAGAACTTTGTGGACACAACCACTGGTAGCAGGCCCCACGAGAGGGCTCCCAAGCTGTGGACACCACCAGGGACAGGGTTCTGTCTTAATGGGGATGTCCTTATTCCAAAGCCTTTAGACTCCATCCTCCAAATGGCTTTATTCTTTCCCTTCCTGGAGATCTGGGCACCTTGGATGCTCCCTGTCTCTCTGTGTTAAAGAGAAGAGATATGAGGTGGAGGATGGAGGAGGCTGGAGCAGAGGACATGCACGCCACATGGCTCTGGGCACGCTTCATGGCTGTCCAGCTGTTTGTGGTTGTTCCATGGCTGTTCATGTGCTGCTGGTGCTGGGGGAATTGCCACCTCTCTGTGCATGCACTGTGTGGTGTTGAGACAACTGTGGCTGGCAATTTGTCTTATTAAAAACAGTGGCCTAACAATATAGCACTGGCCACATGTTTGCACTGTGAGTGCGGACTGGGAACCTGACAAGTTAAGAAAATGAAAACATGGAGGAGGAAATATTTTCCAGTACTTTGATTTGACATAAACAAGAAGAGAACATAGACTGGTAGGTCTTTAGGATATTCAAATGTCTGGGACAGAAGTTAGGAATAAATGTCTGCAAGATGAAGTGTGTATGTAAGTGTGAAACTACTGATGATGCTGAATAATCCTGAAGAGATTTGGGCTTTTTTTGGAGCAATTGAGAAGACAGAAATTCAGAGTGAAATGCTTTCAAACCCTCTTTGATCAGCAAACTTTTTTTTCTCTAGAAAGCAAAGAAACAAAAGACCAAGCTTGAGTTGCTGAGTCAGATGGAATTTTTTTTTTTCCAATTTCCAGAGAAAAATGAACTGATTTTGTAGTGATAGATGTGGTGGAAAATAGCGTCCTGAAGTACAGCTCTGCTTCCTTAAAGAAAAGCAGCAGGGCTCTCAAGCAGCACTGCAGCTGCTGTGGAAGAAGGGTCTGAAAGCACCTCTGGACTCTGGGGAGACTAAAAGGGGGAGGCTGCTTTTGGGGGACAGATAGTGAGGTATGGACAATTGCTAGGACACCTAGGAAATATGGGTAAGCACCTCACAATTTTTGAATGGCTGTGGTATGTTCAGACAGTGCTGGGATAAGCTATGGCAGATGGGCAGTGGGAAATGTAGGGGACTGAATGCTCAAGCAAATGCTAATTCTCTTATCTCAGGGGAAAAAAAAAAAAAAATCTGGCAGTGCAGGCTAGGGAAGAAACAGTCCTGTCACTCTTAGCGAAGGGGTGGAAAACTCAGCTTTTGCCAAAACATCATAGGTGCAAAAGGGACAGGGAACAACCACCTCTGTGGTACCTGCTGTCCTGCTGCCGGGCTGAGCCTCTCACATCCCCCCCAGCTGCCCAGGGGTCTATTAACACTTCAGGTATTCAACTTTGAAAGGCTGGAGAGAACTTTGGTATTAACGGCTTGAAGCAGATCAAATGTGGCATTAATGGGCTGGCTGCCTCAAAGAAAGAGTGACTTCAACAGCTCCGGGAGGCCTGGATGCAAAGACTCAGATGCCAGGGGAATTACTGGATAATGGCTATAATTGGGAAATAAAAAAAAAAAAAAAAGATGGAGAGATGGAGAACAACTGCTTAGCAGTGGCTCCCTCTGCATGTGTTCATGGTGTGTATGAGAGCTCGCAGCATGGCTTTGCTGCAGGGTTCCACCCTATAGCAGTCTGTCCTCAGAGAGCGGATCTGGGGGAGGAAGAGGAGGAGGAGGAAGGTGCAGAGCTCAGATCCAGCCACCTTCCTGAAGGCTGGAAAGAAACCTGTTTCTTGTCGTGTGGGCAGCCTTTCGAATAGCCAGGATTTAACACCAAAAATGTAGGAATGCCCAATGCCAGGGGAAATGTTCTTTGCAGTGAGGAGCAGTATGTGCACTGCTCCCTCCTTGAGGGCGTGCTGTGAAGGATGTTGTGGCTCTGGAAGAGTCAGTGGACCTTGATTTCATTAAAGAGAAGGCCTTTCCTTCTCAGACAGATTTCTGCTTTCACCTGAGTATTAAAGGTCACTTTTAAAGTATTTTTCTTCCTGCAGGGAGCATCTTCAGGGAATGATGGGCTCTGCTGTGAGAGAAAAAGGTCCCATTTATTAGTGTTCTTCAACTAAACCTACAGAAAATCCTCATCTGGCACTTTGAGAAGGTGCATATGTCCAGGGACCAGCTGGCTGGGGATGCTGGTGGGAAAGCACATCAGCACAGTCTTCCAAAATGAGGGACCTGTGGTGTTTCTAGGGATGACTTGAAAAAATGCCTTCTCTTTGTATGCGGAGAGAGAAAAACAAAAATTCCCATCACGTTCTTGTCTTGCCAGAGTAGCTTTGTCCTGTGTATTTCAGCCTACTGTATTTTGAAATATCACTTATCCTTTGTTTTGGAGATTACCAACCAAGATAAACATTTTGCAACAAATTCCTCCGCAGGCACTACCTGCAGTAACTAATTTCCAGCAGTGTGTTTCTCCGATTGCTTTGCAGACAGTAAATACAATTGACAGTGTGACTACCAGAAATAAGTGAGGGGGAAAAGAAAGCCTGATGCAAGGATAATGGATCTTTGAGCTTTTGCAAGCGCGTGTGTGGGTGTTGCAGATTTTGTTCAAGCATGTCATAGACGGGTGTGGGGGGGTGGATTACAAGATGCTATTTTCAGAAAATAGGACAATCTGCCAAAACAGATTTTTTGTCATGTTTTTTTCACCACATCCTAGTAAAGAAATGGAGAAACACTAACCCCCATTGAGAATTTTCAGAGGCAGAACTTTATCTGTTATTTATTAATCTAGGCACTGATCAGAGCCCGGGAGAGGAAATCTCTGCCTGTTCATCAATAATACTTGAGCATGCACTTGCTGTTAATTGCATGTTCTGTTGGTTTCAAGGCTCAGCCCTGAGTGCATTGCTGAAGGAGGAGATTTCCTGAAACAGAGGAGATCAGATCGCCCTGTGCACACTCCTGCTTGGGCTCTTGTCCTGTGTCTGCTGGTAGAATGGGATGTGGGATGAGCTGGGCCCTTGGAGCAGTTGGCTCTGTCTGCTTTTGTGTTCCAGGATCATCAGGTGGCCTAGGCTGCTGGAGAAAGGGAGGGCCCATAATTAAAAGCAAATTGTCTTGAATATTGTACTAAGGAAGTTCAGCAAGGAAAGGCAGCTTCACATTTACATGGAGGGAGCACAACTTCTGTTCCCCACGCACATGTAGCAGCTGTAGCTTTGTTCGGCGTGCCTGGCTTCATGTATTGTTTTCAGAGTATGAGTAATTAGTGTCTGAAAACCTAACCGCTCTTTGCTGTCGGGGAACAATGTAAAAATCCTTTTTTTCCACTGTAAAACATTCCTACCCTCTTCTGATCTTGTCAAGCCAGACAATACAGCTGTCTTGTCATCATATTTCCCACGGCAGCGGAAAGTTTGCCAAGTGGTAGAAATCTCACAAGCCCTTAATTACCGTGACTTCATCAGTGCGACTCGACTGCCTTTGGTGGACTCTGCTTCAGATTCATGTGAATTGGAGGGAAAACAGACCCAGAAAGCCTGGTTATGGTGGTGCTGTTAGCAAACAGCCCCAGTGGATGAAGGGTTGGTGTTAGTAGCGATAAGCTGCGAGGCTGCCCCTAGCAATGCCCCGCTGGATGCAGGCTGTAAGGTCACGTTCCTGAGTCACTGTTTTTATTTCTCAATTAATAACACCTAGCACAGCACAAGCCAAAAAGCACTGTCCAGCTCAGGTGTTGAGGAACCTAGGAAGAAAGGTTTCCATTACTTTTTTCCCCTAATTAGGTAAACAGTGAAGTGTTTCTTATTTGTATTATCAGTCAGTGAAAATCACTTCTGCTAATGCAGCCCAGCAGCATTGCTCAGATGTTAACAAAGTGCAAAGGATGTGATTGCAGAGAGTTGCTCTCAGGGCTCCTGATTTCCTCTAGGAAATGGAGAGGTGAAGATGAAATGCAGGGGCGGTGCTGGAGACGGAAAAGCAGCAGAAGGAAGACACTGGCCAAGAATGACTCGGAAGAAAAGGTGGGGTGGAAAGAATGAGAAATGAGAGAAGATGAAAGAACAATAAGTCAGAGGAAATAGGAGGCATAATGGGTAGAATCACATTGAAAGTGGGAGGCAGAGGTAGAGGCAATTAATTTTTTGAGTCATCACTGAGCAGTCCTGCCCCCAGAAAGGCTGACTCAGCAGCACTGGTGGAAAAATTCGAGCTTCCAGATCAAAGAAGACTTGATTAGTAAACCCAGACTTTTTATCACTGACCCTCCTCTGTCCTAAAGGAACTTTCAAAATGCATCTTGAAAAGCCAACATCCTCCATCACTGCCTCAGGGCCTCCCTCACCTCCCATCCCTGCCACAGCCTCCTCTTCCCAGGTCTGTGTCATGGACTATTTTGGGGCCATTTGCACCGAGATCTCAGTTGTCTGGGCAGAGGTGTGGTGTCCCCAAGAGACCCCAATTATCACACATACTCTTAGAGGCTAGAGAAATCTAAAAAGAAAAGCTAGTGAATAAATATAACTTGATGGAAAAGTTCTGCTGTGATCACAAGGTATCTGGTATCACTGACAGATGCTTGGCCAGAAAAGCACTGCTGGGAAGATAAGAGTAAGATGTTATCGTGATTCAGAACTAAGATGCAGCCCAGAAAATAGGGAATGGAAAAGGAAAGTGGTGCTGGTTCCTTCGCTGTGTTGCAGCCAGGCTGCTGGTGGTGGGCAGCCCAAGGGGCAGGGCTGGGCAGCAACTCCTGGATAGGAATATTCCTTAAGTCATTTCACCTTTGGTGTGTGCAAAACATTGTGTTGCCAAGTGTGGTATTTCTGGACTCCAGGTTAAAAATAAAACTACCCTAAAGATCTGTTTTACTTGGTAAAATATAGTCAGAGTTGCCTTGTTCCCCAGAGAAGTAGGATTGTATTTAATGTAACTCGGCCTGGTTCCATGGTATTTGTGACAGTAACTTGAGGGCCAGAGCAATTCTCCAAAGTCTCTTTGCGGTGTGAGGTGGTAACACAGCACCATGTGGCTCCATCAGCATGGCACGGCCTGGCCTTCCCACATCACATCATGCATTTCAAGCCTTCCTGTAGTCCTGGCGGTGGTTGAAATGAAGCCGCTTTCTCTCCAGGTTGCAGAATGGGCATGGCAGGCACTAGGAAACCTTCCTTTTCCTCTTCTCCACTTTTAGGAAAGGGCAATAAGACCTAATAAAAAACCGTGCGTGCACTGATGCCACAAAGCTTTGCAGCCACGTCAGGAAGCTGTCGGATGTGTTCAGAGGCATCAGTCTCACGTGTGCAGCTCTCATCAGACTTGGCTGCGTTCACAGGGAAGACGAGGCAACTGCTGCTTGTTTCTGTGATCTAGACACACGTTTTGTGCTTCCACGCCACGCTACTACAGCGACAGGAGCTCAGGGAAGGAAGTGCCCAAGGCAGATAACTGGCGTTATGCATCAGCCACTGATGAAAAGATTCTGCCTACACGTTTGGATACATTTAGTTCGGACCAGGAAATAAAAGCCATGCAATCCTCACATGTCCATTAATCCATCCTCAGTGATTTCTGCCGCGGGTTCTTTGTTTTCCCCTAGGGACCAAACTTTTTATTTAGTCATACATTCACAGCTGCTGCCGCCGGTGGCTCGCTGCTGCGCACATTAATTGCCCTTGAGCAGAGGAATGTCTCCCAAAAGGCCTCATCCTTTCTCAGCACCAGATCATAACTTCTTTAATCGCTGATGTTGACTTTCTGCTGGCTTTGTCCCTTCTGCTCTCCCAGCTCAGAGCAGAACTGCATGATCCCTCATCAGGCCCCATGTCCCCACTGATGCTAATCTGGGACACACAGTGGTACCAGCCAAAGCACACACTCACATACACCCAAGGGACCCCATTTCTCTTTCTGAATCAGAAATTAGAATTATTAGAGCAAAGAAGGCTCTGGCAGGAGCTGTCAGACCCCCACAAATCTATTAGCTTGGTGGCTAATTGCGAACGGTGTGTGAGCACAAGCTTTGATTGCTAAAACCAAGGTGTGCAGGCTGTTTCTTTGGCTTGAGTTGTGTATTTTTGCTGCAGCTCGGCTTTAAAAACCTCCAGGATAGAGGGCTCTGTACAGCTCACAGCCCCATGGCCCAACAGCTACAGGTAGCTGTGCATTAAACTGTTTTACACAAGTTTTGAGCTTCCAAAAGTAGGTATCCCATGCTACTGATAGAGAGGATAAGACCTGTTCTCTTTTTCCTTGACTGTATGAATTCAAGACTCAAATGACTTCTCGTGTCACCCTTTTTCAGTTGTTGCCATGGCAAAGCCCCAGAGCAGGTGAGTTGTACCAAACCGCTGGAACAGCAACTTTTCTCTCAGATTGATTAAAAGTCTGATGGAAACATGTGTGCAGGTTCTGGGTCTCACCCAGAAGCAACCTCACGTGTATGAGCAGCCCCGAAGAGCACAGCCCACGAGACTGCTCTCGGGGCCAGTTATTCAAGCAGGAGATCCATGCGCATCAGGAATGAGACAGGGAAACAGCAAATATCAATGTATCTTTATTCAGGTAATGGTTCTCTATTTCTGTGCTTCACCTGCTGCTCTTTGGAATATTTTCCAGGTTGCATCAAGTGAATTTTGATGCTCCCACTTGTGAAGGGAAACGCCGAGAAAAGCTCTCCTTGATAGGGGACTTCTCCTCTTCTGCGGAGTTCTTCGTCACCATCGCGGTCTTTGCCTTCCTCTACTCGCTGGCTGCCACTGTGGTTTACATCTTCTTCCAGAACAAGTACCGTGAAAACAACAGGGGACCTCTAATTGTAAGTGTGCAATTACTGCTGGGTGCGGCTGATTGACTTTTCTTTGAAGAATTACATGGTTGTTTTTCCAGAATTACCACAAGCGCCCAGCGCATTTGTCTCAGTGCTGGTTTAGGAGCTTCCTCACCTTCCAGTTATCACTATATGCACCCATCAAGCTGTGCCTGTTTTTGCCTTTATTTTTGTTTTTACTGATTCTGAAAGGGTCATAACAAGAAACAAGTGATGATATGTATTCATTTTCTTATAAATCAAGGCTGTAAAACCCATGACAGCTATTTTGTTTGAGATCTCCCTTACTTTTTAATCCATCGTGACCTGTGACAGACCCCTTGGTCTTGTTTGTGCACCAATCTTCAGCTGCATGAAATTTGGCCAGGTCCCTGCATCCACAGGGATGAGAATAAGGTTACATTAAAGGAAAGGAAATACCTTGCTCAAGTGTTGGTGTGAAGAGAGCAATTCAAACGGAAAGTGAATTTTTAGTCAAGACTTGGCTAAGGAAAAAGTTGATTCTCTATTTCAGAAAATATGAAGTTTAACACTCCCAGAAACGAGGCATTTGGGTGAGACCTGTTTCTCAAATGACTGAAAGCCACCAAAAAATAACATCAGAAAAACATAATAGGAAGGAAAATAAATCACCAACTCAAAAAGTCTGTACCTGATAAAGGAAATAGCTCCAGTAACAGCAGGTGGAAGATAAAACTGTAGGAAGGTAATCTTGGCAGTTTTGAGAGATTTTCCTGCTGCAAGAAAATGTGAGTAATTTAAGGTTGCATCATTTGAAACTGATGAATTGATACAGAAGTAAAGGTTCTCAGTCTGCATTAAAGGGAATGAAGCCTCTTCCTTTGGAAGTCTTTGGGTCTTTCCCTCTCACCCTGAAGAATTAAGGAGGAAGGAAGGGAAATCATCACAGTAAAAGGAGAGGTAAACTGGGCAAGATGAAGGGGTCTCTATAGAAACAGTAAATAAATAGTGCCTTGCTTTGCTTGATTCAGTATCTCATTTCAAACTGCCTCATCAAGGGATTAATTGCAGAGATCTGCCATTTTAACTTTCTTGTGGAAAATAATTCTTTTTTTCTGACCAACCATGCTATCCTGCATAATAGAAAAAGGAACAAGATAAATAACACTAATATGTCAGCTTATGATGTTGCCATTTGCCATTGTCTAGGACTTTCCTGTCACAGCTGCTGCAGCCGTGTTTGTCACAGGATGCACGGTGCAATCCGCTACAGCATCAGCGTGGCATTGATTTAATTTGTTCTGTGTAATGGATTGTAATTGAATCTACAGGTTAAATTTAACTGGTGTCTGTTACCAAAGCTGCTGTTTGCAGTTTTCCAGTCTTTAAACCAAGCCTAAGTGACCTTATTTGTTCTGAATATAAAGATGCTTCTGTGCCCTACAGCAAAAGCAGCTCCTGCTGGGGCAGGAGCCAGGCTAAGAGGTGCTGAGCAGTGGCTTAGGGTTATGTCCAGTCACACCTGCCAGGAGGGGAGTCCAATGTGCTCTAGCATCTCCTCTGTGCTGCCAGCTTTGGTTTGTTTTACCAAAAACAAAACAAAACAAAACTCTTCACCTGGACCACATCCCCAGTGGTCTCCTCAGAGGCTGCCCACTGCAGCGGTTGCATACATCTGCAGCCTGCCTGGGGCAAGGAGTAGGTCCTGTGCAGTGGAGATTTAAGGAAAATTCAGGGCCTAAAGCAGAGAAAAAACAGCTTTAGCCAGAAGGGATTCAAGAGTGAAGGGACACTCAGAGTGCAAACCAGTTCCCCAGGGCTGCAGGGCTCACCTGAGGGATGTAATGCGTTGTGCAAGGGAGGCAGGCGATGCATCTCCCAGCTCTGGGAAGATGCCACCCTGCAGTGAAGTACCCATGAGACCACACCTGTAACAAATCAGATATTTGATAGAGATTGTTCCTGCCAAAGACAATCTCTGCAGAGATCTGGGTTACTTTGTGCATGCCTGAGCCACACTAGCAGTCACCCAGTGCATCAGCACGAGAGGCAGAGCCGTCCTCTCGTCTCTCCTAAGTAGAGCAGATCAGTGGGTCAGGCACTGCTGCCAGGCTACCAGGTTTTTGTCTCTTAGTGATGAGCTTGGAGATGGTTTTGTCTGTCCTTGCTTCTGCTGCAGAGCCTGATCACAATTTTGTATTTAAAACCCTTCCCATTTTAGGCCTTCTACTTCCTCTTGGCTTGGTAGCTGCTCAGTTTGGGGTGGCATCTGCCTTTTGGCTGTGCCCTTTCAGAGCTGGCTGCCTTTCTTCCTGACGTCTTCTTAGGATTTGAAAAATAAGTATGATAGAAGTAGAGAGAGGAGAAAAAACAAAATCAAAATCCCTTGCACAGGCAGTAAAGCATTATCAATGCATCCCAAATTGCAGCAGGCCTGACTGAATGCAGACCATATGACTGTAAAGAATTAAATGACCGCTTGGTCACATGAAACTCATGGAGAGAATTTCAGTTACAAATGTTTTGCATTCACCTTGCTCACACAAATACAGGGAAAAGCAACTGCCTGTGCTGAGAGCTCAGCTGAGCATCACTTTAACTGTGGAAAAAATATTTTAATGTTCAGAGAGGAGTGAGACATCACGGCAGGGAAATATTCCCAGTACTTGGAGCTGCTAGCTCCTCCCGTGGCTGTCAGGACGCACTGTGCAGTGAGCAACGGTTGCAGATAACATGTGTACCCTCATCTTGCCTTGCAGCCTCCACAGAGAGACAATTTGGGTGGCTTCGTCCTGGATAGATAAATCTGAGAGAAGACCTTGGATTGCCAATTCCTAAAGGAATGAGCAGAGTTTACCTGGGATTAAAGTTGCAGAGGGAAAAATCACATGCACTTGTGTGTACGTGTACATCTCTTGATTAGCATCCAAACAACTGATACAAAAGCGTAAAGTGATTTAGTCAAAAAAGTGACTGACATAACCCTGGAAAGAGATATTTCATTTTTGTAGTGATTATTTGATAATCTCATTATTGCAGTGTGTAAAGATGCTTACAGGTAAGGAGATGAGGTCGTTCGCATCTGGAGTCCCGTGAATAATCCCATTAAGCAGAAATCCATTTGGTTCTTTACATATGTTGTGGACCAAGTGAGTAAAGTATACTGCTAATTCTCTCTTTGGAGGTGTCTTTGGTTAAACATGTTTAATTTCCTCTGCTTTGCCCTGCCTTCTAGAAAATAAATAGGCAAAGAATAGAGGGCCACCTGTAAAAACAAAGACTGATTTCTTTTTAGTGACGTACAAAACAAAACAACAACAACAAAACCAACAAAAATGTGAATAACCTGAATAGTTCTTTGCATTTCAAAGAGCTATGTCAGCCCACTTCTGTCATCTCTTTCTCAAAGCTCTGTGACCTTGCTGCAACCACTGGTGTCTCCCAAAGAGCCCTGCGTGTCTCTGCTGTCAGAGAGCTCCCAGGGCTGCAGACTGCAGCACAAAGCGTGTAACTGGCTCAAAGCTGGGTTCTGCAGGAAACCCAGGGTGGGATTTTGTGCAGACCAAGGGACAAACACAGAGCAAGGGGGGCCCAACACTCTGCCCCGGGATGCAGCAGCGTGCACCTCGCCTGTGAGCTCAGAAGCTTCTTGAGGAGAGGCACAAGTGACATTGGAAAAGATGAAGCAGGTTTTGCTATCAAAAAAGAGCTATATTGTAAGAAGGTGTTTGTTACCTGCAGCCACTGGCTGTTTTCCCAGGCTGGGGCTCTCGTGGAGGGGGTTGGTGGGGTCATTCCTGTGTGACCATGAAAGCCAGGCTTTGGAGTGATTTGTCCTGCCTGGTACCGTGCTGGCCGGGGCAGCAGGGAAGGCAGGGAGGGACATGGGTTACAGCTCCCTGGGGATTGCTGAAGGTGCTGAGCAGCTCAGAGCAGGGAAAGGCACCTGCTGCTGCATGGAGCAGTGCCTTCTGCAGGCAGGTTTGGCTGGCTGAGGGCATGCAGGGTGCTGGGTTTCTGGATCCACATCTCACTGTTGCCCTAAAGTCAGGAATTTGGCAAAAGCTGGTGGTTTGATAGCAAAGAGAAATGTTCTGATTACCACAAAGTGAAAAGGCATGTTGATAGTTCTATTCTAAATCATATAATAGATAAAATTGTCCCAATTAGGCATTTTTGGCAAAGTTGGTAATAGGAAGTTTCAATGTGAATAAGGCAGCAAGATTTTTTTCTTGTTGTGCATACTTCAAGCTCTTAAAAATTCCCTCCTTGGATATTCTGCATATTTTAAATCTTGTTTTCTGCTTTCTCCTACATGTTCCTATTTTGCTTTCTTCCCAAAGGCACCTGTAGGCAGACCAAAGTATCTCAGCTGAGATCTGAAAAAGAAACTTCACAATTAGAAGTATAGAGTAACCATACCACAATACACACCAAAGAGATCTGTAGGCATCGTTTCAAGACAACAACTACAAAAATTACTTTGTTCCAAAGGAGGGAAAAAAAAAAAAAAACATGCTATGGGGATATTAAACATTCAAATGCTAGATTTGTTTTAGTATGCAGGCACTCTGGCTTTAATTACCAAGGAGAAATTCCCCAGATAAACATTAAGCCACAGAACAGCTTAGCTTGAAATTCACTTTTATTTTCAGCATGTCATTATCTTGTAACTCTGTTCCACCCAGAGCTGTGAAAATGTTCAGCCAGGAATCCAAACCCACTTGAAAACAAGAAAGGTTCAAGTCCCAGCCAAAGCTTGAAGGTTAGCAAAGATTCAAAATAAATAGGGAAGACACAAGTTTGCTCTCATCATATATTTTGTTCCTTGCACAGTGCGGAAGACATGCAGCAAATTCTCCAGTCACAGAATCGTGGAAGGGTTTGGGTCGGAAGGGGCTTTAAAGACCATCAAATTCCAACCTCTCTGCCCCACTTGGAGCAGAAAGGCTTGTGCTTGTGGCTGAAGACCACCCTGGCTTTAGTCCCTGCAGTTTTTAAAGTGGTGTGAATCCTTCAGACTGCAGCACTGAGGTCAGTGTGTGCTACATGAAATGCTGGAGCAGCTCACAAGTGATGCTCGTGAGCAGGATGGGTCCAGCCAAGAGCCTGACGGTGTGAGCTGGAGAGAGGTCTGAACCCCTCTGCTGTAGGTACTTGCCTGGAGAGCTTTGCTCAGTTTAAAACTTTCCTCTTTTGTGCAAGTTTCATCTTCTATGTTATGTTAGTTTTGGTCTGATTGTCTCTCCCTTGAATTTCTACCTACTGTTTGTTTATTTTATTGTTAAGGCACTGATTCCAGAGCTTGATTTCACTTGGAAAGCATAACAGCGTGGTGATGTTGAGAGATAATTCATTATTCTTTAAGAAAAGTATTCCCCAAACCCCTTGTACATCCTAGTCTATTGGGTTGATGGAAGCCTATATGTGGGCTTGGCAGCCAGGTACGTAACACGTCAAGCCTCATTGCAAGAAAAAAGCATATACCATCATAATTCATAGCTTAGCAAGTATTTGGCATTTCTACCAGCTGGAATTTTTAGGAAAATATTTTAAATTGAGCTGTTGCCTCTAGGAAACCCATTTCTCATTCCGTTAGTGCGAGGACACAAAGCGTACGATAATTTTTCTTGCTGGAGATCTCCCTGAGAAGAGAACACACCGTGGGCTACGTGCCTCTGCCTACACCGGGTCCTGCTGGGCGCTAAGATAGTTGTCAGCTCCCAGCCTTCGCAGCACGCCCTCCCAGAGGGCCTGTTTGGGCAGCACCAAGGGAGGTCGGAGGAACTCAAAGCGCTGTGGCAGACACAGGCCTGCAGAGAATAAGTTGTGGCACTGTTTAAAAAAAGGATGTATTCTTTGGGAAGCATCCAAGCACGCTTAATTTAATCCCATCTGCGTGAGCGGAGCAGTCCTTTGTTCAGGGCTCACTCGAGTGGCTGGTTCATCTCCTGCTGCCTCTCCCATCGCAGAGGCTCGTGTCCACGCTTCGTGCCATGGAGAGCCCAATCCCCAGGGTGTCTGTAGAAAAGGAGACTGATTTTTCCCAGAGGATCCCTTATTTCTTTGGATACAGACCCTAAATGCTGTGTTCTTACCAACCATTTTCTCCTCCTTTCTCGCACACCTTTACTTTGTAGGGGGAAAGGGGAAGCAGCCCCCACCAAGCTGGGGTATCGAGCCGCAGCAATGCAGTCAGCGGTATGTTAGACTTTGGCACCTCCACCATCTGCTGTGGGCTGACAGATGGGATGAGAGATGACAGCAGAAAGGCTCTTCTGTTTTAGCAAGACACAAGAAAGCTTGAAAAATCACACCTCCTCCCCCTTCTCCCCCCAAACCCACACAGCAACAGTGTCACTTGGCCACTTGTTCTGGCCAAGACAAGGAGAAGTTTATGCCTGTGCGTGCTCCTGAGAGCCTTTCGAGGGAAAAGTGAGCAGAGTGGTTCAGAGCAGAGCTGCTGGGAGTCGCTGCAGCCTGGAGGCACCGCCGCACCTTCTCCCCTCTTCTCTCATCGATGGGGATTAGGAGCAAAAGCGCTGCCGGGACAGAGGAGCTGAGCAGTCTCTGTGCTTGGCAAGGCTTTCTGTTTATTTGTTTGCTCGTCATAATTAGCGGCTGCACAGTTCATGCAACAGGGACATTTGGCCTTACCTGTAGCTTGTGAGAAAGCTCCTCATCTGGTAGTTGAGGATTAGCCAGTTCCAGGTTCTGCCTCAGATGCTGCCGCTGATGGAAACACTTTCCATTGGAAATCCAGAGCCCTCAGGAGGGCCAAGCTCCTTCATGGGCATCTGAATTTTTGAATTGCACCAGACATCCCAAACAGATTCCCAAGGCAGCTCAGCACCCTGCATACTGTCCACGTGCTTGTAAAGCTGCCCTCTGGCTCAAGATGTTGGTGGCAGCCACAGGGCACATCAAGTTCTTCTGAAAATTAGTGCTGTAGGTGATGACAGTAATCATGACCTGTTGCAAAATAACAAGCTCTTATTTGTTTATTTCTCTCTCCTCTGATGCAAGCTTTCAGTTTTCTGGTGATTTTTTAAAATTATTTTTCTTCTCAATGGACACACCAGTATAATGCTCCCAACTGATTTGTCTTTTAGGATTTCATTGTGACAGTGGTCTTCTCATTCTTGTGGCTAGTGGGCTCATCTGCTTGGGCTAAAGGACTGTCAGATGTAAAGATTGCGACCGACCCAGACGAGGTGCTATTACTGATGTCAGCCTGCAAACAGCAGTCCAACAAATGCTTGCCTGTTCGCAGTCCTGTTATGTCGAGCCTGAACACTTCTGTTGTAAGTGAATTTGATTGTTTTCACCGTTACCTTGCAAATGTACTTTCATCTCTTTCACCCGTGTGTTGATCCAAATTAGCTAATGTAAACCTGTTAGCTGAAATGCCATCAATGGAAATAGGAGCTTGCCGCAGGGAAAGGCAGAGACTGACTCAGAGCAGGTGCTGTGGAGCAGCAGTGGGATGGGTGTGAAGGGCAGGAGCTTGGAGGAAGCAATGTGCCTTTCCAAACAAGTCCATCAGCCTGCTTGCTTGTAAGCTGCCCAGCTTCAATGCTTTGGAAAAGGAGTCTGTGCTGTCCTTAAGGAAGGAAAGGTTTTGTGCCTGACAGATTCCTTTTAAAATCCTCAAAAAAGAGCAATATAGATCAGTCTCTGTGCTTAAATGGCATGTTTAAATGTCATTTCAGTATTTAGAAAATGTTTGAAGAACAAAATAAATTATTTAAAGTCAGCTGAGCAATTAATTTCTCTCTTTTAAAAATATTTCCTTCCCATTTTATCTTTCCAATGTTTCTTTAAACTAAATTATGTTCTCAAACAACAAAAAATTAGAGGAAAATGCCAACCTTATTCTAAAACAGCAGGGGAAATGCACTTAACCTAGCAAGCTAGAGCTAAGAGAGGTGAATTTAGGTGTTTGTTCCACAGCTGAGGAACCTTTCTGGCGGATTTGGGGAGAAGGACTGACTGGGAGCAGCCCTGACTTCTCCAAGGACCATGCAGGGTCCCAACCATCAGGCTGGGCAGTGTCACCACAGCTGTGGGGTGACGAGATCCTTTTCTCTCCATCCAGGTCTTTGGATTCTTGAACTTTATCCTGTGGGCAGGCAACATTTGGTTTGTGTTTAAGGAGACGGGCTGGCACTCCTCGGGCCAGCGGCACCCTCCAGACACCATGGAGAAGCAGTCCAGCAGCTACAACCAGGGTGGCTACAACCAAGACAGCTACGGGCCGGCCGGGGGCTACAACCAGCCAGGCTCCTACGGGCAGGTGGGTGACTACGGCCAGCCCCAGAGCTACGGCCAGAGCGGGCCAACCTCCTTCGCTAATCAAATCTAAGGTTTCACGCAGCACAAGCTCTTACATCCCTCACACACAGAGCGTTTAACAGGTCTCGAGTTTCAGCAGCACCAGGTTTTCAAGGGTTTCACACAAATTAATACTACAACACAGTGTTCAATGTCGATTGAAGATCTTGCCCTACCTTTTGAGGTGGATGGGAGGTGGCCTGTGGCTGGGGCTGGCATTTTTAGCCCCTGACTAATGTCAGGAGTTGCACATTGCAGGTGGTGACCTGGAGTCCGTGTTGTAGTATGTTCTGTAGAGATAACTTTATGGTAGTTTTGTATGTGTTGAGATGGTAGAAGCATTTTGTAGCCACAAGTCTGTAGTATTTAATATGCATAATATAACTGAATTTCCTTCTGCATTTTGGTGACAAACAGAAGTGTTTTACTGTTATTTCTACTGATTATTCTGTATATCCATGCATGTAACATTTTCAAAACTGCCTGTCTGTGACTCTTTGGAGCATTTGTTTTGATTATATCTTCTGTTTCTTAAGATTTTACTATTATTTCAATTAACCAAGTCATCTGTAATTTAGTGCATGGATAAGCAGTTTCATACTACCAACTGTCTGGACTGTGAAAATGGAACTTCTCAATTTCTGCCACTACACTTTGTTAAATGTCCGTTTAAAAGAAGTATGCATCTTTTATATATTTTGCAGAGTTGAATATATGGCTTACCCAAGTTCTGAATGCTTTGTAACAAAAATGTTTTTCCTTGAAATGGCATTCAGTAGTATATATGGTACCTAACCAATGTTTATTCCATTTAACTGAGCTAAGTATTCATTCTATAAATCACTATTTCTATGGATGTTTTGTGAATCTTTTAATGTGAGCTGTGGAGAATAAGGACCAAGTAACTGTGTTATATGTTTACAAAGGTATTTATTTAACTAAGATAACAGAGGTGCAGATATCAGTATACAAAACCACCTGAAGATGCCCTGTTGCTCAGTACAGCAAAACATGAAAAATGCATGTACTGTTGTGACTTCACAAAGCATAAATATTCCTCTCTACCCTCTTCTCATAAGACAGTCTTTCTATCCGTGCTGTTCAAAGATTGTTAGATATCCCTCTGTTCTGTTGCTGCTCTGAGCGCTAGCTTGGTGCTACTGGAGAATGTAACTGGATTGACCAAATAACCCAAGTTCAGAGGAACTCACCCTAAAATAGCCAGAGCCAGGTTCTTAGCCGGTTCTGATTTCTCCCTGGAAAATTCAGCCTGTCCTCACTATGGCATATGGGATGCATTGACAGAAATTAAAGCCTGAAGCACAATGTACTAGTCCAAACTGATCATCTGCATTTCTAAATAAAAGTGTATCAGTATATAATCTTATTGTATGAGCTGTAATGTTGAAAGCATATTAGCTTAAAACAGCTTAGTTTCTTCTATGATTGTTGTAACCAGTTTATGGCTACTCGGTGGATGAATCTATATTGTGATATCTATTTGACCCTAATAAAGTTATTGCATACAATGCATGTTTTCAGAGTATGATAATATTAAAATGTCACTGCAAAATAACTAAGAAGATGGGTAGAATATTATCTCTGTGCTTGACCTTATTGGTCATATTCTCACTGTTTTCCAACACCTTTATGAGGTTTGTTTTAATGTTTAGTGGAGTACAACACTTCTACAGATACTTGTCATTAAAGGTCACTATCACAAGTTTAAACAAAAATTAAACTGCAATTTAATATCTGCCCACCTCTATGCCTCTCTTTCCATCCGTCAGTAGGACTAGCCCTGTGCTGTGCTAACTGCACCAGTTCTGTGGATTGCTGGAAAAGCCGTTTCTCAACCCTAAGAAAAGACAAACTTGAATAACTAAATGTCCTTGTATTCCAAATGGGATCAAAATCCAATTTTCTGGGTCAGTGAAAAAAATTATTTTGGCTTTCTGTTCTTTTGTTCCTTCATTTTTAAGTTTGGAAAAAGTTATATATAGGCAAGTGAAAAGAAATTGAAATCTGTGCTTGTGGGGAGGGATGGGAATGCGCTGTAAGCTCTTCACATGTCATCCTACTTCCCCTCAAATCATTTTATTTTTTTTAATCCACTTTGTATTTGTTGATCAGGACTATCGTAAACTGTGTAATCAACGCCTCTCTCTTAGAAGTAGAGGAGTACGCTTTTTGCGTGATCCAAATTTTTCTTCATCAACTTTTCCACCTAGGTGATTAGGGTCCCATTTCCAAACTTTTCTATGCTGAGTGTCAGAAACTTGAGTTTTGCTGAGGTTTGTTCCTGCGTTTCCAACAAGCTGAAATTCTTGTGTGACCATGTGAGCACAGGAACTGCAGTATAAGACCAGAGGTGTGAGACATTGACTTATTTTGGGTATTACTTGTGTAACTCCTAATCTGAGCAAAGATTGTCTCAAGAAGAGCAGAACTGGTGCTACAGTTGACAAGAGTAGTAAAAAAGGTCCATGTTTTCATGAAAGACTTGCCTTTTGCTTTACTGATTGGTCACAGGTACACTATTACCTTGCTGCCACGCAGAACAGATGAGCTGGCGGTTGTCCGATAAATCCTGAAGGGACTAGTCTTCACTGTGAATTAGAAGGGATGGAAAATCTCTTCATCTACAGCTTTTCAGATTAATATACTCTGGCGGCAGCACAAGTGAAAACAAAAATGATACATGTACTTGTCTGTGTTACATAAGAAAATGTTTCTGAATGCTTCCTCTGTGTTCATCTGGATTCAAGTCTTATCACATCCTTTTGCAATCGCTGAGGAATTGGAAGTTTATTTGAACTGGGAATAGTGACTGTACAGCAGAATGTCAAGCAGCAAGACAGCAAAGACTTTATTTGATGTATCCTGGTTTTAAGACAAATAGCTAAGTAAACTCTAGCATCCTCTGTGAAACTGCTGCTGGCAGACCGATTGCTTTTCTTCTCCATCATTAGTGAGTATCTCTGCCAGTTAGTTAAGCAACTAGGTCAGCCTGGAAAAAAAAAAAATATGTTACTTGAGCTTCTGTGCTGTCCCTCCTGTTTTCCCATGTGTTTCTCTTTATAGCCCATTTCTCAGTCACCCTGGATGGGAGCATATTTGCTTTATCAAGTGATCAAGTGTAGTGCTGAGGAGGAGAGGCAGGTACCTCTATGAGTGCAACAGGGAGGTGGGAGCACAGGACTTTCTCTCTGTGTGCCTCCCAGCCCAGCAAGAGGTATGCTCACATCTTGTTTGGGGATTTCCCCATTGCTCTTGACTGCGGAGGGAAGGATGTTGCAGAGCTGCAGCCTCATCCCCTCTGTGGGATGAGGAGAGGGGCTGGAGAGGGCAGGGAGAGTGGCTTTGGGTACCAGCTGCCTCTGCTACCTGCTTTTCTTCCTTTTGGCAGATCAAAATCTGCATGTATGTGAACGGATGGGCTACTTACCTTATGCTCTCCTTGGCTTAGCTATTTTTTTCCAGGATTACTTTCTATTCCCTCTTGCTACTAAACCCAAGAGCTTCTCCTCCTGGAACTTTCTAAGAGCAGCAACAATCTGTGTTTCAATATTAATATCTGGCACCAATTGTCCCATCATCCATCAGTGCATACATCAGTGTGAAGATTTGGATTTTTTTTAGCATTTTGCTATAACATTTTAGTAGTTGAGCAGGGGGAGCATCCCTTTTGTCGCATTTAGCAACCGGTTTCTTTTCTTACATTTTTATTGTTGTGTCTTTCTTTAATAAGATTTTCCATTTTTAATGAGTAGAGCTGCCTTTTTAAAGTCTAATCGTCCTTTAGTAAAATGTGTCTCAGAGGGAAGGTTATTTGGTAATAATATTTTCAGACTTCACTCTGAAAATGAATGCTATACCAAAACTGTTGGGATCGTGCCTTATATCTTTTTCATGTTAGATCTTCAAAGGCAGCAAGGGAGCTGGTTGCCTGCATGCCAAGGACCCCCGTGGCCTCTGAGCTCCCCAGCAGCCCCACGGGAAGCACGAGCAGATTTCGGCCTGTGCTATGCGCCACATCTGAGAAGTGCCTGGGCGTGCGATGACAAACGATGTTTCCCTGCAGACAGCCTGCTTCTAATAGCTTTTCTTAAATGGCATTTTACCTGCTCTGCCTCAGCAGTGGGATTCATTAACATTTTATTCGTTCGTGGCCCCAGAGCTCGACCCCAGGCTGAGCGCCACACACCATCTCCTGCGTGTGGTAGGGAGGTGGGCTGAGGTGTCCATGCCTCCTGGATGGGGACCTCTCCTTGGTCAGTCCTAGGTTCAAGTTTTGCACAGGCTTGCGTTTTGTTTTCTTCTGGATGCTTAGCAGCATATGAGCTCAATAAAGGCAATCAGGAAGCCTCAGCAGGAGGCTGGTGTCAGCTTTACTCTCCTTCTGTTGAGCTGCCTTTTTTGTTTCCCTCTAGAGACAAAGTGTCCTTGTCTCCAGGTAAAGGTTCCACCTGGAAAAGTCCCCAGAGCGGGCTGCTGTGGTCCCACAGCCACCACAGTGCTAGGATTGAGCCCACAGAGCACCGGATGGTCCTGGTTCAGCCTGCACAGTGAGACCTGGGGGCATCGCATGGGGGCTTCCCATTCCTCACCCATTGGGGGAAAAAATTAACATTAGGTAAGATCAAAAAGACCACGTTCTGGTCACGAAGAAATCAGGCTTTTAGCATCCTGGGTGCAAGTTAGCAACACTTCTCCTGCAGCTCCTGGGAGTTTGCAGAAATGAAGGCTGGCTGGAAAATGGCTCAAGTGCCTCTGCAGCTTTGGGCACTCCCTTGTGCCACCGCCCCTGCCCCAGCACGGGCAAGCTTACACCTGCCTCTGGCCGCTGTTGTAGGGGCATCACTAAGGGAGCTGGGACTCCGTGCACACAAGTGTGTTGCAACATAAACTATACTGAATGGCAGGAAGTTCTTAGAAGGGATGGGAAAACTCTGGGAAAGTACCAAAAAGGAAGGGGAGGCAGAGGCTTTTTGCAGCGCTTGCAAAATCTGAACAGAACTGCATGTAAAGATTGTGTAGCCGTAAGCATCAGGTTGCATATTTTGTGCAGACAATATTGTTAATGTGTGAAATGTGCTAAAAATTGCCTGATAGAAGCACCTGGATATCTCAAACATAAATAGAGTGGATCAAAATAGATACAGAACAGATGGCCCCTCTCCCTCACACCTTGCTGACCAGAATACTGCACCAACACACACAGCCAAAATCTTGCTGTCTTCAAAGCTGATCAACGCTTGCAAAAGCAAGGGTTATCCTTGTGCTACCCTGTCTCTGTAATGCACTAACGCTCCTGTGTGCACTAATTAATACATCCTAGAGAGATAAAGTTTCCCAGGCTTGCCTGGGCTTGCTAATGCCCCAGCAAAGGAAATCATCTGCTCTGGAGAACAGGCTCCCAAAAGTCAGTTAAATGCAAAAAAAAAAAAAAAAAAAAAAGGATTAAAATTGAGCTGAAATCTGATCTGCGATGGAAAGAGCCCAAAGCCCAGGGAGCTGGCTCTGCTCGGCAGCTCCCAGCACAGCCTGGAGCTGATAACCACGCAACAGGGGCTGTTCCTTGCTCTCGTTTTTACCTCGGATGCTGAGACCAAACACCACCAGGATGGATTAACCAGGATGTAAGGCTTTTCATGCCTTCTTGTATGGTTCAACAGATGTAAAAGGGAATTATCACTTCAACGTGATATCAAGACTTTTTTTTTTTAAGAGCTTATGGCAGATTACTAAGCCTGAATTCTTGTTTAATTTTAGTGTGTTAATTGATGGGATAATGAGCATTGATTATATGTGTTTTGGCTGCGTCATTGCAATTATAGGCTCTGTTTTATTCATGAGCCAGTCCTAAAGAACGCACTAGAGATCTAAGACAGCTTAAACCTCTCAGAAAAAGGCTCTGAATTGTTTGAGTAATGACACTCTTAGATGGAAAATTAAAGGTTCTCTTTTCCCATGCTTTTTAAGATAATTAAAATCCAGGAACAGTAAGGTGGTGAACATCCTTATTCATTAGCCTTCAGTAATTTAGCTTCTACTAAACGAGGAAAACATTTTAATTCTCTAGGCCATCTGTTGCAGTCTCCTTTGCGTGTCCTGTTACATAAAGTCTCATTCTGGGAAGTTTTGACATCGCCTTGTATCCTTTCCCCAGGAAGGATGTGCTGGATGAGGTAGCTGAAGACACCACCTTTTAACAGCCCCCCAAGGATGAAAATAGCCACTTGGTCCTCTAGGTCACTGTCACCCTGTCTGGACACCTCTTGGCAAAGGATGCGCGGCAAGAACGTGCCCAGAGATGGGCGGCGTGACAAGCTGTGTGTTTTCTGGTAGCGATATCCATGCCAACAAATAACAAAGTTCATCAGAGCCCTTCCAGTTCCTCCACTGCGCGGCTGCTCTGCCAGATGGCTCGGTGCTGCTTTTGGAGGCAGGCAGTGTCTGCTCGGGTAAAAACCGAAGCCAAGGCGTGGTGTTGGGCGCTGCCGTGCTAGTAGCTGGGGCACCAGCAGAGCTTTTTGTGCTGCTCTCCTAGGATGATGCTGGGTCAGGATTTGGGAGACACCTGGTTTCCGACTCTGCCTATAGGAGCAGCTCTCTTCACAGCCTGGGGCAAGTTACTTTATCCCACACCAGGAAGGCTTCTGATTAAAATGATAATGGGTGCTGCTTTGGTGGCTGAGTTAGTCCTGGTACAATTTTACATCCCACAGATGTAAGGGGATTCAGGCCCCATCCGAGTCTGGTTTGTTTCTAATAAGTTATCCCAGAAAATAAAGAGCAACTCTACCTGCCAACGTCACAGGGGCCGTTCAGACCCACGTACTTGCTGGTCCCGTGACCAGCAGGTAGCACTTACATTATTGATGGGGCACGGCTGCAGGCAGGCTGCTCGCACGGGGCAGAGCCTGAATCCACCTGTTTGCTGTTACTCCAGTTGCTTAGAGATCACAAACAGCCTGCCCTCACGATGTGTGGCTGCAAGGCCAGCGTCCCCAGCACAAAGCACTACTCCGTCAATCCTGCCTCCCCCCAGAAGAGCCCTCCAGCCGCGGCAGGGATGCCCAAGCGGTAAGTGACTGCTCTGCTCTTTGCATCTCTGGTGATTTGTTCGTGAAAGGCTTTATTTGGATCTATTTATCTGCAAAAATGTTATATTTATTATCAATGTCTGCTCCCAAGTGGGAGCACCCCTGGGCAGGGGATGGCAAAGCCCTCTGTGCTTCCCTGGGGACAGGCTCAAAACCCAGGAACTTCTTCAGAACATGAAAGAGCTCCAGGAAGAGACTTGCCGCAGGCTGCAGTGCCTCTCTCCAGTGATCAAGTTATTTAATTATCATCTCTAATAAAAACTCCAGGCTACTTGCTTAGGTTAAGAACTGGGAGCTGTGTGATGTTGTGTGCCGCTTGTGAGGGATGTTGATCTTCCTGCTGTGAAGGAAAGAGAGTCTCCTTTGGGAAGCCTCAGGTTTCTGGGGGATTAAATAAAATAAAAGTGAGGAAGCTTATTATGGAGAAACTATATGCTTGCTCAATTCACGAGGTGATAACTGTGTGTCCTTTCTCTCTCCCTACCAGCATGCCTATAGCCAAGCAGCTGGCATCAATAAAAGGTAAGGGGACCCTTCACTGCCCCTGGATGCCCCAGCATTCATCCATGGCTCTTCTGCTTGTCTTTCCCTTAAAATCACAGCCCAAACCACCTCTGGTACCTGCTGGGAACTGTGGGCTGGGAAACTAAGGTCTTTAGGATGTGGTTTAGGAGGGGATGAACCCAGCCAAATATTTCAGCCCAAATCCTGAACACACTTCAACACTGGTGTGCAGCTCTATCACTGATACTCAGACATGGGCACATCTATTGGGCCACGTTTCCCCTGCTGGAGGGCCCTGAGAGTCCCCACACACACAAGAGGTGTCTGGAGTGGCCTATCCCCATGGTGCAGCAGGTCCCCAGAGGGGACAGCCAGGCAGGTCTCACCCCCAACCCTGTGTCCCTGCCGGCTCCCACCCTGGCCATGTGAAACCTGCCTTCGGGTGTGTTTCCACGGGACAGGAGGTGTGTTGCTGGCCCACTCCAAATAAAATCTAGGCCAGGTCCTCTGTGGGTACAAACAGTTTCAGGCTTATTAACTTTAATGGAACTACACTGATTTCCACCCACTCAGGATGTTTCTGACACATTCCTTTCAATTATACCTCAAACACTGCTTTTTCTGATAGGCTGGCAACATTTTTCCCCCTAGCTCTAGAAAAAGGCTCAGACCTTGAAAAAGCTGTTGCTACGGCTGCGCTGGTGTATAACAACGCTGCTGACCCGGAGGGCAAACTCAGCAAAGCTGAAACCAAAAACCTGCTGCAGACCCAGTTTTTGAGTTTCATACAGGTAAGAGTTTGGGTGAGCAGGCATCTCAGGCTCTGTCTCACTGCTGTGTGTGCATCCATCCATGGGGTGAATTGGTAAAATGTCTTTGGTGAATTAGTTGCTTAGCGCTGAGCCTGAGTCTGGTGTGGGGCTAAAGAGGAGCATCAGCAATAACCCACTGTTGATGTGCCTGTTTGTATTGTTGCTGGAAAAGGAGGGCAGTTGTAAGCAAACAAAGAAAAAAAAAGCTCATGTAATGACAAGTATTTGTGTGTTTACGGGATAAGAAACCCATTGCATTTAATTAGGGATTTGGGAGTTTGCCAGAACGCTGACCCCATGCTACAGAGCCATGAGCACCTCACCATCCATCGCCCTCCCTCCAGTAAAACCAGCAGCCAGCTATGGTGGAAAACCAGTTACATAAGTACTGGTGGCTGCAAACTTCTTGCTTTTTTTTTTTTTCTCCCTTTCTAACCCAAAAGAGAACAGGAGTTTTATCAAGTGGTAGGAATGCTGCAGTTACCAGCTGCATGCATCACTACCAGATTTGCAGTCGTGATCAGGGATCTTCTAGAAGATGTATTCTGGATCCAGGAAACTTTGGGGACTAGTTGTTTTCCTGTCTGATTACAATAATATTTCTGTTTGAGTTTCTTGGGATAACTTTAGAAAAACTAATGTGCATGTGAACATAAAACCCTGAATAGGAAGATATGAAACAAAAAATGATGCTGCTTCTTTTTTCTTTACAGATGATACAATAAAAAAGGAATGTAACGTCTTTTTTTTTTTTTTTTTTTTCCTCCATTTAAAATTCTCCATAGGGCCAAGAAAACAAACCAAAATACCAGGAAGTAATCTCTTCCCTGGATGAGGAGACAGAGAACAAAATTGACTTTGAAGATTTCATGATCTTGCTGGTCAGTCTCACTCTAATGTCTGACCTGCTGCAGGAGATCAAAAACATGAAAACCACTAAATGACCAGTGCTTTAAAAGAAGAAATAGCTTTGCACTTTACAAGGAAAGCGGGTGTGAAACACGCACAGAGATAACACCGAGTGCCTGAATCCCCTCTGCTGTTCCCTTTCAAATGGAATAAAGTCTTGTCCAAACCCTCCTGACCTCACTTCTGTGCAGAGGAAGTGCCCGTGGGCGGTGTCCTGGCAGGAATGGCTATGAAATAGGGACGAGGGCTTTGTGTCTGTCCCAGGGGGCTGAGCCTGGGGCCAGCTCTTGCCCTGCAGCCCCCAGGGAGGTCGGTGGAGCAGCACCCCTGCCACTGCCACCTGTGGGGCAATCTGCTGCAGCCTTCAGTAAGAATTGAGTTTAGTCTGTGTGCTTTTCAACTAAGCCTTCTGAATGGAGCTTCATTTATTTATTTGTATCTCCTCCTCCAGCTGGCCCGTTCAGTGAGCGATCACTGCGGAAGGAATTTCCAAGTCCAGCCTTTGCAATGCGTCCTTGGCAGAGGTGTGTTCGTGTGTACAGAGGGGTGACTTGGTTCAAAGAGTCAGTCAGCTGGGCCCGTTATTTTCTGAAAATGTGAAGAGGAGAGAGCAGATAAGGTCAGGACCAGGGGAGGTGGGAAAAGGGCAGCTAATGAAGTGCAGGTGTTAGAACTGGGTGGGATCCACCACCCTGCTTGGTTAGGGCCAGGGCCTTGGTGCCAAATGCTCATCATCCTTGTGTTTGTTTTGGTTCCTTCCTATAAGGTCCTGGCTCACAGCCAGCATTTACCCCCCTGTAATAGTACTCTGGGGCACAAAAAGCATTCTCATACCCCAGTAACAGAGCATCCTCCGTAAGAATTTAGCAAGCCTCTGGGCAAACCAGCAAAATAGTGCAACTCCTTTCCTTTTCTCCTCTCCCTTGCTGGAAAAGGTGACATTAATTTAGCTTTGGTACATAAAAATATATATAAAACAGGATGGGATGAAAACCTTCGGTGCTAAAAGAGGGAAATTAATGTTAGCTGAGTAACCAGATTTAACTCCTTGGCATGAAAAGGTTCTTAGTGTTTGCAGAAATGAAGAGGATGTTTTGCATTGGATTTTGGTCAAGCTGCCGTAGGAGGACAGCAGCCAGCTGTTTGGAGAGAACAGGTCTGTGTCTTTCTGCAGCTTGGGAAGGAGCTGAAAGAAGTGATGTGAATGGGTTTGGGAATGGAGCTCAGCAGGGAAGGGGCTGGTCCCAGAGCAAGGGCCTGGCCTGAGCTGGAGGCTAAATATTCACAGATCAAAGCAAGGCCTAATTCTGGTATCTTCATCCATGTGGGCATCAGAGATTTGTACAGTTAATGTGTCCCCAGTCTCTTCCCTCAGCCCCTTGCTTTTTGCCCAGGCAGAAGATCTGTGGAAGCTTACAGAATAAGCAGATGCTCCTTCTCCAGGATAGAAAGATTGAATGCAAGAGTCCCTAGAAGGCTTTTCCCATTACCAAAGTAAAGAAATCGTGGCATAGCCCTGAAAAGCTTGTTTGAGAGCCACTGATGACTTTGAAAACATGAATTTATTAATATCCCTCTGTTACAACAAAAAGGCAAAAGGAACAATATTGTGAAGCCAATTAAGAAAGTGTTCTCTGAAATCGCTAAGGTCCTAACACAGTTTCTGTTATTGCTGAAACATTTCTTAATCTTGCGTGACTTGAATTAATGACTTCAGAGCCTTTTGTCAGATCAATTCTCTCTGTCATCTCGCCATGTGCAAACCCTTCGTATTCTAATGCAGTCCCTGTTGTGCACTAGCATCCAGAGTGCCTGGCTTCCATCAAACGCCTATTGTGCACAGCACAGCAAAAATCCAGAGTAAGAAGTAAGTCCTCGACAGCATAGATATTGAAAGGGTAGGGAAAGAATCAGAGATGCAGAGAAACCAGTGTGTGCTCGGTGCGTGTAGCAGAGCTGGAACTGGGTGCCAGTCCACACTGGGCTTCCCACACCAGCCTGGCTGGAAGAGCTTCTGAAGGAAGGGAATGGGATGTGCAAGGCTTGATCCACACCTGCCCTTGACAGTCCTGCCTGATGCTCAAAAGCAGGGTGATGCACTTGGAAGAGCCCCAGCATCTTCTTACAGGTAGGAGTAGGCAGAAGTTTGCAACTTGGCTGCGGAAGGTGCTCTTTTATTAGCTCAGACTATTTGTGGCTGCCCCGAGCACTCTCAGCTGACGGCTTTGAAGCTGATCTGGCGTAGACAGCATGTCTGCCTTCATCCTTGGGGAGCTGGCTAAAAGCTTGCTTAAAAGGCTACTGTTGTGCTTTATTTTGTTCCTAGCTCACTCCTATTGGAAGCGATGGGAGCTCATCATCGATTTCTCATAGCAGAGCCCACGCAAGTGCTCAGGAATCGAGCAGGCAGCTAAATTGATGAAAACTACAGACTCTTCTGCAAGTGTGAACATCGTATCAATATCTGATCCCGCTCCTAGAAGTGAAGGCAGCATGAAGCAGCTAGTCAAAACCTGACCTCTGTGGGCCTGGGCTGGGATTTTTACAGCTGTACTGCTCAGGTGGGCTCTGCAGGCTTTGGATCTGTGTCTCAAGGTCTGTTCGGAGGAGTCTGAGTCATCTCTGCAGGTCTGTGAGCTTTCAGATGACTGCCAGAGGAGAAATGGGGGTCAGGAGGGCTGGGCTGAAAGCTTCAGCCTCAGATCTTCAGCTTCTGGTTCCAAGTGTTGTCTCAGAGAGACAGCTTCATTCTCGTACTCTGATTAGCTCACCTAGAGCTACTGCTTCTCCCCATGAGGCTTACTTTGTATCTGGCTTTAGTACAGCCTGCTGGACTTGGAAGGTTTTGAAAATCTGCTTTAGCCGAACCACTGAGGTGCTCTCCCAGGGTGCAGGGGAGCTCTCACAGCCCAGCCTGCTGACTTTCGGGGGGTGAAGCACAGCAGAGTGTTGCACAGAGAGCTTTCTGCCAGGACCCTGAGGCCACACGCACTGTGCCAGCAAATTTTCATAAAACTTTTAGGAAAGAGAAATATGTTCCCCAAAGGGCTCGCTGTTATTGCACCTTCAGTAAGGCCTTCTGCCCGGGACCTGAAACCTTGCCTGCTGAGGGACATGTTGCTCCATCCCTTCTCCCCTCAAAGCATTGTGTTACTTTTTTATGTAAAACAAAATTTGTCTGGGTTGCACGTCCCCAGCTGGGTCTAGTTGTGTGCCCACAAAAGCACCTTGGCAGCTGCCTGCCACGTGCGCTCCTGCTATGATTTCCACAGGTCACTGTGGAGGGGGCTCAGGTTTGCATGTCAGCCTACCAAGACAGCAGTTATCTCCTCTTCAGGAGTGCTGCCCTGACTCAGAGAGGTGCTACGTGGTGCATACTCTCGGGAGCTCGCTTCAGAGCGGATGAAAAGCTTTGTCTTGGAATTATGTTCCTTCCGAAGTGCTATAGTTTGTGAGCCACCAAGGAGCACTCTGAAATGCCTTCTGGAAAAAAGAAAAGCTCTTTGTTTCAGGCTCAGTCAGGGAAGCTAGATAAAGAAGAAATGGTGTGTTTTTTTATGGCTTGCTGAACTGACAGCTTTTAATTCCTGTGCTGACTTTTACTGCAGCCAGTGCTTTACAAGGTTTCCAGCAGAGCTACGTCTCCTCTCCTCTCCTTGCTCATCTGCTGTTCCCTCACCCTCCGAGTGTTTATAGCCCTGGTCCCGAGTCCTCCTCCAGCAAAGGTAGACAGCAAATGATGCTCAGCAGCCAGATATATCGGGCTGTCTCTCCAATCCCCAACTGCACAAATCAGCCATTAGATTTAGATAGATTCAAAGCCACGGGACTTATCTTTTATTCATTATTATTGTAGGAGTGAGTTTATGTTATGTGTAGCCATAAAAAGTGCCAGCCCCAACCTCCCAGGCATACTGAGGGGGTGAAACCATGCTCCCCCAAACTGAACCAAGTCCAGAGTTGGGTGTCTGTAGCAGAGGCTGGTTGTGCACAGCTGAAACGGTGCCTCGTTTGTCATTCTTCCTTTCTTTCCCCTTCACCCTTGATCTGGCTTTCTCAGCTGCTATGTGCTGGATTTTGATGGTCAGAGCTACACAAGGCACAGCACACGCTTCTGTGAAGCTGCTGAAATCGATGAGGCCAGGACCTCTCATTGGAGGAAAACCGCTCCTCAGGTGGGATGGTTTTCAACCCTCCAGTAAAACCAGCAGTTGGATAAATGCAGAAGTTCATCAGCGGGCAAAACCAAGCCTGTGTTTATCCTGAATGATCAATAAATGACATCTCAGGACCTCAAGAGCTTCCCCACCCTCGCAACCCACCAAAAACGAGCAGCCTCTGGGCACCCTGCTGTCACCGGAGCAAAAGAGAACAAGTGTCACAGTAAGTGATCCTTAGTAGAAGTCTTGCCTTACTGCATATGATTACTGCGAGGCTCAGTAGGTGTTAGTCAGTGTTACAGAACAAACTTTGAACTCCTTGAAAAGGCAGCTAAGGCCAGCATAACTTTTTTGTCTGGATAGGTCGACATACACCAGCCCTCTTGAGTCTGTAAAGCAAAGCTGGGTACTGCTGGAGATGAACCGAATATTCCTTCAGTGGGAACAAGTAAAAATATCTACAGCCCAGCCCTGAGACCTTTCATTCTCCTCCAGCAGTGGTCCAGAGCCCTCCAGTCGTTTCTCTGTTTCCTTTTTACAGGAGTACAAGCATGGTTTGTTTTGATGCTGGGGGAAGTCTGTGCCCAAAGCTGACCTATTTCCCGCATCTGCAGGTGGATTATCCTTGAGCTAGCTGTTCTGTGCTTGGGTCCAGCCTCCACCTGATGCTCTTTTGGGGTTTGTTTGGAAACCACGTGCACTTACAGAGACACACAGGTTAGGCTTTAGATGTGAGAGTTTGTTTCTTGAGAGCTGCAAATACTGCTGTGCTTGACAGGTATGAAAACCACGTCAGGGACAGACCACTGGAGGTGGAACATCCCCTTTCCTCAGACACTGCAGTTGGTGTCACCATTTCCTTGGGTTTGTGCCTGGCTACAAGGATTTTATAGGGTTTTGTCTAATTAATTAAAGAAAACAAATTGCAAAATTACCTTCTTATTAAACTGCTCTCACTACGGAAATAAGGCTGATTACTTCCTTGACAAACTTTAATTAGGCAGCTACAACAAGCTGTAATAAAGAGCACAAATTAAAAAGAGATCATATTAAAGGTGGCTTTGTCAAATCCTGTATTAATGCTGGGCAACACACACAGTGATTAAATGATATGGAGAAGCTCCTCTTTCCTACCCTGGTAAAAATCTATCATATTCCTGGAGGAAGAACAGTTTATATAAAAACATCACATTAATAGCCGACTCATCAATGAGTGTTTAGCAGCAGTTTCTTTCCATCAGCAGCTCTTAACTTGCATTTTTTTTGAGACTCAGCCTTTACAATGTTCTTTATCTTTTCTCTAAATTTATGCTTGTACTACACATGACCCAAGGGTACTGCAAAGCCTCTGAGAAATAGAGAAGCTTTATTACCTGCGCATTTATTCCCCAATTTGTCTTTCCTCTTCTGGTATTTTAGTGCTTGGATTCAGCTCAGCTGAAAACAGAACACAATTTGAGAGCAATTTGCATAAGAATTGTAAGCAGAGGCCCACACAAATTAGGCATTAATTAATGAGCACCTAAAGCCTTCTGCTGAATGCACCCTGAGGAGAAGCAATGCTGAGAGTGCTCAAGTATATGTGAGGGAAAGAACAGGTAAGCATATCAATAGAACAAGCAATGCTTAATTCTTCTCTAATATTTATTGTAGCCCTTGGGAGCAGAAGGGAGCTGAGGCTCTTTGCTCCCAGAGCATGGCAGGAGCTGCCCCTGCAGCAGAGCTGGGTTAGGAGGAAAGCTCAGTGTGTTTCAGGGAGCAGCTGGGAAGCTGGGCTGGGCTTGATGTTGGAGGCTGTGGTGTGGCAGAGGTGATGCCCTGGTGCCCTGAGACATTGGATGTGCGCTGGAGGAGACAGGTCTCTGCTGCCCAGTGAGGGATCCAGGGGGGTTACCCACCATGGGGTAACCTCTGCTGCTGGTCCCTTCCTGCTGCTCTATGTGACACAGCTTCCCCCGGTCTGCTGGGTGCTGAAGCCAACAGGTCTCTGCACCCTGGCTCCTATCCCAGAGCTCTCTTGAAATCCAGTATTGTGGAAGTCATTCCTCATGCCTGTAGTGTTGATCTCGGTGAGAGCAGGGGCATCCATCAGCAGCAGTTGTGAAATATGCTCTTCTGTTTGTGAGCTGAGGACTAGTTTCTTTGTGATAAGAGTGTGAAGAATACAAACCCATCCATTTTCCTAACTTGGTTTCGTCTTCTCTCCTTCCCTGCTAGTTAGAATCCAAAAGACATCAAATATTTAATGAAGGATGTTTTCTGATGTGTTGTTTGTTCAGAAACTCCTCCACCTTAGAGTCCATAAATTTATAGAGAGAATAATGAGGAAGGGGGCCCTGCTGACAACACAGACTTGCTGCTTTGCCTTTTTTTTTTTTTCTTCTGTAATACACTGCTGCATTGTAACTGCATCTCCCTGAAGGTAATTACCACAGAAGCCATCAGCTCACTCTCAAGAGATGCCTGTTCACAGGTGTGCATGGTGGGAGCCCAGCCCTGTCTTCCATGTGATGTGCACACAAGTGAGCTCTGAGACGCTGCTCTGAAATCAGGTTTCTCAATTACTCATTAGTTAATGGCTCCTTGGGGAGGGCTGGGCTGGGACTGGGGAACCTGTCTAGTGATACAGGACCAAAACCATAAAGGTTTTATGTGAATTACAAGAACAGAGGCCGCTGGTGCTGCGCTATTAGCCCAGCCACCTCCTAGCTCCCAGTGCTCTGCTGGTAGATGTTTGCCTGTGCTCATGGTGCAGGCTGCAGACCCTCCCCAGTGCCCACCAGCTGGGACAGCCATCCCACAGCACACGTACCACCCCATTTCCAAGCCTCCATGCATGTCGGAGCCCAGCTCCTGGCTATCTGTGACCATGGTGCTTGGGGAGCCCTCCTGCACAGATCTTGTCCCATCCACTCCCTTGTGTGCCTGGTGGCCAAAGTAGCCAAAGCAAAGCTGCACAGAATACTTAAGCTCTTTTCCAACTTTTTCTTTTTTTTCTCTGCTTTACTGCAGGGCTCTTAATTTGATGAATTCATGTAAGACATGCTAATGTAGCAGTAAAGACAGCAGGCAAAGCTCTGTCTGCTGATCCCAGACACAACAGACTTCAGCTGCACCGCTGAGCATGGTGCATGCTGATACCACTTCAAAACTGCCATAAAGAGAACAGCAGTGTCTGTGTCTCTGAAGAAGGCGATCGTGGCTTTTCGGTTCTCTTCTCCCCCTGTGAAAGGACTGCAAGCAGTTGTCTGTGCGACAGGAGAAGGCTGCGGGGCTCTGCTCCCAGGTGCTGAGGGCAGGCCTGCATTCTACCCACTGGTACAGCCAGGTCCTCTGCTTGGTGCCAGGCTCTTTTATGCCTGAGGATATCAGGGGGTGATGCTGTGTGTCTGCAGCTCAGTACAATACAGCCACTGCAGTGTATATTTTGTGTGAAGTGTAGCAAAAAAAAAAAAGGCTGAGACCACTTCTGACACCACCACAGAGTCTGTGTCAGGCAGAGGTGATGGATATAGAGAAATGTTGCTGTAACTATAGTTATACATGTATACACTTCTTCTGTTTGACTTTTTCTAGTGTTATCAGTCCTTGAGCAGCTCGAACTTCCCACACTTTACCTATAGAAATAGAGGTCTGTTACTGGGTTACAGAAAACTCGCTTATTGTGTTTCCAGAAGCAGTTCTCCTGTGGCCACTGGGCATGGCGACGTGTTGGTACTTCCACAGCACACAATAATTGTCATGGTTTGCATGTTGAGAAGCAAACTTACAGTGTCACTGTCTGCTTGAACTTGCCCACAGCGTGTTCTCATGTGATGTAGATTGAAATGAAGCCACCTTGGGATGCCTGTGCCTAGAGAGAGCAGCTCCAACAAGAGAGGACAAGATTGCTGGGTTGCTATTTTGAAAGCAATTTTTTTTTTGCTTAAATTTTTGCTCTATTTTGATAAATGACCTGACTGAGAGTGGCTGTCTGCTCATATAAGGAGCATTTAGTCATGTGGCATAAAGCAGCATATCTAGAGATTAAGGTGTGTGGTTTTGCAGTGCCTAAATAAGTCACAAATTAGATATTCTGTGTGGCTGCTCACCCCTTGTGTGCAGCACTCCAAGTGATTACTGCTCTCCTCTTGGTCTAATCAAAGGTCCTCAGCTCAGAGCAGGTTTCTAATTGAAACACTTGAGCACAACATATCTCACTAAATTAAATAACCTTTACCCAGACAAATCACTGTGTAGTTTTGAGTCTCATACACAACAGATTTTGCACCTACCCTATGTATTACTTTTTTTTTTTTTTTTTTTTTTTTCCCTTCCTATCTCTGTAAACAACTTCTCCTGAAAGGTAAATGCTAATAACCTGGACTCTGCAATATTGCATCTTCACACAGCCTCTTTCAAGATACCTACTAAAAATTATAGCAAGGCATTTAACTTTAGATGAGATGCTTGGACACACTTGTGCTGGGAGAGAGGCTGCTCCTTGCCCTCCCGGTGGTTAAAGTGAATTAACTTAGCATGCTCTAACTTAGCTTGGGCTCTAACTCACATCTAAGGATGGCTTTGAAGGGCTTGTGGGCTTTCTTCCTCCCTCTGTCAGGGGCAGGGACATCTCAATCTGTTGCTGAGCTGCTGCAGCACACAGCTGAGCATGTAAAAGCATGGCAAGCTGGCTGGATTTGCTGAGCTGGGGCTGCAGCCCCAGTAAATCAGAGCTGGCTGTGCATGCATGCAAGCATTTAAAGTCACAAATGCAAGCTTATGGCTTGTGCTGAAGATACGCAGCCATGCTGTCATGCTGCCTTGAGTCTGCTTGTGTTTTAACGCTGCAGCCAGAAGACAGGCTTTATAGGTGGAGGTCAGTGGTTAAAGAGCTTATCCTAAAAGGATAGTGAAGCAGATCTCTATATGCAGGAAAATATTCAAATATATGGCTGGAAAAGGTGCATAAAATTGTGTCTCAAAAGAGATTCTCTTTGTGAGGTTATAGGAGGTGGGACCTTGTGTGGAAGGGGTCAGCCCCGTTCTGCCTCTTTAAGAGCTCAGCTGTTTGTTGTCTTGGGAAGAGCTGCTGATTTCTCTCTTTCTCTCTTGGTTCCTGTATAAAAGTGAACCAAAGTGGTGTGTGGCCAAGGCTGTCCCAGAGAGCAACCTGCCCAACCCACGTTTCCTCCCTCTAACAGAGCAGAGGGAGCTGGGCTCACTGCCCCTGCCTTGCCACCGTGGCCATTTGCCATTTGCCCAGCTGGATGTATCTGGGCAGAAATGGTGTTACTGGAGCCTGCAGGGCTCATCAGTGCTGTCTGTGCTCCTCTGTGCAAGGAACTCTAATGCTCTGGATAGCAGCAGCACTATTTTTTGGCCAGGCTTTCCCCAGGATCATGACAGCAGCACCACGGGCTGGAGGAGAAGTGCCATCCATCAGTAACGCGGTGGCAGCTATTGATGGGAGCTGACACAGCCAGGTGATAAGCTGCAAATTAGATCTCTTTCTCAATAAGCAGTCATTTACAAGGCACTTTTGTATCTTTCTTTTTTTTTTTTTTAAAGTGTGATCAACAGCTCATCACTTATGGATGGGTATCCTCCAGACAAGGGACTGCTCACAGACAGTTCACTGGAATTGTTCCTGCTTTCTGGTTTTGATCTAAACCATCCGCTGATGAATTAGAAATATTTTTAAGGACAAGAGGATGGTCGATGCCATATTTCTGGGGTAAACTTTAAATAGGGAGGCATGTGTTAAAACTCATGGACAATTTGTGAGCATCTCTCAGACATGCCAATCTTTCCTTGGCATCCGAATCTTCCTTAATAATGAATAAAGCTGCTGATATCCCCAAACAAATGTGAGCCTGGAGTTTGCCAAGGGAACAGATGCTGAGTTGCATCCCATTGTATGGTTAAAATCCCCAGAAAAGGCTTCTTAGAAAAACTACTAGCCACATAAAATTGTTCTTGGGGTGAATGTGAAGGGGACATGCAAGTATCCCCAATATACTTTGCAATGGTATAAATGAAATTAAAAATCTGTTGTAACAGCTGATAATCTCTGGAAAACAGCATCAAAAGGAAACAATTGGTCATCTTTGTGCTGGCTAGTGTTTTTTCATGGCTGCCTTGCAAGCTTTTTTTGGTCAGTCTGCATCCCGATATTGCCCCCAGTTCATACAGAAACGTGTTAGCTCATGGGCAGAGCTTGCTGTGTGCCAAGGTGTGCTAAGTGTCACCCCTGAAATCCAACCAGGCTGCCTGGGGCTCTGAGTGTGCACCCTGTGTCACGGAAGGATGAGTCTATATTTCTTACTTAAAGCAAGGTGTAAAAGAAGTTGCAAGTGCCTCTGGGGTGGTGATCAGGGCTGCTTTTGCCTGGCTGTGATTCACCCCTGCCACTTCTGAGGAACTGCACTGCACCCGGCAAAAGCTGTGCATTTTTTAATCATGATAACTTAAATGAAATTAATGCAGTTAATAGGCTTGTTATCTACTCTTTTTAATAAACTCGGCTTTCTAAATGGCACGAAGGACCCCACTGTGTCAGACGTGGTAGAAGTTTACCCATGAGATGTGACCAATAGCCCCTCAAGCAGTTGTGAGAGGGTCTGCTAATTACAGCACTGATGGAACTTCTGAAATGTAGGGGTTTTGTTTCTTTTCTCAACCTGATACATGGGCTGCAGAGCATCACTCTGTCACGATGCTGAAATGCAATTGTATTCCCCCACACATGGAAATCCCTGTGTCTTGGCTCCTCCTGGAGCTCTGGAAGCTCTCCCTTCTGACTGCAGGGAGAAAGCAGAGCCTGGGGAGCCTTCCTCTGGTGCGACGCACCTCGCAGCCCCTGCCAGCTGGATGACAGATGTTGTCACCTTGATGTTCCAGCTGCAGAACTTGATGATTTTGTGTGTGCGGGGGGAAGCTTTTTATTCGCATTGATTTGTTTGCTGTGTTTTAAAGGACTACTGTAGTTCAGTGTCTCCTAAAAGATGAAATACTGCTCGTGGTGCATCCTAATACCCAACCCTTATGCTCGTTTCCATAGGGTACTGTTTGCTCAGGAAAATGGGATAGTAAAACGACAGACTGTGCTTGAGTGAGCTATTAGGAGAGTGGAGCTGTATCAGAAAAGTTGTATGGGGATGTGGGAGACTGACGGCAAACAAGGCTCTGGTTGTTCATAGGAACTTCTTCATCCGAGATTAATGACAGGAGGTTACTGGCATCTTGCTCCGTACCCTTTTTTGGCTCTGGGACACTTGCCAAAGTTTAGACTCCAGCTCTGAGTGTTGACAGGCGGAGAGATCGCTTCAAAATGTGTTATGGACATAATTAGTTACTGTTATCACAGTTTTCTTAATTAGAATATCATAAAAAGGGGAAGTGTGATGATTTACATGGGGAAGATCAGGAGAGCAGCGATTCTAAAGGCCAGAGACTGAATGTCAGATAGCAGCAGAAAGGTTATCTGCCTTTTGGATGAGCGATGGTGCTCACCTGGGATGTGCAGAGGGATGCCTGGAGGTGCTCTCACTGGGCACTCAACTTTTTTTTTTCCCCTACTTTCCACTAACTCAGCCAAATTGTGCAAGCCTTTGTTCAGCAATCGCCCATCCATCTCCTGCAGAACGGCTCACCCCTGCCAGGATCCTCTGCAATGCTGATAACTTGTAAATGGTAAAAGAAAGCTTAATTTTACAAAGGCAGCAGCTTCTTTCATAAGCTACATTTTCTTCCTGCTGCTTCTAGACAAGAGAACGTAAGACATCTAAGTTATTTATTTTTATAATTACAGGGAGGAACTAGAAACTTGTTCAGAACAAGAAAGGAAGCAAACTGAAGAAACTCAGTTATTTTACTGATACCTTCCTTGGCAGAAATACTTAGATCCCTGGCAGATCTTGTGCCTCCCCTCCCAGATCCCTCCTGGGGATCCTGGGAGGCCACACGTGTGCCAAAATCCTGTGCCCCCAGTGTGTCCCTTAACCTTGGGGAGCCTGCAGCAATGCCAGGGCACATTGCCTACTCAAGGGAGCACCATGAATTCCTCCATGCACCTTGCGGAGAGCCGTGGCACTGGGATGCACAGGGGTTAATTAACCCTTGCCTCCCCTTCTTCCCTTGACAGATTCTGGTGAGACTGAACTTCAGGTGCTAAAAATTCAGTGCGACTCTCCTCCCACCCATCCCATGAAGTAGTGACTGAATCATAGTTCTCCTGAAGGCAGAAGCTATGTTTTTTCTGACTGGCTTTTCCTGTGCATGCAACTGCACCAACTCGCTCCTTTATATGCTCGGCTCCTCCGCCCCCTCATTGAACACTCACACACTTGTTGCTCCGAGAAGTAACGATTGCAGGAGCCAGGAAGTGTCTGTACCCATCAGAGACAACAAAAACCACTGCTACAAATGCAAAGAATTGGGATTTTGGCTCTGAGCTCGTTCCAGGGAAACGTCCCCATTTGCCCTGGGATGAGCGTGGGATGCTGCAGCAGCATCCTGTGCACTGAGCTCCCAGCTGTGGTGCTGGCATCACCTCACAGCAGCCCACGGGCGATAAGAAGGCACGGGAAAGGAGCCTGGCCTCATACATGGGTTGCTTTCCTCTGCTGCTGTGCTGTTTCTTCTGCTCGGGAAGAATGGAAACGCAGCGCGGGTTAGCAACGCACCAAGCCCCGCACGTTTGTGCGAGGGGCCTGCAATTTTCGCATTTAACACTCCGTTAGAGCTAATGGAAAGCTGATATTTTTCTGTAGGTGTGAAATTAACCTTTCAATAAAACTAAGAGCTATCTCAAGCATTTTTTTCTGAGCTGAAGTTTAAAATAGAGCAATTATGAAACTTGCTGAAAGACTGCCAAGTTTTCTTGTTGAAAACTGCTGCAAATGAATTATGTTTCCCTTGTGATTCACAGCATAGTGTGAGGCAACTTTAGTTTGTATTTAAATCCGCTTCCGCTGAAGACTATTTACAGCTTAAAGAAATCTAATTTTTTGGACAAAGTTGTCAGACTCCATCAAATAAAATGGGCTGCAATGTCTGATACTAAATTGATTTTAAAAAGACATTAAAAATGACATTGTTTTTATGAATGCCACATGTAGTAACTCTATGTCTGTACAACAGAAGATTGTCTTTGAGCAAGAATGGCTGATGCTGAGCAGAGCGGCTCCTGTCCTTGTGGAGCCTGTTGCAAGCAACATGGAGAAGAGTGGAGGCTTTCTTTTCCTTAAATCCTAGCAAAGGGCAGTTACTGGGCCAGCCCCTTACCCTCGTAGCCTCTGTGTAGAGGCCAAAGTATGCCAATGGGATTGCCATGGGACACTGGGAAACTAATAGAGCTCACATCCTTTCTGGAAATTCAGAGGGCTTTGCATCCTGCTCCTAAAAACAAAGGGTTAAACATTACAGCTCGCTGCTCTTTTACCCAGTGCCATTCGCTCTGGGCTGCAAGGAAGAAATTCCTGGGAAAATGGAAAATGTCAGCTCTGGTCTGTGGCAGTGCCACAGCTGTGGTGTCTCGAGTGAGCTGAGAGCTGCTTTGCTGGCCAGTTTGCTGGGAAAGGGATTGAACTTTGTGAAATTTGGCTCACAGGATGTGAAAATGAAATGGGTCTGCAGAATGGATTTTAAATAAGGAATTAACATTTGAAATGTTTCTGTGTGGAAAGGCCTTGTGTCACCATATACAAATATCTTCCTTTCATGTGTACTGACACCTGCACCTTGAGTTGGAGTCCCATAAACAAACTCCTTGTGACCCTGAGAGCCTGACAAAGTGATTCTTACTGGTGCTTGGGGGTTATGGAAAATCCACATACCTAGAATCATAAATTCCATGTAATGGCAAGGTAATTCTTTGAGGTATTCATATCTGAGGTTAAAAGAGCACTTACCGATTTATTTTCTAATTGCTTTCCAAAAATAATCCAGAGGAGGAAACAATCTCCTGCCTAAAGCAGCCCCAGCACTCGGAGGTGGCAGCAGCAGGTCTGAGGGCAGGTGACAAGGCAGTGCCTGGAGGCTCTGCTGCAACTTTTTGCTGGGTTCTGGCACGGGAACTGGGCAGGCTACCTCCTGAGAGTGGAGATGAAGCTTACAAGCCAGAGCTAAGAGCCTTGCTGCTCTTGGGACCCTGGCTGCTGCCCATTGTGCTTTCCCCACTGCCCAGGGACCCTGTCCCTGCAGAGGCAAGGCAGGGTCTGCTGTGACCCCGTTCACAAAATCAAGGTATTTTGCCACTCACTATAGCTTAAATAATGACAGGTGTGACTGCTGCAGCTCACACACCGCACATGACTCTACTTTTATGGGAACACCGTGGTTTATCAGCAAATCGTGACCCAAACCCCATCCGCCTCACCTCCGGTTTGGGCCAGGCTGGGGCACCACTGTGAGCAGGGCAGGTTGGGATGAACAAGGCATGTAGGGCTGGGTTTTGGCTCCCAAATGGTGCTCCCAGCCTTGGTCTTGCTGAAGGACTTTCCCGTGCTCCATGGGCTGCTCTTTGGTGCAGAGCGAGGTGCGTCTGGGGACCTGTCCCGGCAGAGAAATGTCAGCTCAGCAACAACTGAATTATTTGCAATCACCTCTGTGCCTGTGTATCTAATTAAAAAGAAACCATTAACATGTCAAAGTAACTGATATTCTAGCAATCTCCATAATTATCCTCTGGAAATGTCTGTCAGCTGTACCGGGTTCATATATTGCCATCCACCCTAATGGGAGGTGTGCTTGTGTAATGGGCTTGGTGCTAGCAGCTTGAGCAAGGTGAGGATGATTTACTTCGCTGGAGACCTATTTTGATAAATGTAATAGCTAGTAGATAATTGATTTCTTGGTAAAATTCAGCTGAGTGTGTCATGATTCTTGAAAAATACAGCCAAGTGGCTTCTAAAAGTGATGAATAATGTTTCTGATCTCGTTTATGTCAGCCTTGCATCAGTGTAGCTGCAAGATCTAGAGGGCGAAGGCTCAGCACCAAAGTCAGCATTGATTTAAAGGATGCTGAAAGTAGGTCTGTTGTCCCACAGCCATTTGCACAGCCCCATGATGGGAACAGGCTCCCGAAAAAGCAGAGGACCTGGTGCACAGCTGATGGTGTTTGGAGACACTCTGGAGTGAACCAACCACCCAGCACTGCTTCTGAGCATGAGAAGCAAGTCCTTACAAGAGCAGAAAAAAAGGACTTCTGTTGTTGTGGACGGTGTGTGTCAAGTCAGAGTAAATCACAGTGCAGAATTAACAGCCACAGAGCAATGCTCACCCTGGGGGCTCCAGTGCAGAGTAGTGGGCATGCAGGGAAGTCCAGGTTTCACAGCCAGAATATTGTTCTACAGGAGCCAAACCTCATAGTTGAGATTTTCTATGTACTTTTACCACAAAGAAATTCACTAGAGGTTTTAAAGGATAGAAGTATGGAAGTTCCTTTATATCATAAAGGAAAAAAAATGTGTGTTTTCCCCTCACGCTCATGTTCTGCTAGAGCTGGAACAGCAGGAGCTCTCTTCTCCATAGGTGTTCACATGGGAGGGTCCTGACCCAATGGATAATTCTGGGAAATTACCTTGTCTCCTGTCTGAAATCACTTAACTGCAATAATAGTAAGTTGTCAAAAAGCTGTAACATGTGGATTTTTTTATTTTTTTGCCAAAGGTATTCTTGTAGAATGAGCTATGCCTGGACTTGTGCTATAAACAGCAGCAAGAGCTCATCAGAAAATCCCCATTATAATATTGAAAGTGTGACCATACCGATGATAGCAGAAGCCATGAGTTTGAGCCCATCCTGGCTTATGGAGTGTTGTCAGTGCCAGGGGTAGTTTTGGGCTGTCATTTATTAAGGGGGAACTCTCAGCTGTCTTGTCTACGATTCTTTTCTTGCAGCTTGATCATAATCACCAAATTAGCTCAAATTAGTTGCTAATTTTTTATGTAGCCACTTTGTCTGAACAGTTTTCTATTGTAAGATGCAAGAGGGAAATATTTGTGCTGGGTTTCTGAAAGGATTAGGTTCTTGTACAGCTATTAATCTTGGAAGCTGATCAAAAGAAAATTGCATTTCTTATTTCAGTGTATAACACTGTTCCTTATGTAGTTAATAGCACAAGGGGCCTCGTGTTCATGGAAACCTCCAAACTTTTTAGCTGTCAGGTGCCAAGCAAGTAAGATGTTCTCCAGTACACCACCTCTCCCCAAGGTCCTTCAAAATTTCTGTTTAAATAAGAAAATTAATTTTACTCAATAATGCACAGTTGAGGGATTTCAACCAGCTCTCATTTTAGTCAAATAAATTAGCAGAACTCTCTCCACCTTGGATAAAAGAGATTTCTCTGGTAGTGAGTTACCTGCTGGTGCCAAATCGTTCTCATTTTGAGTTACTTGAGTGTCATCGGCGGGGCCTGGTGGGGTTGTGCTGTCTGGGGGGATGCTGAGCTGCAGAGAGGGCGAGTGGCTGCTGCAAGGTGCTTCAGACCTGTCACGTGCATTATTTGTCATCATTATTTCCTGTTCTCACCACCAGACCCTGATTATGACCTCATGTGAAAGAGAGAGAAAAATTCTGACCGATTAAATTAAGTCTCCACGAAGTGGAGTAGAGGGTGTGCGGTGTGGGAGTTCCTAAATCTGCCACCAGAACAGGGGCAAAAGCACAATATCCATAGAGCTCCCCAGGAGGCTGCTTGGGGAATTTCACAGAGCTTCCGGAGGCAGGATAACTCATTAGGAAAAAAAATGCTTGTTAAAAACAGATCAAAAAAAAAGAATAGATTTCTCTACTTAACAAGGCCAGGCAATATTAATATGCAAGTGCAGGGAAATGGCTAATGAATAGGATTCATCCTTACGAAGGCAATCTATAACCTCTCTGAGTGCTACAAGTGGTGGGGAAGTCACTGCTGAAGTGACTGGAATTAATGAGCCGTCACAGGAATTTTATCAAGTTTTATAGAAAAGTCTTTCACTTGCTCCCGAGGAGATGGATATATTCAGCGAGAGGCGGAGAAAAAATTCCTTTGTATCTGCTTAAAGGTTGAGTGATCATGAAGGCTATAAAACCCATGAGCTTAGGAAGCTCTTGATGCTGAATTTTTATGGGAGCTTTGAACGGCATCAGTCCCATTAGTAAAGAAATACATTTAACCTCTTCAATCTGCTGGTTTACCTCCTACGGCTCCGATCCGTCAGGATTCTTCAGAGCATGAGCGCGTTCAGAATGCGAGCGGTGGCATGAATAGGCTGGACGGGGCGTGGGCTTTGATGGAGGTTTTTAATAAAGACGCTCGTCTGCAGCTTGCACAAAACTGTTATTACTTAACGTTTTCCCAGGGCCAGGCAGATTGAAGCAGCCTGCTTTATGCTGATTAGCAATCGTAATAGTGTTAGAGGAAAACAAAAGCTTGAAGGTCTAACGTGCTGTGTCGGTGACTAGGTGGCAGATCAGGCTGCCTCAGTTCTCTGCCAGGTATATTAGGGTGGAGAAGAAGTGAAACCCCACTCTTTCTGTAGCTATAAGGTGAAGCTCACAGTTGCCGTGCCAGGTAGTTACCATCCATGTGTGTTACCTTACATGAACTGGAGGGTAAACATTTATACCAGAGTGGCTGTGCTATCAAGGACAACTTATTTGCATGCCTCTTTCATAAAAATACATGTCCTCTTGGATCAGAGCTCACGAGAAGTGCTCGAGTGTACATTCATCCCCTTCTTTGTTGCTGAGCTCTTGGTTTGAGCTTCACCCTTCTCTAGAAGTATTTCCTTTGAGAAATTGAAAGGCTTCAAAGGATCAGGATGTGTTTGTGTATGCATACAACTACTCGTAATTTCCTGTAGCAAATATCATCCTCTTTTTATTAAAAATCTCTCACTCATATCTACAGTTATATACATATATAAATTGCATATAGGAGTTGCTCTCAAGTATCCTAAGAAGAGTGCAGAATAAATAAGAGAGGACACCAGACAGAAATGTGCTTCCTTGACATTAACATTGTGCCTGTGTGTAAGAACACTACAGATAATCAGACGGTGCAGGCAAACAGCAGCAGTCTTTCCCCTGCTTTTGCTCAGGGTCAGTCCTCAGTGGCACAAGGAGCCAGCCCAGGATCTGCCCCAAGCTGGGATAGATCCAGACTGAGCTCTGCTCCAGCACTGTGCTGGATGCAGCAGGGAGCACTGCCAGGGGAAGGTGCTGCTGGCCAGGCAGCTGCATGTAACAGCAGAGACACGGGCAGAGGGGAAAATAAATCCTTTCACGGGGTCTTGATGAGGAAACTAAGCTGCTGCTTTTATTTCTGATATGAGACAGGGCACTTGAACAAAGAGCTGGGAGTATGTAGATAAGAACTGCATGATACCTGGAGAGCTGGATGTGCAGAACAAGTGAATGAACTCAGGGTTTGCCCCGTCAGCCTTCTAGAGATGCAACTTCAAGGTTTTGGGAGGGTTTTTTCTAATTAGGGAAGGGGAAAAAAAAAAGAGGCAGAAGCTGTTTTCATTGGCTGTTTATGGTTTTAGAGGGGAAATGCAAGCTGTTCAGGGAGGATTCTCTGAGGAGTGATAACCACTTTGTTGAAGCTAGTTGTAAAAAGAGAGCTAGCCGAAACACTTTTAGCTAGGGATAAAATAAATAGCTTCCAGACTGAAAGAGGATGCTGTACAAATGGTTCCAGTGTCATCAGCAGCAGATGCTTTGTTCCTGGATAAAAGCTCTAGGCAGTCCCGTCACATACACGGAAAGGAAAGATGCCACAAATCCCATAGATGTAACCTCAACGTTTCTTAGTGAAGTTTCTTAGTTTCTCAGTTTCTTCTCTTACAGAGAAGAAACTGAGGCCAAGCACAGGTAAGAGTAATAACATGCCACCATTTACCGTTTGGAGAGAGCCTTCTCTACTAGCATTGAAGATCTCTGCAGCAGAACTTGAAGCAAGGGCTGCACTGGAAAACTTCATTGTAAGGTTTTAATAACATGGAAACTAAATCCCGTGTCAAACGCTGGGGCTGCCTGGTGTTCTGAGATGTCTTTATGCAAAATCTGCTGCCAGTTCAAATTAACATCTCGCATAAGCAGCCCTGGCATGAGAAGTGAAGAACAAGCTGTGGTTTCTGTCCTTGCTCGTGCCCTGCCCTGAGGCTCATCCTCCCGCCCTCAGCCCAGCACCTCAAAAACTCCCATTCAGCTTATGGAAAAGGCACTGGGCTGTGGTTTGTGGGGTTTCAATAGGGGCACCATCCCCAGGCAAGGAGCAGGGACATTTCTGGGCCGCTACCATTGCATTGCTCTGTCCTGTTGAACCCCTCGTTGCCCAGCCTGACCTTGCTGGCAGTGCCTGGTGTGCTCGGGGACAGCTCTGCATGGTCTCATGGGCCCACCTGGGCAAGCACCTGGTGCCACGTGGTGCTGGGGGGAGCTGTCACCCACCCAGCAGGCTTCGTGTCTCTCTTCCCGTGTCAGCAGTGCCAGGGAACACCGGCTCTGGGTAACAGACACAGCACACCTCATTCAGCAGGGTTTTTACCCAGGTGTTGCCTCTGCTGAGCTCTGTGGAAACCCTTGTGCCAGGCCTGAAGGACACGAATCTGCTCTCAGAAACCTGTGCCAGCGTGGGTGGTGTTCCAGGCAGTGGATGTCTGTGCAAAGATGAGCATCTCCATGTGCCCCGAGGCAGGGGGAAAGGGAAAGCCCGACCCTGGCCCCCCTTAGAAGCTGGTGCTGCGAAGGCAGGGAGGTGAGGGGGGCTGTGTCCACCTGGGGCTGGGCCCAGGACCAGTATGCAGAATCCCAGGCTTCAAGGACATCTTTTTTATCTTTTTTTTTTTTTTCACCTGGACTTGGCTTGCAGCAGCTTGACCTAGTGGCATCACTTACCCAGTGGTATTTCCCTGTCAGTCCTACACAGTGCAGTGGGGCGGGCAAGTTTTCTGCAGAAAACTCCCCAAATAGGTGCTGCCCCTGTGTTCTGGGGTGGCTCAAGGTGCAGGAGCCAAGCTTTGCCTGGTTTTTAATAGTCTGGATATTGCAAACTGGTGAGTTCTCAGCTGCCTCTTTGTGCTTAATGAAGTTTTATTTAAAACATATTCTTAAATTTTAGATAAGGATAAATAAATGTCTGGTGGTGCTTAGGGCACCTTCTAGATAGAGTTCAGCAGCACTGAGCAATAACTGGCCCAGTGCTCTGAAGGCACAGTGTCACAGGCTTCAGTCTAATAGGAGGCCCTGGAGGAAACCTAATGAGACACTTGGTGGCTTTGGGATGTCCCCACCCTGTGCCGGGATGTAGGAGTAATGGAAAGTTAAAGGAAAGCCACTATTCATTAACATAAGGACCTTGCTGAAATTTCCCCAATGCTTTTAGTAAGCAAGAAACACATCTTAATTAGCAAGAAGTCAGAAAACTCCCTAAAACTTTAATCGCTGCTCTATAACTCTGGAACTGACAGTCTCATTTTTACCATTCCTGCTGTACAGCTGAATTGTCAGCTGCTGAAGATATTAGTTTATAATTATAACGCTGGCAGTTCCTTAATTATAGGCACTGCCACAACATCATTCATCACTGTAACTGTTTACCTTTCTGATGGGGAACATGACTAATTATTTCTCTTTGGGATCTTCAAATACAATATTGTTGGGCAGCGTACTGTCACCGTGCCATCTCCCTGCCAGTCTCCCCGTTGGGCTGGTGCCATGCATGGTGTGAGCACTCAGCAGGGGACTGCAGGCAAAGCTGCTTCCAGAGGGAAAAGTGCAAGGGGAAGGTTTTCATCCACCCAGGGTGGTGCCAGTGTAACACCTGACGTGGTAAATCCCAGGGCTGTTCTCTGCCCCCATGCTGTAGGAGGGCAGGGAGGTTGTGATGCTGTCCAGGAGCTCATTTCCTGCGTTATACAAAGTCCTACCTTGTCATCTCCCCTTTCACTGCAAAAAATAAGAAAGCTGCTCATACCATTGCTTTTTCTTTTTCTTTTTTTTTTTTTTTTTAATTTTTATTTTTAACCTGTCCAGTGCTTTGGCTCAATGAACAGTTGCAGAACTGCATACTAACATCAGTGGCTGGATCCTGGCTGTGGCAAGCACAGCTGGTGCTGGGGAGGGAGGTCACATCCAGGTGATGCTCTCAGCTCTGCAGCAGCCTTACCATTACCTGAAGGCTAGGACGAGGCACAGAGCAGGTTGGTTGGTGTGCAGGGCAGGAGGGATGTACATACCAGATACTTTGGGTGCACACCAGGAGCTGCTCTGTTCTGTGGTCCTGGAAACAAAGACCTCAATCCATCTTTCGGGCTCAAACACACCAACCAAGGAGATTTACAGCATTACAGTGAACACACACAGCCTGCTCCTGGTGCACTCGCAGGGAATTGTTATTGAAATTAATGAGCAGAAGGAGGGCTGGGGGCTGGAGCCGGCCCATCGCTCACTGCCCCGCTGCAGCTGACATGGGTAATCAGGGGCACAGCCACCGGCAGGTAGCAATTTGAAGATAACACAACCGGGAATCTTTCTTGTCTCATTTGCACTGATGTATCCATGTAATCAGTTAATTTTGGTCTGTTACTATTATTTCTTGGTGAAATTGCTACTCTCTGCTCCCCATACCCAGTCTCTTCCCCCACTGCTCCCCGAGAGATGAGTAATTGCGCAGCAAACAAGCAGAGGAAGTTTGACAATGGGTAATAACAGGACAATGCAAAATAGCAAGGTAGCCTAACTTTCCAATGCTTCCTCAAGTGTCACGACAAATAATAACAAGTATTTACTCCTCCACTGGGGCTCTGTTTCTGTATCTCTGGCAGAGGCATGAAAGCGCAGAAGCAGGGGGGCTGCAGGGTGGTGGTGCCAGAGGGCTGGCTCAGTCGAGAAGCTGCAATAATGTGTGTGAAGCTTTGAGATGTGGGTGGGGAAAAAAGGAGCCACTGAGATGTGTGATTCCCTCCGTTTGAGTTTCCAGAGGTGCTTTTGTACAGTGTGCCTGAGCATCTGCAGGTTATGCAGTTGGAGGGATGTGTGTGCACATGCACCTGTGCCTACAGATGCACATACAGAGGCTAAAGGTCTAGTCCTGGAGAATGAGAACAAGGCAGGGACAAGCAGCTCACAGTTAATATTCTTGGCTTTTTCTTGCTGCTGCCTTTTTTTTTTTTTCTTTTTTTTCCCTTGTTCTTCTCCTTTCAGCTCTTCCAAGAAAATAAGCCCACTGGCTCGCCTCTCTTACTTTGTCACTCCCTGCAGGCAAAGCAGCACTGGAGTGCTACAGCCTGTCTTTGAGCACTCTGCTCTGAGGATCTGTTAGGTTTTAACTGTCTCTCCCTATGGAGCAGTGTCCCACAGCTCCTTTTTGCACTCAGCCAGGCTTGGTTTGCAGCTCGCTGCACATAGGTTATAAGGTTTTTAAAGTTGTCTGCTTGCTGCTTGCATTAGCAGGAGAAAGTAAATATTCCCACTGCTCTTTAGCAATTCTCATCCTCAGGCACTGTTAATGGCATAAACCATCAATCAGCTGGCAGCAGGCTACAGGGGGAATTGGCACACTTGAAAACACCATGACATTGGATTAAAAAGCATCCACGGGCTAAGCAAAGCCCTTGCCCATGGGAAGAGGGAGCAGGCAGCTCCATGCCAGCAGCATCCCTGCAATCCCTCGCTGCAGCACCAGGGCTGGCCTCGTGCAGCTCAGCCTGCTGCCCATCCTGCGGTCTGAGCTGTGCAGAACAGTTGTGCTGCCAAAATGGCCTTTTTCCTTCCCTTGGGACCTTGCCCTCAAGCCATGCTATGATCTACGGTGTTTTCATTCTTTCTCACTTGGTTTTCTTCTTCTGCTGAGTGGTTTTGCAACCTCCTTGCATGGTTTTCAGCACCCAGAACACGGGATTAGTGTTGTTTCTTTCTTAAGATTTGTTCCTAAGGAGAAGTGCTTGTTGGGTGCTAACTACAGCTGTTAATGTCTAGCAGATCAGCATCATATGACAAGCCTGAAATATATGTGAACTGCTTGGTTTCATTACATATTACATTATTTGGTGTAGGAAGGCATAGGCATGTCAGGGTTAACTCATGTATTTGTAGATTTGGGGTTTCAGCTTAGTCCTGCAAAGCTTTAGGGAATGTCTCTGCATCTTGGCACTGAGAGAGAGTGCACTGGAACACAAATCCCCTTTCAACATCTATTTAAGTTTGGTAAATATGCTGGTTATTTACTGTGTTGGAGCAAGGAGATTACTGGGGGGGTGTTCTCTTGTGCCTTGGGATCCTTTGTCATTGTTTGGTGTACTTAGTCAAGCAGCTGGCAGGCTTGATGAGTTAGACAGCAAGGAGGAGAAAGGCAGAGAACTTGAGCACAATGTAAATACAAATATAATCATATAATCTACCCATTCAAAGAGGGATTTGCTGTCTCTTACAGAATCCTCCTGAATGGGTATTACGGAAAAGCCAAACCCCAAACACACCCCGAAACACCACTCTATTCCCCCAGCTCCTCCGCACTGTGCAGACGCCCAAGCAGGTGTCCTGGAGAGCCCAGCTCCCTGTGCCCCCTTGCCATCACCCCCTGCCCTGCATGCACATCTTTTGGCTAATATGCTCTCTGTTCACCCAGGGGCCAGCTGAAGCTGCCTCTGTGTCAGACCTGCCCGTTGCTGCTCAGCAACTTGGGTGACTGCAGATGCTGGCCTAAGGTATGGAAGATGCATGTATCCAGCAGTTCGGGGGTGGTTATAAGCAAAGGGGCCCACAGATGTTGCTGAAGCCGTCTCAGTGAATTTTACAGGGCCTAGAAAGGTTTGTCCTGGGGCTTTTTTTTCTCTCCATCAATGTGCTGGGAAGGAAGAACCTGCTTTTATGTATGATAAAATGAGTGAAAATGTGCCCCTGACAGGATGAGTCCCAAAACACAGAAGTTACTTCATTCTTCCAGTGAATCATGCTGTTGTCACATACGGGCAAATACTTCTAGGTACTGGGGACAATAATGACACACATGGCAGGAGTGGTAGCCCTGATACTCCCCAGCCTCCATCTCTATCAGTCACAATAGCAGAGCAAAGCAGAATTGATTCAAAGGCTTTTTGCAAGTTCATGCAGAATTAAGTCAAAGGTACCAATGCTAATGGGGACTTCTAACAAAGATATCGAGACACATCGGAATATATATATATATAGGCTTCTTATCCAATAAATTTAAATGCCCCCTACTCTGAATTTCCACCAAGTTGTGGAAATTTCCTGACTGTTACTGGGAGAAGCTGCTCTGGGCAGTGTTTGTTTCCATGTGTTGTGTCTAAACTCGTCCCTTGTGCTTGATAAGCAGAGGCTTTTGTTTCCAGCTTTAGAGCTTCGTGGTGTTGGGAGTTTTGTCAGCAACAACACAATGCTTTAGGGAAAATGTTTAATTTGGAACGGGAGCTAATGTATGTGGAATTTGGTGCAGCAAGTTCAGTGTGAAGATAGATTTCACAGAGGCTTGCATGAGGAGATTTAAGTGAAATGATACTTCATCTGAGGCAGTGGAAAGGTGGCTGCAGACAACTTGCCCTGCCATCTCATAAATTATATGTTGGGTTTTGTTCCAAAAGGGCTACTAATGGGGCCTATTTGTAACATGAAGTACACTCTGTTACTTCCAGCATGTACTTATGATGAAACTGTGTTTTGTTGAGAAGAGCACGATCCTTTTCTCCTCAGAGAAAAAAGCATCATTTTAAAATCTCTCGGTGGTGACTTTTTCATTACAAGGCAAATTGGCAAAAGCATAAAAAAGGTCGTTTAGTTGGTTTTGTTTTGTTTTTCTTTAATGTGAGAACAATTTTAAAAGCTTATGTCTCTGCTGTTGCCTATTTTAGGAGTTCTCACACAGTATAACACTTTCAGCAACTTTTGCCAGGTTTCTCATCGTGATGCTGCAAATTCTGAGCATCCCAGTAACAAATGATCCCCAAATGGCTCTTGCCTTGGCCTCGGGCTGCCAGGGCTGAGTGTGCTCAAGGCAGGAAAGCCTCGCACACCAACACGTCTGTGGGACCGGGCTTGGCCCCGCTGCCATGCTCTGCTCTTCTTCCCCTAATGTGGGAGAGACAGCTGGAGGATTTGCTCTCTGCTCTTTAACTTCAGTGGGAAAATGAACTATTGGTTACAGTCTGCTTATGTTGTGTCCAAGGGTGTTACAAACAGCAGTGGTTTTAGCATGGCACTGTGGTGGTTTTACTGTGCTAGGCAGCTGAACACAACAACCGCTCTCTCACTCCCCCTCCTCTTTCACGGGGAATAATTGCAATCCCTTTTCACACCTTCACAGCGTTTTATATATTTGAGTGTTTTAGGAGAGGTTTTAGGGTATTTTAGTAGAGACTTTGAGAAAACTAGGGTCGTTTATGTGAGACACTGCAAACCAACAACGCTGGGTAAGCAGAGGAAACCCAGCGTGGTTTTTTTACAACTGCAGGCAGTGGTGTGGGACCGATGGCACACTGCAGGCTACAGGCAGCACCGGAGCTCAGCTAGGACTCGCCAGGTTGTGGAGCAATGCCGATAAAACCACTTGTTCGGCCTGTTCCCAACGAGAGGCTGGGAGCACAGCAGCGTGTCTGTGGGGAGCCCAGAGCCGTTCACCACTCGGGCAAGGCTGGCGTCTGCTGCCCCCTGCCGCTGCCGAGGGGCCGTGCCGGAGCCCCCCCAAACCCCAGGGTCCCCCGAAGACCCTGGGGACCCCCGAGCAGCCTCCCGGCCGGGCTCAGGGCCTCCTCCTGCCTCCTGTCCTCCTTCTGCGGTTTGGGCCTGCCCAAAGAGGGCCGCGTCTCCGCATGGAGACCAGGGGAAGGTGTGCCAGATAACAGGCTGGCTTGCGGGGGCCCAGTGGTTGGTTTTGTGCTGTTTGGGTGGAAACCGAGCACTCCCTAAGTCATCCTTCCTCTCTGGTACTTCAGTAAACGCTCGCCTGCATGGCGATGAATCATTTCAGGTGCGAATCTCAGGCCCGGCCATGAGCACAGGGCCCAGCCCCAGCTTGCCTGGCTCCCAGCAGCTGTGAGACTTTTTTTTGTGTGGCTCCCTGTGAAAGCTACTTGAAACACAAACTTAAATTAATTTCAGAATCCTTCATTATGTGTTCCTCGGTTAATACTGGCTCCTGCCATGCAGGCGGCAACACCAGCAGTGCTGCCTTGCGTGAGGACGGAGCCCCAGCTCCCGTGAAACAAGCGCTCCCTCGTTTCATCCTGCACAGGGGTATGAGGCCACTCATCCTCTTCAGGGTGCTGCTAACCTGGACAAAGACCACAGCACACTGTGGTCCTTACTTCAGGGTTACTCCTGAATGAGTGGAGAATCTCTTCTTTAACTTGGGGCTAGGCTGCTGAGCCCCCTCGGTGGGTAGGTGCTGGCCCCGGTGCCCCAAAACACACCCCAAAATTCAGCAATGGGGGGCTGGCAGCAGGCAGCTGAAGGATGCTATGTCAGGGCAAACAGCAGAGTGTTTGCAGGTGAGCCACTGTGTGTGCTCTGCTCAGGGCACTGCTCCAAAATGGTTTTAACTGTGCTGTCCGGTGCCTTTGGGGCAGGAGTGGCTGCTTTGTTCTGCCTTTGCACAGCGCCTGGCAACATGTGGGCCTGGGCTGCGGGTGGCACTTCTAGGGACATCTAGACATGAATAATAAAGTTTATCTAACAGACCTGGGAAATGAAGGTTGAGGTAACCCAAGAACATGTCTGGCAATTGGGATGAAGCATGAGAGATACAGAACTTCCCTACTTCTGACTTGTTTTCTCTGGTGTCTGTTGTATATATGTTTTCAGTGGCTCATATACTAGTACAGGATTTCCCTGATGCACATATTCTGTAAAATAAAAAGCACTCAGGTTCCCAGAGCAAAGCTAATACAACTTGTACTTCTTTTGCTTTTCCTTTCCCACAAAAATCTTCTGAGACTTGAAATAAAGGAGTGGTGGAAAGGATGGTACAAGCCAGTTGTGACAGCTAGAAAGCTTGCATGACAAATATCTAATATAATTAATTTCTATCATAAAATTTTGGGCTGTAGTTTTGCAATTTTCTTTACTGTCAGCAGCTGTCTTCAAATTACCATGGTTTCAGAGGGATCCCATCACTTTGCAGTGTGTCACTGTGACCTTCTTTCTCTCCCTTCTTGCTAAATCTTTGTCTAAAATTCTGCTCAAGTTACCAATTCTGTCCAGCGTTCCCCTCTCCCTCTACCTCTCTTTTGTTTGGAGAGGACAGAAAAACAGCATAGAAAATGTCAGCTTGTCACTTCAGCATCTCTTTCTGCCTGTATTTTTGCATCTGTATGGCAATGAAATTAAGATACAGCATTTAGATATCTTTCAGCTCAGATAGGGATGAGGCAGATCATAAAAACAGGAAAGATTTCTTATTTAAATGGCTTGGCTATTGAGACCTGGAGTTTATAAGTGTACAGATCTTTATATGTGTACATCGAGAGTCAATGAAGGTAAGAAACATCATAGCAGGGCAGCTTTCCAGGCAGGGATGAAACAATGACAATCATCTGTGCCTTGGAAATATGACAAATTAAAATTCATCAGAAGAATAAAGAGGGAGGCAGTTATGTATTTTCAACTTATGCAGAGCAGATAAGAACCTGGAACTTGTGCTTTAATAATGGAGTGGTTTAAACACTGCCTGGCATTAGAGCCTCATTTGTTTTTGTTTCTCTTTGGGTACAAATCCAGTGCTCAAAAAGTTAGAGGTATGAATACTGAAAAAAAAAAAAAAAAAAGAGCGAAGATTGTGGATGTCCCTCTGAGGCTGCATTTGCAATGAATTGATGTCATACTTTTTGTGGTTACTCTCCAAGGCAGTATGGTGACACCAACCTCTTGCTGCCACACTGCTCTAGGGCGAGTTGATTTTCTAGGGCAGTAATTTTTTTCGAGATTGCATCACTGTAATCCAAACTAGAATGTATTCCTTCCTTTGCCATACATTTGTATTGCTTCTCTTGAGTACAAGTTTCAATTCTGTGTATGTATTACTAGGTGGGCAGACTGACACGCTGGCATGTTTCTGGTCAGGTTCAGTGCAAGATCCTGAGATTAATGAGATCAGTCCAAGTTCCTGGAGAAGATACTTGAATGGTCCAAATGATTTCCAAAGAACAGTGTAAAATAATGAATAGGAAAACATGATTATTTTTTTCATGCTGCTGCTGTTACGGAAACCAGTTTTAGTTGTTAAACGTCACCCACTCCTGTGGCTAACAGAAGGCCTTTCAACAACAAAAAATTTAATACACTTTAAAAGTGTCTTCAGACTTTGTCATTTATGATCCTCATAATTCATGAAGGTGACTCCTCCCTGATTTAGCAATAATTTAGTATTGCTGCTTTACAAAATATTTTGCTGTTCACTGTTGTTAGGAGTGGAGGAAAAAAACACAGAACAGTAAATACTTTGACAGTGTATTTTTCATATGAAATCCTTTTTGTTTGCTTACTACCACCCCCGCCCCAGTCTGCAAAACCTTAAGAGCACAAGAAGCAGTGCATGTCTACACAGGCTCTATCGTATCAGCAAACCTGAGCTTCCCCTGTGTTCTGAGTTGACCAGCTGTGAAGTGGAGGACTTTTGACAGCTTCTAAGTCCAGGGCTGCACCATGCTACTGAAGTTGTACGACTTCTCGTTCAGCTGGCTTGCCTTTAGCAAACTTGGAATGCAAGCAAAACAAGCTCAGATATGTCTGTGCAGCCCAACGCACGCAGATCCACTGCCACTGAGAGTGGGAATTACATGGCATTTAGACTACAGAAGTCCAATGCTCAAGCCCCAGAAATCCCTCTCACCTGCCACCCAGTTTGAGGAGTCTCCATTCTGCGTAATGTTGTTTTACTTTAACCACATACACTTACATCACAGTCTGAGCAAGATCCAAAATGTGTTCCTTTACCCAAGCCACGGAAGGGTTGATTTAACAGGTGGTTTTAGAACACAGCTAACAGGTACTGACATGACCTGCTACTGCCCCTTGTTCCTTGCCCCGTCTTACAAAATCTTATAAAGCATGCTCAATTCTCTTCTCCTGTTGGGATGGTAGAAACCTGTATTTCGTACCTCCCAGCAACCTGCTCAGCTGCAAGCTACAGGACAGTCCAGGTGGATACATTCCACCTATTAATAACAAAAGTATCTGATATTCTTTAACATTACAATTGCAGCTCTACAGCTTACTTTTGTCATCATGAGGAAGGAAGGGTTCCACTGTCAGCGTCTACTGTTCCTGTTTCAGGAACTATGATGCATTTCATAATATGTTTAAACAGAAAATCCAGAAGCAGATAACAAGTGTTATCAGGATTAGACTCCTGGTTCTACAAGAACAAAGCACTTACACAGCACTTTTAAATGTATCAGTTTCAAATGTGACTTTTGACACGGTTGCACAGATTGCTGCAGTTCTTTGCATCGGCTTAAAAAACAGTACAGTACGATTTTTGCTGTCTTGCACCCTTTGACAAATACTCACTCATATAAAACAAATAGTCTCTACAGAATTAGATTAGCAAATGCTAGTCTAGTCACACACAAATTCTAAAATGGCAACTCCTTCGAAAAACTAAGACCTTGGTTCTGTTTTAGATCCCATCTGGACTATGGTATGGAAACTGGGACTTGTGCAAATGTGCACTGACACCAGAGCAATATCAAATAACAAAGAGAGCCCTTGCTATTAGACTCATGGCCTACTAAATAATAGAAGAGTGTTTGTAAACACCTTTTATTGACACTGTTTTGCAAACACCTTAGTTCACAAATACTGTACAGAAGATTCACCCTTTGACAAGAAATGTGTTTTGGTTTACAAAGTTTGTGGACTAACACAAAGTGTCTGCCTGTACAGACCTGGAACTGTTTTTACCTGAAGCATAAGCAAAACATTTTTGTATAAAAATTCAGAGGAGCAATAGAAAAAGTTTTTAGCTCCTGCTCTTTCACTACTGGCTTGAACACAAAGTGAAGATATTTGGACATTCTTCAGTGGTTTTCACAACGTATCTACTGTTTGGTCTCTGTTTCCATCTGGGTTTCTTGAGATTCTTCAGCTTCTGAAAGTTTTTCATCATCTAAAATAATATATTATCGTTAGTCAAATATGCTTAAATTATATTTATGGACTATATTGGGAAAAAAAAAATCCTCCTGAAGTTTAAGGCTGATATATGCTACAGCTATTACAGGAAAAATTGATTAAATTCTATAGGATCAATTAAAGCAAATAGTGCCAGACTGCTTCAAATTACATGCCTCATCTTTGTTTATTGATGGTTTATTTATTTCATATAAAGTTGTGCCTTCCACTAAGCTGTTATTTCTTTAACAAAATTCTGGACACTGAACGGTAAACCATACATCCATATGAAAATGTATTTTAGAGACTAATATTTAAGCAAGTGTTAGTAACGCTTTAATAACAGTAACCTTCTGCAAAAGTGCACCTAGGATTAACTGTTCATTCTGCTTAAGAAGATCTAAAGGGCCTTAGAGAATGGAAGTCTGCTCTTATAGCCACCTATGTATGTTAATCAGGTCACATTCCACAGACTATACCAACTATTGTGTCTTTAAAAGGCATGGCAAATATCCAGCAAATAATATTTAAAATGATATTGCCTATATTAGAGCATGAGCTGTAAACATCAATTTAAAAATATTCTTTGTACGATAAAAGATTAATGACTGCATTCCTGAATTTAGCTCATGTTTGACAGTTTTAGTTTCCGCTCTATTACTGGATTCCTGCCTGAGTAGGTAAGTCATTTGGCTTTTCTATATTCCAATTTATTTTTAGTAATACCTCCAATGATACCATGAGGACAGTGACATGTTCACTATTACTGAAACCTGAATTATACAAGAAAGTTTGGAAACTATGCACAAGATTATTTTTTTTTGTAAAACAAACAAACAAAAAAATCACACTTGAAATAGCTATTCTCAATCTCCACATTTTAAAGTTGAAAGAAGTCTGTTGCCTACAGCCTAAGGCTAGTCAGGAGATGACATAGTGGCTAGCTCATAGAATTAAAAAAAAAAAAAAAAAGTCTGAACTGACTCAGACTGGAAATAGATGTTGCCGATGCAAGAGGTCACCATCTTCAATTGCACTTAGCCAGTCCACTGCTAGAAGCTGTCATTACTTGTGATCTGCTGACACCCAACCCCTACGTATATCACTTAAGGACACCACTTACTTTCCAATGTTTGCTGAAGCTCATGGATAGTGCTCAGGAGAACATGAAACTGCTTTCTTCTCAGCTCCAACTGGAATGATAAAGTATATATTTAGAAATCTGAGAGCACATACAACCAACCAACTCATAGCAGACTATCAATTATTTATGTTCCTATTAAATAATTATATAACAATCTCTATGAAAAACCTACCTTATCTTCAACGTTTTCCTTAATGTGAGAAAGATGTTGAAGTTCTTTCCCCAAAGCTTCTAGCTGCCTGAAAAGAAATTGTCACAGTATTTTTAAAGTTCTGTGAATGTCTTGAAAAATACATTTGAACTAAGTAGAGGAAAAAGAACCATTAAATAAATAGCATAGGTAATAGCAATGCAAAGGTAAACAAAGTATAGTAAATTAAATGACATACAAGCAAGGCTACTTCACTTAAGTGGTTAAACTATAATGTTATAAACTTATAATTTCATTACTTTTATAGAAAACAGGGCTACCAAGCTGGAATACAACCGCACACCGGGCATTCTGCCTGTATACATATTATTTCTTGACCATAAAATAAAATTTAAAGAAGCGGGTTACACTAAACACCTGTGGTATTTTCCCAGGCCTTGCTAGTTCACAGTTTCTCTATGTTGACAGGAGTAGATTAATAAAAAACATAGCATCAGTGTGGAGAACATAACTGATAAACTGATAGAGCCAACAAACACACACAACACCTGCCAGACTTGACTCAAACACATAGCCAAGTACCTTATCTCTAACAATGGCAGACAGAGCAGTGGATAACATGCAAAATTCACAGCAGAATATGTAAAATAATCCATATTTTGGATGATACTGCATGATTTAGTTTATGTCACGGCAAACAAAATTTAGTACTTTTATTAGTGTGATCCATATAAACACTTCCTTCTCCAATCCCAGTTTTTATTTTAATGGAAAATTAAGAGATAATGGAATTAAGAGATAAAGGAAGCATGCAACATCTATATTCTTTGTTATTATTCTTATCCTTTTGACATGTAATCTGTCAAGACCTCTTGAGGACCTTTCTGCAAGTATCTGATCGGTTTTGATTCTTATTTGGACCCACTGTGGTCCACCAAAATTCCTTTTTGATAGGGTAAATAACGTACTGTAAGTTGGGTAGCTTTCAAATGAGGATGAAGGATAACTCCTACACTCAAACCTCCAGTTTGGCCCTTCTCGATTTCCTGTAATGTCTACTATAATTTATGCTCCATAAGACGAGAACAATGTTTCTTTACAGGTCAGGTGGATTAAGGCTGACCATCCCTGATTAATTAGCAGGCAGAGACATATAGAGGTCAGCAAGGGAATAAAGGCTTTTTTTCTGGAGCACTGACAGCTATTGCAACCAGTCTGGGTAGGGAATCACAACAGACCTTCCAGTCCTGAGTAACTCATGATGGTTGGGGAAAAGTTCTGGTTTAGTGCTACCTAAGGGTATTGTCTTTTTCTTTTTTTTTCCTTTTTTGTTTTTTTTCCTGAAACTCTGTACTGGTATCTTGAGGGGAATGCTTGAAAGAGGGCTGGATGTCACATTTAAACCTTCCTACAATGGAAACAGGTTAACAGATTATGGACTTATTCAATTATTTCACTAGTATTTGGCTTCTGGTTTCTGAAAGGCTTCTATTTTGCCAAAGGTGGTTGTTTATGCCTTGCTGTCAGCTGTAAGACTGTGAGAAGACATGTAATTTTCCAGCTACATCCAAGCTACACCTGGTGTTTTACTTCTTTTACTTTCAGCTCCAGAAAATCTTTGCCTAATCTTCTCATTTTTATATCTCCTTTTCTAAGACAGTGTCATTTCTCAGTGCTGTAACAGCTCTTCTGATACTGCAGCTAATTACACCGTGGGCACTATGATTTAGTGGTTCAGCTCCTGTCACTTCCTGAATTGGCTACTGTGCATTACTCTTGACTAAGTCAATAACTACTTCTCTTCTTTTGTGCTGCAGGACTGGTTGTTCCAAGAAATAGTCCCTTACAAGCATTAAAAAATTATTTCTCTGAACTTTGTCCTATTGTGTCATATGACCTGCAAAAGCTATAAATGTAACTCTTGCGATAAAGTATGACATTTTTCCTCACAAGACATTTTCTCTAGCGTTTTCAGTGATTGAGTTCAAGACATTGTTAGCAAGGCTTCCTCCACTCTGATTTAAGGGTGGTCTTTCTTGATTAACAGTACTTGATTTTTCTGTACTTCCCTCAAACTGGAGAGAAAGGAAGCCTTGCAATAAAAATACTAGAGGAAAATTTCATCTAGCTTCTTTATCTAGTGTTCACTTGGAGAGGTGAGTTAAAGCTAAAATACCTTTGAAGCAAGTTCCCTTCAAACTTTTTTTTCTATTATGTTCCATTTATAAACTCTGTAAAATGGAGACTCAATCTGTTGTAGTTCAAGTCTGTATCTTTGGCTACAAATACAAAGGACTAAGGACAAAAGGGCATATATTGTAGACACTCTTACAGTACATGAGCATGCTGGTATTTCTAACAATATATACCCTTCTAAAGAGAGGAGAAAATGATGTTTAAGAAAAAGACAAAATGCTAAATTTACTAGCTGTAAGTTACTGTCATTCCTAGCTTTGCTCAAGAAACTCACACCTGGATGTGTTGCACAAAATTAAAACTAGCCCCCAAAAAAATCTAAACAACCTGGAATTCTCTTTTTTTAAAAAAAAACAAAAAAAAAATATATATATATATTGTTTAGTTATTTCCATTCTTAATCAATTGACTTATCTGAAAAAGCTTCACTTGTAATAATTCTTTATTAATGAAGTGTCACTTGATAAATGGCATATGCTGACTAATGAAGTGAGAAGTAGCTCAGCCACATGAGAATGGACTGAAATAATCCAAATTGTGGTAGTAAAATCGAAAGAAAAAAAAAAAAAACATTCAAAAAAGAAGTGTGTGAAATAGTCCCAGAAGTTTATAGCCATAAAAATGTTTATATTAGGGTAATGATATGATCAAAAAGCTTCATTTTGCTATAAAACACCATGAAACGTGAAATAACAATTTTATTGAAAGAAGACATCAGGATAGGCACAAGTTGCATTTAAATGAGAAAGTAATCCAATGCTACATCTTCAATCATGTAAAGAACAAACTCACAGATAGAATGTTTTTGTGGCTTGATAAAGTTCAAAAGATGATCTCCCCATGATTATTCAAAATGACCCAAAAGCACAAGCAGTGATCCAAATCCAACTATGACACAGGTAGTACTGTAAGTTATAATCAGGACACACCGGACAGCAGGTAGGTCTAATCTACGTGCTAGGGCAGGTTATATTGTGGTATATAAGGTAGTGATTTATAACCGGGCATGCAGGAACAACTACTACAAGGAAAACATAGAACAAGCCTAAAAGCTTTCTCCTGCTTTCTCTAATTCTATCTTACTTGCCTGTGTGATATATATTCTGCATAATTACTTGCTGGTGCACTTTAGAGTACTGCCGCGCTATCTCTCTTTCCTGATCAACTTGTCACTGATAAACTGTCGTGCATTTACATCTGAGTTCACTCATTCACCTTAACAATGGAAAAATTTCAAATACAAAATTATTAGCAATGCTTCTGAATCCATACAGATGGAGATTAATTAAAGAAAGCTCATATGGGCACAATTTTAAAATAAAACCTAAGTTTTTCTGGTGTCAAATTATTTAACAGTAAGGAAAGGTCAAACTGAAACCAAGGAAATGTCAAATCTCATGATTTGTAACTTTCTGGGTTATTATACTTTAATGCAGTCTCATACTTACTTCAGTGTTTCATGTCTGTCTGGATGATGCTGTATTACTTTGGCCAGTGCATCATATTCTGAAAGAAATTTAAATGTTATTAGTCTAAGCAATTCTGAAAATACAAATTGAAGAATTAAAACTTTCACACCATAGCATAGTACCAGTTCTTTCTACTTCTTGAAAACGTGTTTTAATATTTTCAAATTTGTACGTAATATGCTATACACCTAAAAAAGTATTTGTGCAAATATACATATTAATATGTATGTAATTTGTCATATATATTATATACGTATATAATATATAAATGTATATAATTTATGTCGTACCATAACATTTAAAAGTAGATGATCACATCAAAAGCTGTTTTAAATAAACTTCAGATATGATTGTAAGCTATTATTTACTCACTCAAACTTACCCAGTACTAGAACTTTGCAAAAGATGAGGCCAGAAAACATGACCTTTAAATAACTGCATTGTTGCACACTTGGTCTTTGTGTATGATTCAAAAATACTGCTTTTAGATACCATATTTTATATATATATTAAAAAAAAATTGTGTTGATAAGATACTACACAAACATTTAAGTTTTTTAGAGAAAAATACAAAATACTACAAGAGAAACAACTGAATGTATTTATTCAATATTTTGCATGTTAAGAACAATATTATGGTCATATAGGCAACTAACATAGACGTTTCCTAATGGTAATATTGTACGTATGCTGAACACCTCATTCAGATAGAAACAATTGTGTAGTAGGCTAAGACTGTCTTACAAGGAAATGCTTTAAGTTTCAACTGAAATTACCAGCATATACTTTTAAGAGCAGGGAACAAATATGCCTCTTGTACCTGGTTAAAAGTTATTTTGTAAGGCTACATATGGAGATGGTGGGTGTGCAACTGGCACAATATTTTCAGTGTTGGATATGTCTTTTTTTTTGTCTTGCTGTTAATAATATGCTTTAGGTCTTATGTCACCTGAATTGCCATTGGATGCTTTTGTTTTTGTTTTTTCTTTGGCCTGGAAACAACTCCCTGAACTGCTCTTTAGGTTTTCCTGATGTTGTATGTCACTGAGATCTACTGGCTCATCCTGCAAACTTATACTAGGAGGTATGAAACGCACCAGGCTACATATAGTATTGACAATGCTAGTATTTTCCCCTGCATTTTCAAAAATTTATAATCTATTTTCTGGTACAATGTATGAAACCACACAGTGTAAATGTAGATGTTGCTTCTTACCCTGGCGATTTTTTCGAATTCTTTTTGCTTGCAGGATTTGTTTCTTGCATTCAGAAATCTTCTCGTGTGCTGCAGCTATACTATTTTCTTTAACAAAACGATGTACAGAGTTAGACTGAAGTCAAACAACACATGTCAACAAGCCATTCTACTAAACTATAAAAATATAAATAGCTGTTTTTGATATGGTGGCCTGCTAGTTCCTTAAGCTTCAAACCTACATACTCTTCAGTAGATTTAAAAAGCTTTTATTTATATGTATTGTACATGTGGATGAGAGGCTTACAAGGTAATCATGGGTGCTATTTAAAAAGAAATAAATTACTCATCATATGTATATATTATGTTCACCAGAACTGGCTCTAGTTTCTTCATGAAAGAGAAATAGTCAACAACAACAACAAAAATAAACAAATAGTATTTTCTCATCTTTACCTATATCCTTATAGATTTTTTCATAATTTTCCATTTCTCTCAGGTTCATATCATATACCAGAAGAGTTTTTCCCATTGAAAATTCACACTGCGATAAAGTACTCAGCATCCGTTGGTACTGACTGTAACTGAAAGCAGACAAAATATTCATTCCTAAGCAGCATGAAAATACCTGTCTATATAACAAGAAAACAAAGCCTCAGGTAACGTAAGAAACAGTTAAACAGTAATTACTAAACAAATAAAATATTTCAAGGATTCAATGTATAATTTTTGGAAGTGCAGTCAGAAACACTGTATCAAGTAATTCTATCATGATGTTCTATAAGGTTCAAAGTTGGTATTAAAGCACTGCACAGGCTGATCCAGGCATTGTACGCTCTGTGACCACCAAGATTAACATTTAAATACTCCAGTGCTTCACTGTACCTGCTATCCTTACCTGGTGTCCTCCTGGAATTTACATCTGTTCTTAAAACAGCCCCCACAGCAGAACACTCTATTATTTCCCCCACTGCTTTGGTCTGATTTTTAAAAAATAAAGACCAGCAGAAGCAGACACAGGAACAGCACTGCCCTTACCTAGGGGAACAACTGCACAACCACCACCTAAACTATTCAAGTCAAGATCCTGCTATAATATCGTGACTGATGGATCGTGAAGCAACAAGGCAATCTTGAGGACATTCAGAGCATTGTTAGATTTCATGAAGGGGGTTGTGGAGTAATTTTTGAACCATCTCCAGTCCGCATCTCCTACGCTAACACCGCGTCTTTGTCCTGGAAACACCACAGAGCCAAAGCAGAGCAGCAGATGCGTGCATTTTAACACAGCAGATTTGCTTTTTCAAAGCAGATCAAGCCCCATTTCCCACAGAAACGCAGACTAAATAGTCCAAAACAACAACAACAACAAAAAAAGACAACAAATACCCTTCCTCCTGAGATCCGGAATTGCACCACTTAATGAAACTCTTCACCAACAAATTGATCCGCCTGTCGTCACCCGCCCCGTCGCCATCGATTAGAAGCCGTTTGCGGATAACTTCATCTGAGGGAAAGAAAAAATAAAAAGAAAAATAAAAACGTTTTTTTCTTTTTTTAGTGCCTGTCCCGGGCCGGGTTACCCCGGGAGGACCCGCGGAGGAGAAGCAGCGGGAGGGGAGGCCGCGGACAGAGGAGGGCGGCCGGGAGGGGGGCGGGGGGGAGAGGTTGGTGAAAGGGTCTGGGGGGTTTGTGGGGTCGGATAGGGCTGGAAGGGGGCACGATGAAGGGAAAAGGGCAGGAGGGAGGGCTCACCGTCGGTCACGGCCCCCATGGCGGCGAGCGAAGGAGGCGGCGGGGCGGCGGCAGGGAGTGAGGTCAGCTCCCACAATGCAGCCGGCGGGAGCGGCCGCCATGGAGGGGGAGGCGGCGGCGGCGGCCGGGGCCTGAGCGGCGGCGGCGGTGGCAGCGCCGGTGAAGGAGGACAGGGGACGGAGGAGGACAGGCGGTGGGGAGGGCCGGAGGGCGACGGAGCGGCCCCCTGGCGAGGGGCGGCCCCGCCAGGTGAGGGGATGAAGGGGGAGGGAAGAAAAAGGGCCCCGATCCCCCCCCCCCCCCCCCCCCGCCCCGAGCCAGGCTCCACCTCTCCAGCCCCGAGCCCCCCGGCACATGGAGCCCTGGCCTCGACGCCTCGCTGAGCCCCTCAAGACTTCATCCTGAGGCTTCCACCTCGGTGTCTTCGTCCTCTGGGTCCTGTGGACCCCGCTGTGGGGTCCTAGGGGTCGGGGGTCCCCGAGGGTGGCTGCAGCGGGGTGTGGGGATGGAGGTGTCCTTGGGGCTGTGTGGGGGCTGCTGGAGCCCTGGGGTTGTCCCTGTGGGGTGTGACAGCAGGAGGGCAGGCAGCAGGGCTTGGAGCAGGATGGCCTGGCGTCACGGGATGGCTTGGGGTGGAAGGGACCTCCAAGCCCATTTGGTTCTAGGGATGCAGAAATCTCTTTTTCTGGTGCTTGGGTGTCTGGAGATACTACGGTGTTACCGGTATCAAGCGTTGAGTTTTAGCTTTTTGGACCACTGACTTGGACACCTATGCCATCCTAAAGTTGGCAACATTACCATAATTTATGTCCCACTGTAGTAATGGTACATCCAGGGTTGCCACCCTGGTACTCCCTCGTGGTTTTGGCCTCAAACCTGCAGGTTTGAGGGCTTGTTCTGCGCAGGGCCTTGCGCTGACAGCCCCAGGGTCATGCAGAAAATGGAGGTAAGAACAAAATCACGTGCAGCGTCATCTGTTCTCCTGCTTTTAGAGCTGTGGGTGATTACCGGTTCTTTTTTGTTCTGGACAGAGGCATTTAACAGAAATTTACGTATCGCTAAGTGGTTTCAAGCCACTACTTTGCCTTCAACGGTGGCAACTGGTCAGGTTCTTTGGAAGGTGCTATTGGGAAAGCGCTTCATTGAGGGGTCATTGAAACACCAACTGAACTTTTGAGAATAAACAACTTCCAACACTGAAAATCTAGATAAGCTAGATAAGTAATTTCTGTTTTTGACATCTACGTATATTACTCAATATATGATTTGTGAGTGATATAATTTTATGTGAAAATCTGACTATTCAGTTATACAAAGTTTGGGCCAAAGAATGGACCGTGCATACATGAACTGTGTTTGTACTATGAAAAATAAGTTCTTTTCTTCAATTGTTGCCATTTAATATACCTGATTTGACAAAACCCTTTGCTTTTTCTAAGACATCAGTCCCTCTGATGCAGCCCTCATACTCTGGCACAGGGTGAGAAGAAGGCTGAGGTGAACTCCTCTACACAAGTTTTGTACTGTGCGGTTTGTTGCTGCCTTTCCCTCTTTACCCATTGGTTGCCTCTTGGAACTAGGATCTTCAACGTCTTGAAGCATCCCAGTCTTATGAAGGCTTAATATTCTTCTTGACCTTCTGTATGCTCTTTCTGTTTCTATTGTCATGAGAAGTTGATCAGAACTGGAGAGTACTATAGGTGAGAATCCACAATTATCTGTTTTATAAAGTTAGAAAACTTTTGTGTTATTTTCTGTCTTTTAATCCAGTATAATCTCTCACTTTTTGTTTGTCGTTCCAGTGTTGGTCAGATAGTCTTATCAAACCCTCCACAATGACAAATTCCTTGAGTAATTAATTTAGAACATAGCAGTCTGTATAATTAGTTAATAACACTGAATTACTTTTATGCCATTCTTGTCATCGTTCATATTACTTATTACAAAATTCTTGGAAGTTCTCTGTTCTTGGTCTTAAGGATTCAGTATTGCAGACTGATGCAGTAGGAAAAAATGTCTTGCGCAGGGTATATGGCACCTTCCTCCATGCCAGGTCATTTGGAATAAGTACCTGTGTGTGCAAGCTTTCAACCAAGCTAAATGTGAAGTAGTTTTTCCTCTTGCCTTGAATTCCTTTATGTGTGCCATATGGTAAGACCTTGAAGCAGCTTATACATAATAATTTGTTACGCACCTGTCCTTGTCAGAAGTGTGAAATGATCCTCTGTAATGTTTCCAGGTGACTCTGGGTACGAGAAGTATAAGCTAGGTAAGTTTAGCACTGCAAGATGTTACACGTGTGTGGAACTGGCTCAGATTTTTCATCGTTATCCTTTTTTTTTTCCCCTTGAAAAATGGCTTTTAAGTACACCTGATTTATTTTGTTTTAATTGAGGAAATCTGTTAATGTTGAGTTTTCTTTCTTGAAAAAAAATTCTGAACTTATTTCATAAAGTTTAAATTACCTTTATAACATCTCCTCTTTATATATACTCTGTGTATACATATATTTTCCAACTGCAGAAAAAGTTAAAGGGGAAGAAGCTTTTCATAATATTCAAGGGTATAATGAGCTATGATTTTTAGAACTAAGAAAACAGCTTTAACTATTGATGAGGTGGATTTAAAATATTTTTCCTAAGCTACCCTAATAATTTATGAGGTGGTTTTAGGTTCCAGGTTTTCTTCGTGTTGAATAACTTCTAAATCAGACTTGCGTGGCACTAAATCTTACAGAGATCTAAGTATAGTAGGTCAGAAACTACAAGGTATTTTTATCCAGTCCAACCTATATTCTTGTCAGAAAGCCACGCCGCCTTTATTTAGTGAGACCTATTTTCTGTAAGCCTATGTTTAGCATTACTTTTTACCACCGTCCTTTATTTCTTTGTTGATTGTGTTCCATGATTTTGTGCAAGACAGCTGTCAAGCTAAACTACTGGTGTCACCCTCTTTTCTTGTCTTAACTTAGTGCTGTGTTTTCTTTGCCATCGTCTTTGGCTTCTTTAGCCTCAGTGCTTACTGAAAATCAGCAGCAGTGTTTTGTGCTTGTCATCCCGTTCCGTAAAAATTCTTAGACACTTGCTGCCTAGTTCTGCAGATACGAAAATATTCACTTTTGGCAGATAGAGCTGGATGTTTTCAGTCCAGTGATGGGAAGAAAAAAAAGTAGTAGGCTTTTTTTTTTTTTTTTTTTTTTTTTTTTAGACACTACACAGTGTGGTTCTTAGCCTTGTGAAAAGCTTTCCTAACATGGACCCTTGTGTTTCTGCAGAGCTAGCACATTTTCAGAGAATTACAACATAACAAGAGAAGGGAGAGTAAAAATGCTCATTGCAATTGGAGCGACAATAGCAATAATTTAAAAATGCTACGTTTTGTTATCTGAACAGAAATCAATTTTGCTGTCTACTGCCTGTGTTACCAAAATTGATTAAATGTATCGTTAACACTTTACATTATTATCTAATAGAAGGCTGGGTTTTAAAGTAACCACAAGTTGTGGCTATGTGTTTTTTTTTTCCTTGTTTTGCTTTTTTATTTTATTTCATATTTTTTACTTCATTACTGAAAGAAACATGTAAAATTCCATATTTTTTGATAGAAGTACTTTGCAAATACAAGTCCTGAAAATATTTTTTGTGTTAGAAACATTTCATTACTACTGCTGCTTTTCTCATGAAGGCTTATTTGGGGAAACAAAATTTCTCTTAGTCATTTTTTGAAAAAACAGTGTGCTGCATGGTCCGTTTAAGTAACTTTTTCCCAAGTAAAGGCTCCGTGTCTTGGGGAACGTGGCTTCCACAGGTGGCATTCTGGTGCTGCCCTTTGGCAGAGGTCTTCTCAGGAATTATCTAACCACTCCCAGCATTTCATATCTGGATCCTACTGAATATTTATGAAGCTTGAAGATCAATTATTATATATTTTAAGGTGATCAGTCACTAATTGAGTAAAACTCATCAAACCCGAGTTGAAACCAAGTAATACTGGAAATTGAGGTATTCAGTGTGGAAAACAGAGCTTGCAGGTGTAGGGGTGCTGCCAGCAAAGGAAAGCATTCCTCACACATGTACCAAAAGGTGCGTTAGTTGTGGCAGTGGAATCATCAAAGCTCAGGGGTGGCACGCTGCGTCGTGATGCTGCTACTGGGAACTCAATAGGCTCCTACCTGGTAAGGACGTCAGGGAGTTGTAGCAGGTAGCTTGTGGATGTCAAAGTATCATGAAACTGCTGCAAGGTGTAGTGGATCGTTAGGTTTTGTTTTTAACCTGGAAATGATTAACAGCAGAGCTTTCACCTGTGCGATGCAGAGGAGGTTCCGCGCTGTGCCTGCGTTCTGTGGTTTAAAATGACTTGGGGAAATTTAGGGTGGCACTTCGTGTTTCATGTATTTTGTCAGGAAGCAGCTATTTACGCTTTTGGAGCTGTTTTGACAGATTTAGTCACTTATCTAGTAGCCTCTTTGTTGGCAGGATGTTTTTAGTGTGGCCTTTATCATTATATTTATTTATTTATATGAAAAAGAGCACATGACAGATTTGGTGGCATTCATGTTGTGCCCTGAAGATCATTGATGGCATTGCAGAGTTTTCAGAGGAAGAGGTGGGCGTTGAAAGAGATTTTCCCACTAAGAAGCAGAATTGTCCTTGTTGGCACTGGCCCAGCTGGTAAACATTTATATTTAACCGTGCCTTTAAACAAGGGATGAACAACCAGCGGGTTGTGAATGCCATATTTACTCCTGTGACATCTAAATAAATAACTGTTAGTGCTCCTGAGGAAATTTTACAAAAAGCTTCCGAGGAAAAGCCTCGGAAAGTTTCCTCCTGTGGCAGGCAGCTCGTGCCCGACCTCCACCATGAGCATCACGGTGCCCTGACTCGCCAGGAGAGCTGAATCAGAGCTATTGCGCAGCTTCTGAGTCAGCCCCTCAAGTTTATAGAAGGTGCTTGGTTGGTTTTCTTGTTTGTTCCAGTTTTTTTCCTTTTCAGAAGCAGTGCAGATCTATGAGAGAACACCTAGAAATTTTTACAAGGCTTTGAGCTTGGCGAAGTAAGGCCCCGTGCTGTGGAAAGGTGTTGGAAGAAGCATTTTTGTCTCAGGAGATGGAGAAAAAGAGTATCAGGTCTATATTGGTAATCTTGTGGTTCTGATTTTAAAATGGTTTTCTATTTTGCCTTGGATATTTTTATTGTTTAAAGTATATTTTCTTTTAGTAGAGTAACTCTGTCAGTTTGAGAACAGCTACAATTTACGGTTCCCGTAAAACATGATACAGTGAAGCACGTGCTCATACCCTGATTTCTAGCTCTGAGCAATGAAACAGGCATGGTACACTCTTTGGTGATGGCTGCTCATCTTTATGCTTTTCATACGTCACATGTCGAGTGGTAACACCGTGCTTTGTTCCTGAGCATTGTTACCCTACCGAGAGTGACTGGGAGCAGGGTGAAACTGCAAAGAGAGGCTGAGGCCTTCATAGGGAGACAGCATGCTCTCCTCTGTCTCGTCTTCTTTTGTGAGTGGGTCAAGTGTTGCTTCTAAAACACTGCTTCAGTTGCCGTGAAGACAAAGGGTTTACACCGATATTTCATGAGATGTACGTGGAGAAGATAAGTGGTCTTCTCCGGCAGAGAGTCCCGGCCCCAGATGGGGAGATGCAGGGCAGGCAGCTCCTCGCTCTGCTCCAGCTGGGTGTGCCAAAGGGAAGACTCGGTCTAACTGGGGCCAGATGGGTGGTGTTACCACGAGAACGGGGAGAGCCGAATGCCTCAGAATTTTCTGGTATTTCATTAGGATTATACCAGCTGAAGCAGCTTGAAGGAGCTGATGAATCTGCACATTTTCTGCGCAGTAGCTGAAGAAGGAATGTGCTTAAATCCTGCCTATATCCAGAGCTAAGCACCTTCCTCCGGGGAGCATTTTGGATTCACGCTCTCTTGAAATTAGGATCATAAGCTCTTTCTTTCAAACAAGGAGTAAAGGTCAATCTTTGCTTTCAAAACCCAGGAGGTGGTAATGGTTCTGGTTCCCTTTTTGTCATTAGCGGGGCTGTTATCCGCTACAACGCTCGCCACATGTGTGGGGGACTTCAACCCAGCCATCCTCCATCCGGAGGGGATTAATGCCCCTAATTCTTTCCATCAGAGTGAATTTTGTAATCACCGGGCTGTAGACTGGTATAAGGTGGTGTTGCTGTTGGAAAGTCAGAGTGAACACGGCTCTGTAGCCCAGCACGTAGTTATGAGACGGCTCAGGACTGAAGCATTTAAGGAAATAATCCATAAAAGCAAACCAGTGGTTTCAGAAGTGCAAGAGCAAAACATGCAAGCGTGGCATGGCATGAAAGATCACTTTGAGATTGAAGATCAGATTCTGTTCAAAGGCGTCCGAGTGCCTTTGTGGCCACTTCCAAATTTTACGTGCAAGCGGGAATAGAATTTGGGCTTGAAAAGTACAGGCAGACTGAGAAAAACACCTCGTGGGGAAAAAGATCTGCTTCATAAGCTATTTCAGGGAATTGCAAAAGGTAAATAGAAAAATTAATTTCAAACTTACTGACAGAGGAGAGATTGGCCATAACATATGCTATATATGTGGAGTATGTATACATGTATATTTATTTTGATATATTGCAAATTTGCAATTGAGATATGAAGTGGTGATATGTGTGGCTATGAAAGCAACCATGTATGCAAACAAATTCATATGAAAGTCAATACATTCAGCCCCAAATGTTATTTCTCTTTAGGATTTACAAAACACCCAGTCCAACTTGTATTATGATAATATTTTAGTAGAGACTTGGTGTAAACAAACATTCTGTTTTGGTTTTGTTTTGCAAAACGTTAGTGTAGAATGTGTGAAATCCATGAGGGATTCTTTCTGGTCCTCTGCCTTTTGCATTTATTAAGATAAAAATGTACATGTTGATTACATGTGGATAGTAATGATCTAATAAAAGAAAAGAAGCAGATAAATTGGATTTTACTACTGATATGAATAAAGATTGGCTTCTAAGAGTTGAAAGTAGAACAAAGCCATGCTACTAATAGCTACAAGTATGCACCTGTGATTTTGTGGTTCATTGTAAATATTTTCACTTCAGTTTCATTCCAATATTGCTTTGGCAGTTACGTTTATTTAATGTTCTTTCTTTTTTCATTTTTGAGATCTGCTTGTGGTTTTTGGTGTGTGTGTGTTTATGTAAAGCTAGAGCAGTTTTGAACAATATAATATTCTAAAATAAACTTGTGCATATGTATATTAAAGCAAAACATATGGGATTTTTTTTACATGATGTAATGAGTTTGAAATTATTATTTTTTTTTTTAAAAAGAAAAAAATAAATTGCACTTGAGCTGCAGCCGCTTTGCCAGGCTTGGAATAGGAGGGTATTTACAGGCCAGTTTCTAGTAAAGCTTTTCTTTCCTACTATTACGTGAAAGACTTGTACAGACAGGAGCAGCTAACTGTAACTGTAGATAAAATGTCATCAAACACATGGAAGGAAGTAGCTCACGAGCTGCTATTTTCAAATGTTTATGTTAAAGAAATCTGTCCTGGTCTTGCAAGCTCTTGAACTTGTTCTGAACTGTACTAGTGAAAGGCATCAAATGATTTCAGTGGGATTTTATGCAGTACTAAGGTAAATGACTAGCTTTTTTAAAAAACAAACAAACATTAAGCCCTAATTCTGGAATTAGCTCCTTTTTTTCTTTCTTTCTTTTTTTTTTTTTTTTTTAATTGTTCATAACTTAAACTGCTGAGGTTGTACTTTTCTTTTGGATGAATTATTAACACCATGAGCTGCATCCTGTGTGTCACGATAATAATAGTACAGGGCTGCGTGGTGTTTACATTTCAAAATAGCCTTTATCTTTGAAAATGTCGACAATAAAATGTACTCACTCTATGTAATATTTTTGGCCCCAAGTGTGTAAGACTGTTGATTTTCCCTTTAAACTAGTACAGTAAAGCATGGTAGTTACTTCTTTTGGAGGAGCAGGCATATGCCACCAGTGATCTCAAGCATTGGCATAGATTTGTAGTACAGCAGTAACCCAGGTATTGAGTTTCCTAATGGCTGGATTATTCATACTGAATCTTCTTTATTTGTAATTGCCTCTTTATAGAGCCTGTTCCCCATCATGTCTTTCTAGGACTGGCTTCCTAAATTTGGCACAGAGATTGCAACTCTAAGAGAGCCATTTTGCAGCCTACGTTTTCTTCTCTTTCTGCTTGCATCAGTGAGTATGACCGCTGTTCTGGGTCTCTCTTGCTGCTTTTCTGTGGAGATGGGTGCTGCGAGAGGTGTTACTCCCTCGGAGAGGTCTCTCTCACTAAATAGTTGTTCTCCTTGGCTTCTGTGCAGCTGCCATTGCTTGGGGAAAGATTAAAAATGACCAGCCCTAGCACAGGACAGCTTCTAATAGGTATGGGTAAGGACTGTTGTTGTGGTTGCAGACAACATTACAGTAATTAATATCAAAATGTAATTCTTTTCTTTGACAAAGCTGTAGAAATAGGAAAAAAAATATTAGCTTAACTACATGGCACTGTTGTTAAAGGGGAAGGATTTCTGCTAATCCAGTTGTTGGTGGGGCCCAAACCTTGCTAGGCTCCATTGTCCTGGTAGTTGAGAAAGAAGGGAAGAGTCATTTGAAATTCCATTATTTCTTTTGCCAAAAATCATCTGATGTCAAGTCAAAGGTCTTCTCAGACAAATGTCTGTATTATGAGGAATTGGAGAACGTAAAGCTTAAAGGGTAAAATATGCCTTAGGACTACAAATGCTTCAAAAACTACAAACTGTATCTATTGGGAGGTTGTGCACAAAAATACAATGTGGCTACATTTTTCAAAGATCTACTTTGAAGCTTTCCGTTTATTTTTTGGCTTTTTATTTTTCTTCCCATTTGGCAAGCGGTTTTTTATGTTTCTAGTGCTTCACCAGCTCTTCTTTGTGCACCATCTGTGATGTCAACAGGAATGTGCATAGTTCTGCTGCTGGGCAGTGGGGCCAGCCTCCTTTTTCTATTTGTGCTCACACCATAGTAATGACGTTTTATTATCTTGGGAACAGAGCTTGAGTTTTTTAAAGTGATAGGAATATCACATACACTTCTGCTAGGTTTATTTATAAGTATGGACACCACATATGGAAGGAGTGACTATTGTGTTCCAGCTGAGTTTCCTAAATTTTGTTAGGCAAAAAATAAATAAATAAATAAAAAATTAAGGGTCCTGAGTTCATGAAAATCAGGCTGCTCAGTCTCCTTCAGTTTTGAATTAAAGTATTAATTAATAAAGTATTAATTAACTACACACTTGCAGGAGACCAGAGTCTGTGTTGAATGAAATTAGGAAAGAGGAAGTGTGGAGATGCCAGTGAAATTGCTTCAAGAGTTGAAGAATGTGACATGTAAAGAAGTGCCTAAAGAATGTAATTCCTTAGTTTAAAGGAGCTTTAGGGACTGAGAGAGTGAGAAGACAAATTTATTGCAGAGCATTGCAAAGTGGGGGCTTTATTTTTTATACAGTATAATAAAAGCCCTGTAGACTATGTAAGAAATCCTATTGGCTTAAGTGGGCTTTTGTAGGCATTTAAGCCATTAGTATGTTGGGGTCAGTATGAATATATTTCTTAAAAATGAAACAAGGTTTTAAAATTAAGGTTTATGTACTAGAAAGACATTTTAATGTCATTAGTATCTCTAATGCCATCAGTGTTAAAGTTTTTGTCAGTGTTTTTACACAGGTAGTCTTATAAAGGTGTGTATTGACTTACATCTTCAGCTGAGGATGAAAGTTCACATTCAGATTATTAACATGAGCAAACAGTCGGAAACACAGGATTTACTTGAAAAGCGGTGTAGCACTATTTTATATTGAAATATCATGAGAAAATATATCTATTTTCTCCACATATACAGGCAACTTCAGTGTTTACAACAAAATGAAATTGCCTTTTCATGTTTAAAAAGAAAAGCTGGGAGACATGGACCAAATGCTCATTAGCCAGAAGGCTCGTTAAGAAGAGAACCCCAAATAATTTTTTAAGGTAGATGTAAATTTCTAGAATATGAATTCTTGTGTTTTTTTTTTTAGTGGCTGGGATTAACATTTCTCTCATTGCTGTAACATTTTTCTCCTCTCCTGTGAGCCGGTGTCTCTGACTCTAGATGGCAGTCACTTGTAGGCGGAAGGGAAGGATCACTTCGGGTGGTTTGGCTTGAACCCTGCTAATCTCCGCACTGGCTGGCTTCTCTAGTTGGAATTTTTATGGTGTTGGGTAGCAATAAAACTGTCACCTCAGCTTCTCTCCCTTCTGAACTGAAACAGAGATGCTATGAAGAAAGAAAAAAAAAAGAGAAGAAGCATCGAGTAAGGGTAACTGAGGAAGTAGTGCAGTGAAACATTCACAAAAGAGAGCTCGAGAAATACTGAAAATAGTGAAGTGACTTCTTTTTAGATCCACAAGACTCTTGTTCTACATTAACAGGAGCAGATTTGTGTTTGTAATGGGAGCAATGCTTGTCTCCCACTAAATTCCATTTCAGAGAGTAAGATAGTTTGAACAAGCTGCAACCAGGGATAACAGGAGTGGAGGAATGTGTGATTGTAATCTGATTTTAATTATTGAGGATTTCCTCACACTCTTCTGGGCACGTGGTGTTTGAGTAGTAGTTCTCTTCTTGCTTCAGTTGCTGTCTTCCACCCCAACCCTGTCCCCCATCCTCCTTTTGCAATGTCCATCCTCTCCTCTTAATTTCTAATCTTCCATTCTTTTACAGGTGATCTCTTTCCTTCATTCCTGTTAACACTGTCTTTTGACTCTCAGCTCTCTCTTCTTTTGATAGTAGGGTAGGCTTCCATTTTTTTCTCTCTTTTTCTTTACCTGGGTGCTGTTTGCATGCCTAACCAGTTGGATATAACACTGCAGTTATAAAAAAGGCAGCAGCACTCAAGCAAAGGAACAGCAATTTGTCAGTACTCGCTGTGTAGGGATGATTACATTTCAGGAGATGAATACTGCTTGATAAGAAAGCTATTGTTATAATAAATACAGGTCAAAAGCAGGAATTAATCTATAAATTTTATTGATGTCTGGTTTCAAACTCAGTGCCAAATTACAGGCTTCTTTACGTATGTGCAAATCCCAAGAAACTCTTTGGAAAGCACTGGAGTCATTCTGGATTTACAGAGGTATACTTAAGATCAAATTTTGGCCTTCAGTCTCGATAATTAGAAAATGATTTACTGCTATATTGTATATATGTTTGTATACCAGCATTAGTAAAGGGGCTGTGATGCTGTAAGCACTTGGCAAATATTCTGCAAGACAGTACTTGCATTAAAAACAGTTACTGCAAATCAAAATACCTTGATTTTTGCTTACTACAGTCCTATCAAAAAGCCTTAATTTTTAACATGCTAGTTCAACTGTGGAAAAATGCCAATTTTTGAAAGGAAAGGCGATTTAGTTGCAGAAAAATGAAAAGGCAACTAAGGCTGCAATTAGGTCTTTACTTTTACATTCTTACATTGAAAAATACCATTGGTGCTTTATGTCAAGCTTTGCAGTTCACAGTCAAGTGCATTTCCAGAGACAGCTTGACAAATGTGGTTTATCATTTGTAAAAGAAAGCTTTCTGAGAGTTAGCAGTAATCCAGTATGTTTTTTTGTGTGAGGATCATATGCGGGAGAGACATGATAGAGATAATTTTGGAATTATGTCAAGATTATATGTTAGTATGACAGGTATCACAGTCCCTAATAGATTGCACAGTGCAGAGATAATGAAGAGTGATGCTTTCTGTTCCCAGCCCTGCACTGGGCCTGGTAACTGTGGCAAATCATTCTTTCTTCCTCGATTTCTCTGTAAAAATTATGATAACGATGCGTATTATTTTGTCTTTCATTTTGATATCTAAAATGAATACATAAAAATGAAGTGTTATGAACATGATGGGAAATAAAAGGTGGCAAAATAAGCATCTGCATTACAGACAGCTTTATGCTGGCAATCGGTAACAAAATTACTGATCCTGCTGTTCTTCTCTCCTATTGGGGGTGTTGCTATTTACTTGCTCACAGGAATGTGGAAGAAAAAAATCTTGCTATTTCTTATGCTACTCTATCCTTCAGCTTCTCATTGAGAATCTACCATGGTGTTATTCTGCCTTTATTCTTGTCCGTCACCGTCCTCATGAGGGACAGCTAAAGCTTTAGTTAATGGAGGATAAGGACAGAAAAGGTCTCTCTGTCTTTCTTTTCTCTATCTCCTCCCTTTCTATCTCTCTGTCTCTCTTTGGCCATTGAAAATGTAGGTCATATTGCATCACCATAAAATGGAACAGTCAGAAAGGTGTTTGAAAAATGCTGACATCCTTAGCCCCGGGTGCACGCCAGTGTCCTTTGTTTACATTGAGGATGGTGTTGGACCCGAGTAGGAACCAACGTCTCTGCTCAGGTTAGTGGTGTGCTACCGAAATTACGAGTCAGATTTTTAAGATGACTTTCATCTGCCTGCAGTGATATAAAAGCAGACAGACAAAATGCAACCACTCACAATAATGATATACATGAGGAGCTAATTTGTAATCTTTAATCTGCAATAACCATGACTGTGTAGTTTGAATAATATTATATTTAACAGGAGCTCAGTAATAAATTTTGCAAATCACGTTAATTGTGTGCTCTGCATTGGCTTGATTAGCTGTGCCTTTCTGTCTTGAATAATATCTGTTTATATTATATGTTTATGCATCCTTTGTAACACTATTGTCTTACTCTGTGAACACTTTTAAATGAGCTAATCGGGGTTTCATTTATTTTTAGAAAAATGGAAAATTCTGATGTCCAGAATCTTTTTTGCTTGCTACCAGTCTTTTGTTGCTTGTGTTTCTGATGTAATACAAGTTGTAACTGGTATAAAATGTTCCTATTATATAAAATACTGAACGTAGAACGTGTCTTTTTCTTCTCTACAGGTGTATACAAATACACTTTTTAAAGAAACATATAAATACAATTTCAACTGTCATTATTTATCTTAGCTTGCTGCAGTAAGCTAACGTGTTTTATAGATTGAACTTTCAGAGGGTGACATAAATCACAGTGGAAGAAGTAGGTATTTTGAAATGGAAGACAAGATACCTCCTTACAGAGTATTTTTATTTCTGAAACCAAGTATTTTTTAGCTTCTGTTCTATGCTTTGTCTGGTTGCATTTCCGCAGTTGAAATGCAATATTCAAAGGCTTCTTATGACTTTGTTAATTGTACCGCTGAAGAAAACTTCTAAGATAAAAGAAAAATTGTTGCAAGATAAAAACTAAAATTAGTGATGAGTTGCTGAGGAAAATAATGAATGCTAATCTTTTTTTTCTGTTGTAATTAGGCAAAGGAAAATGACACTAATCAAAGTTAAGATAGCTCAAGTACACTTTGCTGTGCACAATTATTTTTTTTCAGTTTTTATCAGTTTAGTGTGAATTGTTCCAAAAGCACTGTTACTTCTCCTTTGACTAAGGTATCGGTTATTAAATAAACTTAACTAGTATCTTAATTGACCCTTCTCATTAGCTACAAAAATGCCTATACACGTTTGACATAGTTTTAGAGTAACCGTACATCATTACTGTGTTTAAGCACTGGATATTCTGTTACATTTGTGTTTTTATAAATACAGAGGAAGTATTTAAGTACTTGTGAGAAATATTTAGTGTTTTCATACTAATTATGAAGTCTTGAGAGGCTGCAACCTTCTAATTGGTATTTACAAAAGTTTTGGTATCTAGTCTCTATTTGACGCATGTAACTGGTACTTTGTTTTTCAATCTGTAAAGATGTAAAGAATTACATCTCCTAAGGGATGTAGGAGGACCAGTTATGTAATTAGTAGAGTTTGTAGTTCTTTTATATTCTTTGACCCACTGATACTCTGTAATGGGCAGGTCAGGAGTCAGTTTCCAGCACAAATGAGATCAACCTCAGAATTGCTGTTTTACTCTTGAGCTACTTGCTAGCCATAATGGCAGCCCATAGCCTCATCCTGGCCATCTCCTGTTCTTTCAACACAGACCTCCCCAACCCACTTTCCTAAGGGGCAGAATAAGATCTCATTAGGTTATGGCCATAAGCATAATATATCAAAAATAAAGCCCAATTTTGGGATGATTATGCCTAACACACCTAAATCTTTGTTTACATAAGTGTAGATATATAAACATTTAAGACAAAATACAATTTTGTACCTAACAAAGGAGAAGGAATGCTCCACAGCTCAGGTATGTGCTGTTACATATTTCTGAGATTCCGTTTGTAAAGGAGTTAATGGCGTTTGGCTAGCTGAGGCATTTGTTTGGATACTTTCAGTAGTTAGGGATGCTTTATCACAGACATTTACATTTCTTTATTTTGATGAGTTGCTTTGCAATTGCAATTTTCATGTAACTATATTTCCCCTTAAATGGATAATATTCATTAGTCATCATGACTAATTATGTCCCAGCCAAAACTGCATGTATAGCTTTTACTCTGCTCAATTGTGGTTTCCTGTATCTCGTGGTATTAAGTAGCAATCGCAACCAGATTTCTTTGGTATTCAGCCATATACACTAAGTCTGCTTCATTGGTTTGAAAATGCCTTTTTTCATTTTCTTGGATTGCCACTTTGACTGTTTTTGTCATCTTTCCATCCTTCAGCCAGCTCTTCCTTTCCCAGTGCACCGAAGTGCCTGCCTTCTGGAGTGAGCTCCTCCTGCCTTATTCTCAATCATCCCATCTCTTCCTTACAATACTCTTTGCTGACAGTTGTGGTTGTAATTGACCTGCTGTAAATCCTCAGTAAGAATCATTCCTGTTCTTTGCCACCTATCATCCAGAGAAAGAGCTCTCTTTAAGAGTCGTTAAGCTGTCACTTTATTCTTTTGAAATTTATTCTGTTAACTTCCTTCAAACTCCACTCCAGATGTAATCCCTACAGCAAAATTCACAGGTGGTGACACAGTGTGCTCTGTTCTCTTGTATATAGGAATAAAAATTTTACTGTTCCTTCCTTCACCCTCATCTGATTCATTGTTTGTACTTACCACTTACTTATTGCCCAATTCCTAGATTTTTAAGTCTTTGGAAAGCATTTTATTTTATAGGTAGCTTTTTTTGTTTTCATTTTTGTGTGAAGCAATGGAATTTGCCTTTTATCCAACTAGTGCCATTTAAATCAGGATAAAAGAAAAGGCATTTTGCATGCAGAGCTCCCATATCCCCTGAAGAAATTAGGGTAGAGATGAAGGAGTGAGTTACCTTCACAGCAGGGAGATGATATGCTTGAAGGGATTGAGGCTCTGAGGCTGAGCACTGAATGATCTGTAAAGAGGGAGGTCTGTATGAATTCAGTCTTCATGCCCTGAACAGACAAAGGGAAAAAAAGACTTTTGACAAACACCACATTTCCCTTCCCAATGAGCAGCAGCAAGAGTTGAAGAGAAAGTTGTAATACTGTATTATTCAATGAGAGTTGTATGCGTAACAAGGAAATTAAATTTCTGAGAGATCTGGCATAGAAATTTGTTAATGATCAGTTACCTCGAGTCCTATTAACCATAAAGCAGAACGATGCAGAGGAAAGAGAGAAGTAATACAGTAGTAGCTGTCAAGAGTTGTCCACTAAAGACAAGATTTTTATTTTATTTCACTGATTAACTAAAATATCTTAAAGCTCTGATGTGCTTCCTAGGATCAAGTACCTCACTGAGCAGGGTAAACCTCAGTAAAGGTTAGAAATAGTAAATATATCTGTAGGTGATCGCAGTCAAAGCAGTGTCAGCTGGTAAGCTGCAGTTTGAAAGGAAAAGAGGGTTTTATTCTCACTGCATTAAAAGAATTTAAAAGCATGAACTTGGTTTGCAGATGGCTTCCCAGAGAAGTAGCAGAAGCCAAGAAAAGCTTCGTTCTGCACCTTCCGTTGGGGCAGAGCCCTCCAGCCTGTGGGGTGGCTTGGATGCCCTCTTGGACTGCATTCCTCTTGTCTGGACTTTAATCCTTGGAGGGGAAAAAAATAGTTCTCTATGAAGTGTCATGCGTCCCAAGCACTAGATTGGCTTATTTATAGCTAACTTCATGACTTCTAAGAAGATGAAAAAAAATTGCTAGTTTAATTTCAAAACACTTACAAAAAAACAATTATTTGATCTTTAATATAACCCATGCACGAGGATGGATGAAAATAATTTTTAAGTTTTAACTGGGCTTTGGTTTAGCTTTAACCAATTAAGCATTGATTTATGGTAAACCAAAGCAAACTGTGCTTAAATTTATGTAAACAGTAAGTTTATAAGCATTAAATGAAAGGATTTAAAACCCCCAAGCTTGCAATAATTGATGTTCCTCGTGCAGGAAGGGCCTCAGTTCATTTGTCTTCTTAATTTTTATTAAACTCTGCATCAGTTATAGAGTGATAGTCACCAATGACTTTTACGTGAGGGATCATTTTCAGCTATCTACGTTGTATGACATGGGGGTAAAAATGTCAATGACTGCGTACCAAGAGCTCGTGTTGTTGGAGTCACGCTGTATTCTAGAAAAATCCTGAGCAGAAAACCCAGTGCAGTGGTGTTAGCAGCTTGTGATACAGACACAGCCTTCTGCTCCGAAATCTGGTCAGTAATCAGCGACGTGAGTGCAGTAACTGGGCTGAAGATTGAGATTTAAACCAATGCATACCTTTCTGGTAATGTCAGGCTGCCATTTAAAGAGCTGCTCTGTACATAAGAGTGTATAACGGTTCCCTGCTTACCTTTCAGTTTTAACTCCATTGCAGAAACTGTATTTGTAAGAATTGATAAAATGCTTCATATTAGCATTTAAATAGATATAATCAGAGTTAGGGAACTGAGATAAGGTTTCAAATGCCTCACTGCTGTGCTCCTGTTTTGTTTCAGAATTAATCAGATACAAGTTAGAGAAAGCTTCCGAAATCTGAACAGATGAAGATCAATTGATAAATCAACCCAGCGATTCACCGTAATTTCAAGGTACTGTGACATGCTTACCCACATATTTTCCTTAAGCATAATATTCACATACTTTAGAAGTGAGAAGCGTGGAGAACAGGATATTAACAGGGTTGCAAAGCAAGTCTGAAGTGTTACCAGATGCAGTGGGGAGACTTTAAAAAAAAAAAAAAATAAAAATAAAAATGCAGGTGTTTAATATATGTTTCAGTGAGAAATAAAGCGACCTTACAATCCATCTAAAGGGAGTTCAAGCATGGAACAGTCAAACCTCAAGATAAAATCAAGTTGTATGACATATTTTGGTCACCTAGATGAAGTGAGCTGGTCAAGGAAGGTTTGGCATACAGGCAATTTAACATTTTAGATTTATTTATTATATTTTAGAAGGCATAAACTTCTTCTAAATAGTTATTTTGTCTATTTCAACATTTCTGTGGTACTTCAAGGTATTTGAAGGCTGTTATACTGTGGTATAAATCACAGCCCACCAGCTTCGTCAGTGCCATTGTCTGACATGTTCAGAAAGTAGAACTGTAAACTGAGGCGAGAACTGTACAGTTACTTGACAAAGAGAGAATTATGATGATAAAGTGAAGTTTTGGCTAAAAAGCTGGTACTGCAGATTATCAGATACTGCAAATTCATTGATACAGTATCTATTTCTTTCCCTGCTTCCCCGGTGTTTATTTCTACTCTATATCATCATACACATTTCACCATTTTGTGTACTTTTTCTGATTAGAACGAAAGAAAAGATTTCATTCAGAGTCTTCATTTTTCTTATGCACAGACTTGGGAGAATCCAGCCTGTTACAGTCTGACTAGTATTTGCTGTGCAAATCATCTTTTAATATATTTTTTAGAATAGATTGTAGCAGAAAGGACCATTACAGTTAGCATGGAGCTGGTCTGCAGAATTTATTTAAGTGGTGGAGTTGATCTGAGCTCGAGAAGAGTGAGGAATGTTTGTCATGGTGTGGCTCTTAAACTGCCCCGTTCTCTTGAACAGCTCAGCCAAAACTCTTTTTTTAACCTTTCATATTGCATTTGAAAATTCTTCTTGGAAAGTTTATGTGAAGCCAGGTGATATTTCAGAAGGAGAAATATTATAAAACTGTTACCTTTGGGTACTGCTTGCAAGATTGTACAATTTCTGGCACGTGGAAATGGAAGGGCATTTAAGTCGCATTTGATAAGTAAAGAAGGAAGTGTTTGCAAGGTTTTGTTAGATACAATATATTTTATAAAACAGATACTATACATTTTAGAATAAATGGCAAAGGCATACATTTATCATTTGGGTCTTAAAATGTTAAGTTATTTTAATATCACAATGTAGTCATCATGAAGTTTAGTTAAACTTGTGGGGGTATCCATTGCATTCTTATCCCAACTCAGAACTCTTCTCAGATTTACTTACATTTAATTGCTTCCACTTCTCCTCAGAAACAGATACTTCAAGTTAATTTCTAATCCTAACAATATTATTCTTTTCCCTGGTACACATAGGTTATAGTAAGTATCTGCAATAATTTCACTTTCAAGTATATAAGGTGGATGTATTCCAACACTTCTGAGCATCTTCAACTCCCTTTGAAGGGTTACTCATAAATAAAATTAAACACATCAACCTCTTTCCAGGATCTGTGGGAAAAGGGTAATAGACTGTTATGGTTTGGTGTTTGAGTTTTTATCACATGCTGCTCATGGTTATTATCCTGAGGGATCACAGTCCTGTGAATAAAGGGAGAAGTTGGTTGATTTCACTGGAGGTGAGATTGAACTACAGATTACCATAATGCATGTTAGTAATGTATTAATATTTTTCTGTGATGTGGCTTAAATGAAATGGTCTGTTTTGTTATGTCTGCGTAGTTTTCTCATCACCTGGACATGATGATTTATATGAACTTTTTATCTCTTGCCTCCCTGCTTTCCCAATTATATTCCTGCACATCTCAAACTGGAGACATATTTTAATATGCACAAAATGTGTTCCTAGTTCCACTGCTGTCAACAGGAGCTGACACCAGGGTCAGGATATTGCTTCAGTGTATCAGCTGCATGAGTTGTCATTTCAGCCTGAATCTCATTTACCAACAAGTCTTCGCTAATAGTTTTTGTTCTTAGTTTTTAAGTCCTTCTTGATCACATCAGATTTTTTAGCTATAATTAACTTACTTGATTTCCTTTAGTGCTGTAATGCCCCTAAGATCTTTTCCTCAACAGACTATTTTATGAATTCACTTTTTTTTTTTTCTTCTAAGTACTGATAAAATGACACCCTTGCAGGCTCTCCCTGTCTCCCCCTTCACGCTTTTAATTCATGCATCCTTTGCAGTCACTGTGGAAAATCACCAGCGACTCAATCGTATCGTTATCCTTCTGTTCGTAAAAGAGTTCAGCTGCAGACTCATCCTTGCTTTTTCATTCCAGATAAGAATTATCATATCTCAGGTCTTTTATGGTGGTTGTCTCATAGATTCTAACGAAACACCTGACTAAGGTGTTCCCTGTTTGAACAGCTTCCCAGGACCACCTGGCAAAAGGAGGAAACCTGCCAGTACAGGTGAAAAAATGCCGGCAGTGTCATGACACAAAATAACCATCTTCTGGAGTTTTAAGCAGTCGCATGCTGTTTGTAGGCATGCATGGCAGCAGAGCATTACCAGCCGTGTTAAATATGTCGTTAAATCTGTTTAGTGAGCTTTGAAGCTGTGGTTTTCCCTTTCTTTGTGTGTTTCCTTTCCTCTTCCTGACTTAATTCTTTCTTTCCTTTCATAGGCTGTGATGTATTTCTTTGTTTGTTTGTTTATGCTTTTTTCACCCCCACTATTTGTCTCTCTCCTCTACGTTACCTGCTGCTTTTTGTTTTCCTGCCTCCCATTTCCTTCTCCACTTCCTCTCTCCCTGAACTTAACTTACTCCTCCATGTTTGTTTTGTGTTTTTGTTTTTTTTTTTTTTCCTCTCAGCTCTTTGATGAATGAGTTGGGTGTGTGTTCTCACTCACACACACAAGCAGCGTGTGGTTGTTTGATCACAATCTCAGTCCCAATGCTGCTCCTTGTGCTGTTTTGCTTCCTTAGTTAAACCCCTTGAATTGTAGCATTTCTGGAAAACTTTGTTCTGTTAAAGGAGCATGATTAAAGGAGCTATTCTTGACCAGATTCATCCCTCTTGACTCTGGGTGCCTAATTGAGGACCCTAATTCAGGTGCAGGGTCATCCTTGTCTTGCATGGTCTATGGGAAGAGAAGGGCTTCTTCAAAAACCGTTTGGGACCAGGAGAGACCAACCTGATCTCAAAAGTATCCCTGGCTCTCCACTGAGTGCCAAGGGAACTTTGAATGACCACGCTCCTTACCTGGGTGTCTCAGATTCATAACAGTCACCTGTTTAAAGTTTACAAGGTTTTGAATTCTGTCCTTCTTCTAACATGATGGATTTTCAGGGGTTTGCCCCTAAAATCATCAATGCATCCATGTATAGCACTACGGAAACAATATAATTGAACTTGTGTGCCTTAAAACAAAACAAAACAAAAAAAAAAAACATTCAGCATAGTGGGCTTGTGGAAAAGAATATTCTCTCCACCTCCAGTCCTTTTAAAAGGAGTTTTTCGTCTGTCCCTATTCCTGCTCTCTGACTAATCGGTCTTGTGCACTGAACTGATGAACTGATCTTTCTGCTGCCACTTTCCTCCCTCTGCTGGAATACCGATGCATTCACGACACAGTGCAAAAAAAAAAAATCACTACAGGAAGAAAGTTTACTAAAGGACAGCCTGAGGCCCAGGCAGCAGAAGTAGATCTTGAGTGGGTATGTATAGGAAAAATAAGTTGTGAAAGAGGGACAGGAATAAAACACAACAACAGGTTTGAAAGAGGAAGAAGATCTTTGAAATAAAGGTACCTCTTTGGCTGGCACTTTTAAAGCAAGAGGCACTTCTGAGTAACTTGATAAGTATCAATGTTAGAAACTGAAAATTTGATAATCTATTAGCTTGTTAAAGTACTTGGCTAATCAACAGTAATTTTGCCAAATTAAGCCATTTTACTTTTATGTAATTTGATATACATACGTCAGTAATGATTAAAGAAAAGAGTCATGATGTAGAGCATTAATTAGATATATCACAGTAAAATCTATTGCTATTAAAAGGCAGGTGTTGGTGCTCTATGGCTCTGTATGGACACCCATCACTATTTGCTTTAGGATCAATGTAAAATAAATAATAATAGAGGATTTTTTTTTTGTAAATTTGAGGAACTAAGAATGAAAGAAATCAGTAGTAGATTTTTGTTTTCCTGTCTGGTTTTTACACCATAAAATTAGCTTAGGTTCTGCTCAGAAATTCAAGATTGCTTAGCACCTGACTGACATGTCCCACTGATGTTTTTAGCTTTCATTATAAGTAGTTATTTATTCCTTTATTATGCAAGAATATACTTAAAAATATAGGGTCCTTCATTCATCATTTATCTTTCAGCTCTGGCCCCATAAGCACCTCCTGCTCATGCTGCGACCTAAAATGAAGAGAGAGTCCACCCTTTTGGGAAACTGCAGCTCAGTTAGGAACAGGTGTAACCGACAGATCAGGACCCAGCTCAAGAAGTCGATAGCCTTTGTTAGTCCTGTTACAACTTCCTGCGATAGAAGTTGTTTTTATCTAAATCTTGTAGAGTTTGAGTTATTTTAAGGAATTAGACTTGGAGTGACAGGGGAGAAGAGTTTCCCTCGCTGTTCTGCAGCAGCTGTGCCGTTTTACAATACGTCCTGCGTGTGACAGAAGTTATCGCTGGGGCCGAACACTGAATCTCCTTATAATTACAGCCTGTCCCATCCCCTGCCACGACTGCCCGATGTGTGTTCAGCTCCCTTACAAACGAGGCAAGGCACATCCCTAGCGGGTCGCAGTGCCGCGCTCCCAGGCTTGTATTTCACCCAAAATAGCGAAGCCTAGGGCCGAGCGTGCACGCACACCTCCGCAGCGCTGCAACGGGGCCGTGCAAACCCTTCTGTTTACTGTTTGGCCTGCGGCTGCCTGGTTTTGCAAATACCAGCATACCACCTAGGGGACTGACGGGCAGCCCCCGGTGCTGCCGCCCGCGGTCCCACGCTGCCGGGATTTTTGTGTGGGACGCCGCAGGTTTGGGTCCCAGCGAGCGGGGTGGGTGCAGGGGGGAGCACAGGAACCTGGGCAGCAGAAAGGGTGCAGGGAGAGAGCAGCTTGCGATTAATAAATTAATTGCAATTAATAAAAATCTAAAAAATTAATAAAAATCTAAAAAATTAATAAAAATCTAAAAAATTAATAAAAATCTAAAAAAATCCGTTTATTAAATAACTTAATGGTGCATAATCGCAGAACTTTTAGTGACAGTTTCTGGCCAGGAGAGCATTTTTCCCAAAACCTTCTCATTTTTAGTGCTTGATGAGGGGGTAATTAAGAAGAAAGGCAGGTGGGGCAGCAAGGCTGGGGGCCCGACCCGCAGCCCCGGGACCCGCAGCCCCGGGACCCGCAGCCCCGGGATCCGCAGCCCCGGGACCCGCAGCCCCGGGACCCGCAGCCCCGGGACCCGCAGCCCCGGGACCCGCAGCCCCGGGACCCGCAGCCCCGGGACCCGCAGCCCCGGGACCCGCAGCCCCGGGACCCGCAGCCCCGGCCCTAACGGCGGCGGTGCCGGTGCCGGTGCCCCGGTGGCCGTGCCCTTAAGGTGGCTCCGCGTTTAAGGAGGCTCCGGCGGGGCGGGGCGGAACGGGCGATCCCGGCCCAGCCCCAGGCGGCCCCGTCGCAGCGGGGGGCCGGGCGGGTTCGTTACGCGGCCGTTGTTTTTTTTTTTGTTGTTTTGTTTTTTTTTGTAGGGTCGCCCCATGGAACCGGGGGATCCCCGCCGCTCTTGAGGCAGCGCCCGCCGGCCCGACAGGCGCCTCACTCACCTGAGCGGCGGAGAGGGAGGCAGCGCCCCGCGCAGCATGGGCACCCGGCTCCGGGCCCTCGGGCCGCCGCGCAGGTGAGGCCGAATCCCGGGAGGTGTTGGGGTGGACAACGGGATTTGGGGCAGAACCGCGGGATTTGGGACTTGGAGGAGAGAGAAGCGGGGATGGGGGGTTGAGGGGAGACGCGAACCCCGCGGCGCCACCTTAAGCGCGGCGCCACCTTAAGCACCCGCCGCCTTGTCTCGGTGCATTGTAGCAGCGGAAAGAATGTCGGCGCGGGCCGCGGGTGACGTCAGAAGGGAGCAGCGCACAGCGGCGGCGGCGGCGCCCAGGCAGCGGCAGCGGCAGCTCCGGGCCCGGCCCCGGCCCCGGCCCCGGCCCCGGCCCGGCGAGGGAGGCGCGGGCGGAGGAGGCGGGAGCGGAGCCGGCCCCGCCGTCACCGCAGCGGCAATGGCGGCCGTCGGGGAGCGCAGGTCCCTGCCCAGCCCCGAGGCGATGCTGGGGCAGCCCTGGAGCCACTGGGTCGACGCTGCCAAACTGCACGGGAACGACGGTGAGAGCCCCGCGGGGGGTCGCCCGGCCCCGCAGCCCGGCTGCCGTGCCCCCCAAACCCGTCCCCTTTTCCCTTCCCATCGCACCGCGGCTTGGGGCAGCCCCAGCACGGCACGGCGGGGTCCCCAACGCCACCCGGGTGCCCCAACGCCAACGGGTTCCCTAGCACCGTGCCCCCAACGCCATCCCCTGCCGCTCCTCCGGCCCCACGGACGCCGCTTGTCACCGGGTGCTGTGCTCCCCGACCCCGTCTCGGCCCCACACCTGTCCCTGTCCCCATCCCGGGGGGCTGCGGGGGTCCTGCCGTGCGGTGTCACTGAGCTCTGGGGGTTTTCTGCTTGCAGGGGCAGCGTTAGAAGAAAGTTTCAAGGAATACGGGAAAAATCGAGAAGCGATGCGACTCTGCCGAGAAGGTGAGTGCGGGGTATTCTTGACCGAAAGCACCCCAAGAAGTTTTCCTGATGGTGACTCCTGACCAGAGGACACGCGTGGGGGAGAAAGGAGGCTTCTTGTCAGTGCTGGCGTTTCAGTTTGGGGACCTGTGGCCTGGCAACCAGGGACCTGATTGGCGTTGTTATTAAGTTAACACCTAACCAAAACTCCGGGGTTGAACGTAGGTCACTGATCGCATTGCGTTTATCATGTTTTCAGTGGGATTTTCTTTGGCCCTAAGCAGTCCCGAGGAAGTTGCGTGACCAGGGCCGCTAATATCTTCTCTTGAGCCAGCCTATTTTCACTCGGAATATAATCCGTGCCGGTAGCTGGACGCAGGTCTCCCTCCCTGTCATGTCAGTGCGTTGTGTTTATTTGTTACTGCGAAGCGAGAGTGACCTTTCACCTGTGATTAGCAAAAGCACACGAAGGGCCGGGTTCGCTTCAAAAGTAGCACTGCTGCTTGAGCTTGTAACCAAATGATGAATGACACCGGTAGGGTATGGTAACTGTGTGGCAGGGAGTGGGAAAAGCGGCAACAGCCTGACTTTTGATGTGCAATCTTATTTCTTTCCTTTTTATTTTTTTCTTTTTCTTTCCAACTTCCTAAAACTTTCATGTTATTGTTAGTGCAAGTTCACTTCAGCAGACTTTGTTAGTGAGAAGTGCAGGGTGCAATAGGCCTCACTGCTTTAAATACTAGCTCAGTTACACTTGAGTCACTTATTTGACACTGTTTGAAATGGAAGACTGAGTTTGTAAACTTCGTTTACAGTTGTAGAAGGTGGGACTTGCCAGGGACCTTAGGGGACGATCTGATTCAGCACTTCTCTGTTTGTGAGCTACAAGCAGCAAGTGAAAATTACAGAGGCTGTACCAGTGTGCTTTAAGATGGGGAGGCAGTACAGAAGCTGATTCAAAATGTCTACTTATTGTAGAATTTGTAGCGTTGCTAAAATTTAGAAAAAAAAACAATTATAGGACCAGATTCAGTGGGCACTGGGCTGTAAGAGAGATGCAGTAGAATGCTATGCTGTGCTATACAGAAATGCTTGTACCGTTTTGCCATCACTTTTGTGCGTGTATAAGTTCTTGGGTGTTTGAAAAGCACCTTATTACTTTATTGCTGAGTTCTTGTGTAGTATTTCTGTTGGATGTTTAATTTATTTTTCTGAACTGGCAAATCACTCGTGCTAAAACAACGCTTGTAACAATAAGCACACATTATCCTAGCAAAGATTTTGCTAATAAGGATTTTCAAACATTCTTTCTTATTTCTACCTCATAAAATACAAGCATCTAAGGTTTCCAGTTTTTAAAGATTAGCTGGCAGGGTGAGGAATAATCTTTTTTCTTTTTTTTTTTTTTCCCTGGAGAGAGATCATGAAACTGCTTTTTTTGCATAGGCTGACCACTGAGACACAACTTCTCTCTACTGCCTCCAACCATGTGAATGACTTGTAGGATTATGGCTTGAAGGAAGTTTATAAAAATTAGAAAAAAAAAAAGAAACTTCAAGATCTAGAAGTGGAACTTAGTAGCTCTGTCAGACATCCAACAGTCTTTTTGACTGCTGTATGACATGTGAATGAGACACTGACTTGGCATACACCTATAGTTGGTCTGCAGGGAGCTCAGCCTACAAATTAGAGCAAAAGATAAAGTTGTGCTAATTAAGTGTGCACTTAAAGAACTAGGGGAGTGGCAAAACGTGCTGGCATGTGTATGCATTATGTTATCAAATAAGGTTTTGAGAACATTGTAACTGGTTCCATTTCCCAGGAAGAATTTTGCATTCAAAATTGAGGAACTGACATTTATTAAGTAATTGGGCTGTCTAAACAATGGATCTTAACATGGAAAATATGAATCAAATTATAAATTTTACCAAATCAATAAAAACTTCAAGATTTTTGTCATACCACACAGTATTTATGTAAGGTTAAATACACAACTCGCTGTATAGAGGAAGTTTCTTCTCTTCAGATTGGGCGTTGAGTCAGAGGCCCAACTCGACAAAAGGATTTCAAGGTTATTTAGACTAATTTAACCTTGTATTGCAACTCTTCCAGTTTGCATAAAAGAATTAAATATTCATGGCCTGGAGAGGCAGAGAAGAAGGGAATATGAATTTACAGTCCACTTATTTGAAGCGGGTTCAAAACCAAGAGCTGTTTTCTTTATTTAACAATTGTCAACTTCCAGATCAGGCTCCCACTGGCCTGTACCCACTGGCTTGTAGCTGTTTCCTTTCCCACATGGTCTTTCTCTAATTTCAGTCTTCTGGTGGGAATTAGCTTCAACATCAGTCTGCCTGATGGTGAGAGATGTGTTTCAAACTTTCAGGCAGCGGAGCGTGGATCTCCTGAACGAGGAGTGAGTGTTCTCATTGCCGTAATGCTGTATGGTTAATGTTACCAGCTTGTGTTTTGACGGAAAAGAAGCATGCTTGTTATTCTTTTACAGGAATAAAGGACACGAATATGTAATTCCAGGACATACCTGTAAGCTTTGAAGAGAGGCAGGGTTTCAGGCGTTTGTCACTGGAATTTCCTACTTGCTGATCAGGCAGCTCCTCTCAACGTGCTGGTTGTTGCGAAGCCTGATGAATCCTTAATACCTGTCAGGAATGCCAGTTCCATGGAGGGATCAGGAAACCAAAATTGGTTCAAAGTCTCAAATGCATTTATTATATCAAACCCTTCTTGACATACCCAAGCTTGCATTGAAGTAACAACTAGAAATTGGGTTGTCTTCCCTAACTCCCCGTGTTCCTCTTGTACTTCCCCGATCCGCTGTTCTTATGTGCTTTCTCTTCTGCTAATCCATAATGTACAATCTTTCCTGCTGGGGTCCTCGAAGACCTTCACGAAAGTGAGAATTTCACTGGATGCTTTCCCACATGTCGCTTTCTGAGGCAGTAAGAGTCCATGCTGAGCTTTGATGTAGAAATTAGAACCACGGGAATATGGTACAGGCCCAAAGCACTTGGCTCGCTTGTGGTACGGAAAATCCCCAACAGATGGAAACGAGAAACGGGCATCCTTCAGCATGGGAAAATCTTATTTTAAGGTACACTCTAGGCCTTGCTTTGTCTTCGTACACTGAAATCATCTCAAGACAAACTGCTATCAGTGCACGGCCACGTTAGAAGCAATTGTACTGCAGTTATTTTCACAAGTAGTTCATACGACAGAACTTAGCTCATCCCAGCACTTAATTGCTTGCTATTTGCAAACCAGCTGAAGGTGTGACTTCTCTGCCACATGGTTTGCTGCAATGAATAAACAGAAACAGGTTGCATTATAGTCTGTAAATGCGTTCTAAAATGAGGCAGAAAATCTAGTCATGTTCATTTGTCTTACATTTTAAAATACGACTCACGTTATAGATACGTGGTTCATCTTAGAGATGCAGTAGACATCAAAAGGAGGTTGATGCATTTGTACCCTATGACACTTCCTTTTTTGTGTTAAATTCTTAGTGTTAAACTGTCATACTCTGATTACAGCAAGCATAATCATTTTTCAGGAGATTCTTGCTGCCCATTGTTGGATTTGGTTTGCTTTTGAAAACCATTTTCTAACCTATTCTTGTTGCAAAGATCTTTAAATGGAACTGTGGTTGCAGGCATAGAGTTCATTCACCGTAACTTTGTCAGGCTCCAACAGAGTGAACTTTTGCTTCTTGCAGAATTTAACAACAGGTTGATTCATTTCAATCTGTGGATCAGGAGAGCTTTAAGTAGAAATGATGTGGCCTAAACCTGGTCCTTGGACTGGGGCTTAACCCTCCCATGGTCCCTGAGACTCCCCGAACCAACCAGCAACCCCCCACCCCTTCCAGTAAAGTTTCAGTTGCTACCAACTGTCTCGTACGTTATTCTAAAACCCCGCCCTTCAAGAAATAAACCAAAACCCACAAGGCTGTATTAGGAAGGCAGAGACAGAAAGAACATGTGTGCTCTTAGCAAAGATGTAATCATTACATTTGCAGTAATGCTTCTTAATGTGTGCCACCCCTTTGGAGTGGTTGGGGTGAAAGTCTGTCAGATTGGTGCAATGGTTTATGAAATAATTTAGAAACATAGGTATAATAAGAAAAATGCTAAGGAAGCGATAGCATCTGAGGATGGAAAATAAAATAGTGGGGAAGAGAGATTGGGTTAGACAATATAAAGTTCTTTGAGTGCATGTGTTTTTGATAACGTATCCAGTGCATGCTGAAGTTTTGGGCAGTCTTTACTAGAGCTTAAGCATCTTTTTCTTTCTGTTACACATACAGACCTATTTCTTAATTTATTTTTTTTTAATTGTGAGCCCCTTGGTCCTATCTATATCTAGTGCTTCAGTGGTACTGTCACCACAGTTTACAGATAACTGGCAAGAAAGTACAGGAAGAGGAGGAAGGTGACAGCGATTGCAACTTAGGTCATGAGCTGGGTTTGATCAATTATCGTTGAAAGGCTGTTGCGTCTTGTCTAACAACTCCTTGTCACCCTTACAGCATCCGTAAAGTCTGGTGGTGATGTAGCGGTTTGTACTCGAGGCTCTGAGGTTCCCGAGGAGGTTTGATTGCTCTGTGTGTGTGTGACAGCTGCTTCAGGTGAAGGGGCTGTGGAGGGAGATGCCGAGGAGACAGCTGTGGTATCGTAGGCTGAGGTTGGTTCAGCGATGGTCCCTGATGTGTTAGGTGTGCTCGGAGGGTTCACAGCTCAGAACTGGTGCTGTCTGTGTGGCCGGGTGGCCTGGTACCACTCTTACAGTTTTAGACTATACTTGTCTTACTTAGTAAAGCACATTCTGAATTTTCTGTGAGAGCACAGACTGTCAGTTTTTGGTAGGTGGCTTCAGAAGACTTTGTTACCATAGGGATCTATCAGGAGAGCAGGTGGGAACAAATTCTGTTCAACATCGTAGCACCTGATAGCAGTTGAACTTCTGGTCACGAACAGTGTCCTGGGGAGGCAGAAGGGGGGTAAGAAGGAGGGGAAAAAAAAAAAAAAAAAAAGACTCTATGAACCTCTAGGGCATTCAGCAGACAGCAGAAGCTTTGGGATTTGATTATATTAATTGTTATTAATGGACGTTAGCAGAGCTGTGAGAGTACCGAGAGCGGTGTGATGAACTCTTGTTCTTCTGGAGCCTGTGCTCAGAAAGGCTGAGCAGGGAAATCCAGGGCTGGGCCAGGAGGGCTCCCTGGAAGCATCTTTAGCACATAGACGGACCCAAGGTCTAGAATTTTCCCAGCAGCAGGTTTAATAAATAATTAAAGTGTTGGTGAAACTTTTATTCCAATATTAAGTTGTAAATACAAGTGAGAGACAGCATCTTATTTCAAATTTAAATTTGTTTTTATTCAGCCTTGGGAGGTGCTCTACTGAGTTGATTTTTGTTGTGTTAAATCATGTCAAAGATACTTAGAGGGCTCTATAGTCCTTGACTGCCTGCAAATACACTGTGAGAATTTTTAATAGACTGAAATAAATATTTCAAGGTAGCAGCACAACGTGCAATGCTTCTTTTTTGGCATTCTGCGTAGCTATGCTCAGGCTGTAATCAGATAAATCTCTTCTTCATTTCATTGCATCTTAATTGACTATTTACACGAAGAATTTTAAGCATTTGTGGACTGATTATTGTAAAACAGTTACAAGGAGACTTTAAAAGTGCGTTGAGCTGTTTAAGAAAATTGTAGAGACTTTACGAGAGAGCTTGAAAAACACGGAATTTGATAGGTTGCTAATTGTGAGAATATCTGCAGTGCCTGGCCCTGGTTTTCTTTCTCCTTGTTATTTTTTTCACTTAAAACCAAGTTCTGTTTACAATATTTAATTATTTCTGGTGAGATGAGTCACATGTTATAAATAGAATATTGTGATGTTAGCCTGCAAGTTAGAACTGTGTCATCCTATGCTGTGAAGCAACTTTGCAGGTTTTAGATACTACCAGAGTATTAGACTGTTATTGCAAGGCCTTGGAGACTTCCACTGGAAGTGCAGCTCCAAAACTGCCTCAATCCATCTGTTAAATTCCCGCTTCCTCACATATTTTTTTAAAGAACCTTTGAAATAGCTGTCTATGCACGTACAGCCAGGAGTTCACCCTTATCTACCACTTGTTAAGTTATGTATGATTAGCTAGGTTGTTCCTATGCAGGAGAGTTATGTCTTGATAATAATTGATTAAGTATTGCTTTTTCCATAGTTTCTGTTCTGTATTTAATGACAAACGCTCAGTAAGAGAAGAGCACTGCAAGAAGTATTGCACAGAACTGTGATTTCCATGTGAGCTGGTAACACAACGCTCTTCTAAATAGAGCAGGAAAGACAAAAAGGCTTGGTGAAGGGTACTTCTAACTAAATTGGGTTAAGAGGATGCAGATTGCTCTCTCTAAGGTAACTATTTTAAAAGCTATTTCTTCCATTGCAGGGGAGCTAGAAAAGGAAATGCACGCAGTTCTTACACCTCTTCTCACTATGCATAGCCTATGGCTATAACGGCCAAGTGCCAGCTGGGGTTACGTGTGATCTCATCGCTTCTTAGACAGGAAAGATTTCAGCTTTCACAGATCATGATAATATTTAATTTGTAATCAAGTATTCTAAATAGTATTTAAGATGCTTTAAAAATATTTTCTCCCCTTTTAATGAAGGAAATCATCACTGCAGACTAAGGTGCCTGTCTATTTGATACTCATCATTATTCCCTAAACGTTCTTGGGGTGCATCACATGGATGAACACAGCTTTGTATTTTTACTCTGTTTGTAAGCAGCACTAAAATCTGCTAATTCAAAGTATAACGGAGAAGAGTAGCATGAATGTAAAAGTGGTTGTCATGCAAGGCGAAGAATTTGTTGTAATCAGTGTTCCTGTTGCTAGAAAGCCTCCTGCAATCCAAAGTTGTCCCTGCTTGTGCAGGCTGTGTGTGATGTGAGCTAGGATGGGTGGCACGCTGTCTCTCCTTGTAAGTTGGGTAACCCCAGACACTCCGAGGTGTGACTTCATCAAAGGAGCTTGCACGCACAGCTTTCCCACGTCACTTGGATCGCTAGCTTTGCAAACAGTCGCTTTCCTGGTAAATGTACTAACTTACTTGGCTTGAGTAGAAGAGAAGTAAATACTCAAATACTCAGTTATTTGTGTGTAAACACTGCTGTCAGCCTTTGTGGAATAAGCTGTGCAGTGCTAACCTGCTTTCCCATGAGAAAGATTGTTTATTTACAAGCTCGTTCCGGTCCTGATTTCTGCTGTCAACGATAGCTTCAGCCTAGCTAGCAGACAAACTTCACTGGTAATAAGAGGTGAAAGAGATAATTCGTTATGCCTCCCTTCTCTTCTGCTGGGATTACAGCAGTCAGAAAACTTACGCAGTATTCTTGATCTGCTTTTCTCTGGATAATCAGGACTTTACTTGTACCTTTCATCAGCTACATTTGTAGTGTAATAGAGAAAGCAGCGTTCTCAAATGGCACTCTAAAAAAATGTATACAAAATGATTGAAGTGCCCAAATCCCATAGGGAGCAGCTGTGAGGTTGTAAATCTGTGATGTGCACTTTTTCTTAAATCCAGCGATCGTATGGTTTTATTTGCAAAACAGTTTGGACTATTTGACGTTGGTATGGTTGCCTGAATGTCCTACAGCAGCTTTCATTAAAAGGAAGTTTAGAAGCCTTAATGAGTTAAATTTGAAAAGTAAATAGTAGACTGAATGCACAGTAAATGGGATGTTTGTTTTCCTTTACACTCACATTCCATTATGTTTTGGCCTTCATAAATGCAGTTTTATGTGTGCAGGGCTTTTTTTTTTTTTCACTGGTTGCATAAACTACATAGTATTTGTTGTCAGTGGGAAAACTGGAGTGCTGCCAGCTTATAAAGTGGTATCTGGGGATGGGAGCTCTTGTCATGAGCCACTGAAGTCAACAAAGGTTTTGCTTGTGACCGGAGCGAGGACTCGGGATCAGGTTATTGGGCTCCGCAGGCGAGAGTTTGCGATTTTAAGACAGCCACATTCACTAGAATTTTGTGATCAAACAAGCAGTAGAGAAGTACTTTGCTATGCAAACATTTTAATTGTTCCCCCCTAGACGTTGTAGCCATCGCTTTGTCAAGGTGCCTATAGCCTGAATGACACCCTCTGGCCTTGGGCTCAGGCTAAAACACAGCACCAGATCTGCATCAGTTTCCACCTAGGGTGTGGTTCTGTGATCTGCTTTCTCCCGGCAGTGCTGCTTAATGCAGCCCCTCCGTCTCTGCTGAATGAACCATTTGTGAAATAATGGTTGCATTCCAACTTTGAAGTTGTTTTCCAAAACATGATGGTTGCTTAATGAAGGAAAAATAACTTTTCCAGCACGTATTTTGTTTGGTAATCCTAAAATCCATTGGGCCATGCTTGACTGTGTGTCTTTTCAGAGTGAATCTGATCTAAGTTTTTCTTTGACTGCCTACATGGTTTTATCATATAGTAGATCTCGTATCTTGGTTATCTGTGAGAGTGTTAGAGATGTTATATCAGTGAATAACTACGGTACAAATCAGGATTAGTTATAATACATGAGTCCGTTGTTAAAAGTAAACAGCAAGTAAGAATTAGTTTGCATTGTTTAATGGTTAGTATTAGCTATTTTTTAGCTAATGACTGAAAACAAGTTGTTATGTCAGAAAACTAAGTATTAGAAATGATTTTTTTCTCTGAAATTCCTGAGGTAGTTCCTGGTAAGTTTGTGAACAGGAGGGACAGCATTCGAATCTAGGTTACTGCTGAGGAGGACTTGGTGTCACCTATGTCTGTCTCTTATCAGACAGATGTTGCAAATGATGCCAAAAGGAAAAAAGAGACATCATCTGTATGGTATAGGTAAATGCAAACCATACCAAATACACTTCTAAACGAATCCGTATTGGTGTGGGATATCCAGAGATTTGTGTTAACTGACTTTATTTTTGGTGGATATGTCAAAGGAATGAAAATTGTGCCCAATAGTTGGACAGTGTGTGTCAGATAATTAAGACAGCCTTGCAAAATCATTTGGAAAGCAGCTTTCAAAATAAGACATTTTCCCAGGAAATGTTAAAATTGTCTGTTTTGTTCCTCTTTAATTAAGGTTACTCTTGAAACGTATTAAAGTAGTTTAACTTGCTTCGTACAGCTGGAAGGCTTTGTTGGCCTTTGGTCTGTAAAGAATATAATTCTGGTTTTTAGGTTGCTCTGCTAGCTAATTTTTATTTTTATTTTTAATATAGTATCTGTGTTTGAGTGTCTATGTTCTGCTCTGCTGGGAGAGATCACAGTCATCCAGTTCTCCCTGGGACTACGTGGAAATATTTGAGAGGAAAAGCTTAAACAAACCTCCTGATAGGCAGCATTTACTTCCAAAAAATACTTTAAAGGTGAATTTCAGTGGGAAAATTCATTTTCATGTCTGTGTAAGTTGTGCTGACCCAGAGCAACAGTCTAGAAATCGTGCTTGTTACGAAGCTCCTGTTCCATATTGCAGTTCATAATTTAGAAAGAAGTTTTGAGCCAAAGCGAATATATCTGTATTGCTTACCCAAGTTAGTGTAATACATGCTTATGCAACAGATTGTAAATTTTTGGTCTAAATACTCTTTTTCTTGGCTGAATGATTGAAGGGGGACTTTTTATTACTGAATCTGATCCAGGACTTGGGGAAATCCGTTGTCTGAAGTGCACCTGGTGCAGTTTGTGTCAGGTCGGCGGGCTGGCTGGAGCCCTCACCTGTGCTGGGGCTCCTGCAGGAGCTGCCCCGATAGCCAGCTGCCTGGTTTGTGGGGTCTGGCCTTTTTAGGGCTGCTGTGCACCATGGAGCGGGGACAAAGAACCCAAAACATGAAGGCCTCTGTCTGGGAAGTGTCCCTCTGGTTCCCCAGGCAATCAGCTCATGTCCTGAAATGCAGGGGCCCGCACCGCTGCGTCGTTTGCTGGGATCAAACCAGCGAGTCCCTTCAGTCATTCCTGTGGCCTGAACGTAACGATCTGAAGCGCTGGCTTGATAGCCTTGGAGATAAGAACGCTATTTTTATCCGCCGAGTAGGTAGAGCACGGGAGAAGGCAGCGAAATGCTGAGAGCTGGCTGTCACTGTGCTCCTCCGAGCCTCGTGTGTGACTGCTGGGGATGGAAAAGGATTTGGGGTGCGAAAAGGATTTGGGGGCTGCCCTTCTCTGCCACCTCTCCAGGATCCTTGGACATGGCTGTGACCGTGTGCCGGGCTCCTCTGTGTGAAGGCGTGAGGGTCTGTAACACCATCAGAGGCTCCCCGTTGTGGGGAAGGCAAGGCAGGGGGGCTGCATGCCGGCAGCTCCAGCTTGAGGGGAGCCCCCGGGGGTGTCTGTGCCCCCATGCTGCCCTCGCTGTGCTCCTGTGGTGTCTTTCCTGGGGTGCTCAGCATGGTGGCAGGGAGCAGGAGCTGGGAGCCTGCTTTGGGAAGGTGGCCGTGTTTGTTTTCAAAAGCCAGAGGCTGGTAAACTCTACGCGTTTTTGAGGGTGTCAAAGGAGCCTGTTTACCTTTCAGTTTGCTGTTATCTTTTAATCTCGTTCACCGTTGTCATCCTGTGTCATCTCTGAGCTGCTGCACTCCGGGCCTCTCTAATGCTGGCTCCGTGTGCTCCTTGCTGTGTGCTCCTCTTCCTTCTGACCCCGCTCGTCCTCCGTGCCACCACCCTGCAGGCTTGTGGCCAGGCCCGGCTCTGTGACACCGCTGCCCACAGCCCCTGCCCTGGATGTGTCTCCTCTGCTTCCGTCTGCACAAGGATGATTTCTCTGGCTTGCTGCTGGTGTAAGCAGGTTTGTTCTTCTTGCAGCCTTCTTGACCAGTTCAGGAGGATTTTTTCTCCACAAAAGTAGGATGTTCTGCTGCTTTGCTGGCATACAAAAGAGAAGAGTGCTTTCCTTCATCCCCCTGTACGCCTGAGTCTGTTCATGCATGTCCATGTACCTTCCTCCCACGTGTGCCCAGAGGACCTCTAGCTGCAGTGGGGCCAGAGGAGAGAAGTGGTCTTAGAAGTGTCTGTCAGAAGTGTGATTTAAACCAAACCAACCAAATCAGTGTGTTACATAGTCCGAGTAAACTCTGCTTTCCTTTTCCAATACACCAATTTTGGAAAGTCTTAGGGTTTAACAATTCCTCAGCTAGACTGTTGAAATAATTCAGTCATCCTTATTTCTCTAGTCATGCAATGTCTAAGTTACAAAGTAAGTGTCACTACCTGTGTGTTCAAACCTACTAGAAGTGGGTTAGCTCTCTTACTTTACTGTAACAACAAAAACGTTGTTTTATTTTCCACTTTATCTTTTAATCCTATTAAGTACCACAGTACTGTTGTGGGTTTTTTTTGGCTATAGGACATTTATATGCCTGTTGCTGTGCAACTTGCATAATTATTTTTTTACATCGTATCAAATTAACTGTTAGGAAATGTGTGAAGCAAAGGAAGTAAATTTTAATGGAAGAACTAAAAGTACTTGCCAAGCTGAGAGGGATGCAGAAATGTAAGGTGGTGTTCCAAAAACGACAGGCATCAGTTTCCTTATAGCTATATGAAACAGGATTGAAACACATTCGTTTTTGAAGTGGATGTGCGAGTGTATGGAGAATGGGAGTGGCAGGGTGGGGTAGCTTTAGGTAACTAGATTACCTATGGATTACCTAATAAAAGAAAATACTGAAATAGAATTCAGTTGACAGGTCATTTGTATTTTCCTTTTTTTTTTTTTTTTTTTTGGCGTATGCTGATGTGCTGCCTCAGGTATCAAGTGCGTGATGCAAAATGCATGCGCAGCATTCCCTGCAGAGGTGAGGAGCGATGCCCTGCTGCTCACCCGGGAGCTGCTGGGCTGCGGTCAGCAGGGAAGAGAGCAGAACAGGTTTGCAGGCGAGCACGGTGCGTGCACTGTGTGGGAGGGAGAGCAATGTCTCACCTGCTTGTTTGGTTTATAATATGGAGGCTGCAGCGATGCCATCGTGCACAGGATGCGTAACTGTCTCTAGTTCATATTTTTATTGGTTTGAAAGACTTCATCTTTTAAAAAGTTAGATTGACTCCAGTGTTTCTGGTGCCACTTCTCGAGTTTACATTCTTTTTAAACATTATGGTATGTTTCGTTGTTATTTTCTTACCAGAAATGACATAGTTGTCTTTACATTGTATTTGTCCAGTTCTCAGTTAGTAAGAAAATGTATAAATCTAGAAGGGAATGCTCCTTACTGCTCTACTTCCTCAGTTGCTGAGTGCCAGGGTCTGGCCAGCACCGAACAGCATTGCTGTGGTGTGATGTGGGCAGGTAGTTACACAGGGAAAGATTGCAAGAACTTTTGTTGAGGCACACATGCCTTTTTTTTTTTCTTCAAAAGCACGTCTAGATAAGAGCTGGGAGAGGGTGAGGAACTTGGAACGCACTCACGATTTGCAGTCATAATGCATCAAAATGCTGCTGCTGCAATGAGCAGTTTTATGTAAACCGTAAGTTTAGATTTAAATAAAACAAACTTCCTTTTTCCTTCTACAAAAGTACAGCTGCTGCAAAGTTCACAGAGGGCTGTATATAAAAGAAGATTAAAAAACCTGTTGATGTTAAAACAGTAGCATCCTTTGAGGTATATGAAAAGATATAATTTAAAATATTCACTGGATGATACAGTTAATTTTAATTGAGGCTAGGGTTGCGACTAATTGCTTGGCCAGAACTTTTTTTTCCCCATGTAAAAGATCCTGTTCTTCTGCATAGCAAGTGAAGTGTGACCCCTGATATTAGTATTACTGGGTAAACCTCTTTTTTTTTTTTTTCCTTAATTCCAATTTTTATAATACAAATACTAAATTAAACTCAATGTTGAGAGTTCCTAAACTTATTTAAGGATTAGATAAGTAACTATTTATTTATTTTTGCCACGGAAACACAAATAATAATTTTCTGGCTTCCCTAAAATTGCATGATGAGATCATGTCACCTAAAAATAATGTATGACTTTAAATGAAGATTTGTTATATGGAGAGCGATGACAAATTATATGTTCAGCATTTATGTAATATTATACAAATTGGCTGGAGAAGTTTAAAATATCCTCTGCTCTGAAAACTAATTAATGAGTAAATGGAATAGTTTTTGCAGATGACTGACTTCATTCAAATAGCTGATGAAAACCTAATTTAACAATACAATATGTACAGAGAGACTTTTTTATCTGCTGAAAAGCTTTAAATATGGTACTTGTATTTCATTGGGAAATTTAGGAATTGGTCTTTCTAAAGACAATCTGCTGGAAACGTGCTCACTGAAATTTTTTGTTATTTCGTAGGATCAGCTTTGAAAACCCGTTTAATAGTTCTGAACTTCTGAATGAACAATTTAAAAATATGTTTTGTGTTAGATTTTTAAAAGATTAATTGCGTGTAGCTGAACTCACATACAAAGAATTTAACTCAATACTTGGATGTCTGCTTTAGTGTGTTTTATATATAATTACAGGAACATTCAAATCTTGGCAGCCTAAAATTAGAACCCCCAGCTGCACACTAGGCTGCAGGTGCCTGCGTGCATGACACACTTCTCGCTGGTGATTGCTGCTCTGGCTTTTGCCAGTGGGCATGCTGTAGAAATACCCCAAGACTGTTAAATCTTGGAGAAGGTAACGATTGTCAGTGTTTCATTCTGCAAGGGAGAAAAGACTAGGGGAAGAGTTGCAGCAGTCATGTGCTCATAACCTCGCAGAAGGGCTGCTGTTTGGATTTGCTGCTCAGTTATGCGAGGAGGAGTTTTGCTGCCTGCAGGATGCTGGAGGGGAAGGCGGAGGGGGTGGTCCAGGGGATGCAGTATGGCTGAGCACGTGGAAAACGCGAGCAGTCGCAGGTAGGTCATCCTCTCCCCTTTCAAGTCTCGTGGTATGAAATTCTGCCTTAAATCTGGGGAAGCAAAATAATAAAAAAACATACTTTAATTGATCCTCGCGGAATTGTAACTTGTATTTCTTTAGAAAAATAGGCTGTTTTGTGCTCAAAAAGGAGGCTGGAGAGAAAAGACTGTGCTTTTAGAAATAAAGCGCTGTAATACTAGTAAAGATCTACAACTGATCAAATCTAGTAATGCAACTACTGCACATGGTTAAACTAGGTTCTGTTTTTTTTTTCTCTCAAAGTGAAAGTCACTTCTCTGAGCCAGAACTTTGAGGTTTGGGTATTCTTAGGACTTTTATTCAAGCATATGTAATTGCTACATTTGCCAAAGAGGAAAATGCAATAAAAACATTTAATCAAGACTTCAGCTGTTCCCTCCTTCATCGTATCAGTCAGCAACTGCATGGTGAAACAAAGTTCAAACACACTTGTGCTCAGAGCCCAGGAAGAGCTGTGCCTTTCAAATGTCTCCTCAAATAGCTGTGCTTTGAAAAATGTGTGTGCAAAAAAAAAAAAAAAAAGTAAGCTACGTAAGGATGTACAAAGCGGAGTTGGAAATGAATTTGAAAGTTGGTAACCCTGCAGAAAATACTTTGGTAGCACCACTTCTCGTTGAGCCTAAAAGAAGCAGCTTAGGTATCTTCTGGCTTTTCACTTTGGCAGTGTGGAGGCTGGGAACGTCCATTTGTTTTGCTGTATTTTGTATTAAAAGTTCTTTTTTATCAGAGGCAACAGGAGAGTAAGTTGTGCAGGCGAGGATATTTTGATTTTGTTTTAAAGTGTTTCTATATGTAAATGGGATAGTTTTATGGTTAGCTTGTTTGATTATGCATTTATTCTTTGCAGGCACATATTTGTTGTGCCTGCATGTATGGTTCATAAAACGTGCTCTATTAATATGCATGTGTACGTTACTTGGAGCTCTGTACATACACCCTCAAATATGCATATTTTACTAGTATCTCTTATTTTGGTTTAAATCTTGCATAATTGGTCACCAGGCACTCTGAATATTATGCAATTTTATTTATTTTGATCATGATATCTCCTTAGGAATACTCTTCCTTCTTATTATCATCATCATCTAGCATAGTACCCAGTTAAAACTACTTTGCCAGTAGTTTAATTTCATTTTAACATCGATAAGTCTACAAAAGCAGATGTGTGTTCGTGAATGATAAGTAGTTGGGTCTGTTTCTGGAAAATGGTTTGGAAAAATATTGGTTAGAAAATAATATCGTGGTTGCAGAAAGTTGGATGTGTTTGTGAAAGGTACGTTTTGAGATGCTAACTTAGATGATGTGTGGTTGTTTTATTTTTAACATTCATATGAGTTAAAATGAGGGGGCTATGTGAATTGTTGGAGCTTTAGTTCAGACAACTTACCGTGCAGTTGCTGTTTTTGTGTGGACGAGGCATAGCCTGGGGACAGATCTGCTGTAGTGCTGTTGGAGCAGAAAGCTCAGTGCCCCAGGTTTACATCTCAGATCCTCCTCCCACCTGAAAATTGCCTGTTATTGACAACTGACATCAGCAACAGATCGTGCTGACTTCTGTCGTGCAGATTTCTTGGCAGAATTGTGGCTTTTTGGACTTAGTGTAAGCCGTTAGTCTGATTTTTAACCAAGCGCAGCCCTGTTTGAAATCTGCCCTTGTGCAGCGCAGTCCATTTCACGTGATCCTAAATGCCGCCTTAGTAGCCTTCCTTTTCCCTCCTCATGCCTCTTTCCTCAAATCACAAGCTTTTAAAAAAGGTTGCTTGGGAGTTTTTGTTTGCTTTCAGATATGAAATTGACATTCATGTTCTCCACAACTGGAAAGGGTAAGGCAGGAGAAATATTTTATTGCTTTAATAGGATGAGGCGGTACCTGGGGCAAGTGTCCTGAGCAGATTATGGGAGGTGGCACCACAACTTTTTTCCTTCTAGGTGTCAGCTAGTTTTAAGGTACTGCACCTGTGTCTGAATTGCCCTGCCAAAAGTTATTTTAGTATTATTTTTTCCTCCCCTTTTTGACATTCTTTCAGACGTAAGTGATAGATTGTCTTATCTTAAGTTCTAATAAAAGCATGCCTTTAGAGAAAGAGATTTAAGTCCAGTTAAAAATTATGTTCGTACACTTTGTTTTACCTTAGCATGTTCAAGACAAATTCTGTTCTAACAAGAGGAGAAAACACAACAAGTGTGGCGTAAACGTATTCAAGATAGCTTTTGTGTACATTATTTGAACTTCAAAGTTCTGGTCCATGAAGTAATTCAAACAACTCAGATTTGGCAACGTTTCAGAATAATGGGATATATTTGCAGTGTGTGGACATTATAGCTCCAAAACAATTCCCTGATACCTTATTGGAAAGCCTTAGTGGATCAGTGAAAGTTGGGACGTTTACTCAAAGTGGATTTGGATCAGGCCCCAGTAAAAAGAAAAACAAATTCCGTGGCTGGGGAATTGTAAAGATAACAGGGAGTTAAAGCTGTTTTGAGCGTAAAGTTAGTAATCTAGCACAGTGCATTTTAATGGGGTTGCATCTGATATTAACTGGAGTTGATGAAAACACTCTGGAAGTGTAATGGGGTTGGTGCTGTGCTTCAGGCACGTTACGCTGTGCTGCGGAGGTCTCTGTAGTCAAAACTTGTTACTGTCCGCGTTGGGCAGCAGCATGTGAAGTGTTCCTTGTCAAGCATTACTGCACGGGGAGCAGTACATGTGTGTTATGATAAATCAGACACAGACATTTAAAAGCAATTCTCCTAAGCAGATGTTTGTGCTGGGAATGGATAGGGAAGAACTGAGCATTAGCAGTGGTCTGTCTGGAAAACATTTATGCAGTACTTTTATGTATTGCTGCCACTTTTTTTTTTTTTTTTATCATCAAGCTTTCTGTTCTTTTACTATAACTCTGAGAGTTTATCTTTGCCCTTTCGTTTCTGTCCTCAGTAGCTTTTGCTTTCTCTTCCTGTGTTTCGCTTTTCACTCTCCTTGTTTTCTTAACTGTGGTGAGCAGACTTCTGCAAAATAGGAAACCTGCCTTCTGGTCCCTGAAAACAGCCAGGATTTGGGCTTCTTTGACTGTCTTTCAGTAGAGGTTGCTGGTTTGGAGATTTTAACCTCACTTTTTTGTGATGTTTTGTCCATGGTAATCCCAGAGCGGATGTTGTCTCACTAAATGCTAGGAGAGGTGCATTGCACAATGATCCCAATCGAAAAAGGGACAACGTTTGTAGGAAATTGGGTAAATTTGAAGGATTAAAAAAAACAACTAAACAAAAAAAACTGTGCAGTGGAGCTGTGTTAGTCACTGAATTCCCTGATTCTAGTGACTCAGTAAACGCAAACTGTCGCCCTGTTATCGAACTGCATGTTGCAGTCTGTTTTATTTGTTCTGTTGTCTGTGACGTTAAGTAGTAGAACTGAGAGTACACACACAGGTACTTTTAGTGACGATGAGCATCTGTAGTGTTACAGTCCTGAAGAAGAATGCTGAAAACCCGGTGACATTGCTCGCTGGCTTGTGTGCTTCCACGTGCCGGGGTAGAGGAGGAGATGACAGCTCAGTGTATGAAAGTCTTTCAGAGTAGATATGCTGAGCTCCTTGTTACTTGACGTAGGGTATGTCAGGTTGTCTGTTATTATTGTTTTTCCTTTTTTATCAGAAAATGTGCTGACTGGGCCCTTTCTGTATAAAAAGCATTTCCCTTATTACACAGTCAGCAAATAACGCAGTTGAGATACCTCAGAAGTATCTACGGCACATGCTTGTACTATTCTTGGGAAAGAGTACAGGAATATATCGTTTAAATATATCTCCTTTTAAAACACTGTAGTTGAGTTACATTTAAATGAATTCAGGAGGTTGCAGTGTCCAGAGGTCTAATGTTATGGAGGTAAATGAAGTCATTTTTCTTTTCAGTGCTAATAGAATTAATGCGACCAGCAGCTCCTGTAACACTACTTGTGTGTTGACACCATATAAATACCATGTTTATGAAAAATAAATTGAAAGGCTGAGGTCTCGCTTTAAGTTTCTCGTTTGACCTTGAAAAACATTCCCAGATGGAGAGAGTTAAATGAGGCCAGCTCTGAAAGAGGAACATATGAATCATGGTTGCTAGGCTCTTCCATCAGAGGCACGGGCTTTACATTTACAGCCAAGTATTTCAAAAAGTAATCTTTCAACCCGGAGGAACAGAGCATCTGAAATGATACTGGTGAAGTACCATAAACTTCATTAGACTTTTAAAATAGCGAATTTGCATGTCGTTAAGTGAAATAGGTATAAAGTATTAGGAGAATATCAGCTGCAAGACTTCTGAACTTGTACGAGGGGCGGGTTGTGGGGGGAGCAGAAACATAAAGCATCCATCTCCAAGTTCTGTTAAACTCTGCTGTATATCTCTAATATTTGCAAGGAATATTTCTTGTCATTCTCCTAGCAATGCCACATCGGTGTTTGCTGCATTGGCGCGCAGAAACAGAAATAAGACTTCCCTGAACCCCGCTCTTGCTCTGCTTGACTAGAATGAAGTGAGGCACATTAAAAGCATGGGAGCTTATGTGACTAAGACAAGCTCTGTTGAGCGATGTGGATTCGGGTCGGAGCTCTTTTCTAGTCGTCTTAGCTGGTCTTGGCTGGATGGCAATCTTTAGAGTGTCAAACCCATTGTTAAACTAATCTTTGGATCTCCGGGAGGTGTTCGTGCTCCTTGTTGCCCACTTACCCTTTGGACTGTCTGCGTGCGTCCGTGCAGTGCTCAGCATCGGCAGGTGCCATCCTTACTTAGTAACCCATAGGACTCCATAACAAAAGGATTTCTGGCATCTATCTTAAATGCTTTGATAATAAAAAGCTATAGTTTATTTGCCAGGTAGGAGAAAACAAGGGATTTGCGTTGCCTTTTGGTACTCCCTCACTGGCTGCATTAAATGATGCTCGGTTATCAGTAGTCATGGCGCACTAGGGGGAGGAAGGTCTTTGAAACTGGCTCCTGTGGTCTGGCTGCAGCCTCCTGCCTGACTTCCTTTGGAATCAGTTGTGATTTTGTGTGCGCAGCAAATCCTTTTTTCTGTGTCAACTGGTTTCACTCTTAGAATTTGATCTTTCTTATGAGTTTGTGTATTTAAGCATTCTGGCAGTGGTTTCTATCGCGTGGAGCTTTGATTTTAAAATGCTAAAGAAGTGATTCTTGGTGTAGGGGGATGCTTCTAAATGCTTCAGATTTCTTGGGATCCCGAAACTGAAACGGAAAAACAGTTTTGTTTACACTGATGTCTGCTAGTTTGCTCCACTTGTAGTGTAAAATGAAAGCTCTATATTTCCAGCAAATATTCATAAGAAGGTGCTTGAATAGAGAGAGCGTGACTAATGCCAAGGAGGGCTTTGTCTTGGAAGATGCACAGCAGTAGGAAATCCTTCTCTTGGGTTAGAGGTTTTATTCCCCCAGCCTTATGTTCTGTACGAGCTGGTGTAGAGGCCGAGTTCAGTGTTGTCTGAAAAGGCTTGGTTATGGGAGCAGGTTACAGGGCGTGGATTTACAGTTCGTTAGATATTATACAGTAGTAGCCTGTCTGTGTGCTATTACCAATGTAAATAGCAAGCAGTGTACACTGTTATTGTCCCATTCATCACGGCGTATTAGGAGTCAGATGGAAGTGACCGTGGCGTATTTGTGGAAACTTTCATGCAGGCGTACCCAAAGAACTCCTGAATGCAGTATTAACCAAAGGCAGTTAGGTTTATACACACATATTTTCCTTAACCAGCTTAATGTTAAATCACAGAAAGTAGACATTGAAAAACAGAAGTTTGCTGTTCCATTTTCTCCTGCGGGCTGCTTACAGGGTTTTGCCTAGTTAGCAGTAAGATAGGTGTGCCTGAGGTCTTGAACCATTTCTCTCTGCAAAAATATCATACAAATGAAAAAACAATGGAAGACTCAGTACTCAATGAAGTGCAAATCAGTTTATAACTTTTTTTTAATGTAACCACAATTGCTTGAGAAGTGCCTGTGATTTAGATAAGCATAGCTGTCATTTGTCACAGCCACTTAAGATGTCCATGGTCATTGTATTTGGGCCCAAATGCAAAATCTGGTTGCAGCTGTTACTACAGGTATGGTATTTAATTGTAATATAGTGCTAATAAGGTTCTTGGAAAACCTGGGAGACCTCTTTATTTTTTTTTAAAGAGAAGTAATTACTTTTTTTTTTTTTTTTTTTCTTTTTTGAGGAAAATGCTTATCACAAAGGGAGCCCTTAGTTCTGGAAGCTGTTCAGTGTGGATGCATTCTTTTGTCTGCAAGAAACAAAGTGGAGTCAGGGGGGCTCTGCAGGGATGACAGCATTGTGCTGCCATTGTTTACCTTGGGTTGTGTCACATTCATTCTTAAAATGTGTCCTACTCCAGTTATTTAACAATTACTCTTTCATTCATGAACAAAGATATTTTTCTTATCAAATGTAGCATGTTGCTAAAAATGCACGTAGACAAATTAATAACTTTAAAACAAAACTCTGGGGTCAGCTGTAGCACACAGGTGCATAAATTTAACTTTCTTAATTTCTAACTTACTGTTAACTTATAAATTGATTGCTGAGTATTCGTAGAAGAAAATAAGTTTTATTACATTGGTCTTAATTAAATAGTGCTGTAGATCTTAGCCATGCTCTTTGGCAATAATGAATTTATACACTATTATGTGTGCAGTTTCCTGTTTTTGGTCTTCTAGTGAATAATATTTAGTTGTATTAATGCAATAGACCTTTAAGTTTTATAGTAAATGTTGTACATAATGCCTCGGTAATCTATGAATGCAGTTTTAAATGTTAAACTGTACTCTAAACAAACTGTATTCTTAAAAACAACATTGTAGAAACTTCTTTTTATTAGTAAAAGTCCGCAAGTATGTGTGTTATCTCCAAAATTCACACATGCTCTGACATACTGTTATCTCTCTATTTCTCTCTCATATAGCTGTTACACAGATCTCTGGCAGCAGATGGCTGGACTATAATGCACTGTTAAACAAATAAAACCATTAGGCATGTAATACTGCCTGGTAAATGACTGTTCATCTAAAATGGTTAAAAAATAAATAAATAGAAAATAAACTTCATTTTAGAACTCATTTAATGAAATTGGAATAAAATCCAAACCCGTTTCAGCACACATAAAGCATCCCCTCTTATGTTGTGTCTGTCATTTAAAGTCAGTCTTTTATTCCGTTCTTACATCTGGTATAAAATAATAAGTCCTAAATCAGATTTCTAATAAATGTTTTCTACAAATAATCGCTTATTTTACATTTATCTTTGTAGGAAGATTTTTGCTTTTGTAATACTCCAGCACAAAATTATCCATTGCATTATATGCTTTTTTCTCATTTTCAAATTTTAAACAAATGTATTAAAATTATGATTCAACACTAGTGTCATGGCTCTGTAATTAAACTGTTCTTCAATAATTGTAAGCAGCTGAGAGATATGCCATTTTGTCTTTTTGTTTTTAGATATGCCAATATTTGGTCTTTGCCCGGCTCATGATGATTTCTATTTGGTGATGTGTAACCACTGTAATCAGGTCGTAAAACCACAGGCATTTCAATCACATTATGGTAAGTGCTTAACTATTTTTAATAATTAAGGGTGAGGTTAAATCAGGATTAAGCCTGGCAATTTTTTTTTAAATTGATGGTACATGGATCATTACATTATAAATAATGTCAAAGAACATAACCTGTGTTTAATCATTTTATATACATTGTAATGCAGTTACGTGAAGATCTTGTTCCTTTTTAATTTTTTAATGTCTTGAAACACTGCAAGCCTGCAGTTCAATTTTGAAATGGCATATATAGTGTATTTCACAGATGGTTTGTGTAGTGTGCTTGTGTCTGAGTGTGTCATTTCTCCATGTCAATTTACACTGATTATTTTTACACGAGGTTCTGTTGCAGTGTGAACTTAGCTAAAAGCTAAGCTTACAAATTCTGCCCTATAACATAATACGTTTCCAAAGGAGCAGTAAGCTTATTTATTTATTTTCAGAAGTATCAATCTGTATTTGTTTTAATGGTCAGATGGTTTTGTATATAAACTGTGCTAGGAAGCTCTCATGTTGGTTGGTGCTAGCCAATGTTTACAGAGGACTGACAAAACGTGAAGTATTATGCAAGTTCAAGTGTTCTCTCACTTCCTACAGAATGTAACCGGGGGAGGTAGGCAGTTCTTCTTTTCCATACACCTCTCAAGCCTAGTTGAAATTAATATCACACATTTTCGTGTCAATATTTGAATAGGAGGTTCTTGGTGTTCAGCTTTTTGTTTCTGGAGAAATCGAGGAGATGTATTGGCACTTGGTTAGGAAACAAAAGATAGACAAATATTCTTCTGAACTACTCCCTCCTCCCTCTGTGTGTGTCTGTTTGTGCGAGTTCCCTTTTTTCCAAGCTTGTCTTGCTGCTTAAAAGAATAGAAGATGCTGGATATGGGTGGGAAGCCTCTCCCAGAGCTCAGAGCAAGGCATAACTTTTCTTGCATCTTAAATACTCCAGCCCTTTGGCAAGAGATGTACTTGCTCCTGCTGCTTCCTAGAGACTGGGAAAGAGTCTTCCTGTGCTGTGCAGAGGGTGCGCTGCTTATTCCTTTCCACCTCTCCTTGGTTTTTGTGTTACGATGCCATGTGGATTATGTCCCTAGCCTTGCTGCTGGATTTCTGCAGTCATGTTGCACAGAGTGACTCGGAGAAGAATCCGATAGGTGTTGTGATACAATTCTTACTGGTTTGCTTGTCATCTATGGATGGCAGTAGTAATAAAATAAAATATTAAAAATAATAATAATAATAACAAAAACTTGTCTCCAGGGCTGCAGGGAGCCAGGAGAACAGAAGGCAGCATGCTTTTCTAACTCTGGGTGCTCTAAGCCTTTGTATCAGCTGAGAGTAAGTCCAGTCCTTGCCAGTGTGATTCCTCACCTGTCACTGAGTATCAGTTTGGGATGTCCAATAAGTCCTTCTAAAATATCATATTAAATTGATTCTGACAGTTAAAAATAAATGTATGGGGGAGGACTGGACGGTACCCAGTTCTGAGTGCTGGCATATTGAGTCTTCCGTCTCAAGGTCAGGAGTACAGGGCTGGCGCAGGTTGGTACTGATGGAGAGCTGCTGGCATCTGCAGACTCTTTGGGCTGACTTTCTGAAATGAGTTGATCTCCAACCACCCATCTTTGTAAGGGGGTATCCATGCTCTAGGAGCCAGTATTGCAGCTGCAGGCATGACAACCTTGTGGGCAGATTGAAGAAAGAGTTCAAGAACTGAACAGGCACAGCATCGCTCCTTGGCCATGGCTGGATGCTGTAATGCTGCTTGTATCAGTGGTAAACACGTTACAAGAGGTTTACTTTATTCTAATTCAAACCCTTCTGTAAGCAATACTTGCAATTTGAAAGGAACAGAGTGAAGAGGAAATTACAAAGTGAAGGTGTAGAAAACATTTCTAAAAGATTAAAGAAGAAGTACTAACGTGATGTTCCTATTCTGTATCACATTGTAGGAGCACGATCTCTAAGTAGTAAGGTTTCTCAAATGTAAACCTATTAATGGCAGATTGATACTTGGAAGTGTAGAAGGAAGGGATGGAAATGACAAGGTTATTCTTAGTATTTCTTAAGCCCATTCTGAACAATGAAGACGCTAAACAAGTGCTGCAGCTTGCAGAGGAAATGGGAGGAGCCAATCTGATGAGAAAAACAGGCTTGGGTGGGGTGTAAATTATTAAAAGACCTTAGTTTGCCAAACTAATAGCCTTAAAAAGGTAAGAGGGCTGACTTTGATTTTGTATAGAGCTATCAATCTTGTCTCCTTTTTTATCAGTCTTCACATTCTCGAAACACGCTTGGCCCTCGTTTTACCAGACCGAATGTGAAAGCTGGTAATAGGAGAGGTGATTGATTACCTCAGCAGTGGAGTCTTTTGCTCAGTATACCGAATTACTCAGGAGTTAGGAAATTACTCAAGTGCTCAAAACATAACAGTTCTCCTAAAAGAAATAGTACAATATCATGATACCAAGAGGGGGAAAAGAAAAATTGGATTCACCAGAGTCTGTTTTCCCTGAGTGAGGTCTTCGTCTGTGGCTTTATTTCAGAGATTTAAAAAGGAGCGATTTCTTTTAGCGTGTTCTCAAAAATTACAGTGCATCACTGAAGCTGTACCTTTCTGTAATGTTCTCAGTCTTCAGAAGTTATTTTAAATTGTTACCAGAGAAATGGTAATCTCTTAAAATATTCTACAGTTTGCAGTGGTATGTGTTGCTTGTACTTGGTGTTCTTTAAAATCTGTCACATGGGTTTTTCTGAATTAGAATATTCTCTGTTAAAATGTCACTTATGTCAAAGGAATGGTAAACAAACTATTAACTAAGCCTAATGAGCTAATTAATTTCTTCCAAAGCATATTTGTGATAAACTGCTTAGGTAGGCTGAAAGTGCATTGCAGGACATTTGATAGTTCGCTTTTTTTCTAGAGAATGTGCAGTCAGAAATAGTTTAAATGTATTTATCAGAATATTTTACCTGTTCAGTAAAATACTTTACTGATACAAGTCACATATATTTGTATAAAACACGCTTTTATATTTCATGTTTTTTAATGCAGCTAGAAGAGATACTAATTTAAAATTAAATTTCGCTTGAGGCAATCGAAGTAGATGTTTGGAGTATGAATTGCCATTTTAACAACTTATTCTGTACTATGGATTTATGCTATCATTGATTTGTGAAATTGTGTGGTGTTTGGTATGCACAACACCGTGTGTAGTGGTCAAAACCTGTCAGCAGTTTTTAAAAGCAATCTGATCCAAAGAATTATCTGAAGTCCACTTTTGATATTCCTTCGATATGGATGGGCCATTATTAAATGTAATTGCCTACACGGTAAACAGCCTGTTTTTAAGTACATAGAGCTAGATTTCTCCTGGTCTGTGTACAACAGCTGCCTGCCAGCATGCTCAAATTGCTTTCCCCTCTTGCTGTAGGGCGGTAGCAGGGCAGGGGAGCCAGCCGAGGAGGGGCTGGCCTGCTTTTCAGAACAAATCATCACTCTGTCAGACCTCAGCTGCTTCATCCGCGGGACTGAACAGATGATTTCAGGACTTTACTGCCAGTATTCTTGCTGCTGCTTTTTGAATGGCTGCATTTTTGTGGTATCAGCATCTTCCTTGGATGAGTCAAGATCAATCAAAGGTGGAGGACTGACAAAGCTATAACCTGCAGGCTTTCCGTCCTATGGGCGAAGCACCTGATATCTCTTATCCTGCTGACCTCTTCTGAAAAAACACAGTGTTTTTCTCCAGTTGCACTTGTCAGGCTGGGTGCCAGCCTCTCCACCTTCCATGCAGCATATTCTCTCCTTCTGTATTTAAATTGGGTGTGTTTCTGGAGTGCATGCACAGTTTCCACTCGTCCTGTGTTAATTCTTACAGTAAACATGACTTTGCTGTCTGTCAAATTGCTCACCCTCATACTTGTCTGGAATACCTCTTTGGCAGCTAGCAGGATATGTCTGTGGTAGGACCAAATGTGTTCCTTTTGTTTCTTCTCTCTTTTTCCCATTAAAAGCCATTCTCTTTATGTAGATGGTTGCTGTATTACAGCAAAACGTTGCTCTTTGTGGAAGCCATTGCTACAGCTATTTCAGGTAGCTCATGGAAACCCTGAAGCGACATGTTTTTGGGGCCGTATGACCTTTCACTGGTATTTCAGCCGTTCCACGGGTTTATCGTGTCTCCCTGTGGTTATCAGCTTCTCGTCTGGAAACAGCTGCTTCTCTTCACCATCCGTGCTGGTTTGTGGCTCAGAGGAGCGAGGAGATAGCTCGCTGGTGTGGATGGAGCATCAGTTTAGAGATACAGGTTTCCTTCCCTCTGATTTTTCCTTTTATTTCTTCCTTCTTCTGCAGAGTTTCTTGGTTCACTTGTGCTTTGGCTTCTGTAAACATGAAGTGGGGTTATAACTTCCCAGCAATCTGTAGGAAAACATAAGGAAGGCTACCTGTGAAACATAAGCTGATAGCGCTTGTGAGTCATGCGGTGATTGTGGAAACCATTAATTCAGCGAGCACTGGAAAGAGACCATTACAGTGTGTCAGGTTGTTGAGTCATTAAAGAGCTATGCCCAATGTTTTGATTAACTTTCATAGGTTTGGCATGCAGTAACAAAGGTGAGCACCTACCTGAGCATTGCTTTCTGCTGCTCTGTGAGCCAAGGGGAAACTCCTAAGCATTGGAGTTTCTGCTCAGGGCACATTTCAACCTGAAGGAGTAACGACATGGATTTGCACACCTGAGCTGTCTAGGAGGTGGTGGGACTGCAATAGAGAAGATCAGCACCCAGTTTTTATTCTCAGCCTGGAGAGAGGAACAGGGCAGATCCTGGCAGCAGGGACAGACGTTCACATGCTTGGATCCAGAAAATCACTGTAAAGTCTCACACAAATCTTTCATCTGTGTGTACCTCTGGTTGTATAACCGTATTCCTTCCTCCCTCGACCAGTTCTCACACCCACCCTTAGTTAGCAGGCTTACTGATATGGCTTGTCATAAGTAGTGGTGTTTTTTTTTATTTTGTTTTGTTTTTGGGGGTGGTGGTGAGGGGAGTGTTAAGTGCTTGCATTCAGAGGGTGATAGTTGTTGTGATATTAATTGGGATAAGTGATCCGTTTACTATCCCTGATAATTGTCTGTTGTCTTTCAGATGTTATATCACAACTAATTTAAGTATTAAAGGCTCTGCAGCATAATGCACTTGGTTTCTTTTGACACAGTGTGAATTGAATATAAATTTGTCCTACCCTTTTTTTGTTATCTCAAATTTGGCAGCAGCTAATTGTTCTGGAAATCTGACATGAGTATTTAATAATTTAATTTTTTTTGAAGTTCTGCAGATGCTGCATGTTTAGAGAAGTATAGAGAGACTATCTAGCAAGTACTACAATCAAAGATAAAGTGTCTGTACAAGGCAGCGTTTGATATAGATATGAAAAGAAAGGAATGTACTGAATCCTGTTCCAAAGCCATTGGACCTGAGGATCAGGGTGTGGGGGGGTGTTGCTTGGTGGGGTTTGTATTGTTTTTTCTTTTTTATTGTAGGAGATTGCAGGAGCTCATCTGTGTTTTGGAAAGATAAGCCTTCATTATGGTTTGCATGCTTTTGGCAGCAAGTAATTTGTTTCAGTAAATAAGTGTCCAGTGTTCACTAATGACTTTTAAAGCAGTATGAAAATGCTTGATATAAATTATAGGAATCTTCTTGGGTATCGGTAATCTTCTACAGTAGTCTAGTAGCCAAAATAAAAGTTTGATATTATCTGGTTGTTTCACAGATGTGCTGGAGCAATCTGCCAAGCATATTGCCAAACACGCACAGGTGGCATTTGGCGTATTATAGCCTGAGTTAATGTATATGATTTAACAAATTATCATTGGCAGCTTCATCAGCTTCTGTTCAAACACGGAGCCCTCTTGCAGCAGTTCACACAGTCTAAATTCCAGCAGTTGAATCTGAGTCTCTGGGTCCAGCAGCAACTAGTTCAATTTCTTGGCAGGAATAGGTGAAATTCTCTAACTTTCGCAAGAGTTGTCTTGGCGTATTCCCAGAGAGGAATGGGCTCAGAGGTCAGTACAGGATTCATCCCAGAAAACTGTTTCAATTGATTATTTACTAATTTAAAATGAATGCATCATTAAATAAGAAAGTGTTACCACCTGGAAAGAGATTGTAAATATGTTTGGGGTTTGCAATGTGTACCCCAAAACCTTCGCTGAATGCTGAATGTGTGAGTTGGGATTTCAAGTCACTAGAACTTCTGCCACACAGGTTTTTAGGAGTAAAGAAGTTATGCCCTGTGGTTAATTGTACCATTGCAGGCAGTTCGTGTGCAGCAAGCTATTTGTGCAGGCATAATGGCTGTGGTCTTGTTTGATTACATGAAAACAGAGGGAGTTTAAGAAGTTGATGGCACTTTTCTCTTAAAACTTCCTTTTTTTTTTGTTGGCACCTAGATTTGTAGAGCTGAAGATGTAAAGCAATAATAAGTATCAATAAACGCGAAAATTATGGTGTTCAGCTTCAGATTTAAAGAAATTTGTTCAGTTTACCACTTAGGATGTAACTCATTCTGTCTACAGCACCACATGTGCTGAAATACTGTGAACTTTAAAATGCTCTGGTGTGCTTTTGGCTTTTCTTACCTTCAGTTAGCATGAACCAAATTTCATGCTGTTCTGCCACAGCAGAAGGCCTACATGCAGAAATCCTTGTGTTTTATTACTGGCTGGACAGAGAATGTCTTTGCTATTCTGTTCTCACTGAAAGGCTGAAGTACGTTAAACGAGGCTAACATAGATAATTATACAAGTGTTACATGGGAACCCTGCTCCTTTATAACAATTACCTTGCTAAGGATGCAGGGACTGAGGCAGACTGCTCCCTTTTCAAGGTAGACATCAGCACGGGGAGAACAAGCGGAAAGAAAGAGAATAAAGATAGTTATCTTTGTGGGAAAAGAGGAAGCACGGCCGTGTTCGCTGCTGCCGTACAAAAGTATTTGCTCAGCAAGAGGGACCAAGTTAGTGTATTGATTGACAGATTTAGTAAGATCTGAAGAAAACAAGTAGTTCTCATAAAGCAGCTGTTGAGTGTATTTGACTTCAGTTTCACCTTGGAAGAAGCCAGCTGGAATGGTCGCGTCAGGCTTACGGTTAAAAGTGATCCAAAATGAGAAATAACACACCTAAAATTCAATGCTAAGTTGCATCATTCAAAATTCATTTGGCCCGTGGAGCAGAACACAGCCCTCAGAACTAGTTCAGACTTTCTGCAGATGCAGAGAAGGCAATTCTGCATCGGTTTACATGCTCCACATCCTTGGAAGGTTTCCTGCCCAGCTAAAAGGGCTCTTTCTAGCGCCTAAGCCACTCCTCCAAGCTGGAGCTCGGCCAGAGGAGGTGGCATGCATTGCGAGGGCAGGCCATGGGCACGCAGGGCTTGGCACGGAGCCCTGAGCTGAGCACAGAAGAATGAAGCTGCAACCTGTTTAGGAGCTAGGGAGCTGAAAGGAGCCTGGATCGGTTTTTAAAAGCAGGATTTCTGCTGTCATGGAGGAGAGCTGGGAATGTGTCATAGCCATCGAGATGCGAACTGGGTGCTGGGGGGGGAGCGGGGCTAGTAGTAGTTTAATTTCAAAAGCCAACCGCATGCAAAGCACTTACTTATTTATTAGGACTTCCCCGTTTATTTTGAGGGAGAAGCTTGTGTTCTCATGCAGTGAGGAGATGATTCCAAGAATTGCAAACCTCAGATGAACACCGCAGCTCTTCCTAATTCCAGGGAGGAGTGTTCTGGGAAGCTCGTAAAACAGTGTGGAGTATTGAACTGTCATAAATAATATAGTTTTTCTTTTTTTTTTTTTCATGACAGCACCTAGTTTCACATTGCACAGATTGTACCTCTCATCCCACCACCCACCTCTCAAACAACTGCCACGTTCGGAAGAGAGGGGATTTGCACTTAGCCTCTTTTTCTCTGCGAGCACAGCTACGGGTGGCAGATAGGTAATCTCAGCAGGACCCATCGGTCAGGTTAATTTTTTGCCAAGCCACCACTGCTCCCAGCATCCAGCCGTGATGCTGGAGGAGGGCTGGGAGCTGGGCAGCACCTGCCTGAGGGCACAAAGGGGCCATGGTGGCAGTGGCCAGGCAGCACGGGCAGGAGGATTGCAGCTTGGCAGAGCTCTCCCTGCAGCCACAATGAAGTGGTGTGCAGTCTGGGGGCGTGTGTCCGAGGGGGGGGAAGGAGAGAACACAGGGGAATTGCTAAAAAGGGAAATGTAAAACAAAGAGCCGAAGTAAAACATAGTTAAAAAGAAATAGATGGAGACAATAAAGAGGAAGCTAAGTAAGGAAAGTAGGGGAAAATGACCTCATAGATGGGAGCACGAAGTAGGTAGATTGCTGAGTTCATTACTCTGTATTGAGGGAAAAAGTGGAAGAAGGGAGAAGAAAACGGGAGACGTTTCACAAGAGGAAACAGAAGCTTTTTCAGTATTTTTTCTCTTAATGTTTTGGCAGCAATGTGTACTAGTGTGATTTGTGTAATGGCACTCTCAGATTTGGTGTGGTTTGGTGGAGAAAAAAAAAAAAAAACAACAGTTTTTACTTGGGACACCGCTCCCAGGTCTATGAGGTACTGACCATCAAGGAGGGAAATGAATAAGTGCACGTGTGTGTGTGTATGTTGTCTTATGTTTGTTTTCTTCCCACACCCTCATTTTTCTTTTCTGGATTTCTTAAGTGTATTTTTAAAATCTTTTTTTCTATAATCTAAATAATAATTCTTAGAGGTGCATAGCATGTGTGTAGCTTTCACGCTGCTTTTGCAGTAGAATAGGAGGAGGAATGGCTGCCAGTTCTCCAAGTGGATACATTTAAAATCTAACATTTGATACACAAAGCCTAGAAACTAGATTTCTTAAGATGTTACCAGAAGAGGGAGTGTGTATCACCTTGTATACAGTGAAAATAAATGTATTGATGAATAAAATCTATGAGGAAGATAAATATGCCATGAAATTGTACATAAGCATGTGATACTGTTGTTGACTGGATGGTGTTATCTGTTTCAAGCAGTAACAGCCAAAATACCTACAGCAAACCCTGTTATCTGCTGTTCGTGGAACAACATCCCGAGGTACTGCTCGTGTAGAAAATTGAGATGTTTACCCTATAACTTACATAGATGTTCCTTTGCTTGTGCAGCAGAGCAACAGCTTAATCCTTTGAACGACAGCCAAATGATGCAGGAGGAGAAGCCATCAGTGCCTAATACATAAGCTCCCAATAAACTCGCCTATTCTGCTCCCACGTAAACATTCTGCGATGTCTGAGGGAGCTGCTGGCCACAGAGATTACAACTGCATTCTAACCAGTTTCCCTAGGTTGTGCCAGAGAGAGAAGCAGCATCATCAAGAGCCTCTAGTCCTCTTTCCTGTTCTCTGTTCCACCAGTAATGAGTTGTCACTGTCGGTATGAAACTCTCTCTCTTCCTGCTGGTTTCTAAAGGATGCAATTGGACAAGGCTCCAGGAGAGTTAAAGCACTTTCTACATAACTGGGTTTTTCTTCCCCGTTTGGGAAGATTGTCAGAAAATCTTTCACTCAAAATTCTATATATAGTAGCTTCCCCAAGGAAGCCTTCCCTTTTAGCCAGATGATCCTCTAATGTTTTTACCCCGTAGGAGTTTCTTCCTCCTCCGGGCAGGAGTTGCATTGTGCTGTCTCCTCTGTGGTGACCCTGCAGGTTCCAAAGCAGCTGTTTGTCGTATCTGGCAGCCCGCAGAAGCCCTCACTTCTGTGCTGTATTGCAGCTAATCCTGCGGGTTAGGTGGATGATGTACCCCTTTCCTTAAGCCTTTGCACCTTGGGGTCTGAAGCTTTCCAGTGTTGGTGCTTTTATTTGTAGAGCTGCATTTGAGCTGATCAGAAGTTTGGCTTGGTGTATCTGGATGGTTTTAAAAGCTATTTGTAAGCATCTGTAGATACTCACGTGGAGTTCATGACTTGTCTCCTTGCTAAGAGGAAAGCTGGCTGTGCCTCCTTTGTTACCACATGGCTAAGGCTTTGTTCGAGTTAGGCTAAGCATTTTGGTGTTCTTATAACTGTCAGCTGTATTAGGGTGAGCTTAGTGAAGTAATTGTTTTCATTTCTTCCGTATGTCTAGATCATAATGAGAAACCTTACAGTACCACTCTGGCCCTTCTTGTTATTGGCGTGGGACTTGTTTTCTTCAGTTTGGTTTTGATTTACAGTCTGTGACGAGCCACTTGTAACCATATATATGCCTGGAATTGTGCCGTGTTGGCCCTCTCCTGCTCTGTAAGGTTAAAGGAAAGCCAGCTTCTGGAAATACTGATGACTGCTTTGATAGCCACAGAAATGTTATAAACCCATACATGCGGGTAGTATTGCAAGGTGTGATGGTTACATCTCAGTTGTCACAGAATGAGAGTGACAGATGGCGTCACAGTTTTGGTAGTGACCAGTTCCTTTCTCTATCCAGACAGCTTTCCATGGGATTGATCAATATTCAGAACAAAGATGGGTACTGACGTTTAGGACCGTACCCATCACTTTTTTTTGTCCTCAGGAGGAGGTAGCTGGGGCAGCTGGATACTTGACAGCTACTTAAGATGAACTGAAAGCCCTGACCAGCTCCTGGGCTGCTCACTATTTCCTCTGCCCTGTCCCAGTTGTCCAAGTGGCAGCACTGAACAATAGCTGTGCTTGTACAATTGAAATCTAATGTACCAAATGTCTTTCTCTGTTTCTAATCTGTGACAAAGGCACAAGTCTATACAGAAGGTATTTTCAGTCTTTGCTCTGTGTACACACATACAATATGGGTAGCATTTATTTTTTGTATTTCTAATAGAGGCAAGCACCCTGTGTAAGTGGCGTTGATGCTAAGGCATAAAATGCTGTCACTTGATTGCGTACTGAGAAGCCTGTCAAGTTGTTCTCTGTACTCAATTTGTGCTCATTACATAAAATGTAATCCATTTTGTTTTGGACTCGTTCTGCTTTTCTAAAACCCAAGAAACCTCTAAGCACTCTGGTTTGGAAAAGAAAACACCAGAACTGGAAATCTTGCCAGATGTACGTGTGTTTTCTGCAGCACATAAGACGTGCTCCAAAGCAGCAGCTGTGCCAGATGAAAACACGCTGATTTCCAAACCCCTTGCCCCACGGTTCCGGAGGGCTGGAATGTCATTCATGATGCTCCTTCAGGGTGCTTCTTTCCAGCTTCGGGGGAAAAAAAGACACGCAAGACTTCAGAGACAAGTCAGTAGCAGTATGTTTTATATAATCCTGCTGCTCTGTATGCTGAGGTTGCTTTCAGGGTGTCACAGCGTATGGCAGGGTTCGTTCGGTGCCTCCCCCCGGGAGCAGCACCGTGGGTTTTCGGAGTAACCACACAGGAGTTCTCAATTGACCAACTTCAAGAAGTTTGGTGCTGGCTCAAGGCCTGTCATTCTCTTCCTTCCAGGAAGAATAATAATAGTAACCAGTAACCAAACAATCTCTGTGAAACAAAATATTTACAACAAAATCATTTTAGAATGTCCTAAATGTAAATCTAAGCAGGCTGCAGTGTAAGCAAGTCCAGTTCGTGCCGTCTTGATATCAATCAGATGAAATTCCTTGGAAGTCCAAATTTTTACGTATCCCTCAAAACTTTTAGGATCTAGTCAAAATAATCGTTACCGCAACTCCCGACCCGGTTCTTTGTTGTTGCCAGCTGTTTAAAAGTTGCTCTTGCCTGTAGCCCTTTCCATGCGATCAAGTCGCTTTTTAATACGTGCTAGTCCTCACTCAGTTAATTGCTAGCTTTGGCACAATAAGGCATGCGGTTTGTGGGGCTGTCAGGTCTCTGAACTGATCGTTTTGCTCTTTGTTAGGAGGAGAGCAGATGGTAGGAAGGCTCGAACCGAGCGGTCAGGATTGGGGGAGAGGGCAGGCACACTTTTTGCTGTGGCAGGACGAGCTTGCGCCAGCCAGCTCAAAGTGATTGTGAAATTGGTGCCTGAGATTGCTGAATTTTTAGAAAGGATAAATGAGTTAGTTTGTGTGCAGTGCAGATAATGAAGCCTAGTCGTCACTGCCTTTGTCCTATGTGTATTTTGCCATCACTTGCCCTCCCGTTGCAACACCTCCTGCCCCATGTGTGCACACAGCGTCAGGTTGCACGTTGTGTTTTGCATTTTTTATTTTTTTTTTTCCCCCACCAGTTTAATAAGACATTTGCATGCCAGGATCTGTGGGACCTGTGTTGGTAGTGGAGATGCTGGGGAGCATGTCAAATCCAGCTCTCAGTTCTTGATAAAATGCATTTATTTTAAAATACAGAACAGAATGCTAAAATGTGGACAATGGAAGGAGAAATGGCAGAGTGGCATTTGCCTCGCTTCACAAGACCAGATGTGAACATGCAATGTAAATTAAAGTTAAAATCCTTCAGCCAAGCTGAAGAAGTATTTTCATGGCAATGCAAGATATGCAGAACATTTCAGGTTGTAGCATCATTCAGGAGGGGGCTATTTCTTAAGGTTCTGCAATACTCCTCCATGCTGGATGCGTGTGCTCAGTGATGGCATCACACATGGTATAAATACTTCACGTTTGTGTTCAGTGAGTGAACGTAGAAAGGTGTGGTTAACACGTTTCCAGTTGTCCTTCTCCTGGGTGATTTTGCAGCAGCAAAGACCTGGAAATTCGGTTCCTGATGCCCAGCAAGCCACCCTGAGCTGGGTGCCCTTCCTGCAGGAGGCCGGCGCTGCGAGCTAGCAGGCAGCAGTGTGTGCCTCTCCACAGCCATCTGTGTGTTCAGGCAGGTGGCTGGATGTGCATGAAGCATCCTCACAGCTTTCAGGGCTAATTTTAAGCCTCTGAACTTGGATATTCACTGTTGATTTCAGTGTTATTTTGAATCAAATGATGTTGCTTCGTTTGTGTTGTGTTTTTTTTTAAATGACTTTAAGTGGAGTTGCTAGAAAACAGAACTTAAAACCTTTGTAATATTTAGACCAGGAAAATGATTTTAGCATTCCCTTGCCTTTTATAACAGGCTGCTTTTACTTCAAGAAGTAAAATTCCTGCTGCATTTGTCAGAATACACATTCCAACTTGTCATTTAGCTGTGCCACACGCATCAGTCTGCTTCAAGGTGAAATTCTACAAATGTTTACTGTATAAAGTCGCTCAGAAACCTTTGGTCCTTGGAAAACAATAAAAACACATGCAAAGATGGAAATAGCCAGCATATATGCTGTGACATAGCAAAGCCTAAAACCCCAGTGCATTTTTTCAGCAGTTGTGTGCCGTCTGATGGGCCATCACAGTTTTCTCTCGGTGTGAATGTTCCGTTGTGCCTCTTGCTTCCATCCCAGCCCTGCTCTGACACCCAGCTGCTGGGGTTTCTTAGCGATCAGACTCTTTGTCCTCGCTCTAACTCAGAAGGAAGACAGCTTACTACACTGTGCAGTACTGGAATTAAAAGGCCTGGTCCTGGTCGGTTTATTTGTGGAACAAGCAACCAAGTAAAAGTTACCCTCTTGGTCCCAGAATGAGAATAGACCAAATCAAAGGCTAAGGAAGGATAAATTCCAGTTGGTAAGAAAACAAACACATCAGTGCTGGTTTCCCACATGGTAGTTTCAAGTCAAGAATTTTGTGAACCACTAAAAGCTGTTAGGGACTTACCCGGCTTTAATTATAGGCATCACTTAGAATAGCGTACAATAAAAACAAATCCTCCAAAAGCACGCGTGACTGGTGCTAATTTTGACAATGGAAGGAGATGTTTTTAAAACAGCACGGCCCAAGGAGCTGTCTGTGTGTCCCTGAGCTGCCCTTTACTAGTGGATGGGCGATGGGAGCTGTCAGCTTCTCTTGAAATTCAGAGCGAAAGGGGAACTGATGGCTATCTCAGAGCCTCGCTGCAGAGGCATGGGAAAGCTGCTATTTGATCAAAGTGTTTGAGGGTGCAGTATGTGTTTCTCAGCTTGTTAATCGGAGGTGCAGTCTCCGGGCTTCTGCGTGTTCCTTTAAAAAAAATAAAAAGCAAAAATAAATGCAAACCAACCGCCCCTCCTCAAGCAGTGCTCCCTGCTTCTGTTGGCCTGTTCTTTGCGTACAAGCAGTGCGCTGATACCGATAGCTGAGGGCTTTTCCCTTCAGGAGCCTTTCTATTTCAGCGGAGAAAGGGTTGCTCGGCTTTAAACGTGACCTCGGTGAGTGAGGAAAGGCCAGAAATTTCAGCTCGGGTTATGGTAATTTAAAACAAGAGCGAAAGCCGCGTGAGCCGTTTCTTCCTCTTTTTTTTTTTTTTTTTTTTTTTTTTTCCTCAGCAGCTCCGCGTTTTGTTTTGCTTTGCCTTCGGCCGAGCGTTGACCTGCGAGGGAGCCCTGCACCCACCCAAATCCTCATTGGGGGGCTTCCAAACCCCAAATCCCCCTCCCCAGGGCCGCGGGGCGGCACGCCGGGGGCCGAGGCCTCCCATGGCGGCCGGGCCCGGCCTGTCAGCTCGCTGTGGCGAGGGGAGAGCGGCCTGAGGGCCGGCCCCGCCGCCACGGCCATCTCCGGGCGCCGCCGGAGGTAACGTCACCGGAGCCGCTTGGCCAAAGTCCAGCAGCCGTTGGGGTCGCGCCGAGCCCTTTGGGGAGGGCCCGGCCGCAGCCCCAAGGCCGCCGTGTGCCAGCACCCCGGGGTGCTGCCCCGGGCTCGCCGCCTTCGTGGTTTCTGGAGGCTTCACCGCGCTGCCATAAAGCTTTAATGGGCGCAGGGGGTTGGGGGCACGGAGCGGTTGTTTTGCACCGATTACGGTTGAGCGGTGTTAATGAGATAAGCTGCAACGAGCCTTGTCATGACCGAAAGCTGACCGGTGCCCACAGTCGCTGTATCAGGGTAAAATAACATCAGGATCCGACTTACAACCCCAAGCCATCATATTTATTCTCTTTTCACTGATGTTGCAGCCTGGGCATTGAAGTTCCAAGAGAGTTCAAATTTTGGAGAGGTGTTGGACTTTTGAAGCATCTTTTGGAAAACCATCACAAATTACCTTACCTTAGGTTCACCTCCTTTCTTCCTTCACCCTCTTGAAATGTCAGTTTTAAGTTAAAATCTTGCATTTCAAGACCCAAACCAGAAAACTCAGCATTCGCCAGCATGCAGAGCCCCAGGCCTGATCCCCCGCACCCTTCTGGCTTCCCCCTGTGGCATTTGGGCCTCCGGCCATTGCAGCAGCTACCAGGGCTCGGTGACGCTCCTGTCCCAGTCACCCTACGGAGCTCTGGGCTTGTCACAGCCACACAGCACACGGTCGGTGCCGAGCACACAGAGGCAAGTGTGAGGAGCCTCGGTTGGTGTCTCTTCGTGTCTTCAGCCCTGGGGTGGAGTGGCTCTTAGAGTCGACATTGTGGCTACTTCAATGCATCCTTGTACACTTGTTTTTTTTTAATCTTACAAGGCTTTCGTGTCAGGTGGCAGTGGATTTCACTGGTTATTCGTGTATTAGTAAATAAGAAAAATGTGTTCAGTGTCTTTTCTGTCCTGCAGCTGCTTAATGACAACACCAAGGAATCACATTTACTGATACCCAGTTCCTTATACCCAGGACTTTGTCAGTTAGGCCATCAGCCCCTTTGCATTTGGGTTCTGTAATAGCTTTTAAGAAGTTTTCAGCCTCAGCGCATTATTTTGTAGCAGAGCCGAGTCTGACAGACAACCTGCAAGGATTAAAGTTGGCTACATGTAAAGGAATAGCTGCAGGCAAAACATTGAAATTCTGTAGTGTGGTGTGAATAGGAGCATCAGCAAGATGAAAGCCAGGCAGGCATCTGAACATGTGAAGTCATACGAATACATTACACCAGTAGCATAACATTATGCAATAAGGTCTTGTAAGAAGCTGTGTCGATCCTGAATGGGAAGAACACGATAGTAAAGGTGTGTCCTGACTGCTGGGCAGCAAATGGAAAATCAGGAAATGATGTGGATCTTCTTACCTTAATTTCTTATTCCCATGCTCTCAACACAGTTTTCTGTTGAACTTCTGTTTATTCACCTTTTTATGAAACTCTGGAATAATGCCTCTTATTTTTAACTTGCTTTATGCCCGTTTTGAAAAATTGAAGTGTTTCTTTAATGTCACTTGGGTTAAACATACATGAGACTCTTCCCATGAGTTTTCCAGCTGTATTTTGGAAGAAGCTGACCAGTCCTGCATCTCGGTATGATGCTGGGTCGTACAGCCTACCTCTGTTAGTTTATGCTTTTGTTTATTATAATTTTAGTTTCTCCGAAGTTTATTCTAAAGAACAATTTTTAACAGCAAAAGTATGGTTTATTCAGCACCCGTTTTTTAATCAGACAGCGCAGGTATTGTCATGTCGTCAACGGGCTACGCAGAGATTAGCGCTTATAGCGTGGACATTATAATCTCTGCATGGCCCGATTACCATCTAAGACACTCTGCTGTCTTTCCGTAATAACTCTGTGATATTTATATGCCCGTGCTTGGCAGATTTAGAAGCCAGCTACCTACCCAGAGGTCTAGGGCCAGTTCCCTGGTGAGAAACCCATGCTCTCATCAGCCCCGTGTCAAGTGGCTCAGGAAAAGTGTTCCAGAATTTCATTCTTGCATGTTATGCCTTAGTCTTTTAGAAATGTTAGGGCCCTTGCACTTGGGTATGCCTGGACAAAGGGGGATAGAGAAAGGTGGAGTGAAGTGTGATACGTCTGGAGAAACCACCAGCCTCTGGCACCTGCTTTTGTCGTGGCCCCATTTTGCTTGCGGTTCGCTCCATCAGCTTTCCCACATTGCTCTTGAGAGTTTTACTCCTCTCCAGGAGGTTCTGAGGAGCTGAAATGAACCTGACAGGAGTGTCGCTAATTGCAGTTCACCTCTGCGGGTGAGAGCAGTAAGGCAGAAAGGTGCAAAGCAAAACCCTGGAGTCTTTTTGCTGGCTTGGGCTAACAGCAATGCGCTGGTGGGTGCTTCAGAGGTTATTTACTATCTCGCAGGCAAAACCCATGTATCGTAAAGAGTAATCGTAAATCTTGTTGAAATTGACTGCAAACCACTCATGTGCTCTGAATACAAGGCTTTGGAAAGGATTAGTAACAAATATGGAAAAATTGAAAAACTGGCATTAGTGGTGTACAGCGCCTTGTGGGAAGGAAGTGGTGGAAGAAGGGATGCGCTTGAAGGCTGTTTATTTAAATGCATTTCAGTGTTGCTATTTTTGCTCCGTTCTTAATACTGCTACTTGCAATCTGCTCCCAGCTCTCCTTTCTGTGGTAGTAATCTCGGGGGGATGGAGGGTGTGTTTGGTTTGGGGCAGTTTGCTGCAGTTTTTGTAGTGGAGAAAGCCATTTCTGCTGAGTTAGTGTTCTGCGATCAGAGAATTACATTGTCCTGGCTGTGCTGTAGTTATGTTCATAGTATTTAAAAAGCATTATTTAAATAGCCTAAATTATGGTTAAGGAATTGTCTCCTTTTTGTCCTATGATTTTAAAGCATTAAAATTGGCTTTTGGATTCTTACTGGGGAAAATGAACTTTCTCCTACTCCCTCTGTTTTCTTCAACAACAGCAATAACAATGTAATCCTGCTTACACATCATTTCATACTCCCTTATCTAAAACATTTGCACAGCGATCACTTGTGAGTGGCTTTCACTTCTAGTAAGTAAATCTCTAGGAAATCTTTAAACATAGGCATTTAGAAATCAGAGAGCAATTGCTTTTGCAGTTTTGAAAGCAGACAGTGCTGCTCAGTAACTACTGTAATGAAACAAGCAGAATAATAATAGCTAACACTTGTATTCTGATTCTGCTCAGAGGGATGTGGTTAACTAACTACCCATCAAAACACCTCTTGGGACTTGAGTAAATAATTTCCAAATATTCAAATTTAAACGTTGGGAAATTTCAGAGGGCTGAAATAGCACACCTGATGCGGTGCAGCGAGGCCAGGGAAGAAGAAAGGCAGCGTCCTTCTCAAGGAATAGTTTGCTGGTTCCTGACTTTGCTCTTGTTTCCAATGTTAAGTGCTCTGGTAAACTTGTTTTTAAAAAACAAACCAAAATGAAAGCAGAGCAAAAACCTTAAATACACCATTCAAAACGGTCAGTGGCTTTTGCTGAATATAAGTTTGGATTTCATGAGGAACCATAGTTAAGGGTGCTGGACCATCATAAACATGCAGATATGTTTTATTGAGTTGTCTTAAAGCAGTGCAAGTTAATATGGAGGGATTTCAGAACTGAAACGATACACAAATAATGGATTTTTAGGGTATGCGAGAGCTTTGGATTCTGAATTGTGCATTTGTAACCAAAGCACTTCTTTAAAAAATGAAAATAATAATAATAAAAAACCAACTTTGTTCCCTGTAGTTATGAATTTGCATAATAAATGTAAATTCATAATGCACTCCAATTAAAGCAGAGGCAGATTTTATATGCTCTTTTGGGAGACTTGTGTGTGTTTTTGAGATGATTGACAAGGGAATGTTTCAGGAATTCACGTCTGGAACAATGAGACCTTACCCCTGCTTAGGAGTGCTGGACAGCAGAGCAGGAAATAAACACACTGATGCTTCTTTCAAACAGAGATGCAGAAAACAGATGACATGTAAAGCCTAGTGGTGATACCGTACTCATATGAGAAGTAAAAACATCCTCCAAACTGACAAGTAATTTTGGAGCACACCCAGTCAGGTCTGATGTGTGTGCTTTATTTGTCTTTGGCTTCAGCAAAGGATTTTCCGAGAGGAAAATGATTTTCTGAGCTGGGAGAGTGTAAATGTTTCATGCAGCATCCAAGTTGAAGCCTCCAAAAAGTGCATCAATGCGAAAGAACATTTTAAAGGGAATTTTAAAAACTGTTCGTTTCTGCAGTTATATTTTGCTCTATAATGTATGATTTGACCTTAAATCCTATTTTTGCCTTAAGGAGATGGTTTTATCTTTTTAGGTAGTGCCATCTCAATGTAAATGTAGGACTGTCTTTGTGAGAACAATGCTGTTACACCTGTGGGGCGCAGGTGCTGTGCAAACGCGCACGAACCAGCACCTTTTAACCCCCTGCTAGGCACAGCAAACCTTTTAACACATCAAGTTGCAGAGGTGAACCTGGGCTTTAAAATAGCCTCTTCAAAATTGGTTAGGCATTGCATTTTGGTGGATTTTTGAAAACATCAAGAGACATACTTTAAGTTTTATTGTTGTCTCGTTAATTGTCTCGTTACGGGATGGCGTGACTCATGGGCAGTAAAACATCCTCTGTATTGCAACGTGCTGAATAGCTTCAATGCGAGGAAGTGCGAGACACAAGGCTGCAGCAGTATGGCTAACGTGACCGTAATCTATATGAGAGATATTACATAAGACTATTTCTTAGATAAGCACTTTATGCCTATTACTACTTATTTACAATATCCAAGAACTCTGGTGGAGATAAGGAAGACCATTGTGGTAAGTGATGGAAATACAAAACGAGACGTGATGCGTTTGGATGTGCCGCCCTGACTTGTGTTTGGTATGCTGCAATATATTTATATACCTCCTTCGTTAATATTTTTTTCTCCTGCTAAAGTGTTGTGTTTCTGTGAATGGAGTGACATAAGCACGCATGACTATCAGTCAGCCTGTCTGTGTGGTTTTGCTAACGCTGAGCGTTAAACAATGATATCAGCTGGTTGCAAGCACTATTTTTATTTTTTTTTTTTGAAACATGAACTCTCTCTAGAGACATGACAGATTGTACTGGTGCCAATCAAACCGTGGCAGTCTGTCATGCTGATAGCTTGCGCTCTTTAAATGTTCTCTTCTGCAACTTCCTTGCTGGAGAGAAGAATCTGACTTTGTTTAGATGCTGCCTAGTCAGCTAGGGGTGTAAGTTCAAACACAACACAATTGGACGTGCAGTGACCTCATCCTGACTTGCGGTGCAAACACAACTGATCAGATGATTAAAGGGACATCAGTGGAAGATTAGGGCAGAATCCTTGGTATCTGGGCCCAACGATTAGAGCAGGATAATGAAGCAGCAGTAAGAGAGTGAGCAGCAGATCAAGATCCTGCACAGGCGATTGCTCCCAAGCAGCTGCACGCTGCCAAGGTGGCATCAAAGGACGAGTGATTTGTCTGCTGGGCTGGTGATTGGTTTAGCTCCTGGCTTTCCTCTGTAAGATCTTCATAGACCTGTTTTTTTTTGTTGTTTTTTTTTTTTTTTTCTTTAATTATTTTTATTATTTTGTCATGGTGAAGTCATTGTTCAGCACAGGCATTCAGGTTAGAGCTGCAAAAGGGATCTTAGCTGGCTGCTGCACTAAAATCTGTAGCTGTGGTGAGATCCTCTTTCAGAGCAACTCCCAGTGCGGTGGCTGAGGACCTGAGCTGGCAAACAAACAAACAAACCAAAAAATGCAGGAGAGGGTTGTGTCTTAAAAACCCCTTTCAGAGCACAGGACTTTTGGTTTCCCTGGTCAAATCAAAATTTACTGCTCAAAACTCTCTTCTGGATCTGTGGCCTTCATTCATTTGTTGAAGATGTGGTGTAGGAGTGGCTCTTCTGCCTCCCTGTATGTTCCTTGTGATAGCGTCCACTTGTATTAAATTCTTCTGCCGTTAAGAAGAGTGCAGCCCAACAGTGTGGGGAGGTCCCTGACTTCCAGGCCCCTGGCTTTCATCTGCTGGTTTTAGTCTGTACTATGGAGGCATGGTGTCTGTGCCTCGTGATAAAATGTCCTGCTGTGAGCATTTTAGAAATACCTGCAGGTAAAAGATTCGTCTAGCTGCCAGCCATGCTGGAATGGCAGTGATCCTGCACATGCACAGAAGCAGAATTGTCAGCATCTTGCAGCTTTTAATGTTTAAAACTTCAGCAGCTGCAAACCTCGGATGCCTTACCAGGCTGCTGCTGCACTTGTGTAAGTCACCTCTTCTTGCATTCTCATGTCAAGTCATGGATCCAATCCTTCTGGAGCAATTAGAAGATCAGGTAAATTAGTTCTCCACAATTTCCGTAGAAATGTAATATTCATACTGACACAAAGTAAATTTTATCCCCGGTTAAATGATGTTTGTTTTAGTAGGACTGCACTAATTCACTTCTAAAATGAAAAGTCAAATAATAGATCACTATGATGGAAAAAAATTAAGTAGCACTTTTGTCATGCTTTTACTTTGGTCAAGACATATATTACATAATAATTAGATAATCACGAACTTGTACGTTGCTTCGATGCACACATTTAATTCTATACTCTGAATAATACTCTTACACCTAAACTAACCTATGGTAAAACTGTTTTTCTGAATGTTGACTGAAGTTACAACGTATTTCATTGAACTAAACTTGCTTGTGGTTTGAATGGGTGTGCTTTATTTTTAAGGATGGTTCTGCTAGCACTGGCACAGGTCAGTTTGACTTTCTGCCCAGTACTTACGTAAGAAGACAGTATAAAAAAAAATGGGTTTATGAAACTTGATCTGTACATCTTATGTTTGCTGCCCAAAGCTATTAATTGATGCACACTGAGCGAACACCACGGGGCTCTTCCTAAAGTTTAGAAACTGTAGTATATTTGTGAATGTATTGCACGTCTCCTGCAAGTCTGAAAGAGCTCAAGGGAAACTTTCCAATTCTTTGTCCAAAGCTGAAACTACTTCTTTCTTTAAAAGCAAACAACAACAAAGCAAAGGCAAACAAACAAACAAAACCAACCCTCTGAGATCGTAGAGCTTAGAACCGTGTCAGACAGGTGCAGTATTTGAGGGATCGCTGCCCTGTGTTGCAAAAAGCAATCATGGAGTTAAAAAGGAAAGAAAACGTTTGTTTTTTTTTTTAAGAGTTATATGAAGGGAAGGGACACGGATGTTAACTTTAAAAATCTGAAAACTGAACACCTGGAGGTAATTATTTTTAAATATTTTCAGGCTGAGTCAGAGTTAATGGCAAAGGGGAACTACATAAGAAAGAACATTGGTATTCTTCAGGTATTTTACGAGAGATTAAACAGATCTCACTTAAAAACATGAATTTTATAAAAAGACTGAAGCACTAAACATGTTGAGCAAGCATTTGGCAGGGTTCAGCTGTGAACGGGACCGCTGTTCTTTCCCATGGTCTTCTCCCAGGCAGGCAGGCACTGCAGCAGCCCTGCAGGTCGGTCAGTGCCAGACAGGCCCAGGCAGGTCACCAACAGTGAAAGAAGAATGCTCACAATCAGTTAAAAATTCTTCTTTTTTTGTTGATAGACTATCATGTGGATCGATAACACAATTTGTATTTTGCCCAGTTTATTCCTAAAAGAGGGAGGCACTGCACTCAGTCTTATTCTAGCTCTTTTCTCCTCTGCCAAGTTTTCTCCAAGGAAGTAACACCCTTCTATTCTTACCAAAGGGAAAAAAAAAAATCGAACTCCCAAAGATAACGTTAGTGATCCACTGGATTGTTAGAGATTATTTTTAATTCTGTTAGGTACTCAGACTTCAAAATGTATAAATATACAGAAGGTGACAGAGTATTGAGCAAGTTTTCTCATTATCTCACAGGGTAATCTCCCGGGGTGTAGCATCGCTGAACTAATGGCCCCCAAATAGCAACTTATCAAAGCCGCTCAGGGATTCTTGCCATTGCTATAAAAAGACATTTGGCAATAAGCTCTATGTCATATTAGAAGCGTGGTCATTTACTAGAATATAAATATGCTAATGGACTAGAGAACCCTTCAATGGCGTATG